>NW_027555847.1:335752232-338711398 GCF_003287225.1 Phascolarctos cinereus | reverse complement strand
AAAATAAACAAAATTTCCTGTCTAGTAACTGTCCTCCATTAAAAAAAAATTTCAGATGAAAAATACCAGCCTGATGAATTTAGTTAGGGTTACTTTCCTATTAAATTGGAAAGGCAGTGAAAGAAAGGGTGATGAATTCAGTAAATATCAATTAAGACAAGCCTGATATTTTTTATACATTTAATTTTTCAAATAAGCACTAAAAATAGAATTCTTTCATTTTATTCAATTATTTGGAAGCAAACAAAAAATCCTAACCTTCTTAAAATGTATGGAAACATCATATTGTATTTCCACACTGAAAAGGAAAGTGTATCTGACCTTTTCTGCAGGTGAACACATATAGGAAGGTAAACTACGTTTAAAAATTTTCAGTGTGACTCAAAATTGGGAATACAAAAAAAAAATCTTCCTTGGCTTATCACCACCAAGTGATATAAATAAACTGGATCAGTATACACCATTGTTCCAGAATAAAAGTTCATAACCTTTTGTGTCATGGACCCCTTTGGCAACCTGGAAAAGCCTATGGACTCCTTTTTAGAATATTGTTTTTAAATGCAAAAAATAAAACACATAAGACTGCAATGGAAATCAAGTATATTAAAATACAGTTATCAAAATTTCAAAAAAAAAAAGCCCATAGAGCCCATCTCTTGTTCTAGATACTCATTACAGAATGCATCTACAGCGGTAAATGACAAAAATGCTGAGCACTTAAGGAAATAGATGACTGATCAAAGTCCATGGCTGGACTCAAAGAATATGACTTAACAAATCAAACAGACAATGGCCACGTAGATTCCCAAAGACCAGAGTCCAATATGAAAGCAGCCTGGTAAACTGGCTCTTCCTTCTACATATATAGAAGGGTTTTGACAAACATCTGTTACTGAACGAACAGAATAAAAATTAACTCCCCTGTTTTCCCACAGAAGCACAACTGATTTAAATACAACAAAATAACTCAAGATTTAGGACTATTTCTACATGGCCTCTACTTCTTCCAATCTCAATAACAGAATTAGGACACCTTCTTAATTTAACTAATTTGATAGCAATTCAGAAGATAGGAGCCTACATATATCATCTCCATTTCCTAATTTGACTGACTCAAGTTAAATCAAGTGTAATATCAATTTCTGTTTTATGTTTTACAGCTATACAAATCTTTATTTTATTTTAGAAGCTAGAACCAATCCTGCTCCCTGGGCAAAGAAACAAAGAGGGAGAGGAAGACAGAAACAGTAACAAAAATTTAAGTTTGATCCAACATCTCACACCATGTATCACAATAATCTTGAAATGGAAATAGGTCTAAATGGGTAAAAGGTCACATAATCAACAAATGAGAGGATGATGGAAAGAGATACCTTTTATAGTTATGAGTAAGGAAGAATTCTTGAGGACCAGTTGAGGGCCAAGAAGAATAACAGAAGATAAAATGGGCAATTTTGATTACATAAAATTTAAAGGATTTTGAAAAACAAAATCAGTACAGTGGGAATTAGAAGGGAAGGAAATGGCAAACCATTCCAGTAACTTTACCAAGAAAACTCTGAATGGGGCCATGAAGAGTCAGACACAACTGAAACAACTGAACAAGAACAATGATCAATGGTACAATGGTAACCATTGTTTACAGACCCCTGAAGGTCATTCTTCTTACTCCCTCAATGAGTTCAATACCTAGCTCACAATTTTTCTCTCCCCTCCAATTCCTGCCCTCATACCAGGGAACTTCAAAATATACACGGATTCTCCCTCAAATATCCTAACCACTTAGCTCCTCAATTTACTCAATTTCCATGAGCTATTCCTGAATCCCACCTCAACCACACTCAAAGACGGTCACACCCTCGATCTTGCCCATTATCCACAAATGTGCCACCTCCATGCACAAGAATTTTGAAATCTTTCCTTCATCTCTTTAAGGTAGAAGCTTATGGAGTTAGCAATGGGTACAAAATTTGAACAGAGCTTATTGATTTGAGGAGGTATAAGTTCCAAGCACATGGCTAAATCAGTTCATAGTTCTACCAGTAGTCAGTTGTGTATCTGTCCTCCCACAGCCTTTGAAACAACTGCCATTTTCCCTTCTGGGGCATATTTGATCATGACTGGCATAAGGTGGAACCTCAGAGTTTTTTTAACTTTAATTTCCTTCTCCAATTCATTTTACAGATGAGAAAACTGAGGCAAACAAAGTTAATTGACTTGCTCAGGGTCACACACCTGGGAAGTATCTGAGGCCAAATTTGAACTCAGGAAGGCGAGTCTTCCTGACTCCACGCCTGACAATCTATCCACTGAGCCACCTAGCTACCCTACAGAGAATTAAATATGAATAAGCAAAAGTCCTGTCTGGCTGAAGCAAAGGCCCAGTTAAGATTAGATAACATAAATTCATCTTAGACCTAGTCAACACAATTGTGTGAATTCCTCCAGCTCTATTCAGCAGCACATGTATAGGAATGAAGAAGGTAGATGGTTGCTGTCAAAACACAAACAAGACAAGGGAGAAGCGATTCTAGGGCAGAGGAGAGTTTGGGGTTGACCTGGCTCACAAAATGGCAGAGATTGGGAAGGAATAATAGTACAGCCAGAGCAAGGGTGATGGTTGGGAAATATCTAAGGAGCGGAATGATTGGAGATCAAAGAGAGGCTAAAGACTAAGTTAGGAAGAATAAGGCACAGGAAAAGATGGAATAAGCCTGGCAGGGATGCCAGTTTATGTGCTTCCTTCTTGTTCAAGTTCTGGTTACTGAGACTACATAAGCTCCTAAAACTGTCAGCACTGCATGAACTAATAAGGAATATTTGAGGATGATTAAAATTGCAATATAATAAGCAGAGATGGCTTTAGGCATAGGTGAAATAAGTGGGATTCTCTAGATATGAAAGATAAAAGAGAAGTCCCCCTACCTGAAAAAAGACCCAAAAGATCACAGAATTAGAGCTTTAAGGAACTTCAGGGAGCATTTAGTCCCATTCTCTAATTTTACAGATGAGGAAACCGAGGTCTAAGAAAAGGTTAAGTTACCTGTTCAAGGTTATGCAGCTATTAACAGTGAGATGCAAACCAGGTCCTTTGATTCCAGACCAGTGAGTGTTCTTTCTACTACACTATGCTGGCTTCTTAGGTGACCCATTGGCCTCCCAGAGACTCAAACTTTTGGAGGTAGTTGCATAACTTGATGACTAGGAACAATACAAATTTAAGTTATCTGATCTCAACTTAGCACCCATTGCATCAAGGCAGTATTTTCACTCCTCCCTAATTAATTCTCAATCCCAATCAAACAGCTGTTTGAAACTTTTTGTTCTCTCCTCCATCATCCCACAGCACCCTCTAACCCCCTTCTCAGCTGAGGACCTCACCTTACATTTTGGGTTCAAAGGTTTATATTACAGTCTTATTGTTATACTAGCATATAGAGAAATAGCACATAAGACCATTAACACTTTAATGGCAATTAGCTGACCAGAAGACTTACCAATTCTGTCAGCTGAGAAAGAGACACAGTAAAGTTTAATTTTTAGGGAAAGAAAAAGAGCAGGGCCCACAACCTGGGAAGGATGGGTCTGACAAAGTGGGACAGCGGACATTCAATAGGCAGCACGAAGACACTGAGCATTCAGGGAGAGGGGGAGACCTAAAAAGAGAATGAAAGACCCAAAACTTAAACTTTATCTACAATTTTACCTATTCCCTGACAGCAGGTTTAGTAAAGGTGATACCAGAAAACAGAAAAATAAAGTGCAACTTCAGCTTTTTCTTTGGTTACCTGAATGCCTCTATGCTCTATCACAGAAAGCTGTCAGAATTAGAAGGAGCTCTGGAGATCATCTACTCCAAATTCCTGATTTACAGAGGAGAAGACAGGACTAAAGAGGTAAACTAACTTACCCAAATTCATATATCCAGTGACTGGCAGGCAGAGCTCACTAACGTAAAGAACTAAGGCTCTTTCTACTCGGCCCAACATAATGAGATGGTCACCTGGGTCTAGTAAGATCTCAGGTCCCCTGAGAGCTGAAGAGACCCAACAGACCACTTCCTCAGTCTGATGAGGAAGGAGACATGGAATGAATTTCAGTGAAACAGACTAGATAAATCAGTAAGTAAGAAAAAGAAACTACTAAACATAGTAGCCCTGTGTCTGATAAATCCAAGAAAACAAATCACTGGGGAACAATTCCCTTTTTGACAAGAACTGCAGGGAAAATTGAGAAGAAGCTTGGCAGAAATTAGATTTAGACCAAAACCTTAAAACATGACTCATGACAAGGTCAAAGTGGAGATGTGAACAGAATCTAAAAGACCACATCATAAAAAGATTAGAAGAAAAATGTGGCTATGAGAAGAATTCTGAAGTAAACAATGCAGAGAAAAGATCATTTAAAAAAGAGATCATTTTGACTATATAAAACCAAAAAATATTTTGCAGAAATAAAATTATCAAAAAGAAATGGTAGAACAAGAAAATATATGCATAAATATTGCCAAGAAAAGTCTGATATTGAAAATATATAGGGAACTGACTCAAATATTTAACATCAAGAGCCATTTCCCAATAAATAAGTGATCAAAGGGTATGAACAATGTTCAAAATACACAGCGAACTATAAATGACCATATGAAAACATGCTCCAAATCACTAATAGTAAAAAGAAATTCGAAGTGTCTGGCATATAGCAAGTCCTTATTAAATGCTTGTTAACTGAATGAATGAAATGCAAAGAAAAAAAAAGTAGAGTCACTGAAGCAACTTTTTTTTGAAATGGAGAAAAAGAACAGATGGAAGACCAGAAAGGATGGCTTTGAAAACTACAGACTGAGCTTATTAAATGTTTTTTTTATAATGCTTTACATAATAGAGATCTGAAGTATCATTTATGATTCTTTTTTTCTATCTTATCATGTATATGCAAACACTCATTCTATTTAATGTTTCATGATTTCAGAATAAAAATTAATCAAGAAAGACAGAGATTTCATCTCATACCCTGCCAACTGGCAAAAATGACCCCAAAAAAAAGATTAATGCTGGAGGAGCAATGGAAAAATCAGCACACTGACTCATAAGTGGTAGAACTGTGAAGTGGCCCAATCATTCTAGATACCAATTTGGAATTATACAAAAAGAATGACTAAATTGTCTACGTACCCTTTAACCCATCAAGTGATCTCACTATTGGGAATAGACTTAAAGGTCAAATATAATAAAATATCCGTAACAGCATTCTTTGCAGTAGCAAAGTTGGCACTCATCAATTAAGGCATGCCTACAAGAACTGGCATATGAGTGTAATGGAAAATTATTATACAGTGGAATGACAAATATGAAGAATTCAGAGAAATATGGGAAGATACATATGAACTGAGAAGAGAGAAATAAGCAGAACTGAGAAAAAAACAATGACTAGAATAATGTAAATGAAAAGACCACTAAACTAAGTTTAACTTCATAACCTAAATATCGATGAAGGACACAAAGAACAGATAACAAAGCCTACATCATCCCTAAATAATAATGATGATGATGGCTAGTGTCTCTTTAGAGCTTTAAGGTTTACAAAGAACTTTACAAATATTATCAAATTTCACTCTCACAACAACCTTGGGAGGTACTATTATCCCCATTTTACAGAAGAGGAAACTGAGAGTGAGTGAAGTTAAGTGTTTTGCCCAGAGTCACACAGCTAGTAAGTGTCTGAGGCAGGATTTACACTCAGGTCTTCCCAACTTCAGGTTCAGTGTTCTATTCACTGTATCTACTGCCTAAAAACAGAGAGGTGGGGGCTCCTGAATAGAACACTGCACACATTGTCAGAATTAGTCACTGTATCAGATGTTTTTTGCTTACTTCAGAGTTTCTTGACCTTTTTTGATGTCATGGACCCTTTTAGCAGTCTAGCGAAGGCTATGGAAAAATGTTTTTAAATGCAAAAAAACATAAAGATTATAAAGGAAATCAATTACATTGAAACAATTATCAAAATATTTTTAAAAACTAGCTCAGAGACTCCAGGTTATAAACTCCCAGTTCAGTTGTTTTTATTTGTCACAAGATGTAATTTGTATAAAATGGTTATAACATAAAGACAAAAGAGATCTATAAAGCATATTTTAATAAATAAATGAGGAAGTCATAGGTTACATGGAAGGGAATTATGGGGAGCAGAAAAAGGCTTGGCCTGGGAGGGAGGAGACAAGGATCCTTGTGTCAGCTCTGACAGTGACTTTCTACCTCTGGGCATGAGTTTTCCCTTTCTAGGATTTAGCTTCTTTAAATGATTTCTAACATCCCTTTCAGCTCTTAGATTCTAGGATTCCCTTGAACAAAGAGTTTAAATCAGTGTGGCAAATCAGGATCATGGCCTCAAAGTAGGAGGTGACCATGGAAGTCAGCTAGTCCCACCTTCTGCCCAATAAAGGAATCTCTTCTACAAGCCCTCCAGACTATTTACTATATTCATATTTTATATTTACTTCTCTGTGTAATTTCACCCAATTAAAATACAAGCTTCTTGAACACAGTAACTATTTTGTCTGTGCCCGGAACATAGGAGGTAGGTACCTACTATATGTTTGCTGAATGAATGACTGTTCCTATAAATTCAATAAACTAAAACCCCTATCATGCTGAAGGTGAATCAGAGAAAAAGAAGAGGATAAACAAAAAGAGAGTAAAAATAACCAGACACCTCAGTTTACATCAAAACTGATATCATGGCTTCCAGCTCCCCTATGTGGTAAAACTAGAAAATGTCATGCTAAACTAAGTCTTAAAAGTGTGAACAATAGCTTCTTGGTTTTCTGGCATTTAAACATCTAGTTGTGTTTTTTTGGTTTTTTTGGGTTTTTTTTACTATAAGAGCCTGTAGTATTTCTTTGTCATTTAAATCAAACCAGTGCTATGATTTAGGGCATGAAGACTAGCAGTTTCCATTCATCACCTCTCATTTTGATTTATTCAACTCTACATGAGGCCATACAATTTCTATTTAAGTTATAAATGACAAAGAGCACTGGATTAGAGGAGGGCCTAGGTTTGAACTGTAGTTCTATTACTTACTATCTTTGTGGCCTTTCACATTCTTCTGATCAGAATATCATTTATAATTTCAAAATTGACAAATATCAATATTGCTAGTATCTATACAAGATTTGTAATTTTATCAGTATAGAAGCTTCAATGAAGAACTTCCTTTATCAGTACATTTTCTCCTACTTATCTTATTAGAAGGCTGCCTGGAGCACTGAGAGCTTCAGGATTTGCCCAGAGCCAGTATGTGGGTAGAAGCAGGACTGGAAGCTAGGTCTACTGGAACCTGAGGACTAGCTCTCTATCTACTGTGCCACACTGCCCCCCTCACATAATTACCATTCCTTTTTTTTTTTGGCAACTGGGGTTAAGTGACTTGCCCAGGGTCACACAGCTAGTAAGTGTCAAGCATGTGGTCTGAGGCCAGATTTGAACTTAGGTCCTCCTGACTTCAGGGCCGGTGCTCTATCCACTACGACACCTAGCTGCCCCTCATAATTACCATTCTTAAAAAAACAAGAATGAAAAGTCAAGGACACTACCCCACCATGATGAGGAACTACAGTAAAGCTTTAGACTACAAATCAATTTCCAATAAAAAATAATAAGTGTTTTCAGCAAATAATTACTCAACCCACAAATTACAGGGGGACCGATCATACTATCACATAACATGCTATACATTTTTTTTTTGTGGAGGAAGAGAAAATTGGAACAAAGGGAAGGCACATTTAGTCCATAACATATAAATTAACTGGTCATTTTTATTTTAGTCAGTAGTTACTAAATAAAATCATTTCTATACCAAACATTTTTTTCTTGAAAAACTGAAAATCAATAAACTTATGGCATTTTTCAAATAGTTTTGAGAATTTACTGACAATGAATGAATCAATCCCAGACATTACATCATTGAATGTATGTATGACTTGTTATATAAAGTAAACTTTTACAATGAGTTTGATAAAAATCATTAAACATAAGGGTAAATATTGCCACCTGAAAATAAAATCCCAGGAAATAAGATGAGACACTGGCTACTTGATTATCAAATCAAAATTTGTTTTCAATTTAACTTTTTTAAAACACTAAATATTCTAATCATAACACTTGCATAATTGTACATAAAATACAAGGGTCAGGGACTATTGGTTCCTAACAAATAAAACACTCACCTTTTGGACCTCACGTCTGCTGCCTCAAACTGGATGTTCATAACTTGAGGATCTACTTCATTATTCACCTCAGAAATGAGGAGAGGTCTAGAATCATCATCCATATTTGAAATGTGAATTTTCTAAAGTCTCTGAGTTCTGAAGAATTTTGACCTTTACAGATAAAAAGATAAGTAATTTTAATTCTCTCTATAAAAGACATGATTTTGATATTTATAAGGTTATATATTTTATGTAGAACCAAAAAAGTACAATCATGAAACAATCCCTGAAGACACATAAGAGATGCCTGAAATTTTAATTTTGTAGCAATTTAGTTTTGGTTTTTTTTTTTTTTTTTCAGTTTAAGAAGTAAAGAAAGGAAACAACATAAATTGAAGGGAATCGCTCCTAACACCTCAGGGAGAATTTCCAGTTTAGGAAGCTAGCCACAAACATAACTCAGCTGAAAGAAAAAGAGGTTGAGTTAGCAGAACACAAGACAGTTGGCTACAAGAAATAAAAATTTTGTGCTGGTAACATTTTCCAATTACCATAAACCAAGCTGGCCCAGAGAGAGATCCGTCATTATTAAATGGTAAGGTATGCATAACTGTATTACCTACTAAATCTTTACCTATATTAAACTGAAAGAGACTTGAGAGGCCAAAAAGCACAACTTCCTGAATGTTCCATGACAGTCATATTATAGTAAATTACAAAGTAAATTAAAAATAAAAATAAAACCAATTCCTAGTCTAACTAAAAAACCCTGGACATTATTTATGTGTAAAAACATAAATATATTTACATATATAAAAACACACACACACACAGCATATGGGGACAGACAACTGAACACATACATGCCTGGAAAACACAATTGATATCCTGTGCACAGTATTTACAGTGAGATGGGGAACTCTGGGCCTTCGGTTTCATTTCATCTATCCCTTAAGTCAAGCACAAGAGATGATAACATTTATGTTGAGAAATGCAAAACCACAAGTTTTAAGTCTTTAGGAACTTCATCTCACAAAACCACAAGATGGTGCTATGCCTCCATGAAAGGGCCTCATTTTTTGTATACATTTTGTGACTTTTTGAGTCTGTTTTTCTTTTCATGGTCAGAAGTGAGGAAGGAAACAGAAAATGGATCTCTAGTTTCTATTATCTACCAAAATTTACTCATGACACAAAAATAAGTCCATCAAGTGATTTGTCTGATTTGATGGAAGATGAGATGTCTTATTATAAGGTTATATTTTTTTCAGTCTTACTATTTTGATCCATTAATTTCTAAAAATTGAATTGGTATTTAAGTCAAACCAGGATTTTTAGTCTTGACTAGGAAATTTCCAATTTGATTAACTTCTGTAAGAAAAGCTCCTTGGATAGAATGAATAAAACCATGAAGTTTCAAATAGCAACCAGTGAAAACTAAGTGATTTTAAGGAAGCCAAACTTAGAACGGGACTTGAAAAAAGATATAAAATATTGTGGGAAGGATAAAATTTAGGTTTAGGTTTTAATTTCCTAAAAATCCAGAAAACACCCTGGTAAATCATGAAATTAGTTATAACACAGAAATTCAAAAAGTCTCTCTGAGTAAGAGTCAAAAATCCTAGTGCCATGTCTCTGCCTTCCACATGACAAACAAACTCCAATTTCTAGTGTTCCTGGTAATGCTCAGCTTGTTGAAAGGAAAGGGAAAGGGGTAAGAATGAGAGTTATCTCTGTATTCAAAGGGGAAATGAGGTGTCATGTGGAAAAAGTGATGACTTTCTCCATTTAGCCCCAGAAGGCAAACCTAGGGAAAAAAGAAAGTAGAGAAAGGAAAAACAAAATTCTGTGTACAGAAAAACTTATTAACACTTACAAAAGCAGAATGGACTGCCCATGACTAGAGGCCTTCAAGCCAACCTTAGATTGATCACATGCGTGAGATATTGGAGAAAGGATTCCTATTCAGCTGGATGAGGGAGCCTCCCAACTATGAGAACCTGTGGTTCCCTGACCTCAATCACTGCGGCCAAAAAGGAAATAACACAGATGGTGCAAAGAATTAAGAATTCAAAGAAAGCTACCTAGATTAGACTCGAGGATAATTGATCAAGAAACACCCATAAAGATCGCAGGGAAAGATATTTCCTTATACAACGCTGCTTACAATGATCAGGAAACGTCAGGGCGCTCATAGTCTACAACAAAACAGGAAGAACAAAAGCTATCAGTCATTCATTCTGCAGCAGTGAAAGTGTAAAGAGTCAAGCCAATATTCGAACAAAACAGGAATGATAAGGAACCCTCCTCCATTCTGGCATTCAGCACTTCTTTGCTCAGTAATGCTATAGGGTTGCAAATATGATATAAATACAAACTTTATTGCCAACTGTGTTTTTAAAATAACATCACTACCTGCCATAGGGTCTACCGTAATGATAGTGGGCATGGTCAAGAAGCTGCACTTAATGAAGTTATAAAATGGAGGTCTCAGTAACAACTCCCATTCTTTGACACAATCACAGTATCTTGGGGTTAATGGGTCCTTAGAGGCCCTCAACTTTAACCCACGTCCAAATAAGAATCCTTTCTACAACATATCCCACAAGGCATAATCTAGCCAACCTACCAAGGCAGCTCAATTCCACTTATGCACCTAGTTGTTAATATTTTACACTGAGACTAAACGTCAGTCTGCACCTCCCCACCCTGATCCTAGTTCTGCCAAACAGAAATATACAAAATCAATAACTAAGCACTTATTAAGCACCTGTGTGCTAGGCTCCATGCTGGGCAACGGCTATGCAAAGACAAAAAGGAACAGTTCTGCCTTCCAGGATTTACGTTCTACTGAGGGGACAACATATACATACAGAATATACAACAAGTACAAAAAGATTACATAGTAATAGGGTGAGGCATTAGCAACGAGGAGGGTAGGGAAGGCTTTATGCAGAAAGTGCCATCTGAGGGTTTGTTTGCTTTTTTTGGCAATTGGGGTTAAGTGACTTGCCTAGGGTTACACAGCTAGTAAGTGCCAAGTGTTTGGTCTGAGGCTGGATTTGAAATCAATTCCTCCTAACTTCAGGGCTGGTGCTCTATCCACTGCAGCTAAGTTGATTTCTTAAGAAAAGCAGAGGTCCTAAGAGGCAGAGGTGAGAAGGTATGTTCTAGGCACAAGAGACAGCTAAGGATGGGAAGTAAGAGCAGAACGATGGCCAATTTGCCTGGGCCTCAGAGTACCTGAAAGAGACTGATCTCTAATAGGGGTAGAAAAGTGGAAGTTAATAGAACCAGAAGGGATGTAAGAAGCCACTGAAATGAATCTCCTTATTTTACAAATAAGGAAACTAAGGCTGAGATGGGTTAAGCGTCTTGCCAGCTAGTGTTTAAGGCAGGATTTGAACTCAAGTTTTCCTAATGCCAAGCGAAGCACTCTGAGAGACTTTAAATGCCAAACGGAAGAATTTACATTGATCCTAGACATAATAGGGAGCCACGGGAATTTAATGAGTAAGAAAGCGACATGGTTAAACTTGCACTTTTTAGAAAAATCATTTTAGCAGCTTTGGGGAAAAAGAATTGTAGAGGAAAGAGACCTGAGGCAGGGAGACCAATTAGAAGGTGATTGAAATGATCCAGGGGATAAGCGATGAAGGCTTAAAAACTAGGGTTGTATATATGCCTGTGGTGCCAAGAGGATAAGAGTGAGAAATGTGGAGAATACGTGAATCCCTCTTCTACATGTGTTGTTGTTCGGTCATCTTCAGTAGCGTCCAACTGTTTGTGACCCCATTTGGGGTTTTCTTGGCAAATATACTGGAGTGAGTTGCTATTTCCTTCTCCATCTCATTTTACAGATGAAGAAACAGGCAAACACGATTAAGTGACTTGCCCGGGGTCACTGTCTAAGGCCACATTTGAACTCAAGAATATGAGTCTTTCTGACACTAGGCATGGCGCTCTAACCACTGCCCCATGATAGTCCTTCAAATACCTGATGATAGCTATCCTAACTTCTTTAATTTTCCTCTCCTCTACACTCAACACTGCCAATTGCTTCAGCCAATATTAATATGGTGATCTCAAGCCCCTCACCATGCTGACTGTCCCACTCCAAAATGTGGTGCCCACAAAACCACAAAGGGCAAAACTAGGGCAGAGCATAGAGGAAAGCCTAAAATTATATTAGTTTTTTGGCTGCAAAATCATAATCTGACTCTTATGGAACTTGCACGCCATTAATCCTTTTCAAATAAAGTGCAGCCTCGACATGGCTCTCTTGTACTGTATTTGGAGATACCTTTTGAACCAGTGTATAAGACTTTATATTTATCTTCATTCAACTTCATCTTCTTAGATTTGGTTGACTATTCTAGCCAGTCAACATCTTTTGGGATCCTGAATTTGTAATACAAATCTGATACAATGGCTATTCATATCTTTCTCTGCCCTCTTAAGAGCAGGAACTCCTGTCATTGTATTCCTAGCATCTGGCACAAAGCAAGTACTTAATGTCTGACTAGTTCATCCAAGTCATGGACAATAATTGTAAAGAGCACAGAACCAAGTATATATCCCTGGGGCACACTATTAGCCTTCCTCCTAAGCCCAAGGTTTTCGAGCTATGGAGCACAGACCCCCAGAGGATCCACAGATAGATTTCAGGGGATCCTTTAACTTCAATAAGGGGTAAATTATACCTTTATTTTCACTTATCTCTAAATGAAATTTAGTATTTCCTTTAATTATGAATATGAGAAAGGGTCCATAGTCTTCACCAGTCTGCAGAGGTCCATCACACAAAAAAAGGTTAAGAACTCCTTTTCTAGGATAACATAGCACTATTAATAAAGTTTCAGTCCAGTCAATCAATGTTACAAATTCCTCTATTACCGTCTAGCCCGCATTTACCTACCTATAAGACAAGCATGAAAAACTCTGTCATATGCTTTGCTGGTATCTAAGTAAACTACACCCGATTTAACAGGCTAATTAAGGGCCCAGTCTTTAAAAAAAAAAAAAGGAAATGAGGTTAGTTTGATAGGGACTTTTCTAGATTAAACCATCCTGACTTTTTGTCTTTTTGTCATTACCCATTTCTTGAATAATACCTTCTGGAATTCTGCCAGTAAGTCCAATTCACTAGTTTATAATGAGTTGTATTTTCCATTCTCTTCTCTTTTGTGAAAACGGAGACAGTTGTTGTGATCTTTCCTCCAGTCTTTCAAAGATTCACAATAGTGATTTCACAGATTCTTCAGCAGTCACACCTACCAGTTTTCTACCCTGTTTCTACCAGTTTGCAAACTGAACTCATTAAGGGCAGCTAAATACTTTCTCTTTATATCCCTATTATCTTGAATAGCAACTTATTACTCCAAATAGCCATTTTTGTTCTATCCTTTCTAGTCCAATGATCATTCTCCTTGGTAGATAAAACAAAAACAAAATAAAAGTTGAATAGTTTTGCCTTTTATCTGTGGTAAGTTATCAAGTTTCACTTGCCCTGAGCAGCAGCACTATCCATCTTCTAACTGCTTTTCCCCAGTATAACTAAAAACAAAATAAACCTTCATTTTCTTTAGCTTTCCTCATCAACTTTAGTTCATTCTGAACTTTGGTGTTTCTGACATTTCTTACAAGACAATTAGACCACACTTTAGTGTTTATCCTCCCTTGACTGCCCTTCTTCCTATCTTCTGGGTACGACTTTTCAAAATCAAAATTTTTACCTATTTATCTTTATGCTGTTATATAATCTACAGTGCACATGTACATTTAATTTCCTATTATGAACTAGTAATGCCTTCAGTAAAATGTCATTCTGTAAAATAATACATGGCATATTTTAAGGTCAGAATGAATGGGACCACTAACTTTTCCTAAGAATTCAAGATAGATAGTATTAAAAGCACTGAGATGGAATCTAAAGATACTTTATTTTCAACTAACCAATTTATTTCTAGAAGCAGATGAGATCCACTGTAGATTAAATTCTCCAAATAGTATCATAAAGTGGAAAAAGCAATGGGATTTGAATCTGAGGATAGAAACTCAAATTATGTCAAAGGTTCCCTTCCAGCTCTAAATCCTGGAATCTAGAAGTAAGGTGGAAAATGTTTTTCTCATGCCAAGAAAGCCTAGGCAGCATCTCAGCTTGCTACCAACCATGTTATATTAACATGATACAGGTGTAATGCAAATCTTGATTTGCTAAATTGGGAAAAAAGCAATGCTAGGCTGGATTTATCAATCTTCAATAAAGACATGAAGAAATAAGTTTCTTCACTAGTTACCTGTTGGCCTGCATATGAAAAATCCTTTTAGGACCGGGAATGCTGTAACAGGAAAGAGGAGGCACATTAGATTTCACCACAGTAACAAATACAAAGCCGATACCCTTTTTAAATTGCCCTGCCCCTCTCTAACTTAGGGATGGAGCAGATGTCACACCCTTGATTTACAACTTCACAAATTCTCTCTGATTCACAGCTCTGCATTACTGCCAGGTACTACTGCCTCACACTCCTTTCCCGGGAATCCCTCATACAACCTGGCCCAAGTCAGAGGCCCTACTACAGGACACTATGCTGGGGGGTGTCTGCAATGTCTCCTCCCCATTCATGCAGTCTTGCCTCAGGTCCCGCAACTCCCGCTGCGCTGGGGTCCTCGGACAGGTGGATTTCTTTTCCCCGGCCCCAAACCAGACTGCCCAGCCCCCTGCCCTCGCGCCAGTCCCCGGGGCTTCTACCCACGAGCAACCCCTTACATTCCCTTCTTACCCTCCCCCCGCCCCATATCTTCATCCTTCTCTCTCCAGCCCCGGGACCTAGAAGCATGGAAAGCTTTTATTTTGTTTTGCAAATTAAACCGCCCCTCCCTGGCAAGCCCCTCTCCCCCAGCCCCCAGCCCCATAAGTCGGGGATCCCAAAGCGCTTTACCGACGTTCCCAGCTAGGATCAGCCCTTTCGAGCCCCGCTGGTAGCCCTCGGAGATGGAGGCTGGATTCTGTATTTGTCTGGAGAGAGACTGAAGAGAGAAGACAGAAGAGAGACGGGGCGCCGGGTCTACCTGCCGGGGCGCGGGGCGGGTGGGCACGGAGCCACAGCGAGGACAGGACAGCGCTGCCAATGAGCCCGTAAGCCCTACTCAAAAAAGCAGCCGTCCCCCGGCTTTCCCTAAACAGGAAGTGGCAACTTGGGCGGGCCGCGAGGGCGGACGGGGAATGGAGTTCTCGCCGCAGGCTGTCCTCGAACCTCTAGACCCATGTGGACTACAGCCCCCACAAGGCCCCGCGGCAAATCTGAGCTCCTTTTGGAGCGCTAGTCTAAGACTTGCTCCAGAAAAGGAACGTGGGTGGCTCGTCCTCCACGGCCCCCTCCCTACCTTTACCCATCTCCGGGGACAGTCTCGGGGGCCCTCCGGAGGGGCTTTGTAGTCACGAGCAGTAAGGGCTTGTGGGACGCACAGGGACCCCAGCCCGGACTCTTCTGCTGTAGTGGCTGGGCTGCGGTCACATGTCTTTCTCCCTCTCCCCACCAAAACCCCCCCGGGCAGCCGCAGGAGCTGGTTTGCTGATCCAGGGCTTCTTGTCTTGTTTGCGAGATAATTTGTCAGACAAGCAGAATGTGCGCTTTTCTCTTTTCTGGGGTCAGAGCGGACTAGCTCGACAGTAATGTAACTTATCTTTTAACAAAACACCTGATTCCGGCAAATATGTGGAAAGAGCCCTGAGAGTGTACTTAGAAGACATGGGTTCATAGCCGAGACTTTGTTGTTAAGTGACTTGGAACAGTTTATTAACCTCTCTGGACCTCAGTTTGCTCATCCATAAAATGTAGGGTCAGAACAAAATCGAACATTCTTAACTTTTTGTGTGTCATGAGCCCCTTTGGTATACTGGTGAAGCCTGTAGACAGGCTTCAATGTAGACATTGACTCAATATTTTTTAAGCATAAAATACATAGGATTACAAAAAATACCAATTATATTTATTTTCCCTTTTTTTCCCCTTTCCCCCCTTTTTTATTTTCAGTTCCAAATTCTCTTCCTAACCTCTTCCCTTTCCCTGTCCTTTGAGAAGGCAAGGAAAATAAAACTCGTTACTAATCCATAGTCATGCAAAACTAATTTCTGCTCTAGCCATGTTCCCCAAAAAACAGGAAAAAGAAAGAAATAGAATAAAATATGTTTCAGTATGCACTGAGTCTATCAGTATTACCTGTCTCTGGAGGTGAATAGCATGTTCCATTATGAGATCTTCAGAATTGTGTTGGTCATTGTATAAACTTCTCTTGGTTCTCTACTTTGCATCAATTCATACAAGTCTTCCACACAAGAAGAAACCAATTATATTGAAATGCTTTTAATAGAAAAAAATTTTAAAACCAAGTTATCCCCCCACTTCCCATTAACAATTTCTAAAGATGATTTCTGGGGTCTTTTCCAACAGTAGCTGAAAAACTGCTAGTCTATGAAGACTCCCTACCACATTCATTCCTTATGATATGACAAATCCTGAGTTTTTCCAATAACCCCATCCTTATGGCCACCTTCACCTTCCATTCTTGGAAGATGACCTTCCCTTCTACGTTAACTGAGAAGATACCAAGTAATGTGAGAACTCTTTCAACTTCCTTCTCCTTCTTAAGTTCTTTATTTCCTTTTATCTTGTCTCTGAGATAGAAGTGTCCCTTTTTGTTAAAGCTAAGCCAAACAAGCTGTACTCTTAAGTCTCATCCTCTTTGACTTCTCTAAAATGAAACAATTGGATTGTAAATTAGTTAAAGATTAGGTCCTGCAATGGCATGCTGCTACAACACTCCCAAGTGCTGGCAGAACCCAACAATAAAATAGATAATATTAACATGTGATTTCTAAGTCAATATACAGCCCTTGGGGATCCTTAGGTATATTTTAGTGTCCTCTGTTTGTATCTGAGTTTGACACCACTGGATTAGATGATCTCTAACATCCTTCCAGATCTAAAACTATGATCCTGACTGCATGAAAACAAACACATTAATGGACTGTTGGTGCCCACCTATTCTGGAAAGCAATTTGGAACTATGTCCAAAAAGTTACTAAGTTGTGCATACCTTTTGACCCAGCAGTAACCATTATTAGGCTTATACCCCCAAAGAGATCAAAGAAAGAGGAAAAGGACTTACATGTACAAAAATATAGCATTTCTTTTTGTGGTAACATTTGGAAACTAAGGAGGTGCCCTTGGGGCACGAGGAATGGTTAGACAAATTATGGTATATGAATGTAATGGAATACTGCTGTGCTGTAAGAACATGAAGTGGACAGTTTCAGAAAAACTGGAGGACTTATTTGAACTGATACAGAATGAAGTAAAGTAGAACTAGGAAAAGAATTATATAATAATAACAAAGCCCTTTATAACCTAACTTCCCTCTACCTTTCTTTTTACATTTTACCTCTGTCCTCATCCTTCCTTTGCCATCCAGTGACACTGGCCTCCTTGCTGTTCCTCTAACAAAACACTCCATCCCCCATGCCTGGAAGGCTCTACTTCATCTCCGTCTCCTGGCTTCCCTGGCTTCTTTCAAGTCCCAGCTAAAATCCTACCTGCTACAGGAAGCCTTTCCTGATCTTCCTTAATTCTAGTGCCTTACATCTATTTATCCTGTTTATAGCTTATTCATACGTATTGTTGAACCCCTTCCCATTAGACTATAAACTCTTTGAGAGCAGAGACTGTCTTTTTCTGTTTTTGTGTCCCCTATGACTAGCACAATGCTTGGTGAATATTAAGCACTTAAAAATGTTTATTGACTGATGTACAAAAGTGTGTCTAACATAGCACTGCCTTTGGCAGCCATCTCTCTTAATTTGGCAATTAAGTCAAATGTTTGCTGGCTAAGGTGTTTTCTGGGTTCTTTTAGTCTCCTTGTTATAGCAATTAACTTACATTGGTTTAACTTCTATAGGAAATTATTGTAGTCAATGTCAATTTCCCATTTTTGACTTTACTTTTACTTTATGAGTCAATAACTCATTTAATTCAGGGTTAAATCTTAATAGTATACTGTGTCATTTTCTAAGTCAGTGGTCCAACAGTGAGTGCCTAGACAGCTAACTCAAGGATAACTCCCATGTCCATAATGTCTTTTCCTTTTTGTTAAAATGTACTTTTCCTAAATGTTTCTCATCATCCTCACCTTTCCCCACCTTTGCATTGGTATATCAAATATCAGAATGTCTATTAATTTGATTTAGAAGATCTTATCAGTTTCTTCATAGAATTTCTCTGCCACTCAAACAAACACTTATAAAGCACGCCAGTGACTCATTCACTCTTTCATCTGGTTTCTGCTTCTAGTACTCAAATTTTGCTTTCAAGGGTTTTACTAGAGCCCCCTGTTGGTGTCTCCTTTTATTCAGTATAGGACCTTCAGAGCTCTTGAAAGTCATCCGAAGTCTTCTCTGTTTCTGGACACCCAAATATCAGCTACCTGAACCAATTACAGCAACTATTGCAGAGGGAGAAACAGACTAGCAAAGAGGGAAAGAGTCTTCCAAAGACAGAGAAACTACCAGAAAGAAAAGGGCCCTCTTGGCATTGATCAAGCTGTGTTCTGTGGGGAGGAAATGTAAAATGAACAACTCAGTTGCAGATATGCCAATGAGGCTTGTGTGAGGGACTGTAATCATCCTATAATTCTTTATTGCTAAGTATTCCTTTTCTGTGTAGGATTAAAACTATCTTTCTAAGGTTGCTGCTTAGTCCCTGTGGGCGGTGGCCATGGCTGAGGCTGCTGCTTCCCAGGGTCTCTGCATCAATGCCCTACGACGAGCAAATGGATATCAACTGAAAATGGTAATGGAGCAGTGGGAATCAGCAATTTTGCACAGGAAGAATTGGGAGATGTAGTTTAGTATAATCTTCCAGAAGTTGGAACAAAATTGAACAAATAAGATGAGTTTGGAGCTTTGGAAAGTGTGAAAGCTGCCAATGAACTCTATTCTCCACTAACAGGAGAAGTAACTGAAAATAATGTAGCTCTTACAGAAGACCCAGACTTCTCAACAAATCTTGTTATGAAGATGGTTGGCTGATCAAGATGACTCTCAGCAACCCTTCAGAACCGATGAACTAATGAATGAGGATGCATACAAGAGACACATAAAATCTATTGAGGATTGAACACTGGACCTCTGAATAAATTAGTATAAGAATACAGCCCAGTATAGTTTTATTCTAAATTAGTGGTATATGGAAGGTTAGCAACTTTAACACTTCTGAAACAATGCCATGGTATGCAAAAAAATCATAACTACTCAGAAATGACTGGACAAAAATGCTTTTTACTATTCACACCTTTTGCACCACTTTCTCCTAAGTATTTTCAAGTTAATGTCTGTCTTGTTCTGAATTCATTGCTTCATGTGTGGTAAAAATGAATTCTAAGGCCATGTACTTCAAAGCTAGAATTTTATCTGTAAAAAGCCTTAAATCAGTAATGTAATGGCCATTCAACCCCATCCATCACCAGTTTTGTTCAAAATACATTTGGTTTTCTGTCCATGGAAATAATTTACTGAGATTGGTTAACTGGCTGGTATCAGATACAGAACAATACCAACTTAATTTTTGAATTAACTGGTTGGCTGAAGCTATTTTATACAGATGAGGCTTCAACCTTGCAGCAGAATAGGTAATGAAATTTAATAAACTTTTTAAAAACCCTGTTTGATTCATGTTTGCATTCTGAGTGTTGTTTTGTTTTGTTTTTACTGTCCCCACCCTATTCTATATTGAAAAGACCCCTTAGACTAGAACCAAAAATAAAATTGTTCTACAAGAACCTCAGGTGGGGGATTAGGGGGAGGGTGAGTTGAAGCACTGAGGAACCCAGTTCTCCTATTGAGGAAACAGGTGTGGGGGAAATAGGAACCACAATGATGTCACTACATCTTGAGCAACTAACAATGTAAAAATTCCCCCCCAACAACTTCTTGTTGATTTTTTTAGTCATGTCTGACTCTTTGTGACCCTGTTTGGGTTTTTCTTGGCAAAGATACTGGAGTGGTTTGCCATTTCCTTCTCCAGCTCCTTTTATGGATGAGAAACTGAGGCACACAGGGTTAAGTGACTTGCCCAGGGTCACATAGCTGGTAAGTGTCTGAGGCCAATTTGAACTCAGGAAGATTAGTCTTCCTGACTCTAGGCAATCCATCCACGGAACCACCTAGCTCCTGGTCTCAACAGCTTAGTGGCCTAATATTAGAAAATCCCCAAACCCTATGTATGGATGTAGTAAGGATGGTCTCATCCACTATTTTAACAACTATTTGCTGTCCTTGGATAAAGGACCCTGAAGTTCTGCCTAAAAGGACAATTTCTACAATTGTAAAAGTGATTGGTCTCTTCCTCCTTGTCTTCTACCCTTGAATAGGAAATGATTTCTTACTCTGACAATAAATCTTACTAGTTGCATTCCAAATATTTCCCCTTTCCTCCCTTGGGTGATTCCCCCTCTTTCTCTACCCCTCCCTCTCTTGTGAAATGCTTTACTTATATATACTGAGTTACTTCAGAGTACTGCTGATTGGCTATGTGCTCTAAGTGGGCCTGAAAGGTTATAAAAATCAAGTTTTGTATCCCAGGAATTGGAATTTGCTATTAACAAGAGCAGATTCTTTAGCATGCTCATAAAACTCTACTTTCAGTCTGGCCTCCTATCTTTGACCTACAGTAATAGACCACCACTGATGGGGATGCTTCTACCAAGAGGTTGAGAGAATTCTCAACACAGACAATCCTAGAGCAATGAACCCAGAGTAAATTGTGAGGGAAAATATAGGACTGGAGAAAGTCTCTAGCCTCTGTAGCTTCAGTCTAACAGTGCTTACTAGAGTGATATAAAGAACTCAAAAACAATCTCAGTGGCAGAAAGGGACAGATGAAAATAGGGAAGCAACTTATGCCGCTTCTCTCTTCCTACTAGTCTAATACCTTAAATATGATAATGTCAGAATCGCAGAATTTCAGAGTTGAAAGGGAAGAACTAGTCCAACCTATACTACCCCCTCCTTGCCCAAACTCCTACTACAACATATAAAGACAAGTGATCGTCCAAACTCTGCTTGAAGACCTCCAATGAAGGGAAACCCTCCCCCCTCCAGAGGCAGCCCGTTCCCCTTATACAAATAAAGCTTTAATTGTTAGTTTTTTTTCCCCCCTGAAAAGCCTAAATTTGCCTCTGCAACTTCCAACCCCTGCTGCTGGTTCTTCCTTCTTAGGAATGAATAATTGAAAAAGCACTTACTATATGCAAAGCACTGTGCTAATTTCTGGAGATAATAGAAACAGAAGAGCATGACAGAATTTGCAATTACATTGAAACAGAGGACTAGACATATAAGTTTCAGCTGCAAGCCCCTTAAGTGTTATGGTCCATGGCAAGGCAGATACGGTCCATGGTGAAGCATCTTTGTTAATGTCATTTCTATTGATGATCATTTTTGTTTCTGATGTTGAACTATTGATGGTGCCAAGGACTGTTGGAGATACCTTCTCTTCCCAGTGTTCAGCAGCTGTGATTGCTGAGGAGGAAGGGGCTATGGTACCTGAAGAAGCAGTTGCCAGGTCACACACTCACAAGGGCTGCTTCCCAAGATCATGGCTGCAGTTGGTAGTGGTGGTAGCCTGGTAGGCCCCTTCTCTGCAGGAATCATTCCTCTCAATGACAGCTAGAATTCTAAGAGGGCTGGTAGTCCTAGGGGCACAGCTATTGCCATAGCTCCCGAGTTCAGGGTCCTGGACTATCTCTAGGCTCCAAGGGAGATGGTGGTCAAGATGGTGGAGGGGATTTGACTTGCCAGGCACATGCTGCCTCTTGACTCTCCCTTGATCTTTCTTGCTGATTTAGCTAGGCTGGTTTGCCTCACTAGGTGGCAGTTGGTTGACAGTTGGTGGAGACAGCTGACCCCGTCTTCACAGGAATTGTTTCCCAGGCTGTAGAAATTGGGTATGGAAACAAGACCTGAAACAATCTAGAGGGTACTGCCACTCCCAATGCTCCTGGGCTTACTTGTCTGACAGTGGCAGTTAATATTGGTAATAACGAGGAAAGCAAGCTTCTTCTACAGTGATTGCTGTCCTCAATGAACACAGAACACCTGGACTCAAGTCTTGCCTGAAGTATAGCCTGGCTGTATGACCCTAGGAAAAACAGAATTTAATCCCTCTTCCATATGCTAGCCCTTCAAATGCTTGAAGGCAGCCATCACACTCCCCCAAGTCTCCTCTTCAACAACCCTAGTTCCTTCAACCAGTCCTCATGTGGAATGGCCTCAGGGCTCTTCACTATCCTGGCTGCCTTCATTTATGTGCACTCTTCCTCAGTAATGACTGGATGAAAAATTGTTTATTAAAAGTTCTCACTGTGCCGAGTTCTGGGACACAAGCCCTGCTGACCCTGATTGCATGCACTAAGACCTCTCAACTCTTTTCTAATAAACTGTGGTCTTAACCATGACCTTGTACTTGTGAAGTCAGTTGTTCAAATCCAAGTGTAAGACTTTATCTTCATCCTTATCATGCTTTGCATGAACTTTTTTTTGGGGGGGGGCAGGATCTGGTGCCTTTACTTAGCTAAATGAAAAATAATGATTACAACCCAAATGGTAGTGAATGAGGATGTTCACCTTGCCAGAGAGGTTTATGTTCATTATCAGAGGTATGTATTTAGTAAATTCAATATTGCACATAAAGTCAATATAATTCCTGCAGAGCAACAAACTGTAGTTCTTGGTCTGAGCTTTGGGAGCCTTTATCAGTTCTAACAACTCCTCCTTATATTAACATAGTTTTAGTAATTGAATCCTTGCTCTTGGTGCATTTTTGACTTACTGTTTTTTTTTAATTAAAAAAAAATTTTTTTTAGGCAATTGGGGTTAAGTGACTTGCCCAGGGTCACACAGCTAGTAAGTGTCAAGTGTTTGGTCTGAGGTTGGATTTGAACTCAGGTCCTCCTGACTTCAGGGCCGGTGCGCCACCTAGCCTCCCCTTGACTTATTGTTTTATCAAGCCTGCTTATACCCCAAAATCTGCAGGATGAGAGAATCTTCTAGGCACTAGCCGTGAGAATAGCTGAAAGCTGAACCCCATAAAATTAAAAGGGTACAGTGATTTTTGTAACTTCTATTGTGTGTTGCCAAATTATTCTCCAATAAGAGCCTACAAATTTGCAATTCAACCAGTGATGGTTTTTCGCTTTTCTAGTATTGTTTTGTTGCTTTTAATTTCTTTTTACTGCTTTGATGTTGACATAGTACCACAAAATTATTTTGATTTGCATCTGTTTGATTTTTATAATGGTTGGGCATTTTTCAAGTGATTATTTACCTAACTTCCCTATTATCGTTGAGGATACCACCATCCTTCCAGTCTCCCAGGCTTGCAACCTAGGTGTTATCCTTGACTCCTCACTCTCTCTCTCTCCTCCTATATCCAATCAGGGGTCAAGTCCTGTTTTTCCACCTTCATAACATCTTTTCCTATGTGTCCACTTCTCTTCTTTGAAACTGCTGCCATCCTTGTCACCTCTTCATGTTACGCTTAGATTACTGAAACAGTCAGCAGATTGGCCTCCGTTCCTAAACTTTCTTGCTACTCCAGTCCATACTCCACTTGGCTATCAAACTAATCTTCCTAATCAGATCAATCCATGTTAGCCCCATTCCATAAACTCTGTGGCTCCCTATTGCCTCTAACATCAAATATAAAATCTTGTTTGGCTCTTAAAGCTCTTTATAACCTGACCTCTTTGTCCCTTTCCAGTCTTCTTAAACCTTGCTTCCCTCTAATAACCTGTCATCCAGGGACACTGGCCTCCTTGCTGTTCCTTGAGCAACATACTCTATCTCCCTACTCTGGAATTTTCACTAGCTGTCCTCCATGCCTGGAAAACTTTCCCTCTTTGTCTTTGTCCCCCCCCCTTGCTTTTTTTCCTGTCTCAGCTATTTTTATCTCCTAGAAGAAGCCTCTCCTATCCCCATTAATGCTAATGCTTTCCCTCTGAGATTATCTCAGATTTATCCCATGCACATGTTGTTTGCATGTTGTCTAGCCCTTTAGGTTGTGAATTCTTGCTACTGTTTTTGCCTTTCTTTGTATCCCCAGGACTTAGGACAATGCCTGCCACATAGAAGGTAATAAAGAGCTATATGCAGAAAAGTGTATTTTCAGCAATCTCTAGTGAAAGATTACAGTTTTTGGTGGTCATAGGAACCTAATCCTGTTACCCATAGGTGAATGTGGGACTCCCCATTGAGTGTTAATGATGGATTGATTGTTTGCCTACCAGTGCCACCTAATGGCTTTACAGGGGCTTTGTGAGGAGGTTGACACTCCTGGCTTTCTTATTGCTCAGTCATCTGATGAGAAGTCCTTACTCACTCTTTCCAGACATTACCTTGATTCTTTCCTCCTGGATCATTCAGCACAAATGCTCTCCTAGCCACTCAGACTTTTCAGTCTTACTCCATCACAATCCTTCATTCTTTCAGGTTGGTTTGTAACAATCGACCCCAGCCTGAGGCTCTTATTAGCCTCTTACTAGGCAGGAAAAGGTACAGGGAATAAAATGTGATTGGCTTGGTTTCAGCTTCTCAATAATCATTATCACAAATCTGTATTTGAATATTTGGCATGTGGAAAAGAGATTAAACTTGTTCTGCTTGGCCTCAGAAGGCAAAACTAAGCTTAATAGGTGGAAGTTTCACAGAAATAGATTTCAGTTAAATGTAACAAAACACTTCCTAAAGCTACCCCAAACAACTATAGAAAGCAGCAGGCTCCCCATCAGTGGGAGTTGCCCTGGAAAGTCTGAATGACACTTGTCTGGGATGATGTATAGGTGACTGACTCCTGCTCAGGAAAGTTTAGACAAGGTGAACTCTAAGGTTCCTTCCTACTCCGAAGTTCTGTGATTCTTTGTTTTCGTAAGTAATTTCTTCAATAGAAGACATTGTATTAAGCTCATGTGGTAAATGAGTTTAAGTTAGGTAGAAGCAGGTGATGAGAATTGGATGGGACATTTAAGTAGTGATCTCAGAATGTTATGGCAGGCTACTTTAAAAATCATCAGTTAAACAGAATTTGTTGTTGACCTTTGAAGTTGTCGTTCGGGTTTTGATTATTCCCCTCTGAATTCAGTCTGATGACACATCAGCTCTGCCTCTGGTTATAACTCGGTTGGAACATATTTTTCTCCTGGTTCATCTTATCATGGCTTTGCCTGGGTATCAGGTAACTGGTGGGCATGATGGTGAAAGGAGAGCAGTTACTCTTTTCCAACCTCATTTCATATAACTTCTCTTCACAAACTTTGTTCTAGTTAAATTGGCCTATTTGTAGGTCCCTCTACTTAACTTTATGTCTCCATGCCTTTACACAGGCCTTCTCCCTCTGTTTTGAATAAACTCTTTCCTCAACTTCAATTTGTAGAATCCCAATCTTCCTTCAAAGGTCAGCTCAGGTACCACTTCCCACGAAAAGCCTTTCTTGAGCAAACTCTTCCCCCTGCTCCCCTCACCATCGGTAGTTCTCTGCCTCCGGAAATTACTTCGTATATACTTTGATTTATTTTATTTATTTGTGTAGTGTTTATATTATCTCTGTGGTGATTTACTGTATTTATCTGTGATTTGAGGCAACTATCCCAACTCCCACTTACACTGACAAATAAGGTCTCCAGAGCATGGCTCCTAGTTCTTCTCTCACTGTTGGGGTTAGGAGAGGTGTCTTCCTTATTTTATAAGTCACAAACCTCCATTGAGATTCTTCCCACATCAGTTGTTTTTTATTAGTCAGTCATATTTAATTAGCTTCTTAGAAAGGACTATTTACTGAGAGCAGTTGGTACAAACATCCCCCAACAGTCTGAAACACACTTTCCTGTAAGTATATGCATAGTCCAGAGGAAAGTAGTCTCAAGCTTAGTGCCAAAGCAGTAATTCACAGCTCCTCAAGTACCTTTTCTCCTAGGTACAATGTAGTTTTTTCTGTTTGGATCTTTTTGTGACTTGAATATGCATGCAAATATGTTTCTGGCTCCTGATGCAGACATTGCCACCAGTTACTTCTTTCCCTGGGAAGTTGCTAAGATGCTGATAAAAAATCTGAATCATGACCACAAGGTCTTCTTCTGGCTAAGGGTGGGTGAGGAGGCTGATTTTATGGTTGGAATGCTATTTCCTGTCTTGCTGCTTGCTTGAATCTCTGTTTGCATTTAGTCTGATGGTTTTATAAGTCCCCAGAGGACATGACCAAGTCCCTAAGCCAACCTGAAAAGACATCTTGTCACACCTACGTATGTGTCTAGAACTTGTTCACATCTAGTGAATAACTGAATGTATTCTTACCTATCAAAGAAATAGGGGCAAAGTGTCTTATCACTTTAAGTAGAGTGGAGTGATTTTTTTAGACTTATGCCACCAGCTTCCATCCTTATGTAACACTTGACCACCTTGGCCCCCACTTCTGAAGGTCAGGTATGTTACATCTTTCCCCTTTCCCCAGGTACACTGGTACCCTGGGATTGGGGGGTATCTAGGCTCTGCAAATGGCTCCAGAACCCACTGATGTTATTCCCTCAAATATAAGAGGTGGCTCCCCATACCCCAGTTCCATTTATATACTAACAGTCAGGTTAGCTTTTACAAAGAAATATTAATTTCAAAGGGGTAATCACATTTATACAAACTTATTCCATAAAATGTAGAAGGCAAAATCCCCCTGTCCCTATACCATCTTGGGGAGAGGAAGGAGACTACACTTTAGCTCAATTCCTATAGAGCATCATCTCAAACTTCAAGTCCTAAATCCTCCTTTGGGTTTGCGTCCCAGGCACTCTGGTTCCTCTGGGTTTCCCTTCTGGGTTGGTTGGCTTCCACATCCTACCTGGAATCCTGGCTCCAAGATTACTATGGCTAGAACTCTGAGGTCTAGGGGGGATTATCATCTGCATCTGAAGCTCAGAAGGATATACAAAACAAAACAGAAATAGAAACATCCCCAGGCCCTGAGCTAGGGTAAAAGAAACTAGGTAGAAGGGATCTCCTGTCTTGGTTCAGTTCATGGTACCCATTGTGGGTAAACTATGATCTCCACCCTCTGGACAGCGGCAGGAAAGATCATATCTGATAGACCAAGAGAGATTGTTCCAGCATAGCTGCCTGTTCCGTCTATACAGCCAATCAAAGGAGTCCTACTTCTACCCAGGTGGTCAGAAAAGTAGGATGCCTCCATGTTAGGTGATTTAGGCATGCACCAAAGGCCTCATTCCACTTAAATCTTTAATGAATTTGAACTATGTTCCTTCTCTCTCTTGGGGACATAAGTATTCCCCCTTTTTCAGCATTCTCAAACTCTGACATAGAGAGACACTCCAGAGATCTGAGTACTTTGAACAATAGATATTTTTCAACTATGATTATCATCTTAATATATCTTATAAAAAATTAAGTTTTTTTTTCAACTACATGTAAAAACAATTTTAACATTTGTTTTTAAAATTTTTCAGTTCTAAATTCTTTCCCTCCATTTAGATGACAGGTAATTTGATTTGGGTTTGCAGTCATGTAAAACATTCTTAATGTATCTTGATGCGTCACTCTGTGATTAAAAATAACCCGTGTTGTGTTGGTCAAATTACTGATAATGTTAGTTTTCAGGAAAAAAGATAGAAGGGCCAAAAGAAAGATAGGTATATCATTTAATGATCATTATACCTTATACAGTTTGATCCAGTGTTCTGGGGCAGGTCTAATTAAAGCCTGTCTTGGTGGTTTAGGCTTAAGATTGGAACGAAATATGAGAGACTTGCAGACCATTCAACACTTAACAAAAAAGAAATTTACTTGACAATATCATGGAAAGCATACTGAGCAAGGATATAGTACTGGTTTAGGTAGCTTCGGACATCTTTTTGTCTTGAGACATACTGGATCAGAAGAATATATTAACTTGAATAGCAGTAGAAAATCTATCCATTCTGAAGGGCATTGAATCCTTTTGTGCTGGCCATTTTATGACCCAGGCAACCAGATAACTATCAGTGGCTGGACCAACCAGGTCTTGGGGACCTCTTCCCTACCTTTTAGAGAAAAACTACCCCAGCCTACATGGTAGGGACCCTAGTAAAAGTGCCTACACCACCCCCATCTATCTCATTGCTGGGCATATAGCCCATGGAGGACAATGACAGAAAGGAGATGAATGTCTCACATATGACAAAATATTTACAGCATCACTCTTTGTGGTGGCAAAAAAACTGGAAACAAAGAGGGAACCCATTGATTGAGAGAACCATTAAACAAATTGTGGTATGTGACTATAATATAATATTGTACTGTATAAATATACAATATGAAGAATTCAGAGAAATATAGGCAGACTCTCATGAATTGATGCAGAATGAAAGAATAGAAACAAGAGAACAAAAGATAAAGTGACTATAAGAATGTAAATGAGAACAATACTAAAAGGCAGGGGAACTCAGATGAATTTCATTGATCAGTATTGATCCTGGAGGACAGGCAATAGAACACGGTTTTTTTCCCTCCCATTTTCTTCAATTTATTTTTGTGTACTTGATTTTTTTTTTTTAAGTGAGGCAATTGGGGTTAAGTGACTTGCCTACAGTCACACAGCTAGGAAGTATTTATGTGTCCGAGGTCACATTTGAACTCAGGTCCTCCGGACTCCAGGGCTGGTGTTGTATCCACTGCGCCACCTAGCTGCCCCCTGTGTACTTGATTTTGAAGACATCACATTTACACTGTCAGAGCACTGGGATTTCAATGAAGGAATAAATCTAAACTTTAACAAAACTTTCAGCAGCTTATTATTCATTGAATCAGCTTACATTCTATGTTTGATAATTTTCTTTTTTTTTATTCTGAACCTACCAACTATCAAGCAAAATGGGGATTTCCATAAACGAAGTAGAGCAGATGATGAAGATTGCATATGAAAACAAATCTTTATTTTGTAGTTTGCTTTCCCTTTTTGTATATATAATAAATTTGGTATATTACTTTCAAAGCAGTACTATTTATTGATCTATGTTCCTTCTGATTTCCTTCTGTTTATATAAGAAAATGTTGAGATAGAATATTTTCACTCTGCTGGTAGAGAGGCAGGGGACTACTAGTACAGAATGGAGCATCCTCTGTCAGATACTGTTGTTTGGGGTTTGCTTAATTTTTTTTTTTTCACAAGGGAGGATTAAATGGAGAGGAATACTGGGAAATTAATGTAGACATCAATAAAATTTTTAAAAGAAACGTTGAATAATAACTACAAAAATAAATGAAAGGGCATTATAGATAATATCTAAAAAGTTCTAATACCTCACTGTAATATGAAGGTGAATTCTTTTTTTTTTCTTTCTTTCTTTTTCTTTAGGCAATTGGTGTTAAGTGACTTGCCCAGGGTCACACAGCTAGTGTCAAGTGCTTGGTCTGAGGCTGGAACTCAGGTCCTCCTGAGTTCAGGGCCGGTACTCTATCCACTGCACCACTATGCCAGTGGTGTAAAAGCTGTGAGGTTCTGCCATGCTAGAAAGGCTTTGAGTATGGCCCTAGAAACAAACTATGTCTTCTGTCTGAGAACCAGTCTAGCTCAGTACAGAAAGACTCCCTAGCCCCTGGGTGATGAATTCTTTGATGATGGCAAATTATGGCTGTCCAAGAAGATACATTTAGCTGTGGGTAGGCTAAATGTGAAATCTTTGTCTAATAACCACAATTGGACATGCAACCCAAGAAACTGAATTCTATCAATCTTAATATTCTTGTTCTGAATGAAGCCTGAAGACAAAAGGAAGTTACAACTAGGCAGAAAGGATGGCTTACAGGTTCTCCTTGGAGAGATAAATGAAGGCATTGATGGATTTGGTCAAATGTCCAAGGGCAATAAAAAAAACATCATTTCATGGGATATTTGATCCTTTTGCATTGCAACACTTATGTTAATTATCTGTAAGAAGACCACCATGAAGATAATTATAGCTTATGCACCAGTATCTGTTGTAGAGGATGAGGAAGTAGAGATCCATGAAGAGCTTGATAATACCTTCCAAATAAAATCAACATATAGTTAACACTTAGTGATTTCATTATCTAACACAGAAGAACTGATACTGGAAGTATGATACTCCTAGGCCTGTTCCCAGCCATGCAATCCTGTACTAGGTTCATTGCTAGAGAAAGCCTTCTTCTAAATAGAAGGATTAAGCTCCCCATTCTCACATTACTTGGCTTGCTAATGAACCTCCCGCCTTATATCCCTGGGACAAAGCTGATTACAGTAAAACATATGGTTCATGGCTGTGTCTCCACAAGTGGGAAAGTAAAAGAGATACCCAATGAATAACCAATTAATTATGGGACAGTTAATTTATTCTGATAGAGAAAGCAGTGAAAAATGCCTGAGATTAGGAAGAAGATAATTAACTGAGAAAAATATTTACAGCGTTTCTCTGATAAAAGCCTCATTTCTAAGAAATATAAAGAATTGACACAAGTTTCTAAGAATAAGAATCATTCCCTAAATTGATAAATAGTTAGAGGATATGAACAGGCAGTTCTCAAGGGAGGAAATCCAAGCTATCAACATAGCCATATAAAAATGCTCCAAATAATTAATAATTGGAGAAATGCAAATTAAAACAAGGTTTTACTGAGGTTCTACCTTACACCCATCATATTGGCAAATTTGACAAAAAAGAAAAATGATAAATTTTGGAGGAGGTGAGAGAAAATAAGAACAGTGATGAACTGTTGCAGGCATGGTTAATTGTTCTGATCAACCTGGAAGGCAATTTTAACAACACCCCTCAAATCACTAAACTATGCATACCCTTTGATCCCAATGAGACCTTTACTAGGCCCATGCCCCAGACAAATCAAAGTAAGAAGGAAAAGATGGGTATGTAAAAAGTATTTATAGCACCTCTTTGTAATGTCAAAGATTTGGAAACTGAGGGGGATGCCCATTATAACTGGGCAATGGCTGAACAAAGTATGGTATTCAAACATAATGGAATACTATTGAGCTGTCAGAAATAATGAAATAAATGGCTTCACAGAACTGAATGAGCAGATCCAGGAGGATAACTTATGCAATAATAACAACATTATACAAATGAACAATTTTGAAAGACATAAGAACTCTGATCAAGGGAGTAATCAACCATGATTACAAAGGACTAAGGATGAAGAATGCTACCCGCCTCCTAGCAGAGAGGTGATGGACTCAAGGTACAGAATGAGACACATTTTGGGACATGAACAATATAAGAATATATTTTTCTTGGTTGTGTTTATTTATTATAAGGGAAAAATATTAATTTAGAAAGAGAAAAAAGAAAGTAATCTTAAACTTACAACAATCACAGCACACAGCATTTGGTAACAATTTATACCTATAGTCATAATCAGTTTAAAGGCCTAAATTTTAAGTTTCATCAGAGCATAACACTGTTGTGCAATGCTACTAATTAAGCATTTCACATTTCATCTTGGCTCAGGGTAGTCATCAAATAGCTAAGCTTGGTCTTCTTTCAGGTGGTAAACTCTAGAGCTAGTATTTTACCAGACCAAGATGGTTACAGATGTCACAAAGAAGTGAGAAAGCAGTGAATAATTGGCACAATATTAAACCAGCTGGACTAATACCTTCCTGACAAGATACTCAAGATCGCCTGGGGGCTCAGAGTATTTTATTATTAATCTGTATTTTGGGCAGCTAGGTGTCACAGTGATAGAGTGTTAGGGCTGTTGTCAGGAAGACCTGAATTCAAATCTTCCCTTGGACACTTACTAGCTGTGTGATCCTGAGCAAATCACTGAACCCTGTTTGCCTGTTTCCTCATCTGTAAAATGAGTTGGAGAAGGAAATGATAAAGCACTCCAGCATCTCTGCCAAGAAAACCCCAAAAAGGGATCATGATGAGTTAGAACCACTGAACAACAACGACAATTTTTTAAAATTTCTAATTGCAGAGAAAAGAAGCCAAGAAGAACTGAGACCCTTCCCCTGGGCTAAAAAAATCTCTTATCTCCCCGCTCTCCAGTCACTTGAACAAAGGGGCCTTCCAGCTTTCTCTACCCTCTAAGAAAAGATAGAGGTGGGAACTTCAAAAAGGGTCATTCATTAAACTGGCCCTGCTAGTTGGAGAGAGAGGTAGTCTGGAAAAATAGATCCCACCTATGGGGGATTTGGGAGCTGGGTGGGGGAGGTTGGGAAATACTTCTTGCCCAAACTGAAAAGGTGAGCATGGGGAGAATGATGAACAATATATTCAGGAGAATGAAATTAGAGAAGTCAAATGATTATAGATTATACAGAAATTTCACTCTACATATAAATAATTTCTTCAAGGAGAGAGTGGGGGGACCCTGGATATAGCAAGCACTGTGCAATATTATAAAAAATGAAACTGAGTTTATTTTAACAGACAGAAAAACTATGAGTTTCTGATACAGGAGTTGTTTCCAATCAGTTGTCTGTGTCTAGTCAGACTCAACTGGTTAGAGCAAAGATCAAATCAGTCTCAAACCAGAAGAATAAAAGTGAGATGGAGATACAAAAATTAATTTAGGCAACTCTAATCTGACCTCTGTTAACCAGCTGTCCATGCTGCCAAATGGGACAGCTTTCAAACAACAGACATTTTACACAGATTATTACCTTTTTTTAGAGCATTTATATAAATTGCTATTTCTTGTAGACCAAAATGGAATGGTGTCTTGTGCAGGCAGCAAACATTTAATCTCCTTTCCATCAAAAAGATATAACCAAAGGCAATGTTGTTTATAGACTTGTTTGTGAGATTTTAAAGATAGTGGAAGATTATGACTAGTATTGCCTCACAAAACAATGAAAAACAGTGGAGAGAAAAATTAGTTTAAATAAAGTTTGGTGACAGCATGCCTTCAAACTAAGCAACATTATCTGTGCTACCATTAACATAAACCAAGAAAAAAGGAAAAGACTGATGAGGTGAAGAGGGGATGAAGAGGGTGACTCTGCTGGTCTTTGACATAGTGGGGAGTTGTTGAGTTTTAGAGATACTTTCAGATTATTATATATAGGAACTCTGCTTAGTATTGTTATTTTAATATGTGACATTACAAACTTTGAGGTTTATAAAGCACTTTACGTGCATTGTTTTTATCACCCCCATTTTACAGATGAAGAAAGGAAGATTCAGAGGATTAGTAACTTGTTCATAGTTAAGTGGCTACTAATGGTTGTAGGTTGTAGGTACACCCAATTATGGTTCTCCTTTAATTCTATCCTATGTGCTCATTCCCCTATACTAAACTGCACTTGTTTGACTTAGAAAAACAAACAGTAAGGGGCAGCTAGATGGCACAGTGGATAGAGCTCTGGCCTCAGACACTTTTGACACTTATTAGTTGTGTGACTTCGGGCAAGTCACTTAACCCCAATTGCCTCACTAAAAAAAAAAAGACAGTATAACAGGAAATTTTTCATTCTCTTTAAAAAATTAATTTTACAAGGAAAGGTAGATGTAAAATTTAACAATTTTAACAAATGCAAATGTATTGAACTTCCCCACAAATAGGGATCCAGATAAAGATCTAAATTTGTGTATATTAAAAAAATAAATCCAAGATTAGAAATGTTGGAGAAAGGAATAATTTATTAAAAATTGTTGGACACAATGGGGAACAATATAGTGAGAAATGAATTTAGATCCCTAAACATCAAAGTTTTAATTGATGTTTTAAATATGTAAAAACTGGAAGAAAAGGAAAAAAAACACATCTCAATTTTGATTTGATTTAATTAATTAAAATTTAACTTACTGCAGAAAATTTAATTTATTGCAGAGGATAAGGAAGCAGAGAAGTTCCACAAGGAACTTATAAAACCCACTGAATTCAATCTGTGGAATATTTTTAGACCCCAAAAGAGGACATTGGAGAGGGCAGTGAAAAAAATACATTAGAAAATATGCCTCAGTATGGAAAAGAAACCAAAAAGAAGCTTTACATATCTATAGGTCAAGTATCTGGCTAGGGATGGAGCTAGGTTTTTGGCAGTTAGGCCATTTGATATAGGTTATACCAGGCTCGGCACCAGGAAGACCTCATCTTTCTGAGTTCAAATCCAGCCTTAGACACCTACTAGTTGTGTGACCCTGGGCAAGTCACTTCACCCTGTTTGCCTCAGTTTTCTCATCTGTACAATGAGCTGGAGAAGGAAATGACAAATCACTCCACTATTTTTGTCAAGGAAATCCCAAATGGGGTCACAAAGAGTCAGACACGACTAAAGTGATGCAACAACAAAATTTATCCAGGGTCTACTCTACATAGTGTAATTGATAGGCTAAATCTCCAATTACCAGAATAAGAAGATTGCACATGACATAATTCGTATTCCTAGGGACCACTCTCTCAATTTGTTTTTCCTCTTTGATTTTCTCCCCAGAGCTCTAATTGCCTCACCCCACTAACACACTTTTTATTTCACTAACCTCCCCTCCTAAATCCCTCTTCACTTTTAATTCCCGTTGGAAGTGTGGGCCCCTGTGTGCCTCAGTTTCCTTATTTGTAAAATGAGACGGGTGGACTAGGGGATCTCTGAAGTCTCAGCTCTCTGAACACAACTCTTTAGTGAATGAATTTCGTTATGTGAAGCTTAAATGCACATGACACATATTCAAATACCCAAGAAAACGTCGACTTGAGTTGCCAAGTTTCACATTTTTCACATTAATTACACTTTGTAGAGTGGGACCTTTCTATCCACCTCTTTTAGGCCTAGCTTCTAAGTCCTAGGCGGTTACCTAATGCTCCCCAGAGGTTAAATGACTTGGCCCCGAATGCACAGCAATAAAAGTCAGGGCCCGGGATTTGGGCGGAGCTCTTGAACGCCAAGCCCAGCTCCTTCTCTACAACCCCGGCCGTCCTGCATCAGACTTGTTCTGTTAACGGTACAAGCGCCCGGTGCGATGCAGGCACGGTTTTTGGATCAAACGCCCTCATGCGAGACCTTCCGGGGCTTGCATGCAAGTTGGAGCCTCTGCACACGGCCCCGGCGGGAAGGCCCTGGCGGGAAACCGCTCGCCACCCTCCCCCCTCCCCCAGGGCGGCACTGAGAAGAACTAGGCCGGAGCCGGCTTCGCTTCGACGCTGAAGGATTCAAATGCGCGGATGGGGCGGGCGGCAAGTGAGTTGAAGCTCGCCCGAGCGCTGATTGGCTGCGGGCGCCCGTTGCCCGGTGTGATTTGTTGTTTGGCCGGGCCACGTGACTCCGCGGCGGCGCCGGCACGTGCGGCGGTTTAAGCGCCGACCGCGTTTGGGCGGGACTGCTCAGTGAGGCGGTGGCTGCCTGTGGTCGTAGGAGGTGAGGAGGCGGCCCCCGAGATGGGACCGGGGGCCCCCAGACCATCCGGCCGAGGCGGACACCGCGCCTCGCCACTGCCTCTCATTCCCCTTCATGGTCGGATGGCGGCAGTGGAGGGAAGGGAAAGAGGCAAGACCCGGGTGGGGGCGTCGCATTGTTCGGCCTCGAGTAGGTGCCGGCGGGGGGCCATCGGGCCCAGGCCTCGCCGCCTGGGGGACCTGGGTGAGGCCGGGGCGGCGCCAGCGCCCACTCTCGGGGACTGAGGGCACGGGGGCTGGCGGGGCGGGTCTGCTCCCCTTGTATCAGCCATCGGGTCCCCACACCTGTCTTCCCTCTCCCTTCCCACTTTATCTTGTAGCAAGGAGGCCGAGCTTTCCTTAGGAAGGAAACTCGAACGCTCTTCCCCCCCCCCCCGCTGTTCCCCCTCTCTTCCCCCATTTCCCCTCCCCCTTTCCCCCTCCTTCACTCCCCTCCCCCCCTTTTAGTTTTGTTCCTGGTTTTTAAGTGGGTTGCAGTTACTTCCCTTAGAAAGGGTGAGCCTGTAGTCCTTGGGGGATTGGGATTGGGTGGGGGTGGGGGTGAATTGATTATTAGATGAACTGAGCTCCCTTTGTATGGATTGTTGCACTGTTGTGGATGCAAAATACTGATAAAAGTAGTTACTCTATATAGCACTTTAAGGTGTTAAAAATGAACTAATTGAGTAATTATTAAAGTCCGTATGTGAAATTGGGGTTTTGTTATTAATAGGCTTATGATTCTGTGGTCAGATATACATAGTTGTGTTTTTGTTTAAGTAGAACTCGTGGCCAACATGGGTGATGAAGATTGGGACACAGAAATCCTCAAACCTCACATACCATCTTTTGGCCCTGTATTTGACAAGGTGCTGTGCTTAAAGTTCTTTATGTGTGTTGAAATAGTGCACTGGGGAGTTTTAAATGCTGTTGTTTTAGTTCTCCTAATTTAGACATGTTTTAGAGTGATAACTAGACAACTTTATGGGGAATGGGAAAATGACAACAAGGTATTCTAAAGTGATAAAGCCAGTGTATTCCCACAAATATTTTTTATTTTTTAACAAATAGTTTAGTACATTATACAGGTTTTGGAACAGGAAGTCAGATTTAGACTCACTTATGATCACTTGGAATAGCAACAACTGAAAATGGTTATTTTGTGGAAATCAGTTCCCTCTGTTGAGTTTCACAGAGTCATTGTACAGTCTTCATTAAATATTGGTCTTGGGTCCGCTTAAAGAGATTGCCATTAATTTAAAAATTATAATTCAGCTATGTGATATTTGGTTTCTCTTTTGTATAAGAACATTGTTTTGTTTAGAAGAAAATCTTACTTTTCTGCTTGTGGCAAGGCAGTTTTCCCCTTGGTAAAATAGGTATGCTTAACTATGAAGAAGGCTGATATAAATATATATTCTGTAGAGGGAGTCATGACTGCTTATTAGGCTGTGTGACTTTGAACAAGAACTTAGGTGTCGTGATAGATAATCTAGCACTCTTCTCACTATACCATACTGTGTTTGAACCATAGAATATGTTCACTTTTTTTCCCTCTTTTTTAGGGCAACCTCGTATTTTTGAAATAATATTTATGCTACCGATTTAGAAGCAAGAACTAATCTTTTACCTTTTGTTGAATTTCAGACCTGAGAGAGTTTTGCAGTAAAAATTTTTTGAACTATTACTACTACTGTGGTCAGCTGGTGTAATACTTTGTCTGAAATTCAGTAAGGGACTACATTTAAGATTAAGGTTGCCTTTTGGATGTGCTATATATATTTTGGTAGTTGCAGGTCCTGACTATAATTTAAAGTAAATAATTAGGTTTACTCTATTTCCTTTTTGTAGGATACCTTTTCTTCAGGAGCAAATGGAGATGCTTTTAATAGGGCTTCAGATTCATCAGGTATGTGTTAAGGCAGAAATGTGAATCGCATCTAGGACATCTCTATTAGGTAGAATAGTCTGAAATTTTTTTGGACGCAATCTGAATTTATCCTGATTTTGGAGCATGTTTGGCTTTTGAGTCAAAGCCAAAGGGCTCCTATTGAGAGTAGGGCACAGAATTTGGAACTTGGAGTGCTGAAAGTCCTGAAAGATGGTAACCTCTGAGCAAGAGAACCACCTAAGTTAAGCCATCACTGGAATTATTGTTGGACTTGTCAAGCAATTAAAGCACTTCAGTCTCAAGGGATTCTCATGAGGAGACAGGATTCTTGACAAGTTAACCCAAATCCTCCCTTTGTGACCCCTGGAAAATCACTTAACCTCTCAGAGCCTCAGGTAATTCTTTTAAGACCATAAATTACAGATAAACTGCTAATCAGTCCTGGTATTGGAATTTTGCTCACTGTGAGCTTGCTACACTGATGAAATCACAGCTATTGACCAAAAAATAACCCAAACTAGAAAATTCAGGTTCTTTTTGCAAAGAAGATATATTTGCAGAATAATGTGATTGAATTAACTAGCCATGTACACCTAGCTTATTCTTTCTGTGATTATGATTCCTTTGATGTGTCTTTTCAACTAGATTTTAAGTCTTTCAGTGGAATATTTCAGTTCTTGTTAGCCACATTTTAGGAGGGACAATGATAAAATGGATTGTGTCTAGGAAGGTGAAGGAACTTTAAAGATTCATTGAAGGGTTTGGGGATGTTTACCTTGGATAAGAACATTAGTGGTAATTGAAGATAATGTTCTTTAAAACGTATGAAGAGTTCTCATGTGAATAATGGATTAAAAATTGCTTGGCTGCATAGGACAGAAATAGGAACAATGGGTGGGAGTTGCAGAGAGTTTTCAGCTTTGTAAGGAGACACTCGTTAATATAATTGCTCAAAAGTAGAATGGACTGCCTTAGAGATGAATTTACCAGTGCTAGAAATCTTTAAGTAGAGCCTAGGAGACTACTTATAGAAGAAATTCATGAATAACACATTATAAATTGAGTGGATCTGAAAGGAGAAGATTTGGATTCAAAAGCTGGCTCTGCCACTACTTAACCTTGCTGGATCTGTTTTCCTCATCTGTGAGGAAATTTAACTAGATGATTTCTGTTGTCTCTTCTAGCTCTACATTTATGATCTCTTTAAAGTTCCCCTCCCCTCTTGATGATATTCTCATTCAGATCAAAATTTTAAAAGCATTTTCTTGGTAGATCTTCTTTTCCTCATGATTCCTCAATTTGTATATTTCTTTGTGTTCTTTTTCCCCCCTTCTAATTCTAGCAAAATGTAATCTCAAATGCCATGATTATCATCATTTAAAAATTTTTTGTGTCCCCATAGTAGATGCTTAATAAACTTGTGAATAAGTGATTCTTGCTAATTGTCTTTTTGCATTATAGAAGTAGCTCCATCTCTGTTGTTAAATTAGAAGTGTGATCACTGCCTCTCTAGACATCAGTTTTCTGAAATCAGGAGTTTTCTCGTTTTAGCAAAAAGACAAAAAATTATTCACTAAAATACTAAACACTTAATACTTATTAACTTAATCAGTAATTACTAATGTTTAAATGTTTAAAGAATGATAATAGATACTATAACTATGAATACCTAGGCATATTTTGTTGCCTTCTTTATTAAATCTGGACTGTTAACAGTAACTGCTTCGTCTAATCCAACTCTGGGCCTGGGTCTAAGGTTGATAAAAAAACAATTCATCCTGAGCCAAATTTTAGTCGGATGCCTTGTTAGTTATAATAATAACTAATGTCTGTAGTGCTTTTCCCACCTCCAGCTATAGTTTGTTTCCTGTTTGTTCCTCATCAGTGGTTTGGAAGGCCAAAATAGCATTTCTAGTTTCAAAAGTGCAAAGCTGCTTTCTCCACTGCCCAGGTGAAGTAAAGGAGGAAGAGTGTGGGGAAGGGGAAAGAGATGGAGGAAACTCTAAACCTGAGTAATAGGTCTGAAGGCCCAACCCTTTGTTGTAGTAAAATGTTCAATGTTTGTGCAGTGTCATATGGCAAAGAAAATTGTATCACGAACAAAAAAAGTTTTGAAAATTATTCCCTTACAACACTTCTGTAAGGTAGGTAGTGTGTTATCTTTATTTTACAGATGAAGAAAATGGGACTAAGATGTTATATAACATCAGCTTACAAATAATAATTTTTTTTTTGGTGGGCAATTGGGGTTTTAAGTGACTTGCTCAGAGTCACACAGGTAAGTGAGTGTTAATGTGTCAGCTGGATTTGAACTCAGGTCCTCCCGACTTCAGGGTCGGTGCTCTATCCACTGCGCCACCTAGCTGCCCCAACTTACAAATAATTTACCCAAGAATCAAAGAGCTAAGGAATGGCAGATCTTTGGGACTTTCCTGTGACTTCTGAAGAAGTCTGGTGTGCTTTCGGCTGAACTGTGCCCTGTGCCTCTGGTGCTTATGAGTTTCAGAATAGTTCAGTAATGAAGGATATTTGGCAAACCTTGTATTCGTGCTTGTTACTCTCCCATTTAATATCTCAAGGGAAAAGCCTCATTTGTACTTAGAATTACTATCCTTTTTCCCATCTCAGCTTGTCACAAAATCAGAGCTAAACAACTATGTCGAAGTACTGTTCCCTGGAGCTCAGTCAAATTACTATTGGTTCCTTTTTAGTCATAAGAATTTTTTTTCCGCTTCAGCTCTCCTTTGAAATTGGTCTAAATACTAATTTGAATAGACAACTTAAGACAACTGCTCACAGATTCCCAACTCCTTGAGTAAGCTTATTTGTATTTTTTTTTAAAGGAAAAATACTTTTTTTTTCTTTTGGACATCTAAAATACATTTTGAAACAAAGCTCTGTTTAAACTGAGTGCATTATCCACAATCTGAAATCCATCTACTCATGGGCAAGTAAATTAGTTTGTTAGACTTTGTTTCCTCATTAGAAATAGTTGGGAAACTACTTACATGGCTTCTCCCTGTCTTGGGGTTGTGAAGAAATCACTTAGCAAATTTTCAAAAGTTCTACATAAATGTTGGTCATTATTTTGTGCCTATCTTCTAACTCCATTCTAGATTTTAATTTTCTATAGCATATAAAAGGGTAATATGGTTGTAAGAAACTGAAATCTTTTATATGTTGCTGTGTCTTTTGTTCATCTGTGTAGCTTTCATTTGTATAAAATGTTTTCACAACAATAAAAATATTACTTATGTTTTATATATGAGGAAGTTGTAGTAAAAGTATTACTCATGTTTTATATATGACGAAGTAGAAACTCGAGTTAAGTGACTTACCTAGCATTATTTGAACCTAGAGTTCTGCTAACTTAAAGGTTGGTCCTTGTTGCATTATGTCACGTGCTGATATTTGAATCCTTGTATTGATAGGTAATATTTGAAATTCTCCTACTATTGCTAACTGCGCTTAGTCTTGTGTTACTATAAAGACAAGAAACTAGCAAGACTTTTTTTTATTAGCCTTAAGCACAAAAGGGTTAAACCATGCCATTGAACTCTTTGAAAGACCTAAGATACAGATTTTAAAAGGTCTTAAGGTTGGGAGGAGAAAAAAGAAAGCTAACAAAATGTATAAGGGAAGAAAGCACATGGGAAATGTTTTGGTGCCTTTGACTGGTGTGCTCAAGTTTGTGCCATAAGGGAGTGTGTTTGTTTCTGACTTAAGCAATGGGAAATGTTTATCTTAGCAATTTGCATGTATTGAATCTTTTAAAGATTTGATCACTTATAATACTGATGTTTTACATTTTTTTGCTTTCATTTTGTTTTGAGGTAGGTGTTTTGTTCTGAAAATAAGCAACCACATGTTATGTGCTTTAGGTTAAATCTGTCTTCTAAAACTGAGTGGAGTTTTAATTTTAGTGGAATCCATGTTCATGCACATCATTCTGATAATTATAATCTGGGTATTTCAATAAGGGAGTCAGTCTTCCCAAGCAAGAGAAAACATCTCTAGTTTATATTTAGAGATTGAATTTGGGATTCAACACTAAATTGGATATTATATTAAATTCAATATAAGAGCTCAAGGAACTGAGTTACAAAAAATATCTTTAAAGATCCCTCCTGAGGTCAGGCAGCACTATACATTTTTTTTAATTAGGCAAGTATTATCAGTTTGTCATAAGTCATCATTTATTGGACTAATGGGACATGGAGGATGACCTTTGCAAAGGCATCAAGATGGGAGATGGAGGAACAAATACATAAACATTCACTTTTTAGTGAATGTGATACATGCAGTAAAATAAAACTATTTTCATTTTGTCTTAAATATAAATTTATAAAGTAGCACCAAGTACTTATTTGCCTGCTTCTAGCGCTTTGTAAAGAATTGAATGTACCTGGGCCTTAACCTCTAGAAGTCTATGATCTAAGCTAATATTTTTTATAGGTAGAAGTACATTGAAGTTACATAGCTCTAATTGTTTAAATTTAACAAATATTTAGTGTCTGCTGTGTTCAAGGCATCTTGCCAGCTGTGGAGGATTTAAACATAATCCAAAAAAGAGAATACCCTGTCATTCTGGAGCTTATCTTGTAGGGCAAATAAAGCATTTATACAGATAGGTACATAACTGGGGAGAATGAGGAAAGCCCTCCTTTAAGACATAGCATCTGAGTTGAGCCTTCAAGTAGACTAAATTACTAAGAAGCTGAAATGTGAAGGAATGATGTTTCAGGCATGCAGGACAGTCTGTGATAGAATTCTGAATTCTGGGGAACAGCGAGTAGTCCAGTATGGCTGCAGTGCAGTGTGTGAAAGGAGTAGTGTAAGAAAGGTATGGAAAGATAGATAAGAGCCACATTGTGAAGACTAAATTTTAGAACCAAGCTGAAGAGTTACAGTTTGTCTTAGAGGCAGTAGGAAGCTACTGAAGAGTTTTGAACTAGGAAATTACATGGTAAGACTTGGGCAGCTACGTGGAAGATGTATTAGAGAAAAGACTGGAAGCTGGGCCTTCAGTTTAAAGGCTCTTGTTATTAATAGTCTGAGTTGATGAGAGCCTGCATAAGTGTTGGAGAGTGGAGAGAAGGGATTTGAAAGCTATTGTGGAGGTATAATCCATAAGACTTGACGAGAGTGGAAGAGTCAAGGATGACTGAAACTGTGTGGAAAAATGATTGCATCCTTTTTTTTTTTTTTTTTTTGCTTAGGCAGTTGGGGTTAAGTGACTTGCCCAGAGTCGCACAGCTAGTGAGTGTTATGTGTCTGAGACTGGATTTGAACTCAGGTAAAGAACGATGGTATCCTTAACAAAAGTAAGACATACAGGAGCGATGGATTTAGGGAAGAAGATAAATATTGCTTTGCATGTGATGGATGAGGTACTGATGGATGTAGATGTAGATGAGGTGTAGATGCTAGCAGGAAATTGGTGATACCTGGAACACTGGAAAGAGATCAGAGCTGGATATACATATTTCAGATTTATCTGCATAGAAATGTTAATTGAAACCCTGGGAGCTGATAAGATCATTGCAAGTATATATAGAGAGAAGAGTGGTGATAATGATACAGCAATTGATGTTGAAGTGGAACAATCAGGAAAACCAGGAGACAACAATATACTTAAACATGGCAGAGAAGATAGTATTCAGAAGGGAGGGGATAGTAAAGTGTTAAATTGGAGAAGACTGAGAAAAGACCAGCACATTTAGCATTATAGAGATCATTGATAACTTTGAAGAACGTGGTTTCAAATAAGTGGTTGTGCTAGAAGCTAGATTGTAAGGTTTAGAGAAGTGATTGCAAGTTTAGGAAGTGTCTATGTATATAGTCTATACAACAGGTATAGATAATTTTTTTCTAGGAATTGGATTGTGGAAGTGATGAAAATTAGGACAATAGCTTGAGAAGGTGATGGTCAATTGAAAGATAAGGATGGAGGAGACAAATGTGTAGGTAGTAGAGAAGATAAAGGGGGATGTTCAAAGAGACAAACTCTTAAAGGAGAAAAGAAAGGAAGGGATCAAGTGTAGAAGTAGAGGAGTTGTTTTTGACAAGGAGAGTGACCTCTTCCTCAGAGTCTAGCAAAGGAAGAGGAAAATGGGGGATTATGTCAAGAGGTCTTGAGAGGACAGAAAGGAGCTCATGATGGATATCTTCTGATTTATCAGTAAGGTAAGAAAGGAGGTCCTCAGAAAATAAGAGCAGGGTGGTGGAGTGAGAGGCTTAGGGAAGGAAGGGAAGATTTGGAATAATTGCGGGAAATGGGTCAGTCAAACAAGAATAAAAGGGCTGCTTTATAGTAGTAAGGGCCTAGATGAAAATAACATAAATTTGTAGTGTACCCAGTGGTGTGATTTCCTTTGAATGTATTTAGCAGCATGTTAGAAGGACAGAAGACACATGATGAGGTAAGTCAGTGTCAGAGTTTGTTAAGGCATGAGTGGTATTTAAGACAAATGGACAAGGAACTCAAGTGAAGAAGACAGTGAGGGGTTGAACTGGTTAATGATATAGTCAATCATAAGTAGTGGAAAGTGAGGTCAGAGCAGGGATGGATAGTATAGCCAAAGATTTCTTGAGTAAGTAGGAAGACTAGGTGTAGGAAAGAAGTGAGGGTCCCCTCTTACCTCTAGGATCAAATATGAATTCCTCTGTCATTTAAAGTCCTTTATAACCTGGCCCAAGCCTTCCTGTTGAGCTTTATTCATTACTTCCTTTCATGTACTCTGTGGTCTAGTCAAACTGCCTTCTTACTGTTGTTTATACATAACATTCTCATCTCTTGACCCTGTACATTTGTACTGGCATTTCCCCATACCTGGAATAAAATGTAAGCTCATCGAGGGAGTTTGCCATTTTACTTTTGTCTTTGTGCCTGGCACAATGCCTTTTAATAGTTGGCACTGTTTTTTTTTTATTGATTGCTTTCCCACACAATAAGTAAAGCCACAGACTACATAAGTATATCTAGTACCATAAGGAAAGAAACACACTGATGTGGATTCTGGTGAAAGGAGTTGGACACCATGGGGAGGGAGCATAGGTGATGAGTGCCTGAAATAAACATTGTCCAGAAATTTTAGCTTTCAGAATTCTCCTTTGCTGTACTAAACAATATATATGACTTTATAAAAGGAATTTAATTTGAAAAAAACTCCATAATTTACTCGTCTAATTTTTGAAATCCTATCTGAGGGCATTTCTGTGATTTATATGTGTGTATATATATATATACATACATGTATGTATGTACACATATACACACATATATGTATATATACACACATATATATATATATATACATACACATATGTTATATAACATTGCCAATTCAATTTTGGATACTTATTATCTTTTTATTATTAAGCAGTACCTTCTAAATATTAACTGGTACTTAAATTTTTTTTAATTGTTGAAATAAGTATATATATTACATACTCATCTAGTGAAATATTTTGATTTTTTTTCCTAAATTTACTTCCAATGTGAATTGCTTTAGAAATCAGTGATGCACCTACCCGGAGAGATCAATTCATGAGAAGTGGATTTGCTTCTGGGCGTAGTTTGGGAAATAGAGGTATGTATAAAGTATTTGCATGGTTGTTGAACAGGTAGGTAGTATAGGAAGTGATAGTGAGTATGTTACTTTTCTGTTTTTTTTTTTTTTGAGGGTGGGTGGTTTGTGTTTTTTGTTGATGCTAAACTGTATATGGCATTTTTTTTTGTATAATTACTGTTGTTTTTCTTTTGGTTAAAAGAAACTATTAATAAAGTTACTAAGTATTTAATGGAAGCCATACTAGAGAAAGGTCTAGGTGCCTACCTTCCTACCTCATGGAGTTGTTGTGAGGATAAAATAAATTAATGAAAGTGAAAATATTTCATAAGCTATAAATTGCTATATAAATGTGAAATGATATTAATTTTTCTGCTTCATAATATATATTTGCCCAAGCATTTTCTTTTCACTGTGTGTGCCATGAGTGGTATTATCAAACCATTAGCTTATCATATTTCTTGAATTTATGAAGTTGTCTTAAATACCGCAACTAATAATATCAGCTTTGTGTTATTTAAAGAAAGAATATTGTATTTACCCTAGACTATGTAGAAGGTATTTCTGTTTTGTACCTTGAAAGGGTATTTTCTATAAGTTAAGAATTTTTATTTATTCTTTTTGTAATAGTGATTGTTTTGACAAGACAGACTGAATAAAATGTTATGCTGTTTCATAATCATAAATATTAAGGAATAATTTTTGACACAAAGAAACATCAAAAACTTCAAATATAATTTTATTTTAAATTATTTTAAAACAATGTAAAGTAAATACTGTTATAATGAAATAAAAGGTAATAGGAACACTTTGTATCCCTAATATTTTTGTGTCATTTACAGTGGAGCATTTGATATGTGATATAATTGGTGTGTGTTTGAAATGCTTTCTACCTATATGAAGGCCACTCTAAGAATTCTTACATTTTTGGAAACCTAAGGAAGATTTTGTGCCTTTTTGTATGACATTTCAGAGAATTGGAGATTTTTTTTTAGAGGCATAATCAACCAAGTATGTAGGTTTTTTTTTTTAGAACTAGTCCTCAGACCAATAGAGGAAATAATAATTCACTCTTAAGTTGTGCTGTTCTTTTTTTTTTTAATCAAAATTATCGCAGGTGTAAGTTTTTTAATAAAGCACAGCAAACAAACACATTGATTACTAAGTCTGTAAACTTAGCTAAAGTTATGTTCCACCCTTCCTACCTTCCCCCAAAGAGTAGGAGTAATAAATAATATTGTGGTAATACAGCTGAGTGAAATTACTATCATGAATTTTGTAAAGTTGTAAAATATTTATTTAGAAAAAGAAAATGTACAACTGAAAATTTGCCCAACTCAGAATGAGCTAAATTAACCATAGCTTCCTAATGTAGCTGGGGGAATATTGATTAGTGAAGATTCAAGTAGATAGACTTTAAAATAAATTTTTTTTCATATGTCCTAGGTTGGATTAGCACAATTGAACTTCTGGTCAATGCCATTCACTCCTGTAACTTTGAATTATAGGATTACAGAGTTAGAAGTAACAGAATTGGAATATTGGAGGGCCAACCCATAACTTGATAGCCTCTGCAACATCTTTTGCTTAATTAGTATCGTTGAGAAAGACGAATGGTTGTTTGATTCTTGTACCTTTTGTTTGACTTAACAAAGCATAAAAAAATTTATGGAAAGGTTGCTGGGGCCTAACTTTAAGTCCTAGTTTGGTCACTTGGTGTGTGATATCAGGCAGATCTACCTCACTAGGCCTTAGTTTTGCTTATCTCTAAAATAAGAAGTTATATATGCATGTGTATATAAGTATGTGTATATGTATGTGTGTGTGTAAACATACATATATATATTCTATTTTAAACTCTCAGCAGTTTACTTCAGTTTTTAGGAGGCCTTAGTTGATTTCTTTTGTCCTTTTAACTACTGCTTATATATAGTTGGTACTTAGAAAATAAAGTATTATCCATCTTTAGCTTGTCTTCTGTTTTTAGTGTTAAGCAATCTGCTCTGCTTTTCCTTAATTCTTTTTGATATTTTTGATTTGGAAGCGTGTTCAGAGAGAAGTGACCAAGGTGGTGAGAGGACACAAAGCTATGCATTATGAAAGTTGGTTGAAGGAACTTAATATGTTTAACCTGAATAAAATAGTCTTCAAATATTTAAAGAGTTTCTCATGGAGGAGGAATTAGACTTAATTTACTTTGGGCCTGGAATGCAAAACTGGGACAAATAAGTAGAATTGATGTGGAGGCAGATTTTGGCTCAGTTTGAGGAGAACTCCTAACAGTTATAGTTGTACAGAATAAGTGGATGGACTCCTTTGAAGTATAATGAGTCCTCTGTCATTGGTTATCTTTAACTTGTTGGGTGATTATTTGTAGAAGGGTTGATATATTGGGGGAAAAGTTGGGTTAGATGACTTTTGAGATTTCTTCCAACTCTTTGTATAGTAACATTGGTATTTATAGAGCTCATCTGTGAAATTATTTTATACCATAGTAAAAGGTTTAATATTATTTTAGTTTTAGGTTTGCTCCTGAGCCTTTTTTTTTTTTACTTTGCAGAGTTAGTAGAGTGCCTGCCTTTCGGCTGATCATTTATAAGAGATTTAAAAAAAAATGTATTATGGATTTAATTCTGTCTGAACTTCTGCAGATGCCAGTGATCAGTCTTCTAAGAGAGAAAATCTGTCTACGATCGGTGGATTTGGATTTGGAAAGGGTTTTGGAAACAGAGGTAATGATGTAGTCATGAGTAATTATTTGCTGGGCAAAAGGTAGTTACCCCTGAATTTTATTAATGCATGGATGATAGAGGTAGAAGGTTGCAGTGTAGTAGTTTCTTTTTGTGTACAGTAAGTTCTCATATAATAAAATATGTTCCTAAAAATGATTGTGTTATATACAAAGTCCAAAAAACCCACAGAATGGAAAAATGGAGTTTCTGAGTGCAACACTCAAAAACTTCATCAGTGACACATAAAAAAGGTGGGAGTCCAATAAAAACAGCACAGTTTTGTGCATTTTAAATTATTAAGAAAACACAAATGCTATAATAAATAATGGTAGCATCAACAGTCTTGGGCTACTGCTCAGCCTCTGGGGTTTCTGTAGGGCCTCAAATGTGGATTGGCAAAGTAGAGTTGCTGTGGGTAAGGGCAGGGCCCCAGTGGACTGAAACTCTGACCTGGGCCTCAGCTATGGTGGAAGGTGTGGGGTAAGGAAATAGATTAGACCTCTTCAGTCCACAGCGCCTAGTTTCCTAGAAGATATACAATAAATATGGCACTTTATATTGAAAAAGACTGAAGTTTGCTTGTGGAAATGGGTATTAGAAAGGTTGTAGTTTGTGCGTTATTGTGAATTAGTGCAGTTTTCTGAGTTTGCTTGATGTTTCTTGAAGACAAAATTGAGAATAAGCAGAAACAAAATTCGTATTAAGCTCAAATCATTCTCTTCTTTTTTTTCTTTTTTTTTTTTTTTGGCGAAGCAGTTGGGGTCAAGTGACTTGCCCAGGGTTACACAGCTAATGAGTGTTATGCATTCTCTAATATAGCAATTTCATCGGAACAAATCCACATTTTCAATACAAGTGTTACAACAGAACTGACCATATTGTGTCCTAATAGAATATGTGTGTGCGTGTATGTGGTGCTTTGTAAGTACATGTTGAATAAGTTCAGATTACACTAATTTTATATTTTGTTATAATTATCTCTACTCTTCCTACAAAAGAGTTTCTTTGTTTAGGGAGAATGGACTTGTTTATTTGCCTAAAAATGAAACTTTGAGAAGCACTTGGAAGTTTTCATATGCAAATGACATAAAACTTATAATTATATCACTGCCACTTGGATCTTTTTACCTGTAGCTCATGTAGTTGCAAAGAGATATGATAGTACTCATTATCCCTAGAAGTAGTGTGTTTCGACTACTTATTAACAGAACAGAACAAATATCTGTTGTAATAATTTGTATGTTTTTGTATTTTTCCCTAGGTTTTTCAAGTAACAAATTTGAAGAAGGTGATAGCTCTAGCTTTTATAGAGGTAAATTAAATCTTATGATTGTGAATAGTTTCTGTTGTGTGAAATTTAGGTTATATGTTGAAGAGAGGCTAAGTTTATCTGTCTATCCCAGTTTACTTGCTGAGATAATTTAAAAGATTGAGATTGAAAATACTTTCTTTTCCTCTCAGTGGAAACTCAGGAATAGTATTCTGGAAAAGATTTATGGTTACGTGTTGTAGAAAATTAGTCTGCATATGTAGGGCATTGTGGTTTAGTGAATAGCGTGCTAGATTTGAAATGAGGAAGAGCTGATTTCACATTCTACTTCTGTTACTTAATAGTGTACCTGTGAACAAGTCAATTAGCATCTCTTTTTTAATCCTTTAAAGATAATATTACCTTTGTCACCTCTATCAAAAGATAGTTGTGATATTGAAATGAAATAATGTATATAAATAGGCTTTGCAAACTAAAAGTGCTATTTTAAATGTCAGTTAATCACTTTTCTTGGCTTCCTTATGTGTAAAATGAGGGGGTTGACCTAGATAACTCTGCATCCCTTCTAAATTTATGATCATAAAAGTAATCTGTGGATAGGACCCTTTCAACATGTTGTATTACCAAAATGAGACTAGGGATTCAAAAGTAAAAATAACTTTTATGTTTAGAAATCTGCTGGTTTCAGATTGGCCTCGTGCTAATCATTGAAGAGCACATAGATTATGGGAAATCATCACTGTCTGTAAGATTGCTAATTAATACTGAAAGTTCCAAAGACATGTTTGTTAACACTTTTGCCACCCCAAGTTTTTGCAATTGGTGTGTAAAATGGGCTTGAAAAAGGGAGGAATTCATGGAAGAGTGACCACAGAAGAATGTAAGAGATAGAATAGAATAGAATCGAATCAAGTAAGCACTGTTGAGATCTGATCTTTCTATGCCCATAGCAGTGTATATAAAAATAGTGTATTTGTAATAGAGAATTGGGGCAGCTAGGTGGTGTGGTGGGTAGAGTGTGAAAGCTAGAGTGAGAAAGATTCATTCTCCTGAGTTCATATCTGACTTCAGATACTTAGTAGCTGTGTGACCCTGGGCAAATCATTTAACCATTTGTCTCAGTTTCCTAATCAGTAAAGTGGGCTAGAAGGGAATTGGCAAACTGCTCCAGTATCTTTGTTAAGAAAACACCAAATTGGGTCAAAGAATACCACTGAAAACAACAGCAATAGAGAATTGACATTTGGGCCTTCGAGGAGAGTTTTAATGTTTTTTTTATTCTTTAGACACTCTGTTAATCTCTATTCCTTAAGCTGCTTATTTATGATGCCACATTTCCACTTGCTTATTCCCTCCTTATGTTCCCTGAGCCACTTTTTGCAGAAGTTTGTTTTCCCTACTATCTTGGCCCAATGGAGATTATATGTGTGTGTACACACACATCAAGTGCTGATTAATAACTTTTATAGGTGAGCATGATTTCCCATGATCCATATGTTATTAAATGATTAAAATGGGACTAACCTGGGACCGGTATCTCCTTTTCTGTAAGATACTCATTTTCTTTGTTTCCCTCCCAAGCCTCTAATAAATCAGAAATTAAATATGTGGTTGGAATTGTCTTGATCCTCAACGGCATGCTATTGAGGAAAGGTTTAGGTATCAAGCTAGAAGATTTTTTTCTGTGGACCTAATTTTTTGGCTTAAACCATGCTGATCATGGACTGTTGCAAGGGGTACTTTACACACTTTCCTTTCTTAGTCTCTGTTAGAGTTCTTTTTCTCTTGGTCCTATCTAACCACCATTCCTTAATTCCATTTATTGTTTACTCTCTGCTAGTAGCGAATTGTCACCCCATTGGATTACATCTTCTGGGTACTTTTTTTGGGGGGTGCTATTTACTTAAGAAGAACCCCAGTAGGAGTCAGCAGCAAGACCTTCTTATAATAAAGGATGTGTGTGTGTGTGTGTGTGTGTGTGCGCGCGCGCGCACGTGCATGCATGTGAAATAAGGTTATAACAAGGATATATCCTTGTTGTTAGCCCTAACAGGTAAGGATTCTTTGCTCTAATGAAACAAAATCAAATAAATTATATTTTACTTTAAATTGCCAAAAAGATATTGTGAAAAGAAAGTATATGAACTTTAAACTGATTTATCACAGCTTATGTTGTAATTCCATAGGGAGGAGGTAAAAAACTTGAGGTTGAACGAAATACCCTAAGGATCACTCTCCCCATTCCAAAGAATTATTGGGAAAATTGGTATAGATTTTGAGACATCATGGCAATGTTTCTTAAAAATTCAGAAAAAATTTAATATTAGAGAAATGTAGACGTGACCTTATTGAACATATTGATTGCAGCGAGACTAGGTCACAAACAGTGGAATAATAATTCTGTTTGAAAGCTATGATTTCTTCAGTTGTATTGCTTAAATGTGACATATTAATTTGTCATTTAAGAATCTAATGACTATGAAGATAATCAGACGAGGAGCAGAGGATTCACCAGGAGAGGTGGTAAGTATATTTTATGTTTAGTTATGTTTTGATGAGTTGTGGTGGCATACCACGGAATTCATTGTAGGTAAGAAAAGCTTTACTCCCCCCCCCCCCCCCCCCCCCCCCCCCGGCAACCCTTAGGTAGGTATGTTGTAGCAGAACTTTGATTCTAGAAGAACAGACTGGGAATGAGTTTTTGTGGTGAAGACAACCTTTACAAGAAAACAATATGCCTTTGACCATATTTGGCAGGTGCTCTTCTGCTTCTGAATTTACAGAAACTTCTTAGGTGTTTGCATTATTTTTGCCAACTATAGGCTTCAGATCATCTGAGTCTTTGTCAGGTGAACCTAAGTTGACTTTGCATCTGAGGATGGGTGATAACAAGTTACTTTCTGCTGATGATCAGCAGTCTTTCACCACGTTCAAGCAATCAGGTTTTTTAGTATTGATAATGAGGAAAAGCTGTATGTAGGGTTACTATGTCTTTATGCTGTTGTAGGAATAGAGAGTTGTATTGATAGCTGTAGGATTATATAGGGTTATAAAGTTACTTTTCCAAGCTTATACAACTAGTAAGTTAAGCTTTGATTTGAACCTTTGTCTTCTATAAAAGCACTGATTCTTCTTCACATTTCTTGCATTCACATTTGCCCAGTAATTTAATAGCAGCTACTTTTGAGTATTGCCAGCACTTTAAGTATCCTGAAGATAATTCATATTCACAGAGCTTTCCTTTGTGAAACATGGAATATGGCTTGTGGGGAAAGATGTTCTTCACTTCTAGCTTATCCTTTTAGCAGAGCTTTTGCTTTTTGAAACTATGAAAGACACTGGTATATTCTCACTGGAAACAACTGAGAGTCAGTAGTCTTGAGTATCCATTTGCTTTGAACATAGCTACCATAGAAACTGAGACCTCTAATGTTGGAAGGTCCAGCCTCAGACACTTACTAATTGTGTGACCTTGGGCAAATCATTTAATCTCTGTTTGCCTCACTTTCCTCATCTGTAATTGGAAAGGAGAAAATAATTGTAAAGCACTTAGCACAGTGCCTGCCCCACAGTGCTACATAAATACTAGCTGTTACATTATTATTATTATTATTATTATTACTGTTATTATCATATAACATAATGTACAAATGACCCTCCATTAGTATCAGCTGAAAGAAATACCCATAATCCATAACTTGACTGGTTTGAAGAAAAGCAGACCTATACTGATGATCTGTATGACAGACTGGAACTGGAAGATAATATAGACTTTGGCATATGATACCTGATAATTGACAATTGGTACTGTCCTTTTCCAAGAGTGTCTTTCCTTTCCCTTTCCGTGGCCTTCCCTTTCATAGCAGACTGTAACCATTGTATGAATGAAGGTGGTACCAGGAGTTGCCAGGAGGTATGTAGATGTAGGTACAGGCCTAGTTGTCACCACTTTTCTAGTTACTGTGATATTGGATCACACTGCTAGAGCAAGGATTACTGGGAATTTTTCCTCTCAGAATCAATGCCGCATATTTTCGGTGTTCATAATTGGAAACTCTGAATTTAGAGATCAGCAAGAGCTACTTTTGTGGTCACCAGATTTTCTAACAAATCTCCTTACCTTTGACCTATCTCCTTGTCTCTGCTTTTTGTAGAACATTTAGAAATGAGGGGGGGAAAGGTAAAACTTGTCTTAATATGAACATCTCTGATTTGATAAGACACTATATTCAGAGCCCAGTCAATCTTGGAGTTTGGGATTTATGTGCTTAAAAATAGTATTTTCTTTTTAAAAACTTAACCCAGAGAGGAAACTACGTTCTGAATTATCTGGATTTAATTAGATAGTATCAAGGTTAATATCAGAGGGTATTGTAGGGATTAGTCTAGAGGTCAGAAATATAGATAACATTGGTAGTGCTATGTTTGGGAAAAGGGATTTCACAATTGTGAAGTAATGCTGGATGAGATGTTCCACCAGTTTTCAGGAGATTTAAAAAATATTGTCTGAAAGCATTGTAGATGGAGGTCAGAATACAAGTCAATAGATTTGATAGGAAAGAGATAGAATAGAACCTTAAATTTAACTCACCTTGAACTGTAACTAAATTTTAAAGCTTCAGATGAAGGAATCATGCTAGCAGCCAGGAGGAGGCAATTTACATAAAAACAAACAGGAATTCAACTTGTGTGAGACTAGTTAACAAGCACAAGGAATATAAGAGGCTGCAATGTGATGCAAGGGAAGTTGAGATATATCCCCAAAATAACCTGTCTTGTGTAACCAAGCATAGTGATCCATTATGAGAATGGATGGCTCTTCAGTAAACAGAAAATTTAATTTATCCCTGTTGTGAATTCTAGAACAGGGAAGAGCCTTTGATGTGCACATTGACCAAGCAACTGAAGCTGTTGGGTAGTCTGGAATTGAATGCAAGTAAGAAGTAATGGATGACTCAGTATTAATGTGATGTAAGGAGGTGATAAATCTATTGTAGATTTTCTTATACCTTATAGAAGGGTCAGTGAAAAAGCAAACACTGAGAATTTTGGGGAATAATCTTTTGAAAAGAGAGCAGATAGAAGTAGATGATCTGAAGGACAGAAAAGGTAGTTAGAGAAAAGGTGAATTCTAGAAATGGAATAATAGAAGTAAAGGTTAATGAAACAAAGAGGTATGGGGTATGAGGGAAAGATAACATTCCTGACTAAGTAGGAAAGAGTTAAAACAGACTGAATTATATCAATAAAAGTAAAATTTGATCAGGAGGGGAGGGGAGGTGAATAGATAATATTGGAATTTTAAAAAAATGAAAATTATATCCATCTTTGGTGAGGGCAGATGTGTAACTATGTATTAATGCAAGAAATAATGTTGGATTAATAAGACAAAATAGCCAGTACAAAGGGGCTAGGGCAATGTAACAAGGTCTAATGGAGGAAAGCCAAGTCATGCAAGCTTTAGTGTTAATAGGCCAAATTCCCCAATAAAAAGGAAACAAATTATAAAATGGATTAGGGGGCAGCTAGGTGGCACAGTAGATAAAGCTCCGGCCTTAGAATCAGGAGGACCCGAGTTCAAATTCAGCCTCAGCCACTTGACACTACATGTGTGACCCTGGGCAAGTCACTTAACCACTATTGCCTCACCAAAAAGCAAAATTAAAAAAAAAAAGGATTAGGAATCAAAACCCATTTGTTGATAGTATTGATTTGATGCTTTGAGTACATTTGTTTTAAGCATAGGGATTGATGCAGATTTCAAATGAATGGCTACACTAGCTGATACATAGAATAGCACAAGGGCTGTTATGCTTTAGCTAAATCCAAGAAAATTAACAGTGATTTTTTTTTCCAATAAGGCATTAACAGATAACAGTGAAAGATAAGTGGGAAAACTACATTATGACTGGACATGTTACAGATAAAAAATATTATTAATGAAGGTACATGTAAAAAATGGCAAACGTAGCAGGCTATTTTATTTAAGAAAAAGCTAACTCATGTGTTAAAGTGGTCCAGATTATAAAACTAATTCCAGGCTACTTTTATGTTCTTCTGGCAAAGCTTAATAAATCCAAAAGAAAGATAAAAAGGAAATTTTTGCCCAGAACTTTGGGAGAACTATTAGGTCAATGGAGACTTCTGGAGATCTTAGTATGTATTTTTCAGGCTGCCATGGGTGACTAGCAAGAATTGACTATTTGGCTGGGGCAAAAAGAATTCAAATGCAGAAAGGGAAGAATGTTAAAAATCTCCTTTATAAGCCAAAATAAAAATTTAATCAACAAAGGAAATGTTAAAAGAACAAGAAATATAGACCTTAATGGAGACTAAAAAAATTGATATTGGAGATCAGATCTTAGAAACAACAAAAAAAAATATTGAGAGAATGTATCAAGAGTTGAGATATTGATAAAGGAGTCCTTTTAGGAAAATTTAAATCCCTGAATACTTAACAAAAAAAGATAATGAGTTGAGCATGCATTTTAAAGAGAAAAAAAACCCAGACACTTAACAAACCAAAAAATATTCACAATAAGAAATTAGGAAAATTAAAAGATGTGAGAAACAGAATTGAAAATAAACAAGGTCTATAAAGGTATTTTAAACAGTAACACAATAAATTAGCCATTATCTGTTTTTTTTTTTAAAAAAAAGTGAAACTAAATTTGAAAATGAATAAAGAGAAATAATAAATGCTCAAGAAGTAGTTATTAGAAATTAGTATCAAATTATATAATAAAAGTAAAAACCTAAACAAAATAGATGAATGGCTAAAAACATTCTAAACATTAACATAACTGGAAATACTTAAAAAAGCCCATCTCAGAAAAATTCAGCCAAGCCAAACAGAAAAAACCTCAATATCTAGATGCATTTGTAAGTGAATTTTGTGAAAAATTTAAGGAACAAATAATCCTTATGTAAGGGTTTTTAAAAATGGAAGAAATCAACACTGTACCAAATTATTTTGTAAGATAAGTGTGGTCTTGATTGCCAAGATAGGGAGAGATGAAGTAAAGAATAACAACTGTAGAACAATACCATTTATAGGTCAAAAGTATTGGTGTAAATATATTAAATAGAATTTAAAGAATTTATAGAAATAAGTTATTCATGGTGATTTGTTTTTATTGATGCCAGAAACATAAGGATAGTTCACTATTAGTAAAACAATCAGACCCCAAAAAATACTGAAGAAAATAACACCTTAAAAAATAGCCTAACCCAAATGGCAAAAGAGGTCCAAAAAGCCAATGAGGAGAAAAATGCCCTAAAAAGAAAAATTGGCCAAATGGAAAAGGAAGTCCAAAAGATTACTGAAGAAAATACTTCCTTAAAAATTAGGATAGAGCAATTGGAAGACAGTGACTTTATGAGAAATCAAGACACTGTAAAACAAATCCAAAAGAATGAAAAATTAGAAAACAATGTGAAATATCTCATTGGAAAAACAACTGACCTGGAAAATAGATCCAGGAGAGAGAATTTAAAAATTATTGGACTATCTGAAAGCCATGATCAAAAAAAGAGCCTAGACATCATCTTTCAAGAAATTATCAAGGAAAACTGCCCTGATATATTAGAACCAGAGGGCAAAATAGAAATTGAAAGAATCCACAGATCTCTTCCTGAAAGAGATCCCCAAAGGAAGACTAGGAATATTAGAGCCAAATTCCAGAGTTCCCAGGTCAAGGAGAAAATATTACAAGCTGCTGGAAGGAAACAGTTCAAGTACTGTGGAAACACAAGATTTAGCAGCTTCTACATTAAAGGACTGTAGGGCATGGAATATAATATTCCGGAGGGCCAAAGGAGTTAGGTTTACAACCAAGAATCAGCTACCCAGCAAAAGTGAGTATAATCCTTCAGGGGAAAAAATGGTCATTCAGTGAAATAGAGGACTTTCAAGCATTCCTGATGAAAAGACCAGAGCTGAATAGAAAATTTGACTTTCAAATACAGGACTCAAGTGGAACATGAAGAGGTAAACAGGAAAGAGAAATCATAAGAGACTTATTAAGATTGAACTGTTTACATTCCTGCATGGAAAGATGATATTTATAACTCATGACACCTTTGTCAGTATTAGGATAGTTGAAGGAAAAAAAATTTATGTATGTATCCATAGATAGATAGAGGGCACAGGGTGAGTTGAAGATGAAGGGGTGATATCTGGAGAATAAAATTAAGGGATGACAGGATGATACTTGGAGAAGAAGAAAGGGAGAGGTAGAAGGGTTAATTACCTCACACACACAAAAAAAACCCCAAACCAAAAAAGAAAAGGCTCTTACAGTGGAGGGGGGAAGCAGGGAAAGGTGAGAGGGAATGACTGAATCTTGGTCTCATAGGATTTGGCTTAAGGAGGGAATAACATACACATTCAATTGGATATGGAAATCTGTCTTACCCTACAGGAAAATAGGGGGAGAAGGGGACAAGAGAGCAGGGGGATGATAGAGAGGAGGGCAGATTGGGAAAGGGGTAATCAGAAGGAAATACTTCTGAGGAGGGACAGGGTCAAAAGAAAGAATAGAATAAATGGGAGGGCAGGATAGGATTAAGGGAAATAGAGTTAGTTTTTCACAACGTGTCTATTATGGAAGTGTTTTGCATAACTGCGCATGTATAACCTATATTGAGTTGCTTGCCTTTTCAATGAGGGTGGGTGGGGAGGGAGGAAGAGAGAAAATTTGAAACCTAAGGTTTTAAAAACACATGTTTAAAAAAAATGTTTTCACATGCTACTGGCAAATAAGAAATACAGGAGATGGGGTATAGAAGTCTATCCTGCCCTACAGGAAAATAGAAAGGGAAGCGGATAAGAGAAGGGGAGAGAGATAGAAGAGAGGACAGACTAGGGGAAGGGGTATTCAGAATGCATGCCATTTAGGGATGTGGGGAGGGGTGAGATGAGGCGAAAATTTGGAACTCAAAAACTTGTGAAAGTGAATGTTGAAAGCTAAAAATAAATAAATTTATATTAAAACAATCAGCATAGTCATTAGTGATTAAAACAAATACATTATATTAATCGAATGAGGAAAAAGTCTTTGAAATCAGTCACTCTGTCATATTAAATACTGTGAGGCACTGGAATAAAAAGACTTCTTGAATATGAGCAAAACCACTTAAAATTAAGAGTTAATATTCTTTGTAATGGATCAATACTGACAATTTTGGCAATAACTTAATTCAGTGGACAAATGTTTATACTGTTTATTTTCTCAGTACTGAACTTAGAAAAGTAATGTAAAATCTTTCCTCTTATGGAGGATTACATTTTACTGAAGGACTAAACATTTGTGTGGATAAGTAAATAGAGGACACTAGTTACAGGGATTCAAGAAAGCGTCTTATATGAAGTGGTACCTGAGCTTTTTTTGAGAAAGCTGTAAGATGTAGAAATGAAGAAATTCATATGCACATTCCAGATATGGAGGTAGCCTTTACAAAGGCATGGAGGGGGCAGATGACATGCTATCTATCATGAACAGCTATACTGTTGAATAATTTGAATGAAATGAGGAGTACATGAAAGGAAGTAATGTGAATTAACAATTCAAAAATAGATTGAAAACCATATTGGAGAGCGGAAAAAGGCTTTAGAGGCCGTTGAGTTGAGTTGTTCTCTTTTTACAGAAGAAACTGAAGCTGAGGTTAAATCACTTACAGCTAATAATGTCAGAGGCAGGGTTTAAGGGTCAGGTCTTCTTTACTCCAAGCTCAGCACTATTGTTAATTGTCCTACTTGTAACAGTCTTCAGATTTTGTATTTTAGCTGAGAGGCAATTGGGAACCACTGAATATTTGAGTAGGAGAACAAAGTTAGATTTGTGTTTTTAGGAATAGTTATATTCTGGCTATATGAGGGATGAATTAGAGAATGAAAAGATCAGTAGTACAACAATAATGTCTACTGTCACCATTATTTGGCTTGTTACTAGAAATTCCAGACCTCAATACAATAAGCAAAAGAAATTAGGGTGCAAGTGTTAGCAAAAAAGGACACAAGATTATCACCATTTGAGTAAAATGGTTTCCTTAAGTATAGAAAGTTATGAGAAAAAGTGATAAATGAGTTATTTGAGCAAATTACTGTGTGAAATATAAAAACAAAATTATCACAGTTTCTGGATATTTCTAATAAAAACCAGGAAGAAGACAGAAGAATATGGAAAATAATGAACTATTTTTAATATCTGGGAATTGTTAGAAGATAGACATAAAACTTGTTTAAACACCATTACCCACACATTTTTCAGAGAAATAAAAAAAATATAGCAATGATTAACATATTGTGAAGTTTTGGCTTGGTCAGTATAGTAAAAATTAAAATATTACCCAAATTTGTATCTTTGATGCTATATCTTTACCAAAAGCATTCTTTGTAGAATTAAGCGAAATATCATTTATAGGGAAGAACAAAAGGAAAGATTGTCTTAGGAAATAATGAACAAAAATATGAACAAAAAATGGTTTGGTATTAAATTCCAAATGGATAAAACTATTTGGTACTGGAAAAAGAAAAAAAGTTGATTGATTTTATGGGTCTAAGCATGATTAGAAGCAGCCATATGTCTATAATAGTCTGCTCTTTGGTTAACTCAACAACATCAAATGTTGAGAAAGAGCTTAATTAAAAATTGTATAGTAGGTTGGTGGAAAATAGGTTTAGACCAGCATTATGTACCACATTTAGTTCCAAATGAACTAAACATAAAAAGTTTAACATTAAAAGAGTAGCATGCAAATTATATCTCACAGTTGTGGGTAAGGGATGAATTTGTAACTAGCCTTGACATTGAGGTTTTTAAGAGAGCCTATCAGCTAAAATTATTTTTGATTATATTAAAAGAAATGCAGCTAGAATAAGATGAAGAAATACAGACTGGGGAGCATCTTTGAATAAAAACAGCTCTACTTAAAAAGTCTGACATCCCAGAATCTTTAGGAAATCAACATCTGTAAAATTGAGTCATTCTTCAATAATTAAGGTGGCCAAAGGATATAAACAAATGGTTCTCAAAAGTAGAAACGTAACTGTCAGCCATCTAAAAAGATTTAAAATTGTTAATCAGAAAAATGCACACTGAGTTATCCTTTTGAGATATCCTCTTGGCAAATGTGGCAAAAAAAAAACTTAATAAAATATTTGTAGGGATTCTGGAAGATAAGCATATTAATTTACTGTTGGTAGAACTATGAATTCACTGTTTTAGAGAAGAGAATTTGAATTAAATACTATTTGTAGTAGAAAAATTGGTAACAAACTGTGTGCCCCACAATTGAGGAGTTGCTAAACTAATTATAGTAAGTAGATAAAATGGAATATTACTACACCATAAGAAATGACACAAAGCTTTTAAAGAAATATGGGAAGAATTCAATTAAGTGATAGAGTGAACATAGCAAAACCAAGAGCAGTTATATACAATTGTTACAGTTACTGTAAATGAAGACAACTTAAAATGGCAAGAAAACTCAGGTGAAGATATTGGACAATATTGTGAATAACTTTAAGTTAATATATGGCAAATAGGTCATGCAGTGGATAGAGTATTGAACCTGGAGTCAAGATAACTTGAGTTCAAATCCGGTCTTAGACACTTCCTAGCTGTATAACCCTGGATAAATCAGTTAACCTCTGACTCAGGTTCCTTATCTCTCTAATGGGGATAATAATAGCATCTTCTTCCCAGGGGTACTGTGAGGATAAAATTAAATATTTGTGTATAAATGCCATATAAATGCTAACAATTATTATTGTAGATATTATAAGGCATGTATATTTTAACAAATAGAAAACTGCTGAAATGAGGGTGTATCAGTAAGTCACTTTTATGTTGTACTTTCTTTGTCATCTGTTTATCTATTTATTTATTTTTTGGCTAGGCGATGGGGTTAAGTGACTTGCCCAAAGTCACACAGCTAGTAAGTGTTATGTGTCTGAGGCCAGATTTGAACTGAGGTCCTCCTGAATCCAGGGCCGGTGCTCTATCCACTGTGCCACCTAGCTGCCCCTATGTTATACTTTTCATGGATTATATATAAAATCGCATATTCAGCTGGAAATGCATCAATTTTTTGGTGTGAAATAGTGTATCAATAAAATATTTTAAAAGCTTTAAATGAAACTTACATTTTTTAATGAAGTGTCAGCTTTGGCAACGTTTTCAGCAATTGTAGAAAGATAGAATAAATTCTCAGCTTGCTTTCCTTTCTAAGATATAAGCATTGTTAATAAGGATCAGATTTTTTTTTTGGACTTTTAAAAAAATTAATTTTTAGTTTTCAGCATTCACTTCCATAAGATTTTTGAGTTCTAAATTTTCTCCCCTTCTCCAAGACAGCATGCAGTCTGATATAAGCTTATATACATTACATACATACAATACATTCATATTAAACATATTTTTACATTAATCATTTTGTAAAGAAGAATTAGAACCAATGGGAGGAACAATGAGAAAGAAGATACAAAACAAGAAAAAAAAGAGAAAATAGTATGCTTCCATCTGCATTTAGACTCCATAGTTCTTTTTCTGGATGTGAATTGCATTTTCCATTATGAGTCTTTTGGAGTTGTCTTAGATCTTTGCATTGCTAAGAAGAGCTACATCTGTCAAAGTCAGTCATTGCACAATGTGGCTGTTACTCTGTACAATATTCTCCTGGTTCTGCCCACTTCACTCAGCATCAGTTTATATAAGTCCTTCCAGGTTTTTTTGAAGTCTTCCTGCTCATCATTTCTTAAAGCACAATATTCCATTACATTCATGTGCCACAACTTGTTCAGCCATTCCTCAATTGATGGACATCCCCATAATTTCCAATTTTTGACTACCACAAAAAGAGCTGCTATAAATATTTTTCTACATGTGGGTCCTTTTCCTGTTTGTATGCTCTCTTTGGGATACAGCCCTAGAAGTGCTGTTGCTGGGTCAAAGGGTATGCACAGTTTTGTAGCCCTTGGGGCATAGTTCCAAATCGCTCTCCAGAATGGTTGGATCAGTTCACAACTCCACCAACAATGCATTAGTGTTCCAATTTTCCCACATCTCCAGCATTTATCATTTTCCTGTTTTGTCATGTTAGCCAATCTGATAGGTGTGTTGTGGTACCTCAAGAGTTGTTTTGATTTGCATTTCTCTAATCAGTAGTGATTTAGAGCATTTTTTCCCATATGACTATAGATTTAATATTCATCTGAAAACTGCTTGTTCATATCCGTTTTTTTTGGTCTTTTTTAAACCTCATTTTCACTTCCTACTTCTTCTTGTTCCTCTCCCCTCAAATGAATCATTTGTAACAAATAACTTGTCACACGAAACAAATTCACGCATTGATTGTGTTTGAAAATGCTCTTTTTCGTTACCTATTGTCTGTACCACCTGTGGTATAGACATCCTTCATTAACAGTCTTCTGCAGCCATGCCCATGGTAAACTATAATAAGTTTACTGCATTCATCAGAGTTTAAGCTTGGCACAGTTGTTTACCTTAACAATATTGTAGTTAGTCACTGTATATATTGTTCTTTTGGTTTTGCATACTTCACTCTGTATCAGTTCATGCAAGTTTTTCTCCTTCTGTCCCCTCTGTTATTTCTGTGTCACAATAGTTTTCTATTACATTCATATACCTTGATTTGTTCAGCTGTCCCAATTGATGGGAACTTCTTTTGTTTCCGGTTCTTTGCTGTAACAAAAAGTACCTTGTCTTTGATTCCCATGGAGTCATGCCTAGTAGTGGTATGGCTCTGCAGTTCATTAGTTTAGAAGGTATACTTCTAAATTCCCTTCCAGAAAGGTAGAACCTCTTTATTGTGCCACCAAAATTACAAGTCCTTTCATTAATTGTCCTTTTTTTTTAAAAACCAATTTTATGGGTGTGAGGTAATGCCCCGACATTGTTTTAATTTACACTTCTTTTGTTATTGATGATTTGGAGCATTTTTAAATATGGTTATTGGTAGCTTACATTTCTTATGAGAACTGCCATTCCTTTGACCATTACCTGTTGTGGAATAGAATTTACACATTTATATCAATTACCTGTATATCTTGGCTAGCAGACATTTATTATAGAAGCTTGATGAATCTTTTTCTTCCTCAGTTGACTACTTCTCTTCTAATTTTAACTGCAGTGATGATGTTCTACAAAATCTTTTCAATTTTATGTATTTGAAATTGTCCATTTTATCATTTGTTATCTTAATATCTTTCTGGTTAAGAATTTTCCCTTTATCTGTGGGGTAAAAGATCTGTTCTAACTTTGTTCTGTCTAGGTCATATATACATTTGAAGCTTATCATGGTATATGGTATAAACTTGTAGTATTATCCTAATTTTCCCATACTGTTTCTCACTTTTTCCAATTATCTTTTTTTGACAAATACTGAGTTCTTAACCAGTAGTTGGTGTCTTTGGGTTTATTGAACATTATTACTATTCTGTTTTGATTGCTTCTGGATCTTGGGAATCTGATTTGTTTCACTGATTAACTTTTTTTTTTCGCTGTTAACTTAAAAAAACTTCTTTCCTACTTTCCCTCTCCCCCATAATTTCCATGGAGTTTCTTAGCATTTTATTCCTTTAGATGAATTGTTATTATTTTCTCTTTGTTCTGTAAAGTAAGTGTTTGATAGTTTGGTATGGCACTAAATTTGTAAATTGGTATTGTTGTTGCGGTGTAAGAGGTTGAGAGGTTGTGACTCCTCAAAGACCAGAGTACAGGATGGGTCGTCTGGAATGAATTCACAGACTCAAGCATTGTTTAATTCAAGGTGGCAAAGATTTATTGTTATGGTTTTCAGCGGGCAAGGATTCTTAAGGATCCTGTGAGAGACTGAGAATGCAGCTAGGGTTTATATGGAAAAGAGCATGCGAAAGTAATGCCAGGGACACTGATCAGGTAATCCAAAGGTGCAGGTGTCTTTGGGGCCTATGGATGGGAAAGTACGGGGAGTATACCAGACAGGGAGGGAGATGACAGAGGTGTGGATCTTTGGAGTCTGGCTGGCCAAGGACAAAACTCCTGGGGCTGGGCAAAGCACCCCTCTCCCTCTGTCTTGATGAGAGAATGATCTGCAACAAGGGAAAGCTTTCTTACAAGATAGGAACTTCTAAGGAATTGGGAGGCTTCCAGAGACATGATCTGAGGGCTGGGGCCTGAGCAGCCCAGCTCTGTGTAGCTGTACTAGGGAGAGAGAGAAGGGTCGTGCTGAGGCCCATACATGAATAACTGCTAGGCACAGTGTCCTTGGGCTGGGGAGTGGTTGTCAGAGACAGTGTTTCTGAGGCTAGGGAGAAGTTGGGGTACAAGTACAAGCACCCCATCATTGTCATTTTTAGTATATTAAGAAGGCCCAACCATAAGCAATTAATGTTTTTCTTTTAAGGCTCTTTTTTTAATAAAGTGTATTTTGTAATTGTATTCATACAGTTTCCATTTCTTTTGGTAAGTTAGCTATATTTCATATAATGTATAATTATTTTGAATAAAATTTCTATTTGTTTCTGCTGGGTTTTTTCTTGGTCATATAAAAAGTGTTGGGGGTTTTTTGTGATTTTCTTTTATGTACTGCTACTTTACTGAGATCAGATATCGTTAGAAGCTCTTAAGAGTGATAATAATATAATTTCTTGGGAATTTACTGTTATCCCATGAGTTTTGACAAAGTTCCAGAACTCTCAATTTATGCTTTGTAGGATTTGAAGTGTGTGACAATTAAACTGTTTGCTGCAGGTGCTAAGCTAAGCAACTAGATCTATTGCTATTCCTTTCAAGGAGAAGGGAAGGTGAAACTTTTCTAACTTAAAGGAATTACACTTACCATTGGTACAAATTTAGGAAATAACTCCGTTTTTCTCTCCTGTAGTTAAGTTCAACTCTTTTTCAATTTGTGGCACTTATGAATATTGCTCCTTTAACTTGCCAGCCATCTGGGTGAATTATACCTGTTCACATGTGTATCTATTTACATGAAAAATGTAAACCTCCTGCTTTCTATCATGGTAATCTATCATTTCCACTCCCTAGTTAGACACTGTCAAATGAGAATAAGGAAATCTCTGAATTTAGTAGAGAGATTTTTAATAGCATACTAGAGGTTTGTGGTTAATTGGTGAATGTTCTGTAATGGGTTTTAATTAAGGATCAATGACTATCAGTCTTCTTTGGTTGGTCTACCTATTTCCAAGGTAGATTTTTGCAAAATCTGCCATTAAAAAGGCCTATGTGCAGTTTCAATACCAAACTGTCCCTGGGTATTTGTATTCATTTGGTTTCTATGTGACTTTTTTGGGTTTTGTTCCAAAGAGAATGTGATTTTATTGGTACATTTTAATGTCTGATAAATTTAAAATGAATTCTTGTTTACAATGATAAATTAGGACTTATCTGAGACTTGGTGTCCAGGCTTACAGGAATCATCCATTTTAACCTTACTAAAAAATTGTGCTTTGAATGATTCCAAGCTTTTCTCTGGAACAAAGAAAATGAATGAAATCATTTCAACTTTCTTCCGTTGATAGTGTATATTATATAATTCCTCAATCTCCAAAGAATTAAAGTTGGAGTTCATTCAAAGGGCAGTGGTCATATGCACAGTGTGCATGAGTGGGCTATAACATGTTACTAATGAAAAATTGTATAAGAAAAGTAATATAAATGTAGAGAGTTAAAATTGGACACTGTTCTAATAGTTTATAATTTTTAAATTACTTGTCACATAGTTACATGCTAATTAAATTCAATGAACCAAAAGAACAGGTTTTTGTTTTGTTGTAATTTTGTAGGTTATCAAGATGGAAATGATACAGAAGCTTCAGGGGCATTGAGAAGAGGTGGACGTGGCAGTTTCCGAGGTTGCCGTGGAGGATTTGGTCTCACTCACAGTTAGTAGTGGTGAATTGTGTGCCACCTTGGATTTAATGTTGATGTTACTAAGATGCCTTCTAGAATTGGAGTTGAGAGGTACTTTGCAGCTCAGTTTGGTCTTTTTCTGATAGAGGAATCGCTTCTAAAACATCTCAAAAAGTGGTAATCCACCCCTGTTGTAATACCTCCGTTGATGGGAAACTTACTACGTAATTCTTCTGTTTGAAAAACTGTAATTTCTGGGTAATTCTGATTGAGTTGAAATTTTGTTTCTATTCATTAGTGCTGGTTCTCTTCTTAAAGTGAAACAGAATAAATGTAATCCTTCTTTTACATGACAGCCCTTTAAATTTATGAAAACCACTCTCATGTGCTACCTGCCCAGATATCTATTTCTTGTTAAGTTTTTTAAAAATGTGCATACACAGAAATGAGTGAAGATTATAATGGATTTGGGAACTGAACCAGCTCTTCAGAATCTTCAAAGATAGGCTAACTCAAAACAGAATACTTTCTTACATGGTGTGATTTGAGAAATTCTTCTAAGGTCTTATTTGTCTGCCATATTGCCAGATAGTCTTGAGTGATCATTTTGGTATTGCATCCAGAAAAATCACAGTTCAAATTCATGTGCTTCTTGGGAGGAGGTAGCATTTGGAGGCCAAGGCAAGAAAATGTTTTTGATTTAGAGGTAGTGGGGTTGGGTTTTGGGCATGGCCTGCTTTCATGGAGAACTGGCCAGAGTAAGATGCCACATGGGGACATAGTGGAGAACATCAAGATAGTAAGAGATGTGAGCTTGGTTTACTCAGTGATTCTGCATGTGACCAGTCCTAACTTATATTAAGGAATTTCTTTTTATAAAAGGGAAAAGTTATTTCTCATGGAAATTAACTGCAGAAGACAACTTTCTCAGCCTAATAGAATTAGTGGAAAAATCTTTTTTGAGATTTGTTGGGGAAAAAACCTTATTCCCCCAATCTACTTAAACTCAAAAGGTTATTCATATAGTAAACCTTTATTAAACACTTACTAGGATGGTGATAGTATACAAGATGCTAAGGATACAAAGACAAAATGAAAAACAAAACCCTGACTTAAAGTAGCATCTCTTCAATTGGGTGATGTGGAATGGTGCTTACCACTTAAAAGGATATATTTATGTAAGAAGATTTGAGCAGGGAGAGAACACTGACAGTTTGGGAGGTTAGGAATGGCTTCCTTCAGGTGTTGAACTTTGAAGGAATGGAATGATTCTAAGAGGCACAGGTGAGCAGAGATTGCATTCCAGGTCTGTAGGACAGGCCTTGCAAGGGCATAGAGGCAGGAAATGAAATGCCTGGTCAGAAAAGCCAGTAAGCCAGTTCTGTTGGAATATAGAAAGCACTAAGCTGATGTAATGCAAAATCAGTCTGAAGAGTTAGGCTAGAGCCAGGCTGCGAAGGGCTTTAAATACTGAGGGTGAAGAGTTTTGGTTTTATTCTGGAGGTACTAGGGATTTACTAGAGGTTCTTTTCTTGAGGAATGACATGTTCATTGTTATTCTGGTTGTTGTGTGAAAAGTGGATTGGTGAATGGATAGACCTGTCTCATAGGCTGTGGGAGAGATAATTGAGAAGAGAGAAGGGGGCAGAGTTAAGTGAGAGCCCTTACGGAGATAAATTTTAAACAAATAATTTTAAATACAATTAAGTGATTTAAAAACATTTGAAAAGCATCAAACAATATAATATACTTGAAGCATATAATATATTTTATATCTGTAAAATTTAGATAGTGAATCTGAACGAGAAGATGGGCCTCAGCGCCCTGGTGGATTTTTTAGTTCAAGAAGAACAGGATTAGTTGATCCAGCAGGTAAGAATCTAGAATATATTGATAAAAGTCTTGTGTCTGTGTATGTATTTCTTGATTATTTAGTTTTAATAACTAGTGTATATGCTATGGTAAAACATACACAGTCTCCCTATTCTCCTTCATTCTCTATTTTTTGCTCTGTTGAAGTACTGAAGTTAAATGGAAAGAAGAGTAGTTCATTGCCTGTTTGTATTTGTGTATTTGGTTTAAGAAAACTCTTGTAGCTTTTTTTTAAAAATCTATGCACTGTGTATTGTTTGTTACCTACAAGTTAATTTCAGGTATAAATTAAAGTTGATTAAAATCATCGAGGTGGGAGGAGGATATGAAAGCATTTGCAGTCTCATGGACCAGTGTCAAGGGAATGAAATTAAAAGAAAATTGAAGAAGTGGATAGGATTTGAGAGTAAATGAAAAATGAGAGCACAGTAGTAGTGGAGAGATTTAAATATAAGGAAAAGTTTGAATTAGATACATAAATAGAAGAAAGCTTAGGTAGAAGAATTAGAGTGATTAATTCCTTCTATCAGCCCAGCAGTGACGAAATAGAAATCTCCATTTTGGCTTGTGCGGTTGAGGAGAATTAAAAAAAATTTAAGATTGTTGTCAAATACTTTTCAGGTAATGGTGACAGTTTCCGAGGCAGAAGTGTTGGTGGAAGAGGTGAGGTCTGGGGTGGGGTGGGGTGCTTGCTTTAAAATTTGATAACAGTAATTCAGATTGAAATAAAAGCTATCCATTCAGCATATTTTCTTCTTCTGCCTTAACTTCTTGTGGAGAAGTGGTAGTGCTTAGAAGGGGTAGGGCATTTGACCTGTAGTAGCTGAAGAAGTAAAAAGCTCTATATGACAAAACACTAAGCATTGTTGCAAGCCACATAAGGAAGTTTTAAAATGCTGAAACGTTTCAGATTGGGAGGAGCTTGTTTTGACTTGTTTTATTGTGAAAAATGAGCAACATTTATTTTGATGCTCTAATATTTTTCCTCATGGGTTTTCAAATATAGTTTCCCTTCTGTTCTTCTCTACTTAATGGGTTTTCCGTTACAGAAATTATTAGTTAAGGACCAATTAAAATCACATACCACTGTTTTTAATAGTTACTGGCAGAACTTTCTATGCATTCTGTGATGCTGTTCACAGAGCTTTTTTGCCTTAGTGACAAATTGTCTGATTACTTAGGTTGTACCCTTTGGAGAACACCAGGTGAGAGGATTTGTTAGGTCTGTCCCAATTTGTGTTTCCTTTTGTGACTGTCTTGTTGTTCTGTAGAGTGGTTCTGTACCCGAGAGGAAAACTTTCTTTGGTTTTCCTGGAGTTCCCTCCAGTTGAAAAACAAATTCTGGAGTATGCCTTTAGGGAATACAGAAGGATAATTGACCCTGGTGCAAGCAGGAAGGATGCCAAATTCAACACATTTCTGGATACTAAGCAGATTGATATGTAGGTTCTTACTCCTGATACTGAATTCAAACACTTGTTGAGGGATAGTGTGCTTAAAAGATACTTGGCTACTTTTTGAGCATAAGTGATTATTGAAAAAATAAGGAGCAATCTCAAATGTGTGTAATCTTGTATGTTTACCATTTTACTATTAACTGCTTTAATAGGTGGTTACAAAGGATTCAATGAGAAGTAGTGGCAGGTTCTGGAAGAAGTAAGCTTTAATTTTATAAAAATGTTTTCATTTGTTTGATTTTATTGGGATGATTTTTCATTCTTGAATTTGCTAAACATGTTTTTCTTTTTTTTTTTTCTTTCTTTTTGATCCCTTACTAAGACACTTGGAAATCAGAGGCTGAAGGAGAAAGTGGTGACTTTCAAGGTATGTTCACCTTACTTATAGTTCACCTTATTTATAGTTACATTATACAAGTTGAAAGTATATTTAGAGCACTGATAAGTTTTCAAGAGCACATTGATTAAGTCAATAAATGTACAAAATATTTTGTGGATAAGAGTTCTGTAACTCTTTTTTTTTTTTTTTTGGTGAGGCATTTGGGGTTAAGTGACTTCCCAGGGTCACACAGCTAGGAAGTGTTATGCGTCTGAGGCTGGATTTGAACTCAGGTCCTCCTGAATCCAAGGCCAGTGCTCTATCCACTGTGCCACCTAGCTGCCCCAAGTTCTGTAACTCTTTAAGAGTTTTATGAAGGAAATGTAAAATCTAAAATGCAGTGGCTTATTTTCCTAAACCAGTTAATTTTTTCTACTTAAACATTAATGACTTTTTAAAAGGGTGGGGAGCAAAGAAGCATATAAAATTTGGTTATCTGTTTAACTTTTAATACTTATATGGCTTTAACAGATCTCTGATTACTTACAGTTTTTGGTCAATAGTTCATTCCTCTTGTCACTTTTATGACTGTTGGGATATTTTCTATTCAAGGACCAAAAGTGACCTACATACCACCTCCCCCACCTGAAAATGAAGAGGCTATCTTTGCACACTACCAGACTGGCATAAACTTTGACAAATATGATGCTATTCTTGTGGAAGTATCTGGGCATGATGCTCCTCCAGCAATACTGGTTAGTATACTTCGTATAGTTACTACCAAGCAAGCCTTTTCCTAGTGTCTTTTTATGAATAGTATCTGAAAATACGTTTCTCAAAATTAGTATCAGACTTATGTCATGTGTACTAGGTATGAAATTTAGGAACAGATGAGATGTTCAAAATGAAATTTTGTACCATTTTGTGATAACGTGAACAAAATATTCTTTCAAATATGAAAACCTTAAAAAGTTTCCTAAAAGCCAAAAGCATAAATTCTCCAAGAATTCCAAAATCTTAACTTCTTTCGAGAGCAAGAGAGAATGTGGTTTTAGTTGATGTTTCAGAAATTTTGGCAAGCCAATAAGATTCTTGTACATGGCTTTTAGAGTAAGAAAAATTGGTAGCATAACTTTCAGATTTTAAATGGATTTAAGTTTTTAAGGAAAATGTGAATGATATGTGATTAAGAATACATTTATGGAATATAATCTATAATTTCATCCTTTGTACTTTTTCCTTAGACTTTTGAAGAAGCTGATCTCTGTCAGACACTCAATAACAACATTACTAAAGCTGGTTATACTAAACTTACTCCTGTTCAAAAATATAGTATTCCTATTATACTGGCAGGGCGAGATCTAATGGCTTGTGCTCAGACAGGATCTGGGAAAACTGTAAGTTCATATGTGGCTTGTACTTTATTTGAATGTTGTGGATTTAAGAATTCTGTTTGTAAGGAAGACTATCGGCTCGCTGTAGATTCTCATAAAAGCAATATAAAAATGTTGTACATAGCTTTCTTTGCTTTTTAATTTCTGACTTTGTTGGGCTCTGAGTATGTAGCTTAAGCTATTTCTAAGATTGTTTCAGTCTAAAGAGGTTATTTTTATTTAAGGAATGTTCAATCTGTAGAAGGTGGTAATATCTAAAAGCACAATATTGTAGTTTAAACACAAGAGTTTGGAAAACAGAAACTAATATCTGTTATAAATATGGCAAACAAAAAGGTAGAAAGTTGGAAACATCTGTTGTGGATTGTTCCCACTTATTTAGATTCAGGAGCAGCTGGTTAATCTTAGTTTAAAGGGGTCTAGGGAGGCCAGGTTAGTCCTGGAATCATTTGGAGCTAAGTAGGAAGATAAGGGAGAATAGGATGTTCAGATCTGCCCCTTTGGGTCCTGGAGAAATTGTCTGGATTATGGAGTTCATTCTCTATACTTTCACCAGGCTTATAGGGTAGGACTGTAAGGAAAAGAGGTGAGATGATTAAAAATAATAGTGATATGATTTGCTGAGGAAACAGGAGCCCAGAATTTTGTTTGTCTAAGGAAAGGTCACATAGTTGATGATACGTGTATATGGATTCCTCCTTCAGTGCTCTACATTTAGAATATTTGTCTTCCAATTCAGTCTCTCTCTGTCTTTTTGTCTCTTTCTCTGTGTATTTAGCCTACTATGTGCTAGGTAATATGTTAGATGCTAAGAATACAAAGACAAAAATAAAGCAGTTCTGCCCTCAAGAAGCTTACTACATTCTTTGACGAGCTGGAGGGAGGATAATATATACTTATATTAATATGTATGAAATAATTAAGAGAGAATGCCAACAGCTTGGGGGAATCGAGAAAAATTTTATTTTTAAGGTGGCATTTGATTACACATTTGAAGATTCTAAGGGATGGAGGTAAGTAGAGAATACATTCCAGGAATGTAGAATAACCGGTGCAGAGGTTTCGATAAGCGATGGAAAGTCATCTGTGAGGCATAGCAAGAATGTCAGTTGGTCGTACAGTACGGTGTATAAAGGGAGTCATGAATAATATTGGAAAGACAATATGTGACCAGGCTATGAGAGATTTTTAATAGCTAAGCAAAAGAGCTTGTCTTTGATCTCAGAGGTAGTAGGATGGCGCTTGAAGGGAGAATGGAAAGGAATAAGCACTTAAATGGAATCTATGTCCCAGGCTCTGTGCTGAGTGCTTTTTATACATATCTCATTTGCTCTTACAACCTTGTATGATAGGTGCTATTATCATCTCTGTTTTTACAGTTTTGAGGAAATTGAGGCAGACAGGTTAAGTGACTTGGCCAGAGTTCATAGCTAGTGACTGTCTGTGTCTGATTTTGAACTCAGATCTTCCTGACTCTAGGTCCATTATTTGATTCATTGCTTCTTCCACTTGAGTCAGGTAGTGCAGTGATGATATCTTTGAGGAAAATTATTTTGGCATTTGTATAGAAGATGTATTGGAGAGAGAGAGAGAGACTTGAAGCACGGAGACCAATTAGACCATTGTAGTAGTTTTGGTGGGAAGTAATGAGACCCCGAGTTATATTTGTGGGTGTTGTGTGAGTAGGGAGAAGGGATGACAGGATTTGTCATATATCTGCATGATGAGGAGGGACAGGAAGGAGGCAAAGACAAGACCAGTGTTGTGAATGAAAGGATGATGGGATTTTTGACAGAGATAGGGATGTTTAAAATGCTGGTGTTTGAGAAAAGATGAGTTCTGCTTTGGATAAGTTGGATTTTTAAATGCCTTTTGAACATCCAATTTGAGATAACCAATGAACAACTGGGGATGTGTGACTAGAGCTTGGGTGAGAGATTGAAGCTGGAATATAGATCTGGGAATCATTTGCATAAAGATGACAATTAATCTGTGGGAGACAATGGTGTCCCCAAATGAGGGAATATAGAGAGAACATGGAAGAAGGCCCAAAATATAGCTTCGAGGTACAGCCAAAGTTAGGTAGTGTGATATGGAAGAGGAGCCAACAAAGGAGACGGAGATATATAAGAGGAGAAGCAAGAGAGAGCATTATCACGAAAACCCAGAAAGAGATTATCCAGGAAGATATTGAGTGATGATTTATAATTACCTTAGAAGATGTCATTTTAGAAGATTGTGCTGAAGACATCCTGATGGTCAACCTCAGATTATATTTGTGTCTTTTTAAAGAATAAAGCTATCTTATTTTCATCTTTCTTCCTGACTAGCCAGTAGATCACATAATAAACAAATATTTGTTAAATATTTACTGTGTAGCTATCAGGTACAGTGCTGGGCCTTAGGGATAAAATTTAAAAGAAAAGAAAAATCCCCATTCTCTAGATGTTTATTTTCTATTGGGGGAGACAGTGTACACATTCATAAATATATAGGTTAAATATAAAGCAAAGATACATGTTATTTAAGCAAGAGAGGGTATTAATAGTTTAGAGGGAGTCAGGGAAGGCTTTGTGTAGAAGAAGATGATGCTTGAATTGAGTCTTTTTTAGTGTTTGCAGAGTTGTTTAATTTATACTTTATTTTTTGATCCACATTTCCCCCCTACCCCCTTTCCCTTCCTCCTCCTTCTGTTCTCCTTCCCTCACCAAATGAGAAAGCAAGAAAAACAAAACCCCTCTTACAGATGTGTATAGTCGAGGAAAGCAAATTTGTGGGTTGGTCATGTAAAAAAAATAATATATCTTAATCTGTACTCTTTGAGACCATCACTATCAGGAGATGGGTAACACATTTCATCCCGAATCCTCTGGAATTGTGTGTGATTTGTCACTGCGTTAATCAGAGTTCCTAAATCTTTCAAAGTAGTTGTCTTTATAATATTGCTGTTATTGTATAAATTATTAGCTTAGTTCTACTTACTTCACTCTGTATCAGTTCATACAAAGCTTCCCAGGCATCTCTGAAACCATTCCTTATATCATTTCTTACAGCCCAATAGTATTCTATCACATTCTTGCACCATAACTTGTTTGTCCTTTCCCCAGGTGATGGGCATCCTTTTCAGTTTTCCAGTTCTTTGCCACCACAAAAGAGCTGCTATAAATATTTTTGTACATATGATTCCCTTTCTTCTTTCTTTGATTTCTTTGGGGTATATCAGCTTTGTCAACCTGATTGATATGTGGTGGAACCTCAGAGTAGTTTTAGTTTGTATTTCTTTAATTAATAGTGATTCAGAACATTTTTCTATATGACTATAGTTTGGATTTTTTCCACTGAAAACTGCCTATTCATATCCTTAATTGGGGAGTGGCTCTTACTGTTCCGAATTTGAATCAGTTCCTGTATGTTTTAGAAATGAGATTTTTACTAGAGAAACTTGTGGAAAAGATTTTCCTTCTAATTTACCTGGTTCTTTCCCAACTTTAGCTGCATTGATTTTATTTGTGCAAAAGTTTTAAAATTTTATGTAATCATTATTGCCCATTTTGCTTTCTGTGATCCTCTTTATATTTTATAGTCACAACAGATCTGACATGTAATTTCTTCCTTGCTCCTTTAATTTTTTTTATGTTACCCTGTATGTCTTAAGACATAAACTCATTTGGAAGTTATCTTGGTTTACGATGTGAAATATTGGTCTATACCTAGGCTGTTTCTGCTAGGCTGTTTTCCAGGTTTTTCTGCAGTTGAATAATGAGCTCTTGCCCCAAAGTCTGGGATGTTCACATTTATCAAAAACTGCACTCATGCACTTATTTGCTTCTCTGTATTATGTAAGTAATGTCTTTGATTGATCAACTTATTTCTTAACCAGTACAAATGTTTTGGTGATTACTGCTTTCTAGCATGGTTTAAGCTGTTACTGCTTTTCCAAACTTCCTATTTTTCATTTCCCTTTATGTTTTTGATCTTTCTTGATATTTCAATTCCCTTTATGTTTGTGATCTTTTGATCTCCCAGATCTGTTTTTATCATTATTGTTATTTTCTAGTTCTATAAAGTAAACCGTTAGTTTAATTGGTATGGCACCACTTGAATTGAGTCTTGAGGAAAGAAAGCAGTTTCATGAGAAGGGAATGCATTTCAGGCAGGGGAGACAGCCAGGGCAAAGGTTTAAGGATAGGAGATAAGGTGACATCTATAAAGAACAAAAAGAAGGCTAATTTGTCTGGCCCTTAGACTGTGGGAAGGGAAGTAATATATAATGAAGCTATTGAGATAGGTTGGCACCAGGTTGTTAAGGGCTGTAAAAGCTAAACAGAAAAATTGTGGTAGAAGCGTGAAGATATCCTGTGGTGATGGTCAACCTCGATTATATTTGTGTCTTTTTAAAGAATAACGGTATCTTATTTTCATCTTTTTCCTGACTAGCTAGTAGATCACATAATAAACAAATATTTGTTTGGAGTTAGGGAAGTGACATGATCAGAACTGTGCTCAAGGAAATCAGCTTGGCAGCTGTGAGAAGAATGTATTGCATAGGGAGAAATGAGAAGTTTTGGCGACTAAAGGGTGAGGTATTTGCAGTGGGATAAATGGGAGAGATGATAATACCAAGATCACATACCTTGTGGCGTTTTTGATAGAAGTATGGAAGTTTGTAAAGGGGGGGTTGGATTTGAGAGAAAAGATAATTCTGTTTTGATAATTTTGAGTTTGCAGTGTCTCTGAAGCAGTTTAGTTTGAAATGTCCGATAGCCACGTGGTGATATGGAACTGAAACTTAGGGGAGGAACTGGTGTTAGTCACAGAAGTTTCATTTGCTTAGAGATAATAATTAAACATGTAAGAGCTGATGAGTTGAGAGAGAAGAGGCACCAGGACAGAACTTCAGGGAACGCCTACACCTGGGGGAGAGTGTTGTCAGACTGGAATATCATGCTACAGGAGTGAAGAATGTTGATGGTGGGAATATACAAGGATTGGCAAGGGATGAACCATGATCAGGGATGGTAAGGGAGAGGGATTCGAATTAGACTACAGTTTGTGGTTAAATTGATTAGCTATAGGTTTGAGATTGGTAAGGGAGGAAAGTGATATCCAAATGGGGATAATGGACCTATTAAGTACCAAGGGATGGAAAGATTTGAAGATGTGGAATATAGGTCTAGGAGGGGTAAAGCATAGGGAGAGATGGAATTATAGAAGTTATGGCCAGATAGAGGAATGTCAGAGATTTTTTTGTTAAGGAATTAGGATACTTGGTGGGGTGGGGAGAGTAAGGGTGGAATCCAGGGGAGGGGTGACCATCTTTGTGTATGGAGGAATAGGTCATAGGATAAGAATTGAAGATACTGAGTTTATAAATGACTGAAGTAAATTTTCAGCTGTGAGATATCAAAGACTGATAGTTCTTCTGTACAAGATGAGCATAGAGACCTTAAATGTTGTCTCTTGTTTAGAAATTTGAGTTGGCTTTCTATTTCTCTGTTGAAAATATTTTTAATTTTTTTCCATAGAGAAGTGTACTATATTAGAAAATATTGTAAATTTTACAATTTAACCTTTAGGCAGCTTTTCTTTTGCCAATTTTGGCTCATATGATGCGGGATGGAGTAACTGCCAGTCGTTTTAAAGATCAGCAGGAACCAGAGTGTATTATTGTTGCTCCAACTAGAGAGTTGATTAACCAGATCTTTTTGGAAGCAAGGAAATTTTCTTTTGGGTAAGTATGTCTGAGGTGCCCATTATAACATTTTTTCCTTTCATAGATTCTGAAAAAATATTTTTCTTATCATGGGATGGATGAATCTAAGAACAGATATTATGTTATATTAGCACAATATAACACATTACTCAATTCACTGAAGTATTACAAGGTTGACTAATTTTCAGGAATTTTATTGTTTTGCATAACTGTTGCATCTCTTTGATCATTTGTTATTTCTCAGTTGGTTTCAAATTAGAAAAGAGAAGAGAAAATTAATTTTAATCTCCTTTTCAGTTCTTGTTAAATTTGTCCAAAAAGTGGGTGTGGTTGGTTTCACCATCATTATTAATACCATATGCATATAAGTGTTACTTTTCATGGTGATTCATATAATAAATACTTAGTGAACTTTAAGAAATAAAAACTGACAATATTCTTTTTGTTGAAAGGACTTGTTTAAGACCTGTTGTAATCTATGGAGGAACACAATTGGGATATTCAATTCGCCAAATAATGCAAGGCTGTAACATTTTATGTGCTACGCCAGGAAGACTAATTGACATCATAGGTAAAGAAAAGGTAAGATCTACAAAGTGATATTAGAATGTGGGAATAATCACAAAATTCCTTTGTTAGAAAAATTCTAAATATGTTTATGCTGGAAGAAAGCTTTTACAGCGTTTAACTCAGTATCTTACTTTCTTCTTACTTAACCTCCTTCCAAATGTGAGGGTGATTTTCAGTGATATGGGATTAGAAATTTAGTAGATCTTTATAGGAGGGGAAGCGTACTAAAAATTCAGACTACTTTGAATTTCTAAATCAAGCTTCATTGCATTTTTTGCCACACATATAATAACTTAGAAGTAACTCATCACTTTTTTACTAACCATCTGAGAATCACAGAATCAGAAAAAATACTCGACTTGAAACATACATTATCTGTGTGCTATTCCATGTAGCATCATGTATCTGTTAGGTTTAGTTTTCTCTTTTTACAGGTTACTTCTTGAGAGTATTTAGTTTAGCGAAGAAGCTAGCTAGCTATCCCTTCAGACATTTTCTGTAGCAATGTCAACAAGGCATTTTGAACTTTTCATCAAATTTAACCTGTAAGAAATTACAAATCTTATTTTTATTTTCCTTTCCCCATCATTGCAATGTATGCTTCTGTTTTTTAACATTTTGCACTGGTTTCTGTGAGAGTGAAGTTCCTGGTAGTTCCTGGATGGTGAGAAAATTGAATATTTATTAGGGTTATGAGATAAGGAAAAATAACATTATTTGTTCAGGAATTAACTTTTAATATACAGCCTAAACAGAAGTAGACTAAAAATTTTAGGTTAATGTTTTAATTTTAATCCATCATATACATTTTCCTTTCTGCCCTTTGGAAAAGATTGGCCTCAGACAAGTCAGATATTTGGTATTGGATGAAGCTGACCGAATGGTGGATATGGGTTTTGGTCCCGAAATGAAGAAGCTGATTTCCTTTCCAGGAATGCCATCAAAAGAACGGCGCCAAACCCTAATGTTTAGTGCCACTTTTCCAGAGGAAATTCAAAGGTAAATTAAAAAAAAAACTTTGATATATGCATCAGTGTTTTTATGGGCAGTCAACTAGTGTGTCAGTCTTAATTGGCAGAATTAATTTTTTTTGAATTTAGATTTTAATGCATTTTTAGTTCTAATTTATAGAACAAAGCACATTTCTGAAAAGGTTGCTTAAGTGAATCTTCTTATAGTTAACTTCTTTTATAATTTGGGACATCTATACTTTATTTCTTTCTGCATTTCCTCCTGTTACTAATAACAATACAGTGGAAAATAACAGCTGGCATCTATGTAGTGCTTTACAAGATACAGAGTGCTTTAGACATATTATTTTGTGTAAAAGCTTCACCATAACCTGTGAATTATAAGTACTATATGTAATTTTCCCCATTTTAGAGATGAGGAAATGGAGGCATAGTAGTTTAAGTGATGTGCCTAAGGTACTAAGTGTCAGGTCTTTGGATTCCAGATCCTTCACTCTTTCTCCTATACCATAGCTGCATTGGTTCTAAGCCTCTTTCCTGTGCAGGTACTGGATTTGTATGAGACTTTCTGGTGCATCCTCTTCTTTATGCTTCATCACATGTAAGCATCTAAAGAACTAATCTGTAAATATTCCAGAAATAATTCTCTTAAGGAGCACATGTGAAATGAATGCCTTGGTTCTGCATTCTCTTATGATTCATTTATATAAATAAGATGCCTTCATTTCTTTTTCTCTCCATCAGATTCCCCTTTTGACTTCTGATTTTGCAGTGATGCGGTCAGAGTGGTAGAAAAAACATGGTGCTCACAGTTTTTAGTTTGTAAATGATTTAACTTTTAGTACAGTAAAAATGAGACTTTTCATCCAGTGATTGATTTGATACACTATTAGAGAAATTCATATTAATATTGAAATTCTTGCTGCAATTCAAACCAGAAGAGAAAAGGAAGTTTCACCTAAACAGGAGGGTTTTTGCAGGCTTTTCTTGGAGAAGCCAATAAGAAACCAATGGAATAAATTTCGTATTGTTCCCAAGGGCAATAAGAAATATCATTCTGGTGGCACTCTTAGTAATTTTACTTGGCAGAAGATGAAGAAGTAGTAAAATTTTGTGAAGAATTTGACAAGATCCTCCAGAACAAGTCATTATATACATTGATAAGTTTTGTGTTGACATCATCATGAAAGTGGGAAGCCGGAAAATAAAAAGTATTGGAAAATGATTCAAAGTTAAGAAAGGAAGGAAATCTAAGGCTTGTAGAGTACTCAGTCTATGTCATGAATACTTTAAAAAATATTTTTAATTCTTTTATTCTGAACTTGAATGCAAAAAGAGGATTCTGTATGAAACTGTAAATCTTGATTTCACATTTTTTGTTTTAATAAATTCTCAATGATACTTTCAAAACTGTCCTGATGGTGTTTCCTTATGAACTTTTTCCTGTGCATTTTTTTTTTTGTGTGTGTGAGGCAGTTGAAATTAAGTGACTTGCCCAGAGTCATAAAACTAGGGAGTATTATGGAGGCCGGATTTGAACTCAGGTCCTCCTGACTCCAGGGCTGGGGCTCTATCCACTGTGCCACTTAGTGGCGCCCTCCCCTCCTCCCCCCGCCCCGCCCTGGTGCATTTTAAAAATGTTACAATGGCCCTCTTTTTTTTTTTTTTGATCTTCAATATTGCTAAACCCATTACTCATCCCTCCAGTTAACCAAAAGAAAGGGGAAAAACTCCAAAAAATTGGTAACAAATAAGCATAGTCAAGCAAAGCAAATCCACATGGTAGCTTTGTCCAAAAATGCATGTCTTTACACCTTGTATCTGTCACTTCTCCCTGAAAAGGTGGGTAACGTGCCTCACCATATGTCCTCCAGATAGATGGTTGATTATTGCTTCAATCGTTTTTTTAAAATAAATTTTTATTCTTTTTTTATATCACATTTTTTTCTCAATATCCATCCTTCTTCTTCCTACCAGATAGTCATCTTATATAATAACAACATTTTTAAAGACAAAAAAAAATTTGAAAACAGTCACCAAAACTTTGATCAGTTAAGCCATTTGAAGTTGTTTTTCTTTACAATATTGTTGTCCTTGTATAAATTGTTTTCTTGGTTATGCTTACTTCACTCTGTATCACTTGATTCTTTTTTAAAAAATTAATTAATTTTTAGTTTTCAACATTCACCTCCATAAGATTTTGAGTTCTAAATTTTCTCCCTCTCCCTTCTCTCCCTCCTCCACAAGATGACGTGCAATCTGATATGGGCTATACATATATATATATTCATATTAAACATATTTTCACATTAGCCGTGTTGTAAAGAATAATTAGAACCAATGGGAGTAACCATGAGAAAGAAGAAGCAACAATAAAAAAGAGCAAATAGTGTACTTCGATCTGCATTCAGACTCCATCGTTCTTTCTCTGGATGTGGATAGCATTTTCCATCATGAGTCTTTTGGGATTGTCTTGCATTGCTGAGAAGAGCTAAGTCTATCAAAGTCAGTCATCACACAGTGTAGGTGTTAACTGTGTACAGTGTTCTCCTGGTTCTGCTCACTTTACTCAGCATCAGTTCATATAAGTCCTTCCAGGTTTTTCTGAAGCCCATCTGCTCATGATTTCTTATAGCACAATATTATTCCATTACATTCATATACCACAACTTGTTCAGCCATTCCCCAACTGATTGGCATCCCCTCGATTTCCAGTTCTTGGCCACCACAAAAAGAGCTGCTATAAATATTTTTGTGCATGTGGGTCCTTTCCCCATTTGTATGCTCTCTTTGGGATACAGACCTAGAAGTATATCACTTAATTCCACTGAGATTCTCTGAAATCATCTTTATTTTATATGGTACAGTAATCTTCCCTGCATTTATAAATCACAGATAGTTGGCATTTCTCAGGTGTCTAAGAGGCATTCTAAGGCCCTTCTTAAGATTCTAGTTCTCTCCCACCCCCATTTTAATGTCCTTTTCAGGATCAGGAAGGATGTATTGTTTTTAACTGTTACCTCCCCATTATTATCCTTTCTCTTAACCACAGCTTTCCCATCTCCACTTGTTTCTCTTTTGAATTTTTCCTAGTTATATACCAAATTCCATTTTTTTCTGTTAAAGATAGTGAAATTCATCTGATGCCCAGTCTACCCACCCCTTCTTCCATGTGTGAATATTTTTTCACCCACCCCAATTATGAGAAATAGCAAGTTCTATCTCTTTCTTTTTCTCACTTCAGACTTTCAGAATAGAACCAATTTACCCCCAGAACCTGTGTCTTTTTTATTTAATTCACTGAATACTCTTTAAAGGCGTTCAGGTTCTGAAGAAATGCTTTTTTTCCCTTTTCCTATTGGTATGTTATCATGACATCTGAAATTATATAATTTTTATTGTTCATATAAATTTAATTTTCTAGGTTTCTCAGAATTCTTGTGTTTGTAACTCAGCTCTGGTCTTTTCATCAGAAATGCTTGAAAAGTTCTCTGTTCCGTTTAAGATCCATTTTTTCCCTAAACTCAAGTTTGCAGGGTAAGTTAGTATTGGTTGTAAGCATCTGTCTTTTGCCTTTTGAACTACTGTATTCTAAGATCTCTTATGTTCAATAGAAACTACCATGTCTTGTGTGATTCTGACTCTGGTTCTTTGATGCATGCTTCTTTCTGGACAGTGGCAGTATTTTTTCTTAGACTTCGGAGCTCTGGATTTGGTTAAGACCATGCTGGGGCTTTTTCTTTTGGAGTTGCTCTCAAGAGGTGTTGATTGATAACTTCTTTTTTCTTCCTTTGCTTTCTGACTCAACTAGATCTTGGCAATTTTCTTTTATAATTTCTTGAAATGTAGTGTCATAGTGTCTAGTCCTTTTTTTTTTTAATTAATGACTCCAGTGATTCGTAAATTAACTCTTCTTGACTAGTTTTCTAGGTCATTTCCTTTTGCTATCACATAACTTACATTTTCTGTTTTTTAATTTTTAATTTCTCTCTAATTTTTTTTTTGACTCACGGAGTCATTAATTTCTGCTTTCTCTGTTCATCTTTCAGGAATTGCATTTGTTGGAGTAAGTTTACTACTTTCACTCCTAAGCTTATTCTATTTCTTTTTCTCTAGAGCATCTATTAAGCTTTAAAATTTCTTCTAGTTTTTTATGGAATCCTTGTGGAAAACGCATTCTTTTTCTTTGAGTCTCTGCTTGCAGTTACTATAGAGTTAGATTTGTAATAATTTTTGATACTGAATCGTATTTTCTTTCATTTAGTCATCTCTTCAGCTTTACAGAATTGAGGCTTTGTGCCAAGCCAGGCTCTTCCTCCAGCTTTTTGCTTTTGGGTGAGAGGGGAAGGTTATGCCTGTGTGGTGTTTGCTTGGATCCCCAGGACTCCTGTGCTTGCCTTCTACTGAGGTTAGAATCAACTGAATCTTTCAGGATAGGAAATGTTGGATTTTTCAAGGTCCTCTCTGCCATCTTAGGACAGAATTTTAGAGACCCCAGGGCCTCTGGCTTTGGGCTATCCCAGTTTGAATGCTTGGGTACCCCACTGGCTACTGCCCATTGTTGCTCTAAGCCTTCCAAGGTCTCCAACCTCAGGCTTTCTCTGACCACCCTGGGGGTTTTTTAGGGGAGCCACTGCTTTTGTTGTCTGTGGACACAGCCTAGGAAGCTGTTGTTTCCTTGGCCATCTCCGGTAGTTCTGAAAGTAGCAGAGGTAGGGGTAGATTTGCTGGCAGGGGTTGCCTGACTGCATATGGTTTAAAGGAGAAAGAAGTCACTGTACTTCCTTCTTAACAGATATCTTGATTATTATTCCTTATGGTGTGGACTTCAGGGTTTTGCTGGAATAGGTATGTGAGAGCTAGGCGGTCTGCCCTCTTGTTCAGATGTCTATCTTAGCAGGAAGAATCTTATGAATATTTTCTTTAAGAAGACTTTTGGAAGGTAATAGCCAGCATTTACATAGTGCATACTATGTGCCAGCCACTGTGCTAAGCACTTTACAGATATCACACTTTTTCTTCACAGTAGCCCTGGGAGATTGGTGATATCATTATCTCCATTTTGCTGTTGAAGAACAGAAGTTAAGTGATGTACTAGATCACATAGCTAATAAGTCTCTGAGGTCACATTTGGATTCAGATCTTCCTGACTCCAGCTCCAGTGCTCTGTCTGCTATACAACCTAGCTGCCCATTGGATGATGAGAAATAAGCATCACAGAAATGAAATTGACTGTCATAAGATAGGAAATATCTATTTGGTGATAATAGGAGTAATTTCTAAGTAAGCTGTGGGCAATCAGATCTTAGAACAAAGATCCAAATAACACTAAATTAGAAGAAAACATAAAGATGAAAATATACTGTGCAATTGCATTAAGTCTCCCTGGATGTATTCAGAGAAGTTATTGAGGTCAGAAAAGTGAAGCTTAATAAAGGAAAAGACATAGATGTGTATTATCACTACTTTCTACAAAAGTTTGATGTAAATCATGTGCTTCAGTTGAGAAGATAGACTTCAAAAAAAACACCTCAGTCCCAAATACTAAATCTCCTTGCCAAGGAGAGAAACATGGAAAGTAAGGGCAAGACCGGTTTATACTGTAAACTTAAGTTTCCAAAGTATTAGAGGAGAAAATGGCAGAAGATTACAAGCTGTATTTCAGCAAATCATTTCAAGTCAAGAATGCTAAAGGGAGCTCTTCAGTTACGTATGACCAGCAAAAGCGATCAGCCTGACTATCCGTATAAAATGACTTGCTGAGATTGTGACATGCTGTTGAATGAGTTCATTGGTGCTTATATGTTAAGCAGTTGCTGCAAATAGATAGTGGGCCACAATTGATTAGGAAGAAAACAGATTAGATTGTATTTGGGAAATGATGCAGTACTTTCAATGATCTGAAGTTATTCTCAACACCAGTATTATTCTGGGGATTGTGTGTGGTTGTGAATCACGAAGTGAATCACATAGTCTGTGGGAATCATAATTTCAGTTGACACAAAAGGAAAAATGTGAGATTATTGAAAGGACATTGATAAGCTATCTAGAGGAGGGTGAGCCAGATAGTAACAGCCCCAAAATCATGCCCATAGAGAATGAGTTGAGATAACTGGAAATATTTAGCCTGGAAAAGAAGATAATGGGTGTGAAGGAGCATGATAGCCATCTTCAAGTGTTGAAGAGTTATGTGGAGAAAGGAATTGGATTTGTTTTGCTTGTTTCCAGAGTGCAAAACTAGATGGAAGTTGTACAGTAATGTAGTTAGGCTTGATAAAAGGAACATTTTTTGACAATTAAAGCCATCCCAATGTGGAATGGACTACTTCTGGATAGTGTTCTCCATTACTACTATTGAAAGACTGGATTATTATTTGACAGATATGTTGTAGTAAGGAATCTTTGATGTATATGTTGGATTAAAAAGACTTTTGAGTATTATGATTCTAGAAAGGTGGTGGACTGGTTCATATAATAATGAACATGAAAGATGATAAGCCTGACTTGGTAGTAATCACCTAGTTTCTGGCACTTTCGCTAGATTATCTGTGGAATATTTATTGAGAATATATGTATAAGAAGAGTCACTGATGATGAGAAGGTGTGTATGGGTTGCTGTTTGCATTGTTGGAAGAATTTACTTGCACTGATAAAAGAAATACCAGATCCATTGACATACCAGTATATAGGAGGTCCTCAATATATGAGAATAATTGGTACTTGGGAAAAGCCATTTAAAGTAAATCCACTTAAAATGGAGAATAATATTTCAATAGTAAATAATAAATGTTTGATTGAACTTTGTCTTTAGAAATGAAATGAAAAATCATTGAAGTTTATTTTATCTTTTGTTCAAGCTTGATTTTTTTCTCATCAGGGTCATAATAGTGAAGGGATTTCTCATTTTTCCAGAGGGCCTCTCTTAATCCTTTGATAATTAAACCATTCTCTTTTGAAGCAGTGACTTAAAAGAACCACTGCACTGGATGAGGATAGAAACTTAATGTTATTAGTTGTCAGTGTTCATTAGTAAATGTTTTGATATTATGAAAACTTTTACTTCCCTACTCTGTAGTATGGTCTTGGGTAGAGAGCTATCCTGGGAATCAGGAAGATCTAAGTTTGAGTGCCATCTTTGACATATACTATATGTATGATCCTGGGGACATCAATTAATCTTTCAGTGCCCAGGGTGATTATGTTATTCTGTCATGAAGATGCCCCATCCTTGGTTTTAGGCCCCCGTTGTTGTAGTTTAGTCATTTTCATATCTGGCTCTGAAGACCCTAACCATCAATTCCTCAGTCTACTCAGTGCTTATAAACCTACTACGTCATTCTCTTTTATGTACACACAGGAATGGTTATAACACTGATCTTGCTAATACCCATAGATGTTCTACTTCCAGGATCAAAAACTCAGAAATTCCTTGCTGTACTTAAAATCTACTATCATTTTATCTCTTCCTGTGCCTTAGACTTCCTGTTTCTAGGCCTAGCACTCTATCTACTGCACCACCTAGTGTCCATTGTTATAATTACCAAAGGTTTTTAAATTGCCAAATCTAGGGACCTTCTCCTCTCTGTAACATTTGACACTGTTGACTGACCACCCTTACCTCTTAGATAGTTTCTCCTTTCTGAGTTTTCATGATACTGCTTTTTCTTTGTTCTCTTTCTGCTTGTTTGGTCTCTTTTTGGTTTTCTTTGATGGATCGTCATCCATTTCACCCCCCCCAAATGTAGATGTATCCCAAAGTTTTATCCTGCACCCTTTTTTCTTTCTTTCTATACTCTTATTTGGTAACCTCATCGTCTGTTATGGGTTTAATTATCATCTCTATGCAGATGACTCCCAGATCTGTGTGTCCAGTCCTAATGTTTTCCCTGAGTTTCCAGTCTTGTATTACAAAATGCTTATTAGATGTTTCTTACCCAGTGTCCTAGAGATATCTCAAAATCACTGCATCCAGAATGGAGTTTAGACCATGGGCAAGTCACTTAACCCTGATTGCCTTGCCAAAAATTAAAACAACAACAACAACAAAATAGAGTTTATTAACCTTCACCACAAAACCAGCCTTCTTTTGAATTTCTCTTTTTCTGTCAGGGGCATACAACACCATCCTTTGAGTTTACTTAACTTCACAACTTGTCATCCTCAATTCCATATTTTCATGAGACGTAGTCAATCAGTGGTCAAATCTTGTTTCTACCACTGTAACAGGTCTTAACCCCCCCCTTTCTCTTTCTCTCTCTCGCCCCTCTCCTCTCCTCTCTCTCTCTCCACCCCCCCCCCCGCCCATTCACACTATCAGTTTAATTCTAGCCCTTATTACCTCTGGCCTGGAGGGTTGTAGTAGCCTCTCCTTTGGCTGTCTGACTTAGGTCTCCCTCTCTTGGTGCTTTACACAGGGAGAGATACTGCTTAACAGTTTTTAAAGTGTTTTTTTTTTTTTTTGCCTTTTGGTGAGGCAGTTGCGGTTAAATGACTTGCCTAGGGTCACACAGCTAGTAACTGTCAAATGTCTGAGGCCATATTTGAACTCAGGTCCTCCTGATTCCAAGGACAGATCTTTATCCATTGAGCCACCTAGCTCCCCCTTAAAGTGATTTTCTTAAAGTGCAGGTCTGATTCCCAAACTTAGTAAAATCCAGTGTTCCCTATTCTCTGTAGGGTTGAACACAACCCCCTCATTTAAATGCCAACCTCCTTGACATTTAAAGCTCTTTATAACCTATCCCCATCCTATATTTCCACTCTTTTACACATTACTCCCTTCTGCTCATTTGGTGGTTTAGACATATTCACCTTCTTGCTCATCCTCACATTTACTGTATCTGTACTTTTGTCTTTGTGTCTGATGCCTGACAATGTTCTCTCTTCTCATCTTGAACACTCTTTTCCTTCAAAACTCAGTTCAAGTGCTTTCTCCTGTAAGAGGACTTTTCTGGGCCCCTCACAAAAGGTCCTTTGTATCTGTTTTATACGTACCTGGTATATATATGTTATATCCCTGGTAGAATGTAAGCCTTTGAGGCTTGGCACCAAATGGCTTTTTTTTAGTCTTCATCCCTAGTACCTAATGCAGTGCATGGCTCATAGTGCACATGTTCTCATCCACTCTATGGTTACAGTTATCTCTGTGCAGGTGGTACCCAGATTTATATAACTCCAACACAGGTATCTCCTGAGCCACAGACAGATCTCCAGTTTCCCTTGGAGATCTCACATGGCCATCTACCACTCAGGTTACTCTACCAGGTATTTGACTATATTGGTGTTCATCCCTCCTTCATGTGGAAGGTGCTGCCATGTTCAAACAGAGCCCAAACCATCATTTCTTACAAACTTTGCTCTTAGCATTGAGGGTACATCCATAACTCAGTGTCATCTTGTAGTTCTTACTTTTATCTCACCTCCACTCTGTGGCTACATTTTGTTTCTGCCTTCACAGCTTTCATTTCTGTCCCCCTCTTTTGAGTCATGGGTGTCCCAGGAATGTTGGAAAACCTGGATTGTGAGTCACTTGTTAGGTTTTTTTGTTTGTTGCTGGTTTATTTTTTAAGCAAACATGATTTCATCATTATATATATAATAAGCCTCGATTTTTCTGTAGTAGATAGGAGAAAACCATATTTATCCATGAATCTTTTCACAATAGGTCTGACACTGAATAAGTTAACAGAATAAGAGCTAGCCTCATAGACTGTAGTCTTAATTTAATACACCTTTTTTGTAACTTGATTTAGATTCAACTTAATTTTTATGATGAGTAAAAGTGACAAATACCTTGTTGAGCTAGTAAATTTATTTGATATCATTAACATAATTTCACACATTCTTTCATTGCCAGTTTTTATGTCTTTACAAAGTTTTACTTAACTTTTCAGATAGTATTTGATAAATGTGTTAATCAGCAAGTTTATTTGTGATAAAAATAATTAGAAGTAGCTATCTAGTAAATTTTTAACTAATTCTAAAAGAATACTAGAGTAAAAATGGTTATGGGGTGGGGAGGAAGCTTTAGAGGTTAAATAATTATTGTTTTCCTTTCTAGATTGGCTGGAGAGTTTTTAAAAACTGACTATTTGTTTGTTGCTGTTGGACAAGTGGGTGGAGCTTGTAGTGATGTTCAACAGACTGTTCTGCAAGTTGGCCAATACTCAAAACGAGAAAAGCTTGTTGAAATTCTACGAAACATAGGTAACATTGATATACTTACTCTTTGTAATGAATTTAGTCTTTAAAAATTAACTGACTTTAAGAAATGTTTAAAGAACATGTTATGAAATTTTAAGGATAATATATTTAGGTTTTGATTCCCAAATAATCTTAATATTTTTCTAAGGATATTTTAAAGATAAATGTAGATAATTTCTGCTTTCATTTTTCAGATTGCTTTGAAGTCTTTGAATAAATGTGGTAATTCATATTTATGATACAGAATTTGTTTCTATCATGACCAGTTGCATGTTCCTTTAATGCCATTTCTTCTAGTTTGACTTTTGATCTGTGAACCATTCTCCCCTGAGAAATAATTATACTGAAAATAGAAATTCTAAACTATGTCTTTGTATTGAACTGTATCCTATTCATCAAAAGCTACTATCTTGATAATGCTTTTGAATACAATCCCTTTTTTGCCAGATGAGGGCCCTTGCTACTGTATTTATCTCTTTTCTAGTCTTTTTATTCTCTCTTTCTCCTGCCTTTTTTCCCTTTAAAATATGTATAGGTTTCCTTTGTGTTTGGGAGTGGGCTTATTTACCTCTACCACTCAGGTTACTCTGTCAGGTGTTTTACTGCATACTTGGTGTTCATCCCTCCTTCACCTTGTATCATTTGTATCCTCACCACTCATTGAACTCCACTTTTAAAGTCACTAGTGAGCTCTGCAGCAAATTTTTTGGCCCCCTTGTGTTTATGTACTTCATGGATCTAGAATTGGAAGAGACCTTAGAAGTCATCTAGTCCAACACCTTAATTTCCCGCATCTGTCAGCAAGCATTTATTAAGCACCCAGTGTTTGCCAGGCACTGATGAGGAAACTGAGGTTTAGAGAGATCAGCCAACTTGCTCTTACTGCCTCTTATGCCTGAGTTGCATGCCTTTCTTATTTCTGCTTCTTAAAATCTCTAGTTTCCTTCAAAACTTAGGTCAAGTAAAATCTATAAGAGCCTTTTCCAGATCTCCTCTCCTTCCACCCCCATGCTGCTACTGCCTTGTTATGCTGAATATATTTTGAATATATTTTATATGTACTCATGCATTTTTTATTATGTGCCTGCTGTGTTTCAGGCACTGTGCTAGGTGCTTGGTTAAAGATACAAAACAAAACAGTCCCTGTATTCAAATAGCTTAAATTCTTTTGGGTAAAGAGATAATATGCACATGTATAGGTATTTTTGAAACACAAGAATTACTAAAAATGAAGGTGAAGTTAGAGACCATTGCAGGCATGGGGAGGGGATATCCAGTGTAAAGGCAAAGGGATGGGAGATGTAGTATACAAGGAATAGCAAGAAGAATAAATAGTATGACTAGATAATAGTGTATATATGTGTAGATTTGGAAGACTAGATAATTGAATTCATGGGATAGTATGGAGAGAAAAACAAAGAGGACAGAGCTTTAGGATACACCTACATTTAGGAGTTGATAGAGATGATGATCCAGCAAAAGAAAATGAGAAGGCATGGTCACATAGCAGCAAAAGAGAATGCTGTGATGAAAATCCATAGAGGAGAAGTCATTCAGGAGGAGAGGGTGGCCAACAATATAAAGCGCTACAGAAAGGTCAAGAAAGATAAAGATTGAGAAAAGGTCATTAGATTTGGTCGTTTAAGGGATCATTAGTAACTTAGGAGAGAAGAGTTATTTTTCTTGTTAGAATGTAAGTTCATCGAGGGTAAGGCCTATTGCGGTTTTTGCATATGTATCTTGAGTCTAACATAGTTCTTGATACATGGTAAAGCACTTAATAAATGATTCTTGATTTTTTGTTTGACTAAGATGGCACCAAATAATTGCATAATTAACCAGTGCAAATGCATTAGTTAAGAAATATGTAAATAATTTGGAAAAGAATCTAGGAAAGAGCTACAAAATGCTTTAAGTAAAAGGTATTTAATTTAGTAGTAGATAATACGGGATATAGCTAATCTTGTGGATTAACTAACCAAAGAATGGATAATTAAAAAAATACTTTTCCAGATTCATCATAGAACACCCAATAAAGATATATGAAATGAGATAAAAATGTGAACTTGGGGGAAAGAAATATTAAGGAAACAGGCTATTTTCATATTTATTTGGCTCCTCTATCCTGGTTTATACTAGCTTTTGTCACTTCAATACCAAAATTTCATAGAAATAGCAGTTTTTTGTTTCTCGTAATAGCCACTGTTACAATATACTTTAATTAGTTGTGCTTGATACCATTCTCTTATAATTTTTTAAAGTTGTGACCATGACAACCACAAATTATGAAAATAGCACGAACAATTTAGTATATCAGTAAACATTAAAATTTAATCTGATCTGTTAAATATGAATGATAGCTATTGTACTAGAATTGGCCTAAATATTAAACAGTTTTGGCATTAATTTTAAGCAAAATGACTATTTACCTTTACACGGCTAAGGTATTTCCTAGGGTCAGGAGAGAGAAAGGAAGTATCTTACTGGGATAGGGAATAGTTCTGAGCTCCCTCTGAAGGGAGGGATAGTCTGAAGACTATCTAATCTGTAATCCATGAGTTTCCATGCAATGAGGATTTCTCCGGCTTGGTGTCCTATAAAGTAGCTGTTTTAAAAGTCTTGCCCTCATTGGCAAATGTATCAAACCGTATCTGTTTTGAATCAAAACAGGGAAGAAGTTTGTATAGGATGGTAGTCTGGGCTTTCCATTAATGGAAAATGAGACTTTCTCTAATTGGGAAAGAGTGATGATTCCTCAGAAAACCTTGGAATTATCAAGGAAGGAGAATATTGATTTCCCATCTTCCTTTTGAAGGATGGCTTTTATGTAAGGTAGTAAGTTGAGATCTGTTTGACTTAAGGGAGGTTCCTTGTTCTATATTTCTCCCACATTGACTGAAATTAGAACATTTAGAGATTCATTTGGGAATCCCTAGGAGGGTGAAGGAGGAAACTATTCACCTTTCATATTTTAGTATAGCTTGCTTTCTTCATCTAGTTGGAATAAGTTTTAATGGGTTAAAGGTGGAGTGGAAGGTAATGCACAGTAGAAAGAAGACAATTTTATGGGACTCTTGGAGTACAGCAGGAGGGCATGGAGGTTAGAAGGTGGTGGGGACAGAAAAAAAAAGTTTAAATTTTGCCTGTGGACCAGATTAGTTATCACATGACTGATCAGGTTCCTATACCCAGTTCTCCCAGACACGTGGGATTTCTCTGTATTTGTGAATGAAAGCAGTTTTTCTCACTTTATCCTTAGATCTGCTACCTGATCCCACTTGAGAAGCTCCTGGTCCTTCTAGTTCGTTTGGCTCAGGTCTAGGTTCTCCTTGCCAAATAGAAATCATGTACAGGAATATGTACCTTAGTGGAAATAATGCTCAGCATATTAAACTTGAGCACATTTTTAGGGGGGAGGCAGTGGCTATAGGACTAAGATGGTAGGAATATTGAGGAGGAAGAGGTATCCTCTTTGCCCAGGAGTTAACTTATTATTTAGGTGAAGAGAAAAGACCATAGAACATAGTCAATTTGCATTGCGTTGTAGTATTTTAAGTATTGTAATTAATGGTAAAATAAGGGAGTCAGAGATATAATAAGGTCTTAGGATATTTTAATTAATATAGATTTTTATTTAACTCCATCAGGAATTGATTGAATTTTTACTCTTACATAACCTCAATACACATTCCTCACAGTTCATCAGCAGGTTTCATCTTAGATGGTTTCCAGCATCTTGCTAATGATAATTTCAGCTCATGTGCCAATAATCTGTTGGAGAAGATGAAGAAATAGAAAAATTCTATGTAAAAATTCTTGTAGATCCTCCAGTATTCTCTGATACTCAGTGATTTCAATGTACATGTTAACAAAGGAGAGAACAGTGAAACATGTATTCAGGATTAAGGGATGAAAGAATCAAAAGGCTGTTAGGCTCCCCAAAGCCTCATGCCTACATATAATGAATTCTTTTTTTTTTTTTGACAAAACAGTTGGGAAATATTGAATATGGTATGCACCAAGTATTCATATTGACATGGATCTGTGATCTCATTATTTCAGGAGCTCTCTCCAATCGTGAAGGAAAAATCAGGTGGATGGATGAAAAATGCTTATTGTTGAGACTGATATTCAGTTGGGTGGTTGGCCTACATGTATCATTATCCTACATGTATCATTATTTATGGGATTGACATTGCAAACGAATGTTAAATTGGACTCAGAATTGAACTAGGAGGAAGATAGTGAGTTTGATTGTTTTTGGAAGATTGTCCAATTTTGTTAATGACTCCAAGTTTTTCCCAAAACAAAGGACCCCCCTTTTTAAACTACTACTAAGCCAGCATTATCCAAAGGGTTATGGAGAGGCACCTGGAGGGCATGTGAGCAGGGTGCAGCACAGTATAAATTAGGAATTATGCAGAAGTGGTATAAAGAATGTCATCATAGCCAAGACAATTCCAGAAGACTCATGATGGAAAATTCTGTCTACATCCAGAGAGAAATGATGGAGTCTGAATGTTAGATTGAAGCATAGAATTTTCACTTTTTTTTTTTCATGTTTTTTTCCTTTTGTTTCTAATTTCATAACGTGACTAATAGGGAAATATGTTTTACGTGATTGGACATAAATAACCTGTATCATATTGCTTACTATTTTTTGAGGGGAGGGGATGAAGGGAAAGAGAAAATTTGGAACTCAAAATTTTATAAAAAAAATGAATGTTAGAAATTATCTTGACGTGTAATTAGAAAAAAATAAAATACTACCAAAAAGAGTGTCATCATAGAAGTATATGGTTGGGGGTAGCGGGGAGGGAAAGAATATATTAATGGTCACATAATCAAGGGAAAACCAATATCCAAATGAATGTTATCCTAAGGCTTCATTGTAGTTACAAATGTAAAAATTTTAAAACCAGGACAATACAGTAAACTTAAATTATTAAGTAACTTAGTTTAATTTTCATCTTATTTATGTGCTAAAATAGAAATCATTTTCCTAAATGTTTTTTATATTTGTAAATTGACTCTCAAGGTGAAAAAAGAGTCTATATTTGCAGCTTTTATCAAAACCTATTAAAAGCTTTATTAATGCTTGAAATAAAATGGCTTAAAATTTTTTGACTAATTCACTGGTCTTCAAAATCTTCATCAGTTAAACTTTCTTGAAAGTTTGCCCTTATCAGACTGTCCTTTAGGTTTTAATAGTTGAAGATGTTATTGAATATTAACAAGGAAATGAGCTAATGACAATATATATAGTCTGCTTCCTTTCAGAAAGGTTACATGAATGTAATTTTAAATGTTATGTGCTGTTGGAATGTCATTTAATAATGTCTTTGTTTTGTATAGGCTAAAATAACTTAATGATAGATCTTATACTGAATTTTTCTTTTAGGTTTTAGGGCATTTAAATAGAAAGCACAATATAAATTTCTTAGAAACTATTTGGACTTTTATGTACAAGTTAAAAAAAAGCTCAGCTTAAAGCATTTTAGGGATCATGTAAATTATAGCACAGGAAAAATGAAAGAATGACTGTAAGGCAAGTGTTTCTGAATTTGGTTTTTTTTTAATGTTTTGATAACTATATTTCATTATAATTGGTTCCTGATGTAGTCCTGTGTATTTTATCTTACCATTTAAAAACATTCTGTGTGCTTAGCACATCATCTGTAACATGGTAGGTGCTTAAAAAATGCTTATTGACATGAGAAAAACAGCCTATAGGTTTCACTAAAGGAGTTCCTGACTCAAAAGAGATTAAGAACCTCTGCTTTAAGGACCACATATTACACCTGTCATGTTCTTTGCTAATTTTGTATTTGACTCTTGATCTATTGTGTTGCTTTGTAGGTGAGGAAAGAACAATGGTGTTTGTCGAAACTAAGAAAAAAGCTGATTTTATTGCAACCTTTCTTTGTCAAGAAAAAATATCAACAACAAGTATTCATGGGTAAGTGAAGACTTTTATACCTGTAATGATAATTAACTGTAATTGAGCAACGTAGTGGCCTTAACTTATTAAGAACTCTGCCATTGTTTATGATACTTAACTGAAATTAGGATTCAAGATTGATTTAATACATTTACTGTACCAGTTCTTATTCTTTGAATTATATAGCTAGTTTTTGTCAGGTTTGTGTTGAGGGAGATAGTTTTTTGAGATGTAAACTAGAATCATTATCCTTATGTCCTTGATGAATAACAGTTTCTCCACTGACTTTAAGCTTTTGACCCTATGGTATTTTATTTCCCTACTTTCTCTTCTGCTAAATTTAACTCTTCTGATTATAGGAAGGTTTGAAAATGTTTTTACTATTAACTAATAAACTAATCCAACTTGTATCATTCAGTCAAGAATTCATTAAGTGACTACTGTGTTCCCAAGTGCTTGTGACGTACATCAATTTGTACTCTTAAGGATCTTGTGTCAGTGCAGCAGACCATTAATTGTTAGAAGTTCATACTTAAAATTGAATTCATGAGGCAGTATTGGTACAGTGGAAGAAATAACAATTCTTAAGTTAGAGAACCTAGGTTCAAATCTAGTCTCAGATGTTTTCTACCTGTGTGCCCTTAGGTAAAGCACTTAACTTTCCCTGAACTCACTTAGTTCCCTCATTTTTTGCTGTATGGCCTCTGAAGTCCCTTTTAGCTTTACATCTGTGGTTCTAAATTCAGAAATGTTCCTGAAGAAATAGATTACCCAGTAAAGTGTAATAACTTATGTCACTTGTATCACTTATAGTTATAACATGTATTAGTCATGTCATTTGTAACGAACTCGTTTAAGGGGTTGGATTACTTAGGGGCAAGAGCTTTTTTTGGGGGGGGGACTTCTTTTGAAAAAGCTATCCTAATATGTTTTATATTTGTTTGTTTGTTTAAAGTGACCGGGAACAGAGGGAGAGAGAACAAGCTCTTGGGGATTTTCGATGTGGAAAGTGTCCAGTTCTTGTTGCTACTTCAGTAGCTGCCAGAGGGCTAGATATTGAAAATGTTCAACATGTTATTAATTTTGACCTTCCCTCCACCATCGATGAATATGTTCACCGAATTGGACGTACTGGTCGCTGTGGGAACACTGGCAAAGCTATTTCTTTCTTTGATCCAGAACCAGATAGCCATTTAGCACAACCTTTAATAAAAGTACTGTCAGATGTAAGTTTTGTTCTAAATGTTTAAGGAATTTTCCACATCTTATGATATAAAGTTTAAAAGTTTTGAGTACATATGAAGCCAAACTCAGGAGATGTAATCTGTTCTGATTACTTCAGTAATACAATTTGGACATGAGGGTAGTAATTGCTGGTTTTAAGATATGTGTTTCTGTTTAGGCTCAACAGGATGTCCCTGCGTGGTTAGAAGAAATTGCTTTCAGTACATATGTCCCTGGCTTCAGTGGTGGTACTTCAAGGGGAAATGTGTTTGCTTCAGTTGATACTCGGAAGGTTAGTTTGAGGAAAAGTTGTATTTCAGAAATATTATCAGTTAATTTAGTTAAAATTGTGAGTTTTGATAAGTCTTGATAAACTGTGGTTAAAATAATGACATGAATATTGTGTTACAGTACTTTAAGACAGCAATGCATACACACATATGTCTGCTTAGATTCTTCCTGCTCATGAAATCATAGAATTTGAGATTTTGAAAGAGATTTCTGAGTCCATTTGGTCCATTTGAAAAAAGAATCCTCTTTACAACATAGAAAAATTGTTACCTAACCTCTCCCTTGAAGACCAAATTAAGAGGTAATCCACTATTTTCCAAGTTAGTTCGTCTTACCTTTGGATAGAGCTCATCATTAGGAAGTTTTTCTCATGGCAAGCCAAAATCTGCTTCTCTAAATTCTACCCATTGTTCTTGGTTCTGCCCTCAGGCAGAAAAAAAGAACAAATTTAATCTCTTTTCTAAATGACAATTTTGCAGATACTTAGAGACAACTATCTTGTCTGTCCTTTTCTTCTCTAGACTAAATATTTCCATTCCCTTCAACTAATAGTCATATGGCATGGAATCAAGGCATATTACCACCCGCATTTCTCTTCTGGACAGTATCCATCTTAATTAACAATATTGTCCTTAAACCATGGTACCTAGAACAGAACACAGTGTTTTGGTTGTGTTCTGACCAGAGCAGAGAATAATGAGACTTTATCTCCTTGTTCTTCAAAGCTATACTGCTTTTAATGCAACCCACAATCACATTACCTTTTTTGATTGTCATTAAAATAGTATTGACTGATGTTGAGTTTGCAGTCTGCTAAAACCCCTAGATCTTTTTTAGGAAAACTCTTCTCCAACCATGCCACAGAATTTGTGAATTATAAGGGACCTCAACAACTACCTAGTCCAACACATGCAAAGGAATCTCCATTAAAACATACCCAAGAAGTGATCTTCCAACCTGTGCTTTAAGATCTCTAAAGAAGGGGAAGCTATCATCTCTTGAAGCAAGCCATTCTATTTTTGGGGAGCTGTAGTTTGTTAGGAAGTATTGTTAGGAAGTATTTTGACCCAACATCAAAACCTAAATTTGCTTCTTCAAAAGCAAGTCTAAACTCTTTTCTACATGACCGCCCTTCATGTTCCCTTTCATCAAGATAGTTGTCAGGTTCTCTTTGAATCTTATGATCTACATACTAATATGCCTCAGTTTCTTCAACCATAACCTTCTTCTTTCAACCTTTAACCTTCTTTAAGCCCTAGCCTTGTATGCCATGAATTGAAGGCTCTTCACTGTTCTAATTACCTTCCACTGGACACTTTTATTTGTTGTGTCCAGAATTGAATATAATATTTCAAGTGAGTTCTGACAAGGGCCAACAGAATACAGTAGATTTATAATCTTTATTTCTGGAAACTATGCATCTCCTGAAAGTGCCCCAAACCTCCTTAGCCCTTGGGTCTCCTGACACATACTGAGCTGTCAGTCCACTAAAACCCTCAGATCATTTTCAAAACAATTCCCTTATCTTGTCTCCCACATTTTTTTGTTTTAACCAACTGCAGGACTATACATTTATGCCCATTGAATTTCATCTTAATAGATTTATCCCAGTGCTCTAGCCTGTCAAGATGCTTTCGGATCCTGAATTTGTCATCCATTGTGTTAGCTGTATCTCTCCCAATTTTGTGTCATTTGCAGATTTGATGAGTGTACCGTTCTATACCTTTTATTCAAGTCATTGACAGAAATGTTAAGTAGCACAGAGCCAAGTACATATTTCTGGGATACTCCACTACAGAAGCCTTACCACATTGACCTTGACTCATTAACCACTACTTGGATTCAGTCATCCAGTGAATTCTGAATCCATCTGATTGTTTTATCATTAAAGCCACATTTCTTTCCTTTCCACAATAGTAGGATGGGAAATTTATCAAAAGCCTGTTAAACTCTAGAAATAAACTCTATTCACAGCATTGCTTCATCTGTTATTAGTTTGATAATCCTGTTATATCAAAGGAAATGATGTTAATTTGGCATGACATGTTATTGATGTCACCATGCTTGCTTTTTGTAATCTCTGCTTCCCTTTTTTAGATATTCACCAATGATCTCTTTTTTGATTCTTTCTAGAATTTTCCAAGGAATCCAAGTTAACCACTGGCCTGTAGTCTGTTGTCTTTCCTTTTCTGAAATCAAGACAGCATATGCCCATCTCAAATTCTGAGATACCTTGCCTTCTTCTATAATCTTTCAGGTATCAATTACAGTGTCTTAGCAATCACAACTATCAGGTCTTTTTTCAGGACTTGATGTACTTCATCTTGACCAAGTGATTTGAATTCATCAGAGGTAGCTAGGTGTTCTCTATCTCTTTACTTATTTTGAGTATCAACTCCCTTTAAAGACCAAACAAACAAGAATTGGGCAGCTGTATCTTTTTTCCATTGTCACTTATCCTTGTTCTCTACACTCCAAACCAAGGTTCTTTCCCTTCTTTGGTCCTCTTTTTTCTCCCAGTAAAACTTTAAAAAGTTTTTTTGTTGTTATTGTTGTCCGTAGCTTCCTTTGGGAACCTCAGCTGATTCTGATCTTTAGCATCCTTAACACTATTTTCATAGGATTGTAAACACTCCTAAGTTTGTCTTCTGTTAACTGTACCTACTTCCATCTTATACACATTTCCTTTAAAAATCTAAATTGGCTGGTGAGTTTCCTCTGCATCCACATGGGTCTCTTTGGACAAACACCATTTTTCACTTTGTCATTGGAAGTTTTCACCTTTGTGTCTTCAGAATTTTATTCTTGAGCTTCTCCTCTCCCAGGTTAACTTTTAAATTCAATTCAGTAAACATTTATTAAGTGCCTACTATATGCAAGGCATTGTGTATTTCCAGGTATTGGGAATACAAATAAGAAAAGAAAAGATGGTCCCTCCTCTCAAAGAGCTTATAATCTAATGGAGGAAGATAGTATACAAAAGGAAGCTAGAAAGCAAGAGCGGTATTCCTTGAGGTACCTAGCATGGGGGCAGGAGTTCAGACCAAGCACAAATGCAAATGGAAAATGGAGAGTGAGTTGGAAAGTTCGGGTCTTGCCCTTTATGAAAGACAGTTTTAAGAGGAGTTTAGTGCTCCATTTAACCCTCCAGTCAGATTTCCATTATTTTCTGTTTACATTTTACTACATATTTACCCATACTTCCTGTGACCTCATTGAAATCTGCTTTCTCCAAAATTTAGGGGTATATGTCAGACCATGCTCAGCATTCCTTTTCTCTATCCTAAAATATGGTCATCCCCACCCTCCCATTTTCCACCAAAGCAACCAGTTCCTCCTCCTTATGAGAATCAGATATAGAAATTGAATTTCCCCTTTGTGGTTTCTCTGCCTTTTGAAGGATGAAATTATAATATAGGCAAGTCGAGAAATTATTAACTGCAGTGCTTTTGACAGATAAGGAATTTAAATTTTTAGGAATTTGTGCTTGTTCATTTTTGTAATGCTAATTTGCTGATTTAGTAATTTAGTAACATTGACCATGTTAAGACCTGTTTCAACTCTGAAATCCTGTAATAGGAAAGGCTGTTTGTTATTTGATGATAATTTTAGAATATTTACTTTGTACTGAGAAGCACTTGATATGCTAATTACAAGTATTGTTACCTGTTCATTTAAGAAGGTACTTGAGGACCAAAATGGTTAGAATTTTTAAAAATTAAATTTTATTTAACTGTTACTTCATCTTCTAATTTAGATTGAATCCATATACAATTAGAATTAGTGAGGATCAAATTTTTTTGAAAATTGAAAAAAAAGCTGCTCATACTGGGTCAGGGTGCTATTTTAAAAGTAAGGTTGAACTAATGTGACAGTTATACAATTGTTTTTTTCAATTTTTTAGAGTTACCAAAGCAAGAGCAGCATGAACATTGTAGGGTTTCCTTCCGCACAAGCTCCAAATCCAGTAGATGATGAGTCATGGGATTAAAGCCAAAATTATTCAAGTTCCAGATACAGTTTTGATGCAGTGAAGATGGTTTTGAGTTTTAAAGGAAGTAGGACGCTGTTTGTAACTCCTTGTCTATCCTGTAATTTTCCCCTTCTTTTAAAAAAATAAAATTCTTTACTGGCTAGTTACGTGAAATGCTAAATGTTGAAATGTTGCAGTTACTAATACAAATGGTGTTTACTGGAAAGATTTAAGCATTCTGAATGTTGTGTTTACTTCTATTTTATTATTTAGGAGTTTAATATGTTTCATACCTATATTAAGTCTTTAAAATATTAATAGTGCTTTTTGAGCCTATAAAAATGAGCAAAAAGATGTGAAACATTTTTGATTTAAAAATTATTGGGTCCTTTTTAATTTTCCTTAAAAAGAAACCTTTAAAGCAATAGTGTCACCATGTGATTGTAAAATAATTTACATAAAATAAATAGTGTAAGATTCAGTGATTTTGATTTAGATGATTAAACATATGGTGAAGTTTGTTAAATACTTGAAATGTGATCTCTGTACCCAATGACATGACAAATGCTTTTACTTTTTGTAGTCGCTGAAACTTTCCTTGTAAACATATTGAATAAAAGCCCAAACACAGGTTCTTAGATCACTGTTTTACTACTTAAATTTGACATACTAGTTATAAGAAGTGTTGAAGGAGAAATTTTGGATCGTATTGACCCTGCTTACTACTTCCATCCTCATACTATTCTTGATTTGGAGCGAAGAGGGCTTAAGGAAGGTGATCATAAAGGAAAAAGGGGGTCATTAATGACCTTTTGGGAATTGTCTCTTTTTTGGCCTGACTTTGCCTCTTAAGCTCTAGATTATTACCATTACCTCTACCAAAAGGTAGAGATATCTGGTAGAGATCGGATAACAGATAGAGGTCATAATTTCATTGTATCAACTATGTTAGAAAATACTCAGTGTTCTAATGAATGTGATTGTCATTTTTGCCAAAAAGATGCAGTTAGGTGGTGGGATACTAACTACTACTTTTTATGATATTTTAATAATTTCTGTTACATAGGCTTTACTTAAAAAATTCAAAAGAACTTGAGATTTTGTTAAAAAGTATCCTTGGAGATTTTACACAGATGTTTTGCTATGATATGTCCTAGTGGAGTGCAGTTCTCAAAGGTTGTGCCAATAGAACAGAAGCTCTGTCAACTTCATGAAGCTGAAAAGCCTTTAAAAATGAGCTATGTGATAGTTCTTTCTAATCTCTGAGGTTGAGTGTAGCTAAGCAATGAGAAAGATGTTAACAAAATTTTGTGAAATACATAATGAATTCTTTAGGGGCACAGACACACAGATACCCCCCACCCCCATCAGATAATGGGACACTTCATGATGTGGGTAGAAATAGACAAAAATTGTGTAGCCCTTAACTCAGGGGAAAGCATTTCAAATCTTGAATTGGGTTGGGATGGAGAATATTCCTGTTTCAGCCAATCATCTCAAGATTTTGGTGACTTGAGAAGATTGAAAGCAGATAACTCCAAAAGGTGGGTCTCCTAAGTTATTAAAAGCTCAGAAATTGAGCCATTTTGTGTGTTGCTTGCTTTCCACATGTGTGAGAGTTCATCAGTGTGGAAATGTGAAGATTTCTCACAGGCCCTTGATCAACTAGTAGAGGCTATCCTGTTTGAGCACAATTTCCCCACTCACCACGGGACTGGCTAATTATACTATATATAAATAAGTCCATTGGACACAGAAGTTAATGCACAAGTTGTCTTCTCTCATTTTTCTTGCATGATATTGCCATGTAACTTCTTGTTTAGAGAGCATTTGCTACTTAATACTAGGGAATGAACAGGAGAGAAATATTACCTCTCTACCTCTGAAAATTAGCTTTTTGAACAGTCTTTGACAATTTCAGCAGATGAACCAAAGCTATAGTAACAGTTCTCATTATAAATGAAATTTGGAGGTAAGTTACTTAATTTTGGAGTGAGTCCTGGAGTAAAGCTGACCTGGTTGAGGTTTGAGGGGAAGAGTACCTCAAATATGACTTGTTGCTCTATAACCAGTCAGAGATCTCTCCAACCACTGCCTGGATCATCAAACAGGATGGGGACTTGTAATTTGCCTTTTCACTTCTTGCTCAAGGATTGATATTGTTATTAAAAAACCAGTTATATTGTAGATGATGTGAAAACCTACCATCCTATAACTTCACTTAGAATCGTTTTGACAGTCATAGGCTGTCTAGACTGACGATCCCTTCCCTGGGCACTACTCCATTCCAATTAGCCCCACCCATCCTGTCCTGTCTCCATTAAGCCTTCTGCCACCTTTTCTCTTTTTGTTCCATTGTTAAATTATCTTTCCCATGTAGCTTGTGTCCTCCCCTAAGAGATTTCCTCTGTGTATTTTGTATTTGTTTTCTGACAAGTGCTTATTTAATTGAAATGAATGGCTTATAGGTTGCTTTAGCAGAAGATCAACAAGTTAGGTTTATCTTATTTTGGTATCAGTTGCAGAGCATAAAGTGAAATTTCTTGGGATGGAAAAAATGTATCACCCTGTGTGGAATACTTTTCTAGTTGTGAGCATTCAAGTCATAAATGATTTTATATAAGCTTTTCCTGATTGTTTGGTAGAACTTCCCAGAGCTTTTGACATAGCTTTCTTGAACTCTGGGTTATACTTCAGTGCCACAGTGAAGCATTAGCATAGGATTTTCTTGGAAGCACACTCCCCGCAAATCCCCAGCATTAACCTGTATTCTCATCTGTAAAATGAGGGTAATAACCTCACCTACCTTGCAGTGTGGTTGTTGTGAAGATTGATATTTGTCAAGACATATTTGACAGGCACTTAGCACAGTGCCTGTAGTGCATGTATTCCCTTCCCTTGTCCCCACCTCCCCCACTACTTATTTCTTCACTTGTCATTCTATCTTCCATTAGTGTGCTGTTGAACTGTCTCTAATACTTGAAATTTACTAGCTCTTCACCTCTGCATCATAGAATCCCTCTGGACTTAGGCCAAATACCTCCTTCTACATGAAACCTTTGTTGCAAGGGTGGGCATCGTTCCAAGTTGTTCTCCAGAATGGTTGGATCAATTCACAGCTCCACCAGCAGCACATTAGTGTAGCTAATTTTCCCACATCTACCAACAGCTTTCATCATTTTCCTTTTCTGTCATGTTAGCCAGTCTGATATGTACCTCAGAGATAACTTAAATTTTAGTTTCTCTAATCATTTCCGATTTTGAGAATTTTTTCATATGACTAAAGAACTTGGATTTCCCTATTGGTACTTATTCATACCCTTTAATTCAGTTCAGAGACTTACAGTATGTAAAGCCCCATATAAAGACCTGGAGGTGCAAAGAAAAATAGTAATCTTCTTGAAGGACCTCACATTCTATTGTGGTATATATTAAATGCACACATTTTTAAACTTGTTAAGTGCAAGGTGATTTTAGGGAGAGAAGAATAGAAGCAGGGAAGGTTTTTTAATAAAAGAGATGGCACATGAAGTAAGCTAAGGATACTTAAGAGAGATGAGGAAGGAGTATATTCGAGGCATTGGGATCAGCCGAGGTGAATACAAGGAGGTAGGAAATTGAATTCCTAGATTCAATACCTAGTGCTGTATTTTGCTGGACATAAAATATGTGGATAGAAGTCACATGAAATAAATATGAAGGTAGACTAAAGGATCTTGAGCTTGTGCCATATGAGCATGATTTAAAGGAATGTGGGGGGAAAAATGAAGCTGCCTTTAAGCAGCCTATGTTTTAATAAGGAAAGTAAGTATATTTAGGAGAGTGGTACCTAGGAAAGGGTATTTTGATTTGGAAAGTTGGAGGTGAATAGAGATTTGGGAACAAAATGAGGATGTTTAGTCTTAGGAGGAAAAGACTTGGTGGGGATTATAGTTGACTTCAAGTATTAGGCTATCAACATAGAGAAGAGGTTACATTTATTCTGCTTTGTCTCAGTGGACAGAATGAGGGGTAATGAGTGGAAGTTGAAAAGAAACAAATTTTGGCATGATAAAGAGAAAACTTTACGGCAGTTACACATATCCAAAACTGCAACTTGGGAGATATTTTTTTTTAAAAAAAATTTAAATGAAACAACATATATAATATAAATTTACATATTTGCATAATTTGGGGATGTGGGAGGCAGTAGCAGCTGGAGATATTGGGAAAAACCTGTAGGACCTGGCACTTAGGTTGCACCTCGGAGAGAGTGAGGGTTTCCTAGAGGCTATAGTGAGGATGGAGAATAATCTGTACATGAGGAAGAGCCTTTGAAGCATGAACAGGAAGTGGGATATCATGCAGAGGAAATGATAAGTACTCTATTAAATGGAATATAGAGTGCATGAAAGGAAGTACCTCATAATAAGATTGGAAAGGTAAAGCCAGATTGTGGATACTAGACTAGTTTCCATTTGTTCCTATGGCAGAAGTAATAGGGAGTAATTGGAGTTCATTGAAGAGCAGGATGACATGGTCAGATCTATGCTTTAGGAATATCACTTTGCTAACAGTGTATTAAATTCCTACACTGTTTTCTGTAGTTGAGAGAGAAATGCAATAATTTTATAGCATATGTTTTCTTTTTAAAATTTTTCCCTTTTTTATTGTAAGATGTGTGTGCTTATTCAAGATATTATTGTTCACCTGGGTTTCCTAAATATGGTTAGCAGACAGGTGGCATGGATAGGTATCTCTGGAATATGGCTCATCTCCATGGAAGACTTAAGTTTCTGTGAGGGAAGTCAGAAGAAGGCTCTGGTGCCTTGCTCCTTTCCTGTCCCTGCCACTTCCTCTTCTCTCCCAGCAATGCTGGTTTGGTTTAGAATAAAAACCCTACTTCCATTAACCACTTTATTCTGGCTGACTTGGCACTTTCTAGCTAACAATGGTTACACAAAAGATCATCACAAATAAAGAATAGTGAGTAAGCCCTTTTATTCAAGTAAACTGAAGTTATATAAATTAGAATATACTAGAACACATGTGAAGGAATGAGCTCTTCAGATGGGATAAGATCTCAGCTCAACCAGGAAGCCCCAATCTTGCCCTATGAGAAATTTGTTCTCTGAAATCTCTTGGGAAGCAAGTTAGAAATTAGGGACGTGTTGAGAAGCTGGCCTCTACTACATGTCTACAGCTTTCTAAATTAAAAAAAAAATCTCAAAGAATGTAAAACCACACATATCCTTCTCTCAGGAAGCTCTGGCATCAATTCTACCCAACATGCCATCCATGAGCATTTTCTCCACCAATCCTGAGTTGATCTCCTTCCAAATTCATTGCATGTAAAGTACCCCATTATTCCATTGGAATTCAGGTCACATTATTATGATCTTGACAAAAAATAAATGCAAACATTTCCCTTTGCAAGGAAGAATAGAAAAAAAGCTGGATATGAAATTGTGACTCTGCTGTTCTATGCCTGTTTTTATGTGCGTTTTCTAGCACGATATATCACATGCAAACAGATACAGATCTCCTTTCTGAAGTTCATAATCAACATACTTCAGCTAAGTATAACAAGATTTTAAAATATAGATATGAAAGCATTTCAATTTATCAGCAAAGACCATTTTTTAAATGATCTGTATCTTGTAGCCAAAGATAGATTGTCATAAGTGACAATAGTCTTGCTGGTTGGTGCAATGTATAATCAGAGAATTTATGATAATGAAGTTGTAATTATCAAGTAGCTGAAAATTAGAACTAGAATTTGCAGACAAGTAGCAGAAATCTGGAAGAATGAAGGAGACAGTATTAGACTTCCGAAGGATAGTGTGGAGATACAAAAGATGAAGAGGAGGATTGGTGATAGGGAATATTACTTAGACAAATATCTAGTAAGTTCTCTAAGATTTTCATCAACGCATCTACAAAGTCTTCAGAAGCTGTTTAGGATACTTGGAAGAGGAGAGGAGCTAAGAAAATGACTCACAGACCAAAGGAGGGACTACGGATGGAGATGTCATAGGATCAGCCACAATAACATGCTGGTTAATTTTGCTGAACTGTTTTTTTCTTGTTCTTTGTTAGAAAGGATAGTTTAGTGGGTAGGAAAGTGGGGAAGGATATATGTATATATGTATATGCAGTGGTGGGGGGAGGGGGGAGAGGCCAATAAGAACCCAGAGCATGTAAAATAGGCTTTGCCTGCTGGGATCCCTATGGAGGCTGGGTGAGTCTGGTTCTAGATATGTGTAATGGAGGGGCCTGTTACTTGCTTTAGAACATGCACAGGTATTTTCTGACAGTCCTGTTGATGCTGAAAGGTCTTAACTGACTGCTAAGCCAGCATAGAATGAAGACAAAAGGCTAAGTAAACAGAAAGTCCTCTTTCTCCCTGTAAGCTTTGCAATGAGTGGGAAGAAATACTATGGACTGCTGGATGGGTAAAGAAGTAATGTCAGCCACAGTGATAGGTGCTCCTGCATCTCCCTACCTGCATCACTATGTGGCAATGAACAAATGGCTCCTGTGTTCTTTCTGTCCCTATTGTATCTGTTCTTTCATGATTTTTGGTAAATGGGTATCAGAGATAGAGTGGACCAGGTTATATAACCTTGTGAACTTCAAAAGATTGAAGGAGCCACCAGTGGTCCAGCAATTGGAATCCATGATAGCTGAAGCAGCTGAGTCTGGTGAGGAGCCACACCTGAGGAGTGACCTGCTTGACCCAAGCAAGCTGTGAATTGATCTAGCAAATGAAATACTGTTTCTCAAGCAAGGGAGAGACTTGTCCATTGGCTATTCCTCAGTCAGAAGTGAACTTGGTGGCATACATGTTGGTGGCCAATTTGAGAGATTTCTAATACTTCAGCTCTTACTATATCTTCTTAGTAAATACCCCCTTGTAAAAACTAATCTTAGTTGATTAATTGATATTGAAGACAGGTCAGCTGATCAATTGATATTGGGGAGATGTTAACTGGTAATTAATATGGGGGAGAATATATTGGATGGGGGCTCATGAGCAATGAATAGAGAAGCCATCACCCAAACCCCTCAGCATTACCCTTGGAAGCCTGAGAGAGAGGAGACAAAGGATTTGAGAGACCTGAGAAGAGAAGGTTTGAAAGAGCTGTTGCGGATAGACACTATGACAATCAATTAGGGAAGAAAACAAGGAATGCTGTACGTAGTGAAGGCACAGTTTAAATTACATAATGCTGTTGTGTGATTTCCTCCACTGCCTGCAAGCAGCATGTGAATAGATTTGGGGAAGGATGATTATGGGGGTTAACTCAGATTCGGTTTGGCAAAGCTTGAGTAGTGATAGCAAAAAGGAGCAGGGGAATCAAAACTTGAGGATAGTGGGCAGTTGAAATGGTAAAATGTAGCATCAAATTAAGACATGAGGCCAAAGCCTTCTCACTGAGGCCTGGGGGAACATAGAGAAGTGGAGTGATTGGAGGATTTGGTGAGGTTGAAGGTTAGGTTTAGGAGGGGTGAGGCTTAAGCAGCTATGGAAGACTAGAAAGCTAAGATCAGATGGAGGAATTTCAGGGTTTTAGATCATGTTGTTCAATCATTCAGTCGTGTCCAACTCTTTGTGACTCCGTGGACAAATGGTTTGCCATTTCCTTCTCAAGTGGATTAAAGCAAAATGAGGTTAAGTGACTTGGACAGAGTCACACAGCTAGTAATTGAGGTCAGATCTGAACTCAGGTCTTCCTGACTCCAGGCCAGCGATCTATCCACTGAGCGATCTAGCTGTATCACAGAGATGGAATATTTGTAGGTGAGGCTGTGATCCGAGTTGAGAAGAAGTGAAGATATGGATCATGTACATCAAGGAGGTTGTTGAAGTATTTGTGGGATAGAGTACTTGGGATGTGAGTATTAAAATATTAGGGTATGGGTTGGGGTGGAGAGTCTCTATTGGCCAATAACTGCCACCAGGGTCTGAATAGGGTGGTATAATTGATAGAAGCATCCTCAGAGGATGTTAGTCAACAAACACTTATTAATCACGTTCCGTGTGCCAGGCCCTGTGTTAAGCACTGGGGATACAAAGAAAGGCAAAAGCAGTCAGTGTTCTCAAGGAGCTCATAGTCTAATGGGAGGAAGAACTTGCAAACAACCACATACATACTAGATATACACAGGGTAAAATTACAGTAACCTCAGTGCACTAGCATTGAGGAGCAGGAAAGGCTTCTTGCAGAAGGTGAGATTTGACCTGAGTCTCAGAGGAAACTAGAAAGTAGAGATGAAGGGAAGCATTCCAGGTGTGGGAGGACAGCTGCTGCAAAGGGGCAGAGGCAGGAGATGTAGGGTTGTATTCAAGGAGCAGCAAAAAGGCTAGTGTTGCTGGATTATAGAGCATGTGGAACAGATTGGAGTGTGAGAAAAGGAAAATTAGGAAAGAAAGGCAGGAAGCATCCAGGGTTTGAAGGGCTTTAAAAGACACAGAGGGTTTTATATTGCTTCTAAAGGTGATAGGGAGCCACTGGAGTTTATTGAATAGGGGAGTGACATGTTTAGACCTGTGCTTTAGAAGGATCAGTTTGATAGATGAGTGGAAGATGGCCTGGAGCAGGAAGACCAATCAAAAGGCTATTGAAATGGTCCGGCCATGAGGTGATGAGGGCTTGCATCAGGTGTGCAAGAGGAGAGATGAGAGCATATACAGGAGGTGTTGCAAAGGTAGAGAACAACAGGCCTGTGAAACAGATTAAGTATGTAGGTTGAGTAAGAGTGAGGCAAGGAAGAAATAAGTGGTGAGTATGAATGATTGGGAGGATGGTGGGAAATTTTGAAGTGAGAAAGTTTGAAGAGAAATATAATCAGTTATGTTTTGGATATTTTAATTTAAGATATCTCGGGGACATCCAGTTTGATACTTTTGATAGGCAGTTGGAGATTTAAGACTCAAAGTCAGGAAAGAAGGGTTCTGATTGAAAATAAGGGAGACTGAGAAACAAAGCTCCAAGCACAATCATTTTATTTGTAAGGCTAGCAATTACCAATAAAAGGGGTATTTCTGCTCCTCAGCAAGCTAAAACACTCTGAGGACTAAGATCATTTTTATAGACAAAAGGAGGTGCTCCCTTCCAAATACAAGGTAGCATTATGGATGGCAGAAACAATATGATTGGTTACAAAGTCAGAAAACATCATAGGCTTGGAAAACTATGATTGAGTGGATATAAGGATTTCGGGGCAATCAACTCCTTGCATCTTGTTGCTAGGAAATTACTGATTTACTGAACCCACCTACACCCTACAAGAGTGAGTAATGGTAGACACATGACAGATTTCCTCTAATTGTATAAGGACAACTAGTGGTAGAGAGATAACTGATTTCCTCTAATTGATCAAGGACAGCTGGTCATAATAGGTTTTTCCAATTAAAAGTGACTTATAGGACAGCTGAACTTTTAAACTTAACTCAGAAAGGCAAGCTGGTCATTATAGAAAAGTGGAATTTTTAAACTTCTGAACTTCCAAACTTAGAGACAAAGGAATGTGATGTTAGCTAGTTATGCAATATGGTGGTGGTGATACAGAATAGAATCAATTACAAAATGGAATCAGAATAAATTTGATTTTCTCAGAGGTTAGGCCTGAGTAAATAGTTTTGAAAATAATTTGCATAGAGATAATTGAATCCAGGGGAACTGATGAAATTACCAAGTGAGATATTATAGTGGGAGATGAGAAGAGGTCCTAGGACAGAGTTTTCGTGGACATCATGGTGAGTGGATATGACCCAGGTGAAGATCCAGCCAAAGAGACCGAGAAGGAGCAATTAGGCATGAGGATATCCAGAAGAGAGCAGTGTCTACTGTCTTGTGACTAGAAAGTCCCTACCTCAAACATCTCTTTCACGAAGAGCCCAGAGGCAGGGATGGTGAACATGTGGCCTTCTAGGTCCTTGGGTGCAGCCTTTTGACCGAGTTTTTATTAAAGGGATTTATTCTGTAAAGTTTGAATTCAGTCAAAGGGCCTCACTCGAGGACCCAGAGGGCTACACATGGCCTTGAGTACGTAGGTTCCCCACCCCTGGCCCAGGCTATCCATGCTCACTTATATTTGACTCTACCCTGACTCTTAGAACTTTTCCCCCAGAAGACATCCATCTAGGGAGCAGTTATCCGCTATCTTCCCCTGTTAAAATGTAAGCTTCTTGTGGGTAGAGACTTTTTTTTTTGCTTGTATTTGCCTGGCACATAGTAAATGCTTAAAAATTTATTTTTAAACTTTTGTAATTATTAGTATATTAGTATCATATAGGATTAAGATTTTCAGTATTCCTCCCAAAATTATACAAAAACAAATGCAAACCTGAAATAAGAATCTGAAAGTCAAAATCATATAACAAAATAGTACTCCATCACAAAAATGTATAAAGTACAAGAATATTTTAAAACACTGGTGCTTAAGAGAAACATTATTTCAAAACCACAAAATTGCCAAATTGTCTTCTGAAGTGGTAAGCAGATAAGCATAGAAATGGTTAATTTTAATGAACTCACAGCTTTGGTCTTGGAAAGCAAAAAAATATTTGACCAAATTAGACATTTTACCTTTTAATGCCAAATTTTAATTGTGTGTTTTCAGTTATATTGCAATTAATTTAACTGTATTAAATTGTATTTTCTATCAAAGTCTGTTTTATTTGTACAGGGGCAAGTATCACAAATGTTATGTAAATCTTGATAGGAAAATGCATGTCATTTAAAATAAGACTGATTATAATTTCATTTAGAACCAACTTTAAATCTTGCATAATAATTTGCAGTTATACATAGCCATATAGAATCTTAAGTTTCTCAAGGATTGTTTACTGCTGCCTGCATTTCATACTAGAGAGCTGCTTGTATTAAATTTACTGTCAAAGATTAACATGGCAGTCTTGGATTTACAGCTTTTACTTTTGGAATACATTCTTTGTGCTTCTGAAACATGGGAATCACAAACATGACTGCCATTGTGAAGATAAGTGTATACTCCCCACATAAGTATTATAATAATAATAATAAATAATATATACCAACAATAATAAATAATAAATATACCCTTCTATTGGACCTTCAAAAACAGGATTTTAGTATGTTTGCTCAGTAATGATGCAAGCTTATTTCTATATTCTCTACTCTGTAAATATGGTATTTAAACATATTACTGTCCTATGTGAAATTTAAGTTTATTAACTGCTTTCAGTTGCTAGTTATGGAAAATTGTTTCCACACAGATTTTTATTACTATATCACAAGTATGTAGGGTTGTGCAGATCAAAGCTTTTTATTGGCTAGCTATATGAGAAAATTGTAATAATTCACATGGTTCCAAATGGGGATACCAAAGCAAAGCATCCCCTCCAAAAAGAACATTTATGATTTTAAGGGCACCTATTAAAAGGACAATACTAATAAACATTATATTTATTTAGAAGTATTCAGAGTGTCAACAAAACATTTTGTGTTAAAATGTTCTATTTTGCTTTTATTTTCATTGTTATAATCACGTTTTTTTTAAAAGGATTTTACAAAAGAGGAAACTGAGGTACAGAGAGGTGTGAAGCAAGAGGGGCAGGAATTAGAATTTAAGTCTTCTGACTCCCAGTCATCTTCTCATAGTTGGCTGACAAGTCAACATTGTACGTCTGCTACAGTAGATGATTTATGACTAATTGCTTAGATCCAGTTAACTTGGAGGTTTCCCTACACTTTCTGAACAGTGTGTGTGATTTCTCCAAATCTAGGACTCGGAGGCAGTTAGGTGGTGCGGTGGATAGAGCAACCAGCTGTGGAGTCAGAGCTGAGTTCAAATTTGGCCTGAGACACTTACTAGCTGTGTGACCCTGGGCAAGTCACTTAACCCCAATTGCCTTGCCAAAATCAAGACAAAAAAAAAAAAAGGAAACCAAATCTAGGACTCAGAAGTGTAAGGAAAGAGGCAGTGGGGTCTGGTGAAAAGAGGCATTTGGAGTCAGAGAACCAGGGTTCAGATCCCACCTTCTCACTTTACCTATGAGCATCTAACGCTCATCATCTCACTTCCTTAAACCTCAGTGTCCTCAGTCAGGCAGCTAGGTGGCTCAGTGGATAGTGCTGGGCCAGGAGTTGGGAAGACCTGAGTTCAAATTTGACCCTCAGTTACTAGCTGTATGACTGTGGCCAAGTCACTTAACCCTGGTTTCCTGTTATCCACTGGAGAAGGAAATGGCAAACCACTCCAGTATCTTTACCAAGAAAGCTCCATGCATAGTGTTAGCATCCTGTGGTTTATGGGGTCATGAAGAGTTGAGCATCACTGAAAACCAAACAAGTTCTACTCTGTAAAATGAGTTTTGATTGGTGAGGCAAGGCCCCTTCTAGCTCACAGTCTAGGCTCTTCCTCAATCTCTGAGCAGTGAGAAGCCCAGTGGTTGGTGGAGATACAGAATACGTTCCTTTCCCCCTGCCCATGGTGGTGGGGATGGGAGGGGTCTGTCATATTTCTGGATATCTTTGTCAAGAGTGAGAATGGAGGTTGATGGACAGGGTGAGTTCCCTGGGTCAGTGTTTTCAGAATTAGAAATCAGAGAGATGGGATGAATTCGAATGGGATGGGGTGGGGTTGGGTGGGATGGACAGGTGAGAGGGGATGGGATGGGGTGGGATGGGGTGAGGTGGGGTGGGGGTGGGATGGGGTGAGGTGGGGTGGACAGGTGAGAGAGGATGGGATGGGATGGTGTGGGGTGGGATGGACAGGTGAGAGGGGATGGGATGGGGTGGGGTGGGGTGGAATAGAGCTGAGTGAGTGCGGTTGTGTGATGTGGTGGATGCCTCTGGGTACCTAGCAAACCCAGGCCGAGCATTTGTGGGCCAGGACTCCGGCACCCTGCAAACCCCTCCCTTCTTACAAGGGCTTCGGCTTGTAGTACGCACTCAGACCAGGCGCGTCCAGTCCAGTTCTATTCCACAAACTAGACGTCTTTGCAGCTTTTCTTCAGTGGGTGGGAGGGAGGATCTTTTCCCTAGAAAAGAAAGCAGGGAGGGGTTGGAGGCGTCCTGGCTTGCTAGGCACGGCCGAGGGATTCCTGCGAAAGTGGTTTCAAGTGCCAGGGGAAGGGGGGCGGGGCGTGGATCGAGAGGTGGGGACCCGCGGGGAGAAGAGAGCTCATGAAGGGGGCGGGGGGCGGGATGTATGTGGATGTAAGGGAAGGCTAAATAAAGGTCAGGTTCAGTGTCAGAAAAGCGATGACAGGACCGGTTGTGCCAAAGGGGTAAGTGGTTTATGGAGATCATCTTATGGTTTGGATTTGAAGGGGTGGTGATGGTGGGTGATATCTTGTGTTCCTTGCCTGGTTTTCACATTAGGAGCCCAGGTGTTGTGCATTTAGAAATTTAGGTTTTAAGGACTGGATAATTTGGAATATTTTGGGCATTTTAGGATGAATTAATTGCATATGCAAATGAGGAAACTGAAGCTCGGAGAGGTAACGTGACTTGCCCAAGGTCACAGAGTGGTCAGCATTCTTTCTATTACACTCCATGCTATTCTGGAAGTTGAGATGGGGCAAAATTTGAATTCTGGTGGCTGGTCGGCAACTTTGCTAATAACAGGAAAGTGATTCACAGACCTACAAAGTGGGAAACGTAGAAAGGTTAATGAATGTTATCAGTAACTTCTCCGCAGTGATCCTGAGAGATTTCCTCTTTACCCTTTCTCTAAGGCACTCCATCTTCCCACTCTCTATCAGACAACAATGTGCATTTTGAGATTTCTACAGGTCATTGGTTTTCGAAGGAGAGGGACAAAAAAGGGGGCTTGAATTTTGTTTTCTTTCCCTTCAAATATTTTTCAATTGAGTTCCCTCCTCTTAACATGTATTTGGCATTTAAAAACACTATTGTGAGTTTTCTAAAGCAGCTATTGTGATTGGAAGTGAAATTCTCCTTTTAGTGATTCTCAAAATTTAAACAGCCAATACAAACACATACAAAATAAAACTCACTAGGCTCATAATTCTAGTAATTGTCAGATGTAATAAAGATCTGCTACTAACGGCATCTTTGGAGGATTACCTGTTACTTGTATAATAAGGAGGCATCTCAGTCCTACCTCTTTTGTTTTGTCGTGGGGAAAAAGGATACAGATGCTTATGAAGATGCTTTGTAGACTCCAAATCAACAGAATCACAGCAGTAACACCCTTGCTGCCTTCCTTTCCTCTCTAGGAAAAAAAAATCCTGTCCTTTGTTTTCTGTTTGCAGAAAGCATGTGTATTGCTTCCTTGGCTTTTGATTATTTTATATTCCAAAAGAAAAAAAATCTCCTTGTTCATTCTTACTTATCTAACTGGAGCAAACAGCACAGCTAAATTATTACACCTTGGTCCTTACCTACTCCAAGACTCTGGGATTCACAGAATGGGCTTTCTCTGCAAGCACAGAAGAAAAGTCTGGTCAGAATGTGAAGGGGAACATAGCCTGCTTGCCTTGTCTCACTTAAGACTGGCCTTTTAAATCTGTTCCTTGAAGGTGGGATTGTTGAGTTTAGGGTTGTGATAACTTCTTAACTGATGTCCCTGACTTCAGTCTTGTTTATTCCAGTCCATCCTTCCTTTACACAGTTGCTAAAGTCATCTTCCTATTGCAAAAGTCTGAAGATGTCATTCTTCTGCTCAAAAAATGTTCATTGATTTCCTTTTCTAGTATAAAATGTGCAATTCCTTAGTGAGGCTTTGAGGACCATTCACAGATTGTGTCTAATCTACCCTGTCAGCCTTATTTTAACAGCTCTCACTTTCACTCAATTTATATTAGAACCAAATGGGATTTAGGGCTTTTTGCTGATCTTTCCTTGGTGTCTTCCACCTACCTGTATCATATCATATCAGCCCATCTCCCATATGTGAAATGCACTCTATTCTCTCTACCTGTTGAAATGTTTCTCTTCCTCTCGAGTTTGCAGAGGTTCCATGAAACTTTCTCTAATTTCCAGTCTACTTTCCTCCCACTTTCCTAGAATACTGTTGCTTTATTTCTCTCATTTGCCACATATCATACTTACTTGTGCCCATGTAATAACTCCTTAGTTCACTATAAATTCCTTGCAAGCAGGGGGATTTTGTTGATTTTCATTCTTGTATTCTTAAGACCTAGCATGGTGCCTTGCTTCCAATAGATACTTAATAAATGTTGTGTTACATTACACACAAGTGAGACTGGTGTCAGCTTTTAAAAGAAGCCATTTAAATTCTAAATACATAATTCAATTACATGAAAGCTACTATGCAAAGTGATGGGAGACAGAAACGATCAAACAAAAAAGACAAGATAATCTTTGCTGTCAAGGAACTTACATTTTATTACCAATCAGAAGTATTATTAATTATGCCAATACCATTTATTGACTCACCATGTGATACCTAAATTGACCTTTTTTTTTCTCCCTCAGTTTGCTTATCTGTAAGGTAGGAATGCTAGCTGGACATTTTCTGGAATGGATTGTGGTGACTGGAATCCTCTGAGGAAGGGCTAATGCTTTCACATTTCAGGGGAGACCTCAAAAAGGCAGTGCTGGCTCCCTGTTTCTATAGCTGTGGCTACAAAAGGGCTCAACCTTCAGGGTCTGTGGCTTGAGACAAGCAAAGGGCAGGGTAACAGCATGGTTCACCTGCATGGTGGGACATTCCAGATGGGAACAAATTCCAAGAATGGCAAAGATGATTAGGGGAAGGCTGGGGGAAGTAACAGTGAAGCCCTTTGCCATTGACACATAAGCTGTTATCAGCAGAGATTTCCGGGGATTTCTGGGGATTTGTCAGAGAGAAAGGTCAGCCAGCCATCAGTCCCAAGTCACCATCTGAATGGGCAACACTTTAGACACTGCCTCAGAAAACTTGGCCTTCTACTGTGCTGTTGTCTTAGGCTGTCCCCCTTGGGAACTGTGAACAGAAGCTGAGAAACCCCTGTGACCTCTGTCCTCATAGCTAGCCAGGACTCTGGATTTAGGTGGTACCTTTGCCAATAAGACCTTAGATCCAGACTAAGGGATAGGTGAGGGTAATCCCAATCTTTTCTGGCCATGCTATCCACACAAACCATTTCCCCTGTCTCTACCCTCATCCCCAATCCTACTCTTCCACCAATTTCTATATGGCAAGAATTCTTTGGGGCTAGTAATGACCAGGGCCTACAGGACTAAGATCACCACCAACCCAGAAAACCAAACTCCTCTGGGGGAAACACACCCACCTGTCCATTTGATGAAGCAACAGAGCTTTCACCGAAGAAGTTGTTGGAAATAGGATGGAACTTCAAGACCACAGAGTCTAGAAGTTTCTGGTTCTAGTCATAGAACACTAAGCCTTGAAATACATGGTCAGAGCCTCAAAATACTGGCTTTGGGGGTAGAGCTAGTGGGATATAAGAGTATGAAATAGCTTCTTAGAATCAAGGGGGGAGGGAAGAAAATCTTGGAAGGAAATAGATGAAATTAAGACTTAATTAAAAAAAGACATTTTATGAGAATCTTTACTATACTGTTTGGGTGAAAGGACTCTTATGTTGTTGCAATAATCATTAGTTTGATGAATCAATGGCAAATAAGTCTGTTGCTTTCTGGGAAATGTCAGGGACTGCATTCCCAATCTGGTGAATGAACCTTTGTTCATAAATTTTCCCACTGGGTTATCCTAGAGCAGTAGTGTCCAAATGATGCTTATTTTTGAATAAAAAACCATAACTCATCCATCAATTTCACTTAAGTGTTCTTCTACTTCTGGCCAAGGAGAACAAAACATGATAATCCAGGCATGTGCTTGCTAGTGAAATGTGGCATGTCTTGACAATTTCAACATGTTTTTTCCTTTAGCTGAAGTATCTTACTAGTTAAGCAATCCTTTGGGACAGCAAAAGGTTTTGTCTCAGGCAGATCATCAGTCCTAGGAACCAGTAGTTTGTTGTGGCTATTGAAAGTATGGGGAGATTTTTGATGTCATTGTTGGCACTTGTTTGAAATAGACTTTGCATTATAGCATTATCAAATTGTGTGCCATTTGTAGAATGGGTTGAGCTTGATATCTTTCTTATTAAGTAAATTAAAATCTGTTTTATTAATATATGTAATTAATATTAATAGATGATACAGTAACATGTACAATTATGAATATATGATATATTAATATAATTAATATTTAACAATAATGCACTAATTAATATTAATTATATAAAGGCAGAAAAGTTAACTATCAACCCTAGTTTTAAAAAAATCAATATTTGTTTACTGATACCAGCATATCAAAGGTAGTTTGGTAGAATGAAATGCACTGAATTTTGAGTCAAAGGACTTGAGTTCAAATTCTTGTTCAGCTACTAATCTGGGTGATCTTCCTTTATTTCTCCAGACTTCAGTTTTCTACTCTGTAAAGAGTGAGTTTTGGACTAAATGACTGCTAATATTCTTTCTAGCCCTAAATCCATGATCTACCATAACTAAATAGAGAAGTCTCATGATTTAAAAAAAAAACTTTAATTGATATCTTTGGTCTTTATGTAGCTGTCATTTCCTTCCACTCCCTTGTGACAGATAAAATATCTGTCACAGAAACTTGATCTGGTGATGTCTGTAATTCAGCGTACTCATCATCAGCTGTGAGGGGGTGGCTGTCGGGGGTGGTTGTCGTTATTGTCCAGCTGTGTGACTCCTTGTGACCCCATTTAAGGTTTTCTTAGTAAAGATACTTGTGTGGTTTGCCGTTTTCTTCTTCAGCTCATTTTACATTGGAGGAAACTCAGGCAAAGTGGGCTAAGTGACTTCCCTAGGGTCACACAGCTAGTAAATATCTAAGGCTGTATTTGAACTCAGGTCTTTCTGACTCCAGGCCTGGCGCTCTTCTACTGTGCTACCTAGCTGCCCCACTGTAAGGCAGGAAGTATATTTAATTATCTCTTTTCCAGGACCTTCATTAGTAGTTGTTTTTTTTTTAAAATTTTTTTTTTTTAGGGGCAGTTAGGTGGTGCAGTGGATAGAGCACTGACCCTGGAGTCAGGAGGACCTGAGTTCAAATCCAGCCTCAGACATATAACACTCACTAGCTGTGTGACTCTGGGCAAGTCACTTAACCCCAATTGCCTCACCAAAAAAAAAATATATTACTCAGAGTTCAACGTCCTTTTAATGTTCCTTTTTATTTACATTGTTGTCTTATATAGTATTCTCTGCCTTTTTTATTCTGTATCAGTTCATGCAGATCTTCCCATCTTTCTCTAAATTCCTCATACTTGCTATTTCTTACCATATAATATTCTATGATCTTCACATACCATAAATTTTTCAGCAGTTCTCCAGCTGAAGGACACCCTCTTTGTTTCCAGTTCTTTGGCTACTACAAAGTGTGCTGCTGTGAATATAAATAAAAATTCCTGCAGAACTTCCTTACCCCAACTTGATGTTTGGTTGATTCTTGGCTAGAGTTGGGGGTGAGGAGAAGAAAAAAATTTATAAGCAGATTATCTAATGCTGTTTACTGCAACACCTTGATGATTCGTGAACAGGATCTAGAGAGACAATGTTGAGTTGGGAAGTGTGACTTTAGATGAAGACCTCATCAGCTAGCTGCTTTCCAGCCTAACCACAGTTTATTGTGAGTTATGTGTCTGTGCATTGGTATTACCCATTCTGTAGTTTGACAGTTGGGCTCACCAGCTTTCCTTCCTCCACTGATTTACTAGTTAATCACACAAAAAAGGAGTTCTTAATATGGGGTCTGTAGGTTTCAGTGGGTCTATGAACTTACATGGGTGTAAAAATACATCTTTATTTCAGTACAATTGGTTTTCTTTGTAATCCCATGTATTTTACTTTATTCACTTAAAAAGATTTTTTTCTGAGAACTTGTCTTTAGGCTTCAGCAGGCTGCCAAAGAGGTCCATGACCTCACAAAAAGTAAAAAATCCTTGCACAGCCTGAACTCTTGGAGATGGTGCACTTGGAGGAATACAGAAAGAGTAAAGAAAACAGAAAGTGGATGACATGTTGGAGGTCAAGGCTGGTGGTTCTGCCTAGTAGAAATGCCAGTGACCGTGGTCCACAAACTAAGTTTCAGGGATCGCTTCTGAATTACTAAACTTTATAAATGATATTATTATTATTATTATTATTATTGTACAGAAGCTAGATGGGACAAAGGTCAACTTTTTGAGCTACTGCTAGTAAGGGAGAGGATCTGGATAAATAATAATAACAGTATCAGCAACAATAACTAACACCAACAATAGCTCACATTTACATTGCTATTTGAGGTTCACAATGGTCTTTCAGGATCACTAACAACCTTGTGATATAGGTTGAACAAGTGTTAATATCTCCATCTCTACGCAAATAATCCCCAGATCCTCCTATCCAACCCTAGTCTCTCTCCTGAGCTCCAGTCTGCCATCTGGACATTTCAGACGGCCTATATGCTATGTTTCAAACTCTGTCTTAAACAGAACTCATTGTCTTTCTCCTTAACCCCATCCCTTTTGTGAACTTTCACATTACTGTTCAGGGTACTATGATTCTCAAGACCTCAAGACCTCATATGAGGCAAGTGCCTCATATCTCTAACCAGTTGTCCATGCTTGTCAATTCTACCTTTAATCTGTCTCCTATTAATCCCCTTCTCTCCTCTCACACAGTCACCATGCTGGTTCAGGCCCTCATCACCTCTCACGTGGTCTTTTGTAATAGCCTCCTAACTACCCACATAGGCTTCTTAACAGGATTTTACTGAGCCAATCTTTAACCTGAGAATGATGATACAGCAGGCCAGAGACAAAGTGCCAGTAATCAGGTGGGAGTTTAATTATTTAGTTTCATTATGAGGAACAGATTTGCAAATCGGAAATTCTCCTTATCAGAATTCCACTTTGCTAAAGTGAAGACAAAGGTTATATACATAAATCACAAATAGGAAGGGAGGATAGAAGGTGAATTACAAACAATTGTTCAGTGGCTTCCCACAAGAAACCCACAAATCCCATGATACAAGAGTTCTGAAGTCAAGTCTTTGGGCGTCGTGACCACCTCCCTTAGGACACAGAACCAGAGTTCTGTGATGGGAACAGGTTCTATAATCTTTAATTTGCTTCACTTAAAGTACACAGGCAGTGATTGTGAGCATTGTCAAAGTTTGATCATTTCAAGCTGCATTGTGAGGTTTGACTCACAAGCTGGAAAAGGCAATTCTTGAGAATTCTAAATTATTAGTATATTCATTACACATATCAATATTGATCATTATAAAAATCATAATTCCCTTCGCATCCTAGATGTATCTTATTTCTATCAATTAATATTCATGTTATCTCAGGCATTAGAATGTAAGCCCCTTAAGGGCAAGGGGCTTTTTTTTTTTTTGGTCTTTTCTATGTGTCTTGAACATTTAGTACATTGCCTGCCTCATAGTAAACTCTTAATAAATGCTAATTGACTGATAGAATCACTTTACAGATTAGATTTTTCTGGATTTGGAGAATTTAAGAGGCTCATCAAGGGTCCTACAAGTATTAAGCATCAACACCAAGGTAGGAAGCTAAGACTCCTAGCTTTAAGACCAGAGCCCTTTCCTTCATACTTGATAGGTTGGGTCAAGTCTGAATAAGATGGTTCCTTCCTGCCACCTTTCTATAGTCCATCCTGGCTGAGCTCTTAGAGCTGGTGCATGGCTAAAGGGATGCATATAAATACCACACACAAACCTATTCCTTAATAGTTCAAAAGTTTTCTGTGAGAGCTGCCCTCTAATTATCCTTACTTTATAATCAGACATCCAGAATTCAAATGAATGCATCTTCTCATTTACAGATTACAAAGCCCTGAGTGCAGTACTCTCCTCTGTTTGCAGAGAATTATTTCACAGTTTGAAATCTGGTTTTCCTGTTTTTAGTGCATTACTTGCCATTGCCAAGAAACTCAATTCTGAACTGGTGCCTAGGGAGAAATGAAAAATTCATCTGTATTGACACGCCTTTGAATTGTAGATACTCAACATTCTAAAGTTGCCAAGTCATTCCACCTGTCTTCTGTAATTAAAATCATTCACTAGGAAGGGAAAAAGATAAGATTGACAGTGAATTCCCTTGAAATAGGGACCTAGGAAGGCTGAGCAATGCTTGGGGATGTTGTTGGCCGAAGAGAGATGGGAAAGAAAAGAGGGAAGAAAAGGGATAGGAAAAGGAAAGAAACAGGAACAGAAAAAGAATAAGGGAAAAAGGAAGAACAAGAAAAAAGGGAATAGGTTAGTCAACAGGCATTCATTAAATACCTGCAGTGCAGGCTCTGAGCTAATCATAGGGCTTATAGAGATATATAATATACATTTAACAACCTGTACTCATACCTACACCTATATATACATATAATATACGTGCATATACATATGCATACACATTATATGCATACATATACACATGCATATGTAAAATATACATATAAAAGCCCAAACCTATACCTATACACACATGATATATATATATGCATATAATATGCACGTATATAATATAATATACATGTATACATAAATATACATACACATAACCCAGCTATTCCCATACGTATACACACACATGATGGGGAGGGTGGACTCTACCAATACAGTTCCTGCTTTGTGTCCCAGGATGCTGGTCCTGGAAGGACCAGAGTGAAACAGAGGGTGGGGCAGAAGGAGAAATGGTGATGAATCCAGGGTCCTGGGCTTAAGTTCTGGCTCTGACATTTGTTAGTGATTGTGACCAGGTTAGTTAAACTGAGCCTCTGTTTCCTTCTCCATATAACAGGACGTCACACTACTTTTGGCACCCACCTCTCAGGTTTCTATCGTGATTAGCCCAAACCCCAGCATTGGCTCCAGGGCCCTAGCTCATGTATGGTTTAGTGGCCTCCATTTCTTTTGGAGTTGGACCCCACTGATGAGCAGGATGGAGGATAGTGGAGAGGAATATGAGGGAAGCCAAGAAGAAGGCTCTAGCATGAGAGGAAGTGAGGGTCTGAGCTTGAGTGGCTGCTGTGGGAATGGAGTAAAGGACATGGATATGAGAGAGATTGTGGAGGTAGAAATAGCAATACTTAGATACATGGGGTGAGTAAGAGGGAGGAGATGAAGATGGCAGCAAAGCTGGAAGACTGGAAGACTAGGGAGGGGATGGTGAGTTTTTGTCTTTTCCCTTTCTTCGTATTGCCAGTGCTTAGAACAGTGCTTGGCACAAGTAAAGATTTAATAACTTTTTGTTGAGCAATTACCTGACTGGTGCCCTCAAGTGTCTTAGGAAAGTTCCAAGGAAAAGTAGGTTTTCGAGAAAAGTTGATGAGTTCTCTTTTGAATGTGTTGAGTTTGAGATACCTACAGGATACCCAATACTAAATGTCTAATTGGTAGTTAGTAATTTTGGACTGGAGCTCAGGGAGAGATTTGGATGGAAGTTTACAGCTTTCTTTGGCAAGTCGCTGACAATTCAAGTCATAAATATGGAAAATCCACAGAATTAAATTTGGGCTTCAATAAATTGTAATTTAATTTAATTTTAATTTAGTTTAATTGAACTCCTGGAGGGAAAATAACTGATGGCAGAAGGGGAGAGGTGGATGGGAAGGTGGTAATATGGCCAGTGCAAAAAGCACTGGATTTGGAGTCTGAGGATTTGGGTTCAAATACTAGCCTGGCAAACCCTTTGGGCATGCTATAGAGGGGATTCCTGTTCAGATATGGGATGGCCTATATGGCCTCTGAGCTCCTTTTTAACTTTGAGATTCTGCTTACTCTTTGTGTGAATGTAGATAATTCATTTCATCCTTTGGGTCTCTGTTTATTCTTCTGGGAAGTGAGATTAAGCATCAGGGATTTATTAAGCACCTACTATGTGGTAGAGCCTGTGCTCTGGGCTCTCAAAAAGCTTGTATTCTCACTGAGGAGGCAACACGCACAAGATGCCTACTAAGTAGTAGGACAATAGCAGCCAGGGGAATCAGGAAAGTCCTCCTGTGGAAGGTGCTACTCTTGCTGAGTTGTAGAGAAAACCACAGATTTCAAGACGAAGAGGTGATAAGGGAGGGCACACAAGGCACTGGGCACTGGGCAAAGGCATCCAGGTGGGAGATGGAGTGTTGTGTGTGAGGAACAGCAAGCAAGTCCATATAGCCAAACCACAGAGTGCGTGCAGGGGAATAATGTGTAAGAGGGCTGGGTTGTAGGAAGGGACAAGCTTGTAAAAAGCTTTAAGTGTCCTGAATGGACTCTACATTTCATCTTGGAAGATAATGCAGCTCTGAGCATGGCTAGGTGTCACAATGGTTAGAACACCCCATGGGCTTGGAGTCAGGAAGACTTATCCTTATGAGTTCAAATCCTGCCTTAGACACTTACCAGGTGTATGACCCTGGGCAAGTCACTTAACCTTGTTTTCCTCAGTTTCCTCATCTGTAAAATGAGCTGGAGAAAGAAATGGCAAATCACCGCAGTATATTTGCAAATGGGGTCACAGAGTTTGTACATGACTGAAATTATACAACAACAACAATGAGCATGGCTGAACTTGAACTTCAAAATAGTTACTTTGGTGTTTGTGTGGAGCAGAGGTATCAGACAAGCTTTACTCCCCAGTGCAGCTTTAACCAGATTAAAATGCAGTTGGGAAACGTTTAACAAAACAAATAAAAATTCAATAGAATATAGATCATGTTAACATGTGGTTTTCTAAGCCTGCAGAGACGCTTATGTATGGTTTAGTGGCCTCCATTTCTTTTGGAGTTGGACCCCACTGATGAGCAGGATGGAGGATAGTGCAGAGGAATATGAGGGAAGCCAAGAAGAAGGCTCTAGCATGAGAGGAAGTGAGGGTCTGAGCTTGAGTGGCTGCTGTGGGAATGAAGTAAAGGACATGGATATGAGAGAGATTGTGGAGGTAGAAATAGCAATACTTAGATACATGGGGTGAGTAAGAGGGAGGAGATGAAGATGGCAGCAAAGCTGGAAGACTGGAAGACTAGGGAGGGGATGGTGAGTTTTTGTCTTTTCCCTTTCTTCGTATTGCCAGTGCTTAGAACAGTGCTTGGCACAAGTAAAGATTTAATAACTTTTTGTTGAGCAGTTACCTGACTGGTGCCCTCAAGTGTCTTAGGAAAGTTCCAAGGAAAAGTAGGTTTTCGAGAAAAGTTGATGAGTTCTCTTTTGAATGTGTTGAGTTTGAGATACCTACAGGATACCCAATACTAAATGTCTAATTGGTAGTTAGTAATTTTGGACTGGAGCTCAGGGAGAGATTTGGATGGAATATATAGACTAGGAAGTGTTGTGCAGAGATAATTGAAGCCATGGGAGCTAATGGAGTCACCAAGTAAGAGTCTAGGAGAAAAGAGCAGAATCCAGAGTGGAGCCTTGGGGTACACTTACAGTTAGTGGGTGTGGCATGGATGAAGATCCAGCAAAGGAAATTGAGAAGGGAATTGAAGGGCCTTATGTTGTTGAGAAAGAAATTGAGTTGCCCTTTTAACAGCACCATTGCTTCCTGGGGAAGACTTGAGAGGTCACCGGGGTGGACCTTTTGTCCCATTTCACAGTGTTGGGAAATTAGAGTGACATGATGACTCATAGAGGACTTTGGGTCCTCACTCGGTTGGCTGAGACATCTCAGCAGAAGTTATGACAACCCAGTCTATGCAGGATGGGAATTTCACTCTTTCTTTTCAGGTCTGCCCCATCATTGCTTTCAGTGCGTTCTGCTAGTGCAGATGGAATGCATTAGGCACTGGATGCCGACAAAGAATCATCAGTATTGACCCCAGACATATTTCTGATAAATCCGTCCAGGAAAGAGAGCATGATGACTTATAGATCATGTCATATTTGAAATTAAGTGATCAAGATTCTAGCCAAATAATCCCTCAAGTGGGAATTGTTCTAATTATTTTTGTGTGAAGGGACAGTACTCTAACCACGGTATGGTTAGATAATAGCTAATAATAGTAGTAGTAGCATTTATATAGAACTTTATGGTTTGCAAAATAAATTTTTTTTGATACCAGGAGTTTACTTTCAAAAACAACTTTCATGCAGTCCTAGGTTCAGCCCACCTCAATCCAAACTCCTGTAACTTCCAAACTGAATGTTTTACACTAAGAGTAACTGTTTTGCAGTGTGACTCTGAGGCCCTGCAAGGTCATGAGCTGGCCAGTAAGGACTGCACTCTGTATTTTGGACTTTCCAAGGACACAAAGGTCTAAATGTGCTTGAGAAGGACACTGAAGTGAATGGGGCCTGCTGATTAACCTTCACTGAACCTCTCCACTAACTCAAAGTTATAAACTAACTAGTTTTCCTCCACTTCCATTTGAGGTTTTATTAACTACAAAAATATACTAAAAGTCATTTATATCTTAGTATTTAAGGAATTGACTTGATGACAGCAATGCCCCAATGTGCACGTTAGAGTCTGTATTTGTACAACAAGCAGAGATGTGTAGCTCTGTCCATGGAACCTTGATACAAAATTCACTGTGAATTCAGAACAATCTTGGCTTAGTACAAATATAAAATAAATTCTTTTCTACTCATAAAACAACTTATTTTTTTGAGGGCCTTTTATTCTCCTTCCTGGGTAGCCAGGCTACTGAAAAGTAATTTTACTTTTTGCTTTTGTTCAGAATCCTTGCAGCTCTCTAGGGCATCCATGCTCTGGAATGTGCTCTGGAAGGAGCACTTTGATAGGTTTCATTATTTCAGGAAAAGGTGGTAGTGTACTGTGCATATCCAAACATTGTTTAATGAGGTTTAGATATATAGATATGTTGATATGATTTGTTTCTGTTTTACTTCTTTCTTTTAATCCATTCATTTTACTGAGGCAGAAGTAAAGGGGGTTGGGGTGGTGGAGTTGGGGCGGTGGAGGCTTTTCTTTGGCCAGGTTTCCATATCTTCCTTATCAGAAACCAGGAGCACTTCTTAATTCTTTCCTAGTGATTTGAAAGGATGCACTAGAGTATAACCTTGACCCCCTTTGTTGGGAGTTGCTAAGTGAAGCACCCCAGCAAGGAAGTTAACAAGTTCAGGTACAAATCTCTGGGACAAAGATAGATATTCTAGGAATAAGCAGTGCACAAAAATTCCTTTAACTATGTCTTGGAATTACATGACAGGACACTTAGCATTTTGATTCATGTACACCTGTGCAGGAGTTACTAATGTTTGCCAGACGTTGGAAATAATCTTCCATTAATTTTCAAATAGATGAATGTGTCTAATCCCAGAAATGCTGCACGGCCTTTGATTTCAGTCCTTTCTCCCACCTCATGCACAGCGTCTCTGAGATGTTTAAATTTAGCAGAGCTGCTTGCAAATTCAAGAAACATTCAGCAAAGGTTTTACGCAACTCACTTGTCAATAGATTGGAGATCTGCTGGAACCTAAGTAGCCAAATTCCCAACATACTCAAAAAGGAAGCCAAAGAGTTTTTCTAATTTTGCTTAGTTTCCAACATCAAGGTTTGGATGGTTGCGTTTCTGAATTCTCTTGACCACCACAGGTTGCTGTTCTGTTGATTTTCCTGAAAGTAAAGACTTAAGTTCCTCCTAGGAATTAGGAGCAGCAAATTTATATGGGAATTCAACTCTAGAAGCTTCTGTCATTGCTCTTTTGTTTGTATCACTTGGATTTGCCTGGACTTGTTTTTTCTTTTGATTCTCCTGTACAATGGTTTCTTTCTCACTGTCCATACTGGAGTCAAGGTCAGAGTGACTATCTGGGGCATCACTTTCTTCTGAATCCTCAGTATCTCTCTCTTTATTCCTTTCCCTGTCTTCTTCACAGACTTCTCAGGTGTGCTTTCTCCTCATTAGGGTCATCTATTTCTTGGTTTGTCTTCTCATCTTTATAAGAAAGTAAACACTGATCATCTTTATCTAGAACAAAGTCATTGCTTAAATCATCTGCTGACATGTGCTTTGGTGTCTTTTTCGAATTTATTATTTATACATTTTAAACATTCTTTTAAAATTTTGAGTTCCATATTATCTCCCTTCCTCCCACCAGCTCCCCACCCACTTAGAAGGCAAATAATATGATATCAATTATGTATATGAAATCATGCAAAACATATTTCTACATTAGCCATCATTTTTACAAAGCAAGAAAAATGAAGAAAATGAGAAATTATACTTTAATTTGCATTTAGATTTCATCAGTTCCCTATCTGGAAGTGGATAACATTTTTTCATCATGAATCCTTTGGAATTGTCTTGGATCATTATATTAATCAGAGTAGCCAAATCTTTCATATCATTATAACATTGTTTTTACTGTGCACACTGGTGTCCTGGTTCTTCTCACTTCATTTTGCATCAGTTTACATAGCTTTTGCCATGTTTTTCTGAAACCACCCCCCTCATCTTTTCTTTTAGCACAATAGTACTCCATTACAATCATATGCCCCAACTTGTTCAGCCATTCCCAAATTAATGAGCACCTTCCTGGTTTCCAGTCCTTTGACACAAAAAGAGTTGCTATACCTATTTTTGTATTTATAGGTCCTTTTCCTTTCTCTTTGATCTCTGTGGGATACAGACCTGGTATTGGTATTGCTGAGTCAAAGGGTATGCATAGTTTTGTACCCCTTTGGACCTAGTTCCAAATTGTGCTCCAGAATGATTGGACCAATTCACTATTCCATCAACAATTCATTAGTGTACGTATTTCCCCCTCATCCCCTCCAGCCCTCCAGCATTAGTCATTTCTGACAAATGTGAGGTGATACCTCAGAATTGTTTTAATTTGCCTTTCTCTAATCAATGCTCATTTAGAACATTTTTTCATATGATTATAGATAGCTTTAATTTCTTTTCTAATATTTATTTATTTATTTTTGGTTTTCAACAATCACTTCCAAAAACTTTTGAGTTTTAAATTTTCTCCCTGTCCCTCTCTGCCTCCATCCCCAAGATGGCATGAAATCTGAGATAAGCTCTACGGGTACATTCCTATTAAATATATTTTCACATTAGTCAGGTTGTAAAGAAGAATTAGAACCCATAAGAGGAACCACAAGAAATAAGAAACAAAATAAAGCAGAAGAAAAAAAAGAGCAAATAGCATGCTTCCATCTGCATTCAAATTCCATAGTTCTTTCTCTGGATGTGTCTTAGATTATGGTAACTTTTTCAAGAAATTTAGCAGTGATAATAAATTGAAAGATGAAATGAAATAGAATGGTGAATGGTGAAGGGAAGGATTTGCATTTTTTTAAAAAAATTTTTAGGATTAGGTGACATTAAGATGTTTGTAGGCAAATGAAAAAACCAGTGGGGATCAAAAGACTGAAGATATATAAGAGAGAGGGAGTGATATTGGTACCTTGCCTTAGCAAGGAACGTAGAGATTCTTTTTCCTTAAGGCAAAAGGGAATGAGGGAAGAATGGGTGATGTTGACTTTTGAGGAGTTGAAGAGTGAAATTGAGGGAGTTCCTTTTGGATGACCTTAATTTTGTCAGTAAAATAAGAACCTCAGTCATCTGCTATAAATATTGGAGTGTTATTAGGGTCTTTGGAAGAGAGAAAAAGATTTAGAATAGTTACTGTGTAGAAAAGAATAGGAAATAAGAATTCTATGGAAGTATTTTTTTTTTTGGCAGAAATAAGGCCCAGTTGAGATTTTCCATCATAAAATTAATTGCTTGTTTTTTTTCAGAATCAGTCATTATTTAGGCCTGCTTGTCCTGGAGGCTTGAGACCTCAGGTGACCTTTGACTCATAGATTGATCATGGCAATGAATCTTTTTCTGTTTTTATCTTGACTTTTGATGAATCTTACTACCCAGAATGAAAATTCTTATCACATTCCTGATCGGCCTTCATCTCTGAGCCTTTGGTTGGAAGTTTCTGACTTGTGAAAGCTGTCAGGCCAGATGGTAAGGTAGTCAGTCAAGAGTGCCAAATCTGTAGAAACTTGTCTTAAAATGCTAGTAATTTAGCAATTGATTTCTTTCCTCCATCAGAGGGACTGACTGATCAAGGGTAGCTCCTGTTATTTTCCCTGTAACAAAACCCCCTGGTTCCTTTATCTGATGAGTTTTGCTCTTAAATTCTATCTCAACCTGCCTAAGCAATGCAAGCATGTTTTCTTTGCTGCCAAAATGTGGGCATGTTCACCATGTTGGCTCAGGTAAGGGTGTTGTGAAGCCATCCTGGGTGGTCCCACAGATGCCGCGCTCTAGTTCCCCTCGTTCCCCTTCAGGATCCAGTCTAGTATTCACTCACTTCCCTAAACAGCTTATGAAGAGCTCAGATGCCTGATTCAGATAAGGCTTGATTCAGATTTGGTGTACATCTTTGCTTTCCATGCTGGTGTATGTTCTTCATGGGAGGATGTTCGGACACAGAATTCTACATATTCTCACTCTCAGTCACATTGCAACTCACTCTTCTTCCCCCATCCTCGTACACGGACTCACTATTGTTGCACGCATTTATGAATTCCTGTGTCCGCAACACAAGCACCACCTCAGCCTCATTCTACCACAATGCTACATGTCTAGAAAGTGATTCAACTGAGGTCTTGTTCTGGTCAACATGAGTAAGGCAATTTTGTCATGATATGACCTTAGCTGTCATCCAGATTGGGAAGCCACCCTCTGAGTCTTTGAATGAGTTGGACTAACCTCTCTGTAGTTACTGAAGGAGAGGGAATAGTTTCTATAATGCTGGTGGAAAACCCATATCTGAGACCTTCTAGTGTCAGGGTGCTTAATCAGATATGCAGCCATCTACTGGTTCTGAGCTACAAATAAATCACAGACACTCTCTTGTAGCATAGCTGACTCTGATTCCAATGTAGCACATCAACTTGGCATACCAAGCATATCCATACAAGGGAATCTCAAGGGAAATGGGAGAAACAGTTGTTCCCTTGGCTGCCTTCCCAGGAGTTAGTGTACATGAAGCAGCAACAGTGCAAATGGAAGACAACAACCACCCGCCATGACCATTACAGCCGTGTCTTGACCGCTGTTCACCCAAAGTCTTTTTTTCCAACTACTGGATCAGAAAGTGCTTGAGAATAACAGGATTCCAGGTCTAATCTCAAAATATCTTTGCAAATGTAAGAACATGTTCCCTTTAAGCATTCTGTTGGAATGCCACTTCCCTCTGTTCTGCAGGACTCAACTGCTCCTTTCTAATTCCATTTTAATCTTCTAGCACTTGGGAGTATTGCGTGCTGCTTGCTCCCTCAGCCTTGGCCTCAGCTCATGGATTACACAAGTCAATGACAGAATTAGGACTGGAAACTCGGTCCTTAGGCCAGTGCTTTTCACTGTCCCCTACTACCTCTGATTGTGTGCTCAGTCTGTCTGCAGGCAGGGAAGAAGGACAGGGAGCAACTCTGAGTCTAGGGAAGGATTTCACAACCGGGACTTTTCAATTTCATTTACCTCCCTTCACTTCCATCCGTGGCAATCCCATCAGAACAATTCATCTGAGTTCTCAAACTACTGTAATAAAACAGTATGGGCATACCCTGCAAGTATATACTCCCTTTCACAGTAATGTCTTTGATATATTACATATAAATTATCATAAAATTTATATAAGTAATACATTTAATATAGAAAATATTAGAAATAAATATAATATAAAATTTCAGAAGTTTATATATATAGACGTATATAATATCTTTGATATATTATAAATGAACCCTACCATAGCATTGTAAAGCCCTGATGTTGTTTTGGCAATATCCAAAGATTTGTTGATAGGTATTGCTGCCAATCATACTTATTAACATGCAGAGACATTTAAAAACTGGGTTTATTATACACTCAAAGCACAGGCTTAGAGTTTCTAAATTACCTCCTGGCAATAGATGAAGCTTTTTCTAAGGCTTATATGGTTTCCAGTTATAGCAGAGAAAAAAAATGTGTGTATAAATTTTATATATGTATGTATACATATTTATACATACATACATATGTGTATATATAAATAAAATTAGGATTACATTTGCAAAAAAGAAAAAAAAGGAAAGGTAAAGATTTATGCTCCAAAGATAAATTGGTAAAATTTATAGCAGGCTAATGGAGAAGAAGGAAGTTTGCTTGTCAAAAGGTACCTGAAGAAGAAAAATCACCTCAGATCAAGTTGTAAAATAAGACAATAATCACTGACAGGAATAGTCTAGGACTTGTAACCATCAGATGGCTATTGTGAAAATTCTTATACTCTGATTTGTTTCTTGTCTCCATTGAAATAATTGGGAGTCTCGGCTAAGCTAGCACAGTATAAGAAAAGCCTCAACTATTTATATGATTTTCATTACAAATAGAAATGGTCATGTTAGACCAAAATTTAAAAAAAGAGTAAAAAACTTATGACAATTTCATGATGGTTTGATTCATAACATTTTCCCTAGGTGATTAACTGCCTTCTGTAATCCTATTTCACCTAATACATTATTTTTCATTGATGATTTTAGGTTAGGTATTCTAGTGCTCAAAAAGATTCAGAAACTTAGAGGATGGAAGGGGTAAGAATCTTGAGTATATCTCATCTTCTCCCTTCTATTACAGGATTTAGAATCTCTTTTTCCATTTTCTAATTCATTCCAGAGAGGTAGGGTCCATTTTCATCTTCAATTCCTTCAGCAGTGGAAATGTCAATATAATAGCAAACATTAATTAAATACCTTTGTTCCATTGTTTCAGTTATGTCCAACTCTTATTTGGGGTTTTCTTGGCAAAGATACTGGAGGGATTTGCCATATCTTTCTCCAGCTCATTTTATAGATGAGGAAACTAAGGCAAACAGGGTCAAGTTAAGCCCAGGGTCACACAGCTAGTAAGTGTCTGAGGCCAGATTTGAACTCAGGAAGAAGAGTCTTCCTGACCCCAAGCCCAGCCCTCTATCCACAGAATCACCTAGCTGCCCAATTAAATGCCTATTATGAGCAAAGAACTTGTTACGTGCCAAAGATGTGAATGTGAAAAATGACATAGCCCTCTGTCCTCTAGGACCTTACAATGTAGTGGTGTATATGTGGGGGGGGCAGGACAAGAGTTATACAAATAGATATACCTTACAAAATTACTAAGTACATCGGAGTTGGCAGCCAGGTGGCTCAGTGGATAAAATAACAGGCCTGGAATCAGGAAGACCTGAGTTCAAATGTGGCCTCAGACACTATCTGTGTGACCCTGAGCCGCTCACGTAACCCTGTTTGCCTCACTTTCCTCATCTGTAAAATGAGCTAAAGAAGAAAATGGTAAACCACTCCAGTATCTTTTCCAAGAAAACCCCAAATGGGGTCATGAAGAGTTAGACGCAACTGAAGAGCAACAATTACTACATAGAAGAGGCCAAAGTAACTTGAGAAATTTAAGGAGGAAGGAATCATTTCCTGGTTGAAGTGAGAGGAACAGTGCCAGTATCATGACTGAGAAGGCACTTGGGCTAGACCTTCAAGGTAGAATATCAGTGTGTCACAATGGGAGACATGGGAAGCTGTTCCTATTCTTAGCATGGAGAGGACCTGTGCCAAGGTAAGGAGACAGGAAAAGGCAGGATGAGATCACGTAACAGTGAATTATCCAATTTGGCTAGAGTATAGAATTAATGAAGGAGAATACTGTCAAATAAGGCTAGAAAGGTAGGTTGCAGGCGGACTGCAGAGGGAAGCCCTAGAATGCCAGGCTAACCTTGCATTTTATTTGTAGTCAATGGAGAGTTGCTGTTGGTTTCTGAGCAGGCAAATGATAAGGTAAAACTTGGGGAACACTGCCTGGGTATTGTTGTGAAGGATGGATTAGAAAAGGCAGTGATTAGAGGCAAGGGACAGGTAAGAGAAGTTGAAGTTTTGAATTAGGAATAATGGCAGTGGGAATGGATGAGTGAGAGGAATTTTGGAAGTAGAATAGACAAGACAATGACTGATTGAATGCAGAAGGTGAACAGAGAGGGAAATATCAGTAATGACTGATATTTTGAACCTATGTTACTGGCATCGACATAAACAGAAATAGGAAAGTTAAGAGGAGAAAAAGATTTAGGAAAGAAATTGATGAATTTAGCTTTGGAGATGTTAAGTTTGAGGTGTTGACAAGACATTTAGATGGAAATGCACCTCAGGCAGTTGGAAATGCAAGATTGTAGTTCAGTGGGAAGCTGGGACCAGAGATCTAGTTTTTTTTTTTTTTTTTTTTTGCTTTTTGATGAGGCAATCAGGGCTAAGTGAGTTGCCCAGGGTCACACACAGAGATATAGATTTTAAAATTATTTGAATAGATGTGATAATTATTGCCGTGGAAGTAGGTGAGATTACCTAGGGAGCAGAGACAAGAGCCAAAGACAGAGATTTGAGGGACACCCACACTTGACAGGTGTGAAAAGGAAGTGGTACCATTGGAGATTAATGATTGGTCGGAGAGTCAGGAGGACAGCCAGGAGAGAGCAATATCACTGAAGCCAAGGTACAGAAAATATCAAGAAGGAAGGGTGTTCAATGCTTCAGAAAGGTTAAGGAAGATGAGGACTGAAAAGATGCCATTATATTTGGCATGTAAAAGATCATGGGTGACCTTAGAAAGAAGAGTGGAATTAACAGAAGTCGGATTACTGGGATTAAGGAGTATGTGGGTGGTACAGAAGAGGAGACAGGTATAAAATGCCCTTTTTAGAATCTTAGTAGTAAATAGGGGAACAGAGATAGGATGATAATTTAAAGAAATCTGAGGGACAAGGGAAAGGATTTTGGGGGGTTTGTGGGGAACATAGAGGAAACCTAAGTATGTTTGTAGACAAAAGGAGGCAGTAGAGAGGTAGAGACTGAAGATGATAAGGAGTGATCATCAGTGCCTGGCATATAGAAGCTTAATAAATGTTTATTGATTATTGATTGATTGATTGCTAGAGCAAGATCTTGGAGGAGAGAGGAGAAGATAGGGTAAAGGGCTGAAGTAGAGAGGCTGGCAAAGAATAGGGTCACCTTCTCTGAGTTTGAGGCTAGAGGGAAGGTAGAGATATTGGGTGAAGATATAGGGAAGTTTTCAGGTAAGATGGATGAACAATGAAGGAACTTGTGATATGTGGCTTTGATGTCCATAATAAAGTCGGAAGATAAATAATCTACTGCAAGAGGGATGAGGGTAGCTTTGGGGACATCAGGTATAAGGTATAAGGAGTAGGATAGAGAAATGAGATGAAGAGTTATAGCTGTTCCGTAGAGATGGCTGTATTGAGGTAAGATAATGTGAATTTATCATGGTAGTGCTAGACACACAGAAAGCTAAACAAAAATTTCCCCAAGAAATGAATTCACACATGAATAAAAGAAATGTAATTTTTGGCACAGTTTCTCATTCCTGCTTGATAAAATTCTGTTAAAATATGGAGGTCCTGTGGCTCGCATTATGTTGAAACTTCACTTAAAATAGTAATTCACTTGTAAGTTGTATATTTAATCAATCAACAAGTATTTATTAAATGCCTTCTATATATTAGGGGAGAGGCAACAAGTACATGTAAAAATATATGCAACATGAATAAAATTTCATTTACTTTCCTCACAAGAGCTCTGGAGGGAGGAAGTAAAAATATTGCTAATACCTCTATTTTACAGATGACAAACTGAGGGTCTGAGAGGACATAAAGTAATTTGATATTGTTATAGGGAAAAGATTTCCTTTTAAGTTCATGTGATAGGTAGCTGCTGCTGAAAAACTTTATCACAATGCAGAAATTCCAGAGGTTAAAACCTAGGTTTTATTATGCTCCAGCATAGGTTCAGGATTTAGAAAAATAACCCTAAACCAAGATTGAGGTTTCTGACAAAACTTTTATAGAAAAAAAATTGTCAGAAAAGACAGAAAAATAAATTTTAACATATAGCAGTCTTATAACCTCTTAGCATTCCTAGCCAAACAGACTTAGTTACTTGTTAAAAGTTGTTTCCAAGAGTTTCCAGAGTTCTTTCCAGAGTTTCCAATGGACACAAATGGGAGGTGGAGCCAAGATGGCAGAGTAAAAGCAGTGACCTGCTGGAGCTCTCCCCCAAACCCCTCCAAATACTCATAAAAAATGGCTCTAAACAAATTCTGAAGCAGCAGAACCCACAAAAAGACAGAGTGAAACAAATTTCCAGCCCAAGACAACCCGGATGGTTGATGGAAAGGTATATCGTGCTGGGCGAGGGGAACGCAGTTTGGCGTGGGCACGCAGGCCTCAGTAAACCTGGAGCAAGCCCCAGAGGACTGAATCACAGGTAGCTGTGGCAGTTTCCAGACTTCTCAACCCACAAACCCCAAAGACAACTTGGAAGGTCAGTAAGAAAAGTCTGTGACTGCAGTGAGAGAGAAGAGCAGTTCCAGCTCCAGTCCCCAAGTGCAGCCTCCAGAGCTTCTGGCCCACAGACTGAGGGGGAATCGAGTGACTGATCAGAGGGGGGGATTGCAGGGATCTTTTTGCTGTTGCAGGATTCTCTTGCTTTGTCTGTGCTTGGATCTGTGTCACAGTTTTGGGTGTAGGTCCTGGGGCGAGGAGAACTGGCAGGGTAGAGTTTATAGTGGAAGTGAAGAGAAAATCCTCCTCACAGTTCCAAGACAGAAAAGAGTGCTTGTGGTCACTCACAGACCAGAGCACAGGCCAGGAAAGGAGTAAACACCTCGCCCTTGATCATTGCACCTTGGAAGAACTGAAAATTTACAGGTCCCTGGAAGTATCTCTGAAAACAGCTGCACAAACCCCCCAAAGCTTGGGACAGTACATTCTCCACACTGGAAGCAGACCCCTACTTTAACAAAGAATTTATAACTCAAGTAATTGGCTGGGATCATGAGTAAGTAGCGCAAAAAGAGTCAGACCATAGAATCTTTCTTTAGTGACAAAGAAGATCAAAACATACAACCAGAAGAAGACAACAGAGTCAAAGCTCCTACATCTGAAGCCTCCAAGAAAAATATGAATTGGTCCCAGGCCATGGAAGAGGGTCAAAAAGGATTTTGAGAAGCAAGTAAGAGAAGTAGAGGAAAAACAGAGTGATGCAAAAAAATCATGAAAAACAAGTCAACGGCTTGCTAAAGGAGACGCAAAAAAATACTGAAGAAAATAACACCTTAAAAAATAGCCTAACCCAAATGGCAAAAGAGGTCTGGAGTTTCCAACAGGTTAACTGAGAGGGGAGTTTTACATATCATAGAGATAATCATAGGATCAGAGCCAGGGGGATCCTTCCTCAAATAAAGTTAGTAAAGTCTCCTTGAGAGAGTTTAATTAAAAATGTGCAGATGCTATATTCCCTTTTTCCTCTCTTTTGGTTTATTATTTCAGGAATGTCAAAAAGCTTCTCTTAATACTATTGGTTCATGAATTAGGTTTTAGCCAGGTGAGATTGATATTAATAGGAGATAGGTGTCAGCCAAATATTTAGGAGAAATACCTCTGAATCTCAAATAATAAAAATTAATAAAAGGAAATAAAATTTCTCATAACAGCATAGTTATACAGATATTAAGTGTTGAGACAGGATTTGAACTTAGGTTTTCAAACTCTAAATTCAGCTCTCTTTCTCTTTTTCTCTCTCTGTCTGTTTTTTTCTCTTTCTCTCTGCATGTGCTTTTGGGTTTCTTCACTTTCCTCACCTTAAACCTCATGTTACGTATTTCTTTAATCCTCGTTATTTTCTTGACTGTCCATGAAGATTGAATTATCATAGTTATTAACATTTATTAAGTTTTTTCCAGGATCATCTATTTGCTGACTATATTTTTCTTCTCCTTTTCTACTTGGTCATTTTGGAAAAAAAAGGATGCTGCTGCATAGTTTCCCTTTTTTGGGGGGTGGGCAGTATCAGAAATTCCCCTAAATCCACTTACAAAAGCTTACTGTAACAACTGGGTTCAGGAATGCCTACTGAAAATATTATTATTTTTAAAAATTGCTTATTTCAGAATTCAGATTCCTGTAAGATTAAGAAATGAAACTTAAAATGAGATAATTGTTTAAAGTTACAATAATATACTCCACCTTCTACTTTAAATTGATAATCACTGTGGTACCCTGGGGGTGGCCTTCTAAAAGCAAAGTGCTGGTTTCCCAGAAAGTTCCAGAAGAGCTTTCCCAGGGGAAATTTGCATCTTGCTTAAAAGTGGATAAATTAAAGCTCAAAAATTCTTTCTTGGACTTGACTTGTGCTAGAGGACAGAGAGTGAGTAAGGAAGGTAGTTCCTCATCTGTAGTCACCGAAGGGACACTGCTTGAGGTTAGTTCTTTATCTAAATCCTAAATAATTCAATTGATTCCATGGGTCAAATAATAACTAATTGTCTTTTGTGGAGTTGCTGGAGGATCTTTCAGAGACAAAAGCAGAGTTAGCTTAAGAATTGTAGAATTTTACCAGCCACATTTCCCCATGGCCAAATTTTCCATTTGCCATCTATTAGAAACGTAATTTTGAATCATTCAGGAGTTGGCAGAGAAGAGGTCTCTGAGATTCGGGACTGCTAGGTTGGGTCTATCAATAGCCAACAGTTGCTGATTTCTCATTGTTAATGGAAGTGGTTTGAAGTAAGACATCTGGCTGCTATGTGATATTAATAAAGATTGTTCCTATTTCTCTGTGTACTTGGAGGTTTGGCAAGTCTCTGATAGACACCTCTGTCAGTAGAGTATAAATATTATTATTCCTTTTCTGAAGAGGAGAAACCTGAGAGAAAAAGGAACTTGTCCAGGGTTTGGTGAGTGCTTGAGTCCATATTTGAACCCATTTGTCCTGACTCTAAGACTCATGTTCTTCTTAATAACATGGTGTGATGGACAGAACATTGGACCTGGCGTAAAACAAACTGGGTTTAGAAGCCTGCCTCTGATGCTTATGATTTGTGAGAATCTCAGGTGAGTCTTTGAGACTCAGTTTCCCCATCTGTAAAAGAAATGGATTGAATTAGGCCTCCAGAGGCCTTTCAGCTTTACAGCTCTATATCTATCTGATCCTATGATCTGGGATAGGGGGGCATTAGACGTACTAGATTCAAGAAGAGAGGAGTAATATCTTTTGGAAGTATAGCTGCTGACTTTAGATGAGAGGGCTCAGAGAGGCCACTCAGACCTTTAAAAAAACAAACAAACAAAACAACTGGTGATAATCCACCTGTCTGTGTTGCCAGTAAATTCAGACTTTTCTCTGGCAATTCTCTGAGCCCTTTGAAAACATTCAGTTTTTCTGACATTTGTTTTATATTACTGTTGTTCATTTATGTCTAAGTATATGTGACTCTATTTGGAGTTTTCTTGGCAGATACTGGAGTGGTTTGCCATCTCCTCCTCTAGCTCATTTTACAGATGAGGAAACTGAGGCAAACAGGGGTTAAGTGACTTGCCTAGGTATGAGTCTTCCTGACTCCAGGCCTGGCATTCTATTCACTGCTCCCCTTTGTTTTATATACAGCTTTGTTTTTAGCTTTTCTAGCTCTTAAGGCTACAGTTTGTGAAATGTTTTGATCCGTGGCTTTTGAGACTTATTGCTGTTGAGACCAAAGTTCAAATTCTGTTGGTAAAGCAGCCAAATGAGGACCAGGAGCTTCCTAATTGAACAGACAATGAAATTTAAACCACAAGCGTATTTTCCTGTGGTGGTGGAAAGAACACTGGATTTGGGATCAAAAGACCAGTCCTGCCACTAACTACCTACATAATTTTAGGCAAATGTCTTAATCCGTCTGGGCCTCCATTTATTTATCCATAAAAAGAAGGGGTTGGACTAGATCACCCTTAAAGCCACTTCCAGCTTTACACCTCCAGGTGTTTTACTTTAGAAAAAGCTGAGGGCCTGGGGAATTTATGTCTAGAATGCTCCTGGGACTTATTTCTCCATTTTAATCTTATTCATTATTTATTTATTCAATTTTACTTAAATTTTTTTTCAAAAAGTTGGGACCATTTACTTTTTGTCGTGTGCAGTTTTTGTTCATGATTTCTTGAAACATAGCTCTTGGGGCAGCTATGGCACTATAGAGCACAGAGCACTGGGCCTTGAGTCAGGAAGACTCATATGGGGTCATTGAGATCCCATAGGATGTGATTGAAACAACACAACAACAAAGCTCTGAAAAAACAAGCTTTAATTTTTTAAAGTCCGTTGTGTTTCAAATGGAGCTACTATGCCTTTAAACCCAAATCACTCTGGCTTTTATTGAATGGCTAATAAAAACTCCCAGTCCAATCTTCTGTGCCTCATTCTTTAGGTTTTTATGGCTTAGAATGAGTGTGAATAGCAATTATTTTCTGTTCTGGCTGGAAAATTGGAGGGTTTTCCCCTCTCAGACTGATATTTTTGTGTTGGTAAATTAGGCCATCTTTTTTTTTCAATTCTTACCTTAGGCTCTGAATGGGTGTTGCCTCAGACAAATTGAAATTAGGGAAATACCTTAATTTAGAAAGGCTAAGATCACCCGCTACATCCTGGGGCCACTGCCAGTCTTTTGTCTTGTGTGAACCCCCAACCCCATGAACCCCAATCTGAAACACAGTCTTTTCTAAGAAAGAGACAAATGAAATTGGGGTACATGTGTCCCCAGTTTAATTTCTCAAAGTGGCTTGACATGCATTGCATGTCCAAAACTGGGCCCCCCTAAGGGGGTCAGTTCAGAACTGGTTCCACTTGGGATTTTGGGGTACAATGTTATATGCCCTTCGAAGAGTAGGTGTTCCCAAGGGGGTGCCAATCAACTGTGACTGGTCAGCTTGGTGAATGATATTAAGATGAGGTCTTGAGTACCTGCTTTATATCACAACCCACAGGGGCCATCAAAGGAAATATCACCCCCAATCTTGGAAGTCTGTCTCCACCCAAACCTTAGTAGATAAAATCAATTCAGGCCTGGGTTGGAGTTTGACCAAGATAGGAAGATTCAATGCAATGTCATCATCAGAGATGTCCTTCTGAAGAATTTTTGAAGCAGAAGGCTGGCAGGGAAGAGCTCTCAGTCTCCAGGACACAGATTACCAAGGGAAATCATTTTTAATATTTTCCCATCTGATTCTGATGAGAGACGTAGCTTTCTCAATGAATCACTAACTGATACGGTCAACATTTCAGCAATGGGTCTTGGGGACTTATAACAATATGGGAGAAGGGAGGGAGAAATTGATTGATGCATTGACAAATCAAAGGGGGCAGTCCCCTCAGTAAGTACAGATACAGAGACCCAAAGGGAAAAAGTAATAATAAACAGTCCATTTAAGGCTTCAGAAGTCTACTCTCATACAGCTGTCTGGTGTTCAGGACATCATCCAATGAAGTTTTCTGGTCTGAGTGCTATTTAAGCAGTGTCCAGCAGACTGTCTTCTTGTAGAGATCCTTTTTCTTCTGTCCATTCTGCTACAAGATTGATCTTAACACAATTTTAAATTACCTTGTCAATAGCCAGGTCAAATAATGAAAGTTAACTGAACCCTTATGTCTCTATTATTATAAGATAAAAATTGGAACTTTGGCCAATTGTCATGTTTAAGAAACTGAAATTAGAAAAGTAGTAACAGGAAAATTAGAACCCAACTTTTACGCTTTGCATTAATTCTAGTATTATACCTTGAATTATTTGCAGTTTTTATCTTTTGCATTTATATTATTATTTATTCCCCCATCAGGAGGATGAGGTTCTACTAAGGAATTAATATCAGACTCCAATACATATGTAAATACATTGAGTAATCAATTTAAAAATAATACATATCAAGTAATAAAACAAGTCCAACTTCTGGTCATGTACAAATAAATAGCCCTTAATTAAAGTGGATGCTTCTTCAAGGCATTTACAAGATAGACCACAAGCCATTCTTCTTTTAGCATTAACTAATTGTAGCACGCTGAAACAACTTTGATATTAACTAAGTAACAGAATAATATCCTGGTTTCACAAGCCCTCAGCCTAATTATCCCCATACCATTATGAGGAATTAAAGGACCCTGACTTATAAAGGAATATACTAGTAACATGTCAAGGCTAAATACTTAATTCTAAAATTCTAAGCCAAATAGCTTAATCTTATACTTGCATCTTACTATAATAACCTCAGATGTTCCAGCATCAATCTATTATTTAATATTGATATTGTGCTTACAAAACTTTTTGATGGTATAAATTTGCCATAAAAGAATAGGGACATAACTAAAGTAAGGGAACAATGCTTCCCTAACTTCATGTCAATTCCAGGCAGATGTTATGTAACAGCCAATTGCATTGAGCCAAGCTTAAAGTCTGCCAAGTGTCATAGTGGGGAAATTGAGTCAGGAGAATCCTACCTCAGCTCATGCAGAAAAGTCATTCTCCCTACCTTCCCATGAAAACATCCCCTGCAGTTCATAGATGCAGCTCATGGGCCCCACTCCCCTACCACGGGGTTGCTGGCATCATGGGTCAGTAGCTCAGTCAGTTCCTTAATAACAATACCTGGAGTTAGACTCAGAATAATAGTCCATAATATCTTGCATAGCAAACTCCCATCATCAGGGTTTCAGATGTGAACATCTCTAAAGTAAGCCTTGAGTAGTTTGCCTGTATTCCTACACATGTTCTAGTTCCTGATTAAATAACATCATGAGTAAAATCAAATTTCCATTAAGATCATAAGTTGCTATTCAAATAGATTTGCATCTCTGTTTCTCAAGTTTATTTATCCCTTAATCTGAAAGAATGAGACACTTTCAGGAACTGAATCTTATACGTGTGAGAAGTTCAAACACTAATTCTAACCCTTGCTATGGAATGAATTCAGATCAAAACAGCAGGATCTTCCCTATTTACAGCTCATTACAGAAATTTAGATGCTTTAGTATCTAATCACTAGCCTGAGATCTCTGATGCTGCTTCCATTGAGACTGTTTCTCTGGCCCATTTAAGGCCAGTCCAAGGACACAGCAAACCTAGGAATGAAACTCGAAATTCACAGTAGGTTTGGACATAATTATCAATAATAAATTATTACTGCAACAAAATTAGCTTGCAAATGGAAATCTAGCAGGCCTTCTAAAAATCACAAAAAAGATTTTGCAAAACATTTCTTTGTAAAAATATTTCCCTTTCTTAAAAACAGCTTGCAATTTATCCTGCTACTATAACAAACTAAATTAATTACAAGATTTTACAAGTTCCTTTCTTTGCACAATTACCCAAGTTTCCTTTCACAAAAGTACTTAAACAGTAACTCCAAATAGCTTAGTTAATAATCTTAAATTTTGTAAGTGAGAACCAAATAATTTCAGCTAAAACTTCCTTTTTAATATAGACAAAACTTGGAAGTTCATGATTTCTTAAATTACAGTACTTCAAAATATTACAATACATGATCAGATAGAATGACCTAACAGTTTCTTATCCTATTCATTTTCTTTTCCTCTGACAGTACAATTCTTAATCTAATAACATCTGCATTTTAAAAGAAATAGTTTTTCTAACATAATAGTGATACAATTGTTTGTCAAACTGCACAATTTAGAAATATAACAATATCTTACACATTATAATGTATTTAAAACTTGAAACAACCCATTATCAATTTAGGTAAATGCATTTCTAAATCATTTTGCACAGAGAATCATTCATCTCATCATTAATGTGTTGAAATTATAACCTGAAACCACATTAAGTATTTTCATAATAGTCGAGATTTCAAATGAAAAATTTGCTCTCATAGCAAATATCATTATTATTATTACTTATTAATAACCAAATTATACTCATTAAATTTTAACAGTTTTTCAAAAAATTTTATCACATCCTTTTTAAAAGGCCCAATTCATATGCAACAAAAATCCAGATTAAAAATTGTTTTTAACACCATTTCTACCTCACAATGGTCTCTCAAATTTTTACAGTCTAAGAAAATTTTAGAAGTACAATACAGTTTAGAAACACAAACAATAAGCTTCAGATCACATCAATTACATTTTCAGATTATCACATACAGAAATTATTGATCTTATTACTTTTGGTACTTTAACAATTACATTAAATAAAAGAGTTATTTATAATAATGTCATGTCTAGCATATGCCAGTCATTTTACAATCATGTGACAATATACCTGGGAAGTGGGTTCTACTATTATCCCCTTACAGAACAGTAAACTAAGGTAAATAGACTTTAATCAAATCAAATCTGGATTTATAATTGCTAATGATAAAATTTTTTAAAGTCCAATTCTCTTGGCCATTTAAAAGGAAATGTTATCCATAAATTCACATATTCCCTTAAAAAGACATGTGGCTGTATATACTAGGAAATGCATATAAAGTCTTACAAACATTTTGAAATCACCTGTTATCATCAGGTTAGCTAAAGGATGTGGCCCAGACAAAAAGGAAACCTAAGGTATTTGATTTAATGACAGGTATAGCTAGTTCCCCAGGCAGAAAACTCCAGAGCTTCTAGTGTTACCATAATTAATTGAACAGTACAAGGAAACATTTTAGGATTTTATATAATAATCACAAATCACAATATCCAATATTTTACCATAGCCAATATTTATGTAGTGTTAGATTTAATAAGGCCTTCCTATAGATTTATCCTGAAAGGCAGGTGGACATAATTCCTTCTAAAGCTCTAAAACTTTATCCATTGGTTTTCAAGTCAAGCTATAAAATTTTTATTTTCAATCTTTCTACTTAAAATCAAACTTCCTTACACCCTCTCAACATGCTTAAACCATCTGAAGCTGGCATGAGGGCACCCAGCCCAAGATGGGGGGGGGACACTTAGAGCACATGAGTTTGCTGTTGCCTAGCCCACTCCTATGTGTCCCCAAATGGTTTTATTTTACTCTCCCTTTCATATTTTCACTCAAGCCTTTATTTCTCCTTCCTAATCTTTCAAATTATTTACTCAGACTACCTCTACTTTCCTTTGCATTCCAAATAAAAATCATACTCCAATTTGTCCTGCTTTGTCTTTACTTGTTAGAATCTGGAGGGAGTTAACACTTAATAATTTACAAATCAAGAGAATTATATTTCTTTCACACCCTTCACAAACAGCTTTTATAATGTTAATATGCATTTTAAAAAGTGATTGCATTAAGAAACAGAAAAACCCTTATTTTTTGCAGTTTTAAAAACATTGCCTTGATATCAGATATATTGGTGGGAGGGGTACAAAGACAATAATTTAAACTCTCAGCTTTGGGTTCTGATTAAACCCTGAATTCAAACCCTTAGCTTTTTCCTTTCTCAGCTCTAGCTGTCTTGGGCTGTATGCTCTAGATCTTTATCGGTAGAGGTTTCTTGCTGCTCCGATTTCACCTCTCCTAACTTCTGGGACAGTCCCTCCTTTTTGATTCTGGTATCCGAAGTTGGCCAGTATTGGGACCCCCCCCAAAAAAAAATGTTTTAATCTCCCACTGAAAGCCTGAAGTGGGAGTCCTTTCCCAATGTTCTTTCTCTAATTACAGTCCTTCATTTTAAATCTTTCACCACAAACACGAAACATGACAGTCACAGAGACACAAAGACATGGACAAGACAGTGTGCATGAATCAAATTTTCTTGTTGGCTTTTTAGACCTAGTTTGTTTTTAGGATAAACCAATTTAGAATTAGAATTAGACTGGTCAAAATTCAGCATGTGCCAATTTTTTCTGAGTTACCCTTTAGTTCCTTCTATTAGAATACAATTTACTGGTCAAAATTTAGAGTTATCACATGCGAATTTACTCTGACTGACTCCTAGATAATTACAGAAGATATCCTTCCAGGAGACCTGTCTAGGTCTTTTCCTTCAGAGCCACTTGGAGAAAAAAGAAAACAGACTGCAACCTAAAAGTGGAAGTTCTGATAGATAAGGAGCAGGGATTTGGGGGATAAGATTTACCCACCCTTCAGAGCTGGGACTGCAGGAGAAAACTCCTGTGGGTGCCCAGACCCCAGAACTTTTGAGGTGAAAAAGACTGTTCCCCAAGAATCCAAGCCCAAATCTGAGTTACTCCCTCCCTTCAGCCCTTCCCTTACCCACTGAGAAGGCAAGCAAAATGATATAAATTATACATATTAAATCATGCAGATCATATTTCCATATTAGCCATATTGGAAAAAAAAAAGCAACAACAAAAAAAAGCTAGCAATTTATATTTCAATTTGCACTCAGAGTTCATCAGTTCTCTCTCTGCAGGTGAATAGCACTTTTTCATCATGAGTCCTTTGGAATTATCTTGGATCGTTGTATTGATCAGAATGGAGCTGGATGTTCCTAAAGATACTTTTAAACTAAGGATTTAGGAGTGATTTACTTTCATTTAAAAGACCCCATCCATAGGCTGGACCTTTCCCAAGGGTTAGCTTCAGGGACAAATCACATTGTTTTCTCCTCTCCTCGGGCCAGCCAATAATTTCTGCAGGAGATCATAAGTGTGGTTTGTCCCTGAAGCCAACCAACCCTTGGGAAAAGTCCAGTCTATAGACTGGGTCTTTTAAAGGAGAAGTGGTTAAAATGAATGTTTTAGGGCAACCTTATAAAGTGAAACCAGACTCGAAGGGGCTTCTGAAGAGTGTGTAAAAAGGAGAAGGGATAATCTCACCTACCTCTTTTGTGTCTTGGTGGTATATAGTTCAAGGTTTATGGGCTGACTAGAAGCCTGTGCTGTTTTTGTTTTTTGTTTTTTGTTTTTGCTTTTTGGTGAGGCAGTCAGGATTAAATGACTTGCCCACAGTCACACAGCTAGTAAGTGTCAAGTGTCTGAGGCTGGATTTGAACTCAGGTTCTCCTGACTTCAGGGCTGGTGCTCTATCCACTGCGCCACCTAGCTGCCCCACCTGTGGTGTTTTTTAAAGTTCCATTTGGTAGGGCCATCTCTGGAATGTTTTGTCTTGCACTAATCTGCCAACTAGAACAGCTGGGTGGCTTAGTGGATAGAGCAGTAGGCCTGGAGTCAGGAAGCTTCAGACTTACAAGCTGTGTGACCCTGGGCAAGTCACCTCACTCTATTTGCCTCAGTTTCCTCATATGTAAAATGAGCTGGAGAAGGAGAAATGGCAAGGAAATCCAGTATCTCTGCCAAGAAGACCCCAAAAAGGGATCGTGATGAGTCGGACATGACTGAAAAACATCTAAACGATAATAACAAACTGCCAGAAACACTTCTACTTCTCTACCTACCTGCTGTCTCTCTTAGTCATAGCCTAATAGGAGTGGGGAGGACTACTCAGTCTCTTTCTACCTCTCAAAAATCCTTACATTGCAATGCTGTTTTGCTCAACTCAAGTGAGCAGCCCAGAAGTCATAATATATGGCAATGTGGTGGAGTGGATGGAATGCAGGATTAAGACTTTTTTTTTTTCAACCAAAAACAAGGTTTATTAGAACATCCATCATATTGGGCAGACTCTTAAGAAGTTTGAACATTAGTAAGCTATTGGCTAGGTTATAAGAATCTGACCAGTGGCTAGATTTTAGGAATCTAAGTATCTTAATGGAGACAAGATGGAACTTATATACAGAAAGCCTGTGGGAGGGATGTAGGCGTGGCCAAGTAGTTTGGGGTGATGTGAGGAGGGGCCTAAGGAGATCTGGATGGGAGTAGCCATTAAGCGGAGGGGAGGGGTGTGTGTGGGTGTGTGGGTGTGTGAACAGAACTCCTGGGACATGGACAATGGAGCCTAGCTAGGATTAAGTGTGGGAAATGGCCAGGAGCCATAGGGAGGGCTAGGCTAGGTTAAGTGTAGATTGGGTGTAGCCACAATGAAAGGCCAGTTGATGGGATTGTAGCCTCAGGAGACCACCAGAGATTTGGCCATGTGTGAAAGTACAGGGTTTTTCCCTTTTGGGGTCTAGGTCCCAACCTCATCATTCCCCCCTCAAACAAATGGGGCCCAAATTCTTTTGGTATAAGGGGCAAAGGTCTCGTCTTCTGAAACTGTTTCCTGCTGGCAAGGGGAAGGGCAAAATCAAAGGTGAGGGTGAAGGGTGAAACTCTCTTCTCCTATGAGAGGGGTTAACAGATACACTCTTGACTCAATCGAAGGGAGTGAGCAGGTTGTACAGGTGTTTCAAAAGTCCTTAATGATCAATCACAAAACCTCTAGAATCTGCCAAGATATTTTTAACTGTTCTAACTTTCCCTGTAAACTCCATGATGGAGGATTCAAAGGTGCAGAGGGAAGGGAGTAAGTAAGCCTCAGGGAACCAAAAAGCAACTGCAGTTTTCCCCAATTCCCTAGCACTGAGGGAATTAGCAGAATTGAGCATACACTTCCAGATTGGGCGTCTGTCCTTGTCCTCTATGCTGCGGAAGGTGTACCCAGGTCCATGGCCTTCAACCGACCCAGTGGACTGAGAGCCTGAGAGCATCAGGCCTAGTGTGAGACAGCCTCATAACTATCTTTCAGAAAATCACCTCCAAGCCTTGGTGCTTAGAGAGCGACCCCTAGTACAGAGCAAGAAAGGAGGGGAGGGAGGAGGCTTACATAGCTTCCAGTCTTGCCTAGAGAAGAACTTGGTATTAGGCAGTTTCCCCATATGGGCCACCAAAATGATGCAGTTTAGAGGCTTAGGGGTGCTGAGACCCCAAAATCACAATACGTGGGTCCTGTCCGCAAGAATTTGACCCAAGCCTTCTTTCAGCCAAAGACAAGGTTTATTAGACTATGGGCAGACTCTTAAGGAGTCTGAACATTAGTAAGCTATTGGCTAGATTATAGAATCTGACCAGTGGCTAGATTTTAAGAATCTAAGCCAGGATTAATACTCTTAGGAGCTGACATTGAATCCTGGCTTTACTCCTTACTGCTTGTGTAACCTTGGGCAAGTGGCTTAACCTCTGTTTGCCTTAATCTATTGGAGGAGGAAATGGCAAACCACTCCAGTATCTTTGCCAAGAAAACCCCATACAGGATCACAGAGTCAGACATGACTGATGACAATGAATCAGAAGGCAAAGCTGGAAGATAAGAAGTATAATTAGTATCAGCTGATGGACAGTTGCCAAGTGGCTAACAACTCTTCAGAACAGTGGGACACACACACACACACACACACACACACACGCACCATGCACACACACGCACACATGTGGGGTTTTACACAGCCCTAAGGAAGATGGCAAAAGCTTCTCAGGAAGGCTGCTCAACTACTTTCCTTATTTGGGAAGTTGAATAAAAGATGGGATATCAACTGATTTTGGGGGAGAAAGTTTTAACTTTGGGGTAACTAGTGTTGCCCAAGATCAGGTTAGTTCAGAAGTGTTTCCCTGTAGTTAATCTTGTTATAGGTCAGAATGTGTAGGTCAGGGCTGGGAACCTGCGGCCTTGAGGCCACACGTGAATCCATTTGTATTTAATCCCCTTAATAAAAGGATTTGTTCTGTGAAGTTTGGATTCAGTCAAAGTGCCCCACTTGGCGACCTAGACAACCTTGAGCTGCAGGTTCCCCACCCTGGCTAGGGGCTTGGGGAGCAGCTAGGTGATTCAGTAGAGAGAGCACCAGGCCTGACATCAGGTTTAGGGTTAGAAAGGCCTTTTAACTCTTGTTTAATTCTTTACGGAGGTTCTGTGTCCCCAAATTCATGTCAGGGGGATCTTTCAAAGAAGCACAACAGGGGTCTGAGGTCCCTTGGTTTTCCTCTACTCACCTAGAGTTTTTGGTTTCCTGTGTAAATGCAAGGGAGGATAACCCAATCCTTATCAATTCTTGTATATGTGATGAGGCATCTCTTACTTTGAGCCAACTGGCATACAAAATATAATGGAGAACAAGAAGATTCATAAAACAGAACTTAACAACCAAAATAATGGGTTGGAAGATTTAAGTTTAATTCCTGGTTCAGCTTCTTACTGCCTGTGTGACATTGGAGAAATCAATGAACCCTTCTGAGACTTAGCTATAAAAATGGTGATCTCTAGATCAACAAAGTTCTTTCTAACTATAAATAAGGAATTCTTCCACTAACTCTGTACTGCACTTTATGCGTTTTTAAGCGTCTCATTATCATCACAAATTTATTAGTGAGGAAACTGAGACTTAGACTAGCCCTAAGTCACTCAGCCAGCTTAGGGGGCAGGGGGGGGTCTAGAATTCATTTATTCCAATTCTTTGGCCAGTGAACTATTCACTGAACTTCTCTCTCCAGTCTCTGGTAGCATCCTGGCAATTTTAATTTTGTAGCTTTGCCCTTGGGAATATTTTAGGCACTAGGGAGAAAGTCTGATTCCATACTGTTAGTTTTCAAACCAAAATATTTCCCTTTATTGAAAAAGTAAGGTCATTATTCTTCTTGATGCTCAAGTACATTAAAACAAAGATCACTTCTTATTAAAAATCACTTATTGCTCAATTTGTAAGGTGTGGCAAGTTGAACTTTAGCGAAGTAAGTGAAAAATATGGTCATCCCTTTCTGCCCTTCTCTAATGTTTTTATTGTTATTGATCCCCCATCCCCACTCCATTCATATTCCAATGTGCTTCACTAAAGGCATTTTTTATTTACTTGGTATTTTAATGGATTAGTTGGGGCTTTAGGACAAAAATTCAGTACTTGATTAGGAAAAGAAAATTATTGATGCGTTTTGTTTTGACATGATAGGTACCACTCCCCCAACTCCCCCCAAAAAACAAAAAAACAAAGCCCAAAGTCCTCTGAAAAGTATATTTCCCTGAATAGACGTAAGCAAAACTATCAAATAATGTGATGTTGATTAATGGTACATCCCTTTCCACTTTTGTGCTAGGTGCAGAGCAAACAAAAGCAGGAAAACAATTTATACAGTATCAACAACATTGTAAAACAAACAGCTTTGAAAGACTTAAGAACTCTAATAAACACGGTAACCAACCACAATTCCAGAAAACTCATGATAAAACTCCTTTTCTGTAGAGAGTTGTTTGAACCCTTGTCTTTCAAAGAGGATGAAGAGAATTCTTGAGATTTTTTTTTTAATTTTGTTTTGGCTAGGCGATGGGGTTAAGTGACTTGCCCAGGGTCACACAGCTAGTAAGTGTTATATGTCTGAGGCCACATTTGAACTCAGGTCCTCCTGACTCCAGGGCCGGTGCTCTATCCACTGCACCACTTAGCTGCCCCTTAAAAAGAGATTTTTAAGTATCCTAAGTAAACTGAATAGTAGACTGTGCTTCAGAAATGAGAAATTAAAGTGATAATGGAGAGTCTGGCTGTTATTTTTTGTCAGAGGAAATCATTTTAAATACTTAGCCTTACTTTATAATTTTTAACATTGTTAATGAATTGTATAATCAGTGATTTTGGTATTTATGCTGAGGAGTTATTGCACCAATTTGTACAGGCATTTCCAGGTTTCTCTGAAGCTGTCCCCTTAATCCTTTCTTATAGCACAATAGTATTCTATTTACGTTCATAAACCATGATTTATTCAGCCAACTGATGGACCTCCCCTTAGTTTCCCTTTCTTTGCCACCAAAACAAAGAGCTGCTATAGATATCTTTGTACATCTGGGTCCTTTGCCTCTTTCTTTTATCTCTTCTGGTTATAGACCTAGTATCACTGTGTTAATAACAAGTTTAGTAACTTTTGGGGCGCAATTCCAAATTGCTTTTCAGAATAACTGGACAAATTCATAGCTCCACCAAATAAAGCACGAGTTACACGTCCTTTGGGAAGAGCCATTTGGCTCTTCTATAGAATAGTTTGGGAAGAGCAGAGAATACAATCAAGAAGACCATTTGGAAACCTATTGTAATAATTGAAGCCAGATGGGATGAGGGCCTGAACAAGGTTGGTGGCCATGTAAATGGAGTGAAGGGGTCATAAGTGAAAGATATTTTGAAGTTAGATTGATAAGATTTCGCAACTGATTATATATGGGGAGTGAGGAAGAGAGAAAAGTGGAGAATAACTTTCGAGGTTTTGAAGCTGCATGGCTAAAAGGATGGTGGTGCATCCAATAAAAATAGGGAAGTTTGGAAGAGGGATGAGTTTAGGAGGAAACTGTGGCCTAGAACTCAAGAGACTAGGGTTGGGTATATAGATCTGGGAATCATTTGCATAAAGATAATAATTGAACTTATGGGAATTGGTAAAGTCACCAAAGGGAGAGTGTAGAGAAAAAAGAGGAGAGGGCCAACAGAGTCCTGACGTACACTCAAACTTAGGAGGTGGATATAGATAATGATTCTGCGTAGGAAACTGAGAAGGGGTAGGCATAGAGGTTGGAAGAGAACCAGGAGTGAGCAGTGTCATGACAATTCCAAAGAGGAGAGAGTGTCTAGGGGAGGGTTTGGTGAATAATATCACATGCTACCTAGAGGCCATGAAGGATGAAGACTGAGAGAAGGCCATTGGATTTTATAATTAAGAGATTATTGGTAACCTCAAAAAGCAGTTATAGTCAAGTAAAGACATTACAAGATATTGAAAGTGAGTGGAAGATGAGGAAGTGGGGGTGAGGGATATAGATGGCTTTTTTTTTTCTATGAGTTTGACTCTTTTCTCTCCAAGGGCAAGGTCCTGGAGGAAATGGAGAAGATCAAGAATGCAAGTAGAGGGGTTAGCCTTGAGTGAGAAGAAGGGCCATCTCTTCATCCAAGTCTGGAGCAAAGAGGAAGAGAATATGGGTAGCAAGGTGGGAATGATGTTGAGGGGATTAGAGGTATAAATTTGGGAAGAAGAGAGAGAACCATACCAGATGGTCTCTATGTTCTCTGTAAAGTATAAGACAAGGTCTTTTGCAAAGAAATATGGCGGCATAAGTGGCTTTAAGAGAGAAAGTCTAGGAGCAGCTAGGTGGTGCAGTGGATAGAGTACCGGCCCTGAAGTCAGGAGGACCTGGGTTCAAATCCACCCTCAGACCAAACATTTGACACTTACTAGTTGTGTGACCCTGTGTAAGTCACTTAACCCCAATTACCTAAAAACAAACAAACAAAAACAAAAGAGAAAGTCTGAAATGACTGCTATTGGGAAGTGAGATGTAAAGTTGATTAGAGAATAGTAAAAGTATTACCATTCTGAGGATCTGGTGGAGAATAGATTTAATAAATTTATAGTGGACCCAATTAGTATTGTTATGTGACTTCTTTTGCAGCATTTAGCAGCATGTGAGTAGGAGTGGAAAAGGTGGATGGTGGAGGTAACCAAGGGTTGGAGTTTGGAAAGGCAAGAATGGTGGTAGGACAAGGGGTCAGGGATTCAAAGGCAGAGAATTGTATAGAATGGAACTGGTTAACTATAGAATCAAGATTGGGAAGGAAGGATAGTGAGGCTAAAAGATGGGTTGATGGACTGGGAAAACAGGAAAGGTTAGAGTGAATAGAGGTCACGATAGGGAAGAAGAATGGGCTGAAGAGGACTGGAGTAGCAAGAGAAAGAAAGATAAAATCTAAGAGTAATATTAGACTTCTGGATCATGCAGGCCAAACATTTATATGGTGAATTATATGAACATCTCAGTGTGTGGTTGAGGTGAAGGGTAGAGGGAAGGTACAGGTCGTGTGTCATGATTGAAATAAAGGTAGACTGAGGCAGCAAAGATCTGAGTATGATCCATTTATTAGCTAGGCTAGCAGTCACAAATAAATGGGGCCAATGACTCCTCAGTGGTCTAAGACACGATGTGAGAGAGGACAGGGTCTTTTATTGTGATTAACAGGATGACAGAGCAAAATCTTATAGGTATGTCTCCTGATTGGCCAGATATTGGAAAAAAACCCCCAAAACTCTGATTTCAGTTCGACATTATGATTATTTGGAGCTACCCTTCTGAAACCATCTGGTTGTTTATATGATATTGTTTGTCTTTCATTTTCTTTTACTTTTTTTTTTTGTCTAGGCAATGGGGTTAAGTGACTTGCCCACAGTCACACAGCTAATAAGTGTCAAGGGTCTGAGGCCAGATTTGAACTCAGGTCTTCCTGACTCCAGGACTGGCGCTCTATCCACTGCGCCACCTAGTTGCCCTTTGTCCTTCATTTTCAAAGAGGACCAGTGATATCACAGGTGATGTCTTGACTTGTGAGTAAATTGGATTTAAGTGAAGGAGAGTTGTGCAAGGTTGTCAGCTTCGCTCTTTCTTCCTGAGTCATTGATAGGGCCCTATCCACTATGCCAAAGGGTCAGGGGCACAACCTGAACTAGATCTGATGGCTTGTGATGTTCAGCTGAGGAAGTGCTAACACATTCTATTTCCTGATGGCATATTTCTAGCAGTGATAATTAAAAGAAGGATGACTCCTGATGATAGATTCTTGGGTTTTTGAACTTGGTTGAGAGTCCTTTGTAAAAGATCTTGGTTTTAAGTGTGAAATCAGAGATTCCCAAGACCTGGAATCCAGAGTTCACTTATTCACTCTTTCACTTCACATAACCAATCAGCTGCTGAATGCTGTTTCTAACTCCACATCCTCTTGCATTGGACCCCTTCTCTCTGTTACACTTGCTACCCTGGCCCCACTACCTGAAGGCCAGGTGTGTTACATTCCACCCCTCCCCAAGGGTTCTCCAGTACCTTACAGGGATTAGAGGCTGTCTAGTTTTCAACAAAGGCTCCAGCCTTCACTGATGCTATTCCCTCAAGTATAGGGATTGGTCCCTGCTCCCCAATTCTATTTAATCACCAACAGTTGGATTGGCTTTTACAAAGAAATATTTGCTTCAAAAGATATAACCACAAATATACATACTTGCTAGCCAACAGGTGGGGCTTAAATCCCTTTCCTCAATCTCTGGGAGAGGGAAAGGGTTACTTTCATAGTTTAGCTCAGTTCCTGGAAAGCACAGTCCTAAGTTCCAAATCCAAAACAATCCTTAGGCTTGTGTTCCAAGCCAGTTCTCCTGGCTACCTGGCTGCAACATCCCGCCTGCAACACTTATTCCAGGATTGCCACGGCTCAAACTCCCTGGTCCAGCGGGGCTTACCTGTGGCACGTGAAACAGAAGGATAGATGAAACAAAACAGGGATAATTATCTCCCTAGGCCTATTTCTTAGAGTCAGGGTGAAAAAGAAGTTCAGGGCTCTGGGCGTATGTGTGAACTATCTACAGTCTAGCTAGTTTTAAAGGTGAAGCCTGTTCTGGCTAAGCAGCCAATCAAAGGAGGCTACTTGTGGTAGAGGAACTCAGGGAAGCAGGGGACCTCCATGTTAGGTGAACTGGGAATGCACAGGCAAGCCTTCTTATGCCCCTGCTCACGCGACTTTTGTTGTTCAGTTGTTACAGTTGTGTCTGACTCTTTGTGACCCTTTTTGGGGTTTCCTTCTCCAGCTCATTTTACAGATGAGGGAACTGAGGCCAACAGGATTAAGTGACTTGCCCAAGGTCACACAGCCAGTAAGTGTCTGAAGCCAGATTTGAATTTAGGAAGAAGAGTCCAGGCCTGGCACTCTATTCACTTTGCCACCTAGCTGGCCCATTCACACAACTACTTCCTTAATTTAAAGCACTCCTCGCTGCTTGCCTATTATTGGAACAACTCTTAACTGGTATCCCTTCCTCAAATACCTTCTTTCAGTGGGTGGAGCACTGAACCTGGAGTCAGAAAGGTCTGAGTTCAAATCTGACCTCAGATACTGACTAGTTGTGTGACCCTGGGCAAATCACTTACCCCTGTTTGCCTCAGTTTCCTCTTTTGTAAAATGAACTGGAGTAAGAAATGGCAAACCACACATCTTTGCCAAAAAAACCCTAAATGGGGTCAGGAATAGTTGGACATGACTGAAAAGGACTCAAGAACAACTATAGCAGAGGAACGGCAATGTGGCTTACTACTTAGCTGATTACCAGCTGTTTCGACCATGAGTCAGTCATGGCATTTCTGGGCCTCAGTTTCCTCATCTGTGAAACGAGCTGGAGAAGGAAATGCCAAACCACTGCAGTATCTTTGCCAAGAAGACCCCAAATGGGGTCACGAAGAGTCGGACAGGACTGAAAAGGACTCAACAACAACAATACTTAATTGCCCAGATGATTTTCCTTAAGTGCCTGTCTGACAATGTCACTCTCTACTCAATAAATTCTAGTGGCTTCCTGTTGCCTCTAGAGTCAATATCTTCTGTTTAGCTTTTAAAGCCCTCACAACTATGCCTCTGCAGATATTTCTGGCCTTATTGTACATAATGACATCAGCCTCCTGAACTTAATCCCCACCCCATCCCACTCTGTAATTTAGCCAAACTGGCTTTGTCTCTATTAGTCACCCATAATACTCCATCTCAGATCTCTGGGCATTCACATCATCCCTGGCTTTTCTCCTTGTCCACCTCCGCGTCAGGGAATCCCTTTCTTCCTCCAAGATGTAGCTGAAGCAACGCCTTCTGGATGGAGTTTTTTCTGGATGCCCTCCACTGCTGGTACCCTCTCTCCCAAGCTACTTTGTATTGATTTGTATCATCCTCTTTATGTTTATTCTATTCATACTTAGTTTCTTCATATATGAAATGGGAATAATAATAGCACCTACCTCATACAGTTGTCCTGAGGATCAAATGAGTTGATAAATATGGGGTGTCTCAAAAATCTTAGTGCTCTAGGTTTAAGCTTAAAATGGCACTAAGACTTTTGGGGTACCTTTTATTTGTAAAGCACTTGACCAACATTAAAGCACTATATAAATACTAAATAAATGCTAGCTATATACTTATATGGACAGCTAAGTGACGCAGTGAATAAAGCACCAGACTTGGAACCAGGAAGACTAATCTTTATGAGTTCAAATCTGACCTCAGACACTTATTAGCTGGGTGCTGCTAAGTAAGTCATTAGCCCTGTTTACCTCGGTTTCCTCATCTGCAAAATGAGCTGCAGAAGGAAATGGCAAAGTCCTCCAATATCTTTTCCCGGAAAACCTCAAGTTAGGTCACAAAGAGTCAGACACAACTGAAATGACTGAACAACAATATACTTATATGTGTTCATGTCGCCCCTCCTCTTAGAATGTATGCTCCTCATAAATAGGGATTGTTTCATTTATTGTATTTGTATTCTCTAGTGCCTAGCATCATGCCCGGCACATAGTTATTGTTCATCTTTTGTTCTCAAAGAGAACCAATGGCATCATGAGGGTGATGCCTTGACTTGCAAGTGAATTGGATTTAAGTGAGGCAAAGTGTGGCAAAGTTGTCCGCTTTACTCTCTCCTCTAGAGTCACTGGGGTCCGGTGACAGGAAAAAAGTCAAGACAACTGGTGGTGGCCCAGGATGCAGTGGGTAACCTTGGCCTTTCTAAATTAAGTCTTTCTGAAGCTTTAAATGCATGCTCCTGATGGATTCATTCAATAAGCATTTGTTAATTCCCTGCTTTATGTTAGGCACTATACTAGATGCTCCAGATACAAAGACAGAAATGAAACAGTCCTTGCCCTCAAGGAACTTACATTCTATTGAACACAGAGTGATAGCATTCTGTTTTGAAAATAGATAATGCATTACTTCTTGCTTGATTATCTTTCAGCATTTCATCAGTGCCTCGGAGGCATGATGAAGCAGATGTTGTTCTGGACACTGTTCCTTTTACTTGGGAATTTCTGCCTAGCAGGTATGATGCCATTTGTTCTTCTGTGGATCATTTGATTTTCATCATTCCCTTCTGAAATGGAGTATTAATTATTTTTTCAACCAAAGACAAGGTTTATTAGAACATCCGTTATGTTGGGCAGACTCTTAGGGAGTCTGAATATTAGTGAGCTATTGGCTAGATTTTAAGAATCTGAGCAGTGGCTAGATTATAAGAATGTGAGTCCCTTAATGGAGACAAGATGGATCTTATATACAGAAAGACTATGGGAGGGATCTAGGAGTGGCCAAGCAGTCTAGGGGGGGGGCAGGGCTAGATGATGAGGTAATAGAATGCCAGGGACCTGGACCATGTGGCCAAGGGAGAATGGAGCCTAGCTAGGATTAAGGGTGGGAAGTGGCCTGGGCCATAGGGAGGTAGGACAGTGGAGGGTTAGGCTAGGTTAAGGGTAACAGAGAATTAGGAAATTGGGTGTAGGCAATAACAAAAGGCCAGTTGGGGGGATTATAGCCTCAGGTGAATGCCAGAGATTTGGCCACATGGGAAAGTCTAGGTTTTTTCCTTTCTGGGGTGCAGATCCCAACCCCATCATTATCCCCTCAAACAAAGGACCCAAATTCTTTTGGGGTAAGGGGCAAAGGTCTCAGCTTCTGAAACTGCTTCCTGCTGGCAAGGGGCATAGGGCTGTCCCTGCCTCGAGGGTGTCCCAAAGAGGAGGTTGACTGGAATCCAGTACAGGCTGCATCCAGGGAACAATGGGGATGGAGTGTTAATTTTATGATCTCCATTTGTCCATTCAGTGGCTCCCACTTGGGGCAGTGAATGGGTTTGTGAAAGATGGTCTTTGGCAATGAGCAGAGAGGGAAAACGGCAAAATTCTTATTTTTTCTGCCTTAAAAATGGTTTTCATAGTTATTTACACAAATTGAATAAGAAGCAAGTGTCTAGGGATTCTCTCTTTCTCTCTCTATACATACATGTACATATACACATACATACGTACATGCACACATACACACACCTACTTCTAATTTTCTGCTTTCTGGGTAGCTAAAGGGAATTCCTTGAGGCAGCTGGTGGCTTAGTGGATAGAGCACTGGGCTTGGAGTCAGGAAGACCTGAGTTCAAATCTGACCTCAGACCAGACACTTGCCACTCACCAGCTGTGTGACGCTGGGCAAGTCACTTAACCCCAATTGCCTAAAAAAATGGCAAACTGTTCTAGTATCTTTGCCAAGAAAACCCATGGACAGCTGTGGTCCATGGGGTCATGAAGAGTCAGACATGACTGAAGAGGAACAACAAAGTGAATGTCTACCTGGGGAATATAGAAATGGACAGAATTTTGGGCGGTGGACTTAGGTAGTGTCTGGGAAATAGAAAACATCAATACATTGCTCTAGCCTTTCACAAATGAGGAAAGAATGGGTGATGTTGAATTTTGAGGAGTTAAGGAGGGTAATTGAGGGAATTCCTTTTGGATGACCTTAATTTTGTCAGTAAAATAAGAACCTCAGTCATCTGTTATAAATGTTGGAGGGTTATTGGGGTTTTTGGAAGAGAGAAAAAGATCTAGAACAATTGCTGTGTGGAATAGAATATGAAATAAGGATTATATAGAAGGACTTTGTTTTGTTTTTGTTTTTTAGCAGTAGTGAGACCAAGTTGAGGTTATGCACCATAACCATCATTGCCTGATTGGTCTCATCCACCATAGCTTTGGAGAAACCAAAATGCTTAGAGTCTGCCATCCAAATGAATCTAAGGAAGCACAAAAGTGGAGCTCAGAAGTCCAGGTCATTGTCTTTTTCCTGCTTTTAATAAAAACATATAGCCAACTCCTAGGAGCCATGATGTTTTGCGTTAGCTGGAAGTCTCCAGGACTCCCAGGAAACTTGGACTCTGAGCCTTCTCTGTAAACCTTGTGTCAAAGAGAGCATCATCACAAGCAGAACTTGAGTATGCTTTGGTAGGGTTTCTCTATCTCTTGGCTCACAGGGTACACATCCCCACCTCCTGCTAGAAAACTTGTAAGCAAGCAGTTCACAATTTTACAGAAGAAAGTTTTAGTAAAAGAAGGAGGAAAACAAATCAGAAATTCTTACTTACTCTCTTGAGTCAGAGTCCCAAATATGAATGCTCCATTGGTAAATATTCCTCAGGCTAAATCCTGTCTTGGGCCCAATGTTTTCTGTTCTCAAAATGAATGAATGAAGTGTGTTGACTGTCTGTCTGTTTCCCATGCCTAACTGTCTCTACTTCCCAGTTTCTATCTCTTTCTTTAGTTATTTCTCTTTCTTTCCATTTCTCCCTCCTTCTCTCTCTCTAGTTTCCTATCCCTCCTCAGAGCTTCATAACATGGCTTTCCTGCCCAATGGATTCTCAAACCCCTCATGTAAGGGGGCAATGATCCTCTAGAATTCTCTAATTCTTGAGTACTGTTTCCCCAGTGCAAAGCGAGAGCAAAACTGTCAAAGTCCTCTTCATCCCAGTTGCCATCAGCCTTGTCTGGCTCTCTCTTCCTTTTTAAAATTTTTTTTGAGTCTCCACCCATCGCCGTATGCATTATTCACTTCAGGAAAAAAATACACAAGCTACATGTTTTCAGCAAAAGGTACAGTGAGGACAGTATCTATCTTTTCTTATTACTCTTGTTTTCATGTGATTTATAGATCTGCCGGAGAAGCCAGAAAACATTTCCTGCATTTTCTATTATAAGAAGAATTTCACTTGTACTTGGAGTCCAGAAAAGGAAGTCTCTCCTACAGTGTACACTGTGAAAAGAACTTAGTAAGTATGAGGTGGGCTTGCAAGATGGGAGAAGGGGCTGAAAGTTCTTAATTCATTCTGGGTATAAGTCAGTTGCGATGTAAGATACTTTCTCTCTTCCAGTAGTTTGGTACTCTGGACACCACACGATAAGAATAAGTGATGTATGTAGTGATATGTTACCTCATCAGAGCCTTACCACAAACTCCATGAGGTGGCCACTACAGCTTTCAAGGGTGTGTTGGAGTCAGCTTGAACCAGTTCTTCAGAGCTGATTGTTAAATTTTCAGTGTGAGCATTTACACTGCAAATATTTATAAATACTGCAAATCAGGGCTTGATTTATTGTTTTGTTGATTGTCTAGGCTTAAGAAAATGATGGAGAAAATGTTAATAATGCAAATTAAACTTAAAAGGGCATTGTGTGTACATTTTTCAGGCAGCTGGTTGTTAAATATTTAACAACACACCACTGACAGATTAATTATCTCTATTTTGTGGATGCAGAAACTTAGACTCAGAGAAGTTAAGTGACTTGCCCAAGGTTGCAAAGCAAGGAGGGGCTTAGAACCCAACAAATATTGGTGCCTCATTCACTATGTCATGCTGCCTCTTGTCCAGTGGTCAGGAGCTAGGATATCAGGAATTTAGTGCCCTCCCTGACAGGATGAACACCCAAAGAGAGGAGAGAGAGAGAGGGACAAGAATAACTTCCCTTAGGGAAGTCAGACTGGCTAAGATAGCAACTCATGCTAAGTATGATGAGACTGCTGAAGCATGGCCAACTATTTCATGGAATGTGATATGATAAGTGTGGAAAGATCCCTGAACTTGGGAATCAGGAGGGCTGGGCTCTAGGACCAGTTCTGCTACCAATCAACTCTAGACTTTCAAGTCCTCATCTGTAAAAGAGGTAGGAGGGTTGGACTGGGTCTTTTACATTCTATGATTTAATTTTGCGCGCAAAGTACTATGGATACTAAGAAAGGCAATAATATCCCCTGCCCTCCAGGACCTCACACTGGAATGGGAGAGACAATATGTTAATAACTTTAGGCATAAAAGATACATACAGAGTAAATGGAAAATTACCTCAAAGGGAAAGTGCTAGCAGTAGGAGGGACCAGGAAAGGACTCCTGCCACATGTGGAATTTGAGCTAAGTCTTGAAGGATGCCAGGAAAGCCAGATAAGGTGCTGCCTCTGCCTTTGTAAAGTTCCCAGTCTAATGAGGAAGATATGATCTATTATCTCTTTGTCTAACTATCATCTATCTATCTATCTATCTATCTATCTATCTATCTATCTATCTATCTATCTATCTATCTATCTATCTATCACCGGTGTTTCCTCAATACTTAAACTCTCTTTCTGGCTCCTTACAGTAGCTTTGACCTGAAAGTTCTGGATTTTGTCCATGCCATGACATTCCTTGGAGTTTTCATTTTGGAGTTTCATTCAAAGGTGACTGATGGATTCTTCCTAGTTTCACTTTGCTGTCTGGTTGTGAAAGGTTTGAGTAGTTTTCTTTCTTTCACTATTCCTTGAAATATTCTATCCATGCTCTTTTTTGGTCATGGCTTTTAAATAGTACAGTGATTCTTAAGTTATCTCTACTTGATCTATTTTCCAGGTGAGTTATTTTTGATATGATATACCTTAAATTTTTTTTTCTATTTTTTCAATCTTTTGACTTTGTTTTAATATTTCTTGCTGTCTCATGGAATCACTCACTTCCATTTGGTCTATTCTAATTTTCAAGGAGTCATTTACTTGAGTAAGGTTTCAGTCTTTCTGATAAGCTGTTAAATCTCTTTGCAAGTCTCTTTTCCATGGCTTATTTCTTTTCTACTTTCTTCCTTTTTCACTCTAATTTAACTTATTTTAAAAAATATGTATTTATTTTAGTTTTCAGCATTCACTTCCATAAGATTTTGAGTTTTAAATTTCTCCTTCCTTCCCCTCCCTCCTCCCCAAGATGGCATGCAATCTGATATAGTCTATACATTAAAACCATATTAAATATATTTCTACATTAGTCATGTTGTAAAGAAGAATTAGAACCAAGGGGGAAAACTGTGAGAAAGAAAAAATGGAAAAAAGAGAGAGAAAATAGTATGTTTTGATTTGCATTCAGACTCCATAGTTCTTTCTCTGGATGTGTATAGCATTTTCTATCACGAGTCTTTTGGAATTGTCTTAGATCATTACATTGCTGAGAAGAGCTAAGTCTATCAGAGTTGTTCACCATACAGTGTAGGTGTTACTGTGTACAGTGTTCTCCTGGTTCTGCTCATTTCACTCAGCATCAGTTCATGCAAGTCTTTCCAGATTTTTCTGAAGTCTACCTGCTCATCATTTCTTATGGAAGCAATAGTATTCCATTACATTCATATACCACGATTTGTTCAGCCATTCCCCAATTGATGGACATCCTCTCAATTTCTAATTCTTTGCCACCACATAAAGAGCTGGTATAAATATTTTTATACATGTGGGTCCTTTTCCCATTTGTATGATCTCTTTGGGATACAGCCCTAGAAGTGCTATTGCTGGGTCAAAGGGTATGCACAGTTTTGTAGCCCTTGTACTGTCTCACTCTTCCCAGCTTGTTATTATTTTGTTGTTGAGTTGTTTCAGTCATGTCTGACTCTCTGTGACCCCATTTGTTTTGTTTTGTTTTTTGGCAAAGATATTGGAGTGGTTTGCTATTTCATTTTCCAGTTCATTTTACTGAGAAAACAGAAGCAAACAGGATTAAATGACTTGCCCAAGGTCACACAGCTAGTAAGTGTCTGAGGCCAGATTTGAACTTGAGTTCTCCTGGCTCCAGGGCTGGTACTCTATCCACTCCCCCACCTTCCCAGCTTAGAATTGTTTAAAAAAATAACACAAAATCATCCCTTAAATTAGTAGGAATTTTGGCAATGATTTTGCTAGGAATCAAAACAAAAGATTGTTTCTGTTTTTAATTAAATATAATGTTTAAACCTGCTAAATTTTTTTTAATTAAATTTGTAAATAACTGATTCTTACAAAAATAAAAGTAGGCACATGATTATGTTTTTAGATGTGTGTACTGTTAGACTCTAGTATGCAGATGGTTCTAGGGATTTCTTTTTGGCCACCTCTGCAACTGAAGTGTCACTTGGTATAGATTAGTCTTTCTCAAACTTTTTGTTCTCAGGACCCCTTTATATTCTTAAAAACTATTGTGAACTCCCAAAGCTTTTGTTTATATGGGTTATATCTATCAATATTTACCATATTAGAAATTAAAATGTCTTAGCATTGTTATGAAAATAGTTTTGACCTCATACACCCCTGATAGGGCTTTGGGGGTCCCCAGAAGTTCCTGGATCACACATCGGGAACTACTTGGTCTAGACAAAGACGCTATTGGCATATATCTTGAAACTGATACAATAACTGGTATAGAAGCCTCTTTAAACAGTCATCATATATATATATATATATATATATATATATATATATATACATATGTACATGTGTATCTATATATCTGTATCTATATATATATATACATATGTACATGCGTATCTATATATCTATATCTATATCTATATCTATATCTATATCTATCTATATCTATATCTATATCTATATCTATATCTATATCTATATCTATATCTATATCTATCTATCTATATATGTATATACATATGTACATGTGTATCTATATATCTATATCTATATATATTTTTGTGAGGCAATTGGGGTTAAGTGACTTGCCCAGAGTCACACAGCTAGTGAGTGTTATATGTCTGAGGCTGGATTTGAACTCAGGTCCTCCTGACTCCAGGGCTGGTGCTCTATCCACTGTGCCACCTAGCTGCCCCCCCATATATTTTTCAAACTGACTTCACAAGAGGGCAGCCTCAGCAGCAGCTTCTCTACTCATTTTTTGCAGTGGTGGTCCTGAAGAAGTTAAGCTTCAGGGTCAGGCAGGCTCTTCGCCTTTTCCTTCAGGCTTTAAAAATAAGATAACTACATTCTTCTTTTTGTACTGACCTTACCTAGAAGTTCAACAACCCTAGAACATTTGGCTGTTCATTGTGTTGCTGTAACCAGTACTCTCCAAAGAACTGCAGTAAATAGATCATCTCCCAAGCTCCATCCAAGACAAGGGCTGTAAATCAGTTTGCTAGCTTTGGATGGGTGGAGTGGAAGAGGCTTTTGTAGACTGTCCTGAAGGCCTTGTGGGTGTGTTGGATTTTGGCTAGTGAAGGGTGGTGGTACTGATTTGCAACTTTTTTTAGATTTAAGACCTCATATCTGACACTAAGCCATCAGGACAGAGCTACATGTATAATATCCCAGAAAGGAAAAGGAAAATATATCTCAGAGCGTGACCTCCCTTATATTTGAAATTTGTTTTCAATGATTAGTCAGATAATTAGATATTACCGTAAATTATACAGAGGCAACAAACTGACTCAGGCTCAGGGTTAGAATGAAATGACACCCTCATGGATCAATGCAATAAAAACAATTTTACTTAAGATTAGTAAAAGGACACATTTCATAGAGTTAAAAAGATACTAATGGATAAACCACTACTCCTTTTAGCCTCCAAATTCAGTACAGTAACTGGCCAAACAAAGTGGATTGTCCTGAGGGCCACAGGGGAGGGTTGGATTCTGACAGATGTGTTCTTACATTATTAATTTGGAACATTTGCATCCCAAATCCCATATTAGGCATGGCGCCATTGAGACAGAACTATACACACAACCTCTTGGATGAGGAAAGGAAAATGTGTCAAAACATGACCTCATTGAAAATGTTTTTTCCACTTGAGGGATTAGATAGCATATTGTATGCAAGCATAATAACATATGGCAGAATTTTGTCAATTGTAGAACTGTTTTTTTTCGTAAGATAGTAAGGCCATGTGTGAGGATTTTAACTCTTCCATTCCATGACTTTTGTGCTGTTACATAACCAAACCTTTTGCCAACGGTCGAGGACTTATGTGTGTGTTTGGGAGGTTTCTCAAAGAGTGATTTTCCTCTGTCCACTCAGACAATACCCTCTTTTGCTTTTTTTTTTTCCTAATTACATTTAAAGAAAATCTGAAATTGACAAATACCAAATAAAACGAGCATTTCCATATACAAAGTAGGATAGAAAAAAACATTTGTACATGGAACTGTGAATTTCTGTTATGTACAGCTTACTTTTCCTTTTGTGGATACAGTAAATTCAACATGTAACAATTAAAGCTGTCTTCTGCCTTTTTTTTTTTTGCCTATTCTCTTCTGTGCATTTTTTGATTGCTTCCATGACTCTCTTTTTTTCTCTTTGAGCAGCCCTATTACTAGTTACCCTTTCCTTACTAACTCCTTTATTCCTAATTGCAAAGCAAAATAAAACAAAACCAAAACCCCCAAACAAACAAAAAACCCAAAACCTTTGCAACAAATATGCATAGTCAAGCAAGACAAATTCCCATGTTAGCTGTGTCTTAAAACGTGTGCTATATTCTGCACCTTCAGTCCTTCTGGAGGTGGGCAGCATATTTCATCGTCAGTACTATGGAATTATGGTTGGTCATGGCATTGATCAGAGTTCTTAAGTTTTTCAAAGCTGTTTTTCTTTACAGTGTTGTTATAGTACACATTTTCCTGGTTCTCCTTACTTTACTCTGGATCAGTTCATGCAAGTCTTCCTAGGTTTCTCTGAAACCATCTCTTTCATGATTTCTTACAGCATAATGATGAATGTTGATAGCTAGTCTTTACATAGCATTGTAATCTCATTTGATCCTCACAGTAACTCTATGAAGGAGGTGCTGTTATTATCTCCATTTCACAGATGGGGAAAATGAGGCTGGGAGAGCCTTGGTTAAGTGACTTTCCCAATGTCATGTACCCAATAAGTTTTTGAGGAAAAGCTCATTCAAACTCAGGTTTTCTTGATTCCAAGTCCAGCATTCTCTCTACTACTCCACTTAACTGCCTAAAATAATACTCCATTGCCTTCATATACCATAATTTGTTTATCCATTCTTCAACTGATGGGGGCACCCTTGGTTTTTGGTTCTTTGCCATAAGAAACTGCTGCCTTCAATATTTTTGTATATATAGGTTCTTTTCCTGTTTCTTTGATTTCTTTAGGGGGTATTGATAAATAAATAGTATACATAATTAGTGATTTGGGGGATATAGTTCCAAATTGCTTTCCAGAATTGCTGGATCAATTTACAGCTCCACCAACAGTATATTCATGTGCCTATTTTCCCACACCACCTAAATTAATTATCATTTTCTTTTTTGGTCATCTTTGCAAATTCCATGAGTGTGAGGAATTAATTTAATTTGCATTTTTCTAATTATTAGTGATTTAGAACATATCTTTGGCTCATCACAACTTAGGTTTCTTCCTGATTTTATTGGAAAAATGTATAGCCATTATAAGTAATGTTGGGTTTTGGTTTTAGAAACATACTGTTATATTAAGGAAAGATTCATTTATTCCTATTCTTTTTTTTTTTAAATAACAGCAATGACTTTTTGTCAAAAGCTTTTAAAAGCATTTATTGGATGTAATTGTGATAATTTTTGGTATTAATGTGGTGTATAAAGTTTATAGTTTTCATTGTACTGAACCAATCCACTTCTGGATATGTCTGCTTGGACACACCATTATCACCTTATACTTAACATGTCTCAAGCAGAACTCCATTATCTTTTTCCTTGACCCTCTACCCTTTCTTATTTATATTATAGTCACCCAGGTTTGCAACTTTGGTGTTATCCTCAACTCTTCCTTTACCTCCCCCACTCTTAGCCAAACAATTACTGAATTTTTTTTCAGTCTAACCACAGCATTTCTGGTCTATCCCCTTTTCTCTTCTTGCTGCTTTATTTAGACTTACTTCACTGCATTAATTCATCCAAGTCTTCTCAGGTTTTTCTAAAATTGTCCCCTTCATAAATTTTTATACCATACTAATATACTATCACATTCATATATGTTCGGCTATTACTCAACTGATTTATTGGTAGTCTTATTTGTATAGCACTAAATAAGTTAATTAACTTAGGTAATATTGTCATTTTTATTATATTGGCTTATTTTGCCCTTGAGCATTTAATATTTTTTCAGTTGTGTCGGTCTGTCTTCATGTGTTTTGTAGTTGTATTCTTTTAATTTCTGTGTGTATCTTGGTGGGTAGACTCTCAAGTATTTTATACTTTCTGTAGTTGTTTTGAATGGAATTTTCCTTCCTATCTTTTCCTAGTCTATATTCTTGGAAATATACAGAAATGATGATGATTTATGTAAATTTATTTTATATTCCTCAAATTTATTGAAATCATTCATTGCTTCAGTTAGTTTTAGTTGACTCTCTACAATTCTTTATGTATGTCATCAAATCATTTACAAAAAGGGATAATTTTGTTTCTTCTTTGTCTATGCTTATTCCCTCAATTTCTTTTTCTCGTCTTGTTGCCTTTGCTAGCACTATATTGAATAGTAGCAGTGACAATGGACATCTTTGCTTTACTCCCGGTCTTATTGGCAATAACTCTAGTTTATCACCAGGACATATAATTCTAGGTCATGATTTTGGATAGATACTATTTACCATCTTAATAAAAAGTCCATTTGTTTCTCCGTTTTCTAGTATTTTTTAAAAAACAGGAATGTGTGTTGTATTTTGTCCAAAGCTCTTTCTGTGTCTATTGATATAATTATGGTTTTCTGTTATTATTATTAATATGGTCAATTTTGAACCACATTATCCTTTTAAGGTAACTAAATTCATGTCTCACCATGTTTATGTTTAAAGCTTATTTGGTACAGCCAGAGACTTTTGCACAAGTGAAAATCGTACATCATGTTCTTTCTTCTTCCCGAATTTGCCATATCCTCATAATTACTCCATTGAAGTGGAAGCTAAAAATGTTTTTGGCGAGCACAAGTCTAACGTCACATATTGGTACTTGGAAAACATAGGTGAGTGTCAGCCAGTAATATAAAAGCTTTTATTTTAAAGTGTTTGGCTCATAGAGCAGATAGGGTCCCAGCTTAGGTTTGTGATGCATAGCTGCTATTGTGTATATCACAGGAAAACTGACTTGTCAGTAAGAGGAAACGAAGAACCCCAACCAATGCTAAGGGATAACAGCTATGGGGAAAGAAAACCTAAAACAAAATAAACTCTATTCTCAGTGACTCCCATCTTTTCACTCTAGTATTAATTATGCTTAAAGTAACCAAGAGCTAGAATTATTCTTTGAATATATAGAAGGGAGAAACAGTAAAGCTCTCCATTCTTTCTCATTTGTCTCTTTAAATTTATTGGTATTTTATGTTTTTACATCGCCTTCATTTCCAAATACATTCCTCCTTTCTTTCTGCATAATGAGGCATCCCTTGTTGTCAAAATTAAAAAAATATATATCATATTAATTCTTGGCTTTCTCAGTCCCTTGAGAGAATTAATCTTCACTGTGGTATTTTAAATGTTAGCTAACATTTTTAAATAGTGTGGAAATATGAGTGTGTCCAATTCATATAATGGTATATTTCTTAAGTTCTAACACATCTGTGGAACAAATGATTTCATTCGTACAAATGTCCATGGTATCTTTAATTTTGCATATGTACCATGGTCTAATTTATAGTAAGAATGAAGGACAGCTTGGATTAGTGAAAATTCTGAATTATGGAATATCTTTAAGGAAGAAACTCATTTTAAAAATTTTGTTATTGAGGGCTAATTAATTGTCGCCAGAAGAGGTCTTGCTAAATCTGCCTTGGCACAAGATAAAGACTCCTTTGTCTTATTTATTTTACTTCTTTATATGCCAGTGAATTTGCTTCTTTATATGCCAGTGAGTTATTTCAAGTTTTAAGGCTTGAAAATAGTCTACTTTTATAATAATAACTTGTATTTTTATAGTATAAATTACTCAAGGAAGAACTTTCTATCTGAGAAGAGCTGTCATAAAAACTGGAAAACAGTTTGGCAGAAATTAGATTCAGACTATCAGCTTATGCCATATTACTATAATAAACTCAGGATACTTAAACAACCTTAATATTAAGTCACAATGTAAGAAAATTGGTAAAGGGCCAGATCAGTTACCACTTACAGCTACAAAGAAGGAAGAGAAGTGATCATGAAAGGCTAAAATGCAGAAATTTTGTTTCATGATGTTGAAAAGCTTTTGCAGTAACAAAATCAAGGCAAATGGATGAGAGGGGAAACTTGTTCGTCTTTGCATCAAATATCTCTGATAAAGGTCTGATATTCTAGATATCTGGGGAACTAGCACAAATATGTAAGAGCAAGCAACATTCCCCAAAGGATAAATGGTCATGAGATAGAAACAAATATTTCTTAAAAGACTTGCAAATTGTTAGCAACCATGTGAAAAATTGGTCTAAATCAGCACTTCTTAAACTGTGGGTTGCCACCCTCTATGGGGTAGCAAAAAGTTTGGCAACAGTAAAAGGTTTCTGAACATGCAAAGATCCAAAATTAATTAAAAATCAAACACTTGATGATTCTGAGGTGTTTCTGGCAGTGCTTACCTATATTGAATCATGCAACTTCGCTGCAGCCTTGGTTCTGAACACAGAGCGTGCACACTTTGCACTGTGCATACTCTTAGGCCATGCACACCAATGGAAGCTGCCAAAATGCAAAAAGGGTCGGGTGAGTGGGAAAAGTTTAAGAAGCTCTGGTCTAAATAATAAGAGGAATATAGACCAAATCAACTCCAAGATTTCATGTCATATGTATACCCAGCAAATTGGCAAAGATGACATGATGGCAATAGTCAATGAGTCAGTGGTGTGGCTGTAGAAAGACAGGCATACTGGTATACTTCAGTGGAGCTGTCAATTACTACAACTATTTTGAAAAGCAATTTGGAATTATGCTAAGAAAAGGATTGAAATATCAGTAACCTTTGACCCAGAGGACCCACTGCTACTAATATACCCCAGGGAGGTCAAAGAAAGAAAGAAAGGTCCAATATATACTCCAAAGTATTCATAGAAGCATTTCTGTGGTGGCAAAGAATTTGGAAACAAAGTGAATGGCCAGCAATTAGCGGATGGCTGAACAAATTGTGATACATGCCTGTAAAGGAGTATTATTATACCTTAAAAAAAAGATGAATAGGAAGAATTTGGAGAAGCATGGGAAAATTTAAATGAAGTGATGCACAGTGAAAGAAGCAGAACTAAGAAAGTTATATATATATGTATATCTATCTATCTATCTATCTAAGAGAGAGAGAGAGAGAGAGAGAGAGAGAGAGAGAGAGAATCTAAAACTTAAACTCTGTATATAATGGTCAAACTTGTGTTTGAAGATGAGATAAGAAAATTCATCTCCTTTCATTCTTTGCAGCAATAGGGGACTGTGGGTGTAGAATATTTCATATCCCATCAGACTCAGTTAATATTTTGCATTGACCAAGCTGCTACCCTCTCAGGTTTCTGACAAGGCTTCCCATATGTCTGATGTCAGAAAGGATGTAACTGATGACCTTTCATTGTTTTCCACGGAATCATCCTCCTCTCTGAGAGGGGCTGGTGTCCTCCTCTCTAGCAGTCATAGAGTTAGAGTTGGAAGAGACTTAAGAGGTCATCAAGGCTATCTCTACCAAATCATGAATCCTAATGACAATAGTCCTCAATATGACTGAAAGGAACCTGTAGTTGGATTGGCCTTCAAGGCATTTTTACTTTAGGAGCTGGTAATAATATAAATCCTTCGGGTAGGATGATTATATTTATGCTGGAATTTGTTATTATAATGTAGATTGAGAGGCTCAAATCACCTCCCTGGAAATATAATCTATCTCAAGAAATGGAGATGAAGTTGGAGGGGAATTAGGGAAATGGTCCGTCATTGAGTTGCTTGAGTTTTGCCTTCTCTCTTTCCTCTTACACAAGATATAGGGTCTCCCATCATTTAGAGTAGAAGGGGCTGCTCCATGGCAAAGAGGGCATTGATTTGAATATATACTGATAGTGGGCTTAAAATACCTAAGATCTAAGTCAATTTTCAGGCTTAATATTTTTGAATTTGAATTACATTATCTTTGACTGTGTCTTTTGTACATATGACTTTTTTTTTTGGTTCCTGTTGTTATTTTCAGTGAAAATAGAGCCACCTACCATTCTGACTGTGGAACCAATCCCAGGTGTTAAACATATGCTTCAAGTAGCATGGAGAAAACCTGAGGGTGTACCTACTTCAGATTCATATATATGCCACCTGAGATATAGGAGAGTGAATAGTACTAATTGGGTAAGTTACATCATATGAAACTCTTTTTCAGAGTGGTCAAGAGAAAGGCAGCTTGGATAAAAGCAAGTGATGTCTACAGTGGGAAATTTCTGGCTGTTTACATTGAAAGTAGCTGGCAGACAGTGGCAAATTCCCCCCTTCCCCCTATTTTTTCCATTTTGGCTTTTTTTCCAATGGGAAAATATGCTGTTGTTGCCTTTTGTTTAAATGAGCCCAGGAGCTCCTGTATAAGTCAGTACAGGGATTCTTAGTTCAGTAACAACATTTGATTCTGGAAAGACATAGTGTCAGGCTAAAAAGTGATGAAGGCAGTTATAGGCATAAGAATAATGTAGGTCAATAACAAACAGTAGCAGTCAATAATCATTACAAAGTGCTTACACTTACCATATACCAGACGCTGTGCTAAGTGCTAGGGGTACAAAGAAAGGTAAAATCATAGTCCCTGTCCTTTGAGGACCTTAAATGCAAACGGGGGAGACAACGCACAAATAATCATACAAGCAACCATATATATAATCATATACCATATATAATCTTAACCATGTATATGGTGCATTTTGAAGGAATTGTCAGAGGGAAGCCACCAATGACAGAAAGGTTGGATGGAGGGACAGGTGGAGGTAAGGCTTCTTGCAGAAGGCGAGATTTAAGTTGATTCTTAAAGAAAATTGGGGAAGGCCAGGAAAGAGAGGTGTGGAGGGGGAAAACATACTAGGCTTGAGGAACATCTAGTCTGGAGATGGATTATTGTGCTTGAAGAGTTGCAAGAAGGCCACTGTCCCTAGATCAAACAGAAACAGACCAAAGTTTTTAAAAAATCCACAAAAATAATAAAGTAAATTAAAAAAGTGTGCTTCAATTTCCATTCAGAGTCCATTAGTTCTTTATCTGGATATGGATGACATTTTCCAAAATGAATCCTTTGTTATTGTCTTGGATCATTGTATTGCTGAGAAGAGCTAAGTCTTTCATAGTTTATCACACAATGTTGCTGTTTGTACTGTGTACTGTGTGTTTTCCTGGTTCTGCTCATTTCACTTTACATTCATTGGTACAAGTCTTTCCAGGTTTTTCTGAAATCTACCTGCTCATCATCTCTTATTGCACAATAGAATTACGTTACATTCATATACCACAATTTGTTCAGCCATTCACCAGTTGATGGGATGCTACCTACCTCTTGCCAGAGTGATGATAGACTTATAATACAGAATGAGACAAACATTTTTTGATGTGCTCAATCTGGGAATTTGTTTTAACTAGCTATACGTATTTATTATGAGGTTTTTTCCTTTTAATTGTTTGTTTCAGGAGAGAGTGGGAAGGGGAAAAATAAATGGTTGGTAATGGGAAAAACTAATACAATTAAATTTTTTAAAAGAAAAGTCAAAAACAAGAAAGTCAAGATTGCCAGTTCTGGCATTAGTATAGGCAGGAGGAGTTCTAGTAGTCAAGAGGAAATTATCTTTGGCAGTTGAGAAGAGTTAGTTCTTCAGGAGGAGTAGTAAGTTTCTTCTCTTCTCTCCCCTCCCCTCCCTCCTCCTCTCCCCCCTCCCCTCCTCCCCTCCCCTCCCTCCCTCCCTCCCTCCTCTCCTCCTCCCTCTTCTCCCCTCCCCTCCCTCTTCTCCTCCCCTCCCTCCCTCCCTCCTCCCTCCTCTCTCCCCTCTCTTCTCTTCTCTTTCTTCTCTTCTCTTCTCTTCTCTTCTTTCTCTTCTCTTCTCTTCTCTTCTCTTCTCTTCTCTTCTCTTCTCTTCTCTTCTCTTCTTCTCTTCTCTTCTTCTCTTCTCTTCTCCTCCTTTCCTTTCCTTCTCTTCCCTTCCCTCCCTTCCTCTTCTTTTCATTTCTTTACTTCTCTTTCCTTCATTCCTCTCCTCCCCTCTCATCTTCTTATCTTTCCTCTCCTTTCCTTTCTGCATCATTATCACTATCCACCCATTCCTCTCCCACAGCTCTCTTAACCTCTTCCACTGTATCCCTTCCCCTAAAATAAATAAATAAAAGATTTTGCTTTCCTAAGCAAAACAGATTCATACATTGGAAGACCTATATCTCACTTCTCTCCCCTCTAGTCCATTACTTCTCTTTCAACAGTCTTTTGGAGTTGAGATTGGTCATTATATTGACTGGAGTTCTTAAGTCCTTTGAAGCTTTCCCCCCCCTCTTATGTATCAATGTAGTCACTGTGTAAATAGTTATCTTGGATCTACTTACTTCACTTTGTATCAATTGATACAAGTCTTCCAAAATGTCTCCAAATCTATCCCTTTCATTATTATCAAGAATTTATTTTCATAGCTGCTTATAGGAGTTTAATGTAACAAATATGAAGAAAGAATTCTGGAATTGGAGCCAGAAGACCTGGCTTTGAATCCTGGGTCTTACAAGTCTTTACTATGTGACCTGTGTGAATCAAGTCACTTTGTCTCATTTGCAGAAGGGAGATGATCATATTTGCACTTCCTACCTCACTGGGCTGGTGGGAGAAAAACACTTTGTAAACCTTCAACTGATATATAAATGTGAATGAGTATTATCTATTGTTTACCTTTTTGGGGGCAGCTAGTTGGTACAGTGCATAGAGCTCCAGTCTTGGAGTCAAGAGGACCTGAATTCAAATCCAACCTCAGATACCTAACACTTACTAGCTGTGTGACCCTGGGCAGGTCACTTAACCCCAATTGCCTCACCAAAAAACAAAACAAAAACCCCCAAACCTTTTTTTACTCAATATTTTCAGGAAATAGTATTTTTGTTGTTATTGTTTAGTCACGTCCAACTCTTTGTGACCTCATTTAGGAGGAAAAATGGTATATACGTATGCAAAAAAAGAGTGAACTCCTAAATCAATCCATAAGTACTTATTAAATACCTACTGTATTAGGCACTGGCCTAAGTTCTGAGTACACAAAGAAAAAGTCAACAAAGGAATCCACCTGTTCTCAACCCACTCAGTGTCTTCCTGACCAACAGTGGCAACTCACTCACAGGCCATGGAAGTGTAAAGCTTTTTCATCTTTCCTCATCCCAAAATCACCATAGGGTTTCTACTTTGACTCTGCTCCCTCCAGTCCCGATAAATATGCCTTCCTTCTAAGATGTCAACTTTTCACTTGCTTCGAGAGATAACATTGGCGGTGGATTTGGTGGTAAGGCCCATGGACTTGAATTCCAGTTCTGCTACCTATTACCTGCATGACCTTGAGCAAACACTTGGCCTCTCCAGGCCTCAGTTTACTTATCTTTAAAATAGGGTTACTGGACTAGATAACATCTAAGGTCCTGTCCAGCTTTAGCATCTGTGGTCCTGTGCAGATGAAGGGGCATGAGAAGTGGATGAATAAAGCCAGCCAGCACACTCCTGAAGAGATTGCTTAGTAAGATTTTGGAGCTACATATGTCTATGATATTCCTCAGGACACATGATGTTTGTTAACGTGAATTTTCTTAGTTGGAAGCATAAAGAAGACTTTCCAGGTTCTGTAGTTTGTAATAGAAAGGCAGGAAGGTAAAAAGTTCACAAACTGGAGAAATTGGGGGCAAATCTATGGTTCTTTTCCAATTTGTTGCTTCTGTCTTTTTCTTTAGAAGCCAGTCATACAAAGAATGGAAAATGAAAGACCGTACAATCTCACTGGACTGCAGGTTCTGCGGCAATATGCTGTGTCCATGCAATGCCGTGTGAAAACCTCAGAGTTCTGGAGCAGCTGGAGTGAAGAGACAATAGGGACAACTGGGGGACTAGGCAAGCTGGTGTTTTATTAACTGCAATGTGTTTCAGTGACAAGAACACAGGATTAATTCTGAAGACCAGGCTCTGAATCCCAGCTCTGTCACTTATCTCTGTGCCCTTGGATATCACTTCCTTTCTCTGGTTCCATAGTTTTTTATATCTTTATCTAGTTTATACCTTTATCTGGTTCTCAAGAAACTTTGATCAGACTTAATATATTTAGTTAGGTTGGTGAGGATGTGAGATGACACAGATTTGGACATGTGTATCTGTATGAAGTTTTCGAAAGGCTCATTTAATAACATGAAATTTAGTAGGTATATAGATCTTACATTTGAGTATAATTTTTTTTTAGTTTTACATAGAAGCATGGTATGCTAAATCTTAAGTCAGAAGACCTGAGTTCAAATCCAGATTTATTTGTACTCCCTGTGTGAAATAAGTCACAGCCTTCCTGGGTCTCAGCTTCCTCTACTATAAAATATAGAGGTTGGACTAGTGCTCACTGAGGTATCTTTCACCTTGGAATCTATGATCCTATGATGTTATGGTCCCAAAAATTAGATGGTGGAGGCATGAGTATGCTGCAATTCATTTGGAACACTTCTGAATGTTTTAGTAGACTGAAAGCTCAGTATGAGTCAACAGTATGCTATCTTAAGCTTTATTGGGAGAGGAACTGTAGCCTCCTCCCTCTTATTCTCTCTTCTTCTTTGGCCTGCTCAAGTTCATGGAGTGCTTGTTAGTGTAGGCAGCGGTGTAAAGATGATTTTCTGAGAACTAAACCATCCATAACCAATCATAAAAATAGCACAAAAATGCCGTCAAGAGAAGTAGGTCACAGAGATACGAATCTCTCTGAAAGGGGTTGACCCCAGCTCTCTGAGAAACATTTGCTTTAACAAGAAACACAACAAGAAGGGGCATATGAAGATGTAGGCCAACAATATCAAAACTGTCAAGGCCCAAGCAGAGGCCTTAAGGCCCTGAGCGCCAAGGCCTCCAAGGCCAAGCTCCTCAGGCCCAACGTCCCCAAGCATGTTGGCTCCAAGATGGCCACCAAGCACTCAGGCCCTAGGGTCAGCATCAAATGCCCAGGCCCCAGGATCATGAAGTCCAACACTAAGATTGCCAGAACTGACACCAAGGCTGCCAAGCCCACTGACCCCCAAGGCCACCAAATCTTATCCTGAGGCTGCTAAGTCTGACCATAGGCATCCAAGTCTGAAGCAGAGGTCACCAAGGTTACCAAGATTCTAAGGTCACAAAGCCCCATGATTCCAAGACTCCAAAGCCTACTGATCTTAAGCCTGCCAAGGCCACTGACCCAAAGGCTACCAAACCCAAAGATGCTGGGGCTAAGGTGACTAGTCCCAAGCCTTCAAAATAGATGCTTCAGGACAAAAAGAACTTGTTTTAATTCTAAATCACCATTTTCCCCCCTCAGCAGGGTATTATTCACTATTTTGTAGGAGTAAAGGAAATGGTGAGTCATAAGAAAAAAAAAAGAGAGGCATAGTATAAAAGAGTAGTCCTATTTTGTGCTACCCAAGTCAGATCACATCTGGAGTATTTTGTTCAATTCTGGACAGCATATTTAGGGAGGGACAATGATATATGTTGGAGTACATTCAGAGGAGGGTAGCCAGGATCTTCATGGTCCTTGAGTTCATGCCATTATGAGCACTGTTGAAGGAAATGAGGCTGTTTTGTCTGGAGAAGATTTAGGGAAGTTATAGTAGGGATTCAAAGGATTATCACATGACAGAAGGGTTTGAGGTCTCCTTGACTTCAAAGGATGGAAGTTGCAGAGAAGCAAATTCAGGCTTGATGAAAGGAAAAAAATTCCTACCAGTTAGTACTGTTGAAAAATGGCATGAGCTATTCCCCTTCATAGGGGAATCCCATCTTGAAGCAATATAGAGGGAATTCGTGTTCACGTGCATGGAGAACTAGCTGGGCACTAGAGCTGACCACACTTCTTTGCCTGACAGACTGAAGTCATTCTTGCCATCTCTGCTCCTACCCTTCTCACTCCACTTCCCTCAAATGCACAGACACAATGAAGGGCTTCCAAATGGCATCCTCCTAGCAGCAGCCTGGAGAGCTCTTTCTAGTCTTCCTCCTCTTCTGTAATTTCCTGCCTGACTTGATAGTAGCAGGTTGGGAAAGCAATGGTGTGTTTGGGAAGGCCATTCATCTCACACTTGGTTCATATTCCACAGCTCCAAATTCCATCTTGGACCTGTGGAGAGTCCTTGGGCCAGCCCAGCCTGATGGAGGGAGGACAGTGCAGCTCTTATGGAAGGTAATTTCATAATTTTGTAATCTTTTTCATATTCCTTTGCTCAAAAGACTCCTGAAATCCCACAAGGCTCACAATTGTCCTTCTAGCCAGAAGGAATTCTATCCACCCCTACATAAGTCATCTGCATGGTCAGTACCCATGATATTGAAGAAGCCATGTCCTCCCATTCAACAGTGTAGCTCACAATTTACCTGCCACAAGCAAAGTCCTTATTAGAGCTTAGTGGCTCACTAGTCACAGCCTCCTTGTGACCCCCTCTACCTTTCAGTTTGAGAGGCACTGGTTTAGGAACAGGTGAATTGGTTGATCGCTGGGGGTATTGGAAATATCAATCAGCTCTCTCTCCAAAAAGAATAACAGTTCAAAGCAAGCCATTCTTCTAGAGAAAGACCATGATACAAGAGACAATGGAATAGAGGTGATAGAGAAAAATAAAGAGGAAAAACGACATGGTAGAGAGGTTATAAGAGAGAGGAGAGAGGGAAGAGAGGAGATGAGAGAAGAGACAGTGGAGGAGACAAGGAGACAGGAGAGGGAGGAGAGAGGAAGGATGAGATAGAAGAGAGGAGAAAAGAGACAGGGAGGGGAGGAGACAGAGTAAGTGAGATGGGAGATGGAAACTTAGCACTTGTAGTCAGTAATGGAAAATGTGAGGTAATGACACCTATGGCACTCACATGAATGGGGTTACCCTCAAAGGGTTTTACAGCCCTAAAAGGAGCTGTGCTATTTTAGCCACATTGTGTTATATAGTCTCAAAGAGTAATTTCTTGATTATGGGATCAATCCCCATAAATCCTTCATCATTTCTACTTCCCATTTCACAGAGTGTCTGTTACTGTTTTCAATCACGTTGAGCATGATTCCTGGTAGTAGTTTCAGTATTATTTGTGTGTAGGAGGCAAGAGTGGACCCAAGTGTAAGGAAAACACTTGGCTACAACATCTGGTACTTTCCAGAAAATGAGACTGCTGCTAAAGAAACAAGCACCACGGCCAATCAAGAGTTTAAATTACATCTCGGAAGTGGTGCCTACCTGGTGTCTGTGGTGTACTATACATGTGATGGCGTGTCTCCAGAGGCGACACTCAGAATACCAGCTGTTCACGAAAAACGTATGTTATTTACAAATAGAATAGAAAATATTTTCTCAATTCTTGAATCACCAAAATGGTCACAATAGAGGGAATTTATGCTTAAAGAAGGCACTTCTCCCCTAAACAAATGGAAATGAAAAGTCTTGGGGGCATTCAGGTGGGGTTGGGGTGGAGAAGAGTTATAATTGTTGTTCAGTCATTTCAGTCATGTATGGCTCTTCGAGGCCCCATTTGAGGTTTTCTTGGCAAAGGTACTAGAGTGGTTTTTTCCACCTCATTTTACAGATGAGGAACTGAGGCAAATAGAGTTAAGTGACTCTCCCAGGGGTCACACAGCTAGAAGTGTCTGAGGCCAGATTTCAACTCAGGAAGATGAATCTTCTTGACTCTAGGCCCTGCACTATCCACTGCACTGCCTAGCTGCCCTGAGTTATAATCAGAGTGGGCTAATTTCTAAGTACAGTGACACCTGGATGGCAGCCTAGATGAAGGAGCTGATTGGTAACACACCCTCAAAAGATACTGAAAATGACTTCGTGAAAAGGAGACTCCTGATTACAAAGCTAAGCAAGAAGGTTATATAGAACCAGCTAGAAATCAGCAGCCATTTCCATCAATCCAGTTCAAGATATTCTGATCCAGCCCCCCCAGTCCTACAACCTAGGACCCTGCTAACCCAAGGCTGCGAGCTAGGCCTTGACCTAATGCCAAGCTTGTCCAAAGCTGTTGGACAGAGAGTTTAGATGCCATCCCCTCAGCTGGCCTTACGTGGGGCATCTGCCACAGAGGGGAGAAAGTGGGAAAACTGATTGCTGGCAAACAGAAAATTAAACAGTAGAGCAAATTTTAGGGCTTTATCTCTAAAGTGAGGTGGTGTTTAGGTGGGGACCACTCAGGGTAGAGGACTGGAAAAAATAGTAAAGCCTGCTATCCTCAGGGCTTTTGGAGTACATACAGGGTTTAGAGGGGCAGCTGGTACATAAAGCACTGGATAAAGTATTGGGCTTGAAGCCAGGAAGATCTGAGTTCAAAAATGGCTTTAGGCACTTACTAGCTGTATGACCCTAGGCAAGTCACTTCACCCTGTTTGCCTCAGTTTCCTCATCTATAAAATGAGGTAGAGAAGAAAATGGCAAATCATTCTGGTATCTTTGCCAAGAAAACCCCAAATGGGGTCATGAAGAGTCAGACATGAATGAACAAGAATAAAGGAGGATTTAGGCCTCTAGAGATGATTTATGAACTAGGAATCTAATAGACTGGTATCTTTTAGACTTGAATGAATCCTTTTGGAATGCCTTTTGGAATGAAAATCCATTTTAGCAAAATGTGTCTTATAACACACAAATATGTCTTATAGTAATAATAACAATAATAGTAATATAGCTAACATTTATATTGTGCTTACTATGTGCCTGGCATTGCGTGAAGCTCTTTATAATTGTTGTCTCCTTTTATCCTCGCAACTGGGAGGTAGGTGCTATTATTATCCCCATTTTACAGATGAAGAAACTGAGGCAAACAGAGGTTAAGTGACTTGCCTAAGGTCACATAGTTAGTGAGAGTCTGAGGTATAAGCTGCCCAGATATATTTGACCCTTTTCAATTATAAGGGTCCAGTTGCTGGCAGTCCCATCCTCTCCCTGGTTATTGTGTTATTCACCCAATACCAAGGAGTGTGATGGGACACAATGCCAATCTCTAGGGTTCTCAAACACCTGTTACCTCTATTTCCTGGGTCTACTCTTTTGGAGGTGGTAGCTGTTGGCCTTTAGGGTGATGTTTATCCAGTGAGAATCTTGACTCAAGCTCCTGCCCACTGGGAAAACTCTACTTTCTTTCTTTTCTTACTGTATTTTCATTTAACAGACCCCTTTTACATGGGACAATGTACATTGGAGATGTCTGTGTGTGTGACTTAGCTGCATAGTTTTAAAAAATTCGTGACCAATGACATAGAAGAAATATAATCAAAATGTATTCTGTAATAGGGGACTGGCCAACAAGAGCCCAGCCCTTATGAGAACGAGCATTATGCTTGGCTTAATGTAGTTCATGGATAGGTATTGCACAACTGTTTCTAATCCACTTACCAAAAATAGAGGAAAAGCTTTTCAAATGGCTTCTGAAATGACTTGACCTTATTCTTTTTCTGTTTCCTGGTTGTGTTTAAGTAGTATGAGTTAATACAGACCTCCAACAGGTAGAGGGACCTTTGTATGACCCTCTTTCACTCAGAGATAACATGAAGCTGCAAACATGTGACTGTTGTTGCTGAGAGAAATGAAGAAATAGTGAAGATGGCTGTAATTTTGTGAGCTTCAAAAGGCTGGAAGTCCATACTAGAATCTGTCACCATCTCAGCCCTGAGGCACAACCAGAACCCTGAAGGAGAGATTGAACAGATCTCACTCTGGGAGCCTGACTTGTCAGGACCAGTGGGAGTTGGGATAAGGTCCCTCAGAGATTAAATGAGCTAGAAATGGAGGCTCATTTGTGACAAATATTGGGCCCTTTACATTTTTTTTTTTGGTTGGGCAATGGGGGTTAAGTGACTTGCCCAAGGTCACACAGTTAGTAAGTGTTATGTGTCTGAGGCTGGATTTGAACTCAGGTCCTCCTGACTCCAGGGCCAGCGCTCTATGCACTGTGCCACCTAGCTGCCCCTAGAGGTGTCTTTTAACCAATTAAATTTTACCAAGGGATTTTACTGAGATGTTATAGCAAGAATAGAAGTATAAACTATTTTCTCAGACTAGGGCACATTCCCCCTATACTACCTTTGTATCTGGGCTCAATCTTAAAACGCATTTACCCCAAAGCATTTACCCTGCCGTTTTCCTTTCTGATTGTGGCATTGTTGTTGTTGTCTTTTGTTTTTGAAGAAGATCATGACATCAGTGAGGTGATGCCACAATATGCAAGTGAATTGGATTAAATGAGGGAGGGCTGTGCAAGGTCACCAGCCTCACTTTCTCCTCCAGAGCCATCTGAGTCCAGTGGCCAGATATAGATCCCTTCAGATGATGGTATGTCAGTAGCTTGATCCAATGTGTTGTTGGGCTGGATCATGTAGGCCACTCCTTGAGGCTGTGAGGGTGACAAACTCTAGCACGGACTTCTGATATTTCAAAGTTTACAAAGTCACATCCATCTCCAATACTCCTTTACCCTTCTCAGCAACTATAGGGCCATATGCTTGTGGCTTCATACAGTTGCTTCATTTCAGCCTAGATGCACTACTGAATATGACTGAGGACGGGTTTGGTCAAGACCCAAATGGGCAAGAATTCCTCAAGTCTCCAAAGTAATGACCAGGTTCCCTGAAACACTAGAGCCCTGACTTCCTTTAACTGTGTGAGCCAAGTAGAGTCTACCCACTCAATGCATGGGGTTCTCCCACATAATTTACGGATGTAATACCCTCTTTTCCCCATTCCGTGACCCTTATGTGGACTTTGGCACTTTAGATCTTCTATTTGTTTTATAGAGATTCATCACCAGTACTTGTGCTGGCACCTGAGTGGGTGAGGTCAGGACCTGGCAGGAGCAACAGGGACAGGAGCACATTTAGGGGCTGGCAGAGCTACGGCGGTGTTCCATGAACAGGACTCTCAACTGTTGTAACAGGAGGCTTCCCCTATAACGAAGGGTGTTTGCCATCCTGGAAGAGCCTTTGTATTCACATCTAGACCCCTCTTTCTCTTATAGGATGAATACGGGTTAGGAAGTCTCCAGGCTTCCCCTGGATGTGGTTCCAAATTCTAAGTGCAGCTTTAGCAGGAAGTCCAAAGTGGATGTTTTCCAATGGAGGGCCCTCAGAGTCCATGATGGGGACAGGGTTGGTTGGAGGAGGGGCTCTGATTCCAGGGGCCAGTCAGTGCTTCTGGTCTCTTCTTTCTGCCCTTATAGATTTGGAATATTTTCAGTAGAAAATTGTCCTTACTGCTCAGGCCACAGCTTGAAGTTGAGGCCACGTATGCATATTCCCTCTTAAAGAGGCACACAAAATCTGGCTCTAGAGTCATGGTTACCGCTGAACCTGAAGATAACCTGTGAATTTACATGATAGATATGTAGCTTTGGTGATGAGTAGCTGGTTAGCACAGCCATGCCTCTGCCTTATCTAAATAAGATCCCATCTTCCCCGGAACAGGACACCATGTGTTCTTTATGGAGAACTGGCCTTAGGGCTTGGTCAGGTGGCTACCCAAATACCTACCTGGTGTGATTTTAGCATCACCTGGAAGTTCCCTTTGGATCTCACCTTTCCTCCTCCTCTCATGATTCCTGGAACTCTTACCATTAGAAATTTAATCTTTTCATGCAATGCTTCCCCTCGTTTATCCATTAGAATAGGGTGGGGGTGGGGAGACCTCCCACCCTCCCAGGAGGACACTGCATTAAGTTTTATAAATCGCTTCTGCTTTAGTGTGACTGGAGCATTAGATACTTTCCTAAGACCTAGTTCTACTAGGAATATGGGGAGGGGCATGAGAAGAAGAGGGATGGGGAGAGGCAGGGTAGGGTTGAGAATAGGAGTAGTACCTTTGAAGGGGTGAAGAGGGGAACAAAGAAGGAAGGTTGGATGGTTGAATACCTATTTTGACTGTTTAATAGTTTTGCTGCCAGAATTTGGGCTTTCCTCCCTCCCTAATGTCCCATGTCTTCTGGTCTGTGCAGTGCATACTTTGGGGCGTGCTATTGGATGCTGAGCAAGTGATGCTTTAGGAGGCTGACACCATTTGGGTTTTCTTGTGCTTTAGCTCTCCAGTGCATTGAGGCTCTGCAGGTGTACCGATCTCAGGACCACCTGGAGGTGGAGTGGCAGACCTCAGCTGCAGAAGTTGACAGATGGGTGATTGAGTGGTTCCCAGATTTGGAGACAGAGAATTTGGAGAGATCTTGGGAATTTGTCTCACAGACCAGGAACTGGACAGGAAGGGCAGGTAACCAAAGCTTCGTTTGTCAGCTTTTCTGCAGGCTGATACTGAATTACGATAACTTTTAAAAAATCTACAAAAAAAAAGTTTAAACACTTGTTAGTTGCATTCAGCTGCAACAGCAAATAGTCGTACATGAGCCAGCAAGGAGCTGGGGAGGTTCATTTGTACTTGGTTTGAGGCAAATTTTATTCCCCCTTCACTTGGAGGTTTTGCCTTCCCTATGCCAGAAATGGGAGGAAGGGTAAGGAATAAGCATTTGTTAAGCACCTACTAGGTGCAAGGCACTGTGCTAAGCATTTTACAAATATTATCTCATTTGATCTTCACAACAGCCCTGCATGATAGGTGCTATTACTATCCCCATTTTACAGTTGAGGAAACTGAGGCAAACAGAGGTTAAGTGACTTGCCCAAGGGTCACACAGCTAGTAAATATCTGAGACCAGATTTGAACCGGTATATTCCTGACTCCAGGCCTGGTGCTGTATCTATAGGGCCACCTAGCTGCCAACAGGGAGGGTAGAACTTCCAACTCCCAGAACAATATTTTCTGGGAATAGTGCTGCCAACTTGGGGCTCATCAGACATTTGCATTGAACCTGATCGTCCAACTAAAGCCAATGAAGTCATTGATCTTGTCTAGGAGAGAGGAAGATGAAGACAGGAGCTCATCAGCCTACCACATGATTGCTCTTCTGTTGATCAAAGGATTAGTTGTCTGCCCAAAAGAGCTATTATGCGGTGTTAGAACTGTAGGGGCTTGAAGCAACTTAGAAGTGATCTAATTTGCCCTCTCCCCCCCATTTTACAGGTGAATGAACTGAGGCCTTAAAACCAAATCCATGATTAAGTGGGTCATTCTTGTTCTGAGTGGGTTCTTTTGTTCTGAGAACTCTTAACTCTCCCTTCTTAAATGGACAGCAGCATTAATTATTAAAGAAATAAGAAGCCTCTTTGCCAGAGGTACAAGGTTTCACCCATTTCCATTAGTGAAGCAATTTATCAGAAAATCAGCAGTGGGACAGAACATTTCCAGAAAGAATTGCAAAAGACCTCAGAGCTCTTCTTTAAAGCAAACAAACTCTCTGTCTAGGAGTGTGTGTGTGTGTGTACAGGCATATAAATAGATAAGTATGTATATGTATACATATATGTATATATGTGCATTCATGTATAATTAGGGACAGGGACAAGACCTGTGATTTAATTGGCATGAGGAACCTCCAGATGGTTAGCAATGCGAGTTACCATTTTCTCTGTAATTTATAGTCTTAGAGAGTTGCCTGGCTTCCTCACTGGGAGATTAAGTGATCTGTCCATGGTCACATAGCTAGTATGCATCATAAACAAACTTGAATTCATTGTTTCTTGATTCCAAGGCTGTCTGTCCATCTACTCTGTCAGGTTTCCTGTCCCAATAAATCTAATAAACGTGAACAAAAATGAATAGTCAAATGAACGAAGTGGGATATTATTTAAAACTGTTATCATTTATTGGGAGTACAACTGAATGAATCAATTGACAGCAACGAAGCAATAGATGCTTCAGGGTCAATTTGAAGATCCACTCCCCTAGGCAGCCTGGTGGTATGTTGGGTAGCATGCTGGACCTGGAGTCATCATAATCTGAGTTCAAACCCTGCCTCAGCTAGTTTTACTAACTGAGTAACCTTGGGCAAGTCACTTAAATTCTGTCTCAGTTTCCTCAGCTGTAAATAATATCATCTACCTCCCAGAGTTGTTGTGAGGGTAAAATGAGATAATATTTGTAAAGTGCTCTCTAAGCTCATTTATAAATATAGCACTATATAAATGCTATGATAATAATATAGAAATATAATCAATAAAATATGCATTATATAATTATTATAATAATAAAATGCTACATACTAATTAATATAATTTATTATTATTAATGCTACCCTTAAAATCCATCAAGTCCAATCCCCATAGCTAGCAGAGGAGGAAAATGAAGGAAAAAAAAGTCTAAGTGATTTGCCCAAGGTCAGCCAGTCAGTAGCATAACTACTCTGTCCCCTGACTCCTGGTAAAGGATTCTCTCTCTTCAGCCATACTGTGGGCTTACATGTGTGTTTTTCTTTTTACAGACAACTTTGTGCCATTCCGGTGTTATAACATCTCAGTATATCCAGTGGTGGGAGTTGATGTTGGCGTTCCCCATTCCATCCAGGCTTATTTCAAAGAAGGGAGTATGTATGAACAGTACAGCATCCCTGGCATTTGTAGGAGTCAAAGTGCATCCGAGGTCCCTTCAGTAAGGGGACTAGGAAGGCACCCTCCATAGCTCATTCACCACCTCTTTTGTTGCCTCGCCTTCCATACTATGAGCCTAGATTGAACGATCCATATCAGACAGAACAGTGTGTTCAGTCCTATGCTTTAGGATGGTTAATTTGGCCTCTGTGTGGAGGATGGGATGAGATGAGATAAGAGAGAAGTATGGGTATGGATTTTTGACAGGAGAGATTCTCTTGGAGGTAGAAGAAACAGAGAAGGCAAGGATCAGAGGTAAGAAAACATAGGGCATTGTGGTGCTGTGAATGGTTTAGTTTGGTTAAACACATTTGTGGAGGAGGAGTAGAAGATGAGACTGGAAAGGTTGTTTGGGGCCATATTATGGAGGGTCTTGAATATCAGATTGGGTTTGAATTTTAGTACATAAAGATGAGCCTTTGAAAATTTTTGAATAGGGGAGTGGCATGATTGGACCTATTTTTTAAAGTTAAATTTAAAAAAATTAGTTGTTTTGAAACCAGAGCATTATTATAGACAAAATTATACACATATCCACCCAAATATAACACTGATCTATATGAATTTAAGAACAATCTTTTTTTAATAGCTGTAGTTATACTAAAAAAGTCAACCTCCAAATGACATGGAATGAAAAGCTATCAAAATATAAAGACTCAGAAAGTAGAAATTAAAACTGCGTAGGCTCAAGAAGAACCTGTCATTCCCATCATCCCACCTGCTTCAGGGATTTCAGTGATCCTGCAAAAGATGAGCTTACATTCCCAAACTTTTATTTAATTACAAAAAGCACTCATTTTATCCATCTGCATAATTATCCACATATGACTATACATAAAATAATAATAAGCAGGATGATAACTTGTCTCTAGACCATTTCTATCTACACTCTATTGAACAGGATGAGAAGAATGAGATGATGATGATGATGTTGATAATTATTAAAGGCTGACATTAAGTACACTAGACTTATGGAATATAACCAATCTTGTTTTATCTCTGGATGGAGCCTATGAAATGACCAAGGTCCAAGAGTGGAACCCAAAGGCCTTCCATGGGTGACATCTATGTGAATTCAAATGATAATATGTCAACATAGAAGAATCACAAAATGGTCAAGCTTTGTGGGTCTGTTTATAGAAGCAGAAAATTGGGCAAGTTATTGATACTAGAAATTACCTAAAGATTATATTTTTATTAGAAGTCTAGACTTACTCTTCAGTGTTTTGTCTGTGTAAATCATGTGATAACAGGCTGAAGTATAGTATCATTCTTATTATCCTATCTCCTACTGATGTTGTCTCAAAGATGCTTTGAGTGAGCCTATATCCCAACATTCTTATTCAGTTTTTTTAAAACAAAGTAGTCATTGCATTGTTCTGCACACTAATCTGCTGAACATTAAGCCTAAAATAACAAGCATTCATATAGGGCCTACTGTGTGCCAGGCACTGTGCTAAGCACTTTACAAATATTTGATCATATTCATTTGATCTTCACAATAATCCTGGGAGGATAAGTGCTCTTATGCCCATTTTATAGATGAGGAAACAGAGGCAGACACAGGGTAAGTGACTTGCCTAGGGTCACACAGCTAGTAAGTATCTGAGGTTAGATTTGAACTCAGGTCTTCCTGACTACACACTCTATCCATTGTGCCACCTAACTGCCAAGACCATTTCTATCTGAACTATATCAACTATAAGATAAGAATAAAGATAATAATAATGATGGTGACAATCATCATTATTACTATAACAACAATAATGATAGAAATTGTGTAACATATCATTACAGGGTACTAAAAACAGCACTTTACGTACATCTAGAAAGATAGCCGGAATTCAAGTAGCCAGAATTATGTGCCATAAGCTCAATATTCTTCATAAATGAACCCAGGACAAATCCTTTTATTACAAACATGCCTCCTCCTTTTCAGTATCCTTGAGAGTTGAACAAATAAACTGTATTGGAATCAGAGTACTATGACACACTAACTGTAGCCTACAATTGCCTAGATATGACATTGACCCATAAGAACCTGAGAATGGCATTTTTAATAGCTATCAACATATTGAACGTTTATGTACTCCATACCATGAAAAGCAAAACGTTCTCAAAATACAGAGATCTAGCAGAAGAAATTAAAACCATGCGAGAATATGAAGAAGCTGATATAATCTTTGTCATCCTGTCCACTACGGGAATCATGCCAAAGTTGATTTTAGTGAGTCTACAGAAGATGATCTTGCATCCCAATACTTTCATTCAATTACCAGAAAAACAATTATTTTACTGACCTGTGCAAGTGTCTGCTGAACATTAAACAAAAAATGATGTCAGTTTGTCCCAAGACCGTTTCCATCTGAATTGTACCAAACCTTAAGATAAGAACAATGAAATGATAACAAGAACAATTACAAGAATTCATTATCAATTCATTCACCTTTGAAGGAGGTGCCCCAAAGCAATGGTGTCAAACTCAAATGGAAATGGGGCCACTAAACCATACATAAGGATTCCGGCTGGCCGCATATTGACTTAGAAAACTACACATTAACAGTTGCTATGTTCTATTGTGTTTTTATTTATTTTGTTCCATGTTTCTCAATGACATTTCAATCTAGTTCCAACAGTACTTGTTGCATGTTGCAGGCCTGTGGCCAATGTGTCGGATACTTTTTCCCCAAAGCACAATAACATTTCTGTTGCCTTTGTTGATACAAAGTCTCTGACTCAGTCCCACGTTCATGGCTTATTCATGTACTGCAAATACATAAAATAGAACCAACTGAATCAAGGATGCTCGGATATTTGATGGCCGCATGGAAAACTGTTCTCATAAGACATACCACCAAGAACAACTGATATGAAACATGGACTTTTCAAGGAAACAGTTTAAGTCCACTATGGCTCTGTCTAGCTGTACATCCATTATCATCTCCACTAAATAGAACTAAATAATAGCTTCCAGATTAAAGAATGAATCAAGCAAAAACACCTTCCTGATAATGAATGATATTAAGCTCATATAGCTCCACCAAAAACCACATTGAACGCCTTATACATCTTGTGGCATCTTTCTCCAATATTGCTGAAATGTCACTTGGGTTTAATAAATGTAAATTTATTTTTTATATATACCAAGGAAAAATAGAGACTGGAGGCTCTGCACTTCAAAAGGTTGTATTGAATAAATAGATGAAAGCAATCCTTCCAAATCCTTTGGTCTCCTCTACATAAAACACATTGAACGTGAAGGTACCAAGGAGAAAGGCATGACTAACTATGTTAAGGGACTTACTGGCATCTTGAAACCCAAGCTGGATGAGAAGGACATATTTAAAGCAATTAGCACCAACACAGAACCAGGCTTAATGTGTACTTATGGAACTGTCAAATAGACTAAAATAGATTAGGTAAGTATTACTAAAATAATCCATATAATTTTAACAAAAAACACAGGCCATCCTTCTAAGGCATCTATAGAAAAAATAACACTTCCTCAAGAAGATGGTTAGACACTCAGAGTGCATTAGAGATCTTTTCTCTTTGAACTTCATCAAAATGAGAAGAAATAGAGCAATAATAGTAATATTATTAATAGTAACAATAATACAAACTGTGTAATATACCACTACTAAAGGCCATAAAAGTTTTATTGTTGTTCAGTCATCTCTGACTCTTTCTGACCCCATATATAATTATTGGTTTGCTGTTTCTTTCCCCAGTTCATTTTACAGATGAGGAAACTGAGACCAACAAGGTTAAGTGACTTGCCCAGGGTCACATAGCTAGTAAGTGTCTGAGGCTGGATTTGAACTCAGGAAGATGAATCTTCCTGACTCCAGGCCCTGCACTCTGCACCACCTAGTTGCCCATAAAAGTTTAGCACTTAACAAATGCCTTAGAAAGACATGATCAAACACCAAAATTAAAGACCAAGATGTTATCAGGCCCAAACCTACAGAAATACTTTTGGAACAAACAGACATCACCTCCTTGCATAGGTAAAGGCTGGTAAGAATTGCACATGATTTGGTTTGTCAAACGTAACCAAATGAAACAGAATCTAAGATCGCAGAATGGAATCTCCATGGACAACATCTGCACAAACTCAGCCAGCAGAATATTGATGAAGAAACACCAGAAAAATGGATGAATCATGCTGATTTGTTGTAGAAACGAAGAGCTTTTCTTCGTAATTCAGGACCAGGTCATTGCCACCAGAATCTACAGAAAAAGTTTTCCATAAGGAGCACAACACTTACCCAATAGCTAGCAAGATGTGACCAAGTGGCTAGAATTATAGATCAGAAACTTACTATCTGTCATGGATTGCCAGATAAAAAAATCACCATACTGAACATATATACCTCAAAATATCCTTGAGAACTCAACTCTGGACAGTTTTCACAGACTCAGCTGTTGCCCACAATTGCCCAGGCATAATTTTGTTTTGTTCTTTGCTTTTTGGTGAGGTAATTGGGGTTAAGTGACTTGCTTAGGGTCACACAGTTAGTAGGTGTCAAATGTCTGAGTCCAGATTTGAACTCAGGTCCGCCTGACTCCAAGGCTGGAGCTCTATCCACTGCACCACCTAGGTGCCCCCTAGGCATAATTTTGATCCACAAAAACTTAACAATAATTTAAATAGATGTTGCCACACGACATACTCATAATCTCCAAGCTGCATGGAATAAGAAAAAACAATCTTTCAAAATATAGAGACCTAGCAGAGGCTAAGGGGGGATGAGTGATTGCCCCATGGTCACATAGCTAGACATGAACCTGAGTGCTGGAACCAAGACTTCCTGACTATGGCTCTGGCACTACAGTCATCCAGCTTTAATCCAATTTGAGCTGAGTGTTCATCAGAAGCTTTTCTTTTTCCTTGAGGGAGGGGGCAGCAAATGTGGTAGAAAGTCAGGTTGATGGTGAATGAGTACTCATTGTCTGTCTTCCTGTCTTTTTGAAAGTCCCATTAGAAGGTCCATTGGCTAAAGCTCAAAATATCAGTGCCCAGACAGCTACAATAAAGTGGGAAGAGATTCCCAAGATCCAGAGAAGGGGCTTCATCAGTAACTACACAGTGTTTTATGTATCTGACCATGGAAAAGAATTTGGTAAGTGTACATATGGCTCAACTGAAAAAAAAAATCTCTTTTTATTCCAACCAAGTAGTATGACTAAGTCAACAATGGTAGCCACATTCGTCTCTGTTCTTGGCAATGGGCTTTCTTACTAGAGGTCTGTTTCCTGGATAACATACAAACCTCCTCCTTTAGCTAATTCATTTCAATTTAGACTCAGTGAATATTGAATTATGTGCCCAGGGACTACAAAGGTGAAAACTGACACTGATCTTGCCCTCAAGGGGCTAGTATTAGAGTAGATAGGCGATGACATTTATGAGAGTAAGTAAAATCAGAGGTAGGATACAAGACTCCTAGGTGCCTTTGAAGAGAACTGAGAAGGAAGTATTTGTCTTTTGATGAACAGGATTAAAGCTGAATTGGGTGAGGGCAGTGGTCCTTGGGGCAGAATATTGATCATTTTCTCCTTACCTTTGTGTGTATAATGGGAAGAAGTATATAAAATTCAAAATCCTGAAAGAAGTTTTAAAACTTGACAACTAGTTGGGGTTTTGTTTTGGATTTGACCTGTGAATTCATTGGTATAGGATATCCCTGGTCAAGAAACTCCCTCTACCAATATAGATCAGAAACTGTTCTACAACTTCTGGTCTTAGGGAATTGTCCGGGTTCACAAAACCAGTCTGTATCAATCTGGACTTGAACCCAGGCCTTCCTGATGCTGAGGCCAGCCCTCTATTTATTACACCTCTCAACCTGTAAAAATAAATGTACAGAATTAAATTGCATGAACAAAACACAGTCATCTGAGATTTTAAAGTTTGACTTTTTCATCACCATCAGTGAGGGGATCTCCCCCGTTCCCCCAAGGGACCACTGGGTCCTCCATTCTAGACACCACACAGCAATTAACAAAGGGACTAAGATGATGTATTTTGACCTTCTTGGTTATCCAGCCCTTGCTGAAACCCTGATACGGCCGGTAACCCTGTGTTCTTAGTGAAGTTGGTTATATGAGGAAGGGGTGGTAGGAAGACACTTCCACCACTGTTTCCATAGCTCTGCTTCTAGGGAAGGGAATAGCATCTGGGTAATAGCATCTGGCCATATAGTAGTTGATAAATTTCCGTTCCCCAAAGCAGACTCCTCTACCCTTCTCATTCCTCCCTGATTCAGCTGACAGACACTTCCCTGAAGGCAGTGTGGTATAATGGAAAGAATGCTGGCTCTGGAGTCAAAAGATCTGGATTCCAATCCTGCCCTGCAATCCTGATGCTTAATGGCTGTGTGACCTTGGGGAAGTTATGTAGCCTCCCTGGGCCTCCATTTCTTCCTCTGCCAAATGTGGAGAGGGCACTAGATGACCTCAAAGATTCTCTCCCGCTTTAGATCAATGATCCTTTTGTTCTCTGCCCAACAAGGCATTGTCCTTAATAGATGGAAACAGAACAGATGTTGTTTGCCTAAACTTCTATTTCTCCCTCTATCTCTAATCCAGTTCCTGGGGGGTGGGTCTAGAGGGGAGAGCCCTGGTCTCAGGACAGTGATTGGACTGTAAGAGGCAGGAACAGCTCTGGGAATAGCTAGAACCTGCAGGTATACTTTTGAGCAAACTTGGGGTCTTCTTTGGCCAAGTACCTTCAAGTCACTTGTTTCATTTGGATACAAGTCTGGAATGTACTGGAATAGTCCAATGGAATACAAGCTTCTTGAAGGCAGGGACTTAAATTTTTGTCTTTGTATCACCGACACTTACTATCCTCAGGCTTATTCTGCCTTGTACAGAAGATATGCCTAATAAATAAAAGCTTTTTGAATGGAATAGAATTAAACAGTTCCCACACCAACTTGGTCTCATGAGGATTGATGAATGTTTCCCCCCTTTCCCCTTTCTTTTCCCTGCAGAACTGAGTTTGAAGCTGACTGAAGTGGTGGTAGTGGTGGTGGTGGGTTGGTTGGGGGAGGAATCGTTTGTCTTTGCTACCAAATCTTTCCCAGAATAGCAGAATCTCAGAGTGAGAAGCTGTCTAGCTCAGCCCAAACATCTCTGACAATTGGTCCTTTTTCTCCATTGAAATTTTCTCCAGTGAAAAGGAACCCAGTATCTCCTGAGGCAGCCCACTGTACTTTTGGACAGCTCTGATTATTAGAAATTTTTCCCTTTACCTCAAGCCTAAGTCTACAACTTCTATTGACCACTTGGCCCTCTGGACATAAGCAGAACAATAGCAATAATAATATAATAATAATAATAATAATAATAATAATAATAATATTATTATTATTATTATTATTTACATAGTGCTTACTATTTGCAAGGTATTGTGGTAAATGCTTTATGATTATTACCTCATTTGGTCCTTGTAACAACCCTGGGGAGTGGGTGCTATTATTTTCCCAATTTATATTATCCTCATTTACAGATGAGAAAACCGAGGTAGAGGTTAAGTGACTTACCTAGGGTCACACAGCTAGTAAGTATCTGAGACTAGGTTTGAACTGGGGTCTTCTAGACTCCAACCCACATTCTATTCACTGAGCCATCTATTTGTCTCCTTTTCTTTTCAAGAATTCTCTTTTCTTGTCTTCACTCTAGTCTCTCCCTACTCCAAAATCTCCAGAGCTGAGTTGGAAAACTGGGAAGTTGGGGCATACAGAAGTGGGATGAGGTGACCTGATTTAGAATCCAGAGTGTCCGTGCTCCTGGTTTAGTCACTAGAATGTTCAATTATCAAGATCCCTGGAAGAGTGTTGGATGGGACTTTAAATTACTTGGGTCTATCTTTTAAAAAATTCATCGTATCTTTTCTTACAGCTAGGACAGTCAATTCTAGTATCTTGCAATGTGAACTGCAGTTCCTGCAAAGCAACACTCAGTATACTGTCAAGGTCATGGCCAACACCTTGGCTGGAGGCAAGAATGGAACAAGTTTCAATTTCAAGACTTTATCGATTGGTGAGTAATTGTCAAAGGTAGTGCTTCTTGATGGTGACAGCATTTCTTCCCAACATTTGCTTAGCCTGGGATTTCTTTAAGTTTATCCTGTGATGATTACCTCTGAAAAAGGCAAGGAAAAAAAGAAAATAAAATGAAGGATAAGGTTTTTTTTTTAAATATGGAAAGAGCTGTAATGCATCCCATATGCTGATATTCCAGAATGGGATGCAGAAAAATGGCATGTAGCTATGGAACTGGAATATTTAGAATTGAGTTGGGAGTTAATAGCCATTCTGTTGTGTCCTGGGCTCAAAGGCTAGACTCTCTTTATGCCCGAAATCAGATTGAGCAAGAGTGGCCATTCTTTTTTTTTTTAATAATATTTTAAAATTTCTTTCTTTCTTTTTTTTTTTGGTGAGGCAATCAGGGTTAAATGACTTGCCCAAGGTCACACAACTAGTAAGTATCAAGAGTCTGAGATCGGATTTGAACTCAGGTCCTCCCGACTCCAAGGCCAGAGCTCTATTCACTGCACCACCTAGCTGCCCCAAGAGTGGCCATTCCTAACATCAATCTCAACAACAAACCTGAACTTCAAGATTATCACTGCGTCACAAACGTAGATTCTAACATCAGAAGAGATGAGGAACCCTTTGCTTGTCATAGAATCAAGAGCTGGAAAGGGCCTTAGAGATCATTTAGTCTGACTCTTTCACTTTATAAAGGAGATAACTGAAGCCTAGAAAAGGGAAAGTAATTTCCCTACAATTAGAGCTAGAAGTAATGGAGGCAGGCCTAAAATCCTGATCGCCTAACTTCAATCCATCATACCTGACATTATGCAACCTGAGTCACAGAGTGCAACCTAATTTAAGTTATGGTTGATTTTTTTTTTGAGAAAACCATATAAAATGGTCTATCAGTTCTACAAATAAGAATAGAGAATGTAAAACTCTATTCAATAAAAATAATAAATCATTCAGAACAAATAGACTTCATTTCCATCTTCTTGTTGATAACAAGGAGAAGAAAGGATAAAGGAGAGAGAGAGAGAGAGAGAGAACATCATTACTATGTTATTAAGATACAAAGTTCTAATTCATTTATTAACATTGGACCTTAAAAATGCAACTACTCAGATGAAAAGAAATGAGTAAATATTGCTGGACTTTATTATTTTAAAATGTTTTAAATTTCTGACCAAAGCTTGGAAATACTAAAACTCTCATTTTCTCATTTTCATTGAAGAAAAACTTTTTAGCCTTCTACTCTGTAATCAAGGAAGGTTGTGTCTATTTTTACTGGGGGAAAATGTTTCCTATTTGCATGGATCAACATGCCTTGTCTTGTGGCAGTTTAGGGAATTTCTGTATTGCTGCTTATGTCTGTTTTTAAAAAATTGTGATCCTAACACACATCACCATACATGATCATTTCCATAAACAAAGAATAAACAGAAAAAGAGAGCTGTATGTGAAAACGGAATTTCTATTATTTATTGCTGGCTTTTGAAAAAGAATGTAATACATTTCATATTGTCCTACTTGTCTGTTTGCTAAAGACTTTTACAGTTAGTTTGTATTTGTTCAACTATAGGCAAAAATGGAAATCCCTTTTTGGTGTTTGTATTGAGTGCCAGCGGAAATTAAACTAAAGAACAAATCCAGTCTAGGCTTAGATTTGACTAACTTAGCTAGACTTGGTTGACATTGGTACGTGTCATGAAAGATGGTTAACAAGTAACATATGTTAGTTTAACTAATGGACTACCCCCAATGGAGCAACCCTCCTGGGAAGACTGGCTTTACTAAAGAAGCAAGGAAACTCTTTTTATGGTTAAATATTGTTCTCCTTTTTTTATAGGTATAATTGAGATTGCGCTTTTAGCCTCTATCATTGGAGGTGGTCTTTTTTTCCTTGGTATCCTGGTAATGGTGTATAGGCTCACCAAACCCAAGTAAGTATTTATGTGTGTTTGGCAAATGGAGAAGAGGGAGTGGTATAAGGAAATTATTTGTCATCATTTTAATTAGGAAGTTTCGCCAGAAGCTTAACTAGACAAGAAGAAATTGGTTTAGCCACACCCTTTTTTTTGTGCTGTAATAATTTCTATTTTCTTTTCTTTTTTTTTTTTTACTATTTTGCTCTTGAAAATCACTAATAGACACGAATATTTCAGTTAATAAGCATTTACTTTCTCTCCTCACCTCCTTCCTCCATTAAAAAAAAGAACAAATATACAGAGCAAAACCAAAATTTTAAAGAAATATGCATAGTAAAACCAAACAAATTCCTCCATTGGCTATGTCCAAATATCAGTGTCTCAGTCTGCATTTTGAGTCCATCACCTCTCTGTCAGGAGGTGAGTAGCAAACTTCATCACTGAAAATTATTAAACTGGGTATACCCTCTGACTCAGAGACACCACTTTTAGGCCTATACCCCAAAGAAATCAAAGAAAGTGGGAAACGACTAATGGGTACAAAAATTTTTATAGCTTCTCTTTTTGTGGTGACAAAGAACTAGAAACTAAGGGGGTGCCCAAAGTGAAAATGGCTGAACAAATGATAGACTATTAATGTAATGGAACATGAATCTTTCCATATACAAAGAAGAACAGAAAGAAGGCTGTATGTGAAATGGCAAAATTTTATTATGTACAGCTTGTGGTCTTTTGTTTTTTGAGGTGTGTAACAAATTTGACATGTTAGTTTCAAAGCTGTCCTGTTGCCTAACACAGCCCTCTCTAAGAGCCAAGGAAGGCCTTGGTGGTCTACCCTCTGCAGTGCTGACCACTTGGAGTGATGCAGAAAAGGCTTTCAGAGATGCCCTTGGATCTCTAGAGATGAGTATTTCATAGTACCAAGGGACCACAGAAGCGTTGACCCACTTCCCTAAAGCACTAATCTAAATTAAAGTGGGGTACAGAAGCAAAAAAGGGTGGGATGTTTTCAAGGGCGAGGAAGAATACTGAGAAGTTCAGTTTGAGACTTGAAAAACTCATTTACTTGAAAGTATTCATAGATTATAGAGTTAATGTGTGACCCACATTAGATCGGGGGGTTATTTGCTTTGCCTTTCCTCAAGTTATATCACATACATCCCTGATGCTGCCGCTCGACCCTGATGCTGGCCAGCTCAGAGGGCCCAGTTCTGTTCTGCTGGATCCATGTGGTAACTAACCCAGAACAACAAATGATGGCATACTAATGAATGAGAATTCCCCAGTCGTTAGTTATCATAGGCATCCTGCCTGCTTTGGTTGAGTGGCTTACGTAAATTTGAATAAACTTGGACAAGTTTCTAATTTCTCCATTTCTCATGTTTTCTTATCTCCAGTGGGGAGAGTGAATCAGATAATGTCATATCTATGGACCCCATCTGTCAAGATTTGCGGTTAGAGCAAGAATTTGCTAGGGAAACTAGATGCAGTTGGTTAAAAATAACATTGGTCATCATCTTAAACCACACAAATTCTTAATGGATTAATAATATAAATGTTTAAAAAAGCACACGGTGAAAGAGAAAGAAGATAGTAAAATCTCTTGCGTGATTGTGGAGAGGGGAAAATGTTTAACCAGTTATGACTTAGAGGAAATTATTAAGGACAAAATAAATGATTTTGATTATATAACTTTTTAAAAAACCTGTGAAGAAAAAAACAATGCATCCAGAATAAGAAGAAAAAATACAGATTGGGTAAGAATATCTTTGCCTTAAATATTTCTGGTAAAAATCTGATATCTATAATTTAATGAATTGAAATGCATTTATAGGAAGCTCTGCCCAGTGATAACTGGTCAAAGAAACAGGCAGTTTTTTTTTTTTTTGGCTAGGCAATGGGGTTAAGTGACTTGCCCAGGGTCACACAGCTAGTAAGTGTTATGTGTCTGAGGCCACATTTGAACTCAGGTCCTCCTGAATCCAGGGCTGGTGCTCTATCCACTGCGCCACCTAGCTACCCCCAAGAAACAGGCAGCTTTTACAAGAAGAAATTATCAACAATTACTCTAAAAAGTGTTCAAATTCTCTAATTATCAGATAAATGAAAATTAAAGCAACTCTGTGGTGCTACCTTATAGCCATCACATTGGCAAACACAGAGAAGGATGATCAAATCCACGCTGATATAGTTGTGGGAAAACTGGCATACTAATATCCTGTGGAACTATGAGCTGATTGAATTGTTTAGGGAAAGCAATATGGGATTATACAATAAGAAAAACAAAAATGTTTATACTTTTTGATCCAGATCTCAAAACAAGACTTATACCCTAAACTTGGCATGGTCAGGGGGAAAAATACAAAACCTCACCCACTTTTCTTTCCTAATGGCAGATTGAAGCGACTAGTTTGTCCAGAAATCCCCAATCCTGCAAAGAGCAATGTGGTCCTGTGGCGTGGTGACAATTTCAAAGTAAGAGGTCATATGTTTCTTTCTAAAATCACTCCAGCAGTCTGGGTTTCAGGGAAGGAGAGGCTGAGCAGAGACAGTGAGCTGTGATTTGAGCAGGGTTTATATGATGAGGATCAAAGTGGGAACATCCTTGTGAGAGGTCAGCTAGATCACCTTTTCAGATACCTCCAGCCTCAAAGTTTAGAAGGAAGAAAGGGATAACATTTACTGAGCCATATGGTATGTCTGAGCATAAACTTGGTGCTTTGAGGAATGTGATAAAATTAAAGACACAGTTTTGTCCTTACGGTCCTGATTTCTAGTTAATGAAAGAGAGAATGGAATAGGAAATAAGTATGAGAACCTAGTGGGAGCAGTTTGTAATTGAGGGTGATTTAATTGAGAGCAAACCCAGTTTATAAATACTGAGTAAATACACAGAGTTCACAGGGAGGACCCTGGGGGATGAAGCATACAAGTGGTACCACAGATTGACTCCAAACCATGCCATAACAAGGATAGGTTGGAGAAACTTAGAGAGTATTGATAGCTGAGAGATGGCATGGATACAGCCTAGTGCCATGCAAGGGGAAACTGGGTTTCTAATTCAAGGGTCTGAGCTCATAATGTAGTTTCGTAACCTACTACCTGTGTGAACCAAAGACGGTCACTTTTCTCTTCTGGTCTTTAATTTTCACATCTATAAAATCATAGGATCAGATTAGATAATCTCTAAATTCCCTTTCAGTTCAAAGTTACATTAGCCTCTGATGTATTTAAAAAGACGTTATGTGAAAGAAGGATCAGAGGCCGGATAACCACTTGTCAGGGAGTATTTTCCCAGGATTTCTGTTCAGGTGAAGGTTGAACAAGATGACTCCAGATTCCCCTCTAGCTCTGAGAATCTATGATTGTGGGGCTCTGATTTGGCCCATGTGACACCAGAAGGCAGAATTAGGACCTTTGGGTTGAAATTATGGAGAGGCATACAGATCTCAAAATAGCAAAGAAACTCCTAATAACCAGAGTTGCCCAACAAAGGCGTGGGCTTCCTTGGGGATTCGTGGCTAGCCTGTTTCTGGGGTTTATTTCTTCTCAAAGGAGTAAAAGTTGAGGGAAAAACCCCAAACCTTAAAAGAGCATCTGGTCTACCTCCCTTATTTTGCAGATGAGGCAGCTAAGGCTCAGAGAGTTACTTGCCCAAGATTGCTTAGTAAGCAGAAATAGGATTTGAGCGTGAGTTCCCTGATATTTCCATTTGATCACACAATTGTTCAAGGTAGAGACTAAATGACCTCTGGGTGAGGGATATTATAAATGGAGTTTCCTGTGCCAGGAGAAAAGACTGAACTAGATGACCCAGTCTTGAAATTCTAATCTAGACCAACCATAGCTAGCATTTGCACATTGCTTTAAGGCTTGCTGGGGCAGCTAGGTGGCGCCACAGTGCATAGAGTGCCGGGGCTGGAATTAGAAAGACTCATCTTCCTGAATTCAAATCTGGCCTCAAACCTTTACTAGATGTGTGACCCATGGTAAGTCACTTAACCCTGTTTGCCTCAGTTTCCTCATCTGTAAAATGAGCTGGAGAAGGAAATGGCAAACCACTCAGTTTCTTTGGACCTCAGTTCCTCATCTGTAAAATGAGAGTTAGATGGGATGGTTTCCAAGGGCCCCTCCTAGTTAAATCTATGATCCTATGATCCATAAGTAACTTTGGTGCTCTGTGTCTCCATTTTCTATGTAAGACAGGGCTTAAGGAATTTTGTGAAGATAAGATAATTCCCAGAATCTTTTTGAGCTTTCTAGAAGAAAAGACCTATAGATGTACAAGGCAAACTTAGTGGAATAATATGTACCACATGACACCTACTTGTTTGCTACAGTAGAAGCATTTAGAATGGACCAAGAGTAGTTGGGGGGAAGGTGGGAAAGGAGAAAGGAGACTGGGTCTTTTTATGTAAGAGTATTTTAGAGCATACCATTACCAAGCTCTTTGTCTCACATGGCATCCAAGTGACATTTGGTGATGATGGTGGTGGGTGTTTCTCTTTCTTTTGACAGTCCAAGCTGCATCTTGGAGAGGTCCAGTTACATGGCAAGATGAAGGCAGTTGATGAAAGGATTCTAAAACCATACTTGTCTTCCTCTGGTGACTTGATTGACAAATTAGTGGTGGACTTTGAGAATTTCCTGGACAAAGCTGAGGTTCACAGAGTAGAAATGATGAAGATGCAGGAAAACATTTTGAGTGGGGAAAAGAAGTACGTGAATTCTCCATATAATTTTTACAGTCCCTCAGGAAAGGTTTTCCAAGGACTTCCATCTTCAGCCTTGATTCCATTGGAAGAGACACAAGAGCAGTGTTCAGAAAGGCCAGATGAAGAAACCAAAGATAGCTTTTTCCTGCCGCCAAATGCTAGTGGGATTTTGGAGCCGGAGCTGCAACCCTGGGAAGAAGCTGGACTGAATCCATATTTGAAAAATTCAGTGACAACAAGGGAATTCCTCAACTCTGAGAAATTTTCTGATCCAATTAAGAAGACTGAAATGCAACCATAGTCTGGGTTTGTTTTCATTTTTGTTTTTGTGGGGAGTAACAGGGTAGAATGACCCCTACTTAGAAGGATTGTGTTTGAATGGGCAGCTAGGTGTCGCAGTGGATTGAGAGCCAAGCCTAGAGTCAGGAAGACTCATCTTCCTGAGTTCAAATCTGGCTTCAGACACTTGCTAGCAGTGTGATTCTGTAACCCTGTCTGCCTCAGTTTCCTCATCTGTAAAATAAGCTGGAGAGGGAAATGGCAGACCACTCTGGTTTCTTTGCCAAGAAAAGAAAACCCCAAATGGAGTCACAAAGAGTCAACACAACTGAACAACAACAAAGTTAGAATTTGTCCACGGTTAATAAGTGTATAATAAAAATAACTTCTCTTGAGTAGAGAAGTATTTGTTTATTTCTTTCCCAGTTCAGCTTGTTTGTGGGTTCTAGGACTAATTGCCTTTCAATACATCTGTACACATAGTTGTTCACTCAGTTGGCACTCACATATATAGTATAGTTTGTTTGGAAAGGTAGAAGTATCAGGAAACTTAGATTTTTCTCTTTCCTCTGTAGTGGAACACTTCATTCCTTTGGTTTCCAGGCACTAGGCTCCTGCTTTCTCTTTAGCTAAAATCCACTAGGAATATTAATTTGCCTTTTGCATCTATTGTCATCATGAACTGGATACCAGACCCTGCTAATTTCCCATCAGGACCAGTGATGATGATAATAAATAACCCACATTTATATAGTGCTTTGAGATTTACAGAACACATTAAAATATTATTTTACTTGATCTTCACAACTTCACTGGGAGACAAGTGATCTTTTTCTCCCCATTTTATAGATGAGGAAAGTGAGGAAGATAGCGTTCAGTGACTTGTCCAAAATCACACAGTTACCGAGTGTCTGATCCTCTTTTTCCAATTTATACCTTCCCGATTCCAGGTCCAATGCTCTATCCACTGTGCCATCTTGATGCCTTTGTGGTGATTTGGAAGTACAGGGTCTGGCAAGCGTCAGCTCTCACGGGGTTTCCTAGGATGCCTTTTGTTCCTCTGGCCTTCCTTATCACTAGTCTTCCCTTAGAATATCATCTGTCTTTCCTCATCATTGGAGTGCCTATCTGCTATAGTACCTGGATACCAGTCATTCTCTGGGAGTTGTTTTTTTTTTTTTTATCAGATGGAAACTGTAATTTCATTGGTGTAGGGAATTCCTGGTGCTGAAATGCTCTTTGCCTAAGACTTCTGCAGTTCAAATGACTTGCTCAGACTCACCCAGCAAGAGTCCTGGTTTTCTTGACTCTTAAGGCCAGTGATCTGTCCATTTTTTTTTCCTGTGGCAGCAGGACCAATGCAGAGAGCAGTCGATATTCTTCTCCAGCAGGGCAGGGAATACATGGCACTGGAAGGAGGCTGGACCTCGCTAACTGTTTTTCTTAGGTCCCATTGTTGTTAGTTTTGCTGTTGCTGAGTTGTTTCAGTCCTGTCCGGCTCTTCGTGACCCCATTTGGGGTTTTCTTGGCAGAGATACTGGAGTGGTTCCAGCTCATTTTACAGATAAGGAAACTGAGGCAAACAGGGTTAAGTGATTTCCCCAGGGTCATATCGCTAGTAAGCATCTTAGGTTAGATTTGAACTCAGGTCTTCCTGACTTCATGCTGAGAACTGCATCTACTGTCCCACCTAGCTGCCCCCCCTCCTTAACAGAAAAGTGCAAGACAGTTCAGGGACTTTCCTTTCAGGCAATGTGGTCCCTCATCCTGATTCAGAGCCTGGGATACGTGGTTGGAAGGCATCTTTAGACTGCCTGCTTCCCAGAAACAGCCTAGTCCTTTGGAACATGCAGAGAAAGAGATGCATTTATTTAGCACTGCTGGGTAACATTATCTTCCGTGCCCCAGCTGAAGAGGGAGATGAGTCGGCCTGGCTCTAAATTTGTGAAAAAACCCCAAAATAGCCTATTCAGAATTCCACTGTGGGGATTGGGAACCTGCTTGGTCTGGCCATAACCCTGTCCAATGTTGAGCTTGCTCGTGGGCTTGGATAGAAACTTTGGGCGGGGTGGCATAAGGTCTTGATTCAATTTGGCTCTTGGCTGACCCAGGAGAGGCTCAGAAGTAAGGGAGGGGAGTAACAGCGAAGTTGCTTCTTGGAAGCTTTCTGTTCTATATCAGAGAGTGAGGAGTCAGAAAGGCAGATGGTTTCTTTTCTAGGAAATATTTGCAAACTCAATCCTGATGTCAAATATGGATAGAGAATATGGGAAAGTTCTCTGGATTACAGATCTGGTGCTTTTTAACTTGAGACAGAAAGGAATGGGGTGATGGTCAGGAAACTCCCTTCCATGGCCTGGGGGGTGGGGAAGTGATTCTAACAGCGCCCATTTTTTAACCCTTAAGGATTCAATTCATTTTAGTTAGAAGTATACTAACACCTTAAATACGAGCAGCTAGGTGACCAGAGGGTAGAGTGAGGGGTCTGGAATCAGGAAGACCTCAGTTTGAATTCAGTCTCTTAGTAGCTGTGTGAGTCTGGGTAAGTTGCATAACTTCTGTTTGTCTCAGTTTCCTCACCTCTTGAAAGCTGATTGTTAAAATTTGAGTGTTTACACTTTGGAGATTGGTAAATGCTACAAACCAGGGTTTGATTTATTGGGTTTTTTTAATTGTCTAGGCTTAAGAAAGTGATGGAGAAAATATTAATAATGCAGATTAAACTTAAAAGTGTGTTGTTAAACATTTACCAGCACTTTGGTGGATCTTCGGCAGGTCACTTCACTATTCTCTGCCTCAGATTCTTCATCTGTAAAGTAGGGGTGATCCCTACTCACAAGAAGCTTACATTTCTAAGTTCCTTTCCCCAACAGCTGTTGATTCCAAGTTAAGTTTATTTTTTAGTTCCTAGGAGTTCAAAGACAAAGTGTTATAAAAGGGAATCAACCAACCAGAGTCACTATTTTATGTTTATTAGAATTTTACTAAGGTCTCTGATTTGCATTGGGAATTATAGGAACACTCCCCATAATTGAAGTTTTAAGTCTGGGCTTAGGACCGAGTACAGAATGAATGAAACTCCTGCTCTCCACATCATAAATTCCTCGTTCCAGTAGTCCAGGTCATATAAAGGGAAGCAGGGAAGGAGAGGACTGCCAGTGAGTAGAACAAAAATGAACCCTAGGTAGAATTCAACAAAGGAAGGTTGTCATTCAAGGAGATCAAATTAGTATTTTCAAGCATTTCGGGCCATTGCTTGTTGCAAATTCATTATTAATCATGGAGCCATTGTCACCGTTGTCCAGGCTTCCCCCTGAATGTTGTGGGATGGAGCCTTACTGGAACCACAGTTAGGATGCATTAACTGCAACGAATTTGGACAGGATCACTGACTTCATTAGGAAACTAGAAGACTGAACTTTCTACTAAGAGTACTCTTCTCTTTGTAAGCCTAATGCTCATGCAAATACATACACACAGTATATCAAGCATGCTGCTCAATATTATTGTAATGGATGTATTCATGAAGGCATTTATTTAGCCTTTGAGTTATGCCTTCTTTAATACAATAAAGTTATTATAGATTTTAATATGACTGTTTTCTTTTTTATTATTTCCAACACCTGGATGGGATAGCCAGATGGCACAGTGGATAGAGTGCTGGGTCTGGAGTCAGGAAGACTCATCTTCATGAGTTCAAATCTGGCCTCTAACACTTACTAGCCATGTGACCCTGGGCAAGTCATTCAACTCTGTTTGCCTCAAATGAACTGAAGAAAGAAATAGCAAACCAGTCTAGTATCTCTGGTAAGAAAATCCCAAGTGGGGTCATGGAGAGTCAGACATGACTGAAAAGTGATTTGACAACAGCAACATTTGGCTGTTCAAAGTGATGTTAAATAAACTGAGTATCTGAGTCCTTCAATGAGTAGTGGGCAATCCTAGGATCCCAGAATTTTAAAGTTGGAAGGGACCTCAGTAGCCATCCCCTCTACAAAATCAATCAAAAAGCACTGATGATGTGTCAGGAACCGTGCTAGGCTCTTGGGATACAAATACCAAGAATGAAGCAATGCCTACTCACAACAAGCTTACATTCTAATGGGAGAAACACTGAATACAGACCATACAGATGATCATCCAGTTTTTGTTTGAATGTTTCCAGTGAGAGGGAACCCTGTATTTCCACAGCATCCTATGACTTAGTAACTCTAAATGGTAGGAAGGTTTGCCATACATCAAGCCTAAATTGTAACTCTGTTCACTTCCAACTACTGCACCTAGTTCTGTCCTTTGTAGCCAACCGGAAGAACTCAAATCCCTCTATCTAGACCACTATCATGTTCTTCTCCAAGTCTTTTCTTCTGTAACCATTCTTAGATCCTTCAACCAGTTTTTACAAGGTATGATTTCAGAGTATCTGCTGGATTCTCTCTAGCTTATCAATGTCCTTCCTAAAATATGGCACGAAGAACTCAACACAAGACTGCAGATGGATCTGACCATGGTATGGTAAAGTGCCTAGATTCTTGGCCTCTCAGTATAATCTGTTCTCATATTGGCATCTTGGCTATCATATTATACACAGAACAGAATTACTCCCAGACTAGATGACAATGGATTGTTTGTATAAAAATAATAATCATAATAGGGGGAAAAAACAAGTGTCTTCTTAGAACCCTGTTGTTTTCAAGGGTTATAGAAAGAGTTAAACAAGGCAGGCACAGGACCTAGAGGTGGATCTATTCTGTTTTTATGGTATTAAGAGAAGAAGAAAATTGGAGAAAAGGGGAATATAGTGGGGAAGGAAAGAAAAAGAAGGGGAGGTAACATATCATGTACTAGGGATATATGAGATTAAGACTATGTGAACATGGAGGAAAGGATAGGGGAAATGGACATCCCAAGAACCTGACCTTCACCTGAACCAGAGAGAGGAAGGTTGAACACACTCACACAAATATACATACACATATATTCAAAGAGAATGTTCTAGAAATACATTAATCTCATAGGGAAATAAGAGGGCACATTGAAAGGGGAGGAAGTTTAGGAGGAAGGGCAGGATAGGTTAGCCAGTAGTCATAAGCAAAAGAAACTCCAACATTGAAGGGTAGAATGTGAAAGAGGAGGAATTGAAATGAAAGAAATACAGAGTAAAAATCTGTGATGGGGGCAGGGCAAGGGGAAGAGAAAAGAAAAGAATAAAAACAGATAGCTTCAATTATAGATCACTAGTCCACCTCACACCTATCAGATTGGCTAATATGACAGAAAAGGAAAAAGATAAATGTTGGAGATGTGGGAAAATTGGAACACTAATTGCATTTGTAATCAGTTGTAAACTGATCCAACCATTCTGGAGAGCAATTTGGAACTATGCTCCAAGGGCTATAAAGCTGTGCATACCCTTTGGTCCAACAATGCCACTATTTGGTCTGTATCCCAAAGAGATTATAAAAAAGGACCGACATGTACAAAAATATTTATAGCAGCTTTTTTTTTTTGTGCTGGCAAAGAATTGGAAACTGAGGGGATGCCCATCAATTGGGGAATAGCTGAACAAGTTGTGGTATATGAATATAATGGGATACTAGTGTGCTATAAGAAATGATGAGCAGACAGATTTCAGAAAAACCTGGAAATACTTACATGAATTGATGCTGAGTGAAGTAAGCAGAATCAGGAGAGCATTCTACATAGTAAAGCAACACTGTACGATGATCAGCTATGATGGACTTAGCTCTTCTCAGCAATGCATTGATCCAAGACAATTCCAAAAGACTCATGATGGAAAGTACTATCCACATCCAGAGAAAGAACTATGGAGTCTGAATTCAGATCAAAGTATACAATTTTCATTTTTTTGTTTTTTTGTTTTTTCTTTCTTATGGTTTCCCCTTTTGTTCTGATTCTTCTTTCACAACATGACTAATGTAGAAATATATTTGATATAATTGTACATGTATAAGCTATATCAGATAGTTTGCTGTCTGGGGGAGGAGGGTGAGGAAGGAGGGAGAAAAATTTTGAACTTAAAATCTTATAAAAGTGAATGTTGAAAATTATCTTTACATGTAATTGGAAAATACTGTTAAGTGGAAAAAATTATAGATCACTAATGTTAACAATATTCTTTCTCTTATGCTATCTTCTTTATAAAGTGGAAGGTAAAGTGAGGAAGAAGTACAAGAAGACAAGATGGATGAAAATGAACAATTAGTAATCATAACTGAATGTAAATGGGGTGAACTCACTCATAAAATGGAAGATGATAACAGATTGGATAAGAAAGCAGAATCTGTTATCTTGTTCATAAGCCTAAAGAGAGGAGCTCCAATAATTATTTCAGATAAGACAACAGGAAGATTAGACCTAGTCTAAATAAAAAGAGTTAACGAGGAAAACCACATTAGGCATAAAGATTCCATAGACAATAAACTAGCATCAATACTTATTATGCATACATGCTGTGACACTTAAAGGAAAAGTTTATCAAACTGCAAGGAAAAATAGACAATAAAATTATAATAGTAAGAGATCTCTAACTTTCAGAACCAAATAAATCTAAAAAAAAATAATAAACCACAAAGAAGTTAAGTATCTGAATAGAACTTTAGAAAATTAGGGGCAGCTAGGTGGCACAGTGGATAGAGCACCAGCCTCAGACCAAACACTTGATGTTACTAGCTGTGTAACCCTGGGCAAGTCACTTAACCCCAATTGCCTAAAAGCAAAAAAAAAAAAAAGAAATAAAAGAAAATTAAAGATGATAGCTCTCTGTCAATTACTGAATAGTTACAGAAACATGTTTACATATTGCTCAAGTATACATGGTATCTTTACTAAAATTGACTATATACTCGGGCATAAAAACAATGGAAGAAAATGAAGAAATACTAAACACATCCTTTACTGATAATGATATACCAAGAATTAATTGGGGGCAAAGTAATTTTAAAGAACTGGTGAGTTAAAGAACAACCCAAAGAAACAATATAAAATTTCAACAACAACAACAAAAAATGATGAGACCACATACTAAAAAATCATGGGATAAATAAGACATGTATGAACTGAAGTAGATTGAAATAAGCAAAGGAGGAGAACAAATTATACTATAACAATATTATTGAAATGAACAACTTTGAAAGACTTAAGAACTCTGACGAATATAATGGCCAACCATAATTTCAGACGACCAATGATGATGAATACTAGGCATCTCTTGACAGAGAAGAGAAGGATTAAATACAGAGAGTAAGACATACATTTTTGGACATTACCAATGTGATGATTTATTTTGCTTTACTCTTTGTATTTGTTACATTGGTTTTGTTTTTCTTTTTCCAGTGAGGAGGCAAGATAGGAGGGAGAGAAAATACATATTTGTGAATTGAAAAATGGAATTTAATAAAAATAATAATTTAGAAACAAGACTTTAACAAGCTAAACCCATTCTTTGGAGAAATTTTATATCTCTAAATGCTTTCATTAACTAAAGAAAAAAAACCAGATTAATGAATTGAGCATGCAATCAAAAAATCTAGAAAAACAAAAAATTAAAAACCTCAATAATATACCAAAGTAGAAATCCTGAAAAATCAAAGAAGAGATTAATAAAACTGAAAAAGTCCATTGAATTAATAAATAAAACAAAAAAAACCCCTAGTAAAAATAAACATCTGGTTTGATTTTAAAAAGAGACATAAACCAAACTGTATTCAAAATGAAAAGAATTTATAACAGTTGAAGATGAAATGAAGAAAACTATCAGAAAGTATTTTGCCCAAACATCTGTCAAAATTGATGACTTAGAAGAAATGGATGAATATATTTATAAAAATATAAAAAGCCTAAATTAATAAGAGAACTATATTTAGTATTTAAACAATCCACTATCAGAAAAAGAAATTGAACAAGCCATAAATGAACTGCTAAAGAAAAAAGGTCGACACAGACAAGTTTCAAGGGTGTGCTAGTGCTTATATTCTCCAAATATGGAATAGAAATTGTGATAGTACTTCTCTTTATATACAACAAGCATAAGTCTTAGTGACATCTGCTACCACCTTGTGCCAGTAAAAGAGGTTTTTTACTAACCTGAGCCCTCTTTCTTTTCAGGAGTCCAAAGTCACTGTACATTACTTTTACAATAGAGCTAGGCAGCTTATGGGAGAGGCAGTCTTTGAAACATAGGTACATATCCTCTGCCTGCTGTCAGTCTGTGTTGAATTTTGGGTACTAATTTCTGGCTAAGATGACTCAGAGTTATTGTCACTATGTAAAGAAGAAAAAGTCTTCTAATTGGTTGTAAAAACAGAAAAAATAATTAATAGGCTGAGCCAGAAATAAGCAGGCATACAAAAAAGTGTGACCTCATCTGAGTCTTTTGAGAGAGGCTGCTTTGAGCTGCTAAGTAGATGTAAGATATCTGACTCAATTCCTACTTAGCATTGTCCAAATAATTTAATAACAAATGAGTAAACAAAGTTTGAGCTATGCAATTTACTAGCAAAGCATGCAATTACAGAACAAATCAAGTCCAGGGCCCCTCAGTGTACACAAGCACTCTGAAGAGAGATTTACACAGATTTTTATAGTAAAGTACAATGACTATTTTTAGATTTAGAAATATTTCCAGATTTAGGACTTTTTTTTTGATTGGTTGCATCTACCTGTGTCCTGAAATACACTTAGTGGCACAATAATACCTTCCTGAAATTATGTGACTTAGAGGGAAACTAAATTTAGCTAAGGAAAATGAGACTTGGCTCCAGCAACTGTACAAAATATTGGTGATGATACAAAATGGAGTCGGTTTGGTTCTCTCACCATGTGTCTGAGCTGTGTTTATTCTCTGCTGATGTTAAACAAACAAATATTCCAAGGTAGGCTTGTCTCCTGAACCTTGTGAATTCAGGAGAGCTCGACCGTCCCAGCAGAAGTTCTACTGGTAAGGAGTTAGTAACAGAGTCTACCAGTGACAATAAAGCAGCCACAGGAGTCAGGAGGTGGCTGGGTTATAACCTTAAGATGGACATTTCTCAGCAGTGACTTCACAGATATTACAAAATCTGGAGCAGTTGAAGGGAGGCAGCAGAGAAGTAGTAGCTGAACCTGAGGAGGAGCCAATACAGCAGCTGGGAGGCGTTGGGTATCTTCCCTTTCTTTGGCACCTGGGTAGAAAGGGGGAGGATGGGATGGTGCAGCAGCTTGGGAAGGATGCTGGCAGCAGCAGAACGTCCAGGTTTTGTGCCAAGTGTTCTTGCTATAACTTCTCAATAAATCCCTTTTCTAAAAGTTAAGGAGGATTTTTGATGGCTAGTGAGCAACAAACTGGTGGGGACTCAGAAGCTACAGGACTTCTTAAGCATGGCTCCCCAGAGATGTGGAAGAGGAGAAAAAGGGAAAAATGGAGAAACTCTCACTTACTACCAGAGATTCCCTCTTGACTGAATTGGCTTGCTGTTTTATACATAGGCCTAGAGGTGTGATTTGATCTCAGTCAGTCACAAGAATTCTCCTGTGCAATGCTGGAATCGAGCTGGACCATGATTCCAGGGACTGAAGCTGGTGGCCAGAACTAGGAGGTCTGGGGTAGGCAGAGAAGAAAGTAGCTTGGATGCTAAGTCCATGGCGACCATACCCAATTGAATGTGTATGTTATTCTCTCCTTAAGCCAAATCCTATGAGAATAAGATTCCCTCATTCCTTCTCACCGTCCCCTGTTTCCCCTCCACTGTGAGAGACTTTTCTTTTCTGGTTTTTTTTTTTTTGAGAGATAATTTACCCCATTCTACCTCTCCCTTTCTTCTCCGAGTATCATCCTCTCTCATCCCTTAATTTTATTCTCCAGATATGACCACTTAATCTTCAACTCACCCTGTGCCCTCTATCTATCTATCTATATATACATATGTATAATTTTTTCCCTTCAACTACCCTAATACTGACAAAGTTCTCATGAGTTACAAATATCATCTTTCCATGCAGGAATGTAAACAGTTCAATCTTAATAAGTCTCTTATGATTTTTCTTTCCTGTTTACCTCTTCATGTTCCAATGGAGTCCTGTATTTGAAAGTCAAATTTTCTATTTAGCTCTGGTCTTTTCATCAGGAATGCTTAAAGTCCTCTGTTTCACTGAATGACCATTTTTTTCCCTGAAGGATTATACTCAGTTTTGCTGGGTAGGTGATTCTTGGTTGTAAACCTAACTCCTTTGGCCCTCCGGAATATTATATTCCATGCCCTGAGGTCCTTTAATGTAGAAGCTGCTAAATCTTGTGTTATTCTGATTGTGTTTCCATAGTACTTGAATTGTTTCCTTCCGGCAGCTTGTAATATTTTCTCCTTGACCTGGAAACTCTGGAATTTGGCTACAATATTCCTAAGAGTTTTCCTTTGGGGATCTCTTTCAGGAGGTGATTGACGGATTCTTTCAGTTTCTATTTTGCCCTGTGGTTCTAATATATCAAGGCAGTTTTCCTTGATGATTTCTTGAAAGATGATGTCTAGGCTCTTTTTTTGATCATGGCTTTCAGATAGTCCAATAATTTTTAAATTCTCTCTCCTGGATCTATTTTCCAGGTCAGTTGTTTTTCCAATGAGATATTTCACATTGTTTTCTAATTTGTCATTCTTTTGGATTTGTTTTATAGTGTCTTGATTTCTCATAAAGTCACTAGCTTCCAATTGCTCTACTCTAATTTTTAAGGAAGTATTTTCTTCAGTAGTCTTTTGGACTTCCTTTTCCATTTGGCCAATTTTTCTTTTTAGGGCATTTTTCTCCTCATTGGCTTTTTGGACCTCTTTTGCCATTTGGGTTAGGCTATTTTTTAAGGTGTTATTTTCTTCAGTATTTTTTTGGGTCTCCTTTAGCAAGCTGTTGACTTGTTTTTCATGATTTTCTTACATCACTCTCATTTCTCTTCCCAGTTTTTCCTCTACTTCCCTTACTTGCTTCTCAAAATCTTTTGAGCTCTTCCAAGGCCTGGGACTGATTTATATTTTTCTTGGAGGCTTTGGATGTGGGAGCTTTGACTTTGTTGTCTTCTTCTGGATGTATATTTTGATCTTCTTTTTCACCAAAGTAAGATAATATAGTCTCTTTTTGTGCTGCTTGCTCATGATCCCAGCCAATTACTGTAGTTTTAAACTCTTTGTTAAGGTAAGAATCTGCTTCCAATGTGGAGAGTGTACTGTCCCAAGCTTCGGGGGTTTGTACAGCTGTTTTCAGAGATACTTGTAGGGACCTGTAAATTTTCAGTTCTTCCAAGGTGGTATGATAAGGGGCGAGGTGTTTATTCCTTTCCTGGCCTGTGAGCACAAGCACTCCTTTCTGTCCCATAACTGTGAGGAGGGGATCCTCTCCACAGCCACTACAAGCTCCACCATGCCAGTGCTCCTCGTCACCCCAGCACAGCTGCCCAGAACTGTGACCCAGATCCACACACAGGCAAAGCAAGAGATTCCTGACTCAGCACTGGCAAAGAGATCCCTGCAGTCCCTCTCTGATCAGCCACTGGATTCCCCCTCAGTCTGTGGGCTGGAAGCTCGGTAAGCAGCTCCCCCCCCCCAACCCAGGCCACGTCCTTGGGGAATGGAGCTGAGACCCCGCCTTCCTCTCTGACCACCGACAGAAACAGACTTTTCCCACTGACCTTCTAAGTTGTCTTTGGCATTCGTGGATTGAGGAGTCTGGAAACTGCCACAGCTGTACGTGAATCAGTCCTCTGAGGCCTGCTCCAGGTTTGCTGAGGCCTGCGCGCCCACTCTGCCCTGTGCTGCTCCCAGCCCAGGGCGATACACCTTTCTGATCAATCATCCAGGTGTCTAGGGCTGGAAATTTGTTTCACTCTGTCTTTTTGTGGGTTCTGCTGCTTCAGAATTTGTTTAGAGACATTTTTATGAGTATTTGGAGGTGGTTGGGGGAGAGCTCAAGCAAGTCACTGCTTTCACTCTGCCATCTTGGCTCCGCCCCTCTATGTGATGCTCTTAATGTGAAACGGAAGTGTCAGTGAAGACCAACACCCCCATTCCTGAGGGTCCCTCATGGGAAGAAACCAGCTATTTAGGCAATCAGTGCTGGAAATGTACCTGTCTGATTTAACCCTTTGCTGTTGACTTTGACAGACTATGTGCCCTGGTGGCTATGTGGCTCAATGCATAGAGTCCTGGGTCTGCAGTCAGATAGACAAGTTCAAATACAGCCTCAGACCTAAATAAACCTCAATAAGATACCAAATACTTACTAGCTGTGTGACCTGGGCAAGTCACTTAATCTTGTTTGACTCAGTTTCCTCATCTGTAAAATGAACTGGAGAAGGAAATGGCAAACCACTCCAGTATCTCTGGCAAGAAAACTCTAAATGGCATCATGAAGAGTTGAACTACTGAACCACTGACCAACAAAATCTTCTGCTTGGTTGTTCTGATAAAAGAAATATCCGTGGGTGGTCATGAGCTCTGGTTTCAGTGGAGCTGACTGAAAACATGGCTTTTCAGAAGGGTCCCTGAGAAAGCAGGAGGCCTTGATTGCAATCAGAAGAATGGGACTATAGCAATAGTGACATTCTTGCAGTATGACAAACCAGAGGACAAGAGGAATTCACAGCTTAATGGAAGGATGGCTCACAGGTTCTCCCTGCAAGAGTTGGCAGAGTGGTTTCATCCTGTGCCTCTCATACGAGGGACAGGTGTTTTATGTAGGCTGGGTTGGTTTTCCTTTGATGGGGTAAGAAGGGCATCCTTGGGATTCAGTTGGTCCTGAGAACCAGAGCTTGAATCATTGACTTGTCTTTGTTGCCTGGGCCATAAAAAGCCTAACCTCTAGGGAGATGATGTGCTGAAAATTTAATGAAATTTCTACTGTACTGCAGGTTGTTTTTTATAATCCAGCTTGGTCAGGGAAGGGGTTGGGAGAGGGCCTCTCCCTTTCTATGACGCTCTTTCCTCCCACATTGCAAAGGCATGCATGGTTTCATTTCAATTGCCAATTAGTAATTAAGTCTTGTAAGTCAATATGTTTTTTATTAAATTTTATGGTCCTCAAGTGTTTCATTACAATTAGATCCCAAATATGATTCACTGGACTAGCCTGGCAGAGCATATGCCCAAAGGTAAAACGAAACATTATTTTATGGGATATTTTGTCACCTTGCATTGCAGTGGTCATGATGAAAATAAGCAAAAGGTGCAATTTATGTACTAATATCTGATACAAAGGATGAAAAGGTAGAGATTTTTACAAAGGAATTGCTAAGATGTTCCCAAACTAGTAAATGTATTAAAAATAAAAGTCCTTTGTGACTTCTTTAGAGAAAGCCAGAGAGGGAAAAAAACAATGGAAAATATGATTTGAGATTGAGAAAGAGGCCAAAGGCTTATGGATTACTCAGAAGCCTCAGGACTCTATGTCATGGATATTAGAGTTATAAGGCATTGGCCAGGCCAAACTTTACTGCTGCTGCAGGGTTTCTATCAGTTACATCAGAACCAGCTTTCTGTATAGTGAGACTACCAGCTGATGAGAGCAAAGGTCCAAGGCAGCATCTGATTAAGAAGGAAGGATGAATAGAAGACACTTTATGTAATTGCTTTAATTTCCAACATGATTTATTCAAACACGTTGCCAATGACAAAACAGGAGACACTTTTTAAAAAGGGAGATGTTGACCTGTGGATTTCTGTGACTTGTGAATTTTATTTCTCTGTCTCTGCCTTTTGACCCTCCCAGAGGCCCAAACCAAGAGATTGATGAGGAGCATATTGCTGGACCTCTCTACCAGAAAGGGACTGTGCTGTGGTCATATTAATTCCCTCTGCAATAGAGAATTTTATAGAGTCCTTTACCAGATATATAATTTGCAACCTCTTTTTCACTGCCATCTGGTGGCCAGAAGAAATATTGCATGATAAGTTACTCCAAACCTCAAAGAACAATCATTGAATTCTCTTTATATGCTATTTAAAAGGAATAAGTGAGAGTCCAGTGAGTCAGGATGCTCATTCTGGGATAAATTTTTTGAAGTTTCTGAAAGTTTAACTAAAATGCACTTCCATTTTAGCTGAATAGAGATGGAAGGGCCCTGAAAAGTGAACATTTTCTTCCAATTTTCATTTTGAGAATGCTTTTAAAAAATCCTCACTTAGAAATTTTTATTTATTTATGCTATTTTTATTATTTAATTTTAAAAAATTGTTTCTTCATTAGAATTATTTCTTTTTATTATACATTCTGATATGGCCCTCTGAAAATCCCTTTGGGATTTTCCTTTGTTGTCATGATTACCCACTGAAATACTACAGACTTTCAAATGCATGGTGCTTTTGACTGCCAAGACATTGTTGCTACTGGTAATAATGCTCGAGATCTATTGCCTATAGTAGTATTGAATTGGTTTTAATCATTGCTACTTGTAGCTAATAATAGTACATACTGCGCTATGGATTACACCACTCCCCAACTGCATTTAGGTAGCGTCTTATTTTGATTTTTCATTGCTATTGCTTATGTTATTGTATGTTTTATTGTTTGGGTATGGTATACTGTTTTGCTGTATACTTTATTGCTTACTATGTCCACCCCAAGTTTTCAAACATAATATTTGTGCCTGACCTGTGGTAGAGCCTTCCGAGCTCATATTGGACTGATTAGTCACAGTTGGACGCACTCTACCTTGATCCCAACGTCATGATGTCATCGGTCATCTTGGAGCACAAAAGACGAACAACACCACGAATTGCTTATTATCATGTTACTGAACATTTGTATGCTTGCATTGACATTACAGTATTGCCAAATACAATCTTTAACTTGAATTTGAGCTTGAAGTTGAAACTCTAGAAAAGTCATATAGAGCAACAGTTCTCAAACTTTTGAGTCTCAGGCCCCTTTGTGAGCAGAACTTTTCCTTATGTGAGTTATGTTTTTTGATATTTACCATACTAGAACATGAAACATCTTAGCACTGTTATGAAAATAGCTTTGACCTTATGGACTCTCAGGGGCCCTTAGGGCTCCCCAAACCACCTTTTGAGAACTGCTGATGTAGAGAGAGCAATGGATATTGAAATATGAAGAGGACATTTTTATTATAGGAATAGACTCTGAATGCAAAAATAAAAACATTGAAAGGAAGTGTAAGTGACTTGGAGAAATGCAGAGTGATTACTAACATCTACAAAGGGAAAACCACCCAGTCTGATTTTTGTGAGCTGCTGGAGCTAGATGGCTCAGCGCATAGAGCACCAGGCCTGGAATCAGGAAGACTCATCTTCCTGAGTTCAAATCTGGCCTCAGACACTTACCACCTATGTGACCCTGGGCAAGTCACTTAACCCTGTTTGCCTTAGTTCCCTCATCTGTAAAATGAGGTGGAGAAGAAAATAGTAAACCATTTCAGTAGCTTTGCTGAGAAGACCCCAAAATAGGGTCATGGAGCATTGGACACAACTGAAATGACTCAGCAACAAGAGATAGTTTGTGATTCAAAAGTCCTTATCTGGACAAGGTAGGAAATGATAACTGGAAATTGATCTTCTTTAGAAAAGGATAATTATCACAACATCCTGTAAAAATTTAACTGTTGTAAAGCAGTCACCACAACAAGAGCAGCAAAGGGGCCTAGAAAGAACTAGGAAACACTTAATTTTTTACCAAGCAGCGAGATGGGGCAACCAGGCAGCAACGCTGGTTTTTAATATAAACATTTATAAAACACAAGAGAGGTAGAGAACGATGAGCAGTATTGCTTCTGAAAATAAGTGGGGATCCAATTAAGTTACATCATCTTAGGAACATTCATCAATAAAGCTGGCGGGAGAATAACAAATAGATGGGAAACAAAATAGATGTGCCACCGTTGCTATAATGGTACATTTTCATAATCAGTAAAGGAGAAGGGAAGGGAATAAGCAATCATATAGTACTACTATATGCCAGGCACTGCACTTCACAAACATTATTTCATTTGATCTCACAAGAACCCTGTGAGGTAGTGCTGTTATAATTTCCATTTTACAGTTGAGGAAACAGAGTCAAACAGAAGTTAAGGGACTTTATCAGGGTCACACAGCTAGTAAATGTCTTAAATTGGATTTGAATTCAGGTCTTTCTGACTTTAGGCTCACAGCACCATAATGCCTCAGGTTTTCTATGTGCAATATGAGGAATTAGAAATGACACCTAAGAAGACAGAGTCAGGTAAAATGTCTGAACCAATTTAAATATATACCAAAGAAGGCATTCTGAAGGCAGTAAAATCTTGAAAATATTAGGGGGTCACTTTACAAGATATCTTATGGATGGGAGATACCAAAATAATGGAAGATAACACAGCTGATGTTACTATTGAAATAAAAACAATTGAGAGGACATGAATTGCTCGTGTGCCTCATGTATTTCTCATCTTCATAAAATCTTTATGAGGATGATCTCTAGACAAGCCAAGTATCCTTGATGAAAATGTGAGAAGGAAACAGTGAGGCTTTTGCAAATTATTATTTATTAGGAGACCACATTTCTGCAATCTCAGAATTAGCTGAAGAGTGCAAAAAGTCCAAGATACTACTTCTTGTTTGCAGCCCCCTCCCCCAAAAAAAGAAAAGAAAAGAAAACAAACAAAAAGCAAGGCCCAGCCTAACAAACTTTCCATGCATGGAAAGCCCATCATCTATATGTCAAGGCCTCATAAGAGGAAGAGGCTCAGATTTATTTTCTTAAGCCTTAGAGGGCAGAAACATGAACAATGGGTGGTGGTGTTCAGTCGTGTCTGACTCTTCATGACCCCATCTGGGATTTTCTTGGCAAAGATACTGGAGTGGTTTGCCATTTCCTTCTCCAGCTCATTTTACAGATGAGGAAACTGAGGCAAATAAGGTTAAAAATGCCCAGGGTCACATAGCTAGTAAGTGTCTGAGACCAAATTTGAACTCAGGTCTTCCTGAGAGAGAGAGAGAGAGAGAGAGAGAGAGAGAGAAAGCGAGCACCCTGGGCCTAGAATCGGGAATATCTGAGTCCAAATCCACTGTCAGACATTAATTAGCTGTGTGACCTTGGGCAAGCCAAGAAGTTAAGTAACTCAGTCTGACTCTGTTTCCTGAATTATAAAATGGGGATAATAATAGCACCTAGCTCCCAGGGTTGTTGTGAGGCTCAAATTTATGAAGTGCTTAGCACAGTGCCTGGCACGGAGTACTAGCTTAATAAACACATTTCTTTCCATCTCTGAGATTCTCCACCTTTAGAAAACTTCTTTAACAATTACCTAATATCAAAAAGGGACAGCCAGGTGGTGTAGCATATAGAGTACCAGGCCTGGAGTCAGTAAGACCTGAGTTCAAATCTGGTCTCAGACACTTACTAGCTGTGTGACCCTGGACAAGTCACTTAACCCTGTTTGCCTCAGTTTTCTCATCTGTAAAATGAGCTGGAGAAGGAAATGGCAAACCATTCCAGAGAATTTGCCCAGAAAACTTCAAATGGGGTCACAGAATCAGACATGACTGAAGCAACTAAACAACAACAGGATATTAAGAGAGGTACAAACTCTGCGTCACTCAAATCCAATTCGCCCCTGAGTCAAGACATCACCCCGTGGTGTCACTGGTCCTCTTTGCAAACGAAGGACAAACAACCACAGCAGCAAGGGAGATGGCTGCTGGCCGAAGATGCTTCCCACTGTCCTGGAGAATATCCTGCACAGTCTCCATGGTGAGTTCCTCCAGGTGCTCACACGTGCAGGTGATAATAGGCTGTATAAATGAGAAAATGGATGGGCTGAAATCCTTAAGTTCTAGAGAGGAATCTGTCCAGGCCAGAAGGCTTCCTTTAGGTCATCAGCAGAAGAATGTAATCTCTCAGATGGAAAGCACTGTTTCTCCCATTTTTCTTGTCCCTTATGTGAGAGAATATCATCCCTTAGCACTCCCATCCTGAGCTTTTAAATCTCCTAGAAGCCCTAGGTGCTCATGCTGGGAATCTGAACCAATTGTTGGTACCACCACAATGGGAAGGCCTCTACTCTTTCTTGGCCTGAGTGAGTACAAACCACTTTAATTAAGAGCTAACCTTTCATAATCCTTACAAAGCACCTTTTTTTTTTTTTTCCTGAGGCAATTGGGGTTAAGTGACTTGCCCATGGTCACACTGCTAGTAAGTGTCAATTGTCTGGTCTGAAATTGGATTGGAACTCAGGTCCTCCTGACTCCAGGGCCGATGCTCTATCCACTTAGCTGCCCCAACAAAGCACTTTCTTCACAACAAACCTGTGAAGGAGAGAGGACAAGTGTTATTATATAACCATTTTACAGATGAGAAGGAAGAAAAGAAGGACAGAAACAAACATTTGCTTAGCACCAGTTAAGCACTTTACACATATTATCTCGTTTGATCTCCACAATAAACCTGAGAGGCAGGTGCTATGATTATCATTTTACAGTCAAGGAAATTGAGGTAGACAGAGGTAAAGTGACTTTGCCCAGGGTCATAGTGAAGTCAGATTTGAACTCAGTTCTTCCTGACTCCAGGCCCAGCACAGCTAGTGTTAGTGTTGGGTGGAGTCCAGGTCCTTCCTATTAGCCCATGCTGCCTCTCCCAATATATTCCACTCTTCTTAATCTCAGCTGAGACAAGGCTGGGATTTTACAAATGGGACTTTTTTTTTTTTGGTGAGGCAATCAGGGTTAAGTGACTTGCCTGGGGTTACACTACTAGTATCATGTGTCTGAGGTGAGATTTGAACTCAAGTCCTCCTGACTCCAGGGCTGGCGCTCTATACACTTCGCCGCCTAGCTGCCCCTCCAAATGGGACTTTTTGATGTATCTAAGGAGAAAATAAAACACACAGACATACACACAAATTCCAAGGTCATAAAATAGGAGGGTTTGCAGAGCACCTGTCTCTCATTTTAACTAAAGTCTAGCCATCGACCCCTTCCCTGTACCTTTGCTTCAACCCTATTTAATAATAGATCCCACTAAGCCTAGGGGGCTAGGAGGAAGTAAGGGGCTCAAGTGAGGACTCAGTCCTGAGGCCCTCTAAAGAGAGGGGTCAGGTTCTATTTCTTTTTTCTTTTTTTTTTTTTTTTGCTTTTTGGTGAGGCAGTCGGGGTTGAGTGACTTGCCCAGGGTCACACAACTAGGAAGTGTCAAGCGTCTGAGGCCTGATTTGAACTCAGGTCCTCTTGACTACAAGGCCAGAGCTCTACCAACTGTGCCACCTAGCTGCCCCCTGTCAGGCTCTATTTCTCACACTTTCTGGTTCTATATACCGCCCCCCACCAGAGCCCTGTGGAAAATTACCTTGAAGTTTAGGTTTAGCTCATATCTGGGGTCTCCCCATGAAGAGATCAGAAAAGTATTCAGTGATAAGGTAGAACAGGTATAGGAAAGCTATTTATTTCCTCCATGGAGAGACCTGCTGAGAGATCAACAGATGGATGCTGGATGCTGGGGAGGAATGAGTAAGAAAACAGGCTCAGTTTGCTTCAGGAGCTCCCTGGGCATCAGGGATGTGGACCAGAGCCCAGCGCTCCTGCAGGGTGGGTGGGTATCTGGGATAGCAGCAGTTCCAGGAGCTGGAGCCTCAGAGGTAGAAGCCGTCAAGAGTGAGGGGTGAGAAGAGAAGGCAGCAGGGGCAGAGAGCCCGGGCCTCACCATAGCTTGCTGGATCCCCAACCAGGTGGCAGAAATCCTGGATTGCCGTCTAGAATACATCCCAAGGCGTGGGGCTACCTTTGCAGACTGGGGACACAGCTCATATTCTGGAGATGTGTGAAGGTTGATTCAAAGGCTAAATGTGACAAAATTAATATGAAATAAAGTTTTTCCCTTAAACGTATATCATTTGAAAGAGGCAATGGTGGAAGCTTGAGGGCAACATGAGACTGTGATGCCCAGTGAGGTGCCCTTGATACAGGAGCTTATGTCCAACCTATGAGGATGATTTCTGGTCATCTGGCATAAACTGTACTTGGTGAACTTCCACTGAGGCCTGGAGGAACGTTAAGGGTTTCTCTACCCCCTCTTTGCTGTTGTTCAGTCATTCCACTCATGTCCAACTCTTCATGACCCCATTTGGGGTTTTCTTGGCAGAAACACTGGAGTGTTTTGCCATTTCTTTCTCCAGCTCATTTTACAAATGAGGAAACTGAGGCTGACAAGGTTAAGTGCTTTACCCAGGGTCACATAGCTAGTAAGTGTCTGAGGTCCCATTTAAACTCAGGTCTTCCTGACTCTAGGCCCAGCATTCTAACCACTGCACCACCTAGCTGTTTCTCCTCTTAGACTTGTAGTTATGATGCAGGGCAAACCCTTCTTAGTGGCCTTCACTGGTATTTCATATTAAATTAAGACAAGTAATACATGGGCCATCCCAAGCTTTTAAATGTAGTAAAGGCAGAAGGGAATCTCATTTTCATCTTTGAATTTCCAGTGTATAGCATAGCACTGGGGACACAGTAAGTAGGTGCTTAATAAATGCTTGTTTCTTAATTAAAAAAAAAACAAAACATAAAATCAAAAAGACTCATAAGTGTACATTTGCAGAAACCTAAAATACGAAACAGTAACCCATAGATCCTATTATACAATCCTGGGAGGTTGATACTTAAAATATCACAACATGAAACATCAAATGAGATTATAGTGAAGAGCTGTTCACTCCAGCTCTGGAGTGTCTGAACAAATTCCCTCAAAGTGCATGTCTATATATCTCATGATACAAGAGATTGCCTTTAAAAAGTAAATAAATGGATCTTGGAGGAGACAAAGTATGGCATGTCTTGCTTAAGAATAAATAGCATAAAAACATTGTGAATCCTTAGGAGTCCTCAGGTCAGAGCTGGCCTTATGTATGGGTAGAATTGCTTTGGTGTCACCAAATACTTTCCCTACCAGCTGGCCCCAGCTTTCAAATTCAATCTCCTTCTTTAAAAAAACCCCAGATTACATTATATACTACAATAAATTAAAAATTGAGATGTGATCTGAATATTAAAGATTATACCAAAAAAAATTAGTAGAGAAACACAGGTCATATACTTTTCATAGCTATGAGAAAAAGATCTATTCTTTTTAATTTTTAGGCAACTAGAGTTAAGTGACTTGCCCAGGGTCACACAGCTCATAAGTGTCAAGTATTTGATCTGAGGCCAGATTTGAACTCAGGTCCTCCTGACTTCGGGGCCTGTGCTCTATCCACTGCACCACCTAGCTGCCTCCTAAAAGAGATCTATTCTTAACCAAAGGTGATTAAAAAACAGATATAATAAGTACTTACAATGACATGAAATTGAAAAGCTTCTGCACAAACAAAATTAACGCATCTAGGATGAGAAGGAAAGTTGTTTAATGGGAAAAAATCTTTGTATTAAGTTTTTCAGATAAGGGTTTGGTATCTAATCGATATAAATAAGAAAAGCCATTCTTCAAAAGATAAGTGGTCAAAGGGTTATGAACAAACAATTCTTAAAAGAATTTCAAATTATTAACAACCATAATAAAAGATGGTCCAAATCTCTAATAAGAGGTGTATATCAAAACAACCCTGAGGTTTCACTTTATACCCAGCAAATTGACAAAGATAATAAAAGGCAGGAATAGTCAATGTTGAAAGGGTTATGGGAAGATAGGCCAACTGATGCATCGTTGGAATCAATTAAAGTGACTAAAATGTCTATATACTTTAACCCAGAAATTCTACTATGATTATATCTCAGGGAGGTCATTGATAAAAAGAAAGCCCCTATATATGCCAAAATATGCATAGCAGACCTTTTTTGTGGTAGCCAAGACCTAGACATAAAGTCAATGTTCATCGACTAGGGAATAGCTAAAAGTGTCCTCTGGATCCTATATAAAAGCATTGAGTTAGCTATAATCAGGGAATTCCAGAAATTGGAGCAAGTGTGGCCTTCCAATAAAACCTAGGAAGAGGAACCATTGGATGGAGGTTGGGGGTGGGGGAGTGACCTTGGCTCTGGCCTTGGCCAGAGTCTGCAGGACTTGGGACTTCTCAGTGTCCCCACGCCATCCCCTCAACAGTAGCAGTGTCTGTATCAGGAGCCAAGAACAGACTGGGTGCAGATTCACCATGCTTAAGGCGAATGCTTAAGTATTTCACGAAAGAAAGAAATGGACTTCCAGCAGCCAGGAGGGATGTTAGCTCTTTGCCACATGTGTTCTCTAAGCTTGAGGCCACTTTCCTCCGGACTATCTATGTGCTTGTGGGAGAGTGTGTCACAGATTTTTTTCCCCACCTGTTCCAACTGTTTTTTTTTTCTAACTGTTGAACTCAGGCCCTGGTGTCAGGAAGACTCATTTTCCTGAGTTCAAATCTGGCCTTAAATACTTACTAGCTATCTGACCCTGGGCAATCACTTAACCCTGTTTGCCTCAGTTTCCTCATCTGTAAAAGGAACCACTACAGTATCTTTGCCAAGAAAACTCCAAATGAGGTCATAAATTGTTGAACGCAACTGAAACAACTGAACAACAAAAAACCTCTTGACTCTAAGGCCGACATCCTATTCACAGCTAGTTACATGCTTATTACATGCTTGCTGATGGAATGACAAATCCTAGTCTCCCAATCAGTTTAAAATACATTCAGGGAGCCATTTCTAAATGAAGGTAATCATTACTAAGACGTCTAGAAGGTCTGAGGTGGCCATGTGATTTAGGAATTTTTTATCCCTGTGGATCCCAACATGATGCTGTAACTCTAGCCCCAGGGGCTGTATCTGGTGACCAGTCCCAGATCCAGTTCCTATGCACATCATCAAGGCCAATAACAACTCCTTATGGAAATTTGTATGTGCCATAGGCTCACAGTTTAGAACTGGAAATGTCCTCAGAGATTGATGGATGGTCTTGTCCAATACCCTTAATGCTCCATGGAAAAGACTGAGAGGAAAGGAGAGCCAATAGTATCAGCCAGGAATAGAGCTTAGCTTTGTTTTCTTGTGTCCCTGGTCTTGGGGTGTTTTTTAAGGGCAATTTCCAGGTACCATATTCATCTCTTCCTTCTCGGATTGTCTTTTGCTGGCAAAAGACCCCTAAGCAATGCCGGCTGGGTTCACTGTGTTTGTTCCAAGACAAAGGGCCATAAGTACAAAACAGAAACCAACAGTTGAGGGATGGAAGCCTTGCTCTTTTCCTTTCTAAATGGGAATGTAAAGCAATCTATCTTTCAAATGCTGAATTACTGAGCTGGGGTTTCTATCATCACACTTCACTTAATATTCCACTGGCTTCAAGAGTTTCCATGTATGTATTCCTGTCCTATGGCTTCCACCTGGCCAGTAGGGTTTTCTTACCACTGTGCCAATTCCAGAAAATTCAAAGGAGCAATAGAAATTGACTTAAAAGCTTTCAACAGATTTCTTCTGTCTGTGGCCAAAATTTCTGGAAACAACCTCAGCAGCCAGCTTTGAGGAAAACCCCCCCAGCTGCCTGGGCCAAGGTCCACCGGACCACAGGACTCTGAGCTGGAAGGGACCTACCCTGCCTCCCTCGTTTTACAAAAGGAGACACTGGGGCCCAGAGAGGTTGCCGCTTGCCCAAGGATGCACAGAAGTAACAGAGCTGGAATTCTTGTTAGCTATTCCCTGAAGCTGAAATCACAGAATCACAGAAATGTGGATTTTAAAAAGACCTCTGGGGTCTTCCAGTCTAGCCTAAAAATCCTTCTCTACTATATCCTGGACCAGTGCCATCCAGCCTCCTCTTGAAGACCTCCAGTGGCGGGGAGCTTACTACCACCTGAATCAAATGATTCTACTTTTAGCTTCTGTAATTATTAGGAAGTTTTTCTTTACTTCGAGTCAAATCTCTCTCTCTATAAATTTTGCCTTTTATTCTTGCTTTTGCTATCTAGGTCCAAGAAGGAAAAAAAAACCAAACCTAATCCATTTCCCACATCATGGCCCTTCAAATATTTGTCCACAGCTAGCACAACGTCCCTAAGTCTTTTCTTTTGCCTTTTAAAGCTCCCCAGTCGTCACTGAATTGATACATCATGCTTTCCAGCCCTCTCATGATCCAGGTCACTCTCTTCTGGAAACATTTCACTTTACCAATTCAGCAAGCACCAGCGAGCAATGCACTGAGCCCTGTGCTAAGCACTGGTGAAACAAGGACAACAATAAAATGCCCCTGCCCTCCAGGAGCCTAGCTGCAGTGGGCTGTAATGGGGTGTTCAGACAGGACCAGCACCTCTGGGGTGAGGGCGCTGACCCCTTTTCTGGGGACCCCCTGGCACTCACTTCTCACCTGTGGCTCCAAGAAGCTGTAGCCATTGACCTATACACATATACATGCATACCTCTCTCTCTCCCTCTCCAAATAGCTCCAAATCAGCCATATACCAGATAAAGGGATTTCAGAGCTCACAAACGTGGAAGTGGTGCCTCTGTGGGTGATGACGAGATCAAGGGTGTGACCAGCTCTGTGTGTAGATGAGGAGTGGTGGAGGCGGCGGCCCCGGGGAATAAGTGAGCTGAGGGACTGGAAGGTTAGAATATCAATGAAAGTATGTTGGAAGTGCCTAGTTTGGGACAGGGGTTGGGGAGAAGGAAAAGACAGTGAGACAGGCACTGAAGTCACTATGGAAAGGAGATGTGTCCGGGAGGTCGATAGACATCAGTTATCAGAATTTTGATTGGGTAATAGATGTGGATTGAGTGAATCTCAAAGGAGGAAAGGTTACTGGGCGATAGTGACAGAGAGCCTGGAAGTGGCAGTGGGAAGCAAGGAATATTCCAACTCCCTTCACTCAACCGGCGAGTCCAGGGGCAATAAGAGAAAGTGTAACCACTTCTGGATCGGGAGGCCGGGGAGGCTATGTCATCAAGAAGGAGCTATAACTCCGCGGGAGCCAGAAGTTGGGAAGAACGGGAAAGGAAAGATTTTGTTTTTGGATGTAGGACAGATATTTATTTCCTTTAGACAAAAGAAACGCTAAAAATACAAAAAACTCACAACATAGCTTGATAAAGACTTAATACAGAACACAGTAAGATAATCGTTATTATATTCTCTATGAGAGTTTGAGACTTAAAACATCTAAACGTCTTCAGCAGCTACCCTGTTTGTCTTCTGAACTCTCTCATTCTCTTTTGTGCATTTAAAAAATACTTGGCAAATCTTTCTTCCTTCGTTTCTTTTTCTTTCTTTCTTCATCACTCTTACTACCTGCCTCCCAATTCGTCATATCCCCCTTCCCACCAAATGTTTATTTTATTTTATTTTATATTTAATTTATGGAATAAAACAAGCAATAAAAATGATGATTGTACTTGAAACTGCAAATCTACCATGCATAACTTACTATTGCTTTCAAATATACAACAAAATTATCATGTAAATTTCTTTTTTTTTGTTCCTCCCTCCCCCACTCCCGCCCTAGAGATGGCTACCATTAGACACAAATACGGATATATATGTAAAATTATTACATACATACTTCTATTTATCAGTTCTTTCTCTGGATGCAGACAGCATCTTTCTTCATATGTCCTTTACAGTTAATTTGGGTATTTATAATAGACCAAATAACTCATTTCCTCAAAGTTGCTCTTAGAGTAATATTGCTGTTACTGCATATAATAGTCTCTTGGTTCTACTCATTTCACTCTTCATTATTTTGTGCAAGTCTTTCTGTGTTTTTCTAAAATCATTGAGCTCATGATTTCTTACAGCACAGGGAAGGAAAGAATTTAAGACGAAGGCAAATTTTTGTTGCCTGTGAAGCACATGTTCAAGTGAGCACAGTGAAAGGGGTAGAACACTCTGTGTGTGTGTGTTTTGAGGGAAATTTGGAGATGTTAATACTATATTAAATTGCCAAAGGGTTACTTTATAGATTTAGACAAAGTAATAAAAATTCATTTGGAGGAACAATAAGTCTAGAATCTCAAGGGATACTAGAGGGAAAAATAGGAAGGAATGAAGGAGAATAGCGTCCGTCACTAGGTTTCTAGGATCACATTTCTGGATATCCACCCCCAAGAAAGTCACAGGTCAAGTTCCCACAAACACCAAAATACTTATAGCAGCACTTTTTTTTGGTAGGAAAGATAATTAGGAACAATGTGGGTACTCACACATTAAAGAATACATTTCTGAACAAATGTAAATGTTATGAATATTATTGTACCATAAGAAATAAAGAATCCAGAGAACTGGGAGATGTAGCAAGACAAACAGCATGAAGTAGAACAATGAACATAATGATTACAGTAATACAAACACAAACATCAAAAGGCTGCAAAAATTTAGCAGTAAAAAATGCTAGCATTATTAATAAAATGATTAATTACCTAGAAATTATGTCTCTCAAACTTAAACATCACAAAGTGAAATGATTGTCCCCTTCTGGCTACAACTTTCTTGATTTTAACACCATGCCTCAGCTTCGGTCTCATGCTGGAAGCTCTCTCAGTGCCTTGGGCATCCTCACCTACAGTCTTCTCATCCAAGAACATTCATCTTCTCCTGCTGTCTTCTTACCCTGGGACATCCCTCTGTTAGAAATAGGCTTGACACCAAAAAGTTAGTATTAAGAAAATTTATTGTAAAGAAAGTCCAGAGGATTTAGATGTTTCTGGCCAGAAGCGGGATCCACCCCTCTTCAGGAGGGGTGGGCCCTGAATACAAGGGAAAGTGTGCTTTTATGCAGTTGAATTCGGCGCAAAACCTCCCAGGCCGGGATTGGTCCAACCCTTCCCAGGTTACACCTTTCCTTACATCTTTCCCCTTGATGTGCTCAAGTATGTTCCCCCTCCCTTGGTCATACGTCCCATGACTCGTTAATGAGGCTCTAATTTTATGCGGGCTGTGTCAGCTAATAGTAATGAAGTTCATTAAGCAGGGGCACTAACATTTTTCAGGTGTCCTCAGGTTGACCCTAACTGGTCTGAGCTGGCTCGACCCCTATCTTGATTTTGGGGTCTTCTTGGAACAATCCACTCACTTCCTATTGGTCAAGCCCAGCCCACCTACAGTGTGCCACCTCCTGGGACCTTTGTTCTTTAAATCTCTGCATTATTCTACCTGTGGAAACTTAAGCCCTTCTAACTCTAACACCTCCACCTTGTCTTTTCCCATCCGTGAGCTCCTTTTAGGCCTTCCATTTTGGGGATGGGCTCGGGGAGGGCCAAACTTCACCTCCTTCCTGGCTATGCTTTTGACTTTTCTGGACTTCAACACCATGACCCATCGTTACCTGTATTTCCCTCCCACCTCCCAATTCAGCTTCCTTTTCCTCCATTAGAATATAAGCTCCTTGAACGCAGGAGCTTCTTTATTTTTGCTCGAATCTTTATCCCTAGGCTTAGCACAACATCTGGCTAGTTGTTGCTGTGGATCCTTGGTTTTCGAAGAGGACTGATAACATCACGGTGATGTTTTGACTTGTTTGTCAAATGGATTTAAGTGAGTCAGAGTTGTAAAAGTTGTCAGCCTCACCCTCTCTTCTGGAGTCATTGAAGCCCAGTAGCGACAAAAGTCAAGATGACTGCCGATGGCCCAGAATGCAGTAGGTTACCTTGGCACCTTTGGTGTGTGACCAGGCTCAAAGCACTCCACCTGCTTCAGCCACCTTCACAGTGGTTGGAACAAATTGTTCTCATCTGAGCATTGGGCCAGGAGAAATCTTTACATGCTTGGGGTAAACTTCCCCTAACTCACTGAGGGATTTGAGGTCTGTTGGTTACCCTCAGCCTGGGTTAGTCTGTCTGCCGACACCGTTTTACCAGGGTGTGGCTGCTGCGGACGCTACAGCTTCTTGGAGCCACAGGTGAGAGTTGGGTGACAGGTGGACACCAAAGGCGATGAGCAGCCCTAAAAAGGGGCATAAACCCCTTCTGGCTAGTATGGGCTTGATAAAGGCTGCCTTTCCTTGAAAAAAAAAGTGATTGTAAAACTTAAAAAAAATAAGTCCTTTGACCCCTTTTTTCCTTTGTACAAAGTGTACTTTTCTATTGCCACATCTAGTCGTGAAGCTTATCCTACCAAGTCTCATACCCAGCAGGCTTCTTTACGTCTTTCACTCATACTCTAAATAGTAGGGTGTAGATGTGATGACAAAAGTTTAATTTCTGCCTCATTTTCCTTTTCCTGTTACTGTCTGAGAATAACTGGGCACCTTCACTTCTACTCTCCCTGTCTGCAGTATCTGGTCAGTTCCTCCCCCTCTTCTTGCGCGCCCCCCCCCCCGACCCCATTCAATTTAAATCTTTCTTTTGTCCTGAATCTCAACATCTCAATTTTCTCATCTTAATTTTAATGACTTGCTTAGAGTTCTTGTATCCTAAGTAAGCTGGGACAAAAAAGAATTATGGTTATCAAAAGCAACGCTTTTGCGATCCTTCCCTGGCATATTTGAATATAAAGGTCCTATCTTCTGCCATTTCTAATGACCTGCTGACTTTTTAAGCTCAGTAAACTTCAGTTTCAGGCAGTTTTGGGAGGGGCGTGAAAGCAGCTTGTCTCCTTGGGTGGGATAGCAGTGTCTATACAATTTTCCCCTGAAATGGATTCTGGAAAGGCACAATTTCTCAGGATGGGCACAGGTGGCACAGGGATAGTGTTCGCAGCTGCCAGCATATCCCTGGGGGAAAATGATTTTGCTGTGGGATTATGGGAAACTTCTGTTGGAGAATCAGAAATGTGGCAAAACTATTTGCCAAGTATATTCAGCACTAATATTTGGGCCAATGAAACATCAATTACCCTCTGATGAATACTGCTATCATGCTATGTTGGTACTTTGAAATACTCAGAGCACTTAGTTCATGTTTCCTGAAACTTGCTTTTTTCCCTCTTGCTTTATCTAACACCAAGAGTTACAAATGTTTTCCATCTGTATTGTAGCCTTAAATGATAGCAATCACCCAAGAACATGAAAAAAGGTCTACTCCTTAAATTTATTTAAAGGTTCACAGGTACAATGTGTAAGGAAAATTATTCAATATGGAATATTGAATGTCACCTTTGGAGTAACAACAAATGATGGTTGATGACATGTTTATATGTGCATTTGCCTGCAAATTTAAGAACACACTATTTTGTGGGAAAGTCTTAGTGAACACAGGATTGGAGTTAGGTGTGGGAACAGCAGAATTAGCAAGGGAACAATTTTTGGGCATAGTTTACATGAAAACTGCTCAGAGCTAGGATATAAAATAAAAGGAGGCAGAGTACAAATGTAGTGCTAATCACAGTACTAGGTAATTACCCATTTATGATTAAAATAGGATTCAGGATATTTGAATAATTTTAAAAAATTTGATTAGCTTTTAAAAAATAATTTGTCCTTATACCTTTTTATTCTTAAGGGCAGCTTTTGGGCATTTATATGACATTTATGGCAGTTTTTATATTCTCTAGGGCTTAGCAAGGTTCAGTGAATTTAGCAATGAATTTGAAGTCAAGGATATAGGTTGAAATCCTAGCTCTGCTACTTACAACCTCTGTATGACCTTGTGTAAGCTGGTAAACCTCTCTGGGCCACAGACCCTTTTCTATAAATTAAAGGGGTTGCACTCAGTGACTTCTGAGGTTGCTTACAACTAAGTACACTTATCCCTTCCACATGGGAAGGGGTAGGAGTGTGGTGACCTCCCTCCCCCCCTCCATGATCTGGAAAATCTGCATAAAATGTTTTGGCCCTCCCTTTGTGCCAGAGAAGCCTGAATTATTATGGTATTAAAAGACAAAACAAATTGATATAATACCATGCATGTATTTTATGCATTTCTGAGTTTCTAAACTTTCTGTGTCATCTGCTGGCCTTTGCATGTCATCTGCAGCTTCCACAAAATTTCCATTTCATTTCTCATGCCAACTCAAGATACATCAAAACCTCGATGGGGAAAGTTGTGATGTGGAAGGGATAACTGCATAAATCTATGTTCTTATGAAGCTTACACAGAAAGGCTACAAGGGCTTCATCAAACGGTCTTTATTATAATTTTCTTGATATTACTTTTATAATACTTATAATAGATTAAGCCATAGTACACTACTTGGCAATGGAATTGTCCCTGGATTTCCCAATTTAAAAAAGAATTTAATTATTATAAAGAATCTATGCTGATCTTTCTATTTTAATTAAAGTCAAGGATATAATCACACTCTTTGTACTACTGACCTTCAAATACACAGTAATTTAAAAATCATCTACATTTAGCTTTAGTAAGTACTTTTGTACTTAGATCTGGATGTGTGCTTGTGCTGACATTTTAGTGCTGCTCTGGTTTTTCTAAACTGTCATGAAAAGTTTATCCCCATAAGCCAGTAATGACCACCTCAGTGCAAGTATCTAAGTTCTTGACTTGCAGAAAGTTAAATTCCTGTGCTGCCCCACACTGCTCCCCATTCATTTGAATAGTTTTGTGTAGCATATTAATGACTTTCAAACAGTTAACCCATCCCAAGGGAATAAAATACTTTATTGAAATGGGAAGCAAGTAATGCAACTTGAAACACAAAACACAGAGTTTTAAAATTTGCTACTTAATGAATACATCATTGAGAAAACAGAGCAATATAAAGTAAAATGATGAGACATGAAATGGTATCGTAGGACCCCTTCTTGACTTAATGATATCAATTAGTCAACTGGTTAAAGTTGTGGAAGTTCTACAATGTAATCATTCTCTTTCTATAGTTGTGTTTTGGTTGGCTTAAGTGTGTATGTGTGTGTGGGTGAAGCATTGAAGAGAAAAGTTGTAAGTATTTGTACTTTAACTCAACTTAATCCAAATGTCCTAAACCAATTTTTTTTTAGGTTTTCAGATTTTAAAAGTACAAATGAAAAAATATGGACCGTGAATTTGCGTGCCAGCTTTGCGCGGGGGTGGGGGGAGAGAGGGGGGACAGGGAGGACATGCTAGTAGTGTTCACTGTTATCATTCCAGTTTTAGTGTGTGTGCTGGCAAAACAAGTATTGCCCCAAACTATATGTGATTCTACCTAAATTAATCCTCTGGTTAATGAAAGCGTGTTACACTTTTATATACATATACATGTACATATACATATACATATACATATACATATATATGTATATGTATATGTATATACACATGTCTTAATTTCATAATTTTGTCTTTTCAGTAGGAATCAAGCTTATCAGATTGGTTCTTGTAACATCCTTAATAAAGTCTTAGCAAATAATATGAAAACAAGTATATACAAATGTACAATTAATGATTTTGCTAATTATTTTCACATTATATTAACTTCCAATTCTCTATCATATACACAATTCAGCTTATTTGGCATAAATGTTGGGTATCTTCCTAGATGAACCCAGATTAATATTTTTAAAAGACCAAAGCAAGTTTTTTTACATTTTCATGAGCAAAAATTTCTTTGAACTTTTATTCTTAAAATGGCTAAATGTTTAGCATGGTATATTTTTCCTACTAATATGGCTAGATCTTGGACACTAGTAGTAACTATTAGTTAAAATTTAACAGTCCTAATAATGAACTAGTAGCTGACAAAATTTTTTTCTACAGATGGGCAAATAGACCTCTTGAACTACTGAATTCACCCTCCTCCATGAAAAGGTTGTTTTCCATATAAAGTGTCATTATTTTAATCTAGAATAAAGTCATCCTGACTCTAAATATTTAAAGACAATAATAAATCAGTGGTTTAGAAATATAATTGTTTTTCTGCAAACAAGCCAGATTTGTCAAACTTGTCATACATATTCAAAGCAAGTACAAGACAGGTATCTTCTTTAAATATCTCCCAGGATAGTAATTTAACATTAAAAACAAGATGGTGGCTTTTTTTCCTCTTTGGATAAAATGCAAGTGAAATATTAATGCCCAAATGCATTTTTATCTTTTGGATGTCCATTCTGTATGTGAAAGCCTGGTAAGGAGAATGAATCTCTGCACAAAAAGCAAGCTTCTATCTACTATATTAAACATATACATATATATATATGTGTAAAAGGTATGTGTGTGTGTACGCCTGTGTGTCTCATTGTACGTCTTGCTCACAAGATGCTCTCTTAAAATGACTCACACTCCCCTAAAACTTTAAGAACTACAAAGAAGGAAAGGGGAGAAGTAAAGGAAAAGAAGGGTGGATAGACATACTATTTTAGGCCAAAGGCTTCATACTATGGCTAAGCCTACAAGGTCACCTGAATTGAGTAACCTAAATTAGGTTAACTAATTATCAATACTTTTTTGGTATTCTATTGACTGAGCATTTTGGTACCATGTAGACATAGATCATATGCTATGTAGACATGACAAATTTCCATGCAGCCCTTAATGCTCAGTGCCTCGTGTGATAGATAGCTTTTAGTTGCTGTGATACATAAACTAGTCATACTAGTTCAATTTGAATATTCTGCTTAGAAAGACAAGAACCAGATTGTTAGTTCAGAAGACAGAAGACATGTTAAGTGCTACTTTTAAAGCTAGACTTTTCCCTGAGCTTTTTGAGGAAGACTGAAGAGCACCCCAAATTTACTATAAATCTAAGTTTAGTCATCCAAGTTCCCTTTTGTATGAGATGGCCTAAACAAAATATTAGGTATCTGTACTCACTTTAAGATTATGCCTCCCAATTGCATTATGTTTGAACGCAAGAATGCTTTACTTAAATAAACCAACTCTTAGAATGAGAAACTAGTTAAAAAGTTTTCACACCTTTTCCATCTATCATAATCTAGCTAGTCATAAGTTAGAGCTCATCTTCACAGGTGGAACTTTTTCGGTGTGGGGGGAAGAAGAAAAAAGGGGTAAGAATCAGTAGGGTTGAGCAGAAAGGGGTAGAGCAAGAAATTACACTTTATATAACTTTAAAGCAACTGGTGGAGGAAAACCTGGCATTTAAATTCTGTCAGTCCCTAATAACAAAAATTTGGGCAAAGAGTAATGAAGCTGGGTTGATATTGCAAAGAATAATCAAAACAAGTAGATAATTCTCTTGTTCTGTATCCATTATCATAACCACCAAAAGGAAACATAAGTAGTAAGAAAACCACTTTGGTCTGCTGTTTTCATTAGAGTAGTGGTGATAGTTATAGTAGTGCAAGACTAAGGCATTCACACAAATCTATTTTCAGTCTGTATTTACAAAGCCTCAGGGAATAAATGTTAGACTATTGATATATACCGGCTATGCCAGTTTTATTATAGCCCCTTGGCAAATTGCCTATTTGTTTCTCCCTCCATGTTCTTCCTTTGAGGAATACCATACTCTGCCAGGTCTCCTCAAGGGAAATCCTATACTTCTTTCAAGGTCCAGTTCAAGACATACCTACTCTGTGAACACATCCTATTGAAAACTTTTTCCTTACTCTGAAATTTCATGGCTCCATCATCTTTATCACAGTAGGTCTACATTTCTTTACATTCTGACTTTAAATTTTCTAGTGTTTTCTTTAAGTCATCTCAACTGGATTGATTATATTCAGCACAGTGCCTAATCCATCTATGAACGTATTTTAGGCACTTAATGGTTGCCACAAAGTATTTATTCATCCTAAGATTGTTTAGTTTAAAAAATTAGATTCTTTGTTTCCATATGGGAAAACAAAGTACACTTGATCAATACACTTGTATATCAGATCAATATACAACATCCATTTATGAAGTTATTATTATATGTTATTCTGCTAACTGATTAGGAGAAACATATCTTAGGGATTTAAATAAAATAAAACTATGGGTTTCACCTGTTTAAAAGAAATTTTGCAAAAAATGTTAAACTTTAGCATAGAAGTAGCAGGAATAGAAACTAAGTGAAATCCAAAAGTAAAGGAAATAATCAGCATCTATTCTTTTACCTGGGATTGTTAAGAAATCAAACTAAACAAAAAATGCCAAGCCTTACCCCACCCCCCCACCAAATACTTCATTTCCAAATTAATTGTTTGTGTTTTACCAAAGTGCAATACCACTAACAGAAACTCTATTCACAGTAAATATAAGAAGTATGATTTGAAAAAAGGAATGTTACAGTTAAAAAGAAACATTACTACTCAATTCAGCACCTACTTTGTTAAAAGGCACTGTGCCATATGCAGGGACACATAGAGTAACAGGAGTTCCTGCCTGTCCTCAAGGATCTTAGAATCTAAGGCAAGGCACCTTATGTATCCTCCCACACATACAAAAGGTAGAATGGGATAAGGGCCAGGGAAGCATATTTAAGGACTATAAAGACAACGGTGTCATACTCAAATAGAAAATGGAGACACTCAACTGTATACAAGGACTTGGTGAACTGTACATTTATTTTTATTTATTTTGTGAAATATTTCCCAATTATATTTTAATTTGGTTCAGGCCACACTTAGGAGTTTTATGCCACTTCTGCTGTAAGAGATAAAAGGAGAGAGCACTTTAAAAGAAAATAAAATTTGGATAGATGGTTTATTTGTCAAAATTTGGAACTTTGTAGGGTCTATATTTAAGTTCCACTTTAAAAGGCAGTTATGCCCCTGAATTTTTTAACCTGAGACAAGTCATTGCTAGTTGAGTCTTAAGTTGTATGGACTCAGAATTCTCCCAGGGGTAGCGAACCCCCACTGTTCTAGCCTGTACCAGAAGGAATACTGTTTAATTTCCAAAATGATGAGACTGGCATAGATCTAGGGCTCCTAACCTGGAGTCTGTAAACTTGTTCTTTAAAAATATTTTAATAACTGTATTTCAATATAATTTGTTTTCTCTGTATTTTATTTTGCATTCAAAAACATTATTTTGATAAGTTGTCCAGGTTTCACTAGAAAACTAAAAGGGGCCATGACACTAAAAAGGTGAAAACCAGTGGCCAAGCTGATTCTATTTATGTGAAATGAAATCTTTTCCAGGTCTACAATTCTGTGACTCTACTAGTCTTTTGGCAAGAGTAGGAAACTGAATGTCTCAGCACATGAGAAGTTAGGATTGTCTATTAAATGAAATTATAAATGTGAAAACATTTTAAAAAGGAACTTTAAAAAAAATTGGGTCTGTGATTTCATCACTGTATGGACCTCCCCAGTGAGGAAAATCCTCTACTAAAGCAGCCCAGCAACACCTCTTCTAAAACTTACAGTTTCTTCAAGGGTTTCCTGGGGCAGTCAGAATGCATCAGAGGGGAGATTTGTACCCAGGTCTTCTTGACTCGGAGGCCAGTTCTACATTTACTAGGCCAGATGGACTCTTTGATAAGAATAAAGCATTAAAATGTAAGGATCACATACTCACAAAAATAAAGAGGGAAGTCTAGTGTGAACAATTAAGATGTTGAAAACAGAATTTTATTTCATCTTGAAATAACCAGTTCACTTTAGCTTTCTAGTCATAATAGACTCGTAACCTTTAGGCAGAGCCACATCAGAAAGTCTGTCTGATTTCTGTAACTCAAATCTTATAAAAACAGAAACAGCCTACCCCTTCCTTGGATAGTAGGAGTCTATTTTGCTGATGGCAAGCTGTTTATCTTTTCAAGCTCTAACAAGTATTTATCCAATCTGTCTGGCCTACTTCTACCTTGTTAAAATGTGGCTAGTAGACAATGGACTTTTAGGGGGTGATACAAATGAATACGTGAAGCACAAAGTTAAGCCAGCAGTAATGAAGAGGTAGCTCCTAGGCCCCTGAAAGGTAAGACAGCATATAAAAAGGCTTTAAAACAAGTCCCTAACCACAAGACAGAATTAATGAGGCTGGGTATGCTTACTTCCCATTCTACCTCTGGACAGTAGTTGGTATCTTGTTAAAAACACTCACTTCAGTAAATAAGTAAATAGAATTCTGGTGATGACAATGATTACAATTCTAGGAAAATCACTATGTTGGGGTTTGTTGTTTAGTGAATAGTGACAGTTAGCATCAAATGAGTCAAGTGCTAAGAAAAAACAGTAATTTTTCAATGCTGCCTGCTTAAATAAAGAGAAAAACACAAAATATATTAAATGACAAAAATTTTAAACTGAACATAAAAGTTTAGATAAAGTGCTTCTCTAACCACATTTTCTAAAGCCTAATAAGATTCTATAATTTCAAAATACACCAACAGAGACATGTTAGAAATTTAAACCTCTGCAAACTACAAGTGGCTTTTAAAAATGCCTAAAGCAGTTTGCAGCATTTGTTCTTTCCACTGAACACTGAATAAAAACGAATTTGCCTAAATGTGGCTCATGACAGCAGTAGCACAGTCTTTTCCTCTTCCCAATCCTCTCCCCTGCCCAGTCTACTTCAGTGAAGATTATGTTCAGTATATAATACGGAAAATGAAAATCAAAGCTTTTTAATCTGCTAAGATGGAGGATCCACAATTTGAGTTCTGTGGTAACAATCAGTGGCATCACCATAATTGAAAAAGAGTCAACTTCGGCCTAATTTATTTATGGTTGCAGTACATAATAACGAGATTGACCATTTCTGTGGCATGTAGAAATCAGTCTTGTTACATGTAATGTATTTGTTAATTACTTTATATTATTAAAACATGAAAACCAGTCATGTGATTCTTCAATTAAAAAAAAATCTTCCTAAGCTCAAATATCTGCACTTTTACCATTCTTAGAATGACTGACTGTCTTAACAAGGTCAGTAAATTTCTGAGTCCATACTGCCATGCCGACTGCTTCAATGCCCTCTGTCTTCTCAATAACAAAATAAAAATGAAAAGTTTTACTTAAAGAATTTTAGACAAGTTTTTTCTTTTTAAAATGCAAACATCCTGAAGCAGCACAAATTTAACTATTCAGACAGGATGCAAAACAGTTCGTGTAGTGCTTCATGTAGAATCCCAGTTATTCTGGAAGAGAAATAGCCCATTTAAGTAAGAGTATGCTTTAGTCTCAGAGGTCAAATAACCACCTTCGATAAGTGATGTTTTTATCTGAAGTCACAGATAAAAGTATACTTAGCTTTACTTTACAGGAAAACAGTCACTGCTTAAGTCTTAAGAGGAAACAGTCTCCCTCACTGAGGCACGTAGCCACCTTGTCTTACAGTCTGAGGCAAATAGCTTTTAGGCATTCCTTCCTCAGTTGCTGCCTCTAACCCAATTGTTTCAAATCTCTGAATTTGTCCCTCGGTACTTGAACCAAAATTATCTGCTGCAGAAACGTCTTCAAAATCTTTCATTGGTCCAGATCCAGAGGACTGTGATCTCTGATCTGACATCTGTTGCTGTTTAAGTCTAACAAAATCTTCCTCATTCGCTGAAGAAACTTGCTTTGATCTTTCAAAATGTGATAAATCTGGACTGATTTCATCTTGATTACAGTTTTGTTTGAAATATTGCTGCCTGGGTGATGCACCATCACCACTTCCTCCATTCTCTACGATCTGTAGGTCTTCTGGTCGTTCCTCTGAGTCCAGCAATGGCTGGGTGGACTCAGACCTTGAGAAGACCTGAACTGATGGAAGCTGGTGCCTATAGCCACTATGGACCACAGTAGAATACTGCACGGTGCTTGAGGTGTTTTGTCCAGATTCACTTTCATCATTACTAGAGATGCTTGGCCTAGAAGATGACATGCATGAAGAACCTCCAATGCCACTACTGTGCCCCTCAGTAGTTATTTTTTCCTTTTTGAAGAGATCTAATGACTTTAGATCTTCTGGAAGAGGCTTTTTTTCATTTGCTTCTATTTCCACAACACTGACATCAGTGTCAGTGAAATTGCCTTCTGGGTACATCTGATCTTTGGGATGCAAATTGTGCTGAGAAAGAGAGAAAACAATCTATCTTTTATGGTGTACATTCATGCTATTTTTTCAGTAGTAAATAATAAAACCTGTATCCTATGAAGAGTTATGAACGTATGTTCAATTCACAAATCTAAGAGTGCATTTGAAATTTTTCCAACTTTCATCAGGTAGACAGAAAATTCACTAAATGCAAAGTAATCTAGATGAGTCTGCAGACAGTGAATTCACTCTGGTTCAGGAACATGAATCACTTTTAGCTCCCTGAAGGCAGGGACTATTCTGTACCCCTAGAACCTAGCATAATGCCTTACAAATAGTAAGTGCTTAATAAATGTACATGGAATTGAATAAGACCATAAAACTTGCCGAACCTTTCCTTCGATATTATTTGCAGTTATATTTCATAAACCAAAAGTCCTACAAATTAGATTCTACATATATTAGAAAATGACTGCAAGATTCTATCTGGACAGAAACCAAGAAATCTGTGGATTATAAAGCCAAACTTTTACTTGGATGGAAACCTTTGGGTACATACTGCAGAACATGTATATATGCAGACACACAAGTATTTTATGCATGTATGCCTATGTAAAGAAATATCTTCTAATCTGTTAAATGTTAATAGGGTAATCAGGTATGACTAGAAAATTCATTCAAGAAAAGATTACTGCAAAATTATTTAGGCATCAATCCAAAGGGGACTTGCCACTAAAAACAAAACAAAACAACAAATCCCTAAGCCCATCAAATTGTTCTGTTAGACAATAGTACTTTGCATAATAAAATATGCTATGATGGTAGCATCAACCTGACATCTATGAGAGTTTTCTTCAATTTTTATCATACCTTTTACTTTTGGTCAACCAAATTTCTCTTAAGCTCAACTCAGCTTCTTTTAGGTTTAGCTTTGTGAATGTGTGTTCTTAATAAAACCCAGACAATTTCTATCTTACCCTGGTTGGTGTGTGAGGTGACCACTGAGCAATATGACTCTTTGAAGGATCTGGAACATTAGGCCAAATATGTTTTTTAATCCTAGAAATGGGAAGAAAATGATACATTTAAAGAAAGATATATTAATTTTTTGAAAGTTTAATATTTCCAAAGCAGGAATACTTAACAAGTAGCAAACAGAAGTCTCCAATTCTTCCCATTGCAACAAGTAAGGAAATATTATTATTAAATACACTTAAGAGACTTATTTTATCCATAAGGAGACAACTGATGGCACAGGAAGGCATAAAAACTAACATGTTGCTCCTAAATGCACTAAAGTTCATTCTGCTAGCCAATTAACAATTTTTAAAAGCTTCACAGTCCACAAAGTGGTAGTGGATTTTAAAAATAGTTTCTTTACCTTTTCATAAAACGTACTTGGGAAGTAGTGTGAAACAATTTTTAAAAAATTACATATTCAGGATTTTCAGACTTCATATTTTTGGAATTTTAAATAACTATTTTTTTGAACCAAAAAGTTAAAGAACTATGCTTAAAATGCAAGTATTATTATACTGCTACCTAGTTCACAGAATTCTTACAGCTTTAGAAAACTATTTCTGTGTTTATCTTTATGAATTAACTTTGAACGAGTTAACAATTTCTAAAAATGAGGACAAAATGAACAATAAAGGTACTTACAGGTCTAGTTTGTTAAAACAGAGTAATACTCCCAGAAGAGTGGTCAACAAGAATGCTAAGCAAACAGGCACAACTATGGCTTCAATTTCTCCTTGAGCTAAGAAAAAAAAAGTTAAGAAAAATGTAATACTGAAAAGGAGAAAGTATGTGTGTGGGTGTATTTGGGTATGTGTCTGTATGTACACCTATATATGTGTCTTTTCCACAAAAGTCCTCTGATGGTGCCATACTGCTGGTCAGCAAGCATTTATTAAGTGCCAGACACCGTGCTAAGTGCTGGGGAGACAAAGAAAGGCAGAAGATAGTCCTTGACCTCAAGGAGGCTCCAAGTCTAATGGAATAATATTGTGAAGTAGAGGTAACCCTGCGTTTTGGAAGGCTGTGCCAGCAGAGTACAAATGCTGACAAGGGTTCAAGTACAGTCTTGGTAACAGAACCATGCCTGCTAGCCACACACAGAGCAGCTCTTCATTAGGTTAGCCAACAGGCAATGAATCTTTGGCCCTGGTTATCAAAACAATATGAAATAACAAAAAACCAAATGTATGAAATGGTCCTTAGTCTCTTGCAGCCCCTTGGGCTGCCCCCCTCCCCGAACTCCCTGGCCTTGGCAGTACAGGGATAGAGCAGCAGAAAAGAAAAAGAAGGTAGTAAGATCCCTAGCTTTTAGAAGATCTATAAACTTTAATTTGACCAAGGTGATAATCACAGAAGGAACATAAACCCCATTCATGTGGGCATCGCCATAAATTCAGCTGTGAAAAGACCCTCAGTTAAATGGAAGGATGGCTCCGAGGTTTTCCTCAGAGAAGCAAATAAAGGAGTTGGTGGAATGTGTTCAATTCTACACTTAAATGTTATTTCATAGGACACTCAGTTATTTCACCTTGAAGTGTGCACAAGTGTAAACAAACAAACAAACAACAGTAGTTTATGGGTCAAATTCTTGTTGTAAAAGATAAGGAGCAGAGAAATCTCACAAAGAACCTGACAGTGAAAATAGGTTGGCAAGTGCACTGCAGCATTAGAAAGTGGAAGAAGCTAAAGACTTTGATCAAAGGAACTGTGAAATCAGAAGGAAAGCTAAATCAGGTCTTGCCTCTGACATTTATTGGCTGTCAAGCCACTTTGCCTAGATTTCAATTTCCTCTGAAAAAATAGTGACAATGTCTGTAGCCCACCTCATAGAGTGGACTTGATCAAATGTGGCACTGTATCTACAACACTTTGTAAACCTTCAAGTTACACATAAGTGTCAGCTATTGTTGGTATGCACAGGCCTATTAGCTTCATGGCGTGCTTTTTGCAAGTATTTATCACAATTTGCTCATCCACTGGACAAGACCTCACATTTGGAGTAGCAATAGCTAAGTTGAAGTTTATAGACAGTCCAAAAACTTATCCTTAGCCCTCTCAGCCTGCTTTTTCTTGACTCTGACACCATCACTGCAGAAGGGGCCAAGGGCTATACTGTAGGGGCCTTTATAACCTGGGTCTTTCCTAATTGTCCAGGCCCCCCCTTTCTTCCCCTCCAATAACTCTGTGATCCAGTGACGCTGGTCTCCCTGCTATTCCGCTAACAAAAACATCTATTGTCTAATTCTGTGCATTTTCACTGGCTGTCCCCATGCCTGAAATTCTCTCCCTCTTCATTTCTGCCTCATGGCTTCCTTTAAGTCACAGCTAAAATTTCACCTTCTGTAAAGGGCATTTCCCAGTCCTTCATGATAATGCCTTTCCTGTTGATTATCTCCAGTTTATCCTGTATTTATTTTGCTTGTACACAGTTGGTTGCAAGTTGTCTTTCCTGTTACTGAATTTCTTGTCTTCTGCCCTTCTTTAAATTCCCAGTGCTTAAATGCAGTGTCTTGTAGGATAGGCACTTAATGCTGGTTGAGAGACTGGCTAATTGTTTCAAATGGTCCCTCTCAATTGACTTTGTATTTAATGACTTTGTATTTATTTTCTTTAAAATTATTTCGTTTAGACACACATATGTATGTATATATACACACATACGTAATTTCCTTCTTGTTTCTCTTGGTAGAATGTAAACTCCTTATGAGTTGACATTATTTTTTTCATTTTATTTGTTACTCCAGTGCCTAATAGAGTGCTGGCACATAGTATGCATTCAATAAATACTGGATTGACAGTGAGATTCTCTTCTCACTGAAGTGTTTCAGTAAAGGCTAGAGGGTATATTGTTGAGAGGATTCTTTTTTAGGCATGAGCTGAAATCCCTTCAAACACTAACATTCTGTGAATCAGGTTTAAAAGCAGAAAAAATTTTTTTGGCACAACTAGAGAATGGTATAGCAAAAACACTGTTTTCTGCTGGGAGCTAACTTCACCTGAATAGAGTCATCTGAATACTCCTTAGCCTTTGTTGCAAGGAAAAGTTATAAGTACCACCAATGATCCATGCAACTCTCTTATACTATTTATCCCACACGTAATAGTACAGCACATTTCTATAACACTTATGGTTTATAAAGTGTCTTACATCTTATCTGATCCTCCCATTAAACCTGTCATACCCTATTTTATGGACAGAGAAACAGGCTCCAGAGATTTTAAGTGAGTTGCTCACTATCAGCCAGCAGGAGCTAGGAACCAGAACCTTCTAGTTCAATGTTCTTTCTATTACATTTCATCATTCTGCCTTTCCATAGATAACTAGTAGGGAAGTGATATTCTAATAACTGATTTTCCCATCTGATAATGAATATTCATCTTCTCTTATCAAAAGTTTTTTAAAATGTAAAATAAGTTTATTGTATAGGTGTTTATTTTATGTATCACTGGTATTAATTATTTTATATATATACTCATTCAAGTAATAAATATTTGTATATCTGCTATTTGTAGTGTATTATACCAGAGAAGCACAACTAGAAAAATCTTGTCCAAAAATATTACTGCAATAAATAATACTTCAATATGTTGTTAGAGGCTCCATGATCAGAACCCTGATCTCTCCATTGATACAGTCTACAATTTTTCCATACCAAGGCAGACAAACTGCTATGGAAGAAATAAAAATCACCTAGAAGCCAAAATGCTAGTGATGCCCGTACCTTTCCAAACTTAGCTAGGTTGTTCTCTGGGTAATATACAAGTTCTTGTGCACCACTGGCATAACCCTCAAGAACCTAGGATTCTCCACAATGAGACATCACAATAGGACTTGAGTGTAGGCTAAACATAAAAATTACACGTTGGTCATGATTTTGCTTGTGAGAAGGAACAAATTTAAAAGGATGTATATAAGTACTAGTACAGGGTATGTATAGGATGATATAGTCAGTTAAGTCTTCCAATATACTAGATAGATTTGACTGGCTAAAAAAACCCGGTAACATTACTTTTAATTCTTTCCTACAATTAAATACATAAACAACTATGAACATCTAATGTCTATGTGTCCAGAGATATATTTTCAGCAATAAGCAGAAAGTCCATTTTTACCTTGTTTTTTTTTTTTTTAAAGGATCAATTAATTATCTCTTACCAAACTTTGGAGTAGTAAAAGTGAATTCTGGACCATCCTTGCCCCCTTCATCTGTATATGCTGCCATTCGCACCATGTACAATGTGTCACTAGTCAAGGGGGAAAGTGTATATTCTGTGTGGGATGAGTTCACATGCACAGCTGGAAGAAATAAATAAAAATGCTTAGCTACTAAAACTATTTTCCTCACCTAATCCAATACCAAATCAAAAGACTTTTATCACAAGTGAATAATTTTCATAATCTTATTCTTTCTATTGCCGAAAAATGTTTGCTTTCCTTACTTAGGGCCATGAAAATGATCACAAAGCACATTTCACATCAGAAGACCAACTTCTATGCTTCCACACTAAATTAAATGGGTGAAACCTACAATAATGTTTTAAAAGGCTGGACAATTCTATATCTTAATAGTTGATGCTTTTAGTTTCTTTACCTGTTTCATTTCCACTGCTAGTTCTGTAAAATATGGTATAGTTTCTGATGAATCCATTCTGGTCATCGACAGGAAGGTGCTCCCATACTAAGACAGCTTCATTTTTTCCCACTTTCTTTGTTCGAACAAAAGGTCCTCTAGAAGGGGCTGTCACAGAAAATATTCATTTGCTTAAGTTAGAAAGTCATTAGGAACTGGCAAATATCTTTGCTACAAGAAATTGCTGAAAATGTCATTATTTATAAGTGACAAAATATTCCAAAATCATTCTTTAAAATATTAAGATAAAGAAACTTTGAACTTACGAGCTTGTTTAAGGTATGCCTTTACAGACCGGGGGCTTCCTGGGCCATCATCGTACACTGGGATAACTGTTATCAAATAACATTTGCTCTCCATTAAATTTCCTAAAATAAGAATGATAAATTATACATTGTTTTCCACAATGAAAGAATTCAATTAATTCTGATACTGGGTTATGAATTATGTATTTTGTGATCATTCAATAGTATCTTTTTTAAAACAGAATTTTCCTATCACTTTCTTCATAATTCACACAGAACTGAAAGCCTATCAAAATTGCCTGACTTTGAAAGTTTACTTCTGCTTGCCAGTACAGTGAAATACAAAACTCCATCAAACCAATTTAATGAGTTACTTTTGAATAATAAAAGATTTTAACTAAAAGTTTGTACCTACCAGACTACACTGAAAAGTTTCTAAAGCTGGCCTAAAACTGTGCTGAGTCTTAGTATGACAATTAGTTTCACACATTAGTGACTAAGGCAGCTGCTTAAATGGCAAGGTTTCCTGCCACCTTGGCACGTAACCAAATGAGGTTTCCTGAAAAGGTGGCAGAGAGAAGGCATTCCTAAACCTCTGGTATTACCCCAGGGAACAGATTGAGCCACTGTGTTCTCTCACATGGCTGGTTCCCTGGGGAAAAAGAGAGATCAGTGCAATTTTTCTGGAAGCATCAAAACCTTGAAATAAAAATATCTAAAAAACATTTAATTCCAAAATCTGAAGTTTAACACAATTTAGGTCTATGCAGAAGAAATAATTAGCAACAGCAAATTGTCTTCCAGCAATTTAATGGCTATTTCAGCATAAAACATAAATTTTCTTAATTTGACAATAAATCTACTGTTGCTTCTCCTCTGCTGTAGATTAACTAGGCCTGGAATATTAGTTTTCTCATCTGTAAATGTGGAGGGAGTCAGGCAACATGATCTCTGAGGACTCTTTCTAGCTCTAAATCTATGCCCTTTTGTATTAAAATAGGAAAACACAAGGCTTTCAATGCAAATCTAAAAGGCTACATGAACCACTTTTCTACCAAGAGACAATTTTTCACTTTCTTTTGGGCTCACAGATGTGTTCTGGAAGTACTGTTATAATTAATTAGAAAAGTCAATATAAGCTGAATAATTTTTGTTTTCCATTTAGAAATTTTGCCATTCTGAAAATAGTTACTAACAATCACCAAATGCATATAACATTTGAAGCTCTATGCTATCTTATTTTTATATAGTGCTTTTAATCTTTTCAAAATGCTTTCCATTTTATTGGGTGTTTTAAGAAAGATTTACATCTAATCTTGGCTCTGCTGTTAATTAGCTATGTGACACTGAGGAAATCATTTCCCTTCTATGAGCCTCAGTTTTCTTTTCTATAAATGAAGAAAGACTGGTTTGATCAGTTCTTCCCAATCTGTGAGCTGAAGAGCAAAGGGTCTATGCCTTTTTTCCCCTCCATTATTTATTTGTTTTTTCTTTCTGTTTTAGGCAATTGGGGTTAAGTGACTTGCCCAAGGTCACACAGCTAGTAAGTGTCAAGTGTCTGAGGCTGGATTTGAACTCAAGTCCTCCTGACTCCAGGGCCGGCACCCTATCCACTGTGCCACCTACCTGCCCCGAAAACTGGGTTGCTTTCTTTCTTTCTTTCTTTCTTTCTTTCTTTCTTTCTTTCTTTCTTTCTTTCTTTCTTTCTTTCTTTCTTTCTTTCTTTCTTTCTTTTTGTGAGGCAATCGGGGGTTTAAGTGATTTGCCCAAGGTCACACAGCTAGCATATCTTCTTAAAGACTGAATAGATCATACGTGGATTACTCTTTTAAAAAATATGTAGATATTTGTTGGGATGAATAGAATTCAAATTCATTTAAAATGCTGAATATAAAGTAACTTGTCATGTATTTTCTCAATCAACAAATATCAATAGTATAATTACTATCATGTAGGTGTGTCTGATTTTTTGTTTGACATTAAAAAGGAGTCTTAAAATTAGATAATTACATAAAGTTCCTCCTGGCTTTAAAATATTATTTAATTCCAAGTAGGAATGGCAGGTAGCACCATGATTTTTACAAATGGGGATACTCAGGCACAGTGATTTGCTTGAAGTCTACAGTTAGTTGGTCGGAGAGTCAGACTAAAATCAAAGTCTCCCAACTGCTTATCCTGGCCTAACTTCTAGACTAAGAGTATCCAAGTTTTTCTAACAGTGGGCTATTCCCCCCACCTTTTCCACATACACTTATACAGACACACATACCTTTCTCTCCACCTCCCCACCTTGTGTCTGAATGAATCTAATTCATTATATTAAGCTTCAACTACTAATTGATCAATCCAACCCTGCAAGCACAGAACACTTGGTGGCAATCAGTAACACAAAGGTAATGAAAGGCACTACCTAACCTACAGATTTGTTCCCGTGTGTCAGTTAATTTAGTAATTTTTTTCCCCTTAGCATCTCACGAAAGATATATCCCAGAAACCTGTACACTCGAACATCCTGCTGCTACTTTGTCTGTGAAACACACAAGGTCATGTAACAGAACAACCTGACCACAGCATATAAAAGGAGGTTAAACAAAAATAATACTTCTTCCTAGCTTTGGTTACCTCTTAAGTAGGTTAGTTTCGTGGCACTGCCTTCTTGCTGCCAATCAGGAGTACACGGCAAATTGTCAGAAAATACACACCACTCCAGTATATATTTATTTACAGGTTCATTTGGAGGTGTCCATTGTACCCAAAGTTCGTTATCTTTAGGAAATGCTTTAAGATTTGTAATAGGATGAGCAGCTAAAGAAAGAAACACATATTTGAAAAAGACATTAATTGCTTGCTTTACAGAATATAATAGTCATCTGAGTTTTAGAAGATTTACATAATTAAATCTTTCATTCTTTTTGCAATCTTCATTTTTACATCACTATAAGTAAAATTTGTTTCCATTGGTAAAATGGAAATCTATTTTAAGCATGAGGAAAACTTTACTTCTTGTTATGACCAAAAACTTGAAGTTTTGCTTTATTGTATTTGTACTAACAGAAAATTATCCTTATTTACAATAGTACAAAATTATTAATATCTCTCTGAAGTATTTAAACATAAAAATCTCTAAGGATCTGAAAGAATAGTGATAAAAATGCTACAAGAGTATAAAGCAGAAAAGTGAAGGATTTATATGACCCACTTCCTTGTTTAGAGTAGTTATGACACAGGCCATTTGCTTGCTAATAGATATTTTTTAAATGTGGCCAAAAAACTGAGGGATCACTTATGTAAATAGGTATAGAATATCTTAGGCAGGGTGGGGCATGAGGGTTGTCATCAAAAGGATTAAGTAGCTAGCTCACCATGACACTATGAAGATGGCTCTGGGGTTATTACTGAAAGCTCAGAAAAAGGACTAATTCCTGACTAGTCTATGGATTAGATATGTAAGAATTTCTGAGTACAATGAAGTGATTTAGTGGGACTACCTGAAGTAAAATTTATTTTGATGAACAAGTACAACTCCATAAGTAACTGTGGTAGGCAGCAAACATTTGGAGGAACCATGTTGCACAACATTTTAAGTGCCATTACCACTGAAGTTAACAAATGCATGAGCAAAATGTATAGGGATTCCCAAATATCCTTTAACATACATCTTGTTGTTGTTGTTATTTCAGTCATGTTTTACTCTTCTTGACACCATCTGGGGTTATCTTGGCAAAGATACTGGAGTGGTTTGCCATTTCCTTCTCCAGCTCATTTTATAGACAAGGAACTGAAGCAAAACAGGGTTAAATGACTTGTCCAGAGTCACAATACTAGGAAGTGTCTGAGGCCACATTTGAACTCAGGTCTTCCTGACTCTAGGCCTGGTGTGCTACCTACTGCGCCACCAGCTATCTAACATACATTGTAGGAAAGGAAAAGGATGCTTTGGTATTAGTTTGATTTTGAGATGTGTTTCAACTATCAAAATACTTTATCAGGCAGCTGAAAAGAGAAGCTTAATTTTTATAAACTGGGTGCCAACTAATTTAATCATCAATGAGATATAAAAAAAGTAAAATAATCTTTAAAAAATGACACACTTGTCAATAGTGTTCTTTCAGAGATACAAACCTTTGAAGTCACGGCCAGGAATAGTTAAGGTAGATGGATCAGAGCTTCCAACTATATTATGAGCTTTCAGACTTACGACATATGGATCATTTGTGATATTCAGAATCAATTTTGTATCATTAATCGATTTTGAAAAATTTGATGTTTTCCCTCCCCTTAGAATTACTTCATAATGTAAGATTCTTCCATTGGCTTCAGATCGAGGCAAAGTCTGTGAAGAAAGTACTTACAGTTTATTTCATGAAATACACACAGAAGTAACATTTTTCTTCACTTGAATTATTTCTACTATTCATTTATTCTACAATCATGTCAAGTCTCTGCATGCTTTGCTGTAAGATCTTCCCTTAGCAGACAGAATTGGAAACACAGAGGGATATCACACACCATTAGCTCATCTGATCTTAACGACTAATTTGTAAAGTGCATAAAGCCGGCATAATAATCCCCATTTTACAGATGGGGAAACTGAGGCTCAGAGCGGTCATGTAATTTCCCTACAGTCACAAACTTAGCAAATAGAAGTTGTAGAACTTAAATACAGGTCTTCTGATACCTATTATAGCCCTTGCTTGTCACACTGAACAGTGTTAGATAGTTGAACAGAACTAGGAAGGCCTAGGATGCAAACAAAGAGCAGAAGTAGAGCCCAAGCTAGAATGGTGGGCACAGTGGCAGGTGGATTAGTACACTTAAAACATTTGAGTTTTTCAACTACTGGTCACAACAGTTCTACAAGAGAACAACAACAACAACAATAACGGTGCTCTGTGATGCTCTTCGGTTTGCAAAGCACTTTATATACTTTCTGCCGTTTGATCCTCACAGCCCTGTGAAGCAGGTGCGATTGTTATTCTCATTTTTACAGATGATAAAACTGAAGCTGAGAGGTAAAGTGACTTGCCCAGCATCACACAGCTAATGAGTATCTGAGGCAGGATTTGAACTCAGGTTTCCTGACTTCCAGTCTAGAACTCTTATCCATTATACCAAAATAAACATATGTACATATCACCCCCCTCAAAGGAAACAGAAAGCCCTCCTGCATCCCTAACCCTGGCAAGGCCAACAGGAAGGCAGGTTCTCTCTGTCTGTAAATCAATGACACTGGGAGTGTTTGACTCTAGAGGAGAAGACATAAGAAAGTCCTTTACTGTCCTCATGTCTTTGAAGGGATGTCACCTGAAAGAGGAGTTAGACTTGGTTCATCTGGCTTGAGAGGGCAGAAGATGTAGATATAAGTTGAAGAGGCAGGTTTTGGCTGGATGTCAGGAAAATTCCCTTCAAAAAGAGCTGTCTAAAAATGGAATAGTTTGTTTGGGTAGATGTTCCCACTGCTGGAGGTCTTGAAGAAGAAGCTGGATGATCACTTGTCAGGGTTGTTAGAGAGGCAGCAGGGCGGAGCAGACAGAATGCTGAACTTGGGTTCAAATACTATCTCAGACATTTGGGAGTGAATCACAGTCAAACAAAAGAATTCGGCTAAAAAGGACAAAAAATGTCCAATATAAACAAAATAATCTAAAGACGATGTTTTACCTTCCATTTTAGGTGTAGAAGTCTATATCCATGACCTTGAGAAGGATCAATCGAATACCAGAAACTTGGTGCATTTGATGGTTCTAAAAAAAGAAGGGAAAATCTCTTTAAAGGAAAGGACAAAAGAATACTAATTTAGAACCCTTTTTGCTTTGTTCTACCTCTATGGTTGTGCCTATTTCAATCCCATATAATCTAGCACTTTCCAATCCCAATATCCTTTACTGAGCATTCCACAGACAGATACCTCAATCTTTTAGATGAACAGAGATCTGGAATCCTAGGTAAAAATGTGGGGCTAGAAACAAATTCTTCAAGTTAAGTTGTCCATTCTTTAAGAAGCATTTTGTAACTGTGTTTATTATACAGGTACCCAATGTACCTGTACAATCTACAGTAGACTGACTCCCAGATATTTTACATATTTGATAGTTATTTTGAATGAGGCTTCTTTTCTATTACTTCCTCCTGAATTCTGTTATCACTCTACAGAAATGCTATTGTTTCGGTAGCTTTATTTTGTAACTTGCTACATTACTGAAGTCATTAACTGTCTCCATTAGTTATTTTAACATAAAGTTCATATCTAGTTAAGGGCTGAAGAGCAGGAATAAGTGGGCAAGAATGATACAGATGAAATCAATTGTTAATCTGCTTGTATTTTAGGTGTTACCCTATTTTTTAAAGTTAAAATCAATCATTAATTTGAGCAGTTCAGTGACAATGTTGACCTGTATCTCCAGTGGAGGAACAAACAGTAAAATGATTAGTTAAACGCAAAATAGCAAGAGGAAGAAGAAACCCTCACTTGGTCCTACCATCCCTACCAGCTACTGTGTGTGAGAGCTCTCCTTTTCTTCTCTCCTAAATTCCCTGAAAAAAGCTGCAACATTGGGTGTTTTTACTTTCTTCCTTCTCCCTCTTTTCTAAGCCCACTTGCAATCTGGCTTCCAATGTCAGCATTCAACTGAAACTTTCCCTCTATCCAAAGTTATACCATTATCTCTTAGTGGGAAATCTTATGGCTGTTTCTCAATCCTAATCCTTCTTGACTCTTCTGTAGCACCTGACACTGTTGATCTCCTTCTCTTCCCTCTTCTCTCCCCTCTAGGTTTTTGTGATACCATCCTCTGCTGATTTTCTTCCCACCTGTCTATCAGGTTCTCTTCCTTTTCTTCTCAGAGCTGGGCTGAATCAGCATTTGTTGCTTTCTATGTGGGGGGAGGGGGAAAAGCAGGCAAGGAGAGGACTGGAACTATGCTCCCAGTGAGTTTCTGCAGCTTTAGGACTCCTAACATAGGGCTGGGCAGTACTTTTTCAGTCTACATTCTCCCCCACCTCTGGTAAGCCCTCAGAGTCTACCTCGTGCAGCAGGATTGAGAAGCAGGCCTGAGGCTGGCTGAGTCAGCAGAATCTCTACCCTAGAGGGTCTTATGATGAGTACCAGGCACAGTCTTACAAGTCAGCTAGCATTTCTTCTTTGGGAGTGTGGAGGTGTGCTGAATGATGGTTTTAAGGATTTGAGTTCTCAGGTATTAATTCATAAGGATTTTACCGTGCTATGGTTTTCTTTTCTTTGTCCTATAGATTCAGCTGCAATTGCTCTACATCTGGTGTACAATATCTTTTTTGGGAGGGTCTGTGGAAAGTGACTAAGCTGATTTTCTTCCTGGTCACAGAACCAGAAGTCCAAAGGGGGATTTTTATTTTATTTTTTTAATTTTTTAAAAAAAGTATCAATTTATTTATTTTTAGTTTTCAACATTCACTTCCACAAGTTTTTGAGTTCCAAATTTCTCACCCCTCCCCCCACCCCAAGATGGCATACATTCTGAATACCCCTTCCCCTGGTCTGCCTTCTCTTCTATCTCTCCCCCCTCCCTTCTCTTATCCCCTTCCCCTTCTATTTTCCTATAGAGCAGGATAGACTTCTGTACCCCATTTCCTGTATTTCTTATTTCCCAGTAGCATGTGAAAACATTTTTTTAAAAACATGTGTTTTTAAAACTTTGAGTTCCAAATTTTCTCCCTTCCTCCCTCCCCACCCACCCTCATTGAAAAGGCAAGCAACGCAATATAGGTTGTACATGCGCAGTTACGCAAAACACTTCCATAGTTAGACATGTTGTGAAAAACTAACTCTATTTCCCTTAATCCTATCCTGCCCTCCCATTTATTCTATTCTTTCTTTTGACCCTGTCCCTCCTCAGAAGTATTTGCTTCTGATTACCCTCTTTCCCAATCTGCCCTCCTCTCTATCATCCCCCTGCTCTCTTGTCCCCTTCTCCTCCTATTTTCCTGTAGGGTAAGACAGATTTCCATACCCAGTTGAATGTGTATGTTATTCTCTCCTTAAGCCAAATCCTATGAGAATAAGATTCCCTCATTCCCTCTTACCTCCCCCTGTTTCCCCTCCACTGTGAGAGACTTTTCTTTTCTGTTTTTTTTTGTGAGATAATTTACAAATGGGGATTTTTATGAAGCATCCTAAATTCATTTGATTTTAAAAATGAAGCTGATAATTTACACAAAGAATTCAAGCAGCTAAGTCTGTGTGAAAGACTTTTACTTACTAGCTTCATATGTGACTCCACTTGATTCTGCACTCCAATTACTCCAGAATCCCCTACCCTCTCTGTTCATACAACGAATTGAAAACACATATTCTGTAAAAGGTTTAAGATACTGAACAGTAAATGAATCTCGGGTTGAAGCTGTGTCTTCAGGAGGAATCTAAAAAGAAACAGCTATTTTAATAAAGGGTTTTAAAATTATGTAATATTACACAAATCAGAGTATTGCAATAAGATAAATACAAAATGAGTCATCTCAAAAATTATGGAAAATTAATAATAAAGAACGTTAAGGTTACAAAATACAACACTACAAAGTAAGTGTAAGTATTAGTCTTTCTTTTTCAAAGATGACACAGCTGAGGTTAAGAGTTTGCTCAAGGTAACCCACCAACTAGATATTAAAGCCAGGGCAAAAGCTCAGGGCTTCTTCTTAGTAAAAATCAGAGTACCTTCTGCATTTTAAAGAAAATCTAATGATTTTAAACTCTCATTCTTTTTTTTTTTTTTGCTGTCCAATTAAAAAAAAATAAACCACTCCAGTAGTAAAGCTTCAGAGTACACCTATAAAGGCTATGATATAGATTTTGTCGTTCTTTATTCATTTCTATTATCTGCAGATATTTGGACACAAGATATAAGAACCTTTTTAGTTGCCTAATTAAATTTTCTATGAAATTTCAAAAAAATACCAGAGGATTGTAAAGTTACAGCTAGCAGGAAACTTTGAGGTCATCTCATCTAGGCCTATTATTTCACAGATGAGGAAACTAAGGCTCAGATTAAGTGACTTGTCCAAGGTAGCAAATCGTGGAGCCAAGAAGTGAACCCAGGTGCTTGAAGCCTAGTACTCCGACCACTGCATCACATAACCTCTTAATCATCAAGTCAATATTCTTTGAATATTATGAAGCATTAATCTAATAAAATGTTACAACTTTTACACATTCTAATCAGGGAGATGGAATGCAACTGCACACATAAGGACAAAATCATGGGTTTGAGTCCTTCTTGGATCAATTCATTATATATGGAGTGAAAAACAAACTCCAAATCCTCAAAAAATTCTATTTCATAATCAAACCATACAGTCTGCTAATCAAGGCAGTAATCTCACAAATCCATGCTGTCTTCCAACTGTGGTGGGAGGGAGATAGCCCCGTGACATTTGCTGCCACTAGGATAAAAATAACCCAGAAGCTCTTAGGTGGCTGATGGCTGGCCTGTCACATTATAACTGGCCACAAAAGGTAAACTATGTCCTACCTAAGACTCTTTTTTTCCCTCATAGTTCTTTATCAATTTCCTCCACTACACTTGGATGTACTGTTTGCCTTTGTTCCTCTATTGTTCTGGCTTCTCTTCTATTCCAAAGGCCCCTCTCCTCACATTACTTCTCCTTCAAAGATGTTCTATGCTTTGTTTGCTCCTTGTCATGTGCTTTCTCCTAAATTTAAGATCCTAGGGGAAAATAAGGGGTGTTGTTTTTAGTCTTTAGCACAGTCTGTGCCACCTGAAACAATGTATTTTTTAGAATGATTATGAATTCTTGGGGTCATGGGTCTTCAGGGGAGAATATTTTAACAAATAACTTTCAAGTTACTTACCAGTGTCCAATCTGAAGCATCCTTGGTACGGTACCGAATATTATATTTCAATCCTTCAAAAGGTTTATCAACAGGGTTGGTCCATGACACTTTTAAGATACTTGATATTGCCTTAGAACTGCTGACTGTTACATTATATGGAGGAAGGAGTTGCACTAAAGAACAAAATAAAATCCAGTAATCACTATTTTTCACTTTTATAACTTAAATCGACTGTACTTTTGTAGAGCTTACTTTCTTCCATTTCATCCATTTATTCTTTCCATGTTAATAATAATAATAATAATAATAATGATGATGATAATAGCATTTATATAAGGTTTTTAAAGATTTGCAAAGCACTTTATGAATATCAGCTCATTTTATCCTCACAACTACTCTGAGAGGTAGATACTATTATTATCCTCACTTTATAGATGAGGAAATTGAGGAAGCAGAAGTTAAGTGACCTGCCCAAGGTCATAAGTGGTAAATGTCTAAGGTCAGATTTTGAACGTGGGTTCTTCCTGACATCTGGTCCAATGCTTTATTTACTGCACCACTTAGCTGCTTCTAACTAGCTGCAAATGTCCAGTAAGAAAGGCCTCCAAAGTCATACATCAATTGGTTTACTTGATAAATTATGATTTTTCCACAGGAAATTAAAATCAGGAAGTTGTTTCCTAATATTAAATTTATAATTACCAATATCGATGGGATCAAAATTGATACGATCAGATGAAACATTTCCAAGAACATTTGTAGCTACTACCCAGACATCCATATTGACGTAAACCACAACCATATCAACTGTGCACGAGTTATTTACATTAGGTGGTGGAATGCAATCTGTCAGCTGCCGTGTTGGCCTACACATAAAATACAGAGACATTAATTAAAAGCAGGTTTTTAAGATACAAGCATTTAAATACAAAAATACACCTGAAAACTAAAACAATTATAATAAACTAGTCACTAAAAATCACAGCTAATAAAAAGTTATTCAGAAAGCCTCTCCAAAATTAACTTGCATTCTTTGCATTTGGAAATGGGAAAATAGATATTATTTTCATTTTCTAAACAGTTTTACTCTTGTAAATCTTACTATATATTCATACTTTCTCACTATGCTAATCCCTTCATTTTTTTAAAAATTAAAGAGGGTCTTCCTACACACATACTATTTTTTCCCCTATTTCCTGTTTTGAAACACAGATCATACTAAATAAGACTCTTCTAAGCAAAACCAAAACATATTAGGAGTAGAAAGGATCGTTGAGTTCATTTTGATCATTTTCTAAACATGTTTTGTCCTGGATAAGTGGGACAAAAGGCTAAATGAAAATCCTTAAATCCTTCTACTGGCTGGGATGGATGGAGGGGAGAGGGGAAAAGAATCAGCATTCTTTCCTTTCTGCATTCCAAGTTACCTCTTACTTTATTTCTATCTCTCTCCTACCTACCTCCCCTGAGCTCTGAGGTTCTCCAATATACCTTCACAGGTATTAATACCCCAAATCAGAAATGTGGATTCATATGAAATTGTAACTATAAATGCCACTGCCACTATCCATCTATAATCAGAGGTTTTTAACCTGGGGTCTGTGAATTAAAAAAAATTTTTTTTGATAACTATTTCAATATATTTTCAATTTGGTTTCTTTTGTAATTCTATATGTGGTGTCTTATGCATTTAAAAACATTATTCTGAGAAGAGATATAGGTTTCACTAGACTGCCAAATCACACAAAAAAGGTTAAGAACTCCTGAATATGGTCTTGGAAATGTCATTTAAACTGTCTGGGTCTGTTTTCTATCTATAAAAAGAGGAAGTTGAAATGACAATTGCTAAGATCCTCTCCAATGATAAAATTGCATGATTTTTTTCAATTGTTTTTAAAAACATGCACTCCTCCCTCTCTTTTCTACAAAGAAAAAAACTTAATTTTGCATCTTTTGTTTAACTGAAACAATTACTCAAGAAGAGATCTGAAGAGATCTAGAGTTCAATAACTTTACCACTGAAAAGTGTTGCTGGCTCTTTAGCAATAAGGATGTGAATCTCAAGTAGGATCTACATTTTTTATAATTCTGCCCTTTCAAAAACCTCTGGGTTGATAGCTTCCATCTCTAAATCTATAATCCATCTTATGAAACCTATTTAAAATGCCTTATTGGAAAAATTAGGAAGAAATTAAATGAGTAAAAATAATATGAGTTGAGCTTTTAACTAACTGCATTTTCCAAATATATTAGAAAACAGACTCCATTTGAATACAGGATCTGAAAACACGTCCTTTCACCTTTTCTTCCTAAAATGGAACAACAACAAGAAAAAAAAAAGTCAAAAGCAAAAGTTATTCTCAAGCATAAAAACTTACAGAAAAGTTAAAAATTCAAGAAAAAAAGTCTATTCAAATTTTTATTTTGACATTATTGCTCCCTAACAAGAAAAAAAAAACAACTTCCTATCTAGCTAGGATTATTTTACAAAGCTAACATCCAAAGCAACTTACCATTCTGAAGCTAATATCCAAAGCAACTTACCATTCTGACTTTAAAACATATGTTGTATCCAAATGTGTTTCCTTTCCAGGGTCCCACTGACACTTCATGTTACTTTGACCATTCACGATGCAACTCAAATTTTTTGGTTTCTCTGGAGCCCCTACATTAAAAAATAGCATTTATTAAGGCAAATGCTTCATTGAACACTGAACTACATACTGTCATTTTCACTTAAAGCCTAAGTTAGGAAAAGATATATACAAAGAAAGGTTGTAGCAAAAGGTACCAGCAAAGAAAGGATCAATTATTTTAAAGCTAATTGTTTTAAATTTAAAGGCTCAGACTTTCCCAGCTAGTGAGCCATATTTCCTTTGGGCAAATATCTGTATTATAACCATATTCCTAAATCTTAACTGACTATAGTTTATTTCTTAATGTATTTCAACATAATAACTTTCATTTCTAATTAAAGGCTGAAGAGCAGGAATAACATGGGCAAGAATGATATGGATAAATGAAATCAACTATTAATCTCCTTGTATTTTATATATCAGTATCAGTCCTCTCCCCTATTTTTTTAAGTTAAAATAAATTGTTAATATTTAGTGGAGGAAAAAAACCCAAACAGTAAAATAGTTAAAGGCAAAACAACAAGAGGAAGAAGAAATAGCTGCAGATGGAAAAATGTTGAAAGGCTTCAGTAACCCACAAGCCTGATCATTAAGCTCAGGGAAGGTGAGCTTGGTTATGTTTAGTTGAATGGACTTGAAATACTTCTTCAAACACTTAGGGAAATTATCTTTTCTGATTTTCAAAAATACATTTTATAGCAATTCATATGGATTAGAATTCTCCTACCAAAGTTTCAGCAGCAAGGATATTTTATGTGGGAAGCCTAACATTTAGACTTAGCTTCTCATAATCTGACCACCTTAATACATGGTGTTTTGGGGCTACCAGATTCAGAGTGAAGCTGTTGCTGATGCCTTTTCATTTCCCCTGTGTCTTTGGTGATTTAAGATTTTCCTCCATGCCTTTTAATTTTTCTTTCTATCTTTATTCCAAGGCTAATATAAGTAGGGTTAGTCTTAATAGTGGGCAGAGCACAGAGGCAACTGAGAGACACTTTAAAAGGCTTCTGTCCAAAAAACGGCTCCTTCTTTGGCCTGATGAGAAAGCATAAAATCCAGAGACTTAAGTCTTCTGGATCATGAAGTCTTTGAAAATCATAGGATCATACACAAGGGGCTTTAGAAATCATCTAATTATGTCATTTTATCTTTTAAGGACACTGAGCCCCAGAGAGGATAAGTAACTTGCCTGATGTTACTGAGATAGGTAGTTAACTAGAAGAGTTGGGATTTGAACTAAGGTCCTTTAACTTTCTATCTATCTTGAGGCTGTCTCCCTTCACTTGTGATATTGCTATCCTCCTTGATACCCTATTAAAAAGTATTAAAAAGTAAATCTACCTGGGATCATAGTAGCATGAGGGTTTGGCCAATATTTTACAAGTACTTACAAAGTAATTAAGAGGAAGACAGTAAAGGATGCTGTGTGATTTGCTGGTCTAGAAACAGCATTGTAATTGGAGTTTTTTAAGAAAGTGTGAAAGTAAAACATGAAACCAAATTAGTGTGAAGATGTAAAAGCAAGAAAGAAACTAGAATGCTCATCTGGAATGATCTGTCTTGACAGATACATGGTTGGCCTGTGAATCAGAGCAGGCAATGTAGTACTAATCCTGCAGAGCTGTGGTGGTAAATATTAGCACCTGTCTTCCTGGGGGGAAAAATGTCTACATGACCTATTTAAGATTAATCTATACTAACATTTCTCTATAACCTTTTAAAGCTTAGACAATCATGAAAACAGTAACTCAAGCCCTGATTTGTAGAGTTTGCAAGTTTCTGAGGGGTAAATGCTCACACTGAAAATGCAACAACTGGCTCCAACAAATCACTGTGACCTTGCCACTTATGGATCCTTAAGCCACTTTCCCCTTAAGTCCCTATGTCTCCGCTACAAAATAAGAAGACTATGTGATCTTTAAAGTTCCATACTTCAAAAGGTGACCATGGATTCTCAAAGTTTATGACAGTAGAAGGCAGATACTGGAAGGTATTAGCAAGCTAGAAAGGCTTTTGATACGGGCCCATCTACAGGCTGCACGTCCACCCTTGAAGACAGACTTCGACCCTGGTTCTCATAATCCAGATGTACAGTCTGATACTAGGCCTGCACCTGCTTCTGCCTGGAGGAATCTACTAGGGCCTGTATTCTACCAGCATAGCTTTGAAAAACTAGTCAACTCCATATCATGAGGAAGAAGAGGACTTTAATGGTTAGTATTAACCAAAAAAGGAGAAAAAATTAAGCATCAATAAAATTAAAGTTAAATCTTAAAAGATACAGGTATACTTACAGCCCACTCTGATTTGGATTCCATAAATATTCTGTTCAAGCTGTCCATATAGTAAAATGTTGCATGTTAGTGGACTACCTAATGAAGATACATCTTCCAAAGTAACACTGGCAGCTGTTTTATTTAGGATAGTGTATTGTTCTTTAGGAACATAGGTGTCTTTTATTTTCCACAAAATTTGATTAGCATTTAAATGGTGTTCACTCAAACACTCTTCATCTAAAACACAAATCGCTGTGAAAGTAGTATTAGGTGCTACAACTGGAGATTCTGGGACGATGTGACCACATGGTTTTAAAAGTCCACCTTAAAAGGAAACAAAACAAAATATATTATGATCAAACATGTTTTGTAGAAAATAATCATATATTTTTAAGTTTTTGGAAGACCTATCTATTTATTTGAAATTAGACGGACTCGATAATGATGACTAGTAACAGGATAACTTGCTTTGGTCATTATATCCAAGATAATCCTACTATGATTACTCTTTGTTTTATTGTCCTCAGCACCCTGTCCTGATTTTTAGCATAATGCCCACCACACAGTAGGTGCTATATAAATGTTAACTATTATTATTGTTGTTGTTATTTGTTTCATCCAGTTCTATGGAAGATGAGTGCCCCTAGGCTCCTCTAGGCCTCATTCTCCTGAGTATATATGGATTGCCTGCTTTTGGGAAGCTTGAAATCCTTTTCTTTATGTACCACCCATGTGCCGAGTCTAGGGAAAATGTCTTTTTCAGTGTCACTGAAGTTCATCTTTAGTTTGATTATAGTCACAATCTTGTCCCCCACTTTCTTAAGATACCTAACACAGTAAGGCCTACTGTATCCATGACATATTCAAACTCTTGTCACTTGTCTTGGCTCTTTGTTAATTGTGAACATAACCCCAGAGACCTGAGACCCTTTCTCCTGAGACTCCTCCACTGTTTTTCCTCCTGCTTAGGCAGCTATATACCAGCAGATGTATAACTACTAGAAGCTTTTCTTTTTCAATTACCCTTGCAACTGTCTCCTTGAAGGTTCACTTTTTAAAGCCCAGAGTATAAATTTGCAACTCTTATTATTAGCACAGAACTGCATGCTGTTATCATTATTACTGCTCTAGAGATTCACACTAATAGGGACTGCAGGGCTCTCTCATGATGAATGGTTCCAGAAGCAAATATAAGCCACAGATTTAGAATTTTAGAGCTAAAATGTTTTTTCAAAAAATGTAGCACATTAGAAGCAGAACACATTAAAATGACAGCTGATATCAGGAGATGATAGAACCATAAAAAAGAGAGAACTTCAAAAACACAAAAGTATGGGGCCATCTAGTATGAGAACAGTAGCTATTCAGGAAATCACTGTAAACAGTGCAACTGTTGTTTATGATAACCTTAAGTCATCAAAAAATTTTAAACTATAATTTATGAAGGGAGGGTAGTAAATACATTTTATAAACATATCCACTGAAATTATTACAATTTTAAAAAAAATTTGGAATTTAAAGGAGTAGGCTTCAGTTATCTGAAAATTCATTTATGTGGAACATCTTGGTTTGAATAAGAAGGACTCTTCTTCCTTTTAAGTCCATTTTTAAATTAACTTCCCCCCCCCCCAGTATCTCTTCCCCATCCTTATTAAGCTAGAACATCTGAGACCTCATATAGCTATGAACCCTTCTACCAACCCTTTGTCTTGGTCAATCCCCCACATCTTGGATATATTAACTACAGGTGTTTCTAGGGAAGGCATACTACTATCACAATGGTACCAATCAGAAGATCCTAAACCATAGATAAAGCTGTGTATGTTTTTATTTTCTAACTTCTTCCTTTCTTTTGCTCCTCTCCACTCCTTCCTTTTTTCCCCCTATTTTTTTCATCTTTCCTTCTTCTTCCCTATTTAGGATCACCACAAACTACTGATTGCTTTTAAGTCTATGGAGACAGTTGATCCCTGTTCTGCAGTGCCAATATGACTCCCTGAGAGAAAAGCATTCTTTCCTGTGTTCAGCAACACTTTTAGCTCCTCCTACAAGAGATATAAGAATAAGATAAGATCTCTTCTACTGATACTCAATAAAATGATTATTAAATTTCAGATAACTGCCCAGTAATGCATTTGGACAATGATTAGTTTTTCTGATGTGAACCCACCAAGCAGATGTATTAAAATATGTAATAGACTGTTAAAGAATTGCCTTTTTAGTGGTAATTGTCTACTAATAATGGCCATCAATAACTATTTTTATTAATAATGCCTGAACTTGGCTAAGTTCAAGTACTACCTACTATGTGAAGTGTTTCCTGGTTCCTCTAACTGATAGGGTCCTCTCCCCTCCTGAAATTTTATTTTAAATTTACTTCTTATTATTTATTGTAGCACTCCTGGTAGTGTCAACTTCTTGTGGGCAGAGACTATTTCATTTGTCAATGTAAACCCAGTACCGAGTGGAGTGCTTTGCATATAGCATGTACTTAATTTTGTAAATAAAGTTATATTCAAGTGGCATCACTATAGTCATAACACTCTGAAGAACAACCATAATAATTAATTGCATACTGTTTTTATACTATGATTCTTACCTCCTACTGAATCAACGATGAGGAAAATAAACAAAGCTTGCACTATCCAAGTCCATAAAGCCAACATCTTGCATAGATTCCTGTAAGAAACATGCACATACTATATTGAAATTTTACTTCTATAAGCTATCATAGTCATTTAAAAACATATTTTAGAATTCTAAAATTCTATTTTTCTGCTGTAACTACTGCCTAAAAGTAAAACAAAAAACCTCAACAATGAAAAATGAAAGCAGAATGTTTCCTATCACTCCATTCCCCCCACTAAAGTTATGGCTATATCAAATATTCAGGCCACTAGGTGGCCCAAGTGGATAGAGCACTGGTCTTGGAGTCTGGAAAAGACTGGAGTTCAAATATGGCAAATCATTTAACCTCTGTTTACTTTAGTTTCCTCAACTGTAAAATGAAGACAACAATAGTACCTACTTGCAGGGTTGTCGAGAGGATCAAATGAAATAATATTTATAAATATTATAAAGCATTTAGCAGAGTGCCTGGTATATAGCAGGCACTACATAAAGTTAAGCTATTGTTACTGTTGGTGTTGCCATTGTTTTTGTTCTAGTTTTACAAAATGAAAACTCTGAGGTTAAGGGTGCATGGGGAAAATCAAGGTATATGTATATACTTAACACACTATATACAGTACATAAACTTAAAACAAAAAAAGCCGGCTAAGAAATTAGGCACATATATGGGAACTAGACCCATAAAGGTGTGCATCCTACGGTGAAACATCCTGCTGCCTAATTACTAAATACATGACTTAGTTGGACTAGGTGTTATTACTACCTTAATCTACTCAAAACTATTATTTATGAATCTTAAAACAATAGAAAATGCTATCACAGAAGGTGTATTTGACTGCCTTCTCTTTTTGTTTCCAAACTTAAGGGTAATAGCTCTTTCTATTTTATTGCTTCAAGATGAGAATGGAGGGAGAGGGATTAGAAAATGTTCAATATATTTACAAAAAAAGACAGTATGGGTTTACCAGGCTACCACAAATTAAACACTATGGTCCTTGACTGCTATAAATATAAAAAATAATTAATTTAATAGCTTGTTTAATTGATGCTTAATAAACAAAGGTAATGCAGTTAATATTTTGCTAAAGATGACACATAGAGTCTACACTGTCTCTGATGCAATATTTATGTCAATGAAGATTTGCAGGTCTCTTATGCAAATAAAGAATGTATTTCAGAAAAATGCTATCCATTCCCAGAGAAAGAACTGATGCAGTATGAATACAGATCGAAGCATACTTTTTAAACTTTTTTTGGGGGGGTGTCTATTTTTCTTTTACAACATGACTAATGTGGAATATGTTTTGCAAGACTGCACATGTATAATCTGTATCAAATAGCCCGCCTTCTCAATGGGGGGTGGGGTGGGAGGGAATTTGGAACTCAAATTTTTGAAGGAAAATGCTGAAAATTGTTTTTACATGTAATTGGGAAAAAATAAAATGCAAAAAAATGCATTTCGGTGCTACAGAATTATTTCATTTTTTTCCAATGAAAAATTAGTAACAAATAAAATTGCATGACAATGAAACATTTTATGTCATAAAGCTATTTCTACATCCTGGTGCATATAACTTACTTTTGTGGGTAATAACTATGTTTAGCAAAAAACTAATCTTATTGCAAAAATATAATTTTCAGTCCTTTTTCTTTTTTTGCTACTTGTTCCCCTCTGGGAATTCATTCACTCTCTGTATTTCAACTTCAATCATCTCCACTTCCTCTTTTCTGAACCTTTACAAACTGCATTCTAACCACTATTCGACTAAAACTGCTCTCTCAACAGTTATCAATGAGCCCTTCACTGACAAATTCAATGACCTTTTTTCAGTCCTCACCCTTTCTGCAGCATCTGACACTGTTGAGCACTCTCCTCCTGATATATCGTCTCCTGCTTTGGTTTCCTGACTCTGCTTTTTCTGGCTTTTCCCTTCTACGCGTCTGGCTACTCCTCTGTCTTCTTTTGTTGGATCATCATCTGTGTCTCATCCTCTAACTGTGGGTGTAGCCTGAGGCTCTGTCCTGGGCCCTCTTCTCTTCTCTATGTGACTTCATCAGCTCCCCACCGGTTCAATAATCATGTCTATGTAGAGGACTCTTAAATCTATGAATCTCACTTTAGCCTCTCCTGAGCTCTAGTTCTTCATCACCAAATGCCTACTGGGCATTTCCAATCAGAAATCTGGTAGTTATCTCACACTCACCATGTCCAAAAGGGACGCTTGCCTCCAAAATTTATTCCTCCCTCTCCCCAACTTCCCTATTTCTTCCAGGGGATACCATCGTTCTTCCCATCTCCCAGGTTCTCAACCTTCACATTCTCTTTGACTCTTCCCTCTCCATCACATATTCAATCATTTGCCAAGTCTTGTTGATTCTATCTCCATAAAATCTCTTGCATCTATCCCTTTCTCTCTACTCACAGGACCACCACACTGGTTCAAGTCCTTTATCACCTCTCTGGACAACTGGCTGCCTGTCTCCAATCCCTCCCTCTATAATCCAACTCTAACACAGCTACCAAAGTGGTGTTCCTAGAGCAAAGGTCTAACCATGCCAATCCAGTACTCAAAAAAAGTTCCAGTAGTTTCCTATTGCGTTTAGGAGAAAATAAAAAATGTCTCTGGGACTTAAAGCCTTTAAATAATATGGCTCAATCCCACCTTTTGTGGCTTATTACTCTAGTACTATACTTCACCCTACATTGCCAGCAAACTAGACTTGCTGTTTTCTGTATACAACATGGCATTTTTGCACATCTCCACATCTATGTCTGAACTGCTCTCCTTCTTTAGCTCTGATTCTTACAATCCCTATCTTCCTTCAAAACTCAGTTCAAATGTCATCTCTGATATGAGGCCTTTCTTGATTCTTCCTCCTATTAGTATCTTCTCCTCTAAAGGTACCTTCAGATTTTGAGAGCAGGGACTCTTGTTTTTGTCCTTGTGTTTCTAGTGTCTACAATACAGAACTATATATGCCTTAAGAGAAGGCACTTAATAAATGCTTATGGTGGATTAATAAAATCTCTTTATGATGATGACTCTAAAATCTACTTCTTACCTTAGCCAAGAAAGGTTTCACACCCTTTCTAGCCAGTGCTAACGGATTCCCACAACAAATTCCCCTCTAGTTTTCCCTTGGCTTTTCTGGTGTTTGAGAGCATCATCATTTTTGCCTGTCCCCAGATAATCACAGAAGACATTTTAGAACCAAAGGAAATTTTTACTATACAAATTGTTGAGCTAAAATAAAGAGGCAAGACATAAATAAAGGAAAACGAGGTGTTAACGGATTAGATTCCAGACCAGAATTATCTAAATATGTCCCACTGTATATTCTGTTAAGTTTTGTTCATATGTACTTTTCTTCCTCCTGTTTTTTTAAAGCCCTGGATAATATGTGGATAAGCTAAGCAGAGAGAATTTATTGATCTAATACTATGTTGCAGACACTGTGCTAGCCTCTAAACACTTAACTACTGGAATCTGCTATAAAGATGCCAGTTGATAAAATTCACATATCAATTTTGAATTTGCAATCACATGGAAAAACACAATAGCATTTTAAGACAGTTGACAATAAGAAAATAGCAACTATTAATCATCTGGGAAGAATGAAAGATAAAGGGAAAAGTGCATTGACTCTAGTGCAAATCCAAATCCTTAATAAAAGCATTTGTTCTGTAAAACTTAAGACTCAGTCAAAAGGCCACACCCAAGGACCTAGAAGGCCACATGTGGTCTTGAGACCACAGGCTCCCCACCCCTGCTCTAGAGTCAGAGGACTTGGGTTCAAGTCCTTCCTCTAAGATGTCTGGCAAGTTACTTAACCTCTATGGATCTCAGTTTTTTTTTTTAACTATAAATTGGGAAGACTGGAGTAGAAGCCTCCATAGTCCCTCCCAATTCTAAATATGTGATCCTATGATATCCAGACTTGGCTTATTTTGTTTTCTAGTTGGTAATATTCATAGTATTTTGCTTAAAAATTTGCCTTCTTGACCTCTCTTTCTATTAACAGTATACAAAGCTCAATCATTTTTTGTTTTCCTTTTGTCCTTTCTGTTTTAAACTTCTGTTGCCTGGTTTTATTTGTCTTAATAGGGAATTTATTTTAGTAGGGAAGAATGACTCAAATCTGAAATATCACCATTTGGCAATTCCTCTATTAGTGGGGAAAAGAGAGTTGAGGGGTTTTCCAGTGAAGATGGAGAAATGTGATAGATGGGCTCAGCGTTCCCACATATACCACAACTATCTAAAAAAAAGCAATGATCAAGAGAATTGAAGCGAAATACAAGTAAGCCTCTTCACCTAGTTGAGAAATGCATAAAAAGGCAGCTTGAAGACTGCAGATGTGAGGGGAGGGTGGTGCTTGAGAAGCTAGGTTGAGCCCAGGCAAATGGAGACAAAAAGCCTGTGGGTCCTCTAAAGAGGGAGGCTTTGGGTGGGGGTCAGGGGGAAAAAAGACAGCACTAGTTCTGGTAAGTGGGTCTAAAGCCAATGGAATCTTGGCTCTGGTCTGTTAGAGCAGAAAAAAAGGACAGAACCAGCACTCATAGGTCACTATGTAACAAAACAGGGCCTGGCCATGTATTCATTTGAGAGCTGAAAGCCACAGTATACAGGACCAACTCAGGACCTGGGCTCAGGCTGGAGATGGAGGCCTTGCAAGAAGAGGTTATCTCCTCAATTGCTAACATTCAACTTGTGCCTGTCAGAGTCACAGCAGAGGGTGGAAGCAAGGAAGGTGAAGCAGGGGTGGGGCCAACACTTACACTGACCACTCAGCATCCTGCAGAAACTGAGAAAGAAGCTTAGGACTATGGCAAAGGAGCCTATCATCACCCAATCCATCCAGAACAGCAATAGCATCCAGACTACAGAGTGATAGACAGTATACCAAATGGGGCCTACCAATGCATCCTTGAGATTGGTCATGCCCCAAATTTCAATCAAGAGACTAGGATTGGAAATATGAGAAAACAGAAATAAATGCTGAACAAAATGAAGAAATATTATGGGTTAAGAGAAGCCAAAGAGTAAATTTAAACTGAGAGTAAACTCCTCAATAAGTATAAGCAAGAGCTTTAGAGGAAAAAAAAACCTGCTTAGCCACAAACCCTATAAGAGTGGCTGGAAGAAATGATGCAAGACAAAAAAAAATACAATTGGAACTGAGCTTTTGAGGGAAAAATTAGAAGGAGATTAAGTAGTTTAGAATGGTGGTAGAACACCTCACATAACAGATCGGATCAAACAGAACTCAACAATCCTATATAAAATAATTAGGAACAGAAGAAAGCCAAAAAATTGAAATTTTTTTTTTTTAATGATTATGGGCTGATGTAAGGTATCTATATTGTAAAAACAGTGAATGTAGAAAACAAGTTGAAGATACATAATTTAGGAATCACTGGACTTGCCATTCTGGAAAGTAATTTGAAACTTTGCCATAAAAGTTACTAACATGTGTATACTCTTTGACCCAGCTATATATCATTACTAAGCCTATATCCCAAAGAGACTAAAGAAAGAAGAAAAGGACTTGAATATGTATATGAATATATTGATAGCAGTTTTCTTTTTGGTAGTACCTTCAAAATGGAAACTGTAGTGGGGGGAATGGGGAAGGAGGCTTTTATATACTGGAGAATGGCTAAATAAATCATGGCATATAACTGTTAACGATTATGCTATAAGAAATTATGAAATGTACAGTTTTCAAGGAAAACTGGGAAGACCTCTATAAACTGATGCTGAATGAAGTAAATGGAACTATACCAACAACATTACAAAGAAAAACAACTTCAAAGTACTTTAAAACTCTGTGATAATGAGTGATAAACAATGACTCCAGAGAACTGATGACAAAATGCATTATTCACCCTCCTTCCAGAGAGGTGACACATATGGCCAATGTGGGAATTTATTTTGCTGGGCTATGAGTATCTATTTAGGGTTTTTTTTTTCCTTTTTCTCTTCTTGTTCAAATTGGAAGGGAAGAGAAGGGTAAGATAATACTTGTAAAAACTGATCAAATAAATAATTTTTTTTAAAAAAATCACTGAATTACCTGAAATCATGATCAAAGAAAAAACCTGGATAACATATTTTAAGAAATCTTAAGGGAAAACTGCCCAGATCTCTTCGAGCCAGAGGGCAAAGTGAAAACAGAAAGAATCTACCTCCTGAAAGACACTCTAAGCTATAGCCAAAAAACAGAGATGCCAAGTCAAGAAAAAAATACAGCAAGCAGCTAGAAAGAAAGAGCTAAAGTACCAAAAACTTGATTTTCTTGCTAGGCAAGGAGTGAGAGTAGCCAAGGACAGCTCTGGTTTTGAGTATAAACTCACTTGTAAAATGTTACGGAGAACAGTGGAAGATTATAAGAAGCACCACCTTACAAAATAGTAAAAAGTAGGAGAAAACAAGTCTTAAGATCCAACTTGGATCATTTTAAAAGCACTTAGAGATGAAAATGGGTTAAGTAGGGAAGAAAAAAAGGAGAACATATATGTTAGCATTTCTTCAGCCATCCAGTTTCATCACTGATGAGAATGGAACATATCTGGACTTCAACAACTCATCAGACGATGAGCTTCATAAAATGGAAATTTAAGATAGGCTGAACCAAAGTAAGTATACTCAGAAGAGATCCCTGCTGAAGACAAATGGATCTACAAAGCATTGACGGGACAGATTTTCAAGATACATGAAAGAGGGGAAGATGCCAGATGATAGGAAAAACACATGGATAAGAATATTACCCCAAAAAAGAGGATAAATCAAGGTGACAATTATTATGTATCCATATGCTTATGTTTTCGAATCCATAAAATCTTTGAGAATGCTCTCTGGTGAGACAGAGAAATAAAAGGATGTAGCCAAACCTAGCACTCTATACTAGCCACTCAAAAACTTTAGGAAATGTGCCATATGAGCAAAAGGACAAAAATAAAATAAAGATAATTTTTAAAATTTCTGGAAGTTCATTCTCCCAGGCCTTCATCCTAAACTAAGGGGCTCTGTGACAAGTGATATAATCAAGAGCTTATATCCTCAAAGGGGAAGGAGGAAATATTTATTGTGCCTCTTAAATATCTTAAAATTTTAAGGGTCAGTAAGGGAACAAAGTGTAAGAGAAGCTCAGGCTTAGATTTCCACCACCACCTGTCCCCATAGAAAAAGAATATCCTAGGAGTGGGGAGGAAGGAACATAGAGGAGAAAATTATTCCAACAGGAGACTGGGAGAGTAGGTATCCCATGAATATTATATTTTTCTGACTAAGGCAATGGAAGATTAAAAAAAAAAGAAAAGAAAAGAAAACCTAGTTGTAGTAATAAAATAAACAGGGCATAAGGCCAAGGCAGATAGGGCATAAAGTTGGAGATGTGAAAGACACAAACTACAACTATAGAAGGCTGTCTATGAAAGCAGAGGAGCAAAGGGGGAGAGGGGAGAGGAAGAACAGTTCAAGAGCCAGTGTTTTGGATTGGTATTAGATTCTTCTGAACAATATAAATTACAGGCACTTTGTGGTGATTATACTTCTCACTACTGTCCAACTTTCTAAATAAGGGAGTGGAGTATGAAGAAAAAAAATTTAACAGGATATGGAAAGCAAAACAAATTTAATGATCATAATTATGAATGGGATGAACTCACCCATAAAGAGAAGAGTTAGAGAATCATAACTTTTGACTTGGAAGGTATATTTACAGATGAAGAAATGGGAGTTCACAGACATTAAGTGTTTTGTCCAAGATCATGCAGTAAGTGGTAGAGCCAGAACTTAAAACCAGTTTTCTTGACTCCAAATCCAGGACCTTTTCCGCTGCACCACAATATCTAGCAAAAAGGATCAGAAAGCAAATCCAATAATTTGTTTATAAGAAATATACTTAAAATCAGATTCATATTGGGCTAAAATGAAGAGGTAGAGCAGAACTTATATCTCAACCAAATTAAAAAAAAAGGAGTAAGTAATATTTCAGACAAATTTCAGACAAAAAAAAGTCACGATCAAAATAAATAAGCAAGGGGTTTACATAGTGTTTAAAGGCACCACAAATTAAAAAAAACATCAATATTAAATATATATATAAGCACTGAATGGTATAGCATCTAAACACTTAAAAGAAAAGCTAATCAAACTACAGGAAGGTCAAGACAATAGAATAATTGTTTAAGCCTTCAACATGCCTCCATCAGGCATAGAAAAATATAACAAAGATAAACAAGAGAGGAGCTAAGAGCTAGACAGAATATTAGAAAAGTTAAATGATAAAACTTAAATGAGAATCTTCAGGAATACATATTTTTCAGTATTGCATTACTTTACAAAAACTGACCATGTACTTGAGCATAAAGTATTCATAAACAAATATAGAAATGCATAAATAATAAATACATTCTTTATAAATCAATAAAAATCACATAATAATACATATATGAAGAAATGATTCAGAATTAAATGAAGAATAATGTAAACCTAAAGAGTTTTAAAGAACAAATAATAAAAATGCATGTTATTGTATTAAAGAAACAGCACAAACTTTGTTGCGCATACATAAAACAAGGTGTAGAGGATTTATATCTTTAAGCACATCATCACAACAGAGAATGATAATATCAATGAATTAAATATGTAAGTAAAGAGACTAAGAAACAAACAAATTGATAACCCCCAAACAAACATAAAAGTAGAAATTCTGAAAATCAGAGGCAAACAAAGCAGAAAACAAAAAGACAGTATGATGATAAAAGTTTTTAAAAAACTAAACAGATTTTTTAAAATTATGAAAATAAAAAATTATAAGGGGGAGTTCACAATATAAATAAAGGAAATCAAGTAAATTGTCAGAAACTATTATAGACAATTACATGCTTTAAAAACAAACAAACCCAGTCACTCCAATTGCCTAGTGTGCAACTGCCAAAGGAGGCAATTCATTTTGATGTACCAGCACTACTTCAAATTGACCATATTTAAAACTGAAGTTACCTGGTTTGGAAAAAACTTCAAGGATCATTTAGTCCAACTCCAATCTGGAACAAACATCTCTGTACCTGCATCCCCCACCTTCCTACCACAGGTTACTACCTAGCTTTCACTTGAACACCTCCACTGAGAAGTTCCACTGAGGAACAGCTTTAAAATGTTAAACTGTTCTTTATATCAAGACATTATTTGCCTTTCTGTAACTTCTACTTCCGGGCCAAATGAAATGAATCTAATCTCTCTTACACTACATGACAATCCATTAAATACAGGAATATTATTATTTTTACCTTTCCTTCAAACTTTCTCTTATTTAAACTATAAAATTCCAATATCTTTAACCATTTTTCAATATATCATGGTTTCAAGTCCCTTTTACCATCCTGACTGCCCTTCCTCTGAACCTGCTCTGGCTTGGCAATGCTCTTCCTAAAATGTAATGCATCAAAATAGAAACAATACTCCAGATATGGTCTAATCAGGGCACAGTACTATACAATTATTACTATTCATATTCTAGGCACTATTTTTCTATTAATGCACTTAATTTAAGGGCATTACTATGAGGATAGATCTTGATTATGAGAACAGATCATCCTGAGCAGAGAGGTTTTGAGTGACATTTAAGCTTTCCACTCCATACTTTGGCTTGGTTAGCTGTTGAGACCAAAATTTGAGCATGGCTTTCAGACTTTAGTATAGGTTGGGGATATTTGTAGGAGCAGAATCAGGGACTTGTCTAATCCTTGCTGACAGTTTTGGGACATTTGGGTATATTAATCATTTCTACTGTCATAAATTTTTCAGCTAATGGTTATAGGATCCCAGCCAGGCACATGGTTACTTAGGAATATAATGGTAGGAACTATCTCTTTGTCATGAACTCTTCTGCAAAAGGAGATAAACATAAAGTATCTTTTCCAAGCAATATATTAAAAAAAGATACTATTTAGACAAAATTTTCAGTATGTGATTTCTGACAACTGGATCACAGTAGACTAGATAGGCTTCTAAATGGTTAAGTGGTAAGTACCTTGAGAGCTGGGTCTGTCTTATTATCTCTGTATTTCCAGAACCTAGTAGAGTACCTTGTATACAGCATTCATTTAACAAATATTTGTTGACTATCTCATCTAGTTTTATAATTTGAGAATTCCTAACAATGCCAGTAATTTCTAAACATGGATTTTTCTGAAAGAGAATATCTAAAATAATTGCTGAGATGTGACAAGTTAATTTCCAGTTTTCTTTTAGAATCAGATTTTAAAAGTGTGAGTATTGGTAGACAGCTTCATCTGCATGTTTTACCTAATAAACTAACAAATCTAAATTTAATATATTCAATGTTCTTAATGCTCATCAAAAATTACTGTATGTACTGTGAGGAAGGGGGGGCTAGGTGGTTCAGTGGAGAGAGTACCAGGTCTGCAATCAGGAAGATTCATCTTCCTGAGTTCAAATCTGGCCTCACATACTTACTAGCTGTGTGACCCTGGGCAAGTCACTTAACCCTGTTTGCCACATCTATAAAATGAGGGAGGAGAAAGAAACGGCAAACCACTCTGGTATCTTTGCCAAGAAAATCCTAAATAAGGTCATGAAGAGTTGGACACAACGAAACGACCAAACAACAACTGTGAAGAAACAGTGAGTTCTTTAAAAACTGTAAGGGACCTTGGAGACTACCATTCATTTTCAAGATGAAGAGAGCCCAAAAAGGTAAAAGCCTTGCCCAAATTTCCATGGCTAGTCAGCAGCAGAGGCAGGGCTAGAAGAATATTTCTTGACACCCAGTCTAGTGCTCTTTTATATCAAGATTACAAAAACATTTATTCAGTATTCATTGTTGCAAATATTTTAAAATAAGCATAAAATGTAGCAATTAAAGATCAGGATATCAAGTCGGCCATGATAGAACCGCAGTTCTGCTCAGGAATGCTGTTTCTAAATTAGTTTTTAATAGTGTTTCTTAAAATCATAGGTTCAAAGGGGGAAGGGACCTAACAGGTCTTGTAGGCTAACTCTGTCAGGTTACAGATAAGGAAACCAAGGTTCAGAAAGGTTAAGTGTCCAGGACTCTTATCTATTATGCAACCCTACTCCATAAAACTTAACTCTGTTACCTCTAAGAAAACTGAATCAATATAACATAGCACTGACAATAACAGAGCCACAAATAATTTAGCTGGGAAAAAAAAACCCACCCCAGAAATGGGTGTTTTTCCCAGTCCCCTGCTAGTAGAGTCAATCAACAAGCATCTCTTACACACCTACAACACGTCTGTGCTGTTTGGACATACAAAGAAAGGTTAAAAACAACCCAAGCTATCAAGAAACTGATATTCTAATCAGACAATGTGCAAAGACCTGCATACAAACAAAACATATACAAGATAAATTGGAAATGAACAGCAGAGGGAAGGTACCAAGTAGTATTAAGAGGGCCTGGGAAAAGTTTGCAGAAGACAGGACTTTAGCTGGGTCTTGAAGGAAGACAAGGAAGCCAGGAGGCAGAGAGGAGGGGGTAAAGCTTTCCAGGCACAGGGGACAGCCAGTGAAAAGGGAAGAGTTGGGAAATAGTGTGTTTTGTGAGGAACAGTACAAGGCCAGTGTCAATAGATCTCAAAGGTACAAAGTAGGTGGTAAGTTGTAAGAAGACTAAAAGGTAGGAAGGAGGCAGGTCATACAAGGCTTTATAAGCCAAACGCAAGATTTTATATTTGATCCTAGAGGCAATAGGGAGCCACTGGAGTTGATTGAAAGGGGGAAGGTACATGTGACATGGTCAGACATAGGCTTTAGGAAGATCAATTTGACAGCAGAATGGAAGACAGACCACAGTAGGGACTTGAGGCTAGGAGACCAATTGGCAGGCTATTATAATAGTCCAGATGTGAGGTGATAAGAACCTTCACCAGTGTGGCGTCAGTGTCTGAGGAGAGGAGTGTATATGAAAGATCATACACACATATAAATAATTAGCCTATATGTATGTGTCAATCTTCAGCAAATTTTTAAGGATCCACAAAACTTTTAGCACCAAAGGTTTATTTTGTGAAGAGGCTGTGCTAGATGGTTACTGAGATCCCTTCCAATTCTCATATTCTATAATTCTTTAGTTTTTGGTATTAAAACCTACCCATTAAAAAAAATAGCTTCTCTTCTTGAGTCCTGTTCTTTTCACCACAAGCTCCTGATCTCTCTTTTTCCACCGAAAACTCTTATCACTGAGGTTGCAGGTAGAGGGGAGGTAGTCAAGAATTAATATTTGAAAGGTATTTTAGGTTGGGAAATACTGCTATACAGTTTATTTTCCTTTGTCATTTCTAACACTTCATTTGGGATAAAAACATATTCGGAATTATTCCAAAGGAATTTGTAAGACTCACAATGAACAACTATGGGTTTTAATTCAATGATCATGTTGCTTCTGTTAGTTTTCCAGTTTGTAATTAAAGTAAGTAGAAGGCACTATAGAGTTACAGAACTAAAATAACTGACCATCTTATATACTGCTCTTAGCCATTAAGTTTCTCATAGATGTTGGTATAGCTTCAAGTCGTCAGTCACAGCAGACTATATAAAAAACCCAAATCTGCTCTGTAAGATTTATCCTGACCTAATAATTAGCCACTACAAAATGGGTTAATTTAAAAGGCCCAATGCTACTAAATCTGCTTCTGTGACTGAATTCCATTTCTACTCCTTAAAGGAAAGGACAGAGCCAAGAGAAAGAGTGCTGCAATGTTTACTTTCAGACCTTAGTATTCCTCAAATGAAAAAGGAGAGTAAAATAGTAAAATAGTTTCCAAAGCCTCACGTAGGGGCTAAAACAAAGCTCCTTTCCCTTTTAATAACAGTGCCTTGATGCCTATAATAACCTTTAATTTTTAGGTCTCACACCATTAAGTGAGGAATAAGCCATATTTAATGCTGAATAGTGGCGCCTCCTGCTTTTGGAGGCATATACGAGATTAGCTGGCAAAGTATGTAGATGAACTTTGAAGCAGGAGAGAGGACAAACAGCTACTGAAAGTAAAGGTAGTGTGAACTCGGAAGCACCTCGCTGTTGTGGAGATAAAAAAATTAAACATAACCACGTCTAGATAAGAGAGTTGGAGGATAAGGGAAGGAGAAAACCTAGAGTAAGAACTGATCATTCCTCAGGACGAAGTGGTGGTTGAGAGAGTGCTGGAGAGCTAACAGATTTAACCAGGAGAAACTGAGTCGCGTCAAGCTGTTGGGGGGTGCAAAGAGAGGAGGGGGTTCAGCTCAGGAGACGCTGGTCGGGTCTTCGGGGGAGGAAACGAATTTGGGAAAGTAGAGTAAAGAGGTGGAGATCTGGAAGGAAAGGAATGAGGGGGATTTCCAGGCAAGGAAATCAGACACTTTTTTTTTTTTAAAGTGAGAAGGCGCCGTCACTGCCCCGTCAAGGCTCCAGACTGGGTCCCTCTGACCCGGAGACTGGCTCCTCTGACCCTCCTCACGCGGCCACTTCGGAGCCCCCCGCCCCCTTCGCCCCCCCAATCTCTTATGCAACCAGCAAACCCCGAGTCGCCTCCTCCTGTCCAAGTCCCTCATACCAGGCGGCCCCACGTCCCCCTCCCGGTCTGTCACACAGCCCGGGGCTGCCCCCTATTTCCTCAGGTTACCCCCCATCACCTCCTTGGGCCCCCCCAACCTCGGTCTCTTGGGTCCCCCGCTCTAGACCCTCAAGTTTCCCTCTCCCCAGTTCTTCGAGTCCCCCGCGGCCCCCTCCGATCCCCCGCTCCCGCCCCTCCGGTCCCCCGTCCTCACCAGCGGCCTCGGCGCCTCGCTTCGACTCCAAGCTGGCGATGCCTCCTCCTCCCACCAGCTCCAATTCGGCGGCAGGCCCCGGGCCTCTGCCCTAGCTCCGGCGGGCGGCGGCGGTCACCGCGCCGAGCTCGGGCTTCACGGCCTCCGGGTCTGTCCGCTCCGGCCTCCCCGCCGTCCCCGGGGCGGGCACGCAGGCAGACGCCCTCCCGTTTCCAGCCTTGGCAGGCCCAGTTAACGGCCCCTCCTCGCTCACTCTAGCCCCCAACCCTAGGCCCGGAGCTAGGCGGCCTCTGATTGGCTCTGGCGCGACAGGACGGGCGCACGCATTCGCCCGGAGGCCGAGGAGGCGGGGCGCTGAGGGGTGCCTATTCCCGTAACGTCGCTCCAGTTGTCCCGGATTCCAGCGGCGCGCCTGGAGTGACAGGCTCTCCCACACCACCAGGGGGCCAGCCCCGCCTCCAGGAGCCCAGAGATCGGAATGTTCCATTTTTTATGGAATAACGGGGTAGCGAGCATGAACGGAAGCCAGGGAATTCCCTGCGCAGCCTCCCCCCCATCCCCGTTCTTTCCTTGGCCTTTCCCTTCGCAGCTCCCCAGAGGGACACGTGGGCAAATAGAAGGTTTGGGCCTGAACCTCGGGGAAAGTAAGGGCTAGAGGGAAGAGGTGCCTCAAATTGACCAAAGCCTCCCAGATAAGAGACGTTATCTAACAATGGATCGTTATTTTTTTCTTAAATAGCAAACCCACAACCAACATTAACAAGTAAGTTTAGGAAGATGATTCATCAAACCCTATGATGACGAGCTGATGAAACTCGTATTACTGTGAGGCGTGGGGCTCCCAACCTCTGGCAAAATGCCAGATATAGCTTAATTTCCTAACAACTTAAACTCTTCTGTCTTTATTGTTATTATTTTTTTTAACGTCTCAATAGACAGTAGCACCTCCAACAGAGCTCCAGGTCTACAGAAGAGTCCTTTGCCTGACTTGCAAAGTTGCTTTGTTGAAATGTTGGCATAGCAAAGAAACAAGGACCACAAAACATCTGAACAATCCAGCTACAAACCCAAGGCAGTGTATAAGTGGCCTGTTCCAGGGAGGATGGTGGTCTCTTCAACAAAACATACCTAAAGACTGAAAGATTAGCGCACTCATTCTGTATTCATTACATGATGGTGGAGATGGGCTCAAGAGAAAAAATGATTTTTCATTTTGGAGAGATGGAGAAGTGGGAAAAGGTGTGAAATATTCATTGGACCCAGAGGGTGTGGGTGATTGTAGTTTGAGGAATGGGTTGAGTGCTAATACTCTTATGGGCTAATGGACCTCAGTACTGTGTACTGCTAATGAAGCAGTCCAGAACAGGACATCAGAACTTAGTAGTAGGTTCAACAGTTGGCAAAGAATTGGAAAAGCTGAAAAGGAAACCAGTCCTGAGCACCAGGTAGGGTGGAGAGCGAAAGTTTGGTTCTGGGACTTTAAAATATCTTAGCTATTAAGGGTTAGAAGTGGGATTTGAACCCAGGTGTGCCTGACTCCAAGCCTGGCATTCTAAAATGAAGATGGACTTCACCTAAGGAAAGCATCCACTTTTCATATGGCTAGGGTGCATGCTAGACTAACCAATTGGGTGTAGAGAAAGGTCAGGAGCAAGAGAAAAGCTATATAGTTAAGATCTGACTGGGTTCATTGAAAAATTGAAGAATGCTTTCATTTAATAATATTAAACTCTTAGTCCTCTTCTTGTTAAATTAAAAACTTTTACTAGCTTTCTATTGCCTACCAAATAAAATGAAAACTCCTACCTAACTCAAGAACCTTGATAATTTTCCCCTAGCTTGCTTTTCCTGTCTTATCTCATGATACTTCCCTTCATATTTCCTCCATTCTTGCCAAATGGGACAACTTCCAGCTTCATATTTTTCTACTTGCTCCCATCTCTCTCTTTTCAAGGCCCAATTGAACAGTCACCTCCTAAAAGTCTTCCCTGTATCTCTGGGTGAAAGTGATCTCTGCCTTCTCAAATTTCTCAAAGCACTATGCCTGAATTCTTTTGGACTTAATTCACTCTGCTCTTGTATTATCATCATTTGTATACTTGTTCTTATCTATATTAGACTGTAAGTTCTGTTGAGAGAACAGGTGTCCATCTTTGGAGCCTCAGCCTAAGGCTTTGGAAGTCTATATTCCAAAGTGTTACAGTCAAAATAAGGTAAAATGAGGCACAAAGTTCCACACACTCAATTTAAAGCCCAAATTTATCAATAAATAGCATCTCAGTTTCTTCAGCAAAGCTAAGACTCCAAGTGAGGGACATAGTTCTCTTTTATAGTTTTGGGGAGTACAGAACAAAGAACAGGACTTTGTAGGCAGGGAACAAGTGATGATTGGTTAAAAGAGCTCCAAATCATGAATGGCAAAATCAATATGATTGATTATAGAGCTGAGGCTTGGGGGACAATATGATTGGTTTGAAATTGGGAATGAGGGGCTAGCTAGCAACAATCCCTCCTTTCCTCCTGTGACTGAGAAATGTTCATTGTTTGAGCGGACCCGCAAGGTTAGAGATAGTGGACAATATTTCTTTAAAAACCAGACATCCTTAAAGGATAGCTTGGTGGTGTAAAGATATCAGACCAGACTCCCTGGTGTCCACTCACATCTGTCAAGATAACAGATTTCCTTGAGGCAAGAATAGAACAGTGCTTAGCAGGAGAACTGGATTTCTAAACTTACCTAATTACACAGGCCACTCGAATTTCTGAATTAAGTTCAAAGACAAAGAACCAAGACTTAGATAGTTATCAGACAAAATCAGTTGACTAAATAGTATCAATTAAAAAAGACACAGAATCAATCTGATCCTTTCAAATGGATCTATGATTTCACAGATGCCCTGGAGGCATTCTTTCTAGATCTTTGAACATTTTAGGGATACAAGCACAGGCTAAACCCTGGGTTAAATATTCGTTAGCTAAGGCAGTTTATGAACTCCTTTGTGAGCTCTATGATTAAATATGCTATAGCTTCCCTTCTACACAGGGGAGCAGGACAATGGAGTTACACAACAACCAGCCAATTAGAAGGATTTCTGAAGCTCAGGACTGCTGGACATATCAGCAAAACTGTGAAGTGAACTCTAGGTGAACTTGGGGATGCCTGCAAAGGCCAGACCAGCTTTGAACAGTTCAAGGGCAGCCTTGAGCAGCAGCTGCAGACTCAGGACTTACAAACACTTTATTCCCTGGCTAATCGTATTTACAGGTGTCTGCTACCTTAACCTCCCCCACTTCCCTTAGAAATGCTATTATCTCACCCCCTTTTCTCTCCCCTTTGAGCAGCTGAAGAACTTTTTCTCTCTTTCTGCTCCATTATAGGATCTTCTTTCCTTCCAAACCTTTTCTCAGACAATAAATGCATTTAATTGGTGTACTGGACTCTTTCATTTCAGGTCCCTTTATGGGCCCAGGGGTCATTTATTAACACTTGTTATGGCAATTCTTTTTATCAGTTAAACTGTTATTGGAAATTATAGCTCATTTCACTCTTTTTTTTTCAGCGACTTCCCTTTTGTGCCATCAGTAGCTCGTTTGAATAGGTTAAGTTGAAGTTGTCATAATTGCATGCTGTTTTCTTCTCCTCTTTAACCTTTCTTGTAAATTGTGTTGATTTTGATCCATACTTTAACACATCAATGGCCTATCTACACACAGACAACTGACTCAGGAATGACACCAACATTGATAACCAATGTTTCCTGTCAAGGTATAGTCAACGACTTAAAAAAGAAAAAAGTTGTTCAGTACCTTCTATGCCTGGTACCTTCTGATGTTGTATTTTAGGGAACATTTTTTAAAATTCTGAATTTAATATAGACTAGAAGACTTTTTTTTCCCACATGCAAGTAGAACAAAAAAAGAGTATATATGAAAATGTGAATCTCTTATGTACAGCTTGCAATTTTAAAAATACACAGAATAAATTCAACATGTTACTTTCAAAGCTGTCCTGCTTATATGTGTTTCCTTCTGAACTTTTTCTTCTGTTCTTTTCTGCGCATTTAAAAATTGTTTCAACGACCCTCTTTTCTTTATTTTTTTTCTTTTTTTTGCAACACTATCACTAGCTCTCCTCTCTTCAAATCCTCTGACCTTAAATGAAAAAAAAAAAAGAAAAACATAGTCCTTGTAACAAATAAACATTGTCAAGCAAAACAAATCTACATACAGATGATGTCCTAAAATATATGCTTCATTCTGCTCTTTGAATCCATTACCTCTCTATTAGGAGGTGAAGAAAATGCTTTATCATTAGTCATTTAGAGATGATCTCCTGACCCTCTACTTGAAGAAAGTATTCAGGATAAATAGGCATGAGACTTCTGAGTGGTTTACAAGTCTTTGGCCTCTTGTTTCTTAGTATCAAATATTTATTTCCTTTTTTCCTCCTGTATCTTTCTCAAGAGCACCTCATCTTAAAGTCACCAAGTGTCAATGTATATTTTGAATTTGTTTGGAGGATTTTCTTGAGTTATTCATATAATTTCTTCACCTCTTCATCCTCAGCAAGAGAAGCTAACAGAGAAGCTATGATTCTTTTCATGGTGGTCTTACTGTTTATGCTCAACATGAGCCTTGCACTGAGAGATATCAAAGTATCTTCTGAAATTATGTTTATTGTCATTCTGGAGTACGCAATGAAAATAACTACTCCTTTGTTTGCCTCCACAAAGAGAATTTGTCTTCCATTTAGCTGCATCTTCCTTTTGTTGTTAGCTTTCATTTTTAGCAAGAATATCAATATTTTTGTAGTTGGTTTCATCCAACCATATGTCTATTAATTGTTTGTTGGCCAGTAATTTCACAGTTATATTCATGTGTTAATAGTCTAAGACTGAAATTCTTAGGACTCTCTGTCCTCCTCTTCTGTTTCTCTGTCGTTATCATTGAAGAAGAGGAAGGATGCTGCATGAAACTAATGGCCATTTTGTAGTTTTCTTTGTTTCATGGGTTGCCATAGTCAAAAAATTCATCCCCTATAGCCAACTAACTGGTGATGAGAGCCTCTGTACTTAGCTGGACTGGTCTTTGGACAGGAGATACAGTCTGTCCTTGGTATCATACTTGAAGCCTGTCCAGTTTGGTAGAACTTGGTAGAAGTCACTGTCCATTGCCTTTGAGAACTATGGGTCACCTCTGTGTCACAATGAGGAATTGAAATAAGATTTGTGTGGAGTCTGTTGAATTCTACTTTCTCCCTTAGTTGTTTAGTAACATGTTTAAATAGCAATTCAGTTCTATTTGAGGAAGTTAGGCTTGTTAATTGAAGCCTAACCCAGAGAGCAAGGAAGGAGATTCAAATTTCCCTGATAGTCTTAGTAAAGTCTAGTAAGAGAACTGAAATTACCCTTTGGGCAGGACTTGTGAGCTTTAGAGGTAGATCCAGTCTCCTCCAGGAGAGCAAAGGGGTTTGAAAAATATCTTTAGAGCAATAGCAAGGCAAAAGGGGAAATCAGTGTCTTAGGGGTCATCCAGATAAGGAGAGAGAATTTTTGGTGGGCAAAGAACTCTTTGACCAAGAGACTTCATCCAGAAGTATCTGGGATGAGATTCAATTAGTTCAGTTCAATACACAAGAAATTTCTTTAAAAGTGAAATGCTTTAAAGATGCTCACCACTTAAAACTGTGGAGGCTCAGCGTAGGGCTGGGAGGGTTAAGGAATCATTTTGTATTTACATTTTCATGTGTATTTATGGTTTTTTACATGTATTTATATTTTTTTCCCACATATTTCATGCATATTTACTTTTTTTCCTGTATTTATGTTTCATCCTAGCCTTTTTTTAGTATTGTTTTATATTTCTATTCCTTTGGGGAAATCTTTCTGGCAGCATCCTAATTAAGAGTTTCCAGCCCTTTCAGAGGCCTCTTAGAGCCTCCTTGAGTTTGCTAGGAGCACTGAGAAATAGCTTGGGGCAATGAATTAATTGAATAGTTACAAGTTACAAGGGAAACAAGTTATACTTTCACTCTTGTAGTTACAAGGGAAAGAAGTTATACTTTCACTCTTGTGAATTTGGAGGGGAAAATTGTGATGGGAAAAAAAACCCCTTGTTTTATTCTGGGTAGAAATTGTGGTTTTATCAATGTTTCAAATATGCATGATATTATAAATGTCTATAAATGACATTTTAAGACTGTTCATTGGCTGACATGTTAAGAAGAAAAAGTAGGAAAATGAGTAGAATTTACAAATTGTCAGTTATGCTAGTTCTTACAATAGGATAAAAAGAGTGTGTGTGGGGGGGTGGGGGGGTGGGAGATAGAAACTTCTTCAGAGATGCATTCCAGATAGATCTGAAGCTTCAAACTGGGAAAGAAAGGTCCTGAGCAAAGAGAATAAAGTAAAACTGAACCCACTTTCCTCCATGCTCTATTTCCCAAACACATATTTAACTACTTTTTATATATTTGCATTAACTTTATATTTACAATGCACATATTTTATATTTATTTGTTATCTTTCCCATTAGAATGTAAGTTCATTGTGAGTAGGGATTGTTTCATTCCCCAGCATCTAGCACAGTGCCTGCACATAGTAGGTGCTTAGTAAATCATTGTTGATTTATGATTGATTGCCAGATGGATCAGTTAAAGAAGGGCAGGGCTCCTGTCTTATCTAATCTTTGTCCAGTATTCTGACCATACTAGACATTATGAAAACATTTACCAAATTGAATTGAATTGACCCCACTTCCCCATCATCCACAAGGCAAATTAAAACATTTAAAGATATTGTTAAGTTCTATTCTACAAAACTACTAATCTATAAGACTAATATAGAGTTAACTGTAGTGATTTGATTCTAAGAAAATTTCTTGATTCTTGTTAATAGCCTATGGAAAGCATTTTTTTTTTCTGGAAGGCCACTTCATCTGTGCGTGTACTGAGGAAGGTGATAGCAATAGCCTCACCAGTTGCAGTATGAGTTCCACTCAGCAGGAAGTGAATTTGATCATCTTGTAACTCTTTGTCAAACCAGTTTCCTTTGAATGCTTCGGCATAATTGAGTTACAACTGAATTTGCATATCTGAGAGCAGGAAATAATTATCAACAACCAGAACAGAGTTATGAGTGTTCTATTAAGGCTGAGCATTTCTTAGAAATTAGTTAATAATGACTATTTAATTGTAACTTCACAAATATATGTTGTGTCTACATGAGGACTGAAACAGAACAAGTGCATTTTTGTCTGAGGTAATTTCTATGAGTTAAATGTAGGTTGAGGAGTGAGTACTGATTATCTTCTCCTGGTTTCAAAGAATGTCTGGATGGTCCTAATATAAAACATGAGACATAGGATAACACTTTCTCACTCTCAAGCATAGCAATATTTGACTTCACTACGAGTAGTGGGGAGACCATCAGGAGTAGGCTGATACCTGACTCACACACACAGGTTGGGGAAGCAAGTTACTTGGAATCATATCTTTGGAATGCCATAATAGACTGATTTCAGAGCTCTTAGCAACTAAAAATCTTGGCTAAAATAGCATTTAGGTGAGAGAAATAATTATTTTTCTACTATATTAATAACCAATTATTAAATTAGGATTGACATTTTTCCTTTCTACACTCTCATTCAGAGACTAGCTCTTGCAGGTCGTTCAGTCAGTCTTTGAGGGACATTGCTGATAGCTATGATTGCCCAAATCCTTGGAGGTACATACTCCTGGGTCTTGGGCAAGACCCCACCCAACTAGAAGACCTTACTTCTGTTTAAAGGGCAAACAAAATCCAGTCTAGATGAGTTTTTACCTCCCAGGAAATGAACCCTTCTCCTTGGAACTGTCCTTTAGAATTCAAGATGACCTAGCTTATGAAGGAGAAAATCAACCAGTGGTAGAGATGGATCTCTTTGTCCAGATTGCTGGAGGCAGCAGCTGCTGCTGCTGTTTGTCCTAATTTGTCCTTGACCAAGATATCAGGGAGGTGATTCCATGACTTGCAAGTGAATTGGATTTAAGTGAGGGAGGGCTGTGCAAAGTCACCAGCCTCACTTTCTCCTCTGGAGCCATCTGGGTCCAGTGGCCAGATATGGATTAGGACAATTGGAGATGGCGCAGGATGCAGTGGGGGACCTTGGACTTTTCAAGCTAAGGTCTTTAACATGTCTCGATTTGACTGAGGCAGTACCCTTAAGTGATTAAGACTTAATAAAAAATGAGGCAAAGAATGGCCTCTTAAAAAAAATAGATCTGGGAGGGAAAGACCCTCAGGGTTTCTGGCAGCTGAGTCTTATGATCAAGTCGTCTCCTTAGCAAAAGAAGCTGAAGACTTTTAGCCCATCTCCTCATTAATGTCCACCCCCTCATTAAGTGTTCACCAATCAAAGTTGGTTTCGTCTGTCAGGGGCACCACTTTTTCCAAAGATATTTAAGCATTCAGGGATCTCCATGGTTTTATCTTTGGTTACCAAGAGAGACCACTAACCATAATTTATTATCAGCTAGCCTAATTAATACATTGATTATGAATTACCCAGAAACCTTATCTCTTGGGCTTTTCATTCATCTCATGGGGGAGCTTGGATAAGTCTAGTATTTTTTTTTTTTTGTGTAAACAATGAAAGAACCAGTTCTGAAACTTCTCTCAAGTTTTAGCATACGCACAAGATATTTGATGGTCTTCACAGAGAGAGCACTCTCTAGTCATGATGTGGGTCCTGAGGACACTCAAGATTGTGGCATCTAAGTGATGAAACTCTTTGTCAGAAAAAGATGCAAAATAAACATTTCTTTATTTTATTTTATGAATTGGTAGGCTAAAATCATAGTGGTCTCCTCGGTATGTATAATGCTCATTTGGTTAAGCAGAGATTTAGTTAGTACCCATCCTGAACAGATGTCAGGGCTTGATGAAAAGCTAAATTAGAATAAATATACTTTCTTTGAGAATCCCTCAGCCATCCTTCTAAGTTCTGGACAGATAGCTGTACTCTGAACAATAAATTATGAAGACAGAGTTCAGGCTCAAGAAGTCATATTGTCAGTTCCTTGAGGACAGGTACTGTCTTATTTATGTAAGAGGGGAGATTTGGTTCCTGCTCCCTCCCTCCCTCTCAAGTTCAGTTGATTTAATCATAGAATGTAATCATATATGGATAGGGAATAGAGAATAGAGACTTTCATTGATAGAAGGAACTTCCAGGTGAGGAGACTCCCTCCAACGATGCAGTTAGGCATCTTTTCTGAAACATCATTTTAGAGAGTTGCCTAGAACACTGAGAGTTAGGTGATTTGCTCATATAGCAGTATGTGTCAGAAGTGGGAGTGGAACAAAGGTCTTTCTGGCTTTGAGATCAGCTCTCTGTCTACTGCCCCAGGCATCCTCTCATAATCACAGATGATGATATAAGTCTGTTAATAAGGTATTAACCCCTAGTAGGCCTTTTACAAAGTATGAACACCTTTCTCTGAGTCAGAAAGGAGCAACACTATTGGATGAACCATGCGCGATGGAATGACTCTTACAAGTCCTCAAATAACAAAATTTGAGAATTGGAAGGGACCTTAGCAGCCTTCTAGTCTACCTTACAAACAAAAGGAGTCCACATCCTAACATGCCTAATAAGTGGTCATTCAGCCTTTGCTTGAAGACATTGAGGTAGGAGGGAACTCATTGCCTCTCTGGGTGTCCATTACATTTTGGGACAGGTCTAATTGTTAGGAAGTTTTTCTTGACATCAAGCCTAAATTGGCCTCTTTGAAACTTTCCCCCATGCTCCTGGTTCTTCCCTCTAAGACCAAATAGAACACATCTAATCCTTCCTGTACATGACAGCTCTTCATGTACTTGAAGACAGTTATGATGTATCTTCAGAATCTTCTTTTCTCCAGACTAAGCATACCTAGTTCCTTCAACTGATCATTTGACATGACGATGATATGTCTGTTAATAAGGTATTAACCTCTAGTAGGCCTTTTACAAAGTATGAACACCTTTCTTAAGGTCTTTCACTCTCCTGGTTGCTCTCGTTGGGGACACTTTCCAGTTATCCGGTATCCTTCTTAAACTGTTGTGCTCAAAACTGAACACAATGGTACATATGAGATTTTAGAAGGGAAGAGTACAGTGGGATTATCACCTCTGGAAGCCATGTTCCTCTTAATGCAATCCTAAATCACTAACTTTTTTGACTTCCACATTACACTGCTGATTCATATTGAGCTTGAAGTCCATTAAAACCCTCGGATCCTTTGCAGAACATCTACAGTCTAATCATGTCTCTCCCATTTCCTATTTGAGAAATTGATTTTTTGTACCTAAGTGTAAGACTTTATATTTGTCCCAACTGAATTTTAAATGATTAGATTCAGTGCAATGCTCTTTCATTTCAAGACCTTTTTGGATCCTGACTCTGTCATCCAATATATTAGGTTTCCTATCCAGCTTTGTGCTATCTGTAATTTGATGAGTGTATTATCTCTACCTTTGTCTAAGTCATTGATAAAAATCTTAAGTGACACAGGGCCAAGTACAGTTCTCTGAGCTATTTCATTAGCAACTATCTGCCATGTTGATACTGAATTATTAAAAATTACTCTTTGTTTGGTCATTTAACCAGGCCTGAATCCATCTGAGTCTAGTCAGTTTGAGTAAGTTGAAAAGAGAGCCAGAAATTGGGGGAAAATCTAGCTCTTCACTTCTTGGGACGAAGGAAGTTTCTTTCCTCTCCACACTCCATCCCATCAATCATTCTGTTAAGCAGTGGAGCTACTCAATCTAGCAATTGGAGAATCAATTCAAGAGAGTCTGAGGCACATTTGAGGGAGCAGAGGTAGGGCAGACATGAATACAAAGAAGCAGTCAATTAAAGCCAGAAGCTCTACAAGCAAGCAGAGAAGAGAGCAGACCCTGCAATGAGTAGACCCTCGAGGTGCAGCTGAGCAACTTGCCCAGCAGAGACACTGAACCTAGAGAGAGTGTGAGAACTCCACAGGAAAGAAAGGACTTCAAGGCCCATCAATACTGGAATAGCCTTGGCCACATGATTTCTCTACATGGATGCCTCACTATCTTTGTACTCTAGGCATATACCTATTCCTCCCACTGAACTGCATTTGTGGAAAAGTACACCTTAGGTTTTTGGAAGGTGGGTTTTGTTTTTATTGTTTTTATTCTACCATCTTAGTAAATGCCTTTGCTAAAAGCCAATAGGGTCTATTGGCTGATTGGTAAAGGTAAGTGTACTGCTTGGGGCACATGAGTTGACAATTTTAGTAGTGGGTACACTCAGGATATCCCCTAGAATTTCAAATAGTAGTCATACTTCCAGATACCCAATCTACAAATCTGAATGCTTTGTTTGGGAAGTTGTTTGTGTGTTAATATTATAATCAAATAAAACTTAAGATAAAGCTAGTCTAACATGTTTGGTATTTTACATGATAGTTATTGTGTTGATTGGTAATGAGGTACATATGTTCAGTGATTCACATTAATGAACATAACTAGTATTAATTGGAAAGCAAGGCAGATCTTAGAAAGTCTTTGAATGAGAGTCAAAAGGCCTGTTGGTTATTGAGCTGTGTCACTTTGGGAAAGTCACTTCACTTCTGTGGAACACGACTTTCTCATTGCTTTGAAACACCTGGAGTTCCCCTCACACAGAAACCTCTGAAAAGATATCCCACTTCTGCAGGAGGGAAGGCTGGGAGATGAAAACTATAAACTCCCTTTTCTTGCTTTTCCTCCACCATTTAGGCACTCTAACCAAAAGGACTGATGAAGCAATGTGATTTTAATTATTAAGACCATCCATCTGAGCTTCTTCATTTCCCTTCCTCCTCACCACAAACCCCTTCTGCATCATCACTCATCTCCTCCTTTCCTCCAGTCTCTGAGGAAGAGATAGCTTTTCTTTCCAAAGTTAACCCTTTTACTTATGGGTTAGTATGTCATCTAACATACTAGATGTTATGTCTAGTATGTTAGACTATGTCTAACATAGTCTAATGTCATCTCCTTTCAACTCCCCCATCCTCCTTTTGCTTTATTTTTATTCTTTCCCTCTCTACTGATACATCCCCACACTCTACAAATAAGATCAAGTCTATTTCATGCTTAAAAAATCCTTAACTTGATTCTGTCATGCCCTCAAGCTGCTGTCTTATATTTTTCTTCCTTTAATTGTGAAATTCTTGGAAAGAATTTTCTACAATTGCTGCATCTACTTTTTCTCCACCCACACACATCTTTATTCTTTGCCATCTGGATTCAGAGCCTACCCACTCTTCCCTTTCTCCAAGGTTACCAAAGATCTCTTAATTGCCAAATCTGATTGCATTCTCTCTGTCTTCATCATCTTTAACCTTGAGAGAAATTGTTATACTATTATATTCATCTCTTTATTATTTCCTCACTAAGGACTAGCTCTTGTTAAAGTCAATCTCTGAAGGACATGACTAATTGATGAGATTACTCTTAGCCCTCAAAGAATCCAAGGCTCTTCAATCTTGGGCAAAATCCTGGTCAACTAGGAGACATAACTTCTGTTTAAAGTATAAACAGAATCCAGTCTGAGTGAGTCCTTTGCCTGGGGAAAGGAGTCCCTGTCTCTGTACCTCTCCATTAGATTTTAGGGTGACCAAACTTATGACGGAGAAGAACAACAAAAGAGGTCTGGAATCTCCTGTCCAGATGCTATATCTTAGCCTCATAAAGCTCTTCTGCAGAGCCTGGCATCAGTACCCTGAAGAAATACAGGCTGCTTCTGTGGGTTATGTCTTAATTTTTTGTCGGAATTCTCACTTACAAGAAGTCCAATTCTTTTAGGCTTGGCATAATGTCTGCTGTACTCTGAATCCGTGGACCCTCCCTCATTTGTGGTTTATCAAAAATAGAAGAGTTAGGACATGTTTTGCAGATTAACAGGTAGACATTTTACCAAGCAAAATATTTACTAATTGAAGTAAAGGCTGAGTGCCAAACTTCTATTTAGACATTTCTTACATACGGTAATGCCTCATCATTAGAGATAGCTTCTTGAAACTACATTAAAGAATATCATGTAATTGTGTTTATAAGCTTTCTGACAGTCTTGAATAGAAGATGCCCCACAAAGAGAGGCAGTTATTAATTTGTGCTTTGTGCCTGCAGATGGTTTTCCATTTTGCATGATGGTCTCTAATTGAAGTTTTCAGTGATAATGTTCCATGGTAAGAGTTAAAGTTATAGAGATGTAACTAGTAAGAAGTGTGCACATCCAAGCAGCACAAAGCAAGGCCCTTAAGTAAATTTTGTAGCGCAAGATGTGAAAATAATATAAGACAAGTAATTAAGAGAAATTCAACTGATTGAGAGGAGGAATTAATTGCCATAGTGGCTCACAAGTGAGTACTACTAACAATGGGTAGCTGGTCGCTTTCTATTTTAAATAATTATTCTTGTGAAGTGCTGCTTTGATGCAGAAAGAGTGACGTTTTTGCACATTCTAAATTTTAGTTCCCTGGGGCCAAGCCTTAGTCATCCCTATCTCCCCCTCCCCCATTTACCCTACCTTAGTTACACTCTGCAATTATCCACTGGGGGTGGTACATAACTAGAAGCACAGGTTCTCCAATACTGGTGCCTGAGGGGCGCTGGAATGATCTAGAAGGGCATAGTAGTACGCCTCAGTGCCTTTGGGGGGTGTTGAATAAAAATAAGGTGGGGGTGGAAACATCAGGAAAGAAGAGATGAGAAGACAGTTTTGAAAATCTGTTTGTACATGTTTCATCTGTTGTGTTACAGAGTAAAAGTCATAGTGATGATATTATTTTCCAAATAAACACACAAAATGCAAGTTATAACCAATCAGTAGCTTCTGGGAGCACCTGCATCCCCGGCTGTGGTCTGATGCCAGCAGAGTGTGAAAAGAGAAAGAATCACGGGCCAGGTGACAGCAATGAAGAACAAACTCTGTTTATTGATCTGAGGGCTCAGGCTTATATAGTACTGGATCAAGCAATAGTAACATTAGTATTCATGAAAAGCACAAATCTAATTAAGTGATTTCCTTACTTCCTCGTACCTTGTCTGTTACATTCTTTCCTGCGTTCTGTCCTGTACCCCATCTATTTCCTCCCTTTCTGCATCCTGTTCTCAAGAGACGGAACAGGGGGGTGGTGAGCCGACATCCTGAGTTTCACAGCTGTCAGGCTTAGTACAAGCTGCAGGTAAGACCCGGGCTGGCCTAAGCTCTCCAACTCCCCAAAGTCGGCCCTCTACAAGTAGTCAAGTCCACTGACAGGTCTTAACAAGCAAGTGTTGGCAGGTGAGTGTGTCTGCATTGTAGAGAAGTTGGCAGGAATATGGGTGTGTAATGACTTGTTTGCAATATGATACTATATGGTTACATGATGCAATATTGCATAATCAAAATTTCAATGCAGGAAAAAACCCATACATTTACAATAAATTATTAAATTTAAGGTGCGTCATTAAAAATATCTTTTATATGATTTTGAAATGATACAAATTTTTAAAAGTGTTAAAGGGTTAAAGAAAGTAGATTTCCAGGGGGTGCTGAGTAATTTTTTTTAAAAAAGAGGGTGGTAGGCCAAATAAGTTTGGCAACCTCTTAACTAGAGGATGTCTGTGCTCCCTTCTTTTGGGAAGGGGAGTGCCAGAATAGTAGTAACTAGTTAAGCAACCAGTACCTGAACTCTTGCCTTTTACATACATTTAATATTTTCAAAGATCTATGATTTCATTGGTATGATCATTCCTTCCACCAACACAGATCATTGCCTCTTCATGCCTCCTCATGCTGTATACTTCTTGTCCTTATGTTCCCATAGTGGAGCTATTTGGGGCCCAAGAGGCCTCTCTCTCGTCCTTTTAGTTTGTCAAGGGGTCCCTAGGTAGCACTGAGCTGTCCATCTGTAGCATCTCACTCTCACCACAAGGCTATGTCCTACTTTCTGTTATGTCCCTGATAATGTCTTTCTATCACTTCTTGCATGTGAGTTGTTGACAACATATTGCACCAGAAAGACACATACACATACAAATATACACTGATACAGACACAGACAAAGAGAGACAGAGAGACAGAGAAACTCAGCAAGACGGATGGATTTTTCCTATATTGTTCAATACGTAAAACTAGTTGTTTTCAAACATTGTTTAGATTGTTACAATAAAATAATTATTTTTGATGTACTTGTCTATTTTTCTTTGATCAATGTGGGTATTTATATTCCAAGTCTGTTTGTGTGGTTGCTTTACATATTCTTTAGCCCCTGGGAGAGCTAAAGAAGAAAAACTGTGATGAAAGGATTTACAATCTTTGTGCTTGAGCTGTCTGTCATTTATGGGCTCACTCAGAGACAAATTGCCTGCCAAATGCAATTTGTGTGAATTAATTCTCCATGAAGAGGAGTGTGAGATATTAGATTGTTTCCCCTCTTCCCCCACCATATGCACATTTGGGCCCGGGCTGCTTTTTCATTTGCTATCTTTTCTCTTTCTTGCTTTGCAAATGTAACACATGCAATGGAGCTACTCTCTCAAACACCCATTTGAACTGACTGCCTGGGTTCCTTGTGTGTTGCTTTTTTGTCTCCCTCTAGGATTTTAGGAGACCCAAAGGGGACAGGGAGTGGTTTTCTAGTGCTATAGGTCAGGTGTTCCCATTATTGTGCTCAAATGATGTGACTGTCATTTGATATTTGATCATTTAACGAGCCATACTTAATTAGCTTTTATTAAAGTGCTAGTATGGTAAGAAAAGTTGGAACAATATGGACCTACCTCCCCAACAACAATCCAACCAACCAACTAGAGGTGCTTTCTCCCACAAAGACACACTGTGTCCAGAGGAGAGTGGGCCTCAGCACAGAATAAAAGTGGTGAGGATGGGGTGACTCACAGCTCTTGGAAATCCTTTTTTTTGCTAGAAGTCTTTTTCTCCCTTTTCAGGGGCCCTCATGACTTTCCCTTTAGACATGGTGTATTTTTCTGCTTGGTTCTGGCCAGAAACTCTTAGGGTCTTCCCTCCCATATCAATTTTTTTTTTTTTTTGGTGAAGGCAAACTAGGCCACCTTTTGCCTCAGTTTTTGCCCAGCCTTTGGATGCTGAATGGGCATTGCCTCTGACAAACTGAGACCTGGGAAGGACCTTGGCTTAGGAAGGCCAACATATCCCAATGCATCTGGGCCCATTGCCACTCATCCTGACCTATGTCTTTCCATTAGACACTGGTGACTCTGGAGGAGAGAGTGAGGCTAATGACTTTGCACAGCTCTGTCTCACTTAAATCTGATCCACTTTGAGTCAAGACATACCCTGCTGATTTCATTCGTCCCCTTAGAGAATGAAGGATGAACAGCAACAATTTTTGTGCTTATAGTTTTGAAGTTGCTTTTCCTTAGAGTGGCTAGCTTGTTCTGGGCTCCTGATGTAGATACTGCTGTCAGCTGTTCAAGAAACCCTGCTAGAGCTCTGATGAGAAAGCCAAATCCTCCCTTCCTCCTAAGTTCACAAGTTGCCCTCTGGTCAAGAGGGGGTAGGAGGAGGCAGAGTCTCTACTTCTCCCTTACCTCTCCTGTCTCTCCTCCCCCTCCCCAATAATCACCTCTCAAGAGCTTGACTACAACAGTTCTGTCCTGTAAGCTGCTGAAGTTCTGGGTTCTGAACTCATTTGTAATTTTATAGAAGACCCACAGGTGTGTCAGGGCATAAATTAATTAGTTTAATGCCTTTGACTGACGGATTAATTGGTTCAATAGACATATTCTCACCTGATTAAAATGTAAGGGCTAAGGGGGCAGCTAGGTGGCACAGTGGATACAGCACCAGCCCTGGAGTCAGGAGGACCTGAGTTCAAATCCATATATATATGGTCCTCCTGAACTATATATATATTAGGGCAATTTGTTAGTTACTTTAAGTAGGGAATGAGGTGATTTATTTATTGATTCAGTCAGTCCCCATCTCTACCCAAATTCTGTCTGAACTGGTTCAGCTCTTGGAAGGAGGAAGGAAAGAGGAGGAACAAGTGTGTAGTGAATGGAGAGGTGAAAGGCAACACAGAGTAGTGTTTTGTTGTTGTTAACTACAGTTATCCCTTTCACATTGCTGGAGTTAGGGGGGAGGTGCCTCTGCAATCTAGAAAATCTGTGTAAAATTTTTTGACTCTCCCTTCATACCAGAGAAGAAGTCTGAATTTTTCTCTTTTTTCTTTAAGGTTTACAGTACCTCATTATAAAATTTGGGTTAAGTATTTGGTCATAGTCTATATTATACAATACTATACATATATTTTATGTGCTTCCAAGTTTCTAAGCTTTTGTCTGCTGGCCTTCACACGTCTTCTGCGGCTTCTGCAGAACTCTCCAAAAATTCCCATGTAATTTCTTATGCCAACTTGCGATATGTTGAAACTGCAATGGAGAAAATTTCGATGTGGAAGTGATAACTGTAGATCCTAAGGGCTGGTCTCCGAGTCTTTTTGAAACCCACAAAGACCTGAGTTCAAACCTGGGTAAGAGAATTAACTTCTCAGTGCCCCATGCAGTTCAACAAGACTATAAATCGCAGAACAAATTCCTCAGTGAGAAGTCCTTACATCAGTGAAGTGATAGGAACCAAACAAAATTGAGGGGGGGGGGAGAATAAAGCATTATTTTTCTACCTAAAGCCTCCCCTTTCCTCTTCCAAACTTCCTTGTTCCTATTAAAGACAACACCATTCTTCCAGGGTCATGGGTTCGTAAGCCCAGCATTATCTTCTATTCTCTCACCTCATGTATCCAATCACTTGCCCAGATCTTGCTCTTTTTCCATTCGTGAGGTCTTTCACATTAGATTCCTCTTCACTCATAGAGCCACCACCTTATTTCAGGCCCTCAACTCCTCTGATTTAGAATGCAACTGATCTTCGTCTTCCGCCATCCTATATACTGTTGCCAAAGAAATTTTCCTTAAGTGCCTGTGTGACTCCCCTACTCAACTAACTCACTGACTTCCTATTGCCCTTTAGATCAAATATAAATTCCTCTGTTTGGCTTTTAAAGCCTTGGCCTCAACCAATCTTTCCGTAGTCATTAGCTATCGCTCCTCCTCTCACTCTCCCAGCAGCCAAACTGTCCTTTTCTTTGTACATCTTCTGTCTCTATACTTTTCCACTGACCATCTCTCATGCCTGGAATTACAGCCCTCCTTACATCCACCTTGGAGTCCTTCTCTTCCTTTAATATGCAACTCAGGCACCATCTTCTGCACGAAGCCTTTCCTGATTCTCTCAATGCTAGTGCTCTCCCTCCCAAACTACTTTGTTTTTAACTGCTTTGTATGCATTTATATTTATTAACTTTTTATTTGTTCTGTATATTTTTAGGTATGTTTTTCTTGTCTCTCCCATTAGAATATAATTTGCTTGCAATTAGGGATTATTTCATTCTTTATATTTGTGTCCTCAGCACCTAGCACAGTGCCTGGCACATAGGAGAGGTGCTTAACAAATATTTATTGATTGATCATGAGGTGACCCAAATTTGAGGAGAAATGGGTATATAAATCTAGAGAGACTGGAAAAGGGTCTGATTGCCTAAAAACCTGTTTCGGGTCAGATCATCTTTCTTCTCTCTTGGGAAATATAACCATGCATGTATGTTTACATGTATATTCTATTTAGAGAATGTTAAACAAAAGAGAAGTGTAATGTTTTTCACTATAAATTCTGTCATTGGGCTGGAAAGATCTTATATGTGTCTAGAGACTTAACTAGAACTTTTGGTACTTTTGGCAAGCTTCATAAAATGTGCCTTGGGCAAATAACATGAAACATTCCTTCAAAACAACTTTTTAAGACAAACGCAGTCGAGGAGCCTTAAGGACACAGGAACAATGCCCCTTGGGTGGAGGAGAATCTGAGACCCTTGGAGAATGCTTTCTGTGGTCAGAGACCCTGGGATACTGAGGCTTCTGTGAGGAGGCTTCTGCCAGCTGGAAGAAGGGGAAGAAGGGAGATTGGAGAGTGTGTGGAAAGGTACCAGCCAGGGAGGAGTTTACCTCAGCTACTGGGGAAGAAGCTGGTCATCTTGTAGACTCCTATTTTAATGAGTTCTTCTTAAGTAGATGCTAAACACTCTTGTCTCTAGATGCTGGAGGATAAATGCTGTGAGTGCACTTTAAATTTTGATTCTCTAGGGCAAAGCTCCAGTGGTCCTACTCTAATTATGCCTCTGTGCATAGTGAGCTTAGATTATTATTATTTTTTCTTTCAGAAAAATTGCAGTTGCACAGGTTTCTAGCTGAGGATGTAGGGGTGAAGTGACTTAAATGGTGAGGTCATAGAATCATAGAGCAGACCTTAAAATTGATCTATTCTATCCTCATTTTATAGATGAAGAATGGAGGTCTAGAGAAGCACCATGATTTCTTTGCCCAAGGTCACACAGGTGGTAAGTGTCAGAGCCACAATCTGAAGCTGTATTATCTAAAACTAACACAAAACTACCCTGAAATAGAAGACATGGTCCCTGCTCTTGAGGAGCTTACCATTTCATTAAACAGGGTGAAAATACTTTTTAGATTGGGAAAGTGTTTGGCTAAGGAGTAGATGTGTAAGGGTCTTCACTACATTTAAGGCTTTTATTATGAGATACCAAGTAGCAATTGCAGGGTAGGTTTAGGTGGAGTCATTCAGTAAAGGAGACTAAAGAGATCACCACACCTACATGAGACTGAAAACCAGGGCAAAGAACATTCTGTATACCTACATTTTTTATGCATAAATCCTGATCAATGTAGCACATATGGATAGTGGTGAGTCACACCTTTTTCTCCTCCAGCAGCTGGGGAGGGAGGGTAGAGATTAGAATAAGCAGGTGTCGCTCTGCCTATAAGCCTGGATTATTTGAGGACCCAGTCTAGCAGACATGCCATGAGTCTCAAATGAGATAATGGTTGCAAAGTGCTTTATGATCCATAAAGCACTAAATGCCAGTTATTATTGTTATTATCTGTTATTGCCTGGCCTCCAGCCTGGTGAAGAATGCATTCCCAGAGACTTCTACTGTACACCTTCTGAGCTCAAGCCATAATTATGGAGCAATAAAGAAGTCTGCTGGTCAATGTTTAACAACCAGGCTCTCCAGAAAAAAAAAAGAAATGTATGCACACACTTTTAATCTGCATTTTATTATCACTTTAACAATAATTACCTGCATCTTTATTACTTTCTTAAGTCTAGATAATCAACAAAACAATAATCAAGCCCTGATTGACAGCATTTGCTGATTTCTGAGGTGTAAATGCTTATACTGAAAATTGAACAAATTTTTAATTTTCTTTTTCATCTTTTTTTGGGATATGGCTAATATGGGAGCTAGGTGGCACAGTGGATAGAGCAATGGGCCTGGAGTCAGGAAGATCTGAGTTCAAATCTGGCCTCAGGCACTTACTAGCTATGTGACCCTGGGCAAGTCACTTAACCCTGTTTGCCTCTGTTTCCTCATCTGTACAATGAGTTGGAGAAGGAAATGGCAAACCACTGCAGTATCTTTGCCAAGACAATTTCAGATGGGGTCATGAAGAGTCAGACATAACTGAAATGACTGGACAACAACAAAATATGGGAGTTTGTTTTGTATGACTATACATATATTTGTAATGGGCTTTGTTTTTCTGGTCTCTTTTTGCGGGGAAGGGGGAAAAGGCAAGAAGAAAATTCAGAACTAAAAATAAAATAAAATTGAATTTAAAAATTGGAAAAAAAGGAAAATTTAGTGATCAGCTTACAAGCCAATTAGAGTTGGCACCAGCATACCCTTGAAGTTTGACCTTATGGATCTTAGAGCACAAGGACCAAGCAGAAGGTCTTTTGCACGTAGCTTCAGTAGTTACTTTTTCTCTCATCCTCCTATCCCTTTCTTTGCAGTTTTGCTCCTATCAGATACATTTCCCACCCTTGCAGCCACCTGGTTAGTGGCAACATGATGGAGATGAGATGGAGCCACTGATGAGTGCCATGTTCCTCTGAGACTACTCCCACTTACCCTTTTCCATGTAGTTCTGGAGTACCATGGGATAACAAGAACATAGATCTGGAGCAGGGACTCATTACCTGGTCTGGGGTCCACAGAAGGGAGTCTGTGAGTAGATTTTAGGGCATCTGTTAACTTGGGTGGGAAAAATTACATATTACATCTTTGTTTTGATTAACATTTCCTTTGCAATCCTATGTGCTTCATTTTGTTCTTTTAAAAACATTATTCTGAGAAAGGGTCCACAGGCTTTACCGGAGTGTCAAAGGGATCTGTGAAACAAAAAAAAGGTTAAGAACCTCTGATCCAGGGCTAGAAGGGACCGTTTAGTCCAACACTCTTATTTTACAAATAAGGAAACTCAGAGAGGTTAAGTGAATTACCCAAGGTCACAGATGTGTTAAGTGAGAGAGGTAGAACCTCTGGTACCACACTGCTTCTCAAGTGAGATATGTATGGTGTGTCAGAACTGGGTTATAAACCCGTGTCTCTGTGGGGAGACTAGAACTCTCTTGCAGGCAAGGAAGGGCAAGCTTGAGTCTTGTGCCTTAGATCATTTGGCCATCAGGACAATCAAGGAAACAACTGGATGTCTGACCTATGGGACTCATGAGTAACACTCAGTGACTATATTTTTAAAACTTTGTACTATTAGCCCCTAATTGACAAGTTTTAGAGTCATAAGCCATTCCTTACCCATCATAACCATGCCTTAACATTCCTCATATTATGATTAATTTTACTGAAGTCATACATTGAATCTAATGCATTATATTCACATGGTTATAATATCTTAAGATATTAAGAAACCTATAACAATACTTTTTGCTTACGCTTTTAAATTTGATTATACTTTAAAATTTTTAATCAAAATGAAATGAATTTAAAACTCTGAATGAAGTAGTGCAAATATTTTAACCTAACAAATAATGTCTGATTGTCCAGTATTTCTGGCTTAGTCAAAACTAAAAGTTTTTATTTAAAATTAACCACATCTGGCAGACAAAATAAGAGACTAGTTTCTGGCAAGAAGGGAGGGAAGAAAAAACTCCTGTGTTTCTTCCTTAATCCAAATTATTTTTCTTGGCATTTTCCACTTAAAAAGCTACACAGAGACACATTCTTTGAAAATGATCTTGCCTGCTAATTACCTCCAATATTACTCTCCCCTACCCCTGTACCCCACACACTTATCTTCCTCCAGACTTAGTGTCTTACTATTTCTTAAGGTAGTCTGATCTAGGAAGCATTTTGGAGCCTGTACAAGAATTTACTCACACACACAAAAAAATTAAGCAATAATCCAGACAGGGGAGAGGGCTTTTTGCAAAAACAGGAATTCTGGGGAAACTCCAGTTAAAACAAAATTATTTGAACTTTGTTTATCAAAATTTCTCTTTTACTGGAATTCCCTTGTGAAAGCCAAAATAACTACATATGACCCCCTTGCTTTTGGATAAGGAAAAATTGGGCACAAATTCAACATAGTATCAGCATTTTCTTTAGGATTGTAATTGGAGACAATCTGAGATTGCCAAATAGCAGGAGTTGCGGGGGGGGGGGGGAGGTGGTATGTAAGGAGCCTGCAGGCAGAGCCTACCACACAAATCTAGAATCTTTTAGAAACTCCAGATGAGCCATTTCTGCTTATATGTTTTGATTAAAAGAATAATTATTTATAAAAGATCTATCTCAGAATGCACCAACCTTTAGAATAGTGTTTTTTAAAGAAAATATGTATTGATATGTATTATCTCGTATAGTACAATATGAGCTCCTTAAAGAGACTCACTTTTGCCTTGCTTTATAGTTCCAGTGTTTAGCACACTGCCTGACACATAAATGCTTGTTGTCTGACTTTTGTATTTACATTTCTAGTACTTAGCATAGTGCTTGACCTGTAGTAAATGCTGGATAAATGCCGTTCATTCATTTATTCATTCATGACAGGTAGGGTGGCCTAAATGGAAAATATAATATTTAGATCAGAAGACTTTGATTTGGATCCCTGCTCTAATGTTTCCTGGTTCTATAACTGTGGGCAACATAGATTAGCTTCTCTGATTTCTCAGTTTCTCTATCCATAAAATGGATCATTGGAATTAGAGTTGGAAGATACCTTAGAGATTACCTACTTTAACTCCATCATTTTACAGATGAGGACAATGAGGTCCAGGGAGATTAAGTGACTTGACCAAGGCCATACAAGTCACTGGCAAGTCTCTCTGTGCTTCTGCTTCCTCATCTCTGAAAGGGGTGGGGTGCAGGATGGATTAGATGAGCTTCTGGAGTCCCTTCTAGGGCTAATCTATGACCTAAAGCAGAGGTGTCAAATATGTAGCCCACAGCATTGCCCAGTGGTGGGTGAGAGGAAAAGGTTAAAATGTAATTGGGAAATGTTTAACAAAATAAAGATCCAATATACCATAGATAATATTACATTTTAAAATGAGAAGATTAAAATGAATCCTGTGTCATTTTCTTATTGATCCTATTTACAGTTAATTGATTTTGTCATATAACTATTTTTGTTCTGTAGTTGCTGAAGTCATGGGTCTTAAGGGGGTGGAGCCAATACGACAGCGAGAAGGCAGAGACTCACCTGAGCTCTCCTGAATTCCCCTCCAAACAACATTAAATAATGCCTCAAAACAAACTCTGGAGTGGCAGAACCAACAAAAGGTTGGGTGAAACAATTTTCCAGTCCAAGACAACTTAGAAGGTTGGCAGGAAAGTTCTATCACATTGGGAGGAGACTGGAGTGCAGTCCAGGGCAGGCTGTGCCAGGACAGGCCTTGCCCCAGAAACCAACAACAGGCCTTGGAGGCAATGGAATCAGCAGGAGTCCTCAGCCTACAGACGGCAAAGGGGTCAGAGAGCTGAGCAGGAGCAGATTAGAGGGGTTCCTTTGCTGGCACTGGGTGCAGGATTCTGGTGCATTAGCCATACTTGGATCTGGGTCACAGTCTCCGGGCAAAGAGAAGCACTAGCACACCAGAGCTTGAGGCCACAAGGCAGTGGTCACAGTTCCAGCACAGAGGGCTTGTGGTCACTAACAGAACAGAACACAGGCCAGGAAAGTAGTAAACACACTTTTCCTTAGATCATAACACCTTGGAAGAACTGAAAGCTTACAAACCCCTAATTTCAGAACTAATTCTGAAAACAGCTGCACAAACCCCTGAAGTTTGGGACAGTACCTCATCCATCCTGGGAGCAGAGCCCAACTTTCATATAAAGGTAAAAGTCAAGAAATAGGCTAGCGAAAGAGCAAAAAACAAAAAAAGATCCTGACTATAGAAATTTACTATGGTGACAGAGAAGATCAAAACACAAAGTCAGAAGCAGACAACAAAGTCAAAATGGCTATATTCAAAGCCTTAAAGAAACAAGTGAATTGGTCTTAGGCCCAAAAAGAATTCCTGGAAGAGCTCAAAAAAGATTTTAAAAACTTAGATAAGAGAGGTGGAGGAAACAATGGGAAAATAAATGATAGTGATGCAAGAAAGTCATGAAAAAAAATCAACAGTTTGGCAAAAGAGGCACAAAAATATGAAAGAAAATAACATCCTAAAAAACCAGAAAAGGTCAAATGGTAAAAGGGGCACAAAAACCCAATGAAAAGAACTCCTTAAAAAGCAGAATAGGCCAAATGGAAAAAGATGTACAAAAATTCTCCAAAGAAAAGATCTCCTTAAAATGTAGAATAGGCAAAAAAATAATAACAGTAATTAAAAAAATGTTGAATTGGCAAATGGAAAAGGAGGTACAAAAGCTCAATGAAGAAAATAATTCTTTAAAAATTAGAATTGAACGAGTAGAAGTGAATGACCACATGAGACATCAAGAAGCAATAAAATCAAATCAAAAGAATGAAAAAATAGATGAAAATGTGAAATATCTCATTGAAAAACCAACTGACCTGGAAAATAGAGCCATGAGAGATAATTTAAGGAATAAGACAATATAATTTAAGAAAACAAAACAATTTATAGTTATATGAAAAAATGCTCTAAATCATTATTGATTAGAGAAATGCAAATTAAAACAACCTTGAGTTATTATTTTATACCTATTGAAAGGGAATGATTGAAGGGGTATGCTACAAATTTTGGAGGGGATGTGAAAAACTTGGGACACTAATTCATTGTTGGTGGAATTATGAACTCATTCAACCATTTTGGAGAGTATTCTGGAACTGTGCCCAAAGAGTTATTAACCTGCCTATACCCTTTGACCCAGCAATACCAGTGGTAGGTCTATTTCCAAAAATGATTAGGGAAAAAGGAAAAGAAAGAAGAAAAGAACGTAAATGTTCTAAAGTATTTATAGAAGCTCTCTTTGTGGTAGCAAAGATCCAGAAATTGCAGGGATGCCTGTCAATTGGGGAGTGGTTGAAAAAGTTGTGGCACATGATTGTGATGGAATACTACTGTGCTATAAGAAATGATGAGATCAATGATCTTAGAAAAATATGGGGGCAGCTAGGTGGCGCAGTGGATAGAGCACTGGCCCTGAAGTCAGGAGTACCTGAGTTCAAATCCGGCCTCAGACCAAACACTTGACACTTACTAGCTGTGTGACCCTGGGCAAGTCACTTAACCTTAACTGCCTAAAAAAAAAAAAGAAAGAAAAATATGGGTAGAGTTGCATGAAATAATGAAGAGCAAAATGAGCAGAATCAAGAGAACATGGCAAATAGAAACAACAATATTGCTTTAAGAACAACTTTGAGCAAATAAATAATTTTGACTTTTATAAATAGTCAAATTAACTACAAAGGGCACATGAAGGAAGATGCTGTCCACATGCAGGGAAAAGAACTAATAAGTAGAAATATATAGGTAATGATTTTGCATATATTTGCATATTTTGTCTAATGGTAGCCATCTCTAGGGCATGGGGTGCAGAGGGAAGAAAAAGAAGGAGGAAAAAAGAAATTTACATGATAACTTTATTTGAAAGGAATAGCAAGTTGTACATAATAGATTTGCAGTTTCATTTGCATTCCTCAACTGTGTTAATGGAACTATGTGATAGAACTATGATGATGACATCACTATGTAATGGAAATGTGTGTTTTATTCCATAAACTACAAATAAAATAAACAAAAATTAAAAAAAAATCATGAAAAGAAAGAGTTATTGGACTATCTGAAAGTCATGCTCAAAAAAAGAATCTAGCCATCATCTTTCAGGAAATAACAAGGAAAACTGCCCTGATAATCTAGAACCAGAAAGTAAAATAGAAATTGAAAGAATCCACCAATCACCTTCTGAAAGAAACCGCAAAATGAAAACTGCCAGGAATATTATAGCCAAATTCCAGAGCTCCCAGGTCAAGGAGAAAATGTTGCAAGCAGCCAGAAAGAAACAATTCAAGTATCATAGAGCCACAGTCAGGATAACACAAGATCTAGCAGCTTCGACATTAAAGGAGCAGAACACTTGAAATATGATATTCCCTGGCAGTCAAAGGAACTAGGATTACCACCAAGAATCATTTACCCAGCAAAACTGAGTATAATCCTTCAGGGGAAAAAAATGGATATTCAATGAAACAGGAGTTTCAAGCATTCCTAATGAAAACACCAGAACTGAATAGAAAATTTGACTTTCAAATACAAGACTCAAGAGAAGCATAAAAAGGAAAACAAGAAAGAGAAATAATAAGGAATTCAATAAGGTTAAACTGTTTACATTCCTACATGGGAAGATGATACTTGTAACTCCTAAAACCTTCTCATTTTTAGGGCAGTTAGAAGGAGTATACATCAACAGAGGGCACAGGTGTGGGTTGAATAAGATGGGATGATCTCTAAAAAAATAAAATTAAGGGGTGAGAAGGGGGAGGTGAGAGAGAGCACTTGAACTTTTACTCTGGTAGGAATTAGCTCAAAGAGAGAATAGTGCACACACTCAACAGGTTACAGAAATCTATCTTACCCTACAGGAAAGGAGGAGGGAAGGGGGAAAAGAGAAGGAGGTGATGGTGATAGAAGGAAGCGCAGATTGGGGAAGGCAATAATCAGAAACAAAACACTTTTTAGGATAGGGTGAAAAGAGAGAAAGAACAGGATAAACAAGGGTAAAATAGAATAGAGGGAAATATAGTTAGTAAGCATAACTATGAAAAATTTTTACAGCAAGTATGTCTGGTAAAGGCCCCATTTCTCAAATATTTGGAGAACTGATAAAATCACATTAATAAAAAAATAAAAGCCATTCTTCAATTCATAAATGGCCAAAGGATATGGATCGGTAGTTTTCAGACAAAATGATCAAAGCTATCTATAGGTATGTGGAAAATTGTTCTAAATCACTGTTTATTAGATAAACACTAATTAGAATGATTCTGAGGTACCACCCCCATTTATCAGATTGGCTAATATGACAAAAAGAAAATGACAAATGTTGGAGGGGATATGGGGAAATTGAGACACTAATGTACTGTTTGTGGAGTTGTGAGTTGATTCAACCATTCTGTTGAGCAATTTGGAATTATGCCAAAGGACTATAAAACCATGCATACCCTTTGACCTAGCAATACCACTACTAAGTCTATATCCCACAGAGATTGAAAAAAAAACAACAAACAAAAAGGAAAAGTACCTACATATACAAAAATATTCATAGCAGATCTTTTAGTGGTGGCAAAGAATTGGAAATTGAGGGGATGCCCATCAATTGGAAAATAGCTGAGCAAGCTATGGTATAGGATTGTGGGGGAATAATACGTGCTATTATAAGAAACTATGAACAGAATGCTCTCAGAAAAACCTAGGAAGATTTATATTAACTGATACAAAGTGAAGTGAACAGAGCCAGGAGAACAGTAAACACAGTAACAACAATATTGTATGATGATCAGTTGTGAATGATTTAGTTGTTCTCAGTAATGCAATGATCCAAGACAATTCTGAAAGGCTTACGATGTCAAAATGGGTACACAATTTATATATAAAGACTGATACCATAAGCAAACTAGAAGAGCAAGGAATAGTTTACCTTTCAGATCTATGGAGAAGGGAAGAATTTATGACCAAACAAGAGATAGAGAACATTACAAAATGCAGGATGGATAATTTTGATTGCATTACATTGAAAAGTTTCTGCACAAATAAAGCCAATGCATCCAAGATTAGGACAGAAGCAGAAAACTGGGAAAGAATTTGTGTAACCAGTGCCTTTGACAAAGGCCTCATTTCTAAAATATATAGAGAACTGAGTCAAATTTATAAGAATACAAGTCATTCCCCAATTGATAAATGGTCAAAGGATATGAGCAGGCAGTTTTCAGAGGAAGAAACTAAAGCTATCAATAGTCATATGAAAAAATGTTCTAAATCACTATTGATTAGAGAAATGCAAATCAAAATGACTTTGAGGTAACACATCACACCTATCAGATTGGCTAACATGATAGAACAGGACAATGATAAATGTTGGAGAAGATGTGGGAAAATTGGAACATTAATACATTGTCAGTGGAGTTGTGAAATGATCTACCCCTTTTGAAGAGCGATTTGGAACTATACCCAAAGGGCTATAATGTTGTGCATGCCCTTTGACCCAGCAATACCACTTCTAGGTCTGTATCTCAAAGAGATCATAAAAATGGGATAAGGACCCATGTGTACAAAAATATTTATAGCAGCTCTTTTTGTGGTGGCCAAGCATTGGAAATTGAGGGGATGCCCATCAGTTGGGGAATGGCTGAACAAGTTGTGGTATATGAAAGTAATGGAATACTACTGTGCTATAAGAAATGGTGAGCAGGTGGACTTCAGAAAAACCTGGAAAGGCTTACAAGAACTGATGCAGAATGAAATGAGCAGAACCAGGAGGGCATTGTACACAGTAACAGCCACATTGCACGATGACTGACTTTGATAACTTGGCTCTTCGCAGCAATGCAAGAATCTAAGACAACTCCAAAAGACTCATGATGGAAATTGCAATCCACACCCAGAGAATGAAATATGTAGTCTGAATGCGGATGGAAGCACTCTATTTGCTCTCCTTTTCCTTTGTTGTTTTGTTTTATTGCTTCATTCTTGTGGTTCCTCCTATTAGTTCTAATTGTTCTTTACATCATGACTAAAGGGAAAACATGCTTACTGTGAATATAAGTAGAGCCTATATCAGATTGTATGGTGTCTTGCAGGGAAAAAGAAGTGGGATGGGGAGAAAGTTTAAAACTCAAAATCTTATAGAAGTGAATGTTGAAAACTAAAAATAAATAAATTATAACAAAATGCTATCCATCTCCTGAGAAAGAAACTGATGACTTCTAAATGTAGTTTGAAGCATACTTTTTTTAAACTTTCTTGTTTTTTTTCTTTTTCTTTCTTTTTTTTTTTTGTTCTGTGTTTTCTTTTTCAACAAGACTAATATGGAACTCTGTTTTGCATGACTGCACATGCTTGGAGTAAATTGAGGCAAACCATTGATCCTTTATTATCAGGTAGCATGCTTCTGTTAATAAATGATATCTTGCTTGGAGAAACCTGCCTCAGTTTACTTTTTAGTTAAATTTCGATTGGGACAAAAACAAAATCATAGTTGACTGACTGGATCCTTATGTATGGATTAGTTGTCTCCCATTTCTATCAAAGTTTGACACCACTAATATAAAGTATTCACCCAAAGTCACACAGATAGCAGATACCAGAGCCAGGAATTGAACCCAGGTCGTCTGACTCCAAAGCTGGTGCTTCTTCAGTTTCATTCTGCTGTTGGAACAGTAAAGCTTGCATTACTTATCTTACAGGTTTATTGTGGATAAAGTATTTTTAAACCTTAAAAGTGAATATGGGAAGGATCTATGATTTTGTCAATGTCGGGGAGAGGTCATTCTATTCATGAAGGTTCTGAACTATCTATAATTGAGTAAATAAGTCTCAGGAAGTTGCCTGAAATTTTCCCAGGGTGAGTCTTTGAGTCAATAAGCACTTATTAAATACTATGTGCAAAAACCAGTCTCTATTCTCAAAGAGCTCACATTGTAATGGGGAAGACAATATGTAAACAACTATAAACAACTTGTACAAACAAGATATACACAGGACTAATGGGAGGAGGGGAGATGTGGAGATAATCCTAGCAGGAGGCATTTCTGGTTAGACACGTTTAGATGGGGTTGCTGCTGTTGTTGTCTGTTATTTGTCCTTTGTTCTCTAAGAAGACCATGACGTTAGGAAGATGATGCCATGCCTTGTAAGTGAATTGGATTTACGTGAGGCAGGGCTGTGCAAGGTCGCAGATCTCACTTTCTCCTGCAGAGCCATCTTGGTCCAGTGGCCAGGTATAGATCAGGATGACTGGAAATGGCCCTGCTTAGATGGGGGCATGCAAGGAGAGCAGTGAATAGTAAAAGGGTGGCACATTGAATGGGGGGGAGGGTAATGCAGATGGTAGCTAAGAAGGGAAATGAAAACATTGTACTACCTTCACAATTCTGTCCAAGGTCAAAACTTGTTGGACAGTTGACCTCAGACTGAAGGTTTCAGTTCCAATTTTAGCATTCCCATATGACCTAGGACAGGGCATTTAACTTGCTGGAACCACAAGTATCCTTATCTATAAAACAAGGAAGTTTACTACTAAGTTATCAACTTCATAGTATTATTGTGTGCTGCACTCTCCAAACCTCCAGTTAGAGGGGTAGAAGTAACTGAGGGTGTGGATGAGTGTGAGTACCAAAGCTGGAACAATTTCTGTGATGATGAGTTTCCTGGTGATGAGCTTATCTCCAAGCTGACTCTCCTTCATCTTTCCTTCATACTTCCTTTTTTTTTTTTTTATTAGGCAGTTTGTGGATAGAGGATGTCAGATGTCTGTAACTGTATTTGCTTTAGTTTGCAAGAGCTTATCTGTTTCCTCCCTATTACCTGTAAATACAAATACACTGACACCCTATCAATGGAAAAACTTTAGTTAATAATAATAACAACTAACGAGTTATGTATTTTAAATCTGATATACATATACTATAAGTGTTTATATTCATATATATGTATGTATATTCCCATTGGAGGGAATATAATTCGCCTGTGTTTAAAGAGGGCTTAGAAGCTTAGCCAACTCTTCGTTTCTCACCAGCTGTACTACTTAGTTTGGACTCCACCACCATCAGGCCCTCCCTGATACTGCACAAACCTTCCAAGATGTGGAGGATGTGTGCACTCAGACCACACCTCACTGCCACACTTGCCCTTATACTGGTTCTTAATCCAAGATAGGAAGCAACTCGTAGGAAGGCTGCCCAGAACTTTGCAGGCTGACTCTAAGTGGCCCAGGGTAGTTAGTGTCTGTGGGGTTTTATACTGGGGTAAACAGTGAAAGCTAAAAACCTTTTCTTTTTTCCCTAAATGATCAAAAGCATTTTATTTTGACATCTGAGTAAGTGCTGAATCTTCAGCACACTGCCTTTGGCCTCTTTATTTTTTTCTTCTTTAAAAATTTTGTTTTTCCTTTGGCATCTTTTCCAACTGATTCCTTAGCTTATTGTACTGTGCCTTTCTCAGAAATATAGATGCCATTCCCAAATGTCCTGCTCTCCTTATTTTTTTTTTTATTGTTGTGCCTATTGGATCAGGGCAGCTGAGTCTGAAACAAGTTCAATGTCCTTTCTTTCAAGAATTAGCTCATTTTGGGGGGACTGGAGAAGCAGCACGAACAACAGCACCTAGTCTCACGCACGCTCTTCCAATACCTTTTTCACCCAAGAAGTTTCTGATTGCAACAAGTGAGCAATTCTCTTGAATAATAGTGTTGATGAGGCAGTGAACCCAAGCTCACCTCACATTATTTTCAAAGCCCAGGGTAATGCCTTCGTTCGTGTTTGGACATCATTACAGGTTGTCCAGACTATCATAAATTCTCTTCTACTTCCTAGAACTTTTTTTTCTTTCCAGAAAGACTGAGCTCAACATTGATATGGTTGAAGCCCTTCGTGGGATCCCTTCTCAAAAACTGTCTAGCCCTTCCGGAGAGATGTCAGCATTTCGTGTGATGTTGACAGTTTGGTTGCTTAGAATGGTCTTCATTCTGGTCACCAATTGGCCGAAAAGCATTGGAGCCTTCTCACATGCTCCAGTTTGAGCATTTCAAATACGTGAATCACAAATAGGCAAAAATAAAGAGAAACACAAGGGTTTTTGAGTTCCTGTGGGGATAACGACTGACCTTATTAGACTCACCAGCCATTCTAGCCTTGTCTCTTTGGAGGGAAAGTACCCACCTGATCTAGTTAGTTTATATTATCCTCAGAATCCCCCGCTATAGGCACTCATCTCTTCTTGAGCACAAGGCTGGTCTAACATTTAAGTCAGCATCAGGCAGACCCTCACCCATAAAACAATGCATGGAAGGCTAGGGAATCCTAGTAATACCATCCTGAGAAATAAGAATGAAGGACTCTCTCTGGAGTTATGCTTGTCCTTTCTGGTGGTAACACTTATGAAATGTGGTATAGTAGAAAGAACATGGCATAGAGAGTCAGAAGAAAGACCAGAGCAGAGGGAGGGTTCAGATCTGAGATCTGCCTCTTGCTTACTATTCCTAGCTGACACAGTATTTCAAGCTTTACAAAGTGCTTTTACATACATAATCTCATTTCATCCTACCACTCCTAGTGTGCGATCATGGTCAAATCATTTTACTTGTCTGGAATCCCATTTGTTTCTCAGGAAAATGGTGGTGGTGGTGGTTAAGTGGGTTGGACTAGATAACCTCTAAAGTGTCTTCCAGCTCTAAATTTTATGACTCTTAAGGTAAAGGGCAACCACACAGCTCAGTAGATAGAGCACTGGGCCTCCAGTTGGGAACATCCAAGTTCAAATCTGACCTCAGACGCTGACTAGCCATATGACCCTGGGCAAGTCACTTAACCCTGTTTGCCTCAGCTTTCTCATCCACAAAATGAGCTGGAGAAGGAAATGGCAAACCACTCCAGTATCTTTTGCCAAGAAAATCTCAAATGGGATCATGAAGAGTTGGACATGACTGAAATGACTGAATGACAAAATCAACCTAAACCATGATGATATTATGCAGGAATAGAAGCTAGTGAGTTGAGTGAGGTAATATTTTGCTGGTCAGTTTTCCCAGGAGCATCCCACCTTCTTCAAGAAGCCCTTTCTGATCTCCTTCAATGGCAGTGCCTTCCCTGTGTTGGTTATCTCCAATATATCCTGTATATGTTCTTGTTTGAACATTGTTATTTTTATGTTGTCTCCTCTATTAGACTGTGAGCTCCTTGTCTTTTGCCTTTGTTTCTCTAGTACTTAGCACATTGCCTAGAATATAGCAGGTGTTTAATAAATGCTTATTGATTGATTAATTCATAGTACCCTTGATGTGAACTTTTTCAAGGTGGAGTTTGTCTTCTGTGTATTTAGTTGTTCTTTGTGTATGCCCCTATGATGTTGTTAACTAGAGTGAATTGGAGAATAATAATGACTAGTTGAGGCATGAGTCCATTTAGTGTTGTGGGAATAGATGTTTGCTGGTCAGATAGGTGGTATAGTAGACAGAATACTGGACCTGGAGTCAGGAAGACTTGAATTTGAGTCCAGCCACAGATATTTACCTGCTGTGCATTCCTGGGAAAGTCACTTAACCTGTGTCTACCTCAGTTTCCTCTTTTGTAAAATAGATATAATAATGGCATCAACTTCCCAGGGTTGTTGTGAGAATACAATGGGTTAACATTTATAAGGCATTTTGAAAACTTTAAAGTATAACATAAATGCTAGTCTGAGAATCAAGTCCAAAGAATCAGATTTCTTCTAGTCCACTTGTCTCATATAGCAACTAAAAGACCAGTCATAATAAATCACTGGTGCTGGGAACCAGAGTTTGCTTGAAGTCAGAATTGGGTGGCAATGATTCAGTCTGAGATTTCAAAGTAACCCACAGGAACTAAGAATGTGAATACTGCTCCCAGTGTGAACCAAGAAGTGTAATCTTAATCCATTTAACTTCCTCAAATCACCAGGTTACTCAAGACAGCCCATTTGTTTCCTCAGCTTAGTTGAATTTCTTTTATGGCAATCATGGTACAGTTAGTTTTCTGACAGTCCATAACATCTTCTTCACGGGAAATCCATGGATGAAACAGAGCCAGTTCACAGGTTAGAACTGAGTATCCAGAAATTTGCTATAATGGAACCAGGAGGCAGAATTCTAAACCCAGTGCAAGCATAGCTTGGGTCGGATAGATCAGCACTGATGACCTTTCCACACTCTTATCTAACTTATTTATACACTAATCAGTGCCCAGATCTGAGGTATTCACTAGAGGCAGAATCTGCTTGATAAAGTTGCTGTTGATCCAAGTATTTTCAAACCACACGTGAAATAACTTCCCTGGCCCCCACTGCATAGGTATGTTACATTTCACTCCTCCAGAGTTCTGAGGTACACATGAGGGAGCTTTGAGGTGTTTTGGCTCTCTGCCATTGTCTCTAGATTCCACCAATGAGATTTCCTCAATTGTAGGGTCTAGGTCCCCTACATTCCAGTTCTTTTTAACCACTAACAACTGGATTACCTTTTGCAAAGAAATACTTCAAAAGGTATAATCACAAATATACATACTTACTCTATAACACATGGGAGGCATAATCTCCTTGTCTCCCATAACACCTCATACTCTGAGGAGGGGAAAGGGATTAGATTCATAACTTAGTTCAATTCCTATAGATCACAATTTTAGTTTCAAGTCCAAAACCTTCCTTGGGCTTGAGTCCCAGGTACCCTGGCTTCTTTGGGCTCCCCCAGATGGACTGGTTGTAGGCACTATCCTTCCCGCAAGCCTGACTCCAAGGTCACCATGGCTCAAACTCTTGGGTTCAGTAGGTCCAATGGGGATAACTGCTAACAGCTGAATCTGAGGACAAATGACAGAACAGAAACAGAAATCCTCTGCCAAGTGGAACCTCAGAGCCAAGGGAAGCAGTTCAGTTTATGGTGCCCATGTTGTGGGTGAACTGTGATCATCACCCTTTAGAAAGAGTTTGAAGGAAAAGAGAGGCTTTCTCCATTTGATCAATTTTAAAGACACAGTCTATTCTGAGTATGCAGTCAATCAAAGGAGATGACTCTCACTCACGTGGGAGGAAAATGCAGGGTGCCTCAATGTTAAGCAATTCTGGGCAGGCTCTGACAAGCCTCCTTATACAATAATCCACTGATTTTTTGTGGACTGTTTAATAAAGTTGGAAAATTTTGTTTTTATTGCATCTGAGTAGACTTTATTTCTTTTCACAATATATTTCTTGTATTGTAATGTAGAATGTTATTTTACCATTTTAGGTAGTATGGCCCTTTAAGCCGTGGAAAGCAGAAATTACTGCTTAATCTTGCCCCAGACCTCTTTCCTCCTAAATCTAAACAATAGTGAAATGTACTCTTGCATAGCTCAGCATAGCCTGTACCTCCAACGCAAATGGATAAGAAAGCTTGTGATATAATTGCTTTAGATAATTATGTTTATACCAGAGACCAGGACACCTGGTCTGGTTTGTGTGATCTCTGACCTGTAATGATGGGGTGCTTGGGTGTTTGTGCTTGTTTTTGTGCCCCAATTTCTCCCTAGTCACAGAAACACTGTCTCTGACAACCACTCCCCAGCCCAAGGACACTGTGGCTAGCAGTTATTCATGCATGGGCCTCAGCACGACCCTTATCTCTCTCCCTGGTGCAGCTACACAGAGCTGGGCTGCTCAGGCCCCAGCCCTCAGATCATGTCTCTGGAAGCCTCCCAATTCCTTAGTAAGCTCCTGTCTTGTGAGAAAGCTTTCCCTTGTTGCAGAGCATTCTCTCATCAAGACAGAGGGAGAGGGGTGCCTTGGCCAGCCCAAGGAGTTTTGTCCTTGGCCAGCCCAAGGACTCTTCCTTCTGCCAGACTCCAAAGATCCATACCTCTGTCATCTCCCTCCCTGTCCGGTATACTCCCTGTACTTTCCCATCCATAGCCCCCAAAGACACCTGCACCTTTGGATTACCTCATCAGTGTTCCTGGCATTTCTTTCTCATGCTCTTTTCCATGTAAACCCTAGCTCGACCCCTGATCGGGGCTGCTTGATTTGGGTGTGTGTACCCCTTGCAGCCGTGTGCTAATAAATCCACATTTTAAATTACATCTGGGTCTCACTTGCTGATTTCTCAGTACAACAGTATAATTCCTCAAATTTTTTTTTGGGGGGAGGTCTTTTTATTTTTTTCATCCCAGTGTATTTATGTGAAACTTTATAAAAGAATTACTTTTCATTTACATATTAATATATTCAGTCACACATGTAAAGACACAGTGATTCATTGTGTTAAAATACAACAGTATTTTATGTATGTTTTGCCAGTAAGTATACTAATAATAAACTGTGCTAACAATAACAAAAAAGAAAGGGCAACACTGTGGACTGAGGAAAATGCCCTCAGTTGGGAGAAGTAGGACAAGAAGACTAGTGAGAGGATTTTGATTGGACTTCATACCTAAATTGGTCCAACAAAAGAAGCTTGGTATAGTAATTTGGTTCAAGGGCCAAGGAGACCCTAGCAGGCAAAATCTAGTAGAGTCACAGAACCATAGAATCATTAGAGCCAAAATAGACCTCAGAGGTCATTTAGGCCCTTAATTTATAGCTAAAGCAACTAAAGCTTACTGAAATAAAGTCACTTGCTCAAAGTTGTGAAGCTAATTTATGGCTGACAAAGGGCTGGCTCAATTAACAAATAGACAAATATTTTAAGCATCTACTATGTGACAGAAGCTGTGCTTGGCCATGGGGACACAAGGACAAGCCCTCAAGGAGCTTACATTCCATTTAGGGAGACAACATAAATACGGGTATGTAAAATAAATATAAGGACAAACTAAATTGGGAGTGAGGGGGTCTGGCAGAGTCCAGGATTCTTGACAATTTGTGAAGTTTCCCCAACTTTTTATTGTTAATTAGAGAAAATTACTCCCAATCATCTACTTTTAATAAATTTACAATGATTTAAAAAAGATTCTTATGGCTGCTGTTTACTGATCTTCAGGACATACTCTTTCTTTTATCAAAGAGCCTGGTTCACAGTCTAAGCAAAAGTACTGATACTCCCTCACGCATCCTAACCTCCCTGTTCCTCCATTTATTAATTTCCTGTGACCTACTTTTCCAACTCACCTCAACTCTGGTCGTACCCTTGATTGATCATGCCTGTCACCTCCCTTCTCAAAAAACTCTCCCTTGATCCAACCATCCTCACTATGGCGCCTTATCTCTCTTACTTTTTGTGACTAAACACCTCTAGAAGCCCCTCTATAGCAGATACCTTCATAATAATAATGATAAGTATAGAGGAAGCAAGGTGGTATAGTGGATAGTGCTTTGGGCCTGAAGTCAGGAAGACTAGAGTTCAAATTCTGTCTCAGACACTTCTTAGCTGTATGACCCCGTGTGACTTAACCTCTATTTGAATCAGTTTCCTAATATGTCAAATGGGGATAATAATAATAATACCATCTACTTTCCAGTTGCTATGGTGACCAAATGAGAGTGCACTTGTAAAGAGCTTGGCACCTATGCACTATGTCAATATTAGCTATTATCTTGCATTCACACACAAATGTACCACTTTCATTTCCACAAATACTGAAATTTCTTTAACTGATCAATCTGTTGTCATTCTACTGCTACCTCTTGCAATCCCAAAACACGTTCTTCATCTTCACCATGACCTCTAATTTTCCAATCCCTCAACTCCTTAGTTCTTTTCCAGGCCACCATCTTTTCACTACCTACACTCTGCTTTCTTCCCCATTCTAATCCTTTGGTGAACTAGTTCAACTCTTCACTCCCCTCTTTTCTCAGCTCCTTTGCCCCTTTATTCTATTGCTGGTCTTGTCCTACCAAGCCTCAGCCTTATATTAGTCCTACCATCTGCTGTCTTCATTTGGACTCACTTATTGTTAAATGAAGATGGAAAAAAATCACAAAACCATATTCACTGGGTCCACTATAAATTTATGTTATACAATCTCAACTGGGTCCTCACTGCAACAAGGCAATCTGTTTATACCCCCCACACACAAGTGGCTCATTATTATATCCATCAAAATGGCATTTCCAAACCTTGTCATTCCTCCTCAAACTCCCCATAGCTCCCCTCCCTCATCCTCTCAGCTGAGAACCTTGCATCATATTTCATTGAAAAGATTGAAGCCTTTTGCTGAGAACTCCCTCTTTTCCTCTCCTCCGCATCTCATGTCACTAAGATGCTTTGCATCACTTTTTCCTCCTTCACCACTGTCTCACGTGAAGAGAGGTTTGCCAAGGCAAACCCTTATATATTCCAAGTGACCCCATCTCATTCCATTTTCTCTAGCAGATTGTCCCCTCCATCATCCTCACTCTCTTACTTATATTCAATCTCTTCCTGTCTACTGTTTGTTTCCTTATTGCCTACAAACAGACCCATGTTTCCTCCCTCATTCCCCTCAAACCCTCACTCAATCTATTCACCCCTACTAGCTATCATTCTCTATCTCTTTTTTCCTTTTTTGGCTAAAACTCTTGAGAAGGCTATCTAAAATTGATGCCCCCACTTCCTTTCTTCTCATTCTCTGCTTAACTCATTGATCTCTGGCATCTTACTTCATCATTTGATGGAAATTGCTTTTCCCAAAGTTACTATTGATTTCTTAATTGCCAAATGTAATGACTTTTTAATCAATGATCATCTTTTAGGCCAACTTTTTGCAGCCCTTGACACTGTTGACCAACCTCTTTTTTGATATAATTTTCTCTCTGGGCTTTTGTGAAACTCCTGGTTCTCCTCCTACCTGTCTGACTACCCCTCCTTAGTCTCCTTTACTAGATCTTCATCCAGGTCATGCCTCTCAATCTGAGTGTCCCCTAAGACTTTGTCCTTCTCTTCAATCTCTCTTTTGCTTGGTGGTTTCATCAGTTCCCATGGATTCAACTACTATCTCTTTACAAATGATTCTTAGCTTTATTTGTCCATCCCTAATCTCTCTTCTGATCTCTAGTCAAGCATCTCCAATTGTCTTTTGGCCATCTTGAACTGTATGTCTCATAGACACCCTAATCTCAACATGTCCAAAACTAAACTCATTTTTACCCTCAAACATTCTATTCTTCCTAACTTTTCCATTACCATTGAGGATACCATAATCCTTCTAGTCATTTGAGCTTTCAACATAGGTGTAATTCTCTAGTCTTCATTCTGTCTCATCCCACCTAGCCAATCAGTTGCCAAGGCCTATTGATTTTACCTTTGTAACATCTCTTGTATATGCCCCCTTCTCTCTTCTGACATTGCCACTACATTGGTGCAGGCCCTCATCACCTCATCCCTGGACAATTATTACAATAGTTTGCTGATTGGCCTCTCTGCCTCAAGTTTCTCCCCATTCTCTACTTAGCTGTCAAATTGATCTTCCTAAAGCAAGAGTCTGACTATGTCACTTCTCCCTTCCCCAGTTCAATCACCTTCAGTAACTCCTTATTGCCCTGAAGACCCAATATAAAATCGATTTGGTTTATAAGCCCTTCATAACCTGGTCCCTTTCTACCTTTCCAGTCTTCTTATCCCTTACTCCCTCCCACATACTCTGAGATCCACTAACACCAGACTCTTTGCAGTTCCTTAAACAGCATATTCTATTTCCTGATTTTGTGCATTCTCACTGACTGCCCTCCTATGCCTGGAACTCTCTCTCCTGCCTCATCTCCTCCTCCTGGCTCTCCTGGATTCCTTCAAGTCTCAGCTAAAGTCCTACCTTCTGCAAGAAGCCCTTCATGTAATGTCTCCTCTCTGTTGATTATCTCCAATTTATCCTGAATATGGCTTTTGTTGTGCATAGTTGTTTCCACATTATCTCTCCCATTACACTGTGAGCTCTTTAAAATCAGATCTTTTTGCCTTTCTTTGTTTTCCTGGCACTTAGCACAGTGTACTTAGTATGTACTAGGCACTTAATAAATACTTGGCTAACTGATTGAGAGAGTGATTGATTTTTAGATTGAAGAATCAAATAAGAATGCAATTTGCTCTGCAGAACTGGTATGAATTGTCGCTTTTTCTTGGTGCTGGATCTTCCCAAGATTAGCTGCTCTGTATTCAATAAGAATTTAGAAAAAGGGCTAAACCAGCCATGGGGAACCTGTGGCCTGGAGGCCACATGTGGACCTCTAGGTCTTCAAGTTCAGCCCTTTGACTGAATCTAAACTTCACAAAATAAATCCTTTTATTAAGGATTTAATTTAGTGGCTAATGTTGCCCATTCAAGCACCAGTATGTCCATCATGCTTTTTTTTTTGTTAATTTGCCACCCTAAAGAGGAATCTACTGCTTTGGAAGTGACTTTGGATCTCCATAATCTATTGTACAGCAGTATGAAAAAGGCACAAAACTTCTAAACCAAAATATTTGACTAACAGAGCAAAGAAATCTACATGGTTTTAGAACTCACCATATGAAGTTTTCCTAATAGGGTTGAGAGTTTACAAATTCTCAATATAACATGCCCACAGTCTGGGAAGTGGTAGTGTCTCTTGGGGTTTTTCTTCTTAGTTCCTAGACATGGTTTTTCTGCTGTTGCAGCTGCTGTGTCTCCCCTGTGCACCCCTTTCCTTACACTAGCTTTCCCCTACACTGGGTGAGGTTAGAGAAAAGAGAGGCAGATAGGAAATTTTTAAAAAAATCTAGGAGGTGGGGGGTGGAGCCACGATGGAGGAGTAAAAGCAGTGACTTGCTTGAGCTCTCCCCCAAACCCCTCCAGATACCTATAAAAAATGGTTCTAAACAAATTCTAAAGCAGCAGAAACCCACAAAAAGACTGAGTGAAACAAATTTCCAGCCAAAGACAGACTGGATAGTTGATCAGAAAGGCATATTGTGATGGGCAGGGAGAGGAGCGCAGTTCAGCATGGGTGCACAGGCACCAGAGGACTGAATCACAGGCAGCTGTGGCGGTTTCCAGACTTATCAACCCATGAACACCAAAGACAACTTAGAAGGTCAGTGGGAAAAGTTTGTGTCTGTGGTGAGAGAGAGAAGCGAGGTGGTCTCAGCCCCAGTTCCAGAGCTTGGCCCTGGGGCAGTGGCTGCCTCCTGAGCTTCTGGCCCACTGACTGAGGGGGAATCCAATGGCTGATCACAGGGGGATTGCAGGGATCTCTCTGCTGGTGCAGGATTCTCTTGCTTTGACCATGGTTGGATCTGGGTCACAGTTCTGGGTGGCAGTCCTGAGGAAAGAAGGAGCGCTGGCCTGGTAGAGCTTGTAGTGGCTGTAAAGAGGAAATCCTCACAGTTCCAAGACAGAAAAGAGTGCTTGTGGTCACTCACAGAGCAGAGCACAGGAGAGGAAAGGAGTAAACACCTCGCCCTTGATCATAGCAACTGAAAATTTGCAGGTCCCTAGAAGTATCTCTGAAAACAGCTGCACAAAACCCCTGAAGCTTGGGACAGTATATTCTCCACACTGGAAACAGACTCCTACCTTAACAAAGAGTATATAACTCAAGTAATTGGCCAGGATCATGAGCAAGCAGTGCAAAAAGAGTCAGACTATATTATCATACTTTGGTGACAAAGAAGATCAAAACATACAACCAGAAGAAGGCAATGAAGCCAAAGCTCCTACATCCAAAGCCTCCAAGAAAAATATGAATTGGTCCCAGGCTATGGAAGAGCTGAAAAAGGATTTTGAGAAGCAAGTAAGAGAAGTAGAGGAAAAACTGAGAGTGATCCAAAAAAATCACGAAAAACAAGTCAACGGCTTGCTAAAGAAGACCCAAAAAAATACTGAAGAAAATAACACCTTAAAAAATAGCCTAACCCAAATGGCAAAAGAGGTCCAAAAAGCCAATGAAGAGAAGAATGCAGCAAAACAGGCCAAATGGAAAAGGAAGTCCAAAAGCTTACTGAAGAAAATACTTCCTTAAAAATTAGAATGGAGAAATCGGAAGCTAGTGACAAGTTGAGAAATAAAGGCACTGTAACATTAATCCAAAAGAATGAAAAAATAGAAGAGAATGTGAAGTATCTCATTGGAAAAACAACTGACCTGGAAAATAGATCCAGGAGAGAGAACTTAAAAATTATTGGACTATCTGAAAGCCATGATCAAAAAAAGAAAAAGCCTAGACATCATTTTTCAAGAAATTATCAAGGAAAACTGCCCTGATATTTTAGAACCAGAGGGCAAAATAGAAATTGAAAGAATCCCCTGATCACCTCCTGAAAGAGATCCCCAAAGGAAAACTCCTAGGAGTATTGTAGCCAGATTCCAGAATTCCCAGGTCAAGGAGAAAATATTGTAAGCAGACAGAAAGAAACAATTCAAGTAGTGTGGAAACATTTAGCACCTTCTACATTAAGGGTCCAGAGGGCATGGAGTATGATATTCCAGAGGGCAAAGAAGATAGGACTACAACCAAGAATCACCTACCTAGCAAAACTGAGTATAATCATTAATGGTAAAAAATAGTCATTCGATGAAATAGGGAACTTTCAAGCATTCCTGAGGAAAAGACCAGAGCTCCATATAAAATTTGACTTTCAAATGCAAGACTCAAGTGAAACATGGAAGAGGTAAACAGGAAAGAAAAATCATAAGAGACTTATTAAGGTTGAACTGTTTACATTCCTGCAGGGAAAGATGGTATTTATAACTCATGAGTCCTTTGTCAGTATCAGGGTAGTGGGAGTGAACAAATTATATGTATGTATATACATAGATAGATAGAGGGCACAGGGTGAGTGGAAGATGAAGGGGTGATTTCTGGAAAATAAAATTAAGGGGTGAGAGAGGATTATACTGGGAGAAGGAGAAAGGAAGAAGTAGAATGGGGTAAATTATCTCACATGAAACAGACAAGAAAAGGCAATGGAGAGGAAACAGGGAAAGGTGAGAGGGAATGAGTGAGTCTTATTCTAATAGGATTTGGCTTGAGGAGGGAATAACATACATAATGGGGTATGGAAATCTATCTTACCCTACAGGAAAATAAGTGGGGAAGGGGACAAGAGAGCAGGGGGTTGCTAGAGGGGAGGACAGATTGGGGGAGCGGATAATCAAAAGCAAACACTTCTGATGAGGGACAGGGTCAAAAGAGAAAATAGAATAAATGAGGGGTAGGATAGGATGAAGGGAAATACACTTAGTTTTTCACAACAGGACTACTATGGAAGTGTTTTGCATGACTACACATCTATAACCTATATTGAAATGCTTGCCTTTTCAATGAGGGTGGGTGGGGAGGGAGGGAGAAAATTTGTAACCCAAAGTTTTAAAAACATATGTTAAAAGTAAAAAAAAATAAAAAAAATCTAGGAAGTGTTTTAGAGTTTCATCTTGGCTCATTCATTGATTTAACAAATATTAATTAATTGCCTATAAAGTGAAAACAGTCCCTGCCCTCAAGGAACTTTCATTCTATTGAAGTTATCCAAAGTATTCAGACCTGAGAAATGTTTGGTCCTGAGATGTTTGGATGCAGGAGAGCTTACTGTAATGAGACACATTTGACATAGCCTACAGCTAAAAGAAAACGTTCATTTAGTTTGGCTTACATAAGATAAGCAAAACTGTGTGATGTTATATAATGTGATTGGAGATCATCTGTTAAAATAAGTGAAAGTCACTTGAACTGATGTTCCAATTTATTCTTAACAGACGAGTGCAAATAGGAAGGGCAAGGCTGAGACAGGATAACAAAGGAGTAAGTTTAGTTTTTACTCATGTGAAAGTTTCCTTTAAAATCACATGACAGGAAAGTGGATTCTTTTGGCAGTGAGTTTGTAAGCTTCCCTGGTAGATTACTATGCTGAGCACTTAGGCTAGAAAGGCCAAGGCTATGCGTGTATCTCTGATATCACAACTCTCATAAACTGGAATACACAAGAGCTAAGGAAGAAGGATGGGGTGTTTAGTTTAGTTGAATTTCCTGGTTAATTAAAGGTTATCAAGAAATCCTCTTTTGGTTCAGCCCTTGTTGCCAAAAATCATTCTAATCTATATCAATCAGTCAATAATAATAACAGTAATAATAATAATAATAATTCAGCATCCTGAATAAGTGAAACTTTGCATATTGAGTTTGTGCAGTGCCTCAGTGTCATCCATCTGAGCATAATTTTTCTTTACGTTGGGCTATAGATGTGATTATTGGTGGTGTAGGAAATTGGAAGGCACCTGTACCAATCTTAAAATCTATGGCTGGTGCATAATAAATACTGTACCAGTCCAAATATAAAGCCCTAACATGGGTCACATTTCTAAGATGAGCTCTCCTAGAAAAGAGATACTTAAATCTACCTTGAAAAAAATTACGCAATATCTTCAATCTATTTATTGTGAAAGCTTTAAAAAAAATTTTTTTTTCCATTTTGGAGACATTTTATCATCACTGCTTTCTTCATCTTTGTTATTTCTGTTATTTTCCTTTCAGATTTCTTCTCCGTCTTCTCTCCTATCTTGATTAAAAGGCAATTTTTTTTAAGTCATGCCTGATAGTCAGGTGATTTTCCCCCCCACCCATATTTTCGAAAATAATTTAAATATGCTAAAGATACATACAGTTACTGAGGTTTGATCTTGAATCATAGTCTTTCTAATAACATCATTATCTGTGCTTGCTTGGCTAAATCACTTCTGCTTTCTGGCCTCTGTTTCCTCATCATCAGGATAAGGTAAGACCAAGTACACGTGTGGCAGAGAGGAAAAAGCATTGATTCTGTAGTCAGAAAACCTGATCTTGACTCCTGGTTCTGCCACTTACTATATGGCACATAGTAGGTGCTTAATAAATTCTGTTTTACTTGACTTTTATGACTTTAGACAAGTCACTTTTTTTTTCTATTGGTCTTGGTTTCCTCATCTATAAAATGAGGAAATGGACCAGATGACCTCTAATTAAATTTTCTTCCAGTTTGGAATCTTTTGACCCTATCTAGGATACCTAGGGTGTGGATAGAGTGCCAGGCCTAGAGTCAAGAAAACTTGAGTTCAAATCCTGTCTCAGATACTTACTAGCTGTATGACCCTAGGCAAGTCACTCAACCTTGTTTGCCTAAGTTTCTTCAATTGTAAAATAAGCTGGAGAAGGAAATGGCAAATCACTTCAGTATCTTTGCCAAGAAAACCTCTCAAAAGAGGTCATGAAGAGTCAGACATGACTGAAAAATGACTAAATAACAGCAGGGTACTAGAAGGCCATATAGGCCTCATTCAAGTTTTGTACAAGCTAGAATAGTGAGAAATCTTCTGTTTATATTGGATCAATGTGGTAGTTGTTGATTAACTGATTATCTCTGTCTCCTAAGAGGAGAGTAGAAAAAAAACATGTCTAGTAAAGGATTGTAGCTAGTTGGGCTCTGAATAACTGCGATCTTACTTTACAAGTAAGATATATTCAACTACTGTATGATTACAAAGTGAAGAAATTGACTTTTCTGCATGATTCATTACTTTGTACATTAACCTTGTGGGTTATACACACATGTAGATAGTCAGATGTCAGTGTCCTGGCATTTCTGTTCTGGCCACTGTGTATGTTGGGTGCTGTTAGCATTTTTTTTTTTTTTAAATTTTTTTTTTTCACTGTTAGCATTTCTAAAAGATGACTTTGAAATCCGGAAAAGGGTTAAAGTATGTCCTGTTGCCCCAGAGCCAATTGTTTTAAACCTTGCTTTTAATGTGCTATAGTACTTCTCTGTAGGTCGGCTAGGTAGTGCGATGGACAGAGTACTGGGTCTGGAGTCAGAAAGACTCATCTTTCTGAGTTCAAATCTGGCCTCAGACACTTACTAGCTGGGTGACCCTGGCAAGTCACTGAACCTTGCTTGCCTCAGTTCCTCTCCTGTAAAATGAATGGGAGAAGGAAATGACACATCACTCCAGTATCTCTGCCAAGAAAATCCCAAATGGGGTCAGGAAGAGTTGGACATGACTGAGAAGACGCAACAACAACAAAACGCTCCTCTGTATTACCTTCTCCCCTCCCCATCTTCCATGCCTGTTGGCACTCTCACACATGATTTGGGTTCCTCAGAACCGCTTCTTTTGGTTCGAAGATACTCTGGGGGTCTGCACTCCTAAAACATTAGCTTGTGATCCCCTACTAGTGCACTTACTTACACAAGTATACTTTATATACTTTTAGTAGTCAACTAGTAGATAAAATTAGCTCAAAGAAAAGACATTTACTATAACAGCATAATAATAAGTTGCTATAAGACATTCTTCCATAAACATGGGGCATTCTCTCTTATAAATAGGGGCAGTGTCAGTGGGAAGAGTCAACATATGTATGGAGTACACTGGTTGCAAGGCACCCATGTGGCCAGGCACCTCACACCTCAGGTATGTCCGGGACTTCGTGTAGTACAACAACCTTTCTTTTTTTGTGACATCCTCATTATTTCCTTGTCTCTGCTGGTTGTATTTCTTGGCTGGGGTCCCTGAGTTTGCTCCTTTCTGTAGCTTATCTCCTGACTACCATGGCTAATTCTCTTCTCCCGTGGCTCTCTTTTCTGTTGCCACAGTATTTGTAACTAATTTTGGAGGTGATTTGATTATTTCTTCCCAGAGTCTAATGAAAACATATTGGGGGACAGTTAGGGTGTGTTGCTAGCCCTTGGATTAATAGGAAGTAGATCTCTCAGGAAGAGATGACCAACCTAATGTCAAGAGGTAAGAAGGACAATAAGATTAGGAGTAAACTAGATAGTACTGTGGCTAGAATGCTGAGCCTGGAGCCAGGAAGACCTGAGGTCAAATTTGGCCTTAGACTCTCCCTGTGGGACCCTGGGAAAATTACTTAACCCTGTTTGTCTCAGTTTCCTCATGTGTAAAATGAGCTGGAGAAGGAAATGGCAAACCACTCAAGTGTCTTTGCCAAAAACCCCCCCAAAAACCCCAACCCCAACCCAAATGGGGTTAAGAAGAGTCTTTGCAACTGAAACTACTGAACAGCCACAACAATAGAAGCAGCAGCAGCAGCAACAACAACGTTTTAGTTTCCCACCTGCAAATAGCGCTGCTGATGCTCCTGTGGTCCAGACCAGGAGTAAGTAGACTTCCAAAGGAGCCTGGGACAGGTAATCTTGTGGAGGGATGGATGGATCCTCATCCTGACTAAGTCTCTGTTTATTCAGAGGCTGATGAGTTGTAAACAATTCAACTAAAAATGTATTAAGTACCTGTTTCATGTAGAGTAGTGCACTGGGATATGGGAGAGAGGAAAAGTTTGGATAAGCAGTTTAGGGATGTAAGGCAAAAAAAAAGAAATTGTAATAAATTGCGAAGGGAAGCAGACAGACAGCATTAAAAATATCCTAAGTATTTTTTTTTTTTTGGTTTCTGTCTAGTTTCAACAATGTCACCAGAATGGTTTTTAGGGAGGTTCTTTTGGTGAAAAGGCAGTGGAGTGTTTGCTTTAAGGGATTACACTTTTGCCTTGATCTGTTTCCAGTAAGCATTGTTTAATTATTCACCAGTATAGAACTTGTAGCTTTAAACATCCTAAACAACAGATATATCCTTATGTACTGTATGAAATGCACTTCAGCAGTCACAGGATTTTTTTGGTCCTAGGACAATATGACACATATAGAAATAACTATAATTATAACATAGTATATAATATATTCATAAGAGAAATGTAGCAAAGTGCTGTAAATTCAGGGGTGGGGGTGTGTTGGAAGGGAAGTCATGTTCAACTGAGAGAAATAAGGAAGTCTCCATGGGGCCATTTGACTTGGAGAGAAATTTGAAGAGCTCTGGTCTTTGGCCAGATCAGGAGGGGGAAATTCCAGGCTTTCTTTGCTGATTTATAGGGCACCTAGGGAGGCTTTAGTGCCCTGTATGGATGGAAGATGACAGAAATGAGAAGAAAGAAGCAAAAAGTAGTTTAGCTAATTGTACTAAAATCCTTATTATGGCTGTGAGAGCTGTGATGGTTGGACTATGAGGAAAACTGAGTGAATTGTGGTACTGGAGAAGACTTTTAAGAGTCTCTTGGAAAGCAAGGACATCAAATTAGTCAATACTTAAAGGAATTAATTCAGACTACTCATTGGAGGGACAAAGACTGAAGCTGAAGCTCAAATACTTTGGCCACATAATAAGAAGATAGGACTCATCAGAAAAGACCCTGATGTTGGGAAAGATTGAAGGCAAAAGGAGAAGGGGATGGCCGAGGATGAGATGGGTAGTATCGTGGAAGCAATGAAGATGAGCTTGGACAGACTTTGGGAGACAGTGGAACATAGCAGCGCCTGTTATGCTTTGGTCCGTGGGTCATGAAGAGTCAGACATGACTGAACAACTAATGCTAGGAGGAGACTTAAGCATACGCCACACAGAAGCAAAACACATTGTAGCAAACTTAGAATCATAAGGCATAGAGCTGGAAGGGACCTTACAGGTCATTGAGTCCAGCTTCCTGATGTTGCAGTACAGGAAGCTAAGGCTCATAGAAATAACAGGTGGCAGAGTTGGGATTCAAGCCCAGGTCTTCCGGATTTCAAATTGAGTGTGCTTTCCACTACACTACACTTTCATTCAAGGGGAAATAACTTACAGGGACCCTGGTGTGCAAAAATGTATTTATTCAGTTATCATAAGTGACACTGGGAAATATTTGTGGAACATTGAGATACTATGGTATGTTGTAAGACTTAGATTATTGTGAATTGTCTGTTGCAAATGGCATCACATTGATTTATCTTTTCTTTTAATAAAACATCCTTCTGATGTTGGGAACAAATAGGAAAGTTGGTGCCATCTTGTTGAACTATTCAGTGAAAAAATCTTTTCAGGATTTTTTTTGAGGTGATTGAATAGGACACATATCCCATAGGACTCTGGGCATTTTTCACGTAAGTGTGACATATACATTTCAAAAGAAGAAAACTAAAACAATGAAAACAATATCTCCAAATTTAAAAGAGGATGAAAGAAAGCATGACATACAGAAGGATCACTAAGCAGGGGATTATTAGGTCAGGGTTAGAGCCTTGAGTCTGCTGCTAACTGCCTCTAACTAGACCCTGGATAAGTCCCTTAAACTTTTTAAGGTTGTTTTCTCCTTTGTAAGATGATCACTAAGATTCCTTCTGTGTTAAATGCTTTACAAATATTATCTCATTTGATCCTCACAACAACCATGGCAGGTAGGTGGAATTATTATCCCCAAACAGCAAAAAAGAGGAACACCTCTATATAACAAGAACAGAAAAATGGGGGCAGCTAGGTGGCATAGTGGATAGAGCACTGGCCCTGGATTCAGGAGGACCTGAGTTCAAATCTAGCCTCAGCCACATAATACTTACTAGCTGTGTGACCCTGGGCAAGTCACTTAACCCCATTGCCTAGCCAAAAAACAGTGACGACAACAACAACAACAAAAACCAAGAACAGAAAAAGAGCAATGCATATGAAACTGTGAATCCCTATTACATACAGCTTGTAATTTTTGAAATATATAGCAAATTGAATATATTAGGTGCAAAGCTGTCCTGCTTATCTGTGTCTCCCTCTGAAATTCTAAATACCAACAAAGATGAATACTTCCATATGCAAAAAAATAGAAAAAAAAGTATATGAAACTACAAATCTCTAATATGTGCACCTTGGATTTTTGAAAGTGCACATAATAAATTGAACATATGAGTAGAAAGGCTGCCCTGCTTGTCTGTATTCTTCTAAAACTTCTTTTCTGAGCATTTAAAAAATGCTTTAATGACACTTTTCACAGGACCGTGGAACTAGAGCTGAGAGGGAGCTCAGAGGCCATCTAGCTGAGCATTCTCATTTGACAGATGAAATTGAGGACTTGTTAAGTGACTTGCTAAGATTACACAGGTTGTAAGTGTCACAGTAGGATGTGAATCCAGGTCCTCTTATTCTAGAACAAGAGCTTTCCCCATTGTGCTACACTGCCTCCCCTCTTTTCCTTCTTCCTTCCTTCCTTCCTTCCTTCCTTCCTTCCTTCCTTCCTTCCTTCCTTCCTTCCTTCCTTCCTCTCTCTTCCTTCTCTCTCTCTCTCTCTCTCTCTCTCTCTCTCTCTCTCTCTCTCTCTTTCTTTCATTTTTTCTCACTAATTTTAAATAGTCCTCATCTCCCTACCCCTTCCATCCCTCACCCTCAAATGAAAAAAAAATCTCTTTTGTAACAAATAATAATAATGAAGAGAGACACAGACTATGTCTGAATATGTATGTCTTATTATTCACCTCAAATACATCGCCTCTCTATTAGGCAATGGGTAGAATTCTTTATCATAGTTCCCCTGGAGTTATGGCAGGTCATTGCATTGATCAGAGTTATCAAGTCTTTCGAAGTTGGTCTTCTTTTCAGTGTTGTAGTAGTTATAAATTGTTCTTCTGGTTCTCCTTATGTCACTCTGCAGCAGTTCATATGTTTTCCCAGAATCCATCCCTTTGGTTAATTCTTAAAGCACAATGATATCCCATTACATTCATATACTAGAAATTATTTAGCATTCCCCAGTTGATAAGCATCCCCTTCATTTCTAGTTCTTTGCTACAACAAAAAGTATTGCTATGAATATTTTTGTATATATGGATTCTTTTTTTTTCTTTCTTTGGAAGTATTTGCCTAGTGGTGGCATCAGTGGATCAAAGTTTACGCTCAGCTTAGTGTTTTTTATGTATAGTTCCAAATACTTTCCAGAATAGTTGGACTAATCCACAACTACACCAACAGAGTGTTACTCTTCTCCCACTTCCTTTTCAAACACTGTCATTTTTGATTTTTGTCATCTTTGAAAAATCTGAGAGTATGAGATGGAATCTCAGAATTATTTTAATTTACATTTCTCATTTTGGTAATTTAGAGTATTTTTGTCATTGTTGATTGCTTGGATTTCTTCCCTTGAAAACTGCAACATTGATACCTTTTAACCAGTTATCATTAGGGAGTGGGTCTTGTTTTTATATAGCTGAATCAATTTCCTATTTATTTTGCATATTGGACTTTTACCAGAAAAACATGCTGTGAAGATATTTTCTCCCAGTTAACTATTTCTCTTCTAGTTTTAGCTGCTTTGATTTAGGTTGTACAAAACCTTTTCAATTTTTGTGAAATCAAAACTGTCCATTTTGTCTCCTTTTTTATTGGTCAAGAGCTTTTCCTTTATCTGGAGGTGTGAAAGGTGGTTCCATTCCTGTTCCTCTAATTTGTTTTTGACAAATTCCCTTTATATCTAGGTCCCATAGCAATTTGGTACTTATTGCGATACATGTTGTTATGTTGGTTTAAAGACAATTTTTACTATACCATTTTTCAATTTTCCTAAAGATTTTGTCAAAGTAGGTTCTTATTACAGTTATTGGAGTTTATTGAATGTTATGTTCATTTGCTTTAGTATGATGTGTACTTGATATATTCTACTTACCATCTTAATTTTAAACCAGTACCAAATAGTTATAATGATTACTTCTTTGCCATATAGCTTCAGATCTGGTACTGCAAAACTCGCTTCTTTCCCTCTTTTTCCAGCACTTCCCTTGAGATTCTTGAACTTTTGTTCCTTCAAATAAATTTTATTATTTTTTCTATCTCTATAGGGTAATCCTTTGGTAGTTTGGTTGGTATGGTCCTAAATAAAAATTTCATTTAGATAGTATTGTAATTTTTATTATGCCATTTTTGCAGGTTCTAGGATCACCATCTTACCACACAAATGTGCAACTCTTCCTTCTGTGAGACAGGGACCAGAAATTTTCTGCCTGGATTTTCTGAGAAAAGTGTATATGAGAAAGAGCTAGGGTTACAACAGCTCTGAAGATAAAACAGGTTGTCCCTTGAGGAAACTATGCACCTTGTTTGACTTCAGACAAATAGCTATCCCTTCAAAATCCCTTTTTCCCTCATCTCCTCAGATACATTTAATGCTCCTGGCACAGCTTTTAGCAATAAAAGTTATCTTGTGATCTCAGAGCAAATGCATCAAACACTTATTAAACACCTAGTATATGTAAAGCACTATGCAAAGTGCTAAGAATAAAAAAAAAAAACATGCAACAGTCCTTGCTGGTGCACATCTGTAATCTGTTACAGAGGAGGTTCATGGTGGCGGATCTTTTGCACTTTGGAGTTCTGAGTGGCAGTGGATTGAACTGATGGGCCAGTGGTATCCTGGTAAATGTTTGATGTGAAAAAAAAATGTTTAATGTGATTTCCTGAAAAAAAAGTACACACTATTAACTTTTAAGTTTACTCTATAATATTAACATTTTCTCCATCACTCTAAAGTATAGACAATCAACAAAATAAGTCAAGCCCCGATTTGTAGTGATCTCTAGTTCCTGCGGTTTAAATGCTCACACTAAAAATTTAACAATCCTCTCAAGAGCTGTTTTGAACTGGTTCCATCACAATCCTGTGATCAAATGTCCAGTTTGTAGAGAACTAATAAAGTGAGCCCCAGAAAGTTGGGGGCCATCAGGCTGCTTATGGAGGGTCCAGGGTCAGAAAACAGAGCAGGTCAAAAGCGCCTGAGCTGGTTAGCAGTGGGATGAAGCCCATTAGTAGTGGCTGTATTTCCAAGCTGGGAGACATAGAGTCTACCACACACATAAAAAAAGATACATTCCATAATTGGCACCCCAGATAAGTACAACACAAGAAAGAGATGGAAAGATTGGAAGTTCTATAAAGTACTTTGTTTGGTGTCAGAAAGAGCTGAGTTCAAATCCTGCCTCAGATATTTACTAGTTTTGTGACCCTGGTGAACTCCCTTAACCTCTGTGTGCCTCCATCTCTCCATCTGTAAATTGAGGATAGTAATATCACCTATCTCCCTGGTTTGTTCTGAGGAAAAAATGAGATAATATTTGTAAAGAGCATTGCAAACTTTAAAGTACTACATAAATATTAGTTGTTGTTCTATCATGTCCTATTCCTCATGACCCCATTTGGGGTTTTCTTGGCAAAGATACTGGAGTGGTTTGCTATTTCCTTCCCTAGCTCATTTTATAGCTGAGGAAACTGAGGCAAATAGGGTTAAGTGACTTCCCCAGGGTCACACAGCTAATAAGGGTTTGAGGTCATATTTGAACTCAGGTCTTCCTGACTCCAGGGCCAGCGCTCTATCCATTGAGCCATCTAGCTGCTTTTCCTGATGCAGTCAGTACTTAATAAATGCTCTATCCATTTTTCTAGTTAATAAGTAGTATATTCATACTTTTTCCAAACTTATAATCCCTGATCAAGTTAAGGGATGCCAACATACTATGATAATGAAGAAAAACCTGATTATTAATGATAATTCTCTACTCAATAATCTTATGAGAACCACTGAGTTTTCAGGAAAAGCAGAGTCAGTCAGTGAGTTTTTACTAAATCTGCCAAGAGCTTATGATCTGATGAGGTAGACAAGACAGATAAGCATGCATTCAATAGAAATGTATATAGCTCATAGAAACTTATGATCACAGATTTAGGGCTGTAAAAGATGTCAGAGGTTATTTTGTCTAATCCCCTATTTTACAGATCAAAGAGACTGTGACTCGCTCAAGGTCAAATAGGTAGTAAGCATGAGAAGTGGGATTTGAAACCAGGTCCTCTGATATTATAGCCAGTGCTCTTTCTGTTATATGAAACAAAGATGAGTGAATTAAGGAAAAAAAGAAAAAAAGTACCTCTTACACATAAAAAAGGGGGAAAAGACTTATTTGTACAAAAATATTTATAGCAGCTCTTGAGGTAGCTAGGTGGTACAGTGGATAGAGCTCTGGCCTTGGAATCAGGAAGACCTGAGTTCAAATCCAGCCTCAGACACTTGACACTTACTAGCTGTGTGACCCTGGGCAAGTTGTTTAACCCCGATTGCCTCACCAAAAAGCAAAAAAAAAAAAAAGAATTAGGGATGAAGGATGGCTTCTATTGATGGAGTGGGGTAGGGACTATTCAAAGCTTTTTGGAGAATATAGCTCTTATGTTATACTAATCAGAGCAGAGCTTCCAATCCAGAAATAGCCAGTCTTGTGTAATGGAAGGAGCAAACTGTGGTCCACCATACTTTTGTAATCTTGTTTAAAAAAAATTGTGGTCTTTCCTGGAACTCTGATAAGCAAAGTTCCATTTGGCAGGCCAATAGAAGTTCAGCTGGGAAAGTATCTGCCTAGCACCGGCATCCTTTGGATTGAAAGAAGGCAGGAGGTTTTACACTGAAATGTCTGTCTTCTGTATACTCTACAGCAGAAATGTACAAATGGCCTATGTCCTTTCTGGGAAAAGATTGATACACAAAGCAGGTGTTATCCATAATCTATATCATAGTCTAGATACAGTTATTTTATTGTAGAGAGCAGGAAAGTGAACAATTATTTGTTAATTATTTAAACCTGAGAGATTATCTCTTCATTTCCTATTAGAATGACTTTTGTGTTCATACCTTCTAACAAATGAGTGTATTTCTAATATAGTGTTAGAAATGCCCTTGGCAGCCAATCTCCTCAGAAAGAGACTCTGCAGATATAGTTGGTCAATTATTTAGGATACAGGCTCATAACTTCCTGTCTTAAGCCTGAGTTGAGTTAAATAGAACTTTCAATATCCATCCCTACAAAGATTTCTTTATTGTAATTTTCAATTCAAGAGGTATGGGAATGGAGGACTGACCTTGGAGTGAGGTGGCCTGGCTTCAAGTCCTGTGTCCGACACATATGTGTAGTCTATGTTGTCTCCCCCTTTAGAATGTAAGCTCTTTGAGGACAGAGACTATTTAATCTGTGTTTGCATCCCTAGTGATAATATCTATATGTTATGTATGTATTATATACATATTGAGAGAAATGATTATTAATAATCAATATTTGGGGAGATCCAGTGTTCCCCCTTTTTCTATAGTCCTCATTTCAAAGTTCAGCCTCTTGAAGGACATGACTGATAATGAGATTGAATTAACTGTCCCCAAGCTTGGTCAGGCCCCACCCTACTCAGATTTGGGAAGGGATAAATTCTTTGATTGGGTTGCCCAAAGCTGTTGGTGGTCTGGGAGTAGAGATAGTCTCTTTGTCCAAGAGTGACATGATGTCACTCTCTCAGCCCCTCACTGAAGTGAGCCCACTTCTATTGTAATATTCACTCTCTCATTAATTGTTAACCAGAGTTGATTGCCACTCTCTGGAATACCCACTTTTCCTAGGGCATATAAGCCATGAGCCAGCCACCATGAGCATCTTTGGCATTCAAGAGTGCCACTGACCTCTTTTAGTAAATTGTTAGCATTATTAATAAATGACTATTTATCTAGAAATTATGTCTCTTGAACTTTTTAAATGTCACAAACACACACACACATATAATATAAACTTACATGTGTATATGTGCATATTTGTTATTACTAGACAGCCAGTGTAGCATAATGGATAGAGTTGGCCTCAGAGTCAGGAAGACTTGGGTTGAAGACCTGCCTCTGACATATATTGGCTCTATGACCCTCAGCAAACATCTAAGACTGTAAATTGCAGGGGATGTGCTGGCTTGCATAGGTAGAGGGAATTTCCTTATCAGGGAGTTCCCTATATCAATGACATCACAGGCCTGGTATGTTCTGGACCCTCCTCCAGCCTCCCCCTCTCCCTCCACCATTAATATACACATATAGGAACTTGTCCAGCCTGTTTTATGGAGGTTTTTCCAACTCTGGTTATGAAAGAATTTATAAAAAAAAAAAGGGGTCCATAAATGTGGCCTATGCAAATCTCAGAGCCAGCTCAGTCTTGGGACCCAATTATCCAAATTGTAAAGCCGTTCTCTCCCTCCCCCACTGTACACAAGTGCTAGCTTTGAATGGAAAGGAAATACTTGTCATAGCTCCATTTCCTCTCTTGGGCACAGCCAACTGCTAAAAAAAGAAGCAAGAAGAACAAAGCATCTTAGAGTTAGAGGTACAGATGTCATTTACAAAAAAAAAGGTAAAGGAGAAAAACAAGCAGGAGCCCACAGGAAGAGTCTCAGACAAGAGTACTCCAAAGAGACTCATGCACTGGGGTGGAATATGAAACTAGAGGAGGCATCACAACCCGTTGCTGGGAACCTTATTTGTTCCCCAGAGCTAAAGCTGGAAGGGATCTTGGAGCATATCTAATCCAATTGCCTCACTTTGTAGATGAGAAAATTGAGGTCCAGAGAGATTAAATGACTCAGGTAATGTGGCAGAACCATCTGCTTATTGTGTCTTCCCTTCTTATTTCTAGAGCAGAAAGCTCAGAGGAGTGAGGACATGGAAGGAAGTCTCACTTAGAATTTTAGGCATCTTATCTTAGCGTATCATTGGAGTATTTGGCTTCTTTTCAGTGAGAGCAAGGTAGCATACAATAAGGGGGACCTGCCTCTCCTCATAACACACACACACACATACACACACACATACACACACAATACATCCATAGTTGTAGCTTTTCAGAGAGGCACTTGGAAGCCAGGGCTCCTGGAGAATTCCACTGGCAAAAATGATATTGACTCATTGTAGAATTGTGGCCAGATCAACCTAGCTTTGTGTATTAAAACTAATGATAATAAAACTGGACAGAATAAGGTTTAACCCTTAAAAGCTACTAGTTGGTTATATATATACATATGTGTGTATATATATACTATATCTATCTCTCTATCTACCTATATCTATCTATCTGTCTATCTATCGATAGATCTATACACACACATCCCACCTCCCCATATATATATATATGTGTATGTGTGTGTATACATATATATATATATATATATATATATATATATATATATATATATATATATATATATATATAATGTTGTTAAGTCATTTCAGTTTTGTTGGTCCCTTTTTGATCTCATTTGGGGTTTTCTTGGCAAAGATACCAGAGTGGTTTGTCATTTCCTTCTCCATCTCCTTTTACAGATGAGGAAACTGAGGCAAACAGGGTTAAATGACTTGCTTAGAGTCACACAGCTAATAAATGTCTAAGGCAGGATTTGAACTCAGGTCTTTCTGATGTCTTACGTACTTCACCATCAAACTGCCCAATACATAGGGACCATCTCTAGTCATCCTGATCTATATCTTGCCACTGGACCTAGATGGCTCTGGAGGAGAAAGTGAGGCTAGTGACCTTGTACAGCCCTCCCTCACTTAAATCCAATTTACTTGCAAGGCATGTCATCTTCTTGATGTCATGGTCCTCTTCGAGAACGAAGGACAAACAGCAATAGGCTAATACACACACACAGAGACACACATACAGACACCCCCCCCACATATACACAGAGTATGTGTCTATACATATACACACATATATGTATACACATATTAACACATACATGTACACAGATACGTTTTTAATGATTAGGCTGGTTATGGTCTACATTTATAAAGTCTAAGCAAATATGTTGCATTCCTTTAAAGTCTTTGGGCAAAATGCTTAACCTTATATGCCAGTATCTTTACCTATTTGTATTATATATGTCTGGGCATTGTCCAAGATACTCATTGTTCCCCCTGATGAACAAAATTCTGTTGCTTTTTCTCAACAGAAAGACTGGATGATCAACAGTGGATAAGAGCACAGCAAAGCATTTTTCAATTAAATTCCAAAGGATTTATTAAATGCTTACCATCAGAGTCCATTGCTGATACTGAGGGGCCTTTGTAGAATGGACTTTTATTTGATGGTTTCAAGGGAAATTCTCAAAGGAAAAAAAACAACACATAGTTGAACTATAGATACTCAAGAAGAGGTAGGCCAGAACTACAAAGGGAGGGTTTTAGGGTAGTCCTTTAACCTGCCCCCTCCTTTTATGCTTTATGGATAAGATGGATACCACTAAGTCTACACACTCTTCCCCCTACCCCTCCACACTAATCCAAAAGCAAGCATCCAGAGATGTCACCAGGGAACCTTGCACAATGGTCTTCAGGCCATGGCAAGAAGAGGGTGTCCTTGCTTCAGGATAATTCAGGCAGCTGCATGGTCCACATAGCTCCTGGATCAACCATGGATGTCATGTCCAATTCCAGAGCAGAAACACCCAGGCTTTTACTTTTTTTAAATAAGAAGAGTCCCCATTCTTCTAGGAAACTGGAAGTTTCTAACCTAGAATGTTCCAGGGGTAGACATTTGCAGAGTTGGAGGGATATTAGGTGAGGGACTGTGTCTGGAGAAGGAATACAGGCAGGAGAGAGTGGTACCAGGCTGGAGGAGAACAACACTTAGGAATAAATAGTATGTTGGAGAAAGAAAGGCTAATGTGGAAAAACCAGAGCCTTTTTTAGACTACAGTTCCTACTTTGTGCAAGGTGCTGGTGATACAAAGACAAGGAGAGGTAGGAATAGGCCCTCCCCTCAGTGAGCTTACATTCTACTTGGGAGATACAACATTTATAGATATAAGTAAATACAAGGAAATTTTGAGGAGAAAGAGAACACTAATAATAAGAGAAACAGAAAAAGTTTCCACTAGAAGGTAGCACCTGAATTGAAACCTGAAAGAAACTAAGGATTTTAAGAAGAGATAAAGAGGGTTTGCATTCCCTGACCAAGTCCCTTAATCTCTCAGTGATCTAGGAAACCTTCTAAGACTTTATGTTATAGTCAAGTTGTTGATCTGTATTAGTAGTTATTTTCACTGATGAAATCATAGATCAGAACCCACTCTGCCTCCATTACCCATCCCCAGGGGATGGATTGGGAGATACTGAAAACAGAGAGAGCAGTTATGATGTTGTTGCAATGGTCTAGCGATAGTGAAGAGGGCCTGAATTAGAGGAGTAGCTGTGTGAACGGAGAGGAGGAGGATGCATGTGTGAGACAGTATGGAGGGAGAATTTGGACAGTTCTGGCAACTGGCCATGGGGAACAAAGAATGTGGAAGAGTGGGGATCACTCTGAGGTTGTAATCCTGAGCCCTGGGGAAGATTGTGGTACCTTTGGCAGAGATAAGTTTGGTGAGGGGAGGATTGTATTCTTCCTTTAGATATATTAACTCTGAAATGCATATAGATTATCTAATTAATAGTTAGTCAATAAACATTTATTAAGCACCTACTATGTGCCAGGTACCATGCTAAGTGCTGGAGAGACAAAGAAAGTCAAGACAGCCTCTGCCCTTCTAATGGGAAAGACAGCATGCAGATAACCATGTACAAGCAAGCTATATACAGAATAATAGGAAATAATTAACAGAGGGGACATACTAGAATTCAGAAGGATTGGGAAAGAGAGAATTGGATTGAACCTTACAGGCTATCTAGTTCAACCCCCTTATTTTATAGATGAGGCAACTGATGCCCAGAGAGTTTAAATGATTTGCCCTAGGTCACACTGTTTTGAATAAAACCCTGACAGACAAAGTTTCCAGGTATTATTGATCCATTTATTAATTAGGCTAGCCAATAATCAATAAATTGATGGTCAATGGTTTCTCTCCATAACCAAAGACTTCATGGGAGACTCTGAAACACCTTAAATCAGGTGTGTTCCTTCTGATGGGTAACTCCCCTGATTGGTGAACACTTAATGAGGAGGTGGGCTTAGGAAATCTTTATGAGATTCAGCAGCCTCAACATATCTGGGCTGGGGAAGCCATTTCCAACCCAACATCTGGCTAATTTTCTCCTTTATGAGCATAGGGGTCATTCTAAACTCTAATGGAGGGGATCCTCTTCCTCCCAGGAAAGAACTCATCTGGACTAATTTCTGTTTATACTATAAACAGAAATCAGGTTTCCCAGCCCAATCCAGTGTGTTGGCTAGGAGTAATTATATCACTCAGTCATGCCCTTCAGTGAATAGAATGTTGCACATAGGAGTCAGGAAGACCTGAGTTCAAATCCATCTTCAGAAACTTAGCAGCAGTGTTATCCTGGACAAGTCACTTAATCCCATTTGCCCCAGTTTCCTCATCTGTAAAATGAGTTGGAGAGGGAAATGGCAAATCACTCTAGTATCTTTGCCAAGAAAACCCCAAGTGGGGTCACAAAGAGTCGGACATGACTGCAATGACTGAGGAGCAAAAACAAAACTATTGAGAATGAGAATGGAGCCTTAGCTTTGGCTTATGTCATGAACAAATACAGATGAAGTATAACACTTAGTAAATGCTTCAGAATGGAGGGATCCCAGTGAGAGAGGTGCTAATAGTCACAAGCATGTTTTCGTCAGACCCTTCCAACAATGATGTGAAGAGAACAGGACAGGGATTAAGATTATTAGCCCCACATAACAAATATGGAAACCGAGGGTCCAAAGAGCTCAAAGAATTCCCTAAGCTCACACAGAAAATTAGTGGCAGAGTCAATACTGGGATCTAGGACTTTTGACTCCCAGTCTAGGGCTCTTTTATTTACACCAAAAGGGAATTAGGCTTTGATGTCATGGGGCAGGAGGTGCTATCAAGAATACAGCTGGGGGAACTAGTCTTTGCTTGCAAAAATGAGATACTTCTTCCACATAGATTCTAACAAAGGAAGTAAAGGAGGGTGAAAGAATAGAGAGAAATTATGAGATGAAAAATAGTAAAGCTCACACTGTGCAGCTCACATTGAATCTTTTAAATAAAGTAGGAGACAAAGTCACCTGTCATTGAGTGGGATAAGGGTAGTATTGGGGGCGTGTGTTTTTTGTCCTTCAATCTTGAAGAGGATCATGACATCAGGAAGATAATGACATCACTTGCAATTGAATTGGATTTGAGTGAGGGAGAGCTGTGCAAAGTCACCAGCCTTACTTTCTCCTCCAGAGCCATTGGGGTCCAGTGGCCAGATATAGATCAGGACTACTGAAGATGGCCCAAGATACAGTGGGAGACCTTGGCCTTTATAGACTAATGTCCTTCTGAATTCTCACTTTAAGTGAGGCACCACCCTCAGTCATTAGGCCTGTTTAAAAAGTGAGTCAAGGGATGGCCCCTTTAATAAAAAAAAAATCAAACTGGGAGGGGAAGATTGGGAGGAAAGTGGAAATGGTTTATGGCAGATTTTATGGGAGAGAGGGATTTAGCAAGATATAGATAAGAAGAATTTCCAGGCAGTAGGGAGGAAGCATCTAAGATTAGATATCATGAATTGTTAGTGGGCCCAAACATAAGGCTTTGTTGCTTTCTGGGGGAGACACTTCACATCTTAGGAGTCAGAGCAGACAGAGAGAGGTCACCTAGGGTCTGGGATTGGCAAGAGAGTAACAATGGAAAGAAAGGAAGGTAGGGATTCAAGAGTAAGCGTGAATATATCATGGAAATTGTCAAGCAGGGAGGTAGGTCTAGGCTGCTTAGGAGCCCAGTAAAGGAAGGATTGGGAAGACTATTGGTTTTTTTGTAAATTGATAAAAGGTAATGTTTTTAAGATTTAAAATTTCATTCAATAGCTGTTAGGTTTTCTCAAATTTTCCCCACTATTTACATTATAGTTTCTTTGAATTTACAATCAACATATACTTATTTATCATTAATTTTCTGAATCCTGTTTTTCATTTACAACTTTATAAATCCTTGTTATATGCTAAAATAAAAATGGAGCTGTATTAATGGTGTATATTTTTAGTTCAATCTCAAAATATGAATTCATGTATTAAAATAGGATAACCTTGCTTTTCCATCTAAAATGTAATACATTTTTTAAAAAAGTTTTCTGCATGGTATTAAGTTTAAAAAAATATTGTAAACTGTGAGCAAAACACTGTTGAAATCTTGGAGGAGTTACTAGAAGCTGGGAGGGCTTTGAGTTTGAGTAAGTGTAGTGGGATTGGATTGGAACACATACCTGGGAGCAAGCATGAAGGTGAAGTGGGTTGAGTTTCCATGGTCACTTCCAGTGACCCCCATGGTTCAACACTGAAGGACTTACACTTTGTCATGGTGAATCAATTCTATTATTGGTCCCCCATCCCATGACCCATGCTGTGTCCAAGTGAATTGGCCACTGAGCTAAAAAGTTCAGTCTACTTAGTAAACCTTAGAAGGAATGACTTGGTCCTCTGGAACTCTCTTTCTTCTTGGCTGTAGATTCCCTGTAGGAGATGCTCTTTCTGGTTCCTTTCCCTCCTTCATCCCTCCCTGCCCCCAGCTATGGTGGCTGCTTGCACATGGCAGCAATACATGTGCCAACCTAGACGAGCCTGAGACAGGACCTCAAGTGTGTGGCTGGTTCTTCTTTTGTTTCTTTGCCAAGCTGCAGAACAATAATTATGAAAGATAGTCTTGTCAGGTGTGGCTACCATGGGAGTTTGGGGAGGGGAGTTCCTGGATTCTTCAGTCAGAGCTGATGTGGCAGGAGGAATTTCCTGCCTCTATATCCTTTTAGGAAAAGATGAACATTGCCATGAGGATGAGACCAATACATACACTGGCTTGTTAGATTTGGACCTTGAGAGAGCTGCTCAGAGATTACAGAGCTGAGGTATAGGCAAAGTGGCTATTCAGCAGTTTCACAAAATGTTTTATGTTTTTATGTTTTAAATATCAATCTCCTGGGAGAATATAATAGATGGTATGGTTACTGTTTCCTGTTTTAAGTTTTTCTTCCGTGTGGAAGAAATAAATAGCTGTCCTATATCTAATTTACATTGTGCACTGAGAAACCTTCTGACATCATTTGGGCATATGAGCCAAATCTAAACTTTGTTTAAGAAATTGTCTCCAGACACTTACTTTAGGGTGGGAGAGTAAAGAGATGAGTAAAAGTGTGACCTCTCTTTTTAGAAGTCAGTCGTCTCTAGGAGTGGGCATAGTCCATGTGAATTTAGAGTTAGAGTCTTTTAGAGGGAAGGGATGCCCCAGCCCCCTGGGCCAGCAGAGAGCTATGGTTGTAAAAGTAATTGTGAGTGATAGAAATTGTGGGAGCATAGATTTCAAGGTAAATCAGGGGTGGTTAGGAATAGTGTAGTTATTCAGGTGTTAATTATCTGTAATAGCTTAAAGTGTTTTCCCTTCCAGATGACTGGATATTTTAAGACGAGTTTTTATGGTCCGTATCCAAAGGAGGAAAATAATGAAGGAGTTTCAGATCCAAGCTTAGGTGGATGAAAGAAAGGCTTTGCCAGGACATGAAAATACAAAAGACATGAGTGTCATTAATTCATTCAACAATATACATTAAAAGGCTACTTTATGCAAGGCACTGCAGGGTATATAAAGATGAAAGAGGCAAAGTCTCTGCCCTTGGGAATTTATGATGTGGGATTTACAGTCTAAATGGGGATGAGGTTTGTGGTTAGAGAGAGAAGACTTAAAATCCACAAGAATTAGTATAAATCCTGAAGAAAAATAATGTAACATATTCATAGGCCAGAGGGTGGGTCATTAAAATTCAGAATTAGATCAACCAATCAACAAATTTTTTTAAGTGCTTACTATGTGTCAGGCACCATGCTGGATGATGGGTTTACCTCTGACAAAGTAAGACAGTGCCTACCCAGCTACAGCTTTTCTCCTCCCCTTCCCTCTTGACCCTTGATTTTGACTTGTCATAGTTGCAGCCAGCTGACTATTAAGTCAGTTGTTTCTACCATCTTTTGTGGGAGGAGTAGTTTCACTGTGGAACTGGGAGTCAGGAGACTGAGATCTATTCTTAGCTCTGTTAACTGACTAAAGGCTGTGCCACCTTAGCAAAGTCTAACTTTGACTCTGGCCTTCAGATTCATTAGTTAAAATAAAAAGGCAAAATGTTTGCGAAACACAGTGGGTTTCACTAGAAGAAGCATTAGGTTTTGTACTTGGGGACCTGGGTTCACATCTTGGCTGTGTGACTTTGTAGAAGTGGTTAAAGGCATACGTTTTAGCCAGCTCACAACCAGTTAGAGAGAGCCAGTTCTATGAAAGCTACAAATAAGGGCTTGATTTGTTATTTTACTGATTGTCTAAACTCAAGAAAGTGATGGAAAAAATACTCATGATGCAGATTAAACTTTATAGTGTGTTAGATGTACATTTTCTTTTCTAGAGAACTGATTGTCAAATGCTTACCAGCATACCCCTGGACATCTCTGGTTCTCATTTTCCTCATCTTAAAAAGGAGGGGGAGGGACTAACTTTCTTCTAAGGTCCCTTCTGGTTCTATTCTCAGAACATCTGGAAGGTCAGACTCTTAAGTAGTTTGTACCTTAAGTTACAATCAGTTACAATCAGTATTGCAAACTGGTTGTCAAGGGTGTCCCAGTGCAGGCTAACAAGAAGTGTTATTTTTTAAAAAAATTGTGCTGAGTAGCCAGCTTAACGTTGATCTGAAAAAACAAACAAAAAACCCTCTTCTTTTAAGGAAGTCGTCTCACCCTTTGCCACTGCCCTTTGTTGCACTGCTTCAGGTCATCCTTGCCCTCACTCCCCACAGTGATTCTAAAACATTAACCATGGCAGCGGTAGAAAGAATGCTGGATTTGGAGTCGAGGGACCACATTCAAATCCTGCCTTTGCCACATATCAGTCATGTGGCCTCAGATAAGCAGACTTCTTCTTGGTGAGAATGTTCTCTCTTCTGGTTTGAGGTGAGATTTTATCTTGTTCCCAGCAGAAGAGCATCTATGCACGTGTACAGTCTTTGGTCTATTTTAATCTATATAACTTCCTGACTTCTGTTTACTCTTTACCGCCAGTCATGATGGTCTTTTGTGTAACTGGAGGTGAAAGAAGCTAAAGGGGCAGCCATAAGCCAAGCATTACCCTCCCCCTTGGGAATGATCAGGGAAAATGGCAAGGAGGCTTACCCATGTCCCAACTTAGAATAGCTCTTGTAAATAAGTGAAGGAAGACCCATGCACCCAGTCATGGGCAGCCCTACCCCTGCTATCCACAAGGCAATGAACCTTGGAAAGGAGTGGGCCGGCTCCTAGATCAGATATCTTTTCATGTCACACATGAGCTGAGTACACACACACACACGCACACACACATTTATGAGTCTAATCATATGTCCACCCTCACAAACTCTTACAACCCAGTCTTTTTTTTTTTAATGTGGAATCCTATATAAACCAGTATCAAGAAGGGAGAGTAGCTCTTTGGAGTTGACAAACTTAATTCCTACTGCCTTCAGTCTACCTAAATGGGCAGGGATTTGGAGAGCCACAATTCCACATCCTTGCTGAACGTTTCTGTGTATTTGAATATATATGTAAATGTAATATATGCATGTTAATATGTAAAACTAGACAGCTAGGTGGTACAATGAATAGAGTAATGGGACTAGAGTTAGGAAGACTCATCTTCTCGAGTTCAAATCTAGCCTCAGACACTTACTAGCTATGTGATCTTTACCCTGTTTGCCTCAGTTTCCTCATCTGTAAAATGAGCTGGAGAAGGAATGACAAACCACTCCTGTATCTTTGTCAAGAAAACCTCAGGTGGGGTCATGAAGAGCTGGACATGACCCAAACCAACAATAACATGCAAAACTATCTTTGCTTAGTGTTATATATCAATTATTATAGTTATAATAATATATATTCAATATAAACTTTGCTTAGTATTTATATTTATTAGAAAGATTAACTCATTTTTTTTGCCTTATTGATTCAATCTCCCCAGATATGGAATTTGCATTTGAGGCCAGGCAGTACCTGGCCCAAGCCAGGGAGAGCACAAGGCACTGCAGCTCTTAAGGATGGACAGATGAGGTGGAGCCAAGATGGAGTGAAAGCAGTGACCTGCTTGAGCTCTCCCCCAAACCCCTCCAAATACCTGTAAAAAATGGCTCTAAACAAATTCTAAAGCAGCAGAACTCACAAAAAGACAGAGTGAAGCAAATTTCCAGCCCAAGACAACCTGGATGGTTGATCAGAAAGGTATATTGCAAAAGTCTGTGACAGGAGTGCAGTGTGGCCTGGATGCGCAGGCCACAGCAAACCTGGAGCATGCTTCACCTGTGGCGGTTTCCAGACTTCTCAACCCATGACCACCAAAGACAACTGAGAAGATCAATGGGAAAAGTCTGTTTCTGCAGTGCTGAGAGAGGAGCACAGGGTCTCAGATCCAGTTCCTCAAGAGCATGGCCTGGGGGCGGTGGAGGAATTACAGTAATCTCTTGCTTTGCCCATGCTGGATCTAGGTCACAGTTCTGGGCAGCAGTCCTGGGGCAAGGAGGAGCGCTGGCTGGTGGAGCTTGTAGTGGCTGTGGAGAGAAAACCCTCCTTACAGTTCCAGGACAGAAAAGAGTGCTTGTGGTCAATAATAGACCACAGCACAGGCCAAGAAAGGAGTAAACACTTTGCCCCTTATCATACCACCTTGGAAGAACTGAAAATTTACAGGTCCCTAGAAGTATCTCTGAAAGCAGCTGCACAAAAGCCCTGAAGCTTGGGACAGTACATTCTTCACACTGGAAACAGACTTCTACCTTAACAAAGAGTTTATAACTCAAGTAATTGGCCGGGATCATGAGCAAGCAGCGCAAAAAGAGTCAGATTATATTATCTTACTTTGGTGACAAAGAAGATCAAAACATACAACCAGAAGAAGACAACAAAGTCAAAGCTCCTACATCCAAAGCCTCCAAGAAAAATATAAATCAGTCCCAGGCCTTGGAAGAGCTCAAAAGGGATTTTGAGAAGCAAGTAAGAGAAGTAGAGGAAAAACTGGGAAGAGAAATGAGAGTGATGCAAGAAAATCATGAAAAACAAGTCAACAGCTTGCTAAAGGAGACCCAAAAAAATACTGAAGAAAATAACACCTTAAAAAATAGCCTAACCCAAATGGCAAAAGAGGTCCAAAAAGCCAATGAGGAGAAGAATGCCCTAAAAAGCAAAATTGGCCAAATGGAAAAGGAAGTCCAAAAGCTTACTGAAGAAAATACTTCCTTAAAAATTAGAGTAGAGCAATTGGAAGCTAGTGACTTTATGAGAAATCAAGACACTGTAAAACAAATCCAAAAGAATGAAAAAATAGAAGACAATGTGAAATATCTCATTGGAAAAACAACTGACCTGGAAAATAGATCCAGGAGAGAGAATTTAAAAATTATTGGACTATCTGAAAGCCATGATCAAAAAAAGAGCCTAGACATCATCTTTCAAGAAATTATCAAGGAAAACTGCCCTGATATTTTAGAACCAGAGGGCAAAATAGAAATTGAAAGAATCTGTCAATCACCTCCTGAAAGAGATCCCCAAAGGAAAACTCCTAGGAATATTGTAGCCAAATTCCAGAGTTTCCAGGTCAAGGAGAAAATATTATAAGCTGCCAGAAAGAAACAATTCAGGTACTATGGAAACACAATCAGGATAACACAAGATTTAGCAGCTTCTACATTAAAGCACAGGGCATGGAATATAATATTCTGGGGGGCAAAGGAGATAGGATTACAATCAAGAATCACCTACCCAGCAAAACTGAGTATAATCCTTCAGAGGAAAAAATTATCATTCAGTGAAATAGAGGACTTTCAAGCATTCTTGATGAAAAGACCAGAGCTGAATAGAAAATTTGACTTTCAAATACAAGACTCAAGTGGAACATGAAGAGGTAAATAGGAAAGGGAAATCATAAGAGATTTATTAAGGTTCAGCTGTTTACATTCCAGCATAGAAAGATGATATTTATAACTTATGAGACCTTTGTCAGTATTAAGGTAGTTGGAGTGAAAAAATTATATGTATGTATATATAGATAGATGGATAGAGGGCACAAGGTGAGTTGAAGTTTAAGGGGTCATATCTGGAGAATAAAATTAAGGGATGAGAGAGGATTATACTAGGAGAAGAAGAAAGAGAGAAGTAGAACAGGGTAAATTATCTCACCAAAAAACAGAAAAGAAAAGGCTCTTACAGTGGAGGGGAAAGGGGAAGGTGAGAGGGAATGAGTGAATCTTATTCTCATAGGATTTGGCTTAAGGAGGGAATAACATACACATTCAATTGGGTATGGAAATCTGTCTTACTCTACAGGAAAATAGGGGGAGAAGGGGACAAGAGCAGGGGGATGATAGAGAGGAGGGCAGATTGGGAAAGGGGTAATCAGAAGCAAATACTTCTGAGGAGGGACAGGTCAAAAGAAAGAATAGAATAAATGGGAGGCAGGATAGGATTAAGGGAAATAGAGTTAGTTTTTCACAACATGTCTACTATGGAAGTGTTTTGCATAACTGCGCATGTGTAACCTATATTGGGTTGCTTGCCTTTTCAATGAGGGTGGGTGTGGAGGGAGGAAGGGAGAAAATTTGGAACCCAAAGTTTTAAAAACACGTTTAAAAAAATGTTTTCACATGCAACTGGGAAATAAGAAATACAGGAAATGGGGTACAGAAGTCTATCCTGCCCTACAGGAAAATAGAAGGGGAAGGGGATAAGAGAAGGGGGGAGAGATAGAAGAGAGGCAGACTAGGGGAAGGGTATTCAGAATGCATGCCATCTTGGGTGGGGGGAGGGAGATGGGAGAAAATTTGGAACTCAAAAACTTGTGGAAATAAATGTTGAAAACTAAAAATAAATAAATTTATATTAAAAAAATAAACAAAAGGATGGACAGATGAACAGCTGTCACTTTGGCTAGAACATTTACTGAAATATGTCTCTAGTACCTGAGCTCCTAATGTTGTACATTTTGCTTCAATCAAATAATCAGGAGACTTGTTGTGCTTCTGAAACAGTAATAACCTTTCATAGCACTTTTCACTTGTCAGGTATTTCGTATCACTCTCCTTTGTACAACATTTATCTGTGCTGGTGTCTTTCTCCACTCTAGTGTTCCTAATTATGAGTGGAGGTGACATTGGGTTCTTTTTCCCCCCAAGGCTAACTTCTATTATAGTTCCTTCCTTCCTTCCTTCCTTCCTTCCTTCCTTCCTTCCTTCCTTCCTTTCTTTCTTCTTCTTTCTTTCTTTCTTTCTTTCTTTCTTTCTCTCTGGTTCCTTCCTTCCTTCCTTCCTTCCTTCCTTCCTTCCTTCCTTCCTTCCTCCTTCCTTCCTTCCTTCCTTCCTTCCTTCCTTCCTTCCTTCCTTCCTTCCTTCCTTCCTTCCTCTTCTCTCACTTTCTTTTCTTCTCTTTCTCCTCTCTTTTCTCCTTTCCTTCCTTTTTTTCTCTTCCTTTCTGTTTTTTTTATTTTCAAGTAGCAAACATTTTAAAAATTAAATTATTTCCTACTATACCCTTTCCCCCTTGAGCAAATTAAAAAAAATTCTCAGTACATATCTATATAATCTGGCAAAATAAATTCCCACATTATCCACGTATAAAACTGTGTGTCTCTGCATCTTAAGTTCATCATGTCTGTTAGAAGGTAAGTGGTATGTTTCATACTTTTTTTTGAGAATTCTTGATTTTTCATTGTGCTGATCAGTTTTAAAAACTTTCAAATTTTTTTCTATAATTTTGTAAATTATTCTCAGTTCTGCTTATGTCATCTGCATCAGTTGAAAAAGGTTTTCAAGTTTCCTCTACAATTATTCATTTCATAATTTTCTATGTCACAATGATATTCCATTATGTTCATATGTAACAATGTAACTGTTCCTCAATAGAAGGACACTCCCTTAAGTGTCCAATTTTTTATCTACCACAGAGAAGAAAAACACCTACTATAAATATATTTGTAGATGTAAATCCTTTTTTTCTTTGAATTCTTTGAGATATAGGCCTAGTGATGGTAAAGCTGGGTCAAAGCATATGCACAGTTTGGTAACTTTTTGGGCACAGTTCCAACTTTGTCTACAGAATGGCTAGACCAATTCACAGCTCTACCACTATGCATCAGTGTACCTGTTTTCCCATAGCTCTGCCAACATTTGTCCTTTTCCTCTTTTGTCATCTTTTCTAGTCTGATAGGTATGAAGTGGAACCTCCTAGTTGCTTTACTTTGAATTTCTCCAGTTATTAGTGATTTAGAGCATTTTTATATGATTGTTGGTAGTTTGGATTTCTTCCTTTGAAAATTTCCTGTTCTTATACTTTGACCATTTATCCATTATGGAATGACTCTTAGTCTTATAAATTTGAATCAGTTCTTTATATATCTTATAAATGAGACCATTATCAGAGATACTTGCAAAGATTTTTTTTTCTTAGTTACCCATTTCCCTTCTAATGTTTACCACCTAAGATTTGTTTGCGCATAATCTTTTTAATTTCATGTAATAAAAATTATCCATTTTATGATCCTATCACTTGTTTAGTGATGTAATCTTTCTCTAGCCATAGATCTGAAAGATAATTTCTTCTTTACTCTTCAAATTTGTTAATGATGTGACTTCTTATATCTAAGTCATGTATCTATTTAAAGCTTACCTTAGTAAATGGTATGAGGACTTAGTCTAAACCTAATTTCTGCCAGACTGCTGTTCAGTTTTTCCAGTAATTTTTGTCAAATGGTGAATCCTCCCCCCAGTAATTGGGGGTATTTGGGTTTATCTGCAGTATACTACTGTGTTTGTTTTCTTCTGTGTGTTGTGAACCTACTCTGTTCCACTGATTAGCCTTTCTGTTTTTAACTAGTACCAACTTGTTTTAACACGATTTTGCAATATTGATGGTGTTCTTGGAGGCAAAGCTTGTAGACTTACAGTCCCAGAAGCTCCTACCAAACTGGAAAAGCTTCTTGTAGGCTGGGGACTCCTTATAGGCTGGTGACAGTCTGTGTGTCTACCATCAGATCAATGCTCTGGGTAAGTTCACAAAGTCTGATGCTCTGGGAGATGATTTTTTTTAGCCACAGTATTTCTCAAAGACTATCTGTAGTGCAGTGAAAAGCACACTGAATCTGGTGACAGAACCTGGGTTCAAAACTCAGCCTTGCTACTTACCACCTGTATGGCCTTGGCTGGGTAAGTCATTCACTTCTCTTCCATGAGTTTTCTCGTGTGGAAAATGAGTGGGTCGTACCAGATTTCTCTAAAGGCCCTTCCTGCTCTAAGTTGATGGTCCTTCATTTTGTGAACTCACCCTTTAAGGAGGCATGGCTTCATTCTTTGTATTTGTATTCCCAGAGCTTGATCTATATAAACACTTACTCAATACTTTTTGATAGATCCTAAATTGTTAATTGGTTGCAGCTGAGAGCAGGAATACCCACACTAACAAAATCACAGAATCCAACTAACGAAGTAATTGAAGTCATCTTCCTGTCACCCCTCCCCCCAGTAGCTTGAAGGCAGGTGTCCCATCTACTTTGGTAGCCCCACCATCAATTAGCACATTGCCTTGCAGTCAGTAGGTGCCAGGGCAGAATGGGTGGATGAGAGCAATTTGTTCCAATGGACACGAAGGTGGCTGAAGCAGGCACTGTGGAGCTTGGTTAGACGTTGAAGATGCCAAGCTCATCTACTGCATCCTGGGCCATGGCCAGTCATCTTGACTTTTGTCTTGCTGCTGGACTTTGATGACCCTGGAAGAGAGAGTGAAGCTGACGACTTTGTGCAACTCTGTCTCTCTCAAATCCAATTCATGAGAACATCAAGACATGACCCTGTGATGTCATTGGTCCACGTGGAAAATGAAGGCTGAACAACAACGACAACAACAGTCTGCGCTCCACAAATGTTTGTTAGATCAGAACAAGGAAAATATGACTTAAAAGAACAAAGGCACCTGAGGAAAAAAAAGTGAAAAACTCTGGGTTTTAAATGATGCTCTATGAAAGAAGAACTTAACTAAAAAAACATTAAGCCAAATGAACTCTCCTAACATTTGGGCAGCTGAGATGTTTGCTTTTCTAGGTCAGGAGTTCTCAACCTAAGGTCTGCAGATAAATTTCAGAAAGTCTATTTATTTTCAGGTGGTCTAACATATTTAAACTGTATTTCAATATAACTGATTTTCTTTGTTATATATGTTTTATTTTATTCATTTGAAAACATTATTCTGTAAGAAGGGGCCCATAGTTTTTACCACATTGCCAAAGGGGTCCATGACACACACAAAAAAAGATTAAGAGTCCTGCCCTGAGTGAACTTGAATTATTAAATTTTTATATAATTGAGTATTGAATTAACAAAGCAGCATAATGTTGCCTTTAGGGTGCTGGACTGGGAGCCAGGAGGCCTAAATTCAGAAACTGCTCCTGATATTTGTTAGCTGGATCAAGGAATTTGGCTTTTCAGGGCCTTGAGCTCCTCGTCTGTAGAAGCAGGAATAATACCTGCACTACCTCCCACCCAGCCATTGGGACAAAAGTGCTTTGCAAAGCTTAAAATGCTGTGCGATTGAAGCTCCCAATTGAAGGGTCTGCTCCGTTCTTCATATTTGTTTGCCCAGCACAGTGCCTGGCACATAGAAGGTGCTTAATAAATCTTGTGGATTATTCATTGATAGGAATGTGAGTTTCAATGAAAAGCGTCTGTTTGCTGGAACTGCCACTAAGATGAACTGTTTGTGTTTGACTCTTTGTGACCCCATTTGGGGTTTTCTTGGTAAAGATACTGCTATGGCTTGCCATTTCCTTCTGAAGCTCATTTTACAAATAAGGAAACTGAGGTGAACAGGGTTAAGAGACTTGGCTAGGGTCAGTGTTCAAGTTTTGATCTGAATTTAGATCTTCCTGACTCTAGGTGCTCTCTCTACTGTACCACCTAGCTGCCTTGCTAGCAAGTGTTGTTCTTGTTTAGTTATGTCTGACCCTGTGGACCATATTGCCCATAGGGTTGCCTTGGCAAGGATACTAGAGTGGTTTGCCATTTCCCTCTCCAATGGATTAAGGCAAACAGAAGTTAAGTGACTTGTGCAAAGTCATGTAGCTAGGAAGTATCTGAAGCCGGATTTGAACTCATGTCTCTCTGATTCCAGGTCCAGTGCTCTATCCACTGGGCCACCTTGAAGTCACATAGCTGCCTTCTATGATTAGCTAATGCCATGAAAATCAGTTTATAGGAGACTGGCATTCTAGTGTTGCTTGACTCAGAAGTAAGGGACTCATAGCAGAATATTAGAGTGCAAAATACTTTTGGAACAGAAAGGAAACATTTGCAACCACTTCATTTTCCATTCTAGGGTAGAAACAGCTGCTAGAAAAAAAGTGTAATGAAAACACTGACACTTAGAGAAAAGAGCCACACTGATCATTTGCAAGCAAGAAAAGCAAAATGAAGATTGAAACACCTTCAAATGAATCTAACACCAAGAGAATGCCCATTTGTCTGACCTCTGGGTGATATGGAAGCTTCACTTGGCTGTACAGCCTTATGGAAACCCTTTTTTATTTCCCCATTATTACTGCCTACCTTCTCCTCCTGGCTCAGCACTCTTGCCCTTCTTGAACTCTTGGTAGTATTTATAACTTCAATCACTTTGGTGGTCATTCAAAAGTGTATCTGAACCAATACAAAGTTTGAGTTCTACAAATTTGACTTTACGTAAAGAACTCTGAAAGGCATAGGAAGATGTAACAGAAACATGTATGAAGAAAATCTGGAAAAAAGCGTGCTGCCAGTTCCTTCCTGATTTTCATGGATTTGACAAAGATGAGATTGTTTGAAGAAGTAACAAGATCATAAGATTAGCCCAAGAAATGGAGCTAGAAGTGAAGGAGAATGTTGTGGAGGAGTTGAGTCTCGAAGAGAACTGTCCAATGAGGATCTAATTGAACTGCTAGCTGCAAAGACTGCAGAATTAAAAAGGAAAGCTTCAGAACCCGAGGTCCAAACAAACGGGTGCATGAGCAAACAGTTGGCAGAAGCATTTCATCATTTTAGTGAATTTTTTTCTTGTATTGAAAAGATGGATTAAAATTCTTTAAGATTTTTAAAAAGGTCAAGACTAGTTGAGGATGATATTTCTTGCTATGATCAGATGGATGAGGAAAAAAAGAAAGCCACCTTCCAAACATCTCTTGATAGCTTCATAAAAAAAAATTGCACAATTAATCACCATTAATAAAGACTAGATGTAATGGGTGGGGAAGGGAAACATACTGCACACTGTACTGTACAGTACTGTGTATACTTCATAACTAACTACCTTTCATTTCATAATTCTGTTTATTGTCATGGCACAGTATTTAACATATCTACATTTTAGTATATCTTATGACTTGGACAAAGGTATTATTTTATGTATGCCTTTGTTACAAAGGCTCAGTGAAGTGGGTGGGTAGGAGCATATTTGCATTATGTAAAAATTGTTTTATACAGAAGTTTGCTGACTACTCCACTTACGTAAAGCCAGAATACATAAATTATAGAATTGCATAAAGTCTGTATGCACAATTGATCTTTTATCAGATTCTCTTATAGGGGAAACAAAAAAGTACTAGGCAGCTTTCTTTCTATTCCCAAGAAGTACAACCCAGCTTCAAGCTTCCTTCTCAGCAAAACAAAAGAGACAAGAACTAGTCCTGTGATCATTGTTTTATAGAACTCGGTGAGGAAACTCCCTCCTTTCAGCAGAGTTCTCACCTCCTGTAATGGTGCAGTGGGCCTGGAGTCAAGAAGACCCGAGTTTAAATCCTGCCTCAGATACTTGAAAGCTGTGTGACTCTGGGCAAGTTATTTAACCCTGTTTGTCTCAGTTTCCTCATCTGTAAAATGAGCTGGAGAAGGAAAGGGCAAACCCCTCCAGTGTCTTTGTCAGGAAAAACCCAAATGGGGTCATGAAGAGTCAGACATGACTGAAAATGACTGAATAACAAAGAAACTATTTGCTGTGTTATAGAGTGATTTCCCATGCTGGGAGTTCAATTGCTTTGGGACTTTCCCACACTGGGAAAAGGTCTTTCAAGTATATGAGTTAATTATAGATTTGTTTGCTAAATTCTTTCCATAAAACAAGTACTTTCCACTTTAAGATACAGGTATGGCAGAATTCCACTAATTCATATTAGGCAAGTAGATTAATGCCTACAATAAGAAAACATGCCACATACTGTTTGGAGGCTTTAAGGAATCTGGAATGGAAGAAAGTTGTGGGGAGATGATTTTAGTGAATATATGGAAGGGAAGACAATGATTAAAATCCCCCAAACTCATCAAAATGAACACTACAACCCTCATTGGTCAGACTACAATGGTTTTTCTGATTGCTCTTCTGCCCATTGTGAATACTTTCAAAATAACAATGATTATGTCTCAAAGGAGGACTAGTGTACATTTCCAATGCACTATTGATGGGATACGAGCCCAAGATGGCCCCTAAGAAACCCCCTCCTTGAACTTCCCTTGAACTTTCTTGCTTGGTCAAGAAGTCTCTAGTTGTTGCCTGAGGCTATAATCCTATCAACTGGCCTTTCCTTATCGTCCAGACCCAATCTCCCAGTTCTGTTACCCTAAATTTAGCCCATCTCCCTATTGTGTTACCTCCTGATTCCCCCCCCCCCACTTTCTACTCTTGATCCTTTCTAGACCCCATTCTCGACCTCTCAGTCACTCCCATCAAGATCATTCTCACACCCCTCCTCCGCTCATCCCAGCTTACTGGCTATTCCCATCAAGATACCTCTTCTCCATGACCCTCCAGTCATCCCAAACTACTTGACCAATCCTAGATCCCCTCCACGGTCTTTCTGTATATAAGGTCTATCTTATTTGCATTAAGATGCTGAGATTTTTAAAATATAGCCAAGACTCAGATTCTTAAAATCTAGCCAATAGCTCACGAATATTCAGATTCCTTAACAGTCTGGCTAATATGGCAGATCTTTAATAAACCTTGTCTTTGACTGAAAGAAAGCTTGGGTGAATTCATTGAGGCAGAACCCTTGAGTCATAATTTTGGGGTCCCAGCACTCCTAAACCTCTAAACCTCAACACTATGAGTTTTCAAAGTTGGTAGTCTCTTCTAAATCTTAATTCTTCCTTGCCTTGCCTTATAAAGTTCTTTGTCTTAAAAATGTTTCCCCCAGTCATTAAAAATGGTTGTCATTTGGGGTTTATTTTCCTAACTTATAAACTGAATCTCTTTTCCTATTACTACTACTTGTCTATTAAATATTACCTCTTAAAAATACACTTATACAATCCTGGCTAGCAAGAATAAATAATGTGAAATGATTCTTGTCTCAAAAAATGCAAATCAAAGTGTTTTTCAGATTAGTCAATGTGAATACAATCTGCTCTTTTCCCAAGGCCCCTTCAAGTCATGGGAACTACATCACACATGTGTGTTTTTAGTGTTCATTTCACAAGTGGTTTAATCTGTGGTGAAATTAGCTGACCAGCTTTCAGGTAAATCTTTATAAATATTAGAAAGAAGTTATAATGGTTGGTCTTAGTTGAAATAGAAAGAAAAAGATGGCTTTTTTTTTTTTAAAGAATTGGTGTTTGTGGGTTGGTGAAGTATGACTATATAGTGGTCCTGAAATGAAACTAAAAAAAAAAAGTATTGAATAGAAACTGACACTTATACAATCACTGAACACACTATCTGTATCAGTGCACTTCAATAACCTTTAAAAAAAATGGAGTCAAGTATTTTAGAGACAAATGACAGCATTATAGTATTAGACTTTATTTGTGGAAGGTGAGGGAAAGGGGGGTATTAAGTTGGCCATTCTTTTAAAAAATCTTAGACCTAGTATTGCCCCTACTCCTCCCCAACAGGTGAAAAAAGCTGGGAAAACCATTCTTGGTTGTGAAAGACACAAGGAAGTAAGAAAGACAGTGGCATTCTTAATGGTAGCCCAAAAAAGATCAGTGATATGAAGGATGATATAGAGATGTTGTTTTAGGGGTAGTAAAAGGGCAGCCAAGAACAAGAGTGAGCTGGACCAAAGGAACCATAATAATGAATGTCTCTGTGACTTTTCTTTCTGATAATGATCAGACCTGAAAATATCTGGGGAAGGGTAGGTGAGAGGGAACATGGTAAGGTTAGACTAGCCCAGCAGAAATTTGGAAGGGTAGCAGGGCTTGGTGGAAAGAACTTTGGACTTGGAGACATGATATAAGCTGCATGACCCTGCACCATTTAACCTCTCTGAGCTTCAGCCTTGCCATCTGTGAAATGGGGATACTAATGCTTGCATGTCAGAAGGTTGTTGTGAGGACTGAATGAGAATGCATGTGATGCTTCTCGTAAATGGGAGAGTGTCAGATGATTGTTGTCATGTCCATCATAGTAATTGTTGTTGGATTAGTCCAACTCTGCCCCTCTTGGCTTCCTCTTTGCTTAGTTATTTCTCTCTTCCTGGAAGCAGTGACTTTCTCACCAATTTCATTATCCCAGAAAGATTCATGTTATCAGAAAGAGAACACTGATCCTAGAGGAAGTCACAGGGATGGGAAGGCACAGGGTCGCTAGGAGGGGTGTCCTTCTGGGATTATCAGATTTCTTTCCTGTCTGAACGGTCAACAGCCTATTGTTTCCCAGTGTTCGGATTCCTCAGGACTAGGCTTCCAGCTTAATTTCTGCACTGCCCATATGCCATCTGCACCTCACTTTGCAACACAAAGAAAATTTGGGTATAGGTAAATATTCTCAGAATATCAGGACAAAATTCTGAGCCATCCGTGGTAGAGATGAGGGTGATATGGAAGCAGTTGCATCTGGTAAGGGTACACTGGGAACAAGGGAAGGCAGTAGATGAGTAAGTAGGAATGGTGAATGAAGAGGGCGACAGAAGGAGGAAACATAACACCTGACTCACTCAACAAACACTCTTTCCTCAAAGCCTTCCTTCCAGGAGTCCCGTTCTTTTCCCTTCTGCTCTCTTCTCTTCCCTCCCATAAGTGGTGCGGTGGATAGAATCCTGGGCTTGAAGTCTGGAAGACTCATCTTTGTGAGTTCAAATATGGCCTCAGACATTTACTGGCTGTGTGACCCTAGGCAAGTCACTTAACCCTGTTTGCCTCAGTTTCTTCATCTGTAAAATGAGCTGGAGAAGAAAATGGCAAGTCACTCCAGTATCTTTGCCAAGGAAACCCCAAATGAGGCCATGAAGAGTTGGACACGATTGAACAACAGACCACACAAAAGGAGTATTAATTGGAGAGGCAGCCATATTATGGAGAGTGGGCCTCAAAGTTGAGAAGGCCTGAGTTTAAGATAAGTCTCTGACACGTACTGATTCTGAGACATTGAGCAAGTGGAAAGAGTCTTGGACTTGGAGACATGATATGAGTTGTCTAGCGCAATACCAATCATTTAACCTTTTTGAGCTTCAGCTTTGTCATCTGTGAAATGGGAATGCCCCCTCTCAGTGCCCCTAGAAAATTCTCTAAGACCCTAAATTTCAGAGCAGTAACTGATCTGCTTTAGTGGAGAATATTTCCTACATCAATGAAATCATATGTTTTTGAAAAGAGCAAGCCCCAGATGCCCTATTCCTTTTACCTTCTGCTCCTACAAATCCCTATCCCACAGATCTATAGCTTAAAAGCCATTCTGAATTTCTTGAAGAAGGGAAAATCTTTACAGCTTTCAAGCTAACTTTATTTAAAGAAGGAAAAAAATCATCTGCCTATAGTATATGCTCCTCTATCTTATGCTGTCCTTACAAATTGAAGTTTTAGGGAAAACTGAGGGTAAGCAATGCAAAAGGGTTTTTCTTCCAGAGGCTCACTGCCCAGTTAGGATATACTCTTGATTCCAGGTGGAATTTTTTTTTTTTTAACCAGCCATAGAGTCTTCTTATGCTATTGACTTGACTTCTGATAAGTGACTGCCCTCATTCCCATGGAGACAACTTCACTTCCATGTTGAAGCAATAGCACTTGCCAGTATCCCCTTAAAAAAGTGATGATTTGTCCTCACTCAGCACGTCAAACTCTAAATATGGGTGTCCTTGGCTGCTGCCTGCAAGTGCTTTTCCAGAGAAATGATTCTGTTCCAAACAGGAAGAGCACTAGCTGTGTTAAAGATACACACCAAGGTAAATAGTGGCAATCTGGGAACACCACCAGGGGGTTGAGTGTACTTTCAGGGTCATCTTGTCTCCTAGTCAATATTGACCTTTATTCCTCGGACAAAGAAATACAGTCATATGGTTGGCCACTGAGGAGCTGCCCCTGTCTCTCCTTGGGCTGGGTCAGAGCTCCCAAGCATCTGGACAGATAAATGTATGGCCCAAAGCCCTGAACTCTGGACGTGCCTGTGCTTTCATGGTTGAAACAAATCCTTCAATCTGAAAAATTCAAATTCATCGTCAATTTGGGACTATGCGGAACTATTGTGTGGCAAGAAAAGGAAAAAAAAATCTGTTTTGAAACAAGTGAAGGAACCAATTAATTAAAAAAAAAAGGAAAAAAAAAACCCCAAGCTTGTGGGCTTAGAGTATTTCCTCTTTTGTTCTTGTAATTTTGGTCTCCCAACTTACTCAGAGTTTTGATGTTTGCCACACAATGGGGTTAAGGTGGCAACAGGAAAGAGTTTTAGGTTATGATGAGCTGTGGGCAAGCGGCTGTTCTGATTGTTCTTCACTCAGAACAAGAGAACCAATCACATGAGAGATAGAATGGATTTTGGAGCTGCTCATCTAGGTTAACCCCTTCAGTTTACAGATGAAGAAATGGAGGCCCAGAGAAGTTAAGTCGTTTGCCTAAGGTCACACAGGCAGAAAATGAGAGAGAGAGATTTGAACTTAGGATCTCTGATTGCAAAGATAGTTTATTTTCCCCCCTACCACTCTATTTTTTTTTTATCATATCTCACATTTTTGATCATATCTCTATCCCCAGGCCACATATCTCTTCTAAACATCAGACCACATTATTCACTGCCTACAGGACAAATGCTTTGCAGACCTTCAAGTGTTATATAAATGGTAGCTTTTATTAATATTGATATTATTATTATGCCTCAGCAGTATTACAAAGTCAGCGTGTCCCAAAATGTGAATGAACTTCACATCCAGCCCCCCATCAGCCTCAAATAGCCTTTTGTTATGCATGTCTCTAATGTAATTTTGTATTACCATATGTTATTGGATATTATAGATGTTTGTATCTGTGGGAATGCATCGTTGCAGAGTAGGAAATATGTTGGATTTGATGTCAGGATACTTGAGTTCGAATCCTGGTTTTGACACTTATTATGGAAAAGAATAAGTATTTATAGAGTGCCCACTGTGTGCTAAGCACTGTGCTAAGTGTTTTGCAAATATTATCTCATTTGATCTTTACTCTGTGATGTGCAGTAGGTACTATTATTATCCTCATTTTACATTTGAGGAAAGTAAAGGAAACAGTGGTTAATTGACTTGTCCAGGGTCGCACAGCCACTAAGTGTCTGGGACTGGATTTGAACCCAGGTCTTCCTGAGTCCAGGCCCAGCACTCTGTCCTCTCTGCCAACTATCTGCCTGTGTGAGTTTGGGCAAGTTGCTTAATCTCTTTGAGTCTTAGGTTCCTAATATAATGATTAAATGGACTCTAAGTTTCCTTTTAGTTCTAAATATATGACCCTATGATTCACCTCTTCTTGACTAGAAGCCTCATGAGGGTGTAGAACTGAGTTCTGCAAGCCCAGAGTACTGCTTTGTCTGCAGTGGACCATTAATAAATAATCATTGACTCGAATTGCAAAACATGAAACCTTTTTGAGAAGTACATCCCTAAGTGCTATGAGGCCCTTGGCTCTTGCCAATCTTTCCATAATCATTTAATAAAAACTATTTCTTTCAAGCAGCCTAAAAGATGATTGTACTTTTAGTAATGATTAAGGCGTGTGGGAGAAAGTTCCATGGCAACTGGACTCTGAGTTGGGATTGTAAAGTAAAGACTTGGATTTTCATGGTTGCCGTTTCTGTCTCCTGATCCATTTGCCCCTGGAGAATTCGGGAACACATTCCTGAGCTGACATGTCTGCCTAAGAGGTCTTCTGTCTGCCAGTAAGCATGCATGAGACTAGCCGTGCCTGATGTGTTTTTGCAGAAACCTCAGTGTTGGATTGGGAGGGTGAATTAAGAATCAAAAGGGAAAGGAAAAGAGAATGGAACTCAGAAACTCCCCAGGCTGAAGCCTTGCTCCCCAGGTCATAACTCTTTGCCAAGGAGGATGCGGTTACTTAATCAAGCAAAACTCCACTGGATTCTGAATAATCTTGGGACTGCCTAGGCCAGGGGTGGGGAACCTTCAGCCTCAAGGCCACAGGTGGCCCTCTAGGTCCTCAAGTGCAGCCCTTTGACTGAATCCAGACTCCACAAAACAAATCCCCTCAATAAAAAGGATTTGTTCTATAAAACTTGGACTCTGTCAAGGATCTAGAAGGCCACCTGTGGCCTGGAGACCCCAGATTCCCTACCCCCGGCATAGGCTGAATTAATGGTAAGTACATTCTGTAGCCGAGAAATGAGTGACAAAGCCTTATCAAGTAGTTGTCCTACTGAGGCTACTTGAATCATTAATCAAGAGAAGAATCACTTGCTGTTATTGTTCAGTTATTTCAGTTGTGTCTGACCCTTAGTGACCCCCATTGGGGTTTTCTTGGCAAAGATTCTGGAGTGCTTTGTCGCTTCCTTCTCTAGCTTATTTTATAGATGAGGGAACTGAGGCAAACTGGCTTAAGTGATTTGCCCAAGGTCACCCAGCTAACAAGTGTCTGAGGCCAGACTTAGGTCTTCCTGACTCCAGGTCAAGCACACTCTCCACTGCACCACCTAACTGCCCCTCCCATTAGTTGTAGTTAAGCAAATAGACACGGCTGAAATGATTTTAAGAATTCGAGAGCTTAGATTTCTTGAATAAACTGAACATTCTGAAATGGGATTTTTATCACTAATTTGTTTTGCAAATTCTCTTTCCACTCAAGAACTCTGGTGAATTTCTATATACTCAACTCTTATTCAAATGATTCTAAGTTCTGAATTACAACAGTCAACATTCTTGAGGTTTTACTCTTCTTTCTGTATGGAATAGGTTGAGGCACAAGAATAAAAGCTGTAGGACAATTACCTTTACTTCCATTTTCTTGCCTGTTGTATCTTCTCTTTTTCCCTGTGCTTATTCTAAACTCACGCAATCCTTTTTAAACGTTCTTTCCTAGGATTGCCTACAAAAATTACTATTAGCTTCATATTATTTGCCATTTGTGCATGAGTGTTGCTTTTATCTGACTAGCTTGTAAACTTCATAAAAACAAGACCATATTTCTTCCCCCCCCCCAGATTTGGTCTCCCTGTCTCATCCAGGTGGTAAGTGCTGGGGCTAGCTACTCAAGGACCCAATCCCACTACTGATCAGCATGGGAGCTTTGACCTCCTCTTTTTCAGTCTGGGTTGGTGTTCCCCTCCTTAGGCAAAGGGGTCACCATTTTAATACTGAACTTAGTATAGGCACCCAATCTGCTTAGTTTACTGCAGCTCAGAACTCCTGAGCTCAGATCACCCAGCCTCAGTCTCCTAGGTACCTGGGATTACAAATGTGCGCCACCATGTCTGGCCATATTTCTTATAGTTATTCTCTATTATCCATTCAATCTCCCCTTCTTGACATGTAGTTGATATTCAGTAAGTACCTGGGGACACACTGATGCTATTGTTCTAAGTGTCCTTGACTAGCCATCTTTCCTTGGAGAGGACTTATGGCACTTTGGTAGTAGGGGGAAGACCATATAGTTTTAATTTGCATAAAGCTTTACATGCTCATAGGACAACTCCATTCTCAGGAGTTCCACACTCTGAACAGCAATCTGGGTCCAGACATTACTTCATCTAAGGAAGAGGAAGGAGTATTCTAATTTTTTCTAACTGGCTTTACCACTTAATGTTTCTATGATTTAGGTGAGTCACTTCACCTCATTCCTCAGCTTCCTTGATTTGGGGTGGGGGTGGGTAGAAAAGGGAATATGGGCTAGAGGATTTCTAAGGTCCATTCCAACTCTAAAATTGAATGATCTCATGAAATCCTGATTAAAGTACTAATGGAAGATGATGGATAATTTCAAAACAAATATATTTTGTACTGTTCTTCCAGATCAAATTTCTTAATATATGTATTTGATTATATGACTCCTCTGCTCAAAAACTTTTAATAGCTCCCCATTTCCCATGTCAAATTAGCAATGTTGTTTAACAAACTACATTTCTAATTATTTGCAATGTTAAGTCTGAGTATTGAAAAATTGGGACAGCTCAGGAATATACTCCATCCTTGTCATCTTCAAGTTGTAGGTACCTGAGTAGTGTGTCTTTTGCTGAAGCATCTAATGGGGTCTGGAAGCTTGACAATATATCTAGTTTCTCACCAGTTATCTTTCAGGAGCCCAAGAATTCCTCTGGGGGAGTAGAAGGGTAATTCAAATGACCTAAGACAATTTTTGTTTGTATAAAGTTGTTTGCATATTATCTCCTCCATTGGGCTCTTTGAGATCAGAGACTGTTTTTTACATTTCTTTATATCTCCAGTGCTTAGCAGAATGTCTGGTATATAGTAGGTGCTTAATAAATGTTTACTGACTGACTCAGTGGAAGGAGTACCCACACTGATGAAATCCTGGGGCCTCAAAATGCTGATTGGTAGACACTAATGTTATATGTCACCTCAATAATGTTTTTAGAATTTGATGTCATCTACCTACTAAATAAAGTTCAAACCTGAAATCTGATACCCCCAACTTTTTTCTTTTATTTTTCAATACACAAGTACTTGTTTTCTTTTTCTCCTACTTGCCCTCTTTTAAAAGAAAAAAAAAGAAAACAAAGCTTTAGATAATGAATCTGCATAGTCAAGAGAAACAAACTCCCATGGACATTGTCCATGTCCAAAAAATGTATGTCATTTTGCGTCTTGAGTCCGCTTCTCTGTCAGGAGGTGGGTAGCATAGTTAATCATTAGTTTTCTCAGGTCCTGGTCATTGCATTGGTCAAGTTCTTAAGTCTTTCAAAGTTGCTTGTCTTTTCAATATTTTTATTATATAAATTGGTTTTGCTTGCTTCATTTTGCTTATTCTTCATTCTTCAGATCATCCAAATGTTCCCAGATTTCAATGAACCCATCCATTTGATCATTTCTTTTGGCACCATAGCATTCCATTCCATGCTTTGCTCAGCCATTCCCCAACTAATAGGTACCCTTTTAGCATCCATTTTTTTGACACTATAAAAGCAGTCGCCATACATAGCTTTATACATTTGGTTCCCTTTTGTCTTCTTTTGATTTCTTTGGAGTGATACCTGACTTTCTAGCTATTTTAGAACAGGAGATCAGGGCTCTGAGGGAATAATTGTCTGGAAAGGAGGAAAGCAAAGGTTAATCTGAGAGTTGAGGGCACTGCTTAAGAAAGACAGAGTAGGATAGGGTGTCAGCAGGCAGATATAATGAAGAGAGGAAGCAGTACAGAGCAACTTTCACCTGCTTCACAAAGTTGCCTATGATCATCCTTGCTTAAGGCTGTTATAACAACAACAGCTGCTGTGGAGACAGAGGTGGAGCATTTCTGAAATCTCATAATGTTGGAGTGGCAGCTTAGTTTTGTTGAGATTCTTTGGTCTAAAAAGTACAGGGGAGTTCTTGGGCATTATGAAGATAGCTGCTAGTAATATTTTTGTAATTATGGATCCTTTTCCTCCTTGTGGTATAGGCTTAGTAGAAATATCACTGAGACAAAAGGTGTGTACAATTTAAGTGACTTGGGTCATTTGAACAAATTATGGTATGTGAATGTAATACAATACTATTGTGACAGGGCAGGTAGGTGGTACAGTGGATAGAGCACCGGCCCTGAAGTCAGGAGGACCTGAGTTCAAATTTGGCCTCAGACCAAACACTTGGCACTTACTAGCTGTGTGACCCTGGGCAAGTCACTTAACCCCAATTGCCTAAAAATTAAAAAAAATACTATTGTGACATAGGAAATGATGAAAGAGACTATTTCAGAGAAACCTGAATGATGAATTGATGCAGAGTGAAGTGAGAAGAACAATTTAAACAACAACAACAACATTGTCAAGAAAGAACTCTGATGGATGCTCTGATTCCAGAGGATTGCTAATGAATTACATTTACCCACCTCCTGATGGTGAGGTGATGAACTCAGGAAGCAGAATGAGATATTTTTTGGACATGGACAATGTGGGACCTGGTTTGGCTTGAGGTGAGAGGGAGAGAGATTTAATGCCTTTTAATTGAAAAGTAAAATGAAGAGCAATGAATTTTAGAAGTACAAAGGAAATAACAAAAAGCAATTCCTCTCCCTGCCCCTCACCCCCCCACAACTGGTTTGAATTTGCTGAGCTTTCTATTATTTTCCGCAGACACAGGCCACGATAGGCTGGGTAACCTTTCAGGGCCTTCCAGTTTTAAGTGTGTATGATTCCAGGCAGCATTAAATCAATACCAAGAATTTTATAGATAAAACAACTGCACTTAAACTACAGAGTTTCCTACTGATGAACAATCCTCTCCCTAAAACACAACAGAGTAACTTCTGACATAATGGGAAATAATTACAAACTAAGGTTTTTCTTATCCTCTCTGGGAAGAAATGAAAACACATTCTATCCAGGTGCTCTGTACCTTAAGACTTAAAATTTTTTTCTGTCAAGTGACTGTTATAAATGTACATTCTTTAGCTCAGTCTTACCTCCTTCTCCCTGCCTACTCTGGTTCATATTAATCTTTACTCTGTTTGAATTCCTTTTGCATTTTTGGTCATAACAAAAATGATTATAATTAGTACTCAATTATATTTTAGTCAATTAACACTCAATTCAGCAAAGATTTATTGAGTATCTATCATGAGGATACAAAAATGAAATGAGACAATACATCTACATGTTTATATCTCTGTAGTAGGCTCTCAATAAGTATATGTGTGTATATGTACATACACCTATTTGTATACATATGTCATTTCGTATTTATGTATATGTGTCTATCTATACATATATCTATGTGTGTGTATATATGCATATCTATCTATCTAAATATCTTTATCTAATTTTGTTTTATTTTATTTTATTTTTGGATGGAGTCTTGATTTCATCTTCATTAGTATATCCTCCATTGGTGTGACACATCCATACATTTTCATGTTGTGCTCATGTCTCATTCTTGTTCATGTCTTAACAACAAATACTTTATCACTAAAGACTTTCCTTTGGGTTTTTAAATATTAATACCACTTGGGCTAGCCACCTCTCTCATTCTGGCTGTGTGGCCAGCAAGAAAAGCCCATTTTTTTTCTGGGCTTGCACATCTTTGATAATATCTTTTATAAAACTTCTTGTTCATGAGGCATCCTTGGAAATAATAGCAGCCCAATTACACCCATCATGTATCTCTTCATTGCCCTTTGGATTACTTGGAATTAGGATTTTTCTATGATTATGGCATTCCATGATTCAAAGCCATTACTGAGAGAATATGGATATCAAAAGAATGTGTCTTGGCCTTAGGGAGCAGTTTGCCCAAAGTGTGTGTCAGTGGCTAGAAAGATGTCCTGTGTGAATTCCAAATGGAACAATGGTTATCTATACATGGTGAAGTCTTCCAGATGTTCCCATGTGTGGATGACACCGTGCAGGCTGACTCAAGCCCAGATTGTTATAGGTCTTCCTCAAAAAGGTCCATCGATATTCAGACAAAATCACTCAAGAAGCTATTTTCGTAAAACAGGAAAATCAAAGCAAATGAACAATGCTCACTGCCAGAACTTGCTCTAATGCTTGCTTTTGTAGAACTTTTGAGACAGTCTGAGGTGATTTGCATAACTTGGTTTAACTGTCCTAGAGGAAGAAGGGGAGATGGGAAGACAGGTAGAGAGAGATAAGTAGAACAACCTCGACTTACCTGAGAGACACTGATACAAATGGGAGGCACAACGGGTAGGTAATAGGGAAGGGAAGAGACAACTGCTTATATTGACATTTATATAACACCAAGTGGAGAGAGATGGAGCCAAGATGGTGGAGAAAAGGCAAGGACTCAACTGGGCTCTCCCAAAATCCCTCCAAACTCCTTTAAATAATGCCCTATATAACATTAAGTGGGAATAAGCTAACCCAGAGTGGAAAAAAAGACTTGTCTCAATGATACAAGAAAGAGAAATTTCTGAAGCCACTTGAAGAGACCCTCTTAACTGAGGGTGGGACCATAGAACCCAGTGCAAGATGACAGAAGTTTATACAGGCTAGGAGCAGTCAATACTTCACATGTGAAAGATCTATGACACTAGCTGAGGTTTTATGCTTGAGAGCTAGACCCTGACAATAACTAATTTCAACATCTGGAAACAGAAAATAGCAACCCAGGGAGAGTTGCTGGCAAAAGAGCAGAGAGCAATGAACGGCACCGTACCAAAATGAGAATCAAACACAGAGTCACTCCTCCTTGTTGGGTCATACTCTGAATAATGCTATAAGTCAAGGGCCATGAGAAGGAGGGTGCTCTTGATTCTATCTAGGGTTCTATTGTAAGCTCTTTCTGTGTCTTTTGCTTTCTAAGTGCAACAGTTATATGTTTTGAAGTCTTGTGAGCCTGAGTACTCATAACGTTGGGGAAGTGCCAGAACTGGAAGTTTCCAGGTTCTACCTAGGTAAGAACAATGAACAGATAAATAAGAGGTCTTCACAATGTGTCTAGGCCCTCTGAGCCAGGAGGGAGCCTCTGACAAAGGTTTACATCAGGATCATAGAATCTAGAGCTTTAAGAAATCTTGGTTTTCAAGTTCAACAACCCTCACTTTCACAAATTTGGAAACCTTGATTTTATATTTTTCTCTATTTGTCAGGCTTGTCTCCCTAAGGGTTCTATTCTTACAAACTATGTGACCTCAGGCAAGCCACCTTATCTTTATGAGTATCAGGTTCTTCATGTATGAAATAGGGATGGCAATATCTTCAGTATGTGCCTCACAGATTTGTTATGGGAAAATGGCCTTATAAAAAGTAAAAGCTTATAGAAATGTGAGCTATTATTATAATTTTATTGCCTCGCATTCAAAGAGTCCTGAGCAAGGGCTGTCTGGGCTCAGATGCTTTTTGTAATAATGATTCACCCCGTTTATATATAATTCTTAGGTTTTCAAACCTTAGTGCCTGGCACACAGTAGGCACTTAGTAAATGTTTATCAGTTAACTGACATTATGCCATTTGACCCTCACAACAAATCTGTGAGGCAGTTTCTTTTATTACCATAGGAAAGAATCATCCTTTAAGATCCAGAGGAGACTTTAAAGTCCATAAGCCCACCTCCTCATTTTACCAACGAAGAAGCTGAGATGGAAAGAAGTTCATTCCCCAGACTCACACAACTTTTATTAGAGGCAGCATTTGAACCCAAGTCTTCTCATTTCCAAGTCCAGTTTCTCTAGCCACTATACCATACTGCCTTCCCATTGTAAAATGTCCTCTATTTAGAAATACTCATAGATAGATTTTGTTAAGAAAGGATTTCAACCCAGAAGAGAGTTACATAAATGCTTAGGATCCCCTTCAAAGAACAAGAGGATGGAGTAATAAATAAACAACGGGACAAGCCTTTGCTTAACTAATTTGCTTGACTTTGCTTCAGATGCCTCCTTTCATATTCTTTCTTGGGTGAAAGAATGAGTGGGTCATTCTTGGGTGAAGGCAATTTTTTTTTTAACCTAAAAAAAAAGAAATAGAAAAAAGTAAGAGTCCTCTGGCTGCCTTCCCTCCCCTACTCTCTTGCAGCCTGGGAAAACAAGCATTAGTTACCAAGGTGCGGCTCCACCCTGAGACCCAGAAGGCACCAACAGTCCCTGATGCTGTGGCAGTTTCAAGCCACAGACCATGGCAAGGACACCGACTTTATGGTAAAAGGCTTTCTGCATAATTTATAATCTCTTTCCTTGTTCCTTAAGCCGAGCTCATTAGCTACTCTCCCAAAGTTTCACTGTCAAAGTTTAACTACAAGTGTAAATTATTGCTGAGTGCTCTGCTGCTCTGTCTTGTCCCATAGAATCTAAGCTTAAAATCATTGGTGATGCTGCTGGCTCTGCCAGGAGCTAGGCTGGCACATTTAATCAGCAGATCCTAGGAAGAGCTCAGGTTACAGATTCTCCCTGCTCTCTTAAGTTCATGTACTGACAGAATTGTAGAGGTTGATTATATACATATAAAATATATGTATATATGCATATATATGTATGTGTATGCATGTATTGAATTGTAGAAGTTGATGAGTTAAATATATATTTATACATAAATAGAAATCAACTCGTAAACATGTAAACAATATATTATTACTAGTATTATATAATATGTATTTAACTCATCAACTTCTGTAGTTCTATACACACACACATACATATATATGCACATACACATAAACACACATATGTATGTATAGAACAAGCTGTTTTATTTCCACACAGATAATGAAATGTTCAGCAATAAAGAATCATAAAATTATTACCACCTATTGAGAGGCTAATATATATACCTCTTTGGGATATTTGCAACAGGGCTGCTCCTTAGCTATTTTACATTTCGTCTCCACTGAATACACAACCCAGTCAATGCCTAGTGGTCTTCATTCCTCTCCAGGCACCTTTTCTGATGCCCTGGACTTTCTCTATCATTCCTAGAAGCATCCTCATCCTCGAAAATAATTCCACCCCTGGATTTCTCAGTCTGAAAGTATTTTCTACTCCTGTAGCCATTTTTTTCTGATTGTCTAGTTCCTTCCAGGCCCTCCATTTTACAGAAAATGCCCAGGCTAACCATGACTTTATTGTTCTCCATTCTCTATTCCTAACTCTCCAGAGTTTTTTTTTAAATTATGTCCCCAACAAGGCACCTTTCCCCTTCTGTGTTGTCTTCTTCCCATTAGAATGTAAGCTTCCTGTGTGCAGGGGCTGTGTTTCTTTCTGTCTGTATTTCTATTACCAGTGCTTGGCACAGTAACTGGCATATATTAAGCACCTAATAAATGCATGTTGACTTGACTTGACCTCCATTCTTCATTGTTTTATTGGTCACAACCTAAGTAGCAAAGCCACAAAAGATAATTTTCAAGTATTAGAGATGCCCTATGGAAGAAGGATGTTATTTTTCTTTGGCTCTGGAGGCCAGAGCTATGATCAATGCATTAAAGTTGCGCAGAACAGATTTTGGCTCAATATGGAAGAAACCAAACCAAACCAAAACAATTAGGGTTGTCCACAAATAGAATGGGCTGTCTCATAGAGTAGGGAGTTCAACCTCACTGGAGTTCTTCAGTCAGTAAGTATTTAATAAATAATTACTATGGGCCAGATGCTATGCTAAGAGTTGGGGATCTGAAGAAAGGCAAAAATAGCCCCCTCCCCTCAAGAAGCTTACATTTTAATGAGAGAAGCAAAATGTGAACAACTAGGTTATTACTAAGACTACATACAGAGAGTAGATGGAAGGTGATCTCAGAGAGGAAGTTGTTTGTTGTTGTCACTGGTCCTTTATTCTCGAAGAGGACCAGCCACATCAGGAGGGTGATGTCTTGACTTGTGAGTGAATTGGATTTAGGTGAGACAGGGCCATCTGAGTCAGAGGACAGGCGATGGCCCCAGAGGCAGTGGGAGACCCTGACCTGTTTAAGCTAGGTCTTTCTCAGGTCTCAGTTTGTCTAGGGTTATGCCCATTCAGTGATTAAAGTCTACACAGGAACTGAGGCAAAAGATGGCCCATTTTGACTTCACAAAAGAATCAATCCGGGAGGGGAAGACCATCAGAGTTTTTGGTCAGAACAGAAACAACTGCTATTTACATTCACTCTGAACCATCAAAACCCAAACAATTAGCAAGTGAGGCTCAGGCTGAGATTTATTCTTGGCCAATCAGTGAGAATTAGAATGATCTGGGTTTAAAGGCATAGCCAAGTAGCACCATTTGAATTCCAATGGACTTTATCAAAGCCTAGTTTACCAGAGCTGTATTTCAAGAAATTGTAAATGAAAACTACATGAGAAAAAAGAGTTAATTGTCCCAGGTTTTTTTTTTTTTTTGGAAAAAAATGATAGAATAAATAAATAGGGAAGAAAAAAAATCTAGACCCTAAGCCCCAAGGTATCTTGCAAAGTATCTTTGTGAGTTCAAATCTGGTCTCAGGTACTTACTGGCTGCGTGACCCTGGGCAAGTCATTTAACCTTGTTTGCCTCAGTTCCTCAACTATAAAATGAGGTGGAGAAGGCAATGACAAACTATTCCAGTGTCTTTGCCAAGAAAATCCCAAATGGGGTCATGAAGAGTTGAATACAACCGAAACACAACAACAACAACAACAACAACAACAACATTTTGAGTGAGGGGATAGGAAACATGTCTGTTTCAGACATGCTGAAGTTGGAGATGTGAGCTCAGGAGAGAGCCTGCGGACTAGCTACATGGATTTATGAGTCATTGGCATACATATTATATCCCTTGATGAACATTAGGAAACACCTGTCTCATTAGCAACACATTTCCTAGGATCATAAGAGAATCACAAAAATAATAATATCTCACATTTATGTAATATATTAAGGTTGCTAAATGTTTTACATAGAGGAACCTTTATACATAGGGAGGGTACCTCGGTGGCACAGTAGATGGAGTGCTGGGCCTGGGGTCAGGAAGACTCATCTTCGTGAGCTCAAATCTGGCTCAGACATTTACTAGCTGTGTGTCCCTGGGCAAGTCACTGAACCCTGTTTGCCTCAGTTTCCTAATCTGTAAAATGAGCTGGAGAAGGAAATGGCAGACCACTCCAGCATCTTTGCCAAGAAATCCCCAAATGGAGTCACAAAGAGTCAGACATGACTCAGTAACAATAACAACACACACAGGGACCTCAGAGCTCACTTAATGCAGCCTCTTTATTTTACAGACGAGGTACAAGAAGGTTAAGCCCAAGGTCACACAGGAGTAAGAGACAGAGGTGGGAGCATACATGTTTTCCCTCAGGAGTCCTGGTTGTTAAACATTTACTATCACACCATTGCTTTGGACCCATATCCCACAACACCAGAGCCAGTGTTCTTTCTAGAGGAAAAAATTCGTCTGTTTAATGTTGATGCCAGATTGAATAAACCTGGCCCATTTGTTGTTTCCTGTACAGAACATTCCTTACCTTTGCTACCCCTGCTCCTATCCCCATAGGCCTTTCTTAACTTCTCCAATTGTTAGTTCTCCCCTTCCTAAATACTATGCATTTATTTTGCATATTTTTAATATTTACTTGTATGTGTACATGTTATTTTCCTCAACACACTCAAAGGTTGGCTCAGGGCTCTGACCCTTGGGGCCCTGAGACACTTTTAAGAGGTCCTTTCACTTTCCTTCTCTCATCAATGTATGATGGAATTTTTCCAAGGCTTCCATGAACTGTGAATTAAAGATTTAAATGCAAACATGAAGATTGAGCAAATATCTGGTTAGCACAATTGTACTTTTGCCTTGCAAGTGGATGAATCTACAGATGGATCTGGTTTTTTGCTGTTTTGCTTATATTTGTCTCAATTATAAACAATGAAAAACTGAGTGATCTGAGTGTCAGGAATTGTCCCAGGTTTTTTTTTGGGAAAAAAATGATAGAATGAATAAATAGGGAAGAAAAAAAATCTAGACCCTAAGCCCCAAGATATCTTGCAAAGTATCTTTGTGAGTTCAAATCTGGTCTCAGATACTTACTGGCTGCGTGACCCTGGGCAAGTCATTTAACCTTGTTTGCCTCAGTTCCTCATCTATAAAATGGGTGATCTGAGTGTCAGGAGTGGTTTCTTCCTCTAGTATTGAATAGGAAGTCTCCTTATTCCCCTTCTCTGAATTATCAAAGAGGATCTTGTGTTTTTTGTGTTGGCAAAAAACACAAGTTTTACTGAAGTGTTCAAAACATTTAATAACTTTGGAATCTCATGACTTATCCAGAACAACTGTGCTGATATTTGCACTGATGGTACAAAAGCAATTTGTAATTGGATTTGCAAAAATGGAAAGTGATGCCACTCTCCCCTCTAATTTTTTTTTGTTTTGAGAAATAGTTATTTTTCACAAAATATATTATTCATGTTAACATGCAGTGACTTTATTAGTATTTTAATATAAATACATGTTTAAAAATTTTATCAGTTTTAATTTCCATTGTGGTTTGTTGTTCAGTCCTGTCAGTCATGTCTGACTCTTCGTGACCCCATTTGGGGTTTTCTTGGCAAATATACTGAAGTGGTTTGCCATTTCCTTCTCCAGCTCATTTTATAGATGAGGAAACTAAGGCAAACAGGGTTAAGTGACTTGCCAAGGGTCATACAGCTAGTAAGCGTCTGAGGGCAGATTTGAAATTAGGTCTTCCTGACTCTAGGCCCAGTACTTTATCCACCTGAGCCACTAGCTAATATGGTAATTATGAATAGATAAAATCCACATAAATAAAAGCTCTTTGGAATTCTCAATAATTTTTAAGAGTGCAAAGTGGTCTGAAAACCAAAAAGTTTGGGAACTCTTTTTTATTGAGAGCTGGGGTTGTTTCTTTTTTTTTCTTTTTTTTTTTTGTCTTTATAACTTTAGCACCTAGATCTGTGCCTGGCTTATAGTAGACATTTAATAAATGTTTTTTAATTGCTATGAATGTTTTTTTTCCCAGAATAGGCTAATGATTTTTTTTTTTTTACAAATGGAGTCCTAGAGTTGACTTATCTATTCTCTTCTCAGATACAGTGAGAATTTGGATGCTTTAAAAACAAGGTTGCCAGTAAGGTCATTCATGGCATGGTGTGTTTGCCACTAAGTGGCATGTGAAGTTATTTCCTGTGGCATCAGGTCCCCATGTCTAAATTCTTTGTCCCGCTGTCCTTTGCCCAAAGCCAAAAGAACAAGTGGGATTTCAGGAGGCTCGGTCTGTCAAGTTTCCTCTTCTCCAGGTTGTATGCATCAAGTACTCAGGAGCCGTATTGGCCTCTGGTGGTATGACTGAGTGCCTGTGTGGACTGGCTGGCTAGAGATAAGTCATCCCATCTCAGAATGCTGTCTCTGGAAGTTACCTTAAAAGTCATGTGATCCAACCTTTATGATACACATTTAAAAATAGATTGAGAGGGCGAGTAACATAGCCAAATTCACACAGTTAGCAAGTAGCATAATTTAGAACTGAGTCAAGGCAGTGGTCTGCTGATAAATGTTTAACAACTGGCTCTCATGTTTTTGAAACTGGCTCTCATGTTGAAAACAACAAAACGTAAGTCAAACACAACATAAAGTTAAACTTTAAAGTTTAACCTGCATTTTTAACATTTTATCCATCCCTTTCTTAAGTCTAGACAATCGACAAAACAATAAACCAAGCTTTGGTTCGCAGCCTTTGCAGATTTCTGAGGTGGAAACGCTCACACTGAATATTAAACAACAGAGAGCAGGTTTGAGCTGGCTTCAGCACGCCTCTGACTGAATCCAGGTTTTCTAGCCACAAATTCAGTGGTTTTCTGATTAGGCCATGCTTCATTGGCACCACCATCCCTCCCCTGCTTCCCCCCTCCACCACCATCCATAAAATGCTAGAGTTGATTCTTTGTAGAGGGCAAATCATCACGGGTGGGGGGCGCGGCAGCACTCTCTTCTTTCTCAAGTCATGCTCCTTTGGGTCTGTTCTGTGTGAACCGGCTTGCCTGGAATTTCTTGGCCCTAAATTCAGGTCATATTTTCCTGCTTAGTCCAGTGTTCTGGCTTTGACTTTTTGGACTGTGTTATCAGTTACTTATTTGATCCCTGGCAAAGGTTTTGTGCTTTGAAACCAGCTCAACTTTCCCGTCTGTTTCCTCCACCTTGTGTCTCCAGAGGGTTTGTTCAATTCTCACGATAATCCATCCCTGTTTAGCCAGGCTCCAACTCTGCAAGAGCTTTAGGCCATGACAATCTGGTGCCTTTGAATTCTGGGAATGAACTTTAAAACAAAAAACAAAAACCCTTCTATCCTTAGCATCTCTCTTTTTATTTTTCCTTGTCTGTTCAGTCGTCATTCTTTTTGTCCCTTTATGAGCATTAGGACTCAGAACCAAAATAGCCACCTATCTACCTCCTGATCAAACAAATTCTGCTCCAAATTTCCCATTCTGGCCTTGTGGTTAGTCAAAACAAGGACCTTGTTGGTTTTAAAATAAGCCAGGGATCTTGTCCTTGCTGCCTGTCAGAAAGTCAACATCCGTCTCTTGGGATAAATAAATGAGCAGATTTAGGAGATGAGTTTAATGGTTGTCTGTGAGCTGGGTGTGTTTGTGTGTTCTGGGACAGCAGCACCTAGCTCCTGACATCTTTCCTGATGAAGTAAAAATTCTCTCCCCCTAGTTCATACCGACAGAATGAGCCATATGAATCCCACCAACAGAAAGAGCCTTTTCTTCCCCTTGCAAGTGATGTCAGTTTCATTAGCATGTCCCTAGGGATAGATGGTCTCTCATCAGTCAGACAAATCAATAGAGAAAGCAAAAGCACGAAGAGGGTGATTTTGCCGGTCAAAGAAGTTTTCACCAATGTGTCTGTGAAAGGCTAAGAAGTTGGGCAGCTGGCCCATACCACAGTGTCAGTAGGGAATTGTCTTCGCAGAAAAGTTCCATTGAACTGGCAAGAAAATACTGTTCCCCATTTCACTCCAGGGTGGTGGTTGGTTGGGGAGAGGAGGAGAGATGTTAACTGGATGGTCAGAATATTTAGTTTAGATGCTGTCTAGCAGCACTGGCCTACCAAGGATGAAACTATTTTTCATGGCAAATGAAGGTGAAATATAGGGTTTTGCAAAGGTTGCTGAGATTCCTCTTCAGGAAGTGAAAGAGCCAGAAGAGGGTGATGTCAGTGGAAGGCATGGCTTGGAAACCCCCACAGGGCTTTTTCCTCATATTCTGATTTGGGTGGGGACTCTGTGACTTGTGTTCTCTCGCAGTGAGACTCTGTCTAAGAGGAGAAAGGTAGGGATGGAGAAGGCCTCACTTTAATCTTCCTGAACAAGAAGGTATATTGAAAAATAAGTCTAGACTCTAGACAATTGAGCCTAGACTTTCTAAGGCAGGGAAAGAGGATGCTTTTTGTTTTGTTTTGTTACTGGCCTCCTGGCTTTTCCACAAACAAGACACACCATCTCTTTGCTCTGGGAATTTTCTCTGGCTGTCCTCTAGCCAGGATAACTCAGACATGCCGTCCTCAACTCTAACTACTGACCTCCTTGGCTTCCTTAAAGTCTCAACTAAAATCTCATCTTCTACAGGAAGCTTTCTCTAATCCCTCTTAATTACAACACGTTCCCTCTTTTAATTATTTCCTGTTTATCCTGTATATAACTTTCTTTGTGTGTATTTGATTATGTCTTGACCCTCCCATTAGATTGTAAGCTCCTTGAGGGCCAAGACTATATTTTGCCTCTTTTTGCACCCCCCAATGCTTAGGACAGTGTCTGGTACATAGTTAATGTATACTGACTGATTGATTTTTTTTTTCCTGTATTGACTTTTTTTCCAAGACTAGAGATGATTTGTTGTCAACAGAGATCCCAGAAATAAAACCCTAATTGTCTATCTAGCTTTTTTTTTTTTTTGGTGGTGGGGTTGGGGTGGGAAAGGGGAAGAGTTCTCTCTTCAAGGTTCATTTGCATTGCTAGGCTCTCCCCTGGTGCCCATATGCTTTCTCTACTCGTAGCCACCTGGCCCCTTCTTCTGTCCTGGGAAACTGAGCACTGGCCCTTTCATCATGTACATGAAAATGACTCTACAGACACATAAGTGGCAGGGCATGGGATGTGTGGTTTCTCCAATCATGGGGCAGACTAGTACTGCTATATTCCACAGTCTTGTCAGGTCCCCTTTCATCTAAGGTCAAGAGGTTGTAAGGTGGCTGGTTGGGTGGGTGGGCCAAGTATGCTGGCCCACTCAAGGATTGGTTTGACTTCATTGGAATGCTATTCTAGCTGCTCCCGGCTAATCAGTTCAGAGGAAAAACCCTAAAATAGAAGTCAAAGCCCCAACTGGCATAGAAGACAATACCCGCACTAATCTCCCCTGGCAGTGTAATGGAAGCTCTGATGTCACTGGCAGAGACTTGGGGAAGCTTGGGGTTTGAGAACCCCTGCACCTGAGGCCAACACATTCCTGATCTCCTCTTCTGTGGCTCTCTACCTCCTGACTCTCCTTTCCTACTCTGGTTATCACTTTCCTTACTCTGCACGCAGGCAGCAGCAGATTCGCTCCCATCCCCCTTCAGGCCCTGTCTCGCTGGCTCCATCACCCTAGTCCAGGCCCCAGCTCTGCCTTCAGGGGGCTGGGCTTTCGAGGGCCCTGCTCCATAGGGCCATAGTATCAGTGCCCACATTGGTGCTTGATGTGGGCTGAGCTGTCCCCAAAGCCCTTGCTATACTCTGCACACTTATAGGGTTTCTCGCCTGTGTGAGTATGCCACTGCTTCACCGGATCTGAGCTTTGAGGCAACTCTTTCCCATAGCACCCGCAGGTGAGAGCCTGGCTTGTGCCAGGTGGCCTGCCCCAAGGCTGGGGAGTAGGGGCTGCTGGGCCAGGAGGGTTGTGGGCTAAAGGAGGGGGCCTAGAGGGTTGGTGCTGGGTGGGCCTATTCACCCTGTGGGTGCCCCTGTACTTAACATGTTCTATCTGTGGGGATGGTTGGACCTTCTTCCTTGGGGCTTCCCCTCTGTTGTTCTGCATCCAGCTTTCACTTCTTGCCGTTGTGTTTTTTTTCTTCCCCCTTTCATTCTGACAGCAAATCACTGACTTGTTCATCTTAGGGACAGGAAGCTTGTGAAATCTCTTATCATAGAATTGTCTTGTAGAACTAGAGCAGGAAGGGGCCTCAGAGGCTACCAAAGCTAATGCCCTCATTTTAAAAATGAGGAAACTGACGCCCAGAGAGGTCCAATGATTTGCCAGGGTCACATAACTAGTAAATATCTTAGGTGGGGTGTGAACTCAAGTCTGCCTGAGTCCGAGTCCAGTGTCCTTTCCAAAACATAAAACACCCCTACTGCCTCAATCCAGAAACCTTTGAAAAAGCAGGCCAGACTTCTTTGTCTTTTATGTCTGGGGTGGTTAGAGCATAGACAACTTTGTCTTTCAAGGCCCCGAGATCTTCCCGGGGGCTCTGTTCTCTCCCTGAGTCACTAAGAACATTTTCCATGGGGTCATCCGTTTAAATCATCAGTTTGAAGCCGGAAGGACCCTTCAAGATGATGTAGCTTAAACCCCTCCTTTTCCAGGTGAGGAAGCTGAGGCCCAGAGAGTTTAAGCGACTTGTTTACAATGAGTGAGTGGTAGAGTCAGGATATGAAACCAGGTTCCCAGACTCAAAATCCAGAGCTCCTTCCACTAGACTGCACTATTGTCTCTCTATTTGACTCCCAAATCCTCCAGAGTAGCTCTGGGTTTCCTAGAAAATGCCCTGGTCACCTACTTTATTCGGTGTCCTTGGTAGGTTTTCAGTCTGGCAACTGGACAGCTGTATGACTTTTCTGTCTGGTTAGGAGTAGATAGAGGGAACCAGAGGCTATGCTCTGGAGAATTCTGTGTGGGCAGGTTCAGTATTTTCTCCTTCAACACAGCCTGGTCTCTGTGGCTGGAGCAGCACAGGGATGTAGTGAGCCATTGTAGTATTCTGTTGGGATTGGGGCCATTCACCCTCCCTAGTTAAAGACAGTGCAGGAAACATCAAGCTCTACAATTCTTTGAAATGTTTTCAGCTTTCTGGGGAGGATGTTGTGAAACCAACTGTGAAAAGGGAAATCATTACCAGGCTTTTTGGCTCATTTGTGTTTTATTGGAACTTGGTGAACACAGTAATCACTGCACACTGCTTGTACAATGTAGGTGGGATATTATGACAGAAAGTGAGGGAGAAAGGAAGAGAAAGGGAGGGAGAGCAAAAGAAGGAGAGACAGGGAGGGACAGAGAAAGAGAGAGATAGAGGGAGGAAGAGAAAAAGGAGGAGAGAGAGAGACAAAAGGCAGAGAGGCAGAGAAGGAGGGAGGGAGAGAGAGGCAGAGAGAGAATGTGTGTGTGTGTGTGTGTGAGAGAGAGAGAGAGAGAGAGAGAGAGAGAGAGAGAGAGAGGGAGAGAGAGAGAGACAGAGAGAGAGATGCATTATTGTTTTGGATTGTTGTATTGCTGAGAAAAGCTAAGTCATTCACAGCTGGTCATCTTACAATATTGCTTTTACTTTGTATACAATACATTTCACTTTTTTATCAGCCCATGCAAAGTCTTTCCAGGTTTCTCTGAGAGCATCTTGCTCATCATTTCTTATGGTACAATAGTATTCCATCATAACCACATACCACAACTTGTTCAGCCAATCCCCAATTGATAACTCCTATGATTTTCAAAAATGATTATTGGTATAAAAGGGGAAGACTTAAAAGGAGTTTTCTCTATGTCACATAAAAATTTATGCTGAAAGAGCTAGATCTAAAAGTGGGCTCAGGAGACAGACTTAAAATTCCTTAGAGGTTCTTCAGCTAGCTGGCTGGGTGTATCTGTCTGCAGTCTATCTCACAAAATAGCTAACATTAGTCCCTGTGGAAAAAGAGCTAGTACACTATTTCCCTGGAGGAAAAAAGCTGGATCACCACCAGTGGCATCAGAGAGCTGTATTAACTCAGCAGAGACACCTAATAGAGTGAAAACAATAGTTAGCATCACTCTTATACCGGTAGTGAAAGTTTGTTCCTTGAGCTCTGGATCTTTTTATCCATTCTCTGCAGTAACTGGAAATCCTTTTTGTTTTGGAGGCTGCCACCCCAAAAGTTGCAGTCATGAGCCTCTTTTAACTAATGATGAAAATGAAAGAACTTATTCCTTTGATCACTCTTGTGAGTTTCACATAATTTGGAGTAGCCTATGTGTCCGTATATTCCCTTTTCAAAATTAATATGATCATTAACAGAAAGAAAACTCTATAACCATGGGAAAATGTGAATCCTAACCACCTGAAAAACTTATCATGATTCACCAAAACGGGGAGCCTCACAAAGTCTGGTGAGGAAGGGTTATTATTATCTTTATTTTATACATAAGAAATCTGTACAGTTATATACAGTTAATATATACTATAAAATATACAGTTAATGCCAAGAGCAGGATTTGAACCCAGGCATGTCCTAATTACAAGTCTAATCCTGTTGTGACAACAAGCCTCAAAATTCATTTTAAATGGTTTGCCGATTGGTATGGCCAAGAGCTCTCTAAAATGGGCTGATTTTTTTTCCTTTTGCCTTCAGTTGAGAAATAGGATATGACTTCAAAGGAAAAATCAAAAAGCACCGAAAACGAAATGGCAGATGAAATCGCATTATCTCAGTCAATCAGATCTGCGCCATTTTCAGATAGTACTGACTTGAAAAGCAGGCATCTTAGTGGTTAGAGTGTTGGACCTGGAGTCAGGAAGACAAGATTCAAATCCTTTGACATTTGTGAGGCACTTAACCTTCTGAATCTTGGTTTCCTCTTCACTAATTTTGAGATAAGAATACATGCAGTTTGATTGCACATGTATAACCTATATCAGATTGTTTACCATCTCAGGGAGGGGGAAGGGAGGGAGGGAGGGAGGGATAGAATTTGGAACTCAAAACTTGAAAATAAACCCCAATGAATGTTAAAAATTATTTTTACATGTAATTGGGGAAAAATATAAAATACTATATATAAAAAAAGAATTCACATAGTACCTACCTCGAAGGGTCGTTGTGAGCGTCCAGTGAGATCACACATGTACAAATACCTTGCAGGCTTTCAAACAGTCTTGATTCCAGAGAATTGAGGTGTGTTTACACATTCCTCTTAAAAGAGATGAAGAAAACAAATATTTGTTAACCACCTACTGTGTTCCAGGGACTGTACTAAGCACTTTATAAACATTATCTCATCTGATCTTCACAGTAATTCTGGCAAGAAAGTTCTATCATTTTACCCATTTTACAGTTGAGGGGACTGAGGCAAACAGAGGTTAAGTGACTTGCCCAGGGTCACAGAGCTAGTAAGTGTCTGAAGCAGAGTTTGAATTCAGGTCTTCCTAATTCCAGGTGTAGTGCTCTATCCACTGTGCTACCTAGCTGAGATAAGAGACTATAGTTGCTAAATATTGCATACATTGTCAGATACAGTTGCTTTGTTGGTTAATTTTGCCTAACAATTTTTGTTAGCAGATGTGATGAAGGAAGATTTGAGTATATCAGGAAATGATGGATGTAAAAATAATCAGTAAACCCCCCCCCAAAAATCCTGGGAGAAAATTTCATGGTCCAGCTGTGCTGCCCTGTGACTGGCTAGGGCTAGATGGGGAGGGGTAGGATGGGCAGTCCTCATCTGATCTTACTTCTGACAACATGGCCCTGTTGTCTTTGTTGGCCTCTAGTACCTTGTTCTGGTGGTAGGTCCAAGGTGTGAAGACCAGAAATTCCAACTATGGAATTGGAATTAGGAAGACCTGAGTTCAAATTCTGCTTCGGACACTAGCTGTGTGACCCTGGGCAAGTCACTTAACCCTGTTTGCCTCAGTTTCCTAATTTGTAAAATGAGCTGGAAAACAAAATGTCAAACCACTCCAGTATCTTGGCCAAGAAAACCCCCAGTGGGGTCAGGAAAGGTTGGATACTGAAAACAACTGAGCAATGACAATAACAGCAACTTCATGTGTAAAATGGAGATAATAAAAGTACTAACCTCACATGGTTATCATGAGGATCAAATGAGAAGACATGTAAAGTGCTTTGCAAACTTTAAAGCATTATACCAATCTTAGCCATTATTATTGTTATTTCCTACCTCTCATGGGCTCTTTTCCCCCAGACTATGTAGAGGGGCACTTGTGCTCAAGTGGGAAAAGTAGAGAAAACCAGCACAGTTGTCCAATGGCAGTATCCTGGCCTCACTCCTGCCACAGCTGAGAACGCACGTATTTTTCTTTTTTTCTCATTTACAAAACTATGTTTGTCTCGTTTTAAGAGTTCCTGTAGCAAAGGGTATATTGGAAAGACTGCTGGATTGGGATCCAGGTAATCTGTATTTAAACTTCAGCTTGGGTACTTAAGTGTTTGCTCTTGGAAAAGTAGTTTAACCTGAGTCTCAATTTCTTGATCACTGATATGGGAAGAGTATTTTTATGACTTACCTCACAGCGTATGCAGCTGTGAGAAAGCACTTTGTAGGACTTCAGACACAATGTAAATGTGAGTAAAACATACAGAAGGGAATTGGCCCAAATGAATTTCCCTTTAAAACTTTGTTTCTTCATTTCTTTTTTTTAAAAATGTTTTGTCCTACATTTATTAAAATCATGTGATTTAAAAAAAACATTTTAACATTTTTATTTGAATTTTTGAGTTCCAAATTCTATCCCTCTTCCCCTTTCTTCCCTCTTCCCTCAGACAGTAAGTAATCAGATATAGGTTATACTTTTGCAATTATGTAAGACATTTCTGTATTAGTCATTTTGTATAACAGGACTCAAAAGAAAAAAAAAGAAAGAACGCAAAAAACAGCATGCTTCAGTCTATATTCAAACAATATCAGTTCTTTCTCTAGAGGTAGATAGTATGCTTCATTATTAGTCCTTTGAGATTGTCTTGGATCATTATATTGCTGAGAATAGCTAAGTTATTCACAGTTCTTCATACAATAGTACTGACACTGTACAATGTTCCCCTGGTTCTGTTCACTTAACCATGCATCAGTTCATGTAAGTCTTTCCAAGTTTTTCCTGAAATCATCCTGTTTGTCATTTTTGTTGTTGTTGTTGTTGTTGTTGAGGCAATGGGGATTAAGTGACTTGCTCAGGGTCACACAGCTAGCATTATGTGTCTGAGGCTGGATTTGAACTCACGTCCTCCTGACTCCAGGGCCGGTGCTCTATCCGCTGTGCCACCTAGCTGCCCCAACCATCCCACTTCCTTATTTTTCAGATGAAAATCATACAAAACCCAAGATGGGTCCTTTTTTTCCCTTTTTCTTCTAATCACTTCAAGTGTTGCCTTATATTTAAATTAGCATTCTAGGAGCCAATTTATAAAGTCACAAGAATTTTTTATGCTCCTTTCCATCAATGATAACTCCAGGGTTTTAGATTTCTTAGTCATGCATGATACGTGTTGACTGTATTTCCTAAGCCAAAAGTTGCTTAAAAATCTTTGACACCATATGGTCATACTTAAATATTTATTTACTTGGGGTTTATTTTAAGTCTGATGGAACTAAAATATGTGTATTCCATGTCCAATAATGAAATTACTTATAAACTAACAAGTCATTACTTGGTTTTCTTGTAGAAATGGCATTATTTCTTTACACTGGGAAGGAGAACATTCTAGATGACCTTCCAGGAACATAACTATGGTGAAATCATTATTTATAGTTGAGTGGAATTTTTTTTGCACATTCTCAGAGGGCATGGATGTTTTTGTGTTTAACATTTCGAGTATTACTGGCAGAGATTGCTGGTTACAAACAACCAAAGAATATTTGACTTTACAGATCGATAATCAAGTTTGAGAAATGATGGTTCAAAAGGCTCATGGTTTAAAAGTATAGGTTGTCTGGTCAGAGGCTGCAGTACAGACATTTGCTGCTTCAGTATCTATCAATCCTTCTTTTGTGAAATGTCTTCAAACAATTTTTCAGAGATTCCACAGCAATAAAATCATGGCTCCCAGAATAAATGTTATATGTGACATGGTATGGTGAAAAGAGCAGTGAGTTTTGACCTATGTTATTAGTCACTGCTCTACTGCTAACTCCCTGTGTGATTCTGGAGAAGTCATTTTAGCTCTATAAAAGGAGGAGTAAGTTTAGACTAGATAGTTAGGCAGGTAGGTGACACAGTGGCTAGAGTGTGGAACTTGGAGTCAGGAAGACCTGAGTTCAAATTCTGCTTCAAACACTTACTAGCTATGTGATCTTAGGCAAATCACTTCACTTATATTAGTCTTAGTTTACTCATCTATAAAATGGGGATAGTAATAGTATCTACCTCACAGGGTTGTTGGGAGGATCAAATGAGATAACTGATAAATAGACAGGCAACAAATACTTATTGAGCACATATTCTGTGTCAGGCATTGTGCTAAGTGCTGGGGCTACAAAAATAAGTTACAAAAAAAGATGGTCCTGCTCTCAATGAGTTTGCATTCTCATGGGGAAAAACAACATATATAAGGAGCTGAAATGGACAGAGGGGAGAAGGCACTCGTTTAGGGACAGGGTAGCAAAGTCCAGAGAGTCAGAAGCACATTTGGGAGGAGAATGAAGATGGCTGACCAGGGCCCATTTCCAAAATGGAAGCCCCTGGGGGCAGCGAGTTGGCTCAGTAGTTAGAGCACGGCCCTGAAGTCAGGAGAACCTGAGTTCAAATCTGACCTCAGACCAAATACTTGACACTGACTAGCTGTGTGACCCTGGGCAAGTCACTTAACCCCAATTGCCTAGGGGAAAAAAAAAGGGAAGCCCCTGGAATGAACTCACCAGGGGGATAAGGGGTTGGTATGGTTTCCAAGGTGAAAAGACCTCAGGTTTGAGGGTAGTTCCAGACAGAAGAAGGAGGTAGCTGAGTTGAGTCATTAAGAAGTCTAGAGGGAGTCAGAAGCTCAGCCAGGAGGGGAATGAAGCATGGCTGGCTTGGGTTTATCCCCAATGTATAAAACTTTGCAAATCTTAAAGTACTATATTGTTCAATCATTTTTTCAGTCATGTCCAACTCTCTGTGACCTCATTTAGGATTTTCTTGGCAAGATGCTGGAGTGGTTTGCCATTTCCTTCTTCAGCTCATTTTACAGATGAGGAAACTGAGACAAACAGGGTTAAGTGACTTGTCCAGGGTCACACAGCTAGTTAGTGTATGTGACCAGATTTGAACTCAGAAAGATGAGTCTTCATGACTTCAGGCCCAGGGCTCTGTGCACTATGATACCACCTATTTGTCCAAAGTACTATATAAATGTTGCCATCATCACCACCATTATTATCTCTAACATCTTCTCTTACTTTAACATTTCATGAGGTTATGATTTTTTCTTTGGCCCAAATCCTTTATTGTAATTATAGAAAAATGACTTCGCAGAAGTGATATGACTGGAATGCTCCCCAACTTATGAATTCTATCAAGCACAAGAGTCATAGTTTTCTTGCCAATGGTGGAATGGCCCTTGGCCCAACATTTGCTGCATTGTCTTATGCTGGGATTGCTGTTAAGCATAGAAGAGCTGGCAACATAACCTGTTCTCAGGTGTGTAAAGGCCACAAAGGGGCGGCTGCTTGTTGAGCTGCTCAATAACACCTATTTGTTCTCTTGAACTGGCATCTGGAGAACAGCTTCCTAGACTGAAGCTACCAAAAACGTGCAGCTGCAGGCCTGTGCAAACATATCTGGGAACATGTTTGTCAGTTCAGTGTTCCAGGCACTGAGTTAGACAAAAATGAGATGATCCCTTCAAGGCATTTACACGGGCACAAACATATCCAGAAATAGATGAATAGGTGGTAGAGTAGACAGAATGCTACACTTGGAGTCAGGAAGACCCTAATTCAAATTCTGTCTCATATAATTACCATCTAATGACTCTGGGCAAGTCACTTAACCTCTTTGTGCCTCAGGTTCCTTATCTGTAAAATGAGGGGGTTGGTTTTGAGGTCTCTGAGGTCCTGTCTAGCTAAAAATCCATGATCTTCTGATAAAAAGAAGTACATTCAAGATAAATACAAGGCAGATTTTGGGGTTGGGAAAAGGCATTGGCATCTGAAGGAATGAAGAAAGGTTTACTGTCACCTGAGTAGTTTTGAAGGAAACAAGGAATTCTAAGAGGTAGAGTTAAGGCAGGAAGGCACTCCAGGACTGGGGCACAATCATTGCAAAGGCAAGAAGATGAAATATTATACATGAGGAACAACAAGAAGGCTGAACTGTTTACTACCCAAATTGATTTTTGATGTCAGAAAGATCTTTTATTTATTTATTTATTTTGCAATTAGAACTAGCCTAACATGGAATGGGTTGCCTTGGGGGGCGGTGGGTTCCCCTTCTTACTGGAAGTCTTCAAGCAAGGGCTGGATAATCACTTACCCCAGGGAAGTAGAAGGAATTGACCTATGAAGTCCCTTCCAGCTTTGAAATTCTGTGGTTCTTTGAACTTTTTAATTCTGTCACATCTGGCCATTAAGTAATGGCTTTCTTCAGTTTACTGTCTCTTGTCCCAATTCTATTTTTTTTGAACCTGCTTTGTCTTTGTCAGTCTTTGCTTTCCCAAGCTCTGAGCCTGTGTAGTCTATCAGGAGTGGGGAGCCTGTGCCCTGAGGCCACACGTGGCCTTCTAGGTCCTCAAGTGTGGCCTTTTGACTGAATCCAAATTTCACAGAACCCCACCCATTCATTGCATATACTGGTGGCAACTTTTTGGAATTGCCTCTAGAGGGAATCTATGAATCATCCAAACAACCCATTAAGCAACAAGCATTTATTAAGTACCTGTGATGTGCCAAGCACAGTGCTTGAAAGCTGGGGATACAAATTCAAAGAATTAAACTGTCCTTACAGTCGAGAACCACATATTTTGAGGGTGGGGTGGGGGTCAGGGAAGACAACATGTACATACATAATACATGCAGAATAAATATAAACTATTACAAAGTAGCTTGTGAGAAAGAGCACTTGAAGTTAGGGGGATCCTGGACTCCTGGAGCAGTTTGGTGAAGCCTATGGACCCCTTCTCAGAACAATATTTTTAAATGAACAAAGTACATAGAATAACAGATGGAATCAATTACAATGAAAAATAGTAATTAAAATATGAAAAAAGAGTCCATGGACAACAGGCTAGGAACCCTTGATAGAGAAGATGGTGCTTCATTTGAGTCTTAAAAGAAAAGAGGGAAAGGATGATGGACAAGCGGGAAGGGACTGTGGTATAGGCATAGAAAATGATCAGTGCGAAGCACAGAGATGGAAGATAGGATGATGTGTGAGAAGAACAGAGAGATGGCCATTGGCTAGATCACAGAGTGCAGAAGCAGGTAATAATGAACAATGAAACTCAAAAGATAGGTTTGGAACCAGATGGTGAAGGGCTTTAAAAGCTAAACAGGGTAATTAATACTTGATTCTGGGAGTAATAGGGAGCCTCTGGAGTTTATTGAGTAGGAGAGTGATTTGGTCATATACGCAATTCACTTTGGCAGCCTAAAGGATAGACCACTGACTGAATTCAGGCAGAGAGGCCAGTTAGGAGATAATGTAGGTGAAAGTGATGGTCACCTGAAAGTGGTGGCTATTTGGGTAGAAATATGAGGTTGGATGTGAGAGATTATGTGGACGTAGAAATGTTAAGATTTGGCACCTGAATGGCTCTGTGGGGTAAGGGAGAGTGAAGACCTAGCATTATAAACCTCGGAGCCTGGAAGAATGGCATTGCCTTAAACAGAAGGAAGGGCGTTTTGAAGAAGAGTGGATTTTGGGAAGAAAATATAAAGATTTCTGTTTTGGACACATTGAGTTTGAGATGCCTCTTGGACATTTATTTTGAAATTTCCAAAAGCCAATTTGTGCCATAGGACTGAAGCTCAGGGAGAGATTGGGATGGGGAGTCATCTGAATAGAAATTAAAACCATGGCAACTGATGAGATCCCAAGAGAGAGGAGAGAGAAGAGTCCAGGATAGATTTTTGGAGACCACTACTCTTAGGTCAAGGAGCAGTTAGAATGAAAGGAGGAGGTCAAGGGAGAGTAGTGTCATTAAAACAAACAAAGAAACAAAAAACAGAAAAGAGAGATTACAGAGAGTAATCACCAATGCCAAATGCAGCAGATAAGTCAAGAAAAATAAAGAATGAGAAAAGAAAAGCAGATTTGGCAATTAAGAGATAACTTTGGAGGGAACAGTTTCAGTTTAGTGATAAAATTGGAAGCCAGAATGTAAAGGGTTGAGGAGTAAGTGAGGGGAGGGGAAGAAGAGGCAATTACTATAGACAATTTTTTATTGGAGTTTGGCTTAGAAAAGGAGGGGAGATATTGACCCAGAGCTTAAAAGGAGGGCAGGGTCTAGTGGGTCCTTTCTTACCCTGAATATCCAAGCAGCTTCCAAATCTCACTATTTCTACATTTTCAACATTTCTTGTGTCAGAACACCTTCAGAACAACTTTCAGATGTGTGTGTATGAATAATAAGAAAAATCAATTTAAATTAGTTAAGTATACTTCCATTCTTTGTTTCTATGGATTGTAAGGCTAAATACCTTCCTTAGTCTTTGCAGTAGGCCTTTGCATCCTTGACCTCAATTCTATATAACTGGCTTATCAAAAGGTAGAGGGAAGAATGATTCTTGTTTAATTTTACATCACCAAAGACAAAAACAATGTAAATATCCTTTCCTTAGGCTTAACTCAAAGGATAAAGTGGCCTTTGCCCCAAGGGGCCTCTCTCAGAGGTCCTGTCTGAAGAAGGGAAATTCCATTGACCCTGTTTCTTCTAGTAACCCTGTTTTTCTCAGTAACCCTGCATTCCTGGGAGCCTCCCTCAGCTAATGTTGGCCAATGTTCATTTTTTCCCAAGGAGAAAGGTCACATGAATGCTTAGATCACTGTGCATGCAGAGAATACTGGGGAGTATTCCAAGGTCCAGGCTTTTGATTTAAAAGTCCTGTAGGCTCACTCAGATTTGAAACCACAGTCATCTTTGACTCTTCTTTCTCCCTCGTTTCTCTCACACCATCAGACGTCAAGCCCTGTTAATTCTACCTTTGTTGTCAGACCCTTCCTGCTTGATCATCCTTGTTCAAGGCACCCTAGACTACTGTAAAGGCCACTTCACTAGTCTCCCTACCTGAATGAAGCCTTCTTTCCTCTTCGATCCATCCTTCACAGGTCTGCCAAAATAATCTTTTCAGTGCATAGATCTGACCACAATGCTGCCCTGCTCAGAAGCCTTTAGTGATGATCTACTACCTATAGAGGAAGTCTCTAAACTTTTTTATTGTATGTCCCAATGGTAAAACAAAACAAAAAAATTTAAGCTTACTTACCCAATATATTTACATTTATTAATTAATTCACTTATAAATTGTACAATGCATTAGTATGACAGTATATTACATAGATTATAAAACATACAACATTGAAATAAAATTGTGATAAAGTTAAAATAAATATAAAAATATTTTATTTTCTGTAATGGTTCAAAATACTTTTTAGCTTTTACTAAAATATTACCAATAATACTTAGTGAGACAATGTGATTAAATAAATGTGTCATTTTTGGGAAAATATTGGTTTAAATTTTTGTGATTCAGTAGCATACTTCAATTAGCCGAAAGGAAATAAATGAACTTTTGCTTTGCAATCCTTATCGAACTATGTAATGCTAGTGATTGCTAACATTATTATTTCCTCAGAATACCTTGTATACTGTATGTGATATGTTACTCTCCAAAATACAGATTAATTTGGTGTCTGGAGATGGCTAAACTGTTAGTGTATGTGTGTGTGTATGTGTGTGTGTGTGTGTGTGTGTTTACAGGAGCTTTTAAATTTAGCATCACGTCTAGCTCTTCATCCCAATGGTCCACAGATGAGTGCAATTGGAGAGGATTTTTCCAATGAGCATCTGAAGAAAATGGTTCATCTTTAGCTGTAGTCGTTAGATAGCATCAACGTCAGAAAAGACATCAGAAACTGTCTCATCCACTTGCCCACCCAAATCTAATCGAGTCAACAAGAATTTATTAGGGCCCTACTATGTTCCAGGCATTGTGCTAAGTGCTAGGGATAAAAAGAAAGGCAAACAAAACAAAACAAAACAAAAAACTACTCTCAAGTAGCTCACAGTCTCATAGGGGAGACAACGTGTAAACAATTATGTCTAAAAAAGATGTATACAGGATAAAATGGAAAAGATGCAAAAGTAAATTCAGAATTAAAGTTCAACAAATATTTGTTAAGCAGATACAATGAGCAAAATACTGTACTAAGTACTTCGAAACAAAGATTAAGAAATGATTGGTCCTGCTCTCAAGAAAATCACGGGAGGCACTGTAATTAAGGGGAATTTGGAAAGACTTCTTGGAGCCATCTTCCATTGTCTTTGGTCTCATCTGTGGGGACTCTAGCTGCATCTAGAGCTGTAGCCTGGACTGACTCAGCAGCCATGTTTATCTAAGAGTTACAGTTATTTCTTGAAAGGCTCAGACGAATGACTCCTAGTCCACACAGAGGGCTGAGATCTGTTTAGTAGGTCAAACTTCAGGAACCCACTCCTTTTCCTCTGCAAAATGGAATTGTAAGTAGTAGTCTCCTGCCGAGGTAAGCAGGACACTGAAATCTCCCCCACAATTTTCTTTTTCTGCCTCTCGATATCTTGATATTCATTCCAATTAGAGACAATTAAAAAAATAAAATCCCCATTCATTGTCTTCTTCATGTGTTTCTTCATCACTGTCCTCCATCTGGCTTTTATAGTCCTTGACAACCTGACCCCACCTTATATTTCCCGCCTTGTTGTACATTCCAGCTGTTAGTGCTCCTCACATGTAATTCTCTATCTCCCATCTTTGGACCTCTGTATTGGTTGTCCCCAGGGTCCGAATGGACTCCCTCTTCACCCTCATCTCTGAGAATCCTTAACTTCCTTTAAGGCTCAGCTCAAGTACCACATAGCACATGAGGCTTCTCCTGAGCTCCCCAGATGCTAGTGCCCTCCCTCTCAAAATTATCTTGTATCTTTTTTTTTTTAATAACGTATATACGCATACGTTGTTTCCCTTATAGAATGTAAGCTCTTTGAAGGCAGGGTCTGTTTAACCTATGTCTTTCTATTGGTGTTTAGAACTTAGTAGACCTCGTAATAAATGCTTGCTTATCCTTTATCACTTTCTACCATTCTTATAGAACCTAGTGGGTCCCAGATCTCTTGTCACTTCCTTGACCATATCAGCAACTCCATCCCCAGCCTCCGAGGCTAGAGACTCCACCTCTGTCTCACTTACCTCGACCTCTTATAGTTGCTGCAGTTCTCACCCAGCCCCCCATCCCAAGTCCCATGGGATGCTGTTGTCTTTGGAGCCTGGGCTTTTACCCCTAGCTCAGCCTCTGTTGCTGCCCCAAGGAGATAGGAAAGGAGAGAGGAACAGGAAATCCAACTTTGCTGTCACAGCTATGGCCTCCTTCAGAAACCAGCAACACTGGGAAGGGAGAGGCCCAGGGGTCTCTGTTTCTGTTGTCTCTGTCTATCTCTGTCTCTCTACACACACCTACATACACACATATGCACACACATCTATCTATATATCATCTATCTATCTATCTATCTATCTATCTATCTATCTATCTATCTATCTATCATCTATCTATCTTCTATTTATCTTTCCCTTGAATCCCTGGTTGCTTTATGGGCCCAATTTTGGAGACCACTGGTCTATAGGATGAAATGCAAAACCCTTCATTGGGCATTGAAGGGCCTCCACAACCTGTCTCTGGAACCCACCTTTCTAGCCTCATATCACAATATTCCCTTGAATGTACTTTATATTTTAGACAATCTGTGCTTCTCCTTGTCCTCAGGTCTCTTGGCTTCTGAATGCTTGCCAAGGCCTGGAACATACTTCTTCATCTTAATCACTTCCATCAAGTCCCAACTCAGGAATTGCTTCCTTCCTTGTTGAGGTCTTCCTTGGATCCCCCAGAGGAAAGTGATCATGCCCTCTTCAAATTTTCTTAGAGCATTTTGATCTACCCTTTTCACTATCACATTTTTTCTTCTTCTTCTGCCAAATCTACCCATGTATCATATTTACTTTCTTTGATTATAATTTTCTTGACAACAGGAACTTATCATTTCTTAATTTTTGTTTCCCAATATTTTGCCCAGTTTCTTGCTCATTTTAACTGCTTAATACATGTTTATTGAATTTTAATTTGGAAGTTGCAGTTGCCTTATTTTCATTGTTCTCTTTGCCCCCTTCCCTCTCAATCCCAAACATAAATAAATTGCTTCCTTTTGGATCAAGTGGTGTTAACTCCTTCTTCTTCATTACCAAAAGGTAGTCTGGTTTTCTCTGGGTGTCATCTGTGCCACTTTATGCTGTAAAGATATTTGTGTTCTTTCAAAGTGAAATATATTAGCTAAATGGTATGAGGAGATATAAAGACATCTAGACATTTAGATGCAAGTTTACTGAGTATGCATAGGTTCCAAAAATCTATCTAGTCCAGTGACCTTGGGGAAGTCCCTTAACTTCTTTGACTCTGGTTATTAATCTGTAAAAGAAGGGGCTGGGGGAGTGGCTTCCATTCATACAAAGCTTAGTGGTTTATGAAGCACTTTTCTCACAATAATCCTGTGAAGTAGAGAGCTGATTAAGTTTATTGTTATTCATTCTCATTCTCTTGTGACCCTTTTGGGGTTTTCTTGGCAAAGATACTGGAGTGGTTTGCCATTTCCTTCTCCAGATCATTTTACAGATGAGAAAACTGAGGCAAATAGAGTTAAATGACTTGCTGACAGTCATACAGCTGGCAAGTGTCTGAAGCCTTATTTGAACTCAGGAAGATGAGTCTTCCTGACTCCAGGCCCAGTACTCTCTATTCATTGTGCCACTTAGCTGCTGGGAGGTAGAGCATACAAGTGTTTTAAAACTACTGTTACAGAAAGATTATTTTTTCATGTGGACTTGTGATTCTATCAGTTTAAGGAATTCTTTTTTTTTTGTGAGGCAATTGGGGTTGTGACTTGCCAAGAGTCACACAGTTGAGTGTTATGTGTCTGAGGCTGGATTTGAACTCATGTCCTTCTGACTCGAGGGCTGGTGTAAGGAATTCTGACACTGATCAAAAATTCATCTGAGCCTTCTAGTTTTAGAGAATAGCCTGGGGCACTGAGAAATTAAGTAACCTGCTTACAATTATAAGCAAGTATGAATTAGAGGTGAGTCTTGAGTACAGGTGGGTCTTCCTGCTCTCAGGTGGGCCCCTTTATCCATTACACCATATTGCCTCTCAGGGGTGATAATATCACCTGTAATAACAGGGGATTATTATGGCCCTTTTCGGGGGTGTGCTCAAGCCAGCTCATAATTGCTCAGGGGAGCTGATTGTTAATCAGTGTGAGTAATCACACCTCAAAAATCAGTAAACTATACTGATATTTATGTATATACATGTATATGTATATATATATCAATATATGTATATAGGCTAGGAGACTCAAGCTCTTTGGTCCACCAATCACTCCCTAGCAAGCCTCCCCTCCTTATCAAAGACTTAGTACCCTTGATCAGTACATGATTTACCGCAACTCCAAAGGACTCATTATGAAAAGTGCTATCTATTTCCAGATAGAGAACTGATGGACTCGTATTGAAGATTAAAGCATATTTTTTTCCTTTTTCTTTTTGCTTCTACCCTCCCCCCAGAATATGACTAATGCAGAAATATGTTTTGAATGATTTCATATACATAATGGTATCATATTTCTTGCCTTCTCAATGAATGAGAGAGGGAGAAAATTTGGAACTGAAAACAAATTTTAAAAGAATGTAAAAAAAGGAAAAACGTTTTGCTAATTATTTAGACTTACGAAAGCAATGAAGGAAATGTTAATATTGCGGATAAAACTTGAAAGTATGCCCTGAATATAGAGAGCCAGCTGTTAAACCTTTACCAGCATATTCCTGTTTTCCAGATCTAAAATCCTATGATTTGACAGTATCGACAGCTCCTTGTACAAGGTATTGAAGTAAATCATAGCCCCCAACTTTGGGGCTTCCATTTGGTTTTTTAAGACAAATGCCCGAAGTCCCTGGGCGTGGGGAGGCTCTCAGGCTGGGCCCACAAACTGAGCTTTGGGAGGGAGCAATAGATCCTGGGTTTGATAATCTCTTCTGTAGAGCACAGGGGAACAATGGCCTGTCTTAGAATTAAATTGATGTCCTGCCAACATAAATAACCGCAGTGCTTGTCAGAGAGCCAGACCTCAGAGGCAATGACAAAACAGAAAAAGTGCAATGAGGTTGCTAGACAATTTTGAAGAAACCCATTTGATTCTATCCAGTCTAAGGATTCCTTTCTTATACCTTTTCCTCATGCTTTTCATTCCACTTCCTCCAGGCAAAGGTTCTGCCCTGAATCTAGACTCAGGAGTCTAAAAGAATCTGCTATTTAGAGAAGGCTTCTTCCAGGCATCCTGAGCAGTGAGCAGGCTACTCCTCCGCTTTGCTCTGAACTCAACATAAGTCAGTTTGGAATTGGCTTTTCTCCCACCACTCAGAGATAAGGAGGAGGAAGCCCCTTCCCATGTTTTATTATTGGAATTGGTTTTGGGTGGTTGGGGATAGGGAAAGAATGGCATCTTCTGGTGGAACAGGACAAGATGTAGCAGCTTGTAGAGAACTTAACTAGCATTAAGGACTACCTGTTCCACAGAACTTCTCTCCTGCCAGCCTGATGGGCAGCAATGACGCAATTAGCTGGTTTATTTTTCTTTTTGGAGGCATTTGGGGTTAAGTGACTTGGCCAGGATCACACAGCTAGTAAGTGCCTGGGGCCAGATTTGAACTCAGGAAGGTGAGTCTCCCTGACTCCAGGCCCACCACTTCACCACCTGGCTGCTTCAAAGGATGCATTGTAGCTATGCTGTCAGGGACTTCTCCAGTTGTTCACAAAACCAATGTGTGTCAGAGGCAAGACTGGGATCTAGGTTTTCCTGATTCTGAGGCTTGGCTCACTAGCTGTCCTGCTTGTTTTGTAGGAAGCCCTTAATAAACATTTATTGATTGACAGATAGTACAAGCAGGACCAGGAACCAGGAATCTTGCTTCCTATTGCCCCGTCTACAACTTGGACACTACTTTACTAGTCTTCTTATACCCTACTCTTCTCCAGTAACACTGGCCTCCTTGCTGAATCTTCCACAAGCTATTCTTCTCCCAACTCTGGGCATTTTCAGTGGCTGTCCCCCAGGGCTGGAATGTCTCTTCTTCCTAGCTTCCCTGACTTCCCTCAAGGCTTGCTTAAAGTCCTACCTTCTGCAAAAACCATTTCCCAGTCCTTGTTAATCTTCGTGCCTTCCCTCTGAGACTACCTCTAATTTATCCTGTATTCATTTTATTTGTTAGTAGTTGTTTGTGTGTTATATCCCCTGTGAGACTGTGAGCTCCCAAAGAGTAGGTTCGGTCAGTTATCTTTCTTTGTACTCTCAGCTCTTAGAGTCTGGTACACAGAAGGTGATTAATAAGTGCTAGTTGACAGACTGACATTTCAAAAGAGTGAAACCTGCCCCCAAAGATCCTTGAAAAGCCCTGAGTCCATGGTACAATGTGACCTCCTTGAACTTGGCTAGGAGACTCAAGCTCTTTGGTCCACCAAGCACTCCCTAGCAAGCCTCCCCTCTTTATCAAGGTAGGCAAATGAACCATTACCCTAGATGGCTTCTCAAGGTGGGAGGGGATGAATAATAAGTATGCAGCTAGGTTGCTGGGCCACCTCCAGTAGTCTTGCCACTGGACTCTGATGACTCTGGAGGAGAGAGTGAGGCTGATGACTTTGCACAGTTCTGCCTCACTTATGTGCAATTCTCTCCAAGTCAAGTCATCATCCTCATGATGTCATTGGTCCTTTCTGAGAATGAAGGACGAACAGCAATAATGCATCAGGGTGGAAAAGCCAATAGAGCACCAGGCCTGGAGTCTAGAAGACTCATCTCCCTGAGTTCAAATCTGGCCTCAGACACTTACTATCTCTGTGACCCTGGACAAGTCATTGAACTCTGCCTCAGTTACCTCATCTGTAAAATGATCTGGAGAAGTAAATGGCATGCCACTCCAATATCTTTGCCGAAAAAACCCCAAATGGGGTCATGAAGAGTCAGACACGACTGAAATGACAGAGCAACAGATGCTGGAAGAAGTGTTAGACCCAGAAACAATGACAATTACTACCTAGATGATGTCATTTGTGAAACCTTGTGCTCCTGAAAAGAGGACTGAGGTGGGATTCAGGAGGTTTAGATTTTAATTCTTCCACTAACTAGTTAGATGAGAGAGTCTCCCCTTTTCTGGGTCTGTTTCCTCATCTATTAAACCCGAGGGATAAGGTAAATGAACCTTAAGGCTCTAATCACAATCCCAGCTTGGGTTTGGCTAGCATAATCAATCCATCAACACACATTTATTAGGTGCTAGGTGATGGGGATACAGGGACAAAAAATGAAAATCTTTATGCAGATTCAGACACCCAGGAAAATGGAGGCTTTAGATGTGACAGAAAAAATTTTCCATCAGTGCATAATAATGATGCTCACAATAGCTACCCTTTACCTAGTACTTTAAGGTTTGCAAAGTGCATTTCATGTTAGCTCATTTGATCCTTACTACAACCATATGCAGTGGGTGCTATTATTATTCTTATTTTGCAGTTGAGGAAATTAGAGAATGAAAGGACAGAATCAGTCAACCTGTATGTACTTGTAAAGGTCTCTTGTTATTCTTTGGGACTGCGATTTTACTTCTTGCCTGGACTTAATCCCTTTGTACTCTTCTTGTTGTTGTCCGGTAGTGTCTGTCTCTTTGTGACCCCACTTGGGATTTTCTTGGCAAAGATACTGGAAAGGTTTGCCATTTCCTTCTCCGGATGAGGAAACTGAGGCAAACAAGATTAAGTGACTTGCTGAAGGTCACACAGGTAGCTAGTGTCTAAGGCCAGATTTGAGCCCATGAAGATGAGTCTTCCTGACTCCAGGCTCTGCACTCTATCTACTTTGCCATCTAGCTGTTCCCTTTGTCCTCAGCCACTTTTTTTTTTAGAGTCCTTAATGATTTCCCTCTCAGAATTAAACCAAAAGCATCCTAGTCCTGTGGTTCAGCTCCTCTACCTGGCCAAGTTCTTCTCCTCCTTTGTGTCCCCATTCTCCCCCCCCCCCACTGCTGCTCTGGATCGCTTTCTGCCTCCTCTCCCTCTCGCTTCAGTGTCTTATCCATCTCTGAACCCTCTGCCCCAAATAGCTTCTTGCCAATGAACTGCACTCAGAAAGCCTCCCCTCTCCTCTTTCAAATCTCTGCTGAAAACCCCCTTGTTTAATGAACTATTATCCTGACTGTCCATTTAAAAGCTTTCATCAAATTAAATGAATTTTCCCCTTTGTATCCAGCTGCAGCCAAAACCATTTTTTTTCCTTCAATATCGGTCTCAGAGGGAACCAAAGCTGCTTTGCCACAACGGCAGCAAATCACAGAGTGAAGGATTCAGTTTTATTGGCTCATTGGGATAGCACTGGTATCAACAGTTAGTAAGTGATAAGATGAAAACTATGACCTGGGGGAAATTTTGAGATATGCAATTTTTGAGTTTTGTACTGATATACACAGTAGAGTTTGGGCTCAAATCTTCATTTGGAGGTAGAAAGGAGGCAATGCAATAGAGAGAGAGAGAGAACAAGACTCAGTATCTGGTAGTTCCAGGTTCAAATCCTGCTCTATACTTAGTGATGGCAAGTTGCTTCCTTAGCCTCATTTTCATCTATAAAATGGGAATGATAATGCCTGACAGACCTACCTTACAAGGTTATTACCAGTCTGAAAAGAGATAATGGATGAAAAAAAGGTAATAAAAATAAATCCCCTTTAAGGAAAAAGTAAATCTCAAAAGTCAATTTAAATAGCTTTGAGATTTAAATAAATTGTGAAGTATTTGGAGATGAAAGAGGCAGGGGAGAGAATTGAAAAATGAAGAGAGCACGCATAGGTCCTTAAAATGACTTATTTATAGTTCTTTCCATTTTTAGTTTCCTCACTCAGCCCCAGGCTTGAATCCTTTCTCCCTCTGGAGTTTCTCCCAGTTGATGTCTGCTTCAGTGATGGAGACATCTTCTATAGATTAACCCATAATACAATCTGAGTTGAATAAGTTCTTTGGGAGAGTTGGATAAGGCGACTTTAAATATGAAAGCTTGACTTTAGAATTTCTAAAATAAAACCTCAACTCTTAACTTTTCATGGTATTTTAAAACGAAAGCATAAAATGTAACACTGGGCCCCTGACAACTCTAGCTCTAGATTCCCTCATATTGGCTGTTTGGGATAATGTGTTTTCCAGATTATAGCCTGAGTCTCCACCAGTGTATCGCTTTCCTCTTTCAGATCATGCAAAAGCCAAGAACTCAACAGCAAACACACTTAATCAAGACATAAAAGCAATACAAATAACAAGAGAGAGGCAAGGTGTAGCATTATTCTGTTTCTATAGACTGGTAGGTGCAACCTCTCTCTCTCCCCCCTTCACAGTTCAAGGGGAATTATAATCCAGACATCCCCTTTAATCCCTTTGGTGCAATAGGGAAAAGGGCCAGAGTTGTTTCTAAACTCATGATCCAGTGGCAATAAAACTGAAGAGGGCAGGTCCCTGTTTCCTGGCTATTTGTGGAATACTCTTAGGGCAGACTGGAGTAGAATGGCAGCTTCTTGAAACAAGCGGGTTTGAAATTTGCCTTGGATACTTGCTAGCTGTATGACCTTGGGCAAACCATTTAACTGCTGTTTGCCTCAGTTTCCTTATCTGAAAATGGGGTTAATAATGGCACCTAACACACTTGGGTTGTTCTGAGGATCAGATGAGAAACCTTAAAGTGCTAATATACATATCATTATTGTTATTATTATTATCAGGATTTCTATGGATACTCCTGTGTTTGAGGACACCAGGGCTGCACCACTTAGAAGTGTTCCCTTTCAGTCTTTCTGTTCAAACCACAGTCCCCCTTTTCCACTTACGACTATCTTTGGCAGTTCTGTTTTTTAAACTTCCTAATTCCCAGGCCTGTCCACCACTTCTCAGCTGGGGATTCCTCTGCTCTGAGGTTATATTTATAGCCTTCTCTGAAATGTAGTTCAGGGATTTTCTCCCAATGAGGGACCTCCTCTGAATTTTAAGCCTCATGGGAAATGAAATCCTGAGGACTTTGCTTTTAGGCTTTGCTTTTAGTAGGTATTAAGTGTTTAATATCTACTTTTTATTAAAAAATATAACACTAAAATTTGAAGTTCTAATATGTTTTACTTATAATGTGCTTTCAGAATCAATATAATCATGCCCAACCTTAACTTTATTAATTTTCTCTTAAAAACTGTCAGAAGACTAAAGAATAGTTTAGGATAGATTTAATTGCAAACCAGCCACTATTCTTCATAGTTACATTGTTAAAATTCCCAGGAAGATGCAAAAAGAGTATTTGTCCTAGCAACAAAAAAAAATGTTAAATTCTATTCAAATGAATTTTTAAGATATCTAGTTTTCAAATGATAAATAGAATTAAATTTAATATATTGAGGATAATTTCATCTTTAGAATTGTTCATTAAGAAAATGGTACATTTTCAACTAATGCCTTTTTTCCTGTAAGAATTAAGATTATATTTAAGATGTTATAAGAAAGGGAACATTTTTATAATGCCATTTATTTTTATATTCCTACAATAGCTATCCCTGGGTCTGGTCTGCATGATGGTAACTCTTGAATTTCTAGGGAATGATTTCCATGGTATACATTGTCCAGGCCCCTCTCTTTTTCCTCCTATCCTGCCATATACGCATGTTCATTCACACATCCATCTGAGGACTGGTTAGTGGCAAGGCAATACCTGGACACTGAGATCCACCCATCTGGCTACTTGGGAGGTAGAGGAAAATAAATGGGTAATTCATGAAAACATCATGCCTCAGGGGCACATAATTAGCTGCCTACTTGCTTTTGACCGCAGCCAACAGCCTGGTTTGTTAGTATCCTCTTTTTAACCCTACTGCCCTAGGCTTTGGGGAGTCATACTTAATGCTAGTGGAATGTGGGGGCATGGTGGGGGTAGGGACAGAATATTGTTTTTGTGGGGAGAGCACTCTGCACATAGGCTATGAGCCTAATACCCTTCCCCTGCACCACTGCAGTCATTGCGGAGGGGAACAGGGTTAGGTCCCTAGTTTAGCCTGGTTCCCATTAAGCCCAGTCCAACCCCTTCCCCCACCCCTTCCCTACAAAGCTCTAGTCCCAGGTACCCTGGCTTCTCAGAGCTTTCATACCAGCCTTTCTGGCTGTTGCACCACTCTGCCTGCAGTCCTGGCTCCCAGGCTAACATGACTCGAGCTCAAGGACCCACAGAACAGAAACAAGCACCTCTAGATTCATTTCTCAGAGCTAGGGTAAAAGAAGGGAAACAGGGGAAGGGCAAGTCCCTTCTCCCTCTCACAGGTTCAGTTCCTGGCATATACACTGAGTGCAGTAGGTAGGAGCATAGCCAAAAAAGTGGTGGAAAGAGAGAAAACTACTCCATATTACTTTTTTTTTTTGAGGCAATTGAGGTTCAGTGATTTGCCCAGGGTCACACAGCTAGTGTCTGAGGACAGACTTGAATTCAGGTCCTCATGACTCCAGGGCTGGTGCTCTATGTACTACTACACCACCTGGCCGCCCTGAATAATATCTTTAAAGATGGAGGCAGTCGATCAATGAGGCTGCCAATATGATAAAACTGATGTTTCCTATATTAGTTTATAAATAGTGCAATCCCTATCAAATTAGCAGGAGGTTACTTTATAGGTGTAAAAAATTAGTATAGCAAGGCCTTTGCCCACTGTGTGGCTCAGAGGGAGGCAGGATAGACATCTCTACCCTCTCCTACTCCCACCATTCTCCAAGAGAGACTTTATTTCCTGCCAGGAGGGGAAACAAGAGGTTAGCACCTGAGGCCACTCTACTCTCATCAAAGAGAGGAGGTAACAGGCTCGAACTGTACCTGTCTGTTCCCTTAAATATTGTTCTTCTAGAGGATCTGTCAGGTTCATGCTAACTTTGGCTGCTGTTCATTCTTGGAAGGGAAGGAGGACCCTGAGTTCTACATCAAAGGCCTGACTCCTTTCCCACCAAATACCTGTTCCACAATAAACATACATAACTCTGTGACTTGCTTAAGGTCACACAGCTAAACGAGCAGCAGAGATTAATTTTTTTTTTTGGTACCTTAACCATCTGAATCATGGTCTGGGAATCTAAGGGCTTTACAGACAATCTAATCCTCTCACGTATACCATCTAGCAAAGGGATAGGTTGCTATTATTCTCATTTGGGAACACTTGAAACCTTGTATACAGAAGGATGTATTTCTGCAACTCAATGTCTTTGAGCTTTGAAAGGTGACCTATTTCAAGCCTGAGGGTGCAGGGCAAGGAGGAGCTACCTTAGGTTAGCTTTTATTATTACTTTATTTTTCTGTATTTCTATATTTAGTGATGGTCCAAATATAAAAATGGCCCCCAATACTGTGCAGTGATGGTAGTAGAGTGGTAAATGGGGGAGTATAGGACGATAAGAATCATATAGTTTTTAGATAGTCAAATTTTAATTTGAGTGTTAGTACTCTAAATGTGAGATGCTTGTCCAGTGATCAATGAGTGGATCTATTGCTGGAGGAGGTAAACCATATCAGTTTTGACATTCTTGCTATAAATGAAACCATAAGAAAGAAAGTAGTTGCAGTTTAATGGGAGGATTACTCTTAGATATTCCTTGGAGAGGCGAAGAAAGGAGTTGGCAGAGTATGTTTTATCAAACTCCTCAAAGCTACAAGAAATATTATTTCATGGGATGTTTGGATAAAAGGTATTACAGTCCTGATGATAAGCATTTACAAAAAGACTATCATGAAAATAATTGCAGCTTATACTAATAATATTGATAATAGCTAACATTTACATGGTGCCTTAAGGTTTGCAAAGTACTGTACATTTGTTATTTCATTTAGCCGCTGAAGAAAACAAGTGAGAGACGCTCTTTGAAGCACTTGGTAAGATGGGGTGGAGCCAAGATGGCAGAGAAAAGCCGGGAAGTTGCCCGAGCTCTCCCCAATTTCCTTCAGAAACAATGTTAAATCAAGTCTCTAAATGAATTCAGAAAGATGGAGTGAAACCATATTCCAGCTTAAGAAAACTTAGAAGGACTTCAGGAAAGGTCTGTCTCACTTAGGTAAAAGGGGAACACAGCCCAGAAGAGATGATGTCCAGGCAAGCCACCAGGAGGCTGTTAGCTGCAGCACAGATCAGCAACTGAGGCCCCTTGGTCCTGGCTCAGCTGGCCAGCTGTGAGACCACCAACCCCAGCTCAGAAGGCAAATTTCCAGCCCTCTCCACCCTCCCCACCACAACAAGTGCAACCAGGCTGGGCCATCCTAGCCCAGTGTGCAAGATGCCAGCCCCTCAGGCTGTGGCGTAGAAAGCCAGTGGCCATGGGGCAGCTAGGTGTCTCAGTGGATGGAGCACCGGCCCTGGATTCAGGAAGACCTGAGTTCAAATCTGGCCTCAGACACATAACACTAACTAGCTGTGTGACCCTGGGCAAGTCACTTGATCCCACTTAACCCACTTAGCCCCCTCTCCCCCCCAAAAAAAGAAAGCCAGTGACTAGCACAAGAAGCTTAGGACAGTGCTCCCTGTGCCCTAGGAGCAGAACTCAACTTTAAAAGTCATGAAATAGTCTAAAGATGAGCAAAAAAACAAACAAACAAACAAAAAAACAGAAAAGAGCCCTGACCACAGAAGGCTACTATGGTGACAGGAAAGATCAAAGCACAAACTCGGAAGAGGACAGTAATGTCAAAATGCCTACATGTAAAGCCTCAAAGGGGACTATGAATTGGTCTCAAGTTTGAAAAAGTCTTCTTGGAAAAGCTTTAAAAGAATTTTAAAAATTAAATAAGAGAGAAGAAAAACTGGGAAAAGAAATGAGAGTTATGCAAGAGTGAGTCAACAGTTTGGAAAAGGAAGCGTAAAAACCGACTGAAGAAAACAATTCTTTAAAAAATGTAATTGCCCAAATGGAAAGAAAATCCACTGAAGAAAACAACTCCTTAAAAAGTTGAATTGGCCACATGGAAAAGGAGGTTACAAACTGAACTGAAGAAAATAATTCTTTAAAAATTAGAATTGGGCAAGTGGAAGCTAATGACTCAATAAGATATCAAGAATTAGTCAAACAAAATTTTAAAAAATGAAAAAAATAGAAGAAAATGTAAAATACCTCACTGGTATCACAACTGACCTGGAAAATAGATCCAGGAGAAATAATTTAAGAATTATTGGTCTACCTGAGAGCCATGATAAGAAAAAAAGAGTCTATACAGCATCTTTCAAGCAATTATCAAGGAAAACTGCCCTCATACTCTAGGTAAAATAGTCATTGAAAGAATCCACCAATCACTTCCTAAAAGAGATCCCAAAATGAAAACTCCAAGGAATATTGTAGCTAAATTCCAGAATTATCAGGTCACGGAGAAAATACTGCAAGCATCCAGAAAGAAACAATTCAAATATCAAAGAGACACAGTCAGGGTTAGACAGAACTTAGCAGCTTCCACATTAAAGGACTGAAGGTCTTGAAATATGATATTCTGAAAGGCAAAGGAGCTTGGATTACAACCAAGAATCACTTACCCAGAAAAACTGAATATAATCTTTCAGGGCAAAAAAAATGGATGTTCAATGAAATAAGGACTTTTAAGCTTTCCTGATGAAAAGGTCAGAGCTAAACAGAAAATTCTATTTTTTATTTTTTTAAAAAAATTGTCTTCAAATACAAGACTCAAGAGCAACATAAAAAGGCAAAGAGGAAAGAAAAAAGTATTATTCAATTAGGTTAACTAATTTCACTGTTTACGTCTCCACATGGGAAGACGATATTTGTAACTCTTGAGAACTATCTCTATTAGGGCAGTTAGAAGGAGTATACATAGACAGAATATGTGGGTATAAGTTGACTTTAATGTAATGATATAAAAAAATTAAGGAGTGAAAAAAAGGATTGTACTGGGAGAAGAGGAAAGAGGGAGATAGAATAGGGTAAATTACATCACATGAAGAGGTACAAAAGACCTATTATATAGTAAAGGGGGAAAAGGGAAGGGATGAGCATTGTTTGAAGCTTACTCTCATTGGATTTGGCTCAAAGAGGGAATAATATACACACTCAGTTTGGTATAGAAATTTATCTTAGTGTATAGGGAAGTAGAAAGGGAAAGGGGAAAGAAAAGGGAGGAGGGCTGATAGAAGGGAGGGCATATTGAAGGACGTGGTGGCCAGAAGTATAAAACACTGGTGAGGAGGGACAGGGTGGAGAGAGAGAAAAGTACAAACAGGGGGAAAAATAGGATAGAGGGAAACCAAATTACCAGTATCAAAAATGAAAAGGATGAATTCACCACCAATGAAGAGGAAATTAAAGCAATAATTAGGAGTTATTTTGCCCAACTGTATGCCACTAAATCAGACAATCTAAGTGAAATGGATGAATATTTACAAAAATATAAATTGCCCAAATGAACAGAAGAGGAAACAAAATGCTTAAATAACCCAATCTTAGAAAAAGAAATTGAACAAGCCATCACTGAACTCCACAAGAAAAAAATTTCCAGGGCCAGATGGATTCACAAGTGAATTTTACCAGATGTTTAAAGACAATTAATTCCAATATTATATAAACTATTTGGAAAAATAGGTGAAGAAGGAGCCTTATCAAATTCCTTTTATGGTGCTGATGCCTAAACCAGGAAAAGCCAAAACAGAGAAAGAAAATTCTAGACCAATTTTCCTAAGGAATATTGATGCAGAAATTTTAAATAAAATATTAGCAAAGAGATTACAGCAATTTATCATGAAAATAACACACTCTGACCAGATGGGGTTTGTATCAGGAATGCAGGGCTGGTTCAACATTAGGAAAATTATCAGCATAATTGACCATACCAATAACAAAACTAACAGAAATCGTATGATTATTTCAATAGATGCAGAAAAAGTTTTTGACAAAATACAACACTCATTCCTATTAAAAATGCTAGAGAGCATAAGAATAAATGGAGTTTTCCTTAAAATGTTAAGTAGTATCTATTCAAAACCAGCAGCAAGCAATATATGCAATGGGGATAAGCTAGAAGCTCTCCCAGTAAGATCAGGGGTAAAACAAGGATGGCCATTTTCACCACAATTATTCAAAATTGTACTAGAAATGTTATCTTTAGTAATAAGAGAAGAAAAAGCAATTGAAGGAATTAGAATAGGCAATGAAGAACCAAAACCATTACTCTTTGCAGATGACATGGTGGTGTACTTAGTGAATCCTAGAGAATCAACTAAAAACTTACTTGAAATAGTTAACAACTTTAGCCAAGTTGCAAGATATGAAATACACCCATATAAATCATTAACATTTATATATATTACCAACAAAGCCCAGTAGCAAGAGATAGAAAGAGAAATTCCATTTAAAATAATTATAGACAATATAAAATATTTGAGTCTGTTTGCCAAGACAAACTTAGGAACTATATGAACACAATTACAGAAACATTTTTCACACAAATAAATTCAGATCTAAACAAATGGAAAAATAACAATTGCCCATGGGTAGGCCAAGCTAATATAATAAAAATGACAATTCTACCTAAATTAATTTGCTTATTCAGTGCTATAACAAACTATCAAAAATTATTTTGTAGAGCTAGAATGACAAGAAAATTCATCTAGAAGAATAAAAGGTCAAGAATATCAAGGGAATTAATGAAAAAATGCAAAGGAAGGTGACCTAGCCGTACCAGATCTAAAACTATATTATAAAGCAGCAATCATCAAAACTATTTGGTACTGGCTAAGAAATAGAGTGGTGGACCAGTAGAAAAAGTTAGGTACACAAGACACAGTAGTCAATGGTTATAGTAATTTACTGTTTGATAAACCCAAAGACTCTAGCTTCTGGGATAAGAACTTATTATTTGACAAAAACTGCTGGGAAATCTGGAAAATAGTACAGCGGAAACTAGGCATAGATCAACATCTCATGCTGTATACCAATATAAGGTCAAAATGGGTAGGTAAATGATTTAGACATAAAAGGTGATTGATACCATAAGCAAATCAGGAGAGCAAGGAATAGTTTACCTGTCAGATCTATGGAGAAGGGAAGAATTTGTGACCAAACAAGAGACAGAGAACATTATGCAATGCAAAATAGATCATTTAGAGTACATTAAATTAAAAAAAGTTTTTGCATAAACAAAACTAATGCGACCAAGATTAAAAGGAATGCAGAAAGCTGGGAAACAATTTTTACAGCCAGTATTTCTAATAAAGGCCTCATTTCTGAAATATATAGAGGACTGAGTCAAATTTATAAGACTACAAGTTATTCCTCAATTGACAAATGATCAAAGAATATGAACAGGCTATTTTCAAATAAAGAAATTAAAACTATCTATAGTCATATAAAAAAATTCTCTAAATCACTATTGATTAGAGAAATGCAAATTAAAACAACTCTGAGGTACCAACTCACATGATCAGATTAGCTAATATGAAGAAAAGGAAAATGACAAATGTTGGAGAACATGTGGGAAAATTGAAACACTAATGCATTGTTGATAAAGCTGTGAACTGATTCAACCATTCTGGAGAGCAATTTGGAACTATGCCCAAAGGACAACCAAACTGTGCATGTTTTTGATCCAGCAACACCACTGCTAGGTCTGTATCCCCAAGAGATTATAAAAAAGGGAAAAGGACCCACACATACAAAAATATTTATAGCAGCTCTTTTTGTGGTGGCAAAGAATTGGAAAGTGAGGGAATGCCCATTAATTGGGGAATGGCTGAACCAGTTGTGGTATACTATGTAATGGAATACTATTGTGCTATAAAAAATGATGAGCAGGCATATTTCAGAAAACCTGGAAAGACTTACATGAACTGATGCTTAGTGAAGTGAGCAGAACCAGGAGAACATTATACACAGCAACAACAACATTGTGTGATGATCAACTATGGTAGACTTAGCTCTTCTTAGCAATACAATGATCCAAGCCTTCCAAAAGACTCATGATGGAAAATTCTATCCACATTCACAGAAGTAATTATGGAGTATGAATGTAGATTGAAGGATACTATTTTCTTTTTTTTTTTTTGCTTTTTGTTATTTTTTTCTCTCATTGATTTTCCTTTTTGTTCTGATTCTTCTTTAACAACATGACTAATGTGTAACTATGTTTAACATGGTTGAATATGTGTAACCTATATCGGATTGCTTGCTATCTTGGGAAGGGCAGAGGGAAGGTAAGGAGGGAGAAAAATATGGAACTCAAAAATTTATAAAAATGAATGTTGAAAATGATCTTTACATACAATTCGAAAAAATGCTATTAAGTGCAAAAAAAGAAGTTAGTAAGATCCTCCAAATCATCAATCAACATGGGTTCAGATACTTCAGTTTAAAGGTTGGAAAAGGCAAAGAAGAAGAGAAGTAAATGGGAAAGTATGGTTCAGAAGAAGTAAATGGGAGAGGCCAAACAATTGTGGATTATGTAGAAGCCACATGTCTTTGTATCATCATTTTCTTTAAAAAAGAAAAAGAAAAAAAGAAGAACCAGTAGGTATGGAACATGGTGAGTATCAAGCTCCAGCACACAGAATGAAACTGATTCTATTTTGGCAGATATGAAAAAAAAATTTATTATAGATATAAAGATTATCCTGAAGTTAGCTGTCTGTACACTGATTTGTCAAGAGATAGAGAACATTATGCAATGCAAAATAGTAATGAGAAAAAGATGTGTCACACAATTAAGAAGATTTGACACTAAATTATTTAAACAAGGTATTGAAAATTTTAGAAAAGGGAAATGGATAACAGGAATGATGTCAGTAGCAACTATTATAATTTCATCTAGAAATTAAACAAATGTAAATTAATTTCTATGAGTAGACCAAAAATTCCCAGAAATCACCAAACATTTTACTTACTTGTCAGGTAGAGAAAGATAACTGCCAAAGGAAATGCTGAGTTAAACTATGAACTCCTAGGTAAAATCTTACAAAGGAACATGAAGCTTACAAAGGAGTAGAGGGTAAAACCAGTCTAAAGAAAGTTGTGCAAGACATCCCACTAGGCAAAGTCATCCCAAAGGCATTCAAGGATGAAAACAGAAAGAGGATTATAATAAAATAGACACTTGCAAAGTTTATTATAATAAATTATTTTCTGTATAAAGGATGGTAGAACCACCATACTTGGATCTCAACATCAGGGTCCCTGAGGTATTTACAGAGGAGATGGAAATGTCACTAAGGAAAGCAAAGATAGGAAAAGCAACTAGGTTATATAAAGCATATGTAAAGGAAATCCATGTTAGAAGTGATAACTGCTACTGATGAACCAATTTTCAAGGTATCTGTTTCCATACCAAAGGCACAGAAAATGTTTCAAGATAATGCTGATTTAAAAAAAAAAGGTGACTAAGAAAACATCAACAATTACTGCTCTCTCAGGTATACAAAATTTTTATGAAGGTCAACTATATGCTATTTGAAGGCACCCCCAATGCAGGTATTAGTAGGAAGCAATCAGGCTTTTGGGAAACAATATTGTACAATGGACTACATCTTTACCATTTCACAATAGATTAAATGATGTAGAGAATGTAAAATCCCATCTTGCTGATTATTTGTTTATTATGGAAAACATTCAGCAGAACAAAACACCCCCTTACAGGCTCCCTTACAACATGTATCCTAATCATATGTCAAGATTGTTGAAGATTCCTTGAAAGACATGACATCAGAAAGAACCCTGTTCAATTACCTTCTGACAATGACTATCAGTTGAAGCATAAAGCAGAGAGATGTATGCTCACTCAAAGTGTTTACCACTGTCATGGAGAAGATCCAGTGTAGACACTAAGTTAAGGAGGGATTTCCTATTGATGGTTAGGTACTTCATACACTTTTGTTTATATATAATACTGTGTTGGTCGCATCAAGCCACAAGACATTACAGAGCCTCCGAAAGAGATCTCAAAAGAGTTTGGCTAATCCATCCATACAGGAAAGACCCAATGAATAAAGAATGCTTATTGCTCAGATTTCAACACACATCTGGAAGGGACGCCCTTTGGAGCTTGTCCAGTAGTATCTGTATCTAAGAGAGACAGTACAGATAAACAACGAGCTGGGCCTAGAGTTGAAATGGAGGAGAGCAGGCTGGATTATTTTCAGGAAATTGCAAAGGACTTTTACTGAAACTGAGCTTCCCATAACATAAAAGGCCCATCTTTTCAATACAGACATGTTTACCAGTGGATGGCGACTAGACCTGAAACCCCACTGCTTCTGAAGGACTAAATAAAAGCATAAGATAGAAGGCAATGGAAAGGTACATAGTGGGTGTGAGCAGGCTGTGCAGTATAACCAAACAGGAACTCTGAGGAAGATCAGAAGCAAAGGAAGTCATCGAGGGCATCTGTGACTATGCCAACTGGAATTCCTGAGCGCTTACTGACGAGGAGATCGTGGAGGACTGTCTTAAGTGCTAGGCAACAAATTAAGTGAATCTCGTCCTTTTGTGTGTTGTTCTCTGCCTTGGTAAATTCACTGTAAAAACACTACTCTACAATCAAAGGTAGTATTCTACTCTCCCCCCCACCTTTAAACATCATGGTTCAGGTAGATAACAACTTTTTTTTTATGCCACCTTATGGGACACTGACTTGGGCATAGTATATTCTCTTGGAAGGGCAGCTAGGTTGTGCGGTGGATAGATTGCCTGACCTGGAATCAGGAAGACTCATCTTCCTGAGTTCAAATCTGGCCTTAGGAATTTACTAGCTGTGTGACCCTGGGCAAGTCACTTTACTCAGTTTCCTCATCTTTTAAATGAGCTGGAGAAGGAAATGTCAAACTCAGGTATTAGCATCTCCGCTAAGAAAACCCCAAAGGGGTCACAAAGAGTTAGACACAACTGAACAACAAAAATTCTCTTGAAAAGTCTGTTCAAATTCTCTTTCTCCTCCTTGCCTTCCTCTCTCCTCCCTTTCCATTTTCCCTCTCTACCTTTATCTTTTATCTATGCAACCTGCTCCCCCCCCCAAAAAAAAAGAAAGAACAACGGGTCTGGAGTTAGAAGTCCCTGGTTCAAATCTTGCCTCTGCATTACCTATGTGATGCTAGACAAATCACTCTCTTCTCTAGGATTCAATATTGTTGTTATTCAGCCATTATTCAGTTGTGGCTTACTTTGCCATCCCATTTGGGGTTTTCTTGGCAAAGATACTGGAGTGGTTTGCCATTTCCTTCTCCAGCTCATTTAAAGATGAGGAAACTGAGGCAAACAGGATTAAGTGATTTGCCCAGGGTCACACAGCTAGCAAGTGTCTGTAGCTGGATTTGAATTCAGGAAGATGAGTCTTCCTGACTGCAGGCCGGGCAGCCTGGAGCTGCAGCATCTAGCTGCCTAAGGAGTCAGTATATACTCAACTGTAAATAAGGGGTTGGACTAGGTAGCCTGTAATGCCTCTTCTATCTTTAAACCTATGATCTTATGATCTGCCCTGTCTCTCTTTGATGTGGTAAAAGTGACTGGAATCAATGAGAGTCAGCTTTTTGAAGTGAAAAGAGCATTAGATTTAGAGTCAGAAAACTTAAATTCAAATCCCTTTTCTGTTATTTGTCCCTTGCATGAGCTTGGGCAAAATATGCTATCTCTCTGGGACTCAGTTTATCCATTTCAAAAACTGGAGTGGGGTTGGACTAGATCAGTGCTTCCTAACCTGTGGGATCAGACTTTTGGAAGAGCTCTGTGGCTTTTCAAATAAGCAAACAAACCTTCTGTACATTGTCTTACCCAGGTGTATAGCCCTATTTTTCAAATGTGTACAGGTGCTCTTATGATGAATAAAACTCAAACTCAAAGTGTTATTGAATTAATTGTATTTCTTATGTATTTTCTTAATCATAATCCGTACTAATGGTACAGCTACTATCGTGTCGGGGTGACAAAAGTTTTTTTTTTTACATTACAAAGGTGTCCTAGTTTTGGAAATTTAGAACCAATGGTTTGGAACTGTAGGCTTAAATAATTGTTTAGGGGCCTTCTATTTCTAAATACTGTGAGATTGGGAGGAGGGTAGATATGACTGTCAAAGGGCTATGTAATAGATTACTGGAGATCATGAAAAGTTTCCATTCATTTAAAAAATGTCTCATACCACATGCTCTCATATGTCTGGCTGGAACTAGCTCTTTAAAGTCCATAAACATTGCTTGCGTTGACTCCCTTGCTTTTAAGTGATGTAGTTACCCCTTCCACATCACAACTTTCCCATCATGGTTTCGATGTATTACAGATTGGCATAAGATTAATTAAAAGGAAATTTTTCGGGAGTTTTGTGGAAGCTGCAAATGACACATGAAGGCCAGCAGATGACACAGAAAAAGTTTAGAAATGCGTAAATGCATAAAAAACATATATAAAAATGTGTAATATCAACATATTTTATCTTTTAATGCCATTTCTTTTTTATTTTATTTTAAGTAATACTTTTAATTTTTATATTAATATTATATTTTATATTAAAATTATTTATTTTATTTTATTATCCACAATTGCTTTTTTAAAGTTAAAATAAGTAAAAAATTAAAGTTCTGGAAAAGAATGCAAAAGCCAGCTGATGACACAGTAAAGCCAAGTATTTTTACTTAACATTGACCTACATATAGCCTATGACCAAATATTTAACCCAAATTTTACAATAAGATATTGTAAGTACCCCATAAAAGAAAAAGAAAAAATTCAGACTTCTTCTCTGGTATGAAGTGAGGGCCAAAAAATTTTACTTGGATTTTCCAGATTGTGATGCTCCCCTAATCCCTGCGATGTGAAAGGGATAACTGTATAGCTACGTGGTGTAGTGGATGAAGAGCTGGGCCTGGAGTCAGGAAGACTCCTTTTCCTGAGTTCAAATACAGCCTCACACTACTTGTGTGACCGTGGGTAAGTCACTTAACTCTGTTTGCCTCAGTTTCCCCATCTGTAAAAGGAGCTGGAGAAGGAAATGGCAAGCCACTTCAGTATCTTTGCCAAGAAAATCTCAAATGGGGTCAGGAAGAGTCAGACATGACTGAAACAATTAAATAACAACAACAACAATGAAGTATAGGAGTTCTCTGTCTTCATCCTCATGGGAGACAGTGTGGGAGAATGAATGGAGAACAGGACCTAAAGTCAGGAGATGTGGTTTTTTGCACCTCAGCCCTCTCTCCCACCCCAGATACCTACTACTTGCATGGCCAAAGAAAGCTTACTTAACCTCTGAGGGCTTTTTTTTCTATCTGTAAAATGGGGATAATGTTGCTTAACTCAGGGTTGTTGTAATAAGGAAATCACTGCACAGCTGTGAATTATGTTAGGCCTGATTTGTTCCAAGCAGCAGTTAATCTCACAGATTTCACAAAGAGCCTTAGGTCCCCAGCTTCATTTCAAGGCAAATAAGTTGGAGCCTGTCATACACATTTAGCATGTTCAGAGTAATTTAATAGTCACTTAATAAAATTCTCACTAAAGACTCAGATACCAGTAAATTATTTCCTGTCACTCCCCAAGCATTGGCTTATGAATTGTCTATGCTTGCGAGTTGGCATTGTGCTTGTCCAGCAAACTGAATGGAAACCCTTTACAACTTTTGGTAAAAGTTGTTTACTAATTTCCTGGCCTTTGGTCTCTGGGGGCTGCTTTGGCAAGTGATCAGCTGCCCAGATGAGCACACAGCTGTCCTCAAACTAGGGTCAGGTCAAGACAGGATTTGTGTTTTAAAAAAGTTAGAGTTCTAATAGAAATGCAAACTTAATTTTCAGGAATGAGACAGTGGGACTTCACAGTCCTGGTGTCAATACCTATGGGCTTGTGCAACCATACCTTAGAAGTTCAAGGTCCAGATATGGTTTACTGATTTTAAAGTATCATTTTCATTCCCAAAGTCAGTTGGTCACTCTAGCAACATTGTGCCAAACCGACTTTCCCATTTCTTAGTAAAGTTAGCTTTGAGCTTGGGCTTGACAGTTGTTGCTAGAAGCTGAGCGAAAATGCTGAATTGTTCACTTCTTACTCCTGAAACTTACTAGCTGTGTGATTCTGGGCAAGTCACTTAACCCTGTTTGCCTCAGTTTCCTCATCTGTACAATGAGCTGGAGAAGGAAATGGTAAATCACTCCAATATCTTTGCCAAGAAAATACAAAATGGGGCCATGAAGAGTCAAACATGATTGAACAAAAATTCCTCCTCCTGAAAAATTTGTTTTGCCAATTAAACCCACAGTGCCTTAGGTAGGGCTGATTTTCAAAGGGCACCTGAAGAATAATCATGCACTTTTCATAGGGACCATAATTTTGCTGATCTCGAAGATGAAATAGCAGCAGAATTAAACATTGTGCTTATTTTTTGAAAAAAAGACTGGATTTCTAATTTGCAACATGGTAGGGATTTTCTAAATCTGTTGTGAGGATCAAGCTGTGCCTTTTTAGAGCTGGAAGTACCAAGCTGAATGCACCGAAATCTATTTATATGGTTCCGGTTCCAGGAAAAATAAAGTCTTTGCAAAAGGCACTGAAACTAAATCTTAGTTGGGAAAATCTTAGTCCAAGCGACTTTGGGAATGAGTTAAAACACCTACCCTGGACTTCAATGAGTTTAGTGAAAAGCCCCAGTATCTTTTGGTATTTTCCACAAATGTTCATAGCAACCCCACTTTGTCAATCATCTAAGTGGACCAAACAAATGAATTTAAGTACCTATGAGTTTGCAGATCCAGTCCACAAAGCATCACAGAGGCTTCCTTTGACAGAGAATATTATCTTATATTTGAGAATCAATGATGTGCCCTTGGACTAGGTAATGAAGACTAAGCTAAGTAGAAAAAAACAAGGAAAGAAAATAACATTTCACTTTAGAGGGAATAAGGGTGCTTAATTGCAGCTTTCATTATTAGGCTGATTAGTGAGTTACATTGCCGGATAGTGTAATGAGGGCTAAGGTCGACCCTAGCTTTGTCTGGTGGGGAACCATTCTGCCCTTGCTGTTATTTGCAACCTGATCTCACCCGAATTAAAATCAGCATGTTCTAATCCTGCCTGGCACCAGAATAAGATGATCCCAGTGACAGTGAGCAAATGTTCTGCTTAGCTGAGGTGCCTCCAGGACAGCATGACTTACCTGTGTAGGGAGGATTTTTGCAGGGTTTCTTATGGAGTTTGGAATGGGGCATAGGCTTTATTGCCCACACTGATGGCCCCTGGGGGGGGTGAGGGATTTGGGGAGAAGAAGGTGGTAGGAAGAAGGGAAGATACTTTATACGCCAGATTCTGTGCACTCCAAATGGGTTGGGGCTGTGGTATGAGTTGTTACAAGATATATGGGGGGGGGGTGGAGGAGGAAGTACTCTTTTATAATAATAACTATAATAATAAATGTTATTATCACATCTGGTATAAATGAAAGTTGCATAGCATTTAGCTGGTTCTGTTTGCCAGTCATTACTATGAGCAAACAGAGATAAATCAACTAGCTAGGAGAACTGGACACAAGTCTTGGCTCAGCCACTTATTACTCGTCTGCTCTTGGACAAGTTACTTCAACTTTTTTAATCTCAGTTTCCTCATCTATAAAATGAGAATGTTTATAATACCTCTCTCCCTGGGATGATGGGAGGAACGTACTTTGTAGTCTGCAAAATCCTATAGAAATGAGGGCTATTTTTATTATGGCAATGTGCCAGTGTTTGTCTCCAAGGAAAATCATACATCCTGGTGAAACAGAGCAGAACAAGCATTTCCCTTCTTGAGAAGCATTCTCAACAGAACCCAGCTCCCTTCCACCACGGAGCAGGATGTGACCCCTAATTAGCAGGGTAGGAAACACTGCATTTAGGCTTATTTCCAAGGATGAGAATCATCCACTTCCTGACCAATACAGCATTGATGAAAGAGTCCTGGACTTGCAATCAGAGGACAACTAGGTTTGGATCCTGACTCCCCATACCTTCTAGCTGTGTGGCTTTGGCCAAGTCATTTAAGTTCTCTAGGTCTGTCTCACCTGAAAAATAATGGCGCTAATAATTCTCATGCTATCTATCTCACTAGTTATTGCAAAGAAAGCACTTTGCAAATTGTAAAATCCTATGGGAACGTGCAGAATTAAAGCTCCTTGAAGGCAGGTGGTATTTCATTTTTGTCACTGTGTCTCAAGCGAATAGCACAGTATCTGGCACGTAGTAGGTGTTCAACAAATCTTTGTTGAATTTCATTGAATATGAGCTATTATATTTTATTTAAAAGAGAGCAAACCTGGTATTTGCCAATGACCATCAGTTACTAGCTAGGAAATCATTTAAAAGGAATTGTCTACTGAGTTAATGGACTTTATATTCATTGGCTGGGCAAAGAGAGGAGTCTTCAGTTCATAGTCACATACTATGTGAAAGGGAGCCTCTTCTTATCCCCACCACAGTTGGTATAATGACAGAAAGGCCAGAACATAACCAGAAGGTATTAATGAGGTGTTAAACCATCTGTAAAAGATGTATCTATCCCTTTATCCTTCTGTGCAGTGGAAATGGGTCAAGGGAGGGGACAGCAAGATTAGATGAATAAATGAATTGACCATGATTCTAGTGGCTATAAATAGCTAAGTCTTGGGTGAAGTTCAAGAGATCTGCCTGTAGAGGGGCTTCCTTATAATGGGAGAAGAGAGAACTTCCCTTCCTCCCCCACTATATTGCTTTGAAAGGGAGTTGGTGGACCCTGAATCCATCGGGAAAAAAGAGACATGCTTTCATGTCTGTCAAGAAACAGATATAGGTGACTAAAGAGATAGTCAACTGAAGCTTCAAGAAATGTATCACCTGGCAATTGAAGGTTGGACTGTGTAGAGGACTAGACCCTAGAAAATGATGATGATGATTCTATAATGAAACAAAGGAGTTCTAGGCCATTAAATACCAAGAGCTTTGAGTTACTTTTGCTTCACACATATCCTACATATGTGCCTCATTACCATTGTACTCTGAAGTCTGAACCCACTCTTCCCCTGGTCACCGTATGTATCTGTGGAGGAATGCACCCCAAGTTTATGAGTGAAATGGTTTTTACGTATTGTGCTTCCTATATCATCTTAGTAAATGCCTATGCTAAGAACTAATTGTGTCTACTGGCTGATTGTTAATGGGAAGTATACCAGTGGGGACTTAGGAACTAAAGTATTAAGAGTAAAGGCTCACAGGGTTACCTCTAGAACCTTAGATGACAGCTACTTTCTGGGGACCCAACTCCTTAGTGTTAGTTAGGAGAATATCCTGGACACAGTGTTACACATAGAAGGCTAGTCACTAAAGCTGGGACATAAAGCAGCAATCCTATGAACTTCCTAAATTGGAGGATTGAATGTCCCCTTAATGAATATAAATTGAGTCTTCTGAGGAAGGCAAGAAGTTGATTGCATGAGATTTTCTTAACAGAATAATAAAGACAACAAATTTTCACTTAAGGCAAATTTTCACTTCTTCCTCTCCCAGTCTTTGCCCTTCAATTCAGGATGTCTTGGATCCCACTTTAAATTTAACCTCAATCTGAGGGATTATTTTAATTCACCAACAGGCATTTGAGATGCCAAATTGCTGTGCACAAGGTTTGCTTGTTTTTTTTTTTTTAATGTAGCAGCTCATTCAATCCTAATAATCTTGGAGCTGTCATGTGTTGAGTGAGGAATGGGGCAAAGAGACATGTGGAAAGTCAGAAGCTGGCATTTTAAGTTGTTGTGCAGTCATTTCAGTCATTTCTGACTCTGTGTGACCCCATTTGGGGTTTTCTTAGCAGAGATGCTGAAGTGGTTTGCCATTTCCCTCTTCTGCTCATTATACAAATGAGGAAACTGAGGCAAACAGGGTTAAGTGACTTGCCCAGGGTCACATAGCTAGTAAGTGTCTGTGGCTGGATTTGAACTCAGGAAGATGAGTCTTCCTCACTTCAGGCCCTGAACTCTGTCCACTGTGCTACCTAGCTGTCCTGATGGATGTAGTGACTCCCTGTTTCCTGTTGTTGAATGCATAGTACGATGGCAAGAGTTCTGGGTTTGGCATCAGAGGACCCAGGTTCAAATACTACTTCTGCTACTTGCTACCTGTGTGACCTTGGATAAATCTCTGTACCTTAATGTGCTCAGACATAAAACAAGGGAGCTGGACTAAATGATGCTTCTAGCTCCAAATCTATGATAACATGATGCAGAATCATAAGATTCTTGTTACTGGGCACTAAAAGGGACTACAGAAACCAACTCATTTATCCCATAGACTCTTGCAGGAACAACCTCTGGTGTTAAGAAGGTCAGTGTTTAACCTAAATCCTTCATACTTTAAGCATTTTATTGATGGGTGTCCTTCACTAGTCCAGATCACTCTTCTTTCTTTTTGAGTTCCTGTGGCTTTGAAAAAAATCCATCACCCAATGCCCAGCCTTTTGGTATTCAGACTTTGTGATGTCCTCAGATGGCAGACACACAGTCTGTTACTTGGCCTGGTCCCATTTCATGTTCTTGGCCAGAACTTGCCCTCCACTGTGGTAGCCTTAGAGAACCTGAGGCCAGCTCCATGCACTGGAATTGGACTGTGGCTTGCTCCTATTTCTTCTAGTTCTCCCTTGGTGGAGCAGAACCATAACTGGTCCTTTCACTTTTGTTTTTTTTCTTCTGCTTAGATACTCTGAATTCCTGCAAACTTCCCATTCCTTCCATCACCATCATCTTTCTGGCTGTCAGTGCTCTCCATGCCCTTCTCATATTGCACAGCCCCAAACAACAATAAATGACAAGGACAAATGATCCCAGAGACAATGACCTGGTGGCGAGGAGATATGCAGTCGGCTTTGGCTCCAGAGTTTGTTGATGTCTTGAGTGGCTGGGTCTCTTATTTTGACATGAGAGAGGGAATTGGGCAAGATATGCACTATCTGAGGAATGTGTGGGAAATGCTCATTCCCTTCTGTTTAACCAGGATATCGAGTTTCCAACTCATACTCTCTACTTAGTAATGGAAAAAGTGTTCCTATCTAAAAATGACAATAGGTGGAAATACTGTGATAGCAAAATAAAGATACAAAGGTTGTTGAGGAAATCTAACAGTGATTAACTTGGCATTAGCCAGCAACTGACCATCTTAAGAGGTATTTTTCAGAAGAAAGTACACATACAAGTCTTAAGCTATTTCTGATTAAAAGGAGTTTTATTGACTTTCTTTTAAATAACTAGAAAGAGTGGGAGGGACCTTGAGGTAGGACACCTGGGTTGTGGCCCTGACTCTATCCTCCCTTATCAGCTATATGACCTAGGGAAAGTCATTTTACTTTTCTAAACCTCAGTTTTCTCATTTGCAAAATGGGAATAATTATGCTTGTAGGGTATGCCTTATAGAATTGTAAATGAGATGATTATGTATGCAAAATATACCGTAATCAAAAAGCATGAAATAACTGTGAGTAGCTATTAATTTTAATTAAGGCAAAACTCTTCAACATGAAATTTTTTCCAATCAGATCTGGAATGTCTTTATGATATGAAAGCAGCAAAGCATATTGACCTTTTATACTACTTGAGAGAGAAATAATTTAACAAAATCAAGAAGCTTTCTACAAAGCAAACCCAATCACTCAAGCCATTGAGAATGTATATTTACCCTATTTCTTCTAATGTGGAGATTACAGGAACTCACAAACTTACAATGTACAAAATATGTTCATATGCTATGAAATTCCCAATAGTTCTTTGCTAAAATGTAGTCTGTTTAGAGTTGAGAATGTGCAGTTACCAAAAAAATGTAATGGCTCATTAATAAACAGCTTATAAATTCATCTTTCTTATGAACGATGACAGTCATCATTAAAATATTTATGCTGCATCCATCCTGACTCTCCCTTCAATGCACATTTCTGTAGCCAATGGCCCATGGCTATTTCTCATCACATGCTATTCTGGAAGGCTCTTCACTCTCTCCTCTTGGGATAGTGGGTCCTTTCTGGCTTGGAATGGCAGGAAGCACCCGGCTTGTCCTTAAAGGTTCTCCAGACAAAACTAGCAAGAAAGAATAAAATAGATGAGTTTGAAAAATCCCTTAACTTGAAGACGTGGTGAAAACTGATAAAGAGAGAATTCAATTTAAATCAAGTATTTATCATGGGTCTTTTACACGTAAGGTGTTGTGTGAGGCAGCTAGGGATGCAAAGACAAAACAGAAATTTTTCTTGCTTTCTAGCGCATCTTAAAGAACTTACATTCTGTTCTTTTGGACAATGCAGAGGCTTAGAGATGTTTTTGCACCTTGTAGAGTGTGGTTAGTCAGTATCTGGACTGAAGAAGAAAAAAAGGGGCAAAAGCACATTTTTTAAAGCTGGAAAATAAGTCTTCAGATTTAAGTTCATAAAAATTATAAATGTCAAAAACAAAATGATACAGCACCCAGCCAAGGATTACATGATTAGGCTGATTGTAGATTCCCAGCAGTATTCTCTCCTGGGCGTGGCAAGAATTACATGAGTGCCGACCAAGTAAATGCATGACTCCAGAAATGTGTCCACAATTTGCTTTATGGTTTTAAGAATGATACAAACCCTGAAAGGATTCTAATTTAATTTTACCCATTTTTTTGTGGCAATAGGTGAGGTGGAGAGAAATGGCAAAAAACAAAATAGTAGACATTTATATAGTATTTGTTATATACATACATCATTTCCTTTGTTCCTTAAATAAAAAATTAAACCCCCCTAAGAATACCCCAAAACAAACTCTGTGAGGTGAGTACTACAGGTTTTATTATTTCCATTTTACAGATGAGGAAATTGAGGTTCAGAGAGATTAAATGACTTGCCCATAGCTACATAACTCATATCTGAGGTGAGATTTGAACCCAGGTCTCCATAATTCCAATTCCAGCACTCTATCCACATGGCCACTCTGCCTCTGAAAATAATGTGAAACAAGAAAACAAAACCCCATAACTCTTCTTATATTTACCTAGATCTAAATCTGAAACCGGAACTGTACCTTCTTTTCTCTGAAAGAGCCTTAGGTAGTTCAATTTTAAAAATGATTTTAAGATTGATGAGACTTTTAAGTTCTGCTTAAATTCTATTGGCCTTTTGCCAATCCCAACTAGGGTTTAAGTCTGGATAATCCTCTCTCTCTCTCTCTCTCTCTCTCTCTCTCTCTCTCTCTCTCTCTCTCTCTCTCCTTCCGTCTCTTCCTCCCCCCTCATAAAAGAGCAACTGGTTCCATTTCCAGAGATTTATAGAGAAGCTAGAGTCCACTGTCCTGATTCAGAAGAGTCCACCTTCTTGTCTGTCGGTGGCCAATCATCTTCCACACAATCCCAAGTAACTAAGAAAAATGAAAAGTTTCTATGTCATCCCAGCAAAGTGCATGGCCCTGAAAAATGCACCTGAGTCCAGCTCCAACTCATTTGATCAGGAAAGGCACCATTGCATGGTAGCGTTGAAGCCAGGAAAAGCTGAATTCAAAACCAGTCTCTGATGCATACTGTCAGTAGACAAGTCACTTAAGCCCTCAGTGCTCCCCTCAGCTCTCTTGGAGAAAGGTGCTGACCTGCATTGGAAGAGGAAGTTTCTTCATCCAGAGCTTCCTTTTACCAAAGAATCCATAAGTCCAGTCCCCATCCCTTCTCCTTGAAAAACTGCCCCTTCCCCCTTAATACATAAGCTTTCATTGAGAGATGCCATGATGCAGCCAGTAGAGAGGGGACTTAGGATTCATATACTACCTCTCTGGCACTTTGGCTGCATCAGTATGGACACAAATTAGCACCTCCTCCTCCAGGCGCTATAAGATTGCAGATGAACATGGTATCATATTGAGTCTCTTTCTAGAAGGGATGCTGTCACCCACATTTTGGAGAGATACAAGACATGAACCACATTAAACTTTGTTCTAGAAACCTTCCCAGAATTGATAGGGCTACAGCCAGAGAGAGAAAAAAAAGCCTGACCTTTCTCTTTAAGGTCAATCCTCCCACCCTCCCTGTGAATCAGGGTCCATGTAAGCCTAAAGTCAGAACCCCTTATAGGAGATAGTTCTCAGGGCCATGGGTAATATTTGTTATATGTCAATCTGATGGAATTATATACTTGTTGGAGAAAGTCTTGATTCAAAATGCTTATTCTGAAAAGAAAAAAACACAGTGCCATTGTATTTAGATTCAGTTCACATAATGACATAATCTTCCCTGTGTGCATATGCTGTTCTCGGAGGTCACACTCATTTATGGAATTATCAAGTTCATCCTCTTGTTTCCTTCAAGTCATAGCTACCGACAGGCAGCGTGGTATAGTGGAAATAGGGCTGGACAGAGTTCCAGGAGAGACCATAGTCATGTGACCTTGGGCAAGTCACTTAACATCTCTGACCTCAGTTTCCCCATCTGTAAAATGTGGATCACTGTACTCACTCTAGAAACTCTGTGGGTTTGTCATGAAGAAAGCATTTTACAAATCTTAAAGCATCATATAAATGTGAGGAGTTATTATTAAGAGACTCTTACTGTCTTTTTTATTTAAATTGATGTGTTAGCTAAGAAGGGGAGAAGTCAACCAGTCACTGAGAGCCACAGGATGGGATTGCCCTGCCTTTGGATTCTATTAACCAGCCTGCACTGCTTTTCCAAAATGCATAGTGTGTCAGGGAACTGACTAGGGATGCCTGATCAATTGAATCCCCCCCAACCCACTTGATATGGCAGTTAGATGGCTATTTGGATGGAGCACCTGAGCCTAGAGTTAGGAAGACCTGAGTTCAAATGTGGCTTCAGACACTTACCAGCTGTGTGACCCTTGGGCAAGTCATTTAACCCTGTTTACCTCAGTTTCCTCACCTGTAGAATGAGCTGGAGAAGGAAATGGCAAATCACTCCAGTATCTCTGCCAAGAAAACCACAAATGGGGTCATGAAGAGTTGGGTATGACTGAAATGACTGAACAACAGCAACAAAGTCCACTTGATGAAATTACAGCATAAAAGGAAGTTATAGAGTCCTAAGATATTTTAAAGGCAGTGTAGTTTAGTGCATAGAATATTACTACTTGACATCAGATAGAACTTCCTCGGATGAACATGGTAGCTGTGTGACCCTGAGATCACTTAAAGTTCTCAAGTTTCCTCATTTCTAAAATGAAGGAGTTGGACTTGAGCTTTCAGGTTCCTTCCAGTTCTAAACCTATGAAAGTATAATATAATGGTTCACATCTTTCAGACTTTAATGAGGACCATTTGCTCCCTATAAATGATTTTCCTCTTTCAGACTTTGGTTAAGGTGAAATGAGTACAAAGAATTTCTTCTACTTCCCTCCTCCTTTGGAAGATTTGGAGAATTCCTCACCCAACTGGTTAAATTTCAGGGCAGCTAGCCACTGATTGAAGAATCACCCTTCCCACTGACTTCTAAAAAGTAAGAGAAATCTCTGAAAAGAAGGCCGTCCCTGGCAGTTGAGAAGAGAGCCAGCTGCAGAAGAACTCAACTCTTGAGAAAGAATCACACTTTACCTTTTCTTTGACATCCCTTCCAGATGCAGCAGGGGAAAGGATTTCTTTCTCCTTTCTCATTTGATTTGCAATAGTGTGTTACAGTGGGCAAATTACCCAGTAGAATTTGTGTCCATCACAGAGGAGGGCCAGAGGGTCTAGCTGCAGATTCTAACTGAGTTGCAGAGTGGAGCAGGTCTAGTGAACCTAACAGAACAACATGCCAACAGAAATGCTGTGTGTACATGTGTGTGTGTGTGTGTGTGTGTGTGTGTGTGTGTGTGTGTGTGTGCGTGTATGTGTGTGTGTGTGCTCGTGCAGAGGGTGGTGGGGGAAGCAGCATGGAGATACTGCAAGAGGAGAAAAGACATCAAGGTCCTGCTGTGCCAGGGTTGTGAATTGCTTTGGCTCATGTATTCCCTAAATGCGCATGCTTGCTCTTTCCCTGGTTGCTGTGTGCATAGTGTACGAGTGTGTCCAAAGTTTGTAGGAAAATATTTTGTTGCCTTTGCTTTGAGCTAATTGTGACCTTTGCTAATAATTAGAATTCCACTGGGGGACTCATGAGCTATATAGTTTTAGGAGTGCAGACCCACAGAATGCCTTGAACCTGTAGTGGTGGTCTCCCTGGGCACCCAGCTTATGGGTGTGATTTAGGGGGTAGTGATATGCAAGGGAGAAATACTTGCATAGATACAGTCAGATGTTGGGGTGGCCCAAGGCTATATAGGGTTTTACCACTCTGAAGGATCAGAAATTCTATGGCAGCCACATTCCAGGGAGAACAATGAGATTTTGCTTTTTGAGGGACAAAATGGAATTGTCCAATGACCTGGAAAATTTCCTAGGGAATTAGGAGGGGCTATAGCACAAATGTATAAAGTGTGTGACATTTTCAAAAGGGAAAGATGAAATGTCCTAGGATGTTTTCCCAGAGATTTATTAAGGCTCTTTCCCCACATCTGTCTAGTCTTTTGTTATCCCTTGTGTGATATGACTACCATTTACCAGATTTTCCCTGACACAACATCTTTTCCCCAACTTACAATATGGGGAGGCCCAGGGAGGCTCTCCTCCTTCCCTAATCCTTAGGGACTAGCTTCCCTTAAAAGGAGATGGTGCTGTCCCAGGTACCTGTTTGACCCTGACTTAAACACATAACAAATCTTAAGACATGATCAGTCAGGGCCTCTCAGACTTGGTGGATTTCGGAAGGCCACGTGAGTCGCCATGTCCTTCACAGTATCCTGCTCTGAGGACCAGATGCATTTCCACATGGAGACTAGGAGCCACATCTAAAGAAGCCGCTGGATCCTTGTTACATGTCCTTGTCAGGTTAGGCCAAAGTATACCTTCTTGTGTTAAATGTTCAATGACTTGTAAGTGGCTCATTTTCTCCCAGCATTGAATCCAAACAAAGAGAAGGCATTAGAGTGGCCTCCAATGCCTTGTTTCCATGACTTTTTTGTTACCCCCTCTCAGACTTCACTTTTCTTCCTCTCTGCTCTCAAGCCACTAGTTAGTTATTTCAATTCTACACTGCCCTCTGCTCTTGAAACCTTAGCCTCCTTGTCCTTTCACCACTTAGCTCATGCCAAACCTCGGCTCTGGATTATTCTCAACATCTGTTTGCACTACTCCTACACATGAGCTGCTAAATACAGCTGGAGGAAGTCTCACAATTATGTTGACAGGGTACACTACAAATTCATGTTATCCTACCCCATTTAGGCACTCACAGCAGTCAGTCAACAAGTATTTATCAAGCACCTACCATGTACTGGGCACAGAGAGAAGCCCTGGGAGCAGGCGGTTCAAATTTCCCTTATCGATTCCTCATTTAATCTCTCACAGAAGCTACTCCCTATCTTTTCTGTCCTCAAGCCTCCTACACTTTTCCTTCTTCCATCCCTCTCTGAGCCAAGGTCCTTGCCTCTTACTCTACTGAATAAACTGAGGCCATTCAAAATGTGCTGCCTCTCTCTTCATCTCAAAACTCCTTGACAGCTTCTCCCACACTCTTCTCTTTTCCCTCAGTTCCTGACAGAGGGAGAGCCCTTCCCCTTGACAAGCCCAAGCCCTATACATGTGTGCTTGATGCCGTCTCCTCTCATCTTCTCTAACAGATTGCATCCTCAATTGCCTTCCCTCCTCCCTCCTCCCTTGAATCTTCTTTTGATAGAGCAGAAGCAAAACAAAATTTAAGCAGGTTCTTTCTGTTGTCAGTTATCGTCCTGTCTACCCCATGCAAAGGTCCTGTTCCTTCTTTGATTTGCCCTTTCCTCTCAATATAAGTAAATAAATGATTTTTTCTAGTTCTTAAATTTCCTTGACACCTTCAACTAGTTTTTTAAAAAAATTAATTTATTTTTAGTTTTCAACATTCATTTCCACAAGATTTTGAGTTCCAAATTTTCTCTCCATCTTTCCCCTAGCCCCACCCCAAGACAGCATGCATTCTAAATACCCCTTCCCTCAACCTACCCTCCTTTTTATCACTCCTTTTATTTTATTCCCTTCCCTTTCTATTTTCCTGTAGGGCAGGATAGATTTCTATACTCCATTGCCTGTATGTCTTATTTTCCATCAACTAGTTTTTTTAAACGATTCTTGATATTCATAGTCATCTTCTGTTATCTGTATTTGCTTCCATGCTTTGTACTTTGCTTTTTAAAATCTAAGTTGGTTGATGTGTTCCCTGCACATCCATATGGTCTTCTTTAGAAAAATCCCCATTTTTTCTTCCTCACTATGTTCCTTGAATTGTTCTCCTTTCTGTCACCAGAGTTTCTTTCTTGGGTATTTCCTTTTCCCCTGGGCTAACTTGCCCTGTAGTATTTTTATCCTCAGGATGTAACTTAGATTTTTCCTTTGAACTCTTTGAAATAGATTTACTTTTCCAGAATCCAGGGTTCATATCAAACTTTGTCCAATTTCCCCTTCTCCTGTGTCACAGAGTCTAGGAGAGAAAGGGTTTTTCCAAGGTTTCCATTATTTTCACCCCAACAACAAATTCTTTCTTGTTAGTGAGAATTAGATCCAGAATAGAATTTCCACTTGTTGGTTCCTCTACTCTCTGAAGGATGAAATTATCACAAAGGCAAGGCAAAATGTTATTAGTTGTTCTGCTTTTTGGGGGTGGGGGTAGGAAGGAGAGGTGAGAAACACTCACAGAGAAAGAGAGAGAGAGAGAGAGAGAGAGAGAGAGAGAGAGAGAGGAGAGAGAGAGAGAGAGAGAGAGAGAGAGAGAGAGAGATTCAGCAGATGTCAGTGTAATTTAAATCCCCCGTCACTAGTTAGTATATCATGCCTGGATGTCAGGTTTGTAATCAACTTCCCAAACTCTTCATTTGTTTTCTCTTTCTTTTTGGAAGGTCTATAGTAATAGTCTAAAGATAACATCACTTCTATATCTTCCTCCATTTTCCTTCAACCCAAATACTCTCCGTCGTCTTTCCCATTTCTGGGTCCTTTATTTCTTCACATAAGTATAATTTCTAAATATATACTACTATGTCCCCTTGCCCCCTTTTTATCTTACTTATACTAATCTATTCATTCCAGAGGCAGGTTGAGACAGATTTCCAGGATTAGCATAGAGGGAAGAGAGATGAGTATGCATAGAGAAAAGACTAGAATTGTAAAGTGAACATGGATAGCTTGACCATGGCTCAAGGGAAGCTGGTGTAGGAAGAAGAGGTTGGATTTGAAATTGTACCAATACTAGACTGAGGATGGGCCCTAGTTAATCTATGTTTGTGTAATTGTCTATGTAAACCAAAGTGTTAGTGGGCTGGTTGGCAACTCTTATACTCTTTCAGCAGGTAGAAACAAGTGAGTTTAGCACCTATTTAACAAGAAGAGCAGTTACAGTAGAAAGCTACCAAATGATGCTTCCCAATGACCCAGGGCCTCTGTATCTACATGGAACACCTCAGAATTTTAGAGAATCCTTTTTCCATTTGACTTTCTGTTGTGCATCCTCTATAACAGTGGCAGAGACCTTTAGTGAACATATGTTTCTCTGCTTTATACCTCACTTGTTATGAATATACAGAGGGCTGTGAAACAGTTTTTTATTGTTCGTACATCTTTTAAGGATCTTGTATGATTTTGATGTATTCGTGGAGGTTAACGCATTGGAGGAGAACCTTTAAGGTGACACTTGGCTGCACAGAATCAAATACATGCTTTTAAAAAACAACCAACTCATGTATAATACACGGGTGTATATTATCTGTACCTTTCAATTGCTACAAAATGTGATATTTTGTAAAATATTATTTAGAGGGGTCAGCTAGGTGGTGCATTAGATAGAGTACTGGCCCTGGATTCAGGAGGACCTGAGTTCAAATCTGGCCTCAGACATATAAAACTAACTAGCTGTGTGACCCTGGGCAAGTCACTTAACCCCCATTGCCCAACCAAAACCAAACCAAAACAAAACAAAAATATTACTTAGGAAAGTCTGTCTACTCCTATCTCACATCTTCATCAATCATTTTCCTCAATGTATGTGTAAACTATTCTCACAAAGATTTTATAGAGATAAGAAAGTAAGCATGTGAGACAGCAGTTACTGATAGTTCTTCAATTTTTTTGTAATGTAACCATTTTCTCCACTACAAATCTAATGAGGGGTACAGGGATTGAACCCCCTTTACTTCCAGGTTCTTTGGCTCATTACGGACCCCTCCCACCAGCAACTTACTCTTTTTGGAAATCAGCTGTGGTTAGCAAATCATAAAGACTCCACTGCAGTAGCAAAGAACAAAGGCTATTTGCTTAATAGAATAAAATCATGAGATTAAGGAAATATGTTAGTAGCAAGGACTCTACTCCCATGATCCATAGGCCAAGCTAGCCAATTCACCTTAACTTCTCCTAATCCTTTGGAATAGAGGATTGTGAAGCCAATTTCTCCCCAAGCCCATGGGACACTGAAAATGAAAATGTTGGAATGATAACCTTCTAATCACCACAGAAGCATTGCGTTTTCAAGATTAGGAAGCCATAGCCACCTGACCAGAAACTTGGATCAACTCAGAGACATGGCTTCTGTGGGGAAGTGTGATCTGCCTAGGGTCTGTTAAAGTATTAATGACATTGAACTCTTAGTCCAACATAGGTGCAAAATTGTGGCCAAAATTGTGCTACCTCAACATATGTTTTCCAAAGGAAAGGTAGACTCCCCTAATTGATGGAAAGCTAGCCTCTTTCCCTTGGATGAGATCTTCCTTACATTTTCTGATCTAAAAAGTGGTCTCTGTTACTTTCTACCAGCTTCCAAATGAAGTTTTCCTGGCAGAGAGAGATGAGTGTCCTAGGAAAGGCTATGAGGGGAGTGTAACATCTGTTATGATAAGAAGGGAAGAGTATGGGTAACAATCATACTCCTGGAAGGGTGTTGCATAGCATGTGGCTTTGCATGGCTATGAATGACATCAATTCTCTCTATTCCAACTTCTTTCCTGTTTCTGTTTTTTAAAAACACAAACCATAAAACTCTTGCTGTTATGTACCTATGCATATCCCCTCCCCTCCATGAAAGTCATATCCCAATGATCTGTGGGATCATTGAAGCCCTTATATTAATATTAAAGTCCATGATTTTTTTCCTCCTCTTTTCTAGGCATTTTGAAAAGTAATTAAGCAATGCTCTATGTATTATAGAGTGCGGACTTCCTCTGTCTTCCTTGTCTCTTTGGTCTTCTTCTTTTTTTTTTTCTTTAGTGCTATTTTCAACTTCCTCATGAGAGACTGTGATGCCTAGTCCATGGCTCCACTGTCACTTAAGAGAAAAATAGTTTCTTATGTATATCCTGACAGAATTTTTCTGTTTTTTCATATGTTTTTTGTATGACTTTCATTCTTGAATGCTCTTGGGATAGTGTTTCTTAATTTATTCTCAGCAAGCTGTATGTAAACTTGTTCTCTTTACTTCCATTTGCTGCTTTATAATACAGTATTGATCATAATCTTCCATCATACTTCTCCATAAGATTTTACAAATGCATTTACAATATGAACTGCTGTTACCCTTAGCTGTCATATCTCTGTGCTTGGTGAGGAGATAAAGTTCTTAAGGGAATTTCTAGTTGCCTTTGGTCTTCTCATTGTGACAACTGATTTACACAAATTAAGCATTCTTAAAAATAGTGGTAGTCTGTATTGATTGCTATATACCAAGCCTACCAAGTCTCTTCTTGAAATATCCATGATACACAGGCATAGACCTTTTGTTTAGTCTATAAGTCTTTGACTTCTCTTACTCCTGAACCATGTTTTCTAATGCATTTTTCATCATCAAACTTAACTCCCACCTTTGCATTTAAGACACCAAGTAGTAAGGAATATTTTGATGTGCTAGCTATGTTGTCCATGGCAAGTCACTTACTTGCTATCTGCCCAAGTTTCTTCATCTGTAAATTGGAGATAATAAAAGGGTTGTTGTGAGGATACAGTATGAAAATATATGTAAAGCATTTTGTAAACCTTAAGGCACCACATAAATGTTTCTTTCTCTTTCTTTCTTTCTTTCTTTCTTTCTTTCTTTCTTTCTTTCTTCTTTCTTTCTTCTTTCTTCTCCTCTTCCTCCTCCTCCTCCTCCTCCTCTCCTCCTCCTCCTCCTCCTCCTCCTCCTCCTTCTTCTTCTTCTTCTTCCTTCTCCTCCTCCTCCCCTCCTCCCTCCTCCTCCTCCTTCTTCTTCTTCTTCTTCTCTCTTCTTCTTCTCTCTTCTTCTTCTTCTTCTTCTTCTTCTTCTTCTTCTTCTTCTTCTTCTTCTTCTTCTTTTCCCCTACAAAATTTTTTACAGAATTTCTCTCCCTACTCATACTTTGCAATTAATATTGGCAATCACTAACAACATCAATAAATAAACATTTGTTAATGGATTTAATTATCTTCTTGGTGTCTTTGCCAAATGATTCAGCATAAGCACTGTAATATGAGATGACCAAATGCCCTATGAAGTGATGTTTTTTGTTGCTTTTGGATTCTGGATAATGTTAACTCCATTATTTACTATTCCAAGTGGAACCTGTGAGCCATCCTTTCATTGAATGTAACTTCCTTTTATTTTCTGTTTTTATTTATAGTAGGTTTCATTTATAGCTTGCAGAAAGGTCAAGATTGATGATTCACATCCTCTAGTCATTGGTCACTGAACAAGGATAGCTCATTTAGAGAACCAACACTAAAATATTGTTTATAGATGGCTTAAAAACTGTGATTCTTACTTAATACCCTTTAACTTCTCCCTTGCATTTCTCCCCTTCTCTTCAATCATAGGGCTGACACCATCAGGGAAGGATGAAGGAAAATTAAAATGTATAAATGTCAGCTAATATTATTATTATTCTATGATGCTTTTATGCTGTAATGAGTTCTAATCAATCTGCCCTAAAGACTTCATGAGAGGAAGTGTGGTATAGTGGATAGAGATCCAGCCTAGGAGTCAGGAACCTGGGTTCAAGCACTTTTCTTATCATAAACTGATTACTACCCTGGGCAAGTCATTTAACCTTTCAATACTCAGACAATTCTCTTAAGACTGTAAGTTCTAGAACATTGGTTGATCTGTGCTGTTGGAGGGAGTTTTCTTATTGGGAGTTCATAATCATGCTCCAGCACTGGTATCTTCAACTCTATCTTTTTGGCTCCTTTTTATGTGTTATCTTCCCCTATTAGAATGAAACTTCTTTGAGGACAGAGTCTGGTTTTTGTTCATTTGTTTGTTTTATGCTTGTATTTGTATTCTCAGCACTTAGTACGGTGCTTGGAACACAAATACTTAATAAATGCTTGTTGTTGATATTGTTCTGGGAGAAATCTTAGGTTTAGGATAGAAAATAAAAGATTTGATGAATCCTTAAAAAAATACATTCAACATCTTTGAACAAGAGACTCCATTACTGGGTTTATATGCCAACAAAGTCATAGATAAGACACAACAGAATATTTATAGCAGCAATTTTTGTGATAGCAAAGAGTTGGAAACAAAAAATAGATGCCTAATGATTGAGGAATTGCTCAACAAACTGTGGCACATGAATGTAAAGGAGTTTTACCGTTTTGTAAGAAATGAGGTATATGAGGAATACAGAGAAGCATGGAAAAATCTATATGAACTGATCCAGAGTGAAATAAAACCAAGACCCAAGAAAATAATATTCACAATAACCACAACGATGTAACAACCACACACATATACACACAAAATGAATATAATGAAATTAGAAAGATCAAGCATGACTCAAATGAAGAACCATGAGAAGACATCCTTAACCCAACCTTTTGTAGAAGTGGGAGGTCCTCATATGTTTTATATATTAAACATAATTTCAGGCTTTTCAATGTATTGATCGATTAAGCTGATTTTCCCTCTTCTTTTTCTTTTTTTCTGTTTAGAATTTTTTTTATATGGTGTGACTTGTTAGGAAGGGGATAGGAAGGCTACTGAGGAAAACTATGATTATGTAAAAAAACAGAAGACTTTAATCAAAAAAGTAAATAAAGCAACTACTGACAGTTAAAATTCACCCAAAATGCCAAACTTCAGTGCCAATTCTAACTTTCTACTTTGTATTAGTTATTTGAGTATAAGTCCTTTGGGGAAAAAAAAGGATCACATACCCCCACTTAGTTTTGGATCTTCCATAGAGGTTAGCCAGGTACTTTTTGTGTTAAAAAATGCTTATGGAATTGAATTGACCTGGCAACAGTGGGAAGCTCCTTCAGTCATCTATTTAAATGCTGATGTGAAGGAGAAGACCACTATTTTGTCAAATAGGAAAGGAGACTCCGTGATGTCCTAGCACTACCAGGAAAAATGTCAGTTTATATTCTCCTACCCAGTTCAAAGAAAGATTTCAGAGAATGACTTGAAGCTGTCAGGGTTTTGAATGGTTCTAAGAATACTCTCTGGACATAGAATTTAAAGCCTCAACATTCATAGTCATGGCAATGCTTACAGGCTGGCCACCCTGTATACTTTAATAATATTTTTCTGCTCTTCAGGTATTTGTTAATTCTCATATTCACATAGCTCACCAAACAGCTTAATCTAAAATTTTCTGATAGCAGACAAGACTAATTTTCTCCTTTTTTGTAGGGGATTGACTATCCTTCAAGTATGGAAGACAAACATCTTTACCAACAGAGAAAAGAGACTAGCATAAAGAGGTTATTTCTTAGAAATTATGATTTAAAAAACCCCAACCAAAAAAAAATCCTTAGGAAGAGCCATTAAACAAACAAATTCTAAAACTAAAGATTAATTTCATAATATTATTGTGGTGAGATCTCAGTAGTTTCCCATGAGAAAGAAATTCTTTCGGACCAGGAGTTCTTAGCCTTTTTTTGTGTCATGGACCCCTTTGGTAGTCTAGTGAAGCCTATGGCTCTTTCTCAGAATAAGTTTTAAAAAATCGTAATTGAAAGATATGTTAAATTTTATTTAGAGGCTAGTAAAAATAAAGATGTAATTTTTCCCTATCCAAATTCCTGGACCCTGTAAAGTCCATCCATGTACCCTGGGTTAAGAACCCATGTTTTAGAATTTTCCCCTATTTGGGATGAAGACAATCAGCTATGTGGCTCAAGAAAAAAAGCCAAGGAACCAGGGCCTTCTTGGTTGACTAGCAGGTTTTGAGGAGGGAGATGGGAAATACAAGGACTTTTTTTCATTTTTCCTTTAAATTAGAAAGCTGACATCTAGCATTCCCTTGAAAAATGAAAGTAAACAGGAAGAACCCTGGGATATCTAAGAGACTAGCAAAAGAAGTCAATGAGATTAATGGTACTTACATTTCCGAACACAGTGAGATGGTATTGGAGCTAGACTGTTGCGCACAAAAGGAATATCCCTCACTTTGGTTCTGTCGAGGGGAAAGTGCTGAAAATTTTGCCCTGTGGACAAATATAATCACATAATTCAGTTGAGAACAAAATGCTCATGATCATATTGAGTGGGGAGTGGAATCAGAAAGGTTGTTAGGGTTTAGGAACTTTGAAGAGTCCAAAAAAAGGGAGGAAAGATTACTTGGAATGATTTCTTGAATGAATTGTATCCACATGAATATTTACCTAAAAGTATATTAAAATCATAGAGCCTTTGAGTTGGAATTGTCCCAACCCACATCTCCTCCAGCAGGTCACTAACAGAAGTCATCCAGGCTCTACTTGAACATCTCTAGTGATTGGGTGCTCAGTCCCAAATAAGCCATTTTGGGGTGGGTAGGTCTAATTGTTAGGAAGTTCTTCCTCATACTGAGTTAACATCTGCTTTCCTGGTAACATCTGTTCACAGGCTATAGATCTGTTTTGGGCAAAATAGAACTAGCCCTTCTTTCACACGATAATCCTTTTAATATTTGAAGTTAGTGGTCATGCCCCTTTCCTCTAAGTCTTCTCCCCTCCAGACTAAAAGTTCCTACATTTTTTCAACTGGGCTTCATATGACATGCTTTTATAACTACATGCTTTCAGAGTCTAACACTTTGCATGGTGCCTGACACATAGTAGGTGCTTAACAAAGACTTATTGACTGGGTCAAAAGGTACCTACACAATCATCTAGTCCAACCTATGCCAGAACAAGAATGCCCCCCTACAACATCCTTGGCAAGTGGTCATCTTGCACATACTCGAAAATCTCCAATGAAGAGAGAAATCCATTACTTCCCCTCCCAACTTTTCCAAGGCAGTCCATCCCACTTTTGGATAAGTCAGTCAGGATTGAATAATGGATAGAAGGCTAGCTTCAAAGCCAAGAAGACCTGGGTTCAAGTCCTGCTTCTGACACATATTGGCTATGGGTTCCTGGGCAAGTCCCTTAATCTCTTGGTGCTCTAAGTAACTCTCTAAGACTATTAATTGCTAAGGAGGTGCTAACCTGTATTGAGAGACGGAATTTTCTTACCTGAGAGTTTCCTATATCAATGAAATCAGAGATTGGATCTCTATTCCTTGTGATTATTATCAGGTTTCTACCCATTCCTAATATTGCCCTCTGGATCTGAAAATATAGCTAATCCCACTTCTGCACGTCATCTCTTCAGACATCTGAAGCTATTTTTCATTTCTCCAGCCCCCAACTTTTCTCTTTTCCAGGTGAAACATTCCCAGTTTCTTCAACTTGTCTTGATGTGGCATGTCCTCCAGTCACCTCACCATTCTGATTGCTCCTCAATATTTTTACCAGAAGAGCCATAGAGCCAAATAAATATTTCCAGTGTGGCCTGACCTGGGCAGAGCTCAGATAACCCTCAGAAGGGTTATCTCCTTTCACTCTGGACCCTATTCAGTCTTCTATTAATTCAAGTTAAGGTCACTTCTGCCATTTTACAAGTACTATTGAGTTACATTGAGCTTGTAGCCCACAAAACCCCCCAGGATCCTTCTCACATGCGCTGCTTTCTAGGTATGCTTCGCCCATTTTCATATATATATATATATATATATATATATATATATATATATATATATATATTTTTTTTTTTGCCAATTCAAGTATTAGGCTATATTTATCCCTGTTCAATTTCATCTTATCAGATTTGGGTTATGGTGCTAGCCTGTTGAGGACTTTTCAGATACTAAGACTGTCATGTAATGCATTAGCTATATCTTCCAACTTTGTGTCCTGTGTGCATTTGAGCAGCATGTAAACTATGCTTTCATCCAAACAGTTAATAAAAATGCTGAACAGCTCAGGACTAAGGATAAATCTGTCGGGTACAACACTAGAGACTTCCTTCCAAATTGTCATGGACCTGTTAATCACTATTCTTTGGGTACATTCTTTGGATCATAACCAGAATCCACTTTGTTTCTATTACTTAGCTTACATGCTCCAGCTTATCCAGAAGTATAGTATGAAAGAGCCTTTAAAAAGCTTTGCTGAAACTGAGGTTGGATCCTAGGATAATAGATTCAGGGTTGGAATGGACCATAAAAACTCTCTAGTCCAATCTACTCACTTTACAGATGTTTTACTAGTTCTCTGTTATCTAGATCTACCTACTAATCTAGTAACTCCGTCAAAAAAGAAAACAAAGTCAAGCCCATTTATTTAGAGTCTTACTCTTTCTCTTTTAAAAAAATTAAGACACCATTTTCTTGTCTCCATTTATTTGGCACATAATCTGTCCTCCATGATTTTTTCAGTAAGCTAGGCCTGGGCTTGGTAACTTGAACCTGTTGAGACCAACTAGGTCCATTCTTACTATCTCTTCACTTATGGGTGGATTTCAGTGCCTGTTAACCTTTTTTATTTTTATTTTTTTGGTCAAGCCTTCCAAATCCCCAAATCAACCTCCTTCACAGTGAAACAAAAGCAAAACAGAAATTCATTAGCTTTGTTTTTTCTCTTTCTCTCATCATCCCATCTGCTGAGCATTCTTTTTTTTTCTCCTTTCTGTTGTCATTTTATTGTGTCAGCATGTATGGGATAGGGGTGGGGGGAATGGGACAGTGAGATATTTTTGGTCATAGGAACTTATGCTAGTGTTCTAGCATTGTAGATTTTACAGTTGGAAAGGTTCATATAAAATCATAGTATCACAGACCATGGGCTGAAAAAGACCTTAAAAGACATAAAATCCAACCCTCTTATCTTATATGAGAAATCCAAGACCCATGAAGGGCAAATGATCTGCCCAAAATTGCGTGTGTACATTGCATCAGAGCTAGCTTTTGAATTCTGGTCCTCTGACTCTTTCCACTGTGCCATAATAGTCACAGCTGTGTTCCCTTTCCCACCTGTGTGATCTTGGGTCAAGTCTTTGAAACTGAAAAACATTGTATTTGATAAAGTGGAAAACAAATTACCTTGGGGCGAGGAGGAACCTGTTTAATTAAAAAAAAATTTCCCAGGAAACCTGGAAAGTAATTTGGGAAAATTTAGGTTTAGACCAACACTATATACCACATTCTCTGATACATTCCAAATGACTCTGTAATTTTGATGTTAAAACTCATGCTGTTAAAAAAGAGAGAGAGAGAAACATCATGTAGCTCTCAGCTATGGAAAGGAGGTCTACTCTTTTTTTAAAATATAAATTTATTTATTTTTAGTTTTCAACATTCACTTCCACAAGTTTTTGAGTTCCAAATTTTCTCCCCATCTCATCCCTCCCCCACCCAAGAGGCATGCATTCTGAATACCCCTTCTCCTAATCTGCCCTCCCTTCTATCTCTCCCCTTCTTTATCCCTTCCCCTTCAATTTTCCTATAAGGCAGGATAGATTTCTATACCCCATTTCCTGTATATCTTATTTCCCAACTGCATGTGAAAACATTTTTTTTTAACTTTTGTTTTTAAAACTTTGGGTTCCAAATTTTGTCCCTTCCTCCCTCCCCACCCACTCTCATTGAGAAGGCAAGTAATTCGATACAGGTTATACATGTGTAGTCATGTAAAACACTTCCATAGTAGTCATGTTGTGAAAAACTATATTTCCCTTCATCCTATCCCCCCCCATTTATTCTATTCTCTTTTGACCCTGTCCTTCCTTAGAAGTGTTTGCTTCTGATTAGCCCCTCCCCTAATCTGCCCTCCCTCTATCATCCCCTGCTCTCTTGTCCCCTTCCCCCCATTTTCCTGTAGGGTAAGATAGATTTCCATACCCAATTGAATGCGTATGTCATGCTCTCTTTAAGCTAAATCCAATGAGAATAAGATTCACTCAATCCCTCTCACCTTCCCCTATTTCCCCTCCACTGTAAAAGCCTTTTCTTTCTCTTTTATGTGAGATAATTTACCCAATTCTACCTCTCCCTTTCTCCCCCTCTCCATATAATCCTCTCTCACCCCTTAATTTTGTTCTCCAGATATCACCCTTTCATCTTCAACTCACCCTGTACTCTCTCTCTTCTCTCTCTCTCTCTCTCTCTCTCTCTCTCTCTCTCTCCACATACATATAATTTTTTCCCTCTAACTACTCTAATACTGACAAAGGACTCATGAGTTTCAAACAGCATCTTTCCACGCAGAATGTAAACAGTTCAACCTTAATAAATCTCTCTAAGATTTCTCTTTCTTGTTTACCTCTTTATGTTTCTCTTGAGTCTTGTATCTGAAAGTCAAATTTTCTATTCAGCTCTGGTCTTTTCATCAAGAATGCTTGAAAGTCCTCTATTTCACTGAATGTCTATTTCCCCCCCTGAAGGATTAAGCTCAGTTTTGCTGGGTAGGTGATTCTTAGTTGTAGTCCTATCTCCTTTGCCCTCCAGAATATTCCAAACCTTGCAGTCGCTTAATGTAGAAGCTGTTAAATCTTGTGTTATCCTGATTATGTTAAATTGTTTCTTTCTGTCTGCTTGCAATATTTTCTCCTTGACCTGGGAACTCTGGAATTTGGCTACAATATTCCTAGGAGTTTTCCTTTGGGATCTCTTTCAGGAGGAGATTGTGGATTCTTTCAATTTCTATTTGCCCTCTGGTTCTAAATATCAGGGCAGTTTTCCTTGATAATTTCTTGAAAGATGATGTCTAGGCTATTTTTTTGATCATGGCTTTTAGATAGTCCAATAATTTTTAAATTCTCTCTCCTGGATCTATTTTCCAGGTCAGTTGTTTTTCCAATGAGATATTTCACATTGTTTTCTATTTTTCATTCTTTTGGATTTGTTTTACAATGTCTTGATTTCTCATAAAGTCACTAGCTTCCAATTACTCCATTCTAATTTTTAAGGAAGTATTTTCTTCAGTAAGCTTTTGGACTTCCTTTTCCATTTGGCCAATTTTTTTTTAAGGCATTCTTCTCCTCATTGGCTTTTTGGACCTCTTTTGCCATTTGGGTTAGGCTATTTTTTAAGGTGTTATTTTCTTCAGTATTTTTTGGGTCTCCTTTAGCAAGCTGTTGACTTGTTTTTCATGATTTTCTTGCATCACTCTCAGTTTTTCCTCTACTTCTCTTACTTGCTTCTCAAAATTCTTTTTGAGCTCTTCCATGGCCTGGGACCAATTCATATTTTTCTTAGAGGCTTTGGATGTAGGAGCTTTGACTCTGTTGTCTTCTTCTCATTGTATGTTTTGATCTTCTTTGTCACCAAAGCAAGATTCTATGGTCTGTCTCTTTTTGCACTGTTTGCTCATGGTCCCAGCCAATTACTTGAGTTATAAGCTCTTTGTTAAGGTAGGGGTCTGCTTCCAGTATGGAGAATCTACTATCTGAAGCTTTGTGGGTTTTGTGCAGCTGTTTTCAGAGATACTTGTAGGGACCTGTAAATTTTCAGTTCTTCCAAGGTGGTATGATCAGAGGCGAAGTGTTTCCTCCTTTCCTGGCCTGTGCTCTGGTCTATGAGTGACCACAAGCACTCTTTTCTCTCTTGGAACTGTGAGGAGGATTATTTCTCTACCGCCACTATAGGTTCCACCATGCCAGCGCTCCTTGCTCCAGGACCACTACTCAGAACTATGACACGAATCCAAGCAGGGCAAAGCAAGAGAATCCTGCACCAGCAAAGAGATCCCTGCAGTCCACCTCTGATCAACCACTTGGTTCCTCCTCAGTCTGTGGGCTGGAAGCTCTGGAGGCAGCCGCCACCCCAGGCTGTGCTCAGGGCCTGGGGCTGGGATCTTTTGCTTCTCTCTCACCTGCAGACACAGACTTTTCCTACTGACTTTCTAATTGTCTTTGGTGTTCATGGGTTGAGAAGTCTAGCAACTGCCACTGCTGACAGTGATTCAGTCCTCTGAGGCCTGCTCCAGGTTTGCTGGTCCGGTGCGCCTACACTGAACTGCATTCCTCTCCCAGCCTGGCGTGATATACCTTTCAGATCAACCATCCAGGTTGTCTTGGGCTGTACATTTGTTTCACTCTGTGTTTGTGTGGGTTCAGCGGCTTCAGGATTTGTTTAGAGCCATTTTTTATAGGTGTTTGGAGGGGTTTGGGGGAGAGCTCAAGCAAGTCACTGCTTTTACTCTGCCATCTTGGCTCCACCCCCTCTTTCTTTCTTTCAAGTTAAAAGGGTCTGCTGAGCATTCTTACCAGGGTTGTGCTGGGAAAACAGCCTGCTATCAATAGGGCAAATGTTCACACAATACACCTTTAAGTTGAATCTGTATTAACATTTTCTCCATCACTTTCTTAAGTCCAGACAATACCGAAACAGCAGATGAAGCCCTAATTTGTAGCGTTTGCTGATTTCTGAGGCGTAAGTGCTCATACTGAAAATTTAACAATTGCCTTTTGTGAGCCAGCACACTATTGATTCTATTCTGTTTTTATCTTCTTCTTGACTCCAACATAGCTTAACAAATTCCTTTTGTCATCCCTAGCATGTCATTTTGAGTTCAGGACACTCTTCTTGTAGAAGAATTTTATCCTTAGTTACCTACCTTTGCTTATATCTTCTCTACATGCCTTTTTTGAAATCTAAGGCAGTCAACAACTTCTGTATGCTTCCACATTGGTCTCTTTATTTATTTATTATTTTTTGAGATTTGCTCTTAAATAAAATATTTTATTTGTTGTCAAAGCTGCCATGGATCTAGAAATACTGGCATTCCCCCAATTTATGAACTTTTGGCTTAAATAACCGCAACGTGGGAACAGGCAGTGGAAGGAATCTGAGCCGCAATGAGAGCAAGTGTTCTTTGTTTCCTAACTCAAGGCACCGTGGAACATATTGGTCTCTTTAGATAGTTTCCCCTTTGTGTTTCTCATCAGCATGGTTTATATTTGTGTTGCTAGAATTTCTTTCTTGGGCTTTTTTTTTTTTTGCTTAGGCAGTTTGGGTTAAGTGACTTGCCCAGGGTCACACAGCTAGTAAGTGTCAAATGTCTGAGGTTGGATTTGAACTCAGGTCCTCCTGACTCCAGAGCTGGTGCTCTATCCACTGCACTACCTCACTGCCCGCTAGAATTTCTTTCTTGAGAGCTTCTCTTCCTACTTGGACTAACTTCTGTAGAATTTTGGTTCTATCAATCCTTTATTGGAACTCTTTGAAATCTTATGTCTAGGGAAACATTAGTAATGGCCAACTTTCGTTTCCTCTCTATCATGAACTCTGAAATTGGAATGATCACTTTCTCCCAATGTTCCTTGCATCATTTCTACTCTAGCAACCAGTTTCTCCTTATTGATCTAAATCAGGTCCTGATTAATGGTTTCCTCTATTGCTCGGTCATAATGACTTAAATGAACAATAGGACAAGTCAAGAATTTATTAGTTGCTTTGCTTTTAGCAGAGATCCAACTCCAGAAATTCTCTGATAGTTTCAACACATATTTCTATTACATCATGCTTTTGTCCCAGGTTTGTGATCTACTTCCTAAACTCATTTATTTTTTTTCCCTTCTGGCCTGATGGTTTATAATAGACTCCTACTACAATATTGCTTCTGTTTCTTCCTCCATTTTTCCTTACTCAGGTGTTCTGTTAGATTTCTTCTCTTTGGGTCATAAATTTCCTTAAATTAGTTTTTATTTTAAATATTCAGTGCCAATCCATTTCTGTATTTTGTTCTGTTTATGTAAGGAATGCCTTCCTTAGCCATATTATAGTCATGAATTCCATCCTACTAAGTCTTAGTGATCTCTTAAGAAATCAAATTTATCTCCTTATGGTAAGATTTCTAGTTCACCTTATATATTTTATTTTATATATATAATACATAAATATATATACCTTTTATATTTGTGTACAGACATCTGAGGCCATAAGCATATATATATATATATATATGTATGTATGTATAATATACACACACATATACATATACACATACATATACATACATACACACACACATACGTATTCCCTTGAAAATCCTGTCATCCTCCCCTGAGTGTGCCTCAGCTTGTCAATATCACTCCTAAAATGTGTGTGGAAGTAAACACAATTATCCACCTATGGTCTGAAGAGGTTACATCTAGAATTTTCCTTGTCTGAGCAATGTACTTTTATTAACGAAGTCTAAGATTTAATTAAGAGTTTGTTGTTGCTGTTTAGTTGTTGTATCACGTCCTACTTGTTGTGAACCCATTTGGCATTTTCTTGGCAAAGATGCTGGAGTGGTTTGTCATTTCCTTCTCTAATTCATTTTTTATGAATGAGGAAACTGAAGCAAACAGGGTTAAGTGACTTGTCCAGGGTCACACAGCTAGTAAATGTCTGAGGCTAGATTTGAGCTCAGGAAGATGTCTTTTTTGATTGTAAGCCCAGTGTTGTATCCACTGTGTCATTGAGCTTCCCAACTAAGATTTAGCTTTATTATTATTATTTTTGCGGGGGGGTGGGGAGGGTGCTTTCACACTGTTACTGATACAATCCACTAAAATCCTAGGTCTTTTTCACCAGACCTGCTCTCTAGCTATGTCTCCCTCATCCTGTACTTCTGAAGTTGCAAGTGCAGAACTTTATATTTGTCCTTATTAAATTTCGTCTTATTAGATTTAAATCATCTTTCCAACCTGTCGAGATGTTTTTGGATTCCCTTTTGGATATTCCTCTGTCTTGCTGCCACCCCTTTAAAACAAGGAAGAAGGAAAAGTGGCAGACATGAAAAGTAAAGTCTAATTTGTCACATAATAAGTGCTCAATGGATATTTAAAAGTAAATGAATGGCTCCCTGGTCTAGAAGCTGGGGTGGGGGGAGTTACAAAAGAGTTCAAGAAATCTCTAAACTCAATCTTAGTACAACAGATTTGAGTTCTACATATCTGAAAATTGAAGTGAACCAGAGAAATGCTTGACTGTTATGATGCTATCACTGACACTGTTAACTACAGTCTCTCAGAGAGCTGGAGATGCTGGTGGGAGGCATATGTTGGTACATTCCTTTGGCTAGTGTTCTAGTGGCTAAGGAGGAATTCAAACCACAACTACGACCTGGATGGACTTTCAGAGTTTCCGCTACGACCAAGTAGAATTTGCAAGGGAATCACAAGGCTAAACAAAGCATATTTTCTCTTTTAGTTTTCTTTTGGCTGAAGAACTGCAGAGTCATAGAATATAAGAGCTGGAAGGGATTCTAGAGAACATCTTCCTGATCCAACTACCTAAATTTGCAGGTGGGGACAATGAAGCCCCGGGGAGGGAAGTGACTTCACCAAGGTCACACAGATAAACAGTTGCAGAACCAGGATTAAAATGCAAATCCAAAGCTGTTTCTATTATACCCCATTGCCTTTCCCACTGTACACTGGCTAGCCAACTTACAGATCAAAACATTGGATTGTCAGGTTTATGTCAGAATGCTATGGCAAAGGAAAACAGCTTGGAACTGAAATGTGACCAAAAAAATTAAAAAAAAAAAAGAATGCCATAGCAGATTATCTGGGTCCATTTACAGACTGCCAGTGGGGCTTCCTATGTGATATGATTTGAAGTGGGCCCGAGCTTCTTACCCCTGCAGTGTCCAAAACATTGTGTATCATTTAAACATTACTGTATACTTTCTTTGATTCTTAAACTGTTTTGGTCTTCAATTGAAAACAAAACAAAATAAAACACGAAGACTTCTGGGGAAGGTCCTAGCCCTTATCACTAACATTTTATTTGTGACATTTTTAGCAAGGATTAAAGAGGAACAGACCTAGGCTGGGTGCCTGGGAGTGTAAATATTTAGGATATGTAAAAGGCAAAGACAGGAAGGGGAGAAAATGGGCAACAAAGGGAAAAAGATTTTGGCCCAGGTACGGTGCTACATGAAATCACAAATCAGAATCACATGCGCAGCAAGTAGAAAGAAAGGTCTTGGTTTGATGAAAGTGCTTAGAGTGGATGAAGGATCTGTTGAAAAGTTTTCGAGAAAGAAGTTTCACAAGAGTTTCCTGATCGTGTGGGTGGGTGGAGGCTATTTTGGGGAGAGATAAAGTGAGCATTTTCTTGCATTTGGAGTGGTACCCCACAGAAAGGGCTATTTTCTGACTATTAGAATAGGCTATTTCTTTCATTCATCTTCTTTAAAAGCATCAGTCAAAGAGAATTATGGTGACATGATCATATATTCCAACTCATTAAGATAAGTGCCCCAGCCCCCCTCCCTTTTTCCTCAACCCTAGTCCACTTTGTCAATTCTGGGTAACAGTTGAACAATAGTCATTAAGGCTAACAGTCTGGGTTGCTGATGTAAGCAAAGTGCAGCACTTGCCAGGAAATCAAGCAATAACCCAGCCCATCCCCATTATTATGTATTGAACCCAAGGCAGGAGTGGAGAAAATCCAAAAGAAAGTGGTTATCAAAGTTTGTGCCAGTGGGATAATGGTGTTATTTAAATTATCCAATTGCTTTACCATAGCAAGCCTTTGTCTCTAATACAGAAATCCTGCTTAGAAATGTGCTGAGATTTTATTTCTGTGATCACAGCTGAAATGCTGGAAAGGACTCTGTTGGATTTCCTTCCACATTCCTCAGTAACCTCAATACCAAGATGTCTTATTGGGATAAAAATTACTCATCAGATCTGTGTAAGTTGGGGAGAATAAGGTATTCTGTGTTAGTGAAGATGATGCAGTTTACCACAAAACTGTATTATTGTCAATCAAGGAGTGCTATGGCTTTGGGTAAATCAAAATGACAAGATACCTTGGAGAAAATGTTGCATATTACCAAACTGGAGCAGATTACCAATAAAAGCTTGCTTGAGATAAGTGATATAAAGGATATGTGGGACAGGAAAGGAAGATAATCAAGCTGTCACGGAGTGAGAGGATTCTGGGAAGATGGTGGAGTAGGTCACAAAAGTTTTGCTTCTCCAAATTTCCTCCACAAAAAAGACAGAACATTGCCTCGGAGCAGTTGTCCTCCCAAGACAATTTGAGAAGACCCCAGGAAAGGACCAGATCTCCAAGGGTGAAGGTTCTGTCTCAGTGTCCACCAGACTTTGCAAAATCAACAAATAAGCCCTGGAGGCAGCTGGGGTTGGAAGGCAGCCTCAGCCTTAGAAACTTTCATCTCCAAGATGGTGTAGGGGTCTGATGGCTGAGGAGGAGAAGATTGAGGGACCTTCCACCGTCAATGGATGCCAAGCACAGCTGTGCTGACCAGATGTATCCTGGACTGTGGCTTTAGGGAGAAGGAGCTAGCACACACCTGGTGAGTGCAGTAGTGAGGGGCAGGGACCCCATTGGCTCTGGGCACTTGCAGGAGAGCAGAGTCCCTGCTTTCAGTTCCAGAGCAGAGAGGACAGCTGTAGTTTGAAGCCACTGGAGGGACCCTAGGGAACAAGATCATTTGTGGGACAGTGTGGCTGGGGACCCTAACTGTGGCTAAGGAGTGGAGAGGAGAGCCCTAAGCGGGGCCCTGAGAAAGACCTGAGAAAATAACAGTAAGAAGGATCTGAGACTTGGGGCATCATTCCCCATATCTAGGGGCTACAACTTGATTACACTAATAGCTGCTAAAAAGAAAATAAAAAAAAATGAAAATTAGTAAGCAAAGGAGAAAGAACCCAACCATAGACAGTTACTATGGGGATAGAGAAGATCTGGGTTCATATTCAGAGGAGGATAATGGAGCTAAAAAAGCCACTCCTTTTTAAATGAGAAACAGCAGTGGTCTCAAGCAGAAAAAGAGTTCTTGGAAGAACTTAAAAAAGACTTTAAAAATCAAATAAGAGAGATTGAGGAAAAATTAGATAAGAGCAATCCAAGAAAATCAAGAGAAGAAAATCAACCAACTTGAAATAGTGAAAAAATAGAGTGCCACATAGGGGATGAAAAGAGAAGGAGGCCTGTAGCGTGTTTATGGGATAACCATCATGGTCAAGCATTTTCCAAAAAAAAAAAAAATGAAAAAAACTATACAGGATGGAAATAGATAACATTTATCTTATGTTTTAGAGTTTGAAAAGACTTTATATACATTATCTAATTTGAGCATTATAACAATGTTATAAGGTAAGGCACTACAGGTATTTTTATTTTTATTTTCATTTTATAGATGAGAAAACTGGGGTTCATGAAGATTAAGTAATTTGCTCATGGGCACACAGCTAGTGTCAGAGGTCGGGTTTAAACCTAGATCTCCCTGGTTCCAAGTCTAGCACTTTGCCCACTGCATCACATGTGGAAAGATAGAAAGGCTCAAGACTTTAGCAGTCTAAAAATGTGATATAGTGTGTGGTCAAGTCAAATGCTTGCTGATGGATGACCATTCCCACCGCAAAGACTTGAAGATTTGGCAGTGAGGAAGTAGTATTGTCACTTCGCTTATTATAGGTGTTCAGTCAAAGTAGCCTGGTCAAGTAGAAAAATACGGGGCTGAGAAGTCAGGAGACCTGGTTTTGCTATTAACTATTGCATTCTCTAGTACTCATTTCTTTAATTGTATAATGAGGAGATTGGACTAGCTAAAGGCAATAGTTCCAACTCTGAGCTCTTGTGATTTTGGTGACTGAACACAAGATAGTGAGTTACCTAAAATGTTACCTTTAAGGCTCCCATTTACAGCCTAAGGACTTCTGGGAGACTTACCTTCTCCTGATTTAGGGCTTGATTCATATGCCTTTGATCTGGCCACAAATTCCCATGTAAGACTTCATGGTGTTATCTCCATCTGGACTGTTGGATCTATTTCAATAATTTCTAATCTGGTTTTGTGCTACCCTAGCAGACCTCTAATTATTGTAAGTAGCAGTCCCCCAAAAATAGCAAAACAAAGTTAGTTTTGATTCACTTTCAGTTAAAAGAAATACATATCTTTTGGTAATTTTAGGAGAGCCTCTGTGTGTGTGTGTGTGTGTGTGTGTGTGTGTATGTGCATCCATGCGAGTATGTGTTTGAGAGTGAGATAGTCAAGACAAATAGGCAGATAGTCCAGAGAAACTCTAAAAACCTTGGGAATCACTGTTATATTGGATGAAGAATTAAATCTTCATTGATGCTTGAAACATGTGCTATAATCATTCATCATGAAACAGAAGCATCAACAAGAATAGATCTGACCAGGCAAAAAAGGGTTTCGTTCATACTATAAGAACTGAGGGAGTAAGAGACTTTAATTTCCTAAGAATACAGAATGTGTCAGTGAAGGGACAAAGCCTAAACAAATTACACTTCTCTTCCTCCTTTACGAAGTTATATGAAGAAGGGTAAATAAAAGTTTGATATAGTTTTGGACAGGAAAGTAGCAGGCTTAGGTAAGTAGAAATAGAGAAAAGTTATGAACCTGATCAGGTAGAATTACTTCCCTAATACAGGTGGGGCTAATCACCAGGATGACTGGGAACTTTGCAGTGTGTCTAGGGGATATTGGCCTGTGTTGTTCACTCATCCCTACCCTTTTGGAAAATTGCAGGTTGTTCCATGAGCCATTAGAGGATGCCTTCTGGAGGCAGCCCAGTCAGTGACCCTCAACCACCAGAAAATAGTCAAAATACAAGAATGGGAGTATACTACTGTTGTTCCTGTTCTTGTTCAAGTCTGATTGAGGAAGCAATTATTTTGATCTCTGACATCCTCCCCGTATATGCCCATAGCATAAGGAGGCATTTACTTACTGATCTGTCTTTGTGATAGAAAAGAATAATATCCTTTATTCCTCTGGAGGCACTCAGAAGGGGTCATATTGCTCCCAGGGGCCCATTCCCCTAACCTGGTGTAACCCCACTCTAATTTTAGTTCCGTTACTCTCTTTCCAACCTGCTGATGGGATATGATTAATACAGTGAATTTACCAAGTATAAAAAATAAAGAAAGATGGCATAAAACTATTACCTGATGTACGATTATGCCGGGCTACAGGCTGTACAGGTCCCAAGAACTCCACATGGCTTGGTCTTCCAGCCAGCAATCCATCTGGCACTTACCTGAAGTAGATACAGTCCAGGCTTTACAGGAGAAGACTTGATTAGAGTCAGATCGCCAAGGATTATCTACCAATGCCTGAAAGCCAGTCCTGTGATCTAATAGGTCATGCTCACTTCTACTTTTTTGAGATTTACATGCAAAACGGTGAGCATTGGAACCCAGGCCACCGTGGGAAGTGACCATCTGGGAAGCTGTTAGAAAGGAGGTGCCTGGAGTGATGGGTGGCAGACTCTGTGTTCTGATTGGGGGTAGTCCCTTATGCTCCTGCTGCTTCTTTTCTGATGAGAGATACTTTGATGTTTCTGTGGCCCTTTTTTTCAAGTCCACCATTACCATTCTCTGATCTGGTAGCTCTTGGCAGTTGGTATCTGCAATGCAGTCAAAGGTAGTGATGATGTCATCAACTTCCGAAGCATCTTCTCCCGAGTACCTATCCTGGCTGTGATCTTTCTCATTAGCTCTCTGATCTTCCTTCTTCTTACAGAATATTTGGTTAAGCGTGCTGAATGGTCTCTCTTTCTTTAGAAGTCTATTGTTCAGGGAAGAAAGGGAGTGAATAGTTTCAGGTCTATGGGAGTGTAAAAAAAAAAAGGAAGCATTGTGAGGGAGGATGAAAAGATGAGGCAAAACTGAACATTCAAAATATTGCACTGTATTGTTATTTAGGTTGACAAACTTAGATCTGGAAGGCTGTTAAGAATTATTTAGGTAGCCTCCAAGACAGTGTAAAAATTCCTTAAGCCCTTCTGTTCTTTCTTTTTGTAGAGATTACTGGTCAAGAAACACCTCCCCCCAAAGGCAGAGTAGGTTAGTCTTTCCCCCTGAATATTTTACCCTGCCTCAGCTCTTTTTAAAAAATCTTATTTAATATTTTATTTTCCCCCAATTATACATAAAACAATTTTAACATTCTTTTTTTCCCCCAAAATTTGAGCTCCAAAATTTCCCCCCCTCTCCTCATTGAGAAGGCAAACAATTGGACATAGGTTATACATGTGTAATCATGCAAAATACATTTCCATGTAAGTAATTATGTGAATGAAAACACAAAGAAACCCAAGAAAAATAAAGAAAAAGTATCTTTGATCTGCATTCAGGCTTTTCCAGTTCTTTCTCTAGAGATGGAAAGAAGCACTTTTCATCATAAGTCCTACAGAATTGTCTTGGATCATTGTATTGATGAGAATAGCTGAGTCATTTGTAGTAGATAATCATACAATATTGCTGTTACTATTTATAGTTCTGCTCATTTCACTTTGCATCAGTTCATGTAAGAATTTCCATGATGTTCTGAGAGCATCCTACTCACAGTAGTATTCCATCACAATTATATACAACAACTTGTTCAGCCATTTCCCAATTGAAGGGCATCTCCTCAATTTCCAATTCTTTGTCACCACTAAAATAACTGCTATAAATATTTTTGTACAAATAGGTCCTTTTCCTTTTTGTTTTTTATTTCTTTGGAATACAGACCCAGTAGTAGTATTGCTTGGTCAAAGGGTATGCATGGTTTTATAGTCCTTTAGGCACAGTTTCAGATTGCTCTTCAGAATGGCTAAATCAGTAAACAACTTTGCCAATAATATATTAGTGTTTTAATTTTTCCATATCCCTGCCAGCATTTGTCATTTCCCTTTTCATACTAACCAATCTGACAGGTGTGAGGTAATAGCTCAAGGTTGTTTTAATTTGCATTTCTCTCATCAATACTGATTTAGAACATTTTTTAAATATGAATATAGACCTATTCATATCCTTTGACCTTTTATCAACTGTGAAATGGCTCTTATTTCTGTAAATTTGACTCAGTTTTTTATATGTTTGAGAAATGAAGTCTTTATCAGAGAAACTCACTATAAATTTTTTTCCCACAGTAATGATTACCAAATACGTATTTCCCTCCATCCTATTTTCCCCCTGTTTATCTTATTCTCTTTTTCCTTTTACACTGTCCATTCTCAACAGTGTTTTGCTTCTGACTTTTACCTTCCCCAAAATGCCCTCCTTTGTATCAGCTCCTCCCCCTTTCTGTTGTCCCTTTCCCTTCCTACTTTCCTGTATGGTGAGATAGATTTCTACATCTAACTGAGTGAGTATATTATTCCATCTTTGAAGCAAGTCCAATGAGGGAAAGATTCATGTGCTCCTCTCCCTGCTTCCTCCATTTCCCCTCCACTGTAAAATCTCTTTCAGGCCTCTTTTATGTCAGATAATTTATCTAATTCTACCTCCCTCTTTCCCCTGCATTCTTCTCTCTCATACCTTAATTTTATTTTTTTAGATAATCATACCATCACATTCAATTCACAACTGTTTTCTGTCTATGCATACTTCTTCTAATTGCCCTAATAATGAGAAAGTTTTTAGGAGTTATAAATATAAATTTCCTATATAAGAATATAAGAAATTTAACCTTGTGAAATCCCTTATGATTTCTCTTTCCTGTTTACCTTTTTATACTTCTTTTTCATCTTGTATTTGAAAGTCAAATTTTATAGTTAGCTCTGGTCTTTTCATCAGGAATGCCTGAAAGTCCTCTATTTCATTGAATGTCCATTTTCCCCTGAAGGATTATATTCAGTTTTGCTGGGTAAGTGATTCTTGCTTGCAATGCTAGCTCTTTTACCCCCTGGAATATCATATTCCAAGCCCTTTAATGTAGAAGCTGCTAAATCTTGTGTTATCTTGACTGTGGCTTTATAATATTTGAACTATTTCTTTTTGATTGCTTGTAGCATTTTCTCCTTGATCTGAGAGGTCTGGAATTTGGTTATAATATTCCTGGGAGTTTTCACTTTGGGATCGATTTCAGGAAGTGATCAGCAGATTCTATTCTATTTTACCCTCTGGTTCTAGAATATCAGGGAAGTTTTCCTTAATAATTTCTTGAAAGATGATATCTAGGCTCTTTTTTTGATCATGACTTTCAGGTAGTCCAACAATTCTTGAATTATCTCTCTTGAATCTATTTTCCAGGTCAATCATTTATTCCAATGATATATTTCACATTTTCTTCTATTTTTTCATTCTTTTGATTTTGTTTGATTGTTTCCTGATGTCTCATAAAGTCATCAGCTTCCATTAACCCAGTTCTAACTTTTAGGGAATTATTTTCTTCAGTGACCTTTTGTACTTCCTTTTCCATTTGGACAATTCTGCTTTTCAAGGTATTCTTCTCTTCGATGGATTTTTGTGCCTCTTTTGCCATTTGGCTTATTCTGTCTTTTAAGGTGTTATTTTCTTCAGTATTTTTTATGTCTCCTTTACTAAGCTGTGGACTCTTTTTTCATGATTTTCTTGCATCACTCTCATTTCTCTTCTCATTTTTCCCTATGTCTTCTACTTGATTTTTAAAATCTTTTTTGAGCTCTTCCATAGCCTGAGACCAATTCATATTTTTCTTTGAGGCTTTACATGTAGGAATTTTGACTTTGTTGTCTTCTTCTGAGTGTGTGTTTTTATCTTCCTGGTCAGCATAGTAATTTTCTGTGGTTAGAGCTTTCTTCTGCTGTTTGTTCATTTTCTAGCCTATTTCTTGACTTTTAACTGTATGCCAAAGTGGGGCTCTGCTTCCCAAGTGGAGGGAGCACTGTCCCAAGCTTCAGGTTTTTTGTGCAGCTATTTTCAGAGGTAATTTTGGGTGGATTGGGGGGAGAAAGATTGCAAAAGTATATAGACACACACATATATACATACATCCATTGGGAGTGGATACCAAAGGATCAGCAATGCAAATTATTCTATCTTTTTCATCTTTTATTTTTATTCATCTTCTTTTATTTATTCACCTTCTGATTTATTAATCTTTTAATTATACATGTAGGTGTATGTGTGTGTATATTCAGGTGTATGTAACACATATACATGCATCCACATGCATAGTATATGTATATTGGTATATATAGACAGACATGTACGCACAAACACGTGTGTATCATACATACATATAATTCACATATGTATACATATTTCTATGTGTGTGTAAATACGTATGTATATGTACATGCATGTGCATGCATAGTCAAAAGAAGATGAATAAAACAGTCTGATGGAAGAATTTGCATTGCTGACCATTTGGCATTCACTCCCAATCTCTTTCACAATACACCCCAAATGTGCCCCCGTCTAGCACTATCAGGTGGCTTAGCCAGGGCTAGCTGCAAACATAAAGAAAGATGTTAACTGCTTGAGGGGTGATTTTAGCAACCCCAGGAAGGCATTGGTCTCTCTTCTACCAAAAGACCCCCCAAACTAATGCCAAATTCTACCCTTGCAGTTTTATCCCTTCAGCTTAAGCTTTTCTTCTCTTGGGGGATAATAGAGAATCACAGAGTGTCAGAGCTGAGAGAGACCTTAAAGGTTACTAGTCTACTCCCTCATTTTATAGATGAGGAAACTGAGGCCAAGAAAGCCAAAGTAACTAGACTAATGTCATACAACATAAGTAACAGAGCTGGAATTCCAACTCAAGTCTTCTGATTACAGATCTAGTTCTCTTTTCAGGATACCACACTCCCTATTGCCATTTATACCTCAAGGTGATTGAAGTGCATAAAAGTAGCTTTTAAGAGGGCTAAGGAGAGGTGGAGTCAAGATGGTGGGGTAAAGGCAGAGACTTGCCTGAGTTCTACTCCAAACCTCTCCAAATACCTTTAAAAATGACTCTAAACAAATTCTAGAGCAGCAGAACCAGCAAAAAGACAGAGTGAAGTAATTTTCCAGCCCAAGACAACTTGGAAGGTCAGCAAGAAAGGTCTGTTGCATCAGGATGAGAGAGGAGCACAGTCCAGTACGAGCTATACCAGCACAGACCAGGCCCCAGCAAACCAGGATCAGGCTTCGGGGCGACTGAATCAGTGGCAACAGAGGTGGTTTCCAGACTTCTCAGCCTACAGACAGTAAGAGGATCAAGCAACAGGTCAGATGGAGATTTACAGGTGTACCTTTGCTGACACCAGGGGCAGAAGTCTGTTGCATTGCCTATACTTGGGTCTGGATTGCAGTCCCGGGTCGCGGTCCCAGTGCAAGGAGGAGCGGTAGCACAGCAGAGCTTGTAGCCACAGGGGAGCAGGACCCTGGCCACACTTCCAGGGTTGAAAGGAGTGATTGTGATCACTCACAACCAGTGCACGGTATAGGAGAGTAGTAAACATACTTCTCCCTAGATCATACTGCCTGGGGAGAGCCAAAAACTTGCAGGTCCCAAGATGAGTCTTCCTGACTCCAGGCCCAATGCTTTATTCACTGCACTATCTCATTATTTCCTCTAGGATCAAATACAAACTCCTCTGACGTATATACACATATACACACATGCATACACATTTACATACATATATACACACATACACATGTGTATACATAGCAGATAAATATACACATATGTATGTGTGTATATATACTTGCACATACATACGTATATACATACATATACATACACATATGCACATACATGCAATACATACATGTAGGTGTCTATATAGATGCACACACATACACATATATACATGCATACATGCATATATGTATATCTATCTATCTATCTATCTATCTATCTATCTATCTATCTATATCTATGTAAGAAGCCCACCAGGTTATAAATTGTTTTATACACACACACACACACACACACACACACACACACACACACACCCCAATTTATAACCTGGCGCCAACCTTGTTAGGCTTCTTACACATTACTCCCCTATATACTCTTCTCAGTCCAGTCAAACTGGCCATCTGACTAGTCTGCATACACAACACTCTATCCCCCATGTCTGTGCCTTTGCATGGGCGGTTACCCATGCCTGGAGTGCACCCCTCCACCTCTGCCTCTTAGAAACTCTAGCTTCCTCCCAAATTCAGCTCAAGAGCCATCTCCTTCACATTACCTTGTGCATGTGTATTTCCTAATATATATGGACCAGCTGTTTCCTCCAGTAGAACATAAAGTCCTATAGGACAAGGACTGCTTCATTTTGGTCTTTGGATCCCTAGTGCCTAGCAGAGTACCTAGCCCATAGTAGGCCCTTCACAAATATTGATTAGTTGGCTCACTGATTTGCACTCACATCTCAGTGGCAGATTACATCTTATCTTAGAGAGATTAAAAACTCTTGTCACTGAGTTCTAGTGCCTTTCTACCAGATAGAAAAGTGCCTGATGGGACTTTGGTTGTAATCTCTGTTATCCTCTGATGAAATTTTGCCTTAATGTTTGATGGGTATCTTTGCTTTTTTGCTCTAAGTAGGAGGTGGTACAGCCGCAGAAAGAACCTTGGACCAGGAGTTGGGAGACCTACATTTGAATTCACGTTCTGTGACTAAATGGTTCCATGCCCTTTAACAAGGCACTTCCCATTATGAGGTTTAGTTTCCTCATCTTTAAAAATAGGAAGGAGGAGTGATTGAGCTAAATCATCATTCTATATTTATAATTATATTTTATTCTTTTGCACTATACTTTTGTATCTGTTTCAGTCAGGCAATAAACATTCATTAAGCTCCTACTATGTGCCAGACATTGTGCTAAGTGCTAGGGACACAAAGAAAGGTAAAAGACTATCAGGGGAGTTAGGTGGCACAGTGGATAGAGTCCCAGCCCTGGAGTCAGGAGGACCTGAGTTCAAATCCAGCCTCAGACACTTGACACTTACTAGCTGTGTGACCCTGGGCAAGTCACTTAACTCCATTGCCTAGCCCCCCCCCCCAAATTTATAAAAAGAGACTGTCCCTGATCTCAAGAAGCTCATAGTTGAATGGGGGAGACAATAAGCAGAAAACTACATACGAAAAGCTCTAAGTGGGATAAATTGGAGATGATCAACAGAGGGAGGGCACTATCATTAAGGGGGATCCAGAAAGGCTTTTTGTAGAAGGTGGGGTTTTAGCTTGGACTCAAAGGAGCCTGGAAAGCCTGGAGGTGGAGATGAGGAGGGTAAGAATTCCATGCATGGGAGACAACCAGGGAAAATGCTCGGAGTTTTGAGATGAAGTGTTTTGTGGGAGAAACAGGAAAGAGGCTAGTGTCACTGGATTACAGAGTGTGTGGAGGAGGGGTCCAGAGTGTAAGGGGTAACAAGACTGAAAAGGTGCCAACCAATATGGTACTTTGCATATAGTAGCTATTTAATAAATGTTTGTCAGATTATCTTCACACTATACCCTGAAGCATAAAATATGTCTCTAGTACCTAGCTTATTACTGGAACTAATTCAGGAATAAAAGCACATACATACATGCATGCATGTGTAGATACATATATGGATAATAAAATGAAGTTAATGAGAAGATAGAAGAAAAAAGACAAAGAAGGAAGAACATTGAGCTCAATGTGTGCTCTACCATATGAGATATGATTTAGTACCATAATTTCATTCAGTACTTCTTAAACTGTGAGTCGTGACCCCTTATGAGGTCACAAAAAATTTGGCAAAAGTAAAAGTTTTTGGAATACACAACGACCAAAAATTAACTCAAATTCAAACATGTAATGAATCTGAGGTATTTCTGGAAGTACTTGCCAGTGTTGCATCATACAACTTCACTGTAGCCCTGGTTCTGAACACATAACATGCACACTTTGCACTGCACATGCCATCATGCCATGCAACACCAATGAACACTAATGAAACTCGAAAAGGGGTCATGAGTGGAAAAATGCTCTATGGTAGAACATTTAATTAGCTGTCACTTAAACACTTCAATACTTCAAGGATTGGTGATTTCATTACTGTGAGTACTTCCTCCCTCTCACCAGTGTAGAATGTGACTCATGAGGAGCTGTGATGGAATGGTACAGCAGATTCAGAGGACCTGGGTTTGAATCTCAGCTCTGCCCCTCACTGGCTGTAGGACTTTGGAGAAATGACTGGCCCCCTTTCTGGACCTAAGTTTTTTCCTCTGTAAAATGAGACAGTTGGATTAGATGACCACTAAAGTCTCCTCCAACTCTAGATCTATGTTTCTTCTGCAATGTGGCAGGTAGCTGCTAGGGAGAAGGACTGGGTCTGTGATTTCACTGATATAAGAAACTTTCTGGTGCAGAAATACGCTCTATTATGCCAGGTTAATACCTTCTCTGTAATATGTAGACTTTGGAGAGTTGCCTAGACTCTAGAGCACTGACCAAGGTCACACAGTCAATATATCTCAGAGGTGGGGCTTGAACCCAGGTCTTTCTGGCTCCAAAGCTAGCTTCTATCTACTACATCCCAATGACTGGTTTGAAAGTTGCTGTGTTCAGAAAAACCTGGAAAGACTGGTATGGACTGGTGCTGAGTGATGTGAGCAGAACCAGGAGAACATTGTACACAGTAACAGTCACATTGTGGGAGGACTAACTTTGATAGACTTAGCCCTTCTCAGCAATGCAAGGATCTAAGACATCTCCAAAAGTCTTGTGATGGAAAATGATATCCACATCCAAAGAAAGAGCTATGAAGTTTGAATGAAGATCGAAGCATACTATTTGCTCTTTTTTTCTTCTGTTTTGTTTTGTTTCCTCTTTCTTGTGGTTCCTTCTATTGGTTCTAATTCTTCTTTACAACATGACTAATGTGAAAATATGTCTAATAGGAATGAGTACGTATAGTCTCTATCAGATTGCATGTCGTCTTGGGGAGGGAAGTAGAGAGGCAGGGGGAGAAAAATTAGAAACTCAAAAGCTTATGGAAGTAATTGTTGATAAATCAAAATAAATTAATAAAAAGAAAAAAGAAAGTTGCAGTGGCACCCTAAATTGCTGCTCAGTTGACTACCTGGTAATGAGCCTCTCTCTCATAGGTTGAACAGTAATATATAGTTGATCTTTCATATTATCAAGAGAGGAAAAATCATTTCATCATGTCAGCATGCGATAAGAAACATGTTACACAACTATTACATGCAGAAGAATGGGCTAGGTATGAAGAGAGATCTAAAGTGGAAAATTCTAGCTCCTTGTGGGAGTTAAGAAAATACCTCTTAGATGTACTCACCTGCTCTCTTGAGAGAGCAGATTGATGCACGCTGTGTGTCCACAGCGCATCGCATAAGCCAGAGGAGTGTTCTCATTGATGTCCCGAGGGCTGTTGTCCATACCTAGCTGCAACAGCAGCTGGACACAGTCAGCCTTTCCTGCTGCTGCTGCCCAGTGGAGAGGTGTCCTTGAAGAAAAAAACCATGAAGATGGAAGTTTTTGAGAATGGCTGATACACAAAGGACTACGTAGGACAAACACTTTTTTCAAATGTTCGCCATGTGTTGGCAATATAAATCTGGCAATACATTTGGCAATGTATTCCTTATTCCTACAGAACGGAGGGCATTTGAAATGTTCCTTGAGTGACCAGAATCATGGCCATTGCCGCAAGAGGACAAGGAATACTGTAGTGGAGATATTCAGGTCTTCCCTTTCTGGTGATAAGACTTGCTTAGATTTGTTCCAGAAACAACCTCAAATAGTAGCAGAAGTAAAATTACTACAGTCATAGATATTTATGTGGTGAATCAGACAAAAAATTCTTGAAATAGAGTCAGAAGAAATATGTTCAGATAACTTTATCTTTCTGGACCTCAGTTTCCCAATCTGTAAAATGAGGATTTAAACTAGATCCTTAAAGAATCCATTCTAGCTCTACATCTATGATCCCATTTTCTGAGGAAAAAAAACAAGTGCTTCTAGAAATTGGTTCTTCTTTATCCCTTTTTATCACTTATTTGCTTTTAACTGTCTGGCTGGAGTTGAACTAAGGTCTTCCTGATTCAAGGCCTGGCACTCTGTCCACTTGCATGTAGCCAATGAGTGGTAGAGTTCCAGGTGTCTAGGTGTCTGGTGTCTAGGGCTCCAACATCCAAATCTGGTCCATTTTCCACATCCATGTTGCCTCTATGTTTGTCTTACTGACAGCACATGACTATAGTCATCTTTGTGGGAGCAAATTAAAGGGCAGCGCAGGAAGCATGAATCAGTTAATGTCTGATGATCAGGAAATGGCCCAAGACCACTCGTATCGTTTGGTTAAAAGATGAAAACCGAGCAATTTCTCTCCACGTTACACCTTTCTCAGAAATAGAGCAATTATTCCCATCACCAGCCTGCATGTGAATTTTATGGGCACCCAGGATCTAATAAAACACGATCAGTCAATAAAAACGCTCCTCCCCAGGTTGACATCCTGAGATGTGGGGCACACTTTACAGCCCTTTGGTGTGTTGCCATGGATACCTGTCATCCACATCCAGAGCCTGGAGGTTGCAGTCTGGGACTTTCGCCAGCTCACTAATAATGTCGCTGTAACCTGCTGCAGCAGCAATGTGCACACATGTCTTCCCATTCTCATCATCGTAGTTGATGATAGACTGGCCCTCATGATGGCTCAGAATGACGGAACACAGAATTTTGTTTCCACTCTGGTAAGAGAGGCCAAGAAAGCTTATTATTTCAATAATCAAAGTATCCTTTCCTTTCTTACATGTTGCATTTCTGAAAGCAAAAATAGTGATTCTCCCCCATCCATGCCATTATACCAGTTCATTCTCTGAAGCCCTTCCCGTTAGCTGCTTTTATCTCAGGACTACAACATTAGTAATAATAATTGTTGCTGTTCATTCTTTTCAGTTGTGTCTGACTCTTCATGACCCTGTTTGGGGGTTTCTTGGCAGACATACTTGAGTGGTTTGCCATTTGCTTCTCTTGCTCATTTTACAGATGAGAAAACTGAGGCAAATAGGGTTAAGTGACTTGCCCAGGGTCACACAGAAATAATAATGATAGCTGACATTTATATAGACCTCTAAGGTTTATACAAGTTTATATATATGATTGCACTTGGGTATCACAAAAATCCTGTGAGATAGGTATAACAGGCATTATCACCCCCATTTCACATAGGAGGAAGCTGACAGGTTAAGCGATATGCCTTTGGTTACACAGCTAATCAGAATGAGGTTGATTTTGAATCTAGGTCTCTGTGACTCCAATCCTGGCTTTCTATGTATTATTTATGCTTCCTGAAACTTGGACGAGGTCACCAAACTGATCCAATTGTGCAATGGAATGAATAAAATGTGGTGTCACTGGTGCTGAACACTCATTTTAATTTTTTTAAAATTGTTTATTTTCATTCATTTATTCATCTAAAGCTTTATCTGAGTATCTATCTATTTCCTTGATACCCTATGATTTCATTAGTATAAGAAATTCATTTTAGGAAAACTCCCTTCACCAGTGCAGATTTGCACCTACTATATAACTTAGAGTGTTGGAGAGTTAGTCGCCTAGGGTGTTGAGAGTTTAAGTTACATGACTGGTTTATGTATAGCACAATCTAAAGTATTCTTTAACATTCAGGCCACTTGTCAACAGGTACACAGTTATACTGTATGAGATAAAATACAAGTTACAGGCAAGATGCAGGCCTTAATGCATATGTGAGGACTAAGGGATGGGGTCCAGATGGAGACAGCACTCCAGAGAGCTGGGTGCTAGTTCTGGACCTGCAATGGCCAGCTCTGTGCCCTCAGGCAGATCTCTGCACCTTCTGGGCCATTGTTTTCTCCTCTGTAAACTGAGGGAGATGAACTAGGTGATGTCCCAAGGTCCCATCTAGCTCTGATAGTCTATTAAGAGTCTAGCTTTATACTGGTCAGCATCCTTCTCCAGAAGAAAAACGATAGATAATAATATCTGACATTTGTATAACGCTGAAATTGAGGAACCACTTAAAACCAGTCATTATTTTACCCCTTCAGTTTTCTCTACACTGAATAGTTCCAGTTTGCTTAACTGAGATTATAGATTATAAGATTTGTAGCTGGAAAAGACCTTAGAGATACCACAAGCCCCTCATTTTACAGAGGGGAAAATTGAGACCCAAAGAAATGACTTGTCCAAGGCCATACAGATTAATAAGTAGTTGAGTCAGGTCCTCTGAGTCCAAATCCAGTGCTCTTTCTGCTCCATCATGACCATTTCGTCCCTTCCTAAGAGTCCTAGTTTTAAAATTGACTAATCCTTTTTTTATTACTCTTATCTGAATCATCCTCAATTTCTCTCTCTCAAAATATAGAGCTCAAAAATAATAACCAATGCATGGTCTCATTGGGACTGCTTCCAGACTCCTGAATATTTTTTTCCTATTAGTACAGTTAAATATCTCTTTGTTGGGTACAACTCCAGTACTAAAGGGTAGTCCACTGTGAGCCGCCCTTGCTTCTCCAGGCGTACGCCTATGCTGGAACCCTCTCAGCTACTGTCAGCACAGTTAGCCTTTTCTTCCTTAGTGGGTTATCCAAAGCTATGTTCTTACAGACTTTCATCTTGCTTGAGATGAAAAATTTCTCTAATCTCTTATGGTCATGAAAAATTTTGTGGCATAATGGAAAGAGTTCTTGAGTTGGAGAGAGGAGGGATCTGGCTTCAGTTCTACTCTGTGACCACAGACAGATAGATCCCCTCACTACTCTGAATCTCAGTTTTCTCATCTATAAAATGATATGGTCATGCCTCAAACATACTTCACTGGGCTGTTATGAAGATCAAAGACCATAAAGGTACTTAGCACACCTAAAGGGCTATCAACTAAGCTAGCATCAACTCTATCCAGTTTTAGTTTGAAGGGTTATGAAACCCCATCCCCAGGGTCATTTTGTGAGCCATTTGACCTGTTTTTTTTTTTAAACTTTTATAGTTGGAGGCAGCTAGGTGGCTCAGTGGATAGAGCACTGGGCTTGGAGTCAGGAGGACCTGAGTTCAAATCCTGCCTCAGACACTTACAAGCTGAGTGACCTCGGGCAAGTTGCTTAATGTCCGTTTACCTTAATCCGCTGGAGGAAGAAATGGCAAACCACTTTGCCGAGAAAACCTCGCAGACCACATTGGTGTGCTACGGTCAGATCTTGCCTCAGAATCTTACTAGCTGTGTGACCCTAGGCAAGTTACTTAACCTCCATTTGCCTTAATCCACTGGAGGAAGAAATGGCAAAGCGGTTTGCCAAGACATTGGTGTGGTATTGTCCATGGGGTTGTGAAGATTAGAACACTACCGGACAACATAAATTTCATAGTCCTTTTGCCACCCCTCTAGGAGCTGAGAGATTCTTGTGACTCTGGGGTCATTAAATTCCCCTATGACTAAATGAGTCTAAGCTTCCATGATCATCATAGCTAGGAGTAGAGCTCATCATACTCTCCCTGATTTTCTGGAGAAGATGGAAGGTAGAGAGAAGACAAGACTAGAAGAGAAAGCCCATTCTCTGAGCCAGGCCATCAGCAATGAAAATTGTTTATTTTTTATGTTGCTTTATAAAGAACTTTTCGTACATGATCTCACTTGTTCCTCACAGCAGGCCTATGATATAGATGTAATTCTCGTCATTCCCATTTTACAGATGAGTAGACTCAGGGGGTTTCATTTGAAACTTCTCTGAAGTTCAGAGGGGTTAAGGGATTTGCTCCTTGTTAGCTAACAAACATATTTAAAATGGGCGCAGGCTCAGTGTGAATGGATGGCTTCCTGACTCCAGGTTCAACTCTAGCTACTCTGCCATGCCTCTCTCTATGGCAGAGTGATCAGAGCGGGTGATGCTTCAGGGTCTCTGCCCACTTTGCCCCCTACAGGAACTGTTACTGTTACTGTTGTTTGTCCTTCATTCTCGTAGGTAAACAATTGGAAGGGCAATTCCAGGCAGCAGCCCCTGCTTCTGAAACCATGTGGATTCAGTGAATACCTTATTCTACGACGCGTCTGTAATTTCTCACATTCTGCTGCCATCTGTGAGCTTAATGAACATTTCAAAGAATTATTGAAAGAAGAGAGCCCAATCAGAAGGCTATTCTTTTGGCCCACCAAAGAGGGGAGGGTGGGTGCTGTAGGATGAAAGGGGCAGAGGGAGGAAGATGTTTAAATATTCATGGATAGCTAGCATAGTTTTCTCAGGACAGCTTTAAAGGAGGGAACCAGTCTGACCAGAAAGTCCATTGTTATTGAGTCATTTTTCAGTCATGTCTGACTCTTCTTGATACCATCTGGGGTTTTCTTGGCAAAGATACTAGAGTTTTTTTTCTCCAGGTCATTTCATAGACGAGAAATCTAAGGCAAACAGGGTTCAGTGATTTGCCTGGGGTCACACAGCTAATAAGTGTCTGAGGTCTGATTCGAACTCAGGAGAATGAGTCTTCCTGGTGATAGGCCTGGCACTCTGTGCACTATGGAGCCCCCTAGTGGCCCGCCAGATAGTTAGACTAGAGCCAAATTTTAAAGTGGGTGAAGTTCAATATTTCTGGTCTCCCTTTTTGGTACCCTCTTCCCTAAATGGTGTTTCTTCCCATCTTTGTTGTCCACCCTCTCTGTACCTCTGTACTCTCTGGACCAATACCCTTATTAAAATTTCCACTCAGAAAATGTTCTGAAAACTCAATTCACAAAAATAAGGTTTTCTAAATCTGGCACCCTGAGCTATAGCTTTCTCACCAGTCCCACCCTTCCCTCTTATGGAATTATCAAAGAATTGTGAAAGGATCCCAAGACAGGGGTCTGTTGGCACATGTTTAACAACCAGTTAGGGTGGGGAAGAAAAAAAAAGTATATAAGACATGCTTTCAATTTCAATCGTCATTTTCTCCATCACTTTCTGAAATCTAGAGAATGACAAAAACAAAACAACAAATCAAGCCGTCATTGGTAGCTTTTGCCAATTTCCCAGAAGTAAATGCTCATATTAAAAATGTAACTAACTGGGGCAGCTAGGTAGCGAAATGGATAGGCCTTGGAGTCAGGAGGACCTGAGTTCAAATGTGGCCTCAGACACTTGACACTAGCTATGTGACCCTGGGCTAGTGACTTAATCCCATTGCCTCACCAAAAAAAAAAAAAAGAAAAAAAAAGAGCAAAAAAAAATGTAACTCACAGCTGTTGTGAGTGGTTCAAGCTGGCTCCAGCATACCCTTGTCCAAAAGGCGTTGGGACAAAAGGGGAATAGAAGAGAAACAAAGAGCCCAAGGAGATCACTACCTGGTTAATTAGCTTCTGAACCTACCAGGGTTGGTATGGTTAGCAGTCAGGGCCAAGATTTGTCCTTATATAGGCACTGTAGGCCACCAAAAAGTTTTACTGTGGACATATTTTCATGTACCTTTGTCCATGTTACTTTCCTTCAATAGCAAATCAGCTACTGGAGGGCAGGATCTATTTAATTTTTGTCTTTGTAGCCCTGGCACCTGGTGCATTGTAGCCTCAGTAAATAAATACGTTTTTGAATTAAATCTAACTGAATAGTGAGGCTTGAGGGCTCCTGAAAGGCCTTTCTTGCTTTTCCACATACCTTCCCCCATCTTCAAAAAGTTAACATGCACTATGTTGTGCTCTTCTGAGTGTTCCAAGTGGATAATTCGTTCCAATACTATATTTAAGTAGACTTCCTTCCGGCATTGAATTCTTAAAATCGATGGCTAATGGTTTTTCAATAATACCAACTAATGTCCTGAGCTTTCTAGAAGGCTTACGTGCTAAGTTGAATCCGTTATCATTTTAAAAGTCACCCTGGTCAATTCTTTGATTTTTAACTTCAACTTCTCATGTGTCTTACTCTCTGGCTGTTTGATTACTGTGTTGTGGGAAAGCCTAAAGCTTATTAGAAAAGAAGTTTTTCTATTTCAGGACCCAGTTTTGTGGTGGTGGTTGTTGTTTTTAACAATCAATAATCAAATGGGAGGGGATGGGGAACCACAATAAAGATAACCAGTAGCAAAAATAATTTGGAGGCCATGTGCCTCGTTTCTGTTTCTAAGAGGGAGGAGGGAACTCAGAACTGGCACAATGATTCATATGGGCAGTTGCCCTAGTCCCGTTTTCATATGAAAATCAACTCAGCCTGTTTTTTTATGTTAAAGAAGCAGCTAGGTGCTCTGAGGCACAAAGGATGAAATCTGAGGACGAAAATCTTCCTTCTTCTCTTCCCTACCCCCCTCCCTCACTGCTCTGAACAGAGAGACAACTATGGCTAACATTCAGTGAGTGCTGGCTTTGTGCCCAGTGCTGGGGGTAGGAGGGGAGACAAAAAAAAATTAGATGAGATGATATACCTGCCCCCATGTAATCTCTTGTAAGATTTGGATGGAGCCACATAGTGAAGATATTGTAATGTAACCTATTAGTCTCATCTATCCCCTCCTACCAACTTAATTAGTCTAACAGTGAGGATTTCTGATTTTCATCCAAGAAGCCTGGGCATCAACTCCAAGTATAAGAAAAACTGGGATTGTTTTTTTCTAGTTCAACTTTATTACTGCCTTCTTCATGAAATCTTTTCTGAGGCTCCTAGTACATCATGACCGTTAGTGAAATTATTGCGTTATTGTGCATTATGGTCATTTATATATATGCTGCTCCCTCTAGATTGTATGCTAGATCTGTCCTATCTAAACTTTTTATCTTCCCCAGTGCTTGACACTGTTCTCTGCACACAGTCGATCTTTGAAAAATGTTTGTTAAAGAGAACTTGACCTACTTGATCAGATGGCTAAATGACTGGAATAATCATGGACCAATCTAAATCAGTAGTGATCCAGGGAACTGTTGACATCCCCTCTGGATAAATGTGCCCTGAAAATTCTCTTTTTGTAAGATATGTAATACACATGTATAAAATAATTATCATATAAGGTATACATGTACACATATATACTTATATAATGTACACACATGTATATACATATATGTGTACATATATACACATATGTGTGTATGTATATATGTATGTATGTATCGGGGCATCAAGGCGGCTCAATGGATAGAGTGCCAGGTCTACAGTCAGAAAGACTCATCTTTGTGAGTTAAAATCTGGCCTCAGACACTTAGTAGCTGTGTGATCTTGAGTAAGTTACAACTCTGCCTTAGTTCCTCATCTGTAAAATGAGCTGGAGAAGGAAATGGCAAAACACTCCAGTATCTTTGTCAAGAAAACCCCAAATCGGGTCATGAAGAGTTGGACACAACTGAAAATACATAAAATTATATTGTAATATTATTATTATTTAAATGCATTATTTTGTCCTATCCAGTTGAAGAATCTGTATTATCCTCCATAAAAATCTTACTTCGATCCCCTATCATGGCGTGGAGGTGATCCTGGGCTCTTTAAGGTAGAGAACACAGCTACGACAAGGGTAAGAACATCAGGTTTTGTCCCAGGGCACAGGCATCCACTTCCACACCATTGATGTCCACTCCATTGATTTGTAGTTCAACTCTGCACCCTTTTCTGGCCTCATCTCTAGGATTTGTTTGCTGTACAGGGCAACTAACATGACCCTACTCTCATCCTTAAAGTCCTGATACTATAGTGCCATTTATCTGAGTGCCCACTTTCCCTCACCTTCCACCTCTTGAGAAGTGCAAGTAGTTCCCTTTGGGGGTATGATCTGCCCTCTCTCCTGGGATAACTCTCCGTGATTGGACTGTCTCCCATACTGTCCCCATCCCTACTATCCTCTGCATCACTGACAGCTGCCAGCCCTCCCTATCTGCTTCCTCTCTCCATATCTCAGGTGAAAAGAATTTCTAATCAAGAATGAGTTCAGGTTCTGGCAGGTTCTGTCTAATTTTGTCTATGAGCTCAGTGACTATCTTCCAGTTGTCTGAGAACCAACCTAGCTAAACTCCAAAAGCTTGGTTACCTAATAATGATAATAGATAACATTTGTACAGAGCTATGTGCCAGGCACTGTAGTAAGCCCTTAACAATTTTTATCTCACTGAGCCTTGCAACAGCCCTGTGAGGTAGGTACTATTATTATCCCCTATTTTATAGATGAGGCAGACAGAGGTTGGGGTGACTGTCCGGGGTCACACAGCTAGTGAGTATCCAAGGCCAGATTTGAATTCAGGTCTCCCTAACATCTGCACTTTATCCACGGAGCCACCTGGCTACCAATGACCTTTTTTTCTTCTTGCAGCAGTGACATGATGATAAAGTGCCTCCTAAGGCCTGGAGGGGTTTGGTCAGAGCGCGTGGAGAAAGACATACGATCACCGAACACCTGAAATTCTAAAGTGTTGATTCATGGCATGAAACTCGTGTGTACTGTGACTCTTTGCCTTTCTAAGCCCAGCCCTATCAGTCAGATGGAGCTAGCAATCCTGGGGAGACAGCTTGGGACTGTGGAATGAGTATTGGTAACTAGAATCATACAGTGTGGGTCCAAAGCCTGCCTTTATTCTTTACTGCCCATGTGACCTTTGTTAAATCACTTACCCTCTCCCAGTTTCCTCATTTGTAATAAATGAGGGGGACAGTGGACTAGATGGTCTCTAGGGTCCCTGGTCTATGATCCTACGAGAAAACCCTCCTCAGGGATGTTGGATTGGATCTTACAGTTTGCATACTGCAGACAGGAGGTGAAAATCTGGTGCTTTGATGTTTAGGCTTAACCCAGTGCCAGTGGGGAGCTCTAGTTAAGGGATTTTTTTTTTTAGAATTTAGACACAACAGCTCTGCCAAAGCATCTCAAAAAAGAACATTCTATGGTGACTTCTCAAAAGCATTGGAGGGAGGTCTGAAATGATAATAACTAACATATAAGTAGCACTTTAAGCTTTGTAAAGCACTTTATATATGTATATATTTATATACATACACATAAATATATATATATATATTATATATGTATAGACATGTAAATATATATGTATCTTATTTGACCGTGTGAGGGGCCTACTATCGTTGTTCCCATTTTACAGATGAGAACACTGAGACTGAGAGAGGATTAGTGGCTTGCCCAGGTTCATACAGCTAGTAAGTATTTGAGAAAGGGATTCACAGCCAGGTCTTCCTGACTTCAAGGCCACTCCTCCATCCCCTAAACCATACTGTCTTACTGTGGTGAAGATCTGTGGCCACTCATAAGCTGTAGACCAATGAACTTGAAATGGCCATAGAAACATTGCACACTTCCTCATTATCTCTTCTGGAGTTCAGAGTGAAACTAGAAACTAGAGCTTTAAAGCCTGGGAGTATGCTCAAGACTACCAAGTCTAGAGGTGCAGGCATGGACAGGACCAAAAATGTTAAATTTAAGTATCTGGTATGGTATTGCTGTTGTTTTTGTCCTTCATCTTCAAAGAGGATCAATGACATCATGGGTGATGTCTTGACTTTCTTGTGAGTTGGCTTTAAGTGAGGCAGAGTTGCACAAAGTCGTCAGCCTTACTCTGTCTTCCAGAGTCATCAAAGTCCAGTGGCAAGACAAAAGTCAAGATGGCCAGATGGCCTGGGATGCGATGGATGACTTTGGCATCTTTGATGTCTGACTGAGCTCAAAGTGCTCCACCTGCTTCAGCTGCCTTCATGGTGGTTGGAACAAATTGTTCTCATCTGCCTATTCAGCTGGGTAAAGTCTTCACATGATTGGGATAGACACCCTCTCACTGACCAATGGGTTTGACATCTGAGTGTGACTGCTGCCCGTGCTACAGCTTCTTGGAGCTACAGGTGAGAGCTGAGTGACAGGTAGACAGCAAAAGTGCGTGAGTAGTCCTGAAAAGGGCTCAGAAAGCCCTCACACCAGAGGTTCTGGTCTTCCCTGTACACCTCATAAGTATGCCATACTGGCTATATGACCTCGGGCAAATCTGTCAGTGTTCTCAGCAATTTTCCAATTCAGTAAGTTGTAGAAATGGTATTGATCCATATTGGTAAAATGGGCTCTCTCATCAGGGAGTTCCCTATACCAGTGAAATCACAGGTGCTATGCTATCCCTAGCCCTATCCCCTATTCCAAATTAATAGAACAAAATTCAGAGTTCCAATGTTATGGCAGGGTTAAGAACCAAGGAGTCTGAAGTGAGGTCACTGAAGCTAGAGCCCCCAGTCCGAAGGTGGGCTCAGGGGCCAGGTAAGTCCCTAAGCCAAATTGTGGTTTGTCCTTCATCCTTGAAAAGGACTGTGACATTGGGAAGGTGATGTCATGACTTGCAAGTGAATTGGATTTAAGTGAGGCAGGGCTGTGGAAGGTAATCAGTGTAAGTGAAAGTGCTGGACCTAGAGAGTTAGATGGTTGTTGGCCCAATAAAAGCCTGAAAATGTCTGTTTCTTTATGTGAGCAGGTCTGACCAAAAGCCCTTTAAGACGGGTTAGCTTGGAGGGCAGTTGTAAATGGACTAAGGTTTTATACCTCAATCATGACAGTAAACCAAGGAAATGCTGAGAAGGGGCTCAAGATACTTTGCGTATCCAACAAAACACAAAGGCGTTCTTTTATAAACTTTTGCTCAGGGAGCCCATGAGCATAGTTTAATTTTAAATCACTGAGTTAATGTATATCTGGGGTAATTATGCCTGATGCAGTCAGCAAGGGCCCCTTTCTCATGATGTGTAAACCCAGGGCTAGCTCTCATTTAGCTGGGGGCCAGGGTGGGGAGGAAAAAGTAAGGAAAATCATCTCAATGACAACTGGATCAATTCAATAGGACCATCCAGGAGATCCCTCCTAATGGATTGCTCTGCAGAAACAGGGCCCTGTTGCTGGGTGTTGTGGGCACACTGGTCAGTGAGCTCCACCCCAGAGCTGTCCAATCATTACTGGAAGCCAGTGTCCAAACTGTTTACTAGGTCAAGTAGCGCTCCACCCATCCTTTCCTCTTCTCTCTTTCTCCATCACTATTTTCCTTTAAATTTCTGGGCAATCCAGGTTTTCAACTATGAGACAAAAGTAATAATCTTCTCCTGAGAAACAGACTGAAAGGCTAATGTCACTGAAGAAAAAGGAGCTATGATTCTTTGAACGCACAAAATCAAGGCCTGCTCAAGGAGCAGGCAGCCTAGGTAGGTGACAGTGTGATTTGAGGGAGAAAGAAAAGCTGTTCAGTTTGTAAAAAGTTACCCGGTTCAATAGTCATCAGACCTCTCCTTGAAGAAAGCTAATGATACAACATGACTAATATGGATATGTTTTGCATGACTATGTATGTATAACCTATATCAAACCTCTTCCCTTCTCAATGGGGGTGAGGTAAGGAGAGAGGAAGGGAGAGAATTTGGAACTCAAAGTTTTAAAAAATGAATGTTAAAATTGTTTTTACATAGAACTGTGGAAAATTTTTTTAAAATAAATAAACAAATAAAATATATTGTTAAAAAAATTACATATATTTAAAACATCTTCCTTCCTTCCCAAGACAATGTGTTCCATTTGGAGTCAGTTCTGATCAACAGGGAATTTTTCTTTTTAGTTAGTTAAAAACCTATCTCCCTTCTATAATTGAGTTGTGATGACTCATTTTTGACTCTTCTTTCTCCCTTATCCCTCATATCTAATTAGTCTCCAAGTTTTGTCAGTTCTACCTCCATGTCTCTCACATCCATCCCCTTTCTGGCACTCTATATGTATTTCAGTCCCTCATCACCTCTTACCTGGACTATTGCAATAAGCTTTCTGATGGACCCCTCTGCCCCAGTCTCTTACCTCTTTAATCCATCCTCTGCATAACTGCCTAATTGATTTTCCTTAAGCATAGGTTTGATTATGCAGCTCCCTTGCTTAAGAAGCTTAAGTGGCAATCTTTCCTCTTTCCTCTGTTTGATATGTAAAGACTTTCCAATCACAATCAACTTCCAAGTTGATTTCATAGAAATCTCTTCTTGACACTCCACCCCCTACCATGTCATTCCCTCCCTCCCCCAAACTGTTAGTCCTCCCAGCCTGTTGTATGTCTCTGCTTCTCTACTCAGAGTTTACCTCCTCCTCCTCTGCACTGGTACTCTGGACTCTGCCCAAGTCCCTTTTTTCTGATCTTGCCTGGCCCAGGCCTACCCACCACTTCCCAGACTGCTTCATTCCTCACTCTGCCTCTCCATGTCCTCCCAACCCCCAGTCCTTTCCAGTTTTCCTTTATGTGTTGTCTTTCCCCATTAGCAGGTAACTCTGCTTGTATTTATACCTCAAAGCTTAGCACGGTGCCTAGTACCTACTAAGTGCTTAATAAATGTTCTATTTATCTATTTGTTCTACATACCTCTTGTTGTTCAGTGGTGTCTGACTCTGTGACCGAATTTGGGGTTTTCTTGGCAAAGATCCTGGAGCGGTGTATCATTTCCTTCTCCAGTTCATTTTGTAGTTGAGGAAACTGAGGCAAACAGGGTTAAGTGACTTGCCCAGGGTCACCCAGCTAGTGTTTGAGGCTGTTTTTGAACTCAGAATGATGAGTCTTCCTGACTCCAAGCCCAGTGCACCATTCACCGTGCCACCTGCCTTCCTTCCACATTCCTGACATTCCCCTGCTCTACATTACATTGTATTTATTTTGTATATATTTTGCCTATACTTATTTTGTATAAACTTATATGTATCCATATCATCCATGTCGTCTCTCCCTGAAAGATAGAGGCTCCCTGGGGGAATGCACTGTTTCATTCTAGGCTATTTTTTTTCTTACCTGAGCAGCCCAGTGGAGGGCTGTTCTGAAGTCTTTGTCCACCAGGGTTAGATCTGCCCCCTTCTCCAGCAGGATTTGTGCATGTTGTGGCCGGTTATGAAAAGCAGCCCAGTGAAGAGGTGTCATGCCCTACAATGCAATAGTGCAAGAAACAGGAGTGAGAGAACAGGAGGAGGAGGTTTTCTTTGTTTCAGGAGCTGCCAAGGAGGTATGAAGTGAGGATGAGGGAAGGATACCAAAAATCAAGGTTGGAGTTATTTTGAGGAGCCAGAAAAGTGGCAATTGTTCTGTCCTCCCTGCCTTGCCCACCTCCTTCCAATAATGTGCAGGATATGCAATTTACCTCAGATCTGGGATACCTGGGGATTCAATGTATAGTGGATAGATCATTGGACCTAATGTTAGGGAGACCTAGTTTCAAATCCCACCTCAGACACTTAGCTGGATGACTATAGCAAGTCATTGAACTTCTCAGTGCTTCAGTTTCCTTATTTCTAGAATAAGATTCTATCACAGTGGTGTTTGAGCTCCCTTCCAGTTCTAAATCTACAATCCTATCAGATCAATAAAAATAATTTGTAATGGTGGCTGCTTGAATTAAATGACACTAGAGGACATTGCTCTTCTTCCTCTTCATCCTAAATCACTTAGTTGTACTCACATCAATAACATGGACATAGGTATTGGGCAGAGGGATGGAGCCATCAGTCTCAAGTTCATGCTACATGATGTCAGTATTGGAATGTCCTCACAACAACCATAGTAATACAAGTGTTATTATCACAGCATCGTAGAATGTCAGAGTTACAAAGGACCTCTGTGTCCATCTAATCTGGCAGATGCCTAAATAAAACCCACATTCTCATCTGGAAATGAAGAAACTGATGTTCACAGAGGTCAAGTGACTCACCCATAGCCACACAATTAGTAAGTCAAAGCCAGAATCCTGACCCCATATCTCTTCTCATTCCAAGCCTATAACTGTACCTACTCTGCTATACTTTGTCAACATTTACTCACTCAAAGCAAAGTCCTCCAAAAGGAAATGGCCCTATGGAATAACCCCTCCCCCAGCACACTCAAAGTCACTATTCCTACTTTTCAGCATCCAAGTTTTTGGGGGTCCTGCTTCTGGCCATGTGTGATTCATCACTGTGAGATGATGAAGATTTTCTCCTATTGGCTGCAGAGCCAATGTGGCTGATGACTCAGTGCCTATATAAAAGGGAGCAGCCCAATCTCTCACCACTTTCTCTCTTCCTTTCCAGCTATGATTCATGTCAGATTGTTTCCCGATGCCTCCCCAGAATTGGGTGGAGAGACATAGCTGGTCTCATTTACCTACTCCAGCCTCCATGTGGCCATGAACATGTTATCTAAAACACAAGTCCTGCCCAAGCCAGAGCTTACCTCCTCTCCCACCTCATTATTTTAGGTGAACAAGTATTCTGGGGTAGATATGTCCCTGATTAGAAGCCATTGTAGATCTAAGCATTCCAGAGCTCCTGGATCTCTTTGGCTGGCCATAGCAGCTGTGAAATGACAGGAGAAACTTTAGTGTCAGAGAGAGTGGCCACCAACAAGAGGACTGGGCCAAGTCTGGTCATTTCATCAACAGGCATGTACCGGGAGTTGTTTGGACAGTGCCAGGCCAAGCCAAAATGAATAATCAGCAGTCCTGCAAACTGCTTTATGTTCTGCTGTCTTTCAGCAGGCTGTAACATTACCTACACATTTTTGTTGAATCCTGTTCTGTTAGCATATATTTGTGAGTCTTTCATATTTAGCATTTCTTACGCCTGTAGGAATAAATTGCTTCTCTTATACATGATTCATATTATATTCTAAGTACTTTTTTTTTGGCTAGGCAATGGGGTTAAGTGACTTGCCCAGGGTTACACAGATAGTGTGTCTGAGTGTGTCAAGTGTCTGAGGCCAGATTTGAACTCAGGATCTCCTGACTCTACGGCTGGTGCTCTATCCACCGGGCCATCTAGCTGCCCCTAAGTACCTTTTTTCATTCCTACCTTTTTGTGGGGAGGTCCTGGTTGTGAACCATGAGTAAAATTGTCCCTGGCATGCTAGTCTAGGGGATTTGACAAGGTAAAGAGTGTGATAACAGGGAGCCTACGTCTGCTCATCAGAGGTAGTAGGCTCCTCCCAGGCTGCACCCTGGTCCAAACCATGGTATCTAGGTACAAAGCAGGTAGCTAGCTGGTGCAGCACATTCTGACCCTCAGCAGCAGCCCCTTAAGATTAGACATAGTTGGACAAAAAACAACTCTAATTTTCCCTCTTTAGTCCCTTCCGAGGAGACCTTGCAAGGTTGACCTAGGGCATCTCCAAGATCTTGTCTGGTTCTAAATCTTATGATTCCATAACTATTACAATGGCACTAGCATTCTGCCTTCTATACAAGCATTGGGTCTGAATGGAGGAGAGAACATAAGTTGGGGACCTCTGGACATTTTAGGTTCACGTGGCACGTGGATTTGGCCAAACAACTCAGCAAGTGATTTAATAAAAATTTGTTAAGTGCTGTGCTAAGTGTTTAGATTTCGAGGAAGGGCAAAAACCAGTCCCTTCCCTCAAGATACTCATGTTCTAATGAGGGAGACAATATGCAAGCAACTTTGTACAAACAATAGACATACTGACAAAATTGGAGGCGATCTCAGGAAAGCACTAGCACTGAGAAGGATTGGGGAAAGCTTCCTGCAGAAGGTGGGATTTTAGCTGAGACTCAAAGGAAGCCAGGGAAGCCAGGAGGAAGAGGGGGAGCATTCTGGGCATGAGGGACAACCAGGGAAAATGCGATGTCTCGTAGGAGATACCACAAGAAGGCTAGTGTCATTGTACTGTACAGTGTGCGGAGGGGAGCAAAGTGTAAGAAACAGGGCTGGAACTGGAATTTAGCATTCCTGATTTCCTGTTCCCCTTTTTTTTTAAGCATGGGACTCCTTGTAGGATTCAATTCCAATGCTCAAATGTTAGATTTCACTAAATTTTTTTTTGTTTGTTTTTGGTTAGGCAATTGCAGTTAAGTGACTTGCCCAGGGTCGCACAACTAGTAAGTATCAAGTGTCTGAGGCCAGATTTGAACTCCAAGGCTGGAGCTCTATCGACTGTGCTACCTAGCTGCTCTGATTTCACTAAATCTTGTGAGAGAAATTCTTGAGGGCATTGTGAGGAATCAGCCACAGATGGAATGGCCTTGTTCTGTCTCAACTTCTTGTTGAGTTGTTTTTCAGTCTTTTCGTATTCTTTGTGACTCCATTTGGGCTTTTCTTGGCAAAGATACTGGAGTGGTTTGCCATTTCCTTCTCCAGCTCATTTTACAGGTGGGGAAACTGCGGTTAAATGACTTGCCCAAGGTCACATAGCTAGAAAGTATTTGAGACTGGATTTGAACTCAGGAAGAGGAGTCTTCCTGACTCCAGGCCCAGCACTCTATCTACTGTGCCACTTAGCTACCCTGTTTGTTACTTCACCCACAATCTTTCATAAACTTTCAATAGGACTTTAGAATTTTGTGTCTCAGGCCTTCCAGGCTCCCACCCCCAGTTCTATATGGCTTCTTACCCTCTCCACCAGAATTTGTGGTTTTGTGCCATTTGCCCTGGGGTTAATGGATCTCTAGGAGCTAAGAATCTAAAAATGTCAAGAAAAACTTCCATCCTATATTTGGTAGCAATTTTGTTTCCCCTAGGCCAGATGTGAAAAAGAAACAAATCCCCTATAGTTAAGAATACAGGAACAGAAAGAAACCAAGTCAGTTGAAATGCCAGTATTATGTATTGTACAATTCATTCAAGAACTTTGCCCTATCAAGACCTTTATTTTTTTTCCCTCTCCCCAGCTCCTGTTCATTGTGTAGGCAGCAGGGTGTAGGGGAAAACATACTTCCTAGGAAGTCAGAAGACTTGGATTTTAATCACTGTTTTGTCACAAAGGAGCTATGTGATCTTGGGCAAAATCAGGTCACATCTCTGGGCTTTAGATTTCCCTTCTATAAAATGAGGAAGCTGGACCCTTTGAGTTCTCAATCTATTGTCCTTTGGTTTCTCTGATCTCTTCCACCTCTAAAATGTTTTAATTCTGGTGAGTGTTTAAGGGGACAATCTTTAGGTGAGACAAATACAGTTTCTTGCAGTAAAAGTCAATTGGGGAAGGGCTGAACAAGTTGTGATATATAATTGTGATGGAATATTACTGTGCCATAAGAAATGATGAGCCTGATGATCTTAGAAAAACCTGGATAGATTTGCATGAAATAATGAAGAGCAAAATGAGCAGAACCAAGAAAATGTATACAGTAACAGCAAAATTGTTTCAAGAACAACTTTGAGCAACTAAGTCATTTTGACTATTGTAAACACCCAAATTAACTACAAAGTACTATGAAGAAAGACACTATCTACATCCAGAGAAAGAACTGATAAATAGAAGTATGCATAAGAAAGAGTTCATGTACATATATAATATATATGTGCATGTGTGTGTATGTGTATATACACACACACACAGATACACACAGACACACACACACACATATTTATGTCTAATGGTAGCCATCTCTAGGGTGGAGGGACAGATAGGGAAGAAAAAAAGAGAAAAAAATTTACATGATAACTTTATTATGTATTTAAAAGGAATAACAAGTTGTATATAGTAGATTTGTAGTTTCATGTACAATCATCTTTTTTATTCTATTATGCTGTGGGAATGCTTGTTTTATTTCATAAATTAAAAATAAAATAAATACAATTTTAAAAAAGTAAGTAATAGCAAGGAATGGTTGAAAGAGAACTAGCTGTAGAGTCAGAGGACCTGGGTTCCAATCCTACCTCTGACACCACCCTTGTGGGACCTCAGTTTCCTTATTTTTAAAATGAAGGGATTTGATTAGGTGACCACTGAGGTCCTTTCCAGCTCTAAATCTATGATCAAATCTCTCAGATTTGTGAGCTCCTTGAGGGCAGAGATTGGTTTTTGCCTCTTTTTGTATCTCTAGCACCTAGCACAGTGTCTGGCACATAGCAGATACTTAATAAATGTTTATTGACTGACTTATCCTATAATAACAAGACTATTGAAAGTTGGCAAAAATACCAATTATTCCTGCATATGATTGAACAAAAAAGGTTACATTGTCACTGGATGCTAGGAACAGAGCTACCTCTGGTGATTTAGAGAGAACCCATCAAAGGACGGGGTGTTAGTTTTTCTAACAAAATACCTGAATTTAGGGTACAGTGGAAAAGGAACTGAATTTGGAACCACAAGGTCTGGGTTGGCATCCCAGCTCTGCCACTTACTACCTGTCTGACTCTGGCAAGTGCCTTTTCCTGATCTGTGTTTCAGTTTCCTCATATGAGGAGATGGGGTTGAGCCAGATGGCCTTTAGGGTATCCTCCAACTCCCAAATCCTTTGAGCTAAGTAAGTGTTTCTGATAAAGATAAATGGTTGCTGAGGTTTTGGTGACTTTCTCGGGGGCTCTCCCATGCACTTAGTGTCCAAAGCTTTTGGAGTCATTTGTGCAAATGCTGGTACACAGAGATATTTACATTGTTGGAATAGCTTGTGCCCAAAGAGTCAAGGGTAAAGATGCATTTAATCAGGAAGATAACTTCCACAGGAGTAGGAGGTTTGGGAGGGGAATTACAGATCATAAACTGAGGACTGAAAAGGGCCTCCCAGGCATTCTAGTCCAACCCCCTCTTTAGTTGTTGTTATTCAGTTGCATTTGTCTCTTCGTGACTCCATTTGGGGTTTTCTTGGCAAGGATATGGGAATGGCTTGCCATTTCCTTCTCCTGCTCATTTTGCAGATGAGGACACTGAAGCAAACGGGGTTAAGTGACTTGCCCAGCATCATGCAGTTAGTAAATATTTGAGGCCAGATTTGAACTCAGGAAGAGGAATCTTCCTGACTCCAGTTTAAGTGCTCTATCCACTGAACCACTTAGCTGCCCATCTTTTTCCTACATAGTTGTTTTCATGTTGTCTGCCCCATTAGACTGTGAGGTTCCTGAGGGCAGGAAATGCCATTTGCCTTTTTTTGTATCTCCAGTGCTTTGTTGTATCTCCAAGGCTTAGCACAGTGCCTGGCACATAGTAGGTGTTTGATAAATGTTTATTGATTTACTGACAAAGGGATTTGCCAAGAGTTACACAGGTAATTAAGTAGAAGAGGCTAAACTGGACTCCAGGCCCACTGACTCCAAATCCACCCTCTTCTCTTTTCTCCACTGTACCAAACTCCCTCATTTAGTCTCAAACCATTTTCTGGTTTGATGCAGTCCAAGTTATGACCTCAACCCAGAATCCTGCTGCATTTGTGTTCCTCTCCTCTCCTCTCCTCTCCTCTCCTCTCCTCTCCTCTCTCCTTCTCTCCTCTCCTCTCCTTCTCTCTCTCCTCTCCTCTCCTCTCCTCTCCTCTCCTCTCCTCTCCTCTCCTCTCCTCTCCTCTCCTCTCCTTCTCCTTCCTTTCTCTTCTTCTTTCTTTCTTTCTTTCTTTCTTTCTTTCTTTCTTTCTTTCTTTCTTTCTTTCTTTCTTTCCCTTTCTTTCTTTCTTTCCTTCTCTTCTTTTCTTTCTTTCTTTCTTTTTTCTTTCTTTCTTTCTTCTTTCTTTCTTTCTTTCTTTCTTTCTTTCTTTCTTTCTTCCTTCCTTCCTTCTTCCTTTCTTCCTTCTTTCCTTCCTTCCTTTCTTTTTTCTTTTTTTCTTCCTTTTCATAAGAAGAAAGGATCAAGTGGTCTTTCTGAAATTAAGTAATTTAGCTCCCTGGGCCTATGTTTTCAGCTGAAATTTCAGCCTCCTGAAGAGGCCCATTTCTCTCAATAGGTTCTCAGAATTTTTTTTTTTTTTGGTAAATTCAAGTCAGCAATAAGCTTGTGTTTGAAACTGAAAGCTGATTAAGTGCTCATGCGTTTTAAATTTCAGACAGCACTTTCCTACACGAGGAGGAAGAATGTGTGATGTGGGAGGTCGCTGGGTGCATCAAGTCTCTTCAAACAGTGGGGCTGTGGTTGAGAGAGGAACAAAACAATCAGAGAATAGTGGTTCAGCTTGCATCCTCTTCCTGTCACATTTTCTTTCATAGAAAAGTAATCTTGGGGAGGTACTCTTGGAATAAAGGGTGGATCCAATCTAGTCATCTCTCTAGTAGTAACTCTTTTTATACAGGTGGAGGAAATGTAGTTCTCCAACTTTTGATGGACAGAACCTCTGAGAATATTGGTTTTCAACCTGCCAAATGGCAACAATGATATATCAGGAGAATTGTTGAATTCATTTATTCCCTTTGATTTGTGTTGGAGAGTCTCTGCTATGTTCCAGAATAGTATATGCCCCAAGACTAATAGTGGGAAATGATAACCAAGGACTAGAAACAAACTTTTAGTTAGTAGAACTATAGAAATGGCCATTAATAGCCATCATATAAAGATAAAACAAACACAAAAAACCCTCTTATTTTATTACTTCCTCAATAGAACAGGAATAGATTATATGCTTAGTCTAAGAATATATATATATATACATATATGTATATATAAACTTAGAAATACATATATATGTATATGTACACACATGTATCGCTCTACCAAAAGGCATATATATTAATGAAACTTAGAACAATATATCTATGTACAGTTCTCATAGTTCTACCAAAAGGCAAATATAGCTATAGAACTCAGTAGAACTATATCTATACCTATGTCTACATCTACATATAGTTCTCATGGTTCTATTAAAAGGCATATATATTTATAGAACTTAGTAGAATTTGTATATATACAACACACACATAATATACATATACATAGTTCCACTAAGAGGCAGTTGGTCTCCAGTTATGTGTAGCAATTAGTTTTACTTCCAGTAGACAGATGACGAAGCACACTTCCTTCTGAGGAGTGTGGGTACAGAATGTTGCAAATATTGCTAGATACATCACACACTATTGTGTGTCAGTTCTGTTTGTCTTAGTTAGAAGTTACATGAAACAAGGGTTTTATGGAGGTATGTGTGTATTTGTCTGTGTGTATATATGGGGTAGTTGGTAAATTAATGTAAAACAAAAATTATCAGCTATATAATATACATGCGTGTCTATGTTCACAAATGCACACATATATATGCATGTGTAAATTATACATACACATGACGTATTTCTTGGGACAGAAGTGAACATAATTTAATCGAAATACCATAAAAGAAGCAGAAAAGTCCCAAAGAGAAGTTAAACTTTATCACTTAGATGTGTAATAGCAAGCTTCATGTAAATCAGATAAATTTTGTGAAACTGAAGGAAAAAACCTTCAGCACTGGGCTGCAGATTGACAAAAAATTATCACTACAATGAAGTATGACTTTATTCATTGCTGATGCACCAGTGTTTATGCCTTCCTACAGTGTACCCTTCTAATTATTCTCCTTGGAAGGCTCTTTACTTACTCTGGTGGGTGCCACCTTTGCTAAAAACTTTCGGAATTCCTCTTTTAGGAAGGAAACAAGCATTTATTAAGTGCCCAATATGTGTTACGAAAGATAGTAATTACAAATATTATCTAATTTATCCTCACAGTTACACTGGGAGGCAGGTGCTGTTGTTAATCTGATTTTACGGTTGAGAAGACAGAGAGAAGTTAAGTGACTTGTCCAGGGTCACACAGCTAGTAAGTATCTAAGACCCAGTATGAACTCAAGGCTTCCCGACTCCTGCCTGTGTCACCTGGCAGCCTTTTTAGACTTGCCTTTATATGTAGCATTTAAATATCTTTAATAGTAGAACATTGTTGGCTTTTAAAGATGAGTTTCAAAACAGCTAAAAGTCAATCTGAAGCTAGTTTGGTGAATAAGGTGAGTAGTCTAGAAGGTAACAACATTTTTCTTTCTTATTTTTCTTTTATAAGGGCTTTTCTTGTCACACTAATAGGCTGACTCTGAGAACTTCATAAAAATATTTTGAGCAATGGAAACATTGCTGGCACGACTATGTAGATTCTAAAGGGAATAACTTTGAAGGACTTTTTTTTTTCTGGATGAACAAGGTTGGGTAGGTTTAAGAACAATCTTTTTATTTTAGAATGAGCGTTTGAGTGTGTGCGTGTGTGTGTGTGTGTGTGTGTGTGAGCTTGTTGATGTGTGCATGTCTACACGCAAGTCTAAGTGCACATTCACTCACTGGGTGACTGCCTATCCAGACACTTTCATACCATTAAGTGGGAAGTTACTTTAGCACAAGGGCAGAATTGGTTTTGATGGGGTGCTTGGGTGCTTATGTTTGGGTGCTTATACTTGGACCCCAATTTCTCCCTAGCCTCAGAAACACTATCCCTGACAATTTCTCCCCAGCCCAAAGACACTGTGCCTAGCAATTACTCATGAGTGGGCCCCAGCAAGACCCTTATCTCTCTCCTTGGTGCAGTTGCAAACAACACCTGAAGGAATTATTAGTTTGAACTGGGTTTGCACTGGGTCATAAAGATATTCTTACCCACTGGACTATCTATACTACTGCCCTACCTCATTATCTACATCTTGGGCCCCTCCTTAACTGTATTCTAGACTTAAGACATATGTATACTCCCTACATCTATCTTGTCAAACAAGACATTGGTGGCAAACTGGACAACTCTCAGTTACCCCTGAATTCCGGTTAACTTAGTGATGTAGCAGGCCTAAAACCACACCTCCATGTGGCCCCCCTTGTGGGCTTTTCCCAGTGAGCTCTGGGTAAAATGCCTGGGCAGTAGGTACAAGAAGTACATGTTCTTTTGCTCCTTAACCACTCCCTAATTCCACCCTGAATCCCCTAGTTAGCATATTTGGCACATGTTTTATTGTATTTTATCCTATGTAAACTTTAACTGTACCACTTTAAGATCGCAGGATCCTTAAGAATCCTTGCCCGCTGAAAAGCGTAATAATAAACTTTTTGCCAACTTAACTTAAAGAATGCTTGAGTCTGTGAATTCATTTCAGACGACCCAGTCGTGTGCTCCAGTCTTTGAGGGGTCACAACCTCTCATACCGCAACAGTTTCTGAAATTCTTTAAATGAACCATCTCTGGGTATTCTAAATTGAGGAGCTCAAAGAGCAGCTGTTCTGGAAGGGATGGGCACTGCTGACTTGACTTCCCCCCAACTCACTCACAAGTAGGAGCTGTTTGAAAGTTCAGTGTACTCAAACCAGGAAATCACTGTACAATGACTCCTTCCTTCTCTAAAAAGAAATAAAGGCTTACCTAGAAAATCTGGCACTTGGGGAAAGCTTTACAAAAGCTCTGTAATCAACTTTGTAATCCAAATTAGGTTGTGGGAATACAAGACTCTATGAGGGGAGAGGCCTCTGAACAATGAAAGGTCATTGATGGGTAGGCCAGGAGGGGTGAGGGCAGATCTGGGAGGAGTTCACCTGGACTTTTCCAAGAAAGCAGGCCATTTGGTATTTTTTTTTTAGTTTAAGATTATTTATTTCTGTAAGTTAAGCTAATACAAAATCCCCAGTACAAAGGCTCAGGTAGGTATTACAAAGAAAGAGCCGAGCACCAAGGGTCATATAGGAGCCCCAGGGTAGATGCAGAAGCAGAATGAAGAGTACAAAAGAGCCTGGAAGAAATCAGACTGGAGAGACCTGTCCTTCTGGCCATCAGGCGCACGAGTCCCTAACCCATGGTCTGATCTGAATCTGGGTTTATAAGGCTGCTCCTTAAAAAACACACAGAACTTAAGGGGGCTCTCTGAATTCTTATCTACCTAGTACCCCTTTTTCTCTTTCAGAATGCTTCAAGCAGGACTGAACTGAGGCTTTTTGGTAGGTGCTTTTATCTCAAAGGCTGTGTTAGCAAAGCAGAATCACAGGCAGGTCCTAGCCAAGTGGAAAGGCCCCAAGCATGGGCCCCGTAACAGACTGTTTGTCAGTTGTCTAGAGACCAGCCTGCTTAAATGGAGAAAAAAAGCTTAATTGAAAAGCTGACCAAGAAGTGATATATTTTTTGGCCATAGCAGTCTATGAAACTGTTGGGTAAAGCAGAGAGGTGTTTGGGTTTGCATGGCTGGAAGGTGTGCCTAGGCCTTGAAAACACAGGTCATTTGGTACTTTCTTCTTAAATACTCAAACGATTCCTTAATCTCATCATATTAAAAGATCACAACCTACTTCTGCTTGCCTATCCATTGAGACTTTAGTTCATGTTTTCCCAAAAGCTTACCACAGTGGGTCTGCCCCATATTCTGTAGGCCTTTTTAACTTTTTCTTAGTGGATTTTGGCTGTCCATCTGTCATCTATCATTCTTCCCAAGTGACCAGCCCGTAGAATTCCTTAATTATATCCTTCAGTACCATCTTTGGGAGCTCCTCTTTGGTTGAGTGTAGCAGGCTAGTCACATCTAACATGAGCCTTTCTATTGTGCTCTATGTATAACTTCCTATTTCAACTAATAATTCTGAATGAGTAGGTTCTAATTTTATTTGTTTCTATACTTCTGGGTGGCGCGATGGATAGAGTATCAGGCTGGGAGTCATGAAGACCTGAGTTCAAATCTGACCTCAGACACTTAATACCTATGTAAACCTGGGAAAGTCACTTAACCTTTTTGGCTTCAGTTTCCTCATCTATAAAATGAACTGGAAAAGGAAATAGCTAACTACTCCAGTATCTTTGCCAAGAAAACCTCAAATGGGGTCACAAAGAGATGGACAAACTGAAATGACTGAACAACAACATGCTTCTGAGGGAGAATAAGTCTCATCACCCCTGTAAGTTTTGGTAGTTTCAGGCAATATCCCAGTAGACCTCTCTTTGTTTCTGTATAAAAAATTACTTTATTAGAGGGTGAGCGATTTGTTAAAGCATATGCCTCTTTTCCTCCCCTCCACTAATTTTTTGTCTAACGTAATTTTTAATAAAGATATGTATGTGCTAATTGTCCCTTCACTTCTTGGAGGTGGGGTGATGTCATTGAAAGAATATTGGATTTAGAACCAAAGAATCTGGATTAAAATCTCAGTTATGCTGCTTACTACTTGTATGACTTTGGCCAGGTCACTTCATTCTGGGCCTTAGTTTCCTTACTTATAATATGAGCATCTTCAAAGGATTATAGATTTAAATCAAGAAGAGACCCAAGAGGTAAAAACAAGTCTAACCCTCTCATTTTACAGATATGGGAAACTGAGACACAAAGAAGTTAAATGACTTGCCCATGGTTACATAGGTAGGAGAAGTCAGGGCTGGGGTTTGGACCAAAGCCCGTTGCTTCCAAATCTAGGATTCTTTCCACTGTACCAGGCTGCCCTGGACTGAATGGTCAGTCTTTAAGTCCTTTCCATCTCTAAATCTAGGCTTGACTGAAGCTACTTATCTGCTATAACATGATAGGGGGAAGGAACACATGTAAGGGAGTCAGCAGACCTTGGCCCTAGGCTTGGTTCTTCAATTAACTAGCTGTACATCTTCGGACAATAATAATGATAATAATAATAATAATGATAATTCCAAGCCTCTTTACCCATGAGGGTCTCATTTGTCAAATAAGAGGTGGCCTATATATTCCTGGTTCCCTTCCAGCTCTCCTGTCCCAGGATACAATGTAGGTCAGCACTCCTTGTTAAATTGTTCTCTGAAAATAATTTGTAGCTTAGGTACGTGCTTATGTGCTTTCCTTTCCCCAGCAATAATAATAACAACACATATCAGTATCATCCTTTCCTTCCCTTTCTCTAATTTCTCTTGGCTTAGCTTCTTTTGCTCCTTGTCATTTTGGAAGCAAGGATATAATCTGTATCTGTAAACAGTATGCACCTTTCTTGTGGAAAGAGGCCATTCTTGCTTAGAACAGACAGGGTAAATGAGCTGAGTGGCAATGGAGACGGGGGAAGTTATAACTGGTAAGGGAGGAAGAATTGTTTGTTCAGAACACTGAGAATCCAAGCAGGAAATGGAGCAGTGTAATGTGGGAAATGAAATCCAGGGTGTGTCCTTTCTGAGGCAGAATTGCCTTTATTTCCAGATGACAAGAGGACTTCCATTAATTCCTGAACTTAATAATTTTCTCCTGTCTCACATTGGCAATGACAAGATAGAAAAGAACAGAACAAGAGAAGGGAAGAGCACAGCTATGATCAAATGGACAAGGTTCTCAGCTATGCTTAGGAAATGCTGTAGAACCTAGTGAAGAGGAAGTGGAAGTGGAAGGAATATTAGGTTTCTCTAAGCCTGGGGACATAAGCTGCATGTTTTGGAGGTTGCTTGAAGTGCTGAGTATGCTCATATAGCAGTTAGAATGCTTCAATCATCACTATGAGTCTTTGCAGAAAATGTCTGTGCCTGAAAAAGGCAGAGAATCTGGAGGCCTCCTTCCTGTTGTCCTTAGAGTATGGTGCAATGGAAAAAGTACTGGACTTGGAGTCAGGGGATATGGGCTCAAATCCCAGCTCTCCTATTTATTATCTGTGTGATTTTAGGCAAGCTACTTTGTTTCCTTGGGGCCTCAGTTTCCCCATTTGTCAAATGAAGTGGCTGGGCTAGACATCCTTTCCAGATCTATAATGATCTAGATATATAATCCTATGATCTGGCCTTTTAGTGTCCTGATCCCCACCATTTGAAAAGGTGGATTGACCAGGTAACCCCTGAGTGGATGAGAGAAAGAGAGAGAAGTACAGAGAAAAGGAGAAAGAGAGAGAGAGAGAGAGAGAGAGAGAGAGAGAGAGAGAGAGAGAGAGACAGAGACAGAGAGAGACAGAGACAGAGAGAGACAGAGAGAGACAGACACAGAGAGATGAGACAGAGACAGAGACAGAGAAACAAAGAGAGAGAATGAGAAAAAGAATGAGAGAGAGAGAGAGGAAGGAGGGAGGCAGAGAGAAAGAGAAAGGGAGGGTGGGAGATGCATAGATAGGGAATGGGAGAGAAAGAGGGAGAGAAAATAAGAAAGAATAGGAGGGAAAGAGAAAGAGAGAGAGAATGAGAGAGAGAATGGGACACAGAGAGAGAGAATGTGTGTGTGTGTATGTATGTTTGTGAAGAGAGAGAGAGAGACAGAGAGAGAGAGAGAGAGAGAGAGAGAGAGAGAGAGAGAGAGAGAGAGAGAGAGAGAGAGAGAGAGAGAGAGAGAAAGAGAGGGAGAGAGAGAATCATTATCTTGGTATGGCAGGAAATCTGCTGTATATATTTTATATGTATGGCACTTGCCTCCCCCATTAGAATGGAAGCTTTACGTGAATAGGGTTGTTTCATTCTTGTATTTTTTACCCTCAGAGCCTGGTACATAAAATACTCCTAATAAATACTTGATTCATTGATTGAAACCATTTGAGTGGCTGATGGATTTTACAAGTAGTCATTCAGTCAATAAACATTTATTAAATGCCTACCATGTGCCAGGAACTGTGCTGAACACTGGAGATACAAAGAAAAGAAAAAGGCAGGACCTGTTCTTAAGAATCTAAAAGTCTCATAGGTGAGAAAACAACTATGCAAATGTGTACAAACAAGCTCTACACAGGATACATCGGAAATAATCAACAGAGAGAAGTCACTAGAATTATGGAGGAGTCAGGAAAAGATTCTTGTAGGTGAGATTTTATCTGGAACTTGAAGGAAGCCTGGGAAGCCAGGAGATAAAGAGAAGGTTAGAAAGAGTTCTAGGCATAGGAGACAGTTTGTGAAAATGCCCAGAGTACGGGGTTGGAACGTCTTGTGGGAGGACTAGGAAGGAGACCAGTGTCACTGGATTTCAGAGTGTGTGAGGGGTGTGGCTGGGGTGAGGTAAGGTATGAGCAGGCTGGAAAGGTGATGGGGGATGATGTCATGAAGGACTTTTAACACCAAACAGGATTTTATATTTGATCCTGGAGGTGATAGGGAGCTGCTGGAGTTTACTGAGTGTGAAGGTGGGTGGGGTGACACGGTCAGATCGATGATTTAGGAAGATTACTGCCTACTGAGTAGAGGATTAGTCACTGAGTTTGGGACTTCTTTACCCAGGCCGCAGCTTTGGAGCAAGAAACTAACAATCAACCCAAGACCTAGAAATCACCTGATACTGGTATAAGGTGTAGTCATAAATATGGTCTGGGCAGTAAACAATTAGTGGTTAGACTCCTCCCTGCCTTCCCAATTAAAAACTGGCCTCGTCCTTTAGATTTTTCTTTTGAATTGCTGAAAGTCTGAGGAATGAGAGCAGTAGGCAGAGGTAGGCTGCAGTATGTGCTTAAAGCCATAGGGAACCGGGCCATGAAGCAAGGGCAGTGTTTTAGTGCTATTAGCTGTAACAGTGAGATATGATGGACTCAACATACTGGAAGAGACATACATGTTTATACATGCTCAGTGTGGGAATTTGTTTTGCTTGCCTCTGCTTATTTGTTATGATTTTGTTTTTCTTTTACAATGGGATGAGGGAGGTAATTGGGTATGAAGAAAAAAACTAAATCCTTGTTAATTGAAAAAAAACCCCACTTAATTACAAACAACAATTTAGCTACCTGGTATAGTGGATAGCAAGCAAACCTTGGAACCAGGTAGACTTGTGTTAAAGTTCTACCTCTGAGGCAATACTGGCTGTATGACCCTGGGCAAGTCACTGTCCCCTCAGCACCCTGGACAGCTCCCTAAACCTATAGGTTGCAGATTAGGAGCTGATCTGCATTGTTAGAGAGAATTAGTTCCCTATACTGTTGAAACCAGTGGTGGTGCCCCCCCAAAACCAAAATAAAACAAACAATCCAATGACAAATATAGAAAATAGTGGTCATTTATCCCAGACAGGGGAAAGAGAGGGCCAGAGGCAGACTTCTCTGTGGCTTGGGGTTTGTCCTTTTGAAGGAAGCTGTTACTTGTAATGCTGAAAAATTGGCTTCAGAACACTAATGAATTGTTGGTGGAGTTGTGGAATTATCCAACCATTTTGGAGAGAAATTTGGAACTGCCCAAAGGGCTATAAAAATGTACATACCCTTTGACTCAGCAACAGCACTTCTAGGGCTGTATCCCAAAGTGATCATACAAATGGGAAAAGGACCCACATGTCCAAAAATATTTATAGCAGATCTTTTTGTGGTGGCAAAGAATTGTAAATTGAGAGGATGCCCATCAATTGGGGAATGGCTGAACAAGTTGTGGTATATGAATGTAATGGAATACTATTGTGCTATAAGAAATGATGAGCAGGCAGACTTCAGAAAGACCTGGAAAGACTCGTATGTTCTGGTGCTGAGTGAAGTGAGCAGAACCAGGAGAACATGTTGTGTGATGACTAACTTTCATAGACTCAGCCCTTCTCAGCAATGCAAGGATCTAAGACACCTCCAAAGGCCTCATGATGGAAAATGCTATCCACATCCAAAGAAAGAACTATGGAATCTGAATGCAGATCAAAGCATACTATTTGCTTTTTTTTTCTCTTCTGTTGAGTTTTGTTTTCTCTTTCTGGTTGTTCCTCCTATTGGTTCTAATTCTTACAACATCACTAATGTGAAAATGTTTAATAGGAATGTATATGTATAGCCTATATCAGATAGAGCACCATCTTGGGGAGGGAGGTGGGGAGGGAGAGGGAGAAAAATTTAAAACTCAAAAGCTTATGGAAGTGATTGTTGATAAATCATAATAAATTTTAAAAAAAGAATTGGCTTCAGAATTCTATCTTCCCACCCCCATCTTTCTTATAGACCTTGGTGTCTCTGGGGGTCCCTGCAAGAGGAGGGCGTAGGAAGATCAGGAGATCCACATCATCAGTGGCCAGCTTGTTTTTGCGAGGGTGGAAACTTGTGTATGGGTAATTTTTTTCTACCAAATAACCCAAAGGGAAAAATACTAGATCCTGCAGCTATAGTTGGTGGGTTCTTGCATCAATACAAATGTACCTCCAAATTAGTACATATTTGTACAAAATTGCTTAAATGTTTTTGACTCAACTTTTTATTTCATTGGTTTAAGCAAGTCCCAATGAGGAAGCCTCTCCTACCTGTGCAAATATGAAACTATCCTGGGACTTCATCTTAAAGAGTTGGTTGGGGCATTGAGAAGTTAAATGACTTCCCCAGAGTCAATCAATAAACATTTATTAAGTATCTGCTGGGCATTGTGCTAAGCACTGGGGAAACAAAGAAAGACAAAAGACAGTTGCTGCTTTCAAGGAGCTAACTGGGGAGACAAGATGCAAACAGCTATGTGCAAACATATTATATACAGGATAAATTAGAAATAATCAATGGAGGGAAGGCACTAGAATTAAAAGAGGTTGGGACAGGCTTCCAAGGTAGGGTAGAAAGTAGAGTTTTAGTTAAATCTTGAAGAAAGCCAGGGAGTCCAGGAGGCAGAGATTTGGACATGGGGGTCAGATGGAATGTCTTGTAGGAGGTAGAGCAAGGAGGTCCATGTGATTGGATCCTAGGATATGTGGGGGTGTAAGGTATAAGGATACTGGAAAGATATGTGTGGGTGAGGAAGATTATGAAGGTCTCAACACTAAATAGAAGATTTTATATTCGATCCTGGAGGTGATAGGAAGCCACTGGAGATTATTGAATGGGGATGGGGTGGGAGGGTAGGGAGGTGACATGGTCAAACTTATGCCTTAGGAAGATCACTTTGGCAGCTGAGTGAGAATAGACTAGAGTGGAGAGAGCCTTGTGGCAGGGAGACCAACCAGTAGGCTGTTGCAGTTTTGCAATACGTAGGCTTGAGGTGATAATTGCACCAGAATGATGACAATATCAGAGGAGAGAAGTGAGTGTAGACAAGATATATAATGAAGGTAAAATAGACAACAGATTGGATATGGGGGCAGGTTGAAGAGGGAGGAATTAAGGATAACACCTGGATAATAGCCTAGATGAGTAGAAGGATGGTGGTACACCTGACAGTAATAGAGAAATTAGGAAAAGGGGAGGATTTGGGTAAAAGATAATAAGTTCATTTTATGAACTTTCAGCAATTCAAAAGAAAAACCTAAAGGAATGAGGCCATTTTTTTAATTGGGAAGGCAGGGAGGAGTCTAACCACTAATTGTTTACTGCCCAGACCATATTTATGACTACACCTTATACTAGTACTAGGTGATTTCTAGGTCTTGGGTTGATTGTTAGTTTCTTGCCCCAAACCTGGGGACATGTTGAGTTTAGGTTAGTTCAAGATGTCCAACAGGCTATTGATGATGTGAGACTGAGGTCAATCAAAAGGTCAGGGTTGGATAAGATTTGAGAATAATCAGTTCAGAGATGATAATTGAATCCATGGGAGCAGTTGAGATCCCCAAGTGAAATAACATAAAGGGAGAAGAGAAAAAGGCCCAGGACAAAGCCCAGTGGGACACCTAGCCACATAGGCTGTCACATACCCAGTCTGTCTCAGAGGCAGGACTGGTAACCAGTCTTCCTGATGCCAAGGCTGGATCTCTAATATATTATGCTGCCTATTGTCTTAAAAGTAGAACTATGTGATGCTGGGCAAGTCACTTAACCTCTGTTTGCCTCAGTTTCCTCAACCATAAAATGGGGATAATAATAGCACTTACCTTTCAGGGTTGTTGAGAGGATCAAATGAGATAATATTTGTAAAGGACTTAGCATAGTGCCTGGCACAATAGGCACTATATAAATGCTTATTTCCTTCCCTTGAAATATTATGCAAATCATATAAATCTGAATTAAGAAGATTTTATTCTCTCCTAAAGTTCTCCAAGGTGGTCCTGAGCTCTTGAGGGCTTTGCTAGAGAACACAAGCTCCAACAGCTTCCACCAGTCAGACAGATTTTGAGTGTGGGTCCTGGGATGGCACTTGTCACCTAAGAACCAGCCCAGCTAAGACTGGAGAGACCATTGCTGGAAGCCTGGGCACCAGGTGAAGAACTATTTGGCTATAGCAACTAATAAAGTCTGAATCTTGGCAGGATTGTGAGTAGCACTGGTGAAGGGAATATCCATACTGATGAAATCCAGGCCCTTTTGACCTACTGAAGTTTGAAATTTGTGAAAGAAATAAAGCTGGCTACTGAAAATGAGTCCTGGGGAAATCTAGGCAGATACTGTTCATTTATAAACAGAGTGACATCTGTTGCTCTTAAAGTGTGAAGGAAGCATTCATCCAGGTTACTGACCTCATGTTGTTCATCCTTTGTTTTTGAAGAGGACCAATAACATCACAGGGTGATGTCCTGACTTGAGCATGAATTGGATTTAAGTGAGGCAGAATTGCACAAAATCATCTGCCTCACTCTGTCTTCCAGAGTCATTGAAGTCCAGTAGCAGGACAAAAGTCAGGATGACTGGCCATGGCCTGGGATATAGTAGATGATCTTGGCATCTTCAACATTTGGCTAAGCTCTAAGCACTTCACGGCATCTGCTTCAGCTGCCTTCATGGCCATTGGAACAAATGGTTCTCATCTACCTATTCCTCTGGGGGAGGACTTCATGAGTTTGGGGCAGACAGGAATGAAACCTGTCAGTTACCCTCAACCTGGTGTGGCCTGTCTGCTGAAATGGTTTTATCAAGGTGTGGCCGCTGCATGTGTTGCAGCTTCTTGGAGCCACCCAGCTTGAGAGTTGGGTGAAAGGTGGATGAGCAGCCCTGAAAAGAGTTTGGCAAGTCCTCACACCGGAGGTGCTAGTGCCCCTTGAATGACCCATACACCCCACTGACCTAATATGTGACTACCTATTAGCATTCATATAGACACATAGACACTGGCAAAGTTGCTGAAATCAAGAGAATCAGAATAGTTGGAAGGACGAAGATTCTGAGCAAAAGACTCAGGCCTATATCTCTATTTCTCAGTGTCCACAAGAAAATGAAACAATGTCAGTGATTCTAGAAACTCCTAAGCACTGGTGTAGGCCAGTATATGGTTGGTATAGAGGATTCATTTTAGAACATGAGGATTTTCTTTCAAAGGAGAAATTATAGGATCACAGATTTAGAAGCAGAAGGGACCCAGAGACCATCTAATCCAACCCCTTCATGTTTCAGATGAGAAAGCTGAGGCCCAAGAAGGTTAAATGACTTGTCCAAGGTCACATAGGTAAGAAGTAAGGGAGGGAGAATTTGAATTTAGGTTCTCCAACTCCAGAGCCAATGTTCTTTCTGCTATACCACAACTCATTCTTTCTGAAGTAACAATAATAGCTCACATTTAGATTGTACTATAAACAGCAAACATTGACATAGCACCTACTATGTGTCAGGCACTGTGCTAAGCAATTTACAAACATTATCACATTTGGTCCTAACAACAACTCTGAGAGGTAGTTGTTATTATTATTCCCATTTTATAGTGGAGGAAACTGAGGCAAACAGAAGTTAAGTGACTTGGTCAGGGTAACATAACCAGTCAGTGTCTGAGGCCAGATTTGAACTCAAGTCTTCCTGACTCCAGGCCTGCTGTCTACTCCCCTAGCTACTGTCAAGCTTCCCAAGCCTTTCACCACAACCACCCTGGGAGGGAGTGAATGCCAGCATCATTATTCCCATTTTATATGTGGAGACTCAGAGAGCTGACGGGAATTGTCCCCGATTATGGAGCTGACTCAGAAATGTTGGAGCTTGGATTTGAACTTGTCTCTGAGTCTAGAATCTAGTGTTCTTTCCCCTTCACCATATGGTCTGCAGCTGGTGAGAAGAACAAGGACAACACCTTAAGGGCAAAGCCACAAGTGAAAGTGAAGCTGTTCGCTAGGGCCTTTTAACCCCTCCTAAGCCAATGGACAGCTGGTGCAGAAGAGGGCTGGCTCACCTCATTATCCTGGTGATTTATTTCGCTGATATTTGATTGCTGTAGCAGCACTGCTAAGAGTCTGTGAGGAGAAAAAAATCAAACAGGAAATGATAGTCAACACACTGCGGGAAAAAACTGGGTCATGTGCTTTCAGAAGCTGTGTACAAAGGTGGCGCTGGGAACATAATTGAGTTAAAAGCAAACCCAGGGAGTGTTTCTCTGCTTTCTGATAGGAGACCAGGGCCCCGTCTGTGTACTTAGAAGCAAGGGTGTGGGCTGTGGAGGCCATGATGAGAATAGGGTTAGGCTATGGATTGTGTGATGGGAAAACCAGTGGCCTGGCACATGTGGGTGATCCAGCCACAGAGGCCAAGCCACCAGACTCTCGCTTTATAGCAAGTTTTATGTAATAGATTTTCAGTTTCACGTGCAATCATCTTTCAAAAAATTATATTATGTTATGGAAATGCTTGTTTTATTCCATAAATTAAAAATAAAATTCATAAAAAATTAAAAAAAAATTTTAAAATGGCAACCTTGAAGTCTTCCTGGATTCTTCTCTCTGACATTCAATCAGCTTTTTGTCAAGTCTCATGATTCTACTTCCACATCTTTCATATCTACACCTTTCTCTTCATTCGAAAGGCCACTATCCAAGGATCATAAAATCACTGGTTTATTTGGCCTCTCAAGGCTTGGGTTAAAGCAAATGCCTGCGTTTGAAAATTTCTAGAAAATTTGGAACTCAGGGAAATGATACAATCATGAGCTTTGTTGTTAAGCTTTATTGCAAGCAGGCAAACTCATACACTACTTGGCAATATAAATTAATAGCTTTGTCCCTGTATGCCAGACACTCACCTCAGCCTGAGGGGAAGAAATATGTGTTGGGGAGGGAACATATCAAGGTTGGGGTTTAGATGACAAGATTACATACCCAAAGAATGGGCTTGGTTGAGAATAGGTGATGGGTTTACCAGATGTAGGAGGGGATATTCCATGTCAGATCCACATGTGGTAGAAAGGATCTTGGGGTCCCTTACTAATATACCAGGCTTGGGGGAACTTAGGTAGGGGGAGTTTCTTTAACGGAACCACAAACTGGTGGGAGGATCTACCATTAGCTAAAGGCAGCAGGAGAATGATTCAAGGCCCCTGCAGAAGGTCAAGATTTCATCCAATCAAAAAGCTTCAGGCCTTATCCACCTGTCACAGAGTTAATAGTGAAAAAATTCAAGTCTGTTTTGACTACATGTTTCCGTGGGCATTAGGACCACTTAACCTTAAGTGACTCATATTGGAGTCCTATCATTATAAATGTATTCTCAAACAATGACGTCAAACAAGTTTATAATGATCCCAATCATGGAGTTAGAACTGACCATGGAGGTAAATTTAGTATAACTTTTTCATTTTACGGATGTTGTTGTTTGGTTTTCATTCTCAAAGTGGATCAGTGACATCAGGAGAGTGATGCATGTGAAATGGATTTAAGTGAGGCATGGCTGTGCAAAGTCATCAGCCTCACTATCTCCTTCAGAGTCATCAGAGCCCAATGGCAAGACATAGGTCAAGACAACTGATGATGGCCCTGGACACAGTGGATGACCTTGGAGGAGAGTGAGGGCCCGAAAGGGTAAAGGCCTTGCTCAAAGTTACTCAGGTAGGAAGTGGCAGAGCCGGGATTGGACTCAGGTCTTCTGACTACAAATTTAGGTTTCTTTTCACTGTTTCACTCCATTTAATAACGCTGGAGAATACAGGCATTATTCCTGTTACCTCATACATGCTTGGTGAGTGTTCTACCATTTCTACTCATTCTACTTGATGCTGGCAAAACTAGTATAATAGCTTATTGCATTTCTCCCTGGTTCTCATCTCTCTGCCATTGCTAAACCATCTTTCAAAGCTGTCAAGTTAATCATCTTTAGACAAAGTTGTAGCCATATCACTCCCCTAATCAAAAGACTCTAGTAGCTCTTCCTGTTGCCTTAGAGATAAAATAGACATTTCTCTTCTTGGCATGTAGGACCCTCCACAATCTGGGGCCCAGCTCCAATCTGGCTCCAGTCTACTTTTCTGCCTTATTTCATATTATTCCCCTACAAACACCATTTGCCAAACTTGACTGCTAGCTGTTCCCTAAGTTCAGCGTCCCATCTCCTGATTCTGGGCGTTCAGACAAGTGGTGTCTCATGCCTGGAGTGTACCTCCTCTTCACTTCTGCCTCTTAGAATTGTGGGAATGCTCTAAAGCTCAATAGTAGCAGAGCTAACATTTATACAGTGTTTTAAGTTTGCAAAATGCTCTACATATTTCATTTGATCTTGCAACAACTCTGCTTGAGTGCCACCCTCTCTGTGACATCTTTTCTGATCTGCCCCACTGAAGTACAGTTAGTGAAACATTACAACTTCCAGTTCACAGATTCAGGTCAACAGCTGCTGTTTCCGCACCTTGGGTTTGAATATGGGAGGGAGCTTAGGAGGCCACGTTCTTTCCTAATCACTGTCCAATGTTGAATCTCTGGCTTTGGTCTAATATATGGGCACCCTGGGAGCCTAGAGAATTGGTGATGGGAAAAAGGAGGGGTTTGCCTTGGATTCAGCCTGGGCCCTGCTTTGATGGTAATGAAGGATAAAGTCTGTTCCTCAAAGATGATCAGATAGGCTCTTTGGGGCAGCCCCAGAGCAAAGTAGACTGTTCTGGGGAAAGTCCTAGGATTAGCAAAAATAGATGTGCCCTGGAAAGCTGACACATAACCTTTTTCACGTAAGTCAGACTTAACGTTGGAAGGTCTCATGGGGTTGATGTGCCTCCAGGTATGCTTACTGTGTTTGTAGCCTCTGTTCAGGAGGAACAGCCTTATTCAGCAATTCAATGCCCACGTGTGTAAAGTGTCCAGTATTTCTCAAAGTGTCATGCTGGTATGTTTATGCTAGTATGGCTCAACAGTGTCACTTCTTATGTCTCAGTGCCAACCCTCAGTACCAAGTCATGGCACTTCTCAAACTCTGTTCAGTCTCCAGACCTAAAACATGGTAGGTAGCAAATAAACCCCACAACAGTGCAATTTTTAGACAGCAGGTACAGAGTCAATGATGGGACTTTGTCAGCCGAGTCCTCACTCTCTGTTTTCAGTATAAGGCTATAAATATAGGATCAGAATATCAGGTAGCTATGAGTCCCTCATCTATAAGCATCCTGGCAGTAGCCCATTTCTATTTATCTTTTTGCTCTATCCTCTTTTTCAGGGTCCTGTGACCATGGACTCTAATGATCCCCCAATCTTTGACACACACGCTCCTGAGAAAATAGATGTTATCCAGGGTACAGCTATCAATTATTTCATGAAAAGGAGTCAACATTCTGGTGCCCTTTGCTGTTTCTGTGCAGCAATGCCCTATGCATGACTTTCCTAAGGAATAGATACAAGTAGTACAGACACACAAAAAATGCCTTCTAGGTAGCCAGACTTATTAGAACTATGACAAGGTTTGTCCTGTTCAGTCTCATGTGACTTTCTTGTTACGTTTGAAACACCAGCTCAGAAACTGGGTTCTTCTTGTTTTTTTTATACATCATCCATGGCAGACTCAAAGTGGGAGAAAGTCTGATGCCCTCACTGGGGTATCGGCAATAATTATTGCCTTTGGCTTCCACAACTCAATTTCCTGGCCTTCCTGGCGGTGTTAACATTCTGCTTCATCGTCGTGATTGACCAGTTTTGTGCCACACTAAAAAACAAAACAAACAAAAAAACCAGTCCCCAAGCCTGCTGTCTCATCCTAGCTCTGCCTGGCAGTTACTCATATCACACAGGCAGTTCAAGAATCAACTTTAATGAAACATGCTGTAATAGGCATAGAACTCTATCCATATCTTCAGTAACTGAGCACCCAAATCCCAAATAATGATTTTCTTTCCTTTTAGGTCTAATGAGATAAATGAAAAAAGGAGTAGAACTTTTGGCACATTGGAAGGAAAGACTAGCCTTCTACCCAGAGGGTCCCTAGAAAACTCTTCACAAGAGTCCCTTGGGTTCCTGTTAAAGAGAATCACTGGTCCCTTTCCAATCCCAGCATGTTCAGTGTTGTACAACATGGCCCTAGTCTCTCTGTGGTCTTTAGTTCGTGACATCGCATGCTTTCTTTTACTGATGCCTTTTGAGTGTACCACGTAATGAGCAAGAGAAGCCAGGGTGAGGCTGAACTGTGGAAAGTCTGCAAGAAGGTGGTGAGCCGGAAGTCTTCATAGAGGCCTCAAAGAGTAGAGCTTTGCTCCTTTGATTTGCAAACCCTTTCTTACATTTTCATAAATCATTTCCCCCTGCTTCACTTACATCATGCCTTGATTTGCAGCTTAGCCAAGTGCTTGCATTAGAATTGAAAGGCTCTGATAAGCGGCAGCAGTTGGATGCAGTGAATAAAAATGATACCTAAAGCAAAGAGCTCCTTTGCGGAGTCTCCCTGGGCTCTGGTTTACGAGTTCCTTCACTCTGTGCCTCTATGAAATTCTCTCCAGGTCACTGTTGGGGCTGCTTAAGGGACGACTGATCTTAAAGTGGGTCTGAAATTCCCACCCCAGGAAGGCAAGAAGATCTGAATTTCAGCACAGTCTGCTTATCAGTATCATTTCAGTAAGGATTATTTTCGGTGAACTACTGTGACAATGTGGTTTTTACAGTAAACATGAATCTGGATTTGTAGATGTACCTGTGTGCCCCAAAGGTAGCCTGAGAGCTGGTGTGGTGTCAGGGATCTTCCACTACGGGAAACTGAGGTTTCAGGTTTGATCTTTTGCATGTATTACCTATGTGACTCACCTCTGAGCAAGGATCACTGGTATCACAATAATCATACTAAGTGTAATGTGGAGGTTCTTTACTTGGGGTAGATTATTGGAGGTCTGTGAACTTGGATTGGAAAAATATCACATTTTTATTTCAATATTGTTGATTTCCTTTGTAATTCTATGTATTTCATATTCATTTGAAAACCTTATTCTGAGGAGTCCATAGTTTCCACCAGACGTCCAAAAGGTTCCAAGACACACAGAAAAATGAAGAATCCCTGGGCTAAAGGAAAAAGTAGATTTCAATATGATTCCTCTGTGTCAAGAGAGAACATTGTGGAATGATGTGTGTTAATTAGCTAATGGCTGACTTTGAGTTCCAATTCTGTCTGTACTAGGCCAACCTTCTGCTGTGGTCACTCATAAGTTTAGAATGAATTGTATTGTTGCTGACAAGACTATTCTGACTCTGTATTTACTTATTTATGTACACAATTGTTTCCCCAAGTAGAATGTAAGCTCCTTGAAAGCAGGGACTTTTTTTAGTTTCTAGAACATGCTTAACACAAAGTAGGCATTTGATAAATGCTTGTTGAGTAAATGAATGAATAAAAGCAGGTAAGGAGCCACCTAGTAAGTCTAGTAAGTCAGAGTAGTACACACCCAAACGGTACATTTGAAACTCATCTGCTTAAGATCATTGCTGGGAAGGAGTCTGGTTTTGCAATTTTTTTATTTATTGCCGGGAAAAGCTATTTTTTTAAATCACTCATCAGGAAGGAGTCAGACCCTAACCATGTTTTCTCATGGAGAGCTGTTTGTAGTTCTAACCTATTTTCTAAGCTTCCTCATTTTGGTGAGCTTTGGAGAAATTCTATCTTCCTGTTATTTCTGTGTGTTCCAATGATAACAACTGGCAAACCCTGGGAATAGTCCTGGAATCCCCCTAGTCCTTTTATTTCTTTATGAGAGACTGAAGGAAAGAAGAGAAATCTTTTGATCTCTTTCCAGGGAACCCAGCCAAGTGAGAATCTTGCTTTCTCTCACACCCAGATTCTGGTCTGATTCTGTCCTATCTTTAAGGTTTGGGTCTGAACTGAAGTGGGCATCATATATTTTCACCATTGTGTTATCTCACAGTTAGAGATCAGAGAAGACAGGTAAGAGGTTGGGGTGTGTCCTTGAGGAAAACATAGGTTTTAGAGCTAGAAGGGACCATAAAAGTCCCTTTCCTTTAACCCCATTCCTTTACTTTATAGATGAGGACATTACCAGAGAAGAACTAACTTCTCCAAAGACACACCAGTAGTAAGGAAATAGAGGCAGAGTTTGCATCCAGGGCTTCTAATTCCAAATCCAAAGACTATTTCTATGTTATCCTTCAACAGTAGGAATTAGGGCATGCCTTTAAGGAATGGCTGATCCAATGAATTACTGTCATGCTGGGCTTTGAAGGACTTGTCTAAGATCAGGCCTAGATGACAGGTGAAGGGGCCTAGAACCTAGGGGGGTGAAGTATGGTGATGGCCAGTATTTGACTTGATAACAACAAAAGCTTTTTGCCCAGTCTAGTCCACAAATAGGTTTTTTTTTTATGCCTTCTAACATAAAACTCCATCTTTTTTTTTAAACACTAATATTCTTCAAATGATGCCATCTAACTGAGAAGCAGAATGTAACAACTGCCAAAGAAGAAGGCAATGGAGACGTGGTGAGTTTAAGTAGGCAGCAGCTTATTAGATATTACACCTTCTGTAAAAGAAGTAGCAAGATAGATATCACCAAGGAAATATATGATTAAAAAAGGAGGTGGGTTGGTCAGCTAACAAAGATGAATGATTAAGAGGTGGACAACCTGAGTGAGTATGCACAGAATATGAAAAAGACCTAGAGTAAGGGCCCCAACATGATAATCCTCCTCCAAGGATTTGTTGGAGGACATGGATAGAAAGAGAGTAAGTGTGGCATAGTGGATAAAAGGCTTGCCTTGGAGTCGGGGAGACCTGGGTTTGAGTACTGCCACTGACAAACTGGCTGTGTGACCCTGGATAAGTCACTCAACTTCTTAATGACTCAGACAACTCCCTAATATTATAAGTAACGTGAGTTGCTGATTATTGATGGAGGAAGTTTCTACATGTGGAGGTATCCATCTTGATGAAACAAAGCTCTAGACCCCCTCGTTCCTCCCCACTCCCAACCCATACAAGAATGACATAGGATGAGATGGTAGAAATAGGTCTTGGTCTTCACCACTAGAAGGAATGCCTAAATCAATGATTCGTTGGAGTACATGCATCCCACAAAAGATATCACTTTGGATTGCCCTACCTTGGGGGATGGTATGATCTCTGTCTACTACGGGCAGGACAAAGGGGAAAGAGTAGCAGGAGGTACTTAGGTCAGATATTTGGCAGAACGTATTGAAGATAAGGGAAGATCTTTGACTATAGAGTCTATTCTCTGGGGAGGTAACTATCTTGAATGGATTGGGATTTCCCCAGTGGTATGAGAACAAACTAGGTGACCTCATGGACACTCTTGTCAACAATTCCATCTAAACACGTGTACGTACTTCACATCTGACTCAGCAGTTGCAGCATGTAGTGGCAGGCGCCCATTTTTATCTGCAATGTTCTGTTTGGCACCATTTCTGAGCAGACTCACACAGCCTTCTAGCCATCCCTGGAAGACAGAGGACAAGGTTAAAGAATAAACCAATGACCACATAATACCATAATATGCCTTCTCTCTGTGTCTCTGTTTCTGTCTGTCTCTTTCCGTCTGTCTTTCATTCTCCCTCTGCCTCTGTCTTTCTCTTATCTGTTTCTCATTCTTTTGCTTAGGATTCTTATCTGTAAATATGCCCTGTCTGGTTGCAAAATGCCCTGTTCAAAGGCAATCAATCAATCAGTCATAAGCACTTACTATATGCCAGGCACTGTGCTAAGTGGTGGGGACACAAAAAGAGGCAAAACACAGTCCCTGTCCTCAAAGGGCTTACAATCTAATGGGGCACTAGGAAGCTTCTTTTTAAAGTACTTCTGCTCCAAGCCTGGATACCTTGGCTGAGATAGCAAAACACTGAGGTGGGTTTACCCCTTAGTAATATATCCTCTTACCCTTTAGAATGATGCCATTCATCTATAGTAATCCCTGCTACATTTATCTGAAAGGGTGTGGGTCACTAATCAAGTTATCAATAGATGGAAAGAAACAGATATAAGTTAAAATTTAACCTTTAGTTAGAAAAATACCTCAAGGTCTCTCTACTCTGTTCCAAATCAGGTTCCTGCCTTCTTCCATTCTAGTATAGAGAAGGTAAAAAATGTCAAAGGTTTCATAATTGTATCAGAAAAATGAGTGAATAGATATGTTTTCTGGATGGCAAAAATAGCAGCAATAAAAATACACATTTCCTGTAAGTCAGGCCAACCTATCTGCAAAACAATTTGGAATTGTGATAATAAAGTATCTAAAGTCCCTAGTCTTTGGACCAGAAATCCCTCTGCTAGCAATACCATAGCAAGGAGGTAAATGACAGGAAAAAGAACCCATAGCTGCAAAAATATTAATAAATAACATCACTTTTCATAATAGCAAAGAATTGGCAAAAAATAGATGTCTGTTGATTAGCGTAATAAACAAGTAGTGATACAACAATGTAATGGAATACATTGAGGAATAACAAATGTTAAGAATTCATGTTAAGACTATTAAGAAGCCTAAGAAGACGTGTGACCTAATACCGAGGAAGTAAGGAAAATCAGAAAAATAATATGCATAATGATTACAACAGGGTAAATGGAAAGAGCAACAATAACAATGAAACTGAACACTATTTAATTGTAGTGACAAAGCTCAGGTCCCCAAAAGAGAGAAAATGTATCTCCTCATCTTTGTAGACGTGGAGAATCTGGAGCACAGAACATTGCATATATTATCACTAATTTTTGCTGAATGGGATATATTTGGAAATGAAGATGACATAAAAACAAAAGATGTACATACATCTCCCCCATCTTGGTAAATTTTCATTAAATTACTTTGTCAAACAAATGACCTCATAAAATTGATTAAGAGAAACAAATATAGATAATTAAGAGAACAAACATGAAAGCCCTTTGTTTTGTTTAGAATATGCTTCAAATCTCAAAAATTTTACAGCATTTGAACAGACACAGATCTTGCATATATATTTCATAGTTTGGAATATTTTTGTAAATATTGTAAGTTACTGAAATTCAGTATTTTTTCCAAAAAATCAGAAGCTCACTTGATTTATCTGCATAGTATATAACAGTCTAATCCAAATTTGTTACATATAAATTATTTGCATTATTGCTATCTGGGATAATTTTTCAATCCTCAGCTTACTCAGTTTTCTTTGGCTAGTTAGCATGCTCCTAAGCTTTCTCCCTCTCTCACTTCTGCCCTTTCTCTCCACTCTTAAGTTTTTTTTCCATCCAGCTCCTATAAAATTAGATTTCATTCCCTGAATTAGTTTAAATCAACTATGACTGAGGAGGTAAACCTAGGAATAAAGAGGAGGGGAAGCTGATAAGTGAGGTGCTGAGCTTCAGAGCAAGCGTGGATATAACCTTTCTGTTGGGTTATACAGAGCATGTGCAATATTCTCTATCTGCTGCCAATTTAATATGCAGCACTTTGGGGATCTAGTTTCTAGCCATGCGTAGCTGAGGGTCAAGAGTGACAATGTGGTGATGAAATGTCTTCTGGCTTGCCAAGAAGAAACATAATGACGTAGTAAAAATTGAGCCAGAACAGAGTGTGTTTACAAAAGCTTTGAGTAGGCTACTCCCTCACTCTCTTCTCTGACAATTTTGAGTGAGGGGGATTGGTAGGTGAGGGAGAGCAGGCACTATTCCCTATCTGGTTGCCATGTGGCCATAAACACATGGTACTTCTTTTTGTTGTTGTTGTTTGTTTTTTACTTTATGTGTTTATTCTGTATTGATTGTAGGTGATTGAGTATTCAGAGATGAACTGCATCAGGTAATGGCCCCGGGAGCTTTGAAAGTTAAGAAGAACCATCAGGGATTCAGCAACTGTAGTCAGCAAGACAGGTCACTTGAGCCTATATCTCAATATTCCAATGGCTGCGTCTGGTGAGGACCCAACCCTGAGGAGCAACCTGCTTGACTCAGCCCAGTTGTAAGTCAACCCAGTAACCAAGATACTGCATCCTGCAAGCAAGAAAGCAAATTGTCCATGAATGATGGCACATTTAGAAAAGAGCTTGGTGGAGACTCTGAAAAGATGCAGGAGCTTCAGGGCCGGGGGATACCTATCAGCCATGCATCTTCTCCATAGGACTGCTCTGAGACCACTGTACTTCAAGTCTGAGCCCACTCAATGTCCCAATGGACATCATATGTGTGTCTGTGTAGGAAAGGACAGTATGCCTGCTCATATGGAAGGATATTTCTGTAATCAATTCTTTGATATACCTACTTAGTAGACACCCTTTTATAAAAGCTAATTGGTTCTGGGTAATTGATATTAACTGACTAATCAACAACAGGAGGAGCACATGAGATGGGGACAATGAGCAGTAGTAATAAAAATCCAGCCTTTCAGGAAGATTTCCCTTGAAGGGAAAAGTAGTCAACTATCCTCCGGGGTCTTTGCCTGCCAGTGTATGTGAGAGTTGGGTAAGTGAACCCAGATGGGGTACCACATATGCCATGAATCATATCATACATTGCAGTGTTGAACCAAAAAAAAAAAAAGGCATCTGTGTCAATACTTTCCATTAATGCAAGTAACTGAGAGGTTGGCCATTTTTTTTTTGTTTCTATCTTTAATGTGTTCTATTACTCTGCTGATTTAAAGCTGTGCATTCTCAAAGAACCATAAACTTGAATTCAAGTCTGGTCTCACACTTACTAAATGTGTGACACTGGGCAAGTCATTTAAGCTCTGTCTGCTTCAGTTTCCCCAGCTATTAAAACAGGAATAACAATAGCACCTACCTCACAGGTTTGTTGCGAGAATGAAATGAGATAATATTTGTCACGTGCTTAGTTAGCACGATGCCTGACACATGGTAGATGCTTGATTGAGTCACAGTATGACTTAGTTTGAAAGCTTGATGAATTTGAAATAACACCAATATGGATATTACTGATACTAGTGCAGCTCATGGCCATTCCCCTTCTCTCATCTGGTGTGATTCGTATCTGTATCTTTCTGTATACCACCTATGGAATATCCTTTCGAACAGTGAGACGCCTTCCTCTGGTTATTTTTCTATTTTTTGAGGGGGGAGGGGAGTTAATACAATCTAGAAGCTGCTCATCTGTTGGCCTTTCATTCTTATATATATGACTAGTTCATGTCTTTTCTTTTAGTGTCATGTCCTTGAAAATGTCGTTTAAACTACTGTAGTACAAATGTACAAATCATTGCTGGTAATAGACTACAGTCTCCTCACACTGGCCATATGTCTCTCTCTTGCCTTTTGGGTTGTCTGCAATAATGACACTTCTGAGGAGATGGTATTTCATCTTATATAGTGCTTTAAGGTTAGCACAGCACTTTATAATTATTATCTTATCCTCACAACAACCCGGGGACGTAGATACTATTATTATCCCCATTTTACAGTTGAGGAAATTGAGGCAGACAAGAGTTAAATGACTTGCCCATTAGTAAGCGTCTGAGGCAGGATTTGAATTCAGATCTTCCTGACTCCAGGGCCAGCAGTGTATGCCTCTTTAACCTACAACAATCTGCTTCCTCATTGGATGGTGTACTCCCTCATATTCCTCCTGGCTTTTCCTATTTAAATGCTTCCCTTGGTTTCTGTAGAGGTCCAGCACTTTATCCACTTAGCTACCCCTCAACATTAGGAAAAAAACTTAAAATTTTCTTCATTTGCTGCTTATATAAATCAAAGAAAACTTTCTTACTGCTACACATCCATCATAACTTTAATTCTTTCCCCCTGTATTGCCTCTGACTTCTCTTTTCCTGTGATAGACATAAAGTTATACCTCATAAGTTGCCAGTGATAAGCTGGTGCGCCCACAGGAATCTTGAGTATTAATATTGGCTCCCATCTTCAGCAATAGTTTCACTGTGTCAACTTGACGACCAGAGACAGCATGTATCAAGGGAGTACAACCTAGGAGAAAACATTTAAACACCCCTTTAAAATGTTGCATTTGTTAGATTCATAAGCAATAATTTATTTTATGACATCAGGTCCCCTGGAGACAAATGAATAGGAACAAAACCCCAGCTGTTCAACATCTGTGTCAAGCTTATAAAAGATTTTGGCAAAAGAAAATTGTTGCTGAAGCTTATAAAAGATTTTGGCAAAAGAAAATTGCTGCTGTATCTTGTATAAATTAATTCCCTATTCATCCTTATTTCAGCATATTTTGGGAAGAAAAGCCCCATTAATTAATCAAATTTTAAAATTTGACTAAAAATTCCATACGACAGTCTCATAATGGTCTATGCAAACATTAATTATATAATAATGAAAATAGGAAAAGATATTAAGTAACATTTTGTAGGTAATTTTCTATAACAGACCACATAATCATGGTCAAATGGTTACTTTGGGAGATGAAGACAATTTAAGATCACTGTATGTATTTAATTTGGTGGATCAAAATGCAGATTTGAAGATCTTTTCAACGTGGCCCTTCCCATGCATATGATGACATTATCCAAGGTCTATGAAAGACGTGAATACACAGATGATTCACTGAACATCGATAACATCAAGAGAGGTATAAAACAGGAAGGCATCTTTCAACAAATCAACAAGCATTTATGAATCACTTACCATGTGATATGTTGGAGATAACAAAGACAAACATGAAATAGTCACTATCCTCAAGTTGCTTGTGTTGTATTGGGTAAGATCTAAAACAAATACAAGATAATTTTGGGAAAGGTACTACAAGCATGCAGATAGGCTTCAGGTGGTCTGTGAACTGAGCTTTGAAAAAAACAAGAGCTTCTAAGGGGCAAAGGGGAGGGGGTTGTGCCTTCTGGCATGGGTTTGGGAAGGAGGACTGTCAGTAAAAAGGTACAGCCAAGTTCTCTGGCTCACTGAATGTGGGGAGGGAAGTAATATATAATAAGATGAGGAAAATAAGTTGGGGCCAGGTCATGAAGGGTGTTAAGTTCCAAATGAAGGAGTTTCTATTTGATCCTTAAGGCAATAATGAAATGTTTGAGTGTGTTAGTGAAATGGTCACACGTATGCTTTAGGAAAATCACTTTAGCAGCTAAGCTATTTGGAGGATGAACTGGAGAGGAAAGAGCCTTGAGGTAGGGAGACTAACTAGGAAACCATTGCAATAGTCCAGGAAATAGGCGATGAAGGCCTGAACAGGGGTTAAGGTGGGTGACTATGTGATTGGAGCAAAGGGAATGGATATGAGAGATGTTGGAGAGGGAGAATGTCAAGATTTGATAACTGAATGGATTTGTGCGGTGAGTGCAGTTGAGGATATGAACCTAGCAAACTCAAAGAATAGTGGTGCCTTTGAAAGAAATAGGTAGGTTTGGACAAGAATTGGTTTTTTGGAAAAAGTTCTTTTTGTTGAATGTTGAGACACCTGCAGGATATATAGTTTGAAATGTACAACAGGTAGTTGGTGATGAAGGAATGGAGCTCAAGAGAGTAACTGGTAATGGAGAGGTAGATTGGAGTCACCAGCAATAGAGCTGACAATTAAATCTGTGGGAGCTGATTAGTTTGCCAAATAAGAGAACATAGAAAGAGAAGAGGACCCAAAACAGATCCTTGGGGTATACCCACAGTTAGGTAGCAGAATGTGGATAATTATCTAGCAAAGGAGACTGAGAAGGAGCCTTAGGTAGACAGAAGGAGAACCAGTAGGATGAGAGTGTCACAGAAACCCAGAAAAGAGAGAATTTTCCAGAAGAGAGTCATCAATATTGTCAAATGTTGTAGAGAGAAAAAAAAAAGATGACGGTTGAGAAAAGGCCACGAGGCCTGGAGAGAGCAGATTCAGTTGAGTTATGAGGTCAGAAGCCAAGTTGCAAAGGATTGAGAACAGAGTGAAAGGAGAGGAATGGGAGGAAATGAAATAGACAGCTTTTTTGAAGAGTTTTGAAGACACAGCAGAAGTGACATAGGGTGATATCTTGGGGGCATAGTAGGGTCTAGTGAGGGTTAATTTAAGGATGGAAGAGACTTCAGAGTATTTATAAGCTGCAAGGAAGAAACCAGTAGTTAGTGACTGAATTTTAGAGAAGGCAATGATTAAAAATGTTATTTATGTTAATAGAGAATGGGTTTATTATTTTTAAGCAAATTAATAAATAAGTAAAAATTTATCAGTTTTAGTTTTTAATACAGTAAATATTGTTAGATAAAACCCACATATGGCAAATGCTCTTTGGGGATCCTCAATAATCTTTTTTAAGTGAAAAATAACTATATTTTTCCAAACAAAAATAATGAGAAAAGTGGCAATGTTTTGCATATTTTTGCAAATTTCTTTAATGTCTGGCCTAATAGAAGACAGCTGGTCTTCATTTTTGTTTCCACATTAACTTTATTGTGATATGTTGTTTGCTCAAAGTATATGAAGAAAATCTAGCCTGACACAGACATGTAGTTGGAAAAGAGAGGAGTAGTTTAATAAGCCAAGCTGCAGTTAAATGGAGGGACAGCTTGTAGGTCCTCCTTGGACAGGCAAACAAGGAAGTTGGCAGTTGCAAGAAATATCATGTCATGGAATCCTTGGCCATCTAGCCTTGAGGTGCTCACAGTGAGAACAAGCATAGACCTGCTATAGGACTAGTGGAGGGTGATGGGGCCTTGAGAGTCAGACATGGTTCCAAACCAAGTGAGCATTCTCTCTCCAGAGAGTGGGCTTTCTCATTTCTAAATGATCACTTTATTCTATTTTTCAGTGTTTCTTCTAGTTTTCTGCCATTGTGTTTTTTATTTTCACAGATCAGACAATATACGCTAATCTTTTTTTAAAAAAATGAAACTGCAGTTGAGGCATGTCAGTGATTTAAATCTAGCCCATTTTTCTCTGAGAGGCAGCATGATGTATTGTACAGAGAGTTGGCCTCAGAGTCTGGGTTTGAGACTTATGTATTTCTTATCTTTTTCCCTGTTCACTAGAGTTTTATCTTATCTTTAAAAATTTTTAAAAATAATTTCATTGATATTTTTTGCTTTTCATCAACTACATTTCTTCCCCCATCTATCCCCAAGGGTCTTCCCTTATAATAAAGAATAAGAAAAAGAAACAACAAAATAGGTCTACAAAACCACTTACACGGTTTGATGCTATCTGCAGTATTCATGGTTGTAATTCTAGCTCCTTTGTGTTCTAGAATATCATATTCCAAGACCTCTGCTTCTTTAAGTGGTGACTGCTAAATCTTGTGTGATCATGTCTGTGGCTCCACAGCATTTGAATTATTTCTTTCTGGCTGATTTGCTTTATTTTCTCCCTGACCTAGCAGTTTTCAATTTTGGCTATAATATTCCTGGGAGTTTTCATTTTAAGATTTCTTTCAAGAATTAATTGCTAGATTCTTTCAATTTCCACTTCACTTTGGTCTCTGGTTCTCAGGTATCTGGGCAGTTTTCCTTTATAATTTCTTGAAATATGATGTTTAGACTATTTTTTACCATGGTTTTCAGCTAGTTTAATAATTTTTAAGTTATTTCTCCTTTATCTTGATCTCCCTAATCCTTGATTTTCCAGGTCATATGAGAGATTTAAGATATTCCTTTTTTTTTCTCCCAGTCTTTTGACTTTATTTTATTGTTTCTTGATAGCTCATGGAGTCATTAACTTCCACTTCTGCTTTTTAAGGAATTCTTTTTTTCAGTGAAGTTTCATACCTCTCTCACCATTTGGCCAATTCTGCTTTTTAAGGAGTTCTTTTCTTTAGTATTTTTGTGCCTCTTTTTACCAAGCTGTTAATTCTCTTTTCATAATTTTCTTTCATAATTTTCATTTCTTTCCCCAATTTTTTGTCCTACTACTCTCATTTAATTTTTAAAGTCATTTTTTGCTCTTCTAAAAAAATCTCTTTAGTTTTCCTATGAATTATTTTTGGGCTTGTGTACAATTGGAACTTTTCTTTGCAGCATTGCTTGTAGATGTCTTCAAGTCAATGTCTTCTTCTGAGTTTGTGTCTTGAGCTTCTCTATCACCATAGCAATTTTTGTGGCAACTTTCTTTAAAAAATTGTTCATTTTTCCTGCTTACTTCTTAATTTTGGACCTTATATTAGGGTTGTGCTCTACCCTGCTTTGGAGGGTTGGGTTGGGGAATGACCAGCCTAAGCTTCTGTCTTTTATGTCCTTCTGCTACTTTTACAGCTTGATCTGGGGGTATGTAAGGTTTTGGTGCTTCTAATATGATGAGATCCACAGAGAAGTCTGGTCACTACCTCCTTGGTCTGCACTCTGGCCCTTACCCAGATAGGACTTCTCTTTCCTCATGACTATAACTGCTCCTCTTTACCCTGGATATGTGACTTGGAACTAAGTAACGGACAACAGAGCTGCCAAATGGCATCCAGTCTTGCTTCCAGTGCTAGTTCAGGCATCCTCTTGGATCTTTCTCTGACTAGGTGTTCATTCAGTCCCCTACCTTGTCCCTGGGTGCTACTGTTGACCCACAGCCCATAGAAGTGCCACTTCCACCATACTGCACTCCCAGCCCAGGGTGTGTAGACCTTTCTTTCTGTCTTCCTATGGTTTCCTAGGCTAGAAAAATGATTCACTGTGATTTTTTCTTGGCTTTCCAACTAATAATTCTGTTTGATATTTTCTGTGGTCATTTTGTAGAGGAGGTTTTGGGAGAGATTTGGCAGTTGTGACCTTTCATTCCACCATCTTAATTCTGCCTCTCTGATCACTATTTCTGAATGGGGAAAAGAGGTCCCCATGTTTTATATCCAACACTTGAATTCCTTTTGACCACCAATTCCAGAATGAACATGCATAGCAAACAGCAAAGAAATCTATTTATTGAAGCTGATTGAAAAAAAAAATCTTAGAAAGCAGATGAAGTATTCATATGATAATATAAACCAGGTAACACACAGAGTAAACGAACTCTCCCTATGGGAATGAAATAATCAATCTCAGCTGAGAGAGAGTCCCAGCCTCTCACCCAAAGGGTAAATTTTTTCTTAAGACTTTAGTTTAGCAAGCTGTAGATAGAGACATGATAGAGACTGCCAATTCCTCTCATGTTGGCTTATTCTCAAAGTCTTTCTCTCCTTTTAGTGACCTCAAGAGAGGTAGGCATTGAGGGTCTTCTCCTCAAATCCAGAAGCCAGAAGAAGCCCATGATCTCACTTCTCTCTGGCTCCCATCAACTCTACCATCCCTTGCTGTAGACACAGGACATTGATCCAAAGTAAGGAGGCCAGAGTCCCATATGATTTCCTTTTGAGCCAAGAATTACACATTGATTAAGTACTAGACACTGTGCTAAGGGCTGGGGATAAAAAGGAAAAAGGGAAAAAGTCCTTGACCACAAGGAGCTTATAGTCTAGTGGGGGTAGGCAATATATACAGATAAGCATTTAAATACGCACATATGGTACATCCAAAGTAGATACAAGATAATCTCAGAGGGGAAGGCACTAGAAGCTAGGGAAAGGATAGTGGGGTTGATGGGACCTGGAAAGGCCCCTGTAAAAGGTGGTACTTAAGACTGAGATTTGAAGGAAGCCAGGGAATTTGAGAGGTGAAGACATGATTTCTGGGTAATTTAATCATTTTATTAATAATGCCAGCATTTTAATAAATGGATGGTCATTTGGTTGTCTCTCTTTTAGACCAAAGACAATCATGGTGGCAGGCTCATGGCTTATATGCCCATTGGAAGAGGGGTGTTACTGGGGGTGACAATCAACTCTGATTATTTAACAATTAATGAGAGAATGAATATTACAATTAGGGGCTGAACCTATTCAAATGAATTTTGACTTATCATTTACTTCTAAGTTACACTCCCCCCCAATGCCTTGGGCAATCTATTCAAATAACTTATCCCCACTCAAACCTGAGTAGAGCGCAATGAATTCCCTACCTGGATGGGGTCTGAACAAGAAAGTTAGTCTAATCTCATTATCAGCAATGCCTTTCAAGAGACTGAACTTTTGAAATCTGGACTTTAGAAAATGGGGGATCTCTAGATCTCCCCAAATCATTGGTTATTAGTAATCATTTCTCTCAATTGGGAGGATAGGAAAATTTTATATTTGCTCCTAGATGTAACAGGTAACAAACTGTAATTTACTGAGCTGAGGAATGATGTAGTCAGATTTAGTGCTTAAGTAAATCACTTGGGCAGCTACATGGAGAATGGATTGGAACAGGCAACAATTTGGCAAAGAAACTAATTAGGAGGTTATTGAAATAGTATAGGTGAGAAGTAATGAAGTTATGAACTAGCATGCTGGCTGTGTGAATGGAAGGCCAGTGATGTGTACGATGAATGTTGTAGAGTAAACATGACAAGATTTAACATCTGGGTGAATGAGTTCAGTAAACGAAAGTAAGAAATTAAGGATGATGTTGAGTATGTGAACCTGGGTGACTAAAAAGATGGTGGTACCCTTAATATCAATGGTGAAATTCAGAGAATTGGTGGATTTAGGGGCAAAAATAAAGAGTTACATTCTAGACCTTTTGAATTTGAGATGCTTCTGGGAAATCTAGTTCAAAATGTCCAACGTGCAGTTGGAATTTAGGAAAGACTAGGGCTGCCTCTAGACAGATCTGAGAGTCATCTGCATAGAGATGTTAATCAAACCCATCGGAGCTGATGAGATCACTAAATGAGAAAGTACAGAGAGAAAAGAGGACCTAGGAGAGAGTCTTGGGCTATGACCAATACTACAGGTCCCCTTACCCCCATGCTGTGCTTGCAGTTGGGCTGGCTATGGCCCATCACATCTATTTTGCAAATTAAGAAACTATCTACTTCAGGCATAATATGAAAGTTGTAGAAGATTTGGATATGGCCTAGTGTCCTGCAGAGAGAGCAAAGCAAGCAAGATAATCCTTGTTTCTTCCTCGTAGAACAGCTTGTCAGATATCATGTCATTAGTATGGCTTACTTTAGAAGGCTGTCCCAAAAAGGCAAAATTAACGTTTCTTAGGACGATGATGAATAAGCATCTTACCTTCTCTGTCACAGCATTCTAGAATCGAAGGGTCTTCCCGAATCACCGCAGTCAGTGTGTTGACATCTCCATTTTCTGCTGCCTGGTAAACCAGGGTCAGGTCAGTTTCCTCAGCTGAGTCACCTTAATGAATTAGAGACAATGGCTAGACTGTAGCCGCTAGAGCATATGAAGTTTCTTCACTGTGACAAATTACACACAAACAAATAATGATAATAAAAATGGCTCTTTTTGAAGTACTGAAGACTCAGAAAGCTCTGTAATGATCCAGTGAAGTATACTAATCATGCATTTCATAGTCTCTACAATTTCCTTGCATAATATGCCGTTGATCACCAAATTCAGGCCTTAAGAATAATTAACACTTATACAATTTCTAGTGACAATGGCTTGGTTCTGAGTTGCCATTATAAACTGATCCGTTTTCCACAAACAAATCTCCACGACTCCGTCATTTATCTGACACTTCATCGTGACATAGTGTTGGCTGCCTCTATGTAGATTTCATCCATGGGGGATCTTTTGTTTCCAGTCTTGGATCTTTGCTCTTTCATAGGTTGCATCTTCAGGTAAGTGACTTTTGATCACAAGAAATAAATAAAATAGCATCTACCTATTACCAGCCTTTCCTGTTGCTCAGTGAAGGAATGTCAGCTTTCCCCAGAAATATTCTGTGAATTTTAATCTGTTTATTATTTATTCTAAAAAGCTTTATCAATCTTCTTCCTCTTTTTTTTTTTAACAAGGAAGTGTTAATCTTTCTATAACTGCCTGCATGTGATGGGCTCAATATTTTGTTAATATTATGTGGGTTTTTATTAGGCTACTTTCCAAATCTATTATAATCTCTTTTACAATATTGAAAGTATACCTTAAGACTGGTATTGCATAGGACTCAGGGATGGGGAACCTGTGGCCTTGAGGCTATACATGGCCTTCTAGGTCCTTGGGTGTGGCCTTTTGACTGGGTCCAGGTTTTATAGAACAAATCCTTTTTTTAAGGGGATTTGTTCTGTGAAGTTTGGATGCAAAGATAGAGACAGTCTCTATCTCTCCTCTCTCTTTCTCTCTCCAGTGCAATCCAGAGGTGAAGGTTCTGTTCGCTCAAAACATGGTCATCATGAAGTAAATTAGGTGGAGGGAAGTATTATCTTTTCCCTCCCTTTAGGCCCTGTGATCCCAAGAAATGGGCTTGGGACTTCAGATTTTAGTCTGTTTTGGTTTTCCTTTTCAGGAAAACACGTACATACACACATATACACACACACATATGTGTGTGTGTGTGTGTGTGTGTGTGTGTGTATAGTGGAGTCTGAGCCATGGTGATTCTGGAGCCAGGCTTCCAGGTTGCATGTTGCTACCACATCAGCAGAGAAGCCCTGGGTGTCAGAACCTGAGCCCAGGTTCTGGGATTCCATCTCCTCACATAGAACTCTAAAGGACAAATAAAATAGACCCCAATCTCAAGCCCATTTATTGAGACCATAGAGTTTGAGTGGAAGGGGAGCCAGCTTAGGGGCCCCTGCTGTAGATGAGAAAAGGACCTTCATCTGTGGATGCTGAAGCCATCTCATTCTGTTAGTTTTAAAGATGCAGACTGGTCAGTGGAAAGAGACTGCTCCTCCCCTCGTGGAAACACAGGACGTCTTCTCCCAGAGGCAGGTCTCTGCCCTCTCCCATATGGGTGCCTCTATCTTAGGTGATTTGGAAGTGCACCAGAGCTGAGTTAAACTGATACCTGGTTAAATCTTCTATTTCCAGTTGTGTTATGAGCTAGTCCTGGCACATAATGAAGATATTTCTGTGTTCAGTCCATTTCATGGGCAATCGTGGTTTGCTCACTTTAGCACTCAGTGCCATCTGCACTAAAGTGTTTCCAGCAAAGGAGAGGCAGGGGTGGTAGTATTGATATTTCTGATTCGTTCTAGTATAGCCCCCTCCTCTAGTGTTACCAGAACATGAGGCATTATCGCTTGTTGCTTTGTTCTCTGTGTCAAGCTGATCATCGTGGCAGTTTCAAGTAGGGCCAATGTGTTCCCTATGCTAGCTGTCTGTTTCTTAGATTCTTAGAAGCAGTTGCATCACGCTGACTGGGGTGCTAATCCAATTGATGGTGTTGCCAGAACCCAAATTGCGAGTGTTTCAGGATTTCTATAGGGCTTTCACAACTACCATAACGGTCGTAGGTCATACTAAGTTCCCAATGTACATCACCCTCAATTGCATTTCCCTACTTTGCCATTACAATCACTTCACCCCCATAGCATAGATGATGGAATGAACTTTAAGGGGGTTATTGTTATTATTACTGAAATCATCCCTCCCAAAGACATTTGCCTTTTGACTTTTAGAAGACCTAAAAGTCCCTAGAAGCCCAAGGATTCTTTCTGTAATGATGGAGCCATACTTAGTGACAACTGGTGGGAGAGATACTTTTGGGCAGGAGGACCTAGCCAAGATAACATTAAAATCTCATCATGGGGCAGACAGTTTCTCTACTTTCTCATTCAATTTTTTTTCCTTTTGTTTTTAAACTTAACAGTCATCCATAATCAAGGAAAACAAAATGAGTATTGTATGAGAAACTGTAAATTTCTGTTACATAAGCTAGTTTTTTATTTTTTAAAAAGTAAATATTAAAATGAGCACAATAGTAATAGAATTGCTCTGTTTGTGGCCCCTTATCAACTTCTTTTCATTTTCTTCAGCATACTTTTAAAATGTTTTATTGATAACCATTTCTCTTTTTTTGGACATCTCTACCACTACACAGTAATTCACCATCCCCTGTTCCCATCTCTGTAGATGCCCTCCCTCATGACAAATAAACCCAGTTGGCCATTTTGAAAGTGCTTGTCTCATTCTGCACATCTAGTCCATCATGTCTTTGCCAAAGACATGTGAAATGCTTCCTCATTTGTCCTTTGAAGTCATAATCGGTCATTGAATCAATGAGACTGCTGTATCACCCTGCCTTCTCATCAGGCTGGTCCCAATGCTTAGATCACACTGAAGAAACTGTTTAATGAGCTGAAGATGTTGAACTTAGTAATTGGGATATGATCTTTGCTCTGTAGACCTTTGGATTGGTTTTGACCTTGAAGATATCTATACTGAGCATTATTCTTCCAGCTGGTCTCCCTAAGAATATGCTGACCTTGGGGACCCAGTTTTCTGCCTTGGTCTCAGAAGACTATTTTCAGGCTAGTTTTTGGTCTGAGTCTTCTGCAGTTTTATTGTAGGTCCTTAAAGCTGTGCTAACTCTCTAAAGTTTCTGTGTGTGCTCTTCAGGCGGTCATTGCAATACCACAGCTAACTGAGTGTCTCAGGGATTTCTAATAGCATTTCTAGAATATTAGAAAAGTCTCCCAGGGAATCGAAAGTATAATAAAATTAATTTTAAACAGGGTAATCCATAACATCACTAGAGGCATCATGGTAAGGTGGTCTGTGTTCTAGTCTTGGTTTGGTGACTGTCTAGCTCTATGACCTTAAGCAAGTCATTTCACTTTTCTAGAAATGAGTAAGTTGGGTCAAGATGATTGCTAAGGTCCTTCTGGTTCTAAAAACTTTATGACCCTGTGCTTCTAGCTTTCCCTCATTTCAATTCCAGCCTTAAGATTCAAATGTCCTCCAATAACTTAAAAATAATATATTTCCACATGTTATCTCCCTATATGAAATTTATATTATGTAATATGAAAAACTATATATTTCTGTATGTGTCCAGTAATAATAATTGTCATTTAAGTTTTGAAAATGTAATTTTAAGTAATACAAATATACATTATCTCATAGGATTCTAATAAGGACCCTGTGAGGTAAGTACTAAAAGCATTATCACAATAGCAATAGTAAGCATTTATATAGCGCTTTAAGGTTTGCTAAGCACTTTACAAATATATGGTGTTCCAAAAGTCTTGCTGTAGTAAACTACAAGACTTTTGGAACATCTTGTATTATCTCATTTGTTTCTTACAACAGCCCAGTGAGGTAAGTGCTATTATTATCATTCCCATTTTACAGATGAGGAAACAAAGGTAGACAAGTTAAGTGACTTGGCCAGAGTCACACAGCCAGTAAGTGTGTGAGGTAGAATTTAAATTCAGGACTACCTAACTTCAGCATTCTAGGCATAGATGAATAAACTGATGATCAGAGAGGTTAAATGATTTGTCCATGGGCACTCAGCTAGTAAGTTTTGACGGTAGGATTCAAATCCAGATCTTTTCTGACTCCAAGTTCAATGTTCTTTCAATTCAACTAGGTGTGAGAGATGATCTCTCAGAAGTGAAGCCTCCTTAGCGGATCGATCAGTGGTTCTTGTTAATACTTCTTGATTGTTGCTTTCAAACCCCCCCCCCCCCACCTCAGACCCTGTTTTTAAATGCTTAACAGAAAGAATAGCCCTGACCTCAACCTGAACTGCTTGCCCTTGAAAAGCTTCCCGCCTTCTCTTGTCTCTGGGATAAGGAGAAGGGGGTTAGGGAAGGGAAATTGCAGTAAGTTTCGGTTTCCTAGAAATCACCTAAACCTATAGGAATTTGGCCCTAAACCGCCTCCTGATTGCCACACCACTGTCACATCAGCATTAGGTTTACTAAATAAGGACATGTATGTTTGGATTGGCTATGCCCTGTCTCCTTGTTCTTTGTCTTTGAATTTTTGCGCCTAGAATGTAAGTCTGCCTCCCAGCTAAGGGGAATGGGAAGATTTTTGTGCCTAAGAATGTAAGCCTGCCTCCCTACCAATAGGATTAAGGGATAGTGGTGGGTGAAGGTTTGTTTGCATTAGGGTATATAATCTCATTTTGCTTTCTGTGCCTCGCCTCTCTCCTGCTAGAAGTGTAACCTGAGGAGCAGATGCCCCTTCTCCTGAGATTGTAATAAAAAGTAACTTTTGCTTCCACCTTGAAAAGTCTCTGAGTTTGAGAGTCACTATCTTTTCTTCCTCAGTATACAAAGAAAAGGGCCAGCTGTTATGAACCTTAAACAAAATAAAACAAACACTCCCCTGCCGTAATATTGTTTAAGATGATGCACAATCAGGAGAAAAATAAAAATAAAAACCAATCTCAATGCATTTTTTGTTCCAATCATTAAAGTGAGGGTTGGTGGGCTGCATCTTGTTATGATGATCTGAAATAAATGATTTAAAGGGCAAAAATAACAAAAATCTGAAGAAGATGTGCCAGAGGAAGGCCACGGTCAGAGTAACCCATCTTTCTGCTGGACCCCAGTGTGTTGTCATAGTTGTATTGTATTTGAAAAATCAGTGGCCAAAAAAAGAGGAAAGCAATTCTTTCTAAAGGCTGTCTCTTTTAGCTACCCAGGATAACAGAAAAACAAGCTTCCTACCACACTGAGTAATGACAGCTGCTCCCAGAGGAGAGCAACCTGTTTTCTGAAGCTTCTGAAATGGAGCCCAGCCCACTCGACCCCCTAATATTTGTTTGCATTAGCTCCCCAACACATTTATAATTCAGCATCACTCCCTACGTTTGTCTTCCTTTTCCTAGGATCATAGTTTGCTCTAAAGCCAAGCTACCATGGAGACTGGATCAACTTCCATCCTGATAAAGGTTAGTCTGTCACATTTTGAGCTGTGATGGTTTGATAATTCCTGACAACAAATGATTGCAGAGCTCTCTTTGAGCTCCCTTCTACATAGAGGACCATTTGCATTCCATCCTGTTAAAATAAGCATTGAACCTCTTGGTTCATTCATATGTAGCATTTGATCCATATTTTCTTTTATTTAAAAAAAATCAATTCATTCTGCAAATATTTATTTAGTTCCAGGCATTGTATGAGAGGCTAGATTACAAAGACAAAAATGAGACAATCCTTGTCTTCAAAGAGTCTATACAGGTAAGAAAATGCAACGTGAATAGAAAAGACATTTTGATAGAAGAGGTGGGAGCTCTGAGCTAAGAGGGAAGGTAAAAGGGAGAGTATGGTATGTATACAGAGGTGAGAGATGTTTCTGCAAGTGTATGGAGATGGGATACTGAATGTCATGAATGGGGAAGAGTGAGTAGGCCAGGTTAGCTGGAATTTGGCATGAGAAAAGAATAAATAAGCCTGGAAAGGTAAACTAAAGCCAGATTATAAAGCATTTTAAATGCCAGAAGAGTTTAAATTTTATCCTAGGGGCAAGAGGGAGCCACTGAAGCTTCTCGAACAGAAGAATGACATAGACCTGAACTTTAGGAATATCAATTTGGCAGCTTGTGTGGATGATGAATTAGAGGAGGAAGAGAAGAGAGAAGGACAAACACAGCTTAGGAAGAAAGGTTTGTAGATGGAAATGTGTGTGGAAGAAACCTTTGAGCTTGAGTCCTAACTTTATCACTAAATCATAGTTACCCTTTCTAAACAAGTTACCCAGCACCGCTAGAGCTACTGATAACTTGATTATAATTTCAAGTAGTTTCTGCTTAGCCTACCAGTGCACTACTCCTCAAGATGGGAGGTCAACTCTTATGGACCCCCAGTTTGGTTAAGAGTAAACTTGGAAAGTAATTGGGGTCTAACTATTGTTCAAATATTCTGAAGAGAGTCTGAGGATTGTAGGAGTGTGTGGAAGCCAGCTTCTATTGACTCTGTAGTATCTATTGTTAAATTTTCAGAGTGAGCATTTACACTGCAAATATTTATAAGTACTGCAAATCAGGGCTTGATTTATTGTTTTGTTGATTGCCTAGACTTAAGAAAGTGATGGAGAAAAGGTTAATGAAGCATATTAAACATAAAAGTGTGGCAGGATTTTAGAAAGCTGGCTGTTAAACATTTACCAGCATGCCCCCAGGATAAGCTGCTTAATCACCCACTAGTTAACTAAAAATCTATCAGAAATCAAGTCAAAATAAAGTCAAGTTAACAAATATTTAAATGCCCACTGTGTGCAAAGTACTGCAGTACTTTGCAATGGGCATTGTGGGACATTCAAATTTGAGACATGACATAGTTGTTACTCTCATGGAGCCTAGTGGAGGAAAAAGACACATACACAAAAACCTGCAATATATAATAATACCTAAGTGCATCTGATGCTCTGCTAAAAAGTCTTCTTCTGATTCCTCATTGTGGACCAACGATGATCCTGAGTTCTGAAAGGCTAAGGCAAAAAGAGAAGTCTATGGTGATATGGAAAACATTCCCAATAAGTTCTTGAGATAGGAAATTGCCTATCTCACCTCATAGAACTCTGTTTATTATTTAGTATTATTTTATAACTTATTTATTTGTTATACCATTTATAAAATATATTTATATGCAATATAGCATACATGCGCAGCATTTATATTTATTATAGTATATTATTATGTTTATATGTAACAGTTATATTTATATGCAATGTACTATATGTAATATAATATTAATATAGTGTTTGTGATATAATATTTTTGTTATAATAAAGATAAATAAAATAATACAATAAAGACAAATAAATATAAAATATTCAATAATACAATATAAACATTTTATTGATATGTTAATAATATAAACAAATATAAATATAACATAATGTAATAAGAGGAAATTAAAAATTCTCATGACAATGGTAACTTCTGTTGAGTTGGAAAGGACCAGTCACAGACTTTGTGTCAGTTGTCTAAACAGCAGCATCACTAAGTTTGGAAAGCCTCACTTTTGAAACTGGCCAATCAATGGGTAATAAATATTTTTAGTTATGCTAACTCATGAAGATTACCTGCTAGAGTAGTAGAAGATGAGTGGGTCTTTGAAGGTACAAATGACCCTGCAACGGGTTTAAATGTCAGTAACAAGTCAAGCAAGCAAGCATTTATTGAGCATCTACTATGTGCTAGGCACTGTGCTAAGTGCTGGGTATACAAAGAAAGGCAAAAAACAATTCCTGCCCTCACAGAGCTCACAGTCTAACGGGGGAGACAATGTGCAGACAACTATGTACAAACCAGCTATATACAGGATAAACTGGAGATAATGTCAGAGAGAAAGGCTTCTTGTAGAAGGAGGGGACGAAAGCCAGGAAAGCCAGGATTGGAGATGAGGAGGAAGAGAATGTCAGGCAAGGGAGATAACCAGCAAAAATGCCTGTGGTTAGGAAATGGTGTATCTTGTGCTAGCAACAGCAAGCCAGGAGGACACTGTCACAGATCTCAGATTATGGTGGGGAGTAAGATATGAGAAGACTAGAAAGGTCGGAAGGGCTTTAAAAGTCAAACAGGATTTTATATTTGGTCTTGGAGGTAATAGGGACCCACAGGGGGGTTATTGATTAGGGGGATGACATAGTCTGATCCGGCCTTACGATCACTTTTGACAGCTGATAGCAGGACATCTTGGAGTGAGGAGAGAGGAGGCAGATAGATTAACCAGTAGGTTATTGTAATAGTCAAAAAGTGAGGTGCTAAGGGCCCACAGTGGCATAGTTACAGTGTCAGAGGAGAGAAGGGGGCATATGAGAGATATGGCAAAGGAAGAAATGAGAGGATCTTCTGTTACCTTTGATCATAGGTTTTATAGCTGGAAAGGGACTTAGAAATTAACTAAGTTCACACTTTCATGTAACATATGAAGAAACTCAGGGATAGAGACCAGAAGTGACTTGTTCAAGATTACACAACAAATAATCATTCAAGCCAGGATTTGAACCCAGACTCCAAGCCCAGCGCTCTTTCCAATGCATCACAAATAGCTGGGTGTATTAAAAATGTGTATTAAAATTGGTTGGAGGAACTGGGGATGCTTAGTTTGGAGATGATTTGGAGAGACCAGTTAGTGATCATCCAATCTCTGAAGGACTGTGATGTGGAAGAGGATTAGTCTTCTCCTACTTGGCCGTAGAAGGAAGAACTTGGAGCACCTAGTGGAATTTCAGAGGGACAGATTTAGGCTTAATGAAGGAAAAACTTCATAACAATTAGAACTGTCCAGAAGTGGACTTTCTGCAGGGGCAGTGAGTTCTCCCTCACTGGAGCGGGGTTGAAGCAAAGATTGGCTACATTGTGGAGGCAACTTTTGGCCAGGTACTGGTTGGATTGCATCCCTGATCCATTAGATGAAGAAGCCCTGGGAAAACTCAAACCCCTTGAGAAAGAAGCTGAGTCCTCTGTCAGAATAACACCAAGCTGTAGCAGCCCACAGCCCCTTTTCAAAGGGGAAAGAGTGTGAATAGCCTCTTCTTCCTTTTGACTCTTCCCTTTCCCCATTAACATGAACCAGCCCCAGTCCACAATGCCTTGTCTTTCTAGACCCAGAGAAGAACCCTATAAAAACCCAGACTTCACTGGTTAGGGAGAGGATGCTCCATTTCCTCTAGGGACCCACCAGGTGCCCCATTTCATTCCATATTCTTTCTGACTGCCTTTTGTTTTGTGAATGTAAGCTGTTTCTTTTTACTAAACTATTGGTATTCCCAACCTTCCTGAGTCTGTACTAAGACACATAATCTCTCTTTTAGAGGAACCCAACAATGTCCTTCCAAATATGGAGTATTTCTGAATAGGCCAGCTGGTGTTCTAGTTGCCAGGCTTGGAATTTCAAAATCAATTATAAAATTCTCCAAATCTCTCATGGTTTGCATTCCAGGAACAGAAACATAGATCTTGTTACACAATGTGGTAAGGGTCTGCTCCAAATTAATTCTCCTTTTTTTCACATCCTCTGCCTGCTCTCCCTCAAGGTCCTTCCTTCCTCCCCTTGCATTTCATTTACTTTCCTGTCAATGGACATCAGGTGATCATACCAGATTTGCAATATTTGCCTTTTCAGCAAGGAGTAAATCTGGATGCTTCAAATGCATGCTCTGATTGACTCTTCCACCTGGATAAAGAGTTGAAATGCAAAGCCAGCACATCTATGAGTGGAAGCTTTTAAAAAACCATGATGGGGACATCAGCTTGATTTTTTAAGTGTACGTGCCGCATTCATTTAATCCATCAATAAGCTTTTCTTCAGCACTTACTGTGCGCGCTTCTCAGTGCTGGGCATACAAAGTAAAAGGAATGGAGCACTTCCTGCTCTCAAGGGGTTTACAAGGTTTAAAAGAGGAAGACAAAAATAACATGTGTGCTCTGTAAGTATATATATAGAATAAATATAAAGAGAATAGATTAAAATAAATTTGAAGTAGCTAAAATCTACTTTGAGAGGGAGGATACTAGACCTGGGAAGAATCTGGAAACGATTTCCTGTAGAAGGTGGAGCTTGAGTCTCATCTTAAAGGAAGAGAAGAACTTTATGACGGTAAGGAAAGAGTGCATTCCAGGTACAGAGGAGACAGCCAGTGCAAAGGTAAGGAGATGGGAAATGCGGTGTCATCATAGGGCAATGAAGGTCAATTTGTCTGTCTCAAAGACTGTGTGTGCAAATAAAATCGAACGAAGCTGGAAAGGTCAGTTGGAATCAGATTATGAAGGGCTTTAAAAACTAAACTGAGAAGTTTGTATTTTATCCTCAAGTCAGTAGGGAGCCACTGAGAGTTATTGAGTGGGGGAGTCATATGGAAGGGAAACCAATGAAGTGATTGCAATAATCCAGCTGAAAGGTGTTAAGGGCCTGAAAGATGGTGTCCATGTGAATGAAAAAAAGGGGACCAGTGGAAGAGGGGTTGTGAGGAATGCCATTTGTTTTCTGACTGAAGTTCTGAATGAATTTTACTGATGAAAGGAAGTCAAGATATTTGAGGCATAACAATGTGGGATTTAGGATTGCTGGTCACCCTTGAATTTTTACTTTTCTCCTTTCTTACCTGTTTGTTACCCTGGCAGTGGAGGGCAGAAACACCTCTTCAACATCTCTCAGCTCATCTATGAAGGCAGCATGGCACCCCCAATTTCCACTGCTCCCCATGAGAGGTTCATTCTGACTCCAAAAGATTCTGCAGCAAACCTGGGTCTGATGGGACCAGCCCCATGGCTGTATGATTTCAGCGTGGTCTAAGCCTTGTTTCCCCAGTTACTCCCTGATGCCTAAAATCCACTCATCTACCAACCTCCTCTTTAGCCTTAGCACCAATGTTTGAATTGACTTTTGGTTTTTTTTACAATGAGAGGTTTTAAGATTCAAAGTCCAAATTAACTTAATTCACATTAAGATGTAAATTACTAATACCAGATTATTTCTTGGGAGCAAAATAAGGAAGGGGGCCAGAGGAAAAAATATGTTACTATTGAAAGGATAAGAGTATGCAAAAAGAGAGGAAGCCAGAAGATAAACTTGGTCTATTTCACAATATCTTAATCATTTGAGTATAACTTTCCTGGAACATTTAGCTAATAATTCACTTTTATATAGCACTTAGAGATTTGCAAGACACTTTCCAAGGGACCCCACCCTGTGAACTAGTTAGATGAATTATTATCCCCTTTTACAAATGAGGAAACTGAAGATCAGAGATGGAATATCATACAGAGATGGAATGCAAATCTGGTCTCTTGACTTTAAAGCTGGGGCCTTTTCCTCTAGGTTGTACTACTTCTAAGGTATCCTGGGTCACTACTTTGGTCTCCTGCTCTGTATGTCTTGATCTAAGTTCCCTCAAAGGCCAACCTAAGTAAAAACCAGTAGTTTGGGAATAAAGAGAATGATAATAGCTGACATTTATGTAGTTAAAAATGAGCTCCTTGACTCAACCTTATATAGTCAATCAATATTAGCCCCATTTTATAGATGAGGTAGCAGACTCTCAGAAGAGTATTTGTCCTAGATCACCTATCTGTCTAGTCTTCACTAGGATTCAAATCTTGGCCTTTTGACCCCAAGTTCAGTTGTTTTTCTGCTGTCTCAATCTACCTCCCATTAAGAAGAGAATTTTTCTGGTTGTCTCTTCTGCATATCATTGAAGAAGAGGCTATTTTGGTAGTGGAAAATTGAAGAAAAAATAAAAAAGAATTCAGACTATAATGAAAAACTCTCTGCTTGTGGTGAAGACAATGTGAGTCAGGGTTTTCTTAGTACAAGATGCCAACAGCCTTTGGAGTCACCCCCACTTCACCAAAGTCGCCTGGAGTCCTGAGAAAGAATAGCTGCCAATGAAATTTTTGATTTGTTCCCCTGGACTTATTCAACCTCTCTCCACATGGTTTGGGGGGAAAAGAGGGAGAAGTGCTGGACTGGGAGTGAAAAGACCTGGCTTCTAGCCCTGGCTCCGCTACTTTTTAGTTGTGTTCCTTGGGGCAATCCATTTCATCTCTCTGCCCTGTAATTCAATAAGTATTTATTAAATGTTGACTAGACACTGGTTTGGTGCTGGAATACAAAGAAAAAAAACCCATTTTATGTAAGGAAAGCACAAATATACAGATATATGCGGCAGGACATTGGGGACCTATATCCCCTATGCCTTCTGATTCCCCAGGGTTTGACTAGCTCCCCTGGAAAGCCAAGCAATGATGACTGAAAAGCTAGCCTCCATTACATCTTAAGAATGGGAGAAGTCCAGGGAGATGAGTGAGATGTGAGGGAGAAGAGCTATAGCAAGGGTGACTTCCTCTGAGAAAGTGAGGGCAAGGTAGGATGAACAGTTTGGAGACCTTTGCATGGAATTTGGCATGAGTTATCCTACACCACCATTATTGCTTCTGCCACTGGGGACAAACCACAAGGGACTGGGCAGTGAAGTGAGTTTTGAGACACGAAGACACTAAATCTGTAACAGTTTTGTGAAAGCCAAATGGAACAGCTACAGAGTAGTTGAACTGAGAACAGAACTGGTGAATCCAGACTTGCATATTCTTTCACTCACACTCCTGTTGGAGACCACTTCGGGAGATATTATTGTTGATTTGTCTATAGTAGAGGAGTGGCCTCAAGCTTGCTTGAATTTTTTGAAGTTGTGCAAAATAAAGTACTACAACTATTGTCTCATTCATAATGTCCAGAGATTTTATTATACCAACTGGTGGTCCTATGAGTTCTGGCCATCAAGGAAAGTCAGTCTTTGTGGAACCATATGGTGATCAAGCAAGGCTTTTTGAGGCAGAAAAAAGACAAGAATTAGGATATCGTAGCTATAATGAACAATGGCAGTGATGAACATGGTTCTCAGTTTCTTATTACCTCAGGAGAAAATCTAGATTACCTTGATCAGGTGTCCATACAGTGTTTGGTGAAATAGCAGGAGGAATGGGTGTGTTCAATTAAGTGGATGAGACTTTTATTGACAAAGACTTTGTACCTTATGAAGATATCAGGATAAATCGTACAGTGATTTTAGATGATCCATTTGATGACTCAGCTGGCATACCAATTCCTTACTGATCACCAGAACCAACCAACGAATAACTAGATAGTGACTGAATAGAAGCAGATGGAGAAATTGATGAGTTCAAAGGGAGATCAGCTGAAGAAACTGAAGAAATAATGGCTAAGGAGGAAAAAAAAAACCCTTAGGTTATTCTTTTAGAAATGGTGGGAAATTTACCAGATGCAGATATTAGACCTCCAGAAAATGTCCCATTTGTGTGCAAGCTGAATCCAACGACCGCAGATGAAGATCTGGAAATAATATTCTCAAGATTTGGGCCCATAAAAAACAGCGACGTTATTCGTGACTGGAAGATGGGAGAGTCAAGGATGAATAAAACTCAGACATCAAACAAAATATGATCTTACGTTAGATGAAGAGGCAGAAGACTCTAACGCAAGTCGCTCACTCTTAAGTAAAAAACATGAGAAGAAAACTCATCACTGCTCTGAACAGTAAAAGATTCTAAGCATTCCAACTGGGAGTGGCATCACAGGGGCTATGAAGAAGAGAATTGTAAGGAGAAGCAAAAGAGTAAAAATGGGGGAGATCTCAAAGCCACAGACACAGGGGATCTTGGGACAGATGTCTACTACAGTAACAGTAAGTCTAAACACTGAACAGAATCCCGTGGAAAAGAAAGGGATAAAAAGAGAGACAAAATCAAAAGTCCAATGAAAGCCAGTGATAATGAAAGACTTAAGTACAGATGAAGGAAGACACATCAGAGAATAGCTTATATATTTTCTCTAGTGTAACTTATGCTAATAAAGGATTTGTACAGACCCAAATCAAAGCACTCAGAGACTATCCTTAAGTTTTACTTGCTTAAGTAAAGTTTTACTTGCTTATGGAAGCACATAGACATTTTCAATTAATACGAAGTATATAGGACAGTGAAAGTATTAATACAAGATTTAAATTTTTTTCTTTGGTATGTTAACTAATTTTTTGTTCTTCACTCATTCAGTTGTGTCCAACTCTCCATGACCCCATGAACCATTGTATGGTAGGCCCTTCTATCCTCTACTATCTCTTGAAATCTGTTCAAGCTCATCTTCTTTGCTTCCATGACACTATCTATCCATCTCATCCTCAGCCATCCCCTTCTCCTTTTGCCTTCAATCTTTCCCAACATCAAGATCTTTTCCAATAAGTCCCATCTTCTCATTATGTGGTCAAAATATTTAAGCTTCAGCTTCAGTATTTGACCTTCCAGTGAATAGTCTGAATTAATTTTTTTTAAGTATTCACTGATTCCATCTCCTTACTGTCCAAGGGACTCTCAAAAGTCTCAACTAATTTAGTTGTTAATAATAATAGTAATAATTTACATAGTGCACACATGCCAGGCATTGTGCTAAGTTCTTTACCATTATTTCATTTGATCCTTACAACAAGCCTGGAGAAGTGGTGCTATTATTAGTCCCATTTTATAGATGAGTAAACTGAGACAAATAAGGTAAAGTGACTTGCCCAGAGTCACACAGCTGGTAAGTGTCTGAGGCCAGATTTGAACTCCAGTCTTCCTGACTCCTTGTCTAGAGCACCATCCACTGTACCACATAAATGGTATGGATATGAAACAAAAGGGAAATAAACAGTTCCTCCCCTTGAGGACTTTACAGTCTTGTGAGAGTGAACATGCACACACATAAACATATACAAAATAAATATAATGCAATTTTGGCAGGATGGAGTAGTGGTTGGAGGGAATCAGGAAGGACCTAATATAGTAGGTAGCAATTGAAGTAAGCTTCGAAGCAAACTAGAGATGCCAAGAATAAAATGAAAATGGAGTGCACTGTAGGCTTGGGAGTGGTAACAGCCTGGATAAAGGCATGGAGGTGGGACATGAAATGTTGTTTCTAAGGAACAGCAACAGTCTAGTTTGGCTGGACCTTAAAGGGTGTGGAGAGGACTACATGTAAAATAGGTCCAGAAAGGTAAGTTGTGAAGAACTTTAAATACCAAACAGGTTATGTCTCTCTTCTGTCAGTTTGAAAGGGCTGATGTAGAGAGGGATACACAAACTCATGAAAGGTCAGTTGAGAAAGTAATCCCAGACACTATTCTCCTGAGCACACAATTCTTTGTGAATGCCCTTGCTGTAAAATCTCAGAAAGTTCCTGGTCTGCTGAATCTTCTCATAAATTGTGAAAAAGTCAGATTGCTAACATCAGAAAAACCTCAGTCCTGTTGCTAGGGACCTGACTATCTCCACTGGAGTGCTGCAGGTGATGAGAAAATGGCTTTAGATGCATCTTCTGAACAGCTATGATTCTCCCAGCTATGTACCCAAGCCATTCTTCTTTGTAGGCCTCTATTATAATTACATTTTGTGTATAATTTTGGCCCATCAAAAAATTAAATAAATATTTTATTCTCATAGCAACCCTGTGAGGTCGGTGCTCTTATTATAACTAATTAATAGTCATTGACATTTATATGGAGCTTACTATGTGCCAGGTGCTATTATTTTCTTCATTTTACAGATGAGAAAATCCAGGTGAACAGGGGTTAAATGTCTTGGCCAGGATCACATGGCAAGTAAGTGTCTGAGGCTAGATTTATACTTAGGTCTTCCTAACTCCAGGCCAACCACTCTATCCACTGTGCCATCTGGCTGCCCCAAGTGCTCAGTGGGGAGAGATAGTAAGAGATTAACTGTTGGCACTTTCCCAGCATGGAGTTTCAGCTCTGTATAGAAGAGAGAATCATTGATTCAATATTTTATAGCATCCCCAAAGTTTAGACAAAGGAGGTGGATCTGGATCAGTCCTAGACAGAAAAAGCTAAACAGCTTCCACCGGAGGGAAGTTTGTAGGTGAACTAGAATTAGTTTTTCCTAGGTGATTGACTCAAGTACTTCCCCTTTCCCATGATTTCTTCCCATAAGCGGGTTTGAAATAAAATCCATCCCCTGAGAGGCAGAGTCAAAGAAGCAACTAGACACTCTAAGGGAAGCCAGAGGAGCTAGGGGAAAGGGGATCCCACTCACAAGATGAGGGTGAGAAAGAGGGAGTAACTTGACCCTTGCTCAGGACTCAGGTACTTACCTTCTATTCTACAGAGCTGTTAGATAAATAAATATAAATATAAACAAAGTAAATATAAGGCAATTTGTTGAGGGGAGGGAAAGAAGAGGCAGTGGTAGGTGTGGAAATCACAAAGGTGCTTGTGCTATGCTTTGAAGGACAGTAGATGGTGATTTCTCTCAGTTTTATCCTATATAAAATGAATGAATCTGGCTAGAGCAATTAATTCAATGAAACAAACAGTTATTAAGTGCCTTCTCTGGGTAAAGCTCTGTTCTGGGAGCTAGAGATATAGAAACTTTAAAAAAAGGACACCTACTTGCTTCAAGTAACTTATATTTACTATAGGACCTTGCATTCTCCTTGGATAACCTCTAAGGTCTCTATATGAATCATATGGCTCCCAGAATATGAATGCTTTACACATACTTACAAAATGAAGAATGACAGTCTAGTACATATTTCACACTGAATTTCTCCGTGGACAATTCATATTTTAGAGAAATTTGCCTGTGTTTGTCCATTTGTGTAATTGTGTTAGGATCTGAATTCTATTTACTACCTTTGCCACCTAAGCTCTCTGACCCTCAGTTTCCTCATCAATAAAATGAGGATCGTAATACTTAACACTACTTAATTCACAGGGTTATTATGAGAAAAGTGCTTCGTAAACCTTAGCCCTGTTACAGTGGCCCAAAATTTTCCCAACAAGTTAAAAAGATTAAGGAGATAACAGAACAACTCTGCCAAGGTACCATTTAGTTTGGGATTTTTCCTGGGTACTAAACCCTGGAGATCTGGAAAAGGCTAACTAATCCATTAGCATAGGGGGAGGCAATTTGTAATAGCTAAGTCAGGGGTGAGGAACCTGTGACTCCAAGGCCACATGTGGCCTTCTAGGTCCTTGAGTGTGGCCTTTTGGTTGAGTCCAAGTTTTATAGAACTAATCCTTTTACTCAGAGGATTTGTTCTGTGAAGTTTGGATTCAATCAAAGGGGTGCATTTGAGGACCTAGAAAGCCACACGTGGCCTCGAGGTCACAGGTTCCCCACCTCTGGAAGGGTTAAGAAAGGGCTATGGTTTTCTCAACTGGAAGATCTGAATCATAGCACATCAGATCTGGAAGAGACCTATTCTAGACCAACACTCTCAGTTGATGGATGAAGAAATGGAAGCCCAGAGAGTAAAGTTACTTGTCCAAGGACACACAGGAAGTTAGTGGTAGAAATGGGTGTAGAACTCAGGTCTCCTGATTCCCAAACCAGAGCTTTTCCTACTGTACTCCGCTGCTGGAAGACAATAAGGGGAAAAACCATGTGACTATCAGGTGTTTTGTTGTTGTTGTTGTTGTTGTTGTTGTTTTGTGTATGTGAGATGATGCTTGAAATTTCTAGTTTTCATGAGGTCAGTAACAATTCCCTAAATTAATGCATAGAAGAAAGCCATGAAATTCCTCACCGGATTGTATAGTTCTCCAATCTAATTTTTGCTGCCAGAAGAAGTTTTTTTAGTTTAAGCAGATTTTCTGTTCTGCGGCTTTCTGATAGTAATGATATGGCTCTTGGTAAGATGAACCAGGAGCTGTATGAATGTTGTGGTAAAAAATCTGAATGTAGAGTAAAAAGACCAGGTTAAGTTGTGGTTTTGCTACTTGACTGATAAATGACCTGGTATAATAATAATAATAATAATGATGATGATGATGATGACTTTTGGGGATCAGATCTGTGATTTCCTTGGTATGAGGAACTCCTGTTATGGAAACTCCCTCTGCTGAGGCAAATCTGCAGCTACTTTGCAAGTAGTAGTCTTTTGGAGTTGCCTGGGGACATTGAGAGGTTAAGTGATTTGCAGAGAGTCACACAACTAGCATAAAGGCAGGACTTGAATCCTGGTCTTCATGATTCAGAGGCTTCCTATCTATCCACTGCATTATTATTCCTCTCACCTGATGTTCACAGTATACTTTAAAGTTTTCAAAATTCTTTATATGTTATCAGTTTACCCCTCTGGGTCTTGGTTTCCTCATCTGTAAAATGATGATCTCTCAGGTCCCATTCAGTGCTGACAGAGTGTGATTCTTTCATCTCTATTATGGACATCTCCCACAAAGTAATAAGCCCCCAGCAAAGCATTAATGTTCAAAGGTTTGCGGTGTGGGAGGCAATCACAAAACTCCCCAAACTTACTCCCCCCGGAAAAAGAAAACAAATGTTAATGTGGGAGAAGAAAACGTGGTTGCATTTAGCTATTTAAATATGAATCTCATGCCTGAAAAAAGCCACTCATTAAATCTTATGGTGCTGCTACCATATCACATGACAAATCTTAGGAGCTTATTGGGTCATTATGCCATGGGCTGGGAGGGTGGTCGTGGGAGGCTCAAAGAGAAGAGGAGGGAGGGGAGCAGAAATGCAATGTATTCTTCAAGATTGTTTATAAATCCAGTCATTGTCCTGGCCCTTAGCAGCCTCATTAAGCAAATTTCAATGAACGAAAAGACCCCAGGATCTCAGAGGTACATCCCGCAAAATACCCAGTAAGTTATAAAGAGGGGCTTAGACAGCAGACATAAAGAAGAGTCTGACTAAGTGGATTATATTTATATTTACAGAATGGAAATTTCCTGCCTCATGCACAGATAAAAGGTACATTGGAATTAGAAGAGTATAATAAGCATATGCTACTCATCTATACAAAACGTACAAGTATATGCATATATATAAAATCAACACTATGCATATGAAATATAAACAGTATTCTAAAATATACAAAAACCAAATTTAGAAAATATGTAACACATAATATATACATCCATAAAATATATGTAATCCATATAGATACTACATGTATATATATATGTATATACTCTCTCTCTCTCTATATATATATATACATACTCTATAATCAAATTATTTTATAAGGGTAATAATGATGTATCTGTATTTCCACAACACCCCCTTCATATAAAAATTGTCTCCTTTATGTGTAAGTGGGATCTACTCCATGACAGTAAAAGAAATAATGATCTCTGTAACAGGTAGTGTAGCCCCTAGGGGAAAGTTTCTTTTAACAGTACAGATTTGGATGACAGCCATTCCGAAAGGAAACTAAAAATTAACAACATAGCCACCAAGTTTAAATCTTGGTTTCATAGAATACAAAATGACGTGAGTGATCAGTCCTGTTTCAATTCCTTGTCCTAATTGCTTTTTTCTTTTTTTTTTTTTAAAGGTATTAGTGAGATCTAATGGGAATACAAATAATGTTACCTGAAGTGTGTTGGTACCTTGCAATCCCAGTTCTCAAAACTGGTAGAGAGGCTGCTGTTGGTGCAGCAAGCACAATCAGATCATGATGGACTTTGTTTTTCTTTCCTGAATAATTGTCAGGGAAAAAACTAACCTTTGGGACACATCTATTCCATAGCACGTTAAGTGCGTATGTTACCTTCCCCTCTGCACCCAACATGCACACACACTCTCATTCAAATAGCCTTACAATTATAATCCCTTCCAGCTATATTAGGGATGTTGAGGATCAGTAGATTTTATTTGTTTAAAAAAAAAGGAAGAAAAAGGAAAAACAAGCTTACCCTTTTGCTGATCAAACATAGAAGAGGTGCTAAAATCCATGGTGTCGTAGATCAGACTGGCTTACCATTCACACTGGGCAAAAATCATCTTCCAGGTCTCTAGAATGGAAAAAAACCACACTGCACCATCGCACACGTTTGAGCCCATAGAACACTCACTGATAGCTGTGGCCAAATCCTCTCATGTGAAAATTTAAACATGTGCTGCAGCTTCAGGTTGTTGTCAAGGCAAATCAAATGGACCAGGTATAAGCTGCCAAAGAAATACTGGCATAGTGATAGAGTCTCTTTGAATGGTCTCACTGGATAGCTATATTAGCATGAGTGTGTGTGTATGTGTGTGTGTATGTGGGGGATGGGGAGAACGACCCCCGAATCCTCCAGTGTTATATGTGGGGGGACAATCTGTCTTTTATCCAGGCTGGGGAAGATGCTGCAGGTCACCCTGCATCAGCAGCATGAAGGCTGTTTTAAACAAACAGAAATCTCAGTTGGTGAGTGAGGATTCACAGTGCCACACGGAGCATGTGCAAGACTGCCAATGCAGTTCGGATACTGATTTACTCCTGGTTGGATGCAAACGGCATTCAGAGTGCAGCGTGCTCAGCGAGCACTCTCTCAATGGACTACAATGTAAATATTGTGGCATCTGGGAAGGCCATGTGTGAAAACACTGACCTTCATCTACCAACCTCCTCTTTAGCTTTAGCAGCAATCTTTGAATTATGGGAGAAGTTGAACAGGAAAGGAGGCAACCTTTATAAAAAATCACATTTCAGGGTTCAGAGATAAATTAAAGGGATACCCTCAAATGCTGGGGACTCGTCTGACACATTCCAAATAGCCCTACCATATTGTCTACTCTCTACTACTCTTAGAGACAATGATGGTGATCGCCCTCGGCTGTGACAGTTCAAAGAGCAAATAATTCATTGTAATGCCATCAGGAACAACAATGCAGTGTGATTCTTTAACAGTAATGTCCAGGCTGAATTCAATGCTCTACCAATCCACTCTCCCACCTGCAGTCCCCAATCTTGTGACTCACTGATTTTCACAAAATCACAAACAGACCTGGAAGAGTTTTGGGGACCATCTTGCCTAACCTGCATGGGAACAGGAATCTCCCTACAATATCCCTGACAAATACTTAGCCAGCCTCTTTTTGAAGACCTCCACTGGTTGTGGCAGGGACCCCACTGTCTTCTGAGGTGCACATTCAGCTTTAGGATTCCTCCCATCCCTAGAGTGCTTTCTTTTGCATGGAGTCAAAATCTGCTCTTCTGCAGCTTCTAGCCAGTGCTGCTAGTTCTGCTCTCTGGGACAAAAAACAAACCCAAACCCTCTGGAGGCATGTCTTATTTTATGGCACTTCACTTTATTGTGCTTTGCAGTTATTGCATTTTTATGAATCAAAGGTTGTGCAAGTCTATTTGTGTGGTTTTCCAACAGCCTGTTCTCACATCATGTATCTATGTATCATTTTGGTAATTCTCTCAGTATTAAAAACTTTTTCATTATTGCTCTATCTGTTATGGTGATCTTTGGTGTTACTATGAACCACACCTATATAAGACGGCAAGCTTAATTGAGAAACGTTGTGTGTGTTCTGACAGCTCCACTAACCAACCATTCCCCTTCTCTGTCCCTCTCCTGGAGCCTTCCTATGTCCTGAGACACAACAATATTGAAATTAGGCCAATTAATAACCCTACAATGGCCTCTATGTGTTCAAGTGAAAGGAAGAATCAATCCATGGGGGAAACTTCATTGTTGTCTTATTTTAAGAAATTGCCACAGCCACCCCACCCCTCAGCAACCACCACCCTGGTCAGCAAGAAGCCATCAACATCCAGGCAAGACCTTCCACCCACAAAAAGATTAAGACTCACTGAAAGCTCAGATGATGTTTAGCATTTATTTTATTTTATTTTTTATTAATTTATTTTCAGTTTTCAATAATCACTTCCATATGCTTTTGAGTTTTAAATTTTCCCCCCCCCCCCCTACCTCCCTAAGACGGCATGCAATCTGATATAGGCTATACATATACATTCCTATTAAACCTATTTTCACATTAATCATGTTGTAAAAAAGAATTGAAGCAATAGGAGGAACCACAAGAAAGAAGAGACAGAACTGAACAGAAGGAAAAAAAATAGCAAATAGTATGCTTTGATCTGCATTCTAACTCCATAGTTCTTTCTCTGGATGTGGATAGCATTTTTCATCATGAGACTTTTGGAGATCTTCGCGTTGCTGAGAAGGGTTAAGTCTATCAATATTAGTCATTGCACAACTTGGCTGTTATTGTGTACAACGTTCTCCTGGTTCTTCTCGCTTCACTCAGCATCAGTCCATACAAGTTTTTCTAGGTTTTTCTGAAGTCTGCCTGCTCATCATTTCTAATAGCACAATAATATTCCATTACATTCATATATCACAACTTGTTCAGCCATTCCTCAATTGATGGGTATCCCCTCAATTTCCAATTCTTTGCCACCACAGAAAGAGCTGCTAAATATTTTTGCATACGTGGGTCCTTTTCTCATTTTTATTATCTCTTTGGAATACAACCCTATAAGGGCTGCTATTGCTGGGTCAAAAGGTACGCACATTTTTATAGCCTTTTGGGCATAGTTCCAAATTGCTCTCCAAAATGGTTGGATCAGTTTACAACTCTAACAACAATGCATTAGTGTTCCAATTTTCCCACATATTCTCCAACATTTATCATTTTCCTGTTTTGTCATGTTAGCCAATCTGATAGGTGTGATGTGGCACCTCAGAGTTGTTTTGATTTGCATTTCTCTAATCAGTAGTGACTTACAGCATTTTTTCATATGACTATAGATGGCTTTAATTTATTCACCTGAAAACTGCTTATTCATATCCTTTGACCATTTATCAATTGGGGAATGACTTGTATTCTTATAAATTTGACTTAGGTCTCTATTTTAGAAATGAGGCCCTTATCAGAGACACTGGTTGTAAAAAATCTTTCCCAGTTTTCTGCTTCCCTCCTAATCTTGGTTGCATTGGTTTTGTTTGTACAAAAACTTTTCAATTTAATGTAATCAGAATTATCCATTTTGCATTTCATAATGTTCTCTTCTCCTGTTTGGTCATAAACTCTTCTTTGTCCATAAATCTGACAAGTAAACTATCCTTTGCTCTCCCAGTTTGCTTATAGTATCAACCTTTATATCTAAATCATGTACCCATTTTGACTTTATTTTGGTATATAGTGTAAGATTTTGGTCTATGCCTAGTTTCTGCCATACTCTTTTCCAGTTTTCCCAGCAGTTTTTGTCAAATAGTGAGTTCTTATCTCAGAAGCTGGGGTGCTTGGGTTTATCCAACAGTAGATTACTATAGTCATTGACTACTGTGTCTTGCATACCTAACCTATTCCACTGATCCACCACTCTCTTAGCCACTAGTACTTTTGATGATTACTGCTTTGTAATATAGTTTAAGATGTAGAACAGCTAGGCCACTTTCCCTAGCATTTCTTTTCATTAGTTCCCTTGATATTCTGGGCCTTTTGTTCTTCCAAATGAATCTTGTTATTTTTTTCCCCTAGCTCTATAAAATAAATTTTTGGTAGTTTGTTTGGTATGGCACTGAATAAATAAATTAGCTTAGGTAGAATTGTCATGGTTAACATTTTTTTTAATCAATAAAGTATTTTTTAAAGTATATACATTGGGTTTTCAGGCATAATAATATTGCATACTTAATAGACTACAGTATATCACAAGGGTAGGAAACCTGAGGCCTCTAGGCCACACGTGGCTCTCTAAGTACTCAAGTGTGGCTCTTTGACTGAATCCAAACTTCACAGAACAAATCCCCTTGATAAAAGGATTTGTTCTGTAAAACTTGGACTCAGTCAAAAGGCCGCACCCAAGAACCTACAAGGCCACATGTGCCCTTAAGGCTGCAGGTTCCCCAACCCTAGTATAATGTAAACATAACCTTTATAGGCACTAGGAAACCAAAAAATCATGTGACTCACTTTATTGTGGTGGTCTTATCTCCAAGGTATGCTTGTATTATATTATATTAGAAAGCTAATTGAAGACAGTTATTATATCTCTTCTAAGCAAGAGTAAGTGTGTGTGTGTGTGTGTGTGTGTGTATATATATATATATATATGTATGTGTATATATATATACATATATATTTGAATTTGAATTTTTTATTTTTCCCCAATTATGTGTAAAAACAATTTTTAAAATTTGTTTTAAAGCATTGAGTTTCAAATTTTTTCCTTTCCTCCCCTCACACTCCCTCCCCCATTGACAAGGCAAGCAATTTGATATAGGTTACACATGTACAGTCATGCAAAACATATTTCCATGCTAGTCATGTTGTGAAAGAAAACACAGACAAAAAATCCCCAAGAAAACCAAGAAAAATAAAGAAAAATTATGCTAAGCAAGAGTATATTGGTAAATGTTTGAGGAAGTATTTTCTCCAGTGAGCTTTTGGACTTCCTCTTCCATTTGGCCAATTCTGCTTTTGAAGGCATTCTTCTTTTTCCTCATTGGCTTTTTGGACCTCTTTTGCCATTTGGGTTAGGATATTTTTTAAGGTGTTATTTTCTTCAGTATTTTTTTGGGTCTCCTTTAGCAAGCTGTTGACTAGTTTTTCATGATTTTCTTGCATCACTCTAATTTCTCTTCCCAGTTTTTCCTCTATTTTTCTTACTTGCTTCTCAAAATCCTTTTTGAGCTCTTCCATGGCCTCGGACTGATTCATATTTTTCTTGGAGGCTTTGGATGTAGGAGCTTTGACTTTGTTGTCTTCTTCTGGTTGTATGTTTTGATCTTCTTTGCCACCAAAGTAAGATAATATAGTCTGACTCTTTTTGCGCTGCTTGCTCATGATCCTGGCCAATTACTTGAGTTATAGACTCTTTGTTAAGGTAGGAGTCTGTTTCCAGTGTGGAGAATGTACTGTCCCAAGCTTCAGGGGTTTTGTGCAGCTGTTTTCAGAGATACTTCTAGGGACCTGTAAATTTTCAATTCTTCCAAGGTGGTATGATCAAAGGTGAGGTATTTACTACTTTCCTGGCTTGGTCTCTGGTCTATGAGTGACCACAAGCATTCTTTTCTGCCTTGGAACTGTGAGGAGGATTCTCTCTGCACCTCCAACACAAGCTTCACTCTGTCAGTGCTCCTCCTTGCCCCAGGACCACTACCCAGAACTGTGACCCAGATCCAAGTATGAGCAAAGCAAGAGGATTCTGCCTCAGTGCCAGCAAAGAGAACCCTGCAATCCCCCTCTGGTCAGTCACGTGACCTCCCCTCCATCTGTGGGCTGAGAGCTCCAGAAGCAGCCACCAGTGCTGTGGCAGGACTGGGGCCAGACCAAGCTCCTTTCTCACCTAGGTCCAACAGACCTTTCCTACTGACCTTCTACATTATCTCTGGCATTTGTGGATTGAGAAGTCTGGAAACCACCACAGCTGCCAGTGATTCAGTCCCCTGAGCCCTGCTCCAGGTTCACTGAGGCCTGCTCTTTGCCTGCAGGGCCCATGCTGAACTACACTCCTCTCCCAGCCCAGCCCAATAGACTTTTCCAATCAACCATCCAGGTTGTCCTGGAATGGAAATTTGTTTCACTCTGTCTTTTTGTGGTTTCTGCTGCTCTAGAATTTGTTTAGGGCCATTTTTTTTATAGGTATTAGGAGGGATTTGGGGGAGAGCTTGAGCAAGTCACTGCTTTTACTCTGCCATCTTGGCTCCACTCCTATTGATAAATGTTTAACAACCAGCTCTCTGGGGGAGAAAAGAGTTTAGACTATACACTTCTAACTTTAATCTGCTTTATTAACATTTTCTCTGTCCTTTAAGTCTAGACAATCAACAGAACAATACATTACATCCAGCTCTGATTTGCGGCCTTGCTGACTTCTGAGATGTATAAATGCTTATACTGAAAATTTAACAATCTGCTTTCCTGAGTCAGTCAGTCCTGGCTGCCCTACACTCTTGACTTAGAGTCATAAAAAATGGGTTTTAGTGGCTGCTCCTGAGCCTTCTATCATCTGGTCTAAACATCTTCGTTCCTTCAACCTCTCTTTATGGTTTTTGAGACCCTTCACTGATGATAGTTTCCACAGTGGATAAAGTCTTGGACTTGGAGTCAGGAAGACCTGAATTTGTGTCCTGCCTCAGATACCAGCTTTGTGGTCTAGGGCAAGCCACTTAAATTCTCAGCTTCAGTTTCCTAATCTGTAAAATGTGCATAGTAGGTGCTTAATAAATATTGGTTGAGTTTGGGATGGATGTGGTTTTAGTGCCAGCTCCACGATTTCACAGCTATGGGGCCACAGTTAAGTCAGGTAAGCTCTCTGAGTCTCATATGTAATGAAAGTGAAGAGTCAGAGCACTCCATTAGTGGCAGTCATGGGGAAAGGGCCTTGGGAGGATATCAAAGACAAACTTCCTGTTTCCCAGATGAGTTAATCCCACTCCATGGCTTTCAGCTTCAGTTTTTGCTTGCAACTTAACTGTTTCTCTGAATTGGGGTTCGTATAGCCTCTTCTCTTTTGCCTTTCTTGTACGCAGCACCGTACTAAATGCTTTACAAATATTATCTCATTTGATCCTCCCCACAACCCTGGGAGGTCAGTGCTATTATGGTCACCATTTTACAGTTGAGGAAACTGAGGTAGATAGAGGGCATGTGACTCACCCAGGATCATACAATAGTAAATATCTCAGGTTGGATTTTAACTCAGCTCTTCCTGATTCCAGACCCAGAGCTCTATTCAATGCACCACCTAGCTGCCTCCGAAGCTATTGCTATGTGCCTGGCACATAATAATAATAATAAGCATTTATATAGAATTTACTATGTGCCAGGCACTTTACAAATATTATCTCATTTGATCCTCACAACAGCCCTAGGAGGTAGGAGCTATTATAATCACCATTTTACAATTGAGGCAACTGAGGCAGATAGAGGGTGAGACCCCCAGGATCATACAACTAGTAAGCATCTGAGGCCAAATTTGAAGTCAGGTCTTCCTGACTTCAGGCCCACAGCTCTCTCCATTGGCACCATCTAGCTGCTTCAGCAGCTACTACTATGTACCAGGCACAGAGTAGGTGCTTAATAAGTTTTGACTGACTTTGAGAACCCTGCCATCTTAGCTGTTTTTAGTGCTAGATACTTTGACCAGAACATTTCTCTTCTCAGGGCCTCAGAGTGGCTTCTTGCCCTTTTTCCTATGGATTGGATTCAAAACTTTACTTTCCTATATGCACCCATGAGACATCTCTAACTTTCCCTGGCTTCTACCCTCTGCTCCCATGGCTAACTCACAGGGTACTTTCTCTCTCTGCCTGTGCAGCTGTCCTCCATTGTTATCCTAAGGTGTGAGAGGCCACTTGAAGGCTTCCTTACAGCCCACGATGTCCGATGGCTCATCCAGGTCAGAGGAGGACTTCTCTGCTCTGGCTTTCTGTTCAGTGGTTTTGAAGCAGTTCCTTCCTTGGTTACATACTGATGCCTCCCTAATGACCCAGTCTTGATGTGTGATTGATAGGCTGACAGGGCAGGGGAGGAGAGGGATGGTGAGAGGAAGGAGGCAGTGCTGGTGTAGTGGACACAACAGGAATCAGAGAGCTAGATGACTCTGTAATCTTTAAAGCCTTCTGAAAATGTTGAGCTGAGTGAGGTAGCCTGGCATAGTGGATTGAGAACTGTTTTCGCAGTCAGGAGCATGTTCCCCCTCATACACATACTGGTTGTGGAACCCTGGCCAAGCCACTTAAACTTTCAGTGTCCCAGGAAACTCTCTAAGACTGTAAGTTGCATAAAAGTTGTTAATATGTGTCAGTAGATGATTTTTCCTATAGAGAAATCATTGCTTTTTTACCAAAAAAAAGTGAGCTATTATTATTTCATGTTGTTGTTGTTCAGTCATGTCTGAACTTTCATGACCCCATTTGGGGTTTTCTTGATGAAGATACTGGAGTGGTTTGCCATTTCCTTCTCCAGCCCATTGTACAGATGAGAAAATTGAGGCAAGCCAGGCTAAGTGACTTGCCCAGACTCACACAGCTGGTAAGTGTCTGAGGCTGGATTTGAATTCAGGAAGATGAATCTTCCTGATTCGCAGCCCAATGTTCTATCCACTGTACCACCTAGCTGCCCCATTATTTCACATAGTAGGCTTTTTATACTTTTTTAAAATCAAAGTTTATGGATCTCAATTTCCTCATCTATAAAATGAGGATTAGAGTCTATTTGCCCTACCAACCTCAAAAGTTTGTTGGGATGGAACTGCTCTAAGAGCTGTAGGAATACGAATTGCTACCATCAATGTGAAATACTTGACAGATACTGGAGAAGGAAATGGCAAACTATTCCAGTATCTTTGCCAAAAAAACCCCATGTCAATAAATGGGTCATGAAGAGTTGGACATGACTGAAATAGTTGACAGATATCAAAGCCTGGCAGGGAAGCCTCCCTTTGCCTCTTACATGCTATCATTATAATTATAGCTGATGTTTACATAGCACATACTCTGTGCCAGGAACTATGGTAGGTGCTGTACAAATATTACCTCATTTGTTTTTCAGAACATATTTGTTCCTCAGAGGTAGATGCTATCATTATCTCCATTTTACTAATGAGGAAACTGAGGCAGACGAAGGTTAAGTTATTTGCCCAGGGTCACGCAGCAAGGCAGTATCTGAGATTGGATTTGACCTCAGGTCTCCCTGACTCCAAACCTGGCTTTCTATCCACTGTGCCACACAGCTACCTATTAGTTACTATTCCCCCAACATCACTTGAATTATCCTCCCCTTTGAATTATTAATTATGTAATTACTACTGCTACCACCCTAGCCTGGGATGTTTTTACCACTCCTCTTGAATTACAGTGGGCCAGTGGAATAAGCACAGGTTGTGTATTCAGAGGCCCAGAGTCTTTATTACTCATTTGTATGACATTATGCAAATTGCTTACCCTTCCAAATTTCCATTTCCTCATTTGCTGAATGAAGGAATGAACTGAACCTCTAAGGCTCCTTCTAGCTCTCAATCTATGACCCTAACACTACTGTTTCCTTACAGGCCTTCCTGCCCATTTCTCACCATTCCATCCTGCATATTGCTATCAGTCTAATCTTTCTTATCCATAGCTTTAGTCATGTTATTTTTCTGGGCAAAAAAGACTTCAGTGACTCTCTGTTTACTAAAGCATAAAAATTAGATTGATTCTGCTTAGCATTCAAGGTCCTCCATAATACAGCACCACTGTATATTTTTAGAGATAATATCGTTATCTCATATTACTCCCTTCCACGTGCTTTATACAGTATGAAAATTGGACTTTTCTCTGCTCCCCTACACATGGCCTGTGCTCTCACATGTGTCTTCTCACTCTGCTCCTCTACCTGGGATGCTCCCTTTCCCATTCTTTATCTGTTGAATTCTTACCCTTGGATTAAAGGCTACTAAAATGCTACACCTTATAGGAAGTGTTCCCTAATAATCTTCCTCTCCCTCATTGGTAATGACCTTCAAATTTACATGGAATTTCACTTTGTAACTCTCTAGAAAGGAAGGAAGGAAGAAAGGAAGGAAGAAAAGGAGGGAGGAAGGGAGCCAATCAAGAATTTATTAAGGGCATCTCAACTAAGTGCTGGAGAAACAAATATAAGCAAAAAAAAAAAAAGAAAGAAAGACAGTACCTGCCCTCAAGAAGCTTACATTCTAAGGGGGAAGACAATATACAAAAAGGAGGTGAAATGCAGAGTGGAAGGGAGCAGTTATTTGGTTGAGGGCACGGGTATATAATTTTGAAGTTTGACGGCCTTGGTAGGAGCCCTCCTAGTGCCTTCACAGGAAGAATGAGGTTTTGTTCTGGACAAAACACAGCACAAAAGTTGATTTTATTTTGTTTTGTTCTTACTGGCAGAAATGCGAATTGTGGTTGGGAATATGGACCTGGAGGGTACAGTAGTGACTTTGCCTTCTTTCCTTAGCATTTATTTTTATTTAGGTTCATTTGCATGAGAATTTAGGGAGAATATTTAAAGTGAACTGGAATAACAATCCCAGCTTCAACATAGTGTGTGTGTGTGTGAATTTTTTTTTTACAGAGTCCTTGAAATGGGGGTCTGAGAGTACAGTATCCCCAATGAGTGTTAAATGAGAATTACAAGGAATTTTATAACCCTAAGTCAGGTAGTTGTCTGGGAAAAAAACAAAACAAAACAAAACAAAACAAAAAACTTTGAGTCAATACCAGACAAAGGCAGTCAAAAGCATAGACTTAATCTTAGCTCGGGGGGCACTCTACCTGGCTTTTATTTAACTGCTCTTAGCTAGGTATGAGGACTCATCCTGCATATTACTGTGTACTAAAAGAATCTGGATTGCTCCCAAGACTTTTTCCCCAGCCCGCCAGCAAAAGAATTTGAGAAATAAGAAAAGCTAAGTGAAGATGGCAAGCTCATTGCTCTCCTCATCCCTGCCTTTATTATGTTCACTTGCTGGCAACAAAACCCTCTGGTTTCTGTGCTGCATTTTGTCCATTGCTGCCTTTCCATACACTTACCATGTAATATTGTGTATGATAATTATTTGTCTTTGTGTCATGTTTCTCTTCTACACTATAAGCTCCTTGAGTGCAAGGCTTGTCTGTGTCTTATCTTCACCAGAGCTTAATGCAGTGAACTGCATACAGAACGTGATTAAAGAAAGTTTATTATGATGTACTTGGTGGATTATGATATACTGGACAATGCTGCATTGAATTGTATTGTATTCTGTTCTGTTCTATCGAAAAAGAACTTTTGCTCCTAAAAGAAAGCAGCAGCCCTGAAAATCTAACAGGTGTCTCAGTGCCCTGCCATTTCACTCTAAGTTACTTAACTGGACCAGTGTTTATCATCATGGCTGGACACAACTCAGCATAATTTTGGCCAACATTTAAATAACAGAGATGGACAATACTGGAGGCTTTTTTTTTTTGGCTTTCTGTGCACTGCTCATATCTCAACTGTATTGTTTCCATGTTAACTGGAAACTTTAGGTAATTCAGTTGGATTGCATTTGGTCCAAGGCCATTTCCTCAGAAATAAAACAATTTAGAGGGCAAAAAGAATGACTTTAAATCCTAAATGGATTGGAGAGTCTTTGAGCATCTCAAAGGTATTAAAAAAACAAAACAAAACAAACTCTTGACTTTAGTTACATGCCTTTTTCTCCCATTTTCCAAGCCATGTATGATTTCCCATGAGAAACCAACTTCCAATGGTTCTAATCAGCCTTGCATGTCAGGGAGGCTCGGGTTCCCCAGTTTGACTTCTTTTCAGATTTTGGGGCTTTTGGAAAATATTTTTCCCTTGCATCATTCTGTTTCTGAGAAACAGGCCTTATGCCAAATGGAATTGGACTTGCATATCCAAAGTTTCTTGTACAATGAGAAAAAGAAAATTGTAGGTTAAAATGAGGTTAATGGAAGAAAGTCTGTTGCATCTTAGTTTAGCTGGCTAATGTACCAACTGATGAGGTGAAGGTCATGGGTTCAGGTCCCAAGCAGGTCAGTAACCTTCACTCTCTTCCAAGAGCACAAGCTGCAGTCGGCCATTTGACAGATGTCTTCCACTGGTCAGAGTGAGGACAAGGAGAAAATAGCTAGATCAGTGGAAATTCATTACAGATTCCTTTACTGGTAGAAGAGAAACCTAAAGTACATGTCTTATAATTTTTTATAGACTTTATGCAGTGTCCAGGATGGATTGTGGCACATATGTACTGAAAACTTTCAAAGAAGTCTTAGGGCCTATATAAGATGAAAGGTCCTCCATAATGTAGCTCCAGCCTACTTTTCTAGCCTTATTTATCATTTTCCCTCTCATGTATTTAAAATTCCATTCAAACCAGACTATCAGCTATTCCCTTTTTTTTTTTTAGGCAATTGGGGTTAAGTGACTTGCCCAAGGCCACACAGCTAGTAAGTGTCAAGTCAGCTATTCCTTAGATGATAAAACTGAGGCTCAGAGTGGCCATTTGAACCCAGATTCTCTGAGTCCAAATCTAGGGCTCATTCTACTGCACCACACCTCCTCCTCTTCCTTTCATCACCTATGCCAGTTTACTTTAACTTGTTTAACTAGACCCTACCATCCACTAGCTATTATCCTTCATCTCCCCACCATTTGTCAGTCAAACAGAGAAAAAGCCAGGTACCCTCATTGTACCCATTCTCCTTTCACTCATTTTTTAACCCTTTGCCACCTGGCTTCCAACATCATCACTCACCAGCATTCTCAGTCCTAATCTTTCACAATTTATCTGCCGAATTTGACCCTGTTGTCTAACATCTCTTCCTAAATACCGTCTTTTTCCTGGTTTTTCAAAACATTATTTCCTTCTGATTTGCCTTTTAGCTGTCTGGCCACTCCTCAGTTTCCTTTGCTAAATCGTGATCCATATCACATACCTAACTTTGGGTCTTCCTGAGGTCCTCTCTAGGGCTCCCTTCTTTTTTCCATCTACATTCTTTCACTTGGAGACCACATCAGCTTCTGTGAGGTATCACTTCTTTGCAGGATTTATACAGCCATCATAAATTGCCTATTATACTTTTCAAACTGGATGCCCCATAGACATCTCACACTCAATATGTCTGAAATAGAATGTGTTAACTTTCCCCAAAAACCTATCCCTCATTCAAAATTCTCTACTTGTGTTGAGAGTACTGCTATCTTTCTAATCTGCCAGGTTTGCAACCTCAGCATCATAGTCCCTTGCTGCAAATATCCAATTGGTTTCCAAATCTTGTTGGTTCAAACTCCACAAAATCTCTGATGTCTGCTTCCTTTTCACTATACACACAGCCACCATATTAGTCCATGCCATCATCACCCCTCACTAGGACTAGTGAAATGCTCTCCTAATTGGTGTCCCTCTCTCAACTCCAATTTATTGTCCACACAACATGTCACTCCCCTCCTCAATAAGTTCTTGTAGCTTTTTGTTGTCTATAGAACAAAACATAAACTCCTCTGTTTAGATTTAAAAATCCTACACAGCCAGGCCCCTTTTCACCTTTTTAGTCTCACTAAATATTATTTTCCTTCACATATTCTACTACGGTCAAGCCAAGCAGGCCCCCTTCTCCCTTTTCACATGGCGCTCCATCTCTGTCTTTGCACTGAAAATGAACTCTCTCCTCATGCCCCCATTGTAAAATTCCTTACTTCCTTCAAGATTCAGCTCAAGTGCCACCTTCTATAGGAATCTTCTGTTCAAATTCTCAGCTGCTAGTGCCTTCCCTTCCCAGACTGGTATTTGGTATTTATTCTGTCTATATTCTGCATCTGATTTTATAAGTACCTGTTGTCTCTTATGAAAAAATGTAACCTCCTTGAGATCAGGGGTAATTTCATTAAAAAAATTTTATCATCTTAATGATATAATAATAGTACAGGACCTTTGAATGAATGATTAAATGAAAGTTGACAACCTGGCTGTATGATTGATATGGAGAAATTTTCAGAGATAGTTCTAGCTCATTATCACTTTGTCTCTGGGAACCAGGTCATGCCAAAAGTCTCAGGTTGAAAAGTGAGCTCTTACATCTCTCTCTCTCTCTCTCTCTCTCTCTCTCTCTCTCTCTCTCTCTCTCTCTCTCTCTCTTTTTCTGTCTCCTCCTAACTAATGTGGGTTTTAATAAATCAGCTTTGCCCCAAGAGACAATGCAAAATGACTTAATGTAAAATCTCTGTAGATTTGGACCTGAGGAAGTTAGATAAAACAGTGGAGAGCTAACCTATTTCAATGTTTATAGGCACAGATCAAACAACAGAAAACTTCCAGATCTTACCACTGACTGATAGGGAAAATGAGGCTCTTGGAGATCTGGGTAGATTTCACTATCAGTCATGTAGACCAAGTAAAGAATTTCAATGAAAAACTTGATAAGGCACTCCAATTAAATCAACGTATTCTTTAATCTCTAGGGACCTCAAGAGTACCTGGTGACCTGCAAAGGTACTGAAGCACAACAACAACGACAAAAAATACATATATGCATACATACATGCATACGTACACACACATATACATCTATAATACATATATACATATACATATATGTGTGTGTGTATATATATATATATACGAAATTTTATTCAGGATTAAGAAATGAGAGAGATTAAAAAACTTATAGACTAAATGGAAGCCTAGTATCATGACTATTTTCTTCTATAACATTTTTAAAAAGGATTCCTTTTGTCTTTATGCCATAGTAATTTTCTGATATACTTTCCTTATCCCCTTTAGACCTCACGTTGAGACAAGTAAAAACAATCAGGCCACACCAACATACCATCTCTGACAGTTTATGGCTATACATTCTGCATTATGTAGTTTCCTACCTCCCTACTGAGAAGAAGGAAGTTCATTTCATCCCCTATTCTCTGAGATTAAGGGCTGTCATTATAATTCACTGGAGTCCTACCGTCTGTTAGCATTGCTTTTATCTACATTCTTGTAATCACTGTTCATGGCACTCTTGGTTCTACTTACTTCACTCTGTATCAATTCCTCCATACAAGTTTCCCCACCTTTTCCTGAATTCTTCATATTTGTTTTTTCTTATAGCAAAATTGCATTCAAACACCTCCATCTGTTCAGTCATCCCCCCAAGAATGAATAGACACCCATTTTGTTTCCAATTTCTTTCTCTTTTTGCTACCACAAGATGAATATGCTATGAATATTATGGCATATATGGAGTCTTTCTGTCTATGACATACTTGTGGTATATACCCAGTAGTTACATTACTGGATCAAAGGATAAAAATAGTTTAGAGACTTTTTTTTTGGTAGACTTCCAAATTGTTTTCCAGAAGGATTGGACTAATAATATACAATTTACCAACAGTTGATTAGTGGTCCTGTCTTCCTTCAGTCATTTCAACATCAGTTCTTTCTGTCTTTTATCATCTTTGCCATTTTGAGGGACACAAGATGGTGAAATCTTAGAACTATTTTACCGAGTTTTTCTTCTTAAGGATTTGAAGCAATTCTTCACGTGGTTAGAGATTTGAAATTCTTTTGAAAACTCCTTATATCTTTTGACTTTAAATATCGTATGTGGTCAAAATATTTGTTTTTTCTTTTCTGATAATATCTATGCTTTGTTTGGTTAAACATTTTCCTCCTACTCATACATGTAAAAGTTACCTTTTCCCATTGTTTCCTATTTTGTAAAATTATGTAATCTTTTGTGGTTAGATTATGCAGCCTAATGCAATCCTAAAATGTAGTGTTTTGTGGTATATGGTTTTAAGGCTGGTCTAAACAATTTCTGCCAAGCTTCTTTTCAATTCCTTTTGAATAGGAAATTCCTATCCACTAGTTTGTATCTTTAGTGTTATCAAGCACTGGGCTACTATGTCCAATGATTTCTAGGTCTCTAGTTTGTATTGGGTCTTCTCCATTTCATACTATTGATTAACTTTTTCGGCTTTTACCCAGTACCAAAAAGTTTGATGATTCTTGCTTTATAATAGAGGCTGAAATTTAATGATTCCAGGATTCTTTTATTCCTTTTTAAGAAAAAAATTCTCTTGAAATTAATTTTTTTTGGGGGGGCTAGGCAATGGGGTTAAATGACTTGCCCAGGGTCACACAGCCAGTCAGTATTATGTTTGAGGCTGGATTTGAATTCAGGTCCTCCTGAATCCAGGCCCTGTACTCTATCCACTGCACCACCTAGCTGTCCCTCCCTTGAAATTCTTGACTACAAATACCTTGTTACTAAAAATAATTTAAAAAATTTAAATAGTATAACCCTTTGGAAAATTTGGTTGGTAAAGCACTAAACCTAAAAATTATTTTAGGTGGCATCATTATGTTTATTATGCTGGTACAGCTCAACCATAAACAATGGATACCTTCCCAATTATTTAAGTCTTTTTTTATGTCTATAAAGAGAGTTTTGTAGTTTCATTTAATAAATACTCTCTATGTCCTGGCAGATTACATTCCAGACAGTTTGTATATTATATAATTGTTTTGCATGGAATTTCTCCACCTATTTTGTGTTAGTTCTGTATGAAATTCTTAAGACTTTTGTGGATTTGTTTTACAGAAAGCTATTTTATTTTTTAAAAAAATTCATAGCTATGTGACCCTGGGCAAGTCACTTAACCCTGAGTGCCTCACCCCTCCCAAAAAGTTCAATACACTAAGGTTTTCAAAGTAGATTGGATATCTTCAAATTGGGATAATTCTGTCTCCTCCTTGTTGATGTTTATACTTTTCATTTATTTCTCTTGATTTATTGCTATAGCTAAACATTTCTGCAACTATGTCCAATAGTAATAGATTCACAGGGGAACTTTTGCCTTGTCCCTGTACTAATTGGGAAAGCTTCCTGTTTTTCTGTTACAAATAGTGCTAGCTCTTAGTTTAAATGTATGCTTTTGAATTGTGAGAATGAAGGCTCTATTATGTTTATGCTTTTTAAGTTTTTTTAAAAATTTAAATCATAAGTGAGTGCTATTTTTTGTCAAAAATTCTCTCTGGTCTTTTCATTTCATCATGTATTTTTGTTTCTTATGTGATTAATTACAGTATTTTTTTCTATAATGTTGCAGCATCCTTGCATCCCTTGTATAAATTGAGCTTAGTCATAGTACATAACTTTTGGATATATGGCTGTAGTTTTCTTTCTTTCTTTCTTTCTTTCTTTCTTTCTTTCTTTCTTTCTTTCTTTCTTTCTTTCTTTCTTTCTTTCTTTCTTTCTTTCTTTCTTTCTTTCTTTCTTTCTTTCTTCCTTTCTTTCAGCAATTGGGGTTAAATGACTTGCCCAGGGTCACACAGCTGGTAAGTGTCAAGTGTTTGGTCGGAGGCCAGATTTGAACTCAGGTCCTCCTGACTCCAGGGCCAGTGCTCTATTTACTGCACCACCTAGCTGCCCCATGCTTTTATTTTGTCTTTATTTTGGAGGCAATAGATGTTAAGTGACTTGCCCAGGGTCACACAGCTAGCTAGTGTCTGAGGCTGGATTTGAACTCAGGTCCTTCTGACTCCAGGCCAGCGATCTATTCACTATGCCACCTAGCTGCTCCCTGTAGTTTCTTTGCTAATATTTTATACAATTTTTACATTGCTATTTAATGCTGAGATTAGTTCATGTAAGCTTTTTTTTAAAGAAAATAGTTAATTAAAACTAATCACAAATAATATAACAAAAAATCAAACTCTATTCTAAGACAGGAAAGGACTAGCTACTGAGAAGGGAGTTATTTGTGAATTTTGTATAATCAGATAATCAACTCAGTAGAGCTCAGAACAGAGACTTAGGGTACACCAACAGTTAGGAGTCATGGGTAGAAGTGCCATGATTTGATAATCAATCAGATATGTGGGATGAGGGGGAGCAAAGAGTTGAGAATAATACCAAAATTAGGAACCTGGGTGATTGGAAAGTTGGGAGTACCATGACAGAACTAGGGAAATTTAGGAGAAGGATAAGTTTGCAGAGGGGGTAGAGAAAACATGAGCTCTATTTTGGACATGTTGACTCTGAGATACCTATAGGACATCCAATACCCAACAGGCACTTGTAGATTGCATAACTGGTACTCAGGGGGGAGATTAGGCATGGATATATAGATCAGGTAGTGAATAGAGATGATCATCAGCCTCCTGGGAAAGAATGAGGCCACCAAGTGACAGTGTATAAAGAGAAAAGAGGAGAGATCAGATCACAGTCTTGTGGTACATGAACAATTCAAAGGTGTAGTGTGAATGATGAACCAGCAAAAGAGACTAAGGAGTATTCTGATAGGGAGAAAGAGAACCAAGAGAGAACAGTATCAGAAAAAAAAAACAACCCAGGAGAGAAGGAAAATGAAATTTTCACCAAGATTAGCAGAAGGTAATCAGCAGTGTCAAAGGGGTCAGAGAAGTCAAGAAGCATGAAGAATGAGGAAAAGTCATCAGTCTTGGCAACTAAATGATTATTAATAACTTCGGAGGGAGTAGGTTTACGGGAGTGATGAGGTTGGAAGCCACATTGCAAAGGGTTGAGAACTGACTGAGAGGAGACAGTGGAAACAATGAGTGTGAGAACTTTTTTCTTAGCATTTGGCTGAGAAAGAGAGGAGAGCAGAAGGATGATAGCTTCAGTGGTTGGTAGTTTCTAGTAAAGGATTTTGCATATGAAGGAGACTTGTCATATTTTCAGGCAGCAGGAAAGAAATCAACAAATCAATAACTGAGGAGAGCCTAAAGATGAGAGAGAGAGAGAGGAGAGAGAGAGAGAGAGAGAGAGAGAGAGAGAGAGAGAGAGAGAGAGAGAAATTGAGAGAGAGAGAGAGAGAGAGAGAGAGAGAGAAAATGATCATGGGAGTTATCTTCAAGAAAGGATATGGGAAAGGATATGATCAAGAGTTTATATAATGGAGTTGTCCTTGGTGATGACCACTTCTCATCAGAGAATGGATTAAAGGAGTAAAGGTTAGGAAATGATGTCAAGAAGTTTCAAGATATGCTGCTGTTCAGTCATTCTTCAATCATGTTGGACTCTTCATGTTGACCCTATTTGGAATTTTCTTAGCAAAGATACTGGAGTGACTTGCCATTTCCTTCTCCAGCTCATTTTACAGATGAGAAAACTGAGACAAATAGGGTTAAGTGACTTGTCCAGGGTCACACAGCTGGTTAATGTCTGAGGCCAGATTTAAACTCAGGAGGATGAGTCTTCCTGACTCCATACCTGGCACTCTATCTACTATGCCACTTAGCTATAGGAAAGGAGCAAAGAGGGATCTCATGGTGAATAGCCTCATTTTTTTTTCAGAAAAGTTTGAAATGAGGCCTTCAGATGAGAGAGTAGAATGAGGGGTGGTATGGAAGGCTTAGGGATAGAAGAGAAGATTTAAAACCTTTGTGGTAAGTGGGATAAAGAATCAATTGGCTTGTTTCTGTGAGGGACCCATTGAGATTAGATAACATGAATTTTAATGTAGTTGGCTCTGTGACTTTCTCTAATTCTTCTTAGTAGCACATGAGTTGTAAAGGAGGAAGCAGATGGAATGAGAAATATAGGGATGGGGTTTGGCAGGGCATGAGCATCAATAGCATAGTAGGAGAAGGGATTAAAAAATAAATGGCAATACAATTTTAACCTGTTTACCAATAAGATCAACAATCAATCAATTCATATCAATAGGAAGAGAAGAAAGTGAAGGCATAGCAGGAACAATAAGCTTAAAAAATACCAAGGCACAGAAAGACTGGAGGTCATGGTGAAGGGGAAGAATAAGGTTAGGAGGAGCAAGACATCAGGAGAGACTGAATGGCAGGAGGTTATGATCAGATGAAATTTCAGAATTTTTAATCATGGAAGTGAAACACTTGTGGGTGATGACATGGTCAAGAGTGTAGCCAAAACTGTGTGGGGCTATGGTGGAATGGAGGTCATGGGAGTTGAGGAGATTAAAGAATTGGAAAATTAGGGTGTCTGAGAGAACCCAAACATATAGGTTAAAGTTCCTGGAAATAGAGGCCAAAACTGGGGCAGCAGGAAAGACTTAGCTGGGTACTAGAGTCTCTGTGAGTTTTCTTGTAAAGCAGACATATAAGGGCTAAGGGCAACACTTATTTAAAATATGGTGTAATGGATAGGTAAATATATTTTAGAGTCAGAAAGACTTGGGTTCAAATCCAAACTCAGACACTGTGAGACCCTGGGCAAGTCACTTGTCTCTTTTGCCTCAGTTTCCTTATCTGTAAAATGAGGGAGGTTGGGCATGATGACCTCTAATGTCTCTTCTTTTTCTAAATCTATGATAACCTTGTTTGCGTAATCCTACACAGGGGGTGATGGAATATTGTGAGCACCATTGCCTCACAAAACAGTTATATTCTAGGTTTGTGGGTCTAATTTTAAGGGTTAGAGAAGTGATCAGTCTCTCCTGCCCATTCTGTAACATTTAGGAACTGATATTCTCTAAATGAATAATTATATACCTCACACTACTAAGAGTAAAAGCTAAATCCAAGGCACAACTCAAGTGCATTCTGGTACAATTTATTGAAAGAGGAAATGGGCTACTTTAGAGATGAATTACAGTCAGTCAGATCTCAGATTACAAGTGCCCAAAGTGTGGATGCTGCTCTTGGCCCATTTGGAGACTTCCAGATGGAGAGCACATTACTCTGGGACTATAAAATTTCTTCTTCTGGTCATGAGTCATTCTTCTTCATTCTGGGAGAGTCCCTGGATCTATGTGAAAATTGCAGAATGTCTTTAGCAACAATGAGATTTGAGACTTCAAATTTCTGTTTTGGTATCAGTCCTCATCAGTGAGGTGCTTTGATCTTCAAGTGTTCTTAAAGATATATGAGTATTAGCCAGGTACTTCATGCCTGGGCTCTCAGGACAGTCTGTCCTGACTGCTAATTGGTCAGAACACATGAACTTAGCTTGTGGACAGTACTTTTCATACTTACAAGTGACTTTTGACACCACCTAGCCTCACATGTAGATGCTTGTTGTCACGTGGGACACCCAGGAAGAGCTGATTTCCATAATTAACCTAAAGATAATATAGTAGCTGCCCCACTGGGGACCCAACTGGCCAGTTCCAGTCGGGCAATGCAGCTCCCTCCATCCCTTATTCCTTTCTTTCTTTCTTTCTTCCTTCCTTCCTTCCTTTCTTTCTTTCTTTCTTTCTTTCTTTTTCTTTCTTTCTTTCTTTCTTTCTTTCTTTTCTTCCTTTCTTCCTTCCTTCCTTCTTCCTTCCTTCCTTCCTTCCTTCCTTCCTTCCTTCCTTCCCTTCCTTCCTTCCTTCCTTCCTTCCTTCCTTCCTTCCTTCCTTCCTTCCTTTCTTTCTTTCTTTCTTTCTTTCTTTCTTTCTTTCTTTCTTTCTTCTTCCTTTCTTCCTTCCTTCCTTCCTTCCTTCCTTCCTTCCTTCCTTCCTTCCTTCCTTCCTTCCTTCCTTCCTTCCTTCCTTCCTTCCTTCCTTCCTTCCTTCCTTCCCTCCTCTTTCTCCCTCCTCTCCTCTCTCTACATAGAATATCATACCCTTACCTGCAGGTGCTCTGTTGAAAGGAATATAAATTCTGATTGCTGAAAACTTGCAAGATATCTTGGGGTTTCCAGGCTAGATTTCTTTCTTAAGCACCATGCCTTAAACTCAACCTCACTTGGGCTCTCCTTGATTGACCAATCATAGGTCTCAGCCCAAGTCTCACTTGGTCATTGTTTGGGCCCTGATGGCTCAGAGTGAGTGTAAATAGTAATTGTTTCCGTTTTGGTCAGAAATCCTGAGGGTCTTCCCCTCCCAGATTGAATTTTTTTGGCTAGGTAAAAGAGGCCATTCTTTGCCTCATTTTAAACCTGGAGATTTTTAATCTCTGAATGGCCATGACCTCAGTCAAACTGAGACCTGAGAAAGACCTTAACTTTAAAAGGCCAAGCAGTGTCTCTCACTGTATTGGAGGCCAATCTCCAATCATCCTGATCTGTATCTTGCCACTGGACCCAGATGGCTCCTGAGGAGAGAGTGAGGCTGGTAACTTTGCACAGCCCTGCCTCACCTAAATCGAATTCACTTGCAAGTCATGGCATCACTTCCCTGAGGTCACGGTCCTTTTTGGAATGAAGTTCAAACAACAAAAAGATAATATGGGGTCAGTTACATTGGGAGATGGTGGTTGTTTAAGGATTCAGTCTACTCAACTTAGATACTAATATATATCTTGAGAATGACTTTGACCAGAGGTATTATTATCTTAGAGTGGAGAGGATAAAACCTTTTCCAGAGGTTTGAGAAAAAAGGAAAAAAACCTCTACCTATTGCACTTTTTACAAGCAGATTTGCAAGGCTGCAAGCATTAATGCTTCAAGAAATTCCTATTAATATAGTATGTAAGTGAAAAGAATTACAATATACCATACTTAAAAATTTTTTCTATTTTGAAAAGGAGCCTACCTTTCCTAGGCACCTAGGTGGCACAGTGGATAGAATGGTGGACCTTGAGTCGGGAACACGAGCTCAATCTAGCCTCAGACCCTGATTAGGTGAGTAATTCTGAGCAAGTCATTTAACCTCTGTCTGCCTCAGTTTCCTCATTGATAAAATGGGGATAATAATAACACCTGTCTTCCAGAGTTCTTGTGAGGATTAAATGAGATATTTATAAAACACCTGGCGCTAAAGCACTATAGTTGGTGCTTGATAAGTGCATGTTTCCTTACTTCCAAAATGGGGGCTACCCTCACAATCAGAACTGATAATAAGAATGACAATAAAATAAAAAAAATAGAGGCTTGATCCATCACTTGTCTCGCTTCCACACAAACTGTGAGGTGGGTCATGGGAGTCCAAATAAAACACTAGCTAATGAAATGAAAGGCCACCCAGGACAAGGTAGAATGTAGGAGGGAAAAGAAATTTAGGAAAGCTTTTTGAGAGATTAAATCAAGCCTATCATCCAGATATCATATAGAGATAGAACTAGAAGGAATACTGCAAACAAAAATTTTAAATGGAGATCTGTCAGCCTTTCTACAGCAAATTATTTCTCCATTAGTGTCAGGAGAGTCTTCCCTTTTGGACTGTAACATAATAATTGCCAGTATGCTTTATGAGGAAATAGAAATGACATCAAAGAAAACAAAGATGGGAAGAACATCTGGACTGGACCAAGCGCAAACTGAGGAGGTCCACACCAAAAGCAATACATTGTGCGGGACGTTGAGGGAATTCATTTGTGAGATATCTGAAAGAGGCAAGCAAACCCAAGGCTCATGTGACTTAACACTGTATTGACATTGCTAAGAAGGCTACATCTCTAATGCATATTTCAAAATTATTCAAGAATCCTTGAAAAATGTAACAACACAGATAACTTTGTTCAAAGACACTGATTATCATTATCAAGTGAGGCATAAATCAAGGAGACATATGCTCAAAGACCATATTTGCCACTTTTATGGACCATGTCTAATGCAAAGTCGAAATAGAAGTGGGAGTCCCTATAGAGGGTGAGGCCTTCCAGATGCTCCTGTTTGTGGATAATATAGTACTTAATGCATCAGGTTTCCCCAAATCATTAAGCTTCCTAAGTGAGTCTCAAAATCATGCCAAAGAGTTTGGCCTAATTATCTACACATAAAAGAAGGAAGGAAGGAAGGGTGGGAAAAAGGCAGGCAGAAAGGAAGGGAGAAAAGAAGAAAGGAAGGAAGGAAGGGAGAAGAAGGAAGGAAAGAAGGGAGAAAGAAAAGAAGAAAGGAAGGGAAAAGGAAGGAATTGAGGGAGGGATAGAACAAGGAAGAAAGAAAGGGATAAAGGAAGGAAAAAAGGAGGAACAAGGAAGGGAGAAAAGAAGGAAGAGAGGGAGGAAGGGAGGAAGAGGGAATAATGAAAGAAGGGAAAAAGGAAGGAAGAGAAGAAGGAAGAAAAGAATAGAGAAAGGGAAGAAGGGAGAAAAAGAGGAAAGAAGGAAGGAAGAGAAAGGAAGGAAAGAAGGGAGGAAGAGAGGAAGGGAATAAAAGGGAAAAGAAGAAAGGAAAGAAGGAAGAAAGGGAGAAGGAACAGAAAGAAGATAGAAAGGAAAGAAAAGAGAAAAGAAGGAAAGAAGATAGAAAGAAGGAAAGAAAAGAAAAAGGAAGAAAAGAAGTAAGAATTTATTAAGCTCCTACTACGTGCTAGGAGAGGCCAAGTGGATGCGAAGAATTGTCAAGAATTTGTGAAGAAGGGTCAGCTAGGTGGCAGAGTGAATAGAGCACTGGCCCTGGAGTCAGGAGGACCTGAATTCATATCCGGCCTCAGACACTTGACACTTACTAGCTGTATGACCCTGGGCAAGTCACTTAACCCCAATTGCTTAAAAAAAAATTGTGAAGAATTTGCCATGCACTAGGATGCACACCCCATAGAGCTGGCCCATCAATATATAGAACTTGGAAAAGTGCAGCAAACAGATAATTATCTAGACCCAGAATTGAACAGAAGAATGGACTGGATTGATTTTGGGACTTTGTGTCCTACTTGGAGGGGCTGTAAACTCCCAGAAATGATAAACTCCTCTTAAAGATCAATACTCTTCTGGTGGTGCATTACTGCTGTAAGTTATAGAATACTACATTCTCCAAGTAGGTCACTCCAAGGACAATAAAGAGTAAACTGGAACTTATTACTAACAGAGACCTGTACCTAAGGAACAGAGGAGAAGATATTGTCAAAGGAGATGTAAAAGGAAGTGGGTTGGTTGTGTGGAGAGGGGTAATTGATATGCAGCTCATGAGCTCTACCATCATTCATGCAATGTCAAGAGACCTTGAGGAAGAATTCTAATATCTTGAGTGAACCTGTTGTAAAGGATTTACAGGTACACATCAACAAGGTTGGATGAGAAGATATAGATGGACTGTGACCTGTATCATTGAAAGGACTACTTACCCCCTTTGAAAGGCAGTGTAGCCTGGTACTTAGAACACTAGTCTTGGATTTGAAAGATACGAGTTCAAATTCTGTCTCTGGTACTAATTGTCTATGTGACCATGGACAAGTCATTTACACCTCAGTTTCCTCACCTGCAAATAGAGGGTAATAATATCTGTTGACCTGAGTCATTGAGAATCAAAAGAAAAAAAATGCACTTTGGTAACTATATAAATGTTAGTTCTTATTATTATGGCAAGGATATCACAGATCTCTTGAAGTGTAGAAAGTAACAAAGTCTGAAGTACAAAGATTTGCCTTTTCTGAGACCATGGGATAGAAGAGGAGAGGCTCAATGCTACTAACAGGGCAATGGAAGGTTGAGGTAGAACGAAAGAAGGAATAGGCAGGAGGCACTGGTCTGGTCTTCATACAACATGTCCCAAAGTCTGCTTTTGGGACACCTTGTATGGAGAACAATCTGTACTAAGATCTTTTTTTTTAGGCAATTGGGATTAAGTGACTTGTCCAGGGTCACACAGCTAGTAAGTGTCAAGTGTCTGGTCTGAGGCCAGATTTGAACTCAGGTCCTCCTGACTCCAGGGCTAGTGTTCTACCCATTGTGCCACTTAGCTGCCCCTGTACTAAGACTTTTGGGACATCCTGTGTAAGAGTATGTTGTCTCCTGGTGACTTTTTGGGGAATCTGTGGTGGATCTTTTAAATTCTCAATTCTCAACTGAGAATGAAATTTAAATACTTTTTATGGCAAAGCTTAAAAAACAAAACACAACCAACAACACTCAGTTGTGTGTTCCAATAAACTCTTATTTATTTATTTATTTATTCATTTATTTATTTTTGGAATTCTTTCTTCTCTTACAGGAACTTTGAAGAACTTGCCAATTCTGGTCTTTCCAAGTCCAGTCTTCAATAGGACCTTCCTTAGGTAAAGTGACAAAGTACTTAATTTGTCTTTAATGCCCCCTTCTGCACATATCCTGTCTTGTAACACCCCTTGAGATAATATTTCCATTCCCATTGGAAGCAAAAACACCAACAATTTAAAAATACTTTTTAGAGGATAGATCTTTACAGTCTGATAAAGACATACAGGGTCACTTGTAGTTCTTCTGACAATATAATATATATATATATGTATATATTATATGTATATATATATAGATATATATATGTATATCTATATATATATACACATATATAATGTGTCTTCTGACAATATAATATATATTGGATATAATCTGGAAAGGGAAAGTAAGTTTCCTCAGTAAAACTTAACTCTTCTCAATCTTCAGTACTCCAGGCTTCATGTTGTCTTGCCAATGACAAGTGTGTATTTCTTGAGAGTAAGTTAGCAGCTGTTTTTAGTGATCTTCCTGTTGTTTTTTCAACTCCAAGAAACCTATACCACACTGTAGAAGTATCTATAACAATCACATCAGCTGTCAAGTCCCTCTAATAATCTTCATTTTCTGAGGATGAATTAGATAGTTTTGCAGCAATAGTTTGTCAGTTCTTGGTACTGATGTTTGGTTTTGACCCCATTTTCCTTCATACTTTAGTGCAAGCAATCCTGTTTCAGCAGGGATTTGAATGATCCTTGATACACTTAATTTCCCAAACCATCAGCTTCTGCAATATCTGTGTCATTGAAACATGCTCTTTAAGAGTTAAAACTTCAGACACTTCCTTGGAATAATAGCCATTCTTTAAAACCATTAAAAACATGACAAAAGAAAGTAAAGAAACATATGTATAATATGAAATCTAGCCCTCAACTGATAGATAATTAATTAAAGACAGGGAATCCAGTCCAGTCTGGTTTCATCTTGTCAGGGTCAGATATTTTGAGTCAAATTAATGTTAGTAGAAGCTCACTGATTGCCATTGTTATACTAGATAAAGCCATATGAAAAGTATTGATTCTCCCAAGTAATTCACACAACACTGTAAATCTTGAATGTGCCTTGATAGATTAATTCCTAGATATTTTATGTATTTTGTAGGTTATTTTGAACGGCGTTTCAATGGCATGTGGTAGAAAACTATATCCTCCTGGATTTTGTTATTGTTACATAGAAAAGCTGATTATTTTTGTGCCTTTGTTCTTAATTATATTTTAATTGTATCTTGTCAATCCCACTAGAGACCATTTTTGTAGCCCCCATAAAATATCCTAAAAAATCTAAAATAATAATTGGGAGACTGAATATTTATTGACTGATGAAATGAAAGGCGATTTTGAGGATGCTGAGGCTTACACTTGAGTTGGATTTGCTCCAGTGAAGGAAAATAAAAACTTATCAGTGAAATATTCAATGCCAGGTCTATTCAGTGCTACATTCTAGTGAATTCTGCAATCTTTCTCTAGAAGTCAACTGTGTGCCTCTTTCCCTAGGCACCCTAAGGGTTGATATTCACATAGAATACCGAAGGAAGACTTCAGATGCCACACTGACTTGAGAAACAGGTCTGAGAATGGTCTGATAAGAAAGAGCTGGTTTATTTTTCTTTATGGGAGGTTGCCATTCCTCTGATTATATCTCTCTTCCCCTCCCCCTCTACTCTTTCATTGGCTTTAACAATGGCTGAGGAATGTTGGGCTTACAAGTTAATTTTTTTTTCACTACCTCTACCCACTCTGATGTTTTCACTATGTCTCAACAATTGTTATTGTTTAGTGAGTCACTTCTTGAGAACCCTGATTGTTTCCCTTATGCAGACTGTGGTTGGGTCATCTGCTTTGCTGTTTGCTGCTACACTTACTGAATCACTGTACCTAGTCACCGAATTCCTCCTCCTCCTTACCCCCCAATTTCCAGTTCTGGAACTGTACTCAAATCAATATTGCCACTGCTATTAAAAAGGATTTGTCAATCAATTCTCTTATGGTCCCACTCACCATCCCTGTGACTTTTGCCCCCCAAAAATATCTTTCCCTGGCCATTATTCTTTGCATATGTTATCTCTCCCTAGCAGAATGTAAGCTCCTTGGGAGCTTTTGTGTTTGTGTCCCCAGCACTTAGCAAGGTGCTTAGCTTTTTCATTCATTCATCTGTAGCCAAGGCAGTGCCATCTTGGGATGAGCACTAAACTCGTAGGAACCAATTAAGATAAACAGTATAAGGATTGGTACAGACACCAGCACATTTTTTTTTTAAATTTTCACATGCATGTTGTAAAGAATTATAACCAATAGGAGGAACCACAAGAAAGAAGAAACAAAACAAAACATAAGAAAAAAAGAGCCAATAGTATGCTTCAGTCTGCATTCCAACTCCATAGTTCTTTCTCTGGATGTGGATAGCATTTTCCATTATGAGACTTTTGGAGATGTCTTAGATGTTTGCATTGCTGAGAAGAGCTAGGTGTTTCAAAGTCAGTCATTGCACAACGTGGCTGTTACTGTGTATAGCATTCTCTTGGTTCTGCTCACTTCACTCAGCATCAGCCCATACAAGTCTTTTCAGGTTTTTCTGAAGTCTGCCTGCTCATCATTTCTTATAGCTCAATAGTATTCCATTACATTCATATACCACAACTTGTTCAGCCATTCCTCCAATTGATGGGCATCCCATCAATTTCCAGTCCTTTGACACCACAAAAAGAGCTGCTATAAATATTTTTGTACATGTAGGTCCTTTCCCCATTTTTATGATCTCTTTAGGATACAGCCATAGAAGTAGTATTTCTGGGTCAAAGGGTATGCACAATTTTATAGTTCCAAATTGCTCTCCAAAATGGTTGGATCAGTTCACAACTCCACCAACAATGTTCCAATGTGTTCCCGCTTTGTGTTCCAATTTTCCCACATCTTCTCCAACATTTATCATTTTCCTTTTTGTCATGTTAGCCAATCTGATAGGTGTGATGTGGTACCTCAGAGTTGTTTTAATTTGCATTTCTCTAATCAATAGTGACTTAGAACATTTTTTCATATGACTATAGATAGCTTTAATTTCTTCATCTGAAAAATGCCTGTTCATATCCTTCTACCATTTATCAGTTGGGGAATGACTTGCATTCTTATAAATTTGACTTAGTTCTCTACGTATTTTAGAAATGAGGCCCTTATCAGAGACACTGGTCGTAAAAATTCTTTCCCAGTCTTCTTTTTCCCTCTTAATCTTGGATACATTGACTTTGTTTGTACAAAACCTTTTTAATTTGATGTAATCAAAATTACCCATTTTGCATTTCATAATGTTCTCTTCTGTTTCATCGTAAATTCTTCCTTGTGCATAAATCTGACAATGAAACTATCCCTTGCTCTCCCAGTTTGCTTATAGTATCAACCTTTATATCTAAATCATGTACCCATTTTGACTTTATTTTGGTATATAGTGTAAGATTTTGGTCTATGCCTAGTTTCTGCCATACTCTTTTCCAGTTTTCCCAGCAGTTTTTGTCAAATAGTGAGTTCTTATCTCAGAAGCTGGGGTCTTTGGGTTTATCAAAGAGTAGATTACTATAGTCATTGACTACTGTGTCTTGCATGTCTAACCTATTCCTTTGATCCACCTCCCTATTTCTTAACCAGCACCAAGTAGTTTTGATGATTGTTGTTTATAATACAATTTAAGATCTGGAATGGCTAGACCAGCACATCTCTTATGTTACCTTTTATTACTAGAATTCCTGCGTAATGTAGAATCTTGCTTTCGTGAATTGGGAACTCAGGTTCTTAGGCCTAGAACATCTGTCCATCCCTTCCTTCTTCTGGATCATCCACTTGTGCTAAGGACATAAACCATCATCAGATCATTAACCATATTAGGAAAGATGGAGGCTTCAGAAGAAAGAAAACCTTCCATATTTCTCAACAGGTACAAAGGCAGTAACAACATGAAGCAATGACCTTGTGTCTCTCACCTTCATGTTGAAAGGAGCTCACCTTTATGCCACATCTACGGGGTAGTCTTTCAAACCTCTTCTGTCTTCAATCTATGTATATAATGACCTCTCTTCCTAACCCCCAGCAGAGGACCTTGTTTCACACTTTACAAAAAATTGGGGCTAACTCTTTTCCCTGTCTGTTTTATGTGAGATAATTTATCCCATTTTACCTCTCCCTTTACTTTTTAATGTTTCTCTTGTGTCTTGTATTTGAAAGCCAAATTCTCTATTCAGCTCTGGTCTTTTCATCAAGAATGCTTGAAAGTCTTCTATTTCACTGAATATCCATTTTTCCCCTGAAGGTTTGTACTCAGTTTTGCTGGGTAGGTGATTCTTGGTTGTAATCTTATCTCCTTTGCCCTGCAGAATATTATATCACATGCCCTGTGGTCCTTTAATGTAGAAGCTGCTAAATCTTGTGTTATCCTGATTGTGTTTCCACCGTACTTGAATTATTTCCTTCTGGCAGCTTGTAATATTTTCTCCTTGACCTGGGAACTCTGGAACTTGGCTATAATATTCCTAGGAGTTTTCCTTTGGGGATCTCTTTCAGGAGGTGATCAGTGATTCTTTCCCTTTTCTATTTTACCCTCTGTTTCTAGAATATCAGGGCAGTTTTCCTTGATAATTTCTTGAAAGATGATGTCTAGGCTCTTTTTTTGATCATGGCTTTCAGATAGTCCAATAATTTTTAAATTCTCTCTCCTGGATCTATTTTCCAGGTCAGTTGTTTTTCCAATGAGATATTTCACATTGTCTTCTATTTTTTCATTCTTTTGGTTTTGTTTTATAATTTCTTGATTTCTCATAAAGTCATTAGCTTCCATTTGCTCCATTCTAATTTTTAAGGAAGTATTTTCTTCAGTGAGCTTTTGGACTTCCTTTTCCATTTGGCCAATTCTGCTTTTGAAGGCATTCTTCTCCTCATTGGCTTTTTGGACCTCTTTTGCCATTTGGGTTAGGCTATTTTTTAAGGTGTTATTTTCTTCAGTGTTTTTTCAGGTCTCCTTTAGTAAGCTGTTAGCTAGTTTTTCGTGATTTTCTTGCATCACTCATTTCTCTTCCTAGTTTTTCCTCTACTTCTCTTACTTGCTTCTCAAAATCCTTCTTGAGCTCTTCCATGGCCTTGGACTGATTCATATTTTTCTTGGAGGTTTTGGATGTGGGAGCTTTAGCTTTGTTGTCTTCTGGTTGTATGTTTTGATCCTTTTTGTCACCACAGTATGATTCTATGGCCTGATTTATTTTGTGCTGTTTGCTCATGATCCCAGCCAATTACTGGAGTTTTAAATTCTTAGTTAAGGTAGGGGTCTGATTCCAGTGTGGAGAATGTACTGTCTCAAGCTTCAGGGATTTTGTGCAGCTGCTTTCAGAGATACTTCTAGGGACCTGTAAATTTTCAGTTCTTCCAAGGTGGTATGATCAGGGGCGAAGTGTTTCCTCCTTTCTTGGCCTGTGCTGTGGTCTATGAGTGATCACAAGTGCTCTTTTCTGTCTTGGAACTGTGAGGAGGATTCTCTCTCTACCTGTAACACAATCTCCACCACGTCAGTGCTCCTCCTTGCCCCAGGACCATCACTAGAACTGTGACCCAGATCCAAGCACAGGCAAAGCAAGAGAATTCTGCCTCAGTGCCAGCAAAGAGATCCCTGCAATCCCTCTCTGGTCAGCCACTTGATCACCCCTCCATCTGTGGGCTGAGAGTTCCAGAAGCAGCCACCACTGCTGTGGCAGGACTGGGGACAGACCAAGCTCCTTTCTCATCCAGGTCCAACAGACCTTTCCCACTGACCTTCTAAATTGTCTTTGGCATTTGTGGATTGAGAAATATGGAAACCACCACAGCTTCCAGTCCCCTGAGCCCTGCTCCAGGTTCTCTGAGGCCTGGTCTTTGCCTGTAGGGCCCACACTGAACTGTGCTCCTCTCGCAGCCTGGCCCACTAGACCTTTCCAATCAACCATCCATGTTGTCTTGGGCTGGAAATTTGTTTCACTCTGTCTTTTGGTGGGTGCTGCTAGAATTTGTTTAGAGCCATTTTTAATAGGTATTTGGAGGTGTTTGGGGGAGAGCTTGAACAAGTTGCTGTTTTTGCTCTGCCATCCTGGCTCTGCTCTGGGGCTAGCTCTTTCAAACTCCTTTGCTCTTTTAATTCTATACCTTAAATCCCTCAGCACCATTGGCCATTTTCTCCTTTGCTCCAGTCTCATATGAAGAGATGGCTTTTTACCTTGACAATGCCAACCCCTCTACTTTTGTCCTCATTACCATCTCCTCCTATCTTTTTTAGTAGCTTGACTCTTTAGTGATTCACCCTCTCTCATTTTCAATCTATCCTAATCTGCTGTCTCTCTTCCTTCAGTCTACAAATCTTTCTAGATCCCCTCCTCCATTCTTGAAAAACCAAAACCTTTGCTTGACAATCTCTTCGAGCTAGTATCGTATATCTCTTCTTCCTTTCTAACTGTAAAAACTATAAGCATTCATTGCCTCCATTTTCATTGCTCTCATTCATTTCTCGGTTCTTTACTATATGGCTTCTGTCCCTTCTGTTAGACTGAAAAAACTTCTTCAATGTTATCATTGATCTTTTACTGTTAAACCTATGGCTTTTCCCCAGTCCTCATCTTTCTAGATTATCAGCTGCATTTGATACTGTTGACTAAATCCTCTTTCTAGATACTTTAGCCTCCCTTTGATCTTGTGACACTGTTCTACCATGGATCTCTTCCTGTCTCGTTATCATTTGCAGTCTCCTTTGTAGTCCCATCTTGGCCTTCCTACCTTTTATGTGTGGATATTCCTGTAGGGCAGTTAGGTTGTACAGTGGTTAGAGTGCCAGGCCTGGAGTCAGGAAGACTTCTCTTCCCAAGTTCAAATCTGGCCTCAGAGACATACTAGATGTATGACCCTGGGCAAGTCACTTAACCATGTCTTGCTTTACTTTCCTCATCTATAAAATGAGCTGGAAAAGCAAATGGCAAAACCACTTCAGTATCTTCAGTATCTTTGCCCTAAATGGGGTCATGAAGAGTCAGATATGACTGAAAAATGTCTAAACAAGTACCCCAGGAATCTCTCATGGACCATGTTCTCTCTATCTACTGTCATGCTTAGGCATCTTCAGAGCTCTTATGGATTCAATTAACGTCTCTCTGCAAATAGCTCACAAAGCTATATATTTAGCTCCCATCTTCCTCCTGAGTTCTGGTCTCACTTCTTCAACTACCTACTGGACATCTCCACCTGAGTATTTGGCAAATATCTTAAATTTAACATGACAAATTATCCTTCTGTCTAAACCTAATCATTCCTCTCATTTTCCTATTTTAGATAAGGGCACTGCCATTCTTCCAGTCACCCAGGTTTGAAATCTATGAGTCATCTTTAACCCTTCATTGTCACTCACTTGACATATCTAATCAGTTGCCAAGTCTTGTGGCTTCCACTTCCACATCATCACTTGCATCCATGCCATTCTCTACACTCACATAGATATCACTGTTATTTAAGTCTTTACTATCTCTTGCCTAAACAAGTTGTGATAGCCTCCTGATAAGTCTACCTTGCCTCAAGACTCTCCTGGCTCAAAATCTATCTTCAAAACAACTACTAAATTAATATTACTTAACCAGTTCTTAGAATGTTATTCCTTTTCTCAAGAAGTGATTCTCTACTATCTCTTGGATAGTTCAATATTTACATCCCTACATAATTTGCCTTTGAACTTTTTTTCCATGCTGATTAGACTTTACTCCATAACTCTACTCCCCTCCCCTCTACAATTAATTGCAGCCAAATTTCCCTACTTACTCTTTCCTATACAAGACATTTCCAATCTTCATCCTTTTGTACCATTTGTCCTGCCCATGATGAAATGGTCTCTCCTCTCATCTCTACCTCTTGAAGGCTTTAACTCCTTCATGGCTCCCTCATGGTGTCATCTCTATGTGAGGCCTTTCCTGATTGCCCCATTTGTTAGTTCCCCTTCTAACATGAAATGCTTTTATTTTGTATGGGCATCTAGGTGGCACAGGGGATAGATCATTGGGCTTGAAACCTGGAAGACTTATCTTCATGAGTTCATATCTGGCCTTAGATTTTTAAAAGCTATGTGACCCTGGGCAAGTCACTTAACCCTGTCTTGCTTCAGTTTTCTCATCTGTAAAATGAGTGGGAGAATGAAGTGGCAAAACACTCTAGTATCTTTGCTAAGGAAACGTGGTCATGAGACTAATACCTGACTGAACTGAATTAATGACAATTTATTTTGTATAAGTCTTTTATTTACTTGTTTGTGTAGAGATCAACTTTCCCATGTAGAAGGTAAACTCTTTGTGTGCAGACTATTTCATTTTCCCTTTATGTCCTCAGGACCAAACACTGTGCCTGGTACATTGCAGATGCTCATTAAATGCTTGGTGAATTATTGCTGGATCAATTTCACCCTTGCCATTGAGACCATGACAGGATGGTATGGCTGAATGCAAGGTTGCTGAATATTTATGATCTCTGGCACTCCAAAGTGCCTCCTTTATAGAGTTTGGTGCCATAATTTGGAAGACATATGGGAGAGAAGAAAGACTGGAGCATAGGCTCCCAAAGTGGGTGATATCACCTCCTGGGGAGTGCTGGAACAATCCAGGGAGGGGAGGTAGTAGTCTTGTGCGCAACTGGGGGCATTGAATAAAAATAAGAGAGTGGTGGAGCATAAGGAAAGAAGAGAAGAAAATTTTGAAAAACTGTTTGTACATGTTTCATCTGTTGTGTAACAGAGTTAAAGTTAGAGGGATTGCATTATTTTCCAGATAAACACACAAGATGCAAGTTATGAACAATCAGTGGTCAAGTCCGCTGACAGGTCTTAATAAGCAAGTGTTGGCAGGCAAGTGTGTCATGCATTGTCAGGAAGTCCAGCATGCATCAGAAGGAATGTGTGCATGTAATGACTTGTTTACAATATGATACTATATGGTTACATGACACAATATTATGTCATCAAAATTCCAATGCAGGAAAAACCTCACAAATTTGCAATAAATTCTTAAATTTAAGATGTGTCATTTAAAAAAAATTTTTGAAATGATGCAAATTAAAAAAAAAACATTAAAGGGTTAAAGAAAGCAGATTTCCTGGGGGTGATGAGCAATTTTTTTTTTAAAAGAGCAGTAGGCCAAACAAGTTTGAGAACCTCTGGACTAAGGTATTAACTAGGTGCTGACTGAAGAACCTGATACTAATGATGGCGCAATCAAGAAGAGAAGTTGCAACAGAAGAGAATGGAGGATGTGACAAAGGAAGTGGGTGATTGATCTCATCTGGAGGAGAGTAAATCTGTCAGAAAAGAAGAAAAATTGATTACCAAAGGGTTGTCTTGTCAGCAAAGTGGTTTCTTTTTAAAGGAAGGAGCATAAAGAATGGTTAGATGAATAATACAATTATTGAGAAGAGCTCAGGGCAGAGCTACAACTAGAATGTGGAAAATGAGGCTTTTCCCTAGGGCACCAAATTTGGAAGGTGTTAATTCCTAGTTAATATGCCTGCACAATTATAACAAGTTTCCAGACTGTATGCTTCCTCCTAAGGTCTTTGGCACCCAGATCAGCTCCTCTGTAGCCCTACTTACCCAGAAACAGCCTTGAGGGCTCTAACTGAAGACATGGTTTATGTGGTTGCAAATACTTTTAGTTATGGCTCTGTCTCAGTTATGATTTTTGTCTTTGGAAAGCACTTTTATGAAATGCATAAGACTAAGGTAACATTTTCAGACTCTGGCTCCCTCTAGTGGGACCTAGAATAGTTCCTACAGGAGTAGTCCACTTTTGTCTCCCAGGATCCCAATGAATGCCAAGTGGCAGGGAAGGGAAGATGGTGGAATAGACTGGAATAGTGAAATTAGCAGTAAGAAATAGGATGTTTCTGGAAAAAGATAACAGGGGAAAGGGAAATAAAAATGGGATTCTTCCCTACCATAGGGTCCACAATTATTCCCTGCCATAGCAGGAAGGTCAGGTAGTATCTCTGGACTGCACATGCATGAGCTAGCATGGCCTCTAGGCGTCATAGTCCCTTATCTTGCAGACGGATCCTAAGCCAAGCTTTATTAGGAAATTAATGTTCACAGTGCGAAACCTTGGTCAACACTGGCTACATAGGCACATCTCAGAGAATCACAGGATCCTTGATTTTGGACAATAAGAGACCTAAGAGACCACCCAATCCAACATCTTCATTTTACAGATGACAAAACAGAGCTCTGTAGAGGTTAAGTGACTTGCCCAGGGTCACATAGCTAGTAAGTACATGAGGCAGAATTTGAACCCAAGTCCAAGTTATTGTCTTTGCACCAGACATGTCAGTGGTACTTTTTTTGGGGGGGGGCATTACACTTATAGTAATCAATACCCTTGCTTAAGCAAGTTCCTCACTCTTTCATGAAGCTTATAGACTATTTTTAAAAATAATTTTTCAGTAAGGTCCAATTCCTTGTGAGTCCATTTGGGGTTTGATTGGCAAAGACATTGGAGTGGCTTGTCATTTTCCAGCTCATTTTACAGATGAGGGAACCGAGGCAAACAAAGTTGAGTGACTTGCCCAGGCTCACACAGCTAATATGTATCTGAGGCCACCAGGCACTCTATCCTCTGGGTTTCCTAGCTGCCTTAAAACCACTTCAAACCACAAAGACCAGGAATGGAGATAAGTCAACAACTCTTAGTATATGTAACTCCTCTCCCAAAGTCCATTGGCATACAATCTCTCCTTATTAGTGGAAATGAAGGCCTGGCCCCATTTGTGGGGTGGGGCAGAGTTGGCAAGAGGCAAGAGAGTCCCAGTCTTCTCCAGTCCCTCTCTGAGGACTCTTCAAGCTGTACTACCCCTTTGGAACTCTCTAAATGAGAGTCTTCTAGCTTTGAATTGGCTTCTGGCTTCAAAAGAGAGATGGAGGAGGCCACTCTTACTTCAGTTGCTGAAAGAAAAAGGCTCTAGAAAGATATGAAAGAATCTAATCCAATCCATTCAACATTTATTTTTTTTAAATTTTTTATTAATTAATTTATTTTTAGTTTTCAACATTCATTTCCACAAGATTTTGAGTTCCAAATTTTCTCCCCATCTCATCCCAACCCCAAGACAGTATAAATTCTAAATACCCCTTCCTCTAACGTGCCTTCCCTTCTATCTCTCCCTGCCCCTTCTCTTATCCCCTTCCTCTTAAATTTTCCTGTAGGGCAGGATAGATTTCTGTACCTCATTTCCTGTATATTTATTTCCAAGTTGCATGTGAAAACAATTTTTTTTAACATTTGTTTTTAAAATTTTGGGTTCCAAATTTTCTCCCTTCCTCCCTCCCCACCCACTGTCATTGAGAAGGCAAGCAACTTGATATAGGTTATACACGTGTCATTGTGCAAAACACTTCCATAGTAGTCATGTTGTGAAAAAACTAAGTATATTTCCCTTAATCCTATCCTGCCCCCCATTTATTCTATTCTCTCTTTTGACCCTGTCCTTCCTTAGAAGTGTTTGCTTCTGATTACCCCATCCCCCAATCTGCCCTCTCCAGTATCATCACCCTGCTCTATTGTCCTCTTCCTCCCTATTGTCCTGTAGGGTAAGATAGATTTCCATACCCAATTGAATGTGTATGTTATTCCCCCCCTTAAGCCAAATCCAATGAGAATAAGATTCACTAATTCCCTCTTACCTTCCCCCACTTCCCCTCCACTGTAAAAGCCTTTTCTTGTCTATTTTATGTGAGATAATTTACCCCATTTTACCTCTCCCTTTCGGTTCTCCCAGTATAATCCTCTCTCACCCCTTAATTTTATTCTCCAGGTATCATATCTTCATCTTCAACTCACCCTGTGCCCTCTATCTATCTATCTATCTATCTATCTATCTATCTATCTATCTATCCATACATACATATAATTTTTCCCCTCCAACTATCCTAATACTGACGAAGGTCTCATGAGTTAAAAATATCATCTTTCCATGTAGGAATGTAAACAGTTCAACCTTAATAAGTCCCTTATGATTTCTCTTTCCTGTTTACCTCTTCATGTTTCTCTTGAGTCTTATATTTGAAAGTCAAATTTTTCTATTCAGCTTTGGTCTTTTCATCAAGAATGCTTGAAAGTCCTCTATTTCACTGAATGTCTATTTTCCCCTGAAGGATTATACTCAGTTTTGCTGGGTAGGTGATTCTTGGTTGTAATCCTATCTCCTTTGCCCTCCGGAATATTATATTCCAAGCCCTCTGGTCCCTTAATGTAGAAGCTACTACATCTTGTTATATCCTGTCAATTAACATTTATTAAGTGCTTACTATGCGCCAGGCTGTGCTATGTGCTGGAGATACAATTAATAAAAAGAAAGACAATGAATATAATGGGGTAGGGGGGAGAACTATATACAAACAGGAGGCATGAGGGGAGGAAAGACTAGGGGTACCCAGTATGGAGACATCTTGTTCTACAGAGTTGAAACCAGGCAGAGCAGCAGCTGCAGAGTGGTGTGAGCCAAAAATTCTAGCTTCCGTCCTCTATAAAGCAAGGCACTAGGAGAAGTTTGGTACCTTACCTTCCAGGCCTTCAATCAGGGAGAGCAGGTGAGGGAGCAGATGTTAGTCAAGGCTTGAGTTAGCTGCATTGTGATGAGATTAGAGGTGATGAGCTTGACCTGGGAGAGCATCTTGCTCTGTGGAGCTGAAACCAGGCAGAGAAACAGGTGCAGAGTGGATGACACTTATACCATGATCCTTGGTGACTGAGGAGATGGTGATACCCTCTACAGTTATAAGGAGGTCAGAGGAGGGGAGGGCTTGGGAGATAATAATGAATTCAGTTTTGGGCATATTGAGTTTGAGATGTCCATGGGATAGCCAGTTTGAGATGTCAGTTGGAGATTTCAGACTACAGGATAGAGGGGGAGGTTAGTGCTAGCTCAGTAAATTTGAGGCTCTTTAGCATAGAAATGATAATTGAATCCGTAGGAGCTGATGAACTACCAAGTGAAATAGGATAGTGGGAGAACGGAAGATGGCCTGAGAGAGAGCCTTGTGAGACACTCATCTTTAGTAGGTATGATCTGGAAAAAGATCTAGCAGAGGAGATTGATAAGGAGAGGTCAGATAGATAGGAGAAGAACTAGGTGAAAGAAGTGTCACGAAAACCTAGAGAGAAGAGTATCAAGAAGAGAGTGATTAATGGAGCTAAAGGCTACAGAGAGGTCAAGAAGGATGTTGAGAAAACTTCATTATATTTGGCAATATAGAGAGAGCAGTTTTGGTTGAAGGATGAGTTGGAAGCCAGATTGCAGTGTAGAGAGTTAAAAAGAGAGAATAAAGGTTGAAGAGGTCTTATTGCAAAAGACCTTTTCAAGAGATTTTAGCTACAAAAGGAAGGAGAGAGATTTGGGATGATAGCTAGCAGAGATCAATGAATCAAGTGAGACTTTTTGGTGGATTGGCAAGGCATAGGCATGTTTGTAGGCAGTAGGGAAGCAGCCAGTAGATAAGGAGAGATTGAAGATAAGTAGAGGAATGGGGATGACGGAGGGGTCAATCTGCTGGAGAAAATGGTATGGAATGGAATCACTTTTGCATACAGAGGTGTTGGCCTTGGCAAGGAGAAGGGCCACTTCTTTACGTGAGGCGGGAGTGATGGAGTAGATAGTGGCAGGAGGCATCTGTGTGATGTGAAGAAGGGGGAAAGAGTTAATCATGTGGCAAGGTTCTCAGCTGAGAGGGTGTGAGGATGGGGGGCTATGGGAGGTAGGAGGAGATATGAAGAGTTTTGCAAAAGTGGCTATGGTGAATGTGATAGTGAGTTATTGAGGAAGGTGCAAAAGGATTAGCCTTGCAGCAGGGAGGGCCAATTTGAGGTTATGTAACCTGAAAATGTCGTGGATCCAGTCAGCATAGCTTCATGATTTTCTCCAGACTCATTCAGCACATGTTTTAGGACTAAAGGCAAAGGATGATAGGAGTGATTCACGGCTGAGACTTGGTAGTACAAATCTGGCAATGTGATAAGAGGGAAAGAAAAACAAGAGAAGAGGACAATGAGCATTAAAGGATCACCAAGGGATCAAGATGGGAAAAGAGAAAGAGCGTAGCTAATGCTGAAATAATGGCCTGGGAAAGAACTCTGAAATTGAGGGATTGAAGTTCGCAGTATGAAGGACAAATTTTGGGGTTGCCAGGCAGAGGGAGAGGTAGAATAGCAATAGACCATGGTCAGATAAGCCACCTTTGTATGTGGCTGAGGCGGGAGAAGGAGGAGGCTATAGGAAGTGAATAGATTGAGAACTGGGAGATTAGGTTGTTTGAGGGAATAACTATATATGTTAAAGTCCTTTAGTAGGAGGGCAGGAGTTGGGAAGGAGAGAAAGACTGTGAGCCAGACACTGAATTCACTGAGGAAATAAGGAAAGTATCTTAGAAGGTGGTGGACAACAGCTACCAAGATTCTGATTAGGTGGTAGTACAGATTGTTTGAACCTCAAAGGAGGAGAGATTACTGAGTGATGATCTTAGAAGAGAGACTGGAAGTGGGGATGGGAAGCAAGGAATATTTCAGCTGGGGGAGTTAGCAGAGTGAGCCTAAGTGCAGCCAGTGATGGAGGAGAGGCCAGGGAGGCTGTATCATCAGAAGTGAGCTAGGTTTCAGTGGAAGCCAGTAGATAGGAGTGGGAAATGAAAAAAAAATTAAGAAGAAAGCAGATTTGTTGCCTGTGGATCAGGCATTCCAGAGAGCACAGTGGATGAGATGGGTAGCTTTAGAGTGAGCCATTGATGGGGCTGGGTTGAGAGGAATGTGAATAAGAGATTGGACAGTGGGGGGAGGGGCACAGAGAACAGCATTTGAATGATGACAAGGGAGCTTCAGAATTAGTGGGATGGGGAGAATATGACCAAGGAGGAGTTTGTTAATTATTGAGGAATAAGTAGGTTGTCATTGTCCATACAGGTTTGGCCTCAGCGTTGAATTCTCTTAGTGCTATATAGGAAATTCAGGTTTGGCCTCAGCACTGAATTCTCTTAGTGCTATATAGGAAATTCAGGAGATAGGATAAATCCTGGGACCTGAAGGAATGGTGTTATTCCCCCTCACCCAAGGCAGCAGACTCAGCCAGAGACTTGGTAGACTAGCCATCCTCTTCTTCCATGAAAGGGAAGAGACTGGTGCTCATTTGAATGGTATTTCTCTTCTTCCTGAGGGAGGCAGGAGATGTGGCATGATGGAATGGCATTTTCTCCCCTTGGTTGGTTAGTTGTTATCTTTTATTCTCTAAGAGGATAAAAGTAATATCATTATGTTGGAGTCAAGGTACGATGTGTCTGATTGTGGCTGATCAGAACAATATGAGTTTGGAAGGCTCTACCACAGGTCAGGCACAAATTGTCCACATGAACATTTGGAATGGAAATGTCTCTAAATTTGCATTGCCCACGTTTCTTTTGAGCTACCGCAATTCTGCTTTGGCCTAGAAGTACAAGGTCTTCTTTGATGTGGGTGCACCATGCTGGGTGGGCCTGTGCCAGCATCTCGCATGTCTCACAATCGATTCCAAAGTTCTTCGGAGATCTTGAGAGTGTTCTTATATCACTTCTTCTGATGTCCTTGTGACCACTTGTCTTGTGTGAGTTCTCCATAAAATAGTGTTTTAGGCAAATGTACTTTTGACATTTGAACAATGTGGCCAGCCCATCAGAGTTGCATTCTCTGCAGTAGAGTTTGAATGCTTGGCAGTTTAGCTTGAGAAAGCACCTCAGTGTCCAGTACCTTATCTTGCCAGGTGATCTTTGGAATCTTTCTAAGACAATTTAAAAGGAAGCAATTCCGTTTCCTGGCATGGCGCTGGTAGACTGTCCAGGTTTCACAGGCATCCAACAATGAGGTCAGCACAATGGCTCTGTAGACTTTCACTTTGGTAGGCAGCCTAATGCCTTTTCCTTCCCACGCTTCCTTTGGAACCTCCCAAACACTGAGCTAGCTCTGGCAATGTGCGCATTAACCTCATCATCTAAGTGTATGTGCTTGGAAAGTATACTTCCAAGGTAAGTGAACTTAATCACAGCATTCAAAATTTCTCTATTTGCTGTAACCAATGGTTCCTCATATGGAAGTTGTGGTGCTGACTGGTGGGGAACCTTTGTTTTCTTGGAGTTAATTGTTAGGCCAAAATTATCACAAGCAGCAGAGAATCGATCCATACTTTGTTGTATCTCAGCCTCAGAGGCTGCATTGAGTGCACAATCAATCATGAACCAATTCTCCCTCCACTTTAGTCTTGGCTTGTAGCTTTTTCAAGTTCAGTAATTTACCACCAGTACAGTAGCTGACCTTGATGCTGTTTTCATCCTCGTTGCAGGTGTCCAACAACATCACAGAAATGTCATGCTAAAAAGCATGAAAGCAAGCACAATAGCCCTGCTTCACTCCACTGATGACTGGGAAAGCTCAAGAGCATTGTCCATTATCCAGAACCTGGGCAAACATGCCATCATAAAACTGGTGTGTAAAACTGACAAACTTCTCCAGGGTAATCAAATTTTGTCATCATTTTCCATAAGCCCTCTGACTGACAGTAGTACAGACCTCTGTTCTGCTCCTGGCATTTCTTCTGGAGTTGTCAGGCAGCAAACATCATCTTGACCATTCCGGCCCTTTCTGAAGCCACACTGGTTCTCAGGTAGATGACCATCTTCCAGATGAAGGATTAGCCTATTATGCAGGACTCTGGCAAGAATCTTTCCAGCAAAGAAATCCTGCTGTGATTGCTGCAGGACAACCTATTTCCCTTTCCCTTATAGAGATGGCGAATAGGGGAATCCTTGAACTCTTGAGGGATAACCTCCTCTTGCCATATAACCTGGAAAATTTCAGTCAGTTTTGTATGAGCAGTGGACCCCCTGCCTTGTAACTCTCATTTGAATAGAATCAGCACCTAATGCTTTGCCAAATGAGAGGAGCCTAATGGGATTCAACACCTATTCTTCGGTTAGAAGTTTGGCTAGAGGTGGACTGATGTCAACTTGAGACATATGGTCAATGGCTTCAGCACTGATTGATGATGGTCTGTTGAAAACACTATGAAAGTGTTCAGCTTCAAGGATCCAGGATCTTGTCCTTATCATTAATCAATGTGGCTCCATCTGCGTTGAGCAATTGAGATGCACCATAGGTCTTTGACCCATAAATTGCTTTTGGGGCATCATAAAAGCTCTTTGAATTGTTACTCTCAGCATAAAACTGAATTTCATCTGCCTTCTTACTGAGTCAAGAATCCTACAACTCTCTAAGCTTTGCTTGCTTTTGATGGAGTTAAATGTTGCCTTCTTAAAGACAAATGATCTATCCTGCTGATAAGCCCTGTGGAGTTCTCATTTTTCCTTCAGCAGTTTCTGAATTTCTCCATTATTTTCATCAAACCAGTCTCAATGTTAGCATGTGTTCTGGCCCAGATGAATAAATGTGAAGCTACACTAAGTCTCTGAAAGCTGCCTACTTCTTTTCTGTTCCACTGTTGCCAACCATGTATTGGCTCAGCTTTTTCTCCAGGTTAGTAACAAATTCTTCATGCTCAGAGAAGCACTCTAATTCTGTTGACATTAAGTCTTCTGGTAGTTGCTTTTATTGAATGTGAATGTTTAGCTTGGAGAGAATGAGCCTATGATCAGTCGGTCAGTCCAGCACTCTGCACTACACACCTTCATCATTCTCACATCTTATCTGTCTCTTCATCTCACAGTCACATAGTCTATTAAATGCTAGTGTTGGCTGTGATTATTCATGAAATGAAGTTTTATTGTGTTTAGTTAAATGGAAGAAAGTGTTGGTGATAAATCTGTCTTCATTAGTAGACTGCTTTTGCTGTTTCCAACTCCATTCCTCCCAAGTATTCTCTACCGTGTTTGATAGTCTGTGCCTACTCTAGCATTAAAGCCACCTAGAATTATAAACTTGTCCTCCTTTGATACATGGATGATGAGGGTCTCCAGGTCTTCGTAAAATTTTTCTTTGACCTCATCAGGATTCTTCAAGGTGGGAGTATAGGCACTCATGATGATGGTGGCATGGCACTTTCCTGCAAGTGGCAATCACATTGTCATGAGTCTGTTGTTCACTGCTTTTGGTAGGCATACAGGCTTCTTGACTAGATTAGTTTTGATTGCAAAACCTATGCCAGCTTCATGGTGCTCCCCATCATGGCAGCCACTTCAGAAAAAGATGTATCCAGCTCCAACTTTGGTAAACTGGCCTTAATCTGCCAGCCTTATTTCACTCAGGATGCTTTTTGGATATGATACCTGCTGAATTCTCTTATAACAAGAGCTGTTCATGTCATCCATGAGCATGTGCACATTGCATGTACTGATTGTGGGTGAAATCATCTTTGCAAAAGTTTTTGTACAGTTTTTGTGTTTCAACCACAGGTGGGATTCCCAACCGCTGCAGCAAGCAGGCTAGGTTTGGATGAAGCAGACATCTTTTCTATCCCTTTCCTCACGCCAGGAGGTGAATAATGTGGTCCTTCAAAAAGGCTGCTCAGACACCTAGGAGGCTGCCAAATCCCACTGCTGCCTCAAACCAGTGAGGAGGTGACCCTATGGCCTGGGCCGCCTGTGTACAGGGTTGTGACTACAGCTCCCAGTGTATCTGCACCTGCTGCTTCGTCCCTTGACTGTCGCCACAGGACTTTGAGGTAAGTAAAAATGATAAAATGGTGTGGGTGATGTCTTTTGACTCATACATAAACTGGATTGAAGTGAGGCAGAGTTGTATGAAATCATTGGCCTCACTCTCTTTTCCAGAGTCATCAAAGTTCAGTGGCAGGACAAAGTCAAGATGACTAGCAATGGCTGGGGATGCAGTGGATGACCTTGGTGTCTTGAATATCTAACCAAGCTCTAAGTGCTCCACACTGCCTGCTACATCCGCCTTCATAGTCATTGGAACAAATTGTTCTCATCTGCCCTTTACACTGGGGAATATCTTCACATGCTTGCAGTAGACACCTCCCTAACTCACCAATGGGTTTGAGACCCCTCAGTTACTCTCAATCTGGGCTAGCCCATCTGTGGAAATGGCTTACTGGGCTGTGGCCACTGCGTGCTACAGCTTCTTGGAGTCATAGATGAGGGTTGGGTGAATAAGGTGGACACCAAAGGTGGAAAGCAGCCCTGAGATGGGTTCAGCACCCTTCACACCAGAGGTACTAGTCTACGCTGAGCATCTGTACACCCTAGGGCTCCCATTCTAACTAGACCAACTGTTAAGCATTGTAGATTTCTGTGTGAACTAATATATCTCCAGCTTATCGTAGGTAATTAAAAAAGTAGCCTCACCACTTAGCTTAGATATGGTAACTCATAAGACAATCTACATACCTCTGAGTGGCAGGATTTCTGCTTCTGGAAACAGTTAGGTCTGGTCATTTAATGATGCATTAAGCTATTGCTTTGATGTTGGTACTCATTTATTTTTTTGATCATTAATTAAATGCTTTTCTAATGGTATAAGGAAGTGGGAATATATAACTGAGCAAATACACTGAGTTGTATGATTGGAGGACACTCACCCCTGTGAAGGTACCATCCACAAAGGGGGCAGAGCTAAGGAATGATTGGCGATAGCTACCCTGAGTTTCTGAGATGAATGCGATTTGGTATGGCTAAGTGCCCCCTGGTGTTACATGGTATTCATTACAATAGCATAAGTGTACAGTATTGTATTCTCCCTATGGCTTCATCCATGTTATAAGAGTACTTAGAATATTTGTACCAAACATGCCTTGAAAGGCATCAGTAAAGGTCAGTCAGTATGCCATAAAACATTTGTTAAGTGCTTACTTTGTGCCAAGCACTGAAGCAAAAACAGTGCCTACCCTCAAGGAGCTCCTATTTTAATGGGGGAGATGACCCATAAGTAACTAGACACTTAAAAGATAAATACAGGGTAGGAGGAAAGCAATTTGAGAAGGAAAGGTACTGAGAAGAGGGTCAGGAACTGGGAAAAGCCTCCTGCAGAAGGGACAATTGGAGCTGAGTGTTGAAGAAAGCTGAGGAACTAAGAGGTGAAGGGGAGGAGGGGGCATAGGAGAGAGTGACTCTAGACAATCAACAAGACGATAAATCAAGCTCTGATTTTAGCATGTGCTGACTTCCAAGGTGTAAATGATCACACTGAAAATTGAGGAGTCCTTGCCAGTAGGAGAAGGCTCCAGCAGACTTCTGATTTCAGACATGGGGGACAGCTACTTAAAGGCATAGGGAGAGAAAATGGAATGCAGGGTTTAGAAAAATAGCAAGTGAAACAGTTTGGCTAGAATGTCTAATGTATGAAGGAGAATAATAAATAAATATGGAAAGGCATGTGGGAGATGGGTTGGGAGGGCTCTAAGTGCCCAGCTGAGCAGTTCCCACCTTAGCCAACAAGTGGCAGGGAACCATTGAAGACTTTTTTGGCAGGGGAGTAAGATGTGTGCCTTACAAAGATTATTTTGGAAGAAGTGTGGACAAAGGATTGGAGAAGGGAAAGAATAAAAGCAGAGAGAATAAATAGGAAGATTTTTAATAGGCCAAACAAGAGGTGATGAAGTTATTTTTTATACCTTTAAGTTTAATCTGCATTATTAACACTTTCCTTATCATTTTCTTTTTTAAAATAGCATTTTATTTTTTCCAATTACATGTAAAAACAATTTTAACATTCATTTAAAAAATTTGAGTTTTAATTTTTCCCTCCTTTCCTCACCTCCCTCCTCTCTAAGACGGCAAACAATTTGATACAGGTTATATGTGTGCAATCATGTAAAACATATTTCCATATTAGTCATGTTGTGAAAGAAGAAACAGATCAAAAGGAAAAAAAAGATGAAAAAAATAAAGTGATTTGATTTGCATTCAGACTCCATTTTTCATCCTGGGTCCTTTGGAATTGTCCTAGATCGTTGGATTGCTGAGAAGAGCAAAGTCATTCATAGTTGATCATTGTTATAATATTGCTATTTCTATGTACAAATTTCTCTTGGTCTGCTCACTTCACTTTACATCGATTCATGGAAGTCTTTCCAGATTTTTCTGAAATTATTCTGCTCATCATCTCTTACAGCATAGTAGTATTCCATTACATTCATGTATCACAACTTGTTCAGGCAATCCACTATTGATGGGGAAAGGTGATGAAGTTCTAAAGTAAGGTAATGGTCTTGTCAATGAAGAGGAGACAGAGATGAGAAATATGGTGGAGGGAGAGCTGATTATATTTGGCAACTAATTGTATATGTCTGGGTTATAGCACAGTGAGAAATAAAGGATGAATGAATAAGTGACTTAATGAATGAATGAATGACTCTAAACACGCTCCGCATTGAGTTAGATGAAAGACTTCCTGAACTCAAGTTCTGGCTCGACCATTGATTCAGTGTGACTATAGACAAGACAATTTCACCTAAATGTGCCTTGATTTCCTTATCTTTAAAACTTTCTTGATGGACTAGATAAGGTATAAGGGCCCTTTCAGTTCTAAAATTCTAAATATATTAAATCAGGATACCAGCTGCACTGCCTCCTGGTTCAAATCTGTGGTATGGTAATATGGCTCTAGCATTGTCTATTTTACAGCATGCCCCTCTTCGAGCAGAAATCATCTTGTTTTTCCTGGATCTTTCATTTGGGGTCTCAGGTATTGGGTCTCATCATTTGCTCAGTCATTTCAGTCTTTATGACCCCATTTAGGCTTTTCTTGGCAAAGACACTGGAGTGCTTTGCCATATCCTTATTTATCTTTTTACAGATAAGGAAACTAAGGCAAACAGGGTGAAGTGACTTGCCCAGGGTCACACAACTAGCAAGTATCCAAGGCTGGATTTGAACTCATGAGGATGAGTCTTCCTGATTCCAAGCCCAGTGTTCTACCCACTGTGCCACCTAGCTACCCATGAGTCTCATCATAGTCCATAGTTGTCATCATTCAGGGTCCTTCTTGACCCAGAAAGACAGCATGAGATAGTAGAAAGAGTATTGGCTTTGGAGCCAGGTGAACGTGGAGGCTTAAATCCTGCTCTGATACTTGCTAGCTTTGTGACAGTGGGATAGTGATACCCAGGCTAACTACCTCACAGACTTGCCATGAGGCTTAAATAACATAATATAATTAAAAGTGCTTTATAAACTATTTCTGTAATCACAGCTTTTCCTCTTCAGATGACGCTACCCTGTGCAGCACTGCCCATGATTCTCCATTCACGTCATGTGGTAGTGACTCAAGGGAGTGGTAGTGGGGGTCTGTGACTTATTCAGTCAATGCACAATAATCCTTCCAACCAAGTGCCTACCTTTTACACTAAATTTCCATTACAAGGAAAATGCTCAACTTCTCTTTTTGAGCCAGCTTCATCATTTATTTATCCCTGATTGGGCCAACCAGAGCACGAGCTTTAATTATATTCCTCTTGTCTCAATGCAAAGTAGTGAGTAATCCCTTTGATGTTCAACCCACTGACTTGAAATATATACTAAATTCTTCCTCAAGTAGGATTACCCAAGGCTCACCATGCCGAGGTGTCCTTTCACCATTTTGGGGATGCAATCTCTTCCTCCAAGAAACTCAAACAGAAATGCCCAGGTCTTGGCAAGTCAGCTCCATGATTTCCCAGTGTATTTCTATCAAGCACCATCAAATAGCGAATGGAGCACATGACTGTGAATCAGGAAACTCTCTAGTCTCCAAGGAATGAAAAGCAAGTATTTCTCAGAGGGCAAAGGAGAAGCACACAGTAGACAACTATCTGCAACTCATGGCCAGTAAAGAATCACAGAGAAGAATGAGACTAGAGGTTCTTCACCCTTTTTTGTGTCATGGACCTCTCTGGCAATCTGGTGAAGCCCATGGACCCCTTCTCAGAATCTGACTTTAAATGCATAAAATAAAATATAGAGAATTATGAAGGAAAGTAAATATATTGAAATGCCATTATGAAAATGTTCATGGATCCCAAGTTAAGAATTTCTAAATTAGGGAGTAGCTAGGTGGTGCAGCAGATGGAGCGCCGACCCTGAAGTTGGGAGGACCTAAGTTCAAATCTGGCCTCAGACCAAACACTTAACACTAGCTGTGTAACCCTGGGCAGGTCACTTAACCCCAATTGCCTAAAAAAATAATCTCTAAATTAGAGGAAAGGAAGCTATCCAAGAAATCTCAACTCATACCTGTATGACATGGGCTAAGGTGGCTCTCTAGGCCTCAGTTTCTTTCTCTGTAAAATGAGGGCATTGCACTACAAGTCACTTCTTGCTCTAAATTTATGATCTCATGATCATAATAATTTTATAATAACTTTTACAATACATTATAATGATAATATTATCATATATTAATATGCAACATAATATATAATACATTTTATAATGACTTTATAATATATAATATAATATATAATAAGTTTATAATAAAAGTATGGATTGGCAAGGTGGTGAAAGCAGGGGATAACCTGGTAGCTCTGAGCTCCATTGGAAAAGAGAAATTGGGGAAAGCTCCTAGTGTTTTTTTTGACTGTAGCATTCAAGTAGGGCTGATGATTCTTAATTTTTTTCTCCTTGATCTATTTTCTTGGTCAGTTGTTTTTTTGCTATGAGATTGTTTTCGTCTATATTTTCAGTCTTTTGACTTTGTTTTAATATTTATTGTTGTCTTGTAGAGTCATTAACTTCTATTTGGTCTATTTTAATTTTCAGGGAGTTTGCTGCCCAGACAAGGTTTTGTACCTCTTGTGCCAAGCTATCAATTTCCTCTCCAATTCTTTCTTCCATTGCTCTAATTTCTTTTTCAGTTTTCCTTCTTCTAGCTCTCTGATTTTATTGACAAAAACTTTTTTTTTTGAACTCTTGCTTCATCTTTTCCAGTAATTCTAGTTGAATTTGTGACCAAACTATGTTTTTCCTCTGTGGCTTTGCTTGTAGATGTTTTAGCATCATTGCCTTCCGGCTTTATGTCTTAAATATCCCTGTCGCCATACTACCTTTTTATGGTGGTATTCTTTTTCATTTTCTCATTCTTCCAGCCTACTTTGTTATTTTGGACCTGATGAAACTTGTGTACTCACAGGGGGAATATTTAGGCTAGTTCTGATGCTGCTTTCTTAAGATATTGAGTATTATACTCTAGGATCTCAGGAACTGCTCAGGCTGGGGACCTGCAAGCTTTCAATGTCTCCAAAGTGGTCTGAGTGTGTCCTCCTGGTCTGAGCTCTGCAAGTTCCCAACTTGGGCTTGAGTCTGAGCAACAGTAGATACTGCTGAACTCAGTCACTATTAGCTAGCTGGGGAGCTCTGCTGGTTGAGTGACACTACTGTAGGCTCTTCTTTGTTCTGCAATTCCTGCCGTGGTTATTATTCTGCAGGCTTAAGACTGGTCTAGAAGCTGGAACTGAGACCCTGATCTGCTCCTGCATCTGAGGATCTGCTATTTGCTTCTGAAACTGCTCCCTGCAGGGGACGGTGGTGATGTGTGAGCACAGGTCCCTCTCAGTACACCCTGGATCTGTGATCTGGAATTAGGTAGAAGGCAAAAAAGTTGCTAGTTTGTCCCTATCTCCATTGTAGGTCTGGGGAGTGCCTCAGTATGGGTCTGGGACCTCTGCCTACACTCGTGCTCAGCCTCTCCTTGCTCCCACAACATGCCCCTGGCCAGACCTTGTCCTTATGATGAACCTAGAAAATGACTCATTGTGATTTTACTTGAATTTCCCCATAAGGATTTGGTTTGATACATTTTCTAGGTCTGTTAGGAGGCATTTTCTAGAAGAGCTCACTATGCTTTTTCCTGCTCCTGCTACTCCACCATCTTGACGCCACATCTCCAAGTCAGGCAAGTCTTTCTAGTGGCCCTCCGGACCATTAAGTTGTCTACCTACTCTGCTTATGCATTGACCTCATCGTGGCCATGAATGTGTCCTTGGGTTGGGATCTTATTATGGGATTTTAGTCAAAGAGTCATTTAAATGCCACATTTCCTCAAAACAGAAAGAGTAGGATCACCAAATTTTAGAAAGGGGGACTCTACTAGTCATCCTAATGTTCTCTGACTCAAAGTTCTTCACAAACAATACTTCTCCCAGAAACAGAAAGAAATAGATAAGTAGCATCCCACTAAAATCACATCCTTGCCGTGCCCTTTCCCTAATAGACACCAATTTAACAGCCAAATACAGACACCTACACACTGCAAAGACAGTCATGCAAACACACATCCATATCTTCCCACTGTCTCTCACACATTTTAGCCTCCACACAAGACCTTAAGTTTGTCTTCGGAGAAGCCTAGAAGCAATAATGATGTTTATGACCTAATCTGGTATAAGAAATGTGTCCTATCCTTCTCTTTCCCCCTTTCTTGTTCTACCCACTACAGTGATATTATTTCTAGGGCTGTTACTAGAGAATGCTGAAGCCTCCTAGACTTGTCTCTTTGGCTATGGGCTCAGAAGATCATAGATTCAGAGGAGGAAGGGACCCCAGAGATCATCTAGTCCAAATTTCTTCTTTTATAGATGAGGAAGAGAGATTAAGGGACTTGCCCTAAGGTCACATGGGTAGGAATTGGCAGGGCTGGGATTCCATTACTGGTCCAAATTCAGCACTCATTTTCATTTTACCATGCTCCTGGAGGGCCCCTTTGAACATCTCTGCAGCTAAGTAGAATTCTACAGCTGGTATTTTATATCTCTGCACTTGGGACTCACAAAGTCCTTATGCTATATTTTGTATTAAAGCTATTTACATACTGACATCTTCCCTAGTAGACTGTAAGCTCTTTGAGGGCAGAGAGTGGTTTTGTTTATGTCTGTGTCTCCTCTAATGCTTAGCACAATGCTCTGCTTAGTAAATATTGTGTAATTTGGCTTTGAGCATGCTCAGTTTGCACAACATGGAGTCCACTGCATCCCCTTCCATGTTAGTGGCATAGCCTCCTTTGATTGACTGCCTGTGTGGCTTTCTCTTGCCACCATTTTTTTCAGCTATGCTCCTACCTTCTGCACCCAGTATGGAAACCACGAAATGAACTAGTGAGAGGAAGAAGGCACTTGCCCTTTCCTTGCTCTTTTTCTTTCATCCCAGCTCCAAGAAATGGGCCCTTTTGTTTGTTCTCCATTTCAGGTGCTGAAGGTGATCCCCACTGGATTGGGAGTTTGAGTCATGGCAACCTTGGGGCTAGGGTTGCAGGTGGACTGCTGTAGCAGCCAGCCAGGCTGGCATGGACACTGAGAAGGCAGGGTGCCTGGGACTCGAGCCTGAGGGGGGCAGGAGGGTTTGGACTTGGAACTGGGCTGTGCTCTATGGGAACTCAGCTAATCTATGAACCTAGTACCCTTCCTCTTTTCCAGAGACCAATTCAGTTCAGGGAGGAAGAGGTAGATCATTTTTCCCATGTGTTGGGGAGAATATGTTTATATATTTGTAATTATAACTCTGGCAGTAAATATATTTCTTTTGTAAAAGCTCCCCTGTGTTCCTGTTGATTGAATTAAACTGAATGTAGAAGACATGACTGTGTAATATAATAGAAAAGAGCTCTGAACTTGAGGGAGAAGACTTGGATTTGAATCTTATTTACTTACTTATTAGTTTTGTACTATTTGGTAACTTAATCACGCTAGGTTCCTCATCTGCAAAATGGGGATGGCAATTACACGTGCATTATCTACCTCACCAATTTGTTTTGAGGAACAACTGAGACTATACATATGAACATGAATAAGGATGTAAGGTATTATTACTGCCTAAGCTGCCCCTGCATTTTGGGAAGGGATGAGTAGGAGAGAAGCTGCCTCCCCTCCACTGGGGACCTGTTGAGCTTTCAATTTATCAAGACTTAGAATATATATCTTGTATGCTGTCTATGTCTTTGGGTTTCTGTATCTAACTTGCGTGTGTGTGTGTGTGTGTGTGTGTGTGTGTGTGTGTGTGTGTGTGCTGGGGGGGAGTGATGCTGTATTTCTATTTTGGCTACACCCACCATGCCTAGTTAAATAACCTTACCCTGTGTCCTTAAAATACTGCTCAAGGTCAATGTCCCAGCTCATCTGGAGAGGTCTGTGGGCAGGGGAAGTGGGGTGAGTGGCCCTGGGAGGCTTAGCAGCTAAGAATGGCTCTGTGATTGTGGAAAGATGGTGGGGGTGGTGGGAGGGCACAGAACCGTAACTTCATGAGATCTAAGCCCAGCTGACTCTCCCCATGCCTGGACTCAATTCTGCTAGTGTAATGTAGGGCTGGATGAGAGATAGAAATGGGTTAGAAGAAGGCTCAAATCTTCCCTTAATTGGAAAGAAAGTCAAAGCACACTGAAACTCCAATAAGCCAGCTCTATGCCATTCACCATTGTTTTCTAAGGGAAGAGAATTCATAACTGCACTTTGGTCTAGAAGTTTTGAGTGGAAGTTATTTTTAAAGATTTTTTTTTTTTGGCTAAGCAATGGGGTTAAATGATGTGCCCAGGGTCACACAGCTAGTAAGTGTTATGTGTCTGAGCCCAAATTTGAACTCTGGTCCTCCTAAATCGAGGGCCGGTGCTCTATTCACTGCACCACCTAGCTGCTCCTATTTTTAAGATTTGACTCCTGTGACTTAAATGACAGGACAAGGATATGTGTGTGAAAGGAGTTAGACAGGGAGGGGATGGGAGGAAGACAATGGTAAAAGCAAAGTCCTTTCAGGAAATGTTGGAAAGAAGAGATTTCAGCTCTAAAAAAATTGAGCCTATTATGACATGAGTCCAACTCATTTGGACACCATTGTCCTTGTAGTCCTTCAAGGTTCACTCTTTGGCCACTGATTCATTCAATGTGTCATTTTAAGTGCCTAATATGTTCTGGGTATGGTGCTAGCCCTGGATATACAAAGACAGAAATGAGAATTCACGGGGAAAGGGCACTAGCAATTGGGGGAATCAGGATAGGCCTCGTATGGGAGATGACGTTTGAGCTTCACTGTGGTACCAGAGAATAGCTTGTCATTACCTTGGAGCTGACCATAGAATCATAGCACTTGAGCTGGAAAGGTACCTTGGAGGTCAGCTGTTTCCACCCCCTCCCCAATTTTACAGATCAGGAAGTTAGGGCCCAGAGAGTTTCATTAATTTTGCCAAGATCACACAGGTAATGGGCTTCAGAATCAGGATTTGAGCTGAACAGGCTATGTACTTTCCCCTATGCCATGCTGCCTAAGTGATGCAGGGTGACAACTCTTCAGTCAGTCAACCAATGAACATGTACTGTGTGCTAGATGTGTGCTAAGGCTAGGGTACAAATAAGAAAAAAGACAGATTCTGCCCTCAAGGAGCTTATAATCTATGAGGGAAGACAACACAGAAAATAAAGTTGAAAAGGGTGTGTGTGTGTGTGTGTGTGTGTGTGTGTGTGTGTGGCGGGGGAAGGCAACCAGTAGAGGCAGGAGTTTGGTCCAAGGAGTAGAGCTGGTAGGCAATGAAGAGACAGCTGACTTGTGAGCCTTTGAGAGGAGTGCTTTGTGTTATTCCCCATCCCTCCAATCAGAGGGTAGAGAGTGCTCAAAAGGTGGGAGTATCCAAGCTGATGCAATCTCAAAGGATGAGGCATTTCCTGGTGAAGAGGTTTCCAGGGAGCATGATGATGGTGGAGTCCACTCCAAAGAGTTCAGCTGGTAGGAAATGAAGAGTAACTTCTATGTAGGCTTAGAGTTTTCTGAGGGCACTGAGAGGTTAGGTGACTTCTCCAAAGTATCATAGATGGGGCTTGAATCAGCTTTCCTGACTATTTCTAATCTTCTTTCTATCACATCCCACTGCTAAGCCCTGCACTCTACCCCTTCCTCTCCAATCAAGGTGGGCTTTTCAGGGGCTGAGCCTATATCCTCCTGGACTGGAAGGGAGAAGAAAGTCCATTAGTAGAAAGCCCTCTTGGAAAAAGTTCATGGTTGTCCTGGCTTCCCTGTTGAGGGCTGAATTGTTTTAATAAAAGATGAGTGTTATACTGATTCTCTCCAGCAGATGGAATGTATGTGCCAACCTTCTCTGGCTGGTGATATTATGGAGGACAATGGTGGTGGTCTTCTTGACCTAGGAAAGCCTCCCTATTGCTGGGACTCTAGATCTACCCTTAGCAAAATTGATCACACTTCCACAGGCAAGGAGAAGGACTGGCCATTAATAGGAAGAACAATAGGAAATGACTTGCTTTTGGGGGAGGGGAGGAGATTATTTGAAAAACTATAAAGCATTTTCCTGTGCATCATTTTATCCCCACAACTAACTTTTCAGGCACCTGGCATTATTCCCTCTTTCTAAAGATAAAGCAATGGGCAGAGAGCACTCAGGTGATTTGTCTAAGGTTATTCGTGCTTCAAATTAATGACCAAGTAGAGACTAGGCTCTATCTTTCTATTAGACTTGGATGTGCTGGAGACATCTGATTTCAATTCAATGACAAAATTTAACAAATATCTATTAGGCATAAGCACGCTATGAACTGGGGAACTTATGTTTTACTAGGGGTGTGTGTGGTAGAGGAGGATATCACATATACAGAAATAAATAAAATATAATACCTGGGCAGCTATGTAGTGAAGTGAATAGAGTGCCGGGCCTAGAGTCAGGGAGGCTGAGTTCAAACCCAGCCTTGCACACTTAGTAGCTGTGTGACCCTGGGCAAGTCACTTAACCTGTTTGCCTTAGTTTTCTCATCTGTAAAATGAGCTGGAGAAGGAAATGCCAAACCACTTTAGTATTTCTACCAAGAAAACCCCCAAAAGGGATCATGCAGAGTCAGACTCAAGTGAAAAATGACTAAACAACAGAGTATGATGGTGCAAGGATAGATCCAGGTAAAATACTCTAAAAAAACAAAACAAAACAAAGAGAGAAGACATGGCCAGTGATGCCCATGGAAGACTTTATGAAGACTTCAGTGGCACCTGAGAAGTGACACTTTGAAAGGAGAAAAAGGTAGTTGGCAATGAATAGAGCACTGGCCCTGGAGTCAGGAGGACCTGAATTCAAAGTCAGCCTCAGACACTGTGTGACCCTGGGCAAGTCACTTAATCCCAATTGCCTCAAAAAGAAAAAAAAAGAGAAAGGAGAAAAAGACTCTGAAAGGTAAAGGTAAGAAAAAATGCAAATATGTAGACACAAGGTATGACATGTTTGACTTCAAAGAACAGTTGGTGGGTTAGCTTGGCGAGAATAAAGACTATATAAAGTATAGTACTGGGAGGTAAGGCTACTAAAGTAATTTGGAACTATAGCATCACAAATTTAGAATCAGAAGGAAACTTCGAAGTCATAGACTTTAATCTTATCCTTTTGTAGGTGAGTCAACTGAGCACCAAAGAAGTTAAAGTGACTTGTCCAGCATCATACAGCCAGTAAATATCAGAGAGTTCAAACACCAGCCTTCCAGGCACCATGTTGAGTGCTTTACCTACATTACCATACTGTACTGCTTCAGGTCCTCAATGCCTGGACAAAGACTTTGTGTTTTATCCCAGAGGCAACAGAGAACCACTACAGGTTTTGAACAGGAAAATACATGGTCAGACTTATGTCTTGGGAAGATTATTTTTGTAGCCTTGGGAAGGAGGGATCAACTGGAGGACCTGAGTTCAAATCTGGCTTCAGATACTTGACACTTACTAGCTGTGTGACCCTGGGCGAGTCACTTAACCCCATTGCCTAACCAAAAAAAAAAGAGAATGTAATTTAGGGCAGCTAGGTGGCAAAGTGGATAGAGCACCAGCCCTGAAGTCAGGAGCACCTGAGTTCAAATCTGGCTTCAGACCAAACACTTGACACTTACTAGCTGTGTGACCCTGGGTAAGTCACTTAACCCCAACTGCTTTAAAAAAAAGAGGGATCAGAGAAGGAAGAGCATAGCGATTGTGAGACAACTATAATAGGTCAGTTAAATTTATATAATAGGTCAGTTAAGAAGTGATGGGAATTAGAACTTAGACTGTAACTAAAGAGATTGAGAGTGTAGGGTAGACTTGTCAGAACTTGGCAGCAAACTGCATTGGGTGGTGGGTAAAGGAGACAGAAGAGTCAAAGATGGTGCCTGGATTTTGAGCCTGGGTGACTGGGAAGATGGTGGTAGCATCAGTAGAAACATGGAAATCGGGAAGAAGGACAGTATGAGAAGGGGGAAAATGAATTCCATTTGGAATGCGCTGAGTTTAGATGTTTGCAAGGTGTCATGGGCTGATGTTTCAGCAAACATTTGGAGATGCAGAGCTGGAGTTCAGATAATGACTAGACTTGGATACATGTGCATTTGTTAGTCATTTGTACAGGGTTGATAATGGGACCATGGGGAACTGATGAGATCACCAAGGGAGAACTCACACTTAGCAGTAGGAAGAGGATGCTCAATGAGCAGAAGAGTTAGAGGAGTGGTCACACAGGCACAAGGAAAACTAGGATATAGCAATGTTTTATAAATCGAAATAATGTGACAATATCCAGGGAGACAAAGTTATCAATAGCACCGGTGTGCAAGATAGTTTAAGGAAGGTGATGGGTGAGAAAAAGTATTTGATCACACATTTTCTAGGTTATTTGTGCCTTTGAGTGAGCAGTTTCAGTAGGGTGGTATGGTTGGAAGCCAGATTTCAAAGTAGGGGGAAGTGAATGGGTAATGAGAAAGTGGAGGCAACTGGTATAGATAACTGTAAGTTTAGCAGTGATTAGGAGGAGAGATGCATAAGATGTATGTATGGTCAAGAAATTTTTTTTTAAGAGAAGAGCTTGAGTATGTTTCTAGCATTAGGGAAGAAGCCAGTAGATAAGGAGAGATTGAAGATCAGAAGAAAAAAAGAATATTTGAGGGACTAAGCTCCCAAAGGAGGAGAGAGGGAATTGAATGAAGGGAACAAGTTGAGGGATTGGCCAAGAGTTGGGTGGAGATATAGAGATATTTTAGGGTACTGAGGGGGTAAAGTGAAGGAGCTTATAATGGAGGGGCTCAATTTCCCTAATAAATTATGTCATCTGCTAGAGGAGGGAATGTTGGGAGTGTAGTTGGAGGTTTGAGTGGAAGACAGAAAATTTGGAACATCAGTTGTGGAGAATGTAAATTGGTAGTCAGTGATATATGAAAAAAATGGATTTCTAGTGACACAGTGAGGACCCAGTTGAGGTTGGGTAGCATGAATTTGTTATAGTCAGCACAGTGTATTCAATGACTTGAGGGTAGAAGATGAAATGGTTGAGTGACTGAATGAAGTTTGAGAATTAATGAGCAATGGAAAAACAAGTGAACAAGACATTCAGACAAGAGTAGAGAGCAGTACAGTTGTTAAGTAGCTTTATAAACTTAATTAAGCCGTATGGTTTTTTTTCTGGTATTTGAAACCAGGTTTTAGGACTTTAAATCTTTCCATCACACCATGCTACCTCACCCAAGCTAAAATACACATTCATATGTAAGTAGTATATGTTTTCTATAATTTTTGTATTTTATGAACTGGCAGATTATTTATGGGTTAATAACTGATGCTTACATAGTATATAAATCATCTAATTTTATCCTCACAGCAGTCTTTATCAATAGAAAGTTATAGTATCTATTATTCTCATTTTACAGATGCTGTAGAAAGGCTTCCTAGTTTGGAGTCAGAAGACCTGGATTCAAATACTGCCTTTGATACTTCCTACTTGTGTGACTTTGGTCAAGCCATTTAATCTCTCTGGGCCTCAGTTTCCTCAACTGTAAAATGGAGAGGTTGAACTAGATGACCTCTGAAGTCTCTTCTAGCCCTAAATCTATGATATTTAGAATATGAGGAAGCTATAGCCAACAGGAGTCAAGTGAGTTAGAAAATGTCAGAGCCAGAATTTGAAGTCAAATATTTACCACTAGAAGGCATTTAGAATCAGAAAAAAGAAGAAAAGTGACCCATTAAAACATGTGGCAAGTTCTGGATTTGAGGTCAGAGGACCTGTGTTTGAGTTTTGGTCCTACCATGTTCTAGCTGTGTGACTTTGGACGAATCACTCAACCTTACCTTCCTCCTCAGCAAAAGGACGGAGACTGGTCTAAGCCACTGTTGTCAGACTCAAATAGTAACAGATCCCTATGCATAGCAAATTAACTTAGAAAACCACAAATTACCATTATCTATGTCATGTTGCATTTTTGTTACTGGTTAAACATTTGCTGAATTATACTTTAATGCGGTCAGTCTCAAGTGAGGGATTGCAGACACCTCTGATCTAAATGACATCTAATGTCTTTTCCAGTTCTAAATCAATGATTCCATGAGGAAAAACAATATAATGAAAAAAAAACTGTGTGTGTGTGTGGGAAAGAGACCCATGATTTATTAGGTGGGAGATAACATCCTGCCTAGCTCAGAACTCCAGGTGGAATGTGAGGATGACACAGAGACAAAGGACACATAACACTGCCCGTGGCTGAGTCATTGGATGCCAGGGCCCTCCAGAAGAGAATCCAAGACCTGCACAGATTCAACATCCTGTTGCCTTTATTTTCTGGTACTGAGCTCCAAGCATTTCTTAAAGGAAAAGCAAAAAGGAGACAACTTTTTATTTTCTCCTGGTGGATGTTGTTCCAAAACTTTCCTTTGTTCAGACTAAACTGTAACAATATAGACCTGAGGTCCTGGGAGACTTGGCCTCATTTAAACCCTTCCTCTGTCTCTGAATTTTGTAAAGCCTTTCTGTACATGCTGGGAAACCCCAGAGTTAAATGTTCCATCTCTGACGTCAGGGACTGTTCCGTCCAAATAAAATCTCTGATAAAAAGCCTCTTCTGAAAGTTACCTCAGAGTCCCTCTGCTGGCTGTGAGTGCCCAGAGCTGAAAGCTGCTTTTTGTGTAGAATATAAGAACAGGTATTGGGGCTAAGGGACAGAGTACTCAGAAGACATTTCCCTTCTAAAGCTATAAGTACAGACAAGGAAATCTGCCACTGTAAGAAAGAGGCAGGTAAAGTGTGAAAACAAGAACATGAACCCCCTGGACCGTGGTAACCGATGGATTCAGCTCTGAATCCCCAATCAAAGAGGGCTGAACACAGTACCAAAACATCCCTGAACACTCACGTTTCTGGAACGGCTGCAAAAATGCAACAGCCTTTGTGAGTAGAGAAAGGTTAAGGATCCCTGTGGATTGCTAAGTAGGTTAGTTCAAACCAAGTGGGAATTGTGATCCCTACTCAGGAGCACTCCCTCCCTTCTCCTCCCTGGCTTTCTTTTAGCCTAATTCATGAGTCAGATTACCAAGGTGCCATGGTGAGAGGGACCATAGAAATCCAGAAATGAATGGATGGAATCAGACACTTGAGTGTCCCAAATAGATGGAGGATCCGATTAGAGACTTGGGCTTTGCTGCACACACGTTGGCCTGAGGTTTCATTAACCACTCTGACACTCTGGAACCTAGAATGGTTGCAAGACTGTGAAATGAGTTTTTGTTGGTGATGGTTTTTTTGTGGCAGTGCAGAGGATATAAGAAAGTATAAGGCTCCAGGGTGGCACAGAATATGAGAGCCATGGGGCTTTTAAAAAGCGTGGCCTGGTGATTTTCCACAAAAAGAACTGGGTAGAGACAGAGAAGAGAGGAAAGGAGAGGAGGAGGTGAGAGGAGAGAAGAGGGGAGAGAGGAAAAGAGAGAAGAGGAGAGAAGAGAGGAGGAGAAGAAAGGAGAGGAAAGAAGAGGAGAGGAGAAGAAAAGGGAGGAGAGGAGAGGTCCAAACAAAATCTCTGCCCAACAGAGTGACAGTGAAAACGACTGGTAAGAAATAGATAGAGTTAAAAAAAAAGTAGTGAGTTTCCAACCCCTGGGGAATAGCATGGATGGGTAGTGTTCTCTGTTCTGGGGAAATTGGCAGGAGAAGCAAACTGGTCAGACAACTTCTGCCAGTGGAAGGAATGGGGATTAGAACAAGATTTGAAAAAGCCACTTCACCCCATGGGCCTCAATGTCCATATCTGAAAAACAAAGGTGGAGGGAGGGGATGGGCAGGGAGTTAAGGGAGAAGTGAAGTTGAGTTCTCAGGTCCTTTCCAGCTCATGTAAGCACCACCCTCTGTCAGTCGGCAAAAATTCATGAGCTGCAATACATGGACATGACCAGAAGAGGTCAGACATGCTCTTTGTAGAATATCAAATGGAAGGATTCCATACATTGCAGGCATCCTTAATGCCAGTGTTTTTCAATGTGTCTAAACAGCAAAGTCTCTGTAAATTCTCGTAGAGCATTTATATTTCATTTTAAAGAGGTGATTAAGTCAGTGGACACAGAAAAGCCTCCTTATCTGCTTAGCTTCAGAACTGTCAATTGGTTTTTACTCCAGAATAGCATACCTCTTTCCTTCCTTCCTCCCCTCCCTCCTTCCCTCCTTCCTTCCTTCCTTCCTTCCTTCCTTCCTTCCTTCCTTCCTTCCTTCCTTCCTTCCTTCCTTCCTTCCTTCCTTCCTTCCTTCCTTCCTTCCTTCCTTCCTTCCTTCCTTCCTTCCTTCCTTCCTTCCTTCCTTCCTTCCTTCTTCTCTCCACATTAAAAAAAGATGCACTTAATTCTCTGTATTTATGTTGTTGCTTATTGTTTTGGACCTGTGATGTCATGGCTGTGGAAACACCCTCCCATGATATAGATCAACAATCCCTCTTTAGCTTTAGAGATGGCCAGGGACCCTGAATGGTTAAGCAGCTTGTCTGGGGTCACATATATGTCAGAGGTAAGATTTGAACCTAGGTCTTCCTATTTTCAAATCCGTTTTATAGGTGAGCACCTCTGTTTCTGTTAAGCCCAGGGGTTCTTAACCTTTTTATGCGTCATGGGCCTTTTCTCAGAATGATGTTTTTAAATGCATAAACTAAAACACACAACATTACAAAAGAAACCAATTACATTGAAAAACAGTTGTCAAAATATTTAAATAAGCAAGTTCCCTGACCCCAGGTGAAGAATCTCATCAGGAGAGCATGGAAACTCAATGGAGAAACAGAATAATCAGCTGTGCTCTCCCTGCCACCTGTAGGAGTCAGGGAATCTCCTTCAGGGTCATATTACTTTTCCTCCCTATAAAACCACGACTAACCCAATCACTTACTCAAATAATCAAACAAATCTCTGACCTCACTAATTTGGAAGTTCCCTCCAACAACAGAGATGATAACCTATCCTGCAGGGCTAGTCTGTGCAACTCATGCCTATGTTCTCCCCTAAGTTTGCTACAGGGGGTCCTCCCAACATGTTGCGGGGCACTCTTGTTTTCTTCTGACTTCAAGATGATACCACTGGAGCACTTTGGCTGTCTACACAGCATCCCTCACCCTTGTCACATAATCAGCGCACTCTTCCTATTATATTTTTCCTTGGTGACATTTTTTACTTTTGTTCTTCAGAGTTCCTTATTGATTGTATTTTGTAGTCTGCTCATACCCACCAAGTTCCTTTCCATTGCCCTCTGTGTGGTGCTCATGTTAAATCCTTCAGAGACTGTTGTCTTTCGTGTCTTTTTGCCATATAGTAACATAAGTAGTATGTTATTGTTAAAAAGATGGGTTTTTGTTTCCATGGGAAGATTGAAGCCATTAAAAGAGCTAAGCATTTTTTTCAAAGACAATCTAAATTGTGCCTTTCCTTGCTTAGTTCAGGACCCAACTCATCTGTCTATATTGTGTGTCCCAGATACACAAAATGATATTCAAACTTTGTATGTTGTCCATTCAGATGCGTGTAATAAGCTAGGTGTTTTTCATTCACTTGGTCTTTTCTGTGTGCATTATATGCATCAGTCATATATGAAAGAAAATTAATTAGCAATGTCTACCTTGTGCCACTTAGGAAAATTTCTATCCTAAGTTACCTTAAGTGGACTAGTGTTTTCATTCAAGATAACAGCAAAAAATAATAATGCAAATTTTTATACTACTTTCCTCACAACACCTCCATGAAGCAGGTATTATCTCTATTTCACAGGTGAAGAAACTCAGCTTCCAAGAGGTTGGCCATGGTCATAGAATTTCAGAGCTGGAATATCTAGTCTAAACCCACTGAGTAAGAACCCCTTTTATAATAGAATCATAGTCTTAGAATTGGAAGAGACCTCACAGGGTATTTAGTTTATTTTATAGATGAGGAAATTAATGCCCAGTAGGCAAAGTGGCTTTCCCATGGTCTCAAAGGTAGTTAGCCTGAGAGGAAGAATTTGAACCCAGGACCACTGTATCATTTGTTGTTGTTGTTGTTCAGTCATTAGTTGTGTCTGAGTCTTCGTGACCCTATTTGGGGTTTTATTTGCAAATATGCTGGAGTGGTTTGCCATTTCCTTTTCCAGCTCATTTTACAGAAGAGGAAATTGAGTCAAACAGAATTAAATGACTTGCCCAGGGTCACACAGCTAGTAAGTGTCTGAGGCCAGATTTGAACTAAGTCTTTCTGCCTTTAACCCTGGCACTCTATCCACTACACCACATCACGCTTCTTCCAAATGTCAGACAGGTATAACATACCTGACAAGTTGTCACTCCGCTTTTGTTTAAAGATTTTTTGTGAGAGGGAGCCCCAATACCACCCAGAGCAGCCCATTTAACTTTCGGATAGCTTTAGTGTTAGAACATTTTCTTTGCATCAAGCCAAAAGTCTGTCTTTCTATAAGTTCCCCCTGTTATTTCTAGTTTGCCCTTTGGGGCTACCCAGAACAAGTCTGTCCCCTCTTCCATACAAAAGCCCTTCAGATACTTGAATATGGCCATCATAACCACCTTAACTATTTATTCTCTTCTCCAACCTAAACACCATCAGTTCCTTTAACTGATTCTTATATGGAATGATCCTAAGCTCCTTTACCATTGTCAGTTATTAGGAGAGACACTGTTTTCCAGAGCCAAGGCCAGGTAAGCAGGTTGTGCCCTGAGCTTGGCATGACAACAATCCTTTGCCCTCACCTGAACCTGACGGTTTCTGAGCTCGGGCAAGTATCAACAGACCCAGACATGAAGCCATGCTCTGATTGGACTTTTTGTCACTCGACAAACTTGCTTCACTGCTGCTGTTGTGCCTCACCCCTGTTGTGTTTGACTCTGTCTAGACACAAATATATAAATCAAGATTCATATGCACTAAAGTGGGTCACCCCCTAGGAGCAGGGCCCCAGCACATATGTTCTTGCTTGAAAGCTATTTCCCTCACTTTGAAATTAAACTTATATTTGATTACTGACTCTCCTGTCTCTAGACTGTTCTGTTCAGCTCCAGCCATTCACAGATTAAAGGCCAGTTTAGTCTGGTTGACATTAATTGGTGTCAGAAGTGGAGTGTCAGAAGGGAAAAAATGATTAGACAAAGTAATAAGACAAAGATATAATATAAAGGTTTTCTAAATAAATGAAGTAGTAAACTTTAAGAAAGCAATGGGATTATATGACTGGGTTCCAAATTTATCTATCATAGAAATTCAGGCTTTGAGTATGTTCTCAAAATTGGATTAAGGATTTATTAATCAAGGATTAAAGAAGTTACACATAAATTGTATTGATAATGGTAAAGAAAATGAAATTATTCCCCATTTTAAAAGTAGGTTTCTGATAGTCTTAAAGGGAAGAAGAGTTCATTTTATAGTTGGACCCTCATAAATTTCTAAAAGATTCTTATCAGGTACAGGATTTAGGTAAGGATAGAAGCAGCAAATGGTATATAAACTGAAATTCTGTGAAGTTTCAAGATTGGACAACCAATTTTAAATGATTGTACTAAATTATATCAAGTCAGAATTATCTAGGAACCTCTAGATTTAAAACCAGAGAAGTAGGGCCCCCTTCAGAGCTGTCCTGAGAATAAAGCCTATTGTCCAAAAAAAGATATCCAGGGACCAGATAACTACATAAGACATCTGGAACTCAAAAATGTGCTGATTTAAATGGATATTGAGAAGGGATTACTAGGATACAAGGAGACTTGATATTAGTTAACATTGGTGATAATTATTGTATTGCTTTGCATGGTTTATGTTTAAGTTTTCTTGGTCACCTTGGTGACATGTAAATCTCCCTTCTTGAAACTAGTCTTTTGTGTGCCCTCTAAGTAGTTTGATCTGTATCTGACTTAATGTAATTATACAATGATAATGAATTTGTGAAAAACCTTTTTGCATTGTTTAAAGCTAACCCTGCATGGCTGGGAAACTGGGCCATCTCTATGTGCTGTTTAGAGATCCTTAATCAAGGACCTATGTTATGCTGACCAGAAACTCAGATCTAAAGATTGATGCAAGGAGTTTTCTCACAATTGTACGTCTCAAGCAATTCCATATGTCTTATCTGAAAATGGGCAATCAATAATTTCTCAGGGCCTCCAACAGGTCCTTCTGACTATTCCCACAACTCTTAAACTCCTGGATCATCTGAAGAAAGCCCCTGCTCCCGAGTGGATGGCAGAACCATCCAGGGACGTCAAGGTTCATCTGCTATGGACCCAGAAGCAGCCAGCGTCCCGATGAGACAGCTGTCCCAAGATTCCAGTCGAGGGCTGAGTATACTATCCTAGTTTTTTCTCCTCTTCCTCTTTATTACGTGCCCAACCATCAAGCCCCCGATTCAAGTGTGTTTTGGCATTTTCTCCTTCTACATTCTTGGTCCCCCTCTTTCTTCTGCATGCAAGCAAACAATGGTTAGCAATGATACCTGGGACATACTTCCCTGACAGTGCCCCTCAAAGAACTAATCCTGGGTGACATCTTGGCCTGGCCCAATTGGCCTCTTGTGGCATCTTGGTTTATACTTGTCTCTCCTTTATTGGCCAGAAGGGTAGGGTTCTTTCAGACCATCCTGTTTGCCCTTTCCTGGATGCTTTCTAGCTTACCAATGTCCTTCCTATAATTAATAAAATATAATAATGATGATAACTAATAAATATATCATTTTAAGGTTTGCGAGCCATTGTGCACATGTGATCTCATCTGATCCTCACAACAAACCCCTCTGGGGTAGGTACTATTACTCTCCCTACTTTACAGATGAAGAAACTGAGGCTAGGAGGAGTTAAGTGACTGGCCCTGGGTCATATGGCTGACAAGTGTGGTCCTTAGAACTGAACCCAATTTTTCAGATGTGATGTGACCAAAATAGAACTTAGTGGGATCTAGTCCTAGTTACCTCTGTAGTCCCAGACACTTAGGCATACTCTCACTGTAGCACAAGAGCCCATTAGGTTTCTTTTTTCTTCCTCCCGGGTCACATTTTTTAACTCATTGAGCTTTTGCCCACTAAAACCCAGTTTTCTTCTTTTTTTTTAGTTGGATTGCATCTAGCCATGTTTATCCCATTTTGTACTTGTGAAGTGGGTGGTCATTTATCTCCCTGAGAAAGGAGCTATGAGACTATGGGAATAGAAGGGAATAGGTACAATCTCTAGTCCTTATAATCCCAGGCCTTACATTTCCATGGGTGGGCATTGTAGAATTGTGACAGCTGGTTCGTGGCATGGGTTCAGTTTGTTAAATTATTGTCCTATGAACAAGAACTTTAACAGAAGGGAGTCCAATCACCATCTGATTTATATCTGTCAGAATACTGGGTGGGTGTGGGGAATATATGAGCTTCTTTTTGTTTTGGAGAAACTACTTTGTAAGGTTTCCAGATTTTTAGTCTGTGTCTCACTGCAGCCCCATTCCTCTATTCTGCAGATAATATGGAACACTGCTTTACTCTAAAAGCTTATCAGGGTTGGATTGATTTAAAAGTCACCTTCAGTGTGGTAGAATCTAGTTTTGTTCCCATGTCCTTGATGATTCATCATTGCCAAAACCTTTGGGTATTCTCCATGCCTCCACAGAACATAGCTCAGCCTAGCACACAACCCTTCCACCAGACATCCACATATTTATTGCTCTGCCATGAGATCTTTGGCTCTTGCCGTTTCCAAGGTCTGTGACCACAATGTATTGGGCCAACAAACACCAGCTAAGAATTCTGGCCTTTTGCCTTTTACCTGCTGCTTGGAGGTGATCTCAGAGTGGGAGAGAAGCTAATAGTAATGCTGGGGTCTTCACTTACCTTTCTGTGCCCCTTATCACTCAACTGCCCAGTCTCCTCAGTGGTGGCAACATTTTCTAAATAATTTGGAGGCTACATGCGGCAGGCTTATTGGACAATAGTTCCTTGGGTCCTATTTACTGCCCTTTTTAAATGTTGAGAAGACAATTTACTCCCAAAAATTACTTGGAAATTTCTCATCAATCAACTAGTTAGCAACACATATTTAAAAGACTATAATTAGTACAGTTCTTCTAGTGAGCATAGATTGGCCTCCAGCTTCAAGATAAGTCTTTCCAGTACACGGTGATTGACACTTTTCTAGAGAAGCTTGGAGTGTTTGGATATCTTACATGAGATTCTACCTGTACTTTCAAAAATAAAGCTACTGAAAAAAAAAAAGGGGCAGCTAGATGGCGCAGTGGATAGAGCACTGGCCCTGGATTCAGGAAGACCTGAGTTCAAATTTAGCCTCAGATACTTGATACTTACTGTGTGACCCTGGGCAAGTCACTTAACTCCCATTGCCTCACCAAAAAAAGAAAAAAAAGAATAAAACTACTAGCAAAACTCTGGCCCATTTCATTGACAGCCTTAGTTAGATTTAAAGAAGTGAGGCATTTGGTTCTGATTTATAAAGGATTTAGCACAGTGCCTGGTACATGACAGGTGCTTAATACATGCTTATTCTTTTCCCTTCCCTCTTGAACAGAGTCCCCTTCTGTCTGACTGTGACCATTAGAGATGTTTCTTTGCAAAGGGCCCCTGAAAAATCAGAAAGACTTCTACCTGTATGTTCGAATATAGAGTTGTCCCTTCCACATCACAGGCGTTAGGGGTATGGTGCCTTCGCAATTTGGAAAATCTATGTAAATTTTTTGGCCCTCCCTTTGTACCAGAGAAGATGTCTGAATTTTTTCTTTTTCTTTTATGAGGTGTTTACAGTACCTTATTGCAAAATGTGGACTAAGTATTTGGTCCCAGGCTCTGGGTCATCTTCTGGTCTTCACGTGTCATCTGTGGCTTCTGCAAAACTCCCCCAAATTTCCCATTTAATTTCTTATGCCAACTTGTGATTTAGATATATAAAAACCATGATGGGGAAAGTCGTGGTGTGGAATGGATAACCGTACTTGAATACATAGGGAATCTTTGGTGACAGGGTGAGGATAGGAGGCTAAATTCAGGTGGGGTGCATTTCTTCCTCAAAAAGGAAAATGGTGCTTTTAATTGCTATGAATTTTTAGCAGCCTGGAAGTTACCAGAATGTAACCTTTTCAGAAGAAAAAATTTGTTGAGCAAGCCTGGAAAAAAAATTTCACTCAGGAAAAGAAGGTGACTGGAGAAGTGTCCCATAGCCTACTGATGAAATTGTTATATGGTTATCAAAGAGAGACAGCCTGGTGTGGCATCTAGAGGGCTGGCTTTGGATGGGTGAAACCTGGGTTCAAACTCTGCCCCAGACACATACTAGGACAAGTCACCTATGTTTTCAGGGCTTTCATACAATGCTAAGACTCTAAGTTCAATATGACTTGCTGATCTGCACATTGGAAGTGCCCCACACCAATGAAATCAAAGGTGCAGCCCCCTCTTATGTCTTATCCCTTAATCTCCCTTCCCCATCTCCCACCCACAATGGTCATGGAAAGATGGTGGTTACATTGCTAGACTTGGAGTCAGAAAGATCCAAGTTTGAATCCTGCCCCAGTCACTTACTAACTACACCACACTGGGTAAGTCACTTAAAGTCTCTGAGCCTCAGTTTCCTCATCTGTAGAATGAGGCGGTTGGATTTGATGATCCCTAAGGACCCTCTAGCTCAAAATTTCTGATTCCAAGATCTTATGATTCTACAGATAAATACAGAAGTACAAATATTCTAGATAAAGGCAAGACTAGACTAGCTCTAGAGTCTTCCTAAGAGCTAGGAGTCTGTGATTCTAATTCATCCATGGCTGCACATGCTCACTGAGTGCTGCAAAAAGCACTCGTTCTGGAGTTTAGAGAACCTGGGTTCAAATCCCTGCTCTGCCATTACCAGAGGGGTCAAATTTGTGGCCTGCAAGGATCAGGGAGGGGGAAACTACCAATGACCGATTGAAATGTAATTGGGAAATGTTTAACCAAAAAAATGCAATACAACACAGACAGTGCTAATTTGTGGTTTTCTAATTGGCTGGTAGGGATCCCTTTCTACTTCAGTTTGATACCATTGCCATTAACTACTGGTCAGTAGGTAGCCAGGCAGTTCAGTGGATACAGCCTGGCGGGATGGACCTGGAGTTAGGAAGACCGAAGTTCCAATCCAACCTTAGACACTAATTAGCTCTGTGACTCTGTGCTAGTCACTTTACTTCTGTCTACCTCAGTTTCTTCATGTGTAAAATGGAGATAATAATAGCACCTACTTCCCAGGGTTGTTGGGAGGATCAATTGAGATAATGTTTGTGAAGTGCTTTGTACACTTTGAAGCTATAAATGGCAGCTATTACTATTACTTGTGGGACCTTGGGCAAAGCTGCCTTGGATCTCTCTGGAGCTCAGTTTCCTTGTCTATAAAATGAAAGTGCATTGCGCTCGATGAACACTAAGGTTCTTTCTTCATTAAGTAAGTCTATGATCCTTATATATCGTACACACATGGTGTGGATTATTTAAAACAGGTGCCCTTTGGACCGTGGTGACTTTGAGCTCCCTAGATGAAAGACATTTTGGTTACCTCGTCATCATTGGTGCTAATGCAGGCCAAGGAGAACGTGGCCACAAAAACCTTCCCCTGACACTTCAGATGCAATAACTGAGCTGACCCTTTCAGCTTATTCTTCCAAAACAGCTGCTAACAAGCAGCATACTGGACTGACTTATGTCTCTATTGTTGTAATTCCTCTGTGGCCAAGTGATGGGATGGTTTAAGGGCAGATTGTGCTAAAGAGAAAGAAAAGAATCAAAATGGATTGGATAATCTGCAAACTGTATAGCCAACCCCTGAGTCATTTGAAAGCTGGCTACATATGAATCCAAGATATTCTTGCTAATTATCAGAAATCTGGCCTAGCATGGATCACTCTGTATTTACTTAGGTCAATGGTGTCAAATTGAAATAGAAATGGGGGCCACTAATCTGTACGTAAGGATACCTGTGGGCTGTATGTTGACTTATTGACTAAATGTAATGTTGTTGTTGTTCAGTCATGTGCAACTCTCTGTGACTCCATTTGGGGTTTTCTTAGCAAAGATACTAGAGGGGTTTGCCATGTTCTTCTCTAGCTCATTTTTCAGATGAGGAAACTGAGGCAAACAGGGTTGAGTGACTTGCCCAGAGTCACACAGCTAGGAAGCATCTGAGGCTGCATTTAAACTCAGGAGGACGAGTCTTCCTGACTCCAGGCCTGGCACTCTGTCCACTGTGCCACTTAGCTGCCCAAATGTAATATTATCTCTGTTTTATTTTTATTTATTTTGTTAATATTTCCAAATCATATTTTAGTCTGGTTGTGGCTGCACTTAGGAATGTTTTGGGCCATGTATGTGGGCCATGTGTTTGACACCTCTGACTTAGATAATGAATATTTGTCATTCATTTAAAAAATTATATTTTTAAACTATTTCCAAAGGGGCCATATATGCTTTCTGCACATAGATCTGAAGATTGATGATACACATTAAAAGAATGACTATAATACTCATTGTTAATATATTTGTTAATTTAGTGTTAATATATTCATAAGATCCAGATCTATAATTTTATTGGTATAAAGGAAAGCACTAGTGAGGAAACTCTGTCTACCAATGCAGAATGGCAATTATTTTTCAACTTAGAGTCACTGAGAATTGCTAGAACCTCTGAGAGGTTCAGTGATTTGTCCCATATCATCATAGCCACTAGGCATCACGATTTGAATTCAGATCTTCCTGACTCTGAGGCTAGCTCTCTATCCATGATTTAACTCTGCTTGCAACATTTAACTGATTTCACTGATGCAATCATATCACTGATATAACAATTATATTCATAACAATTATGGTAATTACATTCACTGCTATAACAATTTCACTGATGTATTTATTTGAGCTGAACTTTCTTGAAAGTTTGGTTCTTATTTAAAAAAAAAGATACTTTGTTTTTTCTTTTAAAGTCCATTCTGTTCTGGGTGTGAGAGGCTCCTACCTAGACTATTGCCTGAATAAGATGTTTAGGGGAACCAGGAAACGTTCATTGGAAGATGTTGATGCCAATGCTGCAGCATTGTGGAATCAGAACTTAAGAGGTGGATGAAGCCTCAGAGGACATTTAGTCTGACTCCATACTCAAAACAAGAATTGGGTCTAAGATGTACCCAACAAAGGGAAGTGAATGCCCCCCCCCAAGGTTAGAAGACTCAATATGCTCTTAGTCAATCCATTCCTTTTTCAAATTGCTCCCATGTGATTAAGTTTTTCAACTGAAAACTATTTCCTGGTAACTTCTACCTATGAATTCTAGTTTTGTCCTCCTGGTCCATCCAGAACAAATCTAATTTCCCTAATCTAATGAGCTGTGATGCAGCTCAGACATCATCTTCTATATGAAGCCCTTCTTGATTCCCTGAGCTACTGCTAGTGCCTTCCCTCCCTAAACTACCTTATATTTGTTGTTGTTGTTCAGTTGTTTCCATCATATTTGACTTCCCTTGACCTCATTTGGGGTTTTCTTGGCAAAGGCACTGGAGTGGCTTGCCATTTCCTTTTCCAGATCATTTTGCAGATGAAGAAACTGAAGCAAACTGTATTTGTATTTGCATTATATTTATTCTGTAATTACTTACATAAGTGCATATTGACTGTAAGACTTTTGAGGGCAAGGACTGTTTCATTTTCTTGCCCTTATATCCCTAGTGCCTAGTATGGTACCTAGAACATAGTAGGTGTTTAATAAATACTTATTGATTAATTTATAACAGTTCTTTAATATTTATAGATGGCTAGGGTGCCCTGGTGGCTCCAGCAAATCTGCTTTCTTCAACGGTTCAATAGTGTCAAGTACTCTCTAAGTATTGATCAATCCCGACTCACTTCTACAAATCCAGATTCTCTGACCATTTATTAGTGTAACCAGAATTCCAAAGCCCATTAGGAAGGTACTCTCTCTTCCTTGATAAGAATAATGCCCCATGCCTGTGTGAGAGCAATGCTGAAGTGGGGCATAGTTGATCAGAGGAGAGAGGAAAGTTCTTGGGGTCTCTTTAAATTCTCTTTGGGTCTCTCTCTGTGTCTCTGTCTCTCTCATTGTCTCATCTCTTAGGGCTCTTCAGCTTTTTCAGGTAATTCTGGCTTCCAGTTTTGTGAAAGAAGATAGATGATGCCAACCCTACTTCAGATTGCTGGACAGAGAATATGACCTCTGGGAGGAAGCCAATATGAGAGGAGCTAGTAGTCTCCATCATGTTGCCATTCCCCAAGGGCAGCTAGGTGGTGCAGTGGATAGAGCTCTGGCCTTGGAGTTAGTAGGACCTGAGTTCAAATCTGGCCTTAGACACTTGACACGTACTAACTATGTGACCCTGGGTAAGTCACTCAACCCTGATTGCCAGAGAGAAAAAGAAATGTGGTGCTATCCCCAGATGACTGCATCAGAGACTTTGGGGGAACTTCCCTTTATCTGGAACTCTCTCTTCTTTGAGCTGAGTTATCTCGCTCCCACTGGGAGAACTTCTTCACTCTTTATTGTCTGGTATATATTCTCCTATGTATATTTCTCCGATTTCTGTTTTGCTGTTGACTTGGATAAATGAGAGTCTTTGCTGACTGCTATGTGTTTGTTCATTGTGGAACTGTCTTTGGTGAGAAGGAAGTCAAACCTTGGATATAGACACTGAGATCCTCCTTTCCTCCTTAATGAACCACAATCAGAAGTTTAGCTTGACTCTGAAAACCACATCCCCTGAACTAATAATATTTAAGAGGACAGACAGATATCATTCTAGCTTGGTATTCCCTTTCCCTGAGGAGAGCAGAAAGTCCAAATTTCTGGCCCCATCCTCCTGGCAGGAAATAAGATCTCCTTTGGAGAAGGATAGCACAAGAGTCTAGAGATGTCTATTCTGCTTCCATTCAAACCACACAAGGATACCCCCCATGTGACATGTGGGGGACAGTCCTTGTTATACTGTTTGCTATTAAGTTATCTGCTCTATGATGGTCACAGAAGGAAGTAAGAGGTTTAGATAAGATACCTCAAGGTCTTCTCCTCTTCATCAGCAGACTTAGCCGCAGAAAACACCCAGTAAGCCTTTGACTGATTATCCAGATGAAACTTGTCCATTAAAAAACAAAACAAAACCCAAAACTGTCTAGGGAGAAAGAAACCAGGAGAGAGAGAGAGAGGCTTTTCCTAACTCCAAATGCTCCCCATCTCAACTTTTGCTGAACATTAATCATCCAATCAAAAAAATATTTCTTGAGCTCCTTCTGTATGCAAGATACAGCATAAGCTATTGTGTGGAGTATAAGACTCCAAAGATGGGATCTACTCCCCCAAAGACCTTATTACCTAATTCAGAAGATAAGACACATAAATTAAAAGGAGACTGACAATCCAAGGCAGAATTACTTTGTATAAGTAGCTGAACTAACTGCATTTCCTTTTCTGTCAGGGTTGCTAGACTATTCAGATAGCAGAAAGCCATGGACAAACTTGGATTTCGGTAAGGTGTTATTGTAGGCACAGTTCTAAAGACAAGCTCCCTCTTCGATCAGGTTTGGTGTTGGAAGAAAATGAGGTGTATTTAACAGAGGGAGAGGTTTCCTTTGCCCTAATGCAAGGAAGGATATAGTAGCACTTAGTTTCTCTGCATGGGACTCCCTTCATCTTTATCTATAAATCTGGTCAGTATGTCATCAGGGTATGGTGACTTGTGTGATCTTGGCACCCACCACGTCTGAGAGGCCAGGACTCCATGTAACTTGGACTTTTTATGTCCCTAGACAAAGAAACTTCATGAGGGAAAGTGGAGACAAGTGGATTGCACGGGAGAAAGAAGCTGTGTCAGGAAGCTGCTGATTCTATCAGAGGTATCTTAACAAAGTCTCATAATGGGGCAGCTATAGGTGGCACAGTGGATAAAGCACCAGCCCTGAAGTCAGGAGGATCTGAGTTCAAATCCGGCCTTAGACACTTAGTAGCTGTGTGACACTGGCCAAGTCATTTAACCCTGATTGCCTTACCCCACCCCACCTCCGCCAAAAAAATGTCTAATAATAATAGTAGCAAGCATTTCCATAGAGCTTTAAGATTTGCTAAACATTATCTCATTTGACCCTCATAACAAGCCAGGGAGGGAGGTGCTACTATTATTCCTGTTTTATGGATGAGAAAACTGAGGCAAATAGCATTTAGGTGACTTACTCAGGGTCACACAGTATCTGAGGCAGGATTTAAACTCATGTTTCCACATTCAAGTCAAGCACTACCAGTATACCATCTAGCTGCCTCATGCTATCCTTGGACAAGGATAGGCATCTTAGGCAAGATGGAAAGCTATGACCCAGATGAGCATATAATTAGATTTGGAACTGGTTGAATGATTGGACCCAAGAAGTTGTCATTAATGAGTTGTTGTCAAACTTGAAAAAAAAAAGTTGTGCTTTACAAATGTGAGATGTACTCTGATTAAGACAATGATCCAAAATGATTCCAAAGGACCCATGCTGAAAAATGCTATCCGTCTCCAGAGAGAGAACTGAACTCTGAATGCAGATTGAAATATACTTTAAAATATTCTTTCTTTTTCTTTTGTTTATTTATTGGTGTATATATTTTCTTTTGCAACATGGTTAATATGGAAGTAAGTTTTGCATGACTTCACATGTACCATTGATATTATGTTGCTTGCCTTCTAAAGGGTGAGGGAGGGTTAAGAGGAAGGGGGAGAATTTGGAACTCAAAATGTTAAAAAAAATTTATAATGTAATAGGGAAATATTTAATGAAATAAATAAAACATATTTAAGCAAACAAACAAGGGTGAAGTATACCAGGATCTGTCTTTGGCTCTGTGTTAGTCAATATTTCTAGAATAATTCCAAATGCTGTGATCTAAGTACATTAGCCTACGTGCTGTTCCTCGCACATACAACACTCCGTCTTCTGACTTTGTGCCTTTAGATTGAATGCCCCCCCATACTTGGGAATATTCTCCCTCCTTACCTCTGCCTCCTGACTTCCTTGGCTTTCTATAAGATTCGCATCAAGTCCCACCTTCTGCATGTGGACCTTCTGGTCTCCACTGCTGCTAGTGCCTTCTTTCTGAGATGCCTCCCATCTACACCATTTATATATTGTATGTACATAGGGATATTCGTGTTGTCATCTCCATCACAATGTGAACTCCTGGCAAGCTGGAATCACTTTGACTTTCTTTGTATGCCCAGCACTGACTGATCTGAATACAATGCCTAGCACAAAGTCAAAACTTAATAAACTATTGTTGATTGACTGAGATAGCATGGTTATTAAATTAGCAGATAATCTGAAACTGGCAGGGATAGTGAATACATTGGATGACAGAATGACTTGAGCTAGAATGATGGGCCAAATCTAATAAGCTGAAATTTAATTGAGATTAATCCGTGATCCTACATTTGGGTTCATAGAAATTGTATATATAGGTAGTTACAAGATAGAGGAAGTACTTCATGTAAAAAGCACTTGGGGTTTAGTGGACGGTAAACTTGATATCAATCAACAATATGATGTAGTGATCAGAAAAACTGATTCAGTCTGTTTGCAAGAATAGCAGGAGCACAGTGCCCAGACCTCAAAGTCTAGTGCCCTCATTCATAGATAAGGAAACTGAGGCCCAGCAAAGTTCAAAGTCAGAGGTATAGGAAGTGACCAAAGCAGGATTTTTAGACAGTTCTAAGTGTTAAGAAGTTCTCATATGGAGCTGTCTCCCCAGGATTTCTACCTTCTATTTCTTGCTTGGCCTTAAGGAGTTAGCTCTTCATGAGTCTGAGGGCAGTGATCCTGCTTCCCTGGGCATCTCCCTCCTCCCCTCCCCCCAGGTCCTTTATTATCCAGGATGAATAGACTCAGTCCTTGTATGCTTCTTTTTCTTAGTTTCTTATGTTTCCTTCAAGTCCCATCTGTAATCTTCCCTTCCACAAGAAGCATTTTCTAATTCCTCTTAATTCTAGTGCCTTCCCTCTGTGATTAACCTCAGTTTATCCCGAATTTATCTTGTTTGTACATGTTGTTTTTATGCTGTCTCCCCATTAGACTGTGAAGTCCTCGAGAGCAGGGTCAGATTTTTGCCTTTCTTTGTGTCCCTAGTGCTTAGGGCATAGTAGGTGCTTGATAAATACTTGGCTGAATGCTCAGTTCCTGTGTCCAAAAACAATCTTTATCATTATCTGTTCAGGAAATGTGGTGCAGTGGAAAGAGTCCAGGTGTTGGAGATGGTCAGCTTGAGTTTGGGGCCAGCTCTGTCAGGATTACCAAGATTATTATTGGGATCAGCTCTATTATCTTGGGCAAACCAGTTGAGTTTCTCTTTGTCTTAGTTTCGTTACCTGTGAAATCACACTCAATTTTGTCCTGGGTTGAGAAACATACTTTGAGATGTGTATAAGAAAAACTCTGTAAATCTCAAAACACTAGATAAATATGAGCTGTTTTTTAAAAAAAATTAAGAAAAACTTTCTTTTCAATATCCATTTTTTAAAATTTGAGTTCCAAATTCTCTTCCTCCTCCCTCCTGCCCCTCTCCTACCCGTTGAGAAGGAAAGCAATATGATATCAATTATGTACATGAAGTCATGCAGAACATATTTCCTTATTAGCCATGTTGGAAAAAAATAAAATGAAAAAAATATGCTTTATGCTGCACTAGAGTTCACCAGTTCTTTCTCTGGGAGTGGATAACATTTTTCATCACAGGTCCTTTGGAATTGTCTTAGATCACTGTATTGATCAGAATATCTAGGTCTTTCATATTTGATCAGCATAAAATATTGCTGTTACTGTATACTTCATTCTCCTGGTTCTGCTCATTTCAGTTTGCATCAGTTCATGCAAATTTTTCCAGGTTTTTCTGAAAGCATCCTGCTTATCATTTATTAAAGCACAATAGTATTCCATCACATTCATATACCACAACTTGTTTATTCCCAATTGATGGACATTCCCTCAGTTTCTTTGCCACCCCAAAAAGAGCTGCTATAAATATGAATTGTTATTACTCACTGCTTGCCTCCATGCAAGATTATGACAGTGATGAGCTATGTGGAACATGCTATCTTTTTGACTCTGATTTTCATAATAAGAGTAGATAGCATTCATATAACACTTTAATGTTTACAAAACACTTTACAGATTTCATTTTATTTTTGTAACCACCCTGGATGGTAGGCATTATTATTATCCCCATTTTACAGATGAGGGAACTGAGGCAGACAGGAGTTAAGTGACTTGCCCAGGGTCACACAGCTAGCATGTATGTGAAACAGAATTTGAATTTAGGTTTTCCTGACTCCAGATCTGTTCCTCCATCTACTTCACCACCCAGCTGTCAATGCTTCTGTGTGGCCAACATACTATAACCATTCAATTCATTCCCACAAATGTTCATGGTAGCCACACATTGGTGTGCCAATGACTTCTTTGGTAATCTGGCTTATCGTAGCTATGAGGTCATCTGCAGGCTGCTACCAGTCACAGGAATGTGATCATCTAGTGGGTCTCTCTTTTTGGGGTGGAACTAGGAGTTATGGGGATGATAGACAAGAGAGACCCTGATGACTGATAATAAAAAAAATGACAGGGTATTAATTTGACAGCAGAAATAGCAAGACAAGACTGAGCCGAGTCAGATACTGGCCTGAAGTGTTTGGGCACGGGACCCGCTGTCCTCAGAGAGAAGGCAGTGCACATTCAGACTCAGATAGGCTATGGTCCTAGTTTTTAGGTTAACAAGCAAAATAACAATGTGAAAGAATAGAAAAAAAGGAAAGTTCTTTCTGGAAGCTAAAAAAGGGGAAAAAAACAACCAGGTAAATGAAAGAGGAAGGACACAAGCAGAGTGGTGAGTTTGGACTGCATCTTGTATAAAAACAGCCCATGCAAACATGCAGAACAAGGACATGCTGAAACAGAACTTGGTGGAGCCCAGGGGTTAGAGCATCATGCTAACCCAAGCAACAACCAGTGGCTGGAACACAGGGCTTTTAATGAGGGAAGGTTTCCTCAGAGCTGGTGATTTGAAGCAGACCAAAGAGCCCTGTGAAAAGCAACACCTCTGAAAATCAGTAGCTCCAGCTGACATACACTGGGGGCTCAGGGCGACCCTGATATGGGTGGCTTCCAGAGTATAGCCAGGGAGAGATTAGGGCTGGGGAGTGGGAGGTGGGGTGGGGGAGGGGAGATTGAGTAGGGTAGGGGAGAGGAGCTGGTAAGGGTCGAACAGGAGAATTTATAAATGAGCAACTAAAGCAGAAACACACAGAGCTCTAAGAGTGGAGCAACTATCACACGGGAGTGTTGTTTGCACATGTGCGCCCCTGCTCAGAACTGGGGTATGGCTGCCACAGAGAGGTGAGCCAATTTTCAGGATCAGAGGCCACTGGGCAGAATTTCCCAGAGAGTACTGGGCCAAGGCTGCTCTCACCATGCACTGGAAAATGGAGGTTACCCTGTAGGTACAAATGCTGGTTACCCTGAGGGCCATCTTGGCAAATGCCTGCTTATTCTCTGGGACAGGCTGATCTCAGGCATTCCAGAAAGAGGGTGTTTGCCCCCTACAACAAGTGATTTTGGATATAGAAAGACTTTGCAGGACTGGAGTCTATAGAGAAGCGGGACAGTCCTTTCCTTCTTTGAGTAACCTTGACCTGGCTCCCACAGAGCCTAGATAAGATAGATGGTGCCTGAGTCCATTGGGGAAGGGGGTGTCTGGGCAGAACAGCACTTTAGTTCTCACATGTAGTCAATTAACATTTATTAAGCACTTACTTCATGCCAGGTATTGCATTCAGTCCTGGAGATATAAATAGAAATGAGATAATATTTGTAAAGCACTGACTTACGGTGTGTGGCATGCAGTAGGCACTTAATAAATGCTTCTTCCCTTCCCCTCCTGTTCCACATTGTAATCCTATGCATTTAAAAGCACAGTTCTGAGAAGGGGTCCATAGACTTCACCAGACTGCCAGGGGTGCCAATGGCACCAAAAAATGGCTAAGAACTCATTCACTAGATCCGTGGCTACCAAATCAATTTATCTATGGGGCATTTGGGGGCTTGGAATGTGTAGACAGAAACTATAAACAACAATCTGGGAATGAAGGAAGCCTGGAGATGGGGAATACTTTCAGGATAAAGGAGAGGGTGGGAGGAATGTGGGATATTCTGGATGAATTGAGGAGTATTAAAAATAAACAAACCCCCTCTATTTTGTATCATGTATACTTATCTAACTGGCATTTTTTGGATTTGTGCATAAATTCCTGTTTAATATTTTAGAGAGAAGAATGTCATTAGACTTGTATTTTCTTGTGAATGCAGTGTTCACATTGTACAGAACACCAGGGGTCTGCAGAATGTTGTTTGAAAAATGCTGCCCTGGACTGACAGCCCATCTAAATTTTTAATTTTTTCTCCAGTGCCATTCCCATGGGCCTTGCCTCCTTGCTTCTTGCCCTCTCAACAGCCTGGCACACCTGAATAGGGCGCCTCATTCCTCTCAGTCTGGCCTGTGACCCCTGTCCTGATCCCACTTCCCCCACTATTTCTGCAGCATTATCTCAGGCATCTCTTCATGCATGGTATTACTTTACTTTCCATCTTTTTCTTAGCTTTTTCCTCTGGGCCTTCATGACCTATCTCTTTCCAACTCTCCAACAGTAAGAAACAAATGGTTCCCTCCCTTTTCAGTAGTCTTGTGCTGGTTTGGCTTTCTTCCCCCCGAGCCTTCTTAACCTCTTCCTTTTGACTCCACCTCTTTTAACTGGACTGGAAGAGTTTCCTCCCTAGAAATGGCCAAAGATACTCGTCCTCTTCCTCCTCTTCCTTTCCTTCTCCTCCTCCTCCTGCTGTTAGCACACACCAGGCTCGCAGCTTAAGGATTTTCTTTGGCATCTGAAATAGGCCCCAGTTGTGCCATTTTCCCCAACCAAGGGAGAGGCTCCGGGCCAGGCTCAAAGAGAGACATCATGAGATTTGGTTTCTTCTTGCTGTCAGCTTAAGAGTATAGCATCCCATGCCACTCAGGACCTAACTGAACAAACTGCTACCATTCCTTCTACTTTCAGGCTGCCATGGAGCAGGACACAAAAGTTGGGTATTTTGCCAGCAATCTGATTAGCTGAATTTTCATCTTCATTATCATCAGTGATGCCTGTACCTACCTCATCACCTTCTTTGTTAAGAGCAATGGGAAGGGCCTGTCCATGCCTCTCCCCTCTACTCTGCTCCTTCAGCAGCCTCGGCTGCCCTGCCCTCAATGGAGGCTCCGGGATAGGGTGGAGTAGGGTGAATGTGTTGCATGTATGTAGGGAAGTTTCTACTTACAACCATTTATGGTACATAGAATCTCAGGACTTGAAAGGACCTTATAGATTATTTATCCCAAACCCCAACATTTTACAGATGAGAAAACTAAGGCTGGCCAAGACGAGCTGACTCACCAAGGTCACACCAATCTGTGGTTCTTGTCTGTAAAGCAAGGATTCAGTTTAATCCAGTTATTATTTATTAAACGCTAGTTGTGTGCCAGGCACCATGCTAGATACTGTTGATATAGAAACAACAACAAAGTAGCCCCTGGACTCAAGGAGTTTTTTGTTTTGTTTTCGGAGAGGGGGAGTGGGTTTAGACGATAGGCACACTTATAATCAAATACAAAATACAAATAAAGTAAACACAAGATAAATGCACTTAACAGGTGGAGGTGATGAGGAAGTACGCGGTGGGGAGGAGGGGAGAGTTCATCAGTATAAAGGCTAGGAGATAATAAACGGAATAATAACAGGCAATAGGCAACAGGCATTTACTAAGCACTTACTATGTGCTTAAGTCCTGGAGATACAGATACAAGCAAAAAGAAAGTTCTTTCTCTGAAGGAGCTTACATTCTAATAAGTGAAGATACCATGTAAAAAGGGAGCTGAAGGTGAGGGAAGGAATAGGGGAAGAAGAGGCATGTACAGGGGCATGGTGGAGGAATCTGGAGAGTCAGAAGCACATTTTAGAGGGGAGTGAAAGGTGACTGGCCTGGACCCCTTGCCAAAACGGAGGCCAGAGAAAGAATTCACTGATGGGAGAAGGAGACTGGTAGGGTAGAGGGAGGTTTCAGGGTGAGAAAGCCTGGAATAATACTTGAACTACTTACCCTGTGGAGTTGGTTTGAGGGAATTGCTTCGTAAACTTTAAGATGTATAAGATCATTTGTTACCTACCTCACAGGGCTTGGGTAAAGAAAACAAACAGATTATAAAGTACTACAGGAGCATAAATTAATCCTATTACACAGCTGGGCAGTGACAGGGCTGGACTGGGACCCACATCTGACTTCCAGTCCAGAGTTTGCTCCATTGCATCATGCTGCTCCCAGGGTCATGGAAGAAGAATGTAAGAATGTATACAGAAGAGGGTAAGTTTCTTGTTGGCAAGGACTGTTTGATTTTTGATTTTGAATCAGGGCAATGCGCATAATAGATGATGGATCAGTGTTTGCTACTTGAACTTGAATACCCTAAGAGTATTTCAAGAGTTCGTAGGCAGCTACACTTTGGGAGAGGACAGAGGAATCATTCAACATTTCAATAAAAAGATGCTGTCAATAGCAAACCACTACCACGTTGATGCTGGTATCTATCCTCTAAGTGAGGCCACCAGAGGCTCTGCCTGGGAGGAGCTAACCCCCTCGGCTTTGCACTCACTGGGAACGTGCATTCCCCTCTTCACCCTGAGCATCTTCCAACCTGCCACTCTGGGTCTGCTTCCACCCAACTTTCGATCTCTTTCTTTGAGAACCGTGATCAAATCAATATTCCCATTGTCTCTGGAATGGGTCTCTCTCCCATCTGGCTCCACTCAGCATCTTTGTAATTCCCCAGACCAAAACTTTCTTCTCTGGTCACCATTACTGTTTATGAGTTGTCTACCCCACTAGAATGTAAGCCCTTGAGGGCAAGGACTGCTTTGCTTTTGCTTTGAATGTCCATGCTTGGAATAATACTTACTTGGTGATAATAAGCCTTACTAAGTGTTTTTCTTATTTCTTTTTCCTTTTAATTTTATTTATTTGTTTTTAGTTTTCAACATTCACTTCTATAAGATTTTGAGTTCTAAATTTTCTCCCTCTTTCTCCACTCCCCCCTCCTCAAGATGGCTTGCAACCTGATATAGGCTATACATGTACAGTCATAGTAAACATATTTCCACATCAGTTATGTTATAAAGAAGAATTGGAACCAAAGGGAAAAACCATGAGCAAGAAGAAACAAAAACAACAAAAAAAGAGAAGATAGTATGCTTTGACCTGCATTCAAACTCCATAGTTATTTCTCTTCGACATGAATAGCATTTTCCAACATGAGTCTTTTGGAATTGTCTTAGACCCTTGTATTGCTGAGAAGAGTTAAGTCTATCAAAGTTGGTCAATGTATAATGTTGCTGTTACTGTGTACAATGTTCTCCTGGTTCTGCTCACTTCACTCAGCATCAGTTCATATGTCTTTCCAGGTTTTACTGAAGTCCACCTGCTCATCATTTCTTATGGAGCAATAGTATTCCATTATATTCATATACTCTAACTCGTTCAGCCATTCTCCAATTGATGGGCATTCCCTCAATTTCCAATTCTTGGCCACCACGAAAAGAGCTGCTATAAATATTTTTGTTCATGTGAGTCCTTTTCCTGTTTTTATGATGTCTTTGGGATGCAGACTTAGAAGTGGTATTACTGGGTCAAAGGGTATGTACAATTTTATAGCCCTTTGGCCATAGTTCCAAATTGTTCTCCAGAACGGTTGGATCAGTTCACAACTCCACCAACAATGCATTAGTGTTCCAATTTTCCCACATCTTCTCCAATATTTATCATTTTCCTGTTTAGCCTATCTGATAGGTGTGATGTGGTACCTCAGAGTTGATTTAATTTGCATTTCTCTAATCAATAGTGATTTAGAGCCTTTTTCATATGACTATAGATCACTTCAATTTCTTCATCTGAAAACCACCTATTCATATCCTTAGACCATTTATCAATTGGGAAATGTCTTGTATTCTTACAAATTTGACTCAGTTCTCTCTGTATTTTAGAAATGAGGCCTTTATCAGAGACACTAGCTGTAAAGATTGTTTCCCAGCTTTTTGCTTCCCTTCTAATCTTGGTTGCATTAGTTTTGTTTGTGTAAAACCTTTTTAATTTAATGTAATCCAGATGATCCACTTTGCATTTCATAATATTCTCTATCTTTTGTTTGGTCATAAGTTCTTCATAGATTTGATAGGTAAACTATTCCTTGCTCTCCTAACTTGCTGATATTCTCACCCTTCATGTCTACATCATGTACCTATTTTGACTTTATCATGGTATACCATATAAGATGTTAGTCTATGCCTAGCTTCTTTTTGTTAAATAATGAGTTCTTATCCCAGAAGCTAGAGTCTTTAGGTTTATCAAACAGGAGATTGTTACAGTCATTGACTCTTGTGTCTTGTGTATCTAACCTATTCACTGATCTACCACTCTTTTTCTTAGCCAGTGCCAAGTAGTTTTGATGATTGCTAAGTGCTTTTCATTCATTCATTCATTCATTCATTCATTCATTCATTCATTCATTCATTCATCCAACAAGCATTTCTACTAAGCTTCAGACCCTAAGAAGTCCTCCTCAAGCTAATAAGGAGATTCATGGCTGCTACTGACAAATCCTGCCTTCTTCTACCTCAATTTCACCTAAATCCACAAGAGGAATAAAGTGTCATGTTGGAATTTAATCATTAAAATGAGTTGGAAAAGGCAGAAATAAATGTGTGAAGATTCACATTGAGAAGCCCAGATATTCTGGTTTGAAATGAGAGATTAAGCGTGTGTGTATATGTGTGTATACACACACGCACACACACACACACATACACACACACACACACACAAATCAAGCAATATGTGTCCCCCCTGAAAAAAAAAGAAGAATCTGTCAAAGGCAATTGATCCAGAACATTAGGGCAAGATTAGAAAGTGGCTCAGGAAATGATGTTAATGAGTTGAGAGTTCATGGGCTAGAGAGATTCTTCTCTCCATTGATAGGCAAATCCCATGAGTTCTGACCTTATGACCAAATCCACCATCTGGATCCTATCAAAGCCAGTGTCTGAGTTTACAACAGCTTGAGAAGCATCAGTGAGGTTGGAGTGGGAATGGAGGAGCTGGAAAGGAATGTAAGAAGTCAGGAAGGTACAAGCAACACACATTTTCCTTTCCAAAGACATCAGGGCCTGCAGCCAGGAAGGCCTGGGTTTAAATTCTGCCTGTGCCACTTGCTGGTTATGGGACCATAGGCAAATCACTTAACTTGTCTGCCTCAGTATCCTCACCTATAAAATAAGGATAATAATAGCATCTACTTCCCAGGGTTGCTGTATCAAACAAGATACATTTGCGGATTTTTGTTGTTGTTTTTTGGAGGCAGTCAGGGTTAAGTGACTTGCCCAGGGTTACACAACTAGTAAGTGCTGAATTTGAACTCAGATCCTCCTGATTCCAGGGTTGGTGCTCTAACCACTGTGCCACCTAGCTGCCCCAACAAGATATATCTGTAAAGGACTTTGCAAACCTTAAAGCACTACATAAATGCTAGCTATTTTATTGTTATTGTTATTATTATTATTGTTAATTACCATTAGTAAAACATGAAGTTTTTCATCATAGGATTGCAGATTTAGAACTGGGAAGGACTTAGAGGCCTTTAAGTCCTTTCCTCTCATTTTACAGATGAGAAAGCAGAGAGAGAGAGAGAGAGAGAGAGAGAGAGAGAGAGAGAGAGAGAGAGAGAGAGAGAGAGAGAGATTGAGTGACTTAGGCTCACTTGCCTAGTAGGGGGTGACAAAATTTGAACTGTTATTTCTGACTCCAAAACCAGTGCCCTACTCACTATACCATATGGCCTAGCTCAGCCAATACCTGGCTATAGAACTCTGATGGCTGTCACTGCAAAACACCTTTCTAAACGTGGGGAGAGATTTTTGTGTAAGGTTTGTTACCGAATGTTTCCCTACTAGGACTGTAAGTGGGGATATTTTTTGCCTCTTCTGATCTGAATTCTACTGTGCTATGAGGGGAAGGACTGAATCTCACCTAAACAGAATAAATTCTACAGCATCTAATTTAGAGCTGTGTGCCTTGGGTAGTCAGAGGACAGATGCTGGCCTGATGGAAAGAGCCCTGATCAGAAGTTGGGAGAAGACCCATGTTCTAGTTGTGTCTCTGCTTCATCCCTTTGAATAAATCCATCAGCTTTTTTGGACCTCATTGTGCCGTCATGTAAAATGAAAGGCTTGGACTTGAGAGATGAGTTCAATTCTCTGTCCTGAGTACTTGATTCAGTTCACATGTAAGTCAAGGGATAGATATCAAGAAAGCTAGGCAGGGTCTTGTTTTTAGATGGGAAGTCCTTTATGTCACCTTGACTTAGTCCTTTCTCAGTTATATATACCACTTGGGGGACTAGAAAAGCACAGACAGATGAAATACCAAGTCTCAAGTCTCATTTTAGCCCAGAACTTCAACCATTCTCCTCCCTGTCCCTTCTTTGCCAATAATTTTCTCATTGAAATCACTGAATCTAGCTAACTTGGCTAAGAGTTTCACTTCCTCCCTCAGCCCTTACCCACTGTCTGGATGTGGTACTAACATCTTTAATGTAGAAGCAAACAATGAGGAATATGGAAAAAGAGTCTTGTCATAGGTTTCTGTCTGAGTTCCTTAACATAGTCAAATTAGATTGAAAAAAGTCATCGTTAATGAATTATTGGGCAGCCAGGTGGTACAGTGGATAGAGTGTAGGGCTTAGGGTCAAGAGGACCTAAGTTCAAATCCAGCCTTAGATACTTACTAGTTGTGTGACCCTGGACAAGTCACTTCACCCTGTTTGCTTCAGTTTCCTTATCTGTCAAATGAGCTGAAGAAATAAATAGCAATAGTCTCTTCTCCAAGAAAACCCTAAATGGGGTCATAGAGAGTTGGACATGATTGAAAATGACTGAAGAAAAACAACAAAAATAATTATTAAAGAAGAACTAGAAGAAATTCCCAGGGGGCCCTAGTACAAAGGAAGAGTGATAAATAGGAGTCAATGTGGTACAGGGGAAAAAGTGTTCTCTAGTCAGAGAACCTGGGTTCAAAACTAGCCTCTGATGCTTACTAAATGCATGACCCTGGACAAGTCACTTATCCTTGGTTTCCTCATCTTTAAAATGAGAGACTTGGATTCGATGGCTTCTGGGGTCCCTTCTAGGTCAATGGTCCTATGAGCCAGGTTGAAACTCTACCTCTCAAGCTTACTTACAACATGTGTGACCTTGGGCAAATCCCTGGGCCTCAGTTTCTCCATTTATGAAATTAAAAAGTTAGACTAGATGGTTTCTGGCATCTCTTCCTGCTCTAGATCTGTGACCCTAAAATCTCAAATTATGATTTCTAACTGTTTCTATCAAAATCCATAGGATCTCCAGGTTTGGGGGAAAGAAAAAAATTCTGATTTTCTGACATAGTCCCCCCTCCCAACCCCACTTACTTATTATGTTAATTTTATTAAACTCAACAGGAAACAATCTTAGCCCCTTAGCTAATTTGTTTTGGCTGGTCCCAGGAGTATTATTAGGAGAAACTGCCATCTGCTTTCTATAAAACTGTGCCCCATTTGGAGGGGCATCTGTTACTGGAATTTCTTTTCCAAGATGACAATGGAGACTGAATGTCTGCAAGAGCTCATAATAAAATCTTGAACTTGTAGCCAAAACATGTGAGTTATGGGAGGCTCTGGGGCTGATTTTGTTGGGTGTCCATCCATTGGAGAAAATCATCTCTACGTGAATCTGCTAGGTCAATGGCACTCCAAGGAATGGGGTGCAATTAAGGAAGGAGCAATGCATGATTCCAATGTCAGCAGGCTGAGTTCCATAGCTTGGGGAGCCAGGATCAAATTACCATCCAAACACAAGTCAGGTAAATTCCCATAATGGTAGGGCTTCCAATGGCAGGCAGGAAGAGGAGACCAATTTTTGTCCATCCCTACATGGCAAACTACTGATAATTCTAGTTACTTTATAGGTACAATTCATCTCTCTAAAAACCATGTTTATTTCCTTCTCTGATATCTCATTATAGCTTGGGGGTGATCCCTAAGTTCTAGAAGGCTATGTCAAAGAGCCCACGCTTTGGAAAATCTCGCCACACCTTCTACAACAGGGCTGGTCAATGGATTTTTCCTCTGCTATCTGAAGACCAGCCTAACTAAGTTCAGAGAGTTTTGTCACCAGAAGATTGGTCAGTCACCCTAGGTGATGAGCTCTTTTGACTATGAGAACTTATGATCTAGTCTACTAAGGCATGGAGAGATTTTAAGGGGCCTCCATTAAGGGAGTGAAATATCAGTGAAATAACAGAACCTTTGGATTCTTGAAATCCCTCCTTATGGTGGGAGCTGAGGGTTATTCTGAGATGTGACCCAAAGGGCAGCACCAAAGATCTTAAACATTTAGCCAGTTTTAAAGCTGGAAGTGAGTCATTAGTGAGAGGCATAAGGCTAACAGCTGTGTCTATTGATGAACTCTGCTGTCATAATTATATATGAAGCCCGCCTCCTATATTTGCTGGCCAAGAAATCAATACAGATAGTCCCAATCTCCTAGTCAGATGAGACACCCCAAGTGGGTACTGTCCTCCCCTACTTTTCAACTCTCAGTTTCCATTTTTCCATCAGTTGCTCTGCTTGGCTTTGACTCCATGGAACAACATACACCCTGCCCTCCCCGGTAAACACCCCTCCCCCCACCCTGACTTTTTAGCTTTCTTTTCTGTGTTGTCTTCCTTATTAAATTGTAAGCTCCTGGAGGGCAGGAATTGCTTCTTTTTCTTGTTTGTATCCCCATCGTTTAGCTCAGTGCCTGGCACACAGTAGCAATAAATAAGCAATAATAATCCTACTAAGTAGGTGCCAAACTCAGTTGTCTCTTCCTGCAGAAGAATGTAAGTGTTGTCAGTGCCTTCTAAATTTTGGTACCCTGATTGGTAGCCTGATTGACTTGCCCTAGTTATGTTTTGCTTTTGCTTCTTCTTTCTTTTTTGGGGGGGGTGAGGCATTCAGGGTTAAGTGACTTGCCCAGGGTCACATAACTAGTAAGTGTTAACTGTCTGAGGTCAGATTTCAACTCAGGTCCTCCTGACTTCAGGGCTGGTGCTCTATCCACTGCACCACCTAGCTACCCCTCAGGGAATACTTTTTGGAAGAGGTAAGATTTGAGCTGGCCTTGAGGTAGAGGTAAGCTTTAGGTAAAGGGGGAGAGTAGATGGAGTATAGAAGGGTAAGCAGGCATATTACCCTCCCAGGGCATGCATTCGGAGTTATAGTTTATAGAATATATGCTCTTTTACCATTGCCATAGCAAGGAGCTAAAAAATGCCGCTAAAGTTTTTGTGTATTGCTAACTTTAGCTCCATGTTCCCTTTGACCCCATCCCCTATGGATTCCCAGTGGAGCCGACTCAATGGGAGAATACATAAAAAAGCCCTTTGCCTTGTAAACTGGGCATAGAGCATAAAGCTGCCAAGTTTCTGTGTGGGATTTGAATGCTGCCCCATCCCTGCCTCAGGGCGCTTGCATTGTCTATAGGGATTCCGAAACTCCTACCTTTGTTACATTCTTTGGGTCATAAAAATGCCTTGGTCAAAAGTTTATTTTAAGAGATTAAGACCTTGGCACCTAATGAATGCTAAGAAGAAGGGGAAGAAGATAAACAAAGTAGAAGGAAGGTCTTGCATAGAAAGAAGGATTCGTCTCACTCCAGCTTAGTTAAGAATATTACTGGGAAGTCCTTCCAAAAGCCAGCGACTTGGTTAACAGCCCTTAATCTGACACTGTTTATGTTTGAAAGGACCAAAATGGCTTTAAATGTTTTGTTCCCCACATACTTCCTATTTCAGTCAAATTGGTTACTATGGGAACCACAGCTGCCTCCGGTATAGATGGTGGAAAGAAGAAGTGTTGTCGAATGGTTAGAGAACAAGAGGAAGAATCATCTCGTTCCTAGTTTTAGCCCCCACCGTAGACTCATGGTGTGACCCCAGCCAGGCAACTCACTGAATTTGACTTTCCTGAGCTACCATTTCTTCATTGATCAAAGAAGGATGATAAAGCCCACAGATAACTTCACCGAAATTCTATGGAGAGTAATTTACACAGGCAATGCTTTCTAGGGGGATGGAAGGAAATAGTCTCTGTGTGTGTGTGTGTGTGTGTGTGTGTGTGTGTGTGTGTGTGTGTGTGTGTGTGTGTGAGAGAGAGAGAGAGAGAGAGAGAGAGAGAGAGAGAGAGAGAGAGAGAAGCAGAGACAAAGCCTCCCATAAAGTGCTGACACTGAAAAAGCTGTTAGTGATTTCATCTGTTAGCAGATTGTGCTTTTGGGGAGAAAAGTTTCAGTGTAGTAGCCCCTTGGGGAAGCTAAGAGGGGAAATAGTTTATAGCTTTGGGGCATCAGATCCCATACTTTCCCATGCTAAGGTGATCTATTTTGCAAGATGAAGAGGTTATGTTGCAATTTCAGAGGGACACTTTCTTTGGTTTGGCAGGAGGTAATGATTAATAATTAACAATAATAAGGATGATAATGATAATGATGATAACTAACATCTATACAATCTTTACTATGTGCCAGTCACTGTGCTAAGCATTTTATAATTATCTCATTTGATCCTCACAACCACCCTGGGAAATAGATGCTATTATGATTCGCATTTTACAGAAGAGGAAGCTGAGGCAAACATCAGTTAAGTGATTTGCCCAGGGTCACACAGCTAGTAAGTGTCTAACATAGGATTTGAACTTGGACTTCCTGACTCGAGGCTCAGAGACATTGAACAGAATGTCTGCAGGCAAGATAATCAACAACAGTTTGACTACTCATTGGAACTCTGAAGCTCTACATATAAAGGGTACAGCATATAAAGCCATATCAATGATTGATTAGTTATCGTTCACAGAACAGGATTTTTCCTATGGCACATTTTTAGGTATTTGTATTGGGGGAGGGGTTCTGAGACTGTGGACAGAACAGGTATTCCCACAACGCTTTGGGTAGGGCGAACCCAAACTATTGAGGGATAATGCTCTGTTTGAGTTTCTGCGACAGGCAGCTAACAAGTACACACGCGAGTGCACATTAGTCTTCCTGACCGAAGAGAAGGTAAAAACGGCTGGAAGAAGCTTCTCTCTTCTGCAGCTTGCTTACCAGAATACAAGGTGTGCCTTTGAAGAATGGACAATAATCAGGCCTGAACTGTCCATGAGACCACTAAGGAGGCAGAAGGAAAATACAAACCATGTGCCTGGGGGTCAAAGGGTCAGATAATTAATTGAGGAATGTGACCTTGAATGAGGAGGGTGGAAGGATCTTTGGACAGCTGCTGCTGTTCAAAGGTAGGAAATTCTTTCCAAAGAAGATAGGTCTGATTCTTTAGGGAAGAAGGCAACTTTTCATATTCCGTGTAAGGATATCTACAGATGCCCCTTGGAGGGGGCCATCCATTAATGACTCTTCCAGGAAGAAGAGACAGGTGGTTGGGCATTAACTGACTCCTTATTGAAGTATGGAGGAAACCATTAGGTCACCACAGTATTTAGCGCACAGTAGGCTGACTGACCTAAACAAATGAGAAGTGAGTTTCTTTTTTGGCAGTGAATTCTGAGATCAAGTAGTGTATATATAAAGAAATTTTTGCAACCAGTGTCTCTGATAAAGTTTTCATTTCTAAAATATATAGAGAACTGAGTCAAATTTATAAGAATACAAGTCATTCCCCAGCTGATAAATGGTCAAAGGATATGAACAAGCAGTTTTCAGGGGAAGAAACTAAAGCTATCTATAGTCATATGAAAAAATGTTCTAAATCACTGTTGACTACAGAAATGCAAATCAAAACAACTCTGAGGTACCATATCACGCCTATCAGATTGTCTAACATGACAAAACAGGACAATGATAAACGTTGGAGAAGATGTGGGAAAATTGGAACACTAATGCATTGTTGGTAGAGTTGTGAATTGATCCAACCATTCAGGAGAACAATTTGGAACTGTGCCCAAAGGGCTATAAAACTGTGCATACACTTTGGCCCAGCAATACCATTTCTAGGTCTGGATCCCAAAGATATTATAAAAATGGGAAAAGGACTCACATGTACTAAAATATTTATAGCAGCTCTTTTTGTGGTGGCAAAGAATTGGAAACTGAGGAGAGGCCATCAATTAGGGAATGGTTGAACAAGTTAGAGTATATGAATGTAGTGCAATACTATTGTGCCATAGGAAATAATGAGCAGGCAGACTTCAGAAAAATGTGGAAAGACTTATATGAACTGATTCTGAGTGAAATGAGTAGAACCAGGAGAACACTATACACAGTAACAGCCACACTGTGTGATGATTGACTTTGATAGATTAGGCTCTTCTCAGCAATGCAAGGATCTAAGACAACTCCAAAAGATTCATGATGGAAAATGCTAACCACATCCAAAGAAAGAACTATGGAGTCTGAATGCTGATGGAAGCATACTATTTGCTCTCCTTTTCCCTTGTTGTTTTGTTTTATTGCTTCATTCTCATGGTTCCTCCTATTAGTTCTAATTGTTCTTTACATCATGACTAACGTGAAAATATGCTTAATATGAATGTATAAGTAGAGCCTATATCAGATTGCATGCCCCTTGGGAGGAGAGGGAGGGGGAGAAAATTTAAAATTCAAAACCTTATGGAAGTCAATGTTGAAAACTAAAAATAAATTAATTATTAAAAAAGAAGTGTGTATATATACATATATCTATGCATACACATATGTATATATAGGCTTATACAAAATGTATACAGACAAAATATAAGGTGATTTGTGGAGGAGGAATTAGCAGCTGTGGGGATCAGGAAAGGCTTAGGCAACTTGGTTAAATCTTAAAGGAAATAAAGGGATTCCATGAGGCAAAGGCAGGAGTGTGCTGGTAAAACTTTAACAACCAGCTCTCCCCAAACTCACAACACACTTGTAAGCTTAATTTGCATTATTAACATTTTCTCCATCATTTTCTTTTTTTTTTGTTTCTTTGTTTTAATTTTATTTATTTGTTTTTTAATTTATGAAATAAAACAAGTATTTCCATAACAGTATAATAAAAAAAAGATGATTGCACAGGAAAATGCAAATCTACTTAATTTTTTACAATTGACAAGATAATAAATTAAGCCCTGATTTGTAGAGCTTGTCCATTTCCAAGGTATAAATACTCATACTGAAAATTTAGCAGTTGGGCTCTCTGAGGTATGAGCTGGCTCCAGCACATCCCTGGACAGAGGAGGGGAGGGAGCATATGACACAGATAGGGAGCAGCCAGTGTAAAGGCACAGAGATTGGAGAAGGGGTATCATATATGAGGAACAGTGTGAGGGTCAGTTTGGCTGGACCATAGAGTGCATGAAGGGGAGACATGTGTACTCAGGCTGGAAAGGTATGTTAGAGCCAGATTGTAGAAGGCTCTGAAATAGACAAATTTCATTTTGGTTCTAGAGATAATAGGGAGCCACTGGAGTTTATTAAGCAAGAGAATGACATGGAGCTACTTGAGGAAAATCACTTTGGAATCTATGTAAAGGATGGATTGGAATAGGGAAAGACTGGAAGACTGGAATTAGGAGGCTTTTACAATAGTCCAGGTAAGATATGACGAGCCACTGAACTAAGGTAATGGTAATATGAGTGCAGTAAAGGGAACAAATGTGAGTGGCATTTTTCTAGGTAGAAATGACAAGGTTAGCCATGACTGTTGATTATTATGCAAATCAATTACACTGCCATCAGGAACCTGGAAAGGATTCTTAGGGATTAGGCAGAAATGGGACAGAAAAGGAAGGATTTAGTGGCATAGGTGACATTTTAATTGCTGCCACTGATTGAAGAGAAAGTAGGCTATAGAAAGTGACGTCAAAGGATGGATTAAGCTTTCCGGAGCCAAGCACATGATGCAGGGATGATTGGTCCTTGGCCAGGGACAGAGCATATCTAACAAGGGCTGGAAAGAGTGTATTTGATAGAGACTGATTGATGGAGAGGAGGAAGGAGCTCAGATAAAACTGCCCATCCAGATAACTTAGAGAAGATCAGGCATGGCAGACCAGGGGTTTATTTGGGTAGTAAACTTTGGGGGTCATTAGAGGGAGCAAAAGGAACAAAAAACCCTGGGATTTCAATTTCATTAAGTGCAGAAGCAGAAACAGCTGTTCTAGTGACCTATGGAAGTTGTGTTTTTGTTCCAGCTACTTAACAAGTATGTGTACATCGTGTACATTGGTCCCCAAGCTGGAGGTTCAGTTAAAAGGATTAGAAGAATCCTCTCTCCCCTCCTCTTTACCAGAACACGAAGTGCACTCGCAGGAGACAGGAGGGAAGTGCAGCAGAAATGACTTTCTGAGGTCTCTGCACCAAGGCCTTCAGGTTCTGAGTAATAAAGTTGAACTAGAGACCTCAACTTAAGGAAGTAAGCGTGTCCTCACAAGTTTCTTTGGGATTCAGCAGGACATGGCTGGGAAATGGGCAACAGAGTGCAATATTAAGAAGGAAAAGATTCAATGGAAGGGTGGTGAGGTAGAGTATACTGGGAAGGGAGGTGGTGTGGTGCAGTGGATAGGAAACTGGACACAGCGCCCTATCTAAATAGAGATCCCATCTTAGACACTGGTTCTGTGGCCATGCACAATTCACTTAACCTTCTATGCCTCTTTTACTTTGTCTTAAGCCATGCTTACTCTAAATCTAGTTTGCCCCATGACTCCCTGGTCTCCTTCTGGAACTCTGCCCCATTAGCCATCTTCATATTGACAGTATTTTTACCTCTACGATTCCCTCCTTAGATTGGTAAGTTCATCCTAAACCTCCACTGGAGGAAGCATTCATGCCAACCATGATTATTGCAATCCTGAATTAACCCACAATTCCTTAGACTCCTCCTGGACCTCTGCCCCTGCTGTCCCCTCATATTGTTTTCAGCTCTCTTTTATTTGTCATTAGAATGTAAGCTTTTTGAGGGTAGGGTCTGTTTTTCTTTTTGCTTGTATTTGTATCCCCTACACTTTGTACAGTGCCTGACACATAGTAAATTATTCACTAATGTTCTCTCTCTTTCTTTCCTTCCTTCCTTCCTTCCTTCCTTCCTTCCTTCCTTCCTTCCTTTTCTTTCCATATCTTCCTGCCTCTCTCTCTATCTCTGTCTCCCTCTCTCTCATTGCATTTGATGATCCCTAAAGTCCCTTCCAACTCTAGGTCTCTGACCCCATAAAGACTTTTGCCTGTGTGGAAATGAACAAACCTGGGAGTGGTGGTGGCCAGAGAGCATGGTGGAGAATATAGGACTGAGGCAAAGAATAAGAAATAGAGGCAATACTACAGTTGAAGAAAGAGGTAGACCAGCTAAAAGAACTGGAGGTTGACTCCCTAAAGCAAATCAAAAGGGTAATGTAGAAGCAACATACAGTTTGTGTGTGTGTGTGTGTGTGTGTGTGTGTGTGTGTGTGTAGTTAAAAACAGAGCAGCTGACAAATCCCTGACTTTTCTTACTAGTAATTTCATCTTGTTGATGATGGAAGAAGCAACAAGAGAGAACTACTATTTGGGTCTTCATTCTGACCAATAAGAAGGAACTGTTCAGTGAAGAGGAAATGAGAACCTTTAGCAAGAATGACTGTGCCATCTTAGAGTCTGTGGTTGAGAAGGCACAGTCTGACATATCTCCTAGACATTAGAGGAGAAGGCTGAAAGGAGTTCATAGACAGGACAGGCAGCATCCTCTGGCTCACAACTCCAAAACGGAAGCTGGCTCAAGAGAGAGGGGGAAGCTCTCTAGAATGAGATTCTACTAATGAAGTGACCATTGATTCCGGTGGTGAAGAAAAGAGGGAAGTGTCTAAAGAGACCAATGTATCCTTAACAGAGCTCATCAAGGAACTTAAGGATTTGGGAAAGGCTTGTTTAAAGGATAGGAATCAGGGTGGGCAACTGAGGATGAATACAAATGAGTGGTCCTTTAAGAAGGCTAATGCTCTACTGGTAAGAAAGATTAAGGAAAACACAGAAGTGATTCTTCAGAGCTCTGCTGGGGCAGATTTGAGATCAGGGGATTTCCATAAACACAGCATAACTGGATTTTAGCAGGGCACTTGGCAAAGTCTTTCATGATATCCTTGTGGATAAGATAGAAAGATGTCAATTAGATGTTAGTATAGTAGGTAATATTGAAGTTTGTCACTGTAATTGACTTAGATGGGTGCCACTCAATCAATGCTGAAGGCAACAGGGTCTTTTATTTGGTAGACTCAAGGGAATGGCATGTGGCTTGATAGGAAATATCCAAGGAAACATGGAGAGCAGTAAGAGCTCACATTCATAAGGTATTTTCAGATTGGAGAAGTACTTTACCCTAAATAACTCTGCCTCCTGAGGCAAGATCATTTTTTGAGATTGTTGTTGATGTTCTAGGTGTGTGATTTCATCAGCCGAGGATCCTTGGGTACTAAACTAATCTCAAGTTGTAGTTCTAGAGAGTTGCATAGGGCTTCAGAGATAAATCACTTACCTAGGACCACATAGACATTACATGGAGGTGGCTGCACTTGAATCCATATTTTCTTGACTCCAAGACTAGTCCTCTAGCCACAGGGTCATAAAATTGATAGTACTGGTATTACTAGATTAATTAGATGGAAACTCTGAGAGGCTAAGTGATTCTTCAATGTTTATGTTCATGGAGTTAGTGTCAGAGTTAGGATTTGACCCTTGGTGACCTGAGTCCAAATCTAACATTTTAATTCAACCTCATTGTCTCTCTAAAGAGGGTACAATCTTTTATAGGCTTCTCATTCATTCTATTCTCACTCCCACTATCTTAATACAGGCCCTTATTGTCCTTCCTTAGGGCCATTGATTTGGGGTAGATAGGAAAATATTTGATAATGGTAAAAAAGTCGTTCCATTTCACTCAAAGTTTTTTTTTTCCTACCAAGGAAAATGATCTCCAGATTAGGAAAGATTGAAGAGAAGTGAGTGGGTAATTGTGACAGATGAGAATCAGTTTAGATAAGGCAGGAGGACCAAGCTATTTACAGATGAACTTAAAGCATTCTGGCCTAGAAAATCAACCTATCATCTCATGGATGTGAAGAGAGAAGCCCTGTTACTGATCACTGATGTACTTGGGGATGGGTAGACTTTCCTACTAAGTTTGTTCTAGTTTTTCAGAAAGGGGAAGAAAGATATTTAGATCAATGAATCTAATGTGAATTTCTGGAAGAATTCTAGAGCAAATTATTAAAAGAACAATTTATGAGTCTGTAGAAAGGGAAGAGTTATTTACTACAAGCTAGCATGTGTTCAGGAAGAATAAGTCACACCAGACTAATCTCATTTCCCTTTTAGATAGGGTCATGAGGCTAGATTAGGAGATTGCCATGAACATAGTATGACTGATTTCAGCAAGGCATTGACAAAATCTTTCACAATATTCTTTTGGACAAGATGGAAAGATGTCAATTAGATGTTAACATAGTTAGATGATGTTGGAGTCTGTCCCTAGAATTGACTTAAATGGGCTTTATAGGAGAATTAGGTAAGCCAATCAATGCTAAAAAGCAACATACTTTTTTATTTGTTTGATTTAAGGGAAAGGCATGTGGCTTGATTAGAAATATCCAAGGGAACATAGAGAAGGAGACAGGTGAAATAAGGGAAGAGTACGAGAACAGCAGTCATACCCACAATGGAGCAGCAATTGCTACCTCCAAGCTGGAGTAGCTTGCTGACCTCTCATACTTGATCTAAGACTGATGCCTATGATTAGACAGGGAAAGGAAAAGAGAGGAGGAGAGGAGAAAAGAGGAGAGAAAAGAAATTATGCAATTAGAGATGCTGCCAGGGAGCCTTGATTATAGTGGTCTCCAGATCATGTGAAGAAAAAGAGGGAGACTACCGCTGTCTTGTCAGAGGCAACTCCCAGGATTTGGTGCTTGGAGACACCAAGTCATAATTTGGACTTCTGGCGTATTGCTTTGATGTACCTAAGAGATCTTTAGAAGTTAAGGTATCTCCTGGATCTAAAACATCTAGAAGTGTTTTATAGGGAGGGGTTCTGCTCAATTAGGTTATAAGTAGAAATGGGCCAAGGAACTAGGAAACTAGATGTTTTTTAGCCTAGATTAAGTTATTCCTTCTATGGGAATTTCCAGAGAAGAATCTGGGCTAAAAGTAGGCATGATTAGGCAAGGATATGTCTGGAGCACAGACAGCTTGTAGGACAGGATCATTAGCTCCAAACAAGAGTTTTTTTTTTATCTTGTACCACGGGTGCTTAGATCTGGTTGATTAATGGAATCTGAAATGGGGTAAGGAGAGTAACCTTGGGCAGTAGAAAGAGATCTGCTGAACTTGGAGTCAAATTCCAGCTTGACCAATGACTGGTGGACAATGTGACTTTGGCCAAGTCACTTCATCAAACAAACATTTATTAAGTACCTATTATGTGGTTTGTATTAGAGAGATCATAGAACTTGTACAGTGCTTCCTCAAACTATCTCCCACCCTTACTCTTCCCAAACAAGAAAACAAATACTGTCCTCATCAGTTTCAATATCACAATCATTCAGTGGAGAAAAGAAATGTGTTCACATTTTTAGCAGTAATTCACATATTTTAGTTTTATTTTTTGGATAATACTGGTCACTAGATCCCAAACACCTTAAGGGTTTTATAGGATGCAAATTTAAATGGGAGGTGTGGTGTGATACAAAGAGGCTGATCTTGGGGATCCCAGAACCCAGCTCTGTTATTTAATAACTGTGTAATTGTGGGTAAGTCATTTACCTCTTTGGGCTTCATTTCCCAATCTCTAAGTTTCCCTGAAGTTGTTGACATAGATGTCAGCTTGGATGAAGATATCTGGGGGAATGCCACAAAGTCCCATCTTTAGCCCTGTTCTCTTCAACACTTTTATTGATGACTTGAAGACAAGAATAATATGCTTATCAAATTTGCAACTGCAAAGGCAGGAGAGGGAGAGGGGCTTCACCAAGAATTATCAAGTGTTCTTATTTCAACTCCAGTGTTCTTTCTACTACCCTACAGTTATTTCCTCCTCCTAAAACTACTCCACAGTTTCCCGAAGGTGGTTTTCCTTGATTTGTAATTTTCTAGAAAGGAGATCTGAGTTCACCCTTTGCTGTCTTACTGTTCTGTATTCATTATTTCATTTCACTGACAATTTATACTACCTTGTAATACTGAAGGCCTGCATGCTAAGTGGTCCTGCATCTCTTTACAATATCACATTCTTTGAGATGCAATGCAATTAAAATGTGCACATTCACTGCTCCTCTTCTATATGTCAAAACTTTGACTCTAAATCAGAATAGATTAAGAGGGGCATGGTGCTGACCTTGTTAGATTGCCAAAGACATCTTTTAAGGTTTTTCTTTGCTCCTCCTCTCCAGGGGCTCAGCTGGAAGAATAGCATTTGGTTTTTTGGAGCCTACAATCACGTACCTGATCACATGTCTGAGCCAGCAGAGCCAGTGCTTAATCATTGACTTATGAGAGGATAATGACATGAATGCTTTTGTCAGAGCTATCCCCGGGATATGGCAAATTGAGCTCATTATGCTGATGCCTACAGCTTTGGGAAGAGGGGGGCCTACAGTGACTTTAGGAAGATGAGTAGCTGGTGGAATGATGTACCCTTCTTTCTCTAATGACCAAATTAGCTTTCTACAGGATGCATGTTATCATTTTACACCTGATTCTCCCTGCACACATTTCTATTTGTTGTGTTTTTGCAATCTCTGAATAGTGGAGATGAAAGGGACCATGAGGATCATCTAATCTAGCCCCATTTTTTATAGATGAAAAATTGAGGGCCCAAGAGGTACAGAGACTTGTTCAAATTGACACAACTAGTAAGTGGCTAAGCCAGGATTTACTCCCATGTCTTCTTGCAAGTCTATTGTTCTTTCCTCTACATTTATGCTCTTGATTCCTGTTGATAAAATCTTGATGTTCATTTTAACCTTAACTCATCTCAGTAAAAATGTTAGGATGGAGGACAAGGGTCTCTCAGAATATAATTTGCCTTGTGTCCCCTATCTCTGTAGAAAGCCCTGGTTGGTCCCCCCTTTACCCCAATACCTTTGATTTGGAGAATCTTTCTCAATGTGTTGAGAACTTCAAGATGTCCCCTTGTGCTATAGAGGAAACAGCAATGGATCTTGGGTTAGAGGACCTGGGTTCAAATCCTACTTGCTACATTTGTGGCTTAGGGGAAGTCACTTAAGTCTGTGTTCCCATCTCTTTACCTGAGAAATGAGGGAGGCTGGATTAAATGATCTCTAAATGTCTTTCCAAGTCTAAATCCTGTAATCCTGTTATCCATGATGGATCTCTATAACAAGGCGGTGATACAGAATGAGTATATCAATTGTTAATTGTCAGCTGATAAAGACTCTTGGGTTTATAGTCACAAAATATAAAGGAGATGGTGGCTACTAGCTCAGAGTGATTTGTAGAAATCACTGAATCTTTTTTTCTCTGAGCAAAGCATGCCTATTTCTTTCACAGCTTGTTGTGTGATCCTGGGCAAATCAACCTCTCAGCTTTAGTTTCTTCATCTGTAGAATGGAGATCATTATACTTGCCTTATCAACCTCACAGGATGATTGTCAAAGTGAAATGAGATGTTATCTGAAAATAGAAAGTTATTGGGGTTTTATTTTAGTTTTTACAAAGGGATATTTACTTAAGAAATAACAGATTAAATGTGCAAATATTTTCCCCCAATACCTCTGAGGAATACTCTCCCTTACACATCTTTAGTCTCTAGGGAAGTAACTTAAAACTTAACTTTCATGTCCAAAGGTGCCATTGTTGTCTGATTCCTCTCTTAAGCATTATTAGGATGGGGTCATATTAGGGTCACTCTCTCCTTCTTGAGGCATTGATTCTTGGGGGGCTGAAGTACCCTACTTGGAACCTAGGCATTGGAACACTAGGGTGCCAGGATGCTGAAACACCTTTTACACCTTTTGAATGCCCAAGGTCAAAGAGACTCCATTCCCCTCACCTAAAATGCAAATGAAGAAATGACCTCAGAGAGGGGGAAGTCTTAAGACCATTTTCCCTTATGGCATAGTCTGGGTGCTGTCAGTGAAAAATAATAACATGATTCCCTTAAAGTTATTGAGGCAAAAGAAGTATGAAAGTACTTTTTACCAATAAATGCTATATGGCAGCTTCTGAGGCTTTGGCAAATTACAGCTAAGGAGGAAGGAGATGCTTGGAGAAGGTGCTTCATCTCCCTGACCACACAACAAGTGTTTCCCAGGGCAGGAGGTGAGGAGGGAGTAAAGAATGAATTGTGTTTCTCCACTGGCTTGTGCATTGGTGGGAAGTTGCCCTCATTTGTTCAGGTTGGGGTGCTAAGAATAATCACACTACAATGTTTTCTAAACTAATGACTATGCTATTACATTTTGATTAAATGATTTCCTATTTGATTTGTGATTTCTGCTTCACGTGTAAGTAGTATCCGAATGGAAATAGCCATACATTCCCCCCATTTTGACACTGAATAATCTGGAAACCCCAAAGTCTAATGTAATTAATTCAGTGAGACTTGACTCTTGCTCTTTCTCTCATAAGACACTACATCTCCCAACTCTGGTCATTTTCACTGGCTGTCCCCTATAACTGGAATTCTCTTCTTCCTCATCTCCATCTCTTAGTTTTCCTGGTTCAAGTCCCTGACAAAATCCCACCATCTACAAGAAATCTTTTCCTAATTTCCCTTAATGCTGATGCCTTCCCTCTGTGATTATCTCCAAGCCAATATATCTCTATATGTATACATCTTGTTTGTAAATAGTTGTTTCTATATTGTCTCCCCCATTAGACTGTTAACCCCTTGACAATAAAGACTCCTGTCTTTTCCCTTTCTTTGTAAACAAAACATTTAGCATAATGCCCTGTACATAGTAGGTGGTTAATAAATGCTTATTGTCTGATTGGCTGACCCATTACATAAGCTATCATCATTATTATTATCATTATGGACTCATGAAAATAGTGCTTCATAATATTCTTGCCCAATAAGTGGAGAGGGACAGGGAAGAAAAAAACACTTGTGTACATCCTACCCTCTCTCACTTCCTTCATTCTCTAGACTATTTCTAAGCAGTTTATAGGATGAAGAATCTGAATATGGCTCTAAAGAAATCTAGTTCAGATTTTGACTCCAGATCTGGCACTTTGGTTTCAATTAATTCAGTTCAACAATCACTTATTAAGCACTTATTACATGTCAAGCAACTGTGCCATCTCTTATAAGTACAAAGGTTTAGGATCCCCTGGTCCCCCCCAAAATGAAACCAAGTTGGATAGTTTGCAGAGGAAAGAAGTAAAAATCTGGAAAACCAATTGGGAAGCCATTGTAATAATGGAAGCAAATGGGGACGGTGACTGCATATGTGAATATGAGGATAGATGCAAGAGATATTGTTGAGATAGGATTGATAAAGCTTGACAAATGACTGGGTATTGGGGGCGAGTGACTGTAAAGTGGTGACAGTGATTCCTACTCATGAAACTGAGTGACTGAAGGAATAGGTGCTCCCTCAATAGAAATAAGAAAGTTAGAAGGAGGACTAGATTTACAATGAACAATCATGAGTTCTGTTTTGGACATGTTGAGTTGCTGCCTCATCGTGGCATGGAGGTGACCCTGGGTTCTCAAAGGCTATGCCAACAGATTGCAAGCTTTGGCAGGTTCTACCATGATGGAAGGGCTTAGAATATGACACTGGGAACAGAATGAGCCTGTTTTTGATATGCCTATGGGACATCCAGGTGGAGATGACTAGCAGGGAGTTGGAAACGTGGGACTAGTTTGCTTAACCAGCAAATGCTTGATCTCCTTGCCAAAGGTAGAGACATGGCAGCCAAGGGAAACAGTGAATTAGAATATAAACTCATTTATAAAACATTGCAGAGGAGAATGGTGGAAGGTTCTGAGCAATACTGCCTCATAAAACATAGAAGGATGGTAGAGGAAAAGGTGTGTTTGCAGGAAGTTTGGCATGCAACCTGTTTAAGCCAGATTATCCCAAGAGGACTTAAACATAAAATGGGATGGAGGATGGCAACCCAATGAAACAGAACTGTCATCATTTCTATAACAAATTATTTTTTTTCATCACTAATAGTGGGAACCTCACATTTAGTATCTGATGTGCTACTTGAGAAAGTCTAAATGGAACTAAAGAAGAGGATGCCAAGAGCAGATATACATAGAAGAAGTTGTTTGTCCTTCATTTTCAAAGAGGAATATTGACATCATGGGCGATGCCTTGACTTGCACATGAATTGGGTTGAAGTGAGGCAGAGCTGCACAAAGTCATCAGCCTCCCTCTCTTCCTGAGTCATCAAAGTTCAGTGGCAGGACAAAAGTCAGGATGACTGGTGGTGACCTGAGATGCAATGGGTGACTTTGGCCTCTTTGATATCTGACCAAGTTCTAAGCGCTCCCCAGCACCTGCTTCAGATACCTTCATGGCTGTTGGAACAAATTGTTCATTTACGCAGGAGAACGCTATACTAAAAGTGATAGGATTTTGAGATTGTCCAGGAATCAATTCTCAGGATAACTGAAAAAGGGACAGATACTGAATGATTGGGAAAAGTCACCAAGAAGTGGTTAAGAAGTCATCCAAAACTGCTAATCGTCTGTCTCCTTTGTTTTCTCCATCAATCTTCATGAGAATTATTTCTTCATGTATTGAAGGTGACCTTGGTGAAAAGAAGAAAAGGGAAGAGATAAACTTTCACAACAATATTCTACAAAAAAAAAATCACATCATCACTGTCCTTTTTTTAAAATCAGACCTATAATCCTATGACGACCTGGTCTGCAATGTATAGTCTTATGTCTTAGTGACACTGAAGGCTGAAGTGATTTCCTCAAAGTTCTTTAATCAGCATGGGTCAGAGGCAATACTTTAGCCTAGGTCTTCCTTAATCTTTAGTTGGTTCTTAATCCCTTAGACCATGCTGTCTCTCACAGTAACAAAATTATCTGAAAGGCCAAAATCTCACTATATTTGTTGTATGTATTAAAAAAAATTTGATTTGGTAAAACAAAATGGCTCCTTAAAGGTTTTCCTTCAAAAAGGTGTTCCTAGAACATATGTCCAAACCATATAAAATTCATTGAAAGACAACAATAGCTGTAATTTTGTTTTGAAGACCCTCTGTTATTTCAGATTTTGGTATTTTTTTTTCTTTGTACATCATCGCAATACACACCATATCCTTCCTGCTTTACCCTCCCATATTACCTTTCAAAAAAGAGTAAGAGGGGAAAAAAACTTCATAAAAACAATCAATATATTGGAAAAAGCTTATGTTACATACAATGTTCCACACCTTTGAATCTCTGTCTTTGAGCTATTTTCTGGCTCTCTGATTACTTATATTGAATGAGGCATAAAAATCAGAGATGTGCCTGCCAAAAGTATTTAGCACCATCATGGAGGACCTTCAGTGTCCTCCACATTCAATGCCCAAGAATTAAAATGGCAGAGGGATTTCCTGTAGATGACAAGGTCCTCCAGATTCTCATATTTAAAGATGGCATTGTGCTGATTGCACCAGGCTCTGGAACAAGAATAAGATATGCAACTCAAAGGAACTTGGTATCCCACTACACAGAGAAAAAAAAAACACACGGATAAAAATATCTATTGTCCAGCCTATGATCTTCAAATTGGATGGACCATTGACCATTGATCCAACAGTATATGTTTTAGATAATGCTGATGAACAATGTTCATGGCTTAGAGTTGAATAAGAGAAAGGGACTAGACCTGATTGCATTTCGGAAATAAGGCAACATGTAGAGTCAGTTCAAGCTTTTCCCTGGAAAACAAACAAACAAAGCACTTTTTTCCTTTTTTAAATATTTATTTAAATATTTATTTATTTTTAACATGTTTTTCTTTTGAAATTTTGAGTTCTAAATTCTCTCCCTCCCACCCTTCCCCCACTTACTGAGTAGGCAAGCCAAATTATATCAATTATACATATGAAATCATGCACAACATGTTTCCATATTAGCCATGACTCAAAAAAGCAAAAACATGTAAAGAAAGTGGAAAAATTATACTTCAGTTTGTACTCAGAGTTTTTCAGTTCTCTCTTTGGAGATGAACAGTATTTTTTGTCATGGGTCTTTTGGAATTGCCTCAGATCATTGCATTGGTCAGAGTAGCCAGTTCTTTCAAATTGATTATCATCAGAACACTGCTGCTACTGTGTGCAATGATCTCCTGGTTCTTCTCACTTCACTTTGCATCAGTTCATATAGATCTTGCCATGTTTTTTTCTGAAACCAACCCCCTCATCATTTCCCACACCATCATAATCATAACACAACTTGTTCAGTCATTCTCCAGTTGATGGGCATCCCCTCAATTTCTAATTGTTTGCCACCACAAAAAAAGCTGCTATAAATATTTTTGATATATAGATCTTTCTCTTTTCTCTTTGATCTCTTTGGAATACAGATGTAGTAGTAGTATTTCTGGTTCAAAGGGTATGCACAATTTTATAGCCTTTGAATGGTTGGACCAGTTCACCACTCCACCAACAATTCATCATTGTTTCTTATAAACAATATATTATTGGATTTTGGTTTCTAAATCATTCTGCTATCTGCTTCCAATCACATAGTGTAATAGTTCTTAAATCATCTCTCCTTGATCTATTTTCCAGGACAGTAGTTTTTACAATGATGTGTTTCATATTTTCTTCTATTTTTTCATTTGTTTGACTTTATTTTATTGTTTCTTGAAGATTCATGGAGTCATTAGCTTCCACTTATCCAATTCTAATTTTTGAGAAATTATTTTCTTCAGTGAGCTTTTGTACCTCTTTTTCTATTTGGTCAATTCTGAATTTTTGTACCTCCTGTTCCATTTGACCGTTTTTTAAGGAGTTATTTTCTTTAGCAAATTTTTGTGTCTCTTTTACCATTGCCAATTCTGTTTTTAAGGTGTTATTCTCTTCAGTATCTTTTTGTGCCTCATTTACTAAGCTATTCATTATCTTTTCATAAATTTCTTGCATCACTCCCATTTCTTTTCCCAGTTTTTCCTCTATCACTCATCTCTTCCTTTAACTTTTTCAGGAATTCTTGTTGAGATTGGGTTTAATTAGTATTTTTCTTTGAGGCTTTGCTTGTAGCTCATCTCACATTCTTATCTTCTGAGTTTATATCTTGGTCTTCCAACCATAGTAGCTTTTTATGACAGTTCTTTTTTGCTGTTATTTGTTCATTTTCCCGTCCTATTTCTTGACTTTGAACTTTAAGTAAAAGTTGGACTCTGCTCACCTGGGGGTGGAGAGGCAGTGTCTTAAGCTTCAGGCTTTTTCATGCATCTGTTTTAAGAGCCACTTCTTTGGGTCTGCAAGTTTTTGACGATTTCAAAGTAGTGTGACCCAGGGAGAGGTGTGGTCACTGCTATCCTGGTCTGCGCTTTGGTCTTTACCCAGAAAGGGCCCCCATACTCCTGTAGCTGCAAGTATTAGTACTCCTCTTGACCTTGGTCGATGACCAGGTCCCCTGCTTTCCTGCAGCCATAAGCACTAGTGCTCCTCTGTGCCTCTCTGAACAAGCACTTTTTTGTGACCAACCACTAGCATTCCTCTCTGCCCTGTACCTGTGACCCAAAACTGCATATGGTCAATAGAGTTGCCTATCAGTACCAACTGTGCCCAGCACCAGCTGTTATCTCTTTCTGACCAGTTGTCTGACCTCTATTGCAGCTGCCTCCAAGGCCCACTGCTGGTGCTGGGGCAGGGGAAAGGCACCTCTGGGCTGGTTTCTACCCCAGTATTGGAGAACTATCCTGCAAACCTCCTAAGCTGTATTTAGGCTAGAAAAATGTCTCACCCTGGCCTTGTAAAAAGTTGGCTTTGCTGCTCCAGAATTTGATTTGAGGCATTATTTTAAAATTATTTGAAGAGGCATGTTAAGAAAGTTCATCTCAGTTGTGAACTTTACTCTGCCCTCTTGGCTCCATCCAATCATTTTTAAAAAACATCAATATTCTTCCAATGATTCCACATGGCTTTCTATCATAGAGCACCTCAGTCCCTAAAGAAATAAAATTGTGGGCAACCAAGAGAGCAATGAGGAGATATATAGTGAATATAGGGATATATGGTATATGTAATGGATTACTAGCAATAATTTGCTGGCCAGTAAAGCAGGGGGTGGATTAGAGTATGCCCCATGGGGTTGAGCCTATACCCTGGTCACTTGCAGAGAAACAGCTCAAGACTGTTGGGCAGTACTTAAGGACACAAGTGCTTTGTGATGCCAAGGCAATGAAAGAGACACTGATTAGAGGATCTAAAAAAGGAGTGACTCTTCCCTCTGTCTTGTTTGTCTTCTTGTTTGCTGAGTGTATTGAAAATCTTTGAGCCTCTCTCTAGATGTATCAGGCTGGCGACCCTCCCCTACATGTGTACAAATGGCAAACTGTGATCATCTGACAGCTAGAATACCTGGGTGGCCTTGGGCCCCTAGCTGCCATTCAGCTTTCCATGTTTACCGACTCTAGGTGAGTAAGCAGTGATCCTGAGATGGAGGTGTCCAGCCTTGTGAGTCTGAGAGGTCTTGGAGTCTTGGTTCCTTTGGTTGGAGCTAATTAGTATGAGGAATCTCTGCTTTGGAAAGAATGAACACAGATAAGGGAGGTGCTTAACCCCTTCAGCAAGTTTGCCAGAAGATAGGGACTTGGAGGGAATTGTTTGGACAGTACAAAATGGAGGTGAAATATAAAATGTCTATTCAAAAGTCCCTCCGACAGTATCATTTCTTAATGTTTCAAACATCAGATTCCTGGAAGAGTATAACAGTAGTCATGTCATTGGCTACTTGTTTAAATTTTTCTCTCAATTCACACTTTTGAATCTTGTGTGTGTTAAGCGTTTCCTTTGTGTGGAAAAAAATAAATGGCTGTCCTACATGGGAGCAACGTTGTAGGTTAAGTACTCTTCTACTTCTTGCTTTGGGAAGATGGTAGACAGAAGCCAAACCTAAACTTGAATAATTTCTCCTGAGGCTCCAAGGTTGGGGTGTGAGGAGACAATGAGAGAAGGGAACCTGACCCTTCTTTTAGGTGGTCAGACTCCCTTGGGACCTAATCTAGTTAGTGCATTTGTGAGCTGAGAGGGGCTTCTTTGTGGATAGGCAGAGGACAAAGAGCCCAAGCTCTCTTGTCCCAGCAGCATATTTAAAATTTGTTACATCAGGAATGGTCTACAAAATGTCTCCTAAGATTTTGATCAGATAAAGGCTATTGGGCTGGTCATATTTTGATAGTGAGATATTATAATTGGTTCTGCACTCATACCCACCTAAAAGACCTAGAGGAAGTGCATTGAGTGGTAACCCCTGTGCAGGATTTATGGGAAGACCTGTGAAAAAGTCACAGGGACATCTTAGATAGGTGGTTATCCACACCATAGGGAGTATCTAAATCAGTGAAATCACAGATCCAATGAAAAATTGAAGAATTTATTATATGTAACATCATACATATAATAAAACAGTCGTTGTCATATAGATAATGTGATTTCATGTAAATACATACAACTGGCAAAACACATGTACATTTGAGTACACACATGTGTATGTATGCATACATGCATGTATGTACACATGTATGCATGTATCTATCTGTCTGTCTTATTTCTTTGGGCAAACTTGAAGATACAGGAACTCAAACTCTGTTATTTACTCCCCTACAGAAGCTCCCTACACAAGTATTATTACTGAATGTCTTTCAGATAAAAGGTGACTTACAGTGTTGATGAAACCTTGTTCTGAGTCAGGAAATGTTTTCTTATAAGTCTCCATTAATTCCTTCTATGTACATCTAATCATGAAAAATTTTAAAAGCCAAGAAAAGAAAAAAGGAAGTACCGCCAGATTGACCAATTTTGCAGCTAAAGCAGAGGTTTAAGTAAATGGGTTCCTTTCCATGCCTTGCCAGAATGGCTGAGAAACAAGATGGGTGCCAGACTCCATTGTCTATTCTGGAATGCTGCCCATGTTATGCTTGTCTGGAAAGTGGGACATTTATTTGGAAGCTCCTATACATATACTCAGCCCAGTGGTTACAGTGGGAACAGAAGGCAAACCAGGTGCCTGTCATGACTGGACATAGACTTAGTAGTTCCATCTGTTATTTCATTTGTTTCTTGGACCACACTGACTCACACTCTATTGTAGCCAAAAGAGCTGGCCTGGATGGGACCTAGGTAACTGCATGGTAGCTGCATATGGTCCATGGGCCTGGGCGGTCGAAGTCTCTCATTTTGCGTTTTCTAGCCAGATGTCCCACAATACCAGATTTGTGATGGTTGGCGAATACGCAGGTGGGAATAGCTAAGTCTGCACACAAAGAAGCAGCTACTCCCACACATCTTTTTCTGACCAGTATAAGGCAGATTTCCCATTTGCACCAAAGGCACCATGATTTCCTTCCTCTGCCTCTCAGTGGATTCTGTTGAGCTCTTTTTCAATCACCGTGGAGACTGTTTGGGCTGGAGTCAGCCTTATGCAGATGGTACCATTATTCTCAATACCTGCTCCAAGTCCTTGTTATCACTGGCACCATTTTGTATCTTATTATTGTTTTTTAAATGTTTTTTTTTCTGCAAGGGGCTTTGGATAGACATATTTTCTGTCAACTATGGGAAAAGAACAGCATTTAAGGCCACTCACTGGATTTTTCTTCTCCAAGTCTCTATGTTAAATTCCAGTGTTAATGTTAAGTCATGTCTTGCTGTGGTGGATGGTTGTGGGGCTTGGAATTGCCAGGACCTGAGTTCAAATCCTGCCTCTGACAATGTATGTGACCATGGGCATACACCTCTATGTGCCTCAGGTAACTCCTCAGGACCTAGGCCTAAGTCCTAGTCCACTTGTGTTTGTAAAGGTGGAGGAAATTTCCAAATGGTAGTTCTTGATGCTAAGAAAAAATCACAGATTTTTGTCTGATAATGTATATTTCCTCCTGACACTACTTTCTAACTCCCCAAACCTTTCCAATTAAAATGAACAAGGCTTCTTAGGCAAAGTGCTAAGTACATAGCACATAAGTCCCAGTGCCTAGCACAAGTCTGTCCCTGGCACACAGTAGGCATTTAATAAATGCTTGTTGATTGATTAATTATATACTCAGCCTGGAGTACCATGGAATAGTGTTATTGATATGGCGTGCATAACAGAATTTGAGTTGGCATTCATTATATGATCTCCACATCTTAAATGGAGAAACCAAAAGTTCTAGGAAGAAAGACAACTCACCCTAGGGTCTCAGAGCAAAACAGTGCTAGCACCAGCAACTAAATTCTCTTAATTCACAGACTTAGAGCAGAGAAGCAACTTGGATGTCTTCTTATCTACCACCTTCATTTTACAGATAAAGAAACTGAGGACCAGGGAGCTTTGGAAACTTGTCCAAGGCCATATAGATGGTGACTGTAAGAGACAGGATTTGAATTTGGGCCCTCTGACTCTGAAGACAGTGCTCTTTCCGTTTGCCTCTGAGTTTCCCCCAATTTTTCCAAAATATCATAGCTTAATGTAATTTCCCCAATTCAACAAAGTCTATCCATCCCTATATTTCCCACCTATGCTATGGAAAAGCTTCCCTCTGTCTTCTGAAAAAAAAGAGATTTCAGAGCCACCCTGTCTAGACAGATGAGATATTATAAAGAACAGTCCAAGAGCAGGAACAGCCTTCCCATATATGATGGGATATGTGCAGCTACATCTAGGAAAGGAAAGACATCCAGCAGCCCATCCCCGGTACCCACCAGGAAAAGAAGAACCATCATCATCAACAAAAGCCAAGTCATCTCCTGAACTGGCAAAACAAAGAGGTGAAAGGTTAGGAGAACAGGATGTGTTTCCAGGGCATCTGTCCCATTCTGGGTACAAACTGGCCAATTCCTCCTTAGTGAACCTGAATGTCTGGTTGCTGGAGGCAACTCAAAAGAGATTTGATCAGTTAAGGAAGAAAACAAATCAGGAGGAGAGCTAGCTTAAGTTGAACCTCCCTTCCACCAAAATCCACAAATGTCCTAGTCTGTGTTCCCATCAGATAAACTACCTGGTGAAACAGTGGAAAGCTTTTCACATCTGGAGTGGTAATGGCCAGGATACAGAAAGACAGTCCAATAAATCTGAGGAAGAGAAACACGATGCTGAAACTTTTTAATGTGACCCTGGAGTGAATCCCTGCTGTATCTGGTCCAGAGAATTTGTTTTTCCCAATATCACGTATTTCTTTCTTTTTTTTTTTTTTAAAGTGGAGGTGGAGCAAAGTGTATTCTGATGGTGTATTATGATTTCAGTGTGTCAAGAGTTGGTGCTTTGTATTTTTAAGGCATGATTAAGGGTGGGAGGGGTGTGTGTGTGTGTGTGTGTGTGTGTGTGTGTGTGTGTGTGTGTGTGTAGGGGCAGTGATGACATTTTTTGGGTAAAAATAAAATGTAACAAGACAAAACTCTGAAAGTATGAGATTCTCTCTTGTTTGGTTTTTAAACCAATTATCAGGACACTTCAAAAAAGTTCTGAACTATGATGGTTTTGGGGGGAATGAAAGTATTGCTTTCCCTTATGAATACCTGCCTTCTGTTGGTAATGACACTGAGCTTTAAACCATTTAAAAATTTTGTCAGAAGGACCATAGATTTAGAGCTGAAAGAGACCCTAGAAGTCATTTAGTCCAAGCCTCTGAATTTACAGATGAGGACGTGAGGTATGTAGACAGTATTTGTGATAGGCAGGATGCTAACTTATGTTTTCTTGGATTCCTTTCCACTGGTATATGTGTAACACTTTTTTAAAGTGTCAAGTAAAGACTAATGGAGTGTGGGGGAATCACAGAATGAACATTGGGCAGATTTGAGGACAATTCTTTTGGGAGTTATTATTCTGCCTTCATTACCATTCCCAAAGTCTGAATAAGAGGTTTCCTTCCACTCTTCTTTCTTCTTCCTTCTTCCCTCCTTTCCTCCAGGTATTTCCTCTGAACTCAGAGGAGACAAATGAACTCAGAAATTTAATGTTTATTCTTCATCTCTACATTTAATAGAGAAAGAAATCACTGTGTTTCACATTTCTTTTATAACCTCATAAGAAACACTTGTTAACTGACTGAATTAAACATGGAATAACAATTACTACCACCCCTTTCTAGTGGGTCACAACCCTAAGCCATAACTAGGGTGGGACTTTTGGGGCTTTGTCTCAAGATGGAAAATTTAGAGGGTGCTAACAGCACTATCTTAGAGCAGGCTTTTTCTTCGTCTCAGCCCAATTGCACTGGTGGGGAGGTGAGCTTCCTTCCCCTTCACCAGCACAGAAACCTCCCAGCATTTCAGAATACACTTTCTCCCCTGTTAATCATTGGGTCCAGCCAGCTCTCTTTTTTACCTCACGCTTTAGCTTAACAGCTGTAATTAATTCAGGGTGGGCTTCCTTCCCTTTAGTCACACTTAAGGTGATCCCAACCTCCATAATGCTGCTTGCCATAGGCACAAGTTAGGACCTTAATCTCCAACCTTTCTGAACTTCTGGTTCATGATGAGCTCTGATCTCAATAGGATATGTTCTAAAGATGGAAGGAAGAACATATAACTAGGGAAGAATACAAGAGGGAATGGGGCTAGAAAGGATAAAGTCCTGGATGAACTGAGACTTGCAAAATGCCCAAGATAATAGTTTTGTTTTTTTTAAAAATGTTATTGATATCTTTAGTTTTGACATCATCTACATTCTCCAGTATATCCCTCTCCTCTCCCCATCCCCAAGAGTCATCCCTTATAACAAAAAATTTTTTTAAAAGAAAAAAAAATCACTTCAGAAAAATTAACTAACACTGAGTTAGACTTCATTTTCAGTGTTTCACACCCATAACCCCTCAAACTTGCAAAGAAGGGAGGGAGGCACATTCTCAAACCTATTCTTTGGGTCCAAACTTGGTCATTATAATTTCACAGTAGTCACTTTCAATTGTTTTGTTGTTATTTCTCTTTCAATTTGCATTATCGTAATCATTGTATACATTATTTTCCTTCTTCCACTTGCTTTACATTGCATCAGTTCATCTAAGTCTTCCCATGTTTCTCTGTATCTATCATATTCATTCTCTCTTACTGAGTAGTAATATCCCATTACATTCCTGTATCACAATTTGTCTGGCCATTCCCCCATTCAATAGACATCTGGCTTGCGTATGTTTGTTTTTAATTGTGTTTAGAGACAAACCAGGAAGGTCTAGGGCCACTGCTTAGGGAAGATGGTATAATGTGGATGAATGGAAGAATAAAAATAAAACTCCTCCTAATTTTTTTCTGTCTTCTCCTTCAAGAAGGACAGACTTCAAATGAGACGGAAGTACTAGGTGAAATGTTTATGAGCCCTTAGGAGAGAAATTTAATGATTATATAATAGCAGCATGAATTCGCTAGGAGCAAACCATATCAAACCAATCTCATTTTTTAAAACATTATTACTAGATTGGCAGATCAGGGAAATAGTCTCAATATAGTTTACCTTGATTTCCACATGGCACCCTTGTAGATGAGAGGGGAAAATGTGGGCTAGATAAGAGTACCTCGTGTGATTACAATTGGTTACAGTTGATTGCAGCTCTACCACTAGAGTGTTAATTAATAGATCAATATCAACCTAAAAGAAGGTCTCTAGTAACACGCCACAGAATTTTTTTCCCCTTGCTTATCCTGTTTAACATATGTTTAGTACTGGAAGGGATCATAGATGTCCTCTAGTGCAAATTCTTCTTTTAATGCATGAGGAAGGAGGTTTAGAATCGTTGTAACCAGGCCAGAGCAACCAGGCAGTAAGAAGAAAAAACTGGGATTTAAACCAGTCTTTGAACAATAAATTCAGCAATTCTTCCACTGTGCCAAGCATTAAAAAAAAACCCCAAAACAACAACAACAACAACAACCCAATGACTTAGATGACGTAAATGGTGGCATGACTTTCAAATCTTCAGATGATGCAGAGCCAGAAGAGATAGCTAAAATGCCAGATGTCAAAATTAGAATAAGCTGGAGCGATGGACCTAAACCAACATGATTAAATTTAACAGGGACAAATGTAAGAAGTCCTGCATCTAGATTTTGAAATTTAATTACATAAATACAGATTGATGAGAGAGCTGCCTTGACTTCTGATGATGCGGAAAAAGACTTAGGGTTAGGGTAAACCATAAATTCAATCTAGGCCGTCAGGGTGATAAATGAGGCTGCTAAAAAGGCTAATGGAGCTTTAAACTACACTAAGGCAGGTGGTCCTCTAGATGAAGGGAGATAAGAGTGCTTATATACTCTTCCCTGATCAAACCACATCAAATATGGGTTGAGGATAAGTCTATGAAAGCTGGTTTTAAGTACTGTAAAGAACATCATACGGGGCAGCTAGGTGGTACGATGGATAGAGCACTGGCCCTGGAGTCAGGAGGACCTGAGTTCAAATCCAGCCCCAGACACTTACTCGCTGTGTGACCTTGGGCAAATCACTTAATCTTGAATCCCTAAAGGGAGAGAGAGAGAGAGAGAGAGTGAGAGAGAGAATGCCACATGAAAGAATTAGACTTCCTTTGTGTGGCACCAGAGGTCAGAATGAGGACCAGTGGACAGGAGGTCATAGGATTGTAGACTCAGAAGTTTAAAGCTTAGAGGGCATCAAATCTACTTTCTCATCTTACAGATGGGCGAATTCAGGCACAGAGAAATTAAATGACTTTCTCCAGGTCACACAAAGTCATATTACACACATAATAAGTATCTGACAGGATGTGAATTCAAATCATCCCGACTCCAAGTCCACAAGGCAACTTAGTTGCCTAGGGACACATTAAGTCCCATGGTGCTTGGAGTCAAGTTTTGGTTTAATTGAAGAAAGAATTTCCTAACCATTAGATTTTCTCAGAGGAAATAGGCTGCCTTGTAAAGCCAATGATATTCTATAGCAACCATCTATGAAGGGACACGGCATAACAGATTCTGACATTAGGAGAAAAACTGGATTTGAGGACCGTCCAGGTTCATTTAACCTTACTTCTAAGTCTTTATAACCATATGACTCAGCAGAATTAGGTGGGAATATATTCCCTTTCCTGTCACCAAAACTGTTTCACAGATATCTGCAAAGGAAATATCATCCCCACCCCCTCTAGTTCCTCTTGGATGTTTGGTGGATTTGGGAGGGACTGATGTGGAAGAGGGAGAGATGACAACCAAGTTTAAGACAAAAGTCTTCTTTATTCTCCATGGAATTGTCTATATATGTGAAAAACATTGAAGCTTTCAGGAAAAGCCCAGCTCTTTCTGAGCATTGTCTGTCTGGTGCGGTTACCACTTCTGGTGAGAAAAATTGATCAAACAATGGAAACACATTTGGTGGAGGTTCAGCATCTTCTTGTTATATGACTACTTGAGGCAACTCAGAGATACAGAACCAGGAATTTTCTAACTGAGGGGTTCTTGTACTTTAGGATTTTGGGACCCCTTTATACTCTTTTTTAAATTTTTAGGCAATTGGGGTTAAGTGACTTGCCCAGGGTCACACAGCTAGTAAGTGTCAAGTGTTTGGTCTGAGGCCGGATTTGAACTCAGGTCCTTCTGACTTCAGTGTTCTCTCCACTTCACCACCTAGCTGCCCTGACCCCTTTATACTCTTGAAAATTATTGAAGACCCCTAACCTCTAGATCACTTTTATTTGTGTGGATTATAGCTATTTTCACTCAGTCAGTCAACAACCATTTATTAAGTGACTACTATGTGCCAGGCACTGTGTTAGGTGTTGGGAAATAAAAAGAGGCTCTGCCCTTGCAGAGTTTACAATTAACATATCTATAGATATATTATATTAGAGATGAAAACATTGCAGTATGTTATGCAAATAGTTTTGACCTTTAGGATCTTTTTGAAAGGGTCTTAGGGGACCCCCCAGGAGTTCCTAGACTAACCTTTGAGAAGTGCTGCTCTACTGTCACAACCAATTTATCAATAATTCCTTAGTAAGTACTTTTGTGTCAAACCCTATACTAGAAGTAAGAGATACAAATAAAAAAGACAGTCTCTACCCTTAAGAAGCTTAGCAGGACACGACATGTTCACGGACAAGTAAATACAGGATTTATGCAAAATAAGTATGGTGACTGGGGGTATACTTCAATGACTGTTAGAGATATTATATCAGAGGCAGTTGGTGTTGTTTGTTTATTTGGGGGGGGTCTGGATGTCTTGTCTTCATTTAAGAAATAATAAACTCTGATAAATATATTCATATACTGAAAGAAAGAATTGTTCTAGAATTAGAAAAATTCCCAGAAAGAGATGAAATATTCCAACCCCATCTTGCACTAACAACTCGGAGAAATAAGGAAAGTTTTTGAAAGAGGAAGCACTTGAATTGATTCTTAAAGGGAGAGAAGGATTCTAAGACATGGCCCTGAGTAGGGAGAGCATTCCAGGCAGGGGAAGAGCCCATACCAAGAGATGGAGGCAGAAGATGGATTGTCATGCATAGAGAACAGCAAGGAAGCCAATTTGGTCAGAGTGTAGAGAATGTAAGGGGAGAGTAAAAGAAAATCCATCTTGAAAGACAGTTTGGAGCCAAATTATGAAGAGCTTTAAATGCCATCCAGAACAGTTTAGATGTTATTATCCAGGCAATGGGAAACCATTGAAGCCTTCTGAGAAATAGAGTGTCAGATTAGATTTACGGTGCAGGAATATGCAGGGAAATCAATTACAGTTGTATGCAGTTTAACTGGGGTAAAGTAAAAATAACTAAATGTGTTGCCTTATGCAAAAAAAATGCAACTTTTTACACCATTAGAAACTTTTAATTGGCAACATGTTCTCCTATTGATGCATTGCTTTAGATGATTTGGCATTGTGTTCACCAGATTTTAACAGATAGTCTTTAATTCACATTATGAAACAACTTCACTTTGGCTATTAAAAGTACAACTCAAATTTCATCTTAATTACAGATCATAGGTTTTCAATGGAATTTAAATCAGGTGCGTTCACAGACCTCTGAAGCATATATATTTTTTGTATAAAATTTTTAACCTTTCATGACATGTGCCATGATGCAAGATGGTATTGCAATATTTCATTTCCAGTTAGGAATTTTCTAATTCTGGAACAATTCTACTTTTCAGCATATCAATGTATTTATCAGAATCCGTCAGTTCCTCAATGACGTCAAGACATCCAGATTCGCTGGAAATAAAAAAATAATCCCTATGCATGCTGGAGATGGAGATTTCATAGGTGTATGTGGTTTTCTTTTTTATAATTAAAAAAATAGCTCAATTTTTAATTAATAGAAAATATCTCAGGGGCAGGGAGTCAGAAGGACATGAGTTCAAATCTAACCTTAGACAATTGATTCTTACTAGTTATGTGACTTTGGGCAAGTCACTTAACCCCAATTCCTTTGCCCACCTTCCCTCCTCTCCTCTCACTAAAAAAAGAAAAGGAAAGAAAAACAAAATCCTTCTAACAAATAGTCAAGGAAAAAAAAGATTGTAAACTGGCCATGTCCCAAAATATGCCATATTTTGCATCTTAAACATATCTGTATTAAGAGGAGGGTAACATGGTTCATCACTGGTCCTCTGGAATCATGGTTAATCATTTCATTGATCAAAATCATCAAATATTTCAAAATTGTTTATCTTTACCATGTTATTGTTATAGTATAAGTTGTTCTCCCTGTTGGGAGAGAAAAAAACCAAAAGGCTAGTCATCCCTTCTTAGGACTGAAAAGCCCAGGAAGCAACTCATGACGCATTTGGCCAAGGGCAACCCAATGAAGCAATTGAATACAATTGATGCCTTATGTTATTTTATATGTAATATATGTATATACACACATATATGTACATATACAATGACCTACATATGTGTGTACACTCACACATATGTAAAATTGTGAGTTCCATATTTTCATTTCATAGATGAGGAAACTATCTTGCCCAAGGCCATATAGTTAGGTCTTGTGGCCCCAGAACCAATGTTCTTCCCACTGTCCTTCCTTTTTTTTTTTTCCAAGTGAGTTGGGAACGGAGGAGGCTGAACCTGTGGTTTCATTCATGTTAGGAACTCCTGGTGAGGTAAGGCTTTCTACCAAAGCATATCAGCAACTATTCTTCAATTTATAAATCTTAGAGAGTTGCCTGAGGGCTCTGCAAGGTTAAAATAGGGTCACACGGTATTTCTGATAGAGGGAAAAAGAAAATACCCAGTATACAGTTATGAAGTCATTGCACCTAAAAACCATTTTCTGTCATCCAACAACAAAGTGCCTTCCCATATTCACATTACTGGCAACATGAGCCCCCAACATAAGTGCCTCTTCTCTTTACCAGTAACTTAAATCTTTTCGGCCACCTCTCCTTCCCAGTCCTTTCTCAACAGTTTCTAGCTTGCATCCCAAACATTAAGTCTAAAATGCATCCCTTAGCATTTGGTCCCATGAAAAATCCCTCAGTACATAGTTTCCTGGCTTACTTCCCAAAGGATTTTTGGGACCAGCAGTCACGAATCTGACTGTGGGCCATCTCTAGTTTAACGCAGCTGGGACTTTAGCGACAATAGTCAGCTCTAACTGCAACCTATCTGTCTGAAGAAACCATGCATTGTCTGCTAGACTTAAGGTGGGAGCAGAGCGAGAAGATCAGATTTGGATCACGGAAGCAAAGACAGCTCTGCTAGAGCACGGAGGCGGGGGAAAGGTGCTTTCCTTCTGCTCCCATTAATATGAAATTAAGTCTAAAACTGTTTTACTACGTATGTTGTGAAGATAAAGTAAATCTTCCCTGGAAATGTACTTTTTTGTGGGGAAAAGATTTATATACAAATGCCCCGACTGATAATTTTTACTGGTAATTTCTACCCTTTAGGTTAACCTCTGAGATATTTCACATTTTATTTTTTTTTCCTTTTGAAACAGTATTTTATTTTTTCCAATTACTTCACTTAACCCTGTTTGCCTCAGTTTCCTTATCTATAAAATGAGCTGGAGAAGGAAATGGCAAAGCACTTTGGTATCTCTGCCAAGAAAACCCAAATGGGGTCAGGAAGACCTGGATACAACTGAAACAATTGAACAACAGCAGGCTAGCAACCTCAGACTCTAAGACCACAAGTCGCTTCCAGGACTCTGCTCTCACCCACTATTTATTTCAGCTACCTACATTTAGGTTAGTGGAGTGGGTTGTACTTAGCCTGATAAACTGCTGAGTGAGGTGAGTGGCACAGGGCCCTGACTGTAACTACCATCAACATGTCAAGGAAGGGGAGGGGTGATGCTAGCAAGGGCCCTAAAAATGTTAAATACTTTATAGAGACCGGTCAAGCTAAACAAATGCTCACCTTCCTGGAATGCTCAGTGTTTATTTTTCTGACCTAGTGAAGCTTCCTGGCCCTGAATCTCTTGCGGCAATTCGTCTTTCTGCTCATCTGAACCTTGAATTTCAGCACTGGCTTTTTAATTTACACTTTCTATCAGCTCACACCCTGGTTTCTATGCCTGAGGCAGGGAATGCCCCGGCCCCTCTGAGGGGTTTGCCAAGTGACTTCAAAGGTGTTGTTCCTGCCTCGGACAGGATAAGACAGTGCTTGTGTGTGACAGACTCTGGCAACACAGAATGAATCACCCTGTAACTGGGGACCATTGGAGACTGAGGATGGAAAAGAGGTCTCCCTCAAGCTCTTCTGGTTAGGGACCCTGATCTACTGTGCACTATGTAATAAATCCTAAGGGCTGGTCAAGCCAACAAGTGCCTACACGTGTCAGGATGGCCTTTCTAACTCATAAGCCAATGATGACCTAAAGAGGAAGGAAAGGGAAAGGGAGGGAAAAAGAATTTATTGAGTGTCTACCACAGTGTGTTAAGCACTTTTCAAATATCTCATTTAATCCTTATAACACCAAGCGCTGTTATTATCCTTGTTTTGCGGTTCAGGAAAGTGAGGCAAAAAGAGGTTAAGCTACTTGCCTAGGGTCACACAGCTAGTAAGTGCTGGAGGCTGGATTTGAACTCAGATCATCCTGACTCCAGTCCCAGTGTTCTCTCTATCTGTTGCCCTACCCAGCTGGCACCAAATGTAGGTGTCCTCAGCCTCCAATTCAGTCTAAGGATGATAGCTAGGCAGGCAGTTAGGCAGCACAGTGGATAGAGGACTGGGCTTAGGGTCAGGAAGACCTGAGTTCAAATGCAACCTCAGAAGCTTACTACCTGTGTGATCCTGGGCCAAGTTATTTAATCTGTTTACTTCAGTTTCCTCATTTGTGAAATTGGGATAATAATAGGGTTGTTGTGAGGACAAAATGAAATATTACTTGTAAAGTGCTTAGCACATGGTGAGTGCTATATAAATGTTAGCTATTATCATTCCATCTGTTACTTGGGCTTGAACTTGAGAGCTATTTCTGATTATTGCAATGCTCAACATTGGGGGTCTAACGCTTGTGGTTTTTCATCAGTTCCCCTTTCCATTCTTCCCAGGATGGGCTAGAGGGAGCAGGAGAGAAGAACTCCTATGTGTCAATGGTTTTCACATTGTCTGTTTTCCTTGCAGCTCATGGATGGCACAAAAAACAAGGCAACAGAGAGGGGAAAATCTGGAGGAGCAGCCATCCCAAACTTTTGAAATGGACTTTATAAAAAAAGTCCCGGGAAGGTACCAAATGACTGCTCTCCCACTCAAAATTTTAACAGTTACTTTTTCTTAAAATCTCCTTTAAATGCTAGCGACACTGAGAAAGTCTCCTTGGGGATCACAGGGAAAGTGATCCCACAATAAATTATTATCCAGGCACTATTCACTCTTCACAGAACTTGGCGGGTATTTAGGTGTTTCATTCCAGCTCAGGATCTCCCCTCTTCAGATTAAAGAGCCATTACAACTCTCTGTTTATTTAGAAATAGATTAATGGTCCCCCCCTCCTCCTTTCTCAGAGACAGACTTTATTCTGTCTACAGTGAGTCATTAAAAGTCCCAGCCCAACTGCCCCAGTTGCAAGATTAAAGATGTAAAGTCATCCGATTTTGGACAAAAAACAGCTGCAGTCCTTCAGATAAAGGTCCATTTCATATGAATTTTAATCTATAGCCTGATGCAAATACAAGCAGATAGAGAATATGACTGATAAGGACTATGTTGTCAGCCAAACATCCAGGGCTGTCTTGTTTGAGCGATAGAAGGAAATAACCTTTGGGATATAGAGATCCCAGGAGAAATTCTGTAGATCATACCTGGGATCCTCCCTGACCATTTCCATTGGGAGATTTTTCTAGGACCATTCTGAATGTAGCAGAAAATCCTATGGACTTGAGTCTTACGCATTGGTCCGGACAGTCTGAGCAAACTGAGGATTTGCCTAAATCCTATAGAAGGAAGGAGGAAGGAAATATCAGGAAACAGATTGCATTTTCCTGTTTTGTTTGAGCCTGTGGGCACAGCTGTGTTTAGGATAACAGTGGTGGTGACAGGGGACACATAGCAATAGTGGAACAAATAATTTACAAAGCACAAATTAGAAGAGTAAAAGCATTCGATAAGGAAAGAAGAGATTTTAATAATCTTTATAAATTAATAATCTTTATAAAAATAAAATAAATTTAATAATTTAAATAATAAAGGATAACCAAAAGGGCATAGAGGAAAGGCTGGAGAATGAGCCCAGGGAGATGAGGAAGGGTTAGTAGAAAAAGAAAGGTAACCTATAGTTCCTCTCTCTTTCCTCTGAAATCTCATAGCTGATACATAGATAGGAGTGCTGAGGTCACACAGGGAATCCTAGTCCATAGTATTCTACAAATTAGTTCATTTCCAATTTGGGGAGGAGGAGGACATATTTATAAAAGATGCCTTCTTCCCTATCCTTTCCCCATTATTCTCTCTCTCTCCTCCATTAGCTCCTTACTTTGAGAAACAGCTAGGCAAACTTCACTTTGACATACTCTGTGAATGACACAACTAGTTTGATTTAGGAAATGATCATTTGTAAGAGATAGCCAAGATATAATGGATAGAGAGCTGGCATGGTAGCCAATAAGAAGTGGGTTCAAATCCCACCTCAACACACACTGCCTGTGACCCTAGACAATTCACTTATCCTTCCAGCGCTTGCTGGCCTGCATTGGTGAGGGAGTTTACACACTGAAGAATTCCATTAGATTATAATCTCCTTGAGGGCAGGGGCTGTTTATTGCCTCTTTTTGTATCCCCAGCTCTCAGTACAGTGCCTGGCACAAAGTAGGCACTTAATAAATGTTTATTGATTGATTGACTATATCAGTGAAAGCATAAGTCCAGTTCCTATCTCTGACCCTATGATACTCACAAAGGAATGAGGAGTACATCGTAGTTTGTCTACCAAGCATACATGAAGGACCAAAGCGACTGAGGGCTACGGAGAATGTAGTGTGGCGTGAATACTTTGAGTGATTGCTGGTGGAAAAGGGGAGAATATATAAATAGAAAGTGATGGGATTGTGTGGAATCTGAGATAGCACTAATTATTTTGAGTGGAGAGGAAGGCTAGAGTTCTGAACTCAGAGCCGAATCATGCTGCTTCCTCTTTTACATAAAAAGATCCAACTTTAACACTTAGGGGTGACTTACTCTTAGTCTAAATTAGTGACCATCAATATAATATTTCTTTTCTGAGTAGGCAAACTGGTACTGTCTGTCTGCTGCTCCCTCATGTAGGAATAGCTAGGTGGCACAGTGGATAGAGTGCTGGGCCTGGAGTCAGTAAGACCTGAGCTCAAATCCTGCCACAGACACTACCTAGCTGTGTGACTCCAGGCAAGTCACTTAAAAACAAAATAACAACAAAACTCTGCTTGCCTCAGTTTCCATGTCTGTAAAATGGAGAAAATAATAGCACCAACCTCCCAGGGTTGTTGTGGGGACCAAATGTGATAATTGTAGAGCACTTAGCACAGTGCTTGGCACATGGTAAGTGCTATATAAATGCTTGTTATTATTATTTTTAATCATCATTATCTATTTTTCTCTCGTAGATGGGGAGAACATATACACAGAAGGCAGCTTAGGAACCTGACAGGTAGCATTTGACAAAAATGGCTGACTGGCTGGTTAGTTAAAGCTGGAAGGATCCTCATACATGGGAGCAGTTTAGAGAACTAGTGCTGGGATCAGTAAGGCCTGTTGATTGACTGAGTGACCACATCAGTGAAAGCACAGGTCCGGTTCCTATCTCTAACCCTATGATCAATCAATTAATCAAGGATAGGGTTAAAATCATAACTCAGACACATATTAGCCGTTAAGATCAACCACCTTACTTTAATCATCAATCAATGTGCCTTCAATGTGCCAGGCACTGTGCTAAACCCTGGGAATACAAAAAGAGTCAAAAGATGGTACCTGCCCTCAAGGGGCTTACAATCTAATGGGGGAGACAACATGCAAACAAATATATACAAAAGCAAGTGATATATAGGATAAACAGGACATAATTAATGGAGGGAAGGTACTAGAATTGAGAGGGGTTGGGGAAAGCTTCCTAGAAGGTTGGATTTTAGTTGGGAACTTTCCTCAGCCTCAGTTTCCTCATCTGTAAAATTGGGATAATAATAGCACCTACTTCACAGGATCAACTGTAAAGCAGCTTACAAATCTTAAAGTAATATATTATTATTATCTATCCCAACTGCCTCATTTTGCAAACATGAAAACTGATTCCCAGAGAAGTAAATGACTTGCCTGATGTCACATCTTTAGTGGCTGGAAACAGAACTAGAGTCTCCCAACATGTAGGCCAGAGCTCTTCCCACTCTACCACATTGTCTCCCATGACTCTTTCCACCTCCTTCTCCTCCTCTCAGGCCTCAGGACAACAAAGACCGAAGTTAGGGTGAAGGCCATAAACTGCGCCATACTGTGTTTCAGTAATGAGAACAGGGCACACTTCATGCAGTGCTGACAGATGGGTCATCCACATTTGACTCTGATTGACATGGAGGGTCCAAAACCATCAAGAGATGGCATTTAGAATATGATGCATTATGTACGTGCACCCACTTCTTAGTTCTGGACTCAAATATAGGGCAATTATGTTTTCTAGACTTCAACCAAAATCCTTCATTCTTATAACCTGTCACCTAGGGCCCCTCCAAGAGCCCCACAAATACACCAGGTCTGTATGTGTGTATGTGTGTGTGGGGGGGGGATGGGGGAGGATGACTTAGCAAAGTTATTTTATCTCTTTTTGCCTTGTTATGCCTCCCACTCAGAATTTCCTCTGGGAAAATCGCCAATTATAGCTAGTTGTTAGGTTTCCAAAGACATAGATAAAAGGAGTCCTCCACCCCCATACAAGTATTTAAGTAAACAAATGCATATTAGAAGGGTAGCCTTCATTTTACCCCGCAGAAAATGACGCAGAAACAAAGAACTTGGAGGAGCTCATAAAACACAAAACACACAAGGCACTCAAAAGACTCAATGCAAATAAGAGGATGATAAAAATGCATTACTCACAGTAATTTTCTCTTGGAAGGAAAAGAAATTGGGGTGCCATTAAAGTAACTCTTTGACATTCTGGCATATTGCTCTCTCCTACAGCAAGCAATACATAGTCCCTCCTAGACTTGTGGCATTTGGTGGTTAAACCTCCCTCTGCCAACTCACCCCTACTAAGGGAAGTACCACTTTGAAGCTACTGAGCAAACATTTATCAGCTCACCAGATCTGCACTATATGAATGACTCACTACATGATATCAGAGGATGACAAGTTCCCCTCCCCATTACTGTTCCTCTAGTGGTCATGTACAAGGGCAAGCCCCAAGGCTGGTACTGACCAAGAAGTCTTGGGCAGGGACCTCAGAAGGTTCCTTCCAGCCTGGACCCTACAATTCGACGAGACAAACCGCAGAAAGGCAGTGAAGGCCACCTCTACAACACACCATTTTTTTTTTTAACTGATGGCTGGGAGAGAAGGTGCTTTCAACTCCACTTACCTTTAGTCAGTCAGCAGGTGAACTGTGAACTAGCATCCTACTATTCATGCTAAGCACTGTACAAAGAATGGCGAAAGATAGTTCCTACTCTCAAGGAGCTCACAGTCTAATGGGGGCAGACAATACACAAATAGCTATAAATATAAAGGATGTATATTGGAGAAATTGGGAGTAGTCTCAGAGAGAAGGCACTAAGATTAAGGAGGACTGGAAAAAGCAGTCTAGGGATTCGTTAACATACTGACACGCCCGAGAAGTTCATGGATAGATTTCAAGGGATCTGTGAACTTGGATGGAGAAAAAAAATGCATCTTTATTTTCACTAATCTCCAAGTGAAATTTAACATTTCTTTCAATTATTTTTCTCTTTATATTTAAAGCACAGAGACTTTTATTTCCAGTCCTGAATTCTCCCCATGTTCTTTTTCCTTCCCCACCCAAGGAGAAGGCAAGAAAAACAAAACCTATCACAAATATGTATAGCCATGGAGAACAAATTTCTGCATTGGCCATGTTCCAAAAACCAAACAGAAAACAAACCAATAACAAGAAAAAGAAAGAAAGGAAAAAATATATGCTTCAAGCTGTATTCTACATTTATCAGTTTTTTATCTGAAAGTTGATAGTATATTTAATCATGAGTTCTCTGGAATTGTTGTAGATCATTGTATTGATCAGAGTTACTGAACCTTTCAAAGTTGATTATTTTTATAGTACTGCTCTATACAATAAGTATAGATTGTTCTGGTTGTGATCATTTTGCATCAGGTCTTCTAGGTTTTTCCGAAACCATCCTCTTTATCAGATACAATAGTATTCTATCACATTCATATATCATATCTTGTTCAGCCATTCCCCAATTGCTGGGCATCCCCTTAGTTTCCAATTCCTTGCCATCACAAAAAGAACTGCTATAAATATTTTTGTACCTGTAGGCATATAACTCATCCTCATTACAGATAATATGTCCTCTTGGTTGTAGATAGATGCTACTTATTATTCTAAGGAAAGTTCCATATTGATTCCTGTGCTTCTTAGTTGTTGTATTAAGATACTGTATTTTGTCCAGAGTCTTTTCTACATTTATTGAAATAATCATGTGATTTTTATTGTTTTTATTATTCATGTAGTCAATTATGCTCATAGTTTTCCTAATATTGAACCAATCTTACATTTCTAGTACCAGCCTGGTCATACTATATGATTTTTGTAATACATTGCTATAATTTTCTTGTTAGTATTTTATTTAAAATTTTTGCATCTATATTCATTAGGGAAATTGGTTTATACTTTTCTTTCTTTATTTGATTCTCCATGGCTTAGGTATTAAGACAATATTTGTGCCAAGGAAGGACTTTGGTAAGACTCCTTCTTTTCCTATATTTTTAAAAAAAAAATCTATATAGTATTATAATTAATTTTTCTTAAATGTTTTGTAACATTTGTTTGTAAATCCATCTGGTCCTATTTTTTTTTGTCTTAGTGAGCTAATTTATGTGTTGTTCAATTATTTTTTCTGATAGTGTTATATAAATATCCTGTTTTGTGTTCTGTTATTCTGGGCAATTTATATTTTTGTAAATGATCATCCATTTCATTTAGATTAACACTTTTATTGGCATATAGGTAAGCAAATAACTCCTAATAGTTGCTTTAATTTTCTCTTTATTGGTTATGACTTCACTTTTTTCATTTTTAATACTAGTAGTTTGGTTTTATTTCTTTAAAAATTAAATTCAACAACTGTTTATCTATTTTATTGGTTTTTCTTATACAAGTAGCTTGTAGCTGTATTTATTAGTTCAATTTTTTACATTCAATTTTATTAACCCCTCCTTTACTTTCAGGATTTCAATTTTGGTGTTTAATTGGAGACTTTGAGCTTGTTTTTCTAGTTTTTTAAAGTTTAATGTCCAATTCATTGGTTTGCCTTTCTCTCTACTATTTATGTAAGTGTTTAGAAATATACGTTTGCCCCTCAGTATTGCTTTGTCTACATCCCACAGATTTGGGTATGTTACCTCACTGTTGCCATTATCTTCAATGATGTTATTGGTTGTTCTCTTGAGTCCTGTGTTTGAATGGCAAATTTTCTATTTAGCTTTATTCTTTCCACCATAAATGCTTATAAGTTCTCTATTTCATTAAATATCTACTTCTCCTCCAGATAGATCATTCTTGGTTACAAGCCTAGATCTTTTTCCTTCCAGAATACCATATTCTAAACCTCCATTTCTATATAGTAGGACTGCTTAATCTTGTTTGATCCTGACTGTAGTTCCATTGTACTTGAACTCTTTCTGTATTGTTATTTGCAATGTTTTCTCCTTCACCTAGGAGTTCTAGATTTTGGCTATAATATTCTTGAAAGTTTTCATTTTGGGGTTTCTTTAAGGAGTTGACCAGTGAGTTCTTTCAATTTCTACTTTGTCCTCTGGTTCTAAGATATCTAGGCAGTTTTCATTTACAATCTTTTGAAATATAATGCCTAGCCTTGTTTTTTATCATAGCATGCAGGTAGTCCAATTTTTCAGTTAGTACAATTATCTTTTCTTCATCTATTTTCCATCTCAATTATTTCTCCTATAAATATTTCTATTTACTTCTATTTTTTTCAGTCTCTTGACTTTGTTTTTTATTGTTTCTTGATGTCTCATGAAGTCGTTAGCTTCCATTTGGTAAATTCTAATTTTCAAGATGTTTTTTCTTCACTATATTTTTGTATCTCTTTTAGGAAGCTATCAATTTTCTTTTCATAACTTTCTTATATAGCTCTCATTTCTTTCTCATTGTTTCCTCTCCCACTTTTCTTAATCTTTTTTTTTGTTCTTTTTAAAAAATTACTTTCCTTAGTTCTTCTAAGAATTCTTACTGAGCTTGTTTACAATCTGCATTTTTTTTTCTTTAAGTCTTTGCTTGAAGATGTCTTCAAATCATTGTCTTCTTCCTGTGTTTCTGTCTTGAACTTCCTTGTTGCCACAGTAGCTTTTTATGGTTGGGTTCTTTTTTTGTTTGCCATTCTTCTACCCCATGTCTTAATTTTGGACTTTATGTTAGTGTTGGGTCCTTCTCACTTCTGGGGAGGATATCTGGTCTGAGCTTCTGTCTTTTTATGTCTTTCTGTTGCTTTCATAGCTCAATCTGGGGACCTGAAAGTTTTCAATGTTTGCAATATAGTGTGAACTGAGGAAAAATGTATTTACTGCCCTCCTGACATAAACTTTACAAGTTCTGACCCAGGTTTGGGCCTGTAGGATTGTGTATGGTAGCGTTTCAGTAGAGTCCAACTGATGATGTGCTCAGTTACTGTTAGCTTGCTAGGAATTTCTGCAGGTTCAGAAAGATTGAACTGCTTGATTCCCCTTTTGTCCTGGTTATTCCAGTGAATATTTATATGTGGGGGATAATATTAGAACTGAATCCCCCCTCTGCCCTTGGGTTCAGAGCCACACAGCTGAGCTTTGAAAAATTGTTCCTCGTATTCATAGCTAGGGCCTCTCCTGCTTGTGACCATGACTATGACCTGCTCTGCTCTGGAACTGTGACCTCAAATTTGGTAATAGGAGACAAAGCTGCCAGCTGGAACCTATTCCTGTTCCTAGCCCTGATTCAAGGGTCCCTTGGGATTTCATTCTGCCTAAGTGCTTCCAGCCTCTTACCATCCCTGACTACTAGCATGCTCCACACTGCTGCTGCCACTGCTACCTCCATTGCTGTGCTGTCCTGTGCTCCTGGCCAGCCTCCTCCTCAGTGTTCACAGACCTCTCTGTCTTTCTCCCTGATCTGCCCTGGGTTGGAAAAATGATCCACTGTGACTTTTTCTTGGCTTTCCTGATCGTGATTTTGTCTGGCATATTTTTTAGGTTGCAGTGTAGGCGATGTGTTGGGTAAAGTGGGTAAAAATGTTGACTCTCATTCTTCCATCTTGACTCTGGGTCCTATTTCAATTGTTTTAAAATATTATTTTAAAAAGAGGCCATAGGTTTCACCAGACTGCTGAAGGCACATAGGTCCTAATCCAACAAATCGTACTACAGAGTAGGGGTATGCTGCAGCTGGCTCAAACCATCTGAGAGAGCAGAGTGTTAAACTTTCAGGGTGAGCATTTATACCTTGGAAATAAGCAAATGCTACATTTATTTTTATTTAAATGCTACATTTATGATTTATTGTTTCATTAATTCTCTGGGCCTAAGAAAGTAATGGGAAAAATGTTAAGAATACAGTTTAAACTTACAAGTGTTTCCTACATACATTTCCCCCCCAAACTGTAGTTAAACATTTACCAGCACAGCCCTGCCAGAGAGCCAGTTTTCTCTTTTATATGAACACTGTAAGCTGTAACATCTTCAAATGCCATAGTTATTCATCTTTTTAGTGTGGCATGCCTAATCATCATCATGATGATAGTAATAATAATAGAGAACATTAATAAATCACTTCATTTAAGGTGTGCAAAAAACATGTATTATTTCATTTGATTTTCCAATGACCTTGTGATGCAGGCATATTTTTATACTCATTTTTCAGATGAGGAAACAGCAATTGAGAAAGGTGAGGTGATTTTCCCAGGGTTAACACCACTAGTTAATAATTGTTTGGGGCCCGATTTCTGAACCTCTGCCTCCTGATTCTATATCCAGCTCACTCTCTACTCTGTACACACTATGCGTAGATTTCTTCCTTCCTTTTTACTCCATTAGCTGGTGAGTCTGATGCTTTTGTTCTTTTCTTCTGGCTGGTAAATATAGCTTCCATCTGAAAGGAGGGGAAAAAATTCCTAAATTGAAGCTTTCCTTCTAGGAAGGCTTAAGATGGCAATTAAAGTGTCGGTGGCTTCACAGGAAGTGGATAAAATGATTGCTGAGTGCCTAGAATTCTACAAAGATAACCAAGCATGAGTAAGGACCCTGGCATGGGCATTGTCTGAGCCATCTGCAGATTCAGTTGGGTTTCATTTCAGGAGGCAGGAGGCCAAGCAAGGAAGAGACGCTCAATCAGAGCCAACTGGAAAAATACAATGTGAGCCTGAATGGAAATGTGCCTCTGCCCAATAGCCCCTTCCTAGTAGTGGAGATGGGAGAGCTGCTTTGGGTGAGAGGGAACTCAGCTGGAACCTTATTCAAAAACTGAAACCGAAGCTTTTTGTTTATTGATTTTAATAGAGTAAAAATGCTTGAAGAAGCTATCCTTACCTGCTAAGACATGCTACATGGATTAATTGGCCCTGGCCTTGGAGTCAGGAAGACTCAGGCTCAAATCTAACCTCTAATATAGACTGTCTGCACAACCCAGGACAAGTCACTTAATTTCTTGGTGTCCCAGGGAACTCTAAGATTATAAATAGTAGGTAGAGCAAGTGCCAATCTGCATTGGTAGATGGAATTTCCTCATTGGAGTGACACCAATGATGTCATCAGTTCAGTTCATTTTCAGTCCTGTCTGACTTTCTGTGTCCCCATTTAGGCTTTTCTTGGCAAAGATTCTGGAGTGGTTTGCCATTTCCCTCTCCAGCTCATTTTACAGATGAAGAAACTGAGGCAAACAGGGTTAAGTGACTTGCTTAGGGTCACACAGCCTGTAAGTGCTGGAGGCCAGGTTTGAACTCAGGAAGATGAGTCTCCCTGACTCCAGGCCTGGTGCTCTATCCACTACACCATCTCATTAGTTTAGTTTAAAAAATTAATAAAATAAAATCATGAGTGTAGTTTTAATTTTTTATAATATCACCTCCCTATCCTCCCTCCCAATAAACTCCAGTGACTCCCTATCATATCCAGGATCAAATATAAATACTCCTTGGTTTTCCAAGCCCTTTATAACCTACCTCTTACCACTTTTTCAGTTTCCTTACAACTCACTCCTCCACACACACATATACTCCTTGATCCAGTAACACTGAACTCTTTCCTATTCCTCTCACATCTCCAGACTCTGACCATTTTCTCTGGCTGTCCCCCATGCAGGGAATGGTCTATCTCCTCACCTCCACCTGCTGGCTTCTCCTGCTTCCTTCTAGACCCCTCTAAAATCCCATCCTCTATAGGAAGCGTTTCCCTAAGCCCCCTTAATTTTGGTACCCTTTCCCACTTATAACGTATATACATAGTTTGATTACATTAGTTTGTACATAGTTGATTACATTTTGTCTCTCCCATTAGACTTTGAGCTTCTCAGAGAGCAAGGACTACCTGTCTTTTTTAGTATCCCCAGCACTTAGCACAGTGCCTGGCATATAGCAGGTACTTTATAAATACTTACTGACTGACTGTCTAAAAAAAAATACTTTAATGTTATGATTAGGCATGGGAACCATGGTATAGTTCCATGAGAAGGATCTCCCCAACCTAGAGACGTATTAATGTAAAGCAAAAGACCCCAAAGAGAGGCAGTGTCATAGAATAGATAGAGAATTGGCCTTAAAGACCTGGGTTCAAGTCCTGCACCTGACATGGGCTGTCTCTGTGACCCTGTACAAGTCCCTTCACCTTTTACTGTTCTAGGTAGCTCTTGATGCTATCGGTTACAGAGCAAGTGCCCCCTTCATTGATAAAGGGAGTTTCCTTACCTGGGAGCTCCTTTTAGTAGTAAAATCACAGATCTACTTCCTATGTGCAAGGCCATGAAAATGGTCTGATCCTCTCATACTTTTTTTGAAGAATAGAGGAGCATCTTACTTGTTAGGAATTAGCTCACATACTGTGAGAGCTATAAGGGACAATAGAGGCCATCTTGTCCAATGAGTGAGGAAACGGAGGTTCAGCAAGTTGAAGTGACTTGTTTGAGATAACACATATAGGAAGTTTGCTGAGTCAGGATTTAAATTCAGATCCTCTGAGCCCAAATTCAGTGCTATTTCTACCATATCACACTACCTCTAGGTAACCTGGTAACAATTTTTTTTTTCAAGGAAAAAGGAAAGGGAAAGAGAAAAGACAATAGAAGGCAATAGAAGAATGATGAGAAGAGGACTGAGGGGAGCTTCTGTATTATGTCACTGGCTTGTGAGTGAAGAAGCCTCACTAGAGGTGGGTCAGTGGAAGCTATAGGATGGCAGGTGGTACCAGGAGAAGCAGCATCATATGGCATTGGTGGAGGTGCTTGGTAACAGCAAATAGGTGTGGTAGCTGGTTGTTACAGATGCAGGGTCTATACTTGCTGTGGGGGCAGTAATTGCTGGGCATTCAGGCTGTTGTGATTTTTATTTCAATCTAAATTTTGAAATTCAATTTTATTTTCTTGTTATTTCCTTATGAATGTTGAGAGCTTATTTATTCCTTGATAGCAGGCTCATTGTGGAACTAAAAGAAAGCACTTCCAAACTCACCACTATGATGCTAACTCAAGTCTTGATGGACATCACTTCCCTCAGCCTCCTCTCCCTTCTATTTGGAGGGCTAGAGGGCAGAGTACCAAACTCCTCCCAATGCCTTCCATCATAGGGAGCACAACACGGACTCTCAGATTACTCCAATTTGTATCTGCTCCTGTACCTGATTTCAGCTCCATGGAACAAAATGCCCTCTTACGGGGTACTACCTGGTGTTTCCCTCCTCCCCTGCTTCCCCGCCCCCTTTTGTGTTACCCCTGCCCTTTGGATTGTAAACTCATTGAGAGCAGAAACTGTCTTTCTTTTTATTAATTGTGTCTCCAGCACTTAGCACAGTGCCTGCCCCATAGACACTTAATAAATGTTTATCTCATTGGATTGGTTGTGTATCCCCCACTGTAAGGTGTCAGTGATTAGCATTTAGCTTTATTTAACCACTTAATATCAATTAGCTTTGACAGAGGGATATTTACTTCAAAGATATAGCATGAAAAAAGTACAAACATTTCCTCTCAACACCTCAGATATTTTATCCATGAGGAGAGTGGGTTTACTTTTAGCATAACTCCTACATAGTACTGGTCCCGTCAAGTTTATGTCCAAACGTGGCATTACTGGATCAGGTCACTAAGGTCACACTCATTTCCTTGCTCCTTAGGGACTCAACGTTGAGCTAGTTGTAAAACCTGTATGTTGGGATGCTGGGACATCAGGATAACTACCCCCCTGACCATTAGAAATTCACAAGTTCTGAGACTCTGGATTAATTTTCTTCATTTAAAATGAAAAAAAGAACACATGGTGAGGCAAAAGGACTGAAGAGCATTTCTGAAGGGTGAAGTGTTGGCCTTGGTGGTAAGGGCCTGAGGCTTCTCCCCTTACAGCATTGCCTGTCACTGAATGCCTTCAGGGAAAGAGATAAACCAAGAGAGGGTAACTGAAGAGAACACAGCTGAAAAAAAGGAGTGGGTGCAGCTCTGGTCAGTAGTGCTTTTGTAAGGCATCCCTCATTCTGGTTGCCTAGCCGCTTGACCCGTCTAGCCGCTTTGTCTGATCATGTAGTTAGCAGACCAGAATCAGTTACAGAATGTCTATGCGTGCTTGAATGTCTCCGAGGCACCGCCATCATCACTATATTCAACAACAACAACAGCCACGTCATCATAACTTTAATGGTAGCGGGCTCCCTCGACTCTTCCCTGTGGGGAGACATGGTCAAGAGGGCTCTGCGTATGTGCTAGTCCCTATTATTATTATAAGAAATCTTAATATCTTGGAGGATTAGATAGACTCACTTTCAATAAAAATGCAAATGGAGCTAAGGAATTTTCTCCATGACTATGATTGTGTAATTGTGGAAGCACTAATATATTTCCCAAGTGACTTTAAAACCTGGAGAAAATCCACCTGATAGGCTGCAGTGAAGCAGTGATTGATGGGCATCTGCTATCACACAACTTAATTATAGCTTGCTTTTCCATTCTGGTGTGTTCAGCCTGGGGTGACTGAAGTAGCCTATTCCCAAACACAGACCTACTAAGATCTGTGAGTGCCACTCACCCACTACTTCCCATAAACACCACTGAGATGAAATAGAGGAAAGCGACTCGAGGCAATGTTGTAATGCCCCTGTGTACCACCTCCTCCTCTTTTGGTTTTTCTCCCTCCTCCTCATGCTCCCTTCCTTTTTTGTTCTTAGATAATGTTATTTCTGTTTCATAGAATAATCACTAGGATAGCTCACTCCACCTCAAATAATTGCCACTCTCTGCCACCACCAAACCTGATACATGAAGCTGTACCTCCGTCTTGTGAAAATATTCCAGCTTAAAACCAGTAGGCCCAGGAGAACCTAAGTTCCTTGAGGGTATGGACTGCTTTTTGCTTTTGTCCTTGTATTCCTGGTATTTAGCACAGTGCCTGGATAATGGCTGGCACTTAACAATTCTTTGTCCAGTGAGTGAATGGATAGACTTCATTTTTAATTACTTTGGTCTCACAGATACCAGGAGACTTCTGAAAACTATAGTGTAATACAAAAGGGAGCAAAATGAAACCTTTGACTGCTTTATTTTATTGTGTTAAAGCTATTGCCAAACCCTGGTATAATGGGTGCATGGAGGATCACCACTTACACTGTAATGTCTCACACCTCTCCTGTGGGCTTTGTGGACACCTACTCATTCTCTGGGCTGGTTCACTCACTCTAAACTGTCCCCACACTAGCAGGTCTAGAAAACTAGGGTACCACCACTACTTGGTCGCACTCAAACTCTCTCAGGGCTCTAGAGGTAATCCTATCGTGGGGGAATATGTTCCCTCAGTCACCACTTTAGATCACACCCCTCCACCAATATGCCTCTATTTACACAAAATAAGCCATTCACAATAGCAGCATTTGTAGATCTCAAGCTTACCAATAATGCAGAAGAAATAATAACAACAACATGATAGGTACTCATATGTTAAAGCAAATCAGGAAATAATAAATACATCCTACTCCACACATTATCCTGTCGTAATCCCACCAGTCCCCTCAGTATCAGTAAGGGAGAGTGGACATGCACACACAGACTCCGGGAAAGATACACAAAAATGAGGAAAACCCATAAGATCAGGGAAACTGACAATCGTGGAATTGTAAACTTTACTGTTTTCTTTTTGTCTCACAAACAGTTCATAAAGTTCTTTGTTGAATGTAGGTTTTGTGCATTTCACTGCTAAGCTGAACTGATACAAGATATACTCAGTTAAGACCCCAAGGTAACAACTCAGTCAAACTAGTTAATTAGGTGAATGACTTCTTTGATAATCTGCCTCCAAGCTGTTTATCTTGGATTTAATCCTCAAAGCAAATGTGGTATCCATCACTTCCAGTTCCACATTTAGCTGATGCAGTTCTGAAATCTGTACTCTGACTCCTCTCTATCTGCTCATCTTTTTGGGTTTTGATTCTAGGTCCTGACTGTGAATGGCTGTTCACTATATACTATAACACTATAACTTATCTATAGTAACTAAACTCTTATCTTCAGTGTATAATCAGATAAGCATATATGGATGACAGATAAAGACATAGACACATATATAGGTGACAGATAATTTAATAAACTCTTACTATGTGCCAAGCACTACGAATACAAGTACAAGAAAACAAGATGGCCCCTACTCTTAAAATGGTCTGTTCCTCTAATAGAGGAAGACAAAATATAGAGGGGAGTTGGAAAGTGGATAAGGGAAGGCAGGAAGAAGAAAGGTATTCCAAGAGGGCAAGGTTGCTGGTGAGGAGGTGGAATGAGTTAAGCTAGGAGTGACAAACTTTGTGTCTCGTAATCATTGAACAGTTCTGGTGCTCAAATCTCTCTAGCATACTATAACCTGTTGCATTCAAAAACTAGCAAAAACAAAACAAAACAAAAAACAACAGCACCAAAAAACCTCTCAGAAAACTTCAAATCAAACTGAATATTTCTCTTGAAACTCATACCTATGCCCGAAACAAATCATCTGCCACTCACACTGGCCTTAATCTATATGAAGTCATTCATCTTTTCCAAAGACTATACTTTCCAACTGAAATGCTAAACCTCACATCCAGAAAAATAACCTAACAACTAGGGAGGCTGAAGAAAGAGCTCCCACACTAACATTGTATAGGAATGGCCTTGTGGCTGGGGGTAGTCATCTCTTTTACGATAGATCTTAGTGTCACAGAAGTGACACTCTGGCTCCCTAATATCTCTCCCCACTCACCTCTCACTAACCTTCTACCATCAGAAAAAAATTTATTTTGGGTTAAGACATTCCTTGGGAAGCTGGATAATAACATTATTAGTCATTAGAACCTTAGTTGTTGCAAAATAAAATTAGAGTCTTTCCAGCTTGACAGGCATGTAAATGGGATACATTTTGATGGGAGGAGATAAATTTTGATAGGTATAGGGAGGAGAGAGCAAGGCAGAGACAGAGTCCTTCAAAAAGGGGAAAGACTAGTTGAGGATACAATAGTAAAGATGCTTGAGGGAAGGGATGGGAAGAGTATGAGGAAACAGGGTACCTGAAGAGGGTGTGGGCTCTGGAATTAAAGGAAAAAAGGCATGGAAGACAGTCAACAAATATCTGTAAAGTATCTGCTGTATGCCAGTCATTGTGTTAGGCATGGAGATAAAGAAAAAGAATGAATCAGTTCCTTCTCTCGGGGAGCTTACATTCTATTGGGAGAGATAATATGTATAAGTATATATAGAATGTATTTATATGGAATATATACAGAATAAATACAAAGTAAGTAAGAGAGGGAAAGCATTGAAGTTGAGGATAAGTTGGGGATCGGTAAAAGCTTTGTGTAGAAGGCAATCTTTGAGCTGCCTCTTGTAGGAATCAGGAGATTCTGAGAGTTAGAGGTGAGCCAGGAGTGCATGCTAAACATGGAGGACCTCTGTGTCAGTGCAAAGGTATAGAAACAGGAGATAGAGGGCCATGCATAAGGAATAGAGAGAAGGCTAGTTTGGCTGGTGCCTAGAGTTCAGGAAGAGGTATAATGTATGATGAGATGGGAAAGGTAGGTTGGGACCAGGATGATAATGTCAGTGATGCCATAGTTGTCCCAAGAATGGACCCAGCCTTTTTGTACACTCATTAAATCCCTGCACATTAATGCACACCCGCATACCTGGGGAAAGTAAAATAACATGACTTCCAAGTTGGAGAATTAAGCCCCCAAACCTAGAGTTATTATTTTTTTTTAATTTTTAATTTTTTTTTTTTTTAGTTTTCAACATTAACTTTTTTGGATTTTGAGTTCCAAGTTTTTTTCTCCTCTCCTCTCCCCCTTCTCCAAGATGGCAAACAATCTGATATAGGCTATACATACACAATTTTATTGGCCTCTTACCTTTCTAGTAATGGTATTGCTGGATCAAAGGGTATACACAGTTTGATTGCCCTTTGGGCATAGTTCCAAATTGCTCTCCAGAATGGTTGGATTAGTTCACAGCTCCACCAACAATGCATTACTGTTCCAATTTCTCCACATCTCCAACATTTATAATTTTCTTTCTTTTTTTTTTTTTTGGTCGTATTAGCCAATCTGATAAATGTGAGGTGGTACCTCAGAGTTGTTTTAAGTTGCATTTCTCTAATCAATAGTGATTTAGAGCATTTTTTCATATGACTATAGATAACTTTAATTTCTTTTAAAACTTTTTTTGGGGGGGCAAGGCAATTGGGGTTAAGTGACTTGCCTAGGGTCACACAGCTAGTAAGTGTCAGGTGTCTGAGGCTGGTTTGAGCTCAGGTCCTCCTGTCTCCAGGGCTGGTACTCTATCCACTGAGCCACTTAGCTGCCTCACCTAGACTTATTATTGAAGGAAGGGAGGTGGGGAGGTAAGAGATCATCCAAGAAGCCCATACATGTCATTAGGAAACCTGGGTGAAATGAGACATCTGCCAGCTTTTACAGGACCACCAATGAAACACAACCAGGGTCCTGCCATTGAGTTGAACCTGGCTTGCTGCTAACACTCAAACCAGAGAAACAGAATTCCTCCCTTTCCCCACTCTCTAGGAAGGTCCAGCGGCCCCTCCCATTCTCTCTGTTGCCTGACTTTTTTCCCATAGCCCAGATTCAGCCAGCAGAATAGCTGCTCATCTCACAGCCATTAGAATTTTCATTGTTAAGTTTTCTTCTCATCCCTGTCCACTCGATGTCGGCAGGGAGCCAGATGGTGATGCTGGAGGAGAATGAATCCAGCCCCCTGGAGTGAGCCTTCCTGGCAAGCTACTTTCCATGGGCTGAAATGATTTGCACGTGAGGGCTCATGTTGGAGACAGACAATCTGAGTTTTATGGTTTTTGAACAAGGGGTGTCTCGCAGGCACTTGCCAAGTCTCGCCATTGGCCGCCTCTGTTCCACTTGCTCTCTCTGCCTGTCATCCGCTTTGTCAGCCAAATTCCTTTTCATTTTCTCAGCTTCATCTTGGACTCCAGCCTAGGAAAGACAGTCAAGAAAATTCCTGATGTATGAAGTTTTGTGTCTCTTCCACCCTGGTCTCAGGAGGCACGGTACTGCATGCTCTTCACCTCGGTGGTATGTTTTGGAGAAATGCATTCTTACAGCTCTAGCACGACAACAGCTAGGATCCAAAGTCCCATTAAAAAAAGGAAAAAGTTACCAATTTAGCTATTTTCAAGTCAGAGCTGAAATAAGCATTCTTAGGCGGGTGTTCAAAAAAGCCAAAATAAGAGAGTGACCCAGAGCATAATGGGAAATCTTTCAGGGAACAGAGTCAAATTGTGCACGGGAGACAATTTAGTTTTAGAACTTAGGTACCGGACTGGGAAACAGGGTCCCTGGGTTCTGTTCTAAAGCAGCTCATTAATTCACAGAACTCTCATCCTCTCTGCCTGCTCCTCCAGGCTGATCCCCAACGTACCTATTCCCATGCTTTTCACCAACATCGCTCCTCATTACTCCCTGCCACTTTGGCCAAAGAAACTGGCTCGCCCTCCGCTGCGCCCAGCTGCTCTTGTTTCCATTTATGGATCTTTCCGCGTGTCCTTCTCCTTGCCTATACTGTCCCCTTGCTCTCCTTCCCTCCCACCACTCCGCGGCTCTTCCCTTCAAAATCCTCCTCTTCCCAATAGCCCGGATCATGCTAACCATTCTTTTATTGTTGCTCCTCAGCTCATTCCCTTGGGCGGGGTTATTACTAGGAATCGTCTGGACTGCGCAGCTAGGTGGTGCAGTGGGTAGAGGGCCAGACCCGAAGTCAGGAAGTTGTTAGTGTTCAGTGGTTGTTCAGTAGTGTCCGATTCTTCATGACCCCATTTGGGGTTTTCTTGGCAAATATACTGGAGCGGTTTGCCATTTCCTTCTTTTCCTTCTCATTTTATAGATGAGGAAACTGAGTCAGGAGAACCTGAGTTTAAATCTGGCCTCAGATATTTACTAGCTGTATGACCCTGGGCAAGTCACCCCATTTGCCTCAGGATACCTTGGCCAAGAAAATCCCAAATGGGGTCACAAAATTGACTAAACAACAACAAATCACCTGGTCTTTTTTAGGTTGTGTTGTAAATGTTCTTTTGGTCTTTTGTCTGTGTATACAGACAACAAAAAGTCATAATAACTGAAAGCTATGCAGCATTTTAAAGTTTGAGAGGCAGTTTGGTATAATGAATAGAGAGGAGACCTCAGAACCAGGATAATCTGGGAACAAATCTCCACTGTGGCACACACTGGCTGTGACTCTGGGCAAGTCATTTAATCACTTAGTGCTCAAGGCAACCCTTTAATGTAAGCTAATTTTAATTAATTATAGAATCTAATTCTATAATTATAGAAAATTCTATAATTATATAAATTAAATACTATTATATATTGCGCATTTATGTATATACTATTATATATTACATACTATTATGTATTATAAACTATTATATATTACATATATTACAACATATTGCATATATTATGCACTATTATATATGATATATAAATATTTGTGATATATTATTATATTATGTATTATAGGAAAGTTTATGATCTACATTGGTAGAGGGAGGAGGTTCCTTATCCAGGGAGATCCCTGTAACAATAAAATCACAGTCCTATTTCTATCAATATTTGCAAATTTGCAGTGTCAATTATTTCATGTGTCCTATAATTATCCTGTGAGGCAAGTCCTAAGTGATATTCTTTTCTTCATTCTACAGATGAGGATACTCAGCCCTGTTTTTTTGTCACATAGCTAGTGCCAGATGCAGATTCTGAACTTGTCTTCCTGACTTAAAGTACAGTATTCTATCCATTCTGCCATATTGGGCATTATGGAATGTTAGAGCAGGAAGGGGCCTTAAGAGTTATCTTGTAGTTCAAGTCTCATTTTACATACAAGGAAACTGAGGCTCACAGAGGTGGTGTGACCTGGTTAAGGTCATGCATCTAGGCAGTGGCAATGCTGAATCTTGGACCTAGATTTCCTTATTTCTAGTCCTGGGCTTTTGTATCCCGGGAGCCAAACTAAATTATCAGAGCTCGAAAACTGATATTTACATAGTGCTTTATATATATTATCTCCTTTCATCCTCACAACAACCCTATGAAGTTATCATCCCCACTTTTGAGAGGAGGAAACTGAGCCTTGGGGAGATCTAGTGTCTTGTCTATAAGCACCCAAAGAGGGTCACAGGCAGTATTTGCATGTAGGTTTCTTCTGAATACAAATCTAGCATGTTTCTCCACTATATCACACCATCTCTTTAGATTCTGGGAGAGAGGAATTCTATATGCCCCCCATAATTTCCAGTACCATGTTCAGCATTCACTGAGTGGTCAATCAATGGTGTCAGTTGACTATGACCTTGGAGTAAACTTCCTGTCTCCATCTTCTACAATTCCTAGGAATGTGTGAAGGGTTGTTGGATTTATTCATGAAGCATTTCAGACTCATTGACTGAAAGGCACTAGGGCTAAGTGTCTCATGGATGTGGGAGTCAGGGAGGGCATTCAGCCTCTCTGTACTGGAATCTGCCTTCAAATATCACCACACATTTCGCTTGGGCAGACTCAGCGTATGTTTTCAATTTGCATCTGCATCTACGAGGGAAAGTGGGAGTGGAGAGTGAGGCTGACCTAAGAAGACTTAGTTCATTTTGGAAGGAGCAGACTACCATGCTTTGTGGGAGGCCCCATCAAAGCTTCTCACTTTTCTCTCTCTCTCTAATTCTTCTTGGACAGCTAGCTGGTGCAGTGGCTAGAGTGCCGAGCCTAGAGTCAGGAAGACACATCCTCCTGAGTTCAAATTTGACCTCAGACACTTACTTAGCTGTGTGTCCTTAGACAAGTCGCTTCACCCTGTTTCCCTCAGTTTCCACATCTGTAAAATGAGCTGGAGAAAGAGAGGGGGAAACTACTCCAGTATCTTTGCCAAGAAAACTACAAAAAAGGGTCCTGAAGAGTCATACATGACTGAACAGCAACAAAAATTCTTCTTACCCAAAGAGCAAGAGAATTTGAGAATTAGAAGGGACTTTAGGGATCATCTAGGGAAGTCTAACCCCTTTGTTTTATAGAAGGCCATAGAACTTATAAACAGAATAAATGGGACTGGAGTTTGGGTCTCCTAACTCAGAGCTTGCCAAACTTTCTCTGTTCACTGAGCCCTTAGAGTTTCAGTAATTGTTTTCATAATGTCCTTACCAAAAGAAATACCTAATAGTTCTGTTTATTAAGTAGTTAAGTCCAAAATTTAAATAGCTCCTGGTACAGCTATGAGTTTGCTTTAACTCCCTCATCTGTTACAATGCAATTTGGGGACCAAGGGCCCATAACGACATTCTTGTCCCAGTTAGACATTGGGCTTTTATTCTGCAGGCTCCCAGCCTCCTAGTCAAGCTGCTGCCTACCTTCTGTTAAACTCCAGGACACTATCCTGAGGACAGGGCAGTGTGTCTGCTAGGGCCATATCTCCTTCTGTTTTCTGTCTTTGTCTGCTCTTGATTATTGACCCCCTATATCGAGGCCACCCAAGCTATGAATCATTTTACTGTCTGGGACCATCTTCTTGCCAATGGCTTCATCTTTAGAACAAAAAACTCTGCCCTGGAGGACTTAACACTTTCAGGTCTGGAATCCTCACCTTCCTTCCCCTCATTGGTGTGCCTTCATGTGGCTCATGTTAACCAGATAGCCCCAATCATGCTTCACTTTAATCCCTGGCTATCTACTAGATACCCACCCTACTGTCTATTATGTATTCATTCTCCTATTCCTCCACCCACACCCTTTTCAAATCAGTATGGGACATTGCTACTGGAAAGGGCATGTCAATCTATTTCCCTATGGCTACATTTACTAACCCAAAATACCCAGTGGTAAAAGCTGCAGGTAAATTTTTAACAAATAGTTCCACCCCACCAAATATTATGCAACTTACACTTTTAAGTTTAATCTGCATTACTAATATTTTCTTCATCAATTTCTTAAGACTAGACAATCATATCTAGATCTAGATTTATAGTTGACAATTTCCAAAGCATAGATGATGACACTGAAAATCTAACCATTGACACTGAGCCAGTAATAAGCTGATTCCAGTCCTGCCCCTCCCTAGCTTTCACTTCTTTATATGAGGTTTTTCCCTCCATTAAAATGGAAGCTCCTCAAAACAAGGATTAATTCCATTTGTATACTTGTGTCCCTAGTGTTTAGCCCGGTGCCTGACACACGCTGTTGAGCCATTTTAGTTGTGTCTGACTCTTCATGACCCCATTTGAGGCTTACTTGGCAAAGACATTGGAGTGGTTTGCCGTTTCCTTCTCCAGCTCATTTTACAGACGAGGAAACTGAGGCAAAAAATGTTAAGTGCCTTGTCCAGAGTCACACAGCTGTAAGTGTCTCAGGCCAGGTTTGAACTCAGGAAGATGAGTCTGTCTGACTCCAGGCCCAACTCTCTATCTACTGTGTCACTTAGCTGTTTGACACATAGCACTTAATAAAAGCTTTTTCTTCCTTCATTTTTTTATTCAAATACAAAAAGCACTACTTTATATAACGGTTAATTTACAGAACTCATCTGTGAAAGGAGGTAAGAGACAATAAGTATTTCAGGAAAATTAACCAACAATTATTAAGCATTTGTTTTTTCTTTCCCATCAATTATAAAAAAAGAAGGGAAGAAAGAATTCAAGAGCTCCTGTATCACATAAGCATAGACAAATGAAACAAATCCCCTCACTGGTCATACTTAAAAATGCTTTTCTTACTCTGTATATTAGTCCATCATCCACCTCTGTCATGAGGTGGGCAGTGCTCTTCATCATGAATCCTCTGGCATCATAGTTGGGTCATTGTGCTGATCAGAGTTCTTAAGTCTTTGAGCATTGTTCATTTTTACAGACTAGATATTAAACAATAAAATGTTCTTCTGGCTTTGCTCATTTCATTTTGTATCAGTCTCTCCATGTCTCTTTGATATTCTTTTTTTTTTTTTCAGCACAATTATATTCCATGACATTCATGTTACTTCAGCATTTAGCATAGGGCTCTGCAAGTAGGCACTTGAAAATGTTTCACTGAATTGACTTGGTTGACTTGGGTCACAAATCTTAGGTCCCTTCCATTAGCTTCTAGCATCTTTCAGGCAGATCTGCCAGGCTCAGCTTGAGCTTTTGTGGAAAGGATAGGAAGGGAAGAGAGAGAAGAATCATTTCAAGTGCTAACATTTGTACAATGCTTGAAGCTTACAAGGCTCCTTCCTCACAGTGACACTCAGGATGGTAGAAAAATAAAGTCAATGAGGTACAGCTTTTGAAGAATGTGGACAAGGTGCAGGAAGAACACAAAAGCAAAAAATATTCCAGTAAGAATGAAGACAGAAAAAAGAATAGTATGAATCACACTCCAATGTCTGGGGATGCAAACCTGGACATCTTACGTATTGCAATGGTTGTCCCACAGCTTGATTTGATCTAAAGATTATCCTTGGGGGAAGTATGAAGATTACGCTATAGCAGAGGTTCCTAACCTTTTTTTCTGTGGGGTGCACCCCTTCAGCAGTCTAGTGGAACCTATGGACCCCTTCTCAGAACTATATTGTCATGAATAAAACAAAATATGTAGGATTACAAAGGAAAACAATTATATACAAATATAGTTATTAAAATATTCTTTTAAAAAGTTTCCACACTCAACAATGAGAACTCTTATCCTGGACTGAATCACATATTGATTTTATAATTTTCCTTTTGGCTAAAAGTGTTTTATTCTGTAGGAATTTCCCTGCCTAAACTTAGAGCCATTTAACAATTTGTAAGCTTTTACAGAGGTTTTCCCTTTAAAAAAACAACAGTATTTTAAATTTTATTGCTTTCTTTTGTTTTCATATCAGTTTCATCTCTGGATATTTCCCTTCCCTTCTGCTTACAGAGTCTTCTCTTGAGGGCTAGGTGGTGCAGTGAATAGAGTGCCTAGCTTGGTGTCAAGAAGACCTAAGTTCTAGTTACTAACTATGTAACATCATAATTGTAAAGTGCCTGACACTTTATACAATAGACATTATACAAATGTTAGATATTTTGATGATAATGATGGTGATGATTATTGAAACAAAGATTTGAAAAGAAAGAGAAAGAAGGCAATTCAGCAAAACTTACTAACACATCAACTGTGTCTGACAGCGTATTCAATATTCTGCAGTCGCAGTCTCCTACTTAAAAAAATCAAAGGAAGGAGATGTGTTTTCTTAACTCTTCTCCAAGGCCAACCTGGTCATTATAATTATACAGAATTCAATTTTGTCACATTGTTCTTCCCATAGTTCTGTTACATTCATGTACCACTCCCAAAATGATAAATCTGCTTTGTTTCTAACTCTTTGCTAAGGAAAAAAAAAGTTGTTGCTATCAACATTTAGGTGAAAATGAGACCTTTCTTTTTGGAGCTTTTGACTTTTTCCTCTCCAGGATTTAAAAAAAGCTGGCCACAATGTATGATTGCATGATGAACTCTAAACCTTCATGAAAAGCATATCAGGCAGTAAGGACAAACCCGTGAACATAAAGCAATGGTGTTCTTCCATGACTGGTTAGTTTTAGGTGGCACAGTAGATAGAGTGCTGGGTCTGCAGTCAGGAAGACTCATCTTCTTGAGTTCAAATTTGGCCTCAGACACTTACTAGCTGCATGACCCTGGGCAATTTGTTTAACACTGTTTGCCTCAATTCCTCATCTATAAAATGATCTAGAGAAGGAAATGGCAAACCGTTCAGTATCTTTGCCAAGAAAACCCCAAATATGATCATGAAGAGACGGACACAACCGAAATGACTGAACAACAACAACAACAACAACAATAACAAACTTTAATAAAAATTGCCAGGCTAATTTTAAAATTGTGTTTGCACCAATACTTCTCTATGGAAAATTCGTGGGAGGATGAATCATAATTCATGGGCATGAATTATAAAAAAGACAACAGCCCTAGATTAATTTCAATCTGGGAATCTGGAGTAGGAGCTCACGGGAAGAGGTCCTTTATCCAACCCTCTTACCATTCCAAATAAAACACTTAGCACCAAAGAACTGCTTTTGTCACAAAGTCAAACACAATCACTAACTAGGGAAAGGGTAACACATAGACCATATAAGCACAGATTCAAGTCTGGGATGAAGAATTTTTTAATTTTTTTAAATTTATTTTTAGTTTTCAATATTCACTTCCACAAGATTTTGAGTTCCAAATTTTCTCCCCATCTCATCCCTCCCTGCACCCCATGATGGAATGCATTCTTCCGCTCCCCTTTCTCTTATCTCCTTCCCCTTCTATTTTCCCGTAGGACAGGATAGATTTCTATACCCTATTGCCTGTATATGTTGCATATGAAAATAATTCTTAACATTTGTTTTTAAAACTTTGGGTTCCAAATTTCCTCCCTTCCTCCCTCCCCATCCACCCTCATTGAGAAGGCAAGCAACTCGATACAGATTGTACATGTGTAGTCATGCAAAATACTTCCATCGTAGTCATGTTGTGGAAAACTAACTATATTTCCCTTTATCCTATTCTGCCCCCTATTTATTCTATTCTCTCTTTTGACCTTGTCCCTCCTCAGAAGTGTTTGCTTCTGATAACTCCCTCCCCCAATCTGTCCTTGCCTTCATCATTCCCCCACCCCTTACTGGGATGAAGAATGCCCTCAAAACATGAACTTAGAACAATCTCAATTTCAGCCAGTATATACAGGGAAAAAATTTGGAGTTTTCAGCAGTCTCATGGTTCTTGGATCCATACGTTTCGTGGCGTAATGGCGAAAATACTAACATTAGATTTGGAGTCATTTAACTTGTTTGGATCTCAATTTCCTCATCTGTAAAGTGACAAGGATAATAACGGTCACATTACTTTCCCCACAAGGTCATTCAATTAATTAACCTTCATTAAGTACCTGCTGTGTGCAATTCAATTCAATAAGCCTTTTTAAAGACAAAGAAATAATCCTTCCCTCAAATAGCTTATTGTACTGAGAGAGATAGGACATTTATATGTGCTAAGTGGCAAAGCAAATTGTAAGCAATGTTACATCTCAATGTGCTTAAGTTGCTTTACATCTCTCAGGCCACAACAGGAGGTGGTGGCAAGAACTAACAGTCGCCAATGTCCGATGAAGAGAGAATTGGTTTTGGAGTCAATAGAACTGGCTTCAAATCTTGGCTCTGACACTTATATGACATTGGACAATTCACTTACCTTCTCTAGGTCCAAGAAGTGTTATCTTTCCCCAGAGTATTTCCGTTTCATGGAAGCTAGATATGAGGAGAGTCTTGTTGCATAAAGAAATCATGCTGTAAACTATAAATCACTATAGAGATATGAGCCATCATATTGTTGTGGTTGTCTTAATCAACATCATCATCATCACCATTAAAATCACCACCACCACCATCATCATCATTCCTAAGAGGCATTGGAGCCTAATAATGGAAAGGATCACTTCCTCTCATTGTCCTGCCTCTTTGCTTGACCTGAGGCCTTGAGATCACCCTCAAAGGCACATGAAAATCATTTTCTTTTATTACCTTTCAATCCAGTCTCCTCTAGTGGAGATTACCACTGGAAAGTGGTAATTAGTACTAATTGTGGTGAGGCTTTTATGATGTTGACACCTGTTCATTAGGAGCTAGACTGAGACTGTCCATTTATTTCATTTAGGCCACTCAACCAGTAAAAAGAGCTAAAAATCAATGCTCAGTCTACGCCATATTCAATTAGTGTGTTCCCCCAACCATATTACATATAACACAAACCCTCAGGAGGGACAAAGAAGGTTGGATCCAAGGCTGAGTACTGCCCCCAAACCTTGGAATAGAGATATAAACAGTGATAAGGAGAGACAGAGAAAAGAAAAATGTCCTTGAGGGGACTGAACAAGGCACGTAGGAAATTGGAGGCACTGATTTTAGTCAGTCAATATGCCTTTATTAAGGACCTACTATGTTCCAGGCACTGTGCTAAGCACTGGAGATACCAAGGCAAAAAATAGTCCTTGCTTTCAAGAAGTACATGGTCAACTTCAGCACAACTAACTCCAAAGAATACTTAGTCATCTATTAATTTTTACTGACATTTGTCCCTTTTCCCCAATAGTATTTGCATCGTCCCTCAAACTTCTTATCTTCCTGTACTTCTACTTTCCATTAGTTTTCTTAATAGAAATACAGTCTACTAAATATATGTCTGTATGTATATATGTATATTCACATATATGTGTGTGTTATCTCTCTTCTCTCTCTCTCTCTCTTCTCTCCTTTTCTTTCCCTTCTTCTCCCCTCCCTCCTAATCTGATTAAAACTCCAACACAACCAAGGAACAGATTATTAAAACCAAGCAAAGGAAGAAAGAATGCCCTCATTTGTTTTTAATCTTGAGCTTCAATAGTGTGACATCTTAGTCAAGAAAGAAAGGGGCCAGGGCAGCTAGGTGGCACAGTGGATAGAGCACTGGCTCTGGAGTCAGGAGGACCTGAGTTCAAATCCAGCCTCAGACACATGATACTCACTAGCTGTGTGACCCTGGGCAAGTCACTTAACCCCATTGCCTAGCCAAAAAACAACAACAACAAAAAACAAAAACAAAAACAAGAAAGGAAGGGGCCAAGAAGAAAAGAGACAATAGAAGGAAGCTGGACATTGAAGGAGGAGAATGGACAAAACTCTAAACAAAAAATACTTACTCTTATGAATATTAAGAGAGACATCATGGCATAGTAAATAGAATTGTCCTCAGAGTCAGGAAGACCTGAGTTCCAATCCTGATTCTGACCCATACTGACTGTGTGACCCAAGGTAAATGACTTAACTTCTTGGTGCCCCCAGGAAGATTTCTCTAAGACCACATGTTTCAGAACAGCTGGCCATTTGCTTTCATTGAGAAGAGTTTCTTCCAGGGGTCCCCTAAACCTGCAAAAGTCTAGATGTGAATCTCCCTCCTATCCTCATCCTAACTAAGGGCAAACAACAATTCTTGAAGGGTAGTTAGTATAAAGTAATGAATCCATAGCTCTTTCTTCTGAGCCTGACACTGACTCAGTAGCAAGCCCAGCCAAAGATAGATGTTCAACAACTCTGCAGCCTCAAGTCAGAAAAGTCACACTCTTAGTTAAAGCCAAGAGCCAGACCATTACTAAACAGCGTAAGTAGAGCTTGCCACTAAAGAACAAGGCTTATGAAATGAAGGACCATGTCTTAAATGGAACCCTTTGTGGGAGCAGTGAGGATACTGAGATAGGGGTGTCTCTTCCCTCCAGACCTCTACAAGGTAGGACTTGCCTTGTTTTCATCCTTTTTTTTTCCCTCACATCTTTGCCCAAGTTTTCAGATGCTTCAAGCTGATAGAGTAGGCTTTCTTGTACGTTCTCACACCCGTACAGCATGCACTGAGCCAAAGTTGGGCAACAGATGGACTCTATGGAAATAGCTGTGAGAGGTTTTTTAAGTTTTTTTTTTCACATGGGGCATTGCATAGAATAAAGATATGCATCTCTGAAGATTTGGTAATTGACAAGTAGAGACCTAAAATACCCTTGTTTTGTTTGCCAGACCAGGATTTTTTACTGCCTTTCAGTCCTGGCTGGCATTGAGACATTTAGGTAATGTATATGAGTCCTGCCAAATAAAAGGATTGGGTGGTACTTTGACATTTCTTGGAGCTGCTACATAAAACCACAACCACCCCTCTGGAGCCTTCTGTTTTTCGTAGGCATCTGTTCTTCTGTCCTCGCCTCCCCACCCCACCCCCTATTCCCACCCCTTCCTCTGCTAAAGGTTTGTTTCCTAGGATCTGGCTTCACTAGACTGCCCCAGAGGTTGGTATGCCGATGCTTCCCAGAGACAGACCGATCAGATTGCAGAGGTAGTTCTAGATCAAGCTCTGTTGCCATTTGGATTTGACATCTGCTAGAGCTCTGGGTATTGTAAAATGTGACTACTCTGGAAGACATATAGACCACTACCGTTCATTTTTTATGTGCACAGACCAACCTCAAGGTGAAATTGAGGACAATCCCAAGCAGAAAACTCAATGGCAATTGAAGTGTTGCAACTTATTTGATTTTAATCCTTGAATTTTTAAACAAAACTTGTATTAGAAATGGTTTTCTATATCCATGAAAAATCTAGACCCAGGAAATGCATAGTAGCATTGAATTTCATGGTCTACAGGAACTTAGGGAGCATTGAATCCAAACTCTAAAGTAGATCTCACTTAATGTTTTATTTGTGCAATATTTTGCAAGCAACTAAGCAATTACTCTAATTTCATAATTGCCTAGGAAATGACAATAGGAAACACCCATACCTTCAGCCTCCCCCAGAGTCTGTCTGTGAGAGTGAAGTGAGTGAAGATTGGAAAGACAAGTAGCATGGAAGAAACCCAACATAGTAGACGTCATGCACATACGGATAGTTTGTAGCTGATCGAGCCCAGTTGTTTCCATGAAGAAATCACCCTAAAAGTTTACTGCAGTCATGCAGTCACAGAATGCCTATCAATGTAAAGTGTGCAGATGGGGATTAGCAAAGTGGAAACATTTAGACAAATTTGTGAGGGACCATTTCTTGTGTCTCATTAGTAAGTAAAGGAAGCTCCCTTCCTCTGCACTTTCTCCCTTGTAAACCATGCTGTTCATAATGTTTACAATAAAATGTAGCTGTTATAAAATATGATGAAAGATAGATGGGCAATTTTAAAAGTAGCTCCACAACAGATTGTTTACATAACACGGCAGGAAATTTTTCACACACACAAAAACAGCTAAATGAATCAATAAAGCCTGTGATCTTCACATAACGCTAAGTCTAAAAGGCTCTGTCTTCCCTGAACCCTTTCAGACTTGGCTTCTTTTCCTGGCTTCCTCTCTTCATCCTCCCCTGTCCAAATGAGAACATTTAAAGTTGACTGTTGGCTTAATGTGTTTCTCCCATCACTAAAAATTTCAGGGGTAGAACCCAGATACTTTCTGGGAAACCCATTAAACTTGTCCCTAGTAATTCTGAGCATCTTCTCCTCAAATTCTAAGTCCTGACCAAGTCTAGAATACTATAAAGTTTGGTTCTACTTCTTTGGAGCACACCTGAAAGTAGCTCATGACTAACATTTCACTATAATGGCATAGTCTTTCTTAGTTCAGAAGGAAATTCCACCAAATCAATCAGCAAACATTTGTTAAGAGCCTACTATGTACCAGACACTGTGCTAGTCAGGGTACCAGGAATGCAAAGAAGAAAGTAAGGCAGTCTCTGCCTGGAAGTATTTTACACTCTATTGGGAGGATACAACATGGGTTTTTTTTTGTATTTTTTAAAAATTTTATTAATTTATTTTGATTTATCAACAATCACTTCCATATGCTTTTGAGTTCAAAATTTTTCTCCCCCTTCCTCCCCCCCACCCTCCCCAAGACAGAGCACAATCTGATATAGGCTTTACATTTACATACCCATTAAACATCTTTTCACATTAGTGAAGTTGTAAGTGAAAATTAAAACCCATAGGAGGAACCATCAGAAAGATGAAACAAAACTCAACAGAAGGTAAAAATAAGTGACAGTGATTCAACTTCCATAGTTCTTTCTTTGGATGTGGACAGCATTTTCCATCCCGAGGCCTCTGGAGATGTCTTAGATCTTTGTAATGCTGAGAAGGGTTCTGTTTAACAATATTAGTCATCGCATAACATGGCTGCTATTGTGTACAAAGTCCTTTTGGTTCTGCTCGCTTCACTGAGCATCAGACTGTATAAGTCTTTCCAGGTTTTTCTGAAGTCAGCCTGTTCATCATTTCTTATAGCACAATAGTATTCCATTACATTCATATACCACAACTTGCTCAGCCATTCCCCAATTGATGGGCATCCTCTCAATTTCCAATTCTTTGCCACCACAAAAAGAGCTGCTATGAATATTTTTGTACATGTGGGTCCTTTTCCCATTTGTTTGATCTCTTTGGGATATAGCCCTAGAAGTGCTATTGCTGGATCAAAGGGTATGCACATTTTTGTAGCCCTTTGGGCATAGTTCCAAATTGTTCTCCAAAATGGTTGGATCATTTCACAACTCCACCAACAATGTATTGGTATTCCAATTTTCCCACATCTTCTCCAACATTTATCATTTTCCTGTTTTGTCATGTTGGCCAATCTGATAGGTGTGATGTGGTACCTCAGAGTTGTTTTGATTTGCATTTCTCTAATCAATAAGATTTAGAGCATTTTTTCATATGACTATAGATGGCTTTAATTTCTTCATCTGAGAACTGTCTGTTCATATCCTTTGACCATTTATCAATTGGGGAATGGCTTGTGTTCTTATAAATTTGTCTTAATTCTCTATATATTTTAGAAATGAGGCCTTTATCAGAGAGACTGGTTGTAAAAATTCTTTCCCAATTTTCTACCTTCCTTCTAATCTTAGTTGCATTGGCTTTGTTTGTGCAAAAACTTTTCAATTTAATGTAATCAAAATTATCCATTTTGCTTTTCATAATGTTCTCTATCTCCTGTTTGGTCATGAATTCTTCTGTTCTCCATAGATCTGATAGGTAAACTATTCCTTGTTCTCCCAGTTTACTTATGGTATCAGCCTTTATATCTAAGTCCTGAACCCATTTTGACTTTATTTTGGTATATGGTGTGAGATTTGGGTCTATGCCTAGTTTCTGCCATACTCTTTTCCAGTTTTCCCAGCAGTTTTTTTCAAAGAGTGGGTTCTTATCCCAGAAGCTGGGGTCTTTGGGTTTATCAAATAATAGATTACTATAGTCATTGACTACTGTGTCTTGCATATTTAACCTATTCCACTGATCCCCTCCCTATTTCTTAGCCAGTACCAAGCAGTTTTGATGATTGCTGCTTTATAATACAATTTAAGATCTGGAATTGCTAGGCCACCTTCCCCTGCATTTCTTTTCATTAGTTCCTTTGATATTCTGGACCTTTTGTTTTTCCAAATGAATCTTGTTATTATTTTTTCTAACTCTATAAAATAATTTTTTGGTAGTTTGATTGGTATGGCACTGAATAAGTAAATTAGCTTAGGTAGGATTGTCATTTTTATTGTATTAGCTCGGCCTACCATGAGCAACTGATGTTTTTCCAATTATTTAGATCTGATTTTATTTGTGTGAAAAGTGTTTTGTAATTGTGTTCATAGAGTTTTTGGGTTTGTTTTGGGAGGTAGACTCCTAAATATTTTATAATGTCTACAGTAAGTTTAAATGGGATTTCTCTTTCTATCTCTTGCTGTTGGGCTTTGTTGGTAATATATAGAAATGCTGATGATTTATGTGGGTTTATTTTATAGCCTGCAACTTTGCTAAAGTTGTTTATTATTTCAAGTAGTTTTTTACTTGATTCTCTAGGATTCTCTAAGTATATCATCATGTCATCTGCAAAGAGTGATAGCTTTGTTTCTTCTTTGCCTATTCTAATGCCTTCAATTTCTTTTTCTTCTCTTATTGCTAAAGCTAATTTCCAGTACAATATTGAATAACAGTGGTGATAATGGACATCCTTGTTTCACCCCGATCTTATTGGAAATGCTTCTAGCCTGTCCCCATTACATATAATGCTTGCTGAAGGTTTTAGATATGCTATTTATTATTTTAAGGAAGACTCCATTTATACCTATGCTTTCTAGTGTTTTTAATAGGAATGGGTGTTGTATTTTATCAAAAGCTTTTTCTGCATCTATTGAGATGATCATGTGGTTTCTGTTGGTTTTGTTGTTGATATGCTCAATGATGCTGATAGTTTTCCTAATATTGAACCAACCCTGCATTCCTGGTATAAATCCTACCTGGTCATAGTGTATTATTCTTGTGATAAGTTGCTGCAATCTACTTGCTAGTATTTTGTTTAAAATTTTTGCATCTATATTCATTAGAGAAATTGGTCTATAATTTTCTTTCTCTATTTTGACTCTTCCTGGTTTAGGTATCAACACCATATTTGTATCATAAAAAGAATTTGGTAAGACTCCTTCTTCACCTATTTTCCCAAATAGTCTATATAGTATTGGAATTAATTGTTCTTTAAATGTTTGATAGAATTCCATGTAAATCCATCTGGCCCTGGAGATTTTTTCCTAGGGAGTTCATCAATGGCTTGTTCAATTTCTTTTTCTGAGATGGGGTTATTTAAGTATTTTACTTCCTCTTCGGTTAATCTGGGCAATTTATATTTTTGTAAATATGTATCCATTTCACTAAGATTGTCAAATTTGTTGGCATATAGTTGGGCAAAATAATTCCTAATTATTGTTTTAATTTCCTCTTCCTTGGTGGTAGCTTCACTCTTTTCATTCTTGATACTAGTAATTTGGTTTTCTTCTTTCTTTTTTTAAATTAAATTAACCAAAGGCTTATCTATTTTATTGTTTTTTCATAAAACCAGCTCTTAGTTTTATTTATTAGTTCAATAGTTTTCTTAATTTCAATTTTATTAATTTTTCCTTTGGTTTTCAATATTTCTAATTTGGTGTTTAGTTGAGGATTTTTAATTGTTCTTTTTCTAGTTTTTTTAGTTGTATGCCCAATTCATTAATCTCCTCTTTTTCTATTTTATTTATGTAAGCATTTAGAGATATAAAACTTCCCCTAAGAACTGCTTTCGCTGCATCCCATAGGTTTTGGTATGTTGTCTCATTATTGTCATTCTCTTGAATGAAATTATTGATTGTTTCTATGATTTGTTGTTTGACCCAATCATTTTTTAGGATTAGATTATTTAGTTTCCAATTATTTTTTAGTCTATCTTTCCATGGCCCTTTATTACATATAATTTTTATTGCATCATGATCTGAAAAGGATGCATTTAATATTTCTGCCTTTCTGCATTGGATTGTGAGGTTTTTATGCCCTAGTACATGGTCAATTTTTGTGTATGTGCCATGTACTGCCGAGAAAAAAGTATATTCCTTTCTATCCCCATTCAGTTTTCTCCAGAGGTCTATCATACCTAACTTTTCTAATGTTCTATTCACCTCCTTAACTTCTTTCTTGTTTATTTTGTGGTTAGACTTATCTAGTGCAGAGAGGGGGAGGTTCAGGTCCCCCACTAGTATAGTTTTGCTGTCTATTTCTTCCTGTAACTCCCTGAACTTCTCCTGTAAGAATTTGGATGCTATACCATTTGGTGCATATATGTTTAGTAATGATATTACTTCATTGTCTATGGTGCCTTTTAGCAGGATGTAGTTTCCTTCTTTATCTTTTTGATTAGATCTATTTTTGCTTTTTCTTTGTCTGAGATCAGGATTACTACCCCTGCTTTTTTCACTTCAGCTGACGCATAATATATTCTGCTCCAGCCTTTTACCTTTACCCTGTATGTGTCACTCTTTTTCAAATGTGTTTCCTGTAGACAACATATTGTAGGATTATGGTTTTTACTCCATTCTGCAATCCGTTTTCGTTTTATGGGAGAGTCATCCCATTCACATTCAGAGTTATGATTTCTATATGTCTTTTTCTCCATCCTTTTATCCCCCTATTTATTCTTTTCTTTCTCCTTTTTCCTTTCCCCACTTCACTAGTGTTTTGCTTTTGACCACCGCCTCTTAGGCTGGCAATTGGAGGCTGTAGGTTTCTGGCAGCTTACCTCGTTGGGCTGGAATCAGCAAGGCTGGAACTTTCAGGCAATTCTAGGTTGCCTGCTTTTCCTTTCCTTTAGCTTTCTTCAGCTCCTTTTAGATGGGTGCTGCAGGGTGTTTATCTGCCTGGGGCCCCCTGCAGTGTTGTCTCCCTCTTCTGTTAATGCACTGGGAGATTCCTTTGCGGTAGAGTGCCGAGGCACCTGGTGCTTTTCTGAGCTGGTTTCCACCGGTTCCCCCCTCCCTCACTGAGGCACTTGGAGGTCCAGATGTTGGTGTTGGCCTGCTCTACCACCTGGGCTTCAGGATTTCTTCACAGTTGGAGGCTGCAGGGCTCCCACAGCTCACCTGGTGCTGGGTTGAAATCAGCAAGGCCGGGGCTTTAGGAAGCCTTTAGTTTGTTTTCTTCACCTCCTTTCAGATGAATGCTGCAGGGTACTTATCTGCCTGGGGCCCCTTGTAGTTCTGCCTCCCTTATTTTTGCTGAGGCACAGGGAGACCCGTTTGCTGGGCTGCTGCACTGCTGCTCCTCATCTTTCTTCTAGTTTAGGTGTTTCAGGTTTTTTTTTTTTCTGGGGCGATATTTTCTGGGTTTTCAGAGGTTGACAGGGGAGGATAAGAGCGACTACCTTTTCACTCCGCCATCTTGGCTCCCGCGCAAGTTGGATACAACATGTTAAGTAAAAACAGGACATATGTAAAAATAAGTACACAACGAGGGAGAAATCTGATTAATTTCCTGGCTCTTTCTCTCTCTACCCCTAATTTCCTACCTCTCTCTCCTCAATTTAAAGATAATCAGATAATCTCTTACTTTTAAGATGGTTACTGGGGCCGCAGTTAGACAGTGTACAAGACAGCAACCAGAGAATAAACTGCTCATTAACAAGGATGGAGGATAAAAGATAGAGGAGGGGCTAGGCAAATTTTTATCAACCCTTAACTAACTGTTGAATCCAAGGGTAAATTATTCAATTTGAGTATTATCTATGTCAAATTTATGACACTGAACCAGCTTCCATGGCTAGTTATGGGGTGTGTACTTCAGCCATAAATGAGTATCAACAAATCTCAGAGTCATTTTCTTTGAGAAGGCTAATTTGCTTACCATTTTTAAAAAATGAGATGAATCCTAAAGTAATGCCTGTATTCTTCACTGCTAAGAATTAGCTTTGTTTTTCTTCTATTTGGTTAGTATGGTTCATTGAGAGTTGACTATACTTGCATTTTCAATTTTTTTTCTTCCTCTCTGAAGTCTTGCTCTTAGACCTCATGATGGACAAATGACCTTAGACCCTTCCCATCCCTCCCCAAAGGCTGTGCTAGTGGGTCATAGGCTACGGGGTAGATTCTGCTAAGTAGTAAATTTTTTTTTGTATATGTCTGTGGATACACTGTATGGCTGTCTCCAGAGCATTAGCCAGACTAAGTTCAGAGAGGTTCAGCACAAGGTTAGCTACAAGGAATGAACTTTTTGGCTATCAGATTCCTTGCAGAGCTATTCAGTTACAGAGGGGTTGCAGTCTGATTTATTAGAAGTGCCCTACTCATATAATAAAAAAAAAAGGCTTCAAGTATTAAAACAAGCATTTTCCTTTTCTCATGCTCACTTTACAAATAAAATAAACTTTAGTTAAAAGTACAGTTCTGGCGAGGGGAGACTCAATGATTTCAAGGGTAATTGGTCCAGATTGATTTTCTAATTTTATCTCAAATTGCTTTATGTTTCTACTTTTCATCTTCACTTAGTAACCAATACAATGACAATATTTTTCCTAATGATAAAGAATGAAAAATAGATCAATCCTCTCCAACCCCAAATTGTATCCTTTTTAGGTTTTTGCTATTATAAGTACTCCTATCTCATGGCTTCTCTGGCTTCCTTCAAGTCCTAGCTCATTGCTACAAGAAACCTTTCTCAATTTCCCTTAATCTGTCGATTACCCTTCTCTCTGTTGATTATTTCCAATTTATCTTGTGTGTATCTTTTTTATACATGGTCATTTGCATGTGGTCTCCCACATTAGACTATGAGTTCCTTAAGATCGGGGACTGTCTTCTGCTTTTCTTTATATCTCTAGCACTTAGCACAATGCCTACAACACAGCAGACACTTAAGAAATACTTGTTGGCTAAGGGTATACCTTTTGACCCAGCTGTTGCCTATACACAAAGAAGTCAAATAAAGAAGAAATAAAACAAACAAATAAATAAAACATAAATAAAACAAAGAAAAACTACAGGTACAAAAACATTTATAACAGCTCTATCTGTGGCAGTCAAAAACTGGAAACTAAAGGGATGCTCTCCTATTGACAAATGACTAAACAAATTGTAGTATATGAATGCAATGGAATGTCACTAGGCCATAAGAAATTATGAAATGGACAATTTCAGGGAAAGCTAGGAAGAGCTCTATGAACTGATACAGAGCAAAGTGAGAAGAAATAGAAAAATTTATACAACAATTTATACAACAACAATATAGAGAAAAAAATAAGTTTAAAGGACTTTAGAACTGATTAACACAATGATAAAATTCCAAAGAGAAGGTTCCAAAAGAACAAAGACGAAACACTCCACTTACCTCCTGACAGAGACTTAAAATGCAGAAAGAGATATACTTTTTTGGACATAGCTAAGATGGGGATTTGTTTTGCTAGTCTATACAGCTATATATTGAGATCTTTCTTTTTCTTTTTTCTTTTTCTTATCTGCTCAGAGGGGCAGAGAGTTTTTGTGTAGTGGAGAAACAGATTAATTTTAAGTGCTTGTTAATTCAAAAAATAAAACAATAAACTATTAAAAAAATACTATCTCCCTGGAACTCCCACTCACAAATCCTTGTTCTGCTTTAGCTGCACCGCGCGTGCGCGTGCACACACACACACACACACACACCTCTTTCATGACAACTTTTCAAATATTTAAGAAAAATATTATGTCTCCCTTTGGAGAAATAGAATGGCATGGTGGATCAAGAGCTAGCCTCAAAGCCAGAAAAACTAGTGGCCTAGTCTTGTCTTTGACACATACTGTCAATGTGACCCTGGGCAAGTCACTTAATCTGTCACTGTTCTAAACAGCTAAGACTATAAGTTACAGAGAAGGTACTGACCTTCATTGAGAATGGGATCTTTCTCATCTAGGAGATCCCTATAGTCATGAAATTACAGATCCAGTTACTGTTTCTTTAGTCATTTTTTCCAGCTGAACCACACCTACCTCTTTCAGACATTCTTCATAAGACCTAGTTTACAGGTTCATAGGCATCTGTGGTGAATCTTTCATTTTTGCAAAGTGAAGAATTTTGCACATTGTGAGTAACCTCACCAATGTATCTGTTTTGTGTATGAAATGTTCTTTGAGTAGGACTAACCTGTGCATTGTTTACGGATTGTGAAATATTGGGGTGGGGGGGGAGAAGGATAGAGACACATGCATTATATAAATCTTAAATTATTTGAGACAGAATTTGCTTTACTTATATTTAGTAGGAAAATCATGCGACTTACCTTCAACAAATCAATGCCATCAAAGGTAAGACTAATCACTTGGATGAAGTTGGGGAAGTTTCGACTGTTTGTTCTGAATAACTTTACTGTTAGAAATACTGTCTGCGTAATGGAAGCCATTGGTTAGCTCTGCAAGCCAGTAATCCTGCCCAATTGGTGGGATTTGAGTCCACCATTTGGTTATAGCTAAGAAGCTTTACAAATCCTTCCTAAAGTCAGATGATTCAGTTTTATGAATTACTTTTTGTAGCTTTGGGGATAAAGTATGGTATAATATAAAGAACACTGGCCTTGAGGTCATAGGACCTGAGTTCATACCCCAAGCTCCATTTTTATTGCTTATGTGACCTTGGTCAAGCTATTTAATCTCTCTACATCTAATTTTCCTTACATCTATGTAAGGTCTATCTGCCCATTTTAATTTCCTCATCTATGTATAAGGTATATCTGCCCATATATTATAAATACATTTAAATACATAAAAATATATTTTATTTAACATAATGCATTTAATATTAATATATAATACATTTAATATATAAATACACAATTTTATTTATTAATATATACATATATTTATAATATGTGGACAAACATGCCTTAACACAGGTGAGGAAATTGAGAACTATGTGGAGAGTTAGTGCTGGTAAGAGTGGGAGAGAGGAGAGAATTTCAAGTCTCTTCAGTCTCTTTGGGTTCTGCAGTCCCTTTAGGCTCTTCTGGCTTCCAACTTAAGAGAGAAGATGGATAATGCCAACCCCACTTCATGTTGCTCAAGGGAAAACAAGACTCTGGGGAAAAAAATCTACATGAGACGATCTGGCAGCTTGCTACACTAGAAACTTTGGGGAACTTCCCCTTGGGTGAGATCTAAGATTCTCTGTCTTGTCTGAGATGAGTTACCTCACTCCCAATGGGAGAGCTCCTTCAATCTGTATTGTGTGATATATACATACATGCAGACAGACAGACATACACACACTTATATACACACATATACTATGCACATATACATGTATGTATGTATTAATATTTGTATACATATATACACATATATACATATATATACACATATATGTGTGTGTATGTGTGTGTGTGTGTGTGTGTGTGTGTGTATATATATATATATATATATATATATATATATATATATATATATATATATATATATATATTATTATATTATATATATATATATATATATATATATTCTCCTATGTGCACCTTCTCTGATTTCTGTTTTCCTATGGAGTTGGATAAATGGGTTTGCTACTTGTTATGTGTGTTTATGGTGGAACTGGTGTTTAATGTGAAAAGGGTCAAGCTTGAGATATAAAGCTTGGGATCCTTCCCCCCCTCCCAATTTATGAAATAGTGATCAGAAATAAAATTGAACCTGAAAACCACATCTAATAGACTAATAATATTTAAGAAGCGTATAGATATAATTCTAGCTTAGTACCTCCCTTTCTCCGAGGAGAACAAGCCAAACTTCTGGCCCCAACCTCCTGCTTCCCTTCCTGGCAGGAATTAATGTCTCCTACGGGGAAGGGTAGGGGCAAAGAGGCTAGGAATGTCTATTCTGCCTCCCTTTGAACTACACAACACACACTTGCTAAATGTGGGGCGTCTGCTCTCATTAAAGATAAATAACTCTGCAATCTTACCCACTCTTTCGCAGAGGAAACTGTGGTTCCTGCTTTGAGGAGAGCAAGAGAAGGTTCATGATGTTGATTAATGTTCTTTAGTCTTTGGCAGGGGTATGATGCCTAAAAATGTCTCTATGTTCAACCTTAGATATTGTTGATCATGATACATTATTTTATATTCAAAACAAAAGCCAGTTCCCTGGTCATTCTTTTTTTTTTTTTTTTTGGTAAGGCAATTGGGGTTAAGTGACTTGCCCAGGATTACACAGATAGTAAGTGTCAAGTGTCTGGTCTGAGACCGGATTTGAACTCAGGTCCTCCTGACTCCAAGGCTGGTGCTCTATCCACTGCAACACCTACTTGCCCCATCTGTGGTCATTCTTAAGGGGAAGAGTTGCCTCAAGATTACATGTATGGGCTTGTCCCCTTCCTATCAAATGCTCTTCACATAAAAGACCATCACAAATAATAAATAGCAAGTAAACCCATTTATCCAAGCAAAAATGACAAACGTAAGTCAGAGAAACTATACAGATTAGAATATATCAGAAAATACACAGAATGAATGAGTTCTTCTGCTGGGGAATGAACTTTATCAGCTCAAACTAAAAGAGAAATCTTGATTTTACCTAAGAGGAAATTCCCTGAAGTCTCTAGGGAGACAAGCTAGGAATCAGCGACTTGTTGAGGAGGTGGCTTCCCTGTCTGCAACCTCCAAAATCTTTCTTTCTTTTTCTCTTGGAATCAGTCCTAAAGAGAGTTTTTATACAATTCATGTCCTCTCAAACAATAAAAATAAAAATAATAAAAACATTTAGATAGTGCCTATTGTGTGTCGTGTACTGTGCTAAGTGCTTTACAATTCTTACCTCACTTGATTCTTACAACAATCCTGGGAGGTAAATGCTATTATTATCCACATTTTACAGTTAAGCAAACAGAGATGACATCACATGCTCAGGATCACATAGCTAATAAGTATCTGAAGGCAAATTTGAACTCAGGTCTTCTTGAATACAAGCCTAGTATTCTATCTACTGCACCACCTAGCTACTTCAGTAAATCCAGTTACATGTAAAATGAGGGGACTGGATAAATTGATCTCTGATTCAACCTTATTAAGCAACAGTGCCTAAACATGTAATAAATGGTACTTATTTGCATTGTACCAGCTTTATTCTACATGGGTGTACTGGAAACTAGAGTCTAACACAGGGAAAGCTGGGATTAAGAGTTCTCTAATGAAGAAGGGAAGTCATAGTTCTTAGCACAGTACCTAGGCACATAGTGATGAGTAAGTGCTTGCTTCTTGATTATTGTATAGTTCTCTTCTTAAGACTCTTTGATGTCTGACTGGAGATATGGAGATTCTGGATGATCCATAAGGACAGTCACAGAAAATGAGGGTATAGAAAGATCATAGCTCTAGAGTTGGAAGGGAGCTAAGATGTGAGAAATGTTGCTTAGTCAAAAGTCCAGGTCTTTATTGGGAAGTTTATGTCCATTTCTTCTTGTCCTCTCTTGTGGAAGGCAATCAGTTAATCAATATGCATTGATCTGATACCTACCGTGTGCCAGGCACTATGCAATGACAAAATGAGATACAATGACAAAAATGAGCAGTCCTTGACCTAGAAAAGCTTAAATTTTCTAGGAGTAGACAACAATACACATATAAATATGTATAAAAATATTTTTAAAAATCCAAGTTAATTTTCTTTGGGGGGGAGTGGACAGGCACAAGCTGCTAGGGAAATCAAGAAAATCCTTTTGTAGGAAGTAGAGGGTGAACTAAGCTCTGAAGGACACTAGGGATGCTAAAAGCTAGAGGTGAGGAAGGGTCAAGAATGGCTGTCATCACTCAGTGTAAGAGCGCATCCTCTACTTACAAAGCATTATTTAGTCCCATCTCAGGCTTCACTCCTCCAGGATGACTAATCCTGCTTCATTGAGCTTTTTGGGACAGGCTTTTTTCTAACCCTTTAATCAACTTTGTGGTTCTCCTCTGAACCTGCTCCAAGTCCTACGTGTCCTTTGTAATCTGTGAACCCAGAACTGAACACACCATTCTAGCAAGAGGCTGACTCATGCTGAATAAAATAGGAGGAGGAGGCTCAGTAATCCAACATACTGCCCCGATTTATGGCTCTGCATCATGCTCTCTTGAACAATGATGTTACATTTCTAATTCATTTCTGGTTTTTATCCACTTATGGCTCTAAGTCTTTTCAGGGTTATACTAAACACATTATCTGTCCCCATTCTCCCTCTCACCCCTACTACCCTCTCTCCATCACCTACATTTGCAGCATTATAACCTTGAAGTTATTGAATTATAAAGAACAGGGTAGTTTTTCCTTCTTAAGAATTTATCTTTTCTTCCCCTTTTCAAAAAAAAATTCAGGCTTTTATCTTTCCCTTTAAAATAAAAAATATTCTTTTTAACCTTTGCTAGGAATGAAAGTTATTTGTTCTGGGAAACCTAGCTTAGTAGTAAATCATTTCTTTGAGGTTGGGTAAGAGATGCCCTTGGCATGAAGGACTCAGGTTAATTTTTTTGGGTGTCGTACTTACTATGGACCGATTCTGTTACCTCTCAACCCCATGCTGAAACTTGGAAAAACCTCTTATTGGACAGACTCATTTGCTGATAGCAGCTCCACACATGACAGCATGTTGGTATGCCACCTCAGGGGAAGGACAATATAGAATGTTAAGGGCAATCATTACCCAGTTTGGTAACAGGGACCAAAGACAGATTAATAGGACCTTAACAATTGAGTCTGATCATGGCGAGGGGAAGGTGTAGAATTGAGCCTCATAACTTGGGACACAGAGAGCTTCCCAGCACCATCCAACACTATTTCCTTCCATTGGACATTGCTTCCTTTATGCATTGACAGTTCTAAGTGCTGAAAATAGGAAGGATTGGGAAAGTCAATTATGCTTAAAGGAACTCTTGATGATGAACCAATACTAAAACTAAATATATATGCACCAAATGGCATAATGCCTAAATTTATGAAAGAAAAGTTCACTGAACTGCAAAAGGACATAGATAGCAATACAACACTTGTAGGAGGAATTGATGTTCCTCTTTTAGAACTTGACAAATCTAACAGAAAGGAAATTTTAGAACTGAAAAAACTGTTGGACAATTTATACATGAAAAACTTATTATATCTTCTGAATAGAAACAATAAAGACTATACTTTTTTTAGTGCTTCATGGTGTTTTTACAATAAAGAAATGTTCTAGGATGCAGAGAAATAATCACCACATCTTAAAAAGCAGAAATATTAAACACATCCTTTATAGACAAACAAAAGAAACAGACTAAATGGATTCAATAATGAAATCTTGAATAATGAATGAATCAAAGAACAAATCATAGAAATGCTAAAACTATGTGAAAGAGAATGATAATGGAGCAACAACATAATAAAATTTCTGGAATTTAATAAAACACCTCAGAGGAAAATTCTTTCTCTGATGACATAAACTAACAAAGTGAAAGAAAATTAATAAACTGAGTATGCAATTAAAGTTAGAAAACCATCAAATAAAAAGCTAAAATAAGCAAAAAGAGAAATCTTGAGAATTAGCAGAAAAAATAAAGATAGAAACCAAGAAGACTATAGAATTAATATATAAAATTAACCCTTTTTTAGAAAATTTTCCAAAACAATTAGTAAAATTGACAAACTTTTAGTTAACCTTAGTAGAATGTTGGTAAATGTTTTATAATCAGATCTTCAAGGAAAAAAAAACCTATACATCACACACTTTTATGCTTAATTTACATTATTAATATTATCAACTTTAATCACTTTCTTAAGCCTTGATAATCAAAACAACAGTAAACCAAGATATGATTCACATTGTTTGCTGATTTCTGAGATATAAGTGCTCATATTGAGAACTGATTCTCAAAAGCTGGTTCAAGCTGGTTCCAGCATACCCTTGATTAGCCTGATCAGGAAGAAAAGGGAAGAAAATCAAAAAACCAGAAATGAAACCATAATAAAAACAGAGTAAAAAGAGTTATCAGAACCCATTTTATTCAAAAATATGCCTGGAAAAAGGCACCCTGATAATTTAGAAAAAAATAGAAAATTTTATATAAAGATATAAAATATTCAAATTAATAGAACTTGAAATAGAAATCTTCAGTAATTAAACCTCAGAAGATAATATCAAACATTATTAAATTATTAAACTATTAAATAAGTGAGTTTAAAAAAATTGTTCAGATGGATTTACCAGTAAGTTTTGTGAAATGTTTAAATAACAATGCACAAAATATTCTCAAAATTTGAGAAAGAAAACATTCTATCAGATTCCTTTTATAGAATGAATATAGTCCTACTATCTAAGGTAGGGAGGTATAAGGTAAAGAAAATACTAAAGAAAATTGGTTCCAAATTTTCAAATAAAATCTTAGCAAAAAGATTTTAGCATCAGTTAAAAAAAATGATTTTACTGAGTCAGCTTTATATCCATAGTGGAAGATTGATTCAACACTAGGAAAATAATTAATATAAAAACAAAAACACCTCAATCTCTATGATTGTATCAATAGCTGTGGAAAAAAATCTTTGACAAAGCACAATATTAATTTATGCTAAATCCCCTAATATAAGTGTAGAATGTCCATTTAAAATATAATGAAAAAGCTATATATATATATATAAAAAGAGCTAGCATGATTTGCAATGATGGAAGCATTAAAAGCTTTCCAAATAAATGCAAAAGTAAAGCAAGGGAGGCCTTAATTTTTCCTTTTTTAAAAATTTTTATTAATTTATTTTGATTTATCAACAATCACTTCCATATGCTTTTGAGGTGAAAATTTTTCTTCCCCTTCCTCCCCCCCCCCTCCCCAAGACGGAGCACAATCTGATATAGGCTTTACATTTACATATCCATTAAACATCTTTTCACATTAGTGAAGTTGTAAGTAAAAATTAAAACCAATAGGAGGAACCATCAGAAAGAGATGAAACAAATCTCAACAGAAGGTAAAAATAAGTGATAGCGATTCGACTTCCATTGTTCTTTCTTTGGATGTGGATAGCATTTTCCATCCCGAGGCCTCTGGAGATGTCTTAGATCCTTGTAATGCTGAGAAGGGTTTGGTTTAACAATCTTAGTCACTGCATAATGTGGCTGTTATTGTGTACGAAGTCCTCTTGGTTCTGCTCACTTCACTCAGCATCAGACCATATAAGTCTTTCCAGGTTTTTCTGAAGTCAGCCTGTTCATCATTTCTTATAGCACAATGGTATTCCATTACATTCATATACAACAACTTGCTCAGCCATTCCCCAATTGATGGGCATCCTCTCAATTTCCAATTCTTTGCCACCACAAAAAGAGCTGCTATGAATATTTTTGTGAGGCCTTAATTTTTCAAAGAAAGTTTTATTAGGTCAACAAGTTAACATGCATATATTAAACATCTTCTATGTTCCTGGTACTGTGCTAAGTGCTGGGGATACAAAGAAAGGTGGAAACAATCCTCATCCAAAAGAAGCTTGTGATCTAATGGAGGAAACAATATGAAAACAGCAGAAAGAACCCACAGGACACATCTTAAAAGAAATCCTCAAATCACAACTCCCAGGAATATCATAGCCAAAATATTGAGCTTCAGGGTAAATGAGAAAGTATTGCAAGTAGCCAGAGAGATTTAAAAATCAACGAGCCACAGTCAGGATCACATGGGATTTAGTAACCACCACTATTATAGGGAAAAGAGCTTGGAAAAGGATTATAGTTAAGAATAACTTACCTAGCAAACTTGATTGTAATCCTCCAGAGGGGAAAAATGAATCTTTAATTAAATAATAGAGGATTATTAATTATTCCTGATGAAAAGACCAGAGCTTCATAGAAGCTTTGAATTGAAAACATAGGAGTTAAGATAAAAAAGTAAATATAAATGCAGAATCAGATGGGGCTAAACAAGGATAAATGGTTACATTCTAAGATGGAGAGATACATATATCCCCCATGAACTCTACCATCATCAAGAGTCATATAAGGTGTCTAATTAAAAAGAAGACTTAGGAGCAGTTCTATTAAGTCTCAATCTTCTTAAAAGAATAGTGTAAAGAAAAAAGGAGAGAAATGCACTGAGTTGGGGGGGAATGGAAAGTTAAGGAAAACTATCTTTTTTTAATTAATTAATTTATTTTTAGTTTTCAACATTCACTTCCATCAGATTTTGAGTTTTAAATTTTCTCCATCTTCCTCCCCTCCCTCTTCCCCAAGACAGCATGCAATCTTATATGCTCTACCTATACATTCCTATTAAACATATTTTCACATTAGTCATTTTGTAAAGGAGAATTAGAACCAATAGGAGGAACCACAAGAAAGAAGAAACAAAATAAAAAAAAAAGAGAGAGCAAATAGTGTGCTTCTATATGAATTCAGATGCCATAGTTCTTTCTCTGGATGTGAGAGTCTTCTAGAATTTCTTAGATCCTTGTATTGCTGAGAAGAGCTAAGTCTATCAAAGTTAGTGATCGCACAATTTGGCTATTGCTGTGTACAATATTCTCCTGGTTCTACTCACTTCGCTCAGAATCAGTTCATATAACTCTCTCCAGGTTTTTCTGAAGTCTGCCTGCTCATCATTTCTTATAGCACAATAGTATTCCATTGCATTCATATACCACAACTTGTTCATACATTCCTCAATTGATGCATATCCCTTCAATTTCCAATTCTTAGCCACCACAAAAAGAGCTGCTATAAATATTTTTGTATATGTGGATCCTTTTCCCATTTTTATGATCTCTTTGGGATACAGCCCTAGAAGTGGTATCGCTGGGTCAAAGGATAGCTTTATAGCCCTTAGGGCATAGTTCCAAATTGTTCTCCAGAATGGTTGGTTCAGTTCACAACTCCACCAACAATGCATTAGTATTCTGATTAGGAAAATTATCTTAAATAACTTAAGTATGCAAATAGAAGTCTACACACACAAGGAGGAAAAGAGGGAATAGCTAACACCTGAATCTCGCTTTCATCTATACTGACCAATGGAGGGGAAAATATACATATACACTGAATTGGGTACCAACAGGAAAATAGGAGTGAGGAGGGAGATAGGAGAATTGGTGGGAGGATAGATTCAAAGAGAGATTAGTCCTAAGCAAAACAAATTCTAAGGATGTACAAAAATATTTATAGTTCTTTTTGAGGTGGCAAAGAATGGGAACCTGAAGTCATAGCCTCAAAGTCATGGAATACAAATGTGATAGAATTCTATTGTACTGTAAGAAATGATGAAGGGGATGGTTTCAGTGATAAAAAAAACTGGGAAGACTGGATGAACTGATGCAGAGTGAAGTAAATAGAACCAAGAGAACAATTTATACAATGTCAACAATATTGTAAAGACAGGCAACTTTGAAAGTCTTAGTTATGCTGATCAGCATAATGACTAATTATGATTCCAGAGGATTTGTAATGAAACGTGCTGCTCACCAAGAGGTGAAGGACTCAGAATTCAGAAGGAGATATAGATGTGAATACAAACACACATATAGTATACACGCACATGTAGTCTTGTGGAAATTTGTTTTGCTTGTAACCGAGGTTTTGAAGAAGTGGTTGGAATGGAAGGGAGAGAAGATGGATTTTTGCTGATTGAACAAATAAAATTTAATTTTTAAAAATCTTAGTTTTAAATCATCCAAAAACCAAGGTTATGATGCATATACAAAAGTTTTGCTGTGATCCCACAAGGAAAAGCCTAATGGAGATAGATCAGGTGACTAAAGTGGCTGAGTAAGAGAACCCCTTCTACTAATCTGCTCATCTGAGGAAGTGTCATTGAGAAACTGTCACAGGCAATATATAATAATGGGGTGCCTTGTCATGTTAAAATAAAAAAAATTCAAAATTCACAAAACAGAATTAGAATAAAAGAATTGAATTAAACTTTCAAATGATTTTTTGAAGTTTGTAATATACTTTTGAAATTTTTACAACTTAAACTGCAAAAAAAGTTAACCAATAAAATCAAGGCAAATATAATTGTAGATTTTATAATGATTTTTAGTCACTTCATTGGGAGCTTATTAGCATATCAGGAATGATATTTGTTGGTCTTGGCCAATTATATTAGCCTTGTTGCCTCAGAGTGAGTTGACAATAGTCTTACAAAGAAAGGAAGAAAAAAGAGAGAAGGGAAAAAAGAAAGGAAGGAAGAACCTTTTTCCTGGTCTGTGTAGTCTTCAATTAAACAAACCAACTATTAAGTTAGTAATAGAACTATGAATAGAGGTACAACCTTCTAACTTGCTAAATGCTATTGAAAATAAGCTGTTTCCTAGGAATAGTTAGAGTGGAAAAACAAAAGTATCTCCCACACAAGTTCTACTCTGATTTCTTTCTGTGGTTAGAGGTGACTCTGAGCTCTAAAAATCAATGCCAGTATCACCCCAGCTCTGACTGGAAAGAAATGTGGAAAAACTTTGAGTACATTTCCTACCACAGACTACACACCTGTTATCTGAGAACCAGCCTAGTTAAAAATGGAAAGAAGGTTCACCACCCAGTGATGGATTTTTTTATTCCCAGTGATACTGAAATGGACAAGAATACAAAAAAAAAAGCCTTCCATTTCATGTATCCCTTTTCCTCTTCTGCAGTGATTTGTAATAGAGGGAACTGTAAGAATCACACAATCCTTGGGTCATATAAACATTAGTACAACAGTTAGCAAAGTTAAACTCAGATCTTTGTCCAGTGACCAACAAATCAACATACTTTTGGAGGAACTGAACCATATCCATATTGACATTTTTGCTTTAAAGGAAATCAGGAGACTTAAAGACATTGTAGTTAAAGGGAAGGACAGTTCACAGGCTCTACTCACAGAAATAAATAAAGGAGATGATGCATTGTGTGTCACCCAAAGCAATAACCAATATCATTTTAAGAAAACCTAGTCATTTCTCCTCACACTACTCACTATGAGCATAAGTAAAAGGACTGCCATAAAGGTAATTGCAGGTTAAGTATCAGTAAAAGAGATGTCATATAGGAGAAAAAAAACAAAAACAAAACAAAACACTTGAGAGAGTCTCAAAAAATCTGGGTTCTAGTACCCATTCTGCAATTTACTGACAATGAGATGTTGGGTGGGTCAATTTATCTCTTTGTTCTTCAGTTTTCTTATTTATAATATTGAAGGAGTCAGCGTAGATGACTTGTAGTGTCTCTACAGGTCTAACAGTCTATTATTCTATTATCTATGGCAGAAAATGAAGAATAGTCAATCAATAAGCATTTATTAAGTACTCTCTGTGTTCCAGGTACTGTGAGAGTGCTGGAAACACAAATTTAAAATACAAACAGTCCCTGTCCTTAAGGAGCTCGCTTTCCAGCAGGGGAGACAATATGCATATAAATAAGTATCCATGGTACATACAAAGTAGGTACTTTGGAAAGGTACTTCAAATAGAGAAGCAAGCAACTGGGTGACTCCAATGTGGAAATGACTATAGCATCAAACAGCAAAAACCATGTTGTAGACTATGGTTTGGGATCAAGAAATGAAAGAATAAAAAGACTTATAGGCTCCTGAGAAATGTCATTCTTGTACATCATTAGTACTTTCTTCAAGAAGGGAGGTATAGAACATTCTAAACACCAAAAGACATCACAAAAAGAAGAAAAAGATATGAAATGAGAAGAAATTGAGCTTATCTTAACAGATTAGAAATATCTGATTATAGATGTAGCAGTCATTTCAGAATCAGCTTTGGGGGGAATCCTCAATTAATCAAAGTTCTCACTTTTAAAAAGTAAATATATTAGGGGCAGCTAGGTGGCACAGTGGCTAGAGCACTGACCCTGGAGTCAGGAGGACCTGAGTTCAAATCCAGTCTCAGGCCAGATGTGATACTAGCTGCATGACCCTGGGCAAGTCACTTAACCCTAATTGCCTCGTGTGTGTGTGTGTGTGTGTGTGTGTGTGTGTGTGTGTGTGTGTATGCATATTTACATATGCTTGTTGATCGATGGATGAGTGAGTGGATTAAGATGTGATCTGAACTGACCTGATCGTGTCAAGCTCTCTGCAAACTTGTCTTCTTCTCTACTATTTCCTCCTATGTATACATATATATATACATATATATATACATATACACGTACATACCTATATACATAAATATATATATATGTGTGTGTATATGTGTATATATATATATACAGTATATTAGAAGAAAAGACAAAGATGAGAGACACCATCTACGATTGCAGTGGCTTTAGCTTGCTCTGAATAAACAAACTGTCAACTTTGAAAAATGGAAAATAAAATCAATTTTTAAAAATGGGAAACAGACAAAAGTAAATACATCTACTATTACAACTTAGAGAATTTTAACCAATGCAAAATAGTTACCAGAAAAACAAGGCCGAAAGAGTATAGAAACCACTTTAGCCAACAAACTCTAAATCTCCTTGGCAAATGGAAATAAATGAAAGCCAAGAATAATGCCTGTTTTGAGTACAAACTAATTTATAAACTATATGGAGGAGAACATATGACTTCAAGCAATATTGCTTCACAAAATAGGACAAAATAGTAGAGAAAAAGATAAGTTTGCAGACAGCTTGACATGATCAGGTCAGTTCAGATCACATCAGATCCACTCACTCACTCATCCAAGCATTATGAAAGCCCCCACAATGTGCAAGGTTCTGGGAATACGGAGAAAAAGTGAAACAGTCCCAGTGCGGGAGCAGCTTGCATTCTATCAAGGGAAACGACATATGCACATACAAATGGATGCAAAACATATGTAAAGTAAATGCAAATTAATTTTGAGAGGGGAGGTGTGGAGTCATTGTAGATCAGGAAAGATCTTACTTTGTTGTTATTCAGTTGTGTCTGACTCTTTGTGACCCCATTTAGGGTTTTCTTGGCAAATATATTGAAGTAGTTTGCCATTTCCTTCTCCAGTTCATTTTATATATGAGGAAACTGAAGCAAACAGAGTTAAGTGACTTGTCCAGGGTCACACAGCTAGTAAGTGTCTAAGGCCAGATTTGAACTCCAGAAGATGAGTCTTCCTGGCTCCCAGTCTGGCACTCTGTGCACTATTGCGCCACCAAGTTGCCCCTAAGATTTCACTTACGAAGTGGTAATTGAACTGATATTTTGAAGGATGCTAAGGATTATAAGTGGTGGAAAAAAAGAAGAGAGTGAATACCAGGAGTGGGGGAAATCCTATGCAAATGTATTTGCTAAAATGAAATGCTATGTGCCAAGGACTATACAATGAGTGAAAGAGAATAATATGTTATAAATATGCAAACATAGGCTGGAGCCAGACTGTGAAGGGGGAAGGAGTGGAGGAACAAGCATTTATTAAGTGCCTACTATGTGCTTTACAAATATTACTTCATTTTATCCTTACAATAACCCTGGGAGATAGGTGCTACTGTTATCCCCATTTTACAAATGGAGAAACTGAGGCATATAGAGGTAAAGTGACTTGCCCAGTCACACAGCTAGTAAATATCTGAGGCCATAACTCAGATTCTTCCTGACTTCTAGCTGTCTATCCATTGTGCCACCTAGACATTTCCAAAGGACTTTCAATCTCAAGAGAATTAGGAGATGCAACCTGAAGGGGGATAAGTATGTGAATTGGAACAGATCTTCTAGGGTAATTATAATGGTCCCAATTTATTGGTGATGAGAATGGAACTACTACATTTGAATTCTACCATGCCAATAGCAATGTATTATGAGAGGAAGAGGCAATAGTCTTAAGGTGATAAAACTGAGAAGAGCAGCTTTGACATGGCCAAATATACACAATATACTGTAAATGATAAAATGTTATAGCCATTCATGGACTGATTTTTAGTATATTTCAAAATGGGAGAGGGGAAGATTCCAAAAGACTGTAAAAGATAATAGCCAGTGCTTCTAGAAAAAGTGAAAAGAAAAATATGCTCAAAATGATATTAGCAACTAGAAAACCATTTTTCTGCTAAGTACTATAATATTTGTGAGAATGGTCTGTGAATTCATGGTGGGTAGATGAAAACATGAGGAGGTTAACAATGTAGAAGAAAAAATATTAATACTAATGGTATACTCTGAAATTTAGACTCATCTGCTAGAAACTATTTTAATTTAACAACATCAATTTATAGCCAAGTCATTTCTAGCATGGAGAGAGAGATGTCCAAACTAGCAGAGTCCCTCACTCTCTTCAGGGTGACTCTGTCCCAAGTTTATTTTTGGCGGATATTTAGAGGAGTCTTGAGTAAGGAAAAGTTATCTTAAAATGCAGTCTGGTTTAACAGGACAGAATTGAGCAACCAAGTCACTACCCCATTCTTCCCTGGACTGCTTTCCTCACACTTTGAGTTAAACAAAGATATCCCTTTCCTTCCTTTGATATCTTAATACTTTCTCATCAGAGAAGGGTGGGTGCTAAAGACAAACACATTTGGGGCCTGGTAAAGAGGAGACTTTGCCTATGCTCAGACTGGCCAATAACCAAATCACTGAAAGGGTGAAGAAGGCTATCAAAAAGTTTGGTACCTCTCAATCCATTTCCCAAGAAACTTTTTTTTTGGGGGGGGGATCCAAGGACAAAGAGTTTTGGAAAGGGTGTTAGAGAGAAAAAACTACTTATTAATGTTTCTAAAGAGACTGAAAAGGAGATTTTTAATATGCTTCCACAACAGATAGGCTTTTTGCAGAAGATTTTCTGTAGCATACCAAGCTTTTCAGTCACACAACTGACTGAAGTATCTGGAGAGCATTTTATTTGTTAGTTTTTAACAAAGTGCCTTGGCAGAACCAAATAACACCTTGAAGACTCTCTAAGATGAAGTATCTACCATATATACAACAAAATTATGCAAGACTCAGTGAACAATGCATTTAGAGATAACTTTATTCAATGGTCTACTGAGCCTTAATGTCCAGTGCTGTGAATAGCAGGACAACATACGTTTATCTATATGTTGTCTGCATCTGTCCTGTACAGAATTTAAATGAAAGATGAATTTCCTTTTAATTATGAGGTTTTCCAGGTGATCTTTCTCACAGATTAAATTGTACTCATTGCATTGAGCTCTAGAATACTACAAAGCCTTCTGGGTAAAATTCCTAGCAATATAAGAGAGATTTGCTTTATTGTCTATACACAGGAAAAAACAAAGTATCTAAAAAAATACATGTTACCCAGATTGTAGTGCTCAGATAGGTGGGTAACCCACCAATATTTGGATCTTGGTCAGTCACTAAAGATGAATCATAACCTGGGCCAAGAATTGAGTAGGAGGAGATCAGACTGGGAACAATTTGGAAAATTGTAATATGTATTCAGTGATACCAAGTTGCTTAGTGCTATAAAAGCCTCTCTCTTTAACACCAATACTCTTACAATGATGTTATATGGCTGTGAGTCATGGAGCACCATGGTCTCGGTAGAATATAAATAATAAATAAAGAACAGTGGAAATGCTCATGGTAGGCATAAGGGGGCTATGGCATATTGTCAATGAATGTGTTAAAAGTAGTATAAAGGAAATTATGCAGGAAAAAGGTGAGTTGGGTCATATACCCGAACGTTTGTTGAATTTCCCTTTTCAAATCTATAACCAATATCTATCTATCTATATCTATATATCTATATCTATATCTATATATCTATATATTTAAGGAAGGAATATCCAAGATTAACTGAGGATTTGTATTGAGTATTCTTGTAGATTCTTTTTTTGTCACTATGATAAGATTTTGTTATTCTTAGAAAAGCTGTCAAGGGCATTTCTATTTTTCCTGCAAAGCTATTTATACTAGGTCCGAGTCCACTGGTTATATACATCTTCTACAGCTTTGGTGGGGAGAAGCTCTAGCAGAGGAATAGCACATGTCAACACAAGGTCTTTTTCCATCTTCTATTTGAGTTTAATGGTCTGAATGAGGGGGCTTAATAAGCGGCAAATAGAATTTGCAGATGATTCTAAATTAGAAGTCAGGATACAAAAGATGGAGTAAGGATAATGGTTCATCCAAGCTGTGCCGGAAATAGCAAAAGAATATGGATGTCTCCTGTGGGGAAAATATGGGCAGGAAGTAAGAAATATGAAAACCAAATTAAGGGGAAAATGCATTAGAGAGAAAACAATCACCTTGAAACAAAAAATTTATGCAACAGGTACATGGAGTATTCTAGGATTCTATAAATAGATGAGGACAAAGAGAAACAAGTGACCAAGGGATCTCTAATGAAGTGGGACGGGATAAACAGTGAACTGACAGTTCTAATTCCAACTGAACACATTCTAATGACTTACCAACCATCTCATAGCCTCGCAGGATCACAGAGTTAGTGATGAAAGGGACCTGAGAGACCATCCCATCCATCCAATCCTGTCATTTAGCAGGTGAGAAAACTGAGGCACAGAGAGGTTAAGCCACTCGCTGAGGGTGATATAATTAGTAAGCATTTGAGTCAGGATTTGAAACGAGGTCCTCCTGACTCCAACGCCCTGTGGTGAAGAACTCTAGGAAAGTTCTGGAACAAGGCAGGTGGGAGAGGGGTGCTAACATTCCTCTCTGTCTGACTTCTGGAGAGATGGGTCCCAGAAGTATGTTTCATTTGGAGCCTAACAGTTACCAGAAGGACACATATTGGACAAAGTCCAGTGCTGAGCAATAAAAATGTTAAGGAGAACAGAGAAACTAATTTGTTGTAAAAGATCAAAGGCCCAGATGCCTCTAGCTTGGCTCAGCAGACACTGTCGGGAGGGCACTTCTGACCACAGCTCTTTGAAGTGCCAGAGGAATGATTAGCCTGGTACTGCTGAAGCAGAAGGTGAGTAAATGTGAAAAGGGAACATTATGAAAGCTAACAGAAAAGGCTTCCTGGACGGTTTCCAGAATGATTTCAGGTGGTTCCCACATTTCCTTGCTTGTTTTGATCCAATTCTTTCCTTGGTCATTTCAAGGAGCCTGCGGTAGGATGAGAGGAGGAAGGGGCTGGGTTCTTTCTTAAAGGAACAAATGCAGCTTCTTCTGAGCCAGACCTTCAAAAGCCTGTGGCATTGGGTGCACTTGGGTCTGCTGGGGTTAGGCTGGGGTGGGGGACAGTTGTGAGAACCCAAAACATTCCAGGCCTGGCAAGGTGAGCAATTCACTAGGATTCCCTCCCTGAGGGATATCTGTCATTCACACACTTCAGTTCAGTCCAAAAGTGTGGGAAAGCAACATCCTCAAAGTCTTTCCGAGAAGTTAGTATCAAATAGTTGATATTTTTTTTAAATCTCCTCTTCCATGACCTCCTATGGAAAGTTTTGTGTCTTTTCATTTTGTTGCCATTTCATCCATTTTTCAACACCCAGGAGAGGGGAGTGAGCGTGAGGAGGACTCCAAAGGCAAAATAACTCCCTAAAGTGAGCTGCCCAGCTGTTAACCCTGATACGATCCTCTCCCTGTCTGGGTCACCAAAGGAAAAGCTGACAAAGCTCTGCCCCAAGGTTGTGAAGAACTCAGCCTCTAAGAAGCTCCTTCTCCTCCCAATCATGCCAGCTTTTCCACTTGGGGCACGTTTTTGGAGCTCTGAGGTCCCAAACCCTTATCCAACCCCACCCAATTCCAGCTTCTGGGTTCTCTCTACTTTTATGGGATCTTATGATTTTTTCCCCCTATAATGCACTTTGAAATTAAATCACGTGTCAAAAACATTCTTTGACTCCATATGCCTCTAGGATACACTAAAAACTCTCCAGATTGACCTTTTCAGCTCTCTATGTGATGTCTTTAACTTATTTGTCTCATTTTAATTCACATTACTTCTCTTAACACAGTCTGAGTGGTACAGTACGTAGAACATTGGGCCTAGAGTCAGGGAGACCTAAGTTCAAATCCAGCCCCAGACACTTATTAGATGTGTGACCCTGGGCAAATCACTTAACCTTTTTTTGTCTTCATCTGTAAAATGGGGTAAGAATAACACCTACTTAGCAGTGTTGTTGAGAGAATGAAATGAGATAATATTTGTAAAGTGCTTTATAAACCTTAAAGTGCTATATAAATGTTAGCTATTATTATTTTTATTATTACATTTTGGCTAAATTAGACCATTAGCAGATTTCCCCCCAACACACACACTTCAACCTGCCAACTGCCACCCTCATACATTTTTGCAGGCCAACTCCTGTGTTTCATCTCTGCTTTTCATCATCCTCTCTTCAAACCTCAGATCAAATGCTGCTTCCTCTAGGAGGCCTTCCTTGATCTCTCTAGCTGAATTAATTCCTCCTTCTTAGATTTTTAAGAAATCATTTTATATGCTTTTTCCTTATTCTCATTAGAGTTAAGATCATAATAAGTAAAAGGCAGGAAAGAAAAATAATGGGGGACGAGATGTGTTATAAAATTGAAACAATGCAAACTTAAAATATTTTTTTAAAGTAATTGACAATCAATAATGAGGGAAGGACAACAGAAATGGTATTGAGACCGATTATAATACTTTTCTAAAGAACTTTAACTAATGTGAATTAATTATAACAAAGAAACTAAAAGAATCTGAAAATGTTTTCATCAGTAAATATCTCGCTTATGTTACTATTGAAAGAGTTGACTACCAAAAGTAACACCATATTAAGATATAAACTCAGTTGTAAAATCTCATGAGCAAGGCTGATGAACAAATCTGAGCAGTATCATCTCATAGGGCACAGAGGAGCAGGGGAGGACAAACTCAGTTCAAAGAAAATTTGGCCAGACATTCAATTAGAGCAAAGTCAACCCGAGGGTATTTGAGGACAAAAATGGAGGACAAAAAAATAGAAAGAAGACAACGCACACAAGGAAAGTGGAAAGATTTGTAAAAATTTTAACAACTTGTTTTCTCCATCAAGGACAATGGAACTGGAACACTTGGATTTTGACTATATAGTTCTGCATGTGCTTATAGAGGAAATTTAAATGACGCTAAAAAAAAAGGTAAGGAAAGCAGCTAAAGTATAAATATACATGTGCATACTATGTATATATATGTGCGTGTGTGTATATATACACATACATATATATATATATATATATATATATATATATATATATATATATATATATATATATATATATATATATATATCATATACATACTCTCACACTCACAGAATTGTGAAGACCCAAAAGATTGGTATACCAAGTATTTAAATGAAAGGAAGATAACAAAGTCATGGAAAAAAAATCTCAGACCTTTTTTTTTTTTAAGAAAAAAAAAAGACAGCCAAGAGAACTTCAATAACCATTAACCTGTGTGCATACTTTCCCATGTACACAACATTTTTATGAGTCATGAGTCATCTATATACAGATCAAGGTCATTCTTGATGAGGATATTAGAAAGAAACAAAGTGATATTTGATGATGGTCCACATCTTTACCAATTCACAATTGATTGAAAGATCTAGAGAATATAAAATCCAAATGAGCGTTTTATTTTCTAATTATGAAAAACCATTTCATTAGGTCAGTTAAAATGCCAACTTACAGACTCTTTAATAATAAAGAAATTCAACCATACATTAAAATCATCTGTTTTATTGGAAGATACAACAACAGAAATAAATCTATTCAATAACTCTCTGATTATAAATACCAGGCAGAGACTAAACTAGAGAAATGTGTACTCACCAAAGTATTCCCTGCTATAATAGGAAAGATCCAGCACAAATTTGAAAGACTTCCTATGAATAGTGAGATTCTCCAGACAATCTTTTTTGCACATGATTTTGTGTTGATTGCATTAAGCTCCAAGACATTGCAAAGCCTCCTAAAAGAGATTTGTACTCACTCAAGGAGTTTGTCCTATTCTTCCATTCAGGAAAAAACAAGTGGAATAAGATTGTCTCTTGCCAAAATTTTGACACAAATTTAGGTAGATATCCTATGGAACTTATCCATCAGCAGCTTGTATAACTGGGATGGGCAATGAATTGGACTGAGTTGAACAGAAGGAGAAAAGTGAGCTGGATTGCCCTTCAAGAGGCTGCTAAGCCCCTCCAAAGGCCCTAAGCTTCTAATGGAAGCAAAGGCCCACCTTTTAAATTTTAATATTCTATAAGGATATAGCAGCAGAACATAGACTACAAAGGTCTCCAAAGAATTAAAAAGGAATATCACACAGAGGGCAATGGAGAGGAAAATGGTAGGTACCAACTGGCTGTAACATGACAAAAGAGGAACAGGAGTAAAATATATCATCAAGGAATTGTATGATAGGAAGACAATGTGAGCGTCATATAGTGAGAGTGAAAGGCTAACTGTGGACAGCCAGAGTGCTCTACGTTTGTGATGTCAGGAGACAGCAAGGAAGGCCTCAAGCATGTTGGGGGTGGGGAGGTCTATGACAAAGGTAGCATATGGACATGAAGAGCACAGGGAGGAAAGTCACAGATGGGTATGGAACTTCATGGTTGGAAGAGACTTCCAAATTGATGAGGATCACAGATCGATTTGAATAATTTGTCTTAATATCTCCTTTGTCTTCACCACATTCCACCCAATACCATACTTACTTGTGTATGCCATACTATCGCCCATCTCACTCCCAAAGTATAAGGTCCTTGAAGACAGGGACAATGCTAATTTTTTTTTTGTCTTTGAACCCCCAATCTAGCATACTGACTTGTACATAATAGATACTTAATAGATGTTAAATTCAATTACACCCTTTAATCCCTGTAATAATATTCCTTTTTAGGGACACATATTTATAATTTCATACTGTAGGAATCTAGAGCTCCCTGGAATGAAACTCCCTCTACCAACTTGAATCAGTAGTAATCCTATTACTTAAAATTTTATAGGGTTGCCTGTGACACTGAGTGGCTGAGTTGTCCAAGTCACATGATCAGTAAGTGTCACAGGACTTGAACCTAGGTCTTCCTGATTCTGAGTCCATCTCTTTATCCGTTATGCAATATTCTCTCTCTATTCCCTAGTGCATATAGAAATTCATAAGAACTTCTCAGTGACCAGCACCTACTTCTCAGACCAGGCTATATCTACCACATAAAGCTGTTCACCCCTTTCACCCAACCAAAAAGCCAAGAAGAAATTCCAAGGTGCTGGACATACAAGTGTTCAGGAAAAAAAAAATAAAATCACAGACTAGGCAGCAGAACATATGAGAAACAACTCTTTCTTTAAACAAATGTAGCCCCAAGCTTTAAAAACTACAGATGAACCATAACAAACAAAGCCTTTGGTCGAGATGAATCTGAGAGGTTTCTTTCTCAGAAGTATTGACGTGCATCTTGGCTGAGGATGTTACACTTACCCAAATTTGTAACCTCAGTTTGCTAACAAGAGCTACAGCTCAGAGATTCCTCCAACTTTTCAGCCAGTATTTCTATGCAGGTTTCCACTATGCTCTTTGGATACCATAGGAGACCTGTTTCAGATATCCCAAGGGCAGGAATAGCTGAAAGCCCAGGGAATCAAGATGAACCTCTTAGCCTGGGAATTGAATAAACTTAAGAAAAATTGTCACCTTCCTAAAACAGATTGCGGAAAAATGGCTTGAAATATGGGGCATTATTGTTGTTGCTTCTAAAAGTAACTCGGTCTGTGCTGTTCTTAGAGTCACGATGGCATTCTGGACCACAACCCCAGTCCCCAAACGTAAAAGGTAGTAACTTAGAAGGAATGAATTGTGTTGCTGCTTCTTGCAAAAAAAAAAAAATGCTTGCAAGTTTCTTCAGGCTGCTTACAAATGCAAGGGATTGGATTATCTTTGGTTATAGAACTTTACATAGGCTCAGATTAAGAATTGTAAGCTCCTATAAGCTAGTATAAATGAGAGGTCCTCTTGCTTCAGGAGGGACTAGGAAAGGCCTCCTCAGAAAGATGAGGTTTGTGCCAGAGAAGCCAGGAGTCAGATGGGAGGGCATTCTAGGAATGAGGCACAGCCAGGGCAAACACACAGAGACTGGAGATGAAGAATACTATTAGAGGACTTGCAGGTTGAAAGAGTGTGGAGGAAAGAAAAGTGAAAAAAAAAGAGACTGGATGGTAACACAGGAAGAGCATAGATTGTGAAAGATTTTAAATGCGAAACAGATGATTTTATATCTGAGCTCTATACAGATGACTCCCAGGGCAGCTACGTGGTCAAGTGGATAGAGTACTGGCCATTGAGTCAGGAGGACCAGAGTTCAAATACGATCTCAGATCAGACACTTGGCACTTACTAGCTCTGTGATACTGGGCAAGTCACTTAACCCCATTGCCTAGCAAAAACAAACAGATGATTCCCAGATCTTTATATCCAGGATTAAATATAAGGTGCTCTGTTTGCTACTTCAAGCCCTTAACACCCTGGCTACTTCCAACCTTTCCAGTCTTTTAAAACTGCATTTCCCTCTATGATCTAGGGTCTTTCTCCCAACATTGCCTTCCCTTTAGACTGCATATATCTTGTAGGTGTAAAGTTATTTCCATGTTGTCTCCCCCACCAGAATGTTATCTTTGTATCCACAGTGCTTAGCATGGTTCTTGGCACACAGTAATCACTTACTACCTGCTTGTCGACTGACTAACAGATTCTAGAGGTAGTTAGTTGGCAGTCACTGGAGTTCACTGAGTAGAGAGGTGACATGGTCAGACTTGTATTTTAGGAAAATCACTTTGGCAGCTGAGTGTCAAGGAGGAAACCCCTGAGGCAGGGTAATGAACACAGAGCCTAGTACAATAGTCTAGGATAGGAATGATGAGGGCCTGAATTGGGATGGTGGTAGTGGGAGTGGAAAGAAGGGTATTTAATAAGCTAGGCCCGGTTGCTGCTGAGGATGCTTCTTTCAGACCCCAGACCTTACCCCTCCTCATTTCCTACAGGTATGTCTGCTGGCAGTTTCTCTCCCGTCCCAGGCACATGTGGGATCTTCCTCTAACCTTAATCTATCTCCTCCCTTCCACTTTGTTCTGCCCCAAGATTGCCAGAAGCATACCTTATCATTTCTGGCACATCTGACAATATTTTAGTTAGCATTTAATGATTTTTCATATCATATCCCACTCCCTTATCTGAAGTCCTGGAATGCGTCTCTATACCCTCTATATTATTTCTCCCCTTTGACTATGAGGTTTCTGCAACGTATGTCATGGGAAAGCACCTCTTCATTAATAGAAGCATTTATGTACTGTTTGAAGATTTCTTCCTGAGAAGAAAAAGGATGATTAAATAATTTTTAATTATTGACTTTGATACTAAGGCCCAAATCTATTTGAAGGGAACAAAGAGGCTTCAGTGTGCTAACACTGTCAACCAGAGCTATCTGACTTAGGCCAAACATGCACAAAAAACTTGAATTAGGTCAATTAGAAAGTTCTCTTAAAAAATAACTAGGAAAATGCCTGGGCTTTTCCAGGGCTGAGTTTCTAGTTACACATTTACAACCTTTAGTTCTTTCCCCCCTTATAATGAGATTGTTGTCTTCTTCTAAATTTCTGCTTTATGGAATTTTTAGTGTAATTTAGGGGGAAAAATTTAAGGTGCTGCATTATTTTGTATCTATTGTCTGAAATATCCTCCTCACTCAGTCAGATATCACTTTCATGAGACCTTCCATGATCGCAGAGACTCAGTGTTCAGATGGACCTGGGAAGCCATTCACCATATCTCCAAACTGAACCTGAACTCTCTCAAGAGTATACTCCATATGTAGTCATTTGTCCTTTATGTGAAGACCTCCAGTGGAAATAGGGGACGCAGAGAAATCCACAGCTCCGAAGGCAGCCCATTGATATTTGTCAGCATGATGTTTACAAAGGCTCAAGAAATACACAGTTTTAGTAATTTAATCATTTTATTGATAAGGCCAGCAGGTTCTGACCAGATATCTCTCTTAGACCAAAGATGATCATGGAGGTGGACTCACAATTTATATACCCTTAGAAACAATGAGGGACTGTTTGTGACATCAGCTGCCCTTGGACAAAGAAATTATCTCTACTCAGACCACCATAGCCTTGGGCTATCTAGACACAAGGATCTGTCTCCACCGAAGTTTGAGTAGAACACAATGAGCTTCCCCATCCTAGATTAAATTCCTTGCAAAGTTGGGGGAGGTCTGACCAAAATTGAGGAGAGTCAATGCAATGTCATTATTAGTAATGTCCTTTAAGAAAATGGAACTTTTTAAAATGAGGAATTTAGGAAAAGGGGAGACCTCTGACTCTCCCCAAGAAATTGGTTATTAACAATCATTTCTCCCATTAGAAAGATGTTGCTTATGTTGATCCAAAATTTATATCTTCGCAATATAATACATGCCATTGCTCTGTTCTGCTAGTGATATTGATGACTTATGGAGAAGTGGTAAAATCATTGGAAGTTTGGGGGAGCATGCCTTCCCAATGGGCAGGAAGACACATGATGGGACCAGGGAGGTATGAAACCTTTGTGCTAGTGTAGAGGTCTGCTTGTGGGATGAATTGATGGTTTCCATTGGATCGAGACTTGCTAATTATCATGGAAGTGTCTACAGGTGACAGCTACTATTGCAATGGGATTAGAGGCTTCCAGTAGGTAATCTGGAGTAGCTCACTGGTTGCTACTGGGCTGTGGCAGGCAGAGAATGTATTGGCCAATGACTGGGCCTATTCTAAAATTGGTAGCTATTGAGAATCCTCTCAGTGGTTGGGCAAGATGAGGATTGTTTTCTTTCCCCACTCTTCCCCTGGTTTCCTCTAGTATAATCTATGACATGGAGCTCAGATTCCAGACATGATCTGTGTAGGTAGTTCCAGAATTTTCCTCTCTCTTTTCCTCCCTTTACTGAAGAAAGAGGAAAGTTAGAGGAGATTTTGGAGAGATACCTCCACATAAGAATATAATGTTTTTCCCTTACATTTTTACTATACTCAATAAACTGTGTAGACACAATATGTTGAGCATCCATATGGGGATCATGACCATTGAGAGAAGAATTCAGATCCGAAGTGTGCCCACAAGAACTATGGATGGTATGTATGTTTTTAAGATTTTGAGCAAAATTCCATATCATTCCTTTGCTAAATTTGCTAAGTGGACTCTGAGTCCAACTAGAATGGGTTTGAACTGCATAATGGTGTCATTAGACACTTAATATCATGACAGAGGAGGAGCAGTTTAAGCATTTATAAGCTGAGCACTTTGTGGTGACCAGAGGGATTCTGTAATCACTGGGAGCTTATCCGAACTATTTGCCAAAGAAGAACTGGGGTATCTAATGGGTTCAAGGAGAATGCTAACTGGTGACAACTCAGTTATTGTGTTCCCTAGGTGGCATAGTAGATACAATGCTGGACCTGGAGTCAGGAAAACTCATCTTCTTGAGTTCAAATCTAGCCTCAGACACTTACTAGCTATTTATCTCTGGGCAAGTCGTTTAACCCTGTTTGCCTAAGTTTCCTCATCTGTCAAATAAGCTGAAGAAGGAAAAGGCAAACCACTCTAGTATCTTTGCCAAGAAAACTCCAAATGAGGTCATGAAGAGTCAGACATGACTGAAATGACAGGCACTGCATTAAGCACTGGAGGTACAAATATGGAAAAGAAAGACAGTCTCTGCCCTCAAGAAGTTTACAATCTAATGGGGGAAGAAAAACCACCAAGGAAAGTGATGGGTGATGAGGGCGGGGTAGGAAGAGAAGTCGTCCTGAGATAGAGAATAGGCAATTAATGCCAATTTAATCTGTTACTAGAAGTGTAACATTCTGAAAGAGGGAAGAAGAATTGGACTTGGAGTCAAGAGAGACCTAGACCCAAATCCTATCTTAGATATTAACTAACTGTCTAATCATGGATAAATTATTGCACGCCTCTGAGTCTCAGCTTACTCATATGCTTCTGGACTCAGCCACTATTTGCTAGCTAGAAAGTAAGCTCTGCTGGTTCAGAGTGACAGTCCTGTTTGCTCTCCTTTGGTGTAGGATTCTTGCCCTGGTTATTCCTCTATAGGTTTCAGGTTGAGCCAGAACCTGGTATTGAGACTCTGTCCCATTCCAGGGTATGAGAAACATGGGTCCTTCTTGTTGTCAACAAGAGAACTTGTAAAATTCTCCTACTGTTTTCTACCATATATCTGTATGAGTTAACATTTTCATTTTATTCTTATTTTAAATCAAAATATAGAAATAGGTGTGATGCAGAACAAGATTAAAACTGTGTATGTCTAGTTTCAAGCCAAATATTGCAAATCTCTGCTTAGATTTTTTTAAAAAATCCAAAATAAAAATTCTTTATATATATGTGATTATTCTAGTATGTTAAATATTTTCTAAGTTATAACTTATCTAATTAAAAATGTTACTTATGTCCAACAAAATTTGTAAAATAAAGAAATGTAATATGAAGCAGGTAAGAATAAACATATAAGGTCTTGCTGGATTAATTTTTAAAATTCTTACAGAATATCCCACACAAAATATTCAAAATTATTTTGTAATTATTTTTATAATTTTATATTTAGAGTTTTCACAATTTTAGATAGAATAAAATTTTATATTTTACCATTATATAATGTAACAGTTATCATTGTACAAAGCACTTAATGAATAAATGTAAAAAAAGAGTATTATGTGTATTGTATTAAGTTACCCTGGAGAATTTTTTGTTGTTGTTGTCAAAAGGAGTTTGTGGAACAAAAAATACTGGGAATCTCTGTAGGCTATGAGTCCTAAAAACTAGAATTTTTCAAGCAACCAAGATCATCCCATCATTAGTACCTAGATGGTATCCTATAAAACTTGAGAGGAGCTGTTGCTGAAACAAAACAAAACAAAACAAAATAAAATGAAACAAAACAAGATAGCCACCACTTCTTCCTTGAGCATCCTTAGGAAACTTAAGCTTCCTCCTATGAAACATATGACTTAGAAAGGACTGGAGAAAAGAGCCAATTTGCTGTCATTGAGAACAAGTCTTTGTTTTGCCCTTTTGATATGTAGAATGTGGAAAGTCCCATAGACTACAAAAATGACACTAGAAAAATAAGAGAAGTCATCAAAATCTAGAGATCCTGGCCAACAACTTTTACTGAGTGTCAGCTGTGTGAAGGTCTGTGTCCTAAATCCTAGTATAGTCCTGGGCCAGGGGAACAAGGGAAGGCACAGAGGGACAAAGTGGGGACAAAACAAATGAGAAGTGATACAGAATCAGGAATGTTCATTTCCTTCCATCCATAGCCCTGAAACTCTCCCCTGGTGGGGAAACTAAGATCTTTGAGCTTCCTGTGATATGTTTGTTCTTCTTATATCAAAATGCCTTTCAGTTCCCTGGAGTAAATTATTAACACATTCCATAGAAGATGTGAGGGTGGAGACCTGGCCTTGGAGAAAAATAATAACTATAAAAAAGGAGCTGGCCAAAGAGTGAACTTTAAAAAAAGTCTAACAGAAAGTCCCATCACTTAAAACGATAGTGACTGGCCTGGTGCCAAGGTCCTTATGCCCAGCAAAGTATGGTTGGCTGGTTGTTTGTCTAGAAGCTGAAGTTTTCATGCCCTGGAATTTTCCATTTGAAAGCCCAGTGGTGTGGGAGGTAGGGGAACTTTGCAGGTTCAATAAGTCAAGGCAAATGGAACCCTTTTGGCTGAGTGAGCAGCGGGCTCTCTATCTCAGGCAGTAAATCCTAGCCTTTCCAGATGAGGGAGAGGAGAACCCAATCTCCAATACTCGCAACTAAACCAAAATATATAGCATAATGTCTCTGCTAATGGATGACTCCCCAGGGCAAATGTCTTAAAGGGATCATTTCTGAAAAGCAAGCAAACCATATTTCTAGAGTGATTTAAGGGAAAACATTTTATTTTCATCTGGCCATAATGGGATGAATCTAGCTGGTCTGTCTGTATTTAATGGAGCTCCTACTACAAAAAAGAAAACAAAGAATTATTTATAGCTGTGGAGAATGAAGTCTCAGTTTTCAAACTTTGTTTTTGTTTGCTGTGTTTTGTGTTTCTAAGGAACGGTGAATACATGTTGCCACACATATCATTTGAAGTTATTGTTACAAAACCAGGAGTGCTTGAACAGATCATTTCCTGTTTGTTATTTATGATTCCTTTCAAGTTTCTCCTTTTGAGGATGAGGAAGGTGTGGATAGAGTACCAAAACTGAGAATCCAAGTGGTACATCTTAGCCAAGAGGAAGTTTCTTGGACCCTTGTATGGTGACAGAAAAAATCCAACAGCAACTCTGTTTTCATGATTTGGCTCCAATGGGATTTCCATTTTTCTCTTCTGCTCCATCTGGAGCCAATAACTTGCCTCTACAGTTGTAACTAGCCTTTCAAAAGATGGAGAGGGTAAGTTATGGTAGACAAGAGAGATTGAGCCAGTTAGAAAATAATGATCAGAAAGTAAACTGAATGGTCAGAAAGTATTGAATATTGGAATTCATAGCAATATTTTGAAAGACTTAAGAATGTTGCTCAACTCAATGATCAATCATGGCTCTAAAGGGTCATTGATGAAGAACGTTGTCTACCTACTGACTGAGCAGTTAATGGACTAAAATGCAGAATGAGACACACATTTTTGGAAATAGCCAATATGGAAATTTGTTTTGCTTGATTATGCTTACGTATTACAAGGGTTTTTTTTCACCTTTTTTCCCATTGGTAGGGGAGTGGGAGATAAAATAAATGCTTGATCATTGAAAAAATTTATTAACAATTTTGACATAAAGGGTAATATCATAAGCAAATTAGGAGAGCATGGAATAGTTTACCTGTCAGATGTATGGAGAAGTGAAGAATTTAAGACCAAACAAGAAATAGAAAGGATTACAAAATGTCAAATGGATAATTTTGATTATATTAAATTCAAAAGGTTTTGCAGAAACAAAACCAATGCAACCAAAATTAGAATGAAGGCAGAAAACTGAAAAATATTTTTACAGCAAGTATCTCTGATAAAGGCCTCATTTCTCAAATACATACAGGACTGAGTCAAATGTATAAGAAGTCATTCCCCAGTTGATAAATGGTCAAAGGATATGAACAGGCAATTTTCAGAAGAAGAAATCAAAGCTATTGATAGTCATATGAAAAAATACTCTAAATCACTATTGATTAGTGAAATACAAATTAAAACAACTCTGAGGTACCACCTTACACCTATCAAATTGGCTATATGATAGAAATGGAAAATAATAAATGTTGGAGGGGATGGAGAAAACTGGTTCACTAATGCATTGTTGGTGGAACTGTGAACTGATCCAGTCATCCTGGAGAACAATTTGGAGCTATGCCCAAAGGGCTATCAAATTGTGCATACCCTTTGATCCAGCAACACCACTACCAAGTCTGTATCCCAAAGAGATAAAAAAGGGGAAATGACCTATTTGTACAAAAACATTTGTAGTAGCTCTTTTTGTGGTGGCTAAGAATTGGAATTGAGGAGATGTCCATCAACTAGGAAATGGCTGAACAAGTAGTGGTATATGATTGTAATGGAATATTATTGTGCTATAAGAAATTACAAGCAGGATGATTTCAGAAAAACCTGGAAAAATTTACTTGAACTGATGCAGAGTAAAGTTAGCAGAACCAGGGGAACATTGTATACAGTAACAGCAATATTGTATGATGAACAACTGTGAATGACTTAGCTATTCTCAGTAATACAATGATCCAAGACAATTTCAAATGACTCTTGATGAAAAAAAAATGCTATCTGCCTCCAGAGAAAGAAATGTTGGCATCTGAATACAGACTGAAACATACTATTTTTTTTACTTTTTTCCTTCTTTCAGGTTTTTTTTTTTGGTTCGAGTTTTCTTACACAAAATTACTAATATGGAAATATGTTTTACATGATTGCATATGTATAACCTATATCAGATTAATTACCATCTCAGAGAAGAGTGAGGGAAGGAAGGGAAGGATAAATAAAATAAATAAAACCTATTCATTTCTCCCTATCGAGGAATAACCCTTACCTTTCTGAGAAACTTCCCTTGGGAGTATCTATAGAAAAAAGCACATTACTCACTGATTCACTCAAATGACCACCACTCTTCTTCAGACTCTTATCACCTCTCACATCTACTGTTGTAATAACTTTCTAATTGTTCTCTCTACTTTTAGTCCTACTTCATTGCAATTCATCCTCTAGCCACCAAAGTGATTTTCCTAAAGTGCATATCTGAAAATATCACTAACCTACACATTAAAGTCCAGTGGTTTCCTATTATCTCTAGGCTCAAAGCTACACTCCTATTTGGTACTTGAAGCTCTTCACAACCTAGCCCATCCTTCCTTTCCAGCTTCATTACACATTATTCCCTTCACAGCTGGTGGCACAATGGATAGAGTGCTGGGTCTGGAATCAGGAAGACCTGAGTTCAGTTCTGGCTTTTGAGTAAGTCACTTAACTCTTGTCTGCCTCAGTTTCCTCAACTGTAAAATGAGGATACCACCTACCTTTCGGGATTGCTGTAGGGAGTAAATATTATTTTGTAAAGGGCTTAGCACAGTGCCTGGCACATAGTAGTGCTTAATGAATACTTGTTTCCGGTTTCTTTCTTCCCTCCCGTCTTTCCTTCCATTTACTGCACTGTATTGCCAGACTGACTTTCTTGCTGCCTGCCACCCACTACACTCCCTCTCCCCTCTTTGTGCCTTGCATCTTGCCTATAATGCACACCGTCTTCCCCTCTGCTTCTTGCAGTACTTGGTTTTCTTAAACTCAGCTCAAGTGCCATCTTCTGCATGAGGCCTTTCTGGATTCCTTTAGTTGCTAACATCTTTTCCCCAAGGTTAGCTTTATCTGTTTTACATGTGTTTTTATAAGCCTACCTGTTTGCATGTTGTCTTCCTTGTTAGAATGTAAGTGCCTTAAGACCAGAGTAGGTTTCTTTTTTACCTTTGAATTCCCTGTGCCTAGAACAAAGGACACAGTCAGTGCCTGTTACATGCTTGTTAATTGATTGAGGGAAAGCAATGCATTTCAAAATAATAATACTTGACAGTAAACTGTAATCAAATTGAGTTTCACTAAATACATGAGGTGGGAAATAGAAATTTACTTTTTGGGAAGGAAGGGGAAAGAAGGAAGGAATGAAAGAAGGAACAAAATAAGGAAGGACAGAAGAAATAAATGAGGGAGGGAGTGAAGGAAGGAAAGAAGGAGGAAAGGAGAGAGAGAGGGAAAGAAGGAAAAAGGAGGAAAGGAGAGAGGGAGGGAAGGAAGAAAAGAAGAAAAAAGGAATGAAGGGAAGGAGGAAGGAAGGAAAGAAAAAAAATTTTCACTGGAGGTATATACTCAGATGGAGACCATCAGTAATATGCTGGAGGGCATTAAAAGGACACATAAAATGTATTTACTGTGACTTTTCTGCCCCATATTGAAAATCAATCATTTATTTTTAACTTGTCCATATAACAGTAGAGTGATTTACTTTAAATGATTTATTTTAGATGCTAGGTAGAGTTATTTTTTGAAAATTACCTTGGAAAGTTCACCCTCAAATTCTAGGCTCACAACAATTTCAAAACCACCCTATCACTTGTGGTCAAACTTTAAGGCATAGAGAGATTCATCTATTTCAAGCACATTTCTAGTGATATTTCCATCAGTAAGTGCTATAAGGCACAAGAGAAAACGATATTTTTCAAGCAATATTTTTGTCACCATCAGAAGGAAATACTACATAAAAAGAATACTTTCCAAAGACCAGAAACTGGATACATATGTTACATTAGCTCATGTAATAGTCATGTATGTGAGGACTTATGGACTTTTCTTCATGAACTACATCTCCCAGAAAATTTTAGGCCAAAAAATTTATGAGTCCTGAAGGTGATTTCTCAGCCACTTGGGCAAGAAATACAACTATCATTGGATGGACTGACTTTAAAAGTGAAGGTGAGAAGAAGATTGAGATGCAGACTCTTGACGGCTTCAGTAAAAAATGTGTTTCTCTCTGCTTTGGTCAGTAACTGTGGGCAGAAAAGCTTTCCACTCCACTAGTAGCAATAGGCAGCAGGTGTGAGCAGCAAGAAGGGGAGCCAGACCTTGGAATACACCAATGGGTCAAAGGATTTCCTGCCCAGCCAAGCTGAGGAATGAACAATTCAGAGGGCTAATGAGATAGCTGGAAAGGTTTCTGTAGCCTTTTAAGCCAAAGGGATGAATTACAGTCTCTATCTGGTGTAGACAGTTGAGATTCAACTTTCTTCACCAGCCCGTCCCTGAATAGAGTCAGGAACTTTGAGTAAAACATCTAAATTTTTGTTTCTTTAACTTTGCAGTGGGAGATGATGGGCTTAAGGTTCCATCGGGGTGGGGAGTGAAATCGTTGCCACTTCAGAAATATGCATATCGTTCAGTTGCATTTTGTTGCCAATTTGTCAAACTCAGTTAAACTGCTTACTAACATAATATTCTTTTGTACAGAGACTTTTAATTGACAAGGCATACTGAGATGGGAAGGAATGGATATGCTAAGTGTGTGTGTGGACTGATCCAGAGGTTCAGTAAGTTATACCCCTGGAAAAGGATTCAGAAGGGGTAACAGCAATGTGACCATGGTATTGGATTGATTGGCGTCATCTCTATCCATGGTGCTGATTGTTCACATAGGCCCACATAGTATCTATTAACACCCGAAGCAAATAGCATTCATTTCCTAGATTATAAATTGTGCCCAGTACTTCTAATTATTAGGTGGCAATGAAAATAGGAGTCCAAAGCTGAAGACTGTTGAGCATACTGGGGGCCCTAGTCCTAATGACTATGTGTATACCAATCCCATTGAAACATGCTATGAATAGGAGAAGATGAATCATGCTAAATTTCATTTTTTCCTGAAGGATTTTATTCATTTTAATTTCAAATACGCATTTTGGTTAATATACTTTTTCTTTAAAAAAAAATCTGGTGTCTCACCAAAAAAAGGAAACAATGGATAGGCTGGGAATCTCATCCACAAGCAACTTTTGTATTGTTTCTGCATTCATGCTGCAGCTGTTCTACTAGCATAGTGATGCCAGTGCTGGGTGTGGGTGTATTCTTTCTTGTCACTGATTGTGATAATGGCTCTGTTTTTAAACACTTTGGACTTTGTCATCTCCTAGTGTATTATCTTTCTTAAATCTGCTATTTTGGGTGACCTTCAACCAAAACCAGACCCTCCTCTTCTGAACAATTGCCTTACAGCTCATGTTGAAATTTAAAATTTCAGCTGTAGGCATAGAGAAAAATGCTTTAGAAAGCTAATTTTCTCCCCTTGTAACTCCTTTCAGTCATCCTGCAAGACCTCATACTCATCTTTTCTTGCTTCCTGGGCAGGACTGCTTTGGACCAATGGATCTCCAACTAAAAGCAATCTCAAAAATTGTTCACTTCCAGGTATTAAGTGTCTTGTTTATATGAGAAGAATGCCATATTTTCCAGCCTCTTGAAATGAAATCTTGAAATCATTTCATTTCACCATTATATTTTTCAACAAACAGATTACTCAGCTACGGGGAGGTAAATTCAATTCATCAGTAAGAAATCATTTTTTTTCAAGTTAAGTTACATTTTTACCCTATGTGAGTTCTCAAGATAATCTTTAGTCAGAGTAATCAATTTAGCAAATGTTAACTGCCTACTAATTTGCAAATGCGGTACTGGGTGCTGGGGATACAAAGAAAAAAATAAACCAAACAGTCCTTGCCCTCAGGGAGTTTACATTTTACTGGAATGACACCACCATGAGCACAGATGAATAAATTCAAGATAAATTAGAGAAGAAAACAAGCACTAACTATTGTTTAACAATAAATAATAATGTTAAAAAAGGAAAGGTTTCATACAAGAGGTGGCATAGGAGATTAATCATGAAAAAAGATAAAGAATCCATGGGATCATAATTCCAGAGCTAGGCCATTGTGTTTAACTCCCTCATTTCCCAGATGAAGAAAGACTAGAGAGGTTAAGTGACTGGCCCATAGATAATGAGTAGCAGAGGCAAGATTTGAACCCAAAGCCATTACTACCCTTTTCCTTCCTATGTTCTGACCCATTCTCCCTATTGTTAGATCTTTTTAGGAATCTTGAATAATTTTGATGCATGTAAAGAATTTGGACCTGTGGAATTGAAGATGGAGTAAATTATACATGGTAGAGCTAGATTAACTAGTTAACTATGCATTCACAAATAGGCACAGATACATGAACATCTCAACAAAAGGGCCATTTGTTCCAGGGACCAAGGCTCCATTTTTGAGCTAACAAATTTCACTTTAATGGAACAAGAGAAGCTCTCCTTTTTTTGTTTTAAATTAATTTGAACATTATCCATGTATAATATCTTGTTATTTTTAGTGTCCCTTTATATATTAAAATTTAGCTATTGTAGGGTGCCCCTTATGACTATTGTACCATCTATTTTTAATCTTTCCCTGCTAAAAAAGGATTGATGCTGGACTGCTGCATTTCCTTCTCTATTCCACTTATCTTCAAAAGATTAAAGCTGAACTAATGCAGCAACCCAATGAGAATTCTTGACCTTGACATTCAATGTTATTAACTAGTTCTGGGTCCTTTTCTCATATTGGAACAGGATTGTAGCTCATAGATTTAGAGTTGGGATAGAATTTAGAGAACCCCAGGGTTCTGAAAAGAATTCCTCAAATGTCTAAACTCTTGGAAGAGAAGAAAAGTGAAAAAAGAGTGGGGATCAGTAAATCCAGAGAAGAAGAGCCTGGAGAACAATTCTAAGGTCACAGAATCTCAGCATAGAGATTCTACTAGTCCAACTTTTGTTGTTGCTATTACTGTTGTTCAGTCATTTCAGTTGTGTACAACTCTTCATGACCCCATTTGGGGTTTTCTTGGCAAAGACACTGGAGTGGTTTGCCATTTCCATTTTACAGATGAGCAAACTGAGGCAATAAGGTTAGGTAACTTGCCCAGTGCACAGCTAGTAACTGCCTAAGGCCAGATTTGAGCTCAGGAAGGTGAGTGTCCCTGACTCTAGGCTCAGTGCTCTATCCGCTGTGCCACTTAGTACAACCTTTACCTCACCTAAAATTCCATATAAAATGATAATTGGAAATCCAGCAGAAGCTTGAAGACTTCTAGTGACTGAGGATTGCTGTTGCCTGAGATAACTCATTCCACTTTAGAATAGCTACCTGTAATAAAGTTATCCCTCATATGGAGCCTAAATCTCCCCTTCTGCAATTTCTAACCAATGGCCCCAATTCTACCCTCTTGTAGAACAAATTTAATCTCTCTTCCATATCAATGCCCTTCAAATACTTGAAGACAGTATCTTGACCTTTCTTAAAATTCTCATCTCTAGGCAAAACATTCCTTCTTCCTTCAACTGATTCTTTTTCCTTCCACTGATTCCTGTTCCTTTAAATGGTGGATGATCTGGTCTCCATTCTTTTCAGCATCCTGATAATCCTCTTCTTGACATGGTTCAGGTAATCTATTTCCTTCTTAAAGTGTGGCACCCAGAATAGAACAAAATAGGCCAGATACAGCCTGACCCGGTTAAAGTACAGTGGGACCATCATCTCTATCATTCTGTACACACTTTTCTGAAAGCAGCCTAGGATAGTATTAATTCCTTTGACTATCATTTCACACTGATGACTCACAGTGTGCTTTCAGTGAGTCAACCAAACAGTCAATCAATCCACAAGTCTTTATAAAGGCTTATCTACTACATGCTGGGCACTAAGGTAGGTGCTGAAAACGCAAAAACAAAAATGAAGACCTTCTCTGCCCTCAGCAAACTTACAAGTGTAGCTGGGGGAGACAACATGTGCATGTATAAGTTTATGGAAAATATGCACAAAATGAATACAAAGAGTTGGGGGCGGGGAGACAAGAACAACTAGGGTGGGAATCCAAAATGGTCTCACATAGAAGGTGATGCTTAAATTAAGTCTTGAAGGGAACTAGATGTTCTGAGAGCTAAAGGTAAGAAAGGAATCCATTCTAAGCATGGAAGATGTCCAGTGCAAAATCATGAAAACAGTAGATTTTTCTCTCCACTGAAACTGTTGTCTAGTCATCTCTCTCCCATCCTATACTTTTGAAGTTCACTTTTTTGAACTTAAGTTTAGAACTTCACGTTATTCCTATTAACTATTTTCTTATTTGGTGTAGCACGTCATTATATCCTGCCGAGGTTGTTTTAGCTCTTGACTCTATTATGCAGTGCATTAGCTATCCTTCCTTATAGATCGGGCAAGTATATCTTCTTTCATTTCATTCAAATGATCAATTAAAAAATGATGATTCTTAGTTTTAATTAACTGCAACTATTTTATTTTACCTCTCACAAAGTGGGAGTGATCTGCAAATGTTTGCAAAGTAAAAAGAAAATGCATCAATAAAATTTAAAGTTAAAAAAAGAATTTGAATTGACCGTAAAGAATGCTTCAATATAATTTAGATTAGAGAGCAAGTTTTGGATTATTAACAGTTATGCCACAGAATTGAAGAATGTTAGATATGGAATCTTCAGAAGCCAACACTTTATACTGTACCTGAAAAAGAAGTCTATCCACACAACATCTCAAGAGAATTTTTATTTCCCCCATTTCACTTTCAATGAAGGCAAACTCAGAGAGCCCTAAGGAGGTTTGAACACTGATTGCTAGATTTCAAGTCTAGAATGCTAACTATTGCTCCATGAAACTATTTCAAATGCAAATCTTCCAACATGTTCATTAACTTTGTAGTATTTCCATTTCCCACTGTTTTATACTTTTCAATCAATAAATAAACATTTACTAAGAGCTAAAAAAAAAATTCTGAACATCACAGAATCCAGGGCAGATCCTTGATTCACTTTCTATCAAGTTGATACTGACCCATTAATGAGTCAAGTCACTCACCCACTTCTGAGTCAGCCTAAATATATTATCCTCTAATTCACCCCTCACCATCTTTCCCACAAGGATAACATATAATTTCACAAATATTTCATTTAATCAATGTAATTCAGCTGACAAAAGGAATATTGTCAGATACTCTACTGAAGTCTAAGCTCTGACTACAGACTTCCCCTAATTTTCCAGTCTAATTACTCTGTCAAAAAAAAAAAAGGAAATTAGGTAGGTCTGATATGCCCTGTTCTTGATGAAGCCACAGTAGTGCTCAATGATTTCTATTTCCTTTTCTAAATAGTTCTAAGCCATACCTTTGATAATATATTCTAGAAATTTTCCAGGAATACAAGTCATGTTTGCTGCCCACCTTTTCTGTTTCTGTCTCTCTCTATTTCTGTCTTTGTCTCTGTCTCTCTCTGTCTCTCTTTGTCTCTCTGTCTCTCTATTTCTCTCTCTCTCTCTCTCTCTCTCTCTCTCTCTCTCTCTCTCTCTCTCTCTCTCTCTCCTTTGCTTCAAGTGATTTTGCAGCTTATACTGCTGTCCTATTATTAGGAGAAATAGCTTTTCCTGACATTTTGAAGGTGTCATGTGCTTCAGAGATGTTCTAATCAGAGACTTCAGTCTACCTCTGTAAGGTGGATAAGCCTTATTTTACTTTGCTAAACTTTGAATTTCAAGTGTAGAGTATGATGAAGAATCATATACAGTTTATGTAATAAGTTTTATATTTTTTGTAAGTGAATGGTAATGGGAAGAAGTGTGGTGTGATGGAAAAAAGATTGGATTTGGAGTCATTATATCTAGCACCAACATTTACTAATTGTATGATCTGACTTTGGGTAAGTACTTAACTTCTCTGGGTCTCAGTTTCCTCATCTGTAAAATGAGAGGGGTTGTATTAGATAGATCACCTCTAGCATCCCTTCCATCTCTAAATCTATGATTCTACCCCTCTTCTGTCTTTGGAAAAAAAGAGGACATTTGCCCTTTTTCAGTCCTTTGGCTCCCCTCCCCTCCCCAAAGCATTTTAGCAATTATACTTGCCTTTCTTGATTCCAATACCTGTTTGGGTTTGTAGTGACTTGAACTTGTTGAGGGCAACTAACATCTGTCTTACCATCTCATCACTTACCTTGGATTTTTAACTATTTGAAGGCTGGCACTCCAGATGATGATAACCAGCCATTCTAAATCCTGACAGAAAATGAAAATGAGAACCTTGGCTTGGATGATACAAAGGATATAAAGGATACAAGGCTACAAAAGAAATATACCACCTATGAATATACCTATTCAGTTAGTGAACTCAAGTCAGCATTAGAATGTGTTGCTGAGAGAAAGTATTGTTGAACATCATATCTGCCCCATACTGAGATATTTCCACATTGGCCATGGTTAAAGGATTTCTATATACCTGTACATAAATTCAGAATCTCATAAGGCTAAAATAACTTTTATAGTATCATGCTGAGGTGTACCTCCACCTTCTTATAGGAGCATTTTTCTTAGGACCTCCAGTGACGGATGTTCAACAATATGGCTTTTGGTAGACCAGAGGTAGGCTAAGTTTCCAAATATGACAATTTTTTGGGGGGGGAATCCTCAGAGACTCAGTTGCTCTCTTGCCTCTTCTTGAGGTCAAAGACTCTTGGATTTGGAGGCAGAATACTTGGGTTCAACTCTTAGCTCTAACACTAATTACTTGTATAATTTTGGAGAAATCACTTCACTTGTCTGGCCATTACTTTCCTCATCTGTGAAATAAAGAGGTTGGATTAGAGAGGCTTGAAGTCAAGCCCTTTCCAGGTATAGATCTCTGGCTTAATGATCAAATAACTCGAAAGAAGAACCAAATTAGGAGTTCATGCAGCAACTATTTCAGTCTGATGGACCAACAGAGCTCACTCTCACCAATTTTCAAAGACTTCACTGGTGTCCTCTCAGATAACATTGTTTCTGTTTTCCCTCACTCAAATTCTCTTCCAGAATTCTATAGCTTCCTGATGAATTCTTCAAAGGGTGCAGCTTGACATGTCCTGCTATGTGTTTTATATATATTAAGTATAGTATAAATGCTTATTAGCAAAAACAAGGAACATCAGCCCAGTGATTTGGTTTACATCAGCCTTAGAGAGTATATTGGCATTTCATACTCATGGACACTGCCCATGTTGCGTGCTATAAATAGGAAGAGGATTCTTGCAAATAAAACTTTTCCAGACATATGCTTTGCTTATTCTGAACTTACAAAAAATGCAATAGTCTCTGGAACTATGATTTTTCAAGTAGAATTCCAAATAATAACATTCTCTAGCAGGGAAAAGACAGAATGAAGATTATATTGAGTTAAACTCGTAATGCATTTTCTCTAACGTTTTGTGTCAGATAACCAATGAATCAATCGATATACACTTATTATAAAGTGCCTACTATGTATCAGGTACTTGTTGGAGAACATGGTTTTCTTTCCAAGTTAACTCACAAGATTAAGGAACTGCCTCCAAATATCCCTATTCTGATGAATGAAAAGTCCAGGAGACAATTTCTGGGTAATTAATAACCAATTTATTAATTATGGCTAACAAATAATCAATAAAATGAAGTCAGTGGCCCTCTTGGAAGCCAAAGATGCCCTTTAGAGGACATCTAATGCTTAAATACCCCTGGAAGAGTGGGTGTTCCCAGTAGACATAAATCAACTCTGACTAGTTAACAAATAATGAAAAAATGAATATTATAACAAGAGGTGAGTTTATTCTAATGAGGAGCTGGAGGATCTGACTCTGATGATGTCACTTTTGGACAAAGACACTCATCACATCACCACACCCAGATTATTCCACTTCAATCAATCTATATAAGAGGATCTATCCTGCATCCAGACCACTTATTTATTGAACAATGCAATGGAATTCACTTAGATTAGATCCTCTTTACCCTTTAATCAGACATAAACTTTCCCAATTGGGTAGGGTCCCATCCAAGATTGAGGAGAATGTTAACCCAATCTCATCATCAGCCCTGTCCTTCAGAGACAAGTGACCTAGTCTTCATATGAGGAAATAGAAAAGGAAAACAATCTGAATTCTCCCTGATATTAATTGGTTATTAGTGATCATTTCTCTCACTATATCAATTATTCATGAAGGGAGAAGATTCCCTAGGGGCCAAAAGAACACAATGTAATCCTTACAGAACAAGGGCCCTTAACCCAGAGTTCATGGATAGATTTAAGGGAATCTGTGAATTTGGATGGGAAAAAATATATCTTTATTTTCACTAAACTCTAATTGAAATTTAGCATTTACTTTCATTAGGAATGTAGGCAAGAAGCCACAGTAGTATTAAGATTCATTAAGCTACATTGCCAAAAGGGTCTGTAATGCAAAAAAGATTAAGAACCTTTATTAGAGTATCAGAACATAACTGTAAGAACTCTGGACTCAGATTCAAGTTTAGGAAAGTCACTTAGGGGAGTAAAAAATGGGGAAAAAACAAAACAAAGATATAGAATTTAAGAGGAAGAGGTGCCTATCAGCTACAAAATGGCTAAATAAATTGGATGGATATGGATGGTGATATGGAAATGTTATGGAATGTTATTGCATCATAAGAAATGATGAAACAGAAAATTTTGGAGAGTTTTGGATATTATGAACCAATGCAGAGTGGAATGAGCAGAACCAGCAGAGGAATTTATACAAGGATAACAATATTGTAAAAATATCAACTTTGAAAGACTTTTGAATTCTGATCAATGTAATGACTAGTCATGTCTCTGGATTACCTGTGATGAAGCATGTTACTTACCTCCTGACAGAGAGAGGATGGTCTCAAGGTGAGATAAAGACATATTTTTGTACTTAGCTACCGGATTCGTTTTTTGTTTGTATGCATATTTTTGAGAAAACATTTAATTGGGCACCGGAGGGTTGAAGGAAGGGTAGTTAGAAGTAGTGATGCCAAAAAAAAAAGAGGACCATTGAAACATTTTGAAAAAGTGCGCAGGAAGAAAAAGAAGTTCAGAAAGAAAAACAAATAAGCAGAACATTTTTGAAAGTAAAATAAAGTATTATTGCATATTTTTTATTAAAAAAGTAACTGGTATGAAATGGAGACTCATAGTTGTATATACAGTTTTCTCTTTGTGTTCTATTGTGCGTATGGAAATGTTCTTTTTTGGTACTTAGGTTCAGAATAAAAAGAATACAATGTTTTTTAAAGAGAAAAAAGATATGGGAAGGATTAAGCTTAAAGTAAAGCTGAAAAGGAAACTCAGACTGAAATGGGCAGCTGGTTATATCATATATCATATCAGATCATATCATATATCACATCATGTCATGTCATACCATGTCATATCCTATCCTATCATATCATATCATATCATATCATATCATATCGTATCATGTTACATTATGTCTATGAAGTTATTGAAGGGGGTCCTTCTTTGTTACAGGTGGGACTAAATCTCCCCTGAGGTTTCCTCCAACTTTAGACTTCATCATACCTCTGTGCTAGGTAATTCTCCCTCCGCTCCACCCTATTAATCTTCCCTTTCCAGCTTCTTTTTGTGTGTTGTTTTTTCCCATTTGATTGTAAGCTCCTTGAGGGCAGGGACACTCTTTCACTTTTCCCATTTATACCCCCAGTGCTTAGCAAGATGTCTGGCACACTGCAGGCACTTAAAAAAATGTTTATTGACTAATTGATTGATTGATCCAGTGTTTTTACAACTCTAATATCCAAGCTGCCTACTTCAGAATATAGTTTGGCATGGGAATCTTTCTAATGTCTTTACTGAGGAAGTCATACTATTCCTCAATCATAGTCTTCTACTAACAGACTAGAAATATGCTCCTGCAAAGTAGAATCCATTCACTCCTTATACTTTTTTTTTTTGGCCCTGGAAAGATCAAATCATCCTACCTGCTTCTCAAGCTTCTTTCATACCTTTCATACCTATTCTAGATTTGGATTATGTGCAAGGAATAATTTTGAGATCTTTGATCTCACTTAAGCAATCTTTCTGCTTTATTTTTAAAGTTGCTCAGAATCCATGTTCCTGGGGACTCATGTTCCTAGGGAATTCCAATGCAATGTTTTTACAAACAGAAGTAGCTATTTAAAAAAAAAGTTCCTTTCCATTTTAGCCCTTTGTTCTTATTGGAGAGGTGAGGAACTACAGGTATGAAGTGTTGCATTGGCTTTTAGATAGGGTCACTGTGTCTATTAATTTTGCTTAGCTGCCTTTCTTTGTTATACGAGAAGAATTCAAGTAGGGGTAATTCTGTGAAATCCAATGAAATGAAATAAACTGATCTTGCATCTGGAGATGTTGTTCATTCATCTTTTTGAAGAGGACCAATAACATCATGGAGTGATGTCTTGACTTGTACGTGAATTGGACTTAAGTGAGGCAGAGCAGCACAAAGTTCAGTTACAAAGAGGCAGGTTTAGGCTTGACATAAGGAAAAAACTTCCGAACAATTAAAGTCATTGGGGTAACAACTATAGCCTTAGGTTCTCAACCTCCTTGCCCAGAAGGCTGTAGCATGTGTATTGGCAACACCCTGGTAAACCTTCTTGACAGATGGGCTAAATCAGGTTGAGCATAATCGACAGGCCCCAAACCCGTTGGTGAGTTATGGGGCTGTCTACCCCAAGCATGTGAAGACTTTCCCTGGTGGGATGGGCACTTGAGAACAATCTGTTCCCCTGGTCGTGAATGTGGCTGAAGCAGGCTCTGTGCAGTGCTTAGAGCTTGGTCAGACATTGAAGACGCCAAGGCTATCCACTGCATCCCAAAATTTTTGTCTTGTCATTGGACTTCGATGACTCTGGAAGAGAGAGTGAAACTGCTTCATTTAAATCCAATTCACGGACAAGTCAAGACATCACTCCATGACACCATTAGTTCTTTTCCACTAAGGAGGATCAACAACCACACAGGTTCTCCACCTCCTTGCCCAGTGGGCACCACTTTTTATAGGAGGAAAGTGGAAGATTATTTGATAGACTTTCATTTTCCTCAGTTGTCTGATGGGATGGGTGCATTCTCAAATAGGCCATCAACTCTTCCTCACTCCCCTGGAAAGTCACGTTGATCTAATTCTTGTGCTTTACTGTACCAAATAGCTTTCCTCTGTCCTTTATTATTATTTTTTCCTCGGGGATGACTTGCTCTTAGGCTCTGACCAAAGACTTGGTAGCAGCTTACAACAGTGCAGAAATTAGCTTCAAGTTTCCTGTAAATATATTGGAATCAGCTTGCTAAATTCGCATTGACAATGCTCACAATGATGCTTGCCATTTCTACCTCACCTTTCCTCATTATTAGGCTAAGAGAACTCCAAGGTCTGGCTTCATCAATTACCTTGCCCATGCTTCACCCATGGAAATCTGTTTCAAAACAGAGTGTGCAGAACTTCTTCAGTTCCTTTAAGGACACCATGCTATTTTATTTGACCACTGGAATAAGTACTGCATCTTTAATCCAAAACAGCATTCTTTACTTGATCAGGAGGAAATTTTGTGTTTTCTTCCTCCCTATTTTATTGTAGGGTTGACTAGTCTTGAGTAATTATTGTTCCCAGTTTCCAGGTGTCCTACTTCTCCACCCTCTTGTATGCCAGGACCTTGGTTCATTGTGACTCCTGGGGGAAAATTATTATTATTATTTTACAAGATCTGTGATTTCATCAAAATAGAGAGCTCCTAATGAAGAATTTTCTGTGAAATGTGGGTCATTACCTGCTTTGAAGCTTATTAGCTTTAGAGAGCAGTCTGAGGCATATGCTTTTCCTAACCACAAGGTCAGCTCTTCACCCAGTTCATCATGCTGCCTGTCAAGGAAAATTATACCATCCTTAAAATTGTGGTATCTTTACCTATCTTCCCTTCCTTTTTTCTTTTTCTCCTTTACCTCATTCCTCTCTTCCTTCCTACCTTCTCTCTTTCCTTTTTTCTTTTTCTTTTTCTTTCTTTCTTTCTTTCTTTCTTTCTTTCTTTCTTTCTTTCTTTCTTTCTTTCTTTCTTTCTTCTTTCTTTCTTTCTTTTCCTTCCTTCCTTCCTTCCTTCCTTCCTTCCTTCCTTCCTTCCTTCCTTCCTTCCTTTCTTCTCCTTCCTTCCTTCCTTCCTTCCTTCCTTCCTTCCTTCCTTCCTTCCTTCTTTTCCTTCCTTCCTTCCTTCCTTCCTTCTTTCCTTCCTTCCTTCCTTCCTTCCTTCCTTCCTTCCTTCCTTCCTTCCTTCCTTCCTTCCTTCCTTCCTTCCTTCCTTCCATCCTGACTTCCTGACTTCCCTCCTTCCTACTTCTCTTTCTCTTTTCCCTGTTTCGTTCTTACTCCTTTCTTCTTTTCTTCATTGTTCTCCCCCACCCCACCCCCAAATGTCCCTCAGGTAGAGTGAAGGTGAAGTCAATTGGTGACCAACACAGAGTCAAATGTATCAAGTCAAATGACCCTTTAGTTCTAGATACTCAGGGAGGTTTGGGTTGGTTTTAAACTCTCTAAGAGGGTTTGAATTATTTTATAATGGTTCAGTCTAGAGACCCTGGAATCCCCAGATTCTATCAAAGAACATGACTGTGAGAAGCTGTGACCAAGGGTTAGTCTGGAACTGAGTCTAAACCTCATGTTGTAGCTGAGGAGTAGATCTAACCCAAGCCCAGAGAGTTGAATGAGAATTGAATTGGATTCGAGAATACACTGAGTTAAACATTCTCTCCATATGCAGAGTTATTTATTCCAAGGGAGGGCTTTCACTTATGGGTGTGAAGTATGTATTAGCTGGTAATGATGGAGATGTAAAAACAAAAAAGAAAGAAAATAGCATCAATAAAACATGAAGAAATACACAGAAGAAAACAAAATGTTCGGAAGACAGAGTGATTTTATTATTATCCTGTTAAATTTCATGTAACCCATACTTTTCTGGGCATGCCCAGAAGATGGTGTCTATTGCATCCACTACCACATGGGTGGGGGTAGCTTCTTTTGATTGGTTCCTATGTCTTTAGAATCGGCAAGATTAAGCCTATTGCATAGAGCAATTTAAAAAAAAGACAGAAAAAGGGGGGCCATCCAGAACAAGGCTCAGCTATAAGTAAGCCTTATGGACCTTGGAGATGGCAAAACAAAACAGAACAAAGATGTTTTTTGGCTTATTGCACTGTCCAAGCCCTAACCTAGTCAAGTCAACAAGCATTTATAAAACTCTTACTCTTATACTGTGCCAAGGTCATACCACAAAAGTGCTTATCTCATTATTGGAAAACAACTTATAGAAAAACAATGTATTCAAAGCAACTCAATTATATAGCAAAGACTTTCAACAAAATGGAGTCAGTTGACAAACTTATTCCTACTATCTCATTAACTCAATAAAATATACTCACTATAGGATGCTATATGCAATCAATGTCTAAAATATTTCCCCCCAATTACATGTAAAGTCAATTTTTAACATTCATTTTTTTTAATTTTGAGTTCTAAATTTTCTCTCTCCCTCCTTTACCTCCCCTCCCCCCAGAAAAGAAAATCTTAAGCTTTTTTTCATATTATGGACCTGTTTAGAAGTCTAGTGACCCCTTCTCAGAATAATGTTTTCAAATACATAAAATAAAATGTATAGAATTACAAAAGAAACCAATTACACTGAAATACAATTATCAAAATATATATTAAAAAAAAAAGAAGTTCATCATTCCCAGGTTAAGAACCCCTGCATAAGTAATATAGGGCTGTAAATCTCTAGGTGCATTTTGTATTCATAAATTCAGGATTCTGCCATATTTGTTTTTTTTTCCCAATTAATAAAAAAAAAGTGTATAATAAAGGAAAGTGGTCTGAATAAAGGCCATTTGTGACAAATAAGAGATGGTGGCTGGTTGACAGGCATCCAAGATTCAACTGAGGGAGGCCTCTACTACACCCCAGCCCCTCTACTACACTACCCACTGCTTGTGCCATCTCTCTCTAAATACTGTCCACCTACATCTCTCCACTGGTCTCAGATGGCTCCGGAGAAGAAAGTGAGGTTGGTAACTTTGCACAGCCCTCCCTCACTTAAATCCAGTTCAATTGCATGTCATAGCATCACCTCCATGATGCCATGGTCCTCTTCTAGAACAAAGGACATATAACTTCAACCCTATATTTATATCTTATGTGTACATTGTTTACATGTCATCCCTCCCATTAGAATGTGAGCGGGCAAGAAGCATATTTTGGGGGAGGTAGGGGGGTGGGTATCTCTAGCACTTAGCATGATGCCTGGCACATAGTAATTTCCTAATAAATTCTTGTGGACTGGCTAATTAAGAAAACCAGGTCAACCTAATTGCTGGACCAGCAAGAGGCAGCTTTGGGGAATAGCTCTGAGAGTAGTATCAATCTCTTTCCCAGTCTGTGGCTGCCTATTGTCACTAGATAAAATCAGGAAGAGGCAGATCCTTTGGCTGATTTTTTTTCCAGCTGGTCCAATTTAGTGCAGTTGCAGAGATGATCAATGAGGGTGGGAGAACAAGAGTTTGTGGTGGTGCAGTACAACTTCAGGAGCATTTTGTCCCTTCGGACTTTTTCTGTATGTCTTTGTATTTTCCTGTGTTGGATATCAGTGTCCCTAAGGACTGGGGAGAAATGATCTTGGATGCTAGGCCATTCTATGGGCTCCTTAAAGTCTTGGGCTGAGAGAGCACAAGAGAGTTAGTTTGAGCAACGATGATTCTGTCAGTGTCAATGACCTGTCCTTGACAATGCCTTTGATGCCGTCCCTTCTTCTCAGATGTGCCTCTATTAGAGGCTTCAGGACCCTAGCAATCAAAGGTTGTGAGACATTCCCTTAAAATCATGAAATGAAGATGGAAACTGAATGGCCCCCTTATTGCCTTAGCAAGTTTTAATATTTTCCTCTCCATTTTCCCCCTTTGCTTTTTTCTTCAGTCTAATATTTCCAATCTTGCCTGTTGACTGACAAGTTAAATGAGCAATTTCAGCTTGGAGCTGGGTTCACTGCTCTTTATGATTCCCAGGTGACAGAAGTGTCCTGAGGTGCTGTATGTCTTCTTTGAATGACTTTGATGTGAAATTCTTTCAAGCCTATAGCACACTCTGGTATACATTTTCATGTCTTCATCACATCAAAATTCACTCATTCATTCAGTCCTCATTGAGTATTTAATAACTACTGCATAATGATTACTCCTTAATAGATTGCCTGTTTCGTGAAGATAGGGATTGTATCTTAACTAAGTGATTTCTCTTGCCCAACACTGAGCACACTGCTCTGCATACAGTGAATTGATGGTTTCTTGTTCTAGTGCTATCATGCCTCCACTTGATCATAAGGAGTTGTATGATGTAGTGACTTGAACTCAAGTGAGAAAGGTCTGAATACTGCTGCTCAGCAATATACTACCTGTGTGTCCTTGGGAAAGTTTCTTAAATTCTCTAGACATTTTCTCATCTGTAAAATGGAGGTTTAGACTATATAATCTCTAAGGTCCTTTCTAGCTTTAGACCCTAAGAAACATATGAAGCAATAGCAAGTGAAAACAAAACAAAACAAATAAGGTTCTTATGTAATCTGTAATTTATACAAAAGTGGCATCACAAAAGTTGTCTATGTCATTCAACCCCTTGTCTCTAATAAGATTGACCAAGCTTCATGTGCTTTTGACTTTCTCATTCCCAATATCTGGCTCTTGCATTTTGACTGCCTTAATAATAACTGTAGCTTATGTAGCACTTTTAAAGTTCGCAAAATGCTTTATAAATATTATCTTATTTGATCCTCACAACAATCCTGAGAGGCAGGCTTCATTATTTTTCCCATTTTACAGATGAGAAAACTGAAACAGATTAAGCAATTTGTCCAGGGTCACATAGCTATTGTCTTCCTGATTTCAGGTCTAGTGCTCTACTCACTGTACCACCTAGCTGTGGTTCTGTTTAAGTCAATTCTTTCAATATCTCACTCTTTTCAGTCTAGCTGGTGTTTTGTTTTTATTCCCACCTGTTCTCTCACGTCACATTTCTGCATGAGCCCCCAAATCCCCCACTACTGTTACCCACCCCAACCCACCCTGAGCACTGTATTTTACTCTCCTGAAATCAACTGTGGTCAGATCCAAGCCTCCATTACCCTTTCATCTCCTCTAAGGCAGAGAATTGGCAGCCTCCCCCTTTCCCAATTTGGTAAATTTATTTCCAGAAAAGATCTGAAAGCAATCACATTAAGGAATAAATAACCAATAAGACCTTGTCTGCCACACTCTGCTCCATCTCAATTGGTGCTTTCATTTAACAGGATCCAGAAGTCTTAAGCCAAAGGAATGAATCTCAAATGGTAGAACTTCAGGCATCAGTTAACTAGGTTGGGGGTGATTTTTGTGAGTAGAAACGTCTCTTTGTCCTGAAAATCACATCACATGAATCACCTCCTACTCTGTCTAACTTATAAGCCTGGCTGTGGTGGTGAGGGCTTTTTGTCCAAGGCAAAGAAAAGTCCTAGGATCCTTGTTGGTAGCCACAGTGCAGGACTTTTCTGAGTCTCTCTCTCTGTCTCTCTCTGTCTCTCTGTCTCTGTCTCTCTGTCTCTCTCTCTCTCTCTCTCTCTCCCTCTCTCTCTCTCTCTCTCTCTCTCTCTCTCTCTCTCTCTCTCTCTCTCTCTCTCTCTCTCTCTCTCTCTCTCTCTCTCTCTCTCTCTCTCTCTTGCCTTCAGTAGCTTGTTGTCAAGATGGACACCCGTAATAATGCTCGTGTTTCTGGCAAATGAACTTTTTCTATTCAAAGAGCAAGAAGGATTTCCGAGATTGCCCCCACGCTACTGTTCTGCCTGCAGCCTGTCAATCTGATGCATCCCCTCTATAGGGATGATTACTGTTTCAAGTAGAAACAACTCCAGCAGAACACACGAGAAGGTCGCTGGTTGTTTTTTTTCCCCCAGTCTGCTCTTCTGGAATCACGCTGCCACGGTTGGGTTGAGGGGAGGGACACAGAAAGACGCCCGGACCTGTTAGCCTTCGGGTCCTTACAGGGTCATTTCCAAATCCCTCCGCTGCTTCCCTCATATCCCCTAAGCAGCTGACAGCTCTAATTACTGTACTTGTAGACAAGACCTTAATTAACCTAATCAGCTTGCCACGAGGCTGACAGGTATGCTTCACTACCACAGTGAGTTCAGAACATGTAATCGGCCATGAATGGGGGCTCTTTTTCAGCTGCCCCAGCAATGCCACGGGAGGTCTGTGTTTCATTCCCTGCCAGGAGAGCTGGGTGACCTTCAGCCTGTAATGCTGAGCAATTAGACAACTGCCAGCATTCCCTTTAGGAGGCTGGTCTCGAATTTTCTTTCCTTTCCACTTTTTTTCTTTTTTCTTTTTTGAGTACAAAGGGACCAGCAGTCTAGAATTAGGCAGTCCGGGAAAAGGGCATCTTGCGGCACTGTGATCCAGCACTTGGGGAGAAGGATTCCGGGACTGGGGAAAGAAGTTTCAGTTAAACCCTTCGTCTTCCCAGACGTGAGCTCGAAGTGCGGAGCCTACAAGCTGTTTCAAACTATTCACAAGTCTCATAATGAGGGCAAGGAAAAAAAGAAATCTCAAAGTATACTCAGGCTCGTCAATTGTGTATCCATTTTTTTTTTGGAGTCAGATTTTGAAAGTTTTTTTTTAAATTTTTTAAAATTAATTTATTTTGATTTATCAACAATCACTTCCATATGCTTTCCAGTTGAAAATTTTTCTCCCCCTTCCTCCCCCCCACCCTCCCCAAGACCGAGCACAATCTGATATAGGCTTTGCATTTACATACCCATAAAACATATTTTCACATTAGTGAAGTTGTAAGTAAAAATTAAAACCAATAGGAGGAACCATCAGAAAGATGAAACAAAACTCAACAGAAGGTAAAAATAAGTGATAGCGATTCGACTTCCATAGTTCTTTCTTTGGATGTGGACAGCATTTTCCACCCCGAGGCCTCTGGAGATGTCTTAGATCCTCCTAATGCTGAGAAGGGTTCAGTTTAACAATTGTAGTCATTGCATAATGTGGCTGTTATTGTGTACAAAGTCCTCTTGGTTCTGCTCACTTCACTCAGCATCAGACCATATAAGTCTTTCCAGGTTTTTCTGAAGTCAGCCTGTTCATCATTTCTTATAGCACAATAGTGTTTCGTTACATGTGTATCCATTTTTTAAAAAAAAATGCTACTCCAGGTCCTAAAATCAAGAGACCTATAAACTTAGGGGCATAAGAGCATGCAGATCTTTCTCACAGAATCAGAATAGAGCTTTGATTGTTCATTCAGTCAATCAATTCATAAGGATTTATTAAGAACTGACTATGTATCAAACATGCTGGGGATGTAAAGAAAAAACAGTTCCTGTCCTGAAGAAGTCTACATTTTAATGGAGGAATGAAGAGTTGCTCATAGGAGAAAATATTTCATGGGGAAAGGACAGTTAAGTAGATGTGGGGGGGGAAGGAAGCAGATTTCAGTTGTTAAAGATAGGTCAAATCTTCTTAATCATAAACACTGAAACTATGAAATTCAATGGAACTGAGATTTTTGTTGCATCAAACGTGGCTTACTTGAAATAAGTTGGCTGTCATTCATTTGGGCCTGGAAATTGTTTTGTTGTGTTTGTTGGGTGCCCCTCCCCCTTTTACCCCATGGGGAATGTACAAGAGGCTATAACCTAAAAATTTACAGAATGAGAAAAGGAATCTGTGCTATTTCAGGGATTACCTACATCCTTGAGATCACAGATGTCAATTAAGCAGATCAACAAGTATTTATTAAGTACCTACTCTGTGTGAATGCACAACTATATAAAGAGGGAGGTGATCTGATAGTCTGGGGCCCTCAGGGACCATCTCATAAAGCATTCCTAGAGAAGGACTTGCACACAGGATCAATCCAGAAAGTTGAAGAGTTGTGCTTTGGGATGACACAACAAACCCTCCTTGGTTCCTTGGTCTCCATGATGGGAGCATGTGTTCTAGCTACAGCCAGTGACACGTGGACTCTGGTCTCTTGCTAATATCTCCCTTGGATTCCCAGCAATGGGGAGGTGAAAGTATTCTCCTCCTCCTCCCTCCTCCCCACCCCTGTCCCTACCCTTAGAGGAGCACAGTATCTGTATCCATACATCAGTGAATACATAGACTTGTCTAGATGAACCTGAAACTAGATCTTGTCACAATTTCTGCTTTGATTCTTTCCCTGATCATAGGTGACTGAATAGCGACCCTGAGTTGATGGTATTATTCTTGGCGGCTACATTGAGAGTTTGAAAGCTCAGGAATTTTTGAACTGGCTTCCTGGCAAGAGGTACTACCTTCAATTTTACCCTTCTCAGAGAAGGAGATGTCCACCACAGGGAGCATCAGCCATTATGTCAGGCTGGCCAGAAGATTTACTCAAATAGCACAGATTTAACGGGCAGCTAGGTGGCACAGTGGATAGAGCTCTGGCCTTGGAGTCAGGAGGACCCGAGTTCAAATGTGGCCTCAGATACATAACACTTACTAGCTGTATGACCCTGGGCAAGTCACTTACTCCCATTGCCTCATCAAAAAAAAAAAGCACAGATTCAAGGTGAATATGATATATGTTCAGGAGTGTTGTAAGTTTCTTGGGAGTCTTTCCTATCTTCCAGGAAAACATAATAATAGCAAATGGGCTTCTGAGACTTTTGAGTACCTTATGTGTTTTCTGTATCTATTTACAGGCACTCTTTCACGTTTTAAATATTTGCCAGTCCTCCTTTATGAGTCTTTTGTGTTAAACATTTCTTCATGGTAGAGGAAAAAACAGCCATCTTATATCTAATACTAATTTTTGTAGAATAAACACCTTTCTGGAAGGGACCTTGCCAATCCATTTTGAGGAGATTACCGAAATGAGCCTAACTTAAGATTTACTTAAGATATTTTCTCCAGGCAATTATGTGACACAGTGCCAGGTCTGTAGTCAAGAAGACTCATCTTTGTGAGTTCATATCTGGCCTCAGACACTTATTAACTGTGTGACCCTGAGCAAGTCACTTAACCTTGTTCATCTCAGTTTCCTCATCTGTTAAATGAGCTGGAGAAGGAAATGGTAGACTGCTTCAGTATCTTTGCCAAGAAAATCCCAAATAGGGTCACAAAGAGTCAGATATGACTGAAACAACCGAACAACAAATATGTCTTTCCTCATATGTTGACCTATATAAAGGTAAAGTGTGCCTGCATTTTCCCTTGGGAATCTTGTTTCTGTGGCTACTCATGGTGCACAGTACAGAAGAGTTTACAGAAATCTGTGATGATAAGACATTTCTGATGCCCTGGAGGTATCTCTGACATGCTGATTGTATGAGTTTTAACTTTTCTCCTAGTCTGTGGGAGAATCACTGTAATTGATTGCCTTATTCAGGATGATTAAAACTATAGATAAGCCCTGGTGTTCTTCCTACCTCCCCACTATAGGGTCAGGTATCCCATCTCTAAGGGATTATACTATATTTTTTCAGGGCTTGACAAAATACCCCAATAATTCACCAGTATGACTGCCCAGGGATAATACATAAACTAGGGAATTATTGAGATATGTTGTTAGGCCTGGAATTGCCAGTGGTTGATATGCCTTCCCTATTCCCCTTCCAGAGGTTGTGATCTATTCCAATTGCTAAGAATGCATACCCTCCTAATGACAGGTGGGGTCCTGGGGGGTTGCTCTAGATTCTTCTCAGGAGGGAAGAAAGTGCTCAGAATAAATTAATCTATTCACTTTAGAGATAATCGGTTTCCTGCTGAACTGAGAAGGGGTGGTTGCTACCTGAGAGCTCACTCTTAACAAGGTCTCTGTTCTTCTCTCCCCCCTTCCAATAATGGAAGCTCCCTCAGCAGTTAGAACTATAGCTATCCCTCCTCCAAGAGAGATGATGTTCTCAAAATACCCTCAGGGAGTGTCACCTGCCCTTCCCCACTTCCTTCCTTATTGATCCCTGTCATGAGATCCAATGAAAACATTCCATGTGGGCATCTGCAACCACTGAATTGAACTTCCAATGCTCCTGGGGCACTAACCTCCTTCTGGAAGTCATGAAGTCCCTACACCCTCCAAGCTACTCAAGTGTTTCAGCCTCCTCTCAGAATCTCCCTTCATCACCAGCACTACCATCAGAACCCTCTCCCTGAGCCCCCTACAAGAGCTTCCAATAGGACCAAGAAGGATTGAGTGGGAAGAGAAGAGTCTGTGATGTAGGAATGTGTGCAATGTATTAGAACTATGACCTAAGGCAATGTGTTCTTATTATTCCTTCTTATAACTGTGACCTGGTAGCCAGCCTTAAAGTAAATAAGCCTCTCTGTATTTTGGCTGGTCCTCAGTTCATAGATGTACAGGCTGCAAGTGAGCCTGGACAAGAATATTAATAATTAATACAATAATATAAGACCAGCGTAAAAAAGCCCATAGTCCAGCAACTATTGGCTTTAGGTATACAGACATATTTCTATCTGTAAGGCTGATTTATTCAGTAATTGCTCTTATTGTTGTGCAAGTATTCATTGGTTTCCAAGGGAAACAAATCATAGATGTAAAGATGGAAGAACCTTACTCTTATATCTACTCCAACGTCCTCATTTTACAGATGAGGAAACTAAGCCTCAAGAAATTTAAGAGGTTTACAGGAAGCTAGGTGGCATAGTGGATAGACCACCGGCCCTGGAGTCAGGAGGACTGAGTTCAAATCTAGCTTCAGATACTCGATACTTACTAGCTGTGTGACCTTGGGCAAGTCACTTAACCCCATTGGCTAGAAAAAAAAAAGAAACTTAAGGGATTTGCCCATAAAGTAGTAAAGTAAGGGATTTGCACATAAGTAGTAGAACCAAGAGCTTTGCTGGGCATGATTTACTTGGCACAACAAACCAGATATTGGTTTCAAAGCCCATGACTAGGTATAAAGAACTCTGCAGGACTCAAGGCTCTCCTGTTGCTTATTCCCACTGAGGCTGTGACCAAAAACCAAAGCAAACAAAAAACCTTCCTGTCCAATTTTCTCCATCTGTCAAATTTTCTTCTTTGGGATGCTGGGAATTTGACATTTGTAAAATGAAATGTGTGACATGACTGCTAAACATTTCCATAAATGGAAACCCATGAGTCTTAAATGGGTCCTAAACTAAGAAACTCAGCAAGAGAGATTCCCCCATACCCCTAATACCCCCACCCCTATGTTCCACTCATGCCAACTCACAGGAAGCATCAGAGGGATGGTAGAACTAATGGGCAGGAAAGTTATTCTGGTCATTTCAATGTTTTATTTCATGGAGTAGGCACATGGAATAGCTCATCATGAAGCTGAGTTTACATGCAAGTTTGTACATATTTAGATTTAAAAATAAATTCCTACGGGTCTGCTGTTATTTTTCTTTTTTAACTATGTATTAAATAGCTTTCAGCAGAATGCTTTTCCAGTGTCTCACCATAATGTAGGGTTGATCCTGGGTTCTTGAATTTAATAGGGACAGGGCCAGGATGGAAAGACAAAAGGAGCTACTATTATTGACTAGAGAAAACTCCAGGACATGAGACTCCTGAGGAGTCTTTTGCAGAATGAGGGGACCCTATGAGGCAGTTGTGTGAACTTGGGAAAGGTAGAACAGAAACAGGGGCCACATGAAAAGGGAAGTCTTGAGGTACAAGCAGAGATAGAGGAGCAAACTTTAGGAACTAGCTGGGGCAAGGAGAAAGAAGGGGAATTGCATGGAGTGGTATTGCTGTGATGGCCACAAACCCAGGAGTCCCATTGGAATCCTGATGGTCTAGAATCCAGCTGAGAGGCACCAGCAGATGTCCATTTGCATGCCACATAGTAAAGGACAGTTTCTCTACCCCCTTATGAGTTTTCCCCGGAAGGTTTCTTTCCCATCTATCACCTTGGATGATATTGGAAACTGTACCCAATGATAGATGATACAGGTACTGCCTGAGGACTAACCTACATAAGCTTGGAAAGGCTCATCTCCAAAGGGTGGAAAATCAGATGATGAGGTTTTATAACCACCAAGATTCAGAAGACAGTCTCTAAAGACTCAGAGGGCTCAGGATTTGTACCAGCTGGCAAGAGGGATTATAGGCACACTCTGCTATACCCAGCTCCATTAACTTTCACCACCAGCAGGGAGATGATTAATTCTTCCTACAGTCAGAAAACAAACTATAAAAAGCTCATCTAAAACATTGAACACATATGCAATACATAAAAATTCAGGGGAACTATTATATATCTAGTTTATCTCCCCAATTACCACCTTATTTTCTTCACAAATTACTTTTGTTTAAGTAACTTAATGTTCTGGTATCTAGTAAATCAGTTCCTAGAAAAAAGCACTATAAAGAATGGAAACATATTCACCCAAATATCCAACATAGAAATAGGCTAATATTTTGGAGCTAGCTTTCTACCCACAGTTCAGATCCAGGCCAGGATGTAGCTCTGCAAAATTTGCTTTCCTGAAGATCTTACCTAAAGGGGCCTAGTGAGCATGCTAACTGACCTCCCCCCCCATTCCTAGTTCTCCCTTTCCCCCATCCATTACTGTTTTCTTGATTTGGATTCATAATTCCCAGCAGGCAATAGAATCCCATTCTGGTGACCATGGTCAGGAGGTTTGTTTATCTTTGCTTTATAAATTCCTAACCTTCTCCTGACATAGCAGAAAGTATGCAATTGAGTCAACAAAGGAGTCAAGGTTAACCCGTGGGAGAGGGATGTGGGAAAGGAACCTGACAAGTGCAAACATTTGAATATCAATAGCAATGAGGAGCCAGCCCTGGACATAAGACTTAATCTCAGGTATGCATGTACTTAGCATAGTCTGCAAATATGGATTTACCATCCCTCTATTTTCTTCTCAGAGACAAGCAGATAGGAGGCCTTCACTCTTCAACCACCTTCTGCTCTACTTGGTCTTCGAGAAAGCTCTTAAAAGAAACCTTTGAACCCAAGACAAATTTGATCTATAGCATCTGACAAGAGGGATTGTATATTACATGTTGGGATGGAATGGGGTCAACCCTGCAATAGGTATCTCAAGGAATGATTTAGTATTTTATTGCCATTTAGGTTCATTAGCTTATGTGGCAAAACAGCACTGACCTCCTGACTTTGAGGGGGTTTTGTTTATTTTTTGCTTAACCAATTCCCAACGCATTTTTGACATCCTAGAAATATGCAGAGCTAAGCTTAGGTCACCAGCAGAGTCAAGGTTAACTGGGTGAAAGTGATAGGGGGAGTTGGGAGGGATTGAGAAAGAGGGAGCCCCTTTGGGATTCTTCTCCCATTATATCTGACAGGATTCTTCTCTGTTCTTCCCACTCTCCCTTTCCCTGACCCACACTTTCCCAAGTCTGCTTCTATCCCTTGTGATGCAATGGAAAGTGCAAGAGATTTGAAATGAGGCCTTGGATTGAATCCCAAGTCTGCTGCTCCATCTGTGTGACCTTAGATGAGTCCCTTCACTCCTTTGGGTTTGCATTTCTTCGTCTGTCAAATGAGAGGTCAGACTGGGTGAATACTAAACTCCCTTCCAGTTCTAATTTTCTATGACCCTCCAAACACCTTTATGTTGTGGGAGACGACCTTGAGATGTTGGGTCCAGTTCGCATGGGTCTCATTTTTGTGTGCAGCATGCAGCTTTTTGTCTATTGTGCAAATGGAATGAGTAGAGAGACTAGCCGGGGTTCAGAAACACTCCTTTGCTTGCCAATGAATCTCCTTCTCCCTTTCTAAATGGGAAAAAATGGAGGAAGCTCTTCATGTCCTTGTGGCAAAGAATCAAACCAAAGATGGAGATCAATGGAACCCTAGTTCAAGCTGTTCATGGTTAGGGGTGTGCCCCCTTCCACTACTTTACCTCCAATCAGAACCACCGCTTTGTCACATTAATTATCTGTTCCATTATTGGGACTTAAAGGGGATGTCACAGAAAAAAAAATTAGATGGGGCAATAATACAAAACAGTAGTTCTTCATTTGGTGTGTTTTTAGGTAAAGTAGCTGGAAATGCCCAAAGGAACACAGAAGGGAGGTAAGGACTCTAGAGCCATCCTCCTAGCCCCTACCTCCCAAACTGGAACAGCAGCAGACAAGCACCTTCAAAGTGGAAGAAGAAGGCAACAACCAGGGTTGTCTTCAAAGGGCCTCTGGAGAGATGGTCTTCAGTCATGGTAAGAAGGAGTTCTTATGAATGATTATACACCAGGCTTGGTACATCCCCAGGACGGAGTCCATTGCTATAAGGCACTTTTTTCACCAGCCAGTTGTTTTTCGGGCAGGATGGGTGGGTTCTACATTGAGTGTATCTGATTGGTCTCCAGCCTTTTTTGTCTTAGGCCCAGAGAGATGCCAGTTAGTGGAGTGGCAGTGGAGACACAGCATGGAACCATGTAGATTTCTACCCCCTTTTCAAAAGGCTGCATATTAACTTAGAGATACAGTTTTTATTAATTGTAACCCTAGTGCTTAGCATAGAGCCTGGCACATAGTAGGTGCTTAATAAATGTTTATTGGATTGGAGTGTCAGATAGGAGAAAGGGGTATGATCTTCCAGAGATAGCTTGTAATAAGAGGCACTTAAGCAGAAAGCCCTGAGATGTTCCTGGATCACCATATCCATAATAAAGAGTGGGTCATAGGAGATCAGAATCATGGTCCAGGTAGCCCAACATTCAATCTTGTGGATTGTCATTAAGCTTGCAGACATAAGCTCAGGTCACTAGCAGAGGAGAGGTTGAATGTGGAGGAACGTGGACCCCTACTTGAGAAGGCTCCCTGGCCTAGGAAACCTTTACCTCCTTCACAGGAGGTCTCCAACTCTAGCCCATAGCAAACTAGGGAAAGATGTATGGTGGGGGACTTTTAGCCTTTTTATTTTTTTGGCCATTTGAGAAAGTCTATGAACTCCTCTTGGAATAATGTTTGTAAATGCATAAAATAAAATGTATAAGGTTACAGGGAAATACATTATATTGAAATATAATTATCTATTTTGGAAAATATTATTATTTATTTTTAATACATTTTTTTAAATTTTGAGTTTTGGATTCTTTTCCTCTCTTCCACCCCTCCCTTACCCATTGTGAAAGTGAGAAATCTGATATTGATTATACATGTGAAATCATGTAAAACATTTCCATATTAGCCATGTTGCAAAAAATAAAGCAAGAAAAATAAAGAAAATGAAAAAAAATTGTGCTTCAGTCTGCATTCATAGTCCATCATGTTTTGTTTTGTTTTTTTCTGGAGGAAAGCATTTTTCATCATAACTCCTTTTGGAATTATCTTAGTTCTTTGTATTGATTAGAATAGCTAAGTCTTTCACAGTTGATTATAGAAAAATATTGCTGTTACTGTGTACAAAGTTATCTGGGTGCTGCTTACTTCACTTTGCATCAGTTCATATGAGTCTTCTCAGGTCTTTCTGAAACCATTCTGCTCATCTTTGCTTATAGTATAATAGCATTCCATCACAATCATATACTACAACTTGTTCAGCCATTCCCCAATCGCTGGACATTCCTTCAATTTCCAATTTCCAATTCTTTGCCACCACAAAAAGAGCTGCTATCAATACTTTTGTACATACAGGTCTTTTTTCTTTTTATTTGATCTCTTTAGTATACAAATCTAGCAGTGGTATTGCTGGGTCAAAGGGTGTGCACAGTTTGATAGCCCTTTGGGCATAGTTTCAAATTGCTTTTGTTGCAATGTTTCCAGGTCCCTTCCAACGTGTTATTTTCTTTTCTGCCATATTAGCCAATCTGATAGGTATAAAGTGGTACCTTAGAGTTGTTTTAAATTGCATTTCTCTAATCAATAGTGATTTGGAACTTTTTTTATATGACTATAGACGCTTTTGATTTCTTTTTCTGAAAACTGCCTATTTATATCTTTTGGCTATATCAATTGGGAAAAGTTATCAAAATTAAAAATAACCAAAAGATTCATGGTACCCTGCTAGTTAAGACCCTCTTTAATCTGACTTCAACCTATTCCTTCAGCCTTATTTCACATTTCTTTCTTTCACATTCTCTATATTCTAGCCAAACCACACTAGTAGTGTATCTTGAATTCTCCTCCCACTATGCACACCTTTAGGCTGATCCCAAATTTGGAACATTTTCTCCTCATCTCTGCCTGTTGAAATCTTTCTTTCTCCAAGGTGGCTCAGGTATCTCCTCCTTCATCAGGTCTTCCCTGACACCTTGCCCCATCTCCCACATTTTTTTAAAACCTTATTTCTCTTCTGAAATTTTCCTAGGATGCTTTGGCTGAATCACATTCTTGCCCTTAAAACATTCTACCTGGGATCATGCATACATGTTTTATACCCCAGTAAAGTAGTGTCAAACTCAAATAGAAATGGAGAATAGAACTATTCAAATAGTTCTCAACTACTCAAATATCTGTAGAGAATAGAGTCAAACTCAAATAGAAATGGAGACCACTAAACCATGCATAAGGATCCCTATGGGCTGTATATTAACTTAGAAAACCACACATGTTTATAGTTAATATATTAACACATTAAAACTACCTTTTAATCTGGTTTTGCCTCACTCGGGAGTGTTATGTGCTGCACATGCCTGTGGACAGTCTGGCTGACTCCTCTGCCCTAGGAGACTGACACTCCCTGAGGGCAGAATCTGGGCTGTTTTTCATTCTTTCATATCCAGAACCTTGCATCTACTATATACTTAATTAATGATTATTGAATGAATGCGTTGTTGGAACATGGGGGTTAAGTTAAAGATCCCTGTGGGGGCATAACAAGGTTGCCCTTTTTGATACTGACTTCAAAAAGTTGACTGTACCCCAAATATTCCCATTTCTACCTAATAGACTGTTTATGTATCTACAACCCAGAAATATGTCAAAGTCCCTTTTGAACCTGTTTATAATATCGGCCTGAACTACCTCCTGGAGTGATAAGAATTTATAATATACAAATGCTGTGTTAAGAAATACTGCCTTTTATCTGAGTTAAAACTATTTCCCTTCAGACTTCAAGAGGTGCCGAAATCTTTGTGCCGATGTTCTTGAGGATAAGCAGTTTCGAACTGGTTTAATCTGGAGGGAGCAAAAGCAATAATATTTTCAAACAGGACTCTGCTCTGGCACACAGCTTCTCTTGATAAGACATTGTATTTGCTTCCTGCACCACCCCCACTGGGCCTAGAGGAGAAAAGAGAATGTGGCAAATGAGATGGTTGGTTGACTTGCAAATTGTCCGAGGCTGAGGAGAATCTAGCTCTCAGTTTAGCCAAATCTAGAAGTGTTCTGTTCTGCTGGAAGATGGGCCCAGAGGCATGGCTCCCTAAGGCTCCCTCTTAAAGGAGTCTGGGTTTACTTAACAGGCCAGAATTCTGCCAATGTGGTTAGGCATTTTTCTTTTTTCTTTCTTTTTTTTTTAACCTTCTCTAACCCAGCACATCTGTTTCTGATAGTACAGGAATACAGCTGCCCCCACTCACCCCAGCTAGCTAGCAGCCTTTTAGAGTTAGATAAACCTACAGAGCATTACTACAGCTCATCCCACTTAGCAAGACAGAAAACGGCTGGACGACAAAATGAATGTGGAAAGTGACAGGATGTAGATTTGACCATGATGCAAACCAGAACAAGAGACAGTTTGTGGGAATGTTGTAGATCTGCACACAAGTAAAAGTCCTTTCCCCCTTCTTTGCTGATAGTGACTAAATTTTGTAGAATGACCCCTTCCTAAGATTACAAGTAAGTTTCAATCATAATAGGTAGAAGGAATTCCCACACAAGGAATTTTTATAGGTCTGGAAAATCAAACAAACAACTCCTTCCTGATTGTTTTATGTATATAGTAGGTTGTTGGTAGCCTTTCTGGAATGATAAAATGTGGATCTTAGAGCAATTCCTGGCACATAGTAAGTGCTATAAAAAGACAACTATTATTATTATCATTACAAGTCTCTCTCAATTATCTAAAAGAAACATTTCTTATAAAGTTTCTGAAAAATATAAATCCATTTTAGTAACAATAAGTAAAGTAATTACACATAAATGCCTCAGTTCAACAACTACAAGGTATCATCTAGCAACCTTAATGACCCTCAACAGCTGTATAGCTGCAAGCCTGGAAAAAAAAAAAAAGCAAAAACAAAGTTCCAAATGAAAGTAGTGATTAAAAACAACTGAGAACCTAAGGCTCTTCTTAAGATTTACAGTGTAATGTGATTGGTCAATTCTGATGGCCAGAAAAGTCAACAAGCATTTGTTATGCTCTTAGTATGTGCCAGGCACTCTGGTAAGTGCTGGGGATACACCCCTCCCTGCTCAACAAAAAAGAAGGTGAATATGGTCCCTGATCTCATGGAGCTCACATGTTACTGGGGGAGAAAATATGCAAAAATTGTGCATGCAAGATATATACTTTATAAATAGAAGGTAATACAGAGAAGGGGGACTATGAGGGGGAGGGAAGGAGAGAGGAGAATGGATGAGAAAATCCTCTTACATAAGGTGTAATTTAAGTTGAGCCTTGAAGGAAGCCAGGGCATCCAGGAGGCAGAGGTGAGGAGGGAGAGTCTTCCAAGTTATAGAAACTGTCAAAGCAAATTTCAGAAGCACAAGAGAAAAGCGGAGGGTAAAGGTGTAAAGGCAGAAGACAGAAATAAGACAAAATGTAACAAGCAGATAGAGCCAACAGTGGGCATCAGGAGAAGACGACAGCAATATGAGAGGTGATGAGAAACCCAAGAGATGATGGGTAGGGCTGGTTTATGTCAGAGATTCAAAATTACATAATGGAGGAAATAAAAGAAATACCCATGAAAACAGCATAAATCTGGAGACATTCAGTGAAGGGGCATAGAATTCTTCCACCTGTCTCAGCAACTGGGTACAGAATAAGGAGTCAGTCGTACCTCAGTGACCTTGAATGCAAAGAAAAGTTTGTATGTTGAATATGCCTCTGTTTACTGTGGTAAGAAAGTGTATATTTTGTTTCCCTTACAAATAAATATAAAACATTTCAGCCTTAAGTGAATAAATTCTAGTAATCTGGAAAATTCACTTGTTTTCTCCTCATTTCAGATGATTTCCAGTAAAATGTAAATCCCTTCAGGGTGAAGACCTTTCTACTTTTATAGAAAGTGCTTAATAGATGCTGATTGATTGATTGATTGATTGATCGACATATCCTTAGTACCTAGCACAAATTCCTGGCAAGTAATAGATGCATAGTAAATACCTATGCAATTAGTGAATAACGGAGGCAATACTGGTATTCTATCTTTTTCTTTGCTCTTTTATTGTATGTTGTTTTAGAAGCTTTTTAAAACTTTAATTAGGAAAAAAAAACTTTCTCTAAAAGGAAAAGGTAATTCTTCTGTAAGGAGGCCAGTCTGTTGGATAGCCAGTGTCTCAGATGCTATTTCTTCTGCTGGCTAGCTCTACACAGTCCCTTTCAGCAGGGAAAAAGGGTTTCCCATTCCAATCTCAGAAGGTTTCCTTAACCTAAAATACAGCTCCCTGGAGAAAATTATCCAACCCATCCTTAAAACCTCATTTCTTAGCAACTGAACAAAATGGCAAGTTAACATTTTTCTCAAGTTTGTAATAAGCTTAATTCTACAGATAGTTCTTGAGAGCTGTTAAGAATTGTGTTGTTTGCTTAGGATTCCATGGAGAAAGGCTTCCATGAATTAAAATCCATGACTTCCAACATATATAACTTTTAAATAACAAGATTAATATCAAAGTCTCTCAATCAGCCTATACTGTGGGCTGATAAATGGTAAACCACTCAGTACCTTTGCAAAGAAAACCCTAAACGCGGTCATGAACAGTTGGACATGAGTAAATAACAATGGAATGCTGGATTTAGAATCAGAAAGACTCATCTTCCTGAGTGCAAATCTGGTCTTGGACACTTACTAGCTGTGTGACCCTGACCAAGTCACTTAACCTTGTTTGCCTCAGTTTCCTCATCTGTAAAATGAGTTGGAGAAGGAAATGGAAATGACAAACTACTCCAGTATCTCTGCCAAGAAATGGAAAGTCAAGACTGAGCAACAACTAAATTATAGGAATCCCTTTTATACTAACCTGCCTTTAGAATAAATCTGAATAGATCGATTGATTTCTCATTATGGCATGGCTTCCAAAGGATTATCTTTCTAGTGTCTTCTTTTTCCCAACACCTTTCCTTCATTAGGAAATTCCAATCTAGGACTGGGGTTATTCGACTTAGAGATCATATCTCTATTAGGTTATACGACCTTCCAAATGTGAGGTTTCCAAACCTTTTTTGACAATCAAGGTCTAAATGGATTTCCTGAGCTACCTATGAACAGTAAGCCTGTGAAAAATATAACTTAAATGTGCTAAGCTCCATCCTTTCACAAAAGTTTCCTGGGAGTTAGATGAATAGAATCTTTTTGAAATCTTTTGCATGTGTCCTTAAAGAGTAACAGAAAAATATCACAGGTAAATTTAAGATATTTCCAAATGAATATGCCTAGACATTTACTCTAATTCTACTCACTTGATACATTATCTAGAAACTTTTCTTATTAAGCAAACTTTTGCATCCTCTGTCCCTCTACTTAATTCTCTCTTGAGTCTCTACTTGTCCACCCTCTCAAATGCGATCTTTGTTCTCTCTGAGGAGATGCTATTCTTCCATTATTAGTAGCATTTACTATCCTTTTCCACTGAGGCATTTTCTCCCAATTCTTTCTAATGACTGAAGCTTTCCAGTTTATCCTGTCCCTTATCTAATTCAGCTCTCCCTAATAATAGAATGTAATCATCCTTTCCATCAAGTTGATTCTCTTTCAAATCTGGAATGCACTGCCAATCATATATTTTAGTCTCAGCAATACAATGATCCAAGACAATCCCAAAGGACTCATGATGAAAAAAGCTATCCACCTTCAGAGAAAAAATTGAGGGTTCCTGAATGTAGATTAAAGCATACTATTTTCTGCTCTTTTTCTTCCTTTCTTGCTTCCTTCCTTCCTTCCTTCCTTCCTTCCTTCCTTCCTTCCTTCCTTCCTTCCCTCCTTTTTTCCTTCCTTCCTTTCCACAAAATTACTAATATGGAAATGTTTTACATGACTCTATATGTATAACCTATATCAGATTGCTTACTGCCTCAGGGAAAGGGGAAAAGGGGGAGGAAGGAACAGAATTTGGAACTCAAAATTAAAAAACAAAAAGTAAAATATTGTTTTTACATGTAATTGGGGAAAAATAAAATATTATTTAAGAAAAAGTACTGTATCAACCTACTTTGGTAAAAGGAGCTCCCATACCTGGGAGCTCTCTATATCAATGAAATCACAGGCCTAGTACCATACTTTTTTTTTTTTTAGTTTTTAAAAAAATTCAAGTAAAAAGTATTTTGTAATTAATTTGTCCTTCCTACTAGCTGTCTCTTCCACTGAGCAAAAAAACAAAAATAAAAACAAAACAAAACCAAAACCACAGAAACAAATCTCTCAATACATAATTTCCATAATTTTTCAAAACAAATTTCCACATTACCATATCTGAAAATATGTCTCTTCGTTTAAGGTAATCACTTCTCTGTCAGCAAGATAGTGGTGTGTTTTATTTTCATTCTGCTGGACTTGTGGTTTATTCTTGCATTGATCAGAATTCTTAAATCTTTCAAAGTTGTTTTAATTGTTGTATAAATTGTTCACTGAGTTCTGCTCATTTTGCTCTGCTTCAATTTACAAAGATCTTCCTAGTTTCCCCTGAAATTATCTATTTTATCATTTCTTATGGCATAATAGTATTACATTACATCCATATAACACAATTTGTTTAACTATTCTCCAATAGGAAGGAGCCCCCTTTACTTTCCAATTTTTCACTAGAAAAAGAGCTGTTATAAATATTATAGAACATAGAGACCTTTTAACTCTTTCTTTGATTTCTTTGGAGAACATAAACCTGGTAGTGACATAGCAGAGTCAAAGGGTGTACATATTAATTTTCTGGGCATAGTTCCAAGTTGTTTTCCAGCCCTATCTTTTTTTTGTTCTATCCTCCTGTAAACCTTGGGTATTCTTTGTCCTTTCCCACTGTTGGGCACATCCCTACCTTAAGCTCCAGATCCTCCAAAATTATAGAAGCACATTTCAGGTTTTTAATTAATTAATTAATTTTTTAAACTTAAATACAAGATGAGAAAAGAAAATCACCATGTACACAGAAGAACATGAGAGGATTTAATATAAAACAATAGGTTTCCATTTCAAAAAAACCTATATGATAAATACTAAACATGTTTTCAAAGCTGCCCAGCTTTTCCTTGCTTCCCTGTAGATTTTCTTTTGTTCTCTGTTGTGCACTTTTTTACTTTATTTTTCCCCAGCCCTATCCTTTTATCAAAATTAATTTATTTAATCAGAAATTTAACAAGAAGAGCAAAGTAAACAGAACCAGAACAATTTACACAAAGACCACAATAATGTAAAGAAAACCAGTGTTGAAAGACTTAAGAATTCTGAGCAATGCACTGACCAATAGCAGCTTCAAAAGATTGATGAAACACGTGTGTTTCTGCTCATGTTAAAGAGAGCAAATATAGGCAATCAACAGGGTATCCATTGCCAGACATAGCCAATATTTTGATTTGTTATGTTTAACTGTACTGCATTGTAACAATTAAAGGTTCTATGGGAATAGAGAACCGTTGGAAATTGACATCACTTTTTTTTAAAATCACATCAATAACTTTTATTTTAAAAAGAAAGAATCTTCTATAAACACCTATACAAGAAACTAACCTTATTTATTAGATATTTACATTTAAATTAATTAGTTTCAATGTATAAAGCACTGCAGAACCTTTTCAATTGCTTTGTCTAAGTTTCCATCAGGATGCTTTGCACATTCATTCTCATTTACTTCTTCCTCATATGATTACAATTAGCGTTTTTCTTCTAGTCCTGCTTTTCAAGTTTACCATGATTTCATAAAGATCTTTTCAGATGTTTTTGTGCTCCTTATCCTTTTTGGTCTTAATTGTATAATAGTATCCTATTACTTGAGGTACCATAATCTTTTAATCATTCCCATGCTGTCAGACCCTTAGGTTGTTTCCAATTTTTCGCAATTATATATAATGCTGCTATGAAAATTTATGAGTGGTTAGTTCTTTGTGTGTGTGTGTGTGGGGGGGGTATACTTCATAGTAACATTGTTCACATATGTTCCTAACAATGGAATAATTGGGTCAAAGGGTATGATTGTTTCTGTAATTTTTGCTATATATAATGTACATAATAAATCTTAATGTTTTATTCTACTTACTAATGTGCATGGAAATCTCTGGAACCAATTTTGACAACCTTCTGAACTTTAGATTTTCTCTTTAGTCGTTAGCTGATTTAAGTTTAGGTTACCCAAACTGCAGGACTGATAAAGATTCTACCAAAGTTTTGACCATTGGAAAGCTGAATTGAGAAAATTGCTTCCGTATGGGCCATTTCTTCATGGGATGGCTGTCTGTATGAAAGAGAAAAATACCTGATCACACTCATTTATCATCACAATCTAAATACTAATCTGCAGCCCATGGGATAAATGTAGAAGGAATTTCATTTATATCTCTAACCAGAGGATCTCATTATTGTCTAATGATTTGTTTGTCTCTGCCCTTCAGATAAATATTTTAGAACAGTGATCATTGTTTGATTTAAACTTACTTTAACCCTCAGGGGCCATCTCCTGTTGAACTGATCTATATCTGGCCACTGGACCCAGACAGCTCTGGAGGAGAAAGTGAGGCTGGTGACCTTGCCCAGCCCTCCCTCCCTTAAATCCAATTCACTTGCAAGTCATGGTATCGTCTTCCTGATGTCATGGTCCTCTTCCAGAATGAAAGACAAACGGCAAACAACCCTAACCCTCAAGATCACTCGCCCTGAGTCTATGTATAATTGTAATAGTGTTATTATGGTGGGTAGGATAGGGAATGGACCTATAATTTAATTGATATAGAGATTTCTCATGTAAAGAAATTCACTTTTCTAATGCAGGTTGGCACATTTTCGCAACCTGTAGTCTTAAGTGTTGCCCATAGGACAAAGTGGTTAAGTGATTTGCCCAGGGTCACCCACAGCCTATATGTATCAGAGGCGAGACTTGAGCCCAAGTGCCCTTGGTTTAGGGGTCAGCTCTCTGTCTACTATGCCATGCTTCTTTTTAAAAAGTCAAAAAGACATGTCATAAATTAATAACAATAGCTGAATTTACATAGCCCTTTAAAGCCTGTAAAATGCTCTATGTACATTATGTCATTTAATTATCATAACAACCTTGTAAAGTTTTAATAAGTATTATTATCCCCATTTTACAGATAAGGAAACTGAGGCTCAGAGAAGTTAGAAGACTTGCTATGGGTCACATAGCTAATTAGCAAGTGTCAAAGGTAGATTTGTTTCCATTTACAGATGAAGTCCAGAGAGAAACATGTTCAAAGTTACATAGCAAGTTACTGGTAGAGCCATATTTGGAACCCAGGCTATTGATCTTCAACCAAAATTGGGATTAACACAAAACCCTACTTAATATAAGCCTGTCATTCTTCTATGATTCTATGGTTTACAAAGACTATAATTAGGTTGCTATATTTCTAAGCCTATAATGATTCTTCCCACAATGACTCATTTTATTTATCTGAGTTTCTTAATCTCCTTCCCCCACTGGTAGCGCACTGTAGGTACCATAGGTTTGGGGGTGGAGGGGAAGGGAATAAGAATGACTCCTCTGATTTTTCCTTCTGCCCCCTTTCCCTCCTTCACACTTGCTGCTTCTCCCTTTCTCTAATGTATTTGGGTCATTTCCCCCTTTTACAGAGATGGGTAGGATCAGTGGGCCCTAAGGTGAGTTTCCCCAGGGTAGGGAATACTTTTGTAAAAATAAATAAATAAACAAATGCATGTGTTTTTAATGCCAGAAAAATCTTCTGCCCAGGGGTCTTAAATGGTCACTTTGTGATGTCATGTTGAAGGTCCAAATCATCAAGTATGCAGTAACACAACACAAATAACAATAAATTTAGGTGGGCACAATTGTCACGCTTGCCTGGATCCGCAAATGTCTTGTCCCTAACTCTGTCAGAGGCCCACCAAAACAGCAAAGGGAAAGAAAGCAGTGGGCCCTTGGGAGTGGTTTTCAGTTCATGGAATTTAGAACCAGAATGGATTTTAGAGTCATCTAGACACCACCTCATTTTACAGGTGAGAAAACTGAGACCTAGAAAAGGGAAGTGATTTACCCAAGGTCACACAGGTAATAATGGACAGATTCAAAATCTGAGACAGGCCTTATGATTCTAAATCCAATGCTCATTTCATTGATAATCCAGGAGAACTCTAATAGTGTCTTCAGGTACTTTCCCAAAGTATGTATAATCCCTGTACTGAATCACCCAGTCAGGGAACATAAAATTAAATTGGGGTCCTAGAAAATCATGGAAAACTATTCTTCCTCATTCTTTTCTGTGATCCTTTGATTGTACGGTTTCTCTGACTAGTATATAGGACATTCAGAACACTATGGGCATGAAGAGGGAAGAGGTCATCACTTCTCAGGTGAATTCTTCGAGCGAAGCTTAGCATGGAAAAGGAAAGAGGAATGATGCTTAGTGGTAACAGTGGGTACTAGGAAAGATGCTGACCTGAGCACCAGAAGACCTAGGCCTCAGTCCTGCTAATTACTAGCCAAGGAGCCCCTATTCCCTCATACTGAAGTCTCAGCATCTCAGAGCTTCAGTTTGCTCCTCTGAAAAACAGCAATGAAAATGCCTGTCCGTCCTATCAAGGACCAAATACAATAAAGAACCTTGTACAAGTGTCTTGAAAGTCATAATGTAGTTTATAAATATAAGGAAAATAATAAATAAATTAGGCTGAATCTTTATTTGTCACTGAATATATCAAAGTAGAATTTTTTGAGAAGCAGGGTGGTCTAGTGGCTAGGGGCAGCTTCGAAGCCAGGAAAAAGAACTCTGAGTTCCTAGCCAGTTATGGCAGCTAGATGGCTCCGGGGATGGAGTGCTAGGCCTGGAGTCAAGAAGATCTGAATTCAGATTTGGCCTTAGACACTAGCTGTATGACCTTGGGCAAGTCACTTAACCTTTGTTTGCCTTAATCTACTGGGTGAGGAAATGGCAAACCACTCTAGTACCTTTGCTAAGAAAACCCTATGGAGTCTATTGGTCCACAGGGTCATGAAGAGTTGGACAAGACTGAACAACTAAACAATAATAATGTCACGTTGAAGAAAGGCCATGCTACGTAGCTTGTCCATGGTCAGATATCTGGAAAGTAGAAGCACTAGGATCTAAACCTAGGTCATCTGACTCCAAGACCGGTGTTCTTTCCACATCCCATACTACATTCATTCAATAAGCATTTATTGAACACTTACTGTGTGCCAGTCACTGTACTTAGAGCTGAGAACACAAAGACGAAAGGTAACAGTCCCTGCCCTCAGGGAGCTTGCATTCTATACACAGATAAATGAATGCAAAACATGTACAAGGAGAATACCACATAATTTTTGGGAGAAGAGGGAAAGCATGAGTAGCTTAGATCAGGACTGGCCTCATGTAGGTGGAGGCACCTAAGATGCAGGAACCAGTTTGTCAGGTGCCTCTTCCATGACCATCTCAACATGTAGGGCTGGCCTTAAGAGTAGGCCAGGAGGTATGATTAGAAAGAGCTGAATGGGTCCCTTGCTCCAACATGTCCATCCTATTTCCTGTTATTTTGCTATTTTGTCTCTATTCCTTTGGGTTTTGAAGTCTTTTAAGTGTTCAAAGAATCCTGCATCAAAATGACTCCTAAAAAGGGTCACATTTTAAGCCTGGGAACAAGTAAGGAATGGGACACAGGTTTAGAGATTGTAAGGAAATGATCTCGGAAACCTATTCTGCCTGAAGCCAGTAGGGCTTAGAATATAGGGGTCATTACAATAGAGTCAGATAGTATAGAGTTTCTTCTGAGACAAATCAACCTTTTTGGGGGAGTGGAGGGGCAAGAGAGAGAGGTAAGACATTTCATTGGCATACAGGACTTCCAGTGAGGGAACTCCCTTTATCAATGCAGATTGGCTACTCTTCTACAACATTTAATCTCAGAGAGTTGCCTAGGACACTGAGAAGTTAAATTTGCTCAGGGTCGTATAGCCATTTTGTATTAGAAGTGGGACTTGGCTACAGGTTTTCTTGATTCCATGGCCAGGTCTCTATCTCCCATGCCAGAGTTTTACTTTTCCTGTGGGACCAATTAAATATCTCTTAACCCGAGATGTAATAATACTAATTATAACAATAATTTTCATGAACACTATGTTCTTTGAACCTCATAAACAATTTTGTGAGATAGAGTATGAATATTATTATATCCATTTTATAAATGAGTACCCTGAGGTTCAGAGAAATTGTGATTGGCCTAAGGTCACATGACTAGTAGGTGTTGGAATACAACCTAAGGCTTCTCTCTGGAAGTTCAAGGTCTTTCCCATTACACCACACTGATTTCCCCAAGAGTGCTATGTGTAGACACAGAGGGGAAGAGGTGTGGATAACAAGGGTACTTGGTTGACTTTCTTCTGAAAAAAAAATCGAGAAAATTGTGGGAGGAAGTAATAGGATTAAAAGAAGGAAAATGAAATTCTGAGCAAAGGTCACTTACACCATGGAAAAGAAATAAAGGAAACGGTTATTCATTTTCTAGGGAGACCTACAAAATATCAAGACAGGACTCCTGCTATATTTGCTTGTAATCTATTATTAATCTATCTACTATGTGATAGGCATATGCTAGGATCTGGGAATACAAAGATAAAAACAAAATAATACCTTGCCTCTAGGAGCTTCAGTTCTTTCATGGGAGACATTATATATGTAAATAAACATATGCTACATGCATACATAATGAATAAGATAAATTTTGGTGGAGGGGTTGGAGGAGAGGGCACAAGGAAAGGCCTCAGTTGAACTTACTTAAGCTGGGTCTTAAAGGAACCAAGAATTCTGAGAGGCAGAGGTGAGGTGAGAGTGCATTCCAGGTATGGAGGCCTTGGGCCAACATAAAGGCCTGGAGATGGGAAGGTGGGGTATCCAGTAAGAGGAACAGAAAGATGGCCTGTTTGGTTAGTGCAGGCCACCCGGAGGCCATGTTCTGCCTTCTAGGTCCTGGTGCCTTTTGACTGAGTCCAAGTTTTACAGAACAAATCCTTTTGTTAAGGAGATTTGTCTTCGAAGTTTAGAGGATCTAAAGGACCACATGTGGCCTCAAGACTGCGGGTTCTCTACCCCTGGGTTAGAGAGTATGGGGAAGGGGTTAATGTATAAAAAGGTTGGGAAGGTAGGTTAGGGCCAGGTTGTGAAGGCCTTACAGATGAACATCAAATAGATGGAAGGCCAGGGCTATTTCAACGAAGAGACTAGTTAAGACTCTATAGCTTTGTCCCTTTCCACTTTGGATAGTTGTTTTAAATCCCTGTGTTTCCATTTAGTTTATTGTTTGGTTGATTTTGGTCTAGACCTGGGTTTCAACATTTTGTTCACTTTCCATGTGACATGTTTAAGCATGTTGCTGTCCATGATAACACATAGCTCCTAGAAATGAAGAATGGTACAACAAATATGGCCTGGACAAAGCAGAGTATGACTGGTACTCATGCACCTTAACTAGGTATTTGTGTCTCTGGGGTAAATTTAGTTGGATTGGCACAGAGATGGAGTAGAAGGTGGTATATCAGAGTCCCCTTGGCCAGTTCAGCCCAAGGGGAACAGTCCATTCTTCCTTAGAGTCCAACTCATGTCCCCATCATCATTTGGGAGAGAAGGTAGGTCATGATAATAGGACCCTGTAGGTGGCATGCTGGGGGCAGTTGGACAACACAGTGTTGAAAACACAAAGTGAGGTGGGAAGACAGCATTGGTCTTGAAGAAGCATCTGCACTCTTGCCCTTCCTTTTCAACCCTCCCTACAAATGGCAGCACCTTTTGACAAAGCCCCAGTCTCCCCAACATTCTGCCAAGTATTGACAAGTATTCCCCTCCATCATTCTGGATACTAGGTCTCTTAATGAGGTATAGAGTCCTCTAAGCTTTTTCAGATGCCATGTTAGACTCCTGCTTAATCTGAATTTACAATCTGAGCAATTTTTTTTTTTGATTAGGCAATGGGGTTAAATGACTTGCCCAGGGTCACACAGCTAGTAAGTGTTATGTGTCTGAGGCCGGATTTGAACTCAGGTCTTCCTGAATCCAGGGCCAATGCTCTATCTACTGCACCACCTAGCTGTCCCTACACTCAAGTAGTTTTTGAGCCTCCCCATTCTCTATACCCCTACCCTGGTCCTGTGTTGGTAGCTCTGGCTAGGGTTTCAAAGAAAGACCACTCAAAACTATCACTTCCATTGATTTTCTCCTCAAAATGGGATCCGAAATTTAAATAATAATAATGATAACAATAACATTTATATAGTACTTACTATGTGCTGAGCACTGTACTAATGAAATATCAAGAGAGGACTTCTGCTACATTTGCATGGCATCAATCTATTAAGCAGCTACTGTGCGATAAATATATGCTAGGACCTGGAGATAGCTACAAAGATAAAAATGAAATAATATCTTCCCTTTAGGGGCTTACATTCTATCATGGGAAACATTATGTGTGTAAATAAATATTATACTACACACATACACAATAAATAAAAATATCTCATTCGACCTTTGCAATGACACTGGGAAGTAGGTGCTATCATAATCCCCATTTTACAGATAGAAAAAACTGAGGCAAACAGGGGTTAAGTGACTTGCCCAGGGTCACACAATTAGTGAGTGTCAACCTTCATACTGGAAGCTCAGCTCTGTATCCACTGTGACACCTAGCTGCCTACTTAAAGTTGCAAGGTATCTCGGGAGTTAACTAGTCCACATCTTACTGATGAAGAAATGTAGGCCCAGTACAGAGAATGGAGCTGCCATAGGTCTCCCAGGTTGTAAGTGGCAGAGGTTCAGACCTCAGGCTCTTGGACCAGATCCAAATGCCTTGTACCACCCTGAGGAGCAGAGAGAGGAAACAGATGCCCGTGGAGAAAGTGGAGGAATTAGCCTTATTTCACTCGATCATCCATAAGAGCATTTTCTACAAATCGTACAGCATTTTGAGATGATGGTGACAGATGAAAATACCCTTTAACCCTAAGATAAGGTGACTCTCCATTTCTTGTAAAGGGACAATGATTTGATTCTGTGGTAACCTGATTAGAGTTTTCCACATAAATAAAATGTGAGAATTCATAAATTTTTTTCCCCTCTTGTTTTGTAAAGCTGCCAACCACTTATTGTTTCCCTGGGTAAATGAATATTTTTTCTTTAGGATTCCTACAATAGAAACAATCTTTATTTTATTCTTTTTTTGGAAGTAGCCCACTCCCTTCTCATAATCTTTGGTACAAATCTGCTTTAGATTTCACTTGGTCCAATTTGCTCCCTCCAATAATTTAATCTGGAGATGTATGTCACCAGATGAAGATTGTGATGCCTGGGGACCCTTGGAGGGAGGCAGCCGCATTCTGCTGGGGTTGGGGCCTGCTGCTCGTCAGGCATTAACTTCTTAATAATGCAGCTTTTCAACCCGGAGCCCATTGGCACAATTATGCACTTGAAACTGGTGGCTTGGCATTCTTCCTTTTCACAAAAACAAGTCCCCTTGAATGCTGGGTTGTGGCTATTTTTATTTCAGTTCAGTCCTTTCACTTTTTTAGCTCTGGGCATAAGTCTGTCACATACATTTTGGCCCACATCTGGAATTGTTACTTTTTCCTTCAAAGACCTGCAAAAAGGCATTGTTCCCCAGACCCTCTGCAAGCCCCGACCCCAATCCCTGCCCCAGCCCCTAAGCTTCCCCTCTTGCAATATATTTAGAAGTCTTTCTCTCTGTGACTCAACCATCGGACTAAACAGGAGTTTACTCTTCTAATGGCTGTGCAGTTCCGGCCATTAACATGGTAATGTCCCTGGCACTCCTGGAAGGCCAGCACACCTGCAATTAAAAAAACAAAATTAGAATGCATGGGTTCTTGGCAAGCAAGAACCACCAGAAATCTGAAGACAGCTGCTGTCCCTCCTCCCCTCCTACTCTCACCCTCCCCTTTCCCCCATAGTTCAGGCTAGGCAGAGAACTGGAACGGTTTTGGTTTCTGTTTGATTGGTGAGTGGTTCATATGGAAAGCCTTCGTGATAAGAAGCAGTAGTGGACATGGGAGAGACTGGTGACAGAAGAGTATAGCACAAAGTCAGCAGCAAAGCCAGGGCTGTCATTAGACAACCGAGTTTAGCTGAGAATCATTGTAGGGTTCTAAAAATACTTGGGGCAGCTAGATGGTGCAGTGGATAGAGCACTGGTCTTGGGGTCAGAAGACTCCTTTTCCTGAGTTAAAATCTGGGCTGAGACACTTACTAGCTGTGTGACCCTGAGCAAGTCACTTAATCCTGTGTGCCTCAGTTTCCTTATCTGTAAAATAAACTGGAGAAGGAAATCACAAACCATTCTAATATCTTTGCCTAGAAAATCCCAAGTGGGGTCATGAAGAGTCCAACATTACTGAAAAATGACTGAAGTAAAAGAAAGCAAAAATACTTGTAGGGCAGCTAGGTGGTGCGGTGGATAGAGCACTGGCCCTGGAGTCAGGAGGCCCTGAGTTCAAATCTGGCCTCAGATGCTTCCTAGCTGTGTGACCCTGGGCAAGTCACTTAACCCTGATTGCCCCTCCCCCCCAAAAAAAGCAAAAATACTTGTAGCATTCACTACGAGGGAGTGGGTCCAGAGTGCTGAACCCATCAGAAAACCTGGTTTGTCATCCTCCCTCCCTTATACACACACTAGCTGGGCAATCCCTTTAATTTTTTTTTCTTTGGGGGGAGGCAGTCAGGCAATTGGGGTTAAGTAACTTGTCCAGAGTCACACAGCTAGTAAGTGTTATGTATCTGAGGCTGGATTTGAACTCAGGTCCTTCTGACTCCAAGGCCAGAGCTTTATCCTCTGCTCTACCTAGCTGCCTCCCTTTAATTTTTTTTAGAGTCTTAGTTTTCTCATCTGTAAAGTGGAGAAAATAATAGCATCCATTTCACAAGGCCATCATCTGGATGGAATAAGAGTTGAAAAGCATTTAGCCCAGTGCCTGTCACATAGTAGGTGCTTAACAAATGCTTATTCTCTTATCCTCCTATGTTAATGTAGATTGTTATTATTATGTTACGTAATGTACAGAGACTGGTGACTAATTAAATGAAGAAGAAAGTGTCTGGAGGGGTTTCCCCATTGGCCATATTGTAGATTCCAGGAGTCTAAGAGCCTTAGAAGGACCTCAAAGGCTGTCTCAGCCAACCTTTCCCCAGCTCACGACCCTGCCTACGACAAGCTTACCAAGTGGTCATCTCACCTGTTTTCACAAGTACTTGAGGGTTGGAGAACTCAGTGCTATGCTGGTGTAGCTTGTTCCATTTGTTGACAGCTCTAATTCTTAGGAAATTTTTTTTTTATCCTTTAGGTTGTGTTGAAATCTGCTTTCCTACTTGTCCTTCATCGTTCCTGTTTCTTTTTTCTAGACCAAAGGTTCTTAACATTTTTTTGTGTGTGTGTCCTGGACCTCTTTGACAATCTGATGGAGCCTATGGATCTTCTCAGAATGTTTTCAATGTATAATTAAAGATTCCAAATTTCAGTCAATGAAGTAATTATGCAATTTCTTCTCATCCATATTCACAGATTTCCCTGAAATCTATTCTATGGACTTTTTGGGATTCTGTTGACCTCAGATTAAAATCCTTTAATCAATCAATCAATCAATTAATTAGTAATTAATTAAGAACCGTGTCCAATCTTGGAGAACAGTTAGCAGACTTATTAGTGATTATGGTAAAACACCAGGCCTGAGGATGGGGCAATCCCTTCTTTGGGCAAGAGAGGTAGGGACTGAATCAGAATCTGTTCAAGCAAATCTGAAGGCCAGGTCACATCAATGTAAACATGTCTTCATCATGCCAGAATCCTAAAACCTAAGAAACAAGTGAAAAACTAATTGGAAGAGCAGATATTCAGGCTAGGGAGGTCAGTAGTGAGCAGAAGTGGAGGAATGAGAAGGGCCAAGGGAATCGAGTCATCCAGTCTCCCACAAACTTTGTTCTTTATTGTGACTACAGCCACCATGGGTCTAATTATCATTTCTCTGTAGATAATTCCCCAAATACATGTTTTTCTTCTGAGCTCCAGCCTTACATTATTGATGACCATTAGACAACTCTACTTGTGGTCATATAGGCATTTCAAACCCAATGTCCAAACCACAACTTGCAATCTTCCTTTCTAAACATCCCTATTTCAGTTGAGGGTATTGCCATCTTCCTAATCATCTCAGTTCTCAGAGTCAGCATTGGCCTTGACTATCTAACACTGCCCGCACTCCCCCATATTCAATCTGATAGCAAGTCTTGATGATTATACCTCCTCAACATTTCTTGCATCTGTCCCCTTCATGACCAGTCTAGTTCAGGCCCTTTTCACCTCTCACCTGGGTTATTGTAATAACCTTCAAATTGGTCTTCTAGCTTTCTGTTTCTTCTCTCTCCAATCTGTCCCCCACCTAGCTGCCAAAATGATCTTCCTGAGCAAGCAGACATCAGAAAAACCATGGAAAATCTTGTATGGACTGATGCTAAGTGAAGTGAGCAGAACAAGGAGAATGTTGTACACAGTAACAGCCACCTTCTATGATGACTAACTTTGATAGATTTTAGCTCTACTCAGCAATGCAAGGATCTAAGACATCTCCAAAGGTCTCATGATGGAAAATGATATCCACATCCAGAGAAAGAACTAGGGAGTCTGAATGCAGATCAAAGCATACTAATTGCTCTTTCTTTTCCTATGTTTTGTTTTGTTTCTTCTTTCTTGTGGTTCCTCCTATTGGTTCTAATTCTTCCTTACAACATGACTAATGTGAGAACATGTTTAATAGGAATGTATATGTAGAGCCTATATCAGATTGTGCGCCGTCTTAGGGAGGGGAGTGGGGAGGAGGGGGAGCAAATTTAAAACTCAAAAGCTTATGGAAGTGATTATTGAAAATTAAAAATAAATTAATTAATATAAAATGATCTTCCCAACATATGCATCCAATCATGTCGTTTCTGAGCTCAAGAATCTCTTGGGTTACCATTTCCTCTTTGTTGCCTCTTGGGTAAAATACAGACTCCTCTAACTTAAAGTCCTTTGCCACAGAGTTCCAGACTTACGTCATATTGCTTACCTTTCTTGCCAGGCCAGCCAAACGGACCTCCAGCTGCACATCAAACAGCAATCTAGATCCCACCTTTGTGTCTTTTCCTCCAGACAGTGGCTTGTGCCTGGAGTCGCCTCTGTCCTTATCTCTAGCTCTTAGAGTTCATCAAGCTTTCTTCATTTTTTATTGTATTTATTTTTTATCTTTATTTTTTTTATTTTTAGGCAATTGGGGTTAAGTGACTTGCCCAGGGTCACACAGCTAGTAAGTGTCAAGTGTTTGGTCTGAGGCTGGATTTGAACTCAGGTCATTGTGACTTCATGGCCGGTGCTCTATCCACTGCACCACCTAGCTGTCCCCAAGCTTTCTTCCGGGACTTAGTTTAGGTGCCTCCTCCTATGGGAAACCTTTCCTTACTCCCCTATTTATTAGTGCTCTCTGCCTTCTCACATTACCTTGCATTTCCATAGCAGTTTTACAAATCATATGCCCCACTGGAGATGTAATCTCTTTGGCTAAAAGGCAGTGTTTTTTTTTCCTCTACTTTTTCTTTTGTATCCTGAGTGCCTAGCACAGTGCCTTGCATATAATAGGTATGCAATAAATGCTTTCAGTTCAGTCATTTTGGTTCCAGGACTTCTTGACTCCCAAAAATTATTGAGGACCCTAAAGAGCCTTGGTTCATATGAGTTATATCTATCTGTATTTTGTTACTGTTGTTCAGTCACGTCCAGCTCTTCCTGACTCCATTTGGAGTTTTCTTGACAAAGATACTGGAATGGTTTGGCATTTCTTTCTCCAGCTCATTTTACAGATGAGGAAACTGAGGCAAATAGGGTTCAGTGACTTGCCCAGGGTCACACAGCTAGTAAGTATATGAGATCAGATTTGAACTCAGGAAGATGACTTCTGGCTCCAGAGCTTCTTCTTCAGAAGAAAGCTCTAAGGACTCTAAGAGCTGGAGATAAGGAGAGAAGTGACTGGTCTAGCACTCTCTGTACTGCACTAGTTGCCCTAAATATATGCTATTGAATTGAATTGACAAAATTGCGCTCCCTGATTTTTCTCCTGCCCAGTATTGATATGCTGATGTGGCTTTAGATCACATACATGGTGCCTCCTCCTGATTAATCAGTGCTAATACAACCAGGTCTTTGACCTGGGGTCAAGCAGAACAAATCTCACCCTTCTTCATATGACAACCCTTCAGATATTTATTCTCCTTAGATCTTCCCCCCCCCCCAAACTAAACATTCTTAGCTTCTTTAATCAATCCTCATATGAAATAGTTCTAAGTTCTTTCACTAATTTGGCCTCCCTTCACTGGACACAGTATGGTTTGTTAATATCTTCCTTAAAATGTAGTGCTCAAATGTGAACACAATATACTAGATGTAGAGTGACCAGGGTCAAATATAGTGGGATATTCACCCTCTTGCTCTTGATTCTATTTTTCAAGGCACTTAACAAAATTCAATATAATTCAACAAATATATGTTAAGCACCTACTATGTGAAAGACACTGTAACCTAAGATTTCATTAGCTCTTTTGGCTGCTACATCTCAATGCTGATTCATATTAAGCTTATAGCCCACTGAAATCCTTAGATCTTTTTCATATGAATTCTTCATGCGATGGAAAGAGGACTGGATTTGAAGTCAGAGAACATGAGTTCAAAGCTTTCCACTGTCACTTACATACTACTTGTTTGATCTTGGGGGAAAGTCACTTAACCTCCTTGGGCTTCAGATCCCTCATCTTTAAAATGAAGAGGTTGGACTTAATCATCTCTGTGGTTCTTTGCAACTCTACTTCTATAATCCCATGGTCTTCCCAAGCAGTCCACCATCCTGAACTTACACAACTGATTTTTTTAACCAAAGTGTAGAACTTTGCATTTATCCAGATCATTGCCAAGTATTTTTTGAATCTTGCTTCTGCCAAGTGGTTTACTAGTTCTTCCTTCCAGCATCAGGCCATCTGCAGACCTGAGGAGATCTTCATTTACGTCTTCTTCCAAATCATCGACAAATACGTTGAAGAGACTAGAGCCAAGAACACAGTACTGAAGAGCTAGGTTGGAAGAAAATTAGAGGTCAGGATCAGTGCTGTGATAATATTTGTAAAACTCTTTGCAAACCTTAAAAATGGCTATATAAATGCTAGCTATTATTCCTCCCCAACCCCGAGCCAGATCTTTTAGGAGCCAAAAGCTTTTGAATATCCTTGGAACCTTTCCTATCCTCTTTCTATCTAGACATTTAAAATTGTAGAATTTGATATGTGGGCTTTCTGGACAACTGCCTGGGAGATTTTTTTTTTCTGGGTTCCTATGGCCTCTTCGCTGATGGTGGACATGAGGCACCTGAGTCAGATGAAATAATAATAATAATAACAACAATAATAACATCTCATGTTATTCTCACAACAACCCAGGGAGGTAGACATTTAGGCATTATTACCTCCATCTTACAGATAAGGAAACTGAGGTATGTAGCATGTTTTGCCCAGTGTCATACAGCTACTAAGTGTTTGAGACCAGATTTAACTCAGGCCTTTTTGACTCCTGGTCTAGTCCTTTAGCCATCACATCATCTATGTAAGTATACTCCCTTTCTATTGTCAGTCTGTTATAGAGATGGTCACTGCTGGACAGGCTTTTCCTGGGATTGACTGAGCACAAGATAACATGGATATGTGACTCTGAAGTGAAATCTATAGATGCTATCATCACTGTTCAGACCCTTTCTTGGATATACTCTGTGTCTTGGCTCCACAAGGTGCTGGACCCAACTGTCAACCCCCCAAAGTTCTCCAGAAAGGGTAGAGATTCTAGATTGGTATCTGCTTGACTACCTTTCTGAGAGGTATCCAGCATTACCATGGAATACTTTTTAAAGCTTAAAGTATCTGTAGTTTTGTTGATGTGTGTACTCTTTTCATTGACATCTCATAAACCTTCTACAACTTGGTATACAGTCTTCAAGAGTCCAATGCAAAGTGAAGTAAGAAGAACTAGGAGAACATTGCACATGGTAACAGCAATATTGCATGATGATCAACTGTGAATGATTTAGCTGTTCTCAGAAATACAATAATTCAAGACAATTGTGAAAGCCTTATGATGAAAAATGCTATTCACCTCCAGGGAAAGAACTAATGGAGTCTGAATGCAGATTGAAATATACTTTTTAAAAAAAACTTTCTCTATTCTTCTTTTATTTGTCTGCATTTTCTTTTGCAACATATGGAAATGTTTTACATGACTCAACATGTATAATCTATATTAAATTGCTTGCCTTCTCAAGGAGGGGTGATGAGAGAGAAGGAGGGTGAGAATTTGAAACTCAATTAAAAAAAAAACTTAAAAATTTTTGTTTATATATAATTGAGAAAAAAATAAAATAAAATAAAATAAAATTAAAAATAAAATAAAAATTAGATGCAATAAAGTCATTGTAGCCCATCAAATTTTTACTCTGTAGCTAACATAATGATCATGGTCTCTAGCCCAGTCCTTAGAAAACAGGCTTACGATATGGGTAAATACTCAAAGTCCTTTTGACTTGCTAGAACCTACCGGAGTATGAGTTCTCCTGACAGAGACTAGAGAGTCCAGGGGCATTTATCTTCCTGCCACAATTAGGTACCAGATGAAGTTTAGTGTAGGACCGAGAAGTGGGGGAGGGGGAGGGAAAATGACAGATGACCACGGCCTTGCTCTTGAAGCATCCTGGAGATTTATTTACTGCTCTCTAATTCCCTTCTTTCCCATTTATAGCACCACAATTCACACAATGATTGGGCTTGTTTCACCAGAGTACACCAGCACCAAAGGCCATGCAGAACCATTAAATGCCTGCTCCTGCACCACCAAATATGGGCGGAGTTCCTGAAGCTCACAGCCAGTTCCCAGCCCCACCTGATCTCAACACATATATCTAGCCTCTTTCTGTATGCATATGTATACTGGTGTATGACAAGTGGTTATATTTTTCTATTAGATCAAAAATTATCTATGTTGATAGATTAGAATTTTAAGCTAAAATAATCAATGTATGTTAAAGTCCTGTGTGATTAATCAACATATATCTCTGTTTTCAAGGAGAAATCTACATGTAATTTATTGGATACCATCTACCAAGACATATTAGTGCCAAGTTAAAGATCTCTGTTAAGAGATTCAACAAGACTAGTTCTGCCTGAAAATCTTGGGAGTAGTTTCATTTATAGTTCTGATGGAGAATGCACCCGAACTTTTGGCAGGAAGTGAATAGTCATGTTAACATGTTCATAAATCTTTTTTTTTCTCAACTTCTGTCCTTTCTTTTGCATTATAACCTTTTTTGAACACTCATTCAATAAACATTCATTCATTCATTTACTTCTGAATGACGTTTCTGTCAAGTGCTGAGTACCCAGCAATAGAGTAAGTGCGGTGGAGAAAAAAAATCATACATGTGTATATGTATATGTGTGTGTATATATGTATATATATATATATATATATATATATATATATGTCAGTATGACCCATGTTAGAGTTTCAATCCAGAATACCAGGGATCTTTGTAAGTCTTGGGAATCTTTTGCCACAGGCTCCAATAAACCCTGGCATTACTGACTGACATTTGTAATTTAAAAGTGCATAGTCCTGGTCATGAAAAGTATCAGTCTGTTAATGTAGTCAAATGGTCCTGTCAACTCTTGAATTTTTTTTTTTTGGAGGGGATGTCCAAAGGCACACAGGTTGTAAGTATTAGAGGCAGAATTTGAATTCAGATACTCTGACTCCACAGGCAGAGTTTGAGAGTAAAGTTGGAAAGATAGAGTGGTACCAGATTTTGGAAGTCTTTGAATACCAGGCAAAGGAGTCTGACAGTATGGCGAAAGGCAAGAGAGAGCCACTGAAGTCTTTTGAGCTGAAGAGTGTCAGGACTGGACAGGTTAGGGTTACGGTTAGAACTGGAACTGTGCAAGCCGATTGCTCTAGCAGAGGTCTGAGATCATTTGGAGGATGCAGAGTCAAAGCAGCAAGAATGTTAGGGGTCTATTTCTATAGTCCAGACAGAGAATATTGAGGAAATATCCTAGCGTAATGGGGGTGGAAATAGACAGGTGGGGATGGACACAACAAGACTTGGTAATGACTGATTATAAGAAAGAAAACAAGGGTCAAGATAATGCCAAGGTTTGGAACATGGAAAATAAGGTGAATGGTATCTACTTTGTATATATCTTATGGATCTTGGCAGCTAGGTGGTAGAATGGATAGAGCACTGGACCTAGAGTAAGGAAGAGCTGAGGTTGAATTCTTCCTTAGATTACTAGCCAAGTGACCCTGGGTAAGTCATGTAACTTTTATCTGCCTCAGTTTCCTTATCTGCAAAATGGGGATAGTAGTGCCTACCTTCCAAGGTTGTTGTTAAGATAAAAATTAGATATTTGTAAAAGGCATTGCAAAACTGAGAGTGCTATATAAATGTTAGTTATTATCATTATGTACCTTTTTTATGAACATGTTGTCTCCCTCATTAGAATTTAAGTTCTTCGAAGTCAGAGATTGTTTTCATGTTTGCTTTTTCTTCCCCTGGCGCTTATTCAGTACCTCATAAATGCTTGTTGGTTGATTGAACAGGGATACTATAGACAGAAATGGGAGTGTCCAAAGGAGGACCAAAATTAGGGGAAAATAATAAGCTTAATGATGGACATGCTGTGTGTTGAGTTGCTGGTACAATGTCCAAATGGAGATGCCCAGAAGGTCTAGAGCTAAGGAGAGAGGTTAAAGGTAGGGGTTTACATATGAAAATCAACTGCAGTGGTGATATATAGGAGCTGTTGGAGTCAATGAGAGCAGCAACAGAGAAAAATGGAGAGAGGAGAGATGAGGACTGAGGATAGCACTAGAAGATTTATCTTACAAAAGGAACCATCTTCTCTTTACACTAAGGATTCCCTTATCCTTCTAGTAGACAAGGATCCCTCTTCCCTCACCAAGCACATTATTTGTGCCTGTACCATATTCCTTTTTGCATTATAGTTATAAGTACACATATTATACCCCCTTGGCTATCCTGTAAGCTCCATGAAAGCAAGGTTTACGTCTCATCTAGGCTTTTTATCTCCCTCCAGTGTCTAGTGAAGTGTTTTCCACTTGTTTGTTCAGTTGTCTTTCAGATGTGAGCAACTCTCCATGACCCCTTTTGGGTTCTTCTTGACAAAGATACTGGAGTGGTTTGCCATTTCCTTTTCCAGCTCATTTTGCAAATGAGGAAACTGAGGCAAACAAGTTTAAGTGACTTGGCCAGGGTCACACAGCTAGTAAGTGTCTGAGACCAGATTTGGACTCAGGAAGATGAGTCTTCCTGACTTTAGGCTTAGCACTCTATCCGCTGTGTCACCTAGCTGCACTTAGGAGGTACTTAATTAATGTTAGAATTAAATTGAATTGAATTGAGATGTGCACTTGAAGTAGAATCCTCAACTTTCATCTTCATTAGTTCAGCTTCTTCTAGATTCAATGTAGCCCAAATTATTTTATATGAGAAGAGATGAGACAGAGGAGAGGGCTTTCCTGTTATAAGGGAAGGTCTGAGCAAAGTCATAAGGGTGAGAAAAGTACATAATTGACCCCGGCAATAGCTTGAATGGAATATCCAGGCAGCGAACAGGAGTAATGGGAAATAAGACTGAGGAAGTCAGTTGGAGCCAGGTTGGAGAGGGCTTGGAAGGTTGGGCTAAGCAGCTTGACCTTTATTTGATAGATAATGGGGAGCTATTGAAGGTTGGTTTGTTTGTTTTAGCAAGATAAAGAAGCAGAGATCCCAGATGGAAAATTACAGTGTATCTTCCAGGGTTTTTTTTTTTTAACGAGGCAATGGGATTAAGTGACTTGCCCAGGGTCACATAGCTAGTGAGTGTTATGTATTTGAAGTCAGATTTGAGCTCAGGTCCTCCTGACTCCAAGGTCAGAGCTCTATCTGCTGTGCCACCTAGCTGCCCCTGTACCTGCCAGTTTTAAACCTCATCAGCTTTGCCCACTCTGGCCTGAGCCTAAGCTGGAATTGAATCCTGTCCTTGATAACCTGTGGGAGATGTAAAGGTGAGTGTAGGCTCTGATCAAAGTCAAAGGGGTCAATAGCTCAAGGAGGGCCCCACATTCTCAGGCTTCATTAACTGTCTTTTTAGAGTCTCTGGAGATATTTTCTTGGATCCCAGAAGTGACCTGTGAAACCCAGACCAGAAAATCCCCTAGAGCCTCCAGCCACAAAGAAAAGAGATCTGCCCTGTATCACTCTACTTATTATAGAACGTCTTATTTATCTTCCCCTCCCTCACCCCCCACAGAAGTGTTTCAAGACACAGAGATTAAATCTCCAAAATTCAAAGAGCATTATGGTAGTGAACTGCTCTTTGCATGCTCTGTAACTCATAACTCTGTAACTGCTGTTATTAGCTGAAGGCATGAGTTGATGATCATTTAAAAAAACCAACCCTCCATGGAGGCGATCCATGGCACTTATTTTCCCTTCAATGCTCTCTTGCCCCTGGGGGACTCATTTACACATCTCAAAAGTAAATACACGGCCATGGCTGCTGGAGATATGCATTCTCCAATTCATCTCTTCAACAGGATTTTAATTTTTTTTTTTTTGTATAAGGCCAGCATTTGGAAATAGAATACTTTAAAAGGAAAAGATCAGAACTTGTTTTCTGTAAACCCAGAGCAACAAGCATATTGTGTCCCTGGGTATGGGTCCAACAAACAATTCAAGGAAGAAAATCCATAACTAACTATTTTTATGTAAGTGAAAGATTTAGATTAAATACTCATAGGCTCTGACCAGGCTCCTATTTCCTTCTTTATTTATCTGACTATTTCTGAATAAATAATGACTTTTGGTGGGGGAGGGGAGAACTGTTAACATCCTGCCAGAATAAAAAAGTACCATTTCATTGAGATGCATTATCCAAAATGGCTGAGCCCATGCTGTGTGCAGGTAGCTATTGAGGCTTTCCCAAACTCTCTAGGTAGAGACAACCTGGTGGAGTAGTGAGATTCCAGCCAGGAGACCTGGGTTTGAATCCCATCTCAGGCACTTTCTACTTGTATGACTGAAGACACATTTCTTAATTTATATAATAATATTATTATATTATATATTATGCATAACATAATATTATTATAATATAAATTTATATTAATTTATATGAGCTTCAGTTTCCCCATCTATAAAATGGGGATTATAATCTTTACATACTTCCCTCATGGGCATATTGTTGTAAGAAAAGCGTTTTCATTGTATTGTGTCCTTAGCTCAAGGAGGAATAGAAAAAGAGCAGAAGACCCCTATCCCTGCCTTTGAGGAGTTTACAGGCCAGCTGATGAGAATGGGTTATATAATTTAAAGCTATAGAGCAAAAGTAAACACAGTAATTTGGGGAGAGAAAACTGTCTAAGGTGGTAAGAGTATAAAACTGGGGGAAGTGTCTGATTTGATGAGTATTAGATGAATGAATATCTGATGAATGAAGTATCTGATAAATATTAGAGCTATTCAGGAGCATAGATTTAGAGCTTGAAGTAACCAGAGAAGTCATCTAGTATACTCCTTCATTTTATATATGAGGACACTGAGATCTAGAGACATGAAATGACTGACTTATTGAAGTTCTCACAGTCATGGCAGCATTGGGATTTGAACCCAAGTTCTCCCCCTCCAATCCCGAGCCTTTAGCCAGAGTTATGCCGGTAGCTTTAGACTGCTGCCTATTGTTCTTTTCAGGACACCATGTTGCCTTACCTTAATCTGTAGCCAATTGATATCATTGAAGAAACTCTGTTTTGTATTGTCTAGACTAAGGATAATTCAGTTCCCTAAACATTAATGAAGGCTCTTTATGTTTTAGGCACTATCCTAAGGTCAGGGAATACGAGATGAAACATGACAGCAGCTGCCCTCAAGAAGCTTATGTTCTAATGGTGGGATGAGGCATGTTCATAAATAATTGTAATACTAGTTATAAAATGATTAAGTAAGTGCCTAGGAAAAGCCAAAAAAAAATAGCATCATAGATTCAAGAAGGGAGGGAATCACTTCTGGGTGAGAAAGAATCCAAGAAGGCTCTGTGAAGGCAGTGGTGCTGAGCTTCACGTTAAAGGAGGGGAAGGATGACTGATAGGCAGGTGATGGTGATGAGGGGAAGGAAAAGGGGCAAGCTATTGGAAGGTTCTGCTCCTAGCATGGAGGTGCAGCCTATACAGAGGCAGTAAGATCAGAGAGGACAAGATGATATCATAGAAGATGGAGGAGTCCAGTCTATCTGGAACAGAAAATACAAAATGGCAGCTACTATGCAACAAGCCTGGAAAGATCATTTGCATTCAGATATTGGTTTGCAAAATACCTTACATGCATTAACTCATTTAATCTTTACATCAACCATGGGCTTTATCATTATCTCCATTTTACAGATAAAGAAACTGTGCTTAAGAAAGGTCCAGTGACTTGAGTATGGTCACACAGCTAGTCAGTAACTGAGACAAGATTTGAATTCAGATCTTGCTGACTCTAGGTAGAGCATCCTATTCACTGGGCCATCTAGCTGCCTAAGAAAGTTGTGTGCTGAACATTATTTTAGAAGTTTATTACAAGATTGTTCCGAACACTAATGAAGTAATGAGCCTCCCTTTCCTTATACTTGATATAGGTACTTAGGAACAGGCTTTCATCAAAAGATATCTTTACACTCCACCCTTTCCCCAGTTTCTAACCAAGTTAATAAATTTGGTAGTCTCTTCTTGTGCTCTTCCCAACTATAATGACATGATCCAGATAAATCGGTATCTCCAAATGGTTCTTGTCCCTGTCCATGTTTTCCATGAGCCAGAAAAATGGCCAGAATACCAGAAATCCACAGAAGCACACACTCAGCTTGCTAGAATCCCATGGAAAAGGAGCGCATATTCTCTTTCTCTTCCTCTGCAATGTGTATTTGATACCATAGACACACAGGTCCAAGAATGGGAACCATTCTGGGAAATGGTAAGAACACTAATAACTCATGATATGGTATACTACCTGGGCTCTCCTATTCAAGGTTAGGTAGTGCATAGGTGTCCTAACTTTTCCAGACATATTCTGTATGTCCATACAGACTATCGAACTCTCTGATGATACCACTGACTAACAAATCTTTCATATGGACCCTGAGGTCCTTTATCTCCAAAAGGGTGATTTTCTAAGACTACTCTCAAAAAGGTCAGGAGCCATGCAGCTTGATCTGGTGTGTCCCACTTTCTGTACATCTCACTCATACACAGATCAGGACTTGCTCCCTAAAACTTTCTAATAGAGCAATAGCCAGAAGACCCTGCCCAGTAAGCTCTGTTACCCTCTACCCTTGCCCACAGGCTCAGACAAGTGCCCACAGATCCACAGCACCCATTGCAAAGTCATTGTGACACACAAAATCATAGAATTTTGGGAGATGAAAAGGACTTTTACTGTCATCTGGTCCAAATTATTCCTGTAAAGTGGTCCCTATTATCACTTATCCAACAAAGAGTCACATAAATGCTTCTGTTTAAAGACTTCCAAGAAAGGAGAACCTCCCACTTCCCAGTATGGCCCTTCCCACTTTTAGACCAAATTGTTAGGAAGTCCCCCCCCCCCATCAAGCCTACACATGTCTCCTTGTAACTTCTACCCCTTGCTCTTGATTCTGCCCTCCGGGGCCAAACAGAAACCATCTAATTGTTCTTCCTCATGACAACCCTTCAAATGCTTAAACATAGTCATCATGACTAGTCTCCTCCCTAGGCTAAATATCTTCAGTTCCTCCAACCACACCTTATATGACGCAGACCTGAAGCCCTTTAACATCCTAATTGCCTTCCTCTGGACACTGTTCACCTTATCAATGCCCTTCTTAAACTGTGTTGCCTAGATTCCTAGAAGTCAATACAATATTCTAGATGAAGCTTGACCAGGGCAAAGTACAGAGGAATGATGACCTCCTTATTTCTGGAAGCTATACCTTCCATAAGAGGAATCTCAGTAGTATTGAAACTCCTAGTTCAGTAGACCTCTCTTTAGTTTCTACTGGAAGGCTTCTACAATTCTCTCAGCCCAGCATCCATGAAAGTACATGCAGGCTCTCTAGGCATACCACAGCCAATCTGCTCTTGGGTTCTATGGCAGAGGTGTCAAACCTTCAGCCACACTCCTAAGTAGATCCAAACCAGATTAAAATGTAACTGGGAAATATAGAACAAAATAAAAATACAACAAAATGTGGAGAATATTGTATTTTAAAATAAGTCAGTATGCAGCCTGCAGGGATCCTTGTGTATGGTTTGGTGACTCCTATTTCTATTTTTCTTTGTCACCACTTTTCTATAGCATCCAATTTGCTATAGGAACTTCTCAATATTTACCCAGAATCTTAGCAGCTTCCTCCACCAGCCCTACTTCCTTAAGGGTTTCTTCTACAACTGGAAAGTCCTCTCTGGGCTTTTTGCATATGCATAAAAGTTATAGGAGTATAGAACCAGATGAAACCTGAAGCCATCTAGTCTAACCTTTTGTTTTATGGAGAAAAAAACCTGTAGTTCAGTCATGTCCAATTCTTTGTGACCCCAGTTTGGGGTTGTCTTGACAAAGATACTGGAGTGGTTTGTCATTTCCTTCTCCAGATCATTTGACAAATGAGGAAACTGAGGTTAAGTGCCTAGGATTACACAGCTAGTAAATGTCTGAGACTGGATTTGAAGTCATGAAGATGAGTCTTTCTTACTGTAAGCCCAGTACCCTATCCACTGAGCCACCTATCCACTAAGGCTCAGGGAATTTAAATGATTCACCCAAGGTCAGAGAGGACTCTTTTTCATGAGCCACACTACCCAGCCCTGATCTGGCTTTCCCTACATGTGTCTTTCCCATTCCAGACTGAGAAAGGGATGATGCTGGCCAAATTGTTTTGTAAGCTGTTTGCATCCTTTTACATTCATCAATAGAGTCAAGCCAAACTCCTTTTAGACCTGCTCATGTCCTTTCAGCACATGCTTATTATGTTCTTCCTCTGATATAGCAGTTGGCCAAACTGTGAGAAAGAATATTAGCAGGTAAGGAAAGAAGCAAAGCACAAGGCAGTGTGGTGTACTGGGCAGAGTATAGGAGTGAGAATGAGAAGACGTGGGTTCGAATCTCAGTTCTGTCTCTCACTTTGTAACCTCTGTGTAGTTCAATTTCCTCACTTAAAAAATGGAGATAATAATGTCTCCATTAACTACCCCATCAAATTGTTATGAAGATTAAATGAGATTGTGTTTGCAAAATGCTTTGAAAACTTGAATGTAAACCATCATAATATAAACAATAGTATTGCTATAAAATAGAGATTTTTAAGACTGCCTGATAATGACAGAACTTGTCCAGGTACTTCCCGACTTTCAAATATCTTATTTACAAGCATCTCACAAATGCAAACAACTATTCAGGTAAGAAGGACCCTGAGATACTATGTTTCTTTTTTACCCAAAAAATTCAATAAAAAAAAATTCACAATTATAAATGGAAACAAACATTTCCATAGGTAAAGAACAAGAACCAGTTTTGTAATAAGAAATGCTGAACTTCTGTTATTGTACAGTTTGTTATAAGAAGTATATGCATATGTAGGGGTGTGCTAGTAAATGATTAATGATTGGCTTTCTGAAAAGACATGACAAACTTTTAAGTTTAATCTGCATCATTAACATTTTCTCCATCACATTCTTAAGTCTGGACAAAAATTTAAAAAAACAACCCTGAATTAATAAAAATAAATCAGTCCCTGATTTGTAGGGTTTGCTGATTTCTGGGATATATATCCTCACACTGATTATTTAACAATCTGCTTGGGAGCCAGCCCTATGTGCTGTATTTATACTTATGTTTTACACACGTACAAGCACAGATATGCATCTATAACACACATAGATATGTATCTATAGAAATATGTATCTCCTTTTTACAAATATATATAGGCCAGGAAAACAAATTAACATAGGGGCCATATGCATATATGCATATATGCATGTATCATTCTGCATCTCAAGTCTATGACCTCTGTGTCAAGAGAAGGGTAGGTTCAATGCATTGAGAGTATCTATAGTCATACTTTTTTGTGGTAGCTGAGATCTGGAAACAGAACAGGTGTCCATCCATTTGTGGAATGGCCGAGCCAACAATGCTCCCTTTTTGTAGCAAAACAAGATGAAAGGAGTGGGATGGATTTGGACTCAGACTCACGTTCCCTTTTTTGCAGGGATGGGTGGGCCTTGAGTTGTAGGTCCTGAGGCTGAGGCCTAGGATGGTGAGGCCTAGGATGGTGAGCTGAATGATGTAGGCCCTGAGGTCTTTGTGTTGGGAGGTGAATTAGATTCTGCCCTCTCCACCTTCTCTGTCTTCACACATGCACCTACTCTCAATCCCAGATTCTTTTTTTTTTTTTTTTGCTTTTAGGCAATTGGGGTTAAGTGACTTGCCCAAGATCACACAGCTAGTGTGAAGTGTTTGGTCTGAGGCCAAATTTGAACTCAGGTTGAACTCAAGTCCTCCTGACTTCAGGGCCGGTGCTCTATCCACTATGCCACCTAGCTACCCCCTGAACCCCAGATTCTTTAGACCATTTCCTGAGCCCCAAAGTCTTGGCTCCCTCAGTCCCAGAGTTTCCTTAGTATGTCAGAGTTGAGGGGAAAGTGACAGGAAGAGCCCAGTAAAAATCCAACAAAAAATCCTGGAAAGAGTCCAGGATCTCAAGTCCTAAGTGCTGGATTTGAATCCTGGCATTTCCTTTAAAGCTCTCTCCTCACTTCCTCTCCCTGAGTCTAATTTCTCTCAACCATAAAATGAGGAGATTACATTAACACTGATTCTAAAATTCTGGTTCAGGGACCCTTGGGGATACCTAAGACTTTTCCAAAGGTTCCTCGAGGTTGAAACTATTTCCATAATAATACCAGGATATTGTAAGTCTTAATACAGTAACTATCAATAGATATAACCCATATCAACAAAAGAAAGCTCTTTGGGGGTCCTCAATAATTTTTAAGAGTATGAAGGGATCCTAGACCACAAAGTTTGAGAGCTGCTGGCCTAGAAGATGGCTCTTCAGGCCTCTTCCAACTTGAGATTTGATGTTCAAAGCTCCTTCTTCTCCTCATGGGACAAGAATGCATTTTTCATAAAAACATGATTACATGGACTTGAAAAGCTTTTATGCAGGAAAAAAAAATCAACACAGCTAGAATCAGAAAGGAGGCAGTCAGTTGGAGGAAAAATCATTGTCTCAAATATACCTGTTCTGTGTGGTGGTGAGTTTTTCTAGTACAATTCACAAAATCCTTTTTCACTTGATAATATAAGATTTAGACCTGAAAGGGGCCTTACAGATCACATAGACCAGTGGTTCTCAAAATTGGGCCCAAGGACATCTGGGAGCCACAAGACCCTTTCAGGGAGTCCATGAGGTCAAAACTGTTTTCATAACAATAGTAAGATATTTTAATTTGGACATCTAGATGGCATAGTTGATAGAGTGCTGGACTTGAAGTCAGGAAAACTCATCTTCCTCAGTTCAGATCTGGCCTCAGACTCTTACTAGCTGTGTGACCCTGGGCAAGTCGCTTCACCCTGTTTGCCTCAGTTTCCTCATCTGTAAATGAGCTGGAGAAAGAAATGGCAAACCACTCCAGTATCTTTCCCAAATGGGATCACAAAGAGTCAGACACAACTGGAAATGACTGAACAACAACAAAAAACTGATAGATATAATTCAAAGCTCTTTGGGGTCCTCAATAACTTTTAAGTAAGTCAAGGAGTTCTGGAATCAAAATGCTGGAGAATCACAGACCTAGACTAATTTCACAGTACACCTACAATCCTGAAAATCTGAAACTATTCTTCTTGAAAATGTTCATTGTAGATGACTTATAAACACATAGTCTGGAAGGCGAGAACTATCTATGGTAAATACGTTGGTTTTAAATTAGTTTCTGCAGCCAGAGACCCTGGGTCTATTTTTAGTTATCTGTGCTGCAGCAGCAGAAAATGAGAAGCAATTTTAAAAGCCTTATGGTTCAGGAAGGATGCCTTCAGGAACACTGATCGATTGCCTCCTTGCCTGGGCCCTTCATCTAGGATGTTTATTCCATTAGAATGTAAGAGCCCTGAGGTCAGACACTTCCTTGCCATTGTCTCTGTCCCCCTACCACCTAGTATAAGTAGGTGCTTAGTTAACGTTCCTTGAATTGGATTAAAATCTGCAGGAAGTGTGAGGAACACATATTTCTGCTCTTTAGGAGCTAATGCTATCCCTGGGATTCCTTGTTTACATTTTAATACTAATTTTAAGATCTGCTTTTTGTTTCTAATCCAGACCTGTGATTTTATTGGTATAGACAGTACAGATTGGTGACTCTTCTGCATCTGATAGCCCTTAGTATAGTATGTGGCTCATTTGCTGTGGTTCAGTTCAGTTGTGTCAGACTCTTCATGACCCCGTGGACCCCACTGTCGATGGGGTTTTCTTGGAAAGAATTCTGAAATGGTTTGCCATTTCCTTCTCCAGTGCATTAAGGCAAACAAAGCCAGATTTGACCTCGGATTTTCTTGACTCCAGGCCCAGTGTTCTATCCACTGATCCATTGGGCTACCCCCCCCAGCACATAGTAGGTACTCAATAAATGCTTATTGAATTGTCTTGACTTGTACATAGTCTTAGAGTGTCACTGAGAGGCTAGGTCCAAGGTCACTCAGCCAAAATATGTTAGAGGTTAGACTTGAACCCAGGGTTTTCTGACCATGAAGGAGGCTTGCTGTATCAATAGCACTATCTTCAAATATACACAACTATTTCTTTACCCGAGTATTTTAAAATTCAGTTCTGAAAATTCATGATGGCTTTGGCTAATTTGAAGCCTTGGCCATGGCTGCTTGGAGCTGTCCCATTTCTCCATGGAAGCCAGATCTTCTTTGCTTAGCCTTTTGATAATCCCACCTTGAGATACTGCTCAGATCTAGCTCTTTGCTCCAGTACTGGGTTGTCCTTGGGTTGTCCCCTCAGAGGAGGCATCTTGTTTATTCCCTCACCCCAGCCTTGTCTTTCTGCCAGGACTCCAAAATAACAAACCCTGAAAATGGAGAAGTTTAGTGTAAACACACCTGCAGAAACCTTATTTTGGAAAAGTCACATTCAGCTTGGCCTCAGAGCTGGGATTCTTACACTTGCATACAGTGCAAAGAACCAGCCATTGGCTTCTCTACCGGTGCCCAACTGGTGCCCACCAGTTCCCACTGCCTCCTGTAACAACAACCACATTCTGCTCCCTTGAATAAAACACTAGCTGTCAGTTTCAATTTCTCTAATCATGTCAGATCTCAGCTCAGCCAACCAGCAGCAGCCCTTGTCTCCAGGAAGCCCATCTGTGAAATATAGCAGTGTCCTTACTGGAATGACATGTTATAAAAATTAGTGTGGGAATTCTTCTAAAGCAGAGTTTCCCCATGTCTGTAAACTAGAGGCACCTGGTGGCAATCTAATGGGCCAAATGCTGGACTAGATGCTACCAAACATAGAAACAAAATGAACCTGATCTCTCGTCTCTCTACATCTAGGAGAGACCCTCCTTGGGGTAGAAGAGGCTCCCCAACATCTCCTCAAGATAGACCAGAGGTTCTTAACCTTTTTTTGTGCCTCAGATCCCTTTGGTAGCCTGGTGAAGTCTATAGATTCCTTCTCAGAGTTCCCATTTAAATGACTGAAGGAAACATTGAATTCCAGTTAGAGGCTAGATAAAATGAAGACGATTTTTTTTCCCATCCAAGCACATGGACCTCCTGAAATCTATCCATGGACCCTCAATATAGAAGGCATGGAGGCTCCAACATTGGAGACTCTAGTCTCAGCCTATCTAGATAGGATGTGGGATTTGACATATATTGGAAGGTTCTTGGAACACTGGCTTACTTTTGAAATTCATGTTAGTTCGAGGCTTTCTAGGTAGAAATAGCCTTGGATGTCCTGAAAATGCCAGCCAGCCATGTTCATTCCTAACAGAAGAGTTTTCAAGTTCTCATACTTTGGCTGCCTCTCTGGTTTTGAAATGAACAGTTGCTTCTAATATATGTGCTCTTGGAAAACCACAAAGGATTCCACCTTCCTGGGATGATGAATTTTTATGGGCTAAGTGGTTTTTTTCCCCAGGGGTGTCCTAACCTTGCTCAGATTCCTGTTATCTTACTGCCCATTTCCTCTCATCTCCCCACCCCCAACACACACACACACACACACACACACACACACACACACACCATTCTTTCTCCTTCCAGACCCAGTTTCTTACATTCACACTCCCTCATCATCTCCACTGCCTTAAGGAGCTGACATTGAGTCACCTGGAAGGCAGCAAAACTATCCCTAGCCGTTCTCTCTGCAGGAAGGAATATGTCCACTCATGGTAAGGATCCTTCCTCCTTGCTCTCAAAAAGGGAAGAATCAGGTTCACTTAACTGCAGGTGTGCCTTGCTTTAAGCAAACTCAACCCCCTCAATCAATTCTTCTCAACTTCTGAATTTCTGTGGATACCACTACTGTTCTTCTCATTACTCAAGACTGAAATTCTAAAAATCATCTCTGGCTATTTATTCACTACTCTGTTGCCTGGTTCTGTTGTTGCTTTCTACTCTCTCTGCTACCATCCTAACTCAGGCTTTCTTCATATGAGGCATCTTGATGTAGTGATAAAAACGTTGTGTTTACAGTCAGAAGAGCTTATTTTTGAGATCTGATACTGACTAGCTGTGTGGACCTTGAGCAAGTCACTTAACCTCTGTGAGCCTCATTTCTTCATCTGTAAAATGGGAGTAATAATATTTAGAGGTCCCATCTTATAGTCTGGCTATAAAGAAAGTACTTTATAAAGTTCAGAGTGCCACAGAAGTGAATGTTATTGTTGGTATTCATATTATTAACTCTTTTTGCCTGGGCCATTGTAATAGTCTCTATACTATTATTCTTATCTCCAGTCTCACTCCCCTCCAATACATCCTTTGCTTAAATAATCTTTCTAACTTGCAGATCTGAGCATGCACTTCACTACTCAACAACCTTCCATAGCTTCTTGTTGTAAACCAAATGATTGTATATTTTCTAGTCTTGTATTCAAGACCTTCCACAGCCTGACTCCAATATGCTTTTCCGGCATTATGTCCCAGCCAGATGAGATTTTGTTCTGGTCCTACCATCTCCCATCATTGTGTCTTTCTCCCTGTTTCTGCACATCGAAATCCTTCCTTTTCCTCAAGGCCTCTCAGGTGTCAGCTTCTCCATGAAGTGATTTATATAGGAAATGATCCCTTTCCCCTCAAACTTCTCATAGAACATTACATAAACTGCTATTTCACATTTATTTTCTCATTTGAATTCCAGTTATTTGCATTTTTAAAATCAGATATATGATTTCATCAATATAAGAAGTTCCTAATGAGGAACTTTCTCCACCAATTCAGATTGGCTCCTGTGCTGCTGCAATTTTATAGCCCCAGAGAATTACCTGAGACACTGAGATATTAAGTGATTTACCAGGGTTAAGACAGCCAGTATGCATCAGAGGGCAGATTTGAACCCAATTCAGACTTTGAGGCCAACTCTCTATCTGTTATACCTCTTATGTTTCTCTCTCTGTGTCTCTGTGTGTCTCTCTCTCTGTATTTGTGTGTGTACTCTTTCAGGACAGGGTATTGTCAGTGTTTAGCATGGTATAAACACCACATATTTTAAACTGAATTTAACTTACTCATTTTGCAAAAAAGGTTTTTTACTTTACAAAAAGATTTACCGCAACATTTTCCATTAGTGTAGAACGTTTTATCACCATGGCATAACAAGGTCCCATAATGATTTTATAAGACTATTTGATTTGCATGCTTTTTTTTTTTCAGAAACAAATAAATCGCTAGAAGGGAAGCAATCTTGGATGTATGTGTGTGAATGTCAGGATCTGTTCTTTCATGTATCAGTTAAGAAGGTAAACATTTCATTGATTGAATTAATGGAAAATATGCCTGTAAAAATTGATGATTTACTGCAAGTGAGCTAAGTGGCATAAGAACTATTTCACCAAATAAGAGTGAAGAGAGAAATGTTGTTGTTTAGTCATCTCCAGCTCTGTATTCCCATTTGGGATTTTCTTGGCAAAGATACTGGAGTGGTTTGCCATTTCCTTCTCTAGATCATTTTACAGATGAAGAAACTGAGGCAAACAGCGTTCAGTGACTTGACCAGGGTCCCATAGCCAGTAAGTGTCTGAGGACAGATTTGAACTCGGGAAGAGGAATCTTCCTGACTTCAAGCCTAGGACTCTATCCATGGTAACACTTATCCCCAGAAAGAAACACTGACACAAGTGATCAATATTTGGCTACTGGACCCAGATGGCTGTGGAGGAGAAAGTGAGGTTGGTGACTTTGCACAGCCCTTCCTCACTCAAATGAAAGTCATTTGGAGGTCATGTCATCATCTCCCTGATGGCACAGTCCTCTTCAAGAATGAAGGACAAACCACACATTTGCATGAGACTCTCCTCACTGGTGGAGACTCAGTGCTCTGCACCTATGTGACGGGTGGAATTGGGGAAAGCTTAGGACAAGAGAGATCCTAGCCTTTTGGCTTCCAGCTTTTAGAAAGAAGATAAGTAGTTCCAGATTCTCTTCAAGTCTCTGAACATGATCGAGTTGCTGGCTTCTCTACATGTTGACTTTCCCCCAGTCTCTCTCTTCCTTTAGGGTCCTGAAGAGAATCTGGAACCACTGGCCATCTTTTTTTGAAGTTCAAAGCTGGAAGACAGAATCTCTCTTATCCCGAGCTCTCACCAACTCTACCCTTCAGGCAGCCAAGGACCGAAGAGTAATCAGTCTCTACCTATGAGGAGAAGCCCATACAAATAGGTTTTGAGGTGTGGGTTACACAAGATTCTTGTTTTAGCACAGGTCTGATGACCACTCTTTTCAACTAGCTTGTGCTAACACAGCCTTTGGTTCAAGTAAAAGAATCCTCACTTTTTATGATGTAAAAATAAGGCTTTGGACATTTTGAGGAGCACATGGGAAAGAAATCTGTATAATACACCATTAAAAAAAATACTGGGTGTCCCTATCTCATCCAGGCTGGAAATACAGGGACTATTCGCAGGGCAATTCTGGTAGGTTTGACCTGCTGTGCTTCTGACTTAAACAACTCCTTCGATGAAGTACTGGCCCTTTCCTCCCCAAAGGGCTTATCATATTGACACTGGACTTAGTGTGGACACTTGATCAGCTTAGTACACTGTTGATCATAACTCCTGAGCTTAGAGCTCCTGAACTAGCTTTGGCAATTACTGAGATTACAGATGTATGTCAGCTACTATTTCTTTTTTTAAAATCATCACCTTATTTTAAATTTTTATTTATTTAATTTTTGATTTATGGAATAAAGCCAGAATTTCTACAGTATAGTATAATAAGAAGATGGTTGCACATGAAACTGAAATCTATTATGTACAACTTGCTATTCTTTTAAATATAAAATAAAGTTATCATGTAAATTTTTTCTTTTTTTCCTTTCCCTCCCCCTACCCCTTGCCCTAGAGATGGCTACCATTAGACACAGATATGTATACATATATAAAATAAGTTCTTCTATTTATCAGTTCTCTTTCTGAAAGTAGATAGCATCTTCCTTCATAAGTCCTTTGTAGGTAATTTGTGTATTTATAACAGTCAAAGTGACTTATTCACTCAAAATTGTTCTTAAAACAATATTGCTGTTACTGTATACAGTGTTCTCTTGGTTTTATTTATTTCACTCTTCCTAATTTTGTGCAAATCTATCCATATTTTTCTAATATCATCAAGCTCATCATTTCTAATAGCACAGTAGTATTGCATCACAATCACATACCATAACTTGTTCAGCTATTTCCCAACTGATGGGCATCCTTGCAACTTCCAGTTCTTTGACACCACAAAGAGAGCTTCTATAAATATTTTGGAACCTAAAAAAGATTTTAAAACTTTTTTAAAAATTCAAGTTCTGTTTGAAAGTCCAAAGTATTTTGGTTTTACAGAAGCAAAACCTTTCCCAATAATTAAAATGATCCATTAATGGAATGAGCTGTCTCTGGGGGTACTGAGTTTTCCATCACCTGTAGTCTTCAAGCAGAGGCTGGCTTTTGGAGAACCATGCAGAAAGCATTCTTACAATTGGCTCTTTGTGTCCCACTTACTCTGAATTTTCTCTTATGAAGATGGATAATGACTTTCTGGAGATTTTGTAGAGAGAATGCTTATTCAGGAATGGGTCAAGCTCAATGGCCTCTGAAATCCTTGAGATTTTGTGAAATTTTGTGAAATCCACAATTGCTTGGTTTTGAACTATATATAAATCCTGATACATAAATGCTTGTTATTATTTTTAGTATAAGGAACTCCCTCCACCAACACAGAACTGTCTGAGATATATAGAGGTTAAGTGCCTTGCTTAGGTTACATGGCTAATAAATAGAGGCAGGATTTGAACTTTGATATTCTTGACTCAAAGCCCAACTCTTGATCTACTATGCAACTATTGCCTCTATTTTCCAGTATACATATGTATGAGCAATGGTGTGAGTGACCCAAAGCCACACAGATTGTTTGTTTGGCTTGTCCTTAGCATTGGGCTTCTCTCACTGGATCACACTGAAAGCAATTGAATCATTATTTTTTTAATTGACTCAAATTTGGGTAGCTAATGTTTCATTTATGCTGCTAGTAATCACCATATCACCTATCAGTAATACAAAATGGTATTTTGGGGAGTCATGCAAAAGAGAATTCTTACAATTGACTCTTTATGGACCACTTCAAATTCTCAAGAAATTTCTGTCTTGGGTTCTATGTGGTTGTGGGCCCTTGCTTTATCTCTAATAGTCCTCAGAAGGTCACATGTGCCATGGTCTATTAAATTCCAGAGAATTGAAAACCTTCACCTTCTAACCAACCTGATGACAACTGAGATTGTTGCTAGGTTGTTTTCCCATGCTAAATACTAAGATGATGAATGTCTGAAGTAATCAATTCTGTATTTACTTTAAATTATTCTAAGACAAGGGCAGGGGGTGAGGAGGAAGGAAAGGGGCCTAAATCTTCAGTCTGTCTTTCTTTCCAGGCAATGAAGTTAATCAGAATGCTGTTTCAGGGTCAAGTTGAACTCAGAGAGACAGGTTTATAGCTTTGTTTTGTAAACGCATAGTAAGCGATGGGACGAAACACAATCAGCATTAGTTAAAACCATATGTGTGTGCTGGTTTATGTGATGGACATTCCAGCATATTTTACCATTGGACAGCAAGTCCAGGAGACCCCTCACATTTGGAAGAGATACCACCTGTCAAATGCAATGGCCTGGAAATGAATAAAAATTACCAAAGAAAAGATCCTGGAGAGATCACAACAGAGCAAATAAGACATTGGTTCTCAGCACAGGGATGAGAGGGAACTGTTGAGTAAATAAAACTTTTGGTTTTTGTGTCTTCAAAGCTAACCATCAGCTAGTTCTACCCTGTGCACTATCGCCTCTCTCCCCACGCCCATGATGTCTGTTGTAGCCAATATTATCTTCCTGTCCCTTATCCCATGAAATCCTTAATATCGCCCCACCATCACCTCTGCCATTTTCTTGGTCCTGAACAGAATAAGTGATGTGGTACAAGTCTAGCATAGTGCTTGGTAAACAGTAAGCATCTAGTAAATGCTTGTTGATTGATTTAATTGGTGTAGGAAAATCTCAGTGAAAATGTTCATGCTACTAATGTGGATCAGACACAGTCCTTCAATTTAGTCTTAGAGTTGCCTTGGGTGCTGAAAAGTTAAATGACTTGAGTTGGGTCATGTGGCTAGTGCTTATCAGAAGCAGGTCTTGAACCTAATTCTTCCTGCCACCCGTGCTGACTCCACCTACTGCTCTGTGTTGCCACTCAATACTTTCCTTTTACTAATATACCCTCTCTTCCTCTTCCCTGTTTTTCCTGCTCTACCAAACCCTATCCCTCACTCTCTTCCTTTAAACTAAGGACCAGTGCCTACTTCAAAAATAAACAAATAATTATTGAGCATGCACTATATACAGAGCATTGTGTCAAGCACCAGAGCATACAAAGAAACATAAAAAGAGATGTCAGACCTCCAGCTGCTTGCAAACTAATTGTAGAGATAAGATGGACACATAAAAATTATACTCTTTGCTGTTGTTGTTCAGTTACTTCAGTCACTGCCAACTCTCTGTGATCCTGTTTGGGTTTTTCTTGGTAAAGATACTAGAGTGGTTTGCCATTTCCTTTTCCAGCTCATTTAACAGATGAGGAAACTGAGGCAAACAGAGTAAAGTGACTTATCCAGGGTCACCCAGCTATTAGTATTTACATAGCCTTTGCAAAGTTTGTATCTATAATACATGCATGCACACACACATATATGTGTGTACACACACACACACACACACACACACACACACACACACGCACGTGAACTCTCATCTAAGCCTCCCAACCACCCTGTAAGGCAGATAGATGCTATTGTTATCACCATTTTTCAGATGAGGAAAGTAGGTCTGAGAAAGGTGGAGTGACTTGTCCAGAATCATTGGAACTTCAGTCTTTTTGTCTCCACATCTCACTGTGCTGCATAGATGCTAACATTTTAAGACAGCTTCTGCTGAGGGTCAAAGTAGTGGTACGGACAGTAAGTACTATTGGAGGGATCCTGCAGCCTAGATTTGTCACATAAGACTCCACAGAGGACCTGGAACTTGACGGATGAATAGGATTACAATAGACCAAGATGGGGTGAGTGGGCACTGCGTAATCCCAACCCTGCTCCTGTTTACTAGCAAAATCCCCAAACCACTCCTCCGTCTCTCAACATCCTCTATTCAATACACAGCCATAGGATAGTCACTTAACTTCTCAGATCCTCAGTTTCCTTTTCTGTAAAATGAGAATAATAATCCTTGCACAACCTGCTCCCCAGGGTCGTTATAAGGAAAGTATTGTGTAAAGTATAAAGGACTATTTGAATATTTGAATTACTCTTCCGGTTTGAGATGATAGGTTTAAATTACCTAGGTTTTTGTTGTTGCTGCTGTTGTTGCTGTTGAAGCTTATGGTGTTTTGATTTCGGTTTTTAGGACTTGGCTTTAGTCAATCTTAAACTGACATTTGAAGAGAGTACCCAGTGGAATAAGGTAAAGAGCTGAATTCAGTCAAGAGACCTGGGTCGAATTCCAGGCTCTGATTACCTGTGTGACAATGGTCAAGCCTCTTAACCTCTCTGTGTCTCAATTTCCTCAGATGCAAAATATTATGTACCTTAATTATATATAATGATGAAATTATGTACTTAATTATATACAGGGGAAACATTTGTAAAATGTAAAGCACAATCCAAGTATGGACTGCTGCTATTATTATTAATTATTATTATTATTAATTTTTGGCTTATACATCCTAAACAGTTTCTAAGTTTATACAGAAATCAACCAGTAAATCATATTCAGGGGACTATTGAGAATATGCAACAGTGAAGATTTGGTATGTCTGATAAATACACTTTCTTTCTCCACCTCCATGCATTTACAAGTCTTGTTTGGAGCCTAGAAACAAAACCAAAGCATTTGCTAATTTGCAAGAAATATGCTTTGGCCATTTCCCAGAGGCAGGCCTCCACTGCATGCGATTGTGAAATCTTCCACAAAGCTGGCAGTCAGGAAGATTTTCAAATAGAAAAGGGAACTGTTCTTGACTGCTAGGAAGGGTTTGGTACTTTTTTTTTTCTTAAAGGACTTCTCATTCATTTCAGTTTCTTTGTATATTCAAGGGCACTGTTAAAAAAAAAATAGCAAGAGAAACTTGAGACTCCATGTGAAGGCCATATCATAAAAAGAGATATTTCTTCTTTAAAAGACCCAGCAAGGCACGAGCTTTTAGGATGATTTTTGGGGGGCACCTGATTGTCAGACTTTTTAAAATTACCTTAAGCTTAAAGTGAACTGTTTACTCAAAGGATTGACCTTGTGACTGCATAAGTTTCATGCCTGAGTTAAGTTGTACTGGAGACTAAGATAAGCCTTTTTTCCCCCCAGTTTGTTTTTCTCATACATTGTAATCCCATTGTCTTCTACAAAAGTTCCAAGCTGATAGCCTAGAGTGTGCGGTTTCAGGGATGATAGCAGTGGGGTTCAATCTTTAGTGGGTGCTATCAAACCAGAAAGCCTTCAGATATGGACCAGTGGTATCTATGGTCTGTGAACCACTCTCTCAAATTTAATTACATGAGATTTGGTCATCAGGTGATATAGCCTTTAAGCCATAGAATAGAGACATTCTGATCTGTACTGGTGAAAGGAATACCCACATGAATGAAATAACAAATCCTTGAAATATTTGTAATCTTTGGCTCCCCAGCAAAGAAAACAATTGGGGATGGATAGGAAGTCAAGTACCACTCCCCCTGTTTTTGAACTTCTGACTTTGAGGGACCAGTATAGGCCTTTAGATTTACTATCTTGGGTGGTACTGTCGCAAAGGAGAATAGCACAGGGTGTCAACCTACTCCTCTGGACTCACCCAATCTACATTATTCTTAGCACCTTGATGGACAAGATGTATCCTGAGAACACACGAATGGGTTTTAATCTTGCAGACTTCTCACTAAGTCTTTTTCTTTGACTTATGCTGCTCCCACTCAGGATTTCTCCTTCAGAATTTGCCTGTCTAAGGCTCCACAACAAAATGAAAAGGACCCTTACCTACCACTTGTATGTATGTGTGTATTTATATAGATACTATGTATGTATGCATATTTTATATTTATGTGTATATATACATATATACATACATATATGTATATATATATGTGTGTGTGTGTGTGTGTGTGTGTGTGTGTGTGTGTGTGTGTATGTATGTATGTATATAAATTTTTCTAGTCACCTTCTGAATTCTTCAAAAACAGGGACTGTGCCTTAAACTTCTTCGGTCCCCATCTCTGCCCTGTGCCTACTAGGCATGTTGTCAAAGTGTGTTTGCTAAATTGAACTGAACTCAAGAAATAACAAATATGAGCAATTCAACTTGTATAAACTGATGCAAAGTTGTATAAGTAGAGCAAGGAGAAAAATGTTAAAAATACTATCTCTGATAATACACATGAAAACGCAACAAGGAAGCCAACTTTTGGTGAGCAGTAATGACCAGTCTCAGTCTGATAGAACAAATGCCGGGGCACCGTGGGGACAGGATGTTGGTCAGGGTGTCACACTGTCTCTATATTGGCTTGTTTTGCTCAGTCACTTTCTTTGTTTCAAGGGGAAGGCTCAATAGTGACTATAGCATAAAAATAAAAACCATCAATAAAACTTTTAAAATCGAAATGAGCTTCCAGCACATTAAAGTTTCCAGCTTGACTTTGACAATGATCTAGGCCCTGGATTCTAGGCCAATGTTATATTACCCGGCATCATTGTACAGTGGAAAGAGCACTGGACTTGAAAGTCAAAGGATCTGGGTTTAATCCTGCCTGCACTTACTGCTTCACAAGTGTCTGGGCCTCAGTCTGTTCATCTGTATAATAGTCAAATCAGTAGTTTCTAAGGTCTCTTTCTGCTTTAGCAATCACACCTCCCATACTACCTTGTCTGAATCCAAAGAGTCTGAGTAAACATGCATTTTACTTTGTTTTTCATAAATGGAAAATTTTGTTCATGAAACAAAAAAGGTTACTCCATCCTATATCACAGGGCTATGTGACTTTGAGGAATTACATAATGATTTTAATGACCATAGGCTTGTCTAGGGAAGAAAAAGCCCATCTTCTGTTTTACTTATCACTTTCTACCAGTGATGCTACATGAGTAGCAGAAAAGGAATACTAAACACTCCTACTAATTAAAGTAAAGGACTATCAAGGGAGAAGGGAAAGATACTGTAACATTACCAGGTAAAATTACATAGAGAAGCAGTGAGAAATGTATCACTGAAAAGATGTGTAATTGCAAATGAAGGTGAGTAAGAAAAGAGAGGGTTAGCCAATGGGCAATCCAGATACTCTATTGCTTTCCACACAATGTTGAGGGAACTAGAACAAGACCCCCAACATATTAGTTGGACCCCCATGGAAGATTTATACAACAGACAAGAATTGTATAGAATGAGAGGCCAGGGATGGGTGAATTATTTGTCACTAAAGAGAGTACCCAGATTGATGAAATCTCAGATTTATTAGAATATAGGGTTCTCAAAAGTCTTAGTGTAGTCTTAAGCTTCAAAAGCCCAATAGCGTTAAGCTTAAAAAGCTTTAAAAAAAGTTTTGAGCTTTAATAGCATAATAAAACTGCACCAACACTTTTAGAACACCCTATATATTAGTAAACATAGATTCAAGGGATCTGATCTAGGTTGGACAATGATGGGAGGCAGAGGGAGAGGACTGAAGTATCCATAAATGAGGATGAAGCCTCGAATCATATTGTTTCAAGCAAAACAAACTGCAGATACATGGGGTTAGGGGGTTGTTTATTTGCTTGTTTTTAGGACAAGATCAGGGGAGCTGACTCTGAGCTAGGCGAGGACTTGAGAGTATAGAAAGGGAAATGGAAGAACAGGGTCAGATTCATTCAGCTAAACAAGCTTCATTTACTTGGTGATGATTTAAAGAGAGAGAGAGAGAGAGAGAGAGAGAGAGAGACAGAGAGAGAGAGAGAGACAGAGAGACAGAGAGAGAGGGAGAGAGAACGTAACAGGAATTGTTATTAAAACACACACACACACACACACACACACAAAACACCTTAATTTCATCTTCAATGTTAATGGGCTAAACTCACCTACAAAACTGGAGTTACAAAATGGATTAAAAACAGAACTCAACAATTTGTTGCATACAAGGAATATATTTAAAATGTAAACATATGTACAGAGGTAAAATGAGAAGCTAAAATAGAATTTGTGACATTTTAGCTGAATCCCAAAATAGCAGTAATTGCAATCTTTTCAGAGAAAGGAATAATAAAAAAAAAAAAGAAAAGCAAAAAAAGGAGAAAAGAAAGAAAGTTTCTAGAAAGACAAAACCAGGGAACCTGCATTATAGTTAAAAGCACTAATGGATTATGAAACATTTGGAGTAGGGTGCTGGACTTGGGATTTCATTGTTATAGAGAACTCTCTGAAAATTCCCTTTATCAGTGTAGATCATCAATTATTTGTTCTGAAACTTTTAACGTTAGGGAGTTGTTTATGAGCAGTGAGAGATAAGTGGCTTGCCAAAGTTACACAGTCAGTACATGTCAGAACCAGGACTTGAACCCAGATCCTCCTGACTGAGGCCAACTCTCTAGCTACAATGCAACACTTCAGGAAATAAGATCAATACTTAACATAGATGCCCTGAATAACATAGCCTATAATAAGTAAAAGAAAAGCTTACTGAAACATAAAAAGATTTAGCTAGTAAGAAAATTGTAGTTGACTTTAATGAAGCTTTACTAGACCTTAACAAATCTAAGAGAAAGATAAGAAGGAATTTATGGATCTGAATAGAATGTTGGAAAAGTTATATTTGACAGTCATGATTGTTGAATGAAATATTTAAATAGTGTATTTATTTTTCCACATTATGTGGCATATTTATAAACACTAGATAATTCATCAGGGCATTAAAATCATTCAAATGCAGAAAGAAGGGACTACTAAACACATTTTCTTATATAAAATAAAGATAAAAGAACATATAATCTGAAGGGGAAGTATGACCAAAAAATGTAGAACTCAAGGGAGTCTAAATAATGGCATGGTAAATAAGGGTAAGTCAAAAAACAAATCATAGAAACAATTTTTTAAAAAGGGAACTGAAGGATAGTCATCTTCAGGACAACAGTTTCAGAATGACAATGCTCTCAGAGATATTACAACAAAAATTTGCAACCCAAGAAGAAGGGAAATGTTATCTAACGTAAGCACTTTCTGGACATGCAGCTACCACTTCTTTTCAAAGAGGGCTATGGAGCAGGATTTCCTCATACAGCTTTCTTACAGGCTACTTAGCTTCTAGTAATATTTCTCATTCCATTATAGCCTGAGACTGCTAACTCATCCTAACTTATCCTTAAAACATGATTTCAAAGGTTTTAGAGACAGAGAAAATCTTGGAAACCCAATCATCTCATTTTATATGTGAAGAAATGGAGGATTAGAGCAGTTAAAAGACTTGATTAAATTCACATAGTGGTAAGAATGCCAAGGATCTCAAGTCCAGGTCACCTGACACCAAATATAGTGCTTTGAGGAAGAGACAAGTGGGAAATTACAAGGATCGGCATCCAGAATTTCATTCAACATATGGGAATAAACCCAGAGCTTCTCTATGAGATGCCCAGGGAAGAAAAGGAAGACAGATAAATATCACTAGAGCTAATGTCTAGGTTCAGATTTTCTGAGTCACTCACATATCGAAGTAATTCCTGTCATTTCATTATTTCCCTTGTCCTCAAGAATCTTCAATGACTATCACATTCAGTAGTCCTAATTATATAATCATATCATTGGAGTAATCTTCTCAGTGGAAGGGAAATTGACTTAAGGTTATACCTACTTTGTCCTAAAATATCTTCACACACACACACACACACACACACACACACACACACACACACACACACATACCCCTAGCTATGGGACATGCTCTAGTAGGAGTGAATATAGGAGATAAGAAGTCTGGACCAATTATATGTCATTTAAATTCTTTGGCCTTCAGTACTCTCATCTACCAAATGAAGTCAGCAAATTGTTGAGGTAGAATCAACAGGTCTTGGTGACTAACTGAATGTAAGTAGTGAGGGAGAGGGGAGAGAGTCAATCAAGAATCACCAATATAAACAGAGAAATTGGATAGATTCAGAACTGTCTGAATGACTGGACCAAAGAATAGTGATGAGGGAAGTCCCTAGTGGACTATCCCAAAAATCTTTTCTCAGATATTTTCTCCATTACTTTTCTCTAAAATGGTAATTTGGATGGAGGCATAGATGGGATATTGCAAATGAAGCTGGGAAGAACAGCCAAAATGATGAACAACAACATTTTGTTTGTAACTTGAGACTTGTCAAATACCTAAGAGAGAAGTGCATTCTAGCTTTTCATATTAGTTTCTTATTCACCTACTAGACTATAATCTCACTGCAGGCAGGAGACCAGCTTTATCTAAACCTTGTATCTTGTTCCACGCCTAGCATACAACTCTGAGCATCATATGCATGTAGTCAAAGTCTGTCGAATGATTGATATAGAGAGGCAGCTTAGGTTCAATACAAAAACAAACTTCTTAATAATTAAAAGTCTCCGAAAATGAAATGGGCTGTTTTCAGTAAATTGAAATTTCATTATCACTGGAGGTCTTTATGTAGAAGCTGGGCGAACATTTATGAGGAGTTTTGTAGAGTGGATCTTGACTCAGCTATTGAACTAGATGATCTCTGAGGTCCCTTCCAATAATCACAAAATTTCAGAACTGAATGGAAGCTCAGCAGCTGGCCAGTCCACCCCACTCCCCAAAAAGAATATCTACTACAAGATACCCAGTAAGTAGTCATCTATTTTTGGCTTAAAGACATTCAGTGAGGGAGAATACACAGCCTTGTATGGTTAGGAAGTTGTTTTTTTTTTTTTTCCTGACATCGAGGCTAAATTTGACTTTGTAATTTCAACTGTTGCATTTAGTTCTACCTTCTGGAGTCAAATATAAGAAGTTCCATTTTTCTCAATATTAGATTTTTTCAGATACCTGAAGACAATTATCATGTCCCTCCTGAGCCTCCTCTTCTCCAGGCTAACCACCTCTATCTCTCTAACTGATTCTCGCAAGATATGGACTTGAGGTCCTTCACCCTTCTGGTTACCCTCCTTTTGATATTCTCTAGTTTATCAATTATCTTCCTAAAGTATGTTATCCAGAACTGAGTATGACACTCTAGAAGTGTTCTGACCAGGGCAGAGTACACTACAACTAATATTTCCTCCTTCTTGGAAGCATTGCCTCTATTAACGTGGTTCAAGACTGGATTAGCTTTTTGGCCGCCATATCACACAGTTCACTCATAGTGAGCATATAGTCCAGTAAAACTCTCAGATCTTTTTCTAGCAATCTGCTCTTTAACCATGCCTTCTCCATCACTTACCTGTGAGGCTATTTTATTTTTGTATCAATTATAAGACTACCTCTCCATTTTTATTAAATTTTATTTTATTAGATTCAGCCCAATGTTCTAACCTGTCAAAGGTTTTTGTTTTTTTTTTTTGATCCTGACTTCATTATCTAGTGGGTCAAATTTCTCTCCCAGTTTTGTGTCATCTGCAAATGCAGTGAGTGTACCCTATGTGCCTTTGCCCAAATCACTGCAAAAACATGAAATAGCTTAGATGCCTGAAGCATTTCATTGTAGCTCTCTTGTCAAGTTAACATCAAACTATGAATGATTATTCTTTGATTCTGGCCATGCAAGAGTTCAGAATGGAGCTTCTTGTACTATCATCTCATCCACGAAGATCTCTCCATCTTTGCCACAAGAATAGTGTGAGACTTTATATCAAATACTCAAACGAATTTGTGATTTCTTTTATTTAAGTGTTCTTTCTGATGACATAGATTGAAAACAGCTAGGTGGCCCAGTGGATAGAGTGTTGGACCTGAATTTAGGAAGATGTGAGTTCGAATCTAGCCTCATATACTCACTAGCTATGATCCTGGGTGAGTAAGACCTTCATCTGACTCAGTTCTTTATCTGTAAAATGGGTATAATAATATATTTACTTCCTAGAGTTGTTGTGAGGATCAAATGATAGCATTTCTGAGGCACTTTGCAAACCTTAAAGTGCTATATAAATTCTAGCTGTTGTTATTCTATTTTCATTCTTGCTTTTTCATTTCGTGTGACTCTTATCAATGTCCTCCCATGAGTTTACCATGAGGAATCCATCCAATGTGTTACAGGCCTTCCTCTATTTCTCTTGATATCCCCAACTTGCTAGTGGAACATATGAGTTATCTCTGCCATCCCCTTGTCCTCATAGCATGGCTGGTCCATGTTCTTTCTGCATTATACATTTGTTGGATAATATCATTTTATTAAGTTTCAACCCATTATACTTTACCAAATGTTTTGCTATGGCCTAGGTAAACTCTATCATATTCCTCTGATCTGTCAGTTTAGTAATCTTGTCAAATAAAGGAAATTAGGTTAGTTTGATATGATTTGACCTCGATGTATCTATGCTATGTCTGTGATGATTTTTCTTTTTCTAGGTATTTCTTATCCATCCCTTTATCAATATGCTCCAGAACTTTTGTAGAATTCCCCCATAGTTTGCTTAATCTATTTTCTTCTTTTAAAAAACCAAACTTGCCCAACATTTGCCCTTCTCCAGTCCTGTGATATCTTTCCTGTCCTCCACAATTTTTCAGGTTTCATTGACAGTTCAGCAATCATACCTGCTATTTATCTCAGTTCTTGATGATCAATTCATCTGGGCCAGGAGACTTGAATTCATGAAAGGCAGCTGAGGGCTCTCTCACTCTCCTTACTTATCTTGGGTGTCAAGTCTCTAATAACTGTTTTGTTGCATTCTTTCCAAGAGTCAGTTTAAGAGTCATTTTCCTTGGCAGAGAACACAGAAGAAAAATTAGAATCAAAAAGCTCTGCCTTCTCTCGGCTTTTAGTTATCATCATTCCATCCACACCAAATAGCAGCCATATCCTTTTTTTGACTACCCAATTCAACCCAATACAGAAAAACAAAACAAAACAAAACAAAACCCAACACACACACACACACACACACACACACACACACACACAATTCCACAACTTTTTTGTTATCCTTAGCTCTCCTTGTCCGCTCCACCTAACTCTGGGCTTTAGCTATTCTGCTACTATTTTTATAAGTAAGGAAGGTCCCTTATGTCTGTATTCATCTTCTATTATTTTGCCTTATTTTTATCTTATAGATAGATAGATAGATAGATAGATAGATAGATAGATAGATAGATAGATAGACAGATAGAAAAAAATCTAAGTTGGCTCATGAGAGCTCTCTGTGCACCCACATTGGTCTTTTCAGATAACTCTTGTTTTTTTTTTCCTTCTTCTTCACTGGAATTGCTTCCTTTTGTGTCCTTAGAAATTCATCCTTGAGTTTCCCATCCTTCTTCAGATGGCTTCCCTCATAAAATTTGCAGCCAAGAGATCCTGCCCATTTTTCCTCTGAATCTTTGACATCTGCTCTCTTCAAATCAAGAGCATGTGTCAGACTATCTCTGACTGTCTCTTTGTCTCCATCACAAACTCTAAGAAGGAGTGGTCACTTCCCCATAAAGTTCTCATCATTTCCACTCTACCAACCACTTCTTCTTCCCCTTTGGTGAGAATTAGGTCCAGAAGTCATTTTCTCTTTGTCATTTCCTCTATCTCTTGAAGAATAAAATGATAATTAAAGCAAGCCAAGATACCATTACAGTAGCTTCTCTGCTTTTCTCAAAGACAGAACTGTAGAAGATGTGTGTGCAATTTAAGTTCCCCATCACTAATGTATTGTGCCTCCATGCCAAGCCTATGATGTGTTTCCAAATTTTATTATCTATTTTCTCTATTTTTGTCCAGGTGGTCTATTGTATTGACAAGGTCTACTGTATTGTTAATATCAAATGGATGGCCCAGGCTCATGACCCTCTTTATCTCGAGCAAAGATACCTTTTTCCTTGACTTTGAGTTTGATTTATTTCAGGACTAATGTTAAACTGCAATGATAAAATCATTGTTGCTTGTTCCTCCATTGGTCTTCATTCAATTGTTTTCCACCATGCTTCTTCCCCTCCTCTAATTCCTAGATTCACTCATGTGAGTAAATTTTCTTAATATATAATGCTAACCCTAGAGTCTACCCACCATTTCTCCTTTGCAAATACCCTGTTTCTTTTCCAAAGCCACATTGTATTCATGGACCTCATCCCACCAAGATCATACCAATGAGGACAACTTTGCTCTTGTGTCCAGACTTCAAGTTCCTCCTGCTCTTTGCCTTCCCTTGCTTCACTTGGCTTTTCTGGATTTTACTACTGGCTCTCTACTTGTTGTCCTGTGTGATCTTCTGGGTGACTCAGAAGCTATGGTTTCAGGTTCAGAGAGTTTAAGTGACTTGCCTAGAGTCACAGAATTCACAAGTGGCCGAACTTTAATTCAAATATGTCTTCAGATTTTGTCTGTTATAGCTGCATTGTGTTTTCCCTCTAGTGGATCTAACTTGGATACATGTGAGCAATTTTCTCTCTTCTAAATCCCTTTTAGTTTAAATAATAAATATTCACATTTATAGTATTCTTTAATATTTATACACTGTAGTAAAGCAGCTACCTATGATACACACTGGCTCTATGGCCCTGGTCAAATAATTTATTTTCTTAGGGCTCCAGGTAGCTCTTTATGGCTATAAGTTACTGATCTACCTTGGTAGGGGAAGTCTTCTTATGAGAAACTCCCTATTCGGATGAAATCACAGGTGAGGACAAAAAAAAGATTTGCAAAATACTTCATAATTTTTATAATTTATACTCATTTGAGCCTCACAACAACCCTGTGAGGTAGGAAGCTATTATTACCCCCACTTTACAGATGAGGAAATTAACATTGAGAGAGGTAAAGTCACTCATCCAGGGTCACAAAACTCACAGGTGTCTGAGGGAGGATCCAGCACAGGCCTTCTCGACTCCAGGAAGCCCAGCGCTCTGTCCACTAGACCACTGAGTCTCTCTGAAATTCCAGCAGTGAGAGTCTGTGATCCTAGGGCTCTGAGGATATGAAGTCACTGCTTACACTAAACCTCAGTTCTTGCCTCGATAAAATAAGAATAACATTTGTACTATTTGTCTTGCAAATTTGTTGCAAAGATCAAATCAGATTAGGTACATCAATTGCTATTGGAGTCACAATGAACTAGGTAAATGTGACATATTTATAATAATAACAACAACAACAACAGCTACAGAGCTTACTATATGCCAGGCACTGTTCTAAAGGATCTACAATTTTCATCTTATTTGTTTTTTTTTAATCCCCCTCCCCCGATCTGCCCTCCCTCTATCCCCCTGCTCTCTTGTCCCCTTCCCCCTTATTTTCCTGTAGGGTAAGATAGTTTTCTATACCCCATTGTATATGTTATTCCCTCCTTAAGCCAAATCTTATGAGAATAAGATTCACTCATTCCCTCTCACCTTCCCCCATTTCCCCTCCACTGTAAAAGCCTTTTTTTTGTCCTTTTCATGTGAGATAATTTACCCTGTTCTACTTCTCCCTTTCTACTTCTCCCAGTATAATCTTCTTTTTACCCCTTAATTTTATTTTTCAGATATCACCCCTTCATCTTCAAATTGCCCTGTGCCCTCTATCTATCTATGTATACATACATATAATTTTTTTCCTCCCACTACCCTAATACTGACAAAGGACTCATGTGTTACAAATATTATCTTTCCCTGCAGGAATGTAAACAGTTCAACCTTACTAAGTCTCTCATGATTTCTCTTTCCTGTTTACCTCTTCCATGTTTCACCTGAGTGTTGTATTTGAAAGTCAAATTTTATATTCAGCTCTGGTCTTTTCCTCAGGAATGCTTGAAAGTCCCCTATTTCATTGAATGACCATTTTTTACCCTGAAGTATTATACTCAGTTTTGCTGCAGTTTTTCTTGGTTGTAATCCTGTCTCCTTTGCCTTCTAGAATATTATACTCCATGCCCTCTGGACCCTTAATGTAGAAGCTGCTGAATCCTGTGTTATCCTGATTGTGTTTCCACAATACTTGAATTGTTTCTTTCTGGCTGCTTGCAATATTTTCTCCTTGACCTGGGAATTCTGGAATTTGGCTATAATATTCCTAGGAGTTTTCCTTTGGGGATCTCTTTCAGGAGGTGATTGGTGGATCCTTTCAATTTCTATTTTGCCCTCTGGTTCTAAAATATAAGGGCAGTTTTCCTTGATAATTTCTTGAAAGATGATGTCTAGGCTCTTGTTTTGATTATGGCTTTCAGATAGTCCAATAATTTTTAAGTTCTCTCTCCTGGGTCTATTTTCCAGGTCAGTTGTTTTTCCAGTGAGATATTTCAGATTCTCTTCTATTTTTTCATTCTTTTGGATTAGTGTTACAGTGTCTTGATTTCTCATAAAGTCACTAGTCTCCAATTGCTCTATTCTAATTTTTAAGGAAGTATTTTCTTCAGTAATCTTTTGGACTTCCTTTTCCATTTGGCCAATTTTTCTTTTTAGGGCATTCTTCTCCTCATTGGCTTTTTGGACTTCTTTTGCCATTTGGGTTAAGCTATTTTTTCAGATGTTATTTTCTTCAGTATTTTTTTGGGTCTCCTTTAGCATCACTTACAATTTTTCCTTTACTTCTCTTACTTGCTTCTCAAAATCCTTCATCTATAAGCTGGAGAAGAAAATGGCAAGCCATTCCAGTATCTCTGCCAAGAAAACACCAGATGGGGTCACAAAGTATTGGACATGACTGAATAACAACTAAATTGTAAGCTCATTCAGGGAAAGAATAATGTGCTTTTAAAATTTATTCTGTATCTTCCACAATGCCTGACATGCTGTTTTATATATCATTGACCTTCAATTAATAGTGTTGAATATAGATTAGGAAATATAAACCCATCTGCATGTTTTTGGAAAATACAGCTACGCATAATCCCAAATATTCTATTTGTAGAATCATAGAATCTGAGAGCTAGAAGGGAACCTAGAATATATCTCTTCCTGCTCTTACAGATGCCCAGAAGGGTGATGTACTTGTCTAAAGTCTCATAGCTACATACATTTTCAGATGCAACTAATACAACACATATTTATTTTGCTTGACTACATGTCCTTGTTACGAGGGAGGGCTTTTACTGAAAAAGAAAATATTATGCGGGTAGGAGTTGGGGGGGAGAGTAATCATTGATTAAAAAAAGGTAGGAAAAAAAGGGAAAAGAATGTCAATGAAACACATAACAAATTAACAGAAGAGAGCCAAAGGAAGCTCAGAAAGTAACAGACAGGGCATTGTCGGTACCACCATATAAAGTTGGTGTAGACTTAAAAAATAACCACAAGCTATGCATAATAGACTCATGGTTTCACATGCAATCCATTTTCTTTCTTTGTATATTATGGAAATGTCCATATTTTTGGTACTTATCAACATAAACATTTAAAAAATAAAGTCAGCCAGTAAAAGTCAAAGCTGTAAGTAATAATTACTGACGTCTACATTATCTCATCTGAGTTTCACAACAATCCTTTTAACTCATTCAATAGTTACTACACATGTATTATCCCCACTGTATAGATGAGACTGATGAAGGTTTGTTGACTTGCCCATGGTCACACAATTATTTAGTTAGTGTCAAAGATGAGATTTGAATTCTGTTCTTATTAAACCAGATCCTGTATGTAAACCCCATACCATACTGTCACTTTCTATAGTACTAAAAAAAAGTAAGAATTCTTATTGAATGTAGTGAAGGAACTACTACAAAAATGTGTTTAAATTTGTACTATTCTATTCAAATGCACCATGGGTCCCTCATAACTCTAGAAACACCTGATACCCCAAGTTCAATGTGGGCTATTTTGGATAATCCCAACCATACAAAAATATCTTGAGCCCCATTCAATGCACTTTCTGCCAGTAGACCAGGCAGAATGAAATAGCAAAGCATTTACTCAAGAGAGATTGTTGTTCACTAATGTTTCAGTCACGTCCAACTCTTTATGACCCCATTTGGGGTCTTCTTGGCTGTTTTCTTTTCCAGCTCACTTTCCAGATGAAGAAACTGAGGCAAACAGGCTTAAGTGACTTGCCCAGGGTCACACAGCTAGTAAGTATCTGAGGTCAAATTTGAAATCAGTTCCTCCTCACTCCAGGCCCAGTGCCCTATCCACTGTGCCACCTTAGCTGCCTCTACTTAAGACAGAAGAGCAAAATGAAAAACAAGGCAAATCAATAACAGGCTCACTTTTCTTGATCCATTCACAAAGGGATACAATTATCCATAGATTCCTAAACCACCAAAAGGGGAATGCTCTCCATAGAACTCTCACTACTGGGTTTCTACGAGAACATCTCCCAGGAACAAGATGGGCTTTGTTATAGCTCTACTCCACATTAAGCACCAGATTATAGTCACTGAGAAGTTAAATGATTTATAGGCATGCCATGTTTTATTGTGCTTTGCTTTATTGCACTTTGAAGAAGTTGCAATTTTTTTAATTTTTTATTTTTTTAGAAATTGAAGATTTGTGGCAACCCTGGATCGAGCAAGTCTATTGGTGCCATTTTTCCAACAGCATGGGCTCACATTCTGTCTCTGTGTCACATTTAAGTAATTCTCACAATATTTCAAACTTTTTCATTATTATTATATCTGTTATGGTGATCTGTGATCAGCAATCTTTGATGTTACTGGTATAATTGTTTTGGGGCATCACAAACCATGCCCATATAAGATGGCAAACTTAATCAATAAATGTTGTATGGGTTCTGACTGCTTTTTGTCTGGCTGTTCCCCTGTCTCTCATCCTCTCACCTGAACTCCCTACCCTGAGACACAATAATGTTGAAATTATGCCGCTCAATAACCCTACAATGGCCTCTAAGTGTTTAAGTGAAAGGAAGAGTAAATCTACCTAGGAACCTTCATTATTGTTTTATTTTAAGAAATTGCCTCAGCCACCCCAGCCTTCAGCAACTACCCCCCTGAGCAGTCCTCAGCCTTCAACGTTGAGGAAACATCCTTCACCAGCAAAAAGAGTATGGCTCATTGAAGGTTCAGATGATGGTCAGCATTTTTTATCAATATTTTTTAAAATTAAGGTATGTACTTTTTTGGATATAATACTATTATTACACACTTAATAGAAGACAGTATAGTGTAAACATAATTTTTTTTGTGAGGCAATCAGGGTTAAGTGACTTGCCCAGAGTCACACAGTTAGTAAGTGTCGAGTGTCTGAGGCCTGATTTGAACTAGGTCCTCCTGACTCCAAGGCTGGAGCTCTATCCACTGTATCATCTAGCTACCCCTAAACATAACTTTCATATGCCCTGGAAAACCAAAAAAATTGTGTGATTTGCTTCATTATAATATTTACTTTATTGCCGTGGTCTAGAACCCAACCCTCAATATCTCTAAGGTATGCCTGCACTTCTTCAGGGTTGCATGGAAAGAGAATAATGGAAGAGTATAATGGAAAGAGTGCTGGCTTTGGAGTCAGAGGACTTGGATTCAAGTCTCACCTCTATCAATTACTGCCTATATGACTTTGTAAAGCAGGAAGCCAGATGGTGCAGTGGATAGAATGCTGGCCCTGTCGTAAGGAGGACCTGAGTTCAAATCTGGGCTCAAGCATTTAACTAGCTGTGTGATCCTGGACAAACCATTTAACCATGTTTGCCTCAATTTCCTTATCTGTAAAATGAACTGGAGAAGGAAATGGCAAACCACTCCAGTATCTTTGCCAAGAAACGCCCCAATTGGGGTCACAGAGAGTCAGACACAATTCAAATAACTACAACTTTGTATAAGTCACTTAACTTTAATTTCCCACCAGGCTGAACTTTTCTCTAGTTTTCTTCATCTTGTCCAAGATGCGTCTTTGTCCTAGAAGATCAGTCCTAAATTCACTTTTCTGAAGCACCCTCTTCCCCAAGTGCCCCTTTCTTTGATTGGAGGAAACCTTCAGTTAATGAGGACATCTAAACCAGACTTCTCTTAACTTCCTACTGGTCTGTATTGCTCTGGACTTCTCCATCATGCCTCAGACTGGGTACCTTCTCTGCCTGCCCCCTAATAGCTGTATCTCCAGGTATAGCAAAGGTCTTTGTTTTTATGCTCTCCACCAAAAAAAGGCATAGTCCCTGTAAATCATGCAAAGCGTCATGGTTCTAAAGTGTTTGTAAGTACCCATTAAAAATCCATTAATTTTTATACAGGAGGATTATATGAACATCACCCCCCCAGATTAATAGGACACATTAAAGCAGTATCTAGTATACACGTTAGAATTATGTATATAGTATAACAAACACATAATTTACATGGTAATGCATAATGAAAAGAGTCACATAAGAAAACTGTATGAAGCAGACCAAGGACAGAGTTAAGACATAATACATTTTGGTTTTTGTCTAGACCTGTTATTTCACTGGTGTAGGGAACTCTTGGTGAGGAAAACTCCTTCTAACAATAAAGGTTGGCAAATGCCTTAGGACTTATAGTCTGAAAGCACTGCCCAGGGCACTGCAAAGATAGGTAAGTGACTTACTTTCCCAGTGATGCCTCACCTGTATGTGTGCCAGAGTTGGAACTAGAAACCAGGTCAAAACCTCTGAGGCAGAGGCCATCTCTCTGTCTTCTAGGCCTAGTTACCTCTTACATAATAGATAATATTACATATTGAGGTTACATAGAAATACCTTATTACATACACTGACATCATGGGGACTATCTGGTGACACCCCTTCTTCTTCTTCCCATTATCCCTAGAGCATCCAGTCAATGTGGTCATTGTCTAGTCTTGGCACTTTTGTGATAATCCACTATCATTTCTGAACCCTAGTTAGTATCTTCAAATCCACTAGACTCCAATCCCAAGCCTAACCCCTAAGATCACTTCAGGGGAAACCATTATCAATATATATATATATATATATATATATATATATATATATATATATTTATATATATATATATATATATATATATATATATAACACATTACATTATATTAAATATCATATCATATCATATGTAAGAGTATAAATTGTGCTTGTAAGTCAGAAGTGAATTTAGTGAAGGAAAAACTGCAGGCAGAGGATACCATGAAACTTTACTAAGTAGACAAAACCCAAGCTAATACAAGCTTCTGGTTTTGGATGCTGGAGCTATGGGCAGGTCAAAGAAAGCAAAAAATTTCAAGATTGTCTAAAGAATTTTTCTTTAAGTAGAGCTCAAAGCCAAAATGTAGTTAAGTAGGGATTGGTAACAAGTATGGATTAAAGACATGGCACTAATTTTTGCCTGTTTGTTGCTATTTGTTTGACATACCCCAAATTATATTTTCCCTTAAATTCAATATATAAATATAAACCATTCATACATTAATTTTAATAGAAGCTAATTTTTGTGAGAATCATATATTCAGTTGTGGACAGGGGATCAAAGTCACAGCTTGGTTATCCTCATATTGAGAAGTCCCTACTCCTCTGGCTCTATATTCTGAGGCAAAGCAATCATCTTCACGGCAGCTACTCAAATTATTAAGAAAATGCTGATCAGCCTCTGGGGCATGACTTGCCAGATTAACTCTATTTCAAAGACAACGAATGTCACAAGTTCCCTCATGTGAATGTCACTGTCCTACTCACCCTGTAGAACTAAGACCTAAAAACATTCCTTGCCCTCCAGGAGCATGGGTAAGTTGAAGCAGTTTTTTGAGTGGTACTGATTAAAATCAACAATAATAAATATCTCCACTGATTTTACGACAGCCATTAGTCTCATGGCTGCTTTCATTCCTAGAAGAAAAGAAAAATGGTTGTACTGTAAAACATGCCCTGCCCTTTGAATCAGGACACACTGGGAGCTTTCATCCCTGGAGAGAAGATGTAATGGGCTGTCCCTGGGCAGAGGTGCTGGTAGGAATAGATGGCTTTCTCCTGGAGGAGGAGTTCCTGAAGGTTTGTTATGCAAAGAGGAGGTCCTCATATGATAAGAAATTGATACGGTTTGATTGCTGTTTTCAAACTTTTTAAAAAGTGGGGATGTGGTAAGGAATCTTGAACAGCATGTTCAGTGTTTCTGGAGAAGACTGCAAAAGCTAGAACCAGGTCCAGGAGTTGTGTAACAAGTAAAACATTAATGTACAACATTTCCCAGAAAGTACTGGGATCTTACACAATGATGCTATAGAAAAACCAAAAGATTTATGGCTTTGTCTAGGGTCTGTGTATAGACAGATGCCCACTTACATTAGGAAGCAATTAACATCATTTTTGATTGCCATTCACTTAAACCCGCAAGCAGAATAATGGACAAACACAATACAGTCTGTCCCAACATTTCTGAGTGCACTTAGATGTAGGCAAAAATCCAAAGGGTTTCTTATTAGGGAAAGCAGCACAAATCCGTTAATGCAGCTTTTTTTTTTCTTTTGCTGGGTCCATTTACAATTGAGCACTGCATTTCAACTTCTCAGCAAAAAGACACTTAAAATTTGGCATACTCATCTGTGGGTTTAATTTATTTTAAGGTGAGTCCAAGTTTTGAATCCAGATGGTTGAAAGTGTGGTCTAGTGGTTTGATTAATGTACTGGATGGGGTCCTGGAAGCTAACATCTGAACCAGCCCATGATGCTTAACTCTTATGTCCTTGAGTTCCTCCCTCTGTATAAACAACAATAATATATTCTTAAAAATATTTTGGACTACTGTAATTTTTACTGCACTGCTCAAAGATGGGTCTTTTTTAGTAAGTCTCTACTTTGCTGACTTCAGGTCAGTGGATCTACTTAGGGCACAATGGGGAATTAATGCCCAAACTGTAATTGAAACTGTCTCTGACTCTGTCTCTCTGTCTCTGTCTCTCTGTCTCTCTGTCTCTCTGTCTCTCTCTCTCTCTCTCTCTCTCTCTCTCTCTCTCTCTGACTCTGTCTCTCTGTCTCTCTGTCTCTCTCTGTCTCTCTGTCTTTCTCTTTCCCTGTCTCTATCCATCTGTCTTTCCACTGTTTCTTTGTCTATCTCAGTCACAGATCCTCATAACTAAAACGGTCCCCAGAAGCCAAGTAGTAATGACCTCTACAATATATTCAGGAAGTGGTCATGTAGCCACTGCTGAAAGACGTTTAGAGGCAGGGAACAAAGTACCTCCCTAAATAGTCCATTCTGTTTTGGGGTAACTGTAAATCTTAGAAGCCTTTTCTTTACATGAAGACTGAACTTACCCCTTTTCATCTTCTACCCATCAATCCTAGTTCTTCTCTCTGAGGACAGTAGAATAGACCTAGTTCCCCTCTCACATTATAATCTTTCAAACACTTGAAAACAGCCATCCTATACCCTTTGAGTCTTTTCTTCTCTAGGCTAAACATCCCCAGATACTTCAGCTTACCCCTACATAGTATGACCTTCAGAACCTTCACATCATTGTTTTCCTCCTCTGTAAGCTCTTTAGTTTAGAGGAATGGAGGACTGAGATAATTTCACCAACTAGAAATTCATTTTGATGGTCTCTATGAGTTTCACTTTTCCCAGCTGAGAAATGAGTTAATTGTCAATCAATAAGCATGTATTAAATGCCTGCTATGTGTCAGACTGAGCTAAGTGCTGGGAATACAAAGGAAAATGAAAGACAGTCCCTGATCTCAAGGAGTTCATAGTTTAACAGGGGAGACAACATGCAAATAACTAACTTGTATACTATATGTGTATATATATATTATATATATATATATATATATGTATATATGTATGTATGTATGTATGTATGTATGTATGTATGTATGTATGTAGATATGAATGTGTGTGTGTGTGTGTGTGTGTGTGTGTGTGTATGAGATAGCCGGGCATTGTGCTAAATGCTAAGGATACAAAGAAAAGCAAAAGACAGCCCCTGCCCTCAAGGAGTTCACAATCTAATGGGGAAAGACAATACATAAAAAGAAGATCCAAAGGGGTGAAGGGCAGAGGGTAAGGAGAAGGGTAGGAGGAAGTCCTATTGGGAATGATGAGATGGCTGCCCTGGGAGCCCTCCTTCTTAAATGGTAGATCTGGGAGGAGTTCTCCAATGTCCATCCTCCATCCTCTCTAGAGGGAGAGAGGGGCCTCAGGGGTGGGAGGTACTGAGGAGGTGTGAGTTTTGTGGTTGATATGATCTTGAAGATGAATGAGATTCAAAGGAAGTTCAGGAATCAGTTGGGAAATGATTAGATGGCTGCCCTGGAACCCCTCCTTAAATCAACAAAGGGAAGAGAGGAGCATTAAAGTAGATCAGGAAAATCATTGCACAGAGAGTGAGATTTTAGCTTGCACTTGAAGGAAGCCATGGAGGGCAGGAGGAGCATAGCTATTCCTACGGTATTTTTTATAATTTTTGATAAGTAATATCGTATCAAAATACAAGTTCTAAAAGTAAGATCAGTAAATGAAATTTTCTTGGCTAATTATTAAATGAAAGCAAGTCTATAGAGTAAAGCTGACTTATTATAATTGCTTTGAAGTTATATTGTCCAAGGAGTAATTTCATCTCTCTCTGAAAGCTAAAGAAATGAGGTGTCATGAAGTGTGAGTGAGTTGATTACTCAAGGTCATACAGTTGGTTGAGTTTCTAATTGGAGAGAGAGGTGAGAGGAGAGAGAAAGACAGAGACAGAGAGAGATAGAGAGATGACATAGGGTATTCTTAAAAAGAAGAATGGGAATCAATATACTCTGGATTGTAATGTGGGCTATATTTTTAATTTGCTGAGTGAACTTGGACAAGGAATGTAATGATATAATCTATAAATTTTTGATTGTACCCTTTGTGAAATCATGTAGCAAAGGAAGAAGTGTCAGAAAACTGTAAATGGGGAAGTTCTATACAAATTTTCAAAAAGGAAAGATTCTAGAAAACATTGACTAGGGAGCTTGACACCAATACCCAGACATCCAAGAGTTTCTTGAGTTAAGCAAAGTATCGATTTCCTTGCGGCTGAGATGGAAAAAAAAATGTAGGTTGAATGATAGAACTTTAGACGTAGTCATAGGTACTTGAACACAGCTATACTCAAATTATGTTTATTTATAGCTCAGAGGTATCCTGGAGGGAGGCCTTTAGTGGAATTTCCTGAGGCCATGCTCTTGGCTCTGTCTAGTTCAATATTTTTATCAATGACTTAAGCAAACATGGAAAAAGCATAATTATGAAATTAATAAATGACAAATAGCTGAGAGAGATAACTTATGCATTATATAGGAATAGGGACTAGACCTGTGATTTCACTGGTATAGAGCACCAGTTCTCAAATTTCTTGGTCTCAGGACCCCTTTATACGCTTAAAAATTATGGAGGACTCCTCAAAGAACTTTCACTTATGTGAGTTATATCTGTTGATATTTACTATATTAGAAATTAAAACATCTTATAATTGTTGAGAAAATACTTTTGACCTCATAGATCCCTTAGGGATCCCCAGACACTTTAAGAACCACCAGTATAAAGCTCTCCTACTATAGTCAAATGATCTCAGCGTGCTAGTTGATTGGTCTAAAACCAAAAAGATGAAATTTAACAGGGATAAACATCAAGACCTAAAATTCTGCTAACACTAACAAAAATAAAATACTTGCAAGACCAAGGTGGTATACATATGTCCTGACAGCAATTCATATGAAAGTAGCTGGCCACAACATTAATATGAGTCCATATTTTGATGCAATTGCTAAGAAAGCTAGCAAAATGTTAGGCTTGCATTAATAAGTGATAGTGACCTCATCTCAAAGTATAACCCTGCCGCTGGACTCTGGACTGGTTGAATGACATCTGGACCACTGTGTTTCAGTATTCAAGAGAGGACTTAACAATATAAGATGAATCCGAAGGAGGGTAGTTAGAATGGTGAAGGGTTTGGAAACCATGCTGTATTTGAAATAATTGAAAGAATTGGGATGCTTTACTTGGGGAATGGAAAACTAAAGAGAGACATGCTAGTTGTCTTCAGATATTTAAAGGACTGCCTTGGACAAGAAGAAATTGACTTAGAAACATGGAAGTGGAACATTGAGAATTGGAAGCGTTCTTAGCAACCAACCAGTCCTAGAATCACAGAGCTAGAAGGGACTTCCTAGGTGATTGAGTACAAATCATACTTGAACAAGTATCCTACCCCATAATCAATAATTCTCTGCTTGAAGGCCTCCAGTGAAAGGGGCCTATTCAGAGTGTGTAATTGAATGCTAGAGCTCGAAAAGGCATTAAAAACTATCTAGTTATCAGATTCTAATGGCTAGTCAAATATTTTCAAAACACTTTGAGAGCACATTGTAAATTTAATAATTTGCCTCTTGCTAGCTGAGGTAAATTACCATTTAATTGGATGTGTTTAATATGAACAGGACCTAACATCCAATTTCTTAAGTGGAAAGTCTTAGTTAGCAAACATTCATATTAGAGGAAGGGGGTGCCTTTTTTTGTATTTTTACAATCATTCATTGGCCTGCAAGCAGTGGAGAAGTTCATTAATGAGCAGCCTCAATTGTTTTCATTATTGTAGCTTTATATTTAAAGAAGTATTTAAACTCAATATTTTATGTTCTATTTTGAGAGTTCAATCTGATCCTAACAGTCTCTGTTCTATAGAGCTGGCCAGCTCTGATATTCTGTATTTTAGTCCAACCATCTCAAGTTTATAGATGTGAAAACCGAAGCCCATTAAGTGGAAATGACTTGTCTAAGGCCACACAAATAAACGGCAGAGCCAGGATTCAAAATCAGGTCCTCTAACTCCAAATTCAGCTCTCTTTCTTCTATATCAATACTGGAGTTTTCTGGTCCACATATTTTTTTGCCATTTACCAGTAAGAAAACATAATGAACTAACATATGTATGTGTATATATATATATATATGTGTGTGTGTGTGTGTGTGTGTGTGTGTGTGTGTGTGTGTGTGTGTGATATATATATATACACACACACGTTACATATATATAAGTTGTGTATATAAGTATATACATATATACATATGTTATATATAAGTATATATTTATACATGTATATAAAATAATAGAAAGACATTAGGGCATAGTGAAAAGAATTCTAGATTTGGAGTCAGGAGACCTGGGTTTGAATCCCAACTTGATGCACCAACTATGTGATCATGGGTAAGCAGGTACTTTTTTTGAGCCTCAGTTTCTTTAGCTATCAATGAGGACAATAATTTATATATCACCTACCTCACTGGATTTATTGTGATGGAAGTATTCATAAAATATAAAGTGCTATATGAATGTGAGCCATTATTACTATATGCTATAAGAATGACAGAACAGTTTTAAAAAAAAAAAGTTAAAAAAAGTAAAGGCATTGCTCCACCGAAGGTCTTATAATTACAGTGGAGAGACAAAACAAATGCATGTGAAACATGAATTAAAGAATGATTACAGAGGTTGTGGTAGAGTGAAAAGGTCACTGGGCTCCGAGTCAGGAGACAGCCAAGCTAATTCCAGTTCAGCTACTAATTAGTTATGGTACAATTGGCTCCAGGTCGGATCCATTAGGACTCTCTTACCTGTAGAATTGGGGGGGGGGTGCATTAGATCAAGAATTTGTAACCTTTGTGCCTGTGTCATGGCCACCTTTGGCAGGAAGCCTATGGACCCTCAGAATAAAGTTTTTAAATGAATAAAATTAAATTCACAGGATTACAAAGGAAACAACATTAAAATACATGATGAACATATATACGTATACATACACACATGTATGTGTATATATGTTTGGTATGTATATAAAATTCACAGACCCCAGGTTAAGAACCCCTGTTCTCTAGGGCCCATCTCCATTTCTAAGGACCAGTGGTCTCTACTCTACATCCTCTGCCAGTGTGGGGCCACACGGATTCAGGTTCTAGTCATAAGAACTTTAAATCAAAATTCACTCATCTAGTCTCATTTGCCCCCATCCGAAAACTTGTGATATTGACTTAGGCCAGATTTTCAGTTGCTCAAACATATTAGGCAAAGAGGAACACAAAAAGAGTAAACATTTAATTGTGACAGAAATTAATATTAAAGTAACAAAAACAATTGTTTCTGAATGAATGCAGAGTCTTTCCCCTTTCACCTCATAGCAATCTGGGACTTTAATCTGAGGCAGCTGATGTCACAGTGGATCCCTAGAATCTGGGAATCCTGAGTTCAAATGTGGTCACTCACTTGCTCTGTGACCCTGGACAAATCACTTAACTTGTCTGCCTCATTTTTCTCAACTGTAAAATGGGGATAATAATAACAACATAACACTAGCATTTCCCTTTGAGGATCAAATGAGATCTTTGTGCCTGGCACATGGTAAGTGCTGTATAAATGCTTATTCCTTTCCTCTGCTCTTAGTTCCTCCGTACTCATGCTCTGGCAGTTAAAAGTATGGTTAAAAGGCATCCCCTCAATTTCCAATTCTTGGCCACCAGAAAAGAGCTGTTACAAATATTTGGGCATAGTTTCGAAATTGTGCTACATAATGGTTGAGTCAGTTTACAGCTCCACCAACGGTGCATTGATATCTCAGTTTTCCCATTTCTCTTCCAACATTTATTATTCTCCTTTTCTGTCCTATGAGCCAATCTAATAGACATGAGGTAGGCTTTACCTACCTTGGCATTTACTTTCCTCGGTATTGCTTTAATTTGCATTTTCCAATCAATAGTTTGTTATTTTGACTATTATCACTACCCAAATTAACTACAAAGGACACATGAAGGAAGACACTATCTACATCTGGAGAAAGAATTGATAAATAGAAATATATATCAAGTGATTTTACATATATACATACATACACATATTTGTGTCTAATGGTAGGGGAGGGGGAGAGAGAAGAAAAAAAGAAATTTACATGGTAACTTTATTATATATTTAAAAAGAAAGAGTAAGTTGTACATAATAGCGTGCAGTTTTGTGTGCAATCATTCTTTTTTTAATACTATGTTATGGAAATGTTTGTTTCATTCCATAGATTAAAAATTAAATAATTTTTTAAAGCATGAGTTAAACAAATTCATGCTTCAGTCAAGACTTACCGTCACGATCATCGATCCTTTTCCAGAACTAAGGACAAACTACAACACAGTACTTGTGGATACACCTGGGGCTGAGGATATGCTTGGGAGTGACTGCTTCTCCTGCCTGTACTCCATGTAACATCTGCAGCCCCTTCCCCTCCAACGTGCTTCCCTGGTTACACCATTCCCACCTAAGTCCCTGGCTTATTTCTCCACTCCCTGGGTCTGCTATGCCTCCATACCATAAAGGGATGAGGATGGGGGTTGGAGTGGGGGATAGGCGGAACAGGAGTAGTAGTTCTCCCTGGCCATTGAGTGGAGGAAATGGAGGGTAAAAGAAAAACCCTCTCAGCTGGCTGCTGGGAAAAGTCACTAAAGGGAGGACTGAAGTAAACTTCCTCAGTCACGGGGTTCTTCCACCCCAGAACCCTGCCCAGCAAAGCTCTCTCGCTCCCTTTGAGGTTGGGGGAAGGGAAGGAGATGGAGCAACATAGTGCCCTCAATGGGGTGCTGGAGCTGGCACTGTTAAATTGTTTTAATTTTAAAATTTAATTTGTTTGTCTCTCTGTCTCTGTCTGTCTCTCTGTGTCTCTGTCTCTGTCACACACACATGCACATATACACACACACACACACACACACACACACACAACCTCAGTCTCTGTCTGTCTCTTCCTATCACTGTCATTCTGTGTCTGTTTCTGTGTATCTGTCTGTCTGACTGTCTCTGCCTGCCTCTCTCTCTGTCTCTCTTTCTCACACACACACACACACACACACACACACACACACACACACACACATACCCCTTCAGTCTTTGTCTCTTCCTATCCCTTTCATGATTGTTAAATTTTTAGCATGAGCAATTTACAAATAGGCAAATGCCACAACCTAGGGTTTGATTTATTATTTTGTTGATTATCTAAACTTAAGAAAGTAATGGAAAAAGTGTTAATGATGCAGATTAAGCTTAAAACTGTATTGTGTGCATCCTGTTCCCCACCCCAGCAGGTTGTTAAACATTTACCAACACACACCTGCCTCATGTTGGTGTTCCCACTCAAACACACACATACACACATATCCACTGAGCTGCTGCTGGCTACATTTTCACAAATTATAAATCAACACAATATGTAAATGCATACAATTGAAATTTGGAGCCGGAAGAAATGCTAAAAGTCATCTAGCCCATCTGCCCCAGACAAAGAAACAGAGGCCCAGAGAAGTTTAATGATTTGCCCAGGACCACGCAGGGGGTACATAGACTAACCAGCATCGAACCCAACTCCCCTGATTCTGTATCTGCTCACGTGATGGGGTGATTCATGCCATGACCCTGGGAAGCTAGGATAGGTGATGATCTGCTACCTTTCTAACAAGACCAGACTCCAGGCAAGGAGGGCAGAGGGAGAGGAGTAACTGCTGCAGTCAGAAAAACAGCAGCCACAACAACAAGTCTATAATCTGGGATTTAAGATTGATAGACAGCGACCGACGTTTTCGGTCCTGTAATTAGGAATGTTATCGTACTGAACAGAGTCCTGACAGCCTTTTCAACCACAACCCTGCAAGCCTGCCATCAGTTTGGGCTGCAACCAGTGAACTTTAATTCACGCGTCTTTTAGAAAGGGCAAGGAAAAAAAAGATAAAAGTGAACAGAAATGCATATTCATCCTCAGCTCTCAGCACCAGGCACACCTCCAACACACCACCTCGAAGTCCAGGTGGGGGGTATTTCCAGCAACATATTTCTCCTGTTCTCACCCATCCATCTAACCACTCAGTCCATTGGCAAATCTTTTAAGTTCCTTATGAGTGCAGGGAATTATGTGAGGTGTTCGAGATACAAAGACAGAGAGACAGATAGACACATACACAGACACAGAGTGACAGAGTGATAGGAAGAGATTGACAGAGACTGAGGGTGTGTGTGTGTGTGTGTGTGTGTGTGTGTGTGTGTGTGAGAAACAGAGAGGCAAACACAGATACACAGAAACAGAGTGACAGAGTGATAGGAAGATACAGAAACAGAGACAGAGACTGAGGATGTGTGTGTGTGTGTGTGTGTGTCTGTGTGTGTCTGTGTAAAAGAGAGAGACAGAGAGAGGCAGGCAGAGACAGTCAGACAGATACACAGAAACAGACACAGAATGACAGTGATAGGAAGAGACAGACAGAGACTGAGGGTGTGCGTGTGTGTGTGTGTGTGCGTGCACGCGTGTGTGTATGAGAGACAGAGACAGACAGATAGAGACAGAGACAGAAGGTAGGGCAATGTTCATTGCTGGACTTCATTGGTGTCAAAGGATCTGGTTAAAAATCCTAGCCCTGTGTAGGGCCTGTGTAGCCTTATATAAGTCATTTCACTTAGAGTCTGTTTCTCCATCTGCCAAATGAGAGGTTAGCCTACATGACCTCTCAGGTCTTTCCCTATACTCTTCTTCTGCTGCTGAGACTCCTGAGTATAAACCATACATTAATTAGATACAATGCCAAGAGCAAAGGGCTAGGAATCAAGGTTTTTCTCTTCTAGCTCCCCCATTGACTCAACATATGACCTCAAACAAGTCATTAAACTTCTGGGAATTTAGTTTTCTCAACTGTCAAATGGCACTTGGAAGAGGGGAAGGAAAAGGCTGAGTCGGGGAGTAACTAGATGGTCTGTCTCTACGGTCCCTTCCAAGTCCAACATTCTGTTATTCCTGGGATTCTGTGGGGTTTTTTTACTTTGAAGGAAAAGTCTGCACTTCCTACAAATGATATTCTTGGAGAGCAGGCTATGAGTCCACTAACTTAGAATCCTTACTCCCACAGTGCCAAGTAGCCTTCTCTACTTGCTCTGAAGCAATCATAACAACACTTGATAGACACAGCATTTTCCCCCTTTCAGAAATTCCTGTTTTGCACAGGGTTCAAAAGGCATTTCACAAGCATTGAAATGAAAGGGCAAAAAAAATAAATGACATTAGGGTTATAAATTCAGTTCATACCCATGTGGGATATAATTTCTAATAGCTACATTTTCCGTTAAATATCCAAAAGACCTATAAGGAACCCAATCATCTGCACAGAACACTTAATAAATATTTGTTGAATTAAACCAAATAGCAGAGTTACAGAAGCCAAGATAATATGTAATAGGTATTCTTTTAATTTAGCTCACTTTCCCCTAATATCATCCTAGTTTTTCATTAAAAGGAGCAGTAGATCCTTGGATAACTTCTGTTCCCTTATATTTCATCAATGTTTAGTCTCTTAGTACAAAAAAGAAAAACTCTGTTGTGAGAAGTCTTTTGTATCTTTATAGGTATGTTGCAAGAAGTCCTTTGCATTTTCTGGGGAGAAAGTTTTTTTCCAAAATTTTTCTGTTATTTATCTTTGAAATAAAATTCTATTGATATCTTTATTTTTATATCACCTCTATTTCCCAATGTATCTCTTTTTCCTACCCTCACCCCCCCCCAAAAGGGCTTGTTTATTCCTTCCAGCATACCCTGGGTTCTAAAGTTGGTTACCTTGCCTTTAGCAAATCATCCCAGGGCTCTGGGACTCAGAGATCATTCACATGATCAAGGGATTAGATGAGACGATGAGATAGTTTCTAAGATCCTTTCCAGTCATAAGATTTTGATAGTTTTCTCTTAAAGATAAAGCAAAGTAAAATGAGATTTGAGAAAATGACTGAACAGGAACCTATAAACTCCCAGATGACTTTGATAATACTTCAAGGATCTGTGATTTCTTCAGCATGGGTATTCCCTTGTTTTTGTTTTTGTTTTTTTTTAAAGGAAAAAGGAAAAAAAGATTTTAAACAAAACTTTCCAAGATATTAAAAAAAATCTGACACTCATAGTTCACTCCATCTGCAAGAAGCAAGAAGAACGAGGTTTTTACTTTCTGAACTCTCCAGGCTGTATTCCTGACTTTCCTCCAGGACTTTCCTACAATGTCTTTCCCCAACACCTTTCCACCTTCCTTTTCTGTATTATCTTCCCCTGTAAGAACCTAAATATGTAAATTTGTTGAGTACTGTCTTTCTTTCTGCTTATATTTGTATTTCCAGTGCTCAGAACACAGTTACGGGCATATAGTAAGATCTTAATAAGTGTTTTTCAACCTGACTTTAGTCTCAACTCTCAGTAGTTCGTTTGCATTTAATTGACTAATTTAGGAGTCTCCTCCACGGCTCTATGATCCTGTGGGGGTGATTATGGGCTGCTGAAGGCTGAGCCAGCAGAGGTGGCACCAAGCTAGAAAAGCCTGCAGTATGGGCCCAAAGAGCTGCCCGATCTACTGTGTGAAGGTTCACCTAGCTAAGTTCAGAGAAGATCATCACTGACTTAACTACATGGGGATTAATTTTTGGCCCCTGCAATTCTCAAAGGCATCAGCTAAATTATAATTACAAACTGCCTGTGTGCAGGGAATGCCCATGCTGAAGAAATGACAGATCCTTGAAGTATTATCAAAGTCATCTGGGAGTTTGTAGGCTCCTGTTCAGTCATTTTCTCAATCTCATTTTATTTTGCTTTATCTTTAAGAGAAAACCATCAATTCTTTTGAATGGAAAGGATCTTAGGAACTATCTCATCTGCCTCATTTAATGCCTCGATTATGTGGATGATCTCTGAGTCCCAGAGCCCTGGGATGATTTGCTAAAGGCAAGGTAACCAACCTTAGAACCCAACCTATGCTGGAAGGAATAATAACAAGACCTACCTCCCTGGATAGTTGTGAGGATCACAATGGCAAAGTGCTTTGTGTAGCTTAAAGCTCTGTATAAATATATTATTTTGTATTATCTTGTATTATGTAGACAGGAAAGTCATAGCGGGGTTGTGAATCTTCTTGGGGTATTGGAGACTCTATCTAGATCCTCTTTCAATCTACTATGCACAGGGAGGGTTGTGTACTGCACTCCCTCACCTCACCTTGTCCTTGGAAATATTCCCAACTATACTCAGAATATCTGATAGGTCTCCCAGCCCCCCCCAAAATACCTCCCCATTGATCTAACTGCTCCCTGAAATTCTACAATTAGAAATTAATTCCTTTGGCTTTTTGCTTTGTTCCTAGCTAAAATGAACATAATTGGCTCTGAAAGATGGCCACATGTTAAGTGTTAGCCATCTACAGCTTATGAGAGTAGCTTTATCATCCCTTTTCCTCGGGCAAGTTTGGATACCAGAGAACACTTAAAAAGAAAGGCTGGATGTACAAAGTTCACTTGCTCTTCACATTTTTCTTATGCCTGGCTCTGAGGTATCACATTGACTGCTATCAGAGCCTGGAAGAAATCTTAAAGGGCCAGGTTTCTGCCTAAATTTTCTGACCCTGTCCTGTTTTGTGTGTGTGTGTGTGTGTGTGTGTGTGTGTGTGTGTGTGTGTGTGTGTTTGCTTTTTAAGAGTATCTGGAATATTCTCAAAGGTCACAAAAGTTTTCAGAAATGGAACCAATGAAGATCTCTGCTGAAGAAATCACAGATGGAAGCTGCCATACAATGCACAGCTCTCACAGAATCCAACCTTGGGAAAATGTTGGGACAGTAGAAAGGTCTTCTGTGTGGCAGCCCCCAAACAGGAAATGCAGAGCTAAACAAAAATGCAAACAAAATGTAGCCAACTCGGATGATTTGGCATTAATTTAAGTTCAGGGTGAAAGATCAGGCCTGTTCTAAACATTTCAAGCTTCTCTTCTTTCAAAGCACAGCTAGACTCTTCCTTCACTTTCCACACTGACCTCTTGCTCCTTTGACTTCCAACTCATCTTCCCCTGCTGGCCTTCTTTCCCCAAGGCTCCTTTTGTCTTTGTACACAAACCCCTTGGTGAGGTGCCAGGGCCTGGTTCAGACCCTCTATTTACCACAGGATAAGCCATGTTCCCTCCAAAGTTTACAAAGGATTTTTCACTCTTAAATACCTTACTCTGGCTGGCTCATCACCACCTCAGCCAAGCTATAAAGGAGGTGTATGGTAGGAGCAATTTTCTTAAGGGCTGACACTTTTTTATGCCCTTAGGTGGCTGGGAAGCTCTCAAAGGCTCAACCTTTAATCCCCTGGGCAAACTATACTACAGGAACTGAAGTATTAGTCTGTTTGTACAAAATAATTCCTACTTTCACTGAAATGCCCTAATAAAATGGTAAAGAGGAGGAAGAGAAAGGTTATAAAATTATATGGATAATTTCTTTAACTCCCTCCTCTACTTTGGCTATAGAACGCTGACCTTTGCATGCCTCTCAATGATCTATAAGCCTCTTCTTTACTGCACGGATGACTGTAAGCTCCATGAGGACAAGGACCAAATTTTGCATACATTTTGTGTCTCTCCTGAAAGACCTTTGTATGCTTCTCAAAGATCTGTACAAATTCTTCTTTGCTATGACTAAGCTTCGTGAGGGCAGAGATTGAATCTGATCTAAAGTTTGTATCTTTTTACTGCCTAGAAAAATGATCAGTACTTAGTAGGAACTTAATAGATTTTTGCTAAATGAATGAATGGGTAGCACTTGGAGACATCTCCGCCTCCCTAGGTGGGTAAGGGTATCCCAGACAAAACTATCCCTAAATTCAAAATATTCTGGGGGCCCTGCAACCAATCAAAATCACAGTTCAAAAGCCTCTGCTAGTATGTTGTACTTCACTAGTCAATTAGACAAAAGGGTTAATTAAAATCAAAGGCATTTCATGGAATAGCATCATAAGAAAAGCAGCATAAATTATTTCCCTAATAAACCTGGGGCACGATCTCTCAACGGGGCTGCTAGGCGGCACAATGGATAGAGTGCTGGGCCTGGAGTCAGAAAGAGTCTTCTTCCTGAGTTCAAATCTAGCCTCTGACACTTACTAGATGTGTGACCCTGGGCAAGTCACTTAACCCTATCTGCCTCAGTTTCCTTATCTGTAAAATGAACCGGAGAAGGAAATGACAAACCCCTCCAGTATGTTTGTCAAGAAAACCCCAAATGGAGTCATGAAGAGTCGGACGTGACTGAAACAACTCAACAGCAACACGATGTCTCATAAATATTCCCACCCTTAGTGGGAAGAGTGGGTACCTATATGGGGAGGGACACTCTCTTTATCTGTTACCTACCTGAATTTTCTCAATCTCTGCTGTTTACTGAGCGTCTGTAATGAGCCAAATATTATGCTAAGTAACCACTTCGGGTGAGTCAAACAGAAATATAAGACATGGTCCTCACCCTCAGGGAGAGTGTAACTTAGGTGGGGAGATAAGACACACAGATGGAAGAAGGTAATATATAATCAAGCAATATTATGAAAAGCACAATTCCAAAGTACTAGAGTACAGACTACAGAGAATGAACAAGTGAATGTGGATGGGCGGTACTTGGCTCAAGCTTCCAGAGGAAGATGTCAGGTCTCAGTCAGAGCCCTAAAGAGAAGGTAGGATTTGGATGGTCAGACTACAGGAAGGAGAGCATTCTGAGAATGACCACGCTGCGTTTGTGAGGCAATGAGGACACCAGTTTGATGAGAGCAGAGGGGAGCAAGGGTGAGGAAATAGAGTGGAGCCAGAATATGGAATGCTTTGAAAGCCCAGACGAAAGTTTGTCGAGGAAGGCAGTGTAATCTACTGTAAATGGTAACTGTGCTAATTAAATAAACCTTTGAAAAAATTATGTGACTCTTCTTAATCCCAAATTGGCTATCCTATTCATGCAGAAAATTTCATAATTAGCTATTGGGGTAAGCATTTTAACATTACATGCCTCCATGACTTCATCCCATGACCCCATTTGACCTTTCACCAAATAATGTTTGGTGAATGTTTCCTCCTCATCATGGCTGCAGGAAGAAAGGGTGATGGGAAAAGGCCAGGTAAAGAAGAAACCCTCCTCCTCCCATTCATAGCAGTCCAATGAGCACTCCCTCTTGAGTTGAGGGGTGGGGAGGGAACAGTCCTATTTTAAGAAACATTGCCATACATAGGAAACTGGCTTTTAGATGAACATAAGCAACACTACCCAGTGGTCCAGAAGTCGTTAATTCACTTTGAGAAACTGAGAAAGACATAAAATTCTCACATTTTACAAACAACTGAAGAGAGTAACTTGATGAATACCAGAACTTTAAGCTGTTAATCTTATAGAGATGAAGCTAAATAAATTAAATCCAAAAGCATTTCTAAAAACCTTTTCACACATTGAGCCCTCATTTTCCAAAATGAAAATGCTTTTGAAGTCAGGAGATGTTTTTCTTTAGTACATTTACTAGTTCTCACAGGCCTGAAAGAAGTTATGTCTGTTAGGTGCTTACAGACCTGAACTCTTATTGCCATGGTGTGACTTAGTCACAAAAGAGAATCAGGATTGAAAAAGGAAAATTAATTGACTTTTCTTCAATATTGGGGGGGAAGGTTGGTTAGTATAGACTAACAACAGATATAAGGAACTCTGTATAGAAATTCCTCCTGCCAGTACAAATAGACAACTCTTCTCAGGCTTAATCTTAAAAGAATTACATGTGGACATTGAGAGGTTAAATGATTTGCCCATAGCTAATATGTGTCAGACAGAATTTGAACCCAGGTCTTTCTGATTTTAAAACCAGTTCTCTTGCCACCACACCACTGCACTGTGGCTGAGCTCTCCTATTGGTGAGTGAGTACAGATTCCACTACATGTAGCTGGCCCCAGTTCATGCTTCACATTCTATCCAAACCATCCCCTTCCAGGAAACCAAGGCCTACCAAGACATCTCGCCACTTCCATTTCTTCCTCCTCCCTTTGGTCCCTGACTTCCACCTCTTTCTCTCTTTCATCAATAATCAATTAAAATCAACATTACTGTTTCTTCTGGAGTCTGACCATTGACTTCCCTATGATGACAAAAACCACCATGATGACTTCCCAAATAAAAACTGCTTTTCCTGGTCCCCGTTTCCCTGTATGTTTTCTATAAGTGGGTTGTCTGTTTCTATTAGACTATAAGCTCCTTGAAGGCAGGAGCAATCTTTGTGTTTGGATCCCCAGAGCCCAGTAGAATATATGAAGCATGTACATAGTACATACTTGGCAAAATGCTTTGCTTACGTTCATTCCATTCACATTTTCATTATCCTGCTTCTCATTAAATAGTCTGAAAATACCATCCAACTTCATCTCACAAAGATGTAAGCCTTTTGGAGCTCCCTGTTTGCCCTATACTGGGTTTTTGCTCTCACACTTTTTTTTCATGAATGTTGACAACATACACTGATAAGTGAGGCTGAAAGCTGGTGGGATATCATGCTGAGTTTTTTAAAAAATTTTTGTGGTGAAAGTGTACAGTTGGTTGGTATGACAAGAAGGGAGCCACGAATCTGCCTTCTGCTCAGGAAATCCTTCTAGATTCATGTCACATTCAGTCCTCCCACACAATGGAGTATGCGGTGGAAAGAACATTGTCTCAAAACAACCTTCTTAGGTCTTCCCCATCCAAGGAATGTCCAGGCATTGTAGTTCTTGAGAAAGACAACATGGTATAGTCAATAGCATATTCAAACTAGAGCCAGAAAAATAGGTGTCTGAATCTCACTTCTGATATTCATTATGAAGCCATGAGTAGAATGGCTCTTTGAGTCTCAGTTTCCTCATCTGCAAAATGGAGATAGTAATTCCTGCTTCTCAGGGTAGTTGTGAGGACCAAATGAGCCTATGTCTTAGAAGTGCACTGGAGCCAGCTCAAAGCAACTCAAGAAAGCTGATTCAGTGAACATTTTCACCCCACAAATCAGGGCTTGATATATTGCTTTGTTGATTAAACTTTAAGAAAGTGAAAGAGAAAAAATGTAATAATGCAGATTAAACATCAAAGTTTGTCTGACATACTTTTTTTTTTGGAGAACCAATTTTTTTTAAAGTTACTATTTTTTAAATTAATTAATTAACTAATTTTTAGTTTTCAACATTCACTTCCATTAGATTTTGAGTTCTAAATTCTCCCCCCTTCCCTCCTTTCCCCCCTCCCCAAAATAGTATGCAATCGGATATAGGCTCTACATATACATTCATATTAAACATATTTTCACATTAGTCATGTTGTAAAGAAGAATTAGAACCAATGAGAGGAAACCATGAGAAAAAAGAAATAAAAAGAGAGAGAGCAAATAGTATGTTTTGATCAGCATTCAGACTCCATAGTTCTTTCTCTGGATGTGGACAGAATTTTCCATCATGAGTCTTTTGGAGTTGCCTTAAATCCTTGCATTACTGACAAGAGCCAAGTCTATCAGAGTTAGTCATCACACAATGTTGCTGTTACTGTGCTCAGTGTTTGGACAGCCAATTGTTAAATATTTACCATCACTCTCCTGATTAAAGTTCTCAATCAACTTGAATTTATACATGAAGATTCTAATAAAGGAAGGAAGGAAAGAAGAAAGGAAGGGAGGAAAGAAGGAAAGAAGGAAAGGAAGGAAGGAAGGAAGGAAGGAAGGAAGGAAGGAAGGAAGGAAGGAAGGAAGGAAGGAAGGAAGGAAGGAAGGAAGGAAGGAAGAAGAAGGAAGGGAAGGAAGGAAGGAAGGAAGGAAGGAAGGAAGGAAGGAAGGAAGGAAGGAAGGAAGGAAGGAAGGAAGGAAGCCTGGACTGTTGAGTGAATGAATAAAAGTGATATATAATAAGGCCTCCATTCCTTCATTAGTAAAATGAGAATTCACTAGATTAGGTGGTTCCTAAGGTCCCTTCCTGCTCTAGGATCCTAAGATTTTAAGAAGAAACCCAGGCAATTTCCAGGGGTATGGGCTGGATTAAGGAAAGCCAAGTACATCCATGGCTGTGGTGAGAGAATCTGTTGTTAATTTCTCAGCACGAGCATTTTCTACCTCAAAAATCAGCAGATGCTACAAATCGGGGCTTGATTAACTGTCTTGTCGATTGTCTAGACTTAAAAAAGTGATGGAGAAAATGTTAATACTGCAGACGAAGCCTGAAGATGTGTCCCTTTTCAGAGAGCCAGTTGTTAATCCTTTACTAATGCCCTACAGAGTCCATCCTATCCCATTTAGGTCATCTACATTTCAAACAAGGAGAGGAGGAGCACTGACCACCCGCAGAAGCTTCCAGTCAGCAGCCTCACTGACACCATGGAATTACCAGATGATGAAGGTTTCAAACAACAAAATGACAAGGCACAGCTCTCCTTCTGCAACTCTAGGAAAAAAAAAAACCCGAAACATTCACCAGATGCCTTTTTCTAAGAGGTCACTTGCAGTCATCAGTGCCCCAAAGCAATCTTCTTTGGATGGTACATCCATTAAAGGATATCTTACTCTATTCTAAGGCCATCTAGTTATCCTTTAACATCTGAAAAGGGTATTTCTGTTTTCTCATGAGCTTTTTTTCAAACCCACTAACCTGGATGCTCTGCTCACCTGGCAGTTTGCCCTTCTTTACTCATCAGGACTGATATTAGCTGCAGGCTTTATCCAGCCCCTATAAGTTCTCTTCATCTGTCCCCCTTTAAAGGCATGCCAGCACCTCCAGAGGGGATCCTGAAAGAGCAACTGTCCCTCGGCCACTCCTTAACCTCAGACCCCCCTCCTTTTTAATATCGAACTAAACAAGGCAATCATTTTCAGCTGTCAACAGGGTCAAATAAAAGTCCATTATTTCTGCCTGAATGGCTGGTGGTGCATTGTGGGTAGGCAAATTAAATCATGAACCCTTGCTTTACTTTATTTCCTCCTACAACCCAATTTTCTTCCAGTGTGAATGAAATCAGACTTGGAGCAGATATTAATGCTTTCAGGAGGGCAGATTGCCTTCCTTTTCTTTGTATATCTCTAATAGCCATTTCCCTAGAGTGTTGAATCTTTTCAGCCTTTAGAACAGCCTGAAATTCAGAAGCAGCTTTCTCAGAGACAAACTGCATCCCCAGGTGGAGGAAAGGTTCTGACCTCTGCTGATACCCAACCCCACCTCCCCCATTCCACCCTCCTCCCAAGATTGACTGGGCAGCATTCTGGTTTTTCTACACTGTTGTCAGGGCTGGCAATGTAGATGGCTACCTACCAGGGTGATTTGGAATGACCTTCTTGAGGCCCATCTCCTGATCTATAGCTTGCCACTGGACCCAGATGGTTCCGGAGAAGAAAGTGAGTCACTTTGCATGATCCTGCCTCACTGAAATCCAATTCATTTTCAAGTCGTTGCATCACCTTCCTGTCTTATAAACACAATGAGATGCTATGGCACTATAAAAAAAAATGACAAATATGAAGAATTCAAAGAAACTTGGGAAGATTTGTAAAAACTGATTCAGAATAAAGTAAGCAGAACTAGGAAAAAATTCTACAGGGTGGCTTCAATAATGTAAGGGAGAACGATATTGAAAGCCTTTAGAACTCTGATTAACATAGTGACCAATTGTGACTTCAGAAGACTGATGGTAAAGCTTTCATCAGAGAAGTGGCAGACTATGGGTGAAAAATGGGGCATGCATTTTCAGATATGGCAGATGTGTTTGCCATTTTGCTTGACTGTTCTTTCTTATAAGGGATGGTTTGTTGAGAATATGGGGAGTCACTGGGAAGTAACAGCTATGGTTTTTTTCAAAAGATCAATAAAACAATTTTAAGTGCAAAAGGGGAATCTGAGAATACAATGATAGACACTTTGTGGTTTTGCTGATGGTTAGCATTTTGAGGTCCGGGAGATGTAAAAGGCCGGCACTGGACTTTTGGTAATTACAGCCTCCTCTTTCACTCTTCCCTTACTTCCCAGTTTTCCCTCATTCCCAGTAACGCACATTATCTCCAAGTTTTCTATACCTGTTCTGGAAAACTCATCATGGAAAAAATTCTCCAATCAATAGGCATCAACTTTTTCCCCTGTTGTCTTTGTTGCTACAAAAGATCCTGTCTTTATTTTCTTGGCTTGGTAGTGGTATAAGTAACTGGGTCAAAGAAATCATTGCTGGGAGGTTCAGCTGGTGGAGCATCTGCAAAAAGGAGTGTGCCCATAATACCCCCCACACAATTATGGGGAAGGGGTCTATTTGGCAGCACCAATAAATTCTCAGAGTGCTGATGGATGCAGTTTGGAGGCCAGACTAGATGTCGCAATCAAAACTGCATGGACATTGGTTGTAATGAAGGTGTGATCCAGTTGTGTGCTTCATTATTTGAGGAACTCAGTGTGGAGCTCATGTCCCACCCAGGTCATTCATTTGAAGGGACACTTAAAAAGTCACTGAATTGTATATACACAGTTATACCATTATTATATATTAGTATATATATTATTATATATGCTATGGGCAACTAGGTGGCATGGTGGATAGAGTGCTGGCCCTGGAGTCAGGAAGACTCATCTTCCTGAGTTCAAATCTAGCCTCAGATACTTATTTACTAGCTATGTGACCCTGGGCAAGTCACTGAACTCTGTTTGCCTCAGTTTTCTTATCTGCAAAATGAGCTGGAGAAGGAAATAACAAACCATTCCAGTACCTTTGCCAAGAGAACCCTAAATGGGGTCATAAAGAGTTGGACCAACTAATGTATACTATATCAGTACTATATGAGAGGGTAAGAGCAGATGAGTGCTGGCTGTGGTGCTTCCTTCCTTCCTTCCACAAACCCTGAGTAAAAAGAAGTAAGCATGTGGCCTGGTTGCTAGTGCCCTCCATACTACACGTACACATTTATTTTAGGAAGGGCCTCAGCCATGCTTCACCTCACTACATATGGACTCTCATCATACTGTTTCTCCTCCTGACCCTTACCTGCCAAATAGCTACCATAGAGAGACCTCCATCCTGGAGCTCTTTTAATTGGTGACACTCTGTCCCACCCAGAACTGCCATTTTAGGAAAGATCTTAGCTACACTTCACTTCACTCTTGTCCATACTTTCTCTGTACTCCTTTTCTTTTCTCTCCTTTCCTTCCCCTACCCGACAATTTTCTGACTCCCCATTACGTGTTGTCTTTCCCTCTTTAGAATGTATACTATTTGAGGGTAATTACTATGGTACTTGCTTGTATTTGTATCCCCTGCATTTAACATAGTGCCTGACATATAGTAAGCACTTAATAAATCCTCTATCTATCTAGTCATCTATCATCTATCACCTGTTTCTAGCTAGCTAGCTAGCTAGCTGTCATCATCTACCCACCCTACCACCTATCCATCCATCCATTACCCGTCATCTATCTATCTATCTATCTATCTATCTATCTATCTATCTATCTATCTATCTATCTATCTTTGTCATCATCATTCTCTCTGTATAATGGTATAGAGAGGGCAGTGATGAAAGGCTAAAAGATCAGGTTCTCTCTAGCACAATTTGTCTGAATCTTGGGCACCACTAAGCTTCTCTTTGGGTTTCTGTTTATGAAGGAAAGATGGTGCAATGGGCCAATGGCCAACCTAACTACATCTTCAAGAAATGGCATAATATGTGTAATCTATATAAAATTGCTTTCCTTCTCAAGGAAGGGGGAGGGGAGGGAGGGAAAGAATATGATACTCAAATTTTTTTTTAGATGTTAAAAATTTTTGTTTCATGTAATTGAGAAAAAAACAAAAAAGAAATGTTCAAAAAAGAAATGGCATAACTTGAAGGTATAAAAATTCACTTCCCAAACTACTAAGATACCTTGGGCCAACCCTGGTTGCCTGTCTTGCAGTAATGACTCCCTCATGGGTACTGCCCCCTCTCTGTATACACACACACACACACACACACACACACACACACCCCTCAGAATGCCTTTTCATGATATTTCCTGACTTTTGGATGCTTATTCTACCTTTAAGATGGCCCTACATGTTCATTTAAGCAGATTTCATATGTATATAAAAGTACTGGAGTATTGAAAGAAAGTGATCTGTAGAGGAAAGAACTCACCTTAGTATCAGAAGACCTGGGTTCAAATCCAGGCTCTATTATTTGGTGTAAACTCTCAGAGACCCAATTTCTTCATTTTTAAAATAAGGATAATGACACTAATACAGTCTTCCTCCCAAGGAAGCTGTGAGGAAAGTGCTTTAGAAAAATTAAAAGTCCTAGAGAAATTGGAGCCATTAAACAAAGTTATAGGAGAAAGGTACAAGTATTTAAAAGAACAAATTACTTTCATGACTACTCCCATGCACAAAAATGATATGCTAATTATAAATCAGTCCTATCTATTCATTGAAATAGATTCCCTCAGGACATCTATTAGGCAATAGTGTAAATAATGAAAAATGAACTTGGTTGACCTAGTTTGAATTATTATACACATTTAATAGAGTAACAGTGATTATTCTGATCCCTACTTCCTGAGGGCCACATGTGTTACATTTCATTCCATCCCCAGGGTTTTCTGGTGTCCAGAGGGTATCCAGTCTCTCTTCCATTGGCTAAAGCCCCCATCGATGTTGTTCTCCCAATGTTATAGGTCCCCTGCACTCTAGTTCCATGTAAACACTTAATAGTCAGAGTAGCTTTCACAAGGAAATATTTATTTCAAAGGTGTAGCAAAAACAAGCATATAAACATTTCCCTATCCCAACACATGAAGGCAAAATCTTCCCCTTATCCTATTTCAGGGTCTTAGGAGGGCTATGGCAAGGGGAATTAAGTTCACATCTTAGCTCAGTTCCTATAATAGTATGGTCCACACTAAGTTCTAAGTCCAACACCCCCTATGCAGGATCAAGTCCTAGACCTCTAGTTTCTTAGGATCTCCCTGCTGGGCTAACAGCATCATTGGGTCTGAAATTCTGCCTCCAAGGTCTCTAGGACTCAAAGTCTCAGGTCTAGAGATTCCACTATCAGTGCCTAGAACTGAAAAGGATAATCAAACGTGATTCTCAGAGCCATGGGCCTAAAGGGAGAGATTGGTATCTCATCATACCCAGCTCAGTGCATGGTGCCTAAGCTTCAGGTAAACAGGCCTTTGACCGCCTGGCGTTAGGAGGAATAACTAATACACTGGATGGCAGATTAAAAATACAAAAAGATTATGATGAGCCATAACATTGAGCTGAATCTTTAAAAAAAAATACATAATTTGTAGAAATAAGTTTAAATTCCTGCATTTAAGCTTAAAATATCTATATCTATCTATCTATCTATCTATCTATCTATCTATCTATATCATATGTTCTGGAGTCTTCACAGACATCACTTAGAACTGGAAAAAGGTCTTAGGGATCATCTAGTTTATTTTATAGATGAGGAAACAGAAGCCTGTCAAGCTGTAGTGACTTATCCAAGGTCACATAGCTAGTGTGAAACACAACTAATATTTGAACTGAGATACGCTGATTCCCAGGCCAATGTTCCTGAGCTTGCACCAGTCTGCTGCTGTTGAATGGGACCATGTAAGGCTTGAAATTGACTTTTACTTTTGCTACTTCGAGAACTAAACCCATCTATTTAATGCCTGTTAGACTCGACATCCTGAATTTTGTTGTAGAGCAGAGTCATAATGAGTTTCTTTCATGTGAGATACATTTTATCTTGATGAAAGATAACTTCAATATAACAGTAGTTATCACAATAGAGAGGAAAGTCTGGGCAGTAGTCAGCCATTCAGTCAATCAACAGGCATTTATTAAGATCTTATTATGTGCTATGGGTCATTAAGTGGCACAGTGGATGAGTACCAGACCTGGATGCAGGAAGACATCGTCCTAAGTTCAAATTTGACCTTAGGAACTCACTAGCTGTGTGACCCTGGGCAAGTCACTGAACCCTGTTTGCCTCAGTTTCCTCATCTGTAAAAAAAATTGGAGAAAGAAATGGCAAACCATTGCAGTATCTTTGCCAACAAAACCCCAAGCGGAATCAGAAAGAGTCAGACATGACTGAACAACAACGACTGTGTGCTGAATCCTGAGAATACAAAAAATCAACCCCTGCCTTCAAGGAGGTCCCATTCTAAGGGGAGGGGGGATTGCAAACTATATATATGAATGGTGTCTCCAGAGTAGGTGAAGGTAAGAATCCTGGGGGACCCTGAAAACAGCAGAGTACCTGTCATACACGTTGGGTTAACCACTGTTAAAAGCTTTGAGTGAAGGTCTCCCAGGGTGTTAACGTTGTAAAAAGCTGCAGAGGCTGGGGCAATCTCAGCCGGTACCCATTGGAGTCCCAGATGGGATTTAGAACCTTCTTCTTCTTCCCCTGGCATCAAAGACTGTCTAGAATATATGGGCTGATTCTAATAAGATAAAATTTAATAGAGATTAATATAGAGTTCCACACACAGGTTAAAAAATTTGTTTTATGCATTGCAAACTTACTATACAACTATCTTTTGAGTAATAATAATAATAATAATCTTGTTCAGTCATATCCGACTCTTTGTGACCTCATTTGCGGTTTTCTTGGCATAGATACTGCTCATTTCACAGATGAGGAAACTGAGGTAAACAGGGTAAAGTGACTTGCCCAGGGTCACACAGCTAGTAAGTATCTGAGGCTGGATTTGAACTCAGGTCTTCCTGACTCCAAGCCTGGCATTCCATCCACTGTGCCACCTAGCTGCCCTAATAACAATAAGAGCTAGCATTTATATAGTACTTGTTATGTGCCAGACATTGTGCTAAGCCCTTCACAAATATTATGCCATTTAATCTTCACAATAACCCTGGAAGGTAAGTGTTATTATGATCCCTACTTTACAAATGAAGAAACTGAGACAAACAGAGGTTAAAGTGACTTGCCCAAGGTCACACAGTTTCTGAGGCTGGATCTGAGTTCAGATCTTCCTGACTCTTGGCTCAGTGCTTTATCCACTGTACCATATAGATGCCTATGAGCCACAGGAGTTTGTAGCTCGAAGGGATATCTGGTCAGACCCCTAATTTTGCAGATAGGAAAGCTGAAGTCCATCTAGTGGCATCATGTGAACATTCTATTCAAGAGCTTTCCCTCCAGGTCAACAGCAGTTTTTCAGTTAATATTTTATCCTGTCCTTTTCACCTCCATACATTTGCACGCAGCAGCCCCAGATTTGGTATCAATGAATCTTAGAATTCTAGCTTTGCCACTGACTACTTAACCCCTCTGGGCCTCAGTTTCCTCATTAGGAAAATGAAAGAGTTGGGCTAGATGACCTCTAAGGTCCCTTATATGAGCCTATGATCTTAACATCTCATCCTTCCCTTGGCATCACCACACATTTAAGTTAGAGAAAGTAACAACAAACATTTGTCATCACTCTCTGGGGCCATTTCCCCAACTCCCATTCATACTAGTGGTCTTCAGAGTTTGTGGCTACTATTCATTCTGAGGGTTCTGGGATAACCTTGAAGGGCTATGCTTTCAATTCTGTAGTTCCCAAGCCCTCATCAGAGTGCTCCCTACCAACAATCAGTCCACAGCCTCAATTAGTTTTTAGCAAAGGTACTAAGATGGTATAATAAGAACAGTTGATACAAAATATGTCCCCCCAAAAAGAGCCAAGGTGTGTTCTATAAATACACAGAGTTCATGTTTGGGGACAGGAAGAGAAAGTGGGCAAAACCTTTGACTACAGCAGTAGTGAGGAATATGCATAACAAATGGGTACTTTTTAATTCCTAACCCTAAAAGTTCTTCTCCCCCATGGTAGTATCTTTATGAAGTTTCTCACAGCAGGCTCTTCAGTCACAATCTTCTTCCCCCAGGAGGAGTCACATTCCCTGAAGCTGCTGCCATTCTTGGGTGCTTGTCTGTATCTACATCTCAGTGTGACTCTCCACTCCCAATTCAGGTGTTTTCACTACCATTGGCCATTGGTGGACTCTACTCCAGATCCCTTATCTGCAAACCTCCAGATGTTTTGCAACTCACAAGCTTGCTCTCTGGACAATTCCATTTCAGTGTACTCATTGGATTAAGATAAAGAAAAACCAAACAAAGAGAAAGAAGCAACCATGTGCTCACAGCTGCCAGGGCTGATTGAGAAACAGGGCAGTCACTCTTCCCCACCACCCCTCCCAGCTCCAGGAACATAGCTCAAAGTATCTTGCTTCACTCCCAGACTTAAAGGAAAGAATGATAAAAGGGTGGGTTATTCCTTTTGCATAGCCACTGAGCTCCATCCAGCTCAGAAGTAAATTAGGAGACTCTTCATCATCATATATACAAGCCCCTCAGTTATACAGAGATAGAAGCAGATACTCAAAGCTCCATGTGGCAGACTGGAATGAAGCAGGGACTATTTGTACGGATTCTCTATTGCCCACCAGCAGGGCAAATCCAAGCATGCTTTGCATCAGTGGCATGGAAGATTCATTAATCACCCACTATGTACAGAACTCAGTGCTAAGTGCTGAGGACCATATAAAATGTATATGACAACAATCCTCACCCTGAGAGTACTTATAGTCTACTGCATGGAGTATGTGGGTGAAAAAATATATATATACATACACATACATACACACACGAATATACACACGTATATATGACATGACAGAATGAGACGTGTATCATTCACATTTGTCTTATATAATGTATCTCATATAATAGATATAACCCCTATTTCAGATACCTTACTATATTATAAGGGCAGCTATGTGGCACAATATATAGAGTACCAGGCCTGGATTCAGGAAGACATATCTTCTGAAGGTCAAATCTGGCCTCAGACACTTACTAGTTGCGTGACCTTGGACAAGTCACTTAACCCTGTTTGCCTCAGTTTCAACTATAAAATAAACTGGAGAAGAAAATAGCAAACCACTCCAGCATCTTTGCCAAAAAAACCTCAAGGGGGGTCACGAAGAGTTAGATACAACTGAACAACAAAAATTATGTTGTATAATATACAATATTCTATATCTTACACATAATTTGTAGGTTATAATATTTTATGTTAGATATAATCTTATATTATATAATATATTGTATAATAGAATACATTATATAATATATTTTATTTTATATAAAATTTATGTATTATATTACGTTGGACTAGGAATCAGGGTTGTAATTTCAGCTGTGCCATTAACTAGCTGTGTGAACTGGGCATGTGGCTTAACAATTCTGGACCTCAGTTTCCTCAATCTTTCAAAAAAGAGAGGATTAGACCAGATGAGTTCTCAGGTCCTTTCTAGTACTAACATGCTCTGGCTCTATCTGGTTCTGTCACAAATACTAGGCATTTTCAGTCATAACTTGGAGCTGAAAAGAAACTCTGGACTCCATAGTGAGTCAAGAAAGCAGCCGTCTGATCGCTGTTGCTTTTGCTGTGGTTGTCCCCTTCCTTGCATTAGTCAAGGAAATGACCACAGGGCTCCCACTCTGGTTGCTGCACCATATGCTTAGCGTTAACAGGGTGGCAAGAGGAGTCATAATTTTCCAATTTGAAATTCCATTTATGTTCAGGCCTAGTTATTGCACAGAAAATACCAAATGTCTATTAAAGAAAGGCCTTTCTTTCCTACCCCTCACCTCCCCCTTCTATTATTCTTGGAATAGGAGGTAGGGACTAGACTGTGATTTCATTGGTAGAGGGAATCCCCACATGAAGAAGCTTCCTCTATCATTGCAGGTGAGCATCTTTTCTATAACATATGGTATTAGGGGATTACCTGGAGTATTGAGAGATGAAGTGACAAGGTCACGTGGCCTGGATGTGTCTCCGAGGCAGTACTTGAACACACTTCTCATTCACTACACCATGCTATCCCTCTTCTTCTACCACAGGAGTTTGAAATCTGTGCATTTTCAAAACACTGAAGAAAAATGACTGAGAGCGCCTCACAATGTCTCTTCCTCCCATCATCTTCACTAACCCAAAATATAAACATTACTCTTTCTAGGTTTTGCCATCAGACTGAATGTGAGCCTTAGATGACCAAGGAAGGGGATAAAGACAGTGGAAATGAACACAACAGCAGAAAACCAAAGCATCCTAGAGCCCACCTACCCCTCCTTTTGTAGAGGAGGAAAACTGAGACCGAGAGAGGTGAATTGCCTTACTCGAAGGTGCAGGGTTAATTAGTGGTCTGGATCTTGTCTTTTGGCTTCTCTCTCCTGGGTACCAGGAGCTAGGGAGGTGATCCCTGGCACCCTGCTCTTGTCAGGCCCTGGGGGAAATTCAGAGGAAAAAAATAAAGGGTGATTGAAAAGAAGGTTGTGTAAGTTGAGGCTGCTCAGGAGCAATCTTAATTTATGTGCCAATAAGTTACACAAATATTTTCCCTTCTATTCAATTAAGAACAAGTGGTTCCCTTGGCAACTGCCACATGCCACAGAGCTGATTGTTGTTCTGAGTTCCAGCAAGGCACTTTCTCCAGACAATCTTACTCATCTGTCATGTAAACATCTGTAATTTGTATGGAGATGTTAATGGCGAAATGGTGGGGAGAGGGAGGAACCTAAATTTCCGTCTATTTATGTGCCCCTTACCTAATTCAAAGAAAAGACATCAGCACATGTTTTAGAGGGTTTATTCATTCTGTACTTGGAGGGAACCCTTCAGATTTTCATTAGTTATGGGATCATAGGTTTAGAGCTGAAAGAAAAGGAATCTTAGAGGTCATCTACTCCAGCCCCCACATTTTGCAGAGGAGGAAACTGAGGCCTAGAAAGGTGATGTCACACAGGTAGTCAGCAGCACAGCTACCAGAAACCCAGGTCTTTGGAGTGTAAATTTCAAAGCTCTTTCCCTGAATCCCTAATGCCTCTGCTCTCCCTCCCCCTCTCTCCATACACCAAGAAGCTCTCCTCTGTCCATCTCCCCAGCTCCTCACCTACTGGTGACAGACTGGTAAACATGCTAAGGGGAATAAGATGTGTTCTAAATGAGAAAAAGAAGCTGGTAGTCTGAAAGGAATAATAATAATAATTTTTGTTGTTGTTCAGTCATTTGAGTTGTGTCTGAGTCTTTGTGACACCATTTGGGGTTTTCTTGGTCAAGATAATGGAGTGGCTTTCCATTTCCTTCTCTAGCTCATTTTACCGATGAGGAAACAGAGTTAAGTGACTTGCTGAGGGTCACACAGCTAGTAAGTGTATGAGGCTAGATTTGAACTCAGGAAGATGAGTCTTCCTGATTCCAGGCCAGGCACTCCCTCCACTGAGCCATCTAGTTCCTGTGTCATCATCATCATCATCATCACCATCACCATCATCAACATCATCCTCAACCACATTTATAGAGAGCTTTAGGGTTTTCAATGAGTTCTTCATATATCAACTCACTTAGTAAACACCACACGACTGTGTAGGTTACTTTGTTTCAGATCACTGATGGGTATAAGGACATGGGTGTGTGTCTGTGTCTACACTGATTGTGCCTGCTGAAGGGGTGGGTAGCACTCCTGTTTCTGAGAAAACGTTCAGGACCCTTAGACTGATCCAGCGCCTCCTAACCCCATCCAGTCCCAGTGAAGTCTCCTGCCCAATCCACTTTCCGCTGTTGGCTTGTGTGCCAGGGAGTGTTTGTGTGAGAGGGAGAGGAGGGATGTGACAATTGGCTGCTGACGTTTTGTTGCTATTAGGAAATGAGAAAGAGCCAGGTCTGACATTGTGATTAGTCCTTTTATGGGCAATGTCTCAACATGAACGAGACTAACAAAAAGTCACCAGGCCACAAATGCCCGAGGAAGGAGGCAGGCTCAGGAACCCTCCTCGGTCAGTCCTTCTCCTGCCCTTCCAGAAGTGAAAGAAACCTTCATCCTACAGAGTTTGAAAACAGCGCTTCCCTCCCGTATTTTTTTCTTTCCTTCTTTGCTATTTCCCTCTTTCTCCTCCTTTTTCTCCTTCTCTTCTTCCTCTTCTTTTCTTCCTCCTTTGTAACAATAATTCGTGTTAGTACAATACAAACTCTAAACCTATCTTTTCTAAATGACTAATTAGAAAGAAAATGTTTTGTTTTGCTTTCTTTCAAGATGCAAATGAATGTGCTATGAATTTCTAAATAATTACTGAAATACATAGACTAGAGATATTTACAAGTATATTTCAAAACAAAGCATTTAGAAAATTCAAAATGCTATGATAGGCACTAAATCAAGTCCAATGCCCTTATTTTAAAAATGAAGTTCAGACCTACAGAGGTGAATTTACTGGTTCAAGGTCACATCAGTGACTTTGCCACTAAGTATCTTCTTGACCTTGGGCAATTTAGCATCCCTCTGGAATTCAAGTTCCTCACTAACAAAATGAAATGGGGAAGAGGGACAATCTCTAATGTTTATACCAACTCTAATGTGTGTTGTGTGGGTCTATGTAGAGTTATAACTAAGGCGGGGTGATCACAGGTTTGTCCCAGGATGCCAAAATGTAAGGGGTGCTGACAGCATTCGCGTTCCTACAGTAGCAAAGAGACAACTGAGCTATGGAGCTAGTTATATAGAATAGACCTGGGATTTCCCTCACCATGGGGATCTCCTGGTGTGGAATCTCCCTCTATTAATAAAGCTCATCATCAGTATTATTTTAATTAACATTTGTATGGTGCTTTAAAGTTTGTGAAGCTCTCTATAAATGTTATCTCATTTATTCACAAAGTAGTTATGACTTAGTAGATAAGTCTTAGTAAGTCACTTGAGTTATTGAGAGGTTAATTGTGATTTTCCCATGGCCATATGACTAATCAGCATCAGAGATAGGATCTGAACTTGGGTTCCCTGAATTGAAGGCTTGATCTCCAAGAATAATTAGTTAAAATAGGAAGCTACAAGATGGTCTGCTCCCTTCCTGACGGCCACACCCCAGTTAAGGTCCTTCCTCCCTTGTACATCTCCTACACTGCATATCTTCATTGGAGCTTAAGGTTCCTTCACCTGGGACCTTCTGTCCTTGATTTGAGGGAGTGTTTCATGTTGTAGCCCCAGGTGCATTTCATGAAGCTAAAAAATGGGAGTTATAGCTCTGATTTTATGGTGCAGACTTTCTCTCACGAGGCCCCAGAAATCTATCCCATATTGAAGGCACTTTGTAGACAAAAATCCACCTGAAGCCACAGTTCACAAGCCCTCCACTAAGGTATTTCTTTTAGGAGACTAACTAGTGGACAGATTAAGTTAAAGCAAATGACATTAATCAAACAACATGGCAGAAAAAACGAGAGATTCCCCCTTAATCACGAGCTACACTTTCCCACAAGTCAGTAGACCACCAGTGGTGGAGGGGATGCATTCAGGGAATATATGGGGCCAAGACACCTATGTGGCCAGCGGTACTCAGATGCTGCACAGTTGCTGATGTCCTCCAGGGATAATATTATCAAGCCAGCATATAGCTCTACTAAGCTGGTTTCCTCTGCTTCTCTCTTCTCACATTACCGCCTGCTAGGCATCTCAAATGAGCTACTGTCTGTTAACATTTTCAGGATTATAGAAGCAATTAAGCTTCTTTCCTATAAGGGCATGGGGTCTACCAGATTTATGGACTAAAGGCAGGGATGTTGTGAGGCTCAAATGAGGTAATGGATATGCAAAGCACTTTGCAAACCTTAAGTGTTTTATAAATGTCAGTTATTATTATTATGATTATTAGGCTACAATCACCAGGCCTCCAGTCTGGCGATGATGTCATTTCCTGAGCCTTCTATTGCATTCCTGCTGAGTTCAGCAATATTGGTAGAGCAATCCATGGGTGAGCTGGTAAATGTTTAGCAACCAGTCTCTTCAGGGGGAAAAAAGTATGTACATACTTTTAAGTGTTAGTATTAAAACTGAATTATTAATATGTTCTTGAGTCTAGCCAATCAACAAAACCACAAGTCAAGTGTTGCTTTGTAGTTTGCCAATTTCCAAGGCATAAATACTCACCTTGAAAATTTAACGATTGCTTTCAGAAGCTCACTAGAGCTGGCTCCAGCAGCCTCTTGAAAGGTACCATTTGCTGTTCTATGATGCAAACCCCAGTTAGCCATATCAAGCCAGCTAGTTAAAAAAAAAAATTAAAGTCTGTTTTTCAAATCCTTTATCTTTTGCTACCACTCGTGATCCCTTTCTAAACCAGGGGTTCTTAATCTAATCTTCTCAAACTTGTTTTCAAAGATCATGTTGACAGCTCTATATTTTTTAGGCTAAAGTTTAAACTTTATTTCTTTAAAAAGATAATTAATTTATTTTTCATTTTCAACATTCACTTCCATAAGATTTTGTTGTAAATTTTCTTCTGCTCCCTCCTTTTCCCCTCTCCCTCTTCTCCCTCCATCCCTCTTCTCCCCCCCTCCCCAAGACAGCGTGCAATCTGACATAGGCTGTACTTATCCATTCATATTAAGCATATTTTCACATTGGTCATGTTGTAAAGAAGAATTAGAACTAATGGGAGGAGCCATAAGAAAGAAGCAATAAAACAAAACGAACAAAAGAAAAGGAAAGCAAATAGCATGCTTCCATCTGCATTCAGACTCCATAATTCTTTTCTCTGGATGTGGATAGCATTTTCCGTGGTGAGTCTTTTGGAGTTGTCATAGGTCCTTGCATTACTGAGAAGAGCTAAGTCTTGATAACTCTATTCTAATGTCATTGATTTCCTTTGTAATTCTACTATTCTGTGTATTTAAAAAAAACTTTTTTCTAAGAATTCAATGACATGAAAATGGTTAGGAACCCCTGCTCTAAACTCTTATCTAAGTTATAGTGTGAAATGCTCCTATTATATTCTTAGGACACTAGCCTACACTCACTTCACATCATCCCAGAGACCTCCTGAATAGACCACAAAAGAACTGAGTGGATCTAGAGTGAATAGATCCTTTTTTGAACCCTATTATGTCCCTGATTGACTCCAGGTATTTTCACTGCCTGAAATACTCTACCTCCTCATGGACATGAGGCCTCCCTGTTTCCTTCAAGTACCAGTTAAAATCCCACCTCTATGAGAAGAATTTCCTGATTAGCAATTTCCCTCTATTTTCTCCAGTTTATCCTGTATATATCTTATTTGGACATAGTTGTTTGCATGTTCTCTTCCTGGAGAGCAGTGACTGTCATTTGCCTTTCTTTGTATCCCCAGTGGTTAGCACAGTGCTTGGTATACAGTAGGTGCATAATAAATGCTTACTGACTGATTGATTGTCATGGAAATCAACTCTAAAAGTTACCACTTGGGACCCTGTGAAACAGAGACCTTTGCCCTGCTTCCTACCAGCAACCAAAATTACTGAATTCCTTACATGGTGCTTTGAACCACAGTGGCTCTGTAATAGATAAATGGACTGCCTATCAGAATAAGAAGGTTGAATGGGAGACAAATACTAGTCATAAAATTGACAGTGATTCCAATTAATCAATGAACATGAATTTATTAAGTGCCTATCCCATTACTATACTAGGCTCAAACAAAGATGAAACTCCAACAATTGCTGCCATAAAGAAGCTTGCAAAGCTCTTTTTGTGGGGGCAAAGAATTGGAAATTGAAGGGATGCCCATCAACTGGGGAATGGCTGAGCAAGTTATGGTATATGAATGTAATGGAATACTATTGTGGTATAAGAAATGATGAGCAGGCAAACTTCAGAAAAACCTGGAAAGACTTATGTGGACTGATGCTGAATGAAGTGAGCAGAACCAGGAGAATGTTGTACACAGTAACAGCCACATTAGGTGATGACTAACATCGATAGACTTAGCCCTTCTTAACAATGCAAGGATCTAAGACAATTACAAAAGACTTGTGACGGAAAATTCTGTGCACATCCAGAGAAAAAACTATGGAGTCTGAATGCAGATTGAAGCATCCTATTTTCACTTTTAAAAAAAAATTTCTTTCTCAACAGTTTTTCCCTTTTGTTCTGATTCTTCTTTTGCAACGTGACTAATGTGGAAATATATTTAATATGATTGTACACATAAAAAAAACATAACACCATCCTTGTAAGAATCAAATGAGGTAATAATTATAAAATGCTTAGCACAATGTCTGGCACATAGTAAACACTACATAAATGTTAGCTATTATTATTATGTGGTTCAAAAGGGGTCAGAATAGATAGCCCTAGCCTTTTCTCTCCCTACCCTTCTCCAAGGCAGATACAATTCTTTCCAGGAAGAGAAGAGGGAGGTTGGGACCAGAAGGTTGGCCACTCTGCTCTCCTTAGAGAGAACAACTAGACTAGAATTATATCTATCTGCTCCCTGTGGCCCTCTAAGTCCTTAAGTGCATAACACTCAGTAGCTGTGTGACTCTGGGCAAGTCACTTAACCCCAATTGTCTCACCAAAAAAAAAAAAAAAGGCATTTGGTGGTACATGACTGTAGTTCAGTAGAGAGGCTAGAGCTGCCTATATAGAAATCTTGGAATGCATAGAGATGTATCTGCGTGGGAACTGAGCTGATGATAACACCTAATGATTTAGTATGAAGTAAAAAGAGAAGAGGTCACAGGTCAGAGCCTTGAGGAACCAAGCCCCTGGTTTTGCAGATGAGGAAAATAAGGCTCAAGAAGGTAAGATGCCCAAGAACTTCCTCATCTGTTCTCATAGCACTTTGTACTTTCCCTAAGCCACATTTGTAAGAAGTTGGCAGAGCCAAGATTCAAACCCAGGTCCTCCGACTACAAAGCCATCTTTCTTTCAACTGTCTTACACTTGCCTCCACATACATGTTTCTACATGACTTAACCTATTTGTAGGTTAACTGGTCACCTGCCAGGCTCCGCACCTTGCCTACAAAAACCTTGTGTTTCACAACACAAAGCTTAAAGGGGAGAATTACCCTAAGCTAGCTTGCTCTAAGGTCCTGCCTAGATCTGATGACTAATTTTGTGTAACAACAATCTGTCCTGAAGCACTCCCAAAAGTATGTATGTCAACCAAATCCACAGATGATGTTATCATGCAAATTAATTATGGCAACAAAAAATTCATAGAAATAATCTTATGGAGCAGCTAGGTGGCACAGTGGATAGAGACCTGGCTCTGGGGTCAGGAGGACCTGAGTTCAAATCCAGCCTCACATACTTACTAGCTGCATGGACAAGTCACTTAACACCAATTGCCTCCAGAAAAAGAAAGAAAGAATCTTGTGAAATTAAGGAAAAAAATCATACATTAGGACAATTTAAAAATTAGACTGTATACTTTTATTCATTCATTTATTTGTTTGTTTGTTTGTTTATGGTGAGGGGACAACTAGACCTATAATTTTATTGGTATGAGGAATTCCCAGGAGAAAAAATTCTCTCTATCAAGGAAGGTTGGTGTTTGCTCCAGAAACTTTCTAATCTTTGAGAACTGCCTGGGACACACAGGTTAGAAGAAGGTCACACAGAACCAGTATGGGTCAGACTTGAATCCACGACTTCCTGGATCCCAAAGCCCATTGGTATGATACTCTCTCTTCACTGGAGGAAGTCAATGTCCTGTGCCTGTTTGAGATATGGGGCAGAGATGTTAAGAAACAGAGGGAGACAAGTTCGTCAGGCTCTTTGGGTTCTGGAGTCACTTTGGGCATTTCTGGCTTCCAGCTTTGAGAGAGAAGATGTCAACCCCACTTCAGGTTAATGAAGGAAAAGACTTTGGGTTGAAGCTAATATGAGAGGAGCTAGCAATCTCAACATCTCCTTATCTCCAGCTTGCTATAACGAGAGATTTGGGGGAACTCTCCTAGGAGTGAGATCTCAGACCCTTTCCTTTTGGTTGAGTTGAGTTCTTATTCCCAACAGGAGGGCTCCTTCACGCTGTTGTCTGGTATATGTTCTCCTATGTATATTTTCTCTGATTTCTTTTCATTATTGATTCATAGATTCCCAAAGTGGTACGGCCCCTGGGAGGCACTGGACATGATGCAGGTGAGTGGTAGTAGCCTCAGGTGCAATTGGGCGGCACTGAATAAAAATAAGGGGGTGGAGGAAGCATAAGGAAAGAAGAGAAGAAAATTTTGAAAAACAGTTCGTACTTGTTTCATCTGTTGTGTAACAGAATTAAAGTCATAGTGATTACATTATTTTCCAAACAAACACACAAAATGCAAGTTATAACCAATCAGCGGTCAAGTCTGCTGACAGGTCTTAACAAGCGAGTGTTGGCAGGTGAATGTGTCACGCATTGTCAGGAAGTCCAGCATGCATTGTTAGCAAGTCCAGCATGCATCAGCAGGAATATGTGTGTGTGATGACTTGTTTATAATATGATACTATATGGTTACAAGACACAATATTGCATCACAAAAATTTCAATACAGGAAAAAAACTACAAATTTACAATAAATTATTAAATTTAAGATGTCTCATTTTAAAAAGTTATATGTCTTTTGAAATGACACAAATTTAAAAAAAAAACAGTGAAGGTTGAAGAAAGTAAATTTCCAGGGGGGTGTTGAGTAATTTTTTTTTGAAAAGGGGGCAGTATGCCAATAAGTTTGGGAACCTTTGATTAGATAAATGGGTTTCTTTGCTGCCTGTTATGTGAGTTCTTTGTGGAACTGGTATTTGGTGGGAAGGGGTCAAGACTTGGATATAAAACTCGGGGTCTCTTTTCCCCATAATTAAACAGCAATCAGAAGTTAACTTGAACCTGAAAACCATATCCCCTAGGCTAATAATATTTAAGGAAGTAGATAGATGTAATTCTGTCCTGGTATCCTCCCTCTCTAAGGAAAGCAATGTGGCCAAGCTTCTGGCACTGAACTCCTGCTTCCCATCCTGGCAGGAATTAAAGTCTCCCTTAAAGAACGGGGTGGGATAGGAGGACAAGAGACTGGAGATGTCTATTCTGCTTCCCTGTGAGCTACATCATCATCATCATCATCATCATCATCATCATCATCATCATCATCATCATCATCATCATGATAACTAACACCTAACACTGTGCTAAGTACCTTGCAATGATTATCTCATTGAGTCCCGCAAGAACACTGGGAGGTAGGTTCTCCAAGAAGCATAAGTAAGGTCCCTTATAGGGGATTGTACTCAACGGACAAAGTAGATCAGGTACAGGATAACTATTTATTTCCTCCACCACTAGAAAAACGCTTAAAAAACAAATGATTCATAAGCACTCGTTGACACATACTTAAAGCATGACACAGTGATCTGTCATTCCTGTTATTGTTGTAGTTAGTTATTTCAGTCATGTCTGACTCTTTGTGACCCCATTTGGAGTTTTCTTGGCAGAGATCCTGGATTGGTTTGCATTTCCTTCTCCAAGTCATTTTACAGATGAGGAAACTGAGGCCAAGAGGGTGAAGTGACTTGCCCAGGATGACACAGCTAGTCAGCGTCTGAGACCACATTTGAACTCAGGTCCCCCTGATTTCAGGGCCTGTGCTCTACTCACTGTGCTACCTAGCTGCCCTGTCTCAGATCTGGTAACAGATGGTATCCAAACTCATGTCATGCTGACGCCATAAGACCAGCACCACACAACAACTGTCTCAATAAAATTAAATAAAACCTGTCTTTCTGAATTCAAAATATACCATGCTACAGAATGGCAGTTACCTAAAATATGTAGCAGAAAGCATAACCTTCTATCCTCCATCAGAATATTTTTTAAAAATTAAGTGGGATTTCACTCTTCATACTTCAACATAGACCACAATAGATTTACTTTATGTTCTCTGTCCACAGCAAGAACTACCAGATGGGTTGATTTTTTTTTCATGTGTTGTAATTCAAGAGTACTGCCTTAACAAAAATAACTAGGGGCAACTAGCTGGCACAGTGGATAGAGCACCAGCTCTGGAGTCAGGAGGACTTGAATTCAAATCTGGCCTCAGACACATAACACTTACTAGCTGTGTGACCTAGGGCAAGTCACTTAACCCCACTGCCTAAAAAAACCCACAAAAAACAAATAAACAAAATGATAATAACTAGTATTTCTACAGGGCATACTATGTGCCAGACACTTTACAGATATTACTTCACTAAACCTCACAACAACTCTTGGAGGTCAGTACTATTATCATCCTCATTTTACAGTTGAGGAAACTGAGGCAAGCAGAGGTTACATGACTCACCCAACAGCACACAGCTAGAAAGTGTCTGAAGTCAGATTTGAACTCAGATTTTCCTAACTGCAGGCCGAGTGCCCTATCCACTTCTCTATCTAGCTGCCTAAATTAGGCATATCAATATCAAAAGACATTGACCTCAAAGGAGAAACATTAGCAAACTAGTGTGTTCAGCAGACTGTGATCAGGATGCTGAGGTGGTTCAAGACCGCAACATGAGGGTGGTGAAAGGATCTTTAGTTGGAAGTAGGAAAAATTTAGGAGGCCTCCCAGGGGCCGTACCACTTTGGGAATCTATGAATCAATAATGAAAAGAAATCAGAGAAAATATACATAGGAGAACATATACCAGACAACAGCATGAAGGAGCCCTCCTGTTGGGAATAAGAACTCAACTCAACCAAAAGGAAAGGGTCTGAGATCTCACTCCTAGGAGAGTTCCCCCAAATCTCTCGTATAGCAAGCTGGAGATAAGGAGATGTTGAGATTGCTAGCTCCTCTCATATTAGCTTCAACCCAAAGTCTTTTCCTTCATTAACCTGAAGTGGGGTTGACATCTTCTTTCTTCCTATGGAAGAGGGATTAGAATTATTCTGTGTAACTGCAAAGGATAAAACAAAAACTTATGAGTGGAAGTTATAACGAAAGTGACTGCAGTTTAATAGAAGGAGAAATTTCATAATAATTGAAACTGTCAGAAAAATGAAATCACTGCCTTGTTGTATAGTGAGCTCACCATCATTGAAACTATGCAAACAAGACTGGGTGACCACTTACCAGGAGTGTTGGGGAACATGGGTATCAAACAGAGAGCTGCAGGCCTCGTGTGGCCCACAAAGTCCTGAGCAGGGCCAACTAGATTAAAATATAATTAGGAAATATTTTTTTAAATAAATAAAAAATGATAAAATATAGATAATGTTAACATGTGGTTTTCTAAGTTCAATATGTATCTGCAGGGATCGTTACGTGTGATTTAGTAGGCCCCATTTCTATTTGAGTTTGACACGACTGTTGTAGAGGGTGTTACTGTATTTGGTTGGAGGCTGAGACTAGAAGATCTCTAGGGTACTTTCCAGCACCAGTAATCTCTGGTACTACATGATTCAGTGATTCTGGCAGCAACAGATGTCAAGATGACTTTCTGGTGACCCCGCTGGGTCAGATGGTGTTTCTGGTCTAGTTTATTCCTATTATTCCATCCTGCTTTGAATACTGAAATCTCTGCTTGCCTGGTTTCTGCTAGCCCAAACTGCTCAAATTCTTTCTGGTTTCGTAATCAATACTCACTGCCATCTACAGTCTGTATCTGAAAGGAGGAGGAAGAAGAGAAGAAGGAGACAAGGAGGAAGAGAATGGGAAAAGTTAAGCACACTTGCTTTTTGCCTGGTTAAAAGAAAAAAATCAGTCTTTTGCTCAAGGGATACTTCCAGGATTCCTCAGAGTCCTGGACCACACTTACAGAAAAGAGACATTTTCCTAGTATCACTTCCTGGAATACATTGAGGGTTCTGAATAGTGAAAAGGAATTCATTACCTGTCTCCTATGGCAGCCAAGAGCAGTCTGCCCAGGCTCTGCCCAGGCTTTCTTCCCATAGTCCTCCAAAAGAGACAGTCCATCTGAGAAAAATAAGCTCCCAGCCTGAGAACCTCCCTACTTAGAAAACTCATTTCCCCCAATGCAGAGAAATCTGAGCAAAGCTCTAACCTTCCCACAATGCAGGCTCCTGAGCCCTGGGGGAGCCTGTGAGGGCACCAGGTGGTCACTGGCATGGTAGCCATCCCAATAGCTTCCATTCTAGCTTTGTATCTTTTCCCCCCAAACACAAATGGTATAAGGGCACCATGTGACTATCCACCCCTCTGCTCTGGGGTTCCATTATTTGGCCCTGTCTCACAGGGCATCTTTTCATTTCCAGGACAATGAGTTGTGCCAGTTGTTTTTGGGTGCAGCTTTGCACGGACACAGAAAGCCCATACAACCACCCACAATTTGATCTACTCGTTGTGAACGGAAACTTTTGAACACGTTCCACCGGCTGCACAATGGTCTCATTTATTACAGGATTCTCAGGGGAAAACTTCCGCTGTGTGAATAAGACTGAGCACTTATGTAACCCTCTTCATGTTCAGAGAGCTTTGTGGGTGTCAGCAAATTCACCCAACACCCCGGTAAGGTATCGAGGTATTGTTCTTCTCTCTTTACAGAGAGGGAAACCAGATCGTGGTGTCAGATTTTCCCAAGGCTGCACAGAGAATCAATGACAGGTACTCCTAACCAGAAAGACACATGGTCCTCATACAAAGACCCCAGACTATTTCCCACTAACAGAAAGATTTAGCCTAATTCTACTCTGCAGATAACACTGCCTGCTCAAAAAATCCTCATGACTTTCCCCTGCCTGTAGGACCAAGCCCCTCCAAAAGCTGCCCCACTCAAGCCTCTGCATGGCAAACTGCTTATATCACTGTGTGTCCTGACCCCTGTCCCTGCCTCCTGAACTTTCTCACCTCTGGGGCCTTTAAAGAAACACTATTTCATCTACTGGAAGGGCCTTGGCCCTGACTTTTTGTTCATTTAATTGAATCCCTCCTCCAAAGTACAGTGCATGTCCCAACTACCTCCTAGAGCCAATTTTTGACCACCTCCACCTAAAGTGACTTCTCCCTCTTCTGAAATAGTATAGCATTTATTGTCTGAAATTCTCATTTATCAATTCATCTTATGTAGCCTTATAATTTCACTTTGTTTTGGTGCCCTAAACAAATATTTAAATGATTTGTAATTACTCCTTAACTTTTCACAAGTTGATCCCTGTTCTTCTCAGTCTGTCTATCTAAACGCATTTATTTTTAGCTTTTTTTTTTTTTAGGCACTTGGGGTTAAGTGACTTGCCCAGGGTCGCATAGCTAGTGTCAAGTGTTTGCTCTGAGGCTGGATTTGAACTCAGGTCCTCCTGACTTCAGGGCCGGTGCTCTATCCACTGTGCCACCTAGCTGCCCCTAAAAGCATTTATTAATCACCTACTATGTGCCAAGAACTGTGTGAAGCACCCAGTATACAAATAAAGGAAAAAGATAGTCTCTGATCTCCAAGAGCTCTCAGTCTAATGGGAGAGAGAAAGTGCAAGCAACTACGTACAGGAAAAATTGGAGATAGTCAATAAAGGGAGGAACTAGGGACATAGGGAAACATCTAGAGGGCAGGGATTAGCAACAATATTTTCTCACATCACATGGAGCTACCCGAAAGTATTTATTGATTTAATTTAATTGTGATTTAATAAGATATATTCTCTCTTTGTTATTATATTAGATGAAGTCACGTTCTTAGACAAGTAGATGTCTATGAACACATCTTAGGTTGCTAGGAATATGCTATAGGAAAGGAGCTGGGCACACGTACTGTCGAGTAGAGGTCTTCTTGGAGGCAGGAGGAACAGACTTTTGTTGCTGTCTTTGCGTTGTTGTTGCAGGTATGCCTGACTTTTTGTGACCCCATTGGGGTTTTCTTGGCAGAGATACTGGAGTGGTTTGCCATTTCCTTCTCCAACTCATTTTACAGATGAAGAAACTGAGGCAAATGGGATTAAGTGACTTGTCCAGGATCACACAGCTAGTAAGTGTCTGAGACCAGATTTTGAACTCAGGAAGAGGAGTCTTTCTGTCTCCAGGCTTGGCACCCTATCCACTGTGCCACCTAGCCATCCAGGGTATTGGACTAGAAAACTTCAATCTTGAAGTATCCTCTGAGTCCATGATCTGATGTCTTTCAAAGCAGGCTGACCAAGGAGAAAATCAGGATCCGAATGACATGCTCATCTAGGGCTTTTCAGATGCTTCACAAGATCTTGATCTCATCTGGGGGCATGCTTCCAATTCTCCCTACAAATGTGCAGTTTCTAGCCCTACCAAAAGCTTCACATCCTAGGCGACTTTTATCCACGCCCTCCTCTTAACCTGCCACAGCAAATGCAACCAACACACCAGGCCCTTTCTCTAGACTTTTTGACATTGCATGGCTACCCAAAAGAAATGTCCATTGATTTAACTCTCCTCCTTACTATGTTATATGAACTCATCTTATTCTCTAGCCACAATTTCTCTGAAGAAATCCTTAGTGCCACTTGTCTATTAGTAGTAGATCAGTAAAAATTTACTAAGTACCTAGTATGTTCCAAGCCTTGTGCTAAGGGTTGGACATACAAGTAATATGTTGCACCCTCCTCATGCTCACTAAGAATCTCCTCATTGTCCTTTGGGTGACCTTCACAGCCATGTACCATTGCTAAATGAATGTTGCAATGAAAAGGATAAGCTTATGTTTCAAGGAGACCCTTAAGGTCATCAAAAGCGGTGAGCAATTTCCTAAAGGCAATCCAGCATCAACAAAACCTGTTAATGTGAGTGCAAGGAAAAAGGAATAGGAATGGGACATGGAAACAGAAAAGATTTAAAAAAACCCTTATAGATAGTTTGGAATTTGTGGTTTAATTTAAGATTTAATTTTAATTTTGTTTTTTTGATCTTGGTTATTACACTTATAAAATTATTTTTAAAAATCATTAATGAAGGAGTACAAGCAATCCTTGGAGCCTGTACAACTCTTAACATTTTTACTTTGCTTTGGAAACAATAGGTGTTTAATAAATGTTGAATTAAGGTGAATTTTGTGGTTGAAAAATATTCAAGATAGAGCCTAGAAGCTTAAGATATAGAATAGATAGTGTCCTGTCATCCCAAGACTATTCTCTAATCAAAACTGGTAATTCCAATAAGTGGTAGAAAGCTGGAAATACACATTGGTTCAAGAAGGGTTCCGATAAAGTCATGGACAAGAGGTTTATGATAGGCTATTAAAGGTTAATTAAAGAAAATTTGAGGCTCACCTTAACTTTTGAGGTTGATGTCATGTGGGATGGTCCTGCCCTCTCATAATGTATTGCTTGATACCACACTCTAAGATCAAATTTTGAAGTAGATAGAGCAACATAGTCATTATTACATTCTCTTCCAACTGCTTTTCTCTGGGGGTTATTGTATTTGAGATCTTTCACCCGAGTAATACCAGATGGCAAAGAGAATCAATGATGTATTCTTTTGTAAGTAGAATGTCAAAATCAACATGGGTTCTTCAGGGTCAGACCAGAACCACAGATTATAAGGAAGATCCTCAGGCACTCTCTTCCTCTGAACCCTATATTTCAAAAGCTGTATTTCTGGATGGTAGCCTCCAATAAACTATGTGTATATATTTTCAGAAGTCTAAAATCTAGGACACATAGAAAGAGACCCACCAGCCTGTTGGCAGATATCTTATGCATTAAGCATGATATAGTGGGATAGAGTCCTAACTTTGATTTCAAGAGAGACCTGGTTTCTAATCTCACCTCTAACTTAATAGCTCTGTGTCGTGGGCAAGACATTTAAATTCTGTAATACTCAATTGTCCCCTTAAGTAAAATGGGGATAATAATACCTGTAGCATCTGCCTCACAGAGGTATTGTTAAGCCTGAGTGAGACAATGCACGTGGAGCATTTCAAGAATGCTCAAGGGTTCATGCTTTAGGGTTCAAGAACCCTAAAGAGCTATAGAAATGTCAGTTATTATCATCATCGTCTTCATTGTTCTCACTAATATGCTGTTTTTTTAAAAAATCATTTTCAGATAGAAACTATTTCAGGACCAGTGGCCATCTTGCTATTACTTCTTATTTTATATTTAATATTCTGTGAACTATTGAACAGATGAATTAAATAACTACCATTTCCATAAGTGAATGAGTATTGAGATATAAGCTGGATATTATTATTATGGTTATTGTACTCATATTTTCTGCTTGACTTCTTCTACTAGGTTTTTTCATTTTGACTTCTTCAACCAAGATTTTTTATATATTTTTAAAGCTTTTATGAAACACAGCTTAGAGATTTGAAACATTTGTCATAGTGACATCTATTAAAAACACTGTTCTGAAGTTTTTATGGATTAATGCTAAGTCCAAGTGATTCTGTGCAGCAATCTGGTCTGTGATAATGCTCTGGTTCTCTAATGGTCAAATTCTCCAAGATATTTGGAGGTTTTTATCAATCATCTTCCTTCTTTTTAGCAGAGCCTGGATTAATCTTTCTATAGCTTCCTTAGGGTTACGACAGTTTGTTAATATTGCACAGGTGTTTGTTAGGAAACTTTGCAAATTTGTCACAGTTCATTTAACAACACCAAAAGTGTACATCATGATTGGTATTGAGTCAGTGTTAATTATTTTAAATAAAATCTTCCTGTTCAACTGTTTCTTCAGATTGCCAATTCAATTCAGAAAATTGAATTTTCTTTGATACTTTTATGTTCAATGTGTTATGCCTAGAAGAGACCAAGGTATTTGTAGGTATTACCATTTATTGGGGCAGGTAGATGGCACAGTGGATAGAGTGCTGGGCCTGAAGTCAGGAAGACTCATTTTCTTGAGTTCAAATCTGTCCTCAGACACTTACTAGCTGTGTGACCCTGGGCAAGTCACTTAACCCTGTTTGTCTCAATTTCCCCATCTGTAAAATGAGTTGGAGAAGGAAATGGCAAACCACTCCAGTATCTTTGCCAGCAAAATCCCAAATGGGGTCACTAAGGGTCAGACATGACTGAAAATAACTGAACAATAGCAGTCACCTTCATCCATTGGTTTGATGTTACCTCTGGATTCAAGCTTAGAACCAGGACTGACAGGCCTACATAGCTGCCGTAACAATCGTACAGCATAGAAAGCCACATAACCCTACCTGTCATTTCCTTATTTGCCATTGCCACCCCCTCCTCACCACATGGACAATGGATTGGGCTTTGAGGGAACTATTATTATTATTACATTAAATTATGTTATTTTATTATTATTATTATTATTATTATCATTATCTCATCCTCATTTTTGATGGAGTTCAGATAGAATTATTACATTAAATAAATCAGTAGCAAATACATGTTAGCCTTTACTATTACTTTATGAAATATGGTCTGTTTGCATTAAAAGTATTTTTGAAAATGTTTAACTCATTTATCCTATGCTATGAGAATATCTATTAATCATCTTTCTTCTTTTGGAAGAGTGATCATCTTTCTACAGCTACATTTAGGTGATAAGCTTCATGTTCTGTAAACTTTATGTGGGGTTTTGTTTGGACATCTTCCAGATCTACTGTCTTTATCATACCAAAACTATATATTCATATTTGTGTGTATATTCTGTAAATGTATTTTTATGTTAAAGATTCTAACACGAATAGCTTTAGCATTTTCCTTGAAAACCTTATTCTCCATTTGCCTTGTCTAGAGAAGACCAAGGTATTTGTCATCATTCCTGTCACTCATCTATTTGAGTTGACCTCTAAATTCATGCTTGAAGCCTTTAATCTCTATTTCTCATTGGCTACATTAAGAATTTTTCATTTCCTAATTTAAAATGACGTTTTGATTTTGTTGGAGTTTAATGTACCTTTCAGTGGAGTCATATTACTTGGTATCATCCATGTAAATTATGTGATTAACGTTATGTTTTTATAAAACTCCTTTGACTTGAATGTCACACAATTCAATTTAGGAATACATTTATGGCAATGCAGAACCAAAGTAGGATTATACTGTGTCTTTGGAAGGTGTCATATTTTTTATCAATTGTTCTTAACATTATTATGTTAGTGGTGTGTTTTAAATAGAAAACAATTTTTCGTATGGATATTTCCAGTACTATCCCTATGCTAGAATCTATTTTACATATTTATAGTACAGAGTAAGCCATGAGTGGGTAACTGAAACAAAATTTTTGTGATAATCAATAAAAGTGGGGTAAATGCTATAGTGCTTTCGCCAAATTGATCATAAGTTACTTTTTATAACACTGAGAATTTTTTTGGCACTCCATTTTTGGTTCCCTGGTCAATATATTGTTTTCTCATAAGCCACTGAAAGATGAGAATACAAGTGATCTCTCCCTAAGTTCTAGGAATCTAATAAATAGACAGGGCAGTGTAGAGGAGGACATTGGAGCAGGTAACACATAATATTAACAGAAGATAGGACTTATTGCTAAAGGCATCTAGTAGCACTCCTTCATAGTCTGGTACCACAAGAAAGCAAGATAGAACAGAACAGATTAGAAATACCACTACCAAACAAAAATGCTTCACGCAGATGGTGAGATCACTTGTATTCTCATCTTTCAGTGGGATTCACTTCTCATTACTAATTAAGGGTATCAAGAATTTCTGATATATTTTTTGTTTTCTAGATTCTCTTCTGCACATTTCTTTTTCATTGCTTTTAGCTGAGTAATATGGCATTTAAGTTTTTTGCTATCCATACTAGTTACATATTGTCGTACTGCAACGGCATTATGTAGGCCTTTAATCACTTTCTCAAACCTCTTCTTCCATAGCTGTATTTGACATTTGTCCGTAGGGGGTCATAGTATATATACTGTTGTGTACAGGCTCTGAAATGTTTTTATACTCTCTGTCTGATATTGTGGGAAAATACGTTCATTCATGATGGTCCGTGTAGATGCCATATTTTTTAATGTTTTATTGGTATAATTGGTCCACCACTTGGATTCATGCCATTAAAATTAAAAAAGGGCTTTTAAAAAATTCCTGCCTAAGTATACCTCTCCTCTTTTCAACATAATTTGAAAAGTGACATTTTTTTTTTCTGCAGCAGCATCATCATCATCATCATCATCATCATCATCATCATCATAGCTTGCATTTATATATCTCCTTAAGGTCTGCAAAACATTTTACATATGTCATCTCAATTGATGTTCAACAACTTTGTGAGATAGGTGCCATTATTATCCCCATTTTATTTGCCCAGAGTTACGCAGCTAGTGTCTGAGACAGAATTTGAACTCAGGTCTTCCTGACTCCAAGTCCTATCTCTATCCGCCAATTTCATTATTACATCCCATTTCTGAAGTTTATGCTACTATAGGTTTTCAGTGACTTCAGGCTCTTTATTATTTCCCTTCTTCAGATTTAAGTAACTCCTCAATTTTTACTCATTTAATCTAATCTGGGTTTAAGAATGGAGTCACTTGGCTGATTGCCCTATATCAATCTGCAAAACACAGTTGAACTGAGGATATCATTGACCAAAAAACAAAACAAAACAAATAAACAAAAAACCAAAAACAAAAACAGCATAAAGTACTTTATCTAGAACTGGGTAGATTTCTTCGCCATTTTGTACTAGCATCACAAAAGCTTTGATGTCTTCAGTCCATTTTGTGTGCAATTATGGTTTGCCTGCTTCAGTGGTCAGCACCATCTGAATGAAGCATTTTCATTTGGTGGCAGTATTTCCAATCTGTTCTGTTGTATCTTGCTTTCTTGTGGTACCAGAGCATGAAGGAGTGCTACTAGATGCCTTTAGTGGTAAGTCCCATCTTCTGTTAACATTATGTGCCGTCTGTTTCAATGTCCTCCTCTACACTGCCCTGTCTATTTATTAGATTCCTAGAGCTTATCATTGGCCTGTTCCATTTGATATGACCTAATCAGTCATATCAAAAGACCCCAATTGACCAGCATTTTAGAGATCCTCCTGGATCTTCACAGCTACCATAGCACTCTTAGGGCAACCAGAGTCCCTACTTTAATCATTCTGGCTGACATTCCCTTACTTTGTGGTTGATACCCTCCCCACCCTATCATGGATGATGGGCTTGGCTTTGAGGGGATAATGATGCTAATGATGCTAATGTGTTAAGTAAATAATTGAGTGAGTGAATGAATGAATGAATGATTTGCTCCATCCACAAAGAGGAGATAAATCACAACTGCTACTCCCTAATATTGATTCCCACACTATGGGTAGAGTAAAATTAAAAAAAAAAAACGCTAAAAAAATAGTCATTTTCTACCCTTGAATATAAGCACAGGACCATCCTAAGCAAGGACAGATTCTCTCCTAGTAGCTGAAGTTGTGGTGCCCGTGACATTTTGCTTGGGCTGTGGAGAGAAAAAGAAAGCACTGTTAATTACGAGTTTTGTGTTACAGTCAAGGTCAAACCAGCCTTCTTGATCTGATAACAATACACAAGAGCCACATGAAACTCTTGGCTATCTCATGCCTGAGCCACTGAGCTTGGCTTTGGGATCAGGTTCTCCTTAATTAGGGGTTGGCTTGCTCGGCTATGCCACTGGTACTTGAATCCTGCCGAAGGTCGTTTCATTATTTGGTGGGCTAGGAGATGTGCCATGTGGGAAAATGGATGAGGTGAGAGAGGCCTGTACAGGCCTGGGAATTTAAGGGTAGATAAAAACAGAGGCACAGGGAGAAAGAAACAGCTTATAAATTTCTCAGTCTGAGCTCTTATCCAGTAGTTATAAAAGCCCTATCCTACATATACGAATGGCAAACCTTCACTAGGATGATAAAAATTGTTTTATTGACAATACATCAGAGGAATGGCTTAGTCTCCTGATAATTTGGGGATGATTATACAGTTTATAAATAATCTAGGAGTTAAGTTTTGTAATATTTTAGAGCTGTTAAGAGAACTTACAGATCAATGAGTCCAGTCTGTTGATTCTGCCAATAAGAAAACTGAAGTCTGCAAAAGTAAAATTATTTCCTCCAAATGACACAGTTAGTTAGTTAGTTAATGGTGAGCAGGAACTAGAACACAGGTCTTTTAACTTCTTTACCAGTGCCCACTTCACTGACTTCCTTCCCTTTTGGTTTAGCTCTGCCCTACCCTCTGGCCATCCCAGGGTTCAATAATGTGTGTGCTAAAGATGCCTACCATCTTCAGGCTCCTATCAGTTATACGAAGGGGGAGAAGGGAATAGGTGAGGCATTGGTGAAAAATGTTAGCTATGATAATGATGACGGTATTCCAGGACCATCAAGGCATCAAAGCATGTTCTTGCCTGCCTTTTTCCCCCTATTCGTTATTTAGATTAAAAAAAAAAAACTTGTACAAATTGTTGATTTCCAGAATTAGGAGATACTGGTCCTGGGCTTCAAATCACAATCTGACTGACAATTCACTCACCTTCAGTGAGCCTCACTGAGGCAATCTGTTCTGTTTTTCAGGGGTGGGGAACCTGTGGCCTTGAGACCACATGTGGCCCTATAGGTCCTCAAGTGACACCCTTTGGCTGAATCCAAACCTCATAGAACTCTTTCATAGAATTTTGTCAAAGGGCTGCACTTGAGGACCTAGAGGGCCATATGTGGTCTCAAGGCCACAGGTTCCCCACCCCTGATTTAAGTCCTTTTCCCAAAGGAAGAACAGGGAATACGTATACAAAACCAGTTATAGTAAAGGCTCCACATAGTCCCCTTCATTACATTCATTCCAACATATTTCAGGTCCTCATCTCTTCTCTCCTTCCACTCAGTTGCCAAAATGACCTTCCCAAAACACAAATCTGACTGTGTCAGACTTGACCCCCCACCCCCATTCAACCTCTGTAACCCCTAGGATCAAATATAAAATCCTCTGTTCGGCTTTTAAAGCCCTTTATAACCTGGTACCATCTTCCTTTTCCAGTCTCCTTCCACCCCAAGTATTCTGCCATCCAGTGGCATCAGCTTCCTTGTTGTTCCTCAAATAAGACAGAGCATTTCCCAACTCTGGCCATTTTCATTGGCTGTCCCCTGTGTCTGGAACTCTCTCTCGCCTCCTCTCCCATAATCTAGCTTCCCTGAGTTTCTTCATGTCTGTACTCATGTTCCACTTTCTGCAAGAAGCCTTTCCCAGGCATCCTTAAACTTATTACCTTACCTCTGAGATTAACTCCAACCGATCCTACTTATTCTTGTTTGTACATGAGCTGTTTGCATGTTGTCATCTCCACTAGACTGTGAGCTCCTTGAGAGCAGGGATTTTTTTTTTTGTTCTCTGTTTGGATCCTGTATGTTTAACACAGTACCTGGCATATAGTAGGCACTTAATAAATGTTTAATGATTCGATTTGACTTGAACTACTGAAGGGCCTCCCAGTTGCTCTCTGCTTTTAGTCCTTTCCTTTTCCAATGCAATCTTCCCATTGTTGCCAAAGTAATATTCCTAAAATACAGATCTGATGTTATAACTCATTTGCTCTATAAACCCCAGTGACTCCCTCTTGCCTCTAGGACAAAATGCAGTCTTCTGCTTGGTGTCTAAAGCCTGTCACAGTCTGGCTCCTATTTACATTTCCAGGTTTGTTTCATATCACTCCTCTTCACCACCAAACTGTCCTATTAGTCATTCCCAGTGCTCTATCTGGCTCTAACCCACCACTGCAGCTTTGCTCAGATTATCATCCAGGTGTTTGGAATGGCATCCCTCTTCCTCTGGGAATCCCTGTACTTTGTCAAGCCTCACCTCAGGGAATTATTTTTTGTTAATATTTTCTTGGTATTCTCTCCCTTCTTCTTCCCCCATAGTTCTCTCCCTCCACAAATCATTAAGGATTGACTTATCTGTCTACCTGTTGCCATCTCCTGCAGTGTAAGCTTCTTAGGGGCAGGGACCTCTGTAGGGTTGTTGTTCTTTTGGCCCCAGGGCCTGGACACAATGCCTCACCTGCACTAAGCGCGGTGCAAACGGTTTCTTGAATTGGATTGTCTAGAGAAATCATTTAGATGCAGCCACCAAAGGCCAAAGGAACTTTATGGCATTTTTACCCAGCTTCCTTTGGATTTGGGTGTTCAGTTTGGAGGGTTCTATGGCTCTGCTTACTAGATACATTTGGAAAGGGCCTCAGCAATCTTTGTTTACTTCTAGAGTAATGTGGGTCCTAACGTTCTCATGTGTGATATGGCAGGTCTCTCAAATCAGGACAAAAGGGAACCAGAACATGGCCTCCCTGTACGTATATGTATACATGGCAGAAGTGTCTTCTTCAGCTATAGACAACTTAGAGAGATGTTTATTTTTAGTAGTAATAGTAATGATATTTAAATGAAAATATGAATAAACAGTTGAATTTGAATCCATTTTGCGCATGGGTAGTTGGCTTTGGGTAGTTTGTAGGAATCCAAGGCAGAGTCAACCCATTATCCAACGTAGCCATGAGTCCCTGATATCATAAAATCATAGATTTAGGACTGGAATTAATTTTGGAGGTCACCTGGTTCAACCCCTTTATTTTACAGAAGAAGAAACTAAGGTCTAGTTAGTTTGGGTGACTTGCCCTAGTCACACAGGGTAGTTAGGTGGTGCAGGGGATAGATCACTGGGCTTAGAATCAGGAAGACTCATCTTCCTGAGTTCAAATCTGGCCTCAGACACTTACTAGCTATGTGACCCTGGGCAAGTCACTTCACCCTGTTTGCCTCAGTTTCCTCATCTGTACAATGAGCTGGAGAAGTGGTAAACCATTCTAGTAACTTTGCTGAGAAAATCCCAAATGGGGTCACAAAGAGTCAGACACAGCTGAAAAACATCTGAACAACAACTAGTCACACAGGTAACTCAGACTCCAAATCTGGCCCATCATGATTCTTCCCATGAACCACCTTCCTAGAAATGGAGCTGCCGTTAAAAAAGCCTACTAAAAGAAGGGTAGCTATAGACTACCAGCAAAGGTGTTCGCGCTATCACTTCCAGCCTGTGTTGTAAAGAGGTTCCACTGCATCTTAAAAGAGACAATCTTTTAAAGTTTTTTCAGGCTCTGACAATAACAGCCCAAGAGCCATGTGTAAGCAAGGTACCCGTGAAGGAAGGTAGCATAGTATAATCGATTGTGGGATGAGACTTGTAGTCAAGAAGATCCGAATACAAATCCTACCTTAAACAATTATAGCCTGGGGCAAATTACCTAACCTTTCAGCCTCAATTACCACACGTGTAAAATGGGGATAATAGTAGTCCCACCCTCATAGTGTTTTTTTTTTTGTGAGAATCAGAGATAATTTGTTTAAAATGCTTCAAGACTATTAAGACACCATACAAATATTAGCTATTAATATTATTATATGAACTTTGAATTTTCTATACAGGATAGGGAGGAGAAACAGAGAAAGGTTTTTTATTATTATTATTATTAATAATATTAATATTATTAATCTTATAATTATTATTATTATTACATAGAACTTTAGTGCCTTGGTTCAATATTGGCAAGACAGGAAGCTGGATTTAGCAATTTGAGAGTTGTATGGTAACATAGATCACTATACCAGCCTGTCAACTCTGGGAGCTTTTGTTCAGAGTCTGGGTGAGCCCACACAAATGCACAAAACCTTCCCATGTTCCAGGATATTTTCTGTTCCTTTTAATATTCTGAATCTGAGTACTAACTGTTTGTTGATACACAAATAAAATGCTTGATGAATCAAGTGTGTGGAATTTTGTAAAGTCATTTCCATCCTAGGGGTTTTTATAGAAGTTAGTAATTTTTCTCCTGAATTTCATGTCAAACAAGGAATGTTTCCATGAAATAGACCATGTTCTCAGAGGCATATGATAAGGTTTAAGCAAGCATTTTCAGAATTGTCGGTCCCAAAAAGAAATCTTGTTTTATCCCTCTGCTACTATGTCAGAAGAAGTAGGTCCTTTGGAGAGAAGTGACTTATTTGAAAATCATATTATATTAAGGAACTATAAACCTTGGAATCCTCCAGTTCCTACAATCTCTTTAGTCAGTGGTTTCCCAAATGAGAGGCCAGGGCCTCTTGGGGAGCTATGGTCTGAACCCGAAGGATCCACGCTCAACAAACTGGAGATTGGGAATATGGATTGAATCCTACCCTCTCCATGACACACAGTGGCAGACTTGTCACCAACACAACCACAGCACTCCCTTTTAGCCATTGTAACTCAACACCCTCCCACTCTGGACCCTCCTCTCAATGGCCTCAAGTGCATAGGGCACTGGCCTCTGGCCCCTTAGGGTGGCTATAAACTATCATTTCAACCCAGGCACCATCCCTGCACAATTAGGCTTCCCGGGCAAAATTCCCTACCTCTTCCTCTTAAATCTCCGTCTTCCCTCCTCTTCCATATCCTGCCCCTGGATCAGAGTGGCTGCCACCTATATTCACTCTTTGCTTTGGGTCAGTGGCTGGTGAGTAACAACTATGTTCCCCCCCACGTATGCTTTTCAGTGAGAAATGGTGAATAGCACAGGATAAGCAGATGAGTTGCCATCTGATTTTGGATCTGATCACATTAACTTTCCCCCAAAACACAGTCTGCCTCTGAATTCCTTCTTTTTTCGGAGGACATCACCAGTCTTCCAGTCTCCCAGATTCTCAACCTCCTCATTATACTGATATTTTATTCCAACTGCTCACTTTAAACTTAACAATGAACTTTTAATTGCCATATTTTGGGGCTTTTTATAGACCTCATCCTTCTTAAACCCTCTGTATCATCTGACAGCTAGGACAGCTAGACGGCACAATGGTCAGAGTGCCAGGCCTGCGGTGAGGAAGTTGTTATTGCTGTTCAATCATTCAGTCAGGTCTGGTTCTTAGTGATCTCATAGACCATAGCACACCAGGCCCTTGCATCCTCCATCATCTCTTGACGTCCGTCCAAGCTCGTGGTTTTTGCTTCCATGATATTATCTATCCATTTCATCCTCTGCTGTCCCCTTCTTATTTTGCCTTCAATCTTTCCCAACATCGGCGTCTTTTCCAATGTATTAAAGTATTAAAGCTTCTGTAGTTGTCCTTCCAGTGAATAGCTTGAATTAATTTAAATATTGATTGATTTGACCTCTTTGTTGTCCAAGGGACTCTCAAAAGTCTTCTCCGGAACCACAATCCAAAGTGTTGATTCGGCAGCACTCAACTTTGCTTATAGTCCAACTCTCACGGCCATACATCGCTCCTGGAAAAACCATAGCTTTGATTACATGGGGTTGTGAAGGGTAGGCATCAGGAAGACCTGAGTTCAAATCTGGCCTCAGACACTTACTAGCTATGTGACCGTGGGCAAGTATTAACCCTATTTGCCTCAGTTTCCTCATCTGTAAAATGAGCTGGAGAAGGAAAGGGTAAACAAACCACTTGGGGTAAACCCAAAATAGGGTCATGAAAAGTGACTTACTTGGACACAACTGAAAATGACTGAACAAAGTATTTGACATCGTTGATGGTCTTTTCTTCCCAGCTACTTTCTCCTTCTTCATTAATGAAAATGTGTGCCACCTATTAAAACTCTTATACCTGTGTAAAGGGTAGAGGGGGAAGTCACCCAAACTTCTCCTTGAATCAACTAGTCAATCCAGTGTGTGGACAATTCCCAGGCACCTCTATTTGAATCAGTCATCCCCCCTGCCAATTAATGTGGATACAGAAAGCCACAAACCTCTTTCCAATCAATTAAAATGTGTAAGCCGGCTATGAAGACAGGAAATGTACTGAACTTATTTGAAAGTAGAAGCTTGCATTTGTGTAGGCTCTAAGGTTTAGAAGGAATTTTAATTATCTCATATATTATGTCCATTTTACAGATTAGGAAACTGAGAGTGAGAAGGGCTAAGTGAATTGTCCAAGGTCACACAATTAAGTGTCTGAGATGAGATTATGACCTCAGATTTATCCAGATGCTGAAGCTATTCACTGCTATCACCCACCTTTGGTTGGGTTTGAGAATTAGATAGATCTGTAGATCTACTACTAGAAGAGGAGATTCCTATAGAAGCATTCCAGCCACTGCTCTGAGAGTCAGCCTTGGGGACAGCATCGCAAAACTTCTAAATTTTTTTTTTAAAGCAACTCTTAACTTGTTACTGTCCCAGTAAGTGTGACCTCACTGGCACTGTCCTCAACAATTAAAGTCCAACAGAGATATAAATGCTACAGAAACCATCTGAAGGTAAATCCAGGGACTTTGAGACTCACCAGTGGTTGTAATCAACATGTAAGCTTGCATTTCTTTGACATCTAAATAATTTAGGGCAGTACAAAGACCAGTTAAATTCAAAACAGGCGCAGAACCCAGAGGAAAAAATATAAAACCTCTCCTTTTCCTCTCTGAACGAAGACCAGCCAAACCAAACTTCCTCCCAGGCTGAAAGCCTCTGGTAGAACTTTCATCTTTTAGAATATTATTACAGCTGAGCTAGAAAGAGCCCCAGCAAATTTAGTTTACAATAATAGCAAAGCTGGGCCAGCACCAGGCTCCCAGCCCCACCGAGAGGAGCAGCCAGGAGCGATCATTGCCCACTGTTAGTAAATAACAGGGATTTAAAGTTTGTCATGGAAATGAAGTCGATTGTATGGGTAATTGATGTTTTGACTTGATGCCACAACTTCTCCACCATCCCCCTCCTCCTTGAAAAAAAAAAAAAGAAAAAGAAAAACCCCTTCATCAAAAAAAAAAGTTACCCACACTGAACTCCAAGGTGCCTTTTAAACTATCTGGGTGGCAACAAGCGGGGCAGATTAAATTGTTGGGGCACAAAGCGGGGTGGAGGGAGGGAGGGACTGACCAAGTAACCTTTTGAACTTTGTGGGAAAGTCAAGATAGGACTTGTGGGGCTGGCCGGACATTTGTGTTTGTTTCTTTAGAAGCTACTTAGATGGCTTTCTCCCTGGGCAGAAAAAGCAAGACGTGTGCGTCCCTAAGGTTCTCTTCTTGCGTCTGCTTCCAGGCTGCCCCAGTGCTGGGCACAAATAAATGGACTAGGTGCTTGGTGAGCTGAATAATCTCCCATGATTGGTCGTACATTGTTCTCTTGTCAGCCACAGCCATCTCGGGCTAGCTTGGTGTCCTGGAAATGGGCCAGAGTAAACAAGCACCCTGATGGAAACACTCCATAGAGGTCCGCCATCTGAAGACATTCTTAACTTACACATTGCCAAACTCGGCAAGGACACCACCACCAAGCCGATGGAAAAAACAGCAGAAAATGAGTCGCGGCTGCACCGTACCCTTGGGAAGATTAGACATGGAAAGTTCCAGCCCAGTTAATATACAAAGAGAATCAATGAAATGTCCTTTTGGAAATAGCAGTCTGGCGCTCACAGTCCCCTGAGGCCTTCTCCTCAGTATCGATGGGGCTGGTATCTGATGCAGGACCCTTCCAACAGCCTTTTCCAGAGAATACTGATTGTGTGAACTTAGCGTTCCATATCAACCAAGGAAAACAGTAAGGTTATTCCACCACTGCTCCTTAACAAGGGCAAACATAAACATTAGTGGTTGAGAAGCCTTTGGCTCCTTGTGGGTGTTCAACATTTTTTAATAAGTTTTTTTTTAATGGTAGCAATAACAAAATTCAAATAACTGAATTTAGGGGAGAAACCACAAATATAATTATTAGAGGCTGATTTCTCCAATCATTTTATTATTTTGTCTTAAGATGCTTTCACATATTTTAAATCATTTTACCTTCACAAACATCCCTGTGGAAATGCTTGGGGACAGACAGCGGTAGTCCACATGACTGGAGCTCTCTCCCTGTCCATCCCAGCCTTCTGGCTTCCCCCGGTTCCTTCAGATCTCAGGCCAAGTACCACCTTCCGCAAAAAGCCTCCAGCCTTCCTTGATTTTGCTTCCCTCCCTCTGAGATTATTTCCAGTTTATTCTGTATATAACTTACTGGTATATAATCATTTGCATACTGTCTTTCCCCATCAAACTGTGAGCTCCTATAGAACAGAGACTAGTTGTTTTTTGTTTTGTTTTGTTTTGTTGCCTTGCTTTGTATCCTCAGGCCTTAGCGCAGAGCCTGGCACTTAGTAGGCACTTAATAAATGCTATTGACTTCTGCAGATGATAGAGTTAAGGTCCCAAAATATCATCGATGGGTGAAGCTAAGGTCTCAAATCCAAGTTTTTGGCATTCCAAATGTAGAAGGGGAAAAATAACATTGTTATCTGAATTGCTAAATTGACTAAATTACTCCCCTCTCCTCCTCCCATCCTGATCTGCTGCAGGATAAATTCACTAAGCTAGCCTGAACTGACCCTATTCTGCTACAGGCTAAATAACAAAACCTGACCCAACTACCTCCGTCCTGCTCAGGCTGGATACCCCAAACCCGGTTGCACAGGATCCTGAACATAAGTAGGGACTTTCCAGACCAATTTCCTGTAGGGACAGGCTATATCTCATTGGTTCATTCAAATGTCACAGAGTGCAGCTGATTGGCACGCTTAACAAACAGGCCCGAAAAACATACAGGAGCCAAATCTGTACCCTAGACGACTTAAGCTGCTACCAGCCCGAGTCTTCCTTAGAATCCTGATAAATTTATTTCTCTCTTCAATCGTCTACTCACTTTATTTTAACTCAGTTTATGCAGGCCTGCTGGTAGACAGGATTCTTTGGGCTCTCAAGGAAACCAGGCAGAGAACTTCCCCACACAACCACCAGCCAATGCTTAACAAACTTGGTCACGTGGGCTTCTTCCCTTTTCATTTTCTCTCCTGCTTCCTAAAGCTTCCATCACCCTCCAAAATTTTTTTTTGTTAATTTTTTTCCATGTTCCACATTTGCTAAGAGGAAGGAAGACTTATTTTTTTTTATTTTCCATGTATAATATTTTATTTTTTTTCCAATTACATATAAAGATAGTTTTCAACATTCACTCTTCTAAGATTTCGAGTGCCAAACTTTTTTCTCTCTCCTTCCCCTCACCCCTCCCTAGGACAGCAAGCAATCTGATATAGGCTATACATATACAATCATATTAAACATATGTCCACAGAAGTCATATTATGAAAGAAGAATCAGAACAAAAGGGAAAAACTATGAAAAAGAAAGAAAAAAGAGAGAAAATTGTATGTTTTGATCAGTATTCAGACTCCATAGCTCTTTCTCTAGGTGTGGATAGCATTTTCCATCATGAGTCTTCTGGAATTGGAACACTTTTAATTTTAACAAAGTAATGCCAACTTTGTTCATTTCATTTAACTTGAGTTCTGACTAAGCTTAATTTCATTCCCTAATTCCACTACCACCCTCATACAAAAGTATGACAGAATAGTAAACCTATTGGTGAAGAGAAAATTAGTAAAATGTTATATTATAGATCTGTTGTTTTTCCTTTATTTCAAAGAAAACCGATGATTGACTTGCTCATGAATTGGATTTAAGTGAGGCAGAGTTGCACAAAGTCAGCAGCCTCACTCTTTCTTCCAGAATCATCCAAGTCCAGTGGCAAGACAAAAGTCAAGATGACTGGTGATGGCCTGGGATGCAGTGGGTGACCTCGGCATGTTCATTGACTGACCAATCTCTAAACACTCCACAGCTGACTTTATGGCTATTGGAACACATTTTTCTCATCTGCCCATTTTTTTGGGGGGGGATATTCACCTGCTTGGGGTAGACACTGCCCTCACTGCAGAAGGCTTTGAGGCCTATTGGATACCCTCAACCTGTCTGTGGAGACAGTTTTCTGGAGGTGTGGCCACTGCTCATGTTATAGCTTCTTAGAGTCACTGGTGAGTTGGGTGAAAGATGGACATTAAAAGTGGATGAGCAGTCCTGAAAACGCTAGATCTAGAGTAGCAGGAGTTAAAATAATGTATTATTCATTCATTCATTCATGACAAGTTTCTTTTTTTCTTTCTTTTTTAGGCAATTAGGGTTAAGTGACTTGCCCAGGGTCACACAGCTAGTAAGTGTAAAGTGTTTGGTCTGAGGTGGGATTTGAACTCGGGTCCTCCTGATTTCAAGGCTGGTGCTCTATCTCCTCATGACAAGTTTCTTAAAGGTACTATATGAGGTGTTCTATAAAGCATGTGCAAAAAGACTAACATGAAAATATTGCATATTATGAATCAATTTATGTTGAAGATAAAGAGATAGAGAAATTCCACAAAAACTTGCTAAGACCCTCACAAATTATATCATCATATACTATAATTGGTTACTTCCCAAGAGTAGGGATAAGTAAGGATATGGAAAAATATGGATCAAGAATAAGAAATGAAATAGGCCAAAGACCTGTGAATTAAAAGGAATCTTCAGGCCTTTACATCATGAACATTTTCTTCAAGAAAAGAATTAGAAAGTACTAAACATGGCAAGCACCATATAATATCATCATAAAATGAAATTAATTATATTTAAGCAGATTATTGCCCTCTCTATATCACTGAGATGTTTTCAGGATAAAATGAAATACTTTATATAAAAGTTCTTTGAATCCTTAAGGAAAAGACCTTAAATACAGATAAAAATATTTATTTATAACTAGGGCTTTATGGCTTACAAAGTGTTTTTTTCTTGAAACAATGCCATAATATTGGCAGTATAAGTATTATTTCCCACATTTCATGTGTAAGGAAGCTGAGAGTCAGGGAGATTGTGACTCCCCCAGGGTCACACCAAGTTTGTCTTAGAAATAGTATTGAATCTAGGCTGTTTTTCTGTTTGTTTTTAATTTCTCTACTACAGAGAATGATTTTTAGACTGGAAAGGATAGCACAAAAATAACTAAAAGTGAGTTGACAACTCAAGAAAAGTAGAGAGGCAGTAAAAGGGAACTTGCTTGTTATGGACTAGCTCTCGGCACCACATCTAAGTGCATAATATGCTCAGGTACCAAAATAAATGCAGGTGTGATTGCTGAAATATCATGGCAGCCAGGAGAGGCACCACAGAACTAGGGAAGATGAAATGTCGCAATATTTCAAAAAAGGAAAACAACGGAGTAAACAAGCTGTAGTCCATTGAGTTTGACTTTATGTACTGGCAAAATTTTTGGACATGTTATTAAGGGAATGGCTAATGACTATCTAGAAAAGTAAGCCATGATTAAGGGCAAATTATGCCAGACTTGTGTGTATGTGCACATCTTTCTGTGTGTGTGTGTGTGTGTGTGTGTGTGTGTGTGTGTGTGTGTGTGTGTGCTCAGTGCATGACGGGGTTACCAGACTGGTAGATTACGGGAATGCTGTAGATATGGTTTATCTAGATTTTACCAAAGCTTTTGTCAAAGTCTTTCATGTAAGAATACAGTTAGTTTCATGGCCAGACCCACAGAGTACTCAGTGCTAAAAAAATGTGAAATTAGAAGGATGTTCCCAGTGGTCAGAGATCTGTGTGAATCAAGCTCTGGCTGTCTGATATTTTTTTATTAACAGTTGGATAATGACAGAGATAGAATATTTATCAAATCTTCTGATCTTACAAAGAAGAGAGGGGTAGCTAACACTATGACAGAGTCAATATTCTCAAAGGTCTTGATAACATAGAACAAGGCTCTTAACCTGGGGTAGGGAAAGGGGAGACAAGAGAGAAATGATATGAAAGAAATAGCATTACTATCTGCTTTGCTGCTACCCTTTGAGGACCATGAGACTTTTCCGTCTGACTTGTTCTGGAAGCCTTCCGTGTGTGTTGTCTCCTGCATTAGAACTTGAGCTTCTTGAAAGCAGAGGCTGTCTTACTTTTCTATTTGTATCTCCAGCACAATTTGTGTTTGTAGTAGGAGTTTAATTAAAGTGTTATTCGTTCATTCATTCATTCATGACAAGTTTCTTAAAGGTACTGCTGATAAAATGATACCAAGCAATCAACGTTTATTATGTGCCCACCATGTACCAGGCACTGTGCTAAGTGCTGGGGATACAAAAAGAGGCAAAAGATAGTCCCTGCCCTCAAGGAGCTTGTAATCTATCCGTTTCCACTGTTGAACCATTTGATGATGCCAAGGACTTTGGTGGCAGGAGCTTTCTTTTCTGGGATCTTCAGTAGCTGTAGCTCTAGAACAGGTAGGAGCAGTTGCCAGGCTGCATCGCCACGGGGATTGCTTGTTAGAATGCTGTCTGAGGGCAGTGGGCTGGAAGGTTGACGTTCCCAAGGCTCCTTAGTTCAGGGTCCTGGGCAGTCTCCATCAAGATCCAAGTAATATCAAGTAATATGATCTATTATAACTACCTATGGTTGCGTCTCATCTTCTCCTAGACTTAGAAACTACATGAAAGCAGAGAATGTATCTCATAATGATGATGGTGGAGGCGGTGGCTTTTATATAGCTTTTTAAGGTTTACCAAGCACCTTACATTCATTATTTCATTTGACACTCACAGCAGTGTTGTGAAGTAGGGGTTTTTATTATCCCCATTCCTTGTCTTATCTAAATTTCTTATCTCTTCTACTGCCTGGCACAGTGCTCTGCAAACAGAAAGTGTTTAAATGATTGATAAATAAACAAAGGCTTCAAAATGAACAGAGACCAAACTGTCTAAGTGCTTTTTTTAAATGCCACAATCTCCTTGGTAGGAGATTATTCCAATAGATGCCTCTCGCTTTGGAGGGTGGTGGGAATCAGTAACATTTTAGGGGCCTAAAAAGGTGCCATCCTCATGGATAGTTTTAGTGCCATTTAGGGATGTGCAACCTATCATAGTGATGTCTCTCATGAGTGGGGGCATCAATCCCAATAGTAGTAAACACGTTCCCAGAGCATTGGGCAGGTGAGAGAAGAGTGTAGAACAGAGTTAGATACAACCTAGCTGAATGATGTTTCAATCTAAATCAAACATGCTGGGATTGACAAAACCCAGATTTGGAATGAATACTAAAATAGGAGGGAACACATTAGAACAAGATTCTGATTCCAGATAGTATTGTGATGGTCTTTACAAATTTCCTGAAGGCACGTGGCTAATTCTTTGTTCCTGGGTGAAACTTTCTGGGTAGGGGATATAGGAGGGATACCTTTGAAATGAAGATGGCATAAAAAACAAAAAATATCAGTACGATTTTAAAAAAAGAAAAAAAGGAAAACCAGTGCACAGCTAAGAGGCTCCTCCCACTATGGTTTGCATCCTAACTACTACACACTATTAGCTGTATGACCATGTGTAAGTCACTTACTCTTTGGTGGGGTGGAGGGGCTTGCTTACTTTATCTACGAAATGGAGAGAATAATGCTTGCTGAGTAAACTTCAGAAACTCTATCTAAATGAAAGCAGTTACTATTATATTTCATAAAGTAGGAACATACATCATTAAGCTTATATCAGATGCTTTCTCTGGTGGAGGGCTTTTTTTCTTTGATTTGGGGGTTTGGAGGTTGTTGGTTTTTTTGAGGGGGTGTTTTATTTTGTTTTGTTTTGCCAAGCTGTTTTTCTCATTGTACAAAACTCAAGGGTGAGGCCAGAGAGAGAACCATTGTTCAGAGATACAGCTGAATATTCACCACTCTGTTCTCCTCTCATCACTCCTCTGGCTAACACATTTAAGGGTAATGATTGCTATTTCACAAAGCAGCAGTGAGGAGATTTCCTGTCCTCATGAAAAACACTTCCATCCTCTGACGACCCAGGGGAGGAAGCAAAGAGCAAATGCTTCCATATCATAACAGGATATAGGGCTATGTGGCTCACTCCTAACCCACATCTCTGATAGAAGCACTAACTGTGTGCTCAGGGCCCCAGAGGAATCAGTACAGGACTAAAGGAAACCAGAAAGTGGGCCTAGGTCTGCCATCATTCAGTTTCCTCTTCTGTAAAATCGGGCTAAGAATACTTGCACTAGAGAAGCAACCTGAAAGAATAGATTGAGAGCTAGCCTGAGAGTCAAAAAGAGTTGGGCTTGAATTTTGTCTCTAAGGCATATCGGCTCTGTGACCCGGGGCAATTCACTTAAGGCCTCTGAGCCCCCAGGTGGCTCTGTAAGAGTCTACATTACAGAGCAGTGGCCTATCTGCATTTTGGTAGAGAGTTTCTCATCAGTGAAACCACAGGCTTAAATCAATATTTGCACTGCTTCTTCACAGCGGTGTTCTTGGGAAAGTAGTTTTGCAAACCTTAAAGCATTACAGAAATATTGTATGTTATTCTCATTATTCCAAGGTCCCAGGATAGAACGTCCTAAGTTTATTCCCTGCATCCAGTCTGTCACGGAATTTCCTTATTTCTTCCTCTCAAATATAATTTCATCTTTTCACCTATATCTTACTGGATTATTGCAACAGCCTTCTCATGCCAATCAGTCTTTTTCTTTCTTATGCTCTTTTTCTCTCCCTCCGACCCATAGAGCTCACGTAAAGGTAGAGCTAGTTGTCCAACTTCCTAAGTTAAAATATAAAGAAACTGAGGCTCCCAAAAAGGGAAATGACTTATCCATGGTCATGCAGCTAGTTTGTGGTGGAGACGGGATTAGAACCCGTAGCCTGTTGTACCTGTGCAATCCTTCTTGAATACCACTGGTAGGATTCATGACTCCTGTACATCAATTTCTTTCTTTGTGCACTTTGAAAACTATAATGACTCCCTAATGATTACTCTAGTCCAAATGTTTCTTTTTTTCTAAATTCCATAATTGGACTCTATTGCCCATTGTGGACCTTCTACTCTAATCAGGCAAATTTCCCCACTGCCCCTCCCCCCACCCCATGCCATAATTATTTTCACCTTTAGGATGGTACTAGGTGTGCCTGATACCCAGAATGTCTACCTCTTTCCTTTCAGCATATCCAAACCCTGTCAATACCCTGCTCAACTCCTCCTCCTCCATGAAGCCTTCACTCAGTAACCCAGGGGCTATCTCTGGTGTTCCTGATCTACCAGGAAAAAAGTGCCCCCAGTTGTCAGAGGACGTAATCCACTTATCTCTGGAACTCCCAACCTGGAGTTAGTCAATGTGGATGGTTTATTGAAATCAGCTAGCCCCCGATCACTAGCCATGGCCAGAATATTGGAGCAGACCAATCATGCACTTTAGTCATTTTACTATCTACCTTGTGGAAGCTTATTGAGGCACCATCCCCCTACCTGGGCTATGTAAGCAAATCACAATACCACTAAACTGCCGTTGATTCTGAAAAAGGCATCTCAATGAACAGCCCTATTGATCAACTCACCATCCTGGTGATTTCCCAGACACTTCCTTATATTGGAATATAAGCTCCTTGAGGGGAGGGCCTATTTCATTCTTGTATTTATATCCCCAGGGCTTAGCACAGTACCTGGCACTCAGTAAGTGATCAATAAATGCTTTCCCATCCATCCATCCATCCAATTATTAATTGCCCATTATGGCAAAGCCACAACTAGAATTTAGGCATCCTGATGCCCAAACAGATTTCTTGACTGTTTTGTGTGTATTGCTCTTGTCTCCCCAGCCCCTAGTACAGTACTGGGTACAAAATAAGGACTCAATAAATACTAGTTGTTGGAGTAGAATCTCCCATGAATAAATGACACCAGAGAGTGCCTCACTTACCCCTAAAACATAGCCTTGGACTCTGGGGTCTTGACTATTCTTCATATTTCCAGAACTATGCTGATTCCATCGATCTGGAGGGCCAGGAGTCATTGTTGTTGTTCAGTCATTTCAGGTGTGTTCAGCTCAAGAATGACCCCATTTGGGGTTTTCTTGGCAAGGAAAAAAAATAGCTGCCTCAGGAGGGCTAGGAGACCCAGGCTCAAATCCTGGATGTGACACTTGAGCTTATATAATCTATAATAATAGGTGAGTCATTTAGCTTCTCTGGGCCTCAGCTTCCTTATCTGCAGAATGGGAATGATAAGAAATATCATCTATCTGACAGGGAAAAATGTTATAGAAATGTGAGCTACTCCAACTGAAAGTCAGTTGATCTGTTCAGTCAAAAAGTTGGCAAGTTCAAAAGAACTCACTTCTGATCAGGCTAATAGTGGAGCTATTGCACTTGTTCAGGAATGGTGTCATTTTTGGGGAAAGGGGGCAGGACTCCCCAGTGCTCTCCATATAGCTCAGGGGATTTGGAGTTGCTTGAGGAGGGCAACCAGGTGGACAGTGGATAGAGTGCAGGGTCTGGAGTCAGAAAGACCTGAGTTCAAATGTAACCTCAGACACTTACTAGCTGTGCGACTCTGGGCAAGTCATTTACCTCAGTTTCCTTGCCTGTAAAATAAGCTGGAGAAGGAAATGGCAAACCACTCTAGTATCTTTGCCAGCAAAATCCCAAATGGGGTCAAAAGAGTCGGACGCAACTAAAAAATGACTGAACAATGAACAAAAAATTTGAGAAGGTAGCTTGGTTACAGAGTAAGAACAGTGGCTCTGGAGGCAGAGCATTTGGGTTCAAACCCCATTTCTAATGTTTTATTACTTTGTGACCATGAGCAAAGCACTAAGCCTTCCTGAGCCTCAGTTTTCTCACCTGTAAGGTGTGTGTGTATGAGTGTATATGAGTCTGTATGTGTGTGAGTGTGTATGTGGCAGTGTGTGTATGTGGGAGTGTGTGTATGAGCACGAGTGTGTGCGTGTATGTGAGCGTGTGTATGAGTGTGTATGTGAGTGTGTATATGTATGAGCCTGTGTATGTGTGTGTGAGTGTATGTGAGTCTGTGTATGTGTGTATGTGTGTATATGTGAGTGTGAGTGTGTGAGCATGTGTGAGTGCATGTGAGTCTGTATGTGTGAGTATGAGTGTATGTGAATGTGTGTGTGTGTTTAGGGGGTGGGGGAATATGGCCTTGGAGGCCCTTTGCTGTTCTATCTAGACGTTTACAACCAGGTACTGATGCCCACATTTCTTTTGCCTTGGAGTCTGACACCACAGGGCACGTGGGTTCCGTGCCTTGGTTCTGCTTCAAAGAGCCAAGGTTTCTCCCAAGCTTCCTTGTATGAATGGAGGGAGGTTCCAGGAGGGGCCGTGTGTTTCTCCTCTGGCTCCCCAGCATGTAGCTGCTTGATTTGGGTGTCATGTTCACCAAACCAGTCCTGAGTAAGATGTCAAATGACAGGGCTGAGGGCGCCTGGCAGACAGCATCAAGCAGAGCCACCCACTCACTGTTTGGATTGGCATTTGCCATTGGTGCCATGCAAAAGGTGTGGTCTGAGGCTGTTTATCAGGCTAAGTCCTGGAGGTGTACTTACCTTGTATTTCTGGTGGCAACGTTTCCAGGAAAGGTTGATCATAGAATCATAGCATCTCAGAGCTGGGAGAACTTTAAAGATCTAGCCAATCTTCTTGTTTAACAGATAAAAAAAGTGAGGCTCAGAGAGAGGTAGCAATTTGTCTAAGGTCACACAGCAAGTGAGTTACAGAGTCACAAATAAAATCTAGGCCTCCTGAATCCTAGTTCAATGATTTTTTCCCCCCACTATTATACCCAGAGCCATGCGGTTTAGTCTGGCAATGCTTTTAGCACTGGTTATAACCATGTGAAGTAAGAAGACCCACCTCCTAACTCCTCTGCTATGCCAGCCATATTAGAGCTCATCATTCATGCATGAACAACTAAATATAACTAAGTGCTGGGTATACAAAAAAGGCAAGAGACAGTCCATGCTCTCAAGGAATCTAATGGAGGAAACAATATGTATGTACAAAGCCAACTGCATATGTGATAAGTAGGATATAGTTAACAGAGGGATGGCATTGGAATTAAGAGGGATTGGGGAAGGTTTCCTATAGAAGGTGGGATTTTAATTGGGACTTAGAGGAAGACAGGGAGGGCAGTAGTTAGAGCAGAAGAGGGAGAACCTTCTAGGCATGAGGGATAGTCAGAGATAATACTAGAGGCCAAGAGATAGAGTGTCTTGATGGTGGAAGAACCTGGAGGCCAGGGTCACTGGATCAAAAAATATGTATTTGGGAATAAAATGTGAGAAAATTGGAAAGGTAGGATGGGGCTAGGTTGTGAAGGGCTTTGAATGCCAAGTACAGCATTTTGGATTTGCTCCTGGTGAGAATAAGAAGCCATTGGGGTTTATTGAATTTAGTGACATATTGGATTTGGGCGTTAGGAAGATCACGTTAGTGGTTAAATGGAGAGTGGATTGGAGTTGGGAGAGACTTGAGGCAGGCAGACCCAGAAGAAGCCTATTGCAATAATCTAGGCATGAGGTGATGAGGTTCTTCATAGAGTGGTGGCAACATTAGCGTAGAGAGTACAGGACATATTTGAGAGATGTTGCAAAGGAGAAATCAACAGACCTTGGCAACAACTTGGATATAGGGAATGAGGGTGGTGGTGAGAGATGGTGACGAATCCAGGATGATCCTAGGTTGTGAGCCTGAGGGACTGAGGGGATGGTGGTATACTCCACAGTAATAGCTAAAATAGGAGGTGGGAGGGTTTGGGGGAAAGATGATGAGTTCTGTTTTGGACATGTTGAGTTTAAGATGTCTACTGGATATCCAGTTTGAAATGTTTGAAAGGCAGTTTAAAAGAAAACAATGTGCAAGTATTTGCATATTGTTTTCTTGGTTCTACTTAATTCACTTTGAATCAATTGATGTGCTTCTTATGTAAGACTGAAGGTCAAGAGAGATTAGGGCAAGATAGGTAGATCTGAGAATCATCAGCACACAGATGGCAATTAAATCTGTGGGAGCTGATGAGATCACCAAATGAAATAGTGTGGGGGAAGAAGAGAAGAGGGCCCAAGACAGAGCCCTGAGAAGGCATGATCTTAATTGACAGAGCTCCAGTCTGAACCCATGTCATTTATTCCACATCCCATGTTTCTCCCCCACCTACAAGAAAGTAGAAGTTAGGTAATCAGAATAGATGGAACATTGGGCCCCTCCTCAAATACACGATTTGTATTTTAAAAAGCATTAAATTAACAACCTCCAGTCATTAAGACTTCTGCCACATACTCCTGTGTACAATTTCTTTACCTTGTGCTAAGAACCTTCCACTAATTACTAAATAACACTTTCATGTTTTTCTCCCAAAGATATGAATGCTTTGTTTTTAAATGTTGATATCTTTCTTTTTTACATCACCTTCATTACCACAGTGGTGTCAAACTTCAGACAGAAATGGATCACATTAGAAAACAATAAATTACTATTATCTAGGCTGTATTATATTTTTATTTATTTTGTCAAACATTTCCCAGTTATATTTTAATAGGATAGATCTGCCTTACCAGAACCATTCTTAATAACAAGGGATAAAAAAGAAAAAAGGGATGGAAAAGTAGTTCAGCAAAGCTGCAACCAAATCCACAGACTATGGTCTCTCTACCTCCATAGTCACCCACCTCTGCAAAGAAATGAGAGAGGTACAGTCATATCTCTTTTTGAGGACAAGCTATGGTTACACAAGTCTCAGTTTTTATTTTGCTGTTGTGACAATTTACATTATTGTTATGAATTAAGCATAATCAAGAAAACAATATGTCTATATTTGCATATTATTTTCTTGGTTCTGCTTAATTCACTTTAAATCAATTCATATCTTTCCTTTGTTTCTCTGTATTCTTCATCTTTGTCATTTCGTATGGTATAGCAATCTTCTATTACGTTCATATGCCATAATTTGTTTAGCCATTCCTCAGTCAACAGATACATACCTTGTTTAATTGGACAGCATGTAAAAACAGTCTTTGTCTACCATTGGGTAGAGAAAGGCTGGTGAGCTAAAGCAAAAGAGAAAGGCTTTTTGTTGTTGTTTTGCTCTCTCTTTTAAGGTGACTCTACAGGACATGAGCCTGCTACTGTCAGTCTTTCCATCCTGGGCCCAGCAGAGTTGGCTGTTGACTTAGCCTTATCAGACAGAACACCCTACAAGAGCAGAATGATGAATCATCAAGGACTTTAAATATCAAAATGGAACTATACCCATATCAGGAACATAAAGATCTCACATTATGCTTTGTGTCAGTTACCCAGGTTCTCCACCCTCCACCCAGAATTTGCCAATCTAACATTTTGGGCACATGCTGTCTCTGCCTCCATAGTCCCCTCACCTCTATAAAGAGTGAGAGAGCTACAGTCATATCTCTTCTTTGAGGTAAAGCTATAATTATACAAGGTCCAGTCTCTATATTTTTGTGGTTGTTGGGACCATTTACATTATTGCAGTGAAGTAAGCACAACCAAGAAAAATATCATAAAAATGCAAATTACATTTTGTATTTTTACAAAAATATTCAACAACTTTATGAAACTCTCAAGGCCAGCATAATTATGAGTTATAGCATGGTACCATGAAAAGATAACTGGATTTGGAGTTGGAAGACCTGGTTGGAACCTTGGCTCTTCTCCTTAAACCTTTTGTGACCTTGAGTAAGTCACTTTAATTCTTTAAAATCAGAGGTTGGACTACATGACCTGTGTGACCCCTTCTAGCTCAAAATCCAGGATCCAAGGATTTTATCCACTTCATGACTTTATTAAGAACAATTGAGCCAGAGCAGCCAGACCATGGAAGGACAACCCCAAGAAAAGAAACACTCATTATTTTTGTACATTACCACAATTCTTCTGTTCCATTAATGTATTTTTAATGCACGCAATTAGTATGGAAAGGCATGTTTGTCATGTTTCTGTTTCAAAACCCTTCTAGTGAGCTGAGATGTGGACTTTGTGAAGACCCAGCAGCCTAACATGCCTAGTGATTAGCCACAGCATTACTCTGGGAGGCACACTTGCAAGTGATAAAATTGATGTGTGCTCAGGAGCGTGGAGATCACAGGACTGTCAAAACATTTTGGAGATGCCCTGTTTCCCAGAGCTAAGACCTAGCAAGTAGGCTGTGCCCTGAGCTTAGCATAACAACAATCCTTTGCACTCAGGATGCTATCACCCTCTGGCAAAGTGTTGCGCTTGGACCAATACCAGCTGTTCACTGAGGGCTTTAGCTCCCCCTATTTCCCAGGGCCATCCATCACACGTTCATAATTCCTGTTCCTCATGACAGCCAGCTACAGCACTCCTGTTCCCATCACAAAACTCTGGTTCTGTACCCTGAAGAGTAATCACAACCTTCAAGACTTGAGACAATCAACTTAAGAACTGTTCCAACAGGGCACCATGAGAATAGCAACTCAAGACTTAAAAATGATCATGTCATGGTACAGCCCAGTGCATATTATAGATTTAGAATTGGGAGGGAGCTTAGAGGACATCTAATCCAACTCTCTAATTTTACACATAAGGAAAGTGAGGAGGGCTGTAGTGTTTGAGCAGACTGGAAGGAGAGAGCTGGTTGTGAAGGGCTTTGGCAAATGGAAGATTTTACATTTGATCCTGGAGGCAAGAGGGAGTTCATTGGATCTTGTTGAGTAGAAGGGGTGACATGGTAAGACTTGCACTTTAGGAAGATCAATTTGAGAGCTGAGTGAATGACAGACTGGAGCGGAGAGAGACTTAAGGCAGAGGGACCACCTATCAAACTATTGCATTGATCCAGGTGCAAGGTGATGAGGACTTGCTCCAAGGTGGTAGCAATGTCGGAAGTGAGAAGGGGTGTATTGGAGAGATGTTACAAAGGTCAAACTGATAGACCTTAGCAATAGCTTGGCCATAAGGACTGAGAAAGAGTGAAGAATCAAGGATGAAACTTGTTTGCAAGTCTGGGGCACTGGGATACCCCTCACAGCAACAGGGAAGTTAGGAAGACAGAAGGGTTTAGAGGAGAAAAGTAATGAGTTCATTTTTGAATATGTTGTGTTTAAGGTGTCTATAGGGCATCCAGTTTGGGAAGTCCATTAAGGTAGTTGGAGATGAAAGTCTAGAGGTCATCATAGAGGTCAGGGCTGGATAAGTAACTAGCTGACATTTCTAGTACTATGTCAAATAGAAATGACGACCATAGACAATCTCGTTTTGCTGCTGAGCTTATTGGAAAGGATTCTAATTTGTCTCCATTACAAATAATGGTTGCTCTTGATTTTAGATATACACTGTATATCATTTAAAGAAAATGTTTGTTTATTCCTGTGTTTTGTAGCATTTTTAGCAGAAAATTCCTAGCATACTGTTTTGTTGATTCAGGGTTTAGGATGCTCACAAAAAGTAATTTCATAGATCCAGGAATCACAGTATTCTGCCACTAGAAGGGTTCTTGGCCATCATCTACCTGACCCTTTCATTTTACAGGTGAGAAAACTAAAGTGGTAACATGCCTTGTGAATGGTGACATGCATTTTTCTCCATTCAAATCTGTGATTTCATTGGTGTGGGAGCCTAGTAGTTTGAATGCATCAATAGTTAGGCCAGAAGAATAGAAGGCCAGCCTTCTACTGAGTGGTGATTAATAATACATTGTGATCGACATCAGGTAGAGGGAACATGAACATTGAGAAAGGTCAGATTGTTGAACTAGCCTTAATATCAATGAACTAGCCAAGCCTTAATATCAACTATTTACTTCCCAAACACACATTGGACATTAGGCAACTAATGTGGTTGATGTTGAGATGGGTATTTGTTTCATCTTCCTGGTAGAAAATGAGCCCCTTGTGGCAGCTAGGTGGTGCAGTGGATAGAGCATCGGCCCCAGATTCAGGAAGACTTGAGTTCAAATATGGCCTCAGACACTTGAAACTTACAAGCTGGGTGACCCTGAGCAAGTCACTTCACCCCACTGCCTCAGAAAAAAAAAGTGAGCCCCTTAAGGGCAGGGCCTATTCCATACAGTGCTTTTACATAAGGAAGGCACTTATGAACTGCATTGAGATCACTGGGGGGTGGGGGGGGGTGGAGAATAAAAAAGCAGCATTATAAGTAGTCCCCCAGCATAGGAACAGCTTTGGACTACAGTTGTAAAACACATGAAACAATAGTAAAAAACAAAAACAAAAAACATGCATGTACAGCCTGGATATGAAGGGGTTATCGACTGGTCAACTTCAGCCATGGTAGAAGGCCAAGACTTCATTCTGCACAGGGGAGGAAACTGTGATCATGTGGAACCCACAAAGAGAGCTAGAGGCAAAGCCTGCAACTTACTCAAGCATCACAAATTAGGATTTTCCCTACTGCTGCAAACCTGTGAGATGCATTCATTATTTGAATGTTAGGAAAACTTCCCTGTGTATGTCTTAAAATGATAGATTCTCTAAACTAAGAAGCTGCTTGCCACTGTCTAACCATTACAACTCAAGTAATCCCCGTATCATCCAGTATTCCAAGCCCACCCACCATCCTGAATCTTTCTCTCTAAAGGATAAAAGCTGTTGCAGGAAATATGCTATAACCAATTCAACCCCACCTCCCTTTCTCAGCTTCACATTTTGAGGCCGAGATGGGTTGCACAGCACAATACATTTTGAAGCATCTCTCAGAATTTCTCTAAGAGCATTTGCTAAAGACTAACCTGAAACCCTGATTTCCATCCCACCATGACCATCCCAGCTCAGGCCTTTATTTCTTCTATCCCAAATTACTGAAGCCTTCTCACTGATCCTTCCTCAATCATCCTCCTTGCCTTCACCAAATCCATTCTGCCCATTTCTGCTAGATTAATCTTTCTGAAGTGCAACTCTGATCTTCCTTGATCAAAAAGTTTTAACAGCTCCCCATTACCTTCAAGGTAAAATCCCAACTCCTTTGCCAAACATTCCAGACCTTCCAGTACGGCTCCAACCTAATATCCTTCCACTACTCAACATGCGTCCTGTGCATTGTCTATCTGAATGGACTTCTCACTCTTTTGCTTTGCTGCCTCCATGCTTTTGTTTTTGCTAATCCCTCCACCTAGAACGGTGTACACTTCTACACTTGGGAAAATTCTTTCCATCCCTCAAGGCAAAGCTCTGATGCAGCCTCATTATCATCCTTATCTTCTGGGCCTGTGTCTTCTCTTCACCCCACCACTCTACCACCCCCCACCCCCAGCCCCAGCCTTGGACTCTGATTCTGGCTCCCTGGTTTTGATAGGTGAACTTTCATCTTCTCTTGCCAAGAATCAGAACTCCACCAAACTTCTAGCTCTCCTGTCTTCCAACCTTGGAATATAAGCTCCTTGAGGGCAGATACTTCATTGTATTTGCATTCCCAGTACTTTGTTCCACTGCTTGGCATATAGTAAGGGCTTAAAAAGTTATCTATACGTTGATCTGCCTCTCTAAAAAGACTTCCCTGAACTCAACAGCTGGGTATGGTCTCTCCTTCCTCTGAATTTCTATAAGATTTTGTATATTTTATGTCACATTTGTCACATTCTGACTTGTATCCTACATATTCATAGACATGTCTTATATCCTCTGCTCTGTGACAGCCGAGTCTATGTTCTATGTACATCACAGAGTATCACGTACTATGGTGCTATTTGTCGAATGAATGAATGAATGAATGAATGAATGAATGAATGAGTAAGAATCTTCCTACTCATTTCACTGGTGACGTGTATATACCGGCTGTTCCAGACATAGGTAAGTTAATTTGGTGGAAAATACTTTCTTTCCCAAATACAATACTTTGTTGACATTATGTGGTAACTAGATACTGCAGTGGGTAGAGTATTGGATTTGGTGTTAAGAAGACTTGAATTCAAATACTGTCTCAGACTCTAGCTTTATGACTCTGGACAAGTCACTTAACCTGATTCAGTTTCCTCATCTATAAAATGGGGATAATAATAGCACCTACCTCACAGGGTTGTTGCAAGGATAAAATGAGATATGCAAAGCACTTTGCAAAAATTAAAGGATTATAAAAATGTTGTTGCTGTTGTTGTTATACTACAATCAAGTTTTCATCAAGTTTCTAATCACTCTGTATTCCATCTCACTCACAAAGTCCTCATTCTACCCATCTCCAGCACCCATCCCCCTAACCTCAAACTTAGCTTCCACCTAAGGTAGGAATTAACTTTTACTGCAGAAGCATTAGCAATTGCAACAGAAGAATTACTAGTTCCACCAAACAAAGCCTCTTTGATAGGTTGCAGCAGAATGATGTCTGCCTCTTGTAAAAGAATGAAACCCTCTGCAAGCATCCAAACAAGATTACTTCTTCAATACCCCAGAGTCCAAATGGCTTGCAAGCCAAAGCTTAGAAATCAGAAACCTGGGCTGTGGACAATGAGTGAGTGAAAGTTCCTTTCTTTCTTTGTTTTTTTCAGGTTATGCCTTTCCTTTTCAGGGTTTTGTTAAACATTCAGGCCAAGGTCAGCCCAAGGACCTGTAGTAGTGTCGGAAAAACTGAATTCAGCCGCCCTGGTTCCCCTCCATAATCAAAACACTTGGTGTTAGGCCAATAAGAAGGTCCCTCAGTTTCAGTTGAGACAACATTCACCCTTAGAAAATGCCTCTCTTGCTCTCGCCTGAGGCCAAGCCTGGCTCTGGTTACACTAAGGGGGGCAGTTCCCCGAAGAGGTAAGAGTGCTGGGTTAGCCATCCCAAAGCCTGGATCTTATTTCTAGTGCCGACACCAACTCTCTTTATGACCTTAGCCTGACTCTTTCCTAAGCTCCCTGTGAACTTTGGGTTTCTTTCCTTCTTCATTACACGATTATGATAATACTCTGTGTAGTGGAAGAGACTTAGTTGGACCCCGGGATAGTTCAGACCAGACTGGTGTCTCTATTGATCTTGGCCACTCCTATGGGATCTAGCTCGAGGGGCAGTGTAGCACAAGGGATAGAGGGTCCAGGAGACCTCGATTTAAGCCTCACCTTTGATGCATACTGGTTGTGTGACCCAGGAGAAGTCACTTAATATTTAATCTCCCAGGGTGTCAAGCAGTCCTTTAAGACTATAAATAGGAACACAGTTACCATCTCCATTGGTAAAAGGAGTTTCCTGAATGGGATTTGTTTTCGGTCATTTGAGTCACGTTCGACTCTTTGTGACCCCATTTGGGGTTTTCTTGGGAGAGATACTGGAATGCTATTTTCTTCTCCAGCTCATTTTACAGATGAGGAAACTGAGGCAAAGAGGATTAAGTGATTTGCCCAGGGTCACACAGCTACTAAGTATCTGAGGGACCCTACACCAATGAAATCACAGGTCAAAACAAAAAGAAGTAAAATACTGTTTTAAACACTGGGTCAACAAAGACCAAAATAAAACAATACTTGAGGATTTTACATTCTATTGGGAGTTAGAGCATGTATATAGCTTAAAACCATATCCTAATAAAGTTGAACCAATACAAATCAGTCACTATGAGAAGGAGACCTAAAGGTCTAGAAACCACTTTAGGCAGTAACCATCTGATCTCCTTGACAAGCAGAGAAATATGACAAACAAGTGAAAATGTTCATTAAATTGAACAAATCCTCATTGTGCTGATTCCTCTAGCTCTTGGGGGTGGGGAGGGGAAACTGGTGCTTGAATGTAAAATATTTTTTCAGTGGACTACTCAGGACCTAAACATCTTTAGCTCTGTAGTTTATAAATCCCTCTTGGGGATTCCTGATAGGTAAGAATTGGTCACATTTATACAGGGCTTCAGGTTCTTCCAAATACTTCCATCTTCAGCCTTTGATGTTGGTAGTGAAATCCAGGGCATGGTAGATGGAGATGTGGCCCTTGAAGTCAGGACAACCTGGGTTCATATTCTACCTCTGACATATACTGGCTGTGTGACCCTCAGCAAGTCATTTAACTTTTCAATAGCTTAAGAAACTAAAACCGTAAATAGGGGAAGAAGAACCCATTTGCTTTGGTAAAGGACATTCCTTATTGCTAGCTCTCAAGAACAATTAGATCACTAGATCAGTTAAAATAAACAACATGTAATGCCTAGATGTAGTATGTCAGCATATATATATATACATATGCATATACATGTACATGTGTGTATACACATACATAAACACTGACACAAGTGTGTGTATATATAATATATAATACACATGTTCTATATGTATATATAATACATGTGTGTGTATATATATATATATATATATATATATATATGATTCAGGTCACTAGTCCAGTTAAAACCCCCAAGATATAATGTATGTATGTATTGTGTATATTTACATATGTATGCACACATATGCACACAAATATCAAATATTTTATGTGTGTATATATAGGATTGAAGTCAGCAGATCCAACATATATGTATGTATATATATGTGTGTGTGTGTGTTGTTATATGTATTCATATGTGTGAATGTCTGTGTCTGCATATGTATATGTATAAAGAGGCAGCGTGGCAGTAGTGGACAGAATTCCTGTTTCAGAGCCAAGAGACCTGGATTAAAGTCCTTTCCCATAGAACAGATAATGGCTCTGTAACCTTGAAACTGGTTACTTAAAGCCTCTGTTCTCTATGCCAGAGATGTCAAATACGTATATATTCTGTGGATGCTCACAACACTCTGGAGTGCTGCTCAAATCAGATTAAAATATGATTGGGAAATAGTTAACAAAATAAATGAATATACAATAGAACAAGAAAATGTAAACATGCTTTTCTGAGCCAGCATATGAACTGCAGGGATTCTTATGTATGATCTATGCCTATTCGAGTCTATTTGAGTTTAATACTACCTCTCCAGGCTACTTTCTAAGTCTACATTGGTCAAAAAAAAAAAAGGACTGCATTGGTAGAGTGAGTTTTCTCACTAGGGAACTCCTAAACCAGCGAATCACAAGTTCGTTCTCTATTCTAAAGATATATGAACATGTACATGCACAGAAACCACACAGACAAAACCTATATAGTCACACTTTATACATGTATGTACACATATGTGTATATTTGTACACACACAAATACACATATGGTACATTTTAAATTCAACTGAGAAAACTGAGGCTCAGATAGGTTGTCATTTGCCCACTAGAGCAAGAATTTGAATCTAGGTCTGCTGCCTCAGATATTAGCTATAACACTGAGTCACAGCATTGCCCTAGCCTAGACTCTAGAGCAAGAAGCTCAGCATAAGAAAAAGAACAAAGGGTTTCAAAGTGAGTGTCAGAGAAGATCCATGGCTTGTTAAATGAAAATCTTGTTAAGAAATTACTCCATGTTACAGAAAAGTACACATTTTGGAAGTCACCTAAAAGGTGCAAAACCAGGGAGCGATCAGAACACAGTGCTGCTCCTCTTGGATGCATCTTCTTGCTCCAACAGGTCAACACAGATCCCTTCAGATGCACACAAGACAGGCGGGGTTGGTTTAGTTTTATGGGATCTGCAAAGGAAGTCAGTGCAATCAATTAGGAAAGACTCAGTCAATGCTATGGAAAGGAGCAACATCCCTTTCCACTGCTTGTCCATGAATGGCCTCATTCATGACTTATAATTCCTCAAAGGCTAAGAGTCATTAGCTCATAAGTCAAGTTTTGGTGAGGCTCGGACATCTGCACTTTCCCTATCACAGGGACGTACTTGTCATAGACACCAGAGAGGAAATAGATTTAATCATGTTGTACCCCTATCCAATATCCCCATTGGAAATCCAGCCACATGGCAGCATGTAGCAGATTTCCCCCCAGAATTTCCTGTTTCCTTCTAGGTGACTAACTCATAGATCTTTAAAATGCAATTTAATATAACCATCTGTAAAGATAATTTGGTCATTTAGTGTTTTTAACTTCTCTAGAGCCTCTGGGTTAGGAAGACCTTGGTTCAAATCTGGGTCTCCCATATACACTGGTTAAATAATCATGGGCAGTCACTTAACCTTTAGATACCACCTGCCCCTCCTTCCTCCACCCATTTCTCTGAGACTAAATTACAGGTGAGTTACAGACCTACGTCAGTGGAGGGAGTTTCCACACCAGGAAGTCTCCCTTAATGAGGAAATCACAAAATTTCGCAAAAATATGAAATGTTATGTGTGGCAAAAACAGCACCATGACCTAAAAAAAAAAAATCAAAAAGTTCAATTAGAGCTTTTGAACCAAGCTGCTATTGAAAACAAACTAAAAGTAAGCAGACACCCTTGGGCTAAAATCACAGCAGGCCACAATGAACTGAGTCCTGACAATCCTCCCAGGACTCCATTTCCTCCAAGTGGATCCAATCGTCCAAAGACAGGAGGTTAGGGTGACCAGTAGCATTCTAGAAGCGGTGTGTCCCTAGTCGCATATCAAAATGATCCGAAATGCTGATTCGGAGTGGGCCACAATGGGCTTTTTATCTGTTTGCTTTATCTGGAGGGAGGGGGGAGTGAAGGACTGGGGAGTGGGGTCACGCAGCTGATCCTTAGTCGAACACTAGCCATGCACTCCGGGTTGGGAATTCCGGGGGTGGCCGTCCACAGGAAGACAGGCTCTGTCTTCTTCACAGGAAAAGTCAGAGGATGAATTGATCTCAGATTGTGCATCTTCCTGCCTATAAAATAGTCACAAAAAAGACCTAGCTGACCCTTAGCCAACCTCATTCCCAAGCTAGAGGAGAGGGGAAGGACGCCCTGATGATCTTCGCCTCCCAAAGTTTTCCTTGGCTTCCCAGAGAATCCTGAAGTGGTGTTTACGGTATCAGTGCATCTGGCCTCCCAGTTTTCAAAGCCAGAGCTGCTCATACAGAAAAGCCCTTCCTCCCTCCCTTCAATCCCTCCCCCCAACCCTGAAGATAAGCGACAGCAGCCTTTTCATCCCTCCAGCATCCGCTGACCCACTACTTCCTGCCAGGGCGCTGAGCTCGCCCGGGGCGGGGGAAGGGATGCGGAGGGACAGACAGAGCCCTCACAGTCTGCCTCCTCTGGGTCTCTCACAGCCTCACTAAGGGCAGTTCTCCCTTGTGGCTTTTGCTCAAGGGCAAAGAAAAACATGGACATTTAGGTCACCCGACAGTGCACATGCAGCCTCTGCAGCTGCATGCCCTGTAGGCAGCCTTCCTAGCTCTCTGGTGGCATTGGGTCTTGGAGTAAATATGATTAAAGAACAAGTTTTCTTCGGCTCCCCCCTCCCCAAATAAAGCATTAAGAGTTGTTTCTTTCCTCTTTCATGAAAATCCCCTCCCATCCCCTTGCAAAACTAAAAAACCAGAATAGGAAAAAGGAGGACTGGCAGGAAGTCAAGTCTCTGGCTCCAGAGATGCTCCAGGCCCCCTTCAGGAAGCTCCCATTTTTCAGTGATCACCCCACAGCTGGTTTCTGCTGCTCTGATTGCATACACCATGTGCCCTTTCATATTTTCACTCTGAAAATCACTTGCTTTTTTACCTTGGGATTGCCCTGGAAGCATCCTCCTATGTAGGGCAGTCACTGTACAAGGTGAATTAGAGGGTTTCCTAGGGGCACTGAGAGATTAAGCAATTCCCCAAAATCAGGCAGTTTGTGTCCAAGGCAAGACTTGGACCCAGGTCTTCCTGACTGCAGAGGCAGTTACTGTACTTGAAAGCCAGAATCTAAGGGAAAGATAAGCCTGTTCAGGGAACTCTAGGGTCCCTGCCTAAAAAGAAGAGCAGGAGAGGAGATTGAATCCCAGCTGCAAGGTAGGGAGCAGTCAGCACTTCACCTTGAATTATTTTCTAAATTGTACAGATTAAGGATATGATGAAATGAAGATGGAGGTCAGAGGAATTTGGAGGTTAATGCACCGGAAGATCAGGGTGTTTGAGGGAACATTAATGTGTATGTTGAAATTCTCAGTGTCTAGCAGGCACATAATATGTACTTTATAAATGTTTATCAAATTGGATTGAAAAAGAGACTGAACTCTGAAACAAAAAGGAGTATGACCTTCAAGGAAATGACCAGTTGATAAGGGCTCCCACTTCTAAGTTCCCATGGTGACTAAGCCCAGTATTAGTCTAGAGCTTCACTGCCCGCTGACTCCCAGAGTCAGGTTTAATCAATCAATCTTCAAGTGTTTACCAGCTACTTGTTGTGGGGGGGGGCGGGAATCTCCACTTGTCCTGATCTATATCTTGCCACTGGACCCAAATGGCTCCAGAGGGGAAAGTGAGGCTGGGAACTTTGCACAGTCCTCCTCCACTTAAATCCAATTCACTTGCAAGTCATGGCATTACCTCCCTGATGTCATGGTCCTCTTCAAGATTGAAGTACAGACAATAATTATGGGCCTGGTACTGAGGATACTAAGGTAAAAGCAGAAACAGTCCCTTCCCTCAAAGGGCTTGCATTCTAATAAGGATTTCTTAGTACTGAGCCCCACTCCCTCATAAATAAGGGTGTAATTAAGTGGGGGGAATGGGGGAGAAGAGTGAAGTTGCCTGAACACATACTTCCACCCCTCATAGATTCATCCCAAGATGTAATATGGCATGCCCAGGAGGAACTCTACATATGGCTCAGGAACTCAACTCTGGATCTGAATCCCTGGAAGCAATCTTCCTCCTTTCCCTGTTCCATGGACCTTGGGGAGAATGAAGCTCAGGATCTGTGATGACTTAGAGGTACCTCTGAGGCAGATGCTCAGTTACTCCAAACATCTGGAACCTGAGGGATAACTCTGTGAACACCTTAGCACTGTTGAGTGTAGCTGATTGCTTTCTAACTACATAGCTTATTAAAAGCAAGCTTCTTTAGTAGGTAGGGTGGGCATAAAGATGGCCTTTTATGGTTTTACAATTTTGCCTAAGGTGGTCCTGGCCCTTATCTCTTTCTCCCATTGGTCAATCCCTTCTGGGGGAGTCTCTATTTTGTGGAAGGGCCCAGGCCAGCCAGCTTTCATTTCCTTTGTAGCTCTGCTCCTAACTCATAGACTTCAAAACCATGCCTCAGAAGATGTCTCATCCTGGAACTTCTCTTAAAGCTTTGGGCTTTCTTGCCCTGGACCAGGGGTGAAGAACCTGCAGCCTGGAGGCCACATGTGGTCCTCTAGGTCCTCAAACTTCATAGAACAAGGTGCGGACCATTCAACAACCACTGTAATCTTCTCAACCTGGAATATTCCTCCACCAGACTAGCTCCCTCTTCCTATTGGTGAGTTCCTCCTGGGCCCTCCACTTTGTGGAGGGTCCCAGGATGTCCAGCCTTCACCTGACCTTTGGACTTCGAAACCATGTCCCAGAGCTAGATGCTTTCATCCCCTGTCCCATCCCCTTTTAGCTACCTTTTCTGCATTGTCTTCCACCATGAGAATGTAAGCTCCTTGTGGGCAAGAAGCTTTTTTTTCTTTTTGCTTGTATTTGTATTCCCAGCACTTCCCACAACGCCTGGCAAATGGGTAGGCACTTAATAAACGTGTGTTTCATTGTGTCAGTTTTAAAGATAGAACCTGGCTATGCAGCCAATCAATAGAGGCTACACCCACTGCTGGTGGATGAAGGGAGCCTCCTTGATAGGTGTTCTGGGAATTCTCAGTAAAAGCCCCTTTACACTGCCTTTCTTCCTTCCAAACAGCTGATCCTGGAAAGGAAGGATAGTTGTAATAGGGAGCCTCCAAGAAGGGCTGATGTTTTACAAGTTACTGAGCCTGGGGGAAGAGCATGTTCCAGTCTGCTTCCACCTCCCCACTCCCCTCGTAAATCCTCAGTATTCATTTCTGTACCCCAAAAGGCATTTGAAAATGCATCTAAACAGCTGAAATCTGGGGCAATAAAGACTTGTCTACCTTCTACAAAGCCTTGGCCCATTACACCCTCAGCATCTGTGACTCTGCCCTAAGGTCAAGTTCCAGGTGCCCTCCCCTCCAGGAGTCTCTGCTCACCCCCACCACCAGTGCACCTCATAACATTTTTCAGCCTCCTGGTAGAATTCCAAATTCTTATCCCTCTGTACTCTTGGAGAGCCCATTTCCCCTAAAATCAGGCTGAGCTGCCTTTGATACTGACATCATATACAAATCCTGAAGCAAAGACTTCTTGTGTTTGGGTAACAGTATCTTCCTAAATTCAGGATATAAATACAGCAACACAATAACTTGGCTTTTTTTTCCTTTATTTATTTGTGAGATGACCACTAGGTGAAAGGACACCAAGACAGGGTATAAATAGCCTTGGCTCAGAAATTAAAGGACTTTGCTGGGGCAGGAAGTACAGAATGGGATGCATGGGGGTGGGGGTGGGGGAGGGAGTGAAATTAGAGGAGAGGAGGAGTGAGAGGAGGAGGAGGGAAAATTCATTCTTCTACTTGGTTGAGAGGCTATGTAGCCTATTAGATAGGTTTGAAGGCAGGAAAATCTGAATAAAAATCCCTCCTCTTACACTTATTTCCTTTGTTACTACTTGTGTTCCTTTGGATAGAGTCACTTGGTCTCACTAGACCTGAGGGGGTTGGATGAGATGACGTCTGAGGTCCCTTCCACATCTACCTGTATGATCCAAGTCATTTACCATCTCTGAACATTTTAGTGTCATCATCTATAAAATGGGTCCAATGAGCCATGTTCCAACTCCCTCAAGGTGTTGCCATGAAATGCAAATACAACAAGTATGCAAATTCCTTTGTATAGAGTACTACACACATGTTAGCTATTATTTTTGAGAATTGGAAGCCTTGAAAAAGTAAGGAGTTTCTTGACAGTCACTTTCAAATAAGACCCTAGTAAGATGGCACCACCACCACCTCCCAAAGAAAATCAAAAACAACATGTAGAAAAACTGTTCAGAACCTAAGGACTCTGGCTGAGGCCGAGCACACCAACATGTTGAATTCTGGGGACTCAACTGATAAATCTGAGTACAAATTAGAGGTGGTGACCCAGAGGGGGCACTATACTTCAAAGCTTCAAAATTGAAACCTGTTTCTGATGAAACAATATTCTCCTCTCTTCTGTCCTGAATAGGGATTCCATGGATTGGAGAAACAGGGGTCTCTGTCCCTGGGGAGCAGTAGGTTGGTAAGGGCAAGCCTTTGTCCTTATTCTTAGATGGTCATCAAGTGTTTCCCGATCCCACCAGTGGTAGGACCTTCTCCAATCTTATTTTTTGCCTATACTTATCTGTATGCCCATTGTTTCCCCAAATAAAAGGTCAGCTTCTTGAAGACAGGGCCTAATTTTTTTTCTTTGTAAACACAGTACCCAGTACAGTGCCTAGCACATAGCTTAACCAATGCTTATTGAATGAATTCTTTTCCTCCCAGATCCAGATTTAGTGATTTAGTATGTTACAAGTTTGAATTTTGAAGCTTTGAAGTATAGTGCCCCCTCTGGGTCACCACCCCTAATTTGTACTCAGATTTGTCAGTTGAGTCTCCAAAGGGTGGCTGATACTTTAGGTTGTAAGGGCACCCTATGAGTTGCTGTCGAGTTGTGTTTGACTCTTCGTGACCCCATTTGAGGTTTTTTTTGGCAAAGATAATGGAGAGGTCTGTCATTTCCTTCTCCAGCTCATTTTACAGATGAGGAAACTGAGGCAAACAGAGTTAAGTGACTTGTCCAGGGTCACACAGTTACTAAGTGTCTGAAGTCTAATTTGAACCGAAGACTTCCTGACTCTAGGCCGTGGCGCTTTATCTACTCTACCATTGAGCTGAGGGGTTGCTCCTAAAACTATAGCTTATAAGCTCCCACTGTTGTTTCCCATTAACAGTTAGCCGGTAATTACAATTATCTCTTAGCAAAAGCATTTGCTAAGATGGTATGATAAGAACAATAACTACAAAACTTTCCCCAAATTAACCTGGGGCATGTGCCACACAAATATGCAAAGTAACCATAGGAAACATGGGTGCATAGTCACATAGCAGTGAGGAAAATGTGTTGGGTACACATATGCCCAAGGCAATTTATGCCTCTGAAACCTCAGAGCATCCATGTTCTCTCCCTCTTCCTAGAGTGCCCTTTGCAGACTAGAACTGGCTCCTGATTACCAGAGAAAGCTTTGTCTTGAGTCTATAGATCACTTTTTTCCCATACTTCCAGATGTTCCATTCTGGAAGCTGTCTCTTCCTTCAAATGACAGCCTTTCTGCATGTACATCTATAAGAAGTATGTATCTCTTCTCTCTTGACTGAGCCCTGAATTCTCTCAAACTGACCCTCCAAATGCTAGATGGGACATCTCCTTCTGAGTTAGTAGCTCTACTGCTAGCTGCCATGACTGATGGGGGTTGGAGGAGAGGGAAGAAGAAATAAAAATATCCCATCCTCTTTTTCAGCAGGTAAAGAGCTGGGTTCTTCCTAGACTATCTCAACTGACTCAAGATGAGAAACTTTGAGAACTTGCTCTAGGACACTATTGCTTAAAACTCTCTAAGAGCATGGTCATTTTTTCCTAATCAGATAGCATTGCTTTTTAACTCAAAGAGGTGGTCTGTAAAAGTTTAAAAGGTGTTATCACCTTGTTAACACATTTAAACCTCAACGCCTGTGATTATATCCCTTGACTACAGCAACTGAGCTGGAAATGTTGGAAGGAAACCACACCTCCCCTCCCTTACACAAACACAAGGTCCTTCTCTGCAGTTTCCCTGAAATGAATAAGCAATCTGACTGTCACTGACCACTCCACAGCGAGATTAAATGGAAAGCAAAACTTGGAGCTCTGGTCATTGATCTGCAGGCACACTGAGAAGAGGGACCATGCCAACCCACTCCTCCTCACCCTTTCCTGGGCACCCATCCTGGATGCTGACTTCAGCTCAGTTGTCACCAAAGACAGCTAAACAGAGGCCGTGCTATTTGTTGAAGCAAAGAGATGCACATGAATGAATGAATAAATGCCTTACGTGACCCATGTGAAAATGCTTGGGTTTGAAATGCCCCTTGCCAGGGTTTCCTCCCTCCCCCTTCACAGAATACACTTCTAGAGAGAACTTGTTCTTTGGGAACTTTGGTGGTCAGCCTGTGGTGGTGGAGAACAAGAGACATTTCCCATGCTCTTTCTTTGTGTTTTCAGTGTGCAGGAGCCAGCTCAAACTGAGTTCAAACTTTGTCTCAGACACTTACTAGCTGCATGACCCTGGGCAAATCACTTAACCTCTATTTGCCTCAGTTTCTCTTCTGCAAAATGAAATGGTTGGACTTGACGACCTTGCCGGTCCCTTTCAGCTCCCAAATCTATGATTCTACAAATGACTCAACTTCTACCAAAGATTAGTGACCTTTGGTCACTTGTTCTAGTGCTTTGACACTAATCATAGGATTGTATCCATTAAATCAGAGGCTCTCCCAGAACACAAACTGTGTGTGTGTGTGTGTATAAAATATAATGTATGTATATATGTATAAGTATATATGTATGCATATATATGTATATATGTATGCATGTATGTATATAAGTGTATATATATGTATGTATATATATGTATACACACACACACATATGTATACATTTAGGGTACTTTCAAACTCTCTTGGCTTCTAGCCCCCAACTGAGAAACCAAGAAACATGGGTGTAAACATTGATGGAGTTCCCTTAGTATAATGAGACTGACTCCTTACTTGCAAGCATGAAGTTTACAATATTACAGAGGAAAATGCTATTAAATGGAGGATAAACTAAATACATCTCAGGGTGAGTAACCATTAGGTCTAAAGATGTGTGCAAGTTGTCAAAATCACTTAGAGTCCCTCCTGAGAAGGCTCATTGGGCAGGCTCCTACAAATCCTGCCTTGCCTTCCCTGCACATAAGGAATGGGTGGTGGCCTCCCCCTCCCACTTCCTGTCTCTATCTCCCTTTCCCTCTCCCTCTCCCTCTTCCTCTCCCTGTTTCCCTTTCCCTCCCCCTGTTCCCCTCTCCCTCCCTCTCTCTATTTCTATCTCCCTCTTCCTCTCTCTCTACCCTCCCACTCCCTTTTTTTCTCCCTTTCCTAACTTCCTCTCCCTGTCTCCCTCTCCCTTCCCTCCCCTTCTCTTTGTTTTCCTCTCCCTCATTCTTCTCCCCACTCCCACTATGTTCCTCTCTGTATCTTTCTCTCCATCCCTCTCCCCCCTCCCCTTCTCTCTGTTTCTTTCCTTATTTTCTCTCCTTTTCTTCTTCCCTTCTTCTCCCCTTTCACTCTCACTCTCTCTTCTTTCTCTCTCCTTTCTCTTCTCCTCTTTTCCCTCTTCCTCTCCTTCTCCTTCTCTCTTCCCTTTCCTTTCCCTCTCTCTTCCCCTCTTCTCCTTCCCCCTGCCAATCTTCATGGCTCCATAAGATTATGTCTATCAGTTTCTCAAGTGAGCTTTGCAAAGTTGTAAAAAGTCCTCCAATCATTCAGTGTCATCTCTCCCTTATAAGAAGCACTCCCCAAAACAACAACAACTAGTCTCAGCCTTTTTCCAGTGGCCACTGTGTTTACACTGCAGAAGCTTCTCTAATGCTGCCACTGCCGCCTTGTTTACTTCTTCTCTGTCTTACCAGCTCCACCTCTCACAAAGCCAATCCCTTAATAATAATATCTAACATTTATATAGGGTAGCTAGGTTGTTCAGTGGGTAGAGCATCAGGCCTGGAATCATGAAGACCCGAAATCAAATCCAGCCTCAGACACTTATTGGCTGTGTGACACTGGGCAAGTCACTTCACCCTGTTTACCTCAGTTTCCTCATCTGTAAAATGAGCTGGAGAAGGAAATGGCAAATCATTCCAGTATCTTTGCCAAGAAAACCCCAAATGGGGTCAGAAAGAGTGGAAAATGACTGAACAACGACAACAAAATATTTATATTGCACTTTAAAATTTACAAAGTTTATCTCCTTTGATCCTCATGACAACCATGGGAAGTAGGTGCTGTTATTATCCTTATTTTATTGATGAGGTACCTGGGGCAGACAGAGGCTGCTCCAGGTCACAACAGTTAATAAGTGCCTGACACAGGATTTAACCTCAAGTCTTCTTGACCCAAGTCCAACGCTCTAGCCACCACTCCAACTGTCTGGCTGTACCTTGTTTAGCAACCTTGTAACAGAAACATGTGAAGAGAAGCTGAATGGGGGTGAATATCTCAGTATTTGCTACAGTATTATAGGATTTGCATCTGGGAGGGACCCTAGAGATCAGATAATCCCATCCCTTCATTTGACAGACAAGGAAATAGTGGCAGCTGGGTGGTGAAGCAGATAGAGCACTGACCCTGGAGTCAAGAGGACCTAAGTTCAAATCTGGCCTCAGACTTGACACGTATTAGTTGTGTGACCTTGGTCAAGTCACTTAACCTTAACTGCTATGCCAAAAAAAAAAAGGCAAAATAACTCCCCCAAAACCCAAAGCAGATGAGGAAACAGAGGTAGAAAGTAGAAGATGAAAGACTCCTAGCCATAGCTTCCTGGGCTGAAAAGTCAGAGGCCCCAATTATTCATCCTCCCAGCCATTTGAGCCTTTTGGAGAGTTAGAGGGTTAAGATAACAATAACTATGGGCAGGTTCAGATAAAATGATTCAGGAACCTTAAAAGCAGAAATATCTGGCCTAAGTATTAAAGAAATGGTACAACTATAAACCATTATAAACTATAAACTTTGAGAGTATGACAAGAAGAGTGAAAAGTATTACTCTCTGCATATTTGGAAAAGTAGAAGTTGCTGAATTTGAACCAGTGGACCCGGCTTTTCTGTTCTAAAGCCAAAGGCTGACTTTAGACATGAAATTCATTCATTCTTCCAGCAAAATATTTATTGAGCACCTACTAGGTGCAAGTCGTGGGGGTGGGGGTGGGGAGGAGGGTGTATGAATGGCAGCAGCCCCTGACCTCAAAGAGCCTCCCCACTCTACTCAGAGGCTCACATCACAGTTTCATGTATCGGCCAGAATTCAGAATAAAGAACTCATGTTAGCCTAAATCACCGAATGCTGCCTACAAAGAAAAACACCTAGGCCAGATCCAGTAAGGTAGTTTAGGGGACACTTGGTGACACGGATTCCTTTATTTCTCTGACTTTTCATAAGTTAAAATGAGGAATAAGAACCACAAATATAGATCGAGGCCTCTGTAAGCATGACTTATAAACCAGAGGAACAGGTAAGCTAAGGAACTTGTCATGTTTAGAGTTTTATGGCTGGCAGGTAGGAAACCGATGCCAGCACACTCTTCTCCCCCATCTCCCCCCAACCTAGGAGGTTTTCTGGCTTTGTTTTGGGCTGAGCCCTGAGGCCCCTTCAAGCTGTGCCTATGCTTTGTACACAGCTTTCCTTCTTCTGATATTTATTTTTCTTAGACTTTTCAACTTGTCAGCAAAGTAATTCCAGATCAGCTCTCCCCATTTGATAAATACAAGTGAGAGAAGGCAGAAGAAAAACTAAAAATAGGGAGAAAAGTTGCTGAAATTTAAACATTTCTCTCTTCCATGATCTTATTGCCTCCAGAGTCCAAAGAGAATCAAGGGGCCCTCAGCCTTTATGTCCAATTGTTAGAAATCTCTGGGGCAAAGCTGGTGCTTTCCACATGTGGGCAGGTCCTGTGCCAAACCCACGGTCCCTAAAACAGCAGAAAAGGCAACTTTTTGGAGTTTGGAGTATTTTTAGCAAGCTTCAAATCTATTCATCTGTTCAGGTTCTGAGTAGCAAACCAAACTCCAATTCTTTTTTGGGGGCAGGGTTATGGGAGTTGGGGGTAGGATGTGGATATACTGAGTTTTCTAAGAGAAGAAGCTTATGCTCCCATCTTGGATGCTCCCGAGCACCACTAACACTAAGATCACGTCTCTTTCAAGAGCACTTTCTCACTACGTTCTTCAGTGTCCTAGACCTCTGAGAAATTGTTAATGTGGTCAGTAGCCTCCCCAAAGCAGCTGGATGTGGAGGGAATTAATTTACCAGGATTCAAAACAAGGTTTAGAAGGTCTGTGAAATGGTTCTGTCCAGTATGGTACGTTGGAAAGAGCTCTGGATTTTGGAGTCAGACAACCTGGGTTCAAATTCCACCTTTTCTGGCATTTACTATCTATGTGATCATGTCAGTCAACTTCACTAAGCCTCAGTTTCCTTAACTGTAAAATAAGAGATCTTGCCTCTATGACCTCTGAGATCCCATCCATCTCTAAATGCATGGCCTGGCCAGCTTCTCCATCTCATCCCATCCCATTCCATCCCATCCCATCCCATCCCATCCTGTTCCAGGCAGGATCCATGTCTTCCATTCCACAACCTTCAATAATATAACTTCATCATGTTAAGGTGGTTTCATCCGGATTCAGCACTGATTACTATGGAGAACCAAGTATCCCCTTTCTTGATCCTTCTTGGGACAGTGCTCTCCTAGAATTCTGATTGCCTGAAAATCACTTTCAGTGAGTTCAGTAAGGATGATAGGCATTATTTTTTTTTTGCCTAGCATCATTTTCATTCAGAATAGTCTCCACAAGCTGTGTGTGGATTGGTCCAAGCAGTCTGGAAAATAATTTAGAATTACACTAAGCAAGTGACTAAGTCCCTATCCTTTGACCAAGAGGTGCCCCAGAAAGCCAAAGGTAAAAAGAAAAGTACTGTACACACCAAAATATCTTTAGTATCTCTTTTTTGTAAAAAGTATTTTGGCATTTTGGCATTCTAATGACAGTGGAAACAAGGTAGGGTAATAGGTTTAGATCTGGAAGGAGTCCTAGAGATCATTCAGTCTGACTTTTCCACCTTACAGAAAAGGATCTGAGGCCCAAAGAAGGTAAGTCACTTTCCCAGGGTTACATAAGTTAAATGCATTTGTTGATATTGAGTCACTTCTGACTCGTCATGACCCCGTCTGGAGTTTTCTTGGCAAAGGTACTGGAGTCATTTGCCATTTCCTTCTCCAACTCATTTTACAAATGAGGAAACTGAGGCAAACAGAATTGAATGACTTGCCCAGGATGACATAGCTAGTAAGTGTCTGAGACCAGATTTGAACTCATGAAAATGAGTCTTCCTCATTCCAAGCCTAGTGTTCTATCCAGTATGCCACCTAGCTGCCCAGAGTAAATGCCTATCAATAGCTAAAAATGAGTGGTGCTTGAATCTAATGGAGTATTAGTATGCTGTTAAGAAATGTGGAATATAAAGAACATAAAGATGCTTGGAAAGACTGATTATGACTTGTTGCAAAGTAAAGTAAGCAGAACCAGGGAAATAATTTGTAGAATGACCATACCAATGTAAATGGCAAGAAAAGCCAAATTTTCAAAACTTGAGTACTGTAATGCCCAAACTTAGCTCTGAAAATATAAGAAAATACACCTTACTCCATTCTTTGCAGAAGCAGGGGACTAGGGGATTGGAACAATCAGACTCGTGGTATGTTGGGTAGCTTTGCTGATCTGCTTCCTTTCTTTTCCTTTTTTTTTGGTTGTTATATGGGTAATTCTCTGATTAGGGGGAAACATTTGGAAAATAGGTGATTAAAATAGAATATAGTGATAACTTTTTAAACCACTGCAACATCAGCTCAAGGGGAGAAAAAAGATTAGTCCCCAACTTTAAATTAGGTAACACTTCCCTTATCTCACCTAAGAATTTTTGGCGAGAAGTTTCTTCCCAAAAAAATATTCTACAAAGAACTCTATTCCCCATTAGCCAAGATCTAATACATCTGATATGGATCCAAAAATACCTCTGAAAATTAAAGTAAGTTGCAAAGACATTATTATTACCCTGTTTTGTTCAAGTACAGGTGGCAATCTCCCAAAGCCTCCTTTCATCTATTCCATGAAGTGCACCATTTTCTACTCCACTGTATGGTACACCACCCAGAGGTGGAACCAGGGGCATCTAGGTGGCACTGTGGATAGAGTGCTGTGCCTGGAGTCAAGAAGAACTGAGGGGCAGTTAGGTGGCGCAGTGGATAGAGCACCAGCCCTGGATTCAGGAGGAACTGAGTTCAAATCGGGCCTCAGACACTAACACTTACTAGCTGTGTGACCCTGGGCAAGTCATTTAACCCCATTGTCTAGCCAAAAAAAAAAAAAAGAACTAAATTCAAATCCTTCATCAGACAATTACTAGTTTTGTGACCTGGGGTAGGTTACAACCTCTCTGAATCTGTTTCAACTGTTTATTTTATAGCTAATACAACAACATAATAATCATAATAATAATAATAATAGCACCTACCTCCCAGAATTGTTGTAAGAATAAAAAGAGATAATATTTACAAAGTACTTAGAACACTGCCTGGAACATAGGAGCATAATAAATTCTCGTTCCCCCTTTTCAGAACCTAATGAATTCTCTCTCCCTTCTAGGATAGCCTTTCTGATAGCAGTTCCAAACAGGGAGGTCCCAGCAGCAGGAAGCCCCTCCAAATAAACACAAAACTCACATGATTTATCAGGTGCTGAGTGGCCTGGAAACCATGTGGGCAGAGGGGATTATTGTCCAGTCCGGGGGAGTAGAGGTGGAAAAAAATATTACTGCCTGCCTTTGTTTCTAAGGGAAACTCCCCACGTGTCATCTGGCTCTCTCCTGGGAGCTGGCTGAACTAGAGCCTGCAGGCCAAGACCGAGGCTTGTTGTATATGGCAGGACGTTCCCGGTTGTGCATCCTTGCATACTAACGGCCATGCTGGGCAGCTCCCTCCTGGCCAAATTACACACATCCTGGGTCCCTTTCCAGCCATTTCCTGAAACAGTACTCGGCTATTCTTGTAAGGTGGGGTTTTTTTTTCCCCTTAAGCACAAATGGGAAGCTTATTGGTAATCTTGAGAAGAAAAAAACAAAGAAATAAAACACTGGGCCAGGTTCACTTGGAGCTCAGTCACACCAATGCACCCAGAGAAGCCTGAGATCTGACACTAGCACTGCATGCCTCCTCCTCCACACACCGCCTCTGCTCCAGGGGCTTTCCCAGGTCCTTGGGAGAACATTCTCCTTAGGTCAAAGTTTTACAAGTCAAACAAAAACAGGGCAGCCAGTTGGCTGCTTACTGGGCTCCCATGCACTCTTATATCTCATGAACATCCTACCAGGTGGCTGACTACATGGTTCATTATTGCCTGCTTTCTCTCTGCCCTGATTTTCTGGAAGCTCTGATTATGAATGTAACTTCCTGGAGAATGGGGCCAACTAGCTGCTGATAAACCTCAGTGGACCACCCCTTTGTGACTTTATCCCCTCTGCCCTTGTCGTTAAGATTTCTAGGGTCTTTGGGGGGCCTGTAAACCATAGGTTTGAATGGGTATGAGCTCACAAGGCCCAAAGTCTAGGCCCATGTTCCATGCTGCAGATACTTTTCAAGAATTCTCTTGTGAAGACTCTGATGACACTGGTGATTTCATTGTTCAAATTAATTATTTTGGGTATGAGCTCAGACTACGGCCATATCAGGGGGCAGGGAGTGGAGTGTGGGAAGGATTTTCAGGAAGGATTTTTTGGACGAGGAAATGAAAGAGAAAGGAGCAAGAGTTTTCAAGGGATACTAACAAAGGAGGAACCCTATCTGTTGAGTAAAACCTATTAATGACAACACAATTATCCTGTTCCTAAGAAAGTATGACTTCTGCTAATTCTAGCTACTTCTATTTAAAGAAGCTTTGTAATGGGTGTGGTAATCTTACTATTTATTGTGATCTACTACAGACTGGTCACTTTTCTGCAGGTATGTAAGTTTACAAAGAACTTTTACAACATTACTGTGACATTTGCACTAGAGGGTAGCATAAAATTCCCATTTTACAGATGTAATGGGGGCTGACCAGTGAGTGTGCAGTCTGCAGAGCATGCGCCATATTCTCTGCCATGAGGAAGCTTGTTGTCTAACTTTTTGTAAGGAGGGATCTGTTGAGGTAGGGCTAGAGTGAATCAACCTGGTAAGGAGTTGTAGAAGGAGGAGGAAATCAGCCAAACCAGTAACCAGTAGCCCATCTCCTCCATTGCTATTTACCTTCCCTCAGCTTAGGCTAGACCTCCAAGATCTCCTAAAATAGATTATGCCCTGGGTGGCTCAATCCACTCAGTTTGAGAACCAGTGCCCTGGGCCTTTGCTGTTCTGATTGGAGAGGCAAATGGCAAACATTCCTAAGGCGCAGACTTAACACTGTGCTTGATATCCTGACTCCCTCAGCCATGTCACTCCTTGCATTCACCCTGTATGGCTACCCTTCCCCTACTTTCAATCTCTTTCTCTGATCAAATCATTGCTACTACTATCAGGCAGCTAGGTGGCAAAATGGATAGATAGCTGAACTTGGTGTCATGAAGTCCTGAGTTCAAATCCATACTCAGCCACTTACAAGTTAGATGACCCTGGGCAAGTCACATAAGCCTTGGTGGTCAAACCTGCCAGGAAATAAATCTTCCAGGTAGGAAACGGTAATGATGACACTGGGAACTTCTTCTACCCTCCATCTCCAGGCTATCACAACTGGATTGTTGTTCTTGTTCAGTCCTTTCAGGTATGTTCTACTCTTCTAGACCCCATTTGGGGTTTTCTTGGCAAGAATATTAGAGTGGTTTGCCATTTTCTTCTCCAGCTCATTTTACAGATGAGGAAACTGAGGCAAACAGGGTTAAATGACTTGTCCAGGGTCACACAGCTAGTAAAGTATCTGAGGTCAAATTTGAATTCAGGAAGATACTGAACCACCTGCCTGCCCCCACTAGGCTCATTACCTTAAGTAAACCTCACTAGATAATTACCTTACCCTTAGGCAGATTTGAAACTTACCTAAATACCAGGAGACCTTAGAAAATCTGGTCTCACTTCTCCAAAGAATCCTCCTCTTTTTGCCCCACCTAGTATAAATCATTTGATCCCTCAGTTATGGAGCATTTATTAAGCACCTGTATGATAGGCCTACTATATGCCAGACATTTGACCATATACTAGGCCCTAGAGGTACAAGCATAATGGATGAAACAATCACTGCTCTTAAGGAGCTTCCATTCCAGTGGGGGAAACAAATATATACATAAAGATATGTAGCAAAAATGTCAAGTTGATAAATAAATACAAATACATACAAACTAGTTCAATACACTGTAGCATGGGTGGGAGGGCATTAGCAGTTGGGGTAATAGGGAAGCATTTCATTCAAAAGAATGTGCTTGACCCACATCTTAAGGGAGGCAGAGGTCAGGAGGGAATGCATTCCAGGCCTGGGAGGGTCCTGGGTGAGGAACAAAGAGAAAGGCCAGTTTGGGAGGGGCAGCTAGGTGGTACAGTGGGCCTGGATTCAGGAAGACCTGAGTTCAAGTCTAGCCTTAGATACTCACTGGCTTTATGACCCTGGGCAAGTCACTTAATGCTCTTTGCCTCAGTTTCCTCATCTGTAAAATGAGTTAGAGAAGGAAATGGCAAACCACTTCAGGATCTGTGCTAAGAAAACCCTAAATGGGGTGGTGAAGAGTTAGACATAACTAAACAACAACAAAGAGTGTGGGAAGAGGAGTAAGGTACATACTGGAAAGGCCAGGCTGGGAAGGGCCTTAAAAGGTAAGCAGGAGTGAGTATTTAATCAGAGAAGCAATGGGAAGCTGCTGGAGTTGGTTAGATAGATGAGTCAGATGGGGTGGTCTGTGCTTCAGTAAAATCCCTTTGGTAGCCATGGATAGGATAGTCTTGAGGCAGGACAACCAGTGAGGAGGCTGTTGTGCTAATCCAAGCAGAAGGGGATGAGGTCCTGACCTAAAGAGGTATCTAAGTGAGTAGAGAGGAGGTCCCACATCCCGCAAAAGACACTGGACAAGTTGGCAGGTCCCGGCCCTCGCTCTGACACTAACAAGCTGTGTGAATTCAGACTTCGATCAGCCTCCATTTCTTCTTCTCTAAAATGGAAAAAAAAAATGGCCTAGAATTCAGAGGTGGAGAACCTGTGGCTTCCCGGCCACATGTGGCCCTCTAGGTCCTTGGGTGTGGCCTTTTGACTGAGTCCAAGTTTTACAAAACAAATCCTTTTGCTAAGGGGATTTGTTCTCTGAAGTTTGGATTCAAAGGGCCGCACTTGAGGACCTAGAGGGCCACAGGTGGCCTTGAGGCTGCAGGTTCCCCACCTCTGACCTAGCTCCATCTCTAAAAGTGAGGGAAATGGTGCTAGATTTGGAATAAGACAACCGAGGTGTTAATCCTGGACCTGATGCTTACTCTGTGACTTTGTTATGACTTCAGTCTCCCCGTCCGTAAAATGAAAGAACTGAACCACACGATCTCTAAGGTGGTATCAGTACGGTGATGTGGCAAGGGCGTTAGATTTCTTGTCAGGAGACCTGGGTTCAAATCCTGGTTCTGCTGCTTACTGACTCTGTGACCTTGGACCAGTTATTTCACAGACACTGTGGCAAGGTGGAAATAGAACTAGATTTTGGAGTTATTAAATCTGGGCTGAAATACCAGCTCTTATCCTTACTACTTCTCCCACTCCCTTGCCTCTTCCTTTGCAAAATTAGCAACTGGGACTAGATAGCATCTAAGGTCTCTCCCAGTTCTAATATTCTTTATTCTAATTCTAATAGTTTGTGACTTTACTCCTTTGGGGAAACCCATTGGAAACTTGTGTTGAAACACCCTGGTTCTCTGGAAGGGGGCTAACTGCCACCTCTTAATGCCTTAGCTTGAGTTAGTCAATCAGATTGGCCGTGCGGATTGTCTGACCTTGACCGAGCAGGGCACAGATTGGTCAGTCTTAGCGGGAGGAGGGGAAGAAGGAAAGTCTGTAGACCGAGGTATCATGCAAAAAATGTGAGCCCCAAATGAGGGTGGGGGGAGGGAGGTGAGGGATGGGGGACAACACACTTGAGGGACCCTGGACAGGTAGGGGCAGCAGGAAGATACTGAGTCAGGGTTGGAGGAGGGCCGGGAGAGTCGGCTTCACCACTTTACAGTTTTTCCCTGGGCCAGGCCTCTCTGAGTCAGCTGAATCTCATTTGAAAGAGGGGCCAGAATTATGCCCTGCTCCTCTAACAGTTCCAAGGCCAGAGCCCGGGGCACTTCTCTTCAGGTGGATGCTTTTTCCAAGGACGACTCGTCACTGAATTCATCGTGTGCTCGGGGCTGCACACAACCCCAGGCTATCTTCATAATGCCAACTGTGTATTTATTCTACTCAGTGACTTATGCAGATTCCTGGCGAATTCACTCGGGTGATGCTCCTCTCAGGAATATGGCAGGCCCCAGAGGCCCGCCCCTCCGCCCTCCCCACTGCTACTTTTCGGCTGGAAACAAGTAATTCAGAGTAGGTGGCCCAGCAAAGGTCCAAAGTCTAAAGCTGGGAGGGATCTTAGAGGCCAGCTAGCCCAAGCCCCTCATTTTACAGAGGAAAAACTGAGGCCCAGAGACTGTAAGTAATTTGCCCCAGATCACACAGGTAGTTACTGGTTTGGGATTTGAACTCGGGCTCAGCGCCTTGCTCTGCTTTCCAACCCAGGCTCAGTGGCATCGTCCCAGGGAGCTTGCTGTTGTTCAGTTCTTTCACTTGTGTACAACTCTTTGTGACTCCATTTGGGGTTTCCTTGGCAAAGACACTGGAATGGTTTGCCATTTCCTTCTCCAGCTCATTTTACAGATGCGGACACTGAGGCAAACAGGGTTAGGTGACTTGCCCAAGGTCATATAGCTAGTAAGTGTCTGAGGCTAGATTTGAACTCAGGTCTCCTGACTCTAAGCCTGGATCTCTATCTACTGTGCCACCTAGCTGTCCCAGCATGCAGAACAGGCCAATACAGGAAGGAAGAATAACATACACAAAGGGAGATGAACGGTTTACCTGCACCTCTCCCCTTGGTAGTCGGTTACTCTCCTAGAAGCCTGATACAGAATAGAATAGTTGAAATAGCCTAGGACTGAGAATCAAGAGACCAGCATTTATTTCCAACTTTGCCTTTTACTGGAACCTTTCTGTATGTTGGTTTCCGCTTCTTTAAGATAAACACCAACAACAAAGGCTAACATTTATATAACACTTAGTATATGACAGTGTAAAGTCCTTTACGATTGTCTTATTTGATCCTCATAACAACCCTGCTAGGTAGGAGATATTATTATCCCCATTTTAAAGTGAGGGAAACAGGTGAGGTAACTTGTCCAGAGTCATGCAGCTAGTGAGTGTCTGACTGAGTCCAGATCTAATGACTATACCTACTCTTCCCACCCACCCCCTCCCCCAGGTCAGCTAGGTGGCGCGGTGGAGTCAGGAAGACCTCAGTTCAAATGCAGCCTTAGACACATATTAGTTGTATGACCCTGGGCAAGTCACTTAACCCTGTTTACCCCAGTTTCCTCGTATGTAAAATGGGTTTGAGAAGGAAATGGCAAACCATTCCAGTATCTTTGCCAAGAAAATCCCAAATGGGGTCACAGAGAATCTTAGTGCACTGAAATGCCTCCATATTACATGACCCCCAACAAGGCTGTAGTGATAATTAAATGAACCTCTTTAACCACTGTGAAAGTAGTCAGCAAAGCTGACAAATGACATTTGTCTAGTGCTTTAAGGTCTGTGAGACATTTTGCTTACAACATCTCTTTTATTCCTTACAACCAGCCAGCGTTGTAAATGCTACAGGTCTCCATTGTAGAGAAGAAGAAACTGGGTCTCTAAGAGGCTTAAGTGACTTTTCCAAGGTCACACTCTCATTAGGTGTCAAAGGCAGGATTCTGAGATCTCTCTGGACTGCACTTCAATGCTCTATCCACTCCACCATGCTGCTCCTCTTGAAAAGAAGAGGGGAGGGAACAAAAAAGAAACCAAACAGATGTTAGGTATTATGGGCTCTGCTTGGGTCCTACCCCCTGTAGCTGCAGAGAAGGACAAGAAATAGCCAAGGCCAGGACTAGTTTTCTTTTTTGTTTAGTGCTTGTCACAAATGAAGCTTTCTTAGAGAAAAAAACACAGCACAAGACAAAGAATAAGTGTACTCAGAGTAGATGAAACGAGAGAGTAGGCAGAATTAGTCTGCTTTTATCGTGGCTTCTGGTTTCTCTGCCAAGGACTCTGCTTTGCTTCTATTTTCTCTGCTTTGGACCAGGAAGGACAAGAGAAGAATGGCTAAGAAGGGATTGAAAGCCAAGATAAGTAGGGAGGTCGTCAGAGATACTCAGTGCCCTCAGTGAATTCAAGTCACCAGGGCCCAGTGCATGACATGCTAGGATATCAAAAGGAGCCGAGACATGCCATGGCTGAGTCCTTGGTCACTATTCTTTTTTTTAATGTTATTGCTATCTTTTGTTTTATATCACCTACATTTCTTCTTATCTCTCTCCCCACCACCCCAGGTGTCTCTAATAACAAAGAATGAAAAAGAGGGAAAAACTATATAGCTAAATTAAACAACAAGTTGTTCAAATCCAATTTCGTAGGCAATGTTCTATACCCATAGTCTCCCACCTTTTCAAAAAAGAAAGGGAAAATCAATTCTCATATCTCTTCTTTGGGGTCAGGCTTGGTCATTATAATTTCACATTTCCCAGCAGGCTGCATTCTTTTGGAGTTTTCCATCATGTCCCCCAGGAAACTCATTATCTTTTTTTAATTTAATTTTTTGAGGTTTCTCTTTTTTTTTTTTCAATTCAATATTTCATTTTGCCCCAATTACATGTAAAAACAATTTTAACATTCTTTTTTATAAAATTTTGAGTCCCAAATTCTCTCCCTACCTCCCTTTCCTCCCCCTCTCAATGAGAAGGCAAGCAATTTGACATAGGTTATGCATGCATAGTCATGCAAAACACATTTCCATGTAAGTCTTGCTGTGAAAGAAAACAGACAAGAAAAAAAACAAGAAAAAATAAAAAGTAAAGAAAAAGTATGGTGCAATCTGCATTCAGACTCCACCAATTCTTTCTCTAGAGACGGCCAGCACCTTTCATCTTAAGTCCTTCAGAACTGTCTTGGATCATTGAATTGCTGAAAATAGCTGTTATTCACAGTAGGTCACTATACAACATTGCTGTTACTGTGTACAATGTTTTCTTGGTTCTGTTTATTTCACTCAGCATCAGTTCATTCAAGTCTTTCCAGGTTTTTCTGAAGTCTGCCTGCTCATCATTTCTTATAGCACAATAGTATTCCATTTCATTCATATATCACAACTCATTCAGCTGTTTCCCAGTTGATAGGCATCCCCTCAATTTCCAATTCTTTGCCACCACTGAAAAAGCTGGGAAACTCATTGAGAGATTGGATCAGCCTTGGAATTCAGACCTCATCAGTCTCTTCTGCCACCAGCTTGGAGGGCAGAATGGAAGAACTCCCTCAAAGCCTCCATTTAAGGAGAATGCCCTGGCAGGTATCTCTTCAGTCCCTACATGGCTCCAGGCTGCACTCCTTTGGATTTCTTCATCATGCTCTCATGAGTGCTCCATCCCACTCTATCCAGTTCCATTTTGGGTGTTGTCTTCCTCTATTTGATTATAAGCTATTTGAAGGCAGAGACGGTCTTTTATGTATGCGTATCTCCCGTGCTTAGACTGGTATATGACTTGTAATAGGCATGTAATAAATGTTTATTGACTGACACATCATTCGCTTTCAATTTTTTTTGTTGTTCTTTCCGCTTCTGTTTACTTTGCATCATTTCATGTTTTCCCATAATTCTCTATATTAAATATTTCTTACTGTATGATAATATTTTGTCATATTCATGTACTACAATTTGTTTAGCTATTTCCCCAATTGGTGGGCATCTATAGAGGCAGTTAAATGACTCAGTGGATAGAATGCTGGGCCTGGAGTCAGGAAGACTGGAATTCCAATGTGGCCTCAGACACTTATTTGGCTGTGGGACCCTCGTCAAGTCACTTGACCTTTGGTTGCCTTAATCCACTGGAGAAGGAAATGACAAACCACTCCAGTATCTTTGTGAAGAAAACGCCATGGACAGTATGGTTCACGGTCATGAAGAGTTGGACATAACTGAACGATGATTACACAAAATTATAAAAAGTACAATATTTTTGTGTGTATGGTACTTTAAAAAATCATTGTGATGTCAGTAATCTTAGAAAGATCAAGAAGGATGGGAGAGAACTAGAGAATGACAAATTCCCAATTTTCAAAACTGAGAAAAAAATGGAATCTTCAAAGCTATAGTCCAATGAGTTTGACTTTGATTTCTGACAAGATTCTGGGACACATCATTAAAAGGGTAATCTGTGAATATCTAAAAGAGAAGCAAATCTGACTGACCTCTACTTCTCCTTTGCCAGATCTTCAGGCCGCGTTGGCTAACTGTGGGTGTCGCTTAGGCCTCTCTCCTGGGCTCTCTTCTCTTCTCTTGTCTCCTCTATATTGTATCTCATTTCATGATCTCATAAGCCCCATGGATTAAATTATCCTATTTATATGATTCCCGGATCTATATATCCAGCTTCATCTTCTCTTGAGCACCAGTCTCACAACACCTTTTGAAAGTTTCAAACTGGATGTCTCATAGATATGTCAAACTCAACATTTCCAAAAAAAAAAGAACTCGTAATCTCTCTTCCCGCCCCCAATCCCAATCCTTTGCTGGACTTCGCTATTACTGTCAGGAGCGCAGCCATCTTCCCAATCCCTAGGCTTGCAAACCTGGTGTTAGACTGGATTCCTTTCTCGCCCTTACTTACCCCATACATCCAATCTGTTGCCGTCTTATCCCAAGTCTCTGGTACCTTTTCCCTGACACTGTCACCAACCTTGTGATGGCTCTCCATCACCTCTGTTTGAACCATCACAATAGCGTCTTCTCATTGACCTCAGGTATCTTCCACTTCCAATCCACCCTCCACTTAAATTCCAAAGTCATCTTTTTAAAGCACAGGTCTGACCATATCACCCTTCTGCTCAATAAACTCCAATGGCTTCCTGTTAACTCATCCTCTTCCTGGCATTTAAAGCCCTTTGTAACTTGTCCCCTTCCTACCTTTCGAATTCTTTTAAAACTTTCTCCTCTCCACATAGTCTATAATCCAGCGACACTGGTTTTTTAATTTTCCTAACACATACTAACTACTCTAGTGCCTGATTCTATGCCTTTTCACTGGTGTTCTCTCATACCTGGAATGTTCTTCCTCTTAACTTTCAGGTTCTGGCTTCCTTCAAGACTGTTAAAATCTCAGGTCATTCCTAGTCTACCTCTCTAGTTGCACTCCCTCTACTAGTGCCTTCATCTGAAATTACCTTATATTCCCATTGTGTATATCTTGTATGGACACAGTAGTTTGCATATTTCCCCATTAGAATGTTGGCTCTTGAGGCTAGGGTCATCACCAGCTTTTAGCATAGGGCCTGGCACATAGTAAGCGCTTAATAAATGCTTGTTGACAGACTGACAGCAAGGTAGCAAAGTAGATATAGCTCCCAGCCTAGAGCCAGGAAAATGCAAGTTCAAATCCAGACTCAGACACTCTCCTAGCTGTGTGACCCTGGGAAAGTCACATAATATCTCTTTGCCTCAGTTTCTTCATCTGTAAAATAAGGACAACAATGGCACCTACCTCCCAGGGTTGTTGTGACAATCAAATGAGATAATAATTGTCATATAAATGTTAGCTTAACTAACTAGCCAATGTGGCTTCATCAGCAACAATTCATACCAGAGTGAATTTATTTCCTTTGTTAAGAGGGCTACTAGATCAGCATTCCAGAAAGATGCTTTAAATATTGTTTATTTAGATTTCATCCAAGGGTTTCACAAAATCTCTCATTTTATTTTTGTGGAAAAGTTGGGAAAATGTGGGCCAGATGATAGTCCCATTAGGTGAATTCAGAGCTAGTTGGACAGTTAGACCTAAAAATAGTTATTAAAGCTGGGAGTTCAGTTTGAAATAAGGTTTCTAGGGGAATGCTTAAGGATCTGTGGTGGCTCCGGGCTGTTTAATATTTTTAATTAATGATCTGGATCAAGGCTGCTGGGGCATACATTGTGTGCTAGGCCCAATTCTGGATGGTCTAGTGCTTCAGGGTCAGAATTAGAATGAAATGAGACATTTGTAAAGGTTAACAAAAAAAGGTTTACTTAGTCATAGCATGAAAAGGAATACAGAATAATGATGCAGCATTGCTCCAGGTGAATGTTGTTTCCCTTTCTCTGGGTGGATCCTGCTGGTGTTCTGGTCAGGCCTGAGTGAAAGCAATGCCTCCCTCCTCACAGGCTGGCTTTTGTACCTTAGCCAACATGAAGCTAAGTCTGTGGTCTGTGCCTTAGTCTGCTGAGTTAATTAAGCCTTAGGGATGGTTTCAATACTTTTTAAGGAAAAAAGGCTAACCTATACGGCAGATATAGCTCCTACTACTTCAAATTCCTTGCTAGTATGATGTGCCAGAGCAGTGGTGGCAAATTCAAATAGAAACAGCAGCCATTTCACCTACAAGTTTCCCTGGGGGCCACATATTGACTTAGAAAACCACATATCAATATTATCTATGCTTTACTGTATTTTTATTTATTTTGTTAAATATTTCCCAATTACATTTTAATCTGGTTCAGGCTGAACTGGGCCTCATATGCATTTGCCTCTTCTATGCTTAAGGACCTTCTACCTCTTCACTGGGGGGCAACTAGGTGGGACAGTGGATAGAGTGCTGGGCCTGGAGTCAGGAAGACCTGAGTTCAAATCTAGCCTCAGACACTTACTAGCCGTGGACCATGGGCAAGTCACTTAACTTCAGTTGCCTCAGTTTCCTCATCTGTAAAATGAGCTGGAGAAGGAAATGGCAGACCACTCCAGTATCTTTACCAAGGAAATCCTAGAGGGGTCATGCAGAGTTGGACATGACTGAAAAAAAAAACTGACTAAAACCTCTTCAATGACTTTAGGTACATTCCTGGACAACTCTGATCTTGGAGTTGTAGATTGCTGTCCTCCTTCTTATTAACCATCTTTATTCTTTCGCTGCCTGATCATGGTCCACTTTCTGGGCCTGCGAGCTTATGTTCCCTGGTATGACTGTCCCAGTAGAAATTGCTGTAGTGATTTATCCCATATCCTAATGGCAAACATGAAAAGAGTGAGATTAATCACCTTTATCTGGATTGTACAGGGAACAAGAGGTAAAGTCAGGGTTAAAATATGGGGTGATAGAATGTTGGACCTGGAAGGGGCCTTAAAAATCATCTCCAGAGGTTTTTAAGATTTTTTAAAAATTTCATGGACCCCTTTGAAGTTCTGGTTAAACCTATGCACCCCTTCTCAGAATCATGTATTTAATTCTTAAAATGAAATACATAGAACTACAAAGGAAATAATTATGTTGAAATACATTTTATCAAAATATGTTTTTTAAAAGTTTTACAGAGCCCAAGTTAAGAACTCTTGATTATTCTAACCCAATCCTCTCATTTTACAAAGGAGAAACCTGAAGTCCACAAAGGGGGAGTCGCACATTGTCCACAGTCTCCCAGCTAGGCACTGACAGAATCACTGATTTCAGTCTCACTCGCTCAGTCACTGTCACAGTCCTTAGCCTGAGTCCTACCAGCTCTCCTCATCCAAATTTAACTCAGAGAGGAAGAAAAAAGGTCATGGGAAGAAGCTTTGCTTCCTGTAGGTTTCAAATCCCAAATGGAGGTTGGAAACTGGTAGCAGATCCTCCTTGGAAACTTTTGGGACATAATTATAGTTTTAAATTATTTCAGTGCCAAAAGAAATGTGACCTTGCTTCCCTGCCTCCTATCTCTTTGCCCTTTCCTTCCCTCCTACCCCCACCCCCAGTTTTCTTTCCTACAGTCAGGTTTCCCTCGTATTCTTTCAGTTTCCTAAAGTTTCAATTGCATTTCCTGTTAGGGACCAGCAAATAGCATCATCCTGGAAAGGCTGTCTTTCTGTCCTTTTCCTCTTCTGGTGTGTTTTCCTTTTAATTCTTTTTGATTTCCCCACCCAAATTCCTACCCTCCCATCTATCACTTCTCTGGTCAGCTTGTGCCATAAGATGAAATACTATCCCCCAAAACCAAGGATTAGAAAACTTTCCTTGGGCTCTTTCCTCTGTTATAATGAAATGATCAGTTGCTCAGTGACAAGAGTTGAGGGCACCCTTTCACAGTGCTGGGGTTGCTTCAGTCGTCACTGTGATTATATCCTTAACCCTATTCCTTGTTTCCTCCTCTTGACCATTCTCTCAGTTCTTGCCTCATTTTCTCATTTATTTCTACCTTCCACATGCCTGGAATGCACCTCCTCCTCCCTCCAACATTGAATTCTCCTCTAAGATGCAGCTTAAGCACCATCTTCTTCTTTTTTTATAGGCAGGCTGTTTATTAAGGAGACAAACACATATACAAGTTAATCTAAAGAAATGTCTGCAAATCAAGCTTCACGTGATCTAAAAGGACCATGGATAATTTCAAAAATGGACTCCTGTACAGTCAATTCAATAAAAAGTTATCTTAAGTATGCACAGTTTAGGATCATACTATAGATACACATATCCAGGGGTCACATACATATCCAATTAAGACTTTTTGAACACATTTGTTATAAAAGTGATAAAAATCAGTATGGAAACTGGCTGAGATATTAACATTAAAAATTATCTCTGTCAAGCACCATTTTCTGCATGAAATGTTTCCCAAGCCTCCAAAATGTGAGAGCTCTACCTCCCAAACTACTTTGTATTTGACTACTTTACATTTGTTTGTATTTCTTTCACTTTATATTTATTCTGTATATACTCATATATGTACTTACCTCCCTCATTAGAATGTGAACTTGTTGTGGGTCAGAATTGTTTCATTTTTTATACCTGTATCCCCATGCTTACCTCATTGCTAACCTATAGGATACATCTAATAATCAATCAATCAATCACTTAATAAATATTTATTAAGCACCTAATATGTGCCAGGAACACTGTGTTAAATGCTAGGGATACAAAAAAAGGCATAAGACAGTCCCTGCCCTCAAGGAGCTTACAATTTAGTGAAGGAGACAACATGCAAACAAAAGTATACAAAGCAAGCTATATACAAGATAAATATGAAATAATTAAAAGAGAAATTAAGAGGCGTTAGGGAAGGATACCTGCAGAAATTGGGATTTTAAATGAGACTTAAAGGAAACCAGGGAGGTCAGTGGTCAAAGAAGAGGGGACAGAACATTCCAGACATGGGGTCACCAGGGAAAATCCTGGATCTAAGAGATGGAGTCTCGTTGGAGACCAGTGTCACTCAATTGAGTACTTGTTGGGGAATAACGTATAAAAAGACTGGAAAGGCAGGAGGAGGCTAGGTTACGAAGGGCTTTGAATGCCAAACAGAACATTTTGTGTTTACTCCTGAAGGCAATAGGAAGCCACTGGGGTTTATTGAGTTGAGTGACATGTTTGGACCTGGGCTTTAGGAAAATCACTATAGTGGCTGAATGGAGAATGGATTGGAGTGGGGAGTGCCTTGAGGCAGGCAGACCCTGTTTCAGCAGGCTATTGTACTGATCAGGGGATGAATTGATGAACATGCTGCAGCTTCTTAGAGCCAAGGGTGAGAGTTGGGTGACAAGTGAACACCAAAGGTGGATGAGCAGTTCTGAGAAGGGCACAGCAAGCCCTCACACTCTAAGGGCTAGTCTTCCAAGATCAATCCATACACACCCAAATCCATAATAATGTGAAGGAGATGGGGTCAACTATCAATATGGGGGGGGGGAAGACCAAGATGCAGAATACACTTTGGCTCTACTGTGATCACAGCAGGGGAAGGTTTTGCATTCAGCTCACCTAGATTCTCATTTTGCCTCTGATGCTACTGGTATCGTCTAGGATGAGTCATTTTAATTTTCTGGGCCTCAGTTTCCTCAAAATGAGTGGGTTAGACTGCACAATCTTTAAGGCCCTTTCCAGCTTCCAATCTATAATCCTAAGGATCTCATGGTCCTCCAAACATATAAATGTGAGCTCATCATGCTTAGCAGCAGCATCACCCACCTTTAACATGGGCCTGTTCTCGTCACCAGAATGAGTATTGTGGCAGGAATGCGGAATGGCTTTCAAGATGAATGAACCATGTTACTACAAAATGACTCTAGGCAAAAAGCCTTCTCTTATAAAGAAAAAAAATACCACGGTGGATTACTTCTACAGCAACTTCCAAAGCACTGATCTAACAAAAACTGACAATGAATGAGCGCTCTCATTTTCATTTCATGTTTCTTTCATGTGCTCTCAGTGTCTGTGTTTGGATACCAGCAAAGAGAGGATTTATATTCTGTGTTGGGATTCATGATTCGGATTTGCAAAGACCAGAGTTTAGATCTTGCCCTTAAACTCTTACAAGCTGTGTGACCCTGGACAAGTTACTAAGTCTCTCTGTGCCTTGATTTCCACATCTGTAATAGGAGGGGGCTAGAATTTTATAGTCTCTAAGGTCCTTTTATGATCTAAATCTATGATTTGTCTGGGGAAGCCCACTGATCAATTTGGTTAAAAAAAAATCTTCCCTTCCCCAACCATCCAGAGGAATGGGAGTGGTGAGTTTCTTCTGTCTAAAAGTAGAACAAATTGAGAATGAAATTAGTCTCCCAAACAATACTAAAGTTGACTCTGAATGATGTCACTGACTTTGGAACCAGGATGCTTCCTTGAATGTACCCTGACCCTCTTGGGGGACTGGCTTGCTCCTTTCACCAAGTTTCCATTGGCTTTTCCCACTGATAGCGTCTTTAAAAGAATGAACAATATTGTTATCAGCACTGTAGATTAAGGCGGCAATTGTTTCTGCTTTTAGGTTGGAGGAAAATCTCTCCCATTCCACTGGAAAAACAGACCATTTTTAAAATGAGTTAATGGGCTTCATTCAGGGGAATTCCAAATTGTTGCTATGAGAGAACACATGCTAAAGAGTTTATGAAGTGTAAAAGGCTCAAGGCACTCAATGGCCATTTTTGGAATGATGATACAATAGGTATTTATACTGAGAAGCAGCCTGGCTCTAATGAAAAGAAGGCCTATCAGGGAGGCCTGGGTTCAAGTTCCTACCTCTGGCACATAATAATTATGTGACTATGGGCAGGTTCCTCAATTACTCAGTGACTCAGACAACTCTTGAAGATAATACATTGTGTATGTCCAGCAGCAATGAAGGGAATCTCAATTTTTAAACTAGAACTGATGAAACCACAGGTTTAGGTTACGCATACCAAGTTCATACCATTAACAAGGGACAGAGCTGAGATTTGAACCCATGTCCTTTGATTCCACATCTAATGGTCTTTTCTATTGTAACACACACATATACACATATACATATATACACATACTCACATATGTATATGGAAAGAGAGGTAGAAGCACACATACATATATGTCAGGTTTCTTGGTGGAATGGTAATATATGTGTGTGGAAAACTCTCAAGTTATCATCTTAGAGAATTAATTGAGGTACTGTGGGGTTCAGTGACTTACCCAGAGTCAAACAGCTAGGATGTGTAAAAGGTGGAACTTGAACCCTCTTCATGGAGATAAGTTCTCTATCCAATATGAAGATAGATAGGTGGATAGATAGATAGATAGATAGATAGATAGATAGATAGATAGATAGATAGATAGACAGACAGACGTATGAGAGACAGGTTGCTAGATGACATCTGGTTAGAAAGGTAGATAGATGACATGGATATATAGATGGTAGAGAGATAGATTATTTTCATGCACACACATCTACACACATGCCTTTCCAAAGGCATCTAGCCAAGTTGTAAGAGGGTGGTTTGGAGAGAATTGGGAGAGACAACCCCATTGTATCCCAACAGGTATTTTATGGTCAGAAAGGGATGAAGAAGTATTGTTCTGAGGAAGAGATGCCAAGGCTGTGCTACTTTCCATGGGAATTAAAGGACAATATCAGGTCATCTATGAATTAAAAGGGATTACAAATTGTAAAAGAAACCAAACTTTCTCATTTCACTTTCCACTTCCTCCTTGGATAGCTTAGCAGTTATTTTTAGTCTATTCTTTTGAGATCTTTCTCACTAAGTGGAAGAGGGCTAGAGAGGTGGTAGGTTCATGGCAAAAGTACATGTCATTCTAAAGCTCATAAAGAGACCTTTCCCCGCTGCCACCACTTTGTGTAACAGGGAATGAATGCAAGGATCACCAGCCATGTTCCAGAACAAAGCAGGGTTGGGCTGGAGGGAGGAAGGGTAGTGACTAGCAAAGTGTTCTTGGTGTTAGCTACAGGCAAGACTGAAGTATTATTTGTCTTCCTTTTGGCTTCCTCTCATGTCCTTTTTTGTGCCCCTCTCCCACCCGTCTCTGTACTACCCATCTCTCTCTTAATTCACATGCACCCAGGGTTCTCATGATGCCCTGACTGCCAAAGGTCTTCACTATAGTGTCATGTCCAGACTCATCCATCTACTAAATGCCCACACTTCAAAATTATTCTTCCACTCCCTCTAGTTTTTCTATTTTTGAAAAAAACTAGTACTGTTTGAAGGAAAGTTGCCTGATTTTATTAACTCACTTCAATGAGTATGAATGATTAATAGGTCTCATTATCCCAGAGGTATTTGAGTTTTTAAAAAGTGAAGAAGTAAAAGCAATGAGTATAGACTGCTCTTTCCAGAAGCTTGGTGGTGAGAGGAGTAATGACAATCATAGCAATAACAATCATAGTAATGACAACACTGATATTATAGATACAGAAGATACCAAATATTCCCTCTATGTTGTGGTTGTTCATCCTTCATTTTTAAAGAGGACCAATGAATGACATCAGGAGTGATGTCTTGACTTGCACATTGATTGGATTTAAGTGAGTCAAAGTTGCATAGTCATCAGCCTCAGTCTCTTTTCCACAGTCATCAAAGTCCAGTGGCAAGACACAAGTCAAAATGACTGGCAACGGCCCAGGGTGCAGTGGATGACCTTGGTGTCTTCGATGTCTGACCAAGCTCTAAGTACCCTCTACATTACCATCTGAGTATAACTATTTGAAGCTTCTAGACACTAGCAATGGTATTTATATTCATATTCTAGTCTTGTTTTTCATACTTACCTTCCTGGTAATGAGTCCCCAATAGCATTTGGGTAAGGATAGGTACAGATCCCTAGTGGGTTGCATTTGCCCTGATTTATGGGAACATGGGCAAAGTGATTATGACTGGCGCTAAGTGGAAGTGGATGTGGGCTTCCCAGCCCTGTAAGTGGTTCTAGGTCCAAGTATCTTCCCATCTGGGAACATCAGCAATGAAAAGAGAGCCCTAACTGAACTTACATCTGAATGACATATTTTGAGTGACCTTTAATCAGTCGTGTGCTGGTAATGGTCGATAATCAGCCCTTGGTGGGAGAAGGGGGAGAAAGTACTTAACACACTTTTAAGTTATTAACATTTTCTTCATTATTTTCTTAAGGATAAACAATCAGCAAAATAAAAAAATCAAGCTCTGATTTAAAATATTTGTTGATTTCTGGGATGTAAATGTAAATAGACATCTTGGAGTGAGAGCAGAGCTTGTGAGTGGGTCAAAAATACTTTTTCTTTACCTTTAATGTTGCTTTTTTCCCTGTCATCTGGACCATTGGTTCAATACTGAGGATAACTGTCATCTGGTATAAGCTCCCTGAGGTCAGGGACCACTTTTGTCTTTGACTTTTTTAACTCCAGTACCAGCATTGGGTCTTGTACTTCATAGGTAATTAACATGTTTGTCATATCATATTGTCAAAATGGGGTGATGTTTTATCCTCTTAGCTTAATTCAAGGAGGAAAAGTGGAGGGCCAGGAGGAAGACTAGGAGAAGGTAGAAATAGGATATGTCCTTAAATGCAAGGAAGAGAGAATCAAAGGGAAGTTTTATGCCAAAAGACTTTTGAAAGTCATTTGCAAGGCTAACAAAGCTCTGACCCAGGAGGTAGACCATTTGAAACATCCACTCCTCCAGGAAATCTTTCTTTAATGCCTTCAATTTCTCCTCTTGTTCTTTACATGGCCCTTTGCTCGCTTCTCCATGATACACTTATCATGTTATTTGTCATAGATTGTAAACTCAGAAAGGCAGGGGTCATGGGTGGCATGGGACTGAGACCCAGAGGGGACTTCAGAGATCATCTGGTTCAACCTTGACATTTTATGGGTGAAAAAAACAGGGCTCAGACAGGTATGAGGTGATTGCCAATCCCTCTGTCATCTAAACCTTTTTTTTTTAATCTCAGTGCTGATCACAGCAACCTCCAAAACAAGGTCTTAACAAATTTGTGTTGAATTTAATTGAGCTACAATGAAGACCTTAATGCAAGGAAGAAATTCAACTTTTGGGAATTATGGGAACTTGGTGGAATGGGGCTCATGATTCACAAATGGAATATGGCTAGGGGAAAATATACTTTGTTCAAAACAGAGAGAATGGATAAAAGGATTGGTGGATTGCCAATGTATAGAATCAATAAACAAGGATCTACTACGTGCCAGACAGTACTAGGCATACTAGGGATATAAGTATAAAAATAAAACAACACCAAATTGCAAGGAACTTACATTCTAATGGGAGAGACAATAAGGACCTATATTAGTATATGTAGAACAAATATAAAGAGAATAAACATAAATAAATATGAAGTAGTTAAATGCAAGGAAGTTTGGAAAGGAGTGCACTAACAGCTGAGGGGATCAGAAAATACTTTGTGTAGAAGATACTTAAGCTGAATCCTGAAGAAGAGGGGAATTCTTTGAAATAAAGGTAAAGATGAAGTAAATTCCAGGCACGGAAGACAGAGGATTCAAGGCCCAGAGAAAGGAGATGTAACTGAGGAACTGAGATGTCAGTTTGCCTTTGATCATAGAGCAAAGAAAGGGTAGTGATGTCCAACAAGGCTTCTAGAAAAATAGATTGGGGCCAGGTTATGAAGGACTTTAAAAGCGAAACAGAAAACTTTACTTTTTATCTATTCTAGAGGCAGTAAGGAGTCTTTGGAGTGAGTAAGGGAATGACGTGGTCAGATCTGTGTTTAAGAAAATTTACTTTGGCAGCAGTATGTAGGATGAACTGGAGTGGGGAGAGACTCAAGATAAGGAGGCCAGTCAGAAGGCTGCCACCATAATCTAGGTGAGAGCTGATGAGGGCCTGAATGAAGGTGGTAGTTGTATGAGTAAAGAGAAGGTGTCAGATGTGAGAGATGTTATGGAAGAAGAATGAATAAAATTTAGCAATTTATGCTCTGTGGGATAAGGAGTTGAAGACATTAGAGTTGAATTTCAGAGACTGGAAAACTTGTTGTGCCTTCAGGAAAAAATTTGTTGGAAAATGAGTAGGTTTGGAGGGAAAGAGTGTGGGTTTAGTATATATTGAATTTGAGATGTCTCCAGGACATCTAGTCTGAAATGTCCAATGGTCAATTGGTGATATGGGACTCCAGTTCAATGAAGATACTGGAGTCAGATATTTAGATAATGAGTTATCTGCATAGAGATGATAACCAAACCAGCAGGAAATAATGAGGTTAAAGAGTGAGTGTAAAAAGAGAAGAGAAGGTTTAAGATAAAACCTTGAGGAACATCTACTGATAGGGGGCATGATGTGGACAATGAGCCAGCAAAAGAGACTGAGAAGAACAGTCAGAAAGATAAAAGGAGATATACCCATATAAGAAAACCCATAATCAAAAGATAAAAGCATGTCAGAGAGTATTTAGGTGAGGATGAATGGAATGATATTGTTGTACTATAAACCACAGGTGGCAAACTTAAATACAAATGGAAACAATTAATCTATGCATAAGGAGTCCCTGTGGATAGCATATTGACTTAGTTTTAAAATGTAATATTATCTATGTTTTATTATATTTTATGTATTTTAAAAACTATTTCCCATTTACATTAATGTGGTTTGGGCTACATGGCCACGTGTTGGACACTTTTGCAATAGACTACCTGGTCAGATAGAGATAATGGATGATGAGTTTGGAAAACACAACAGAAATATAATAGAAAGACAGAGTAAGAACAGGGAACCTTAAATATCTATATATTTCTTGGAAATGTCTCTCTGTTAAAGAGAGCAACTAAACAAGTTTTTGATTTGGCATAATGATAATGTTGATCTTCCCAAACTAGAAGAAACAAGAAGAGAACTTGCTATTTTAGACTACGGGCAGCTGGATGGCTCAGTGGATAGAGTGGCAGTGGATAGAGTCCAAATCTGGCCTCATACATGTACTAGCTATGTGACCCGAGGCTAGTCACTTAACCCTGTTTGCCTCAGTCTCCTCATCTAAAATGAGCTGGAGAAGGGAACATTAAAATATTAAAATCACTCCAGTGCCTTTGCCAAGAAATCTCCAAATGGTGTCATAAAGAGTCAGACTGAAAACGACTGAAAAACAACAACATTGGGGACTACCTTCTGACTAATAATATAATAAAGGTTATTAAATTAGAAATGATGGGAAGCTTGGCAGAATTTGTGACAAATATGTGAAAAAATTGGGCACAGTCTGACACACACATTAGATTTTGGGGATAGTGAACTTTAAAGCCTGCTTAGGAAGGATAATTAAGATCCCATGGCTTAAAAGTTGATTCCAGAGGGATGGAAGACTCTTATGAACAAAATTCTGATGATGCAAGTGTAAATTACTCCAAAGAGGAATAAAAGGAGTTACCAAAAATGACATGTGCATACACAGGAAATTCATCAGCCGACTGATTTTTTAAGGATGTAGCCAAAAGATAGAAGCGAGGGCATCTAAGGCAAGGCAAATACAAAAGGGTTGCCTGGATCTTTAGTCATGGTGGCAGGAACACTGTAGCTCAGAAGAAGCTGAGGCTAGAGTCAATGGGAAAAAGAAGAAAAAGGGCTTTTGAAGATATGTTGGGAACAAGAGGGAGATAAAAAAAAGGAGACAGAATGGCTGTTTGCAGGTAGATAGGAAGAAGAATACCCAACTATTATTTTGTTTCTGTTTCAGCAACCAGTAGAGTAGTTTTCACACTAGGAAGTACAGAATAAAAATGATTAACAAAGAATTAAAAACCAGGATAAACAAGGAGATGGTGATAGAGGACCTAGCTACTCTCAGTGATTTCAAGTCACAATAGATTCCAGAGCACCAAAAAGGCTTGCGAATAGCATTGCTTAGCAATGGCTACTTTTGACCTTTGAAATCAGAGAAAATAGGAGAAATGATATAGACTTGAAGCCATAAAACGTTTTCCTAAAATTTTTAAAAGGAAAAAAAGTAGATTCTATGAACTATAAATCAATGAGATTGTCTTTTATTTCTGGGGAAAATACAAAATCAAATATACGGCTTGTGAGAATTTAGAAACAAAGTAACCTCTAAGAGTAAGCATGTGTTTATCAAAAAGAGTTCATGAAATGTAGAACTCATTTCCTTTTTTGACATGGTAGGGAAGATGAGATTTTGATGCAAAGGCCACAGGCATAATGGACTTGAATTTGGCAGGGCATTTCACAAAAGCCTAAACGCATCTCTGCGGACAAGGAAAGAGATGTGGGCTAGATGATTTACAGCAAGAGATTTGGAAATAGTTAAATGACCAGACCCTCCAAATTAGATTACATAGGGGGTTATTGCAATAGTTCAGGCAAGAGGTGATAGAAGCCTAGATTACTAGTTTTGTGAGTCAAGAAAAGGGGCTATAGAGGAGAGACGTTATGGAAATAGAAACAAGATTTGGTAACTGACTGGGATATGTGGCAAGAATGAGAGTACATGGTCAAAAATGACACTGAGATCACATCTCAGTGACACTGAATGATAATGATACCCTTGATACTAAAAGAGAGATTCAGAAAGGGGTGGGATTTTGGAGGGAAAGCTAATGAGTAGTTTTGGATGTACTGAGTATCAGATGCCTACAAGATATCCATTTCAAAATACCCAAGTATTTGAAAGGCTGTGAAGAATTAGACTTGTTTTGCTTGGCTTTGCAATGGGTAGATTTTCAGAGAGGCAGATTTAGGCTGTATGTTACAACAAAACAAAACAAAACAAAAACACCTTTCCCCCCCCCCAATAAGTAGAGCTTTCCAAAAGTGGAATGATTTGCCTCAGGAGGTAGGGAGTTCCCATTACTGGAGATCTTCAAGATGAGATCAAACTTGTAAATAATTACCATTTGTCATAGTGTTGTAGAAGACATTTCAGTTCAGGTATGTGCTAGAATCAAATAGTTGAATACAGTACCTAAGTACTCTTAGTGATTTCAAGTCACAATGGATCCCAGAGTACCAAAAAAATCAAAAAGAATACCCTTCCAGTTCTGAAATTCGGTGAATCTTCCAAATAACCTTGATTTTACATTTTCTTGGAATCCAGGTACACAGCCCATTTTTAGGAGAGGAATAGGAGAGAAATGATTTCTCAGGGAAAACACTACTCATAGTATCATGCAACTGCTTTTGCCCAAGTAAAGCAATTTGAAAACTTTCTCACTTTGAATTCTGATATTAAGGATGACACATTAAGATGTTTCTGAACAGATGTCAAAAGATTATCATATTTTTGGGGATTCAGATGCATTAAAAGAAAGAAAAATATAAAAGACCCTCTCTTCCTCCCTCTCATCTGATTTTGTGCCCAATCACAAAGTGCCTAAAGGCCTCGTTTCTGACAGCCCCCAAAATAGAATTCAACATTTTTACAAGGATGCTTTACCCTGAAGGAAAGAAGGCTTGGGGGAGGGGGGAGAGAAAGTGATAGCTGTCTTCAAATATTTAAAGGATTGTCACATGCCAGAGGGCAAGACTAGGACTAAAAGAGGCAGATTTGAGTTTTGTATAAGATAACTTTTCCTTGCATAATGTGGCTTGTTCATATTACACTTATAATTAGAATTACCTGATAATATAACTGTCTGCTGTAAGGGATAGCAAGACTCCCCATTGTTGGCTATATTCAAAGACAGGCTGGACACACATCTGTCAGGGATCTGTAGACAAAATTCCTATATGGGGGTGGCAGCAAAGTGAAATAAACTGTCCTTTAAGGTCCCCATCTGACTTAAATTTGTGATTCTGGGGTATACATTTTACTGAAACAACTAGAATGAGCTCCCAGCTTATGGCCTTCCATCCTTTCCTTATCTACCCTTTCACACAGCTCTGCATTGTTGAGAAGATGGAGTTTTGATAGGTTAAATCAATCACACAGCAAGTCACAAAATAAATGTGTATTCTATAGGCATATAACCATGACAAACAGAGGCCGCAGGAGGCCAGCTTACATTCTATTAGGCAGTTGCTCCTTTAGTGATTCTAAACTGGCTTTTCCTTCTTGAACAAAGCTAGGCCAATAGTAAGTGGTGTGGTGGGTTTCTTGCTGTTGACCAAATTAGTCTTGTCTTCAAACATTAACTCATTATTTATCTTTCTCCCCAAGAATGGTATGCTTTGGAAGACAAGCATTCTGCACTGGAATGTGACCTTGGCCATTCCCTTCCAGTGAGGAAAAATGCCATCCCTATGAGGTTACCATTTACTGATGGAAAAGAGAGAATTAGTGGCAGACTTCAAAATCATTTCAGAAGAAAATCCGTATGTGTCAAATACTAAAGAATCTTCTATATTTCATTTTGAAATATTTCACTCTCTGCACTGCTTCTGATCTCCTAGAATTTTACTGCAAAGTTTCCTCTGCCACTCTGAAGGCAGGGAATGAAGGTGAAGAGGTCCGCCCTCAAGCTGACCCGGGACCTCAGTCAACAAGCAATGAACATTCACACACTCCATTGTGAATGTCTCTGCATCGTCTTTGCGCTGCTCCTGGGGTCTCCAGCACCGACGGGAAGAGAAAAGACAAAAACAGCCCTTGTGACATCTTTGTTTGGCTTTGCTTGGAAAGGGAAAACAGCACATTCTTCACGAAGATCTTGAAGAGTAAAGTCAGAGAGGGTTAATTTTCAATAGTGTTGTCAAGATTAGTTACGCCCACACGTGTATGGGGCAGCTAGGCCTGGAGTTGGAAGGCTCATCTTCCTGAGTTCAAATCTGGACTCAGACACTTACTAGCTGTATGACCCTGGGCAAGTCACTTAACCCTGTTTGCCTCAGTTTTCTCATCTGTAAAATGAGTCGGAAGAGGCAATGATAAACCACTCCAGTATCTCTGCCAAGAAAACTCTGAATGGGATGAGGAGGAGTCAGATACAACTGACCAACAACAATAACAACAGAGGGATTACAGAGTACCTGTCGGGGCTCCTGGCCTTTTCCTGCCCCGCAATGGCTCACACGGACCAGGAGCTGATCCTGGGTGCTAGCTCCCAAAAGGCTCATTTTTTTCTCTTTGGTTCTCTGCTCATATCTCAATGTAAAATTCTAGGGCAATCTCAATAAAGCTTTGGTATGGCTCTTGCCTAGTTTTCCTCAAATGGAGGTAACAAGGCCACCAAGTCTCTGATTAAGGAAGAAAAGAAATACAAACAGAAAAGGCAGCCCAGGCTTGGGCTCTTCAAGGCTGTGTGGGGACCTACAGCCATATGTGAAGGGTGGCCATAGGTGGGATGGGAAGAAGTGCCCTCTCCATAAGGAGGGAGGTAAGAAAGAGGAAGGGGTTAGAGGAAAAGACAGAGAGGGAGATGAAGGAAAGAGAGAGGGATAAGGAGAGAGTGGAAGAGGGAGGAGGAAAGGGAGGGGGGAGAGAGGTAAAGAGGGACAGAGAGAAAGAGAAAGAAAGAGGAGAGAGGGGGAGAGACGGAGAGACAGAGACAGAAAGAGACAGCAGAGAGAGAGAGAGAGAGAGAGAGAGACAGAAAGCCAGAGACAGCCAGAGAGAGAGAGAGAGAGAGAGAGAGAGAGAGAGAGACAGAGACAGAGACAGAGACACAGAGAGAAAGATGGAGTTGCAGGGCTGCATTCTACATCATCCAGAGAGATAGAAAGAACACCAGTGGCCATTACTGCTTTTAAGGTCTCTGAGTGAGTGGCTCTTTCTGCTTTAATGGTCCATCCTCTAGGGCACAGCTCTCTCCCCGTGCTGTTGTCATGGGGCCCAAGGGATTTTTGTCTCATTACAAAGTGCCAAGTCTTTCAGCAATGGGCAGCATACATTGCCCTTATGAAAGGGACAGGCAAATGTGTCACCAGAAGGGGCCCAGGTCCTAAAACAGTGCATACAGAACTAGAAAGGCCCCAGCTCCCACCTTCTGCACAACTCGTACTCCTCATATACACAAGCATGTTGGAAGTAAAACTGCTCTCCAAATACAAGGGTAGCAGCATTATTTCTGTGGTTCTCCAAATGACACCGATATGTACAATACGACTTAGCATATTTTGGTGAGTAAAACAAGGTGTCTAGTTATTAGAACATTGTTATCAGTAGATGTTATTATTGATACAAAATTAATAGAGGCAAGCCCGTGGGTTTTGATGGACCTTCTGTTAAGCTTAGTCATGAAATCCTTTGACTTCTAAAGAATAGCCATGTTTTGAGGGTCTTTGAGGCAACAATTGTTTCAAAGCTATTCTGTTTAAAAGTGTTTTAAAACATATGTTCTGGAAAAAAGATATGGCCCTGCCAGGAATCAGGTACAGAAAGAGGTAGGAGCCTTCCAGGGTAGTTAATGGATAATCTTAAGTAACTTGATGCAAATTAACTTTTTTTATACCAGCTGTGGGGTCAGAGAGATTTAGGCAGAGTTAGCCAGGCTGCTTGCCAAAGAAATCTCCTGACTGGAAAAGGGTAGTCACATACTGGACACCTACACACGCCATTGCCATGAGCGCCCTTATTGTTTTCTTTCTGCTTTGCCAAGAAGAGCAAACAAGGAAAACTGAAGGGGGCATTTCAGCCAAGCCATGTGGAGTAAAACCAAGTTTCTCCTGCAAATAACATATAGGTGAGTCACAATGAGTAAGGATAAGGAAAAGTAAACAATCAGTTGTGAGCAGGTCCCAGAGTATTATTACTGACTCTCATAGAGACAGAAGGGATAAAAACCACATATGGGCAAAATATGTCAATCCAGACATCTGAGGTGAGCAGCTCAGGACAATAGATGTTCATCCTGAAGGCCTTGGGGTGCTGTGGGACCCTCTCCCAACTACAGCACAGGTTTTTAACCTTTTGGGTATTATGGGTCTCTTTCATAGTCTGATGAAGACTCTGGACCCCTTCCTCAGAGTGTTTTTCAATGCATAAAATAAAATACATAGTATTATTAAATTTAAAAACAGTTTTCAAAATATTTTTTAAAAAAATATCAAGTTAGTGGCCACCATGTTAAGAACCCTCATCCTAGGGAAATATAGCCTGGTGAAACTACACAGGTATTTTTGCCCTTTTCACATATTCAATCACTAGTAATCAATTCCTCCTTTCTTTTTTTAAATTATTTTTATTTTTGATTTATGCAATGAAACAATTGTTTCCATAACATAGTATAATAAAAGATGATTCACAAGAGAATGCAAATCTGCTATGTATAACTTGCTATTACTTTTAAATATACAACAAAGTTATCACGTAAATTTATTTTTCGCCTCCCCACCTCCACCCTTGAGATGGCCACCATCAGCCACAAATATGTATATATGTATATGTGTGTATATATATATATATATATATATATATATATGTATAAATGTACACACACACATACATACATATGTATGTATATCTATATACACACACATATACATACACACAATTATTCTATTCAAATAAAACAATTTTTCCTTTTAAGCTGATTCTTCTTAGGTATTATAGGTCTGGAAGCAACATGATAAAATTAATTAAAATTTTATAAGAACAAGATGTCCTTAGGCAAGAAATCAAATAATCTTAGAGGTATATAGTATTTCAGAGGTGAGCTAGTTCAACCCAAGTCTGAACAAGGTATGTCTTCCTTGACAAGTGATCATTTGGCCTCCACAGCTGCCTTAAGAAGTTGTCATACAGCCTCTTGTTGAAAACTTCAGATGAAGAGGAATTCACTACCAGATGAGGAAGTCTATTTCATTTTTTATGTAAGTCTAGATAGTTAGCTTCCTCGAAGGCTCATTGAATGTATTACCTTCCCACCCCCGGAAGAGGCCTAATAGTTGCAAAGCTATTAATGTCCCTCACCTTAAGTCTGTTGCATTTATTTTGTATATGTTTCTCTGTGTATCCATTGTTTCTGCCTATCTTCATACACATGCCCAAGTCAGTAAATCCCACCTACCATGTGCTAGGCACTATGCTAAGCTTCTTGAGGGCAAGGTTTTCTTTCTCTTTCTTTCTTTCTTCCTTTCTTTCTTTCTTCCTTCCTTTCTTTCTTTCTTTCTTTCTTTCTTTCTTTCTTTCTTTCTTTCTTTCTTTCTTTCTTTCTTTCTTTCTTTCTTTCTTTTTCTTTCTTCCTGTCTATATGGTCCCAAGCCTAGCACTGTACTTGGCAAAGAGTAGAGTTAATAAATTTGTTCATTACATTATTAAATTCTTTCTTATATTGAATAGACTGACATCTGCTTCCTGTAATTTTCATATCCGAGTCCTGGTGCTATCTCTGGCAATTTCAATGAGTTTGGTACTACCCACAAGTTAACACTGACCAGAGAGGCCAATTAAGAGGAGATAGAGGCAATTTGCCTTCGAAGGGGTCACTTTGACATTTATCAACTAGTTGAATCACATACCACTGAGCAGACTAACTTTCACTTCTTCAGACCCTCTGATCCAACTCCCATTAATTCCTGCTATTCCTGTTATTTAAATTTCCTTCATCATACTAATAAAAAATGATATTCAAGGCCATTCTAATCTGATTCCCTTATTAAAAGCTTTCTGGTGACTTCTTCATACCCCTGAGAGACCCACTGAGACCCTGAGTTCACCTTGAAGTCAATTAGTCAGTCCATCAACAAGCCTTTATTAAGTTCATAACCTAGAGATAGAAGGAAAGGCAAAAACAATTCCGATATTCAAGGAACCTACCTTCTGTGGGCTAGACAAGAGGTAAATAAGTGGTAAAGTGAGCTATAGACAGAAGAGATGAAAGGTAATGCGAGAGGGGAAGGTACTAGCAGCTTGTGGGACCAGGAAAGGCCTCCTAGCAAAATGGACATTTGAGCAGAATCTTGAGGAATTCAGAAAAGCCAAGAGGCCAAGTCAGTGAGAGAGGGCATTCCAGGCCCAGGTGACCATCACTGGTGAGGCATAGAGTCAGGAGATGCAGTCATGAGTTAGAGCAACTGTTCTCAAACCTTTTAGTCTCAGCACCCCTTTACTATCTTAAAAAATTATTTAGGATCTCCAAAGAACTTCTCTTTAAGCAGGATGTATGGATATTTACATTTTTATAAATTAAAATGTATTAACATTATGATGAAAATAGTTGTGACTTCACAAACCACTCCCCTCCACACACACAATAGGACCTCAGGGTCCCCCAGGGACTCTAGATCACACTGTGAGAACCACCATGTAAGAGAAACAACAAGTAAAGCAGTGTAGATGGATTGTAAGATGCATAAGAAGGCTAGAAAGGTGGGAAGGGGCCAAGTTATAAAGCCTATAAATCCACGGAAAGAGTGATATAGAACCTGAGACCCAGATGAAGAAACAACAACAAAATTAACACCTGAACCTTACAACTTCACTAGTTTAGCTCAATGCTCATTTCTTTATGAGGACTTTTTTATTTGTTACATGTTTCAAACTCCACAGTGTTTATTATGAAAGCTCAGGTCAGGCCCAGGATAATTGAGGTCTTCTATCTACCCTGTGAATATCAGTGAAAGTTGATTGTGATGGACATCCAGAGCAATCTTAGCCAACAGAACTTACAAAGTGAATGACCTGGAGGACTCAACTATAGGCAGGATTATCCCTATTTTATGGATGAGAAAACTGAGGTTCAGAGAAGTTAAATGACTGGCCAGGGTTGAAGTGTTAAAGCAGGAATTTGAACACAGTTCTTCTGGATTCCAGGTCCAGCATTCTGTCCAATACAACACAAGGTCTCTTGTAACCCAGATTTTTAGAGCTGGAAGAGACTTCAGGGGGGATAATTTGGTCTAGCTCCTTAATTTTACAGCTGTGGAAACTGAGGACCAGAGGGATTATATGACTTGCCCTGACTCACACCATTGACCATTCTGTGGTTCTGGGGAGTGGGAGGCAAGGGGAGACACTTTTATTTGTGTTGGGGAAGTTCAAAGCTCTTGTGTCCTAGAAAGTCTCACTCTGAATCCTCAGAAAAGAATAGGAAGAAGGCCAGAAAGAATCGCAGACAAATAGGACAGTTTGGGAAGTTATATATTTTTATATATTTAAAAGAAAAGCTATAAATAATGGAAGTATGCAGTTTCATATTCATCCTCTTATTCTGTTAAACTACATATACTGGAGACAATCATTTTGTTTGATATTTGTTCAGCTCAAATGAAAAAAAAATAAATAAAAGTGGGGGTGGGTGGGAGGGTTGAAGAACTTACAGTGTGAACACAGCAACACAGGGCTGTAGGGAGAAGTCATCACTAAAAGACACCTTCCATCTAAGGGGGCAATAAGGGAACTAAGATTCTCACTGTATTTTACATATTGAACACTCATTCTGTTGAAGTCACCAGATGTTCCCTATCTCTTTTTATGTTTAAAGCTAGCTTGCCTGTGCCATCCCCTCTCCAAGCACAGGCTCTAGGGCAATGGCGTCTCTGTGCAAAGTCTTGGTACCATCCCAACAGAAAACATGTGTATCTTCAAGGATGGTGAGAAATTAGTATGAACTATTAAAACTGAGATAACTAGGGGCTATAATCAAGTTTGGCTTGGAACCATCTTGACACTTCTTCCCATCCATGCCTATGGTCCTCTTGTAGTGATCACAACAATGCTTAGCCTCTCCTTATCCAGACCTTTCTCTCCACCCTTTCTCCTGATCAAAATGTACTCATCCTGGGTCCCATTCCCTCTCAACAAGCAGCCATAGCTGGAAAACAATCTAATAAGTAAATCTTCTACCTGATGCTAGCCCACTGCTCATAAACCTATGACTCACCATTACCTGAAGCAACCCTATTGAGTACGAAAGCCCTATATTAATGTTGAAAAATTTCACAGAGTCCTACTTGAGAGTAGTTGTAACACTAATATCTTCATCTGAGAAAATACACATTAGACTACTGTGAATTTAATAAAGCTTAATGATCTTATATTTGATTTATCACAATAGTATCTACCATTCATATACATGTATCTCCCTCTCTAGGCTACACACACACACACACACACACACACACACACACATACACATTCACTCATAGATTGGGCCCCCAGGAAGAATTACTACTTCAGCGTCAACATACTCTGTTGGTTCATACTCCTAACGCTATATAGCTCAAGAACCCCTATCGGTGTGTTCCCTTAAACACTGTTTCTTTCCTGGGCAGCTTGCTCAGCTGGGCTCCCCAGGGCTGCATCTCTCCGTAGCTGAGCTTAACTCCACAGAGGGTCTTTCTGGGACTACTTTCTGCCAGCTGCAGCATCTCCTATGGCATAAGTTGCTCCAGGACAATATGCCATTGACAATGAGGGAAAGGGGTAAGAAAGAAAATCCCTCCTGCTCCCCATTTCACTTTGTAAGACAGGGAAGGGAAAATGCAAAGGAGAACTGCCCCTCAAGGTCTGAGTTCTTCCTCTATAACTTATACTCTTCTCAATTGCCAGGGATGACTGCCTTCTCTTGACTAACAGATCACCATCATGACTAACTCCAGAATTGGTAAGCCTTCTTTTTAAAGGCTGAGCCTTAAGCCAGCCAATAGCTAACTGTTTTATAATTCTATAAAATTTGATTGTTCTTTATAACTCCTAAGGAACAAAGAAGTGTAAATACATTTTTATGTTTCTCTTTGTACCTCCTTTGCAATCTCCCCCCCTCCCCGGTAAATATTTGCTTTACCCAAAAAAACAACAAAAGTGCTTTTCATGAGTATATCCACATTCCCAATTCCATATAGCTCTCTGGTGATTTAAGGAAGCTCATACACCATGCTTTTGAATTTTTCCCCAGGGTTTTATATGAAAGATTCTCAGCAAGCCCTTGTGGTACAACTCTTGAACAATACAGAAATTAATAGTTCTTTGTAAAGGTCCAGGCCAACTCAAACCAGCTTAAGAAAGGTTGTTTAATGTTCAGTTAGCATTTATAACTTGGAAATGGACAAGCACTACAAATCAGAGCTTGATTTATTGTTTTGTTGTTTGTCTAGACTTAAGAAAGTGATGGAAAAATGTTAATAATGCAAATTAAAATTAAAAGTGTGTGCTGCGCACCTTTTTCCCCTGGAGATCCCGCTGTTAAACATTTACCGACACACTACGAATAGAGGCCTATTATAGTGCTGTTAACAGGTCTCTAAAATGAAAACATTCTAAAGTAAGAGGCTTCCCTTCTCCAAATGTATACAACAAGGGCAGAAAACAATCCATTTCTAAAATCTTATGTACGAAGGTGGATGTAAGTTCCTTTTGAACTAAATTTGGCTTGAGGTTGAGGTTTGGGAGGAGGAGTGGTAAAGCATTTTCTTCATTTATCAACCAGTACTCAGTAAGTATTTGTTAACTAACTCCTATGTCCCTAGTAACTATACAATTGAAAGCTACAAGAAAATTCTAAAAGTAGTTCGTATCCAAAATAAGTTTATAAATATAAGCTAAAACAATGACAGGAAGACGATAGATGATACATAATAAGGTACTAAATTATACAGCATAATTAGAGAATTAGGAAAATGTGATAAGGAGTTAATTTTTTTTTCCAGTGGAAACAATGAATATGAACCATTTGGAGAAAGTAAAGATTAATGTATTCCTTGTAACCACTGCTTTCCTAACAGATTTTCTGGGATAGGATCCCTGTAAAGCAATACTGTCCCCACTTGGAATATTCCCACAGTTCAGTCCAAGGCACTTTCCAACTTCATCTGCACAAAAGCAAGTCTCTTGGTTGCCACACAGGATGGAAGGTGTTCAGGGACTGATCCATTTGTAAATATTTTCTCTGTCAAGCAGAAATACCAGTTTTCATTCTATCCCTCGGGAAAGAGACCGACAGGTGTTAAGACTGAAGTATCGAAAACAATGGATTTAACTTGGGAATGGATGAAGGTTCCTGACCTATGCTCAGATGGGTGGAAATTTTTCTGAGAATCCTGGGAAATTAAGCAGCCCTCTCTCTAGCCCTGAGGTCCTCCCATATTGTACTATTTCCTCCTGCCCCTGGGGTCAGTGGCAATGCTGATTTGTCCATTTTGCCCTAGGTCCAGCATTGCTGGTTTTTTCCTATGCTGTGTCAAGGGGATTTCTAAAGAGAATACTTAGAATTCTACTGCAGCAAAACACTTGATGGCATTTCAGAATTTGTGATGAAGGCTGGCTGGCCTGAGAGGGATGCCTTATCCGATTGGCCCAAATGGTCCTTTGAAAGACTGTGGAATACCAAAACTCAGGGCTTACTGCTGTCAGCAGCCCATCATTCACACACCAGAGTATAGTAGCTAATATAGCTACTGCTCTCTTATTTCTACTCCATTCTCTACGACTAGCAAAAGCAGGACCAACCAAGATTACCCAACCCCCCAACAATGGAGAGGAGGAAGAAAAAAAGGTGGAGAGAAGAAATAAGCTGCTAGATGAAAAGGGATGAGAGTACTTAAGTCAATGAACTTTTCCCCATATCTAGCTGAAGATGGAGAAATGTGCTCTTTCTTATACAGCATACCTACCTAACTGCTTTCAAACCCAAATTATGGGTCTATCTCTCTACTTCCTTAAAATTCACATGTATCATATGTGATGATGATAATAACAATATATTACATGTAATAACTATTTACATAGTGCTTTAAGGTTTGCAAAGCCTTATTTCATGTTACCAGGAGAGGTGTTATTTTTATCCCCATTTTACAGATGAGGAAATTAAGACTGAAAGAGACTGAGAGAAGTTAGGATATGTTAAATGATTTGCTTAGTGTGACACAGCTAATAAGAGTCTGGAATAGGAAGCGAACTTGGGACTTCTTGACCAGCACGCTCTCCACTATGCCCATCTAACTATAGTATAAACCAGTGCCTCTGATTTTAACCAAGTCAGAACTTACCCATCCAAATGAGTGTTTTTCTTTGAATTAGTCCTTTCAGGAAGCCATGTTAGTCTCATGGTACTGGTAGTGCTTACAGAATTTCAATAGCTACCCTTTTGCACTGCCTTCAGAGCTCACGGAATGTTCCTTTCCAAGGTCCAAAGTGATGGCAAATCTTCATCTGCTGAGGGTAGATTTAATTTGGGGAAACCAAGTCCTTCAGCTTCGATTTGCACCATTCTAATTTTTAAGGAAGTATTTTCTTCAGTGAGCTTTTGGACTTCCTTTTCCATTTGGCCAATTCTGCTTCTTAAGGCATTCTTCTCCTCATTGGCTTTTTGGACCTCTTTTGCCATTTGGGCTAGGCTATTTTTTAAGGTGTCATTTTCTTCAGTGTTTTTTTGTGTCTCCTTTAGCAAGCTGTTGACTTGTTTTTCATGATTTTCTCATATCACTCTCATTTCTCTTCCCAGTTTTTCCTCCACTTCTCTTATTTGCTTCTCAAAATCCTTTTTGAGCTCTTCCATGGCCTGGGACTGATTCATTTTTTTCTTGGAGGCTTTGGATGTAGGAACTTTGACTTTGTTGTCTTGTTCTGGTTGTATGTTTTCATCTTCTTTGTCACCAAAGTAAGGTTCTATGGTCTGACTTTTTTGTGGTGTTTGCTCATGATCCCAGCCAATTACTTAACTATTAAACTCTTTGTTAAGGTAGGGGTCTGCTTCCAGCATGGAGCATGTACTGTCCCAAGCTTTGGGAGTTTTGTGCAGCTATTTTCAGAGATACTTCTGGGGACCTACAAATTTTCAGTTCTTCCAACGTGGTATGATCAAAGGTGAGGTATTTACTCCTTTCCTGGCCTTTGCTTTGGTCTATGAATGACCACAAGCACTCTTTTCTGCCTTGGAACAGTGAGAAGGATTCTCTCTTTACCACCTCCACAAACTCCACCATGCCAGCGCTCCTCCTTGCCCCAGGACCACCACCAGGACTGCAACTCAGATCCAAGCACAAGCAAAGCAAAAGAATCCTGCCTCAGCACCAGCAAAGAGATCCCTGCAATCCCCCTCCGATCAGCCATTTGATCCCCCCTCTGTCTGTGGGCCAAGAGCTGTGGAAATAGCTGCCTCCCCAAGGCTGCACCAGGACTGGGGCCAGACTGAGCTCCTCTCTCTCCAAGGTCTGACAGACTTTTCCTACTGACCTTCTAAGTGGTCTTTGGCATTGAGAAGTCTAGAAACCACCACAGTTGCCCATGATTCAGTCCCCTGAGGCCTGCTCCAGGTTCCCTGAGGCCTGGTCTTTGTCTATGCAGTCCGCACTGAACTGCGCTCCTCTACCAGCCCTGCACAATAGATCTTTCCAATCAACCATCCAGGTTGTCTTGGGCTGGAGATCTGATCACTCTGTCTTTTTGTGGGTTTTGCTGCTCTAGAATTTGTTTAGAGCCATTTTTTTTACAGGTATTTGGAGGAGTTTCAGGGAGAGCTCAAGTAAGTCACTGCTCTTACTCCACCATCTTGGCTCTGCCACTCAAAACCAAGTCCTTCAGAGCTGAGTCTAAAAAATGAAATGGACTGCCAAAAATTATTTTATCAAATTAGAAAAAATAATAACAAAATTCATCTGAAAGAACAAAAGGTCCAGAATATCAAGGGAATTAATGAAAAGAAATGCAAGGGAAGGTGACCTAGCCATATGAGATCTAAAACTGTGTTATAAAGCAGCAATAATCAAAACTACTTGGTACTGCCTAAGAAATAGAGTGGTGGATCAGTGGAATAGGTTAGGTACACAAGACACAGTAGTCAATGACTAAAATAATCTACTGTTTGATAAACCCAAAGAGCCCAGCTTCTGGGATAAGAACTCACTATTTCAGAAAAACCACCAAGAAAATTGGAAAATAGTATGGCAGAAACTAGACATAGATCAACATCGTACACCATATACCAAGATAAAGTCAAAATGGATACATGATTTAGACATAAGAGGTGATACTATAAATAAATTAGGAGAACAAGGAATAGTTCACCTGTCAGATCTATGGAGAATGGAAGAATTTATGGCCAAACAAGAGATAGAGAACATTATGAAATGCAAAATGGGTAATTTTGATTACATTGAATTAAAAAGTTTTTGCACAAACAAAGCCAATGCAACCAAGATTAGAAGGGAAACAGAAAGCTGGGAAACAATTTGCATAGCCAGTGTCTTTGATAAAGGCTTCATTTCTAAAATATATAGAGAACTGAGTCAAATTTATAAGAATACAAGTCATTCCCTAATTGATATATGGTCAAAGGATATGAACAGGCAGTTTTCAGATGAAGAAATTAAAGCTATCTATAATCACATGAAAAAATGCTCTAAATCACTATTGATTAGAGAAATGCAAATCAAAACAAATCTGAGGTACCATTTCACACCTATCAGATTGGCTAACATGACAAAACAGGAAAATGATAACTGTTGGAGACGATATGTGGAAATTGGGACACTAATGCATTGTTGGTGGAGTTGTGAACTGATCCAACCATTCTGGAGAGCAATTTGGAACTATGCCCAAAGGGCTATAAAACTGTGCATACCCTTTGACTCAACAATACCACTTCTGGGTCTATATCCTAAAGAGATCATAAAAAAGGGAGAAGGACTTATGTATACAAAAATATTTATAGTAGCTCTTTTTGTGGTGGCCAAGAACTGGAAATTGAGGGGAAGTCCATCAGTGAGGAATGGCTGAACAAGTTGTGGTATATGAATGTAAAGGAATACTACTGTTCCATAGGAAATGATGAGCAGGTGGACTTCAGAAGAACCTGGAAAGATTTACATGAACTGATACTGAGTGAAGTGAGAAGAACCAGGAAAACACTGTAATAGTAATAGTAACATTGCACAATGACCAACTTTGATAGACTTAGGTCTTCTCAGCAATGCAATGATCTAAGACAGTTCCCAAAGACTCATGATGGAAAATGCTATCCACATCCAGAGAAAGAACTATGGAGTCGAAATGCTGATCAAAGCATACTATTTTGCCTTTTTTATTTGTTTGTTTTCTTTCTTGTGTTTTTTCCCCCCTTTGATTCTAATTCTTCTACTGCATGACTAACGTGGAAATATTTTAATGTGATTGTACACGTATGGCCTATATTACATTACAAGCCATCTTGGGGAGGGGGGAGGGTGAAGGGAAAGGAAGCAGAGAAATTTTAAACTCAAAATCTTATAAAAGTGAGTGTTGAAAACTAAAAATAAATATTTTTTAAATATCTAAAAAAAGGAAACAGGAGATTGAGCTGGGTAATACTTGTTTTCATAAAAATAAAACAATACAAGATGTGACTATTAAATAAAGAGGTTGATTTTCTGTCTTGACTTTTAAAAACAATATGAAATTCTCCCCAAATGCTTTGAGCAACAGCAGTATCACTGGATAAGTCCACAGCTTCCTCATGTGATAACTGAGAAGAAAACAACATTTGCTTACCTGTCCTGATTTGTTGGTTTGTTTGTCTTTAATGTATCAATATCATTACTTTTCATATCTTGTATGTGAAGGGAGATGGAAGGGTAGAAAGGGCCCAGTTAGAGGTAGGGGAAACCAATTATGGCCAAGGACTCCTTAGAACCTTGACATGCTGGCACATGTACTTATGTTGGTATGTAATTGTATGCATAGCTAAACTCCTGGTTATTTCTGTCCTGAGCTACAATGTATGAGCTGTTGTTGTATGGGGGGGGGTGTTTCCCCCCTCATCCTGTCTCTCTAAGTCTAACTGGCTTTCTGCCTGGCTTTCCACAGTGACATCCTGCTCCCTGATCCCAGGAATATTATTGTTTACTTTGGCCCAACATCCCCTAGGGCCATTTCAGAGAGTAGAATGAAAGGAAGAAGAGTCTGACTCTCAGTGTCACAAAGCCCTTCAAATGACCCATAGGTCTGACCATGCAAACCAACTCTGGGCTCACAGACTCAGAGACTTCCAAAAGATATGCCTGGAGAAAGCAAAGAAAGTAAACTCTGCCCTCCTTCCTTTTTTTTTTTTTTTAAAAAAAATAGATCTTTAATTTCATCAGCATAGGAGGTACCTTATGAAGAACTTTTCAGCACCTTCTCTACAACTTTTTTTTCTTTTTTTAGGCAATTGGGGTTAAGTGACTTGCCCAGGGTCACACAGCTAGTAAGCGCCAAGTGTTTGGCCTGAGGCCATATTTGAATTCAGGTCCTCCTGACTTCAGGGCTAGTGCTCTAACTACTACACTACCTAGCTGCACCCTTCTCTACAACTTTAAGTCTTAGGAAGTTGCTTGGGACAATAGGATATCAAGTGACCTGCTTGAGGTCACACAGCAATTATATGTCTGAGACGGGACTTGAACACAAGTCTTCCTGTTGCTGAGGTCAACTTTCTGTCCACTATATCACACTGTTCCTTTGGGCTGAAACTCTTGATGCTAATTCATTTTACAAATATTTAATTTTTTTCTGGGCAATTGCTACTTACTGCCATGATTATGGTGGCGTCATCAGTAAACAATGGGGTTCCCTGAGATGGAACAAATGCCACAGTTTTATTTGTCATAACCACAGTCCCCTCCTTCCATGACAGGAGCACAATCTCAGCAAAGATGGGCAGACTAATACCCACCATGATGACAGGTCATAAACCAGGTCATAAGGCCTTTGCTGTCCACCACCACTGTGGAAAGGGACAAGGTCGAGAAGCCTTCATCCTAAATCAACCGCTTGCTGACCCCATGAATCTGGCTAATACCCTTTTCTTCTCTGTGACTCCATTCCCATTTAGCTTCTACACTTATTTTCTTGACCAGTACAAAAACTTTTTTTTTTAATGTTATCTTCTGGATCTCTGATTTTATTTGTATAAGGAACTCCTGGTGAGGAAACCATCTCTACCAATCTAACTTATTAATCTACATCAGTCTCCAAGAGTTGCCTAGACCAGGGCTTCTTAAACTTTTCCCACTCAGACCCCTTTCTGCATTTAGGCAAGGGTAGTTGGCTTTGCATGGCCTGAGGGCATGTGAACTGTAAAGTGCTGCATGTTGTGTGTTCAGAACCAAGGCTGTGATGAAGTTGAGCTATGCAATTCGAGCAAGCACTGTCAGAAACATCTCAGATTCATTATGCATTTGATTTTGAATTAATTTTTGGTCATCACACATTCAGAAACCTTTACTATTGCCAAATTTTTCACCACCCTTTTTGGGTTGCAACCCACAGTTTAAAAAGCACTGGCCTAAAGCACTCAGAGAACAAGCAACTTGCCCAGGGTCTAATTGGCAAAGGTGTGTCAGAAGAAAGATTTGAACCTAGGTCTTTCTGACTTGGAGGCCTGCTCTCTGTCCACTGTGACCTCCTGCCTCTTACTTAGAGTATTGTCTCCTCTAAATGCAGGCATTGGAATGGCACCATGTCAGAACGCATAAATACATTGTTGATCATAGCTGCCTGTATTCAGAAATGGTCCAGTGCTGGCTGGGGTGTAATTAAGTAATTACTAAAGTTGTTCTCAGCAGGGTGAGGTTCTCTTGGACAGCTTTTTTTGTTCCATCCCGGGGCCCCAAGGACTCAATTGCATCTCGCTGGTCAGCTCTAGAGTTGTACCCTACAATCTGGTAAATCCTTCTGCTGCCAGTATCCATCCCATGGGGTCCCCCACCTTGAGGCTTTGTTCTCAGACTTAGAGCCTCCAGAGTTCATTTCCTTTTTGAGGTAAATTTGCTGACTTTGCTCACACCCTTGTGAAAAGACTTGATATACATCCCTTCAATCTCAGCCTTCCAAACCACAGATTAAAAACCAGGAACAACCCAGTTCTCTAGGGCTTTATGTGTTATAGCTAGCCAAGGAAAAGAATTAATCTTTTTAATTAAAGGAGAGAGTAAAAGAGAGGTAACTGGTTGATTCTGCCATGTTACACTTTCACTTGGGAAAATAAAATTTCTGCCTAGGTCCTAAAGCTTTGGAAGAAGGAAGCATGTGCTCAAGACATAAAACAACCTCAAATTCTTTAACCATTAGCATGACTACTTTCATAGCAAAGAACTGAAAACAAAGGAGATGCCCATCAACTGGACAATGGCTAAACACATTGTGTGGCATGAATGTAATGGAATATTACTGGCTGCAAGAAAGGATGGCTGTTATGAATGTAGAGAAGTATGAAAAGACTTACATGAACTGATGCAGAGTGAAGTAAGCAGAGCCAAGAAAAGATCTACTTGACTGCTACAATGTAAATAGAAAGAACAATGTAACTATGGAAAGTGAGTTTTATAAAGTTACAAAGAACAAATATGGCTCCAAAGAAGAGATAGGAGAAGACACGCCTACTCTTACCCCACACTTTTACAGAAGTAAGAGGTCCACAGGTGTGGAATATTTAGTATACTTTCAGACTTTTTAAATGTATTTTTGATTTTGTTGATTATCTTTTTTAACATTATTTGTCATGTGGATTGGCTCTGTGACATGGGAATGGGGAGAGGGAGAGATACTGGGAGAAATGTTGGTGGTATAAAAACAAGATATCAATAAAAATTATTTTTAAATGATTGCTTTGGAACCAAACATAAGGGAATTCCCTCCTCCCTCCCCCCAGCCCTTTCTGAATGTATCCTATAGATTGCTGGCTTGTTTCGGTCTATTGATTTTCTTCGGGTCATACCTAGTGTCATTTAGGCAAAAAGAAGATGTCTTTGAAGTCATATTAATATGTGATTTCATCCTGTCAACCTGGGGAAATTCAAATTAGAAAAAAAAATCAGCTCCTAAACCACTCTGGGAGAACTTGGCTCATGAGAGATATACACATATAAGCACTTTGCAAAACCGAAGAACAACGAAGAAATTTCCAAGATTAGGTTTCATTTGCTTCCCCAATCCTCAATTTTATGGTTTGGGATTCCTAATCCATTAATGCTAATTTAGCATGATCTCCTTCATGCTCATTAGCATCTGGGTGGGTTTCATTCAGAGGGTGGAGATGCAAAGAGATGGCTAGTGGGAAGGAAGGGAGAAGGGGATTGAATTCAGGAAGCTGACAAAAAAATAAATTCATGCCAGTAACTGCACGTAGGGCACAAACTTGCTCCTACATGCAGAATAAAAATCTGTATGGGAAGTTGCTTGTCAAGATGATGCTATGTCAAGTTTGGAGTCTCAGCAGTTTCACATTCAATTCTGGAAAATACCCAAAGTGTCCAGGCCATTTGCAATCTCGTTTGCTCACCCTTTTATTTTGGGGGGTAGGAGTGGGAGAATGCTTTCAGTTATGCAACCCCAAAGTGGCCTTTTATTCTGCCTGAAAAGGAACAAAATGGATTTACTTAAAAATGTGATTTAAAAAATATCTCTCTAGGCAGCGACCTTCCACTCCAAATCCCCAGCCTGAGGGTGATTATGTTAGACAGATTTTAAATCTCTTAAAATGAGATCTGAAATAGAAATTTGATAGTCCCTTAATTACAGCTGCCCCAGAGCTAGCTGCTAATAGGCATCACTATGTGCAATGCTTCAATTAAAGTTGCATTAGTCCTTCTGCTCAGTGATTTATGACTTTAGGGAGTAGGCAGACTTTCAGGTCAACATCTCTTTCCTTTTCTATCTGACGCCCTTTGAGTGAACCATGCATGAAAGTATGGGCAAGGCACTGGCAACCCAATTCCTCTTATCTATTCATTAGTTCATTCATTTATTCATTCAAGAAGCATTTATTAAGCCAGGATAGACATGATAGGTGCTAGGGATGAAGAGATAAAACACAAGAGTCCTTTCCTTCACGGAATTTGAGTTCATAGAGAAAGAGCTAGAAGGAACCTCAAAGGCAATCTTCTCCTACCCTCTTATTTTATAAACGTGGAAACTGAGGCCCAGGGAGGTTAAGTGACCTCACAGAATCACCCAATGTCAGAGTTAGAAGGGATTTCCATGGCAAGTTAGTTCAACCTTACTGGAAAGAAACTCTTCAACAATGTATCCAAACAAGTAGTCATCTGGTCTTTACTTCAAAAGCACCAATGATGGCAAACCCATTACCTCTTGAGATAGCCTATTGGACTTTGAGACAGCACCAATTATTGAGAATTTTTGGTTTGTTTTCTTTTTCCTGGTACCAAGTCTACATGTGTCTCTTTGGCACATCTCATCAGGGTCACACAGGAAGCAAACTTTGAGCCCAGGTCCTTCTGACTACTGAACCAGTTACTATGCTGCCTACCATACCATCCTGCCTCTTCATCCTATCATTACTATGTTATGTTTGTTGTTCAGTAGTTTTTCAGTCATGTTCCACTCTTTGTGACTCCATTTTGAGTTTTCTTGGCAAAGATAATCAAGTGGTTTGTCATTTCCTTCTCTATCTCATTTTACAAATGAAGAAACTGAGGCAAACAGGGTTAAATGATTTGCCCTGCTAAATGACTCATAGAGCCAGTGTCTGAAGCCAGATTTGAACTCAAGATGAATCTTCCTTACTCCAAGCCCAGCACTCTACACACTGTGCCACCTAGCTGCCCACCATGTTATGTATTACACTTTTATTATATGAGCTTCCTGTGGGGTGAGGAAGAGCAGAAGAGCAAGGTGGTTAGGTAGGACACAGGCACAGGTGTGCTGGAGTTAGTTCAAATGGATTCTGGAGAGTATATTTATAATTGTCAGTGTTAAGTATTAACACTTTGGAAATCCTTAAGCACTACAAATAGGGCTTAATCTCTTGTTCTGTTGATTGTGTAGATTTACAGCAATGGGAAATGTCAATAAAGTATATTAGACCTAAAATGTTTCTTTTGTACATTTTTTTCAGAGAGTGTATTTTGCATGATTGCACACATACAAACTATATCAAATTGTTTATTGTCTCAGGGAGGAAGGAGAGAAGGGATGGAGGGAGAAAACTTGGATTTCAAAATAAAAAAACTGTTAAAATTGTTTTTATATGTAATTAGGAAAAATAAAATATTATTCAATAAAAAAGAGCTAGTTGTAAAACATTTGCTAGTACACCACTGGCACTGGGTCATGGAAACCAAGGGAGAAGAAAGAGAGTAAGGTTAGGAAAGTTAGGAGGATTGGGGAGAAGTGGCATTGAGAGGCACTCAAAATGATCCTCTGACTTTATTACAGTTTGCAGTCTCAGAACCCAAAAAGCATGGAGGAACATTGGATTGGATGATGCTACTTTGAGCATGGTAGGCACTTCACAGTAAGTTAGGCTCCCAATAGTATACCAAGGTCCTATTTTCTATCATCCTTGATGGTAGGAAACAGGGGTGGCACTTGAAATCTATATCTTTCTTCCTTGTTTCATTTCAAACCATAATTCTACCCATATCTCATCATCATTTTATTCTCATTATTTTGTTTTTGTATCTTAGCACAATGACTGACACGTAGTAAATTCTTAATAAATATTTGTTGATATGTCCTAAAGGCAACCAAACTGCATACTTCTTAATCCAGCAATACCACTACTAGATTTGTATCCCAAAGAAATCATAAAAAAGGGGAAAGGACCTATATGTGAAAAAATATTTATAGCAGCCCTTTTCATGGTGGCAAAATATTGGAAATTGAGGAGACATCCATCAATTGGGGAATGACTGAACAAACTGTGGTATATGAATGGAATGGAATACTATTGTGCAATAAGAAATGATGAATAGGCAGATTTCAGAAAATCCAGAAAAGACTTGTACGAACTGATGCACAGTGAAATGAGCAGAACCAGGAAAACATTGTACACAGGATCAGCAACACTGCACGATGATCAACTGTGAATGACTCAGCTCTTCTCAGCAAGACAATGATCCAAGTCAAGTACAAAGGACTCAGGAAGGAAACTGCCTACCATTTTCAGAAGAGGGGAGGGGAGGGAGAAAATTTGGAACTCAAAATCTTGTAAATAATGAATGCTAAAAATTTTCTTGACATGTAACGGGAGAAAAAAATAAAATGCTATTTAAATAGCAGAATGAGTGGAAGAAATAAGAGGCAGAAGATGCCTCTCATTCCCTGAACCCCTGGATATCATTTTCCAACACAGCATTAGAGTAGGATGGCACTTAGGTAAAACTCACATTTCATAAGAGTTGCTTATTTATGATATGATAACAGCTGACATAATTTTGGTACCTTAAATTAGACACTCATTTGAACTGCGCAACAACACTGTAAGGTAGGTGTTATCATTATCTCCATTTCACAGATGAAAAAACTGAGGTTCCGAGAGCTTAATTGACTCAACAACTAACAAGTGTCTAGAACAGAATTCAAACCCATGTCTTCTTAGCTCTGAGTCTCCCATGCCATTCACTAGACAAACTGCCTGTTGGTCTTAAACAATGAAGGTGATGAACCCAACTCACTAATAAGAGAATTGTTTTGATGAGGTATCCACACCTCTTGACTACTCACTCTGTGTCCCACGGCAAACACTGGTGCAGTGGTTGGCTTGGCGAGGGTCATCAATTATAAAATAGATTTTACTTATGACTTTGGCTCCAGTTTTGTTGTTCTTTAACCAAGGTAGCTAACTTACCCAGGTGGGGATAAGGAATAGGTGATCTATATTTCTGTGGGCATCTATCTAATACAAGAGCTGTGTTGCCCAGAACTCTGGAAGCCACTGCTTGATATAATGACTACGGCTTTGCCATCAGTCACCCACCAAATCAAGCTCCTTAGTACATTCAGCAATACTCCTTCAACAAACATTTGCCATATACTTAATATGTGGAAGGTGCCATGGGATTAGCAGCCCAAATACAAATGCCAACACAAAATACTAAAAATGGAAGAGAAAAGAAGCATTGTGGCCATGGAGGAGGATGTGAAGCTACATGAAGATGATAGTTCATGTCTTTGGGAAATGTAACTCTGCAGGCAGAAATGAAAATTCCCTCTTTATCCACATATCTACCCATTCAGCAGTAGCATAGATTGCCTTCAGCCATAGACATGTCATCACTAATTTTAGTTTGTTTTATTCATATAAGTCTGTTTCTGTGGTTCACCTAAAGAAGCTCTTGTGCTCCCCCCCTCCAATATTAAAGCGTTCTGCTCCAGAGAGCCCACAGCCAGCAGCATCTCCAACAGCATCTGCCAGTGGGTTCTGTTCTAACTTGGTGTCTACAGTTGCATGGGGGTGGGAATTGAGGCCAACTTCATTTTATGTTGCTTGTCATTTTTATTTTATAGCTGTTCGGGGTTTCAGAAACTCTTGGCACTGGGTTACTATACCCCACCCACACTCAGTAACCACCACTTGCCCTCAATGCACACGCAATATGCTGACAGTGCAATTAGGCAAGAGGTGGGTTCAGCAGGCCCAGCTGGATTCTCTCTGGCAACTTGGAAAGGTAGAAACACTTAGACTGGTCAGGTAGTGGCACAGATGCCTGTTGTCCTGTGTTGAATGTCTAAAAAGCACCTAGGGGCCTAGATTTTAGAGAAAGGGCAAAAAAGTCCTTCTGCTTTATAGTGAGGAGTAGAGGGTCTCATGCTATAATAAACCTGAGTGAAATACTCAGTAATAGTCCAGAAACTCAGCAATAGTACAGATAGATAAAGAGGAACACACACACACACACACACACACACACAGAAGAGAGAGAGAGAGATAGAAACAGAGAGAGACAGAGAGTAGAGCCAGATAAGGACATAGAAAGAAAAAGAGACAGAGAAAGAAACCAAGATACAGAGAGACTATGAATAAGAGAGAGCTCATAGAGCAGATGCTACTATCTGAGTATGAATTGCTGTTAAAAGGAAAATCCCTTTACACCTTTTATTTCATTACATATTGCTCTGGACCAAATTACGATATGAATCTACTATGAGGAGGTGGAAAGAGCAAAGAACTAGATTCAAGGACTGCTCTGCACAATCAATAAAACTCAAGAAATGAAGTTTTCTGGGAGCACTAGAAGTCAGATCTCTAAAGGTGTCTAAAATTATAATTGAAATAGCCAATCAATAACTCAATCTATAAACATTTTTCAAATGTAGGGCACTGTGCTTCATGTGAATTACACTCTTAGTATGTTTTTATCAGCTTCAAAACTTACCCTTCGTTCTTCTTGTTCAAATGGTGTGCCTAATGCTCTCTACATATTGGAAGACCATGGATAATGATAAGAAGACTAGATATGGCTTGACAAACTCTATATAACTTTTATATGCATATATATGTATATGTGTGTGTGTGTGTGTGTGTGTGTGTGTACAAAATGTGTCACACAGGAGATAATGAAACCTTGGAACCTTTGAGCTTATCATGCTACTCTTATTTCTGTTATTATTACATTTATTGAGCCATGTATCTACACTATGGTAATAAATAACTCACATTTACATAACCCTCGACAGTTTACAGTGCTGAGTGGTAAATAATATAGCCAGGTTTGAGGCTCAAAGACCTACAGCCTGATAAATGATCTCTAAATTTACTAATCTGAATGACGTCTATCCATTGTAGTGGGGGTCTGCTGCCTGCCCAAATCATCTGAGACAGCATCTAAGGAGCTGTTTTGGGAGGAATCAAGAACTCTCGAAATGAGGATGATCTGGCTGGCAGTCTCAAGGTCAGGTAGCTTCCATCTTCCTTTAGGGTTCCAGAGCGCTCTGAGGGGTTTGGAGTGGCTTTTTCTTTACTACTCAAATTGCCTGGGTTCTCACATTTTAAGGGGACCATAACTAGCAGCCCAATTCCATTTAACCACTTACCATCAAAGGTAAAAAGGATATTTCCTTTAAAGGCATAGCCAGAACAAACATTTCATCTAATACCATGGGGTATACTCTTCCATACAATGCTTTGGTCTCTGGCAGGGGAGGGGAGAGACCTGTTCTTATATAGCATTAGTCCCACCAAGTTCACATTCAAAGGTGGTATCTCTGCTAGATAAGACTGTCCCAGCTTTCAATGGGCAAAGAACCCATGACTTCCTCTCCTGACCTTTTAAAACTCCTATGATTGGAGCCTCTACTCCCTTAATTGTATGCCATGAGTGAAGGAGTCATTGGGATCCTTCTAACCTGTTTAAGGCAAAGACAGAAGAGTTAAAGCTGACAGACCATTCAAAGGATCTCCTTTTCAATACTTCATTAAGTGGCCAGAAATAATTACTGAATGTCTACTCCTATACCAGTCTCTCCAAGGCACTTCCCTTTATATCTTAACAATTTTTCTGGAAGCAGCTCTCCATTACCCTCCATGTGGAGAAATAGCATGTGCTGAACTCCCATTACATTACTCATCACTTCATGGAAACTCATTACAGATTTTTGAGCACATAGATTTGATAGCTATTTAATAAATCTATCAAATAATCCTCCAAATAAATTCAATATCTATTAGATACCAAATCTGATCAAATTTATTTAATGTATTTGAAAGCCCTCTACCCTTTGGACAGAAGGGAATTGGAGTTTTCAGTCTATGGTATATCATCTATAATGATAGCACCTAGCAGCAGAATGTTGTGTTGCAGTCTAGCTCTATAGAGAGACCTTGCATATACTCCAAGAAATAGGGGGAAGGAGGACTTCAGTGCTAGGGAAATGCAAGGATGGATTCAAAGGATCACAAGGCCCAAGAGACATTCTTAGTTTGACAAAATATTTAAGAGAAGGGCAGGAAAAAAACCAGGAATGGATGGGAGGTATCAGAGGCAAGAAGGTTCTGCTAGGGACTATGAAAGCATCACCAGGAAGACCTTATCTATGGATCCAGCCACATTGCCTTACTTGATCTCTTCTAGCTAAAAGGTCTTAATCTAGCCAATTATGTAATTTTGCATTAGAAAGGAATGTAAAATGAGCTATACTCTAGCAAAAACTATTTTTTTCCCAGTCAAAATGGTTGGAATGTATCTCTTCCATTTCAAAGGATGTGGTCCTTGTCTCTAGAATCATATTTCAGTCTTTTCCGCCTGTTTTTGGTTTGGGTTTTTGACAATGAGTACTTTTTAAATGAAACAATGGGTCCACTGACAAAGCTCCCCTCCTAAAAATGGCAGCCTGGGAAATACCCTTAGCCGTTGGAAACACAAAGCATGGTGGGGAACTTAAAAAAAAAAAGATTAATTCAGAGTTTCCACCAAATCTTTGAAATTCAACCAAAAAATTCAATGAAAATTTGAATAATATTGTGTAGACCTCATATCAGCAGGATTGCTTGCTTCTCAGTTTTTGTCATTCAATAAGGATGTATTAAGCACCCTCTATGTGCCAAGAACTATATTTGTCAGTGGTGGTACAAAGGTAAAAAAATGATAAAGCTCTTATGCTTAAGGAATGTATTTATCATGTGGATGCTTGGCGTTATATGGGCACTAGTTGGAGCAATGGTTTCCCTCCATCCCCCCTTACCCCCACCAATGGAGGGATGGTTTGCTAAACTCAATATCTATAGGACTGTACTCTGAAAGTTCCACAAGCTTGGTTTTGTTTGTTTTGCTTTGCTTCGTTGTGTTTTGTCCCCTTCCTTTCTTGGCCTTCCCTTTTTATCTGAAGCAACTGGCCAACATTTCATTGATGATTAAGGCAGCTTGGACAAAGCTGTGAGGCAATACTCCAGACATAACTAAATTAGACTGTTAAAAAGTGACTGTCCCTCTACATTCTGATAAGCACAAGCAAAACAAGGCAGAGATCCAAGTTCTAGTCTATCTGAGGGTATGCGGAGGTGAACTCAATCCTGTTTTCCACCTTGGGCCATTAATTGTTACTTCTCAGATGGATTCACATTCTTTTCATAGTAATTCACCAATTAAATTCTAAATTCAGAGGTAAATTGTCTTTGATCATACGAATTTTATTACTCTCTTAAAAAAAAACTGAGGCCAGAAAATGTAGTTATATATAGTCTTATAGAGAGTCCCTTGTAAAAAACAGGCGGCCACATGAATAATAAAGACAGCTGGTTGAAATGCTTTTACTATTTGGTGGTGTCACACCCAAACCAGCTTGTAACAGCCAAAGTCAGGCGGCCAACCAGGTGTATTATGTTAGCAACTAATTGCTCTTTACTGAGATTTCTTTTTTATATGGGTTGAACTATATGGCCACTAAGGTCCCTTCTAACTCTGTGATTCTGCTCCCCACCATAGCTTATTATTTAAATTCATCCTATTTCCTTCTAACAGCCCCCTAAACCATTGCCACTTGAAGGTTCATGTGTATAGACACAGATATTCCAAGTATGAATGAAGGTGGAGAGGCTGTTATATTTGGAATATTAAAGGATGAGTGATAATGATAATTATGTGGCTTTCAGTAAGTCCCTGGGTCTTTGTTTCCTTCTTTATAAAATGAGGGAATTGTGTTAAATGACCTAACTCTGAACTTCTATAACTGTGACTCTTTCTGAGCCAGCTTTATTCTTAAACCTATTGGTTGGGAGGAAAAGTGATATGAACCTTGATTTTTCAACATTTAAGCTTGTGCCTTCATTAGCAAAAAGTGAAGAGCTCAGAGGGAAAAAATGTCTGGTGATTTGAAGTTAAAGATCCAATCTCTCTATAAATATTTTCCGTAGGACTCTGTCTTGTAGTTTTAGAATGTTATCTGCAAGTTGTCCCATATTTCAACCATTCAAAACTGCTTTTAAAAAACCATATCTCATGTATTTGATGGGCTTTTACTAAGCTTCTGCTGCTTTTCCATAATATTTCTCATCAAAGATATAAGATTAATATTCTTTAAGTGAGTAACTTTCATTTTATGAGTTTATCACAATTGATTCCAAAGTGATAAACAGAGCCTGTTGTTCTGGTCTTGTAATTGAGGCTATCAGAGAGTAGGTTCAAGGCATTTGTCAAGATCCAAGGAGGGCAGAGAGGACTTCTGTTTTTAGTAGACAATCAAAGAACTCACCATCCACTTAGCCAAACTGGACTCTCTGTACTTGCTCTGCAAAAGTTACAGGCTAAATTGACTTAGGATTCAATCCTAAAGAGCACAGTATGTCCCTTTTTGGTCTTGCAGGAAATGTAATGCCACAACCTCGACTTTGTAATTCACCATGAAATCATTGTGAGATTTGAAGCAAGCTTTTTGCCTAGGTCTCCACATCCCTAACATCATAATGATCTTTTGCCCTGAGATGTTATTGTAAATGAATTGAAAATATTCAAAAGCCCTTGGACTCCACGGATAAATTAAGAACCTTATACAGACAGACAATATAGTATGTATGGGTAAGGAGTATGGTATAGGGAAATTTAGACTCAGTTCTGCCACTTAAGACCTCTATGCCCTTGGGCAAGTCTCTTAACCTCACTGGCCCTGAGTTTCCTCATCTTTAAATGAGATATCAGACTACATGGCCTCTGAGGTCTCTTCCAGCTCTAAAACTGTGATCTTATGACTTAAATATGAGTTGTCATCATCATAATTATGGTCAAGTCAGCTCTGACATTATTACTGATTTCCACTTTCCTATGTACCATTTGGAAAAGGGTTCTGTTCACAGTATCTATATTAGAACTTCAAGATCCCAGAGGTAGGACATTTATTAAAAGGGATTCTAATTTTTGAAAATTTTCCCCAACTACTAAGATACCCCAAATCATAAACCACCAAAATTCTCTTGATCTACCAGCACTCCACTTAGTTTACTCTTCATCTAAGCATTTTTTGTGGACGGTCAACCCCCAAATACTTCAGAATCACGATGGTGTTTTTTAATTATTATTAATTGTTATTGAGACTTTGGAGACAACTATGGCTTCCTTCCTTGTGTTCCAGGGTTGAAGAAACTAATGAGTGAATTTGAAGCTTATAGGCCAATGTTAAGAGACACATGTAATTATTTCTGTTATTACTGTAATGGAGGAAGTGAGAAGGGTCTGGTAAGCAGTCTCCATTACTGAAATCCTCTTGTAGAAGAGACTGAGGAACCTACTTCTAGAAAGGCATTAAATGAAAGGGTCCTATTTCCAGATTTGGAACATCTATTGACATTCTGTAACTGGTTCCAGTGTGTTAACCATGTGGGGAAGGCTTTTTTGATTGGCTGTGGAGCAGAATAGGGGTTCAAAGATATTAATAAGCCAAAGCAAGTTCTTGATCTGACTCTTTCTTATCCAGATGCTGATCAGGGGACAAAGACAATGTTTCAAGAAAGGGTGGCCTCCCTATCTGAGGCCCATGATGGCCTCCCGGGCCCATGAAATTTGGCCTCTGTTCTTTTCTGATTTAGGTATAGTATTAGACACTGTTACAACCTTGGGAGCCTCAGAAGGTCCAAATGAAGAGCCACCAGTTATCTGGGAGCTGGAGACCATACTGGGTTTTATGGCCATCCCATCCAGCAGTGAAGTCCTCAAGAAACAGGATAAAATATGAACACTTCTGTTTATAGCCCTTTATAGTCTGGCTCCTGCTTATGTTTCTTGGTGTGGGTAAGGCCCCATACTTTTTCCCAGGTGATCCTCCATATTTAGAATGTTTTCCTTTCCCATCTCCATGTCATGGAACTCTAAACCCTTCAAAGCTCAACTCCAGTGCTACCTTCAAGAGGCCTCTCCTGATCTCCAATTGTTAGTGCCCCCTACTCATTACTTTGTGTTTATTTTGTATGCATCTTTATCCTTGATTTGGTTATGTGTGAACATATAAATATATTATAGAATATATATACAGAATATAGAATATAGTACAGGGACTATCTCACTTTTATATTCGTATGTAGCAACACCTAGCACAATGTCTGGCACATAGTAAACAATGTATGTTTAATCGATTGAGTGATTCTACTTGGCGGCAGGATAACAACATGTACACAAGTAAATAAATACAAAGTGCTTAAAAATATATGCAACATAACGTAAAATAATTTCCTGTTGGAGGGAGAAAATGCCAATTAATGGAGGAATCGTGTAGAACAGTAGATCTCAAAGGGTAGGCCAAAGGTTTCATTGGTGGGCTCTTCAGTAGTTAGGCCTGCAATGATAACCGGCAGGTCTCCAGAATCTCCTGTAGTGTTGCCACCTTAAATGTTCAGTGTGCTGCTGCTACTCCTCAAAACAAAGATTCATACTGTGCCATGAGCAATAAAAAAAAAAAAATTTGAGAACCGTGGGTAGAGAAGAAGGCATTTGAGCTGGGCTTCTAAAAAAGCTAGGGAATCTATAAGATAGGCCTAAGGAGGGAGTGCATTCCAGACATGGAGAAAGCTTGTGCGAAGGTATGGGAGTGAGAGGTGGAATGTTGAATATGGGGAATAACTAACAAGCCAGTTTGACTGGAATAGAGAAAGAGAGTACATGAAGGATAGAAATGTAAAGTAAGAGTGAAAATGGAAGTGGGAGCCTGGTCGTTAAGGCTGAAGATTCTGTATTAAAGTCTAGAGTCAATAGGGAGTCAAAGAACATTTTTGAATAGGAGAGTTGAGTAGTCAGAACCTGTGTTTTAGGAATATCAGTTTTGCAATGATGGGGGAAAGGACTGGGGATCAAGCAATTGTACCCTTGAAGGGAGGGGAGACTCCTGCTTTATGGGCCTTTTCTCAGGGGACAGGAACAACAGAGGCCTGAATCCCTAGATTCAACAGATGCTTCATAGTATAAATACCCAACCAAACTTCTCTACAAACTATGTTCCCCCAAACAGTTTGTTCATCATTAATCAAAAGGGATGATGTGTCTTTAATTTTGATGATATTGTAGTAACTTTGACCATTATAATTGGCCAGGGTTTTGTTGTTCTTCTACATTGCCTTTATTTGCAATGTATATCACAGTATATATTGGGTTGTTGGGGTTTGGGAGATTTTTTGACTGTTCTTGTCACCCTGTATCACTTCATACTGGTCTTCTTTTTCTCAAAATACTTCATATTCTTCATTTCTTGTTTTGCTTTGTCCAGATATGTGATTTCATCAGTATGAGAAACTCCTAGCATGGTAACTCCTTCCCAGGAAGTAGAGCAACGTTTAATCTGCAACTTTAGGGTCTTAGAGTTGTCTGAGGAACTGGAACTTGACCATGATCCCAATGTCAGCATGTGTCAGAGATAGGATTTTAATGTAGGTCTTTCCAACCCTCAGATTGGCCCTCTATCTACTATAGGAGGTTTCCTCTTATCGTTTCTTATGATATGATAATATCGTATTACCTTCTTAAACCCAGGCATATTTTATTTATAACTTTTTATTATCACCAATAAAGCTATAATGAATATTTTAGTACATGTGGGTCTTTTCTTGCTGTCAATAATCTCCTTAGGGTATAGTCTTAGTAGTGGAATCTCTTGGTCAAAGGGTATAAGCAATTTAGTAATTTTTCTTACATAATTCCCAATTGTTTTCCAGAATGGTGAACTAATGCACAGCTCCCACCAGCAGCAAATTAGTTCTATTTTCTCTCCACAACCTCTCCTACAAATAATGCTCCTATTTTTCTAACTTAATGGGTATTAAGTGTAATCTCAGAGTTGTTTTAATATACATTTCTCTATTATTAGTGATTTTGGACATGATTTTCAGGTAGTTGTTGATGAATTATGTTGTTTAAAAATCCTTTGACCATTTATCTACCTTACAGATTATAAAAGGAAGACTTTTATTTTTACATATTTATTATATATTTATATATTTATTTATATATAAGAATATATATATTTATTATATATTTATATATGTATTTTAGTGCAATGATGTTGGCCAATCTGTATCTTTGCTCCTAAGTCTAGTTACATTGATTTTATTTGTGTAAAAGATTTTACAATTTTATACTAATAGTGTCTATTTTGCATTTTCTGTTCTATTCTTTATCTGGCTACTGATTTCTTCCCTACCTATAATTAAGAAAGATATAGTCCTTTCTAATTTTTTTATACTGTGGCTTTTTATATTAAGATAGTTTATCCATTGGGGCTTTATTATATATAGAAGTGTGGCCTTTATTATATATAGAAGTATAGATAGATAGATAGATAGATAGATAGATAGATAGATAGATAGATAGATAGACAGATAGAAAGCCTAAATCAAGAAGACCTGAATTTAAGAACTACCTCTGACCTTCACTGGCTTTATTCCCCTGAATGAGTAACTTAACCACTCAGTCTCTAGATGACTCTCTATGTTGCAGAGAACCTATCAGCTTTCATTGGTACAGAGAGTTTCCTTACCTTAGGGATTCCCCATATCCATAAAATCACAAATTCAGTCCCAATCTCTATGGCATAAAGTGCAAGACTAAACCTATTTTTCACCAGATTACTTTCCAGCTTTCCCAGCACACTTATTTTAAAAGATATTCCAAAGAATGTTACTTTTAAGACTGACAGCATCATATACACAAAGGCATGCTAGCACTGCTCTCTTTTATGACGACTGACAAAGATAAAGGATAACTATTTCTCCATAAAGATGTAGTCTAATATTCTGGCTAAAGATTGTACTCATCTATTAGAGCTTCAAATTTCCATTTACTTTTTTGTCTTCATCCTTGGGAAGACACTAGAAGAAGATTTCACTGTGTTTCGACATGTTTATTGGTCTAGAATAGATGCTTACAACATATGGTGTACTGGGACTCAATTTGTTGGATAAAATTCAGTTCAATTCAACAAATAGGTTTTAAGTTATTTTGAGATAGAACCTTTTGAGGTTCTTTTGTGCTAAGTGTTGAGGAGACAGGGGAAAAATTATTCTTGCCCTCTAGGGGCTTTCTGGAAAACAGGGGCAGATTTCTGTTGGAGTATAACTTTGATTTCATTTGCATAATATTTCTTCTCTGAAGAATATAAAGTATTTTAAAATGTGGGTTTCTTGTTTCTTGTGATAATATGAGAGAAGGAAAATGCTCCTGATATTTGAATTTTGAAAAGGAGGTGGGAGTGGGGGAAGGCCCAGAAGAATTTTGAGTATGGAACATATGAGTAGCAGTCGGCTGTGGAATCTTGGATCTCCAGTTTGCCCCATTTCCTCCTTCACCTCCTCTGTATAGCTGATGATATCATTTCAGATTTTAACTAAGACCCTTGAGATGAATGTGACATTCCTCACAGAAGAAAAGCATAGGTAGAAATATCAAAATTCATAGCCAATTTTTTTTCATGGGGAAATAAACAATTTTATTCTTTTACATACAGATCTTCCAAGTTTTCTGTCCTATTCCATGCTCCTCTTTCCCCAATTTACCTAGGATGTACAGATTTAGAAGTTCACGTCTTCAACAAAGGCTGTGTTTAGAAGTTGGTACTATTTCAATGTTTTCCAGTTACAAATAGAAACAAACACCAAGAAGGGATGGATATACCCTCTGCACCTCATTGGTTTCTCAGCTATGTCAACTAGAGATCCAGATGAGGGGCAAGAGGTAGGAAATAATTTAGTGAGTGGCAATCTGATTTTAGCCTTTACCAGTCATATCTCTGACCACTAGCTAAAGCCATATTATATGGCTTAACTTTAGGGCTAAGACAGCCCAATACCCAGCCAATTAGACACATAGCTCCCAGAAAAATATCCAAAGTGAATAACATACCAGAATACAAGTCACAATGAAAGGGAGTGGAATGCATGCATTACTCAGAGGCTCTTTCCCCTGGGGTCAGGGTTTTAAAAAGCAATAATAATAAAAATAGCTCACATGTAAGTAGTCGCTTTCCTTTTTCTCTCTTGCCCCTCTTACCCAAGGCAACCATTTGCCCTGAGCTGGAGATGTGCCAGGAGTTGTCTTTGTTCAGGGCCCCCTGGCACTTGACAGCAGGAAGGGAGGGAATAGTTTTCTGCACAAGCATATTAGGAGGAACAGGAGCGGGTGGCAAGCCTGCTCAAAAGGAATGCATCCCAGACCAAGCTGGAACAGGAGTATACATAGTTTCCTTTTATTAAGGGTCCAAAGCAATAGACAGAAAAGGGCTGTTTGGAGTAGGCCACAAGTCACAGGTCACTCTCCCTGAATACTAGAGTAAGTGTGTGGGGAGAAATACATATATACAGATATAATATACACATACATGTATGCATAAACACATGTATATACAAACATATATGCATGCACATACACCCATATGTATATCTACATACATGTACATATGAAATTATGAAACGCTAAATATCCCATAGGTAGCCCTAGAAAAATTGTGAAATAGATGGAGTTGCCTTTGGTATGCCCTGCCCTATGTGTTCTCTTCTCTGTGGCCCTTGCTTCTTCCTTTTTCAGCATCCACACAGAAGCTCAATGCTGGTTTTGACCTCTGATCACCTAGGGCTAACCTCTCTCCCTAGTTTACTTCTCTCCCTGACAATGTACAATTCTATGAAAATTTTCTTCTCTTCTTTCCCAGAACTGTATGTCCTGGGTCTTATTCTTGGTGAGAGGCCCAACTAAACAGTCATTCCAACCTTCTGAAGTATAACACTGTATACCTGTGTAAGAGTTGCCTCTCCAGAAAAACTGCCCACCAGACCCGAGTGGCAGTCAGTATTACGTGAGAACGAAACCAGAAAGAGGATGACATATAAGAAGTGGAAAAGATCTGTAAATATTTTGATACCTAACTCTTGCTAGCATCAAACACAGAAGAGTTATGATATCTGGACCCTCCATCCTTTTCTAAGGTATGCTGCCAGAAGAAATGGAAACAGCACTGAATTAAAAAAGATGGGAAGAGCAGATGGACTAAGCAAACACACAAAGGAGGGACCAGTTCTCAATATGTATACAAGAGGAGAGGACACAAACAAATGGAAAATTTTATTTTAAAAAAGAGCAACTTAGAGAATATCAATATCTTTTGACTCATAGACCTCCTCTCCCATCTCTACCACATTTTAATGGAATAATCTTACATATCTATCTTTGATGCAGATGTTAGAAGGAAACAGTCAGTATTCAGCAAAAATCTCCCACAGTAAACCACATTTTTCTCATTGAACAAACAATTGACTAAAAGGTGTAGAGAATACAAGATTTCAGTGTACTTGTTGTTTGTTGATTATTTTAAGGCATTTGAATCAATAGAGTGAAATCCTGCCTTAAAGATTTTCCCCTAAAAAAAATCTCCCATGCATGTATCAAAATTGCCTAAGATAAAAAAAAACAGAGAATGATACAGCAAAGGAGATTACTCTTCCAATAACCATCTGATTGTTAATATCAAGTGACACATAAAACAGAAAATATATGCTCAAAATCATTGTGGAAGGGATCCAGGGCTGAGGCAAAGGGAGATCTGCCAGATAGCCCCACCTGAGGACAACTTTAGGTTGATAACAATCAGACCCTGAAACACTGCAGAGACTTTTCAGTGAGATTCATAACTATTAACTCTTGACCTAACTATCCACACAGGGAAAAATAAGTGGATAAAAAATGCCTGTTGATATAACCATTAAATGACCATAATATGGAATTGAATGGTCAACCTATAGAGCTCATTCACCAGTACATACATGTAGACACTGCAAATCACCTGAGTAGAATTGAATAGGAGGGTAGGAGTTGGCTGCCTTTGGGAAATAGCATAGTTCTAATCACCCTAGGCTTCTCTCTAAAACAAAGACCTGCTGTTCAACAATATCCTTTCAGTGATAATGTAATAGCTGTGAGTCATGAAATGTCATAACCCCTGAAGAATTAATGCTAAGGATCACTCAAAGGCAATGGAGGCTCATGGTGCATAAAGAGTAACTGTAACATATTACAGTAAGGAATTATCCAAGGGAGTTGATATAAAAGATACCATCAGAGAAAGGTCTGATAAGAAAAAAAAGATGGACTGATGCTAGAGTGAGAGTTAACCAATGGACATCTCACATGTTCCTTTGGAACTCCTACCATATGAGGAGCACTTGAGAAAGGCCCCCAGAACATGGGGTAGATATCTTACAATGAATTTCAGAGTCATAGAATTTAGAGCTGGAATAATATTAGTGAACACTTATATAATACTTTAAGGCTTACAAAGTGCTGTGCATCTATCACTTCATTTGACACTGGTAGGGCTTTATAGGTTCAGACCCCTACCTCATTTTACAAATGTAGAAACTGAAGCCTAAGAATTTAAATGACCTTCCCAAGCTCATAGAGATATTAAGTGACAGAACTGGAATTCACACCCAAATCTTCTCAATCCAATTCATTCCTGGATTTAATGGGAGGCCCACAAGATGGGAAGACGTGCAGGGGTTATGAATCTGTTTGACTGGTAGTAATATCCACATGGATGAGACCACAGATCTATTTGTTTTAAAATTGGCATCATTGGATATAAAAGGAATTCAGAGATAAATTAACCCTAAGCTACAGAGACAAACAAGGTTTGGGTGGTTTTTTGGGGGGGGTACTCTTAAGGAAGTTTAGAAGTTACATTTATAGGGTCACTTATCTAAGTTGGCTTAACTAGGCAACAGGTATGGCTGCTAGTGACTTCTTTAGGCCACCTGGTCATTTTAAGTGAGTGTATCCCAGGCACTGTGCCCACCTAGGGTTCTCTACCCTTTTGGACTATCAAAGCATCTCATTCCCAAATAAGGGGTCTAGAAAACAGTATCTTAAGTAAAAGAGATGACTTTAATAACGAGAATTTTAAGCACTATGGCAAGCCAATGGAAGAGAGATTTGGAAGCATTCGGGCTTTTCATTGCCCCTTTAACGATACTGACTCCTTTACAGACATGTTATTACTGTTGTTGAGTCATTTCAGTCGTGTCCAACTCTTCATGACTCCATTTGGGATTTTCTCGGCAAAGATACTGGAGTGGTTTGCCATTTCCTTCTCCAGCTCACTTTAGAGATGAGGAAAATGTGGCAGATAGGGTTAAGTGACTTGCCCAGGGTCACACTGCTAGTAAGTATATGAGGCCAGATTTGAACTCATGAAGATGAGTCTTCTTGATTCTAAGCCCAGCACACCATCCATTGTGCCATCTAGCTGCCCTTACAGATACCTAGGAACAACCACATTCAATCCTCTTCTGTCTCTAGTGCTATGCCCCCATGAAGTGAAGGAATCATTAGGCCTACTATAACAGGACTTCTTCTAACCAAAACCAAGAGGTTTAGAGAAAGTATTCTGTATTAGAAAGAACACTGGATTTGGAGCCAAAGGGATTGATATTCAACTATCAGCTCTGCTATTTACTAGCTGTGTGATCTTACCCAAGTCTGGATTTCTTCATCTGTAATTGTTAAATAAGGGGGGGAAAAGTGTAGAGAGGAGGGGAAGGATCATATTACATCATTACTAAGGATTATTCCAACTCTCAAATCTATGTTTCTACTCTTGGACTTTCAGATAGGTATTGGGGGGGGAAGGATCTTAGCAAATGATTTAGAGAATGTCTCCTGGTTATGAGTTGCTGACTAGAGAGCAATGACCTGGTAGAAGATAGAGAGAGAATATGGAATTCCAGGGCAATTAGTGAAGAGGAAGCCAAGATAAAAGCAGAGAGGGGCCATAGTGTTCTAGTTCCAGGGCCTGAAGGAATAGAGACACAGCTCTGCACTAGGCAGGGCTAGATGACTGCTGGGCTAGGTCCAAGGGAAGGTAAGACCCAGGTGCTCCAGCACACAATGAGCTTTAGTCTTTTCATCCTCATTCCAGGCCCTCCCCAGCAACTAAACCTATTGTCCCTTGGAATGTCTGCTCTGGAAGACATCCTTACTTGCCATTCATACAAGTTTTTCATCCTTAGAGACAGGAAACTGGGAGACCTAGAATATAAACAGGGGTAGAAGAGGGGAAAGGAGGGGTAGTTTTAGTCCTAAATCCTCATAAAGACAGTGGTGGCCAGGGGCAGCTAGGTAACACAGTCAATAGAGCATTGGTCCTGGAGTCAGGAGGACCTGAGTTCAAATCTGGCCTCAGACACATAGCACTTCCTAGCTGTGTGACTCTGGGCAAGTCACTTTACCCCAACTGCCTCACCAAAAAACAAAAACAAAAAAACCCCCAACAAACAAAACAAAACAAAAGTTAGTGGTGGCCAGACACTAATGTCAGCAGCAACTCCCAGATGGATCAGTTGGCTTTGGGCTGCTAAATATGCATGCACACATATATGTATGTATATATGTGTGTGCATGTATGAATGTGTGTGTGTGTATAAAAATATATTTAACACCATCAGATGACACCATTTATCTGTAGCTTAGAAAAAGCAAAAATAAAAGCAAAAGTTGGAGGGAAGGAATTTCCTGTCCTTGAGGCGGAAAGCTAATCTTAGGCACAAAAGTAAGGGCTTTCCATAAAGATAACTGTAACCAGGATTTACATAGGTTTTCAATGTTTAGAAGACACTTTACACATCTTGTTCCCTTACAAACCTATAATATAGGTACTATTATTACCCCAATTTACAGATGAGGAAACTGAAACTGGGAGAGATTAAGCAACTTGCTCTGGGTGACACAGCTAGGAAGTTGTAGTGGGAATAAGTATGTTAATTTTGTTTGAGCAGCTCCATTTTGTGACAAAGTCATTGTTATAGTGTATATTGTATGAAGTTTGACAATAGTGCGTGTTTCTCAAATCTTGTAAACAGTTACTTACTAATGACATGTGTCTCCCATATTTGGTAAATAACTACTAATGCCATCTGCCCCCTCCCCAAAAGCACTTGCTAAACAGTTGCACATAATGTTAGCTTTGATTGCTATTTTCTTTCAACGTAATCTTAGATAACAGAGCAACAGTGGGACCTTAGATACAATTTGTCAACACCCTTTTCCAGAAGCATAAAACCCACCGGTGCCCCAGACATCAGTCTGCATCACAAGCAGGACAAACTCCTACATTCCCTGAACCTGGAAATGTGAACATCACTTTATTCACTCAAGACAAGAGCTGATTGACAGAGACTTGCCAGAATGCCACCTCAAAAGGAAATACGCTACCTCTAGCTGGGCAGAGAGAAAACCTTCTCATGAGCACAGGTATGAGTTGCTTATTGGAACCTTTAAGAACAGATGTAGTTTGTTCTTAGAGGGTTTGATGTTTGTATTATTGAATGGTCAATAAAGTTTGATTGCATGCATTGATAAGAGTGTCATTAGGGTACTCTCAGCCCTAACAAGCATATATCAATTGATTTTCCTCCTGTACCATGCATTATAGAACTGCCTGAGTCAAGGTTTGAACTCACATCTTCCTGACTCCAAGATTCACTGTTCCACCTATCAACGTACATACAGACAGATAGTAAATACAAATTTTAGGCCTCCCTGGGCCAACAGGAGAGAAAATATTATTTCTGCATCTAATAAGGAGGTTTTGGAATAGCTAATTTCTAAACTCCTTCTACCTTTAAATCTGTAATCCCATGCCTAGAGAGAGGGGTAGCATTATCTAGACCATGGTGTTAGAACCTTTGATGGGTTAAATGGCTTAACTGACATCCTGTAGATCTGGCCAAGATCTGACAGTGGGTATTTCTAGACTGGGTACCTAGTCTCTGTCTTTTGTGACATTCAGAATCCAAGGCCTCTTTCAATAGCACCAGATGAATCAAGTACCAAATGAGGTACAATGGTAAGACCTCAGAGCCGCAGCTCTGGGTGCTAGTGAGTTTCTTTTTTATTTGGCATTTAAAGGATTCTCAGGCACTTCTCGACCCTTATAATTATAAACCAGCTCTCACCAGGCTCCTTTAACAGAGGCTTAAAAGCTGAGATTTCTCTTGAGGCAGCCAACTATTAAAACTTCATGGCTTTTTACAAAACATAGGTTGATGGGGGTGTTGTGCAACGCCGTCTAGTATAATTAGCACTACCCTGCAATTGCAGACACCAGTGAGACCAGCGTATTGTGTGATATGGCAGCCCCAATCCCTCTGGCTTGCAAATGAAGATGCCAGGCTTTTGCAATGTATCTTCTAAGCCCCAAAGCATTGCTTGGTGTTTTGAGGAGAACCTCAAAGCGCCAAGCTTTCAACCTGGAACTGAGCTGGCTTTGTGTGTCTAGCTTCTGCCCCAGTGCCGACACATGGCAAGGATTCTGCTTTCTCATTTGGCCACCGGGCATGCTGGGAGCAATTTGGACAGAAACTGAAGTGCCAATGATCTAACTGACTCCTGCCCCCCTTCTCCTCTCATATTTCTATGGGACTTCAGTTAAACCACTTAACCTACCAAAGGTTCTAACACCATGGACTAGATAATGCTACTGCTCTTTCTAGGCATGGGATTACAGATTTAAAGGTAAAAGGAGTTTAGAAATTAGCTATGCCAAAACCCTCCTATTAGATGAGGAAATAAACCCAGAGAGATTAAGGAATTTAACCAAGGTCAGTAGATTATAGAGAACAGGGTAGCAGTTCAGACCCAGAAATTCCAGCTCTAAATCTAGTACCTTTTCCATTTCAGACTCAAACCTTGGTCCTTAAGACATGAATGTAAACTCCAGGGACTATTTCAAAGTTTTGAGGGTTTTTTTCTTTGTATCTCCAGCACCCAGCATAGTATCTGACACATGGTAGGTTCTTAACAAATGCTTTAAATGCTTATTCCATTGCGTTGAATAGAAATAACTTAACATAACTCTTTTAGAATAACTCAAGTCCCAAAGCCCATTTGTAAGGGACTCTTTCCTCAGTGGTGGAGATCAACATCCCAAGCTTTATGAGGGACAGGGCAGAGTTGGTGAAAAGAGAAAGGGATCTCTTCAGTCTCTTGACTTTCTTTGAATCTCTTCTCTCAAAAGTGGAAGCAAGAAGTGGCTGAAACAGTTGTAATTATGGGAGTCCCCTTGGTAAAGGTTAACTGCAAAAGTGAATCCAGAGTCACATGGCTGTGAGGGCCCCTACTCTAGTTCCCTTAGCTTTGTCTTGGGAATTTAAGAGGAATCTGGTGAGTATGGGAGCAACAGGCCTAAATTCATGCTCTCTCTGTGTTTTCCCTTGTTTCCTTCCCCCCCCCCCCATTCCCTCCAAATGTCCTCATTGTTCTCACAATACCCTTGAATTGCCTAAGAGTTTACCTTCCATGTAAGGGAAAGGACATTTTAGTGTAAGGACTGCCTATTCCACCATTATGCTCTGGGATCCTGGACTCAGTTTGTTACTGCTCTGTGTTAATGAAGTCAACTTAGGAGGCCAAACATCTGTCTGGGCCATGTAGCTTTAGACACAGAGAAGCTGCTCCACAGACACAAGCTGTATGTAACCCTAGCCAATCAGTCATGTCATAATGACCTGCCATTGGCTATAAGAGGCCGAAAAGAGAATGCAGATGTCTCAGCACAAGCCTTCACAAACCACACATCTCTGGATTTGTACTCTTATTACATCACATTTCTGTTTCATATTATCCTCATTTATCTGTCTTTTCTCCTCTCTGAGAGATCTTTCAGGACCAACATTCATCTTTGCATCCTGCCATTTAACATAAGCCTTGCACGTAGTAAGTCAAGAAGGTGCCAATTATAAGTCCAGTCCCATTCCTGTTTTTACTTATGGTTTTATTATATACAATTATACATTAATTATCACTAAATTGGTATTTATTTTATATATATTATTTTATACATAAAATATTATATATTATATATTTTATATGTAATGTATTTTTATTATTATTAAATATATATTATATATGTATATATATAAATATAGAGATGTAATCTAAGATGCATGTTTTTTAATCTTTGTGTGCCCAGGGCATAACACAGTGCCAGGCACATAGGATAGGGACCTGTGAGTTCACTGGCATGGAGAAGTCCCACATGACTAAAATCTCTCCACCAATGTAGGTTAGCACTTCCTCTGTAACTTATAGTCTTAGATGCCAAAAGTACTGACTCTTCACATGATTTGCAGAGGGCTACACAGCTAGTATATGATAGTGGTGGGACTTGAACCTGGGTCTTCCTGGGTGGTTGAGGCTACTATTCTATCTGCTGACACCATGCTGCTGCTTCTCTATGTTTAATAAGTGCTTGCTGATTGAATGAAAGAACTTTCACACTTGGTATCAAGGGGAGTGCTTGTTATTTAGCCCAACCTCCATATTTTAAAGACAAGGAAACTAAAGTGTCCAGAGATGAAGTGACTTACACAAAGTCATGCAGAGAACGGGTGTCAGGGCTAAGACTCACATCCAAGTGTTTTGACTCCAAGTCTATTATTCCTGAACCAACACTTGGGACAAAGCAAACGGCCCTTAACTCTGGATTTAAGAGGAGGACAAGCTGAAGATGAAGATGAAAAAAACCAAATGTGTCAACATCAATATGGACAATAGTACTCAAAAGTTGTACGTGGGTATAACTATAGAGAAGGATTTTCAAGGGCATCCTTCTACAATAGATGTGAAGCTCTATATAAAGGTGAATTATCATTATTATAATTTATTGTTCTGAAGTTTGGTAGTGCCCACAGCCCATGCTTCTTTATCATTCCCTCAATCTCTAATCTTGTGCAGTGTAGCTCCTGTTCCCACCATTCATCGGAAACTGTTCTTTCAAAGGTCCTCAGTTACCATGGAATTGCCAAATCCAAAGGCCTTTTCTCATCTTGCAGGCAAAGTTCAATAGGATTATAAATGTAGATCTGGTGAGGACTTGGGATCATAGGATCTTAGATTTTGAAGAGACATTGGAAACCTTCCCTTCCAACCCCTTCATTCTATAGTTGAGGCAACTGAGGTCAGGGAGATTGTGAAGCAGGATTGAATCCAAGTGCCCTAACTCTAGAGCCAATGACCTATCCATTTTCCTGGTCCTCATCCTCATGGATCTTTCTTCATTGGATACTGTTGATTTTTTTTTTACTTTCTCCTTCCTGAAATGTTCTCCTCCCATGGTTTCTATGATGCCTCACTATCCTTGGTTATTTATCTTACTCATTTTCTTTGGGTATTCCCAAAGGTCCTATCATTGGCTCTTTTCTCTTCTCCTCCTTTGGTATCTTATCGATTCCCACAGTTTCAGGTGCCATTTTTGAGTGAGTCCTAAATCTTTAACGATAGCCGTGAATTCTTTCCTGACAACAAGACCCACATTTTGAACTATCTATTGGTCATCTTCACCTGTGTATTCTGGCAGTATCTCAGTTTCAACATGTCCCAGATCATACTGTTTGTCTTCCGAAAAACCCAGCTTCTCCTTTAAGCTTTCCTCTCTCGTTTAATAGTACTGCCATTGTCCTAATCACACAGGCTCAGAACTTCAGATTTTCTCTCACTTCTTCTCCTCCTCCCCTCCAAATCCAAATATCTTGACTTGAGCTGAGACTATATTACTCAAAATCTCATTCATTCTTCTATAGTCTTTGATATATTTTAATCTATATGACTTTTTCAATTTCTATTTGTTATTTTGCTTGGATAAAATAGGTTTACTCTATAGTCACTATTTTTGATGGTCTTTTGTGTAACCAGCATTTGATGGGAAGGATATACATTGGTAAGTATAAGCTAAATGATATTCTTATCCTTAAGAGAGATCAAGGAAGTGTCTTTTGTTTTAAACCTAACATCCCCTAGACTAGGTGCCAGCAAACTACAGAGAGCAGGCCAAATTTTGTCCTCTGTCTGCTTGAATGACCCATGAACCAAGAATAGGTTTTGCACTTTAAAATAAAGTTTTATTGTACTCAAAAATGTATAAAGCTATTTTAGCTCATTGATTGTACCAAATCAGGTGGTGGGATGGATTTGACCCCTGGGCCTTAGTTTGTTGACCTCCTGCCCTAGATTACTAATATTTGAGGAGGTCAGAAGGATATGATTCTAATCTGACACCCCTTTCAGAGACTGAAGAAAAGTTTGAGCAGCCTGGTGGCCCTTCTGGGGCCTGCCTTCCTCTCCCTCCAGCTAGAGGGCTGGTGATGCAGGCATAGCCTTGTCTCTTTTGCTAGACAAGTTTCTGGCTTCAGCTCATATGTATCCATGCTACTCAGGAACCATGTCTATATACTGAGTCAACCCATGCAGGCAAATATATGACACAAAGAATAGGAATACAGTGAAAATAAAACTGAATGACTTCTTTATTTGAATTATAAGAAATATAAATTTTCACTGTAAATATACTTTGATAAGGCAATTTTATATATTTTTCAGCCTATCCTCACATGTAGTTTTGGAAGTGGGAACTGTTTCTTTTGGGGGTACCTAGCTGCCCCTGGTTGGGGATATGTATTAAGACTTGAACTGCTCAAGTCAAATCAAGTCAACAGTATCTATTAAATGCCTGCTATGTGCTAGTCACCGTGCTAAGTACTGGACTAAGACTGATGAATGCAATAGAGTTAATTCATGTTAGAGAGCTGTTAGCAATATTGGTTTTCCCAACATTTCTTAATCCATTTATATAATCTACAGGGTAGGGTAGTAGCTACTATCTTAGTAAAGCAGATAGAGTGTTGAATTTGAAGTCAGAGGAAATGCATTGATCTTTCAGCTCTGCCACCTAGTCAACAAATCAAATCAGCAAGCATTAATCAAGTGTTTACTATGTGCCAGGCATTTTGTCAAACACTGTAGATACAAATCTAAGCAGAAAGAAAGACAATATCTTCCCCCAAGAAGCTTATGTTCTAGTTGGGGAAGACAACACATAAAAGGAAGCTGAAAAATAGAGGGAAGGGGGAAGGAAAGAGATGAAAACACATAATCTAGGGACAAGGTAAAGAAAGTCCAGAAATTCTAAAGTACAGCCTGGAAAGGAATAAATACATGGTTGGTCTGGGAGTCTCTTTTAAAATGGAGGTTCTGGGAGTAACCAGTAAGTCAGAGAGAGAAGTCACAGAGATGGACTTCTGTGTGACTTTGGGCAAGTCTGTTCATCTCTGGTCTTCAATTTTCTCAATGGTAAAAATGAAAGGGTTGGATTAGATTACCTCCAAGGTCCTCTTAGCTCTAATTCTTGAGATCCTATTTCCCTGAGAGGCTATCCCATCTTGTTACTCTATTTGTATTATCAGAACTGCAATGATAATGGCCCTATGTGGACATATTGTCTTCCCCAATAGAATGCAAACTTCTTGAAGGCAGAGACAGCTTTCACTTTTCTTTGTATCCTCAATGCCAGCATAGTACCTGGCACACAATAGGTGCTTAATAAATGCTTGTTAATGATTGATTGACATTTCTTTGTGACTGCTGTAATAGTAATGACACCATACCTGGATTCAATAAACCTGAGTTCTACTCCAAGCTTTGCCTCTAATTGGTTGGGACGGCCCTGAGTGAATCATTTCATGTATCTGAGCCTCAGTTTCCTTATGTGTAAAATGAAGAGATCATAGTTACTTATTTCAACATATGACTGGGTGATACCTTGCTAGGAGTTTCTTTAAGGCAGCATTTTGAAATAAACAATAAGCACAGTAGGATCTTATATTATTTTATACTTCTGGGTTAATTGGGTCAAAGCTATTGCCTGCTATAGAAAGGTGTTTGCAAAAGCCTGACAATTCACATCTCATATTTTCATCAATGCTTGCATAGATGGTTCTCATAAAGATTTTGTATATGTTAGAAAAATAAATATATGGTTGGTAGTTAAAATAAATGAGGTTAGATTAGGTTATCTCTAAATGCCTTCAAGCCCTAAGATTCTGTGAATCTAGTGACGAGATCTTTGGGCATCAGAGCAGGCCTTCAAGATGATGCTCTGAGAAAAGCCTTGAGGGATTCTCCCAGTCACACTGCCCAGATAGCAGAGTCCCTTTCTTAACTGTAGAGCTAGCATTGCCCGAGGATGGGCTATGGATGAGGAATGAATGAGCTGGGGATAGTCTCGTCATAAAGTGGGAGAGCTGATATTTTGTTTGTTTTTTCTTTTAAAAAAGTAAGTTTTCAGGTAGATGAATGAGGACTGGTAAAGAAGCAGACTTAAAGAGGAGTGTGGGTGTTGAGGGAATAAAAAGGGGGTTGGAGGAAAGGAAGAAATGTCTCCTGTGTATCATTAGGCAGCCACGTAGAACAGAACCCATTCTCCTTTCTGGCTTGTGATGCTGATTGGGTGGGAATGACTGAGTCACACATTGGAAACAGTGAGTCAAAGCTTGTCTTTGTCCTCTTTTTTTTCTTCACTAAATAGGATTCCTTATATGGCGGCTTGTTTTGCTGACAGGCGTCATATTCTTGGGGATGATGTTCACCCTAAGGCAGGTTTCCAGATGGCACCTGGGGGAAGGTTTTCTTCAGTTCAGATAAGAAAGATTGACTCAGAGGTAATACCCTCCTTTCCTCGAAGAGTGTGTATCTGTGTGCACTCCTTTCAGCATGTATAATGGAAAAATAGCCTAATCTTAGTCCTAATCAACAGGGATGAATAATCACCCTCAGTGTTACCCACTGAAGTGTTGCTTAATGAGGAATGGGAATGGGAAGGAATCAAAGACTCATTTTAGTCAATGGTTTCAACTCTTCATGCTGAACCTCATCCTCCACCACCAGACCTTTAACCAGAAGTGCTGACAACCACTTAAAATGGCATTTATAGCATTTCCTATCTCTTCTTCAACTGATCTTTTATTGCTGGCTGCCATAAATGCCCATGAGGTGGGCAATAGAACTCTAGGGGATTGATTTAATCACCCACTAACTTGGTCAATGACATCAAATGTTCAACAAAGGAATTTGAACTCGACTTGGCAGACAATAGGGAATCACTGATGGTTTTTGAGCAAAAATGATGTGTTTCCAGATCTATAGTTTCCACAGAGCATGAATAGAGGTATTTTTCTGTGATAGGTTCCTTCTAGAGCACTGGATTTGAATTCTGGCTTTGCCATATCCTGTCTGTGTGACATTAGTTAGACAAGTTATTTTACTACTTGAGGCCTCAGTTTCCTCATCTATAAAAGGAGAAGGTTGAAATGGGTGTTCTCTAAAGTCTATTTTACCCCTTAATCCTACAATTCTTGGAATGGGAGTCAGATGTCAAGTTGTTGGGAGTTTGGGGCTATTGGTCCCTCCCTTGCCATCCTATCCCAAAATAGGTCTGCATAACAAATGTTAGACTTCAAAGACCCCTGACATAGAAGAAGCATCCCAGGGGCAAATCTTGCTTACCTTGCCCATGTTTTTCATGTTCAAGATCGCAAATTGCCAGAAGTATATTTGGCAGACTTTCCCATTGTACACAGATAGTGTAGGTGATCACAAACACAGAAAAAAGACAAAGCAATCATGGAATACCAGCCACTTCCAGTGCCATACAGCTCTACAAGGAAGGGGTCTGACCTGGCTTTCTTGCTTTCTCCCTATCAACACAATCAGAGGGAAAACCATAGTGTAAGGGACAGCACCAACCCATAGGGTCTGGGCCAGCCTAATTTTATCTCTTACCTCCAGTAAGCCTAAGAACAAATCCTCCTCTCTTCTGAGCTTTCCCAGGACTGTCAAAGGCATTACTATGCTTCCAGTCACCCTGGTTCTCAAACTTGGTGTCATCTATGACTCCATTCTCATTCATTCCACATATCTAATTAATTTTCAAATCTCATTCACAACATCTCTCACAAAAATCCCCTTCTCTTCATTTACAAAGTGATGAGCCTAATAAAGGCCTTCATTAACCTTCACCTGGACTATTGCAGTAACCTCTCATTTGGCCTTTCTGCAATGCCTCTCTCCACTCCAATCCATCTTTCAGAGAGTCACCCAGGTGATTTTCATAAAGCAAAGGGATGACCATGTCAATCGTTACCCCTACTCAACAAACTCCTACAGCTCCCTAGTACTTCTAGGATCAAATACGGACTCTTCTACTTGACATTTAAAGTTCTTTACAACCTAGCCCTTTCTTATCTATTCAACATTTTTAGACATTATTCTCCCCCACACACTTATGTTCCTGCCATAGTTCTTCCCACATAACAGTTTGTCTTTCTTCTCCACTCTGTCTTTTGGGACCATACCATGATTATCCCCCTGGCGTGGAATGTCCTCCCTCTTTACTTTCACTTCATGGAATCCCTCTATCCCTTCATGGCCTCCTCCAAAACTCAGCCCAACTGCCATCTTCTGCATGGAGCTTTTCCTGATCTCCCTTGCTATGAGTATCCTCCCTCCCAAGACTACTGTCTGCTCACCTAGCACATATTCTGTGTATTTTTATACACGTGCAAGTTGTCCACCCCTTTACAATAGAAGTGTCTTGCAGCCAGGGGCTGCTTCATTTTTGTCTTTGTATTCCCAGCACTTAGCACAGTGCCTGGTACATTGTTGTTCAGTTGAGTCTGACTCTTTGGGAGCCTGTGGACCATACTATCCATGGGGTTTTCTTGGCAAAGATACTGAAGTGGTTTGCCATTTCCTTCCCCAGTGGATTAAGGCAGCCATAGATGAAAGTGACTTGCCCAGGGTCACCCAGCTAGTAAGTGTCTCAAGCTGGATTTGAACTTAGGTGTATCCAGACTCCAGGCCCAGTGTTCTATCCACTGAGCCATCTAGCTACCCCACTTGGTGCACAGAAAGCATTTAATGATTGTTGGTTGACTGATTGACAAACAAACAAATTCCCTTATTGGAGCTATTGGCAGTGGCTGATACCTTCCTACAATAGATAGGTCAACTATTTTGTTTCCTCAACTGTAGTGACAACAATGCCTGGGCAGATAGCATAGTATTATGTAGTTATCCCTGGATTTCACCTTTAATGTCCCTGATTTGCAGAGAAGGGGGGTGAGGGGAGGGTTTGTGTGTACTTGTACATATATGTATACCATTCTTATGGGGAAAATAGATATGTGACCTGGTGGATACATAATTAGATAGATTCACAATTGATTGACCAAAGAGCAGTTACTAATGGAAGAAAAGAAGCACATATGGGTTTACCATATGTAAGACACTGTGCTAAACACTGTATAAGAATTATCTCATTTGATCCTCACAACAACTCAGCTAGGTAGGTGCTATGATTATCCCCATTTTATAGTTGAGGAAACTGAGGCAGATAAAAGTTAAGTGGCTTGCTCAGGGTCACATAGTTAAGAAGTATCTGAAGCCAGATTTGAACTTGGGTCTTCCTGACTCCAGACCAGGCACTCTTATCTACTGAGTCAGCCAGCTGCCCTGTTACACTTATTCTCTTTGACCTCAGAGGGAAGACCTAGGAATAATAGGTAAAAGTTCCAGAGAGAGAGATTTAAGTTCAATGTTAGAGGTTAAAAAAAAAACAAAAAACCCCCTCCCTAACACTTAGTGCTATCCCAAAATAGAACAGGCTCCTTCAGTAGTAGGACCTCTCTCGAGGTCTTTAAACAAAGTCTTGATGTCAATTTGTCACACATATCATAGAGGAAATTTTGTTCAAGTTTGGGTTGGATTAGATGGCCTTCAAGGTCACACCTAACTCTGATGTTCCGTGATTTTGATTCTATGAGACATATCTATAAAATTAGTATTAAATACTTCTATTATCTTTTGTAGTGAGGAAAGCACTTTTATACTTTAAAGCCCTATATCAATGTGGATCATGGATGTAAAGCCGGAATCGGCCTCAGAGGCCATCTAACTCAACCCCACTCCCACTCTACCCCATTTCACAGTAGAGGAAACTGAGGCCAGTCAATGTTATATGACTTGACTAAAATTACATAAGTAGTAAATAGCAGAAGTATGATTTGGACCCATATGCTCTGGCTCCTGATGTCATGTTTTTTCCACCAAACCACAGTGCTTCCCAAGCCATTTCTTGCTTCATCTTGAAGTCATCTTCAAATCATTCTTGACAGGACAAATGTGAGTAGTAAGGGCTCCCAATGGCTACTTCACTGTAGTTATGCAAATGGCCACCTGCTAATGTGTCCAGAAGGCTGAATCTGAGAGCAAGGTGAAAGAACTCAATGTTCTTGTTGATGCCTTGACATGCTATTTTCAAGCACATATCTCCAACTTTGTGTGTGGCGTTCACTATATTGTGTGGGGAATTCTCGGCACAGACAAGGTGATTAGTGCTTCACCAATCATTGACAGAGTAAGTAAAGGATTCCCTATCATGCGAAATAGAGGTGATGTAACTTTTACTATCTACCCCCTCAGGGTGGTTGGCAGGAAAATGTGGCATAAATCTACACTGTTGCATACCCAAAGGAGGTCAAAGACAGAGGGGAAATTCTCATGTATTCAAAAATAATTATAATAGCACTTTGGGGTACTTTTATTTCTGCTGTTTAATAAATACTAACTAATATGAGCATTTCTACATTTTTGCAGAGAAAAAGAGGATTATACACGAAACTGAAAATCCCTACTATTGGTATTCTTTTTAGGGATATAATTTGTTCCCACCTAATTTATATAATAAATTCAATGTGTAACTTTTGAGTGCTCCTCTTTCTCTGTGATTCTGTGTGACCTTTCCTTCCTCTTTGGTGAATTTAAAAAATGCTTTCATGACTCTCTTTTATCCCTTTTCTTTTTACCTTTTTTTTTTCTTTTTTGCAATCTTATCCCAACTCTCTCCCCAGTCCCATGCTCCTTCATTCCAAACTCCTTTCCCCCACTGGGGAAAAGAAAAAAGAAAAACAAACATAGCACTTTGTGATAGCAATGAACCAGAAGAAAAGTAAGTATCCATCAGTTAGGGAATAGCTAACAAACTGGGAAGGTGACATATGAAGGTAATGGAATAAACACATGAATGATGGAATGTTACTGAACCATAAGAAATAAGGAATGTGGAGGATTCAGAGAAATATACAGACTTGTATATATTAATGAATGCAAATAAACTGAGGAGAAACAGAACAATTTATATAATAATCACAATAATATAAAGGAAAACAATGTTGAAAGACTTAAGAATATTGATTAGTGCAATGTACATTTATGACTTCAGAGAACTGATGGTGAAGTCAGTCAATAAGCATTTATCAAATGCCTGCTATGTGCCAGGTACTATGCTAAGCCTCCCATTTCTAGGCAGGGGGTGATGGACTATAGGTGGAGAATGAGGCATCATTTACATTTGTAGACATGGCCAAAGTATTGATTTATTTTGCTTGATTTTCTTTATTTGTTACAGGGGAAAGTCCTCTTGGGGAGGGAGAGTCATTGGGAAGTGATGGGGGCATAAAAAATGGAAAACAGCATCAAGAAAACATTTAAAAGGGGAAAAGTTGTAGACTGTTATTACCATTTTTGTTAGCACAAGGGACACAGAACCAATTGTCTGGAAACCTGGCTTCTACTTCCTATTTTATGGACTTGCTACATGTGGCATTGGACAAATCACTTTACCTCTCTGGTCCCAGTTCACCAACATATAAAATGGCAGGAAGGTTGGACCAGACTGTCTCTGAAATCCCTTCCAGATCAAATATTCTGTGTTTACTGTCTTCTAATTCTTTTGATTTTATTTCGTGGAAATCAGTTTATGGAGAGTTATAAGTAGATATTTGTGATTATTTCAATATTTATTATTTGTTCAGATTTTTTGAAGATTGTTTAGATCATATTTAGATTAGTATGTTGGGAAACAATAGATGTGAGAGTTGGTAGGAGGAAAGGACTTTGGGGAAAAAATGCAGTGAGATAGTGAAAATGTAGGATTGGAAAATTGACGGGTTTTTTAAATCTATGACCATAAATTTAGAGCTGAAAAAGATATTAAAGGCCATCTAACTCAACTTCCTCATTTTACCAATTAGGAATTCGAGGCCCAGAAAAGGGAGATGGTTTCTTGAAGGCCATCTTCACCAGTTCTAATGGTACCAGGGCATCTGCTAGGGCAATTCATTACACAGAGGGGGTCAAAGGACTGCAAGCAAATGACACGATCACCACCAGGTGAGGCTACTTTATATTTTCTTTATATTGGATAACTCTCATCTGAGGATTTCAAAGGACTTCATTTGTCTCCTCAATATCTCTCAAATATGAACGGCAAGTGCCATTACTCTCATCTTACACTGATAGAGGACAGCTTTTGCTCTTCTTATTTTTCAGTCGTGATTCAGAGAGATAATAATGGAGGAGAGAAGAGCCCGGCATGCTGTGGTCCATGGAATCACAAAGAGCTGGACATGATTGAACAACAAAACAACAACAAAAATCCCCAGAGCCTGGTACAGAGCTTGGTACATAGTAGGCACTTATTACATGCTTATTGATTGACTGATTCACAGGGCCAACAGAGATCTGATTAAACATTTTAATCAATGACTTAGATAAAAAGCATAAATGTCCTGCTTATCAAATTCGTGTATATTGTGGTGTGGATCTGTGGTCTGATTGAGGAAGGGAACTCCCAGTGTGGAAACCCCCTCTAATAATCCATATTGGCAGCCATTCTGTAAGTTGCAATGTTAGAGAGTTACCTAGGGCACTGAGAGGTTAAATAGCATTACCATGAGAATGCTATTTAACCTCTCAGTGTGTCTCAGAAGTAGAGTTTGAAACCAGGTCTCTCTGAGAGGTATCTGGCTAATTAGCTATGCAATCTGTTGACGCTCCATGTTGACAATCCATGTCACTCTAACACACAATTTTAATGTATACTGTTAAAAAAATAAAATAAAAAATTAGCAGCACTCTTTGTCCTTGCAATTACAATGTATTTAGTTCCAAATAATGATCATAACTAACATTTCTATGGTGCTATAAAACAGCTTTTGCACAGCAATCCACAGAAGATGGTAGTGCATGTGTTTTAGTGGCATCTGGGTGGCACAGTGAGTACAGCACTAGACCTAGATTCAGGAAGCTGTTGCTGTGATTGTTCAGTCATTTCAGACTCTTCATGACCCCATTTGGAGTTTTCTTGGCAAAGACACTAAAGTGGTTTGCCATTTCCTTCTCCAGCTCATTTTACAGATGAGGAAATTGAGGCAAGCAGGGTTTAGTGACTTGCCCAGGGCCACCCAGCTAGTAAGTATCTGAGGCTGGATTTGAACATGGGTTTTCCTGACTCTAAGCTTCGTGCTTTATCTCCGTGCCACCTAGTTTCCCTAGATTCAAGAAGACCTGAGCTCAAAAACAGTCTTAGACACTGTGACCCTGAGCAAACCACTTATCCTCTATCTGCCTCAGTTTCCTCATTTATAAAATGGGCATAATAATAGCACCTATGTCCCAGGGCAGGTAGGATGGCCTGAGTTCAAATCCAGCCTCCAGACATTAACTAGCTGTGTGATCCTGGGCAAGCCTCTTACCTATATCTGCATTATTTTTCTACATCTGTAAAATGAGTATAATAATACCACCAACCTCCAAGGGTTGTTGTGAGGATTAAAATGAGATAAATTTATAAAGTGCTTTGCAAACCTCAAGGTGCAGTATGAAAGTTAGTTATTATTACTACCTGATGCAGATGAGACTGAGGTTCAGAGAAGTAAAATACCTTTCCACTCCATACCCCAGAATTGTTGCAGTGTGGTAGAAAATTACTTTCCCTCTGATTTCTCCCAATGCTCCAGCAGTGCTCAGTCTCTGTGGAAGACAAGAAGAATCTGGGCAGAGACATAAGGATGAAGGGAATAAACTTCAAAGGAGGAGAGATCACAGAACAGTATATGCGAAAAGAGGCTCTGGCAGGGATGGGAAAGGGTCAGAAATATTCCCTCTTCCTTCTGAAGCTGTTGGGAGGTAAGGAGAAGGATTAGCTTTTGCTGAAGTGTCATCTAGAAAAAGCCAGGTCACCATTATAGTCAGAAGATGGTAAGGGTATGAGAAGAAGGAATCCAAGCAACCAATAAGCATTGACTAAGGGCCCAATATGTTCCTCCAACTGTGATAGGCACAGGAGATACAAAGACAAGAAAGGTCCCTGACCTCAAGTTTTTTTTCATGTAGCTTGATCCAGAGGGCACAATGTAAGGGGAGGGCAGAGGAAGACAAGAGCTGAGCATAGGTTGTACTAAGTTGGATGGAGTGAAGGGAGAGGTGGCAGAGGACAGGTTTATTGTTGGTTTGGTCTGTTTGTTTAATCTCCACACACTCAGACTGTCTGAATCATGGGAATTAGGGGGGCAGGAGGTAAGAATTGGGTAGTCCCAGGGTAGGCTGTGGCATATTGAGTAGACAGCTGGCCTCAGTGCCTGGCAGACCCAGTTCATATTCTGCCTCTGACATATATGGAGTGGGAAACTCTGGGAAAGTTGCCACATTCTGGGCACTAATACTACAAGTTTCAGAGAAGGGGCCATCTTGCATTGGTGGAGGGGAGGTTTCCTCACGGAGAGTTCCTTATATCAGTGAAATCTAGTTCCTATCTATTGTCTTTATTCTAGAATAAGGAAAGTACCAATTGCTCAGGTATTCAAGCAATCTGGAGATCTGTGGAAAGGGCATTCAGCAAGCTCAGGAGGTGAAGGAGGCCATCTAATGGAGGTTGTTTATAACAGTGATAGCTAGACCTTGACCTTCAGTCTGAATGGTAGGTACTCTGAAGGGGATTACCTTTGTAGAGAGCTGTTCTGAGGGAGAGAAGTTACAGTTTCTTCTAAAATGTTCCTCTTGATAGAACATCAAGAACTTTTGATAAATAAGTTAAAGTTCAAAATAAAAAAATATATACTTATCATTGGCCTGGCATGGGTATTGCTAGGGTTGTGAAATTTGTGCAAAGTAGCTATAAGTCACTTGACTAAGAGAAGAACTCTGAGGTCTTCCCTACTTCTAGATAGGGTACCCAAGGAAAAGGTAGCCTGGAGAAGGTAGAACAGTTTTCATAGAAAACAATTTTGAACTGTGGGGAGAGTATACTACCCTTCTTATACAGTCTTTGGAAGTTAAAAGTACCATCATATCTATGATATTTCTCAATATCATCCAGTTTTGGAAAATAGCTGTTTTTCAAAAGAGTGACAACTCTGTAAAAGTCAAACTATTCAAGAATAGTTATAGATAATTGCTTGAAATGAAAGCATTTAAATTTAATTGTCTTAATTTTTCATTGTCTCATTTTTTAAGTGAAATAAGATCTCTTCATGGTCAATCAATCAATGAGCATCTAAGTGCCTACTCTGTGCTTGAGACTGTATAGGACACTGGATAAATATATAACTGGTTTGATGAGAAAAATCTACTGGAGTAATTGAAATGAATATAATCAAAGACAATAGAGGTGATTTAAGTACTGGAAATGTTAGAAACTTAAGATTAAAACACTCAAATACAGAAAATACAATCCATTATAGTTATCACTGAGACTTACATGTAACTTTATAGATGAAGAAGAAAGACCATTGTATTTGTTTTGTATGACTGCTTTAGCTGTTAGATAGCATGTAGCATAATACAGGGAAATGACTACTTGAAAATGTACGTGGAGAATGTATTGGCAAGACAAGATAATTTTTCCAGAGAAAATAAGAATATTTTAATAAGCAAAACCAAATTTAATTGGGAGATCAGCCAACAAGAGTCAAGTAAAACATGCACAATATACTCTGCCTGGTGCAAACCCACGTGGAGGTTTGATGGAACCTGCTACTGAGCCCAGACTGAATATACATGCATAAGGTTTGAATAAATGGAAGAACTCTCTTTTGCCTGATGGCTTTTAAGTGTGGAAAAAAAGGAATGTTGTAGTCTCCAGATGGGAATACAGACAGTCCAAATGGAGGCAATGGTCTGCAACACCAGCACCCCAATTTCCCTACCCTACCACTATGCTTGTGAGCACATGGCACACCCTCTGTTTCTGTTGCTGCTGTGTTAATTCTGAAGAGCATGCCACATCGAGAAAAAAAATTCAATATAATCAACAAATTTTTAAATTAAAATGAAATAAGGTAAGAGAATTGCATGGCAGTCTGGACTGAAGTAACTCAATCAATGTCAAGAGGAAATTCAAGGTTGCAAGAACTAGTTTAAAATGTGGTCCATTCTGCAATTCAGACATATTGCATGACTCATGATTACTGGGTCAAGAACAAAAAATAATGAGCAACATACAGGATTTCAGGTTGTTATAAGTTTAACTGGTTTTTGAGATAGGTCCCTAAAGACAAGGAGGAAGTGATTAGAACTTTGCTGTGTGAGTTTCTGGAGATACAGTTTTCAAGGAGACAGCCTTGCCTTCTTCCCACTCAGAAAGAAGCAGGTGTTTATAGGCTGCTGCCCAAGCCCCAGGTGGAGCAGCTGTCTCTGCTTTCTGTGGCCAGAACTGGATGACAGTTGGGAGACTAGGTACTAGATGAAGAAGTGGCTGTTTCCTGTCCCCCTTTCTTGACTCCTCAGATGACATATGTTTACTCCAAAATGTTTTTCAGCCTTTAAAGCTATCTTTACACCTTCTGTTTTAAGTAATGACAAAGTCAGCTTTCTTTAGATAAAATTCATATCTTAAAACTAGTTTTGGATTCACATGTCCTTAATTTCACATATTCTTGATCAACAGAGAAGCTGCAAGGAAAAGAGGAGCAGTGTTGGTATTGGAATACAGAGAACAAATCAGAAAGCTTACCTCACTATGTCTAAAACCCCAGGGTTTTCTTATTGTCTTTTAATCATACGTGGGGGCTCTAAGCTAAAAATGAGAAAGAATCTTATGGGTTTGGTTTTAATAATTTCGTTGATAAGGAGGGCAGGCACAGAAAGCTACACAAGTGTAATCAAATTTAGTTGAAAAACAGACTATTAAAAACAAGGGTCTTTATAAAATCATGTGGTGATATGGGGATGGAGCAAAGCTGTATTATTGTGAAATAATGGTTTTCTCAGTGCCAAAGTACTTTGAATGATGTTTGAATTAAAAGAAGAAACAGCAATGTTTTTATTTATACTAATATAGATGGAGAAAGTTCAGTGTGTAACAAAGATGCCCTTCTGAAATTTGTGTATTTGATGGAAATGCTCAGAAAAACCAAGTCATCTAAATAAACTGGTGCAAAGTCCTCAAAGTCATACTCTGATCCAGAGAGAGAAAGTGACTGCATTTGGTACATCATCATGTTGGAATACTATTGTGTTGTAAAAAACGATAAGCTGGTTGGTTCTAGAAAAACATGGAAAGACTTACATGAAATAATGAAAAGTGAAATGAGCAGAACCAAGAGAACATAGTATACAATAAGAGGAATATTGTTTGAAGAATAATTATGAACAACCAAGTTATTCTGAGTATTATAAATACTCAAACCAGTTACAAAGGACCTATGAAGCAAGATGCTATCCACCTCCAGAGAAAGAACTGATCATTAGAAGTATGCATAGACTATATTCGTATATTCATATATCTTTGTCAGTGGTGGCTTTCTCTAGTGCGGGGCAAGGAGGAAGCAAGGGGAAACAGTTTGGAACTTAAAAAGTTAACAAAAAATAAATAAAATTAACTTTTAAAATAAATAAATAAGTCAATTCACAAAACAGACTACGTTTATTTTTTAAAAATCGGTGCTGTGGATAACAAATTTACAAAATAGTATTTTGATATAGCTCCCAAATTAAAAAATGTCTGCCTTACAACAAAATAGGAGAAATTAAAACCCTTCTTGTTAAGCATTCAACTGATCAAGAAAAGCAATTTTCATTTGATTTTAAGGACATAAATATTACTAAATATGAACGGATAAGGAACCCACTTACCATGGACAGGTAGGATTTATTTGATCTTTCTTCCTCTGAGCAAGAAAAGCTAACAGACCTGTCTTGTGAAAGTATTGTAATCCTTGGCTTCAGGGACCAATTGTACAGGACTTTCTCCTCATGGGTGGAGAATGATTGATTATTCACTGGCCCATGACTGTGTGAGGAGTGGGAAGAATTGATGAAAGCAGGAGAAGAGAGATCCTAGGCTTTTAGCTCACAGTTTTGAGAGAGAAGATGACCATTCCAATCTCTTTTCAAGTCACTGAAGGAAGAGAAAGACTCTGGGAAGAAGCCAGCATGAGAGGAGCCAGCAGTCTTTATAACATCTTTATCCTCAGTTTGTTATCCTAGAGAGTTCAAAGAATTTCCCTTTGGATGAGATCTGGGACTTGCTCTCTTGATTGAGCTGAGGTATCTCTTCCAAAGGTAGTGCTCACTCACTCTGTATTGTCTGGTACATATTCTCATGTGTATATATTTTTTAAAAAAAATATTTCTATGTTGTTGTTGAGTTTGAAATGAAAAATGTCATCCCTTAGACTAATAATATTTAATGGGGTTGATAGATATAATTCTAGCCTGGTAGCCCCTTTTTTTGTGAGGGGAATAGAGAATCCAGCCTCTGGACCCAACCTCCTGCTTCCCTTCCTGGCAGAAATCAAAGACTCCCTTGGAGAAAGGAGAGGAGAGAACGTACTAGAGTTATCTATTCATGCTTCTCTTTGAACACATTGAGACAGCCATGCTACAGTAGGCTGAAACAAGCTTTTGAGATGGAAAATCCTATTGTATTTTGGCTATAAGTGAATAAAGAGTTTTCTGATACAAATTTTACTATAACTCATAACATCTCATTTATATGAAAAGTGGTTTTCTGCTGTGGTTATCATAAAAACAAATATCAGTCAAAATTGGTGAATAAAAAATTATATATAGCAAAATCATCACTAACATCAGGTTTTGAGAAACTTTATAGCAAAAACCCAAGCCCGTTCATCATGGAACCAACATAATTGTGGCCATTTTTTGTGTAATTATGAAATTATAAAGAATTCTATCTATAAATAAATGTGTTATTTTAGCATATGTATTAGCTTTTTTGTTATAAAAATTCAGATACTTAATTTCTCTTAAATACTTATATTCTCTGAGTCTTAGTTTCCTCATCAATATAATGGGAATAATAATTTTGCTCAACCATTGCATAGGCTGTCATTGGTAAAGAGTTATGGTCATAGTGAGTTATTTTTATAACTATTATTTCCAAGTAGCCAAGAACATCGATTACACCCTGTGCTTGATTCAAAGAATTGCCTGATCTCCTAAAAACATCATTTTCTGTTGCTATTCCATCATGACCAGCCACCAGCTATGGCAATATGGTTTTAAATGCTCAGTTCCCCACCCCTGGGCTAAGCCCAACTTTGGATCAGAAAAATAACTGAGACCACCAGCAAAAGCTCTTGAGTTTTTCTCTTGGAGGGGAGGGTCAGAGTTGACTCCTGGTGATGTTAATGGGTGCAAGGAGAGTGAATTCAAAGGAGAGTATGCCCCTAAGTAATTTGATTGTTATCCCCTATTTCAATTATTTAATGTAGAACTACATTTGGGATGGAGGCCAAGTGTATTTAGCTCTGGGACAAATGCAGATTCTGAATAAGTTGTCATTACTGGTAAAATGCTCAGTTGGGGCTTTTTATTTTTATTTATTTTTTTATTTTGAGATGAGTGATTTGGACAGCATTGCATTTGGCTGATGGCAAAGTCTGCTTCGCTCCAACTTGAAAAGCTCTTTGGCAAATGCAAGAGTTATCTTGTAAAAGGAATATTTCAATTTCAAACTTTCCAACTCCCTTGATGAGCTACCAAAACACTCTACCTTCTTTCTACTTCTATCTCCTTCTCCTACTCCACCCTACAGAAAGGAAGGGCAAGGGAAGAGAAATCCATAGGTCATCTTTCAATCTTCTGCCTTCCCAGCCTTGCATTGCTTGACCTGACTTCTGGGTGAGTAAGCTGCTTTCACCATCACTGCAAACCCCCAACCAGGGTCTATAGGGAGGTTTCAGAGGGTCAACTCTGATTGGCACAGCTGGAGGCCCAAAGGAATATTTGTTTTAATATCTACATTTCCCAGAGAGGTGGTTCCTCACTTTTTTTTTTATCACAGACCCCTTTGGGGGGCTGATGAAGCCTATGGACCCCTTCTCAGAAAAATGTTTTAAAATGGCAGAATTAAATATGTGTGATTATGAAGGAAACCAATTCTGTTGGAATTGTTATGAAAAAATTGTTTTGAAGTGGACCCCAGGTTAAGAACTCATAGCCCAAAGCAGGCCACTTGAGGCCACAGGCTCCCTACTCCTGACCCAGAGGTTTTCTGACCTTCCCACATGGGCTATTTTTGATCACAGTCTTGAATCTAAGGTCTTTAGTTAATATTATGCAGCTGTTGTTAGATGCATGGGCATAGTCATGGGTAGAAGGAAATGTTGGTTTATTCTGCAAGGGTTAGACAAGTCTTTGGAGTAGACATCTCAGTGAGAGAGGCCTGAAATGGCATAAGTTATCCTAACAGCTCCAAACCCTAAAGGATTATATACTACTATCTGTGTGACATTATCAGGTATATTTGGGAGAGAGTAATTCCTAAAAATTCCACTCTGGTTTCATTGAAGATATGATTAATGATTTGCTATAAGCAAAGCCTTCCTTCTCTAATTTGCTTTCCAACCCTACTCCCACTACATAAGAAATTGATACAGATCATATACAGTATCTCAAAATGGTATAGTTGGAAAGAATTTTAGAGATTATGTAGTCCAACCACTCATTTGTCAGATGAGAAAAGTGAAGCCCAGAGAGATTGTGACTTGCCCAAGGTCACACAGCTTGTAAATTACCGAGTTGGAACTAGAATCAGCTGCATCTTACAAACACATGACAACAGTAAAGTTGACGCCCTTGATAATTTCAAGCCAGGCTTGCAAGTTATTACTAATGCCCCAAATGGAGACAGACTGAAAAAGCACACTTTGCTTAACAATCTTGCCAAAGATGTGGTAATACTCTACTTCTAGCAAAAAAAAATAAAATGTTGCTTTTTAAAACACATGTCTTAGATTCAGAAACACAAATGCAATTTGAAAACTCTCAGTACAAAAATATTTATGAAGGACTAGACCTATGATTTCATTAGTACTCCTGGATAAAAAAAAACCTCATTCTAACAATACCCATCAGAACCTTCTCTCCAATTCATAGCTTTAGAGAGTTGGGTTTAAGGGATCTGCACAAAGTAACACAGCTACTATGTGTCAGAGACAACTGTTCATCTACTGCAGCACTCAGACTATCAAAAAATATTCCTGGCATAGGTAAATCACTTTTAGTATGCATGAAGGGCCAATTCTGCAGGGAGAAGTTTCCCATATTTGTCTCAGATTGGACTGGCTGCTTAATGTTGATTTTTTACAGTATCTGCTAAGGCAAAAGGGAACTTAATGCTTAGGGCCCCAGTAAATGGTTGGATCAGCTTCCAAGAACAGCCACGCTTTCCCCATATCAAAAGAGCACAAAGGCACTAACTGCTATTTCTGAGGTCTGAATGGTCTATGAATGATTGTTCTGTAGGAAAGGCATTTATTAAGCTTTCCCTGCGGTAACAGACGGAGATGGGCTCAAGCAGTTCAACCAGAGTTCAGGTAACAGAGGAGGGGAATCCCTAAGTCTGAGGCAAGGAGGGAAGCTGGGAGGGAGTTGTCCAAGGGTTCCCTGAGATGATGGGCTCCATGTTGTGCAATAAAAAGGGAAGGTTTTCCCATTAAAAACTGGAAATTTTCCAATTTTCCAATCTTCCCCCCCCCAAAAAAAAGAGTCTGGCCACAGGAAAGACTTTCCTGTTGTTGTTTTCCCCCTAAGTAGCCATGGCAACTAGACCTTCTTGAGCTCTCCGGGACTACTCCAAAAACGCACACAGTTCTGAACAATACGGTTAAAGCATGATAGGAAGAGGAGAGCAGAAGGGTGTTAAACATTCCCAAAGGCTGACACTTATCTAAGAAATTTCCTGGTAGTTACAGTTGTTATTCAAATGTAGAACTGAATGACAAATTTTAGGAAAGGCAAACCTTCCATGTTCTCAAAGAACAGAAAACTATAGCAATGCCCACTAGCCCATGGAGGAATGGGATGGGGGTGGGGAGGAGCATACGACCTGGACAGAAACACATAGGTCATACAACCCAACCTCTTCACTTTACAGATGGGGAAACTCAGGCCCAGGGAAGTGAAATGACTTGCCCAGGGTCATAAAGGTAGGAAGAGAGAACCACTCATTCCTCACTCACAACCCTCTATAGGAGGGATTCTTATCCTTTTTTGGGTGATGACCTCCCTTGGCAGTTCGGTGAAGCCTATGGACTGCTTCTGAAAAAAAAGTTCTTAAATTCATAAAATAAAATATATAACATTGCAAAGGAAACCAACTGTGTAGAAATACAGTTATCAAAATATTTTTTGAAAAAATGTTTATAGATCCCAGGTTAAGAACTCCTACCCTTGAGGCACCAGGAAGGAAATTTTTTTGTTTTGTTTTATTTTGAAAGAACTTCAAAAAAGAAAAATAAATGTTGAGTTCAGTCAGTTTATAAGGGTTGCAACTCTGAGGAAAGAATCTTCATCCATTTTTTAAAAATTTTTCTTTTTTTTTTTAATTAACAAGCACATATTTTCCCTCCTTTCTACCTTCCCTTTACATTGGGGAAAAAGGAGAAAAACAAAACCCTTCTAACAAATAAGTCTGGTCAAACAAAACTATCTTATGTTGGCCATGTTCAAAAATGTATGCCTCATTATTCATCTTTCCCCCACAGCCTCTGCTTAGTACAAGCTCTCGGTAGTTGTAGGGAAAAGGTCAAGGGACATTCTCCATTCCATTCCTTGTGGTGGACAAGGACATGCACACCACTGTCAATAAACAGTAAGAACAATGGTACTTGCCTGGGAAGAACATCATTTCAAAAGATGATAAAATCCTACTAAGGTATAATACTATCAATCAGTCAACAAGCATTTATTAAGTGCCTGGCTTTGTGCCAGGCACTGTGTTAGTGCTGGGCATACAAATTCAACAATGAACCACTCCTTTCCCTCCAGAAGCTTATGTTCTGGGACACCAGGAAGGTGTTGCTGTCAACAAATTGGTTTTTTCATGATCTTGTAACTCAATATGTTCTTTCTGCATTCACTTAGAATACTCAATTGTCTTTTTTCTTAGCTGGTTTGCTAATTCTCTTACTCATCCCACCTGGTGAGGTAGATGGCTTCATCTTTCCTCTCAATGGAATTGTCTTGTTTCTCCTTCAAGGTCCTACTTTCTCCCGGAAATCTCCCCCAACCATTCTAACTCTTCTGATTACTCCCTCCTTTGAATTCCCCTTACAATAAAGGCATATGACATTAAATAAAAATTAATCTGCATGTTTGTACCTATAATAATACCTCCTTGGCCAGATCCCCAAAAGATAGCCTTGTGCTGCATGCTCCATACAAAGAGGTGGAAGTGACTCCTGATCCTTGGAAAGAATGCTGGAGGTAATGCTGTGTACCTGTGTAAGGGACTTGGCTCCAGAGATTTCTGGGAGAGACACATGGACAGAGAACACTCTAAGGAGGCAATGTGGAGAGAGAAAAACTTTGAAATGGTGGACATGCAAGGACAAGAGTCCCATCATGCTCCTTGGATTTCCTTGAAATCTGGAGACAGCTGAGAATGGACCTCCTCTGAGTAAGATTATTCTTTTTTTCCTGGTTTGAGGTAAGATCTTGATCTCCTTCACAAATTAAAAGCTTATTTAGTCTTTTTCTTCTTTGGTGAATTCTAATCTGTATAACCTCTCTAACTTCTGTTTGCTGTTTTGCTCTGATAATGGACTTACTCTATATTTGATATTTGTGATGGTCTTTTGAATAATCAATGTTTGTTGAAAAGGGGCTATGCTAGGGGCAGCTAGGTGGCACAGTGGATAGACCACTGGATCTGAGTTCAAATCTGGTCTCAGACCAGATACTTGGCACTTACTAGCTGTGTGACCCTAGGCAAGTCACTTAACCCCAACTGCCTTGCAAGAAAGAAAGAAAGAAAGAAAGAAAGAAAGAAAGAAAGAAAGAAAGAAAGAAAGAAAGAAAGAAAGAAAAGGGGCTAAGCTGTGAAGTGTCAGCTAATGGAGACCCTCACCCTTAAGAGAGATAAGAGAAGCAGCTTTTGTTCTCAAGCCATCACCTCCTAGACCAGAGGTATCAAACTCACTATCTGCATGGTTCACAAAACTGTAGGATGTTGTAAGAACCAGATGAAAACATAATCGGAAAATGATTAACAAAATAAACAAAAATGCAATATAACATAGATAATGTTACTATGCTATTTTCTAAGTAAATGTATATCCTTCAGAGATCTGTTTCTATTTGAGTTTGACACCACTGCCCTAGACTCCCAATATTTAGGGGGTGGGGGAGGTTAGAGTGATATAATTTTAGCCTAATACTGTTCTTGGAGACCAAAGGTAAGAGCACGCGGTTGTGGTGGTGCTCCTGCAACCTGCTGGCCCCTTGTTCTTCCCTGACAGAGGTTGGCCATAACTCAGATGCCATGTAGCCACACCACCTGCAAATCACATCTACATAGACAGACAACCTATGTGGGCACATATATCATGTATCAATTTTATGTATGTCCCACAGGATCATAGATGTAGAGCTAGAAGAGATCTTTGAGGCCAACTAGTTCAACCACCTCATCTTATAGATGAGTAAGCTTGTCCCAAGTTATATAGGTAAGAAGCGCAGAGTCGGGATTTGAGCCCAGGCCTTCTGACTCCAGATCTAGCACTCTTTCCATCGCTACCACCCAGACTCTCTACCAGACAGTAGCTCCTGGGTGGGCTGTGGTAGTGGTGTTCTGCTAGGCTTATTTCACAGGCTTGGCTAGGAGGGTGTGAGAGCCAACCTCATTCCCAGCAGAGGGCGAGGCTGAGGACCAATACTGCTACGTGCCTGTGTTTCCCCTCCAATCTTTCTTCAACGTTTCGATGGATCTGTGATTCCATCAGTGCGGTCCCTCTCTTCACTAGTGCAGATTGTTTCTCACCCATGCCTTCTCACACAAGATTCAAACCTGACAGCCTTAATCCAATCCCCTCATTTTACAGGCAAGGAAGCTAAGACACAGGAAGTTTAAGTGACTTGCCCGTGGTCACACAGGGAGTGTCAGGTGGGATTTGAATCTAGACCTTCTAACTGCAGGGCCAGGATTCTTTTCCTTCTATCCAGCTTCTTTCTCCCTATCCTGCACAAATGTATTTTTCTTTAAATCCTTGATGAAGACGTTGAGACCTTCCCCTGGTTTTTTGTTGTTACTGTTGTTTTTCCTATTTCATGAACACTGATGCAGTTCTCAGGCTCTCCTGCCTATTATCTCTTTCTCTCTGTGACCAGCCCTCTTCCTTTCCTTGTCCTTGATGAAGGCTTTCATACCACTTTTCTCATGCAGTTCATTGTTACTCATTTGTATATTGAGAAATGAAATTTAAAGGGACATCTAATGGGGGGGGGTCAGAGAAAGGAGCCTGCTAGAGGGTCTGTGGGGAGGGGGAAGGGGGTTCTTTTGGGAATGGTCCTCACTCAGCACCTTAGGGGATGAGTGATTTTGCCTCAACCTTCTTCCTTCCTCAGAGACTGCCTGGTAGAGAAGATGCCCTCCAGTGCGAAGCTCCAAAGAACCTCCTGAGCCTGGCATGGACTTAAACATAATAATAATAACATAATGACATAATAATATCATGACTAAAATAATAAGCACTCAAAGAATACTTGTTAAATTAGAGTTAATTTGGTTTACAAAAAGATAACAGTAAGTTATTATTAAAGACAGTATGGAATAGTGGACAGAAGGGCAACTTTAAACCAGGAAGACCTGGATTTGAGTCCAATCTATGATACAGCTAGACTGTGTGAACATGGGCAAGTCACCTCTCAGTGCTCCCAGGCAACTCTTAGGACTCTAACATGCAGAGAAGGTGACAATCTAGATCGGTTTGGGGGAGTTTCCTCATTAGTGAACTCTCTATAGCAATGAAATCACAGGTCCATTTCCCTAGTATTAACTCACATTTACCTCATGTTTTGTGGTTTACAAAGAGCTATCCTTACAACAACCCTGTGTGTTATTATTTCAAGGATCTGAGATTTTTCAAAAGGGCAAGTCCTGAGGGAAATCCATGTAGGACTTGTAGAGTATTGTGGCCAAAAAATTCATCACTGCAGCAGTCAATCCAGTGATGAGTAACTATTGTACAGATCAGGAAACTAACACTTAGAAAGGTCAAAAGATTTGCCCAGCATCACATAGCATTGGAGTTAGGACTTGATCTCAAATCCAAACCCAGTGCTTTCCCCTCTATTATAGTGCACTTAAGATCAGAGAAAGCTTGAAAGGACCTCAGAAGTCCTCATTCATCCTATTCTCATTCCCCACCCTCACTCCATTTTACTTATGAGGACACAGAAGCCCAGAGAGGTTAAGTGATTTGTCTAAAGTCATACAGGCAGCACATATCAGAGATAGGGTTTGAACCAGTGTCCTCTAACTTCCTCTTCAAGGGTACCAGGCTGGGAGTCAAAAGATCTGGGATCAAGGTTCACCTTTGTCACTTACTAACCATATGGCATTAGGCAAGATTCTAGCCTCAGTTTCCTCATGGATAAAATAAGGGGTTTGGACTAGATAATTTCTAGGGTCCCTTCTAGTTCCGATTTTGCATGATTCTCTATTCTTACTTATTTGGGACTAGTTTATTTCTCTATTCGGTTTGATTCTCCTTGCTGTGGCAGGAGAGGGAGAAGACTTGAATTCATTTATACCAATCCCCTTTAAGTCTACTGGGAAGCAGGACAGTATAATGGAAAGAGTAAATGCTGGAGGAGCTGTGGAAAACCAGGTACATGGATGCACGGGTGGTAGACCTATGAATGAGTACAACCATAGTGGAAATCAGTTTGGAATTATGCACAAAATGACCAAGTTATATCATTGCTTTTACCTCCAAAGATCAAAGAAATTGGAAAAGACTTTATATACACAAAAATATTTAATAGCAACTCTTTATATGGTGGCAAAAAAAATTCCTAGAAACTAAAGGGATTGCCATCTGTTGAAAAATGACTGAACAATTTGTGGCATACAAATGGGATAGAATACTGTTGTATCTTAAGAAATGAGGAAATGGATTTTATCAAAGAGGCATGGAAATACTTGTATGAACTGAGGCAGGGTGAAGTGAGCAGAACCAGGAGACCAACTTATACTATCATATCTATATTATAAAAATAAACATTTTTGAAGACTTTCATAAATGAGCTGATGAGCCAAACCAGACTAATGATTTACAAAATAACAACACTGTAAAGACCAACAACTTTAAAAAGCTTTAAGGATTATGATCAATAAAATGACCTTCCATGATTCCAAAGGACCAATTATGAAACATGCTATACACCTTATGAAAGAAAAGTGATGACCTCAAGGTGCAGAATAATGTGTGTGTGTTTGTGTACAACCAATGAAGGGATTTATTTTTCTTCATTATGCATATTTGTTACTATTAATTTGTTTTTATTCTCTCTTTTTTCCCAATAAGGTAGGAGGAAGAGGAAATAGATTTCTATCTATTAAAAAATTGCTTTAAAAATAGAGAGGTTGAGGGGGCTACAGATGTGAAATGTTGCATGCACTTTCATATGAGGTTACAGTATTGCCATTTTTTTATATTGTTAATTATTTTTCCTTTATTAGAAGAGAGCTCTCATGGGATGAGTGTAATCTGGAAATGTCTATAATATAAAAACAAAACATATCAATAAAACTTTTTTTTAAGGAATCAAATGATCTTGGTTCAAACTTCAGCTTAGCCACTTCCATGCTATCTGACGTTGGGCAAATTCATTCACTTTTATGAGTCTCAGTTTCCTTTTCCATAAAATGGGAATAATGAAATTAGTTGTTGTAAGGAAGTATTCTATAAAACTTTAAGCACCATGTTAATATAAGTAAACACTTTGGGACTAAGATGGAAACTGCTTGGGAACTGTGCACAAGTCCAAAAACATAGGCAGCCCAAGGCCTGCTGCTGGTGTTGATGATGTTGAAGTGCTAGAAGGTCATGGAAGTGGAAGACAAGGCCATTGTCAGAACTTGCCTGATCATGAAAGCTCTTGCCTCGCCAGCTCTTCCCCTCTCCTCTCCACAAGCCAGACTTTCGTGAATGGTCTTGTCATGTTGTTTATCTTCTGGCACCAGATCTGGAAATCCTTGCAGCAAGAACCATTTGTGTTGCAAGAACCCAACTTGAGGATCTGTAGCTGGCACAGAACAGCAGCAACTCCGTCACCCCATGAAGCATCATGTTGGGATTCAATTACAAACAAATTCATCAGAATGCTTGTGAGGGCCTCTGGCTATTCAAACACACCCAATGAGCGGCAGGCTCAGGAAAGGACTTGGATCAAGGTCTTGGGGAAGCAAAGGAGGACATGCACACTATCTCCGTCCCTTGAAATGCTGAGATGAGAATTATCTCGACAATCGTGTTCCCTGAGCATAGCTGTTTATTTTGGTGGGTAACAAGAAACCACATCCAAAACCTCGACTCCTGTGGGGCTCTTTGTTTTCAGCCTACAAGCTAAGAGGGATGTGAAGAGGTTTGGGAGGATGGAGAAAGTATATTTATTATACCAGCTTAGAAAGCACTTCCTATAAATGCCAAAGCTTAAGGCTCATTGTTCTCAGGCCTCACAGATATGCCTAATTGGACTCATTATTCCATCAATTTTGGTAATAGTTTTGTTGCATTTAGAATTTTAAGTCTGATATAAGCCCACAATTACATATGCCTGGAGAGTTATGTAGCACTTTTCTTAAAACATCTCTGCAAGATAAGCAATCCAGTCATTAGCCTTGATTGCCAGATAAAGCACAAAGAGTTTAAATGCCTTGTCCATAGTCATATAGTTAGTGCTTGGCCAAGCCAGAACTTAAATGTAAGTATTCTGATGGCAAGACTGGGGCTCTGCTCATTATACAACACTACCTCTAGTCCAAGGGGTCTTTACTTTTATTGTATCACAGACCCCTTTGGAAGCCTGGTGGAGCTTATGGACCCCTTCTCAGAATCATGTTTTGTTGCTTACATTTATAATTGAAGGAAACACTAAATTTCAGTGACAGGTTAGTGAAGATAAAGATAAATGTGTATGTGTATATGTATATATATTTTCCCATCCAAGTCACTCTACCTCTTTTTAACCTTGGCCATCTGAATGAGCCAGGATTATAACACAAATCTATACATTCTTAGCCCAAGAATCTTTCCAATCAGTCAAGTGGTGAACAAAATACACTATCATAAAAAGGTTAAAATTAACTGTTGATGTGGAGTTTGGGGAAGAGGATACAGAGTGCCTACCAGTTCTCCCCAACACTCCCTCCCAACAAACCTGACACCATCTCTTACCTCTGTCCACAAGGAAGAGAAAATGAAGAGGGGAAGGACAGAGTAGAGAAGAGCAAGCAAATTGAGGGGCATGCTCTGAGCTGATTTGCAAATACTCAGAAATAGAAGTAGGAATGAAAATCTGCAAAGAACAGCAGGCCTAGTCTTCTTTGCCTCTTTTGTCCCTATCCCCATTCCTGTTTTCCTACCCTGTTTCTCTATCATGAGGACATAGCAGCAGAAGAGATTCGGTGGAGAGATGCAAAGCAGAACTAGGGAGTCTTTCACCCCCAATAAAAATAGGGGTGAGGCAGTGGTGATGAAACAGGGGGACTGCTGGATTGGGAGGCCAGGATAGCAAGGACAGGCCAATGGGTATAGAATGATGATACAAAGGGCAGGCCAACCATAGGTGCAGAACTATTGGGAGAGAGGGCAGCCCTTTCTCCACAGAGGAAGACAGTGGAGTTTAGGAAGGGGAGGGGAAATAATGCCATAATGAAGGGACTATGAAGGTGGTGGGTAGCTCAGGGCATGGCAAGGGAATAAAGTCATCACTTCACAGTGTTGACCTAAAGAGGTAGTGGCTTAGCAAACTATGGGGAGAAAGTGAACTCCTTATGTCAGCATCCTAAAGCAAAGCCATTTACCATCTCCTTTACACCTCTAGTATACAAAGAGCAGGAATCACAGTCTTTGATGTTGAAAAGTGGAAAAAACCAACCTCGAATGAATGATAAACCATGTGAATGTGCACACATGGCAACAGCTAGGTATAACATGCTAAATACTGAGAGTCCTGAGGGGTTCAATATTTAAGGAGGCAGAAAATAGAGGAGAGGAAATTTTTGAAGTGACTGGATCTAGATAGTGTTAATCTGGACAAATTCTAAGTCCTTTTATTAGATTGTAAGTTCCTTGAGGGCAAGGTCTGTCTTTTGTCTTTTTGTCTGAGTGTTCCTATCGATTAGCATAGTGCCTGGCACACAGGAGGTGTTTAATAAATGTATTTGATTGATTGATTTTTATACATTGAATCATTTTGTTTGCTTGGGCTGAATTATTACAAGGAAGGGTTGTTAGGGGTGGGGCAGAGGTGGGAATCACTGGAGTGACAGTAATGAAACCAGAAGAGAAAAGAGAATCAGTAATTTAAAGAAGAAAGGAAGGAAGGAAGGAAGGAAGGAAGGAAGGAAGGAAGGAAGGAAGGAAGGAAGGAAGGAAGGAAGGAAGGAAGGAAGGAAGGAAGGAAGGAAGGTTTTACGAGAAGCAGTGTGGCATAATGGATAGAGACTAAGCCTAGAAACCAAGAGAACCTGGGTTGAAATCCTGTCTCTGCAGCATCCTGGCTGTGTGACCTTGGACAAGCCTTTTAACTTCCTTGTACTCTAAATTGCAGAGAAGGTTTTGCTCTGCAATGGTAGAGGGAGCTCTGTCACCTGGGAATTCCATATATCAATGAAATCATAAATCTAGTCTAAGTCCCCTAGCATGGAAGAGGAGAGTTTTGAGCAATTGTAGGAAGGAGAAAGTGAGGCCTAAGTTGACAGTTAGTCAAAACTCTCCAAATATTCTTCTAAATTGAAAAAATCCTAGTCCTTTATGGTTCTAAGCTAAACCAAATGCTTTCTCTCATGCACATAGCACACTTTAGGAGGAATGGGAAAAACTGAGTTAAAGAAAGATCTTTGGCCAAGATGTAAACATGAGAAAGGCTGCAGAGCACTTAGTTCAGTCTGTCAGAAAACGTCCTAAATATTTTAAATCTCTGTAAGTTCGATTGCCTGGGTGGTCTAAGCCCATAAAGCTGCCTCGGGAAAGATACTGGTCCTCTCTTATTTATCAGAGAAGCTGCTTCTCTGTTTGCCATTAGCTACTTTCTATTAACAACACTCATTTCTGCAGGCCAGATGAACCCTGGGTGATGCTGCAGGGTAATTACATTACAGTACATTAAAATAGTCAAATTAAATTTAGTCTCTATGTTTTGTTGAAATAGTGCCCTTAAAAAGGTCAACTGAAAGACCCATAAGAAGAGGTTAGTGGAGTATGAAATGTAGCCATAGTTCTCATAGAATCAACAATCCATAAAATCTGGAGCTTTTTTTTTTCTTTTTAAGCAGAGAGACAGATCTTCTTCAATTTATCTTCATCCACCATAGCAATATTACCTAGAGCAAAGCCCAGGGCACAAGGCCAAGGCCTGGCCAGAGTCTAATGGTATGCCTGGGCATCTGCATATCCGCTATTAATAAATATGAGAACACCAGCTCCTGTATCTCTATTAGATCTGGGAATAGAGTGAGAAGAGAGGTGCAGGGACGAGGACCACAGGGCTCCCAGAACAGTAATGGAAGTAGGTAAACTTGCAAACACTAGAACTGCTAGCAGTAAGCAAAAGTGGCTCCTCTGTTAGATTGTAAGCTCCTTGAGGGCAGGGACTGTCTTCTTTCTCTGTGTCTCCAGCACTGGTGCCTGGCACATGGTAGGTGTTTAATAAAAGTTGATTGATTCATAGGCATGGATTTTTCAGACCATAACCAGTACACTGAATTGTTTTATTTGCTGGTGCTGGATAGTTGCAAGGGAGGATTATTGTTGTTTCCTATGATAGGTAAGTCCAGATTTGCATCTCTGCCTTCTTCTATCTTTAGTATCTATTGAACAGGGCTCACTATTGGCCATAGCACAGGAGAGCAGTTAACAAATTCAGAAATTAAGCATTGTGTTCCACTTCTAATGCAGAGGCTTACTGTCTATCAGTTTATGTAAGGCAGTATAGCATGATGGATAGATAATTGACTTCAGAATCGGGAAGACCCTGGTTTAACTCTTCTTTATGGCACTATGTGTCTGTGTGGAGGTAGAACATCTTTGTTCTTCTATACTCATTGCCAATACTTTAGTATAGCCCCTCATTACCAGCACCCTGGACCTCCTAAGAGTCTCCCTTCCTCCACTCTCTATTCCTGAAAACCATCCTTCAGGGGCAAGTCACTCCAGCTCCCAGAACCCCAGGACAATGTTGAGTCTAAGAGCTGTAGAACAAATACTTATCTTCACAGGTGGAGGGAATTTCTGCCCTCGGTTTCCTAAGCCAATGCAATCATAGAATCGGTCCAAAAAAGGGGAGAGTTTGTCGACTCACCTTGATCTTTTTTTTGTGGGAATAGGCGTAGAAATAATGTGGAATGAGCCTATTTCTCTCCCTTCAAAATCACTATCATCAACAACAAATATTTTCTGAGCACCTACAATGTTCAGGGCCATCACAGCAAGCAATGACATGCACACTTCAGACACACTTGTGCTCATTTAAATGCATTTTCCTCCGAGGACTTTAAAGGAGGCAGGACTTTACTTGGATTCTTCAGTGGATCTGTGATTTCCTCCAGGTGGGAATTCCTTACCTTGGTGCAGAGTCTAATCCAGTCATACTTTCTCATCCCATGCAATTCTGGTCCACATTTTCCTTTGGATCTACCACAGAAGATCTGTCTTTCATACTGGAGACCTTCCTGTGGGTCTTTCTACATTTGATGAGTACCACTGCAGTGCTTGGGCTGTTCTCCCTCACGAAGAGGGAAGTGGTATGGTGCTTAAAACATTGAACTTGGAGTCAGGAAGTTCTTAGTTCCAATCTTGCCTCAGAAACTTACTAGCTGTCTGATCCTGGGCTAGTCATCTCTCAACCTGAACTTCCTTATTAGTAAAGTGAGGATAATAAAAACATTTACCTCTCAAGGTTGTTGTAAGGATAAAATGAAATATTTGTCAAGCACTATGCAGCTCTCTTTTGGGATACACATAACCATGATTCTTCAGAGATGGTGCTTTCCCAAGAGTCACAACCAAGGAACAGCACCAGAAAAAAAAAAAGCTTATTATAAAAATAGGCATTCATATGAAGTAGAATACAAATTAATGGAATTTTCTTCTGTCCTTCAACCATTTCCCAATCAATGAGCACCAATTTTGTTTCCAGTGTACATACCCAGGAGTAGAATCGCTGGATCAAAGGGTAGGAACAGTTTAGTAACTTCTTCTATAATTCAAAATTGACTTCTGGAAAAAAATGATCAATTTTCAGCTCAACGGGAATATTGATGTATCTGACTTCCATTAGTTCCTGACCTTGTGCTGGGTTAGAAGAGTAAAACATTTCATGATTTACCAAATTCAAGTCAATCTGTTCTCTTCTTATTCAATTCTGGTCAGGGACCAACTCATTGTCCTTCTATTCTGCTTATTCTACATAGACATACTAATGTACAAACTCAATGGACTGGATATCTAAACGTTTGTCATTGTCTAGATGGTAAACATTTTTCATCCATTTAGTTTTTCCTGTGTTGATTGTTGTGCTGATCTCTTTTGAGTAGTCATAAATCTCGTTGAACAGACCCCATAATGTTCTGGGGATAATGCAATCAACACAAGCAAAAGTGTCAACAAGACCTTGCCATCTACAAAGAATTCCTCTTCCCTTTAGGTTGTCTGCAGGAAGACATCTTACATGACAATGATGAATACCTTTGGTGAGTATACATCATCTTGCTTTATGCTTCATTTAATATTGATAATCAGTGTTGTTAAACTGAGTTGTTTTCTTGATTACATTCCATCTGCATTTGCATGTGCTTAAGATACAGGACATCTAAGTTTAAAAAAATTTTTAGCTTTCATTAAAAATGTGTTAATAATAATTTATCCATTTACTAATTGTCATTCTGTGTTTAGAAACAAGATGATGTCCTCATTAGAATATATATACATATACATATATGTCCCACTTAAATATTTTTTTAAAAAATTCATTCCTATATAATGACCAATACTCTACAAACATGTTTCTAATACAGATCCCACTTTATGACCTAATACAAGCTTTCTACTCATCTGCAGCTTAACATTCCCCAAAACTAGTCCTCAGCACTTATCTTTATGACATTCAAGGGGATTAGCCTTATTCACATAAACGAATGAACAAATATTTCAATTAAACAGTAGGTTTAACTGGTATCTTTCCCCAGAGTAGAACTCTAGACAAAGCTGAAATAGGAGTAGGGTAGGCAGGACAAAGCATCAAGTGTGGTCAGATTTAGAGGGCACCAAAATTAGAGGGCTCCCTTCAGGGGTGAGAGGAAGAGTGGTCGACCCCCTTGGAAGAGAGTGACACATGAAGAGTAGGGCCACACAGACTCCCAACTCTTGCAGAGCATACTGTTTGATGATTATCATCCCTCCCACTGAGGCCTGAGGAAGTCAGAACCAGATATCTTCTCTTTTCTCTCTGCTGCTATGACTTCAACACCCATCTGGGCTGATGCCAGGAAAAGGATATGCTGATGGGAATGTTGGGTGTTAGTTAAAATTTTAAAACCATATTTAATAGTAACTAGCATCTACATGCATTTACTATGTGCCAGGCATTGTGCTAAGCACTTTACATTACTATTGCATTTGAACCTCACAACAACCCAGGGACATGGGTGCTATTATCATCCCATTTCACAGATGAGGAAACTGAGGCAAAAAGAGATTAAGTGACTTCCCCAGGTCACAGTTAGGAAGTATCTGAAGCTGGATTTGAATTCAGATTTTTCTTGATTAAGGCCAGCACTCTATCCACCCAGCTGCCTCTTTTTTCACAACCAAGCTACTAAAGAAAACTAGTCTATACAATTCTTGTTTTTGCTTCCACTCCTCTCACTCACTTTTCAATCTCTTGCCATCTAAGTTTCTGTTCTCCCCAAGCTAACCATAGGTAAATTCAATAGACTATTCCAGGTTCCCATCCTTACTGACTTCCCTTCAGCTTTTGACCCCATAGACCATGACGATCTCCTAAAGTACCTTCTCTTCCTTCAGCTTTTGTGACTTTTGTTCTTCTCCTACCTGGTTTGTCCTCAGCCTCCTTTGCTGGATCATCATTCATGTTCCACCCTGAAACCATGGGCTCTCCCAGCTCCCAAGGTTCTATTCTGGGACTTCTGCTCTTCTCTCTCTACACTCTTTCTTTTGGAGACCCCCATTAGTTCCCATGAGATCTATGATCATATTTATGCACATAACTACATCTACTTGGCTCTAATCTCTCTCACTTCCTCCACTTCCACATCACCAACTACCTATTTGATATCTCCAACTGGATACCCAGTAAACATTTCAAATTCAACATGTCCAAAATGGAACTCATCATCTATACTTACCTGCACCAAACGCCCAAACCTACTATAGGATATAAGTTCCTTGAGGGAAGGAACCATTCTGCATTTTGTCTTTATATCTTCAGTACTTACTGGGCATTTCATAAATGTTTACCAGATCAGATCAGATCAGATTAGATTAGATTGGACTGCCAGATGATCCACAAGCATCTTCCATATCTCATGCCAGTGTCTTAGTGTCTTGTCCTCTCCCTCAAACGTCCCCACATCTTTCCTGGCTCTTGCCACAGATACAGAAATCCCTACCCTAGGGAAAACAGATTTCTTCAGAAGTTCTGTGTTCTAGCATTCATTTTTCCAGAACTCCATTCTAGAATTGTTAGTAATAGTGGCTTGATATTTACTTATAAAACAAAGGACAGTAAGTATAAAGCAGGTCTAATCCAAACCCACGAATAGATGGAGCCGGGATGATAAAAATGATAATCTAATAATGACTCAACAATACTATAATAAGCCTGGATCCATGCACCAGCATCATTAGGATCTGAGACTCTATCCATTCATTCTGGAAGAGAGAGTGTAACGAGGAGACTTTTGGAGTCTTCTAAACCCCTGTCTGTATTTTTGTTTAAGCTGTGCCAGCCCTAAGCATGTTTGAACACCACTGTTGTTCCTTAGGTGCCTGTATAGTTTCACAAACAAGTGTGGGCAGAGATTTTTTGTTTTTAACCTAGAATGATGGTTGCCAAACTATGAAATCAACTACTAAATCTGTCCACTCAAAAAATGAAAATAAAAAAATAGAACTCTCTCCTATTCATGGCAAACTTGTGCAAAAGTCTTACTTAAGATCAAAGTCTTGCTGAAGACTCCCAGGTGGGAAGGCTTCCAGCCAACGAGTTCAGGGCTGGTAGCTTTCACTTGTCGTTCACTTGTTTTTTTCAGTCATGTCCAACTCTTTGTGACCTCATTTGGGGTTTTCTTGGTGCAGATACTGAAGTGGTTTGCCATTCCTTCTCCAGCTCATTTTCCAGATGAGGAAACAGAGGTGAACAGGGTTAAATGACTTGCCCAGGGTCACACAGCCAGGCTAGATTTGAACACAAAAGATGAGTCTTCCTGACTGCAGGCCCAGGACTCTATCTGCTGCACCCCCTAACTGCCTAACCTATAGCAGAAACATGAAGTAATTTTCTTCTTTTCATCTTCTTCCACTCAGATATGCTCCAGGCAAGTCAAAAAGAGAGATTCCATGTAGGAAACTAAATGAATCTGTGAGTTTGGCAAGAGAATACGGTAAATAAAGTTGAGATGTCTTTGAATACCTTTAAGCTACATAAGAGGATTTTATCAATCAAGCTGTTTTTGTTGGGTAGAATGGAATGAGAAAAAAAAAAGCCAAGTCACAGGTATTTATGTGATTATTGTCATAGGGCCTGGACCTATGATTTAATTAGTACAGCAAAATGTCTAATGAGGTAGCTACCTCTGTCAATGCAAGTCAGCATCTTCCTTACTCTAGGCCTGGCACTCTATCCTTTGCTGCTTTTGAGGTAAAAACTAGAGCTTCTAATCCACTGGAACTTTCTACACAGTTCTATGCAGAGCAGTATGTGTATGTTTAAAATATATATATATTTCAAAACACAACTAATCACAACCTGCCTTTCTTACTATTCTGTTGAGACAGAAGTCTTAAGAAAAGATCAAATGTGTGGGAAAATTGGAACACTAATGAACCATTCTGGAGAGCAATTTTGACCTATGCTAAACAGGCTATATATAAAATTGTGCATACCCTTTGACCTAGCAATAGCACTTCCAAGGCTGTATCCCAAAGAAATCATAAAAATGGGAAAAGGACCCACATGTACAAAAATATTTATAGCAGCTCTTTTGTGGTGGCCAAGAATTGGAAATTAAGGGGATGCCCATCAACTGGGGAATGGTTGAACAAGTTATGGTATGTGAATGTAATGGAATACTATTGTGGTATAAAAAATTATGAGCAAATGAACTTCAGAAAAACCTGGAAAGACTTGTCTGGACTGATGCTGAGTGAAATGAGCAGAACCAAGAGCAGAACCAAGAGAACATTGTACACAGTAACAGCCATGTTGTACAATGACTGACTTTGACAGATTTAGTTCTTCTCAGCAATGCAAAGCTCTAAGACAGCTCCAAAAGTCTCATGATGGAAAATGCTATCCACATTCAGAGAAAAAACTATAGAATCTGAATGCAGATGGAAGTATACTATTTGCTCTCCTTTTCTTTTGTTGTTTTGCTTTGATTCTTCTTTCTTGTGGTTCCTGCCATTGGTTCTAATTCTTCTTTACATCATATCTAATGTGAAAATATGCTTAATATGAAAGTGTAAGTAGAGCCTGTATCTGATTGCATGCCATCTTGGGGAGGGGGGAGGAGGGAAAGGGGAAGAAAATATGAAACTCAAAATCTTATGAAAGTGAATGTTGAAAACTAAAAATTAATAAATTATTTAATTAAAAAAAAGAAAATGTCAGATGTTGAGATGCCCATCAGTTCTCAGAGGAAAACTTAGAGGAGAAAGAATTATAATTTGGCTCAAAAATGTAGAATTTGGAGTGACGGTCTTCTTTCCAAACCCAGAGACATAGCCATAGAGTTACTAGTTATAGTACCAGAGGGGGTGGATAGATGGGGTCTGCACTGTATATGGTTCATATGAAGGGATAGTGAAGAAATTGGAACCAGACAATGAGAGGTCTGGATTGCTAGGATCAGGAGTCAGGATTTCATTCAGTAGACAATACGGAACCATTGAGAGGTTTTGAGTAAAGAAGCAATATGATCAAAGCTGTGCAGAAGAAAAATGAGTCTGGGAATGGTATGAAGGATAGATTGTACACAAGTAACCACAATCTGCCCTTCTTACTATTCTGTTGAGACAGAAGTCTTAAGAAAATATCAAATGTGTAGATGGATTAGAGCTGGTAGAGTTATGAGGCAGGGAGGCCAATAAAAAGATTATTGCAGTATTATCCATTCAAGGGGTGATGAGGACCTGAGCTAGGGTGATGGCTATGTCAACGGAGAGAAAGGAATATATATATATATGTGTGTGTGTGTGTGTGTGTATATGTATATGTATATGTATACGTATATATATGTATATATGTATATATATATGTGTGTGTGTGTATATATGTATATGTATATGTATACGTATATATGTATATATGTATATATGTATATATACACATATATATGTATATATATGCACACATATATACATACATATATATATACATATATATACATATATGCACACACACACACACACACACACATATATATAGGATCAGACAGTGACTTAAGACGGTAAGAGGAAAGTTCAAGAAAGTATAGATTTGAGAGAAAAGAATAAGTTCTGTTTTAGATCTGTTGAGTTTGAGATGCTTGTGGGACATCCAATTTGAAGTGTGCTTTAGGTGGCACTAGATAATGTAGGAATGGATCTCGAAAAAAGAGACTAAATTGGGACATATAAATCTGGAAGTCATATACATATATGATTCCTGAACCCAAGGGAGTTGATGAAATCACCAAATGATAAAATGTAGAAAGAAAAGATGTTTGATGAATGCCCTTGTTATCCTTCTGCATATTATTCTCTCAATTCTGCTTTCTTTGCTTTGCATAAGTTCAAGTTAGTCTTCCTATATTTCTATGGATTCCTCATCATCTTATGGTCCAATAATATTCCATTTCATTCATATGCCAAAATCTGTTCAATCATCCCCTAATCCAGGAGCACCTGCCTTGTGTCTGATTTTTTTTTTTTGCCACTACAGAACAATTCTAGACTACTTGGTATCTATAGTTCATTTATTTCTGTTTTTGACCTCCTTAACCCATAGGGATCGCTACATCAAACTTTATGAACAGTTTAGTGTCTTTTTTCATAATTCAAAATTAATTTCCAGAAGAGATGGTCAGTTCCTAAGTCCACAAGAATATTCAAAGTGCCTGACTTCTTATAGGCTCTCCAGCTTTGGACATTGCTGTCTTATCTTTACCAATGTGATGGGTATATGGTGAAACCTCAAAGCTGTTTTAATTTACATTTCTCTTATTATTAAGGATTTTATCATTATTTCATATAGTTATTGGTAGCTTGCATTTTTTCTTTTGAAAACTGTTCCTGCCTTTGGCTCACTTATTAATTGGGAAATGGCTTTTTATCTTATATATTCTTGTCATTTCTCCATATCTAGCAGATATCAAACATTTATCAGAGAGGTATTTGGTTCATAATTTTTTTTCTTGCTTGATAAGATCTTTTCTAATTCTAATTGTGTTGATTTTGTTCATGCACAAACTTTTAAATTTCAGATAATCCATACTGTCTCTTTTGTCTTTTATGGTTCCCTGCATGGAAAGCAAACTTCTTCCTCTGTGAAAGAGAAAGAAGAAAGAATGAGGGGGTTGGACTACAAGGTATCATATACCTCCTAGCTACGAAATTCCATGATTTGAAGTGTGCAAGTAAGAACTTAGAAGATAAGCAATAGCAAACCCCAAGACTTTAGCTAATTTGGGGGTCACTTTGGAAGACTAACCAACATCATTCTACACCTTCCACTCCATAGGGCCATCTATCCAGGAACAAAAAATCCTCCAGAGCCTCCGCCTCTACCCTGGGTGAAATAACTTACTCAACATAAGAGTGAGTCCTGGGGCAGGACGGCCCTTGCTGAGGATGAGTAGTACCTCAAATATGCCTCTCCCCTTTATAATCAGCCTGGCCCCAGCACTCCATGAACTGATATCTTGACTGTCAGATGGGATCGGGAACTGGACATTTGTTCTGGCAATATATGACATATACCTTCATACTCCCACACCTCTTTCTCAGGAATTGAAAATCAACGTAACCTTTTCACTTGTAAAGGGCACAACGATCAGCCACCTTCTGGCTTCACTTAACATCCCTGTGATTATCAGTTGGAAGCTGCGTAGGCCAAAGCCCTCTCCTCTGACCAACATTTTTTCCTCTCTAATATCCATCTGTGTCAGCCCCATACCTTTCATGTCTCCCTACCCTTCTATTTTGTCCGCTGGAAGTTCTGTTCTATTGCTAACAAACTGCCCTTCATGCTAGATACAAGTCCTCTCACCAGAAATTAATTTATAGGTATTTTTATTAACTTGTATTTATATGTGAACATTTTGCTTTGCTTCAGCAGAATGGAAGCTCTTTCAAGGCAGGAGCCCCTTTTGTTGGTTGACTGTCCTTTCTCAAAGAGGACCAAAATGACATCACTGTGTTAGAGTCAAGTTACAGTGTGTTCAACTATGGCTGACCAGACCAATACGAGCTCGGAATGGTCTACCAAAGGCTGGGCACAAACAAGCTATGTTAACATTTGGGGTGAATTCTCTAAATTTGCACATCTTGTATTTCTTTCAAATTCTTTTGTCTTTGTATTCCCAGCACCGAGCATAGTGTCTAGTACATAGCAAGCATTTAATAAATGCTAGTTCAATTGAATTGAACTGAAACATGGTTAGAATATTTCTAAAAAGAAACTACATTTCCATCTGCTTGTAGTTCTGTGTTCTACCTGTAAATGGGAATAGCATGAGTCATTTCTGAAAACCATTTCTGTACCTATGACTGGGCCAACTTTAAAGCACCCAGGACAGATTAAAAAGAGAAAAAAAAGACATTGGAAAACCAACCCTTCCATACCATCAGCTGGTCCTCCAGGAACTTAAGCCCGCCTTCATAAGCTGTGGTAATGGGCACTGAACAGAAAAAGGGTTGCCACTCAAAAGGATATTATTTCCAAACTAAGAAGCCACCTCGCCTGTCAAGAGTTTGGGACAGTATTCCAGAGAACAGCTGCATTGGCTTCAGTCTACAACATGTTGACAGAATGCCCTCAGAGTCTCCTGGAATTTTGGAAATGTGACAATTAGAGAGGTTTTGCATGGCCTTGCACCAAAAATAACTTTCCAAACCATTTCTAAGTACGGTCTTTACAAGAAATTATGCAGGAAAATGCCTGGTGGACTCGTGTTAGGTTCCAGATTAAAACCTAAGACCCTGGTATATTGGTACCTTACACAGTTGAGACAATGGCCATGAGGCTGATACAGCTGATGAGAGATGATTTCACTGGGCTGTTAAGCAATCATAAGATCAACTAAAATGCTCCAGAATGGGAAAGAGGCTGTTGCAAGACAGCCACAAGCCCAGGAGCATTTCTGAACACCACTGGCATATGACAATGAAACTGGCCAGTGCTAGATAAGAAAATTCCCAAAGGCTCATCAGAGACAGCTGAGCTCCTGCAAATGCCAGTCCAGAGAAGTGTGGAAGTCAGTACACCTCGTGGGGCTCCTGCTCCTCCCCTGGGACTTCTGAGCACCCTAGTACAATTGTGAGATGGACTTTACTTTTTAAAACACTAAAGCCTTGCTTTGGCCAAATGCCCTTGCTCTGTGCTCTGCCCTTGAAATGGGCTTGGGAGCAGGCCTCTGGGAGGGGATTGCAGAGCCCTACCAACCCCTGATTAGCTCAGCTCTTAAGGCATTAAATAAAGCTGTTGAAAAATGAGCAAGGGATCTTCTCAGGCACTGGGCCATCCCTTTGTTTCTCTTAGCCCAGTTAGGTTCTCACACTAATGGAGGTTCTTACATTTACTGTACAATAAAAACATACTGTGGGAGCAACTGAAATTGCATCTTTTGAAGGCAGGGGAGGGAATATTATCTCCTGTTACCCAACTCTACCCCTATCTAGCCAATCTCTCAGGTACCTGGAATGAAATCACATGTGGCCAAGGTAGGTGACCAGCCTCCAGAGCACTAATTTATTCATTGTGAGTAGGGGGTAAAGGGAAACTCATGCAAATGAGGAACTGTGATCCCAGCCCTGCAAAGGGGCTGCAGGGAAACCCAGATCTAGGTGAAATCCCTTATTTGCTATGAATTCTAAGTTGGCCCTTGCTCACTACTGTAACTTGAACCCAGGATTGAGTGATGGGCAGACATCCTAGTACTTTAAGGGTGCCAAAGAAGAATTGATAGGTCTGGACTGGAAACTGTGCACTCTTAGAAGGCTCCGAAGTGACTGAAACACCTAAGCAGGCATCAACAAAAATCAAAATTAAGATGCATCCTCAGAGTTCAAATAGTCCAATTTGACAAGAATCCCGGGACAAGGATCATTTCTATAACATAATCAAAAATGGCCATCCTGCTTTTACTTGGGTAGGAGCTCAGGAGGAGCTTCCCTAAAAGGAAGCCCATATCACTTTTGAGATGGTCCTAATTTTTAGTCAAGTCAACAAGTATTTATCAAGCACTGTGCTTGATAAATGTGCCAGGTCCTGTGCTAAGCTGTGGGGATACAAAGAAAGGGAAAAAAACCCAAAACAAATAAACATACACAACACACACACAAACCAACGAAATGGAAAAAAAAAACTTAGTCCATTCTCCCAAGCAGCTCACAGACTAATGGATGGGGATGTGTTGTAAATAGTTATGTGTGAATGAGATATTTACAAGATTAAATTGTAGATAAGAGAGGGAAGACGCCAGCAGTAAGAGGGATGGGAAAAGGCTTCTTGAAGAAAGTAGAATTTTAGATAGGACTTGTTAGGAAACCTATTCTTTAGGTAAAGCCTAGATTTCCCTCTTGGTAATTTCTATCCATTTCCCCAGATTCTGTTCTTTGAGAAGAAATAGAACAAGTTTAATCCTTTTTTTAAGTCAATTGGGGTTAAGTGATTTGCCCAGGATCACACAAATAGTAAGTCTCTGAGGCTGAATTTGAACTCAGGTCCACCTGACTCCAGGGCTAGTGCTCTATCCACTGAGCTTCCTGGCTGCCCAGACACATCAGAAACTCTAAGACAATGTGCCCCTTCCCCTGCCCCTCTGCCCTTCACGGTGTTCTCTTCTCCAGGCCAAGCAACCACAATTCTTTCAGCTAATCCTTGTGAGGTACGATTTTAAATTTCTTCACCATACTGTTTGTCTTTCTTTGGATTCTTTCTCATGAAAATGTAGCACTCAGGCAGGCCTATCATCTCCCTTGCCCTGGACACTTCTCCCATCTTAATGAGGTCACAGATTGCAGTTAGTGATTTTCTTAGACATTGCCTTATCCCGTGATTGTCTTGGGATCACTTTCCATCTCCTGAAACCATCAGATCTCTTTCAGGTGGACCTGTGGATGAGCTCTCATCATGTACTTACTTGTGGAGCTGATTTTTTTAACACAACTCTAAGACTTTATATAGATCTCTAATGAATTGGTTCTTATTGGATTCAGCCCAAAGTTCTCTCTTGTCAAGATCTTTCTGGATCCTTACCCTGTCATCCAAGGTCTTAGCTATCCCTCTCAGATTTGTATCATCCACAAACTTGATAAGGATGCCATTTATGCCTTTATACAAGTCACTGATAAAAATGTGAAACAGCCAGCCCAGAGCAAAGCAGGGATCCCTCTGGCACTCTGCTGGATGTCTTCTCCCAAGTTGGCATGAAGCCATTAGCAATTCCTTTTTTATGTCTGATCATCCAACCACTTCCAAAGCTACCTAACTATTCTATCATCTAGCCTCTATCTCAGAAACTTTGCGGTAAGAATTGCATGAAAGATTTAGAAAAAACCTGAGCAGCTAGCTGGGACAACGGATAGAGTGTCAGGTCTGGAGTCAGCAAGACTCATCTTCCTGAGTTCAAATCCAGCCTCAGACACTTCCTAGCTGCGTGATCCTGGGCAAGTCGATTAATCCTGTTTGCCTCAGTTTCCTCATTTGCAAAATGAGCTGGAGAAGGAATGGCAAACCACTCCGGTATCTTTGCCAAGAAAACCCCAAATGGGATAATGAAGAGTTGGACAGGACTGAAAAATGACTGAAAAACAACAGGCGAAACTTAGAGCTTTCAAACCCAAACAGTTGGAATACTTAAGTCTGTAAACCAGTAACTTCTAGTCCTTTCTTTTAGGGAAACTAAATTAGGTGCCAATGAGGCTTTCCAACCCTAAGGCTAAAAAAGGAAACTAAGATATGCAGTCCTTTTAGAGAAGTGTGCCATAGTAAAAAGAGCACTGGATTTTGGTCGAGAGGGACCTGGCTCCACATCCCTCTTGTGATGCCTACTAGCTACACTCCTTCTGCATCATGGAGCTTATATTCCTGCAATATAGCAGGGAGAAAAGGCAGAAATACATATACATAATACATGATACAACAGGATAAATGTATCAGAGAGGAGAGAACAATGTGCTTTGTGAGTTTCAAAGGGGAGGAAGCTGAGGGCTGGGGAAGTTACTAATAGCTGAAGGGGTCCAAGAAGAAAAGGAAGGAGGAAAGGAAATGGAATTGGGTTTTAAGAGAATAGGTAGGAATTCACTAAGCTCAGAAGGGAAAGGAGCTCATTCAAGAGTAGAGAGCGTTCAGCAAATGCAGCAATGGGGAGTTTCTCTACAGCAGAGCATGTATGGAGGGGAGGCAGCGTAAGCCAACCCGCAAGCATGCTTCTGTGACTGCTTCATAGGCTAGCAATGGATCTCTGAAGAAGGTTTCTGTATTGCTTCATAGGAGTGATTTTCATCAGAGTATGTCCTTGCCTCCGGCTGAAAACTAACTGAAAAAAAAAAAAGACAAGATAATTTTTTGAATAAAGGTAGTGACTGAAACATGTGTATTTGGGGAAGACTTTGGCATTACAACTCAAGACAGAGCATTTGAAAACTGAATCTGTCAGAAAATTGTTACCATGAAGAATTTTGTAAAATCTGAGAATAGAAGTCACTTTCAGTTTTTGTCTTTGCATTCCCAGAACCTAGCACAGTGTATATAGTAGGTGTTTAATGAAGATTTGTTGAACTAAATTGACTTAAAGAACTCATTTCTAAGCAATGTATTCTTTGAACAATTTTGCATTATTGGTTAAAAAAAACTGATCTGCACTTGAATGTCTCACCAGCTTGGACTTTGGTAGATTACAGTGAATCATTATGCACATGGATTTAAGTAGAAAAAGGATAGACTGATTGTTCTCTTCTGTACCTAATGCTTCAGATACCCATAAAATAAAACTTTTGTTTATTAGAAAAAAAAAGAAATAACATTTCTGCATCATTGCCTTTTTCTCCCATAAGGGAAAGCACATATTAACTTAACAAATGCAATTAAATTCTCTTTGTGATAGATAAATCAAGCATTTGTCTTCACATATATCAAGCATGTATGCCAGACATTATGGTGGGCCCTACACATGCAAATACAAAAGTGAGGCAGTTCCTGACCTCAAGAAACTTATTCTTCATATTGATGTCAGTGAAATTGTCTATGCTTTGCACTAGCTAAAGGCAAAGTTCTATTCTCCATGACCATGGAAAATGTGGTTTAGTGGATAGATCTCTGGCTTTGGGAGTCAGGAGAGGCCTGCATTCAAATCCTGCCTCTGACACTTGCTAGCTGAGTCTCAGTTTCCTCATCTGTAAAATAAGCATAATAACATCCACAGTATTTGCCTCACAGAACTGTCAGGAAGCTTCACTGAGATGATGGATGCAAAGAATTTTGCCAACCTTAAAGCTCTATATAGATGCCAGCTGTTTTTATTTACAATACACTTCTGTCATGTAATTGTAATGGAGTAAGCTAATGTGTTTATAACCCATTGTTTCATCTGTTGTTATTAGTAAAAGAACCCAAAAAAAACCCCCAACCATTGGGAAATGTTTTTGTTTACACATGTATATCCTAATCAACATATCTAAGTCTGGCTCACTTGTTTTCTTTCCAGTTATTCATTAAGAGTGATTTCCTAGGGCTGTGTTCTGGTTTTACTACTTTCTCTTCCTAGTTCAGCAGTCTCACCTTCCTCAGTTCCTGAGATCCAGCAGACTACAGATGTGTGAGAGAGTCCTTGTCCCAGTCACTGCATGCCCCCTTTCAGCCGGGATATGCTGGCTTTCTTTGTTCAGGCCACATCCATCCCCCTCACTACCTCTTCTAGAGCAGAGAGAACTAATGATTGCCATGCTCTGTTATGTTTGGGCTGCTTGCCATCACACACTGTGAGTGGCTCACAGGGAAGACTGGAATAAAAATACAGTGAATCATCCTTCATTTTTCCTATTCCTTCCTAGAAAATTTTGCTTCCTTTTTAGAAACCATCCTACTGCTGGGACAAATCATGGGTCGGGATGAAAGAAACCAACTGTATCTGGGAAATATATGGAACACACATTTCATCTGAAGGACCAGGTCTTTGGCCCTGCTTTTGCACATCAGAGTCTACTTCCCTAAAGTCACAGAATAATTAAGACTGTGTTAATGTGATGACAAAGTAACCACTGAGGACTGGGGGAAATACAGCCACAGCTAAGTTACAAATAGCCCAGTTTTTTCTAAGACAGCCCTAGCTCTTGAGAGTTGTCCCATGTGGCCCCAGCAGAGAGAAGCCTTTGCACATACCTACAGATAATCTGTGAGTTCTAATAGGAATATGGTCCCTGCCCCTCCAAGGTGTGTAGATGGTCCTCTGACCATACCTTATCACCATAGCTAAGCTAAGTGATGAGGCTACTTTTTGAATTACTTAAAATAAGCTGGAGGGGCAGCTAGGTGGCATAATAAATAGAATCTTGGGCCTAGAATCAGGAAGTCCTCAATTCAAATCTAGCCTCAGATACTTACTAGCTGTGTAACCCTGGGTAAGTCATTTAACCCCTATTTTCTTCAGTTCCTCATCTGTAAAATGGAGACACACTGAAGAAAAAATGGCAGACCGTTTCAGAATCTTTGCCAAGAAAACCCCATGGATAAGGTCCGGGGACACATAGAGTTAGACAAGACTGAACAATAAAGTGCTTAAGATAAGTTGGGATGTAGTAATTCATACAGAAATCTACAGTGCTTAACATATTGTCTAGTCTGTAGAATGGGAGCCCTGGCCCAGGAAGGAGTCTTCCAGTAAATTTTCTAACGAGGAAACTCCAAGGTTAAAGATATCTTCCGAGCCAGGATTTTCTGAGAGTTCTTTGTGAAAATTTCCTCTTTATATGTATTATTCCAGATGCTCTTTGATATAGACAGGACTCTCCTTATGTATAGATTTCCTAGGGCTGTGTTTTGGATTTATTGACTTCCTCTTTCCAATATAGACCAGAGACTGGACAGGGGATTTCCTTGATATAGGGCAGTCTTGGCCGAGGAAGCTTCATCTACCAAAGCAGATTGGCACCTTTTCTGAAACTTACAGTCTTTGATAGTTGCCTAGAGCACCAAGAGGTTAATTGGTTTGCCCAGGGTCACAGAGCCAGCATGAGTCAAAGGTTACCCTCAAACCCAGCTCTTCCTCACTACAAAGCCAGCTCTCTATCCAGCAGCCCAACTGTTTCTTCTTAGTAAAAGTAAATTCATAATGGAAAAACCATCAACTAGTGTGATTTATCACTGGTTTCAGATTCTAGCCTCTTGCAAGGGCATGGTTTCTATGTGTTTATATCCTTTTGCACTTTTTAGCACTAGTTTTTAGCATCTACCAGAATAATTTACAGAGATGAATCATTAAAAAAAGTGTTAGTTACTGATGATGGTGATGAGATTAACTTGAAGGAAGTTATAGAACAGAGGAAAAATTTTAGACCTTTTATATCCATGGCATAACAGAGGTATTATTTAAATTAAAATATACCTTCATATAGTTGGTACTGGTATAAAAGGGGCCCGACTCTTGCCTGGAACCCTTAGCTACTCAAAATTCAGTGTAGTGAATCAGAGCTAATCAAACACATTTTCAGCTTTTTTCTTAGTCTACCCCACATCCTGTTGACACACAAAGATATCACTCAAGTGACTATCAAGACCTTGCTTATATAACACCTCTTCCCACCAGGGCTCTGTAGTTTTCCTGTAGAGACAGGTATGACTCCTTATCAACTGAGCAAACAGGAGAAAGTATTTTTCTTTAGGTGGCTGGAAGATTTTTTTTAATAATATTTTATTTTTTCCCCAGTTATATACAGTTGGAAGATTTTGAGGAAGATCAGTATTGAAATATTCCTGGAGCCATATCTCTTGATTTATAGAACTTGAAACCTTAGAGATTGCTAAAAGGGATTGGATCTTTCTCTCCTTTATTGAGCTAAAGTGTTTTTATCTTATTCAAAAGCCAAAGAGCCTTACTCTTACCTTTGATCTACTCTAATCCACATAATTTCTCAGACGTGTTTACTGTTTGCCTTGATAAAGAGATATACTGCCTATTTCTACCAGTATTTAGTAGGAGGGAGCTAAGCTGGCAATGATAAGCTAAGCATTACCTTCACCTTGAGATAAATCTGGGAAAGTGGCATTTATCTTGGGGCCTCTGGAATTTTTACTGATAGCCTACCAATATTTGAGATGTGGTAGATAGATATAATTCAAATCCAATATTCCTCTTGGAGATAGGCAAGGGAAGGAGCTAATACCCTGCCAAAGCTTTCCTTCTGCTGCTCACAAAAGCAAAAACCCAGGTCTTCTTTGGAGAGAGGTGGGCCATGTCCCAGCTTAACTATCTATTTGTGACATGTAATCTGAGCCATCTCAACCATACATATAGTTTACATATTCTCTTCCTATACCTTGCACAGAAAGGTCTCCTGTATTTCTTTCTAGTTTGGTCAGAACCAATATAGTCTTCTCTTCCCCAAAGTTCAGTTTGCATGCCTCAAAACCAATGTAGTCCACACCTTCCAATGAGTTCTTCTGATCCTGAGGATAAACAAAAATATCACTTTTCATGTATCCTTTTAATGCCTATCTTGTCCCTGGCTACTAGTGCTTAGATCATGCAAATGACCTTGAAACTTTAATGAAGGAGAAGGTTCAGAGTTGGCACGTTTTGCTTTACATTCCTGACACTATGGAACAAAGTTCCTGTTCCCTTAACACTCCTCCCCCTAGTAATAAATCTGCAGTCCCTGCAAATTCCAGAAGAACAGTTCATAGATGCATATCAAAACATCCATTAATTTGCACATTTCCTATTCACAGCTAATTGTCATTAATGCGTAAGTCATAACAGGGACACAGTACATAATATTCAGTAATTGGAGTTGCTTGCACAATACTAAATACATAAGCCACATGCAGAAATGAAATACATAGTATTACACAGCAAGGTTATAGACAATAGACCAAACGTACAGATTTCATGTAAACAGACAGCACAAAACAGAGTTGCATAGAATGAACCAAAACAGAGATCATATGCCCTCAAGGAGCTTAAGGTTTAAAGGAGGAGACAACATGCAGACAAAAATGTACAAAGTAAGCTATGTGCAAGATAGATAGGAAATAAATTAAAAGAGGGAATGCACTGGAATTAAGAAGGTTTGGGAAAGATTTCCTGTAGAAGGTGGAATTTTATTTGAGATTTAAAGGAAGCCAGAGAGGTCAGTCACTGGAATGGAGGAGGGAGAGCACTCCAGGTGTGGGGGACACCAGGGAAAACGCCTGGAGCTGAGAGATGGAGTGTCTTATTTGTGGAACAGCCAGGAGGCCAGTGTCACTTGGGGATTTAGAAGACCAAAAAGGTAGGAAGGGGATAGGTTATGAAGGGCTTTGAATGCCAAGTGGAATATTTTGTATATGTTCCTGGAGGCAATTAGGGAGACACTAGTCTTCATTGAGTGGGATGGGAAGGGGTGGGGTGTAATGACCAGACCAGTTTAGTGGTTGAATTAAGGACTGGAGTGGGGAGAGACTTAGTTCAGTCAACCATTAACTAAAGCAGCTTTACCTAGCCATCACAGGGAAAGGATATATTCAATGGGATACGCACCTAGGGCTACACAACCTGATTCGGTTAAGCAATATTTCTCTGCTTCTGAGTTGCTCACTGTGGTCCATCAGCCACATTTCAAATGTCTGTTTGTACTCAGGAGACTGGGAAATGATGTCAACAGCCTGAGCCTTTGGTCTCCTGAGCTAATTAAGTTCCAAGGATGGTTCCAATACCTTTTAAGGAAGAAAAAAACAAAACCTAGACTAACTTGCATAAGGGCAGGGTATTAGGATATTGCTATAATAATAATAATAATAATGATAATAATAATAATAATAGTGAACTTTATATAGTGCTTACTATGTGCCAGGCTCTTTGCTAAGCATTTTACAATTACTATCCCATTTGATCCTCACAATAACCCTGGGAGTCAGGTGCTATTATTATCCCCAATTTATAGTTGAGGAAACTGAGGCAAACAGAGTTTAAGTCATTTGCCCAGAGTCACACAGCTAGTAAGTATCTGAAGCCAAATTTGAACTTGGGTCTTCCTGACCCTCGGCCTAGCACTACCTAGTTCCCTCTATAAATACATAGGACATGTCACATATGCTCTGTTAGTGAGTACTATCTTGCAACATACCTTCTTTGCCCATTCCTTCCCCTTTGACTCTAAATCTATGTTCCAGTGATTCTGGAGCATTACATATAAGCTTGGCCCCTGGTCTGTGAGCCACCCTTAATTGTGCACTCCTGGTATCCTCAGACCTCCTGACCTGCTGTTCCAATCCTAGGACAGCCTGGTTCAATTTGACTATCACTGTCTCCAGCCCCTAAAAAGTTCTCTTATAGGTGGCCTCTATTCTCATGAATAATGAGAGACTTGGCACAAAAGGAATGATTTTAATCCATGCAGAGATTCCCCTTAGGTTGGTACATTTTCTTCCCCAACCCTCAAAGGGGTACAGGTCCCTTGATATGTTTTTTAAAAATATTTTAGCTCCTCCTCCTCCTCCTTCTTCTCCTCTTCTTTCTCACCATCATCATCATCATCTTCCTCCTCGTCCTGCTCCTGCTCCTGCTTCTGCTCCTGCTGCTGCTGCTGCCTCTCCCCCGTTCCCTTGGAGCGGACCATCCTGGTGCCTCTTTTGTGAAGCGGCGGCTGAGGAGACCCCCGGACTCGCCGTGGCCGACAAAAAACCGAAGGAAGGAGTCAAGACTGAAGACCACATTAATTTGAAGGTGGCAGGGCAAGATGGTTTGGTGGTGCAATTTAAGATTAAGAGGCACACACCACTTCGTAAACTAATGAAAGCCCATTGTGAACGACCGGGTTTGTCAATGAAGCAGATCAGATTCCGATTTGATGGGCAACCAATCAATGAAACAGACACACCTGCAGAGTTGGAAAATGGAGGATGAAGATACAATTGATGTATTCCAGCAGCAGACAGGAGGCACTTACTTAAGAGAACATACAACTCTACTCCAGAACTGTGCTCCCAAGGAAAACAATACATTCACAATTAGAAAACCAAGATTTGGTTCATCCACATCCTGACTACTGCAGTATAGTCTTCTCTCTTCTTTGATTCCCTTCCCCATTCCTTTATTGTACATAAAGTAACTGGTGTATGTGCACAGGCATAATGCTTATTTTTTTTTAACTAAATGGCCGATGGTATGCTATGATCAACATCAAATGAAGATGGGGAGAGGAAAAAAAACTGGTTCTGTGAAAATATCCCTTTTCTCCATTAGTGGCATGCTCATTCAACTTTTATCTTTATATTCCAGTAAGTTATTTTGCTCTCACTGTTTAACAATAACAACAACAACAAAACCCACAAAAAAATCCTTGCATGTCTTGTTTGATTGGATAATTTCAATGTTTTTCTTTTATCATTGTAAAACCAAAGACGATTTTATAACTTTTTTGTACATAGCTGTTGCATGTAGGGCAATCTCTGTCTCTCAGTAGGGATAAATTACTATTAAAAAAAATTGATCCTAGATAGTTTTCCCTTCAAATCAAACATGTTGTTGTTTAAATAAACTTCTTGTTTAAAATTAAAAAAACATTTTAACATTTTAATTTAAAGTTTTAAGTTCCAAATTCTGTCCTTCCCACCCTCCCTCCTCTTCTTACTCCCCTCCCTCAGATGGTAAGCAATCAGATACAGGTTATACATGTGCAGTCATGTAAAACATTTCCTTATTCATAATTTTGTACAAGAAGACACAAATAAAATTAAAAAATGAAAGAAAGTAAAAAAATATCATGCTTCTGTCTCTATTCAAACAATATCAGTTCTTTCTCTGGAGAAGGGTAGTATGCTTCATCATTAGTCCTTTGGGATTGTCTTGGATCATTGTATTACAGAAAACAGCTAAGTCATTCACAATTCTTCATTGAACTATATTGTTGTTACTGGTGTCCAGTGGTCTCCTAGTTCTGTTCACTTCATTATGTGTCAGTTCTTGAAAGTCTTTCCAAGTTTTTATGAAATCATCCTGCTTATCATTTCTTATAACACAATAATATTTCATTATAATCATATATCACAGCTCGTTTAGCCATTCCCCAGTTGATGGCATCCCTTCAATTTCCAATTCCTAGCCACCACGAAAAGAGCTGCTATAAATATTTTCATACAAATAGGTCCTTTTCCTATTTTTGGATGTCTTTGGGGACGTAGACTTAGCAGTGGTATTGCTGGATCAGAGGGTATGCACAGTTTGGTTGCCCTTTGGGCATAGTTCCACATTGTTCTCCAGAACAGATAGATCAGTTCACAATTCCACCTACAGCGCATTAGTGTCCCAGTTTTCCCATATACAACATTTTCTTTTTTTGTCATATTAGCCACTGATAGGTGTGAGGTGGTATCTCAGAGTTGTTTTAATTTTGCATTTCTCTAATCAATACTGGCTTAGACTATTTTTTCATATGACTATGAATAGCTTTAATTTCTTCATATGAAAACTGCCTGTGCATATCCTTTGACCATTTATCAATTGAGGAATGACTTGTATTTTTATAAATTTGGCTCAGCTTTGTATGTATTTGAGAAATTAGACCTTTATCAGAGATACTTGTTACAAAAAAATTTCCCCAATTTTCTGCTTTCCTTAAAATTTTGGTTGCATTGGTTTTGTTCTGTGCAAAAACTTTTTAGTTTTGTATCATCAAAATTGCCTATTTTACATTTTGTAATGCCTTCTATATCTTCTTTGGTCCTAAATTCTTCCTTTATCCAAAAATCTGGCTGATAAGCTATTCCATGCTCTCTTAATTTGAGTATGGTATCACCTGTTAGGTATAAGTCATGTACCCATTTTGACTTTATCTTGGTATATGGTGTGAAATGTTGGCCTATGCCTAGTTTCTGCCATACTGTTTTTCCAGTTTTCCCACTGGTTTTTGCCAAATAATGAGTTTTTGTTCCAAAAGCTTGGATCTCTGGACTTTTCATTTACTAGATTACCGTGGTTATTTTATAATGTAATCTATTCCACTGATCCACCACTCTATTTCTTAGTCAGTACCAGATTGTTTTAATAATTACCACTTTATAATACAGTTTGAGATCCGATATGGCTAGACCACCTTCTTTCTCACTTTTTTAATTGATTCCCTTGATATCCTTGAGATCTTGTTCTTCCAGATAATTATTATCTTTTCAAGCTCTATAAAATAATTTTGATAGTTTTATTGTTATGGCATTGAATAAATAGATTAATTTAAGTAGGATTGCCATTTTTATTATATTGGCTCAGCCTATCCATGAACAATTAATGTTTTTCCAGTTGTTTATATTTGATTTTAATTGTGTGAAAAATGTTTTATCATTGTGCTCATATAGTTTCTGGATTTGTTTTGGCTGGTAGACTCCCAAGTATTTTATATTATTTGCAGTTATTTTAAATTGAATTTCTCTATCTCTTGCTGCTGGACTTTGTGGTAATATATAGAAATGCTGATGATTTATGTGACTTCTTTTTTTTTACACTGCAACTTTACTAAAATTGTAAATAATTTGAAGCAGTTTTTAGTTGACTCACTAGGATTTTCTAAGTGTAACATCATATCATCTGCAAGGAGTGATAGTTTTGTTTCCTCATCTATTCTAATTCCTTTCATTTCTTTTTCTTCTCTTATTGTAATAGCTAACATTTCTAGTGCAATATTAAAAAATAGAGGTAATAATGGGCATCCTTGCTTGACCTCTCATTGTGTTGGGAAGGCTTCTAGCTTATTCCCATTACAGATAATGCGTGCTACTGGTTTTAGATAAATGGTACTTATTTTAAGGAAAGCTCCATTTATTCCTATGTTCTCCAGTGATTTTTAATAGGAATGGGTGCTGTAATTTGTTAAAGGCTTTTTCTGCATCTGTTGAAATAATTACATAATTTCTGTTGTTTTTGTTATCGATGTGGTCATGCTTATAGTTTTCCTAATATTGAACCAGCCTTGCACTCCTGGTATAAACCCCTTCTGATCATAGTGTATGATTTTGTGCTATACTGCTGTAATCTCTTTGCTAGCATTTTATTTAAAATTTTTGCATCAATATTCATTAGGGAAATTTCCCTATAATTTTCTTTCTCTGTTTTGGCTCTTCCTGGTTTAGGTATCAGCACCATATTTGTGTTGTAAAAGGAATTTGGTAAGACTCCTTCTTCACCTATTTTTTCAAATAGTTTACATAGTACTGGGATTAATTGTTCTTTAAATGTTTGGTAGAATTTGCTTGTGAAACCATCTGGTCCTGGGGATTCTTTGTTAAGAAATTCCTTGATGACTTATTCAATTTCTTTTTCTAAGATTGGGTTATTTAAGTATTTTATTTCTTCTTCTGTTAATCTGTGTAATTTAAATTTTTGTAGATATTCATCCATTTCATTTAGATTGTCAGATTTATTGGCATGTAATTGGGCAAAATAGCTCTTAACAATTGTCTTAATTTCCTCTTCATTTGGTGGTAAATTCACTCCTTTCATTTTTGATACTAATAACTTGTTTTTCTTCTCTTTTGAAATCAAAGTAGCCAATGGTTTATCTATTTTATTGTTTTTATTTCATAAAACCAGTTTCTAGTTTTATTTGTTAGTTCAACAGTTTTCTTTCAATTTTATTAATCTCTCATTTGATTTTTCAGGATTTCCAATTTGGAGTTTAATTGGGGATTTTTAATTTGTTCTTTTTCTAGTTTTTTTTTTTAGTTACATGACCAATTCATTGATCTGCTTTTTCTCTATTTTATTGATATAAGCAATTAGAGATATAAAATTTCCCCTAAGTACCACTTTGGCTGCATCTCATAAATTTGGATGTGGTGTCTCATTGTTATCATTTTCTTTAATGAAATTATCAATTGTTTCTATGATTTGTTCCTTGACCTACTTATTTTTTAGAATTAGATTTAATTTCCAATTAATTTTTCATTTCTCTTTCCATTGTCCATTATTAAAAGTATTTTTATTGCATTGTGATCTGAAAAGTATGTATTTACTATTTATGCTTTTCTGCATTTGGTTATGAGGTTTTTATGTCCCATAAATGGTCAGTTTTTGTGTAGGTGCCATGTACTATGCAGGAAAAGGTATATTCTTTTCTATTTCCATTTAATTTTCTCCAGAGATCTATCATATCTAACTTTTCCAGAATTTTATTTACCTTCTTAACTTCTGTCTTGTTTATTGTTGGTTAGATTTATCTAGTTCTGAGAGGAGAAGTTGAGGTACCCCACTAGCATAGTTTTGTTATCTATTTCCTCCTGTAACTCATTCAACTTCTCCTTCAAAAATTCAGATGCTATACTATTTGGTGCATATATGTTTAGCATTTGTATGACTTCATTGTCTATGGTAATTTTCAGCAAGATATGGTTTCCTTCCTTATGTCTTTTAATTAGATCTATTTTTGCTTTTGCTTTGTCTGAGAAGATTGCTACCCCTGCTTTCTTTGCTTTGGCTGAAGCATAATAAATTCTGCTGAAGCCTCTTGCTTTTACCCTGCATGTTATCTCTCTGCTTCAAATGTGTTTCTTGTAAATAACATATTGTAGAATTCTGGTTTTTATTCTATTCTGCTATCTGTTTCTGTTTCATGGGTGAGTTCATTCCATTCACATTTATAGTTATGATAACTAACCGTGTATTTCCCTCCATGCTATGTTTTGCTTATGTTTACTCCTCTCTCTTACCCCCACCCTTTCCCTCCTCACAAGTATTTTACTTCTGATCACTGCCTTCCCCAATTTACTCTCCCTTTTATCAGTACCTTCTCCCCCTTCTATTATTCCCATCCCTTTTTGTTTCCTCATAGGGTAAGATAGATTTTTGTATCCAACTGAGTATGCATGCTATTTCCTCTTTGAGCCAATTTTGATGAGAGTTAGGCCCTGATAACTTCAGTGCTCTTTTTTTTCTTCTCTTGGAAGTAGTTGGGATTAAGTGACTTGCCCAGGGTCACATAGTGTGTGTCTGAGGCCAGATTTGAACTCGGGTCCTCCTGACTCCAGGGCCAGTTATCTATCCACTGTGTCACCTAGCTGCCTCTACCTTCAATGTTCTTATTATTCAAATAGTGATCTAAATTCTCTCCATGTTGACCACTGCCACACTCTTTGGTTTTTTTCTTTTTTTGTTTGTTTGTTTTTGTTTTTAGGCAATTGGGGTTAAGTGACTTGCCCAGGGTCACACAGCTAGTAAGTGTCAAGTGTTTGGTCTGAGGCCAGATTTGAACTCAGGTCCTCCTGATTTCAAGGCCAGTGCTCTATCCACTGCACCACCTAGCTGCCCCATGCCATACTCTTTGTGGAGCGTGCTTTCTTTTGCTATTATTGCTAGAGTGTAAATTTAATTTCAATTAACAAGTACTTTTTTCTTCCCCCCTTCCCCTCATCCCATTGCAAAGAAAAATAAAAACAAAACCCTGGTAATAAATACTCATAGTCAAGCAAAGCAAATCCCCACATTCGCCATGTGCAAAAATTCATGTTTCATTCTGCATCTTCAGTGAGTCACCTCTTCGTCAGGAGATGGGCAGCATGCTTCATCATCAGTCCTCTGGAATTGTGATTGGTCATTGCATTAATCAGAGTTCTTAAGTTTTTAAGTTGTTTGTTTTTACAATGTTGCTATAGTACAAATTATTATCCAGGCTATGCTCAATTTACTCTGCACCAATTCATTGAAATATTTCCAATTTTCTCTGAAACCAACCCCTAGCTAGGCAGTTTAGTGGACAGAGTACTGGGCCTGGAGTTAGGGAGACCTGAGTTCAAATCTAGCCTCAGACACTTACTAGCTGTGTGATCCTGCACAAGTCACTTAATTTCTGGTCGCCTCAGTTTCCTCAGCTGTAAAATGAGGGAAACAACACCTTTTCTTTCCCAAGTACTTTATTGTTTCCACAAATTTTAAAAGTCTCATTGATGAACTATGGAAAAACATTACTTTCCAACAGCTTCCTTCATAATCCTGCTTAGCTTCTGCATGTTGGTTCTTGCAGACATATCAATATATTTCTCTCCTAGTCAAACAATTAGCAACTGTAGGATCAGTTTTAACTTCCATTTTTAGGACTTGGTCTTTACTTAGGAAGCTGTTCAGGACTGTTTTCAATTCTGAAAGAGTTGCCCCATCTAAGTTAACCTCATTTAACCTCACAGGGTCATTGTGAGGATCAAACGAGGTATTTGTACAGGGCTTAGCATAGTGCCTGACACATAGTAGGTGCTTATGTAAATGCTTATTCCTTTCCTTTCTGTCATTTCTTATAGCGCAGTAATATTCTATGACATTCATATACCATAATTTCTTCAGGCATTTCCCAACTGATGACAGCCTGTCCTCTTGTCTCTTCACTGCTATTGGCTTCCTAACACAGGAGAACCCTTAGGCCATAGTAAAGCAATCTGTGTGTTCTGCGTGGTTAGGCTGATTGATGATTCTGACAGCTCATTGTGGAGGGGCAGAGAACAGAGGGAGGGGCAAGGACTGACATTCCATAGTATTAGCCATAAAGCAACTTCCTTTTAAGCCTCACATAGTAACAATGAGAGTGACTATTGGTAAAAAACACCAATTTCTCATGTTGTACCTTTCCCTGCCCTAACCGAGGTGGTCCCTTATTGAGTAAAAAAATTCAAAACTTTTCTAATTAATCTACTGGCTACTATGGCCCATGCTTTCAAACCCTATGCACAATTTCAGGCTGAAAAGCAGCTTCCAAAAGACCAGAGTCCTTTGAACATCTTTTGAGGCCAGGCTATAGATATCAGGCATGCCTCCAGATACCAAGGATGCCAGAGTAGAGGCTAAAGAGGCAAGCAGGAGGTATTAAAAACTAGAGTTAGGCTGAATGTCAGCAACAGAGAGGTCTCCGGGTCAGGGCACACCAAAGGAGGGTAGTTAGGGTGATTAGTGGGTTGGAAATACTCAGGGAAAGAGAAATGCAGGTAATTGTATGTATTTCCTATTACATCAGAGAAGCAGGGACTCAGAACCATAGATCAGAAGCTTGCAAGAATGAGAGAATCAAGAAATCAGAAGCATAGCACAGACCAGAATTGAGGCAGGAGATCGGAACCAGCCTCTCTGAACTAGGCCCTCCACCCCTTAATCATAGTGGGACCAGGACAGACACTTCCAAATGAGAGGAGCCCGCCTACCCCCTTCTCACTGGGGCAGAGAGCAGCAACAACCAACCCTCAAATTGGGATTGGGAAGAGTCAGGGAAGGAATATAAACTGGTGTATTGCTGGGGGGGCTTAGAGCATGTTGGTCTTCAGTATGACAGGAAGGTGAAGAGGTCTAGGACTCCAGGGTCCATGTTTCAGAGCAGCTCTGAGGTCGGAACTTCTCCTGGATCAGCTCTGATGTCATGGCAAATTCTAGGCCAGAGCTGCTCAAGTGTTTTTATAGGGAGGGCAGGAGAAGGGCCCTGTGTGAGAGGGTCTGATTGACTTCCTACCCTACCAGCATGAGACTCCAGATCAGCAAGGAAACCAGAAGTTTCTACCTTAGAATGTTCCACATATAAAGAAGTTTCTGGAAAGGAGGAGGGAGAGCACCAGAAAATTGGAAGGGCAGAGGGGAGAGGATACCAGACAAAAGAAGGGGAGCCAACTAAGGAATGGACAGCCCATTGGACAAGGAAGACTAGGCCCGAAAAACTTCTGGTTTCTCTGGGCTACAATAACAGCTCTGGCTAATTCCTTTGTAGAAATATGAAAGATAATAATGTGCTGTAGATTAACCATTCTCAAACTTTTTGTTCTCAGGACCCCTTTTCATGCTTAAAAATTATTAAGGATGCCCAAAGAACTTTTTTTCCTATGGATTATATCTATCAATATTTACCTTATTAGAGATTAAATTTTCTTAGTATTATTATGAAGAGTTTGGACCTTGCAGACCTCCTGAAAGTCCCTTGGGGACGTGAAGGGGTCATTGGACCACACTTCTGGAACTGCTGTTATAGATTATTATTATCCCCTGATAGAATGTAAGCTTTTTAAGGTCAGGGGTTTTCATTTTTGTCTTCATTATCTCCAGCATTTTGCCCAGAGCCTGGAACATAATAAACACTCAATAAATGTTCCCTAATGAGTAATTTCTTAATTGATTAAGTTTCAGGACAAGTTACTATTCATCAAGTCTTCACAATAAGCTTGTCATTGTTCAGAATAAGCCCTCTATGGTCATGTTTTTGAGGTCAGGGATTGGTCATCTGTAACCCACAAGTCCAGACACATCAAGTCCTCCTGAAAATAGCCTTAGGCCGACTTCTGGGAAGAGGAGAAGATGGAGACCCTATTACTCACTGCCTTGGGCCAGTTCCTGAGTCTCAGAGTGGGAAAGGGGAGGAAAGGAAAGGAGAGCTAATTTCCTCCTGCTCCTCCTTGCCTAGGAGTGCTATCTCAGGGCAGACACTGTAGTCTCAGTCACACCCCTGAACAGCCAGTTTAACTAGAAGTTCAGGGCCACATGTTGGGGCAAGGAAGTGGGTGGAGGGTCTGAGTTGCCCTTTTATCCCACTCACCATTTTTCTCAAGGTCCTGGTCTGGCTATACGACCAAGTAGGACTATATACTCCCAGGTCAAATGGTTGCCAATCCCTGTTCTAAGGAGTTTAGTCCTTGAGAAAATCATTTAAGTGTTTACCCATTTAGAAAAGACTGGTGATCTCAAATGAGGTAGGATGAGGATGGGACCTTTGATGTCACTGATATAGGGAACTCCAGAAAAAGAAACTTTCTCTGCTAATGCAGGTCAACATTTTGTCTGCAAGTTATACTCTTTCAAGTGTTGCTTGGTACACTGGAAAGTTAAGTGACTTCCCAGGATTATACAAATGATGATTAGAGGTCAGCCTGGAGCTCAAGTTCAAGAGCACAACACTGTCTCTCTATCCTCCAAACCATGCTGCCTCTCAAGATAGGATATGCAAAAGGCTAGAGAGTGGTTGAGGGATCGCTCTGACTCCATGCACAGTAAGGGATCCTTCTGCTTGGGACACCTGAACACATCCTGGATCTGATTCAATCTTGAGAAAGCCTGGCCTCTAATAAGAGGAGTCCCTTTCTTCTCATATAATAGGTCTTAAACCCCCACCCTAGAAGCACAAGGACAAATTATTTAAAACTCAAGTTTTAGCTCACTTCTAGCTTTCCATTTTGGGAAGGGGCCCAGGCTATCTTGCCTCTGTTCTTTTCCTGAGCTCTCTGGACTTCAACAAAATGCCTTAGCTTCTCCCCAGGAACTTCCCTCCATCCCAGCAGTCCCTTTCTCCCATTGGTGGGTTCTTCCACTGGTGAAGAAGTGTCTCCATTTTGAGGAAAGGTTCATGCTGGCCTTCCCACATTCCTTGCTTTCTCTATTTCTGACTCTGTATATATCTTCTCTCCCTGCCCCCAAGGCCTTTCCAACTTCCTTTTATGTATTATGTTCCCTTGTTAGAATGTAAGCTCCATGAAGGCAAGAACTGTCTTTTTTCTTGTATTTGTGGCCCCGTGTCTAACACATAGTAAACACTTAATACATGTTTCTTGACTAACGCATAAAAGAAATGCTAAAAGGCACAAAAGACACTGCGAGCATTGACAGATCAACAGAACAGGATTCAGTTACAACTTATAATTATTATTATTATATACTCCTGGAAGGCTAATACTTCATTAGAACACAAAGCAGCTTGTAGGACTGCTAAATAGACATTTTACATTTCATATATGAACAGGGCTCTGTTCAAATAATCCTAGGTCCATGTTTTCTGATAAAATTCTTTTTTTTCTTAATTTCTGTTCCTACTGGTAAAATGGGCCAAGCATGGGCCAGTCCTCTTGTTGATTGTTGTCTTCTCCAAGACTGCTAGAATATTTGCCAGGGATGTCTTCCCTCATTGCAAACCAGCTCTGATCACAAAGACCAAAGATTTCTGAATCTCTTCAGCTCACAGGGTTGCCTCCAGGCCTGGACATATTCACCTAGAAAATGATGTTCAGTTACCCCTTCATAAAAAGAGATATGAATCAAAATGTCAGCCCAGGGCACGGACATGGATACATGCTCTGCGTGGGATCAGCGGCGGGAACAGGGAAAGAACACATTTCATTTCCTCCCAAGCTTCAGGAGGACTCTAGAGACAGAGCACACTACTTACTACATGGAAATCAAAGGAGCTGGAACCAGAATAAAATAATAACTAATATTTATATAGTACCTACTATGTGTCAGGTACTGTGCTGAGCACCTTATAGGCATTATCTCATTGAATCCTCACAACAACCCTGGGGAGGTAGGTGCTATTATCATACAGTTAAGGAAACTAAAGCAAACAGAGGGGTGTTTTTTTTTTCATGACTTGCAAAAGGTCACACAGTGACATAATCTAAGATTGAATTTGAACTCAGATCTTCCTCACTCCAGGCCCTACACTCTACCTATCCAACACCTTTGTTGTTGTTCAGTCATTTCAGTCTTTTCCAGCTGTTTGGGACCCCATCTGGAGTTTTCTTGGCAGAGATACAAGAGTGGTTTGCCACTTCCTTTTCCAGCCTATTTTATAGGTGAGGAAACTGAGACAAACAAGGTCGAGTGACTTGCCCAGGGTTACCTTACTAGTAAGTGCCTGAGGCCAGATCTGAACTCAGGTCTTCCTGACTCCAGGCCTGGCACTCTATCCACTACACCACCTACCAGCTGCTAATCTAGCTCTCCTTTTAAAGTTGACTCCGCTAAGGCTCCTTAGGCTCGACAACCATCGAGAAGATTGCTTTGTCACTTGAAAGCCCCCATGTCCTTCAGCACTGACCCACCACACAGCTAGAAGCAGACAGGAAGTTCATCATCCCCAAAGGGCTCAAGTGCTGAGTCACCATTGTGGTTGACTGGAAATAGGCAGGGAATATCTGTACATGCTCCATTATAAACCATGCTTTGTAACCATAAAATGCTATATAAACCTGAATTATGATTATTAGTTTTGGGGAGAGTTGGTAGGGCCAAAAGTAGACTTAGGTGAAAAAATAGAAGGCAAGGAGAAGGTTGGCAGATGTATCAGAGGAAGCCGTACAAGTATAGGAACATCCTGTCACAAGAGAAAGCAAGGGTCTCGGACTATTCTTCAGGAATGGTAATGCTGACTGGTACTGAGGAGGCACTGGGGAGCTACCTCCAGGGGGAAGGAGTGCCCGGTTCTGAAGAAATATTCTCTCACATGGTGTTTAAGGGCCTTTGACTAGATGGAACACTGGAGACAGACACACAGCTCTATGCTAAAGAACCATTTGGGAGCTAAGGTGAATATACTGTGATTATGGCCATAGAGGATTGGCATTCACCATTTCTAAAATAAAGCAATGCTGTGAGAGCTTTTTTTGTAGGAAGCCCAAAATTCAGGTGGAGAGAATGATGTCATTTCTAAAAGCATGATGGATCTGAACATCTACACTCTACAATCAATCTCAGATATAAAGGCTTTGCTGTTGTTGTTCAGTTGTTTTCCATCATGTCCAGCTCTTCATGACCCCATTTGGGGTTTTCTTGGCAAAGATACTAGAGTGGTTTGCCATTTCCTTCTCTGGCTCATTTTACAGATGAGGAAACCGAAGCAAATAGGGTTAAGTGACTTGCCCAGGGCCGCACAGCTAGTAAGCATCTGAGGCCAGATTTGAACTCAGGAAGAGGAGTCTTCCTGACTCCAAGTCCAGTGCTTTATTGATTATGCCACCTAGCTGCCCCACACTGAGGCCTTAGCCTATATCAAAACTTTAAATGTGACACTAAGAAATTCTGCCAGGCTGTATAGTGCCTGTAGTAGACAGAAGTCTAGATCCAAGAGTCAAGAAGACCTAAAATGAAAATATGTTACTACTGAGTACATACAAACAACTGTGCCATGGGTTGTAAAGGCAGTTCCAAGGAGCAACTCCAGAAATGCTCCAAGCAATAGCAGCACCATAACACAGGAATAAGGGCACAGCCTCCCAAGGGGACTGCTTTGAAAGAGACCATGTTCATCAATGTTGAGTAAGTTCTGTTGGTTAAAAAATTATTACCCCTTTGTACCTTGACTAGTTAGACCGTAAGTAGAGAATTAGGTTTTTAGTCCTAGATGTTATATTTTGGAGGGATATTAGCAAAATGTGATATATTCAGAGAAGAGTAACCAGAATAATGAAGGAACTGAAATTATGTAATATGAAGAATAGTGGAACAACTTGGAATGAAGTCTGTAGAATACTTGGTAAGGAAAAGATATAATGACTATCTTCAAATACTCGAAAGCCTGTTATATAAAAGAAGGTTTAGACTTCTAATGATTCCCAAGGACTGATGTTACAGAGGGACTGGTGCCATTTCAATACAAGAACTAGCAATTGAAACTGTCCTGCCTCAAGAAACATGAACACTAGAGGCTGGGTGACGACCTGTCCAAGGTGCAGGAGAGGGAGTTATATTAAATAAGTCAGAATGCTGGGCTAGATAATCCCTAAGGCACTTTCCAACACAAAGATTCTATGATCATTTCTAGTCACACATCATATATCTCTGTGTATACACATGGAAATGCTTATGTGTATCATATTATTGCTATCTCTGAGTAAGCCATTTTTTAAAGTGAATTTTGCATTTTTCCAAAGAATGAATGGACTGAAATGGTGATTGTGGAAAGGTATTCAGAAAAATCCTACAGTTCAGTGACTAAGGCTTGGTGTTTGACTCAAAGAACTGAAAGCCAAAAGAATTCATGTCTGTTCTCTAGCACAATGGTCTCCAAAGTGGGGGCCAGCCTCCTAGGGAGCTATGGCATAAACTCAAGGGGTACATGATCAATCAATCAGGGAATGGGAAGATGGGTTGTATCTGACCCTCCCCATAAAAGCCAGCTGTACAGTTTGGCTCCAACACAATCACACCTACCCTTATCCCCCATTCCTCTCTCCATCTTCCTCCTCCCTGTCCTCCCAACTTTTCTGCTTCAGAGCTGGGTCTCAGCTTCTCTGGGCTGTTACAATCTCATCTCTACCTAGGTATCCACAGCAGCAGCTGTTCAGGTGTCATTGAGAAAAACCCTCTTCCAGCCCCCAGCATATCTACCCCTGTCCCCCATATCATCGCATGATTGTGGCAGATCCCCAGGGTTATGCTGGATTCAGCTCAGAGAGCCAATTGTTAAATGATCATTATAAACATTTATGCCTTGGAAATCAGCAAATGCTCCAAATCAGAACTTGATTTATTATTTTACTGATTGCCTAGATTTAAGAAAGTGATAAAGAAAATATGAATAATGCAGATTACTCTTAAAAATGTGCTGGGCCTTTTCAGAGAGCTAGTCCTTAAACATGTACCACCACCCCCAGAAGATACTCCTTGGAGAGTGGGCTTTGTGCTTCAGAACAGCAATTGGTGAGTAAAAGTCCTATTCATCCTTTTCATTTTGGATTGGATAGAGTGAGTTGAACAAGACAAACAGATATGGATGAAACATGACCCACAATGATGACCTCCTGTCGTTATCTTTTCTCCCAAACACTTTCCTTTCAAACTTCCTTGTTACACTAGAGAGCACCATCATCCTTCCAGGCACCAACATTCCACGGTCTCATCTGCTCCTCACTGTCACTCACCCCACATATTCAGTCAGTTGCCCAGATGTTGCCTTTTCTCCCTCTATAATATCTTCTGCATCTATTCCCTTCACTCTATTCACATAGCCACCCACCATCCTCTTTGAGAATCTCAACACCTCTCTCCTAGACTACTGAAGTAGGTTCTTAGGTAGACCCCCTGCTTCAAGTCTCTTCTTTTTCCAACCTATTCCCACAGAACTTCCAGCATGATTTACCTAAAGTGCAGGTCTGACTACATCACTCCCCTTCTCAATAAACTCCAGGAGCTCACTACTGACTCTAAGATCAAATTTTAAATTTTATCTCTGCCACCTCCTTTTTAAAATTTTTTATTTTTAATTTATGGAATAAAACAAACATTTCAATAACATAGTACATCAAAAAAAAAGATGATTATACATGAAACTGCAAATCTACTATGCACGACTTGCTATTCTTTTCAAATATACAACAAAATCATGTAAATTTTTTTCTTTTTTTTCTTCCATACCTTCCACTTCACCCTAGGGACAGCTACCATTAGATACAAATAGGTATATGTATATATGCATATATATATATATATATATATATGTAAAATTATTCCATACATACAATTCTTTCTCTGGATGCAGATAGCATTGCCAAATGCTTTTAAAATTAATATTTTTATGAATTTTTTAATGTGCATAAATATTAATACAGTAGTCTATGTATATAATTTTAGAAAGGGAATAAGTATTTAGACAGTGCCTGCTTTGTGCTAGACTCTGTGCTAAGCATTTTTTTTTTAGTAGATATCATCTCATTTGATCCTCACAGCAAACCTGTGAAGTAGGTGCTATTATTATTCCCTTTTTACAGTTGAGGAAACTGTAACTTGCCAAGGGTCACACAGCTAGCAAGAGTCTGAAGTTGGATTTGAAGTCGGGACTTACTGACTTTAGGCATAGCATTCTGTACACAGTATGAACAGTACATATAAGCATTCTGGCAGTATATGCTCAAAATTTTTTTTTTTACTTATGAAGATGCGCAATTGAAAATTTTCGGAGACTGTTGATCTAGTCTTGAAGATTTACCTACAGAATCTATCTCAAACAAACAATTACCTATCATAGAAAGAGAGTGTGTTGTTGTGAATAGAGTGTTGGACTTGGAATCAAGAAAGTCTGGAATCAAATTCTATCTCTGATATTTATATCCTGAGAAAGTCACTTAACTCCTATGGGCCTCAATTTCTTGGCCTCTAAGGTCTCCTCTAGCTCCAGATTTATAATCCTATGAATTGCAGAGGTACTACCCCACCTTGCCCCATCTCTTTGTCTCTGTCTCTCTCAGTCTCTGTGTCTCTGTCTTTGTCTGTCTCTCTCTCTGTCTCTCCATCTCTTTGTCTCTCTCTCTCTCTCTCTCTCTCTCTCTCTCTCTCTCTCTCTCTCTCTTCTTCTCTTTCTCCTCTCTTTCCTTCTCTCTCCTCTCTTTTGACAGAAGTAAAAATGAGCTAGTGACAGAAGCCCAGGATGTTGGCCTTCCAGACGATGAATTCTTTGACCATTGCAGCCCATGAGGCAGCTTCTCTTCTCTGCTTGTTTGGTAGAAGGGACCATTCATGTCTCCTTTTACTGTAAGACTGAGATGCTAGTTTTAATGTGACGGTATCTAAAATAACTATCATTGACTTAAAAGCCAGAAGTAGAACCCTGGTAGCCTAGAAAGGATCTTACAAATTCTTTCCCACCACCATCACCAAAAAAGGGGGGGCCTTTCTACTGTGAAATTATTTTGGGGGAAATGGTCTGGAATAACCTCCCATCCCTTTGCAAAATAATAGGTAGCTAAAATATAAAATTAAGCCTTTGCTAGCCACTTCCCTTCTGTTTGTGTGTGTATGTACATAGATAGAGATATAAACCTCCACAGCAATGACCCTCTCCAGCTCTCTTATCAAAAATCTATGTATGTTGAGGAAAAATGAGAATAGATGTAGTGTATAGGCAGTTAGTGTATAGGTGGTCCACTCAGGAGGGTTCTTTCTCAAGCCTAACTGTGTGCTCAACACTCCATCCTACACCATGTCTATAACTTCTTACATGATGAAGAATCCTAAGTTTGGAAGCTGGGTCAGTGGGTTTAGCAGTAGCAGGGAAGACCAAACTATGATTCCTAGATATGAAGCATTTGGATTGAAGGTAAATCTAAACCACAAAGAGGCAACCAGTTGGCACAGCAGAAAGAGTGCCAGCCCTGAAGTCAAGAAGACTCCTCTTCCTGAGTTTAAATCCAACTTCAGACACTTACTAGCTGTGTGACCTTGTTTGTCACTCAACCTTGTTTGCCTCAGTTTCCTCATCTGTCAAATGAGCTGGAGAAGAAAATGGCCAAGAAAACTTTTGCCAAGAAAATCCCAAATGGAGTCAAAAAGAGTCAGATATGACTGAAAAACAAATAACTAAAGAATAAACAACAAGCTAAACCACCGAGTCCAGGAGCACATACATTAGGTAGGGAACATTAACATAGCTCTAGCAAACCAAGAGCCCAAAACACTTGATGAAGGAATCCAGGGAAGACTCAGGGATTCCATGACAGGCAGGAAAAAAAAGAGGAATGTCAATGTCAGCTAAGGTTCAGGATGCCCAACTGAAGGGGTCTCAGCTGATTAACAAGGCTACTGAAAAGCCTCCATGCAAAAACCAAGTCTCAAATATATATATATATATATATATATGTATATATATATATATATATATATATATATATATATATATATATATATATATATATCATAGGGGCAGCATAAGCAATGGTGTGGAGCTCTACAGTTATTGCAAGTATATTGGCTTAAAAATCAACACTTGCAAGAGTAATGGGAATTCCAAGTTTGATACACTCTTAAGAATGATTCACTTCATGACATTAACATCATATTGACAGAGATTTCCCTACAGTGATCACAAATGTTTCCCCAAATGTTTTTGGTCTCCATCTTATGAATATTTCTATTTATTTTCTCACAATCAATGTTTATCTTCCCAGCAACTTTGCAGGTCCTCGAAGTACATAAATAAGAGAATGACTTGTCCAGAAAAATATTTTTGATGGAAAGAATCAATTGTAATCTAGAGGAAACATTCCCTGTCTGCATTCCTACCAATCTGCTCCATGATATTATTTAGTTCTTCCACTCCACACAGAGCTAAGGGATGTGCCATGAATGGAAATAATGAGGAATCTTCAACCCAAAACTTTTTCCAATTTAATTGCAACTTCATTCTCTGATAATTGGAAAGAAAGGCAGCAAATCTTTTGGGAAGGAATGAAAGCGAACATACTTATAGCTTTTGTTTAGTCTAAAGAAACCCAGACTACATAACTCTTTGCCCTCTGCTCTTTTTCACGTGGGTTTTGTTGTATATATGATGTGCAGCAAATAACTGTCAAAGAACAAAATTCATTTCTAGAGCAATTTAAACTAAGTGGATTATTTTGTCTTCTCAAGATAAACAATGAATTACAATAGTGCTCTGCTCCTTTGTAGTTCCTTTTATCCTTCCCATTAAAACTCTTGGCACTTTAAGTAATTTGCTTCATTTCTCCAAGACAGACAATTATTGTCCCATGGTCCAGAACAGCAGGATTGAAAGCTATCCCATTTAGCATTTATGTAGCAGACAGGTGGCCGTCCTTTGTTTTTCCTCCCTCCCTGTCTATACATAAGTGAGTGACTGGCTGCAAGGTGAAATGGGACTACATTGTCCTTGAGGTCCTGACCACAAGCACAGGTTTCATTGAAGTGCCCAGAACTTCAATTCTTATGAGACCATATCATAAAGTGCAGATTCTGGTTGGTGGGAGGAGACTTCTAGGTCAATAGAGCTTTAAAATGTCTTTTCTGCCAGGAATTTGGAGAATAGTATGTGGAACATTCAATGCTGTGATGGCGTGTCCAGGAGCCCAGGACTCCAATCATGCCTGAGCCCCCATGGCACAAAGAGAGAAGCCAGCTGGTAGTAGAGGAAGTATGGAGGTTAGGTGAAGCTGCCTTCAAGCCCACACTGAAAGCTTCAGGAGACCCTCATTCTGACTGACTCTACTGAAATCTAAACCCAAACCACAGGGTAAGTCTTAGAGGAAATTATCTCCCAAAAGATAATAGGCTAGACCTAGACCAGTGTGGGAAGGGGCTTTAGAAGTCATCTAGTCCAACACCTTCACCTTTTAGGTAAGAAAACTGAAGCCCAAGAATGTTCTCTTGCCCAAGGTCATACAGGTAATAAGTATCAGAGGAAGTATTTGAACCATGGTCTCCCCCATTCTATATCCAGTTCTCCTTCTACCATACTGCACTAGTCTGGCTTCTCTTCTAAACTCCTACAAATCTCCATTGAATTTCTCCCTATCACCATCACAAACTTAACAAGTCACAAACCAAACTCACTATCTTTCCTTTTCAATCTGTTCTTTTTATTCTTCCTGTTGATTCCAGCTCTGCAACATTTCTTACATCTATTTCTTCCTCTCCATTCCCATTGCCATAACATTCTAGTATGGGCTGCAATTACCACCACCAGAATTATTGCAATAGTTTCTTAATTTGTCTTCTTATGAGCAATCAATCAACAAGCATTTATTTTTACTAGTATTTTATTTTTCCCGATAATCCAAAAGACAATTTTCAACAATCATTTTTAAAAAATTTTGAGTTCCAAATTTTCTCCCTCCCTCCCTAAAATGATAAGCAATTTGATATAGGTTATATATGGACAATCATGTAAAACATTTCCATATTAGTCATGAAAGAAGAAACAGACCAAAAGAAAAAAAACATAAAAAAGAAACTGAAAATAGTATGCTTTGATCTGCATTCAAACTCTATCAGTTCTTTCTCTGAAAGTGAAGCATTTTTCATCGCGTCTTCTGAAATTGTCTTGCATCTTTTTATTGCTGAGAATAGCTAAGTCATTCTTAGTTGATCATTGTACAATGCTGCTATTGCCATGTACAATATTCTCCTAGTTCTGCTCACTTCACTTCACAAGTAAGTCTTTCCAGTTTTTTCTGAAATCCTCCTGCTCATCATTTCTTATAGCACGAGAGTATTCCATTACATTCATATAGTACAACTTGTTCAGCCATTTCTGAGGGGCATTTCCTCAATTTTTGATTACTTGCCACCATTATTTTTTTGTTATTGTTGTACAATATTGTTATTTTTGTACAAATAGGTCCTTTCCCTTTTTAAAAAATTTCTTTGGGATACAGACACAATAGCAGTATTGCTGGATCAAAGGATATGCACAGCTTAATTGCCCTTTGGGTGTTGTTCCAAATTGCCCTCCAGAATGATTAAATCAGTTCACAACTCCATCAACAATGCAGTAGTGTGCCAGTTTTCCCACATCTCCAATATTTATCATTTTCCTGTTCTGTCATATTAGCCAATCAATCATCAAGCATTTGTTAAGGGCCTACAATAAATACCAAATACTTTGCTAAAATACCTCTTCTTTTGAAATGCATTCAAAAACTAAATCATCTCTACCTTCCAGAAGTTTAAAATTCTATAAGAAGAGACAACATGTATATATATATATATATATATATATATATATATATATATATATATATATATATATATATATATATAGCATAAGTGGATATGAAAATATGTGCAAGATAAATAGAAGGTGAATTTGAGGGGTAAGAAGGCACTAGCTATTGGGAAAATCAGGAAAGGTCTCATGTAGGTGAAATTTGAGCTTTGAACTTTGAAGGAATGTAGAGTTTGTAAGAAGTTATCCCCCAATCTAATCATTCCTACTATTGTACTATTGCTAGAATGATATCAATTTAGGCACAGATCTAAGTGACCAGTGGCTTCCATTGCTTACTGGATAAAGTTCAAATTAGTTTTCCTACCTTTCAAGGCCTTCCATAACTGGTACCACTCCATCTTTCCAGCTTTATCATATATTGAGGCCCATGAGTACCATCTTCCACTCTACACTTCAACCACACTTGACTCACCTTTCCCCTGGGAATATACCTTGCCCTTTTCTGCTTCAGTGGCTTTGCTCATGGTGTTTTCTGTATATGGGGGGAAAATCCTTTCTCTCTTTTCAGGTTGAATTCTTACCTAGCATTCAAAACCCAGCTTTTGCCACCTCCACCATGAAGCTTGTTTGTTCAGTAACAGCCTTTGCTTTCTGACCTCAAGTCATTTTTTCAACTCTCTAATGTACTCAGCCTGTAATCTTATATATTATAGATATTTGTGTTTGTGTCTCACTTAATTCTAGACTTTAAACTGGGGCCTTGACACCTCTAAGCTTTGCATCTCTCCCAGTGCTCTGCAATCAGTAGACGTTTAATTAATGGGGATTAGGGAGTGGAGAGACTCAGGCATTTGGGAGTTCCTAGCAACTGTTGGGAAACAAAAAAGCCAAAATGACCTGCCCTGCCAGTTGACATCTTAATAAAGACATGTAGCCAGAGAAGACCTCTAAGGAAAAATGTATTGGACCCCAATAGATGGAGAAGAGAATTCACTCTTCCTATACAGGGCATCTACAGATTACCGGGAAATATACAGAGGGAAAGAGATACAGCTGATATGCTCTTGCCCAGGACAGTATCTCAGATATCCCGGATAATAAACATCTCCAAGAAGATCCCTGCAGGGCTTACCTGTCCTTCATTCATATATGAGTGATTTCAGAGGCCCCAGGACAAGTTTCAGGACTGACTGCCATGATTACACTGAAGGCTGGCTTTCATTTGAGAAATTTGAGAAATCTGGGAGCCCAAAGAAACATTCATCTGCTGGGAGTTTCCCACTGGACATGCATATCCAGGCCAATATCACTTCCTTTTCCTGGACTGTGGACGCAGGTGCCTCTTCAGTCTGGGTTGTATTGTATAGATTTTATACCAAAGGACATTCTCTGTGTGGTTTTGCCTGACTGTCCTGCCTTGGACTCCTTGTCTCTTCCATTGTTAAGAGGCATTGCTTAGCTCCCTGCTCACTTGTGTAGAGAGGCTAAGCCCATTGTTTATTTATTTGTTCATTCATTCATCAAGCATATATCATGCACTTGCTATGTACCTGTCTGTGTGCTAAGCAGTAGAGCTATTTTAAAAACATGCACACGCACATACTTACACACACTGGAATAGTGCTTGTCCTCAAGAAACATATATGCTACTAGAGGGAACCAGCACATACACAGGCAAAGAAACACAAAACATGTACCAAAGTCCTTACCAATTTGGGGGGGAAGGGGGGAGGGAGGATGAAGAAAGTCTTCAAAAGTGTGGAGCATGGACACACCCAAACTGAAGCAAGGTACAATAGTGTTCTGTAATTAATGAGCTCACCTCTGAATGGACTTGAGTTGGATCAATTGACTTGCAGAATGCCCATGACAGAAGGGGAGGAAGAAAGAGAGAGAGAGAGAGAGCGAGAGAGAGAGAGAGAGAGAGAGAGAGCGAGAGAGAGAGAGAGAGAGAGAGAGCGAGAGAGAGAGAGAGAGAGAGAGAGAGAGAGAGAGAGAGAGAGAGAGAGAAAGTCTTCCACCACTGGGGATTCTGGGAATACCGTGGTCAGCTGGCCTGCAGAAGAGTAAAGATTTGAGCCAGACTCTGTTATGAGGAGTAGAGGGGGGTATCATAAAAAGATGAAAAGGCATGAGGCCACCCTGAAGAAAGGAATTTGGTAGGGGTTGGCTCATGGAAACCAACACATGCCACTCTACCAACCCAGAGAAAGTAATTGCCCAGCTTTCTAAGGGCAATTTTCAGCATAGTTATATCTATGGAAGTGGTACAATGGATAAAGCACTGGGCCTGGAGTCTGGAAAACTCAAGTTCAATCTGGCCTCATATGCTTACTACAGCTGTGTGACCTTGGGCAAGTCACTTAATCTCTATTTGCCTTAGTTTCCTCAACTGTAAAATGGAGATAATAATAACACCTGCCTCCCAGGGATATTCTAAGGATCCAATGAAATAATATTGGTAAAGTGCTTAGAACAGTAGGCACTATGTAAATGCTGACTATTATTTTTATTATTATCATTATTTCAAGTTACACCACCTCTTTACTAGCATGAATAACAGTTATGATCTCCCAATTCTAGAATTTTTGCAATAGGAGTTTTATTAATAAATGAATTGCCTAGTTGACCCTTCTCCAGTGACCTGGAAACTGAAGAGGGAGGAAATAGACTCCTACCTGAAAGGGGGCTTGGAGCTAGGAAGTATAGGCTTCTTGATTTTACTGTGCTTTTACTAATTTAATTAAAATACTTGTTTAACCATGACCTTGAAGATAAAATGCCACAAGCTACAACTGGAAGGAAATGGGATTTTTTTAGTGAGATAAAGGCACCCGAAAGAAAGCCTGAGAGTAAAAAGCCTGACTTCTCCAATGCATTTGTAAAACGGTAACTTGCTCTGCATGGAGAGAGTGCTTTGTGTTCTTTGGGCCCGTGACTGAGTCTGCTGGGGAGCCACCCACTGTCCAGTTTATAGCCTAGAATCAGATGGGATTTCAGGGCAGCTAGAAAGAATGCTAGTCTGAGAAGGAGGGTGGCTTTCTTCCACTTCTTCCCAGGATTCCTGATAGTTTAGGCTATGACTGAGAGATCACCTCTACCTTGCCACACATTGGTACCCAGGCTCTCGTTCTATTCCCTTAGGTCTTATTGTGGCTGTGCCATCTCTGGGGGCAGCACAGAGGTAGCCCTCACCTGGGAGCCAATCCTTTGGTCTCAAGGAACAGGTCTGAACAGGCAGTGGTTCGGCTAAAGCACCTATTATGGAATCAAGCTGAAGTTTGGCATTCCCTTAATGTTTACTTCTTGCCTTAATTACAGGGTGGGGGAAGCAGCTCCAGGAGTTGGGCAGAACTCTCTGTCTGTCTGTCTCTGTCTCTTTCACCCTCCTCTTTCTGTGTCTCTCTTTTCTCTGTCTCTTTCTCTGTCTTTGTGTCTCTGTGTATCTTTCTGTCTGTGTCTGTATCTCTATATGTCTCTGTCTCTCTTGGTCTTTCTTTGTCTCTCTTTATCTCTGTCTCTCTCTCTGTCTCTCTCTCTGTCTGTCTCTCTCTCTCTCTCTTCTCTCTCTCTCTCTCTCTCTCTCTCTCTCTCTCTCTCCTTCCCCCTCCCTCTCTCCTTCCTTTTTTCCTTTCCATTTGCCACTGGGGAAGTTAAGAAGGATGTTTTGGTTCCGGAGCTCACTGCTGAGTTGGTTGCTGGGAGGTTAGAGATCTCTGCAAAGGTCATTTTCTCTCCCCATGCAAACCAGGGGTGAGTGTGCCAAAGCAGGGAAGCCTCCAAGCGGCCAAATGTCCTGTGTCCTATTCACCTGCTCTTCCTGCCCAAGGAAGGATGTGGGGCCATCTCAGGAGGAAAGCCATCAACTCCGGTTTTGTTCTTTTCTTGTCCTGAAATCAGCTGCTCGGGCCAGAGTAAAGCACAGGATGACTAACTGGTTTGCACAGGGGCTGCAGCTACCTCCTCCAGTGTTTCAGACCAGCAGCTGCTTGGTGTTTCCCAGAGCAAGATAAGCAATGTGACATTTGTGGCCATTCACACGCATTGATGTTAGTTTATTGTGCTCTCAACGGAATTTCTTGCAGGCTTGCCCCTGGCCCAGAGCCTGCAGAATATCTAAAAGATGAAAATACAGAGAGAGGGGTGGGGACCCGACTGGGAAGGGGGAGGTTTCTGGAGAGGAAGGGGTGGGCACAGTCACATAAACAAACCCTGAGTTAAGAGTTCTTCAGTTAAGTGGCTTTGCTGACAAGAGAATTAGGGCAAGATGATTTTGGCAAGGCGCATGTTATGTTAGCTGCATCAATTTTTTTCTTTCCTCTTAATAATGGGGTGGAAGCTTCTTTTCACGTTTCGTGGAGAGACTGAGTTCTGGGTTCCTTGGTAGATTTTTTTTCCCTCAGAAATGACAACATACATTTTGAAAATGCAGAATTCCCTTGATTATTCAAATTAGAAAAAGTAGAAATTACAGCTTTTCTTCCATGAGTAGCCCCGTGCCCCTTTTGCCAATTTCTCATAGTTTGCTCCTTTAACTATATATGATGGGATCTTCTTCTGTCTGCTTTAAAGAACACCATGGAGTAGACAGTGAGACCAACACGTGATCTGCAGCCCATATCACATTTTTATCCTGGGCTGTTCAACCCAACATGACTTTTTCTCCAGATCATTGCTTTATGGACCCCTTCAATTTCCCCTCCAGCAAAAAGTGAAGCAAACCTTCACAGATGCCAGGTTAAGAACCCCTGCTCTCAGACAAAGGTTTCAAACTGTCCACTGGAGGCTTTGAGCCTTTGCTGTAATCCACAAGACATCACAAAATAAGCACCTAAGTGTCTGGAAGAGAAAAACGTTTTAACATTAAAAACATGTGCATTTATAATCAATCAACAACTGAAGAGCATTTATTAGGTACCTACCATGTGCCAGGTACTGTGATAGGTCCTGAGAATACAAAAACACAAATAAAATAGCTCCTACCCTCAAGGACTTTACATTCTACAAGAACTTGGTGCTAAATCAAAAGATATATTTTAAAGTATTTCTCACCATGGCCACATATGTGTACATGACAAGGTCAAGGAATCTCAATTTAAAGTCTGGCATTATGACCAGTAAAATTTTGCAGGGGGAATTCTCATTACTGTACTGCCTCCAAAAATGATTTTAGCGTGAAAGTGGAGAAAGGAAGCCCTATTCTTAATTTCCTCCCCCACCCCCTCCTATCCCTTTCTCAGCATTGCAAGGGCAATTTTCAGCATAGCTATATCTCGGGATGCCCTTTGGGTTACTATACCAAATTGCTCTCTAAAGAATCATCCCTGGAGAAAGCTGAAGTAAGGTTACACAAATATCCAGAGAAATTTCCACTGAATGTAAAATATTAAAATCTTGATTTCTTCCTACTTTCCTCTTATCTTCAGAAAAATGCTCCCTAGAACCCTAGAAATCCAAAGCACAGGACCTTGGGGGTGGGGAAGGGGCCTAGGTGTTCTCCAGACAATGAAAACAGCAGACTCAGGCCAGCTCATTAAATTCTGGAAGGAAGAGAGGAACAGACCAGAAGTCTAAAAGCTGGAAAAGTCTGGTTCTTAGAGATAAGAGACTATGTATTTTGCGAGACCATAGTAAAGTGATTTACTCCATGACAGAAATGAGGAAGAGGAGACAAGAAGTTGGGATGGACTTCCCAATGGCCTCCTATCCCAGGACACACCCCCACTGGCTGATGCTTTACATCAGACTTTCAAGAAAGAGCTATGGGTTCAGATAGAGGAGACACCACACAGCTCAGCATTGGAGGGAACCGGGGAATGGAAGGCAGAGGAGTGGATATGGGGGTTGGGGAGGGGGTTAGGGAAGGGACAAGTGCTAAATGAAGGAGGGGGCCAGGCCATGTAAGGCCCAGATTTGTGGTTCCCACAGACTCAGGGCCTTTCAGCTTGTAGGTAGGCAGGACTCTAAACTGGTCATTCTGTGGAAGAGACCTGAGGTCATTCTCTCTCTCTGTGCTGTCCAGTTTCTGCTTCACAATCCCAGAGGAAATAATAATGGAGACATTTGCACCTGCACTGGGTGTAGAGTATTTCTCCTTCGGTCGTCTGAGCAACAAGAATAACAGTGGCTGATGAAACTCACTTTACTCTCCAAGCCCAAGGGTGGGAATAAGGGATCAAGGCCAGCTGTGGGGGTCTCCATTTCTCTGATTCTTCCCGTAAACCTACAGACAAGAGCTCACAGAGTAACCTATTTGACCCCCTCCCCGATCTCTCCTCAGTCAGCAGAAACAGCTCACTGTTCATATGTGACCATTTAATCTCCTCTTGGCATAGCCTGGGTTTCTCTCGCTGAACAAGGAGCTGATGTCAGCCGGATCTTTGAGCACCAAAGGGACAGGGTGGGACCCCTGGATACAGACTCCAAGCAAGTGGGCGTCCTGGAGCAGGATCTAAGCAGGGGCTGCTGCTGCTTCTCTGTCTCTGTCTCTGTCTCTCTGTCTCTCTGTCTCTGTCTCTGTCTCTGTCTCTCTCTCTCTCTCTGTTTCTCTCTTTCTCTTCCTCTCTCTCCCTCTCTCTCTCCCTCTCTCCCTAAGGAAAAGAGAAGCCTCTTCCACCAAAATATCCTAATAACTCTGGGCTGCCTCCAAAGGTGCTGTCTGTGGCTGCTGGCCCCAGATCTCTCTGGTCTCAAAGCACTCATGGGTTTGACCACTTCCCTTTCATCTTATTCATAAATTCCATCTCGTGAGAATCATGGGGGCTGTGGGCCACATTCCAGTTCTGAGGAGATTACGGCTTTCCTGGCCTATGTGGTGAAAGTCACTCACTGAAAGGACAAGTTAATAGATGTTCAGGAAAATAACCCAGAACTGTGCTCCTTGTCCCATCTCAACCCACAAAAGTACCTGTACAGCTGGAATTGACTGATTACACAGCAGCGCACCGCACCTGAACCATAAATGTTGGTGAAGGAGTTTGGCCTTTGTTATTTTTTACATTCTAAATTTGACCAGAAACTGGAGGACCTGAGGTCCCAGGCTGGGAGGCCCACCTTCCCAATCCTTCGCTCTGCTTTCCTTTCCTTACCAGTGAGGAGGATCCTGGCATTCAGGGCCTGTTAAACTATAGGCTCCCTATTCCCATAACTTTATGCAGAAAAGGACAAGCATCCAAGACCCAAGAAAATGGAAAAGGCCCTGAATACAGACAGGTTGTAGGGCTGTTCTTACTCCCATCATTAATATTTCATGGACAAAAAGATAGGAAATTCTGTTATTGATTCTGGGCACCTACCAAATTACTTTGCATATACTTTATCTGTGTATGTGTATCTATATCCTCCTTCCTTCCAGTAGAATGTAAGTCACTTGAGGGCAGGGACTGTATAATTTTTTCTCTTTAAAACCCCAGCCCCAAACACTGTGCTTTGCATATACGCACACAAACACACACACTCACACTGGAGTGGACATGTGATTTCACTGGCACAGGGAAGATTTCTTCTACCAATATAGGTGAACACCTGCCCTTTTATAAGGGGACTCCTTTTCTGGTCTCTTGCCATTTCTAATCTCAGAGAATTGCTGAGGGCACTGAGACAAAAAGAGACTTGCATAAAGGGGAGGGGGAGCTTATACCCAGGTCTTCCTAATTCTGAGGGGAGCACTCTATTAGCTGTGCCAAGCTACCTTACCTAATAGGCGCTCAATTAATGTCGAATGAATGAAAAAGTGCTGGTCAGATCTGAATAAAGGAAAACGATATCTTGATAAAGAAGTGAGAGAGAGAGAACAAGGAATGCAAGAATTTAAGTGATTTATCTGACTGGATAGGGTAGATAATAATAATAATAATAATAATAATAATAATAATAATAATAAATAACAATAACAATAATAATAGCAGCTAAGTTTTTGCTACTATTTTTGCCAGGCATTATGCTAAACATTTTGCAATGTTATTTCAATTGATCCTCATAACAACTCAGGGAGACAGGTGCTATTATTGTTCCCATTTTACAGATGAGAAAACTAAAGCAAATAGAGGTTAAGTGACTTGCCCAGAGTCATACAGCTAGTAAGTGTCTGAGGCTGGATTTGAACTCAGTTCTTCCTGACTCCAGAGTCAGTGTCATATGAAATGAACACTAGAGTATTCATCAGGAGACCTAAGTTAAAATCCCACCCTAAACACTTCAAAGGTATGTGACAATAAGTAAGGTGATTAGCTACTCTAAGCCTCAATTTCTTCATCTCCGAGGTGGGGTGATACCAACTGAACACACTGTAGAGCTGGAAGGGACCTCCGATGTCATCTCCTCCTTTTATAATTGAGGCCTGGAGAAGTTAAGTGACTTTTCAATTCACTTCAGTAAACATTTATTAAGTGCCAGGCTTTCATTGGAAAGATCACACAGAGAATGAGTGCCTGAGATAAGATCTGAACCCAGACCTATTGATTCTGAACTCAGAAGTTCTTCCACTATACCATACTGACTCCCATCATGGATGCTATGAGGGGAAAATTACCCTCTAAACTTTAAAGAAATATGAATTATTATTAGGAAAAGTTATTACTCTAATGCCTTATCATGGATTAGAAATATCACTAGATTTCCAAAGTCTATACCAGGGAGGCTAAAGAAGTTTTGAGCGTGGGCCTAGTGGCTTGGCCTAGCCAAGTCCTGACAGACTTATCGTCATTACTCACCACAGCCATAGCCACTCTGAAAGGCCATTTACGAAGTTATGCAAGGGTTAAGGTCTGCAATAGCTAAGGGGCTCCCTATGCTGCCAAAATTACAGACCTTTGAAGTATTAAGTAGGTGAAATACGATAAAGAGCCATGAAGCGCGAGCAGAACCATGAGAGCATTGGAATGTGACCCCAGTCCCAAAGCCCTCTGGCATGAAACTCTCACCTCATTGGTGGAGATCAAAGTCCTGCACCTGTGCAGGGGGTGAAGCAGAGTTGTTGAGACCTGGAGAGAAGACAACTTGAGTTCTTCTCAAGATTTCAGTCACTTTGGGGGCTTCTGGATTCCAGCTTTGAGAGGGAAGATGAACAAGACCGACTACACTTCAGGGAAGACATGAGAAGAATTAGCAATATCCATCACGGTCCTGTCCCCAGCTAGCTACGCTAGAGACTGGGAAGTTTTTCCTTGGATGGAATTTAGGACCCTCTCTCTCTGACACACACACACGCACACTGTTGTACTTGAGTCGTTTCAGTCACATTCAATTCTTTGTGACCCAATTTGGGGTTTTCTTGGCAAAGATACTGGAGTGGCTTGCTATTTCCTTCTCTAGCTCATTTTACATATGAGGAAACTGAGGCAAACAGGGTTAAGTGACTTGCCCAGGGTCACACAGCTAGAAAGTGTTTGAAGACTGATTTGAACTCAGAAAGATGAGTCTTCCTGATTTCAGGCCACTGAGCCACTTAATCACCCTATACATATATATGTGTATATATGTGTAAGTGGGCACGTGTATATATGTGTGTATATATATATATATATATATACACACACACACACCCATATAGATACACAAATGTAATATACATATATACACATATAGTTTATATATCTGTGTGTGTATATATATGCTTTCTTTGGTTTTCTGATTTCTCTGATTTCTGTTTTGCTGCTGATTCATATAAATGAGTTTTCTTGGCTAATTGCTACATGTATATTCATTGTAGAACCTAGAATTTGGTAGGAAAAGGGCCAAACCTTGGATATAGAACTTAGTGTCCTGCTTCCTTCAGTAAAGAACCAGCAACCAGAAATTAGCTTAAACTTAATCATGTTCCCTAGACCAGGGCTTCTCAAACTTTTTCCACTCAGGACCCCTTTTCATGTTTTGCAGTTAGTTGGCATTGTGTGGACTGAGGGCATGCATAATGCGAAGTGCACATGCTTTGTGTCCATAACCAAGGCTGCAGTGATGCAGGCATACAATCCAGGCAAGCGCTGCCAGAAACACCTAGGGTTCATTATGTGTTTGATTTTTAATTAATTTTCAGTTATTATGTGTTCAGAAACCTTTTACTAGGGGGCAGCTAGGTGGTGCAGTAGATAGAGCACCGACCCTGGATTCAGGAGGTCCTGAGTTCAAATCCAGCCTCATACACATAACACTTACTAGCTGTGTGACCCTGGGCAAGTCACTTAACCCCATTGCCTAGCCTAAAAAAAAAAAAAGCAGAAACCTTTTACCGTTGCCAAATTTTCCATGACCCTATATGGAGTTGTGATCCACAGTTTAAGAAGCACTGCTCTAGACTAACAATATTTAAGAGAGCAGATACATATACTTCTAGCCTGGTATCCCCTCTACCTGAGTCAAGTAGAATGGTGACCTCTGGCCCCACCTTCCTGCTTGCCCTCCTAGCAGGAATTAAAGTCTCCTTTGGAGAAGGATTGGGAGAAAAGAAGATGAAGATATCTATCCTGCCTCCCTTCAGTCCATGCAGTGCCACCTCCATGCTACACAGGGGACCTCACTACATAGGAGGCTTCACTACATATGTGACAGCGACAGCATTTTGAAGACTAACCAACTTTGAATGGCTTAAGGACTATGGTTAATGCAATGACTAATCAAGTCAAGTCAAGTCAACAAATATTTACTAAGCATCTCCTATGTGCCAGACAGCATGCTAAGTCCCAGGGACACAAAAGCACACAACAGTCCCGACTTTCTAGGAGTTCCAAATATAAGGGGGGGGGCACGCAACACGGAAACTACTACGTACAAACAAGGTATGAATGGGATAAATTGGAGAAGAGGGAAGGCCCTGGCATGAAGAGGGTAAGATGTGGGAAAGGCTGCTTGCAGAAGATTTTATTTGGGACTTGCAGGAAGTCAGGGAAGCCAGGAGATAGAAGTGAGGAGGGAGAACATCCCAGAACAGGGGAGAGCTGATGAAAATGTGCAGTTGAGAAATGGAGGATCTTGTGTGAGGAACAGCAAGGAGCTCAGTGTGTCTGGATGGAAGATTACATGGAGGGGAGTAAGATGTAAGAAAACTAGAAAGCAAGGAGCAGGTCAGGTTTTAAAAGCCAAATAGAGGATTTCATATTTTATCCTAGAGGAGATGAGGAGCCACTAAAATGAGCACTAAAATGGGGTGCATTGTGGCATGGACAGATGTGTCAAACATCACTTTGGTATTTGAGTAGAGAATGAACTAGAAGAGGGGAGAGATTAATACCAGAAAACCAACCAGAGGCTACTGCATGATTCCAGAGGACTGATGGTGAACAAGCTTATTCACCTCCTGACAAAAAGGTGATTCATTCAGAGTATAGACATACATTTTTGGAGCTGGCCACTATGGGAATTCATTTTGTTTGACCATGTGCCTTTCCTCTCCTGCTCCCCACATCTCCTGCCTGATCTCCAGCCTCTGAGGAAAGAAGAGGGGTAAAGCAGGGGACTTCCATCTGATCATGAGCCTTGCTTCTCCTACTTGGGGAAAAGGAGGATGCTATCTTGGGGGAGGGGGCAGTCTCCTGCCTTCACTGGGAAGAAGAGAGGCACCTTTCACTTAGTCGTAGCCTACATATCCAAGGATTCTGAACCCCAGTAGGTCATCATCTAATCCCCATTCTCATTTCCCTTTACCTTATTCTTTATTCCCATTCCCCTCAGTCCACTTATTCCAAAAGTCTCAACCAAACACCACCCACTTCTGTGCCCTCCTTCCATCCTTTGGGCATCCCAGAAACCTGGCTTCCTCTTGATTACACAACTTCCCTGGACACCCTTTCCAGCACTTGCTGCACTTTCACTCACCCCCTTGGCTCATTGGTCAAGATGGAGAAGTTGGAATATTCACTGCTCCCCATTGTCCAGATTCTTCCCACTACTCCCATCACTCAATAACTTCTCCTCCTTTGAGGTACATACAATCCACATCTTCCACCAATTCAAAATCCTGGCAGCTATTGCCTACAGACCTCCAAGACACTCTCCTTCCTTTCTCAATCGCTACCTGGCTCACAATCTTACTTTCCTTCCCAACTCCTGCCCTCCCACTAGGGGACTTCAACATACATATTTATGCTCCCTCAAACACCCTAACTTTCCAGTTCCTCAATGTACTCATGTTCTATAACCTTCCCCACCCCTCCTCAGTCACACCAAAAACAGTCATACCTTTTGCTCTTCCCATCACCCACAAATGTACCAACTCCAGGTTCATGAACTCTGAAATTCCCTTATCTGATCACAATCTATTGTTATTCCACCTCTCCCTGACTTGCAATTTCAAATCCTGTTCATCATGAACTCCAATGCCTCAACCCTCAGTTCTCGGTTAATCTCTCACCCCAGTACTAGCTACGTGTTCTTCCCCTCCCCATCTTTACCCCTTGGTAAACCAGTTCCACTCTACACTACCATCTTCTCTTGAATCCCTTAGACCCTTATCATATTGCCAACTGTGCCCCACCAAGCTTTAATGTTGAATCATTCCCACCATTTGTCACCTTTACTCCTACATATGCACTGCTGAACAAAAGTGGAGAAAGTCACACAACCATTTTGACTGGGTCCAGTACAAATGTATGTTATGCAATTTCAACTAGGCTCTCACTTCTGCTAGGCAATCCTACTATTCCTCCCTTATCAACTCACTATCTCACTCTCCATATTGAGTCTTCCAAATCTTTTATCTCTCCTCAAACTTCTTTTGGCTTTCCCTCTATCCATCCTCTCAGCTAAGAACCTTGCCTCCATATTTTAATGAAAAAACAAAACAACATGGGATCATTCACTGAGAGCTCCCTCTTCTCTCTTTGTCATCTCATATCACTCAGAAGCCTTCTGCTACCCCTATTTCACCCATATTTTACACAAGAGGTGCCCCTTCTCCTTTCTAAGGCAAAAACTTCTACCTGCAAAAAATGATTCCATCCCATCCTGTTCCCTCCAGCAGACTCACCGTCCCCTCATCATCTCTCCTCTCTCACTCATCTTCAATCTCTCCCCATTTACTAGCTGTTTCTCTACTGCCTACAAACATGCCTATCTCCCTTTCACCTTCAAAAACACTTTGACTGATCCTTCCATTGCTACCGATTTGGTCTGCCCTTTGTGGCTAAACTCCTAGAGAAGGCTGTTTACAGTAGCTACCCCCATTTTCTCTCCTTTCACTCTCAACTGTCTGTAGTCTGGATTCTGACATCAAAATTCAACCAAAACTGTTCTCTCCAAAGTTATCAGTGATCTCTTAATTTCAGTCTTCATCGATCTTGACCTCTCTACTGTCGATCTTGGTACTTGGTACTCACTTATCCCTAGGTTTTTGGGATACCACTTTATCCTTATTCTCCTCCTACTTACCTGATCACTCTTTCTCAGTCTCCTTCACTAGATCTTCATCCAGGTCACATCCACTAATCACGGGTGTCTTATAGAGCTCTGGTCTTGACCCTCTTCTCTTCTCTTCTATGCTATCTCACTTGGTGATCTCATCAGCTGCCATGGATTTAAATAGCATCTCTATGCTGATGATTCTCAAGTCTACTTATGTAGCCCTAAAGTTTCTGCTGACCTCCAGTCTCCTATATCCAATTTCCTTTTAGACATCTCAAACTGAATATTCAGTAGACATCTTAAACTCAACTTACAGGAAATGGAACTCATTATTTTTTCCCTTAAGATCTCCCTACCCTCATCCCCCACTCAACCACCTCACCACCACTAATGCCACTCACCCCATTCCAAACTTTTCTCTTACTGTTGAGAGCAACACCATCCTCCCAGTCTCCTAGACTCAAAATACCGATGCCATTCTTGATTCCTCACCCCTCTTCCCCCACATGTAATTTGTTGCCATGGCCTGTTAAATCTCTCAGATATACCCCTTCCCCTCTTCTGATACTGCTGCTACCATGGTGCAGGCCCTCATCACCTCACACCTGGACTAGTGCCTACCAGAGGTCTTTCCCCACTCCAAAGCATCCTCCATGCAGTCACCAAAGTGATTTTTTTAAAGGTCATGGCACATGCACACACACACACACACACACACACACACACACACACACACAGAGTAAACTCCTATTGCCTCCAGGATCAAATACAAAACCTTCCCTTTGACATTCAATGTCCTCATAACGAAGCTCTCTCCCCCACTTTTCCAGTCCTCTTACACAGTATGCCTCTCCCTAACCATGTACTCTTCAATCCAGTGATCCGGGTCTCCTTGATGATCCCCTAACAAGACACATCATCTCTCCACTCCTGGCATTTTCTCTGGCTGCCCCCCACACCTGGAATATTCTTCCTTGTCTTTCTCTCCTGGCTTCTCTGGCTGCCTTAAAAAATCTCAACTTCTACAGAAGCCTTTCCCAATCCCTCCTATTTGTAGTGCCTTCCCTCTATTGATTATTTCCTATTTGTCCTATATAAAGTGTTTCTCCATATTTGTTTATGTGTTGTCTCCTCTATTAGACTTTGAGCTCCTGGAAGATAGAAATTGTCATTTGCTTTTCTTTTTGCCCTCAGGGCTTACTTAGCTCATAGTAGGTACTCAATCAATACTTATCAATTGGACTGATTAACTGCTTTTCTTTCTTTTCAATAGAGAGGTAGGTGGGAGGAAGAAAAAACAGATCCTTGTTAATTAAAAAAAATTCAAATAAAAAACACGATACAGAGTCAATTAGAAACCAGCAGTGGGGTTCCAGAGAAATAATTAGAGGATGAAAGGGAATGATTACATAGGCAAGCAATGATTTAAGGAGACTGGAGTGCTGGGAAAGAGACACTGGGTGTATACCTAAAGGTCCAAAGAAATTAGTCAATTGAGCAGGGCTAGAACAATCCTGACAGACAAAAGAGATGTGGTGGTCAGGGAAGAAAACAAAATACAGAACTCAGAAATTTGGTGGAGGAAACAAGCATTGGGTTTTGGCAATCATTTGGATGTGGGAAGAAAAAAAAAGAGTAGCAAATCAATGAAAAACCTCAGAATTTCTATTTGGTGGGAAAAAAGATAGTCATCTCCAGGGAAAAGAGTTAATTAACTTCAAGTTAAGATATGAAATGGAATTAGTAAAGAAAAGTAAAGAAAACTATGCTAATGTTTCACTTTATAAAGTGACAGGAGAAAGTAATTACCCTTCGAATAGACAAATATACTTTCCTAAGAAAAGTACTGGTTGATGGTAGTCATTCACCCAGATAAGACTGACTTGGGAGGAATCTCAAGGACACAAGAGCTGTAGTAGAGGATCTATAGGGATCTTCAACTCCCCATGAGTGTGCATATGGCTTAGATGACCAGAAACCAAAGATACAGACCTTTCCTCCCTTCACATCCTCTAACTAGATAATATTATAAATATACTTGTTATCTTTCAGTTTTTGAATTTAATTCAACAAACATTAATTCTAGTGCCTTCCCTCTTTTATTTCCAATTTATCCTGTATATGTCTTATTTGTATATAATTGTTTTCATGTTGTTTCCCCATTAGAGTGTGAGAGCAAGGACTGTCTTTTGCCGTTCTTTCTATCCCCAGTAATTAGTGTGGTGACTGGCATATAGTAAATGCTTAATAAATGTTTCTTGACTAACTTACTGATTACTAGATTAGAAATTCTATGCCTAGCCCTAGGAGACATACAAAATTAAGATGGTATTGGACACCTACCTTCATCAATCAATAAGCATTTATTAAGTACCTATTATTTGCCAGTCACTATGCTAGGTACTGGAGATACCAAACCAAAAATAAAACAGTTCTTGCCTTCAAGGAGTTTATATTGTAAGGGGAGACACCATATACATAAATAAGCTTATATAAAATAAATACAGATAAATTGGGGGGTGTAGCAGAAGCAAAGGAGGGATCAGGAAAGTCTTCATATAGAAGGCATAGCTTGAGCCGAATTTTGAAGGAAATGAGTCAGTAGGAAGATTGACTATAACTTAGTACAAAATAATGCCTAATGAGTGCACAAAGAAGGCAGAAACAAAATGTTATATGGGAACCAGGGGATGAGAGATCTTTACTGACCGTAGTAAGAGTGGGAGGGAAATATTCCCAAAGGGAACATGATTTGGGTTGGCTTTTAAAGGCTGGGTTAAGACTCCAACAGAAGAAGAGAAGAGGAAGGGCATTCCCACCATAGGGAATAGCTTAATCCAATGCAGGGCAAAGTGGGTGGCCCAATTTTATTAGAACAGACAGGACATGGAAGGCAGTAGTATAAATAAAGTGGGGTGAATAGGGCGATGCCAGGTAATGGAAGGCTTTGAATCCCAGGCTAAGGAGTTCAAATTTTACTCATTAAGCAATAGGAACCATTTTCACATTTTGAATGTAGTATTGACGTGACCAGATACATGCATAAGGAAATTAGTCTGGCATCCATGTGAAAGATGGATTTTTTATAACAAAATTTCAGGGGCAGCTAGGTGGTGCAGTGGATAGAGCACCAGCCCCGGAGTCAGGAGGACCTGAGTTCAAATCTGGCCTCAGACACATAAAATTCACTATAGCTGTGTGACTCTGGGCAAGTCACTTAACTCCAATTGCCTCACCCCCCAAAAAAAAATTCATATTTCATTCAAAAGACCTAATTCTAAGTCTGCCTCAGACACAAACTTTCCTATACGATCCTGAGCAAAACAAACTCATTCTGTCTCAGTTTCCCCTCCTGTAAAATGGATATAATGACAATATCTACCTCCCAGCATTGTTGTGAGGATAAAATGAAATAATATATGCCCTTTGTCAACCTTAAAGCGCTGTATAAATGTTAGCTACTATTAATCTTACATGCCAGTACCAGATTGGGGTTCCTCAGTGCATAAGTCAGATTATGTCTTTCTATTAATGGAAAAACTTCAACCATTCTGCAGCACCAAGTGAATAAAGACCAAAGTCCTTAGTCTGTCATTCAAGGCATTCTACAGTCTAACTCTAAGCTCCCATTGCAGCTTTATCCCACACTGCTGCCCATCATTTGCTCCAGGCTCCAGCCAAGCTGTATCAGACACCATCCTCCAAGCACTTCCTATCCTTTCTATTTCCACGTATTTGCTCAAACTGTTATCTACCTCTTCATGCTCCTCCCCAGTGGCCTGTCCTTTGAGGTCAAACACAACCTCTCCCATGTATCTTATCTTGATAACCCCAGCCGATTTAGCTTGTATATGGGAGACATGGTATAGTGGAATGACAAAAAGAGATAGATTCAGAGCCAGAGGACCTTGGTTCAAATCCTGGCTTTGACCTTATGCCATTTATCTAATGTCTTTGTTTCCTCAGTTTTAAAATGAAAAATAAAAAACAAACAAAAAAAAAACATGGGACTAGATGATGTTGAAAGTTTAACTCTATATTTATGATTCCAAGGCACTTCATTGTTTATGCACTTATAGAATATAGAAAGTAGATCAAGGGTGTTCCCTGATCAATTTGCTGAGAAGTTGAATAAAGGGTCTAGACATTCTCATTAACATCTTTTTAAGAATATGCTTTAGTCCTTTCTGATTATGTTAAAATGAATTGTTTAAATGGCCAACCTCAGTTCCAAAAGACTCATGACGAAACATGCTACTCACTTCCAGATAGAGAGCTGATGTACTCAGAGTAGAAATTAAAGCATATTTTCTTTTCTTTCTTTTTTTTTGGGGGGGGGAATAGATGGGGAGACTTGACTAATCTGTAAATGTATTTAGCATAACATATTTATAACAGGTTTTGTTTTTCTTGCCTTCTCAATGGGTAAGAAAGGGGGAAAAGGAAGATAATTTGGAACTGAAAATTAAATTAAATTAAAATTTCAAAAAGATGAATTGTTGAGTTTCAAGCCATCCCTTTAAGCTTTTTGAAGGGTAGGTTTCACTGATGAGGGGCATTCCCTTCCCCACCCCACTTAATAGTATTTTCTTTTTTCCAATTACATTTAAAGATAGTTTTCAACATTCACTTTTATAAGATTTTGAGTTTCAAATTTTTTTCCTTCCTCCCTCCCCTCCCTTCTCCCCAAAACAGCAAGCAATATGATATAGGCTATATATGTACAATTATATAAAATATATTTCCGTATTAGTCATGTTGTAAAAGAAAAATCAAAACAAAAGGGAAAAACCACGAGAAAGAAAAAAAAGAGAAAACAGTATGCTTTGATCTGCATTCAGACTCCATAGTTCTTTGGATGTGGTTAACATTTTCTATCATTTGCCTTTTGGAATTGTCTTAGATCATTGTATTGCTGAGAACAGTTAAGTCTATCAGAGTTGGTCATCACACAATGTTGCTATTATTGTGTACAATGTCCTCCTGGTTCTGCTCACTTCACTCAGCATCAGTTCATGTAGGTCCAGATTTTTCTGAAATCCACCAGCTCATCATTTCTTATGGAACAATAGAATTCCATTACATTCATATACAACTTATTCAGTCATTCCCCAATTGATGGACATCCCCTTATGAAGGGTATTCCTAAAGGGAATTGACTGGATACCACTGTTGCAGAATTATCTCAACCAAACTCTTCACAAAAGGGAGATGACAGATCTGCTGGGCGTTTTTCACATATTTTCCCCTCAGCCTTCATTCCAGAAAGATCTTGAGAGCATAATAATTGGAAAGGGGGAGCCATTAATGGTAGCTTTGAAGAAATATAGGGCAAAGGAAAATATGTGCTCGCAGTTGTGGTCTGGATATTGTGAATTCCTGAATTACAGCTTTCTGGGAGAACCTGAGTGTTCCTGAGGGTCGTTTCTTTATCAATTCCATCTTTTAGAGTCCTAGGATACCATCTTCTAGACATAAAAAATGAGGTCTCCGAAGTAGTAACATCTTAGGATTTGGCTAGAATTTTTCTAACCAGAAAAGCAGAAGCTTCCTAAGCAACACCAGTCTCAGGGGTTACCTTGCCAATAACCTCAAGTTCCAGAGTTCTGAAGTCTGACCTTTTATTGAGAGGAGGGGAACTCCTGAACAAAGCACATATTGGGGAAAGAAGAGGATCACTCATGATGGCTCCTTGTGCAGGGAGGAGGATTAGCACAGAATTAAAGTCACTATATGAAGGGCAAGGGAGCCATACTCTGCATTCTTCCACAATCATAGTGAGTTATGAACACGGTGTGGGTCCAATAAGAAAGTGGCAGGTGTGCCTGTCTAGAAGCCCCAAGTGTGTTTCCCTTCTCCATGAATCTGTGTCTATGTCCCATTGCTGGTGACCTCCTATAACCAGTACCCAGGGAAACAGAGTTTTCTGTGTTTTACAAAATAGTCTTGGGAACTTGGGAAAATGTTCTGGAACATCCTCTTTTATTCCTTTCTAGTGCCTTTTGTTTATGTATAAATAATATCCCTTATGAATATGAAGTGGAAGTGATAAATAGATTTAAGGAATTCCATCTGGTAGATGAGAGGGCCTGAAGAACTATGGACAGAGGTTTGTAATACTGTACAGTAGGCAGCAACAAAAAAAAATCCCCAAAAAAGAAGAGCAAGAAAGTGAAATGGCTGTCTGATAAGGCTTTACAAATAGCTAAGGAAAGAAGGAAAGGGAAAGGGAAAGAAGAAAGGGAAAGCTATACCTAACTGAATGCAGAATTCCAGAAAATAGGAAGGAGAGATAAGAAGGTTTTCTTAAATGAGTAATGTGAAGAAATAGAAGAAAACAATAGAATGGGAAAGACAAAAGATCTCTTCAAGAAAATTAAGATATCAAGGGAAAGTTTTATGTAAAAATGGGCATAATAAAAGTAAAAAAATGGTACAGACTTAACAGAAACAGAAGAGATATATAGACGAACTATATAAGAAAGATCTCGACATCACCGATAACCAGGATGGTGTGGTTACTGATCTAGAGTCATACATCCTGGAGAATGAAGTTGATTGGACCTTAGAAAGCACTGCTAACAATAAGGTTAGTGGAGGTGATGGAATTCCAACTGAGCTATTTAAAAACCTAAAAGAAAATGCTATCAAAGTGCTGCACTCAGTGTGCTAGCAAATTTGGAAAACTCAACAGTGGCCACTGGATGAGAAAAGATAAGTTAACATCCCAATACTAAAGAACAGAAACGCTGAAGAGTGCTCAAATTATCAAACAATTGCATTCGTTTCACCCACTAGCAAGATTATGCTTAAGATTCTGCAAGCTAGGATTGAGCAACAGGGGCACTAGAGACCAAATTGCCAATATTCACTTGATTATGGAGAAAGCAAAGGAGTTCCAGAAAGAAAAAACATCTATTTCTGCTTCATTGACCACGTGAAAGCCCTTGACAGTGTGGATCACAACAAAATGTAGCAAGTCCTCCAAGAGATGGGAGTACCAGATCATCTTACTTGTCTCCTGAGGAACCTGTATGTGGGCCAAGAAACAACAGTTACAACTGAACATGGAACAACTGATTGATTAAGGCTTATTTATTTAACTTATATTCAGTGTACATCATCTGAAATGCCAGGCTGGATGAATCAAAAGCTGGGATTAAGGATGCCAGGATAAATATCAACAATGTCAGATATGCAGATGAGACCACTCTGAGGGCAGAAAGTGAAGAAGAGCTAAGAAGCCTCTTGATGAGGGTGAAAGAGGAGAGTGTAAAAGCTGGCTTGAAGCTTAACATTAAAAAAAAAACTATGATCATGGCATCAGTTCCTGGCAAATAGGGGGAGAAGAAATAGAAGCAGTGTCAGATTTTATATCTTGGGCTCAAAGATGATCACAAATGAAGACTGCAGCCATGGAATTAGAAGATGCTTGCTCCTTAGAAGGAAAGCTATGGCAAATCTGAACAGTATACTAAAAAGCAGAGACACCACTTTGCTGACAAAGGTCCATACAGTCAAAGCTATGGTCTTTTAGGGGCAGCTTGGTGGCACAATGAATAGAGCACCCGGCCTGGCATCAGCAAAGACTTAACTTCAAATCTGGCCTCTGACACTTACAGCTGTGTGACCCCAGGCAAGTTACTTAACCCACTTTGCCTCAGTTTCCTCATCTGTAAAATGAGCTGGAGAGGGAAATGGCAAACCACTCTAGTATCTTTGCCAGGAAAACCCCAAATGGGGTCACGGAGAGTCTGATATGACTGAAACAACTGAATAACAACAAAATGCCCTTTCCAGTAGCAAGGTATAGGCTGTGAGAACTGAATTATAAGGAAAGCTGTCCACTGCAAAATCAACATTTTCAAACTGTGGTGCTGGAGAAGACTTTTGAGAGTCCTTTGGACAGCAAAGAGATCAAATCAATCTATACTTAAAGAAATTAGTTCAGACTATTCACTGGAAAAACAAAAACTGAAGTTGAAGCTAAAATACTTGGGCCACATAATAAAAAAAACCAGAACTCATTGGAAAAGACTCTGATCTGGGAAAGATTGAAGGCAAAAGGAGAAGCGGACAGCGGAAGATGAAATGGATAGAGAATGTCATGGAAGCAACGAACATGAGCTTGGACAGATTTGGGGAGACAGTAGAGAATAAAAGCATCTGGCGTGCTATGGTCCATGCAGTCACAAAGAGTCCGACAAGACCGAATGAATGAACAAGGTCTTTGTTAGAAAATCTTGGAGTTGGATGGGATCTCAGATGCTATTTAGGAGAAGAAGGAAGGAAGAAAAGAATGAAGGAAGGAGGGAAGAGAGGAAGGAAGGAAAGAAGAGAGGGAGGGAGGGAGGAAAAGAGGAAGGCAGGAAGGCAGGAAGGAAAGCAGGAAGGAAGGCAGGCAGGCAGGCAGGCAGGAAGGAAGGAAGGAGGAAGGAAGGAAGGAAGGAAGGAAGGAAGGAAGGAAGGAAGTGAGGGAGGGAGGAAGGGAAAAGAGGAAAGAAAGAAGAAAGAAGGAAAAAGAAGGAAAGAAGGAAGGAAAGAAGGGAAGAAGGGAGGGAGGGAGGGAGGAAGGACTTATTAAACACCTGCTATGTGCCAGGTGTTTTATAAATATTACCTCATTTGATCCTCACTGGGGGGGGGGGTAGGTGCTATATTTTTTTTCCTTCACATTTGAAGTTAAGCAAACTGAAGCAGACAGAGTGATTTGTCGAGGGAAACACAGCCAGTTAGGGTCTGAGGCCAGATTTGATTTTCATCTTCCTGACTTTAGGCCCATCATAACTCCACATACTCTACCACCTCACTGCCTCAAAATCTCTTCTACATAGTAGTCATTCAAATAACTAAAACTCCTACACTTTTTCCAGGCAAATGACTGTCTAGTTACATCTCTCCTATCTTGTATTTATGAAGTTGATTTGGAGAATCCAAATTGTAAGACTCCATTTGAGCACATTACATTTTTTCTTATAAGAATTGGCCTAATGTTCCAGTCTATCAAGTTGGGTTTGGGGTTTTGTTGTTTTTTGTTTCTTTTTGGACCCTGCCCCTATTATTTAAAGTGTTAGCTATTCCTTCCAGCTTTGTGTCATATGCAGACTTGATAAGCAAGCTATTCTAGATTACTGCATGCCTTTATCAACATCTAAAATGTTAAACAGCACAGAGCCAAGCCCAGATCCACTGGGCCTCTTGAGCACAGCACTTGATTGGTCATTTAAATTATTTTATAAGACCATGAGGAAATCTCAGGATATAAAGCACAAACCATAATGTGAGTTAAAAGTACATAGTCTTCATAAATAATCCAGTCCTGAAATCAGTCTTCAAGGATTGATTAATTAATCAGGCTCTAAACAGGTGGTTACTTCGAGTTTTGTTGCCACGTCTTTATCTCTAACCCTTGAGTTATTCAACCTTTCCTTGCTCTGATCCTCTTAGTTCCAATTCTGTTCTGAACCTGAACTTAGTGGTTCTTTCTTCCCCTAGATTTCACTTAAAATCAACTTACCAAGTCTCTCTTTGAAAACAGCCCTTCCTCCTTTTTTTAGACTTAGCTAATTTGGTTCTGGTCAATTCATGCACCGAGAATGATAAAATTGGAAAGAAAATTGAAATCATGTTGTCATAGGATGAGCTAAACAGTATTTCATCTAATCCCACTCTCCCCCTCCCATTTTACAGATGGAGAACCTGAGACCCAGAGAGGTTAGTTGACTTACCCAAGGTCACATAGCTAGGGAGTAACAGAGCTGGGGTTTAAACTCAAGTCCTCGGACCCAAAAGCAACACTCTTTCCACAATCCTACCTCATTTTACAGAGTTGGAAAATGAGTTTCAAAGAGATTAAATCACTTGTATAAGGCCATAGGATGAGTTACTGGCAAGGCTTGGGATAGAACCCAGGACTTCTGACTCCAGTGTTCTTTCTAGTTAAGTACTACTAGCTGTGTATGACCCTGGGCAAGTCACTTAACCTCTGTTTGCCTCATCTTTCTCATCTGTAAAATGGGCATAGTATCTCCTTTCCAGGGTTATTGTGAAGATCAAATGTGACAATAATTGTAAAGTGCTTAGCAGTGTCTGGCATGCAGTAGGTGCTATATAAATGTTAGCTCTTGTAATTATTATTATTAGTTGCCTCAGCACCAAAAATCCTATTTTGTCTACTCACTGGTACTTTTTGACCTTCTAGTCTCTCTAAACAACCTATTTTTCTTCAAATTGGTCTTTTTCTTCAGGATGCCTTATCTGGGGTTTCCTTCTGCACATACTCTAGGTGGTTCCTATTCAGCTTATTGAGCTTGGTATGAATATTTGAATTTTAAAGTACAATTTACATTGGCTCAGTAACTATTCAATCCACCAATAATTTGGAGTGGGGCTTGAGGCTGTTGAATTTTTGAGTAGTTTCTATTTTAGGGGGTTTTTTTGTGGGAATGGCCCTTTAAGACTAGCACTTGGGGCAGCTAGGTGGTACAGTGGATAGAAATGCCAAGCCTGGAGTCAGGAGACCTGAGTTCGAATGTGACTGCAAACACTTAACTAGTAGTAGCTGTGTAACCCTGGGCAAGTCACTTCATCCCATTTACCTTAGTTTCCTCGTCTATAAAATGAACTGGAGAAGGAAATAATAATAAACCACTCTTGTATCTTTGCCAAGAAAACCCCAGATGGGGTCACAAAGAGTCAGACCGGACTGAAATGACTGAACCACAAGATTAGCACTTAGCTACACGTTAGATTTTGTCCAAGGTCTCAAGAGTTCTCAAGTGTTCTTGAAAAGTCTGGGAAGATTTCTCCAGGTTTCAAAAGAAACAGGAGGCTCATTTGACATTTAGGAGAGAGAGAGAGAGAGAGAGAGAGAGAGAGAGAGAGAGAGAGAGAGAGAGAGAGAGAGAGAGAGAGAAACGATTACACAGATAATGCAGTTAACTACAAAAAACAAATCCAGTAACACTCATTCCAGATGCCAAATTCAGTGTTCTGAAGGGCCCTGCCCAATCCATTCTGTCTTTGAAAATAGATAAATCTGCCTACAGCCCCAGGGCTCTTCGATTCTCCCTTTCTGATCTCACTGAGCTCAGCACTATTTGACTGGGTGGGCTAACACTATTCTCTATTTCCTGCCTTTTAATGAACCCACAGTTTTGTGGTTTCACGAAAAGGAAACATTTTATTATTTTTTAAAAGACTAATTTTCTACTGTACTGAGGAGTGGTCCCTTCTATGCCGGTGTATGTACCAGACACAGCTGCCAGGGGGTGGCTGCCCAGGCTGTCTTTAGAAACCTCTGCTTTGCAATCAGTGAAAAAGGCAGATACAAAATGAAACTCAAGGTGCCTTCTTAGAAAAACCTATTTCCTCTCAACTATCAGCAGAATCTTGTTAACCCAAACCAATGGTTTTAAAAATAATGTGCCATGTAAACAAAACCAGCCTGAACCCCAGTGACGGTTCCCAGCATTGTTCCCAGGCTCCATTACAGGGTGACTGCAATGGGCTTTCCTCCTTCCCTGTGAAGCCAAGCCGTGAGGCAAAGTTTGAGGACAATGAGCTTCAGAGAATGGATGACTTTTCCATGTGCTGTTCCCAAGGGCTTGGCATGATGGGATAGGGAAAAGACAAAGCTCAAAATAGTTTGCTGCTATTATTAATCAATCCAATGTGTACTGAATGCCTACTGGGTATAAGGTATTTTACTAGGCACTATGGAAGATACAAGAAGGCTAGTACCTGCTTTCAAGGACTTCTAGTCAGTCAGTCAATAAATATTTTCTTCATTACAATTTCAATCTCAAGATCACAGAAGTCTATTCTACAAACCCGGACACCAACAAATCCAGAATTTAAAAAGGAGGGTCAACTGTCATCAGTCACAAGAGACAGAGCTACAAGGGGTACCAAGTACACAAGAATGTGTCATAATATCACTCAAAGTCACAAGTATGTAGTTTATATTAGATGGAACAGAAATGGTGCTCTAAGTAAGTCTTGGATGTAGGAGCACAGATTTAGGGCTTAACAGGAACTCAGAGGTCATGTAGTCCAACCTTCTCATTTTGCTGGTGAAGAACTGAGAGACAGAGAAAGGACTTGTCCAAGGTCTCACAGTTAATGATTGGCAAAACCAAGAATTGAATCTAATCCTTCTGACTCCAAATCCAGGGCTCTTTCCATTACACCATGTGGTCTCCCAAGTGAGAGCATACTATGGCACAACTATGAAGGACAAAGTGGCAATCACTCACAAATATGACACTGTAATGATTGTAAAGCATTTTCCCTACTGCATGCTTGTGAGGGAGAAAAGACTGGGAAACTTCAGTTCAGAGAGGTGATCTACCTTGTTTGTGGCTAGTAGGAGAGGTAGCTAGTAGGAGAGTCATAGAGCACTGGACCGGGAATCAGAAAGATCTGAATTCAAATCTGGCCTTTTATACCAACTGTGTGGTCCTGGGCAAGTCCTTTAACCTCAGCTTCAGTTGCCCCTAATGTAAACAGGGGATAATAATAGTACTACCTCACACGGTTGTTTTTCAGGTTAAAATGATATAATATTTGTAAAGTGTTTTATAATCCTTAAAGTTCTATATAAAGGCTTGCTATCATTATTATTATTATTATTATTATTATTATATTATTGTATTTTAAATAGTATTTTATTTTTCCAATTACATGTAAAAACTATTTTTAACATTCATTTTTTTAAAAAAATTTTGAGTTGCAAATTTTCTCCCTCCCATCCTCCCTCCCCTTCCCTTTTCCTCCATCCTCTTCCCTCTCCCTAAGATGGTAAGCAATTTGATGTAGGTTATATATGTGTAATCATGTAAAACATATTTCCTATTAGTCATGTTGTGAAAGAAGAAACAAACTAAAGAAAAAAAACACCAAAAAAAGTGAAAATATTTTGCTTCAATCTGTATTCAGACTCAATCAGTTCTTTCTCTGGATGTGGAAAAGGGCTTGCTATGTTATTATTGTTACTGTTATTGTTATTATTATTATTATTATTATTATTACTATAATTATTTGAAGTAAAACTTGAGCCCGGGTCTCTCTTAATAGACACCAAATTCAGTATTCTTTCCATTACCTAGGATCATAGCTCTAGAACTGGACAGGATCTCAGAGGTCATTTAGTCCAACCTTTTTATTTTACACATGAGAAAACTGAGGACTGTGGAGGTAAAGTGACTTCCCCAAGGTCATACAGCTAGTAAGCCTCAGAGGTACAACCTGAACCCAAGCCTTCTGACTCCAAATCTTGCTGCATACACCATCCTGAAGCAAAAGAGGCGTATCTACCTGATTAACCTCAAAAGCAATGATGAATAGGAAGGGGGCAGGCCAAAAGCCAATATTTTCACCATCCGGCAGCCCAGAAGACAAAAGAAAAGGGAACTTCAGCTAAGATCAGGCCTTGCAAATAAATTAGGAAGATGCTTTCAAATCAGAGGACACATCGTGCAGGTCTTACACTTAGTCTGGCAAAGCTACAGTTCCCCAAGTCATCTTTGTCTTCCCTTTAGTGCACAAAAGTCGTAATACCCTGAACAGAGTATCTTTGAAGGAGAAATGAATATCACTGAGTCTGGCAAACAGACACATGCCTGGATTGAATAACGGTGACTCCTACTATAAAGGACTGACCTTAGTTGTTTTGCTACATTATTTGGGTGGGAGGTGGAGGGAGACAGGAGGCAGAAAGAAGAGTATGCTATCACATTTAGCTTTTCAGCTAAAGTGACATTCACCATATGTGGATTATCAATTTTGCAGTTTATTTGTGGCAAATTTTAAATCCCATGCTGACTCTTCCCTGCAACCCAGTGAATCTCTGGCCTGCATGTGGGAAAGGAACTCAAACACATTTTAATATTAAAGAAAAACAAAATAAGGGAGATAAACCTGTGGGAAAAGTTTACACAGTAATTCATCCTAGGGGATGGATGGGAAAAACACAATCCCAGTGGCTCTCCACCCATTAAGACAAATTACCAGGAAGCAGACATATATGCAAGGCCGAATTAGCTCCCAAACAGCGTCAGAGGGTCAGACCACAGAGAGGTCTTGACATTCAAAACTGATGTTCCTGGACATCCCTTTTTTCCATGCCCCAATTACTGTTGTTGGCAGGAGATGGACTTGTTAATGGGGATGATGAGAGATCTGACACTGGCTGTTCAAATATATACTGCAGCCTGAAGTAGAATCATCAAATATTGAAAACAACTGAGCAGTCTCACATATGCTGAGTCCTCTTTCCTCTGCCAAGAAACAGCCTAAATTTCTCTTAACTGGGAAGAGTACCAATCAAGTTTGGTGCCTGGAGAATCTGCTTGGGGATTAAGAAATGGCACTTTCCAACACTGACCCTTCAGTTGCACCCTTATGCTAAGTACCCAGTTTTGTGAGAATATCTGGGTGAGAGAAGGACTGCATGGAAAGCTAGGGCGGTGAAGCCCCCCCACTTCAATCTTCTTTGTCTCCTGGCCACTAAGTCCACCTTTGGTCCTAAATTAAAACTGCCTGGGCTGCTAGGATGGCTGAAATATGGTATGGCATAGTGTTATAGGGGCATCTAGGTGGTGCAGAGGGTAGAGAGCTGGGCTAGGAGTCAGGAAGACTCATCTTTCTGAGTTCAAATCTGGCCTCAGATACTTCCTAGCTGTGTGACCCTGGGCAAGTCACTTAATACTGTTTGTCTCAGTTTCCTAATCTGTAAAATGAGCTGGAGAAGGAAATGCCAAATCACTCCAGTATCTTTGCCAAGCAAACACCAAATGGAGTCACGAAGAGTCCAAAATGACTAAACAACAATAATAAAAGTGTTATGTTATGGTATAGTAGTATGATATGGTTCAGTGGAAAGAGTTCCATGATGGATTTAGGGCATGAGTTTGCTGGCAAATGTTTAACAACAGGGCTGGGGAGGGGAGGTGGGCAGGAAGTAGGAGCAACACTTTTTTAAGTTTAATCTTCCCTATTAACATTATCTCCATCACTTTCTTAAGTCTAGACAATCAACAAAACAGTAAATCAAGTCTCGCTTTGTAGCATTTGTCAATTTCCAAGGCTTAAATGCCACACTGAAAATTTAATAATCAACTCTCTAGAGCCAGTCTGAACTGACACCAGTGCTTACCAGTCATTCAAAGTCAGAAAACATGGGTTTGAATCCTGGCTCTGCCCCTTACTACCTATGTGACCTTGGGCAAGTATTTTGACCTGTCTGACCTTCAGTTTCCTCATCTATAAAATTACAATAACCCCTAAGATTCCCTTAAACTCTTGCTCTATGATGAAATAGTTTTAACTGAGAAATTTCTGTACTGGAACACATATATCAGATTCCTGAAAATGTGTCCAAAATCTGTATACAAATGTCAAAATAAACATTTATTTACAACATGAAAGTAAACTAGTTCAGTTACTCACAGCCTTTTATTACCCCTTTTCCCTGCTTCTCAGAAGGTAATCAGGAACTGTATAACTTTCAACTGAATTTGCTTAAAATCCATCAGGGAAGTGGATTCTCGGAGAAAGACAGTGGGAAAGGCCTTAGATGGCCTCCTACCTTGAAAACAGTTTCATATAGGGCTGATTTTATGAGCTTCAGTTCTCTGGAAGCTCCAGGTTACTTACGCAAATTTTATCTAACATATTTATTTAAATGGTTCCCCCTCAAAAATGCCTCCAACTTCCATTTAAAAACACAGTTCCACCCCCACCCTCTTCCTGGCACAATTCTGGCAACTGGAGGCTGGAGATGCTGGCTTGATTGGAGCAGAGAGGAGGTGTGAATTGTATTTAACAGAAGCCTGTGGGTGAAAAGTTAATTGAAAGGCTGAGGAAAGAAAGACTCATTCCTACCTCTGCAACTTCTCTCATCTAGACTTGGGCACTTCCCCCTCAAAAGGCTGGAGGGGGAGGGATTGATTATGTCTCAGCAAAAAGTTTCCTGTACTATCTGAAAGCAATTATCACCAAATAAACGTCCTCTCCCTTCCTGTTGACTGGCACCATGAGAAAGAAGATCTTATGAAAACTAACATTCCACAGAAATATGTCTACATATTCTTTTTTAATGGAAAAGAACTGTAACATTTGCCTTTTTTCAAATTTATTATTGATTTATTTTTAATTTTTTTAAAAATTTTGAGTTCTAAATTCTGTCCTTCCCTCCACCACCCATTGAGAAGGCAAGCAACATATCAGTTATATTTGTGAAACCCTGCAAAATGTATTGCCATATTAGCCATGTTGTAAAAAAAAGCAAAACAGAAAGAAACAAAGAAAGAAAGAAAAGAAAAAAAGAAAGTGAAAAAATTCTATTTCAATTTGCACTCAGAGTTCATCACTTCTTTCTAGACGTGAATAGCTTTTTTCATCAAGACTCCTTTGAAATTGTCTTCAATCATTGTCTTAATCAGATTAGCCAAATATTTCATAGTTGGTAATCATTACAGTATTGCTGATGCTGTGCACAATATTCTCCTGGTTCTGATCACTTCACTTTGCATCAGTTCATATAGGTCTTCCCAGGTTTTTCTGAAACCATTCTGCTCATCATTTCTTATAATACAGCAGTATTCCATCTCAATCATATGCCACAACTGTTCAACCATTCCCCAATTGATGGACATCCCTTTAATTTGCAATTTTTCATCACCATAAAAAGAGCTACTAAAAACATTTTTCTACATATAGGTCCTTTTCTTTGGAATATAGACCTAGTAGTGGATCAAAGGGTATGCACAGTTTTATAGACCTTTGGACACATTTCCAAATTTTTCTTCAGAATGGTTGGGTCAGTTTACAACTCCAACAACAGTGCATTAGTATCTCAATTTTTCCACGTCCTCTCCAGCATTTGTCATTTTCCTCTTCTGTCATGAAATCTGATATGTGTGAGGTGGTACCTCAGAGTTGTTTTAATATGTATTTCTTTAATCAATAGTAAGAGCATTTTTTTCCATATGACCATAGATAGCTTTGATTTCTTCTTCTGAAAACTGCCTGTTCATATCCTTTAATCATTTATCAATTGGGGAATACATCTTTATATGTGTGTGTGTGTGTGTGTGTGTGTGTGTGTGTGTAATGTATGTATATACATTATATATGTATATGTGTATATATATATATATACATATAAATTTGACTCAGTACTCTATGTATTTGAGAAACAAGACCTTTCTCAGAGAAACTTGCTATACATTTTTAAAATATTATTTAATTGCCTATGGTACCCTTTAACAAAATATAATTTTCCTATTTTTGCTTTTGCTTTGTCTGAGATCATGATTGCTGACACTTCTTTTTTTTAAACCTTACTGAAGCATAATATATTCTATGCCAGCCCCTTATTTTAACTCTGTGTGTGTCTTTCTGTTTCAAATTGTCCCATGTAAACAACATATTGTTGGATTCTGGTTTCTAATCTATTATGCTCTTCCATTTTATGGGTGAGTTCATCCCACTCCCATTCACAGTTATGATTATTAACTATGTATTTCCCTCCATGCTATCTTCTTCTGCTTATCCTTTCTCTCTTTCTATCCTGTCCCTTTTCAAAAGTCTGTTTTGCTTTTGATCAGTGCATCCCTTAATTCACTCACATGTGAGTAAGGTTCATGCATTGACTGCCACCACCCATATTTTCTTCTTTGCATGCCTCTTTTATATGAAATAATTTTGCCCATTCTTCCTCTCCCTCCCCCCTTCTCCCAAAGCACTTCTTTTTCTCACCCTTTCATTTTCTTTTTTGAGGTCATCTCAACATAATCAATTCATACCCATATCATCTGTCTATATAGACTCATTCTGACTGCCCTACTAATGATAAAGTTCTCAGGAATTATATGTGTCATCTTCTCATATAGAAATATAAGCAGTTTAACCTTATTAAGTCCCTTATGATTTCTCTTTTATGTTTACCTTTTCATACTTCTCTTGAGTCTTGTGTTTGAATGTTAAATTTTCTATTCTATTCAGCTACGGTCTTTTCATCAGGAATACTTGAAAGTCAATTTTTCAATGCTCCCAAGGTGGAGTGATCCACCTCTCCTTGACCCATGCTCTGGTCTTTACCCAGGAAGGGCTCATGCTTCCCTATACCCACAAGCACTAGCATTCTTCTTGGCTCTACAACTTTGACCAGGTCCCCTGCTTCTCTGCAGGCACAAGTGCTAGAGCTCCTCTCTTCCCTGAAACTGTGACCAGGGCCATTCTCCTTTGACTGACCACAAGTACTCCTCTCCTCTCTGGAACTGAGACCCAGAACTCCATATGGGCAATGGGGTTTTCAGAGAGTGCACAGTGTCAGTTCAGGGACCTCTGAAATCTCTTTTTGACAAGTTGTCTGACCCCTTCACTGTCCTTGGGCTGAAAGATCTCAAAGCTGTTTGTTGCTGTTGAGGCTACCTCCCAGGCCCACTGCTGGTGCTGCTGAGTGGGCTCCAGGCCAATGCCACTTTGGTGTTACAGACCTCTCCTTCCAACCTTCTAAGTTGTTTTAGACTGGGAAAATGTCTCACCCCAATCTTTTGTGGGCTCTGCCCACAATCAAATCAAGAATTTGACTTGATATGTTATTTTTAAATCATTTGGAAGGGAATTTGGGGAGAGTTTGGCTGGACTGCTTCCTTTACTCTGCCATCTTGGCTTCTCTCTATATACCTTTTATCTCTGGGGATCAAATCCATCAGAAAGTTTATCTGAGTTTGTATCTCCTGAGATAATAGATTCAGAGAGTTGATGAATAAAGCACTGGGTTACAGTGGGAAGCACATTGGATTAAGAGTTAGACCTAGGTTGGAGTCCCAGCTCTCTCACTATTGATCCATCAACAAGGATTTATTCATTAAGTATTTCCTGTGAGCCAAACACTATGGATAGCAATGAAACAGTCCATCCCTCATTCTAGTTAGTGATCTTGGGCAAGTTCCTTCTCTGCTCTGGGCCTCAGTTTCCTTATCTGTAAAAGGGGGGGGTTGGACTGAATGACCTCTAAGATAATGCCTTCCAGTACTAGATCTGGTGGCTCAGTGGATATTGTTGGGTCTGGAGTGAGGAATAGACCTGAGTTCAAAGCTGACCTTGCACATTTACTAGTTTAATAATCCTGGTCAAGTCACTTAACTTCAGTTTGTCTCGATTTACTCAACTGTAAAATGGGGATCATAATAGCACCTACCTCCCAGGGTTGTTGTAAGGATTAAACGAGAGATTCATGAAACACCTGGCACACAGAGGGTACTTAATAAGTGATTATTCTTTCCCTCCCTTCCCTCATGTCTGAATCTAGATCTCTTCTCCCCCTCTGCCCTCCCACAGATGACATCTCCTGGTATGCCCTTAAACCTAACTTTCTCCTGAATATACAACATCTCTCACCACCCTCCCATATATGCCACCCTTCCCTCATACACTCTGCACACAAGCGGGGAGAAGCAAGCACGGTCCTTACCTCCCGCTGCCTCCTTTAGGCCCTCCTGTGCCATTGTCACTCAGCTACCACCTCTCCTCTGTTAAGGTTTCCTTTAGATCCTGGTTGCTGCCCTCTACAGAATTCCATAACTGTACATAATAGAGATTTCTGGTTTCATGTACAATCCTCTTTTTCTGTTCTTTTGTGTAATACAGAAATAGTCAAGTTTGATGATTATTTGTCAAACACAGAAAACAAAATTGATTGTAAAATCTATCACATCTTCTTCCATATTCCTCTCTTTTCTTCCCCTATTAGAAAGGGATAGGGATCTTGCCCAATGGGGGTGGGAGAGGGTAGAATACAGTGACAATTTCCTTGATACTGAATATGTTCTTTCTACTGCAACATACCTCAGTGCATGGAATCAGAGGGATTACAGCTGAAATGGGGCTCTAAAGGCCATGTTGCTCCATCTCATTTAACAATTAAGGGAAAGGAAACCCAGAGAAGTTAAATAAGTTGTCACACAGTCACACAGCTAATTGTTGGCAGAGTCATAATGAAAATGTGGGTTTCCAGTCTCCAAATGCAAGCTTTTCTTCCTCATCACATGGCCTCTTTGTTGGTATATGTAGCCAAGGTGAAGGGAGATCTTTTGCTTAGATGTTTTGTTGTTTTAAATTGTCAGGCATCATGAGTCTGTCCTTAATTTCAAGAAAAAAATTGGGCAGCTTTTCTAAAACATCAAATATACGGGAGATAATTGCTGTTGTCTTGAAAATCTGTTGACCCATTTTTGTCACAGTGTTTTGTGCAGAGTTGGTGTTCAAGAGGCATTCGTTGATTGACTGATCTCTTCTGTCTCTCTCTATGATAACTGGCTTTGGAACTAAATGTGCTGCCATCACCATACCCGGTATAGCAGGGTTAATGAGTGCAGTCCTTATTAGCTTGCACACTGTGCATTGATATGCTGGCCTGATGCAACTCCTCATAAGGAAGAGGCTAGGGAGCTTGCATCTGGAGAGTCTTAATTATGTGTGATAGAAATACCTTGGAAAGTCTTTGGCACAATGCTTAGACCTTCTATAACTGGGTCTGCTCTGCTAACCATGTGGTAATTGGCATCCTCTCTGACTGCTGCAACTGCAAAACTATAACTGGGGGAGCCTTCAAAAGGCCTTTGTTGCCTCTCTTGCTTCGTCCTTTTCTCTTAGTTTGATTCCTTCACTGACAGAATCTAATAAAAGACAATGCCTTAAGGGGAGAAACCTTCAGCTCTCTCCTGTCTATGGCTGCCATGTGACCAAATGGACCTCAGTTCTCTGCCTAGGTGTTTGTTCATTTTAGATGCAGATGGAATCTATGACCTTGTGAGTTTTGGAAGATGAGGATAGAAAATCATCTGGAAGTCTGAGTGGAATCTATGCCAGGTTTTTGCAGCCAATCCAGCACTGATGGCCCAAGAAAGAGGAGAGAGGACTCATCAGTCGGGCTGCCCCATTTGGAAGTGATCTTGGTGGAAGTGATCTACAATGCAGTGTAGAAACTGTGTTCAGTCTGAGCCCACTTATCCCAGAGATTGAGGTGGTAGAGGAGAGACTGTGCCCCTGAGGAGCTAGAGAGAAATAGTTGTAATTTTTTTTTCTTGCTTTATTTTCAAAGTAAATAGGCCTTTGTAAAGGCTACTTATTATTAATTGGTTACAGAACTAGGACTCTGATCACCAGCACCTAACACTGTGGGGGGAGGGAGGCAAGGGGCAGAACCTAACAATACTGGGGATTTGAGTGAATAACATTAAAGAAGAAACACTCAACCCCTCAGGAACGCTGCCTATGACTCAGAAGAGGAGATATAGCAGTCTGGCTCTGGAATAATGAGGCCAGAGAGATAACTTGTTATCAGTCATTAGGGTAGTTAGACATCTCTGGAGAAAGTGAATTTGTGTTGAAAGGAAGAGGCTATACATTTGGAAACCCATAGGGACACATATGTGGATGTAACTTTAATGTAGATTTGAAGAACCATTTTTGGATTGGATCTATGGAGATCAGATTCTATACCAGGCTAGGGCAGGGATTCATCCTTGCAACCCCGAAGAGAACAGAGAACAAGTGAGTCCTAGAACTAATCCCCATAAAGTGATCTCAAATTTGGGGGAAGAGGTAATATCATAGATTTAGAGAGGGAAAACATCTAATCTAACCCCTTCTTTTAACAGGTGAGGAAACTGAGGTGCAACTCTAATAAATTCATAAAAGCTCATTAACAAATACTTTTAAAACATAAATCAATAACTTAACTGAGTACACCCATTCTAACTTTCATAGAAGTCAAATGACATGCCCAAGATCACACGGGTAGTAAATGCCAGGGCCAGCATTTGAACCAAGGTCATTTGATTTCAAATCCAGTGCTCTTTTTACTGTGCACCAGTCTTGAGCTCTCTAATACCCAAAAAAGTGCATTCTCAGCTCTCCACAGTCTCTTCAGAAAATTAAGAGAATGCTCAGGAAGGAGCCAAGGGACCCAAAGCAATGGACAGTCTGATCTTTTGAGTGACTGGATCCCTGATATCTTCAAATATCTGATTAGAGTGATCCTGTACCCCTCTTTTCTCCTTCAGAATGAACCTTCCCATTTGTTTTAAATCTGTGGCAAGGTTTTGAGTTCCTTTCACCATCTTAATCATTTTCCTTTGAATGTGGTATGGTTAGTCAATGCCATGCCTCAAACATGCCTCTCAGCACTCAATATATTGAAAGTGGTTTGAAAGTAAAAGGCACACAATAGCCTATCTTGTTCTAGACATTATACTTCTATTAAGGTGGACTAAGTGCATTTTTTCAGGGTGTGTTGTTCTGCTCTACGATCTAACCTTCCCCAGTTCCCATGGAGTAGAGCTTTTCATTTAAGCTACAACTTTTGGCAGACAGCTTTAGAATGGGGACCTTGATGACCTCAGCAGTCTATAGACTCCAGCTGCAGAAAATGCATCAATTCTGCATGAAGAAGCAAGGTGTACCAGACACCAGCTGGAGGGAAGAAAGAGAGATGGATGAGTCAAGCAACTTTCAGGGAAACCTCAGGTGTTTCTCAGGAATATCTCAAGCTTTTGTTTTGTCAGGTTTGAGAAGTTTAATTCCCAGCTTGCTAATTAAGCTTGTAAATTGTAATCACAAAAGTTATTTCACAACTTGTTCCTTAGATCTAGAAGGGCTTCTTTTAATCAACACTCAATAGTATTTCCACTTATGGCAAGGCTGGAAGTAGCAGCTAAGCTCCTAAAGTACTAAACCAGGCTGGTATGCGGACACTGCCACCATCATGATCCTGGGAATGAGAAGGCAATAGGAAGAGGAAAGTGGACCACATGGATCTGTGGCAACATAGAAAGCTCAGACTAGATGCTTTTTGGTAAAACTTCTTCCCAGGGCTTGGAGTGATTATGGGCAAGAGAGAAGAGAAAAAGAAATCTGCTTCTTGGGCTATGACCATCCCCTCCAAATCCTCACCCGGATGTCCTTCATAGCCATTTGTAGTGATTCAGCAACAACCTCAGACACAGTTCAAACACAGACTGAGCATGTTTGTATTGTGGCAGTAACTGGGCTGACTATAGGCAGGAGGGTTTCTACTAGAACAAACTAGAGTGTGTATGGGAAGGCAAGTTACAGGCATAATAAAATTTTGTAATCCAACCTTGTCCAGGTTAAGAGGGTGTTATGTTTCACTAATAAATTTTTCAGTGCTGAAGGTCTTTGGTGTCCAGCCACCTGAGGCCACCCCCTTTCTAGCTCAAGTCTTTCTTTCCTCTTGAGAGAATCCTATTTATTCTTTCCTAATTTTTCTCTATTTCAACATACTGCTATCCCATCCTCCTTACCCACCCACCCCCAGTCAATAACAGAACTCTCCCTCAACTCTCCTAATAAATGTAAAAATGAGGTTACTTCTGTATGCTTTACCAGGTCTAATCCAATTCCATTCCAGTCTGTAGTTTACACAGACCCCAGTAGCCTGAGTAACCCTACTTTACTAGTTCCCATTCATAGAAGTCCCCTTCACTCTCGTCTACTTCCTCCATTTCTTTTACTTCCCCAGACTGCCTTTCTAACCTTATCTTTGTCCACTTTAATTCAATGAAATATGGAGTTAGTAAGCACCTATTACACACAAAACTCTATGCTAGATGGCTAGGATATAAAGATTAAAAAAACAATACAACCCCTACCCTCCAAGAGCTTACATTCAAGGGTAAGGCATAAAATAGGTACACAAATCAGTAAGATATGGTATGGAATTATGTCAAATTAAAGTTATAATAGAATACTGTATATAACATAAGATCTGATTCTTCAATAAAACCTGAAGTCATAATCTGAAGGAGAGTTATTGTCTAAGAACAGATGGTTTTAATGAGATTTGAGCATCTCATGCTATCCTTATCATAAGGCCTTAGAAAATGGTGCTTCTGTGGAAGGAGGTTCAGGGTAAAGTAGCAGGAGAAGATAGAAGGATGTAAGCTTAATTTGAAGGAGAAAGGAATCATGTGGGTGACTTGGAGGGATTTAGATTAGTGAAGCAGGTCAAAAGTTGAATTTGGGGAGAAGAAATTTGGTGAAATTTGTAAGAAATTAAGGAAAATCTGAAAGACGACAATTTCCAGAATCTACATCAGGGTTGAAAGAAGAAGGGGATCAAGGATAGTTAAGGCAAAAGGTTCAAGAAGTAATAAGGAAGCTCAAGGAGGATTAGGGAGTAGAAGCTGAAAAGGATACTCAAGAAGGAGAAGAAGAAGGTAGTTGGCAAGGCAAGTCAAGGTAAGTGGAACAATGAGAGGGTAAAATAAATTGATAGAGTGGGTGGGGGGATGGGGCCAAATGGTGAAACAGAAAGGAGCTTAGTGAAGAATTGGATTTCTTTTTGTTTGTATTTGTATCCTCAGGGATTAGCACAGTGCCTGTCACATAATAATAAATGTCTATTTCCTGCCTGGTGGGTGTGAATGTGGAATTGTTGAGATTATGGAAAGGAACATCATTACATCTACCAGTATCAAGAGGAAATAATTTGATATGAAGGTTTTGAGCAGGCACTCAGGGTTTAGATGTGAATATCCACAAGTAATTTTTTCTTCTTTATTTTTTTAAAGACTTAAAATCTCAGCCAGAGAAAGCAAGAGAAATGTACAGTGACTTTCCTGGAGTGTATGACATTTGTAATCTTACCACAGTTATCTATGTTCCAAGTGTAGGTTGACCTCCTTCCTGGGGTAGAATGTGAAAAGGCTCAAAGAATACCTCCCCACACTCCAGTTTGTTAAGAGGGAGGAAATATTCCAAAAAGGAAAAAGATGCAAGGCTTCAATGGAGAGGAAAAAATGGAGCTACCATGAAAGAGGGGAGACTGAATCTTTGTCAGGATATTAAGAGAATGGAAGAATGTTAAAGAGGGAAAAAGGAAGAAAGGGACAGTTGTACAGTTAGAATTTGAAAACAAACTTGAGGCTGTTCCTGAAGAAAAAGGATATAAATGTCCTGAGAAAGAAGATGTTTGTTCTCCAAAGAACAATATCTATTGGGTGAGAGATCATTCACTAAGGGTCAGAGAAAGAAGATAAAAGTAGTTGGTGATTGCCTGCTCAACTGATAGCACAATGGAGTAGTCTGTTTTCTTCCCAAGGAATGTTCTCAAGATGTAAGAGAACCTCCCAAGACTTATCCAGATGGATAGCAAATGGACACTTCTGGTGATTCATGTGGACAAATACAATTTTTTTTTCCAGAAGGAACCTAAAAATGGGTAACTCTGAGGAAAGCCCAATTTGTACCCTGATAGTCTTCAGTTTCTTGCCCAAGATGGCATAATCACTGTCAATCCTTTTTAGGTCTGACATTCATCCAAAATTTTAGAAATCAGATTTAAAAGCATCTAGAAGAAAGATAAATAGTATCCCATGGGACAAAATGCTTCAGGAAAAAGAGTTGTGCGGGTATAAAAAATGTTCAAGTACAAAATTGTAAAGACACAAAAGGGAAACAATTTCAAATGGGGAGGGATGGGACTTGTCTGAAGCTATTAAGGTGGATGAACAGGGAACTCACAAATCAATATATAGTTATAGAAGAAATATGCAGAAGATGGGACAAACAAAATAAGAACATGGTAAAGTAGCATAAAAAAAATGGTTAAGGTATGACAACGAGCTTAGCCTGGCAATGGAAACTAAAGATCGCAAAAATCTTTTTTTAAGTGTTTGAGAGAAAAACATAAAATAAAATTAACCCTAAGATTGGTGTGGTGTGATAGAACCTCAATACATTTCATTTGCATCTTTGTTTCATCAGGGAAGAGCTGTTGTTAAATGTCAATGAGCATGCTCAGATACTTTCTCCCAGGGAAATCCAACAGGCTTTGTGGTAAAAGTCAATCATCAAGCAACTACCAATGATTTATTAAGCCCCTACATCTCTCTTCCAGCCAGTCTGGTCTGCTTACCCCTTCGTGGACCTGTTTTTCCATCTCAGGAACTCTTTCCTGCCCTTCTCTTTGCTCATGATATGCATTCTACTTGAAACACTTTCTATACTACTCTCCACTTTTCTAATTCCTACCTAATGTTGAAGGTCCAGATGAGATCCTACTTCTGATGTGCAAACTACTCATTCCAGCCTCCTTCCTCTGACATTCGACACTGCTTACTCTTTGTATCACTTATTTGGCACTTAGTATATACATTGTCTCACAACATCCTTCGCTAATGTGTCCATTTCTTGTTTCCCCACCCATACTATATGCTCCTTGAAGGCAGGGACCTTGTCTTACCTTCTTAGCATCTGCACATCTTGCACATCTTGGTGCTCAGAGTTGATTATTTCCCCATTCTAACCAATGGGGGAATTCTTTCTCCTCCTTCAATTTACATCCAGATTACTTTTTAATAATAACAGCTGACATTTATAGTTTGCAAAACACTTTACATATACTCTTATTCTATTCTCAAAACAACCCTGAGAGGTAGGTGCTATTATTACTCCCCATTTATAGGTAAGAAAACTGAGGTTAAGTGACTTGCCCAAAGTTACACAACTCGTTAAGTGTCTGAGGCTAGATTTGAACTCAAGTCTTCCTGACTTCAGGGCCAGAGTTCTATCCACTGTGCCACCTAACTCCCCTTTCTCTATTACTCCTTTTTCTCTGTCTCTCCCCCTGTCTCTGTCTGTCTCTGTCTCTCTGTCTCTCCCCCTACCACCCACTCCCACTGAATCTAAAACTTTTCTTTTGGGTCCCTAATATTCTAGTCTATTCTTATTTTTGTTCCTCTTTGCCCTTTTCTTCCAAGTAATAATAATATTTGTATAACACTTTACAATTTACAAGCACTTTTCACATACATTACCTCATTCAATCCTCAGGTTTTAGCATACATAAGCACCTTTGTTACCCAATGCTGTAGAAAGTGACATTTTGTCTACCAAATAACCAGGAAAGTCATATACCATAGAAAGCTTTATATCATCAGGAACCTCAGGAGAGGAGCATGGGATCCTAGCAAGAATGTAAAGTTCCAAGCTTTAGTTTATGTTGCTCTCTGCAAGCATTTTATGATGGTCATTTCTGCAAGTGTTTTTCGAAGATGTCTATGCTAACCCAAGTTTTTCTTTGACTGGGTCTGCTGAAGAGTTACACAAAATTCTGGTTAGATGGACCACAATGGGTAACCTTGGGCCAAATAGATTAAGACTGAAAATGTTTCTACAACCATTTTCCCTTCCTTCCTCCTTACTGAAAGGAAAAAGTGTCTACTCCAAAATCAACCCTTCCATCTGAAATCCAGGTTTTTACTTCCTTAATTTTAATGACTTTTTCTCTTCAATATCTTCCAACTTGTCTTTTCACTGGTTTATTTTTCCTCTGTCTTCAAAAGTGCTATCCTACCTTGGGAAAAAGACAACAACTTTTGCATGGCCCAGCTACTCCCTCTAGTTACCAGCCTATTCTGCTTCTTTCATAGTCAAACTTTCCTCAGCCCTACTTACCCCTTAACACTCTTCCCTCAGCAATCTGACTTGAGTCCAATAATTCAACTGAAGTTGTATTCTTTTTGTTTAAGTTTTTTATTCAATTTAAACTTAAATACAAAATAGGAAAAGAAAAAAAAATATTTCCATGTACACAGCAGCACATATGAGAGGATTCGATATGAAACAATAAATTGAAATTGTATTCTCGAAGGTCCTTCCTGAACTGAAAGATCCAATGGATTTTCTTGGTCTTCATTTCTTTTGACCTCTCAGCAGCGTTGAACATTGTTGACCAGTCCCTTTTTTTGAAATGTTCTCAAATCCAGGCTACAGCTAAAGCTAGTGCCTTAAATCTCCTGTTCAAAGTCTCTTTTTCCTTTCACTCCCTAAATTGGACATTTTGGAAGGATTTCAATTGTTGGCCCTCTGGTCTCTCTACATACTCTCTGGCTTTAACCCTATCCACCGAATAAAAGATTCCTAAATCTTTATCTGTAGTCTTTTTTTGTTTCTAAGCTCTCATATCTTCTTCCTGCTGCAATGTATTCCTTTGAATGTACCATCATTACCTCAACCTATCTAAAAACACACTCATGAGTTTTCAACCAACAAAAATGTCTAGTGACCATTCCACCATTCTCCACTTGTGTGTATTCAAGATTTCTTGGATTCTTCTTATGACTTTACACTTATACCCAAATGGACACAGAACTTTCATCAATTATTCTTCACTATGTCTCTTCCATCCAACCTTTCTTTTGAAATATCATTGCCACTACCCTCGTTTCCTCATCATTTCATATCTGGCTTACTACAATAACCTCCATATGGGTCTTACTCCCTGTTCATTTTCTTATCTCCAATCCATGCTGCATAGATGCATCTTGTTAATATACTGTTTTAGCCTGTTCTTGAGCTCCAGGGGCAGTGGCAGCAGTCACAAAATGGGGGAAGAGGGCAGGGTTTGTGGCGGATGGGGTTCTGTCTACTGGACCAGGCAGAATCTGAGCGGAACCAAGGCAATGGAGGGGGCGGGGTGACAGGGGTCTCATTAACACCCGAGGAGCTTAGAGACTCAGTGTGTCCGCCTGTTCGTCTTCTGGAGCTGAGGCTTGGCCCGTTCCCTCCTGAAGCCAAATCTGAACTCCACCCCTACAACAAAGAAGATGGAATCCAAACCTGAACTCACAGAGGACCAGAAACAAGACATTCGAGAAGTATTCGATCTCTTTGATACAGATGAAGCAGAGACAACAGATGTTAAGGAACCCAAGGTGGCAATGAGAGCTCTGGGCTTCCAACCCCAGAAAGAAGAGATCGATAAAATGATAGCTGACATTGAAGAGGAGGGAACGGAAAAAATCAATTTCAGTGACTTCATGTCTGTAGAGACCCAAAAAATGGCTGAAAAGATTCTAAAGAAGAAATGATGAAGGTTTTCAGTCTCCTGGATGATGATGATACCGGGGGGAACAAAATCTCCTTCAAAAACTTAAAACATGTGACCAGAGAGCTAGGGGAAAACCTCACCGATGAGGAACTGCAGAAAATAATTGATGAAACTGATCAAGATGGAGATGGACCAATCACCGAAATGGAGTTCTTGTGGATCATGGAAAAGATCAATCTCTACTGAGGTCAATAGCTCTTCCCCTTTTGCAGGCACAAGTATATACAAATAGATTTGCTGTTTATGAAAATTCCTTGTGTTTTCATTTTTCGAGGCATCACTGCAATACCCAGAGGTTGATTTTCCCCCTCCATTAATTTATTAATTATATTGGCAAAGACCTGATTCAATCATATGTTTCTAAAGAATCCTTAAAAAAATTTTCATAGTTCTAGATAAAACACCTTGCCATAGATTCTCCAATTCAGAGCCCGCCAGGCTTAAGGATGGATGGCTTAAAACTCCCCTCCCCCCACCCTTTTGCCTGGCATCTCTTCTTTCATTCAGTAATATTCACCAAACCCCAAAGCAAAATTCTAGTGTTGCGGCCACTGAAGTAGAAACAAAGAATAGCTCTTTTAGGTTCTGGTTCCCTAATCACTTTGCTTCCATCATCTCTTCTCTTTGCCATGCTCAGCAGGACCATGTAATTGGCTTGTAGACCACCATTTCAAGCCATTGTCTCCTTCCTTCTTCCATTCACCCCCTTTGATTTCCACTGACTTAGTTCCTTTTGTGAAGAAACTAGCCTATCAACTTCTTTGCTGTGCCTGAAAACACTCTGACATACCTATTGTCTTATGGAGGGCTTAGAGTGTTCCGTGGCATCTTCTCCAGTCAATTTTGGGGTTGGTGCATCTAGCTCATCCACTTTGTGTGCCATCCTGACAAATGTTCTTTCCTTTTCCCAGGCCAGGACACCAAATGAAAAAAGTTAAATGTTAATATTAGCGTAAGAAAATCTTAAATAGCAGAAATTGACTTCATATTAACATTTTAAAAAAACCACACAAATAAGTTCATAAGCTTTAGTTCATAAACCTTAGTTCATAAGCTTTAAGGATTTAGTTGCTTTGAAAATTGGGGTCAGTGGCAGCTTGTGTTTCAAGTATTTAGCAAAGCCCTTTTCCCTGCTTGGAAGGAAAGGAACTGGCTGTTGTCTTCATTAGAAATTTAGTGTAATCGTGGCCATTTACTATTGATTTTACCACAAATTCCTCTTTACTGGTTAACTCTAAGAACCTTGTTGATTCTTATTAGTCCATGACTTTTCTTCTCCTCAGACACGTGGACACTGGCCATCAAATGTCCCACATAGGTAGCTTGACACACTGCTTTGTAACACCCAGTGGTCTGTTCTGTGTTGATGCTATTTATCTTCTGTGTTGTAAATAGTCTTTCTTGTTTAATAGAGATAAATGAAATACTGCTATAGTCATGTCACTCTCCAGTCATTCCATGGCCTAAAAAAATCATAGCCTGAAAGCCCAATCTTCTGATGGTGAGCCCCTCCATATTTATGTAAACCAAGCCCCAAAGCCCCTTGGTGTGGAACTCTCTTCTCATCGGTGGAGGAAGTTGGGGGTGGGGAAGGGGAGGGGACAGGGCAGGGTTGGAAAGAGCAGAAAAGAGAGATTCCATCTCTTCAGTCTCTTTGAGTTCTTCTGGCTTCCAGTTTCAAGGATGACTATTCCAACCAAAATCCAGGACTCTCTTTTGGTTGAACTGAGTTACCTCCCTCCAAAAGGGAGACCTCATTCCATCTGTACTATCTGGTATAAAGTTTCAAATGTATACTTTCTCTGATTTCTATTTTGCTATTAACTTGAATAAATGGGTTTCTTTGCTATTTACTATGTATGTACATTGTGGAACTGGTATCTGGTGGGAAAGGGGTCATGCTTTGAATATAGATCTTGGTGCCATTTTTTCTTTACTAATGAGCAGAGATCAGGAGTTTAGTTTGAACCTTGAAGTTATTTCCCCTAGTCTAACAATATTTCAGGGGGCAGATATAATTCTAGCATGGTACTCCCTCTTTCTGAAGAAAGTAGAGTAGCCTGCCTCTGATCCCAACCTCTTGCTTCTTGAAGTCTCCCTTAGAGGAGGGTAGGGGGAGGAGACACTAGAGATGTCTATTTGTGCTTCCCCACAAGTCGCACTTCAAGGCAGGTCACTTAACCAGACTCAGTTTATCACCCTGTCCATCCTGGGAACTTTGCCAGCTTGGTAGACCCTGTCAGAGCTTGTGGTTCATTGACATAGCCTTCAAGAAGCCAGGGTCACCTCCACACCTTATTTAAGCATCAGAGTAGGATTTCTGTGGAGAATAGAACTTCATTAACCAAGGGGGAAAAAGAGCCTTGAGGCAATTGTGTAATTTAAAGGGAAAGTGGATTTTCTCTCTAATTCTCAGAGTAACTTGCTTAGATTTCTAAATAAGATCAAGTAGGATAATGTAGGTAAAGTGATTTCTAAACCTTAAAGAATGATAAGGGTTAGCTAGCTATTTGTTTTTGTCTTCATTTTACTGGAAGAAAGTGAAAGTGAAGTTTTTTGCATAAAATTCTGGTTCATTTCAAGAAGCATTTAAGTACCTCCTCTGTCAAGCACTTTGCTGCCTGCTGGGTGTACAGAGACCAAAGTAAAGTAAAACATTCCCGGCCCTCAAGGAGCTTCTACTGGGGAAACCCGCGCGTAACGCACGTACACAGGCAAGTAAATACAAAACGTATCAAAATATAAAGAGATTCTAAGGATGAGATATAGGACTAACAAATGAGGGGATCAGGTCCCAAGTCATGCCAGTGCATCATTCCACCTTGGATTCAGAATCTGATAGCGACACCAAGGAACATTTCCAGGGAGACCATGATGCACCATTTGCGTGGTGCAATGAAAGAAACACCAGACTTGGGGTAAAGAGACCTAGCCAAGACCACCCACCCACCCACCCACCCACACACACACACAGTAGCTCTTTTTGCATTTTTGAGCCTCAGCTTCCTCATAGGTCCATCCATACCACGCAACTCTTTTTAAGGCCTTTCAAATTTCAGGATAAGATTTTTTTTAAAAAGGGGGGGGAGCTTTTTTTTTCCTGGCAAATAATGTCGCCCACAATAGAATGGAAGCTCTTAGAGTTTCATTTTTATCTTTCTTTGCATTTTCAGTGCCTACCATAGAGTTGGCAATATAGTAGAATTTTTTTTTAATTAGGCAGTTGGGGTTAAGTGACTTGCCCAGGGTCACACAGCTTGTAAGTGTCAAGTGTTAGATCTGAGGCCACATTTGAACTCAGATCCTCCTGACTTCAGGGCAGGTGCTCTATGCACTGCGCCACCTCGCTGCCCCTATAGTAGAATCTTAATAAATGCTTGGTGATTGACTGGTTGATTGTTCAGCTATTGAATATATGAGCACATGGTGGAAAAATCACTGTTGAAAAACAAATAGGTAAAATGTTTTCTATCTGGTCCTCAATTCCCCTGGCTAGTAATAAATTTTTTGTTACATTTGTTTGTTTTTTTGATTTTAGAGAGACTGAGTACTTGGTGTGCTTTTCCTTCACTAAACTGAGGTGGTTTCAGGTGTACCTAAAAATGTCACATGGTTTCTTTTAGGCTTTCCTTCCCTTGCACCTGAACTACTGAAGGTGACAGGCTTCTCCCTTCTGGCTCTTCTCCTTTCCGCACTCCTATCAAATTATCCTAGACTCAGCAGCAAGAATTGTCTTGAAAGTGTCATTCCATGTGAGCACAAGCCTCCACTGCTTGGAAGACTGAAGGTTTGCTGACATCCAAATAAAGATTTCCCATATCCCTGCCCTCCACCACAGATTTTCTCAGCTGGCCTCCAGCTCACTGGCCCTGCTCCAATAGTTTGCCACCCCCTCCGTGTGTCTCACCTGAACCACATGCCAGTCTTCCTTCCCACCTTCTTTCTACCAAACCAAAGCTCCTCCCCTACTTAAAAATTCTGTTTAACTCACTCTTCCATCAAGTCTTTCCAGACTAACTCCAACTGTCTAATGCACAGGAAGATGAAGGGTGTGGCCAGTGAGAATTTAATATAGGCTAGGTCCCCAGGCAGGCTAATTAAGTGTGGCAGTGTTAAGAGTAGACTAGAAAAAGCACACCAGGGTGTGAATCCTGGATCAACTACCACTACCCTCTCTGCTACTGCTACTGATTAGCATTTATATAACACTCTAAGGCTTGCAAAACACTTTATACATGTTATGTCATTTGAGCCTCACAACAACCCTGGAAGATAGGTGCTATTATTATCCCCATTTTACAGATGAGGAATCTGAGGTTGAGAGACATTAAGTGACTCGTTCAGGGTCACATGGCTAGTAAGTGTGTTGTTGTTCAGTGTTTTTCAGTCGTATTAGATTTTTTTTTGTGAACCCTTTGCGGGGTTATCTTGGCAAAAATACTGAGAGTGGTTTGCCATTTTCTTCTCCAGCTCATTTTACAGATGAGGATACTGAGGCAAGCAACATTAAGCGACTTGACCAGGGTCACACAGTTAATGAGTGTCTGAGGCCGGATTCAAATTTTGGTCTTCCAAACTCCAAGTCCAGCACTCTACCCACACCCCTATCCGTTGGGAACCAGGTGGAGAAGCTTAAGCATGCATGTAAATGACAGACAAGCCAGAATGAGGAGGCTGGGTTGAATATTTGTTTTGTTTTGACTTCTTTCCAGACATATTTCGGTTTACATAGCTGCCTTCAAGTACAATTTACTACCTGCAAGCTTGTGCAAGTCACTTCATCAATCTAGACCTCCATTTCTTCATTTTTAAAATAAAGGGCTTGGACCAGATACTGTATCGTCTAGCTCTAACATCCTCTAGTGGTAAACACTGACTGGGATTGAATGGGAGTCTGGGTAGAAAAAGGTGTAAGGAACATTTTCCAGAATGCCTCATCACAGTCGTATTCTAGTGACTTCCTTTCCTCCAGCAATCCTCCCTACCTTTTCACTTGCTCACTTCCCAGGCTCCTTAGCCCTCATACCTACGTGCTTGTAAACCCCAGTGAGTCACATTCTCTTTGGTTTACATCTGCTCCTTTTCCCCAGTTAGACATAGGCTACTTGAGGGCAAGACCAGGTGTCAGCTCATTTCCTACACGCCAGACTCAGGGTCAGGATGAAGTCCTCTAATGAACATTTAAACAAATTCACACTGGTGAGCAGTGCCTTCCTTGGGGTTTCATAAACCTGGAATATGAAGCCATAGTTATTCCCTGAGCATTCTTCTTCTCTTTCTAATTGTATAGTTCCAAAAGCCAAAAGATAGATGATGGGATCCCAGTGGTGCTCAGATCTGAAAGTGACATACATTGTTATTAGCAGAGAGCTTCATATTAAAGGCAGGCACAGCCCAGCCGAGCCCTACCAAGCACAACACAGTGCTCCCCAAAAGGGTGAAAAAGCCCATTCTAATCAGGAAGGGGACAAGAGTAAACTCTGAGTTCAGCACAGAGGGAACAGGCTGTGACTCACAGGTATATTTAAAAGGTAATAATTGTTTCAGCAGCGAGTCATAGGGAGGCTAACCCAATCGCACTTATCTGCCACAATAAAAAAAAAATGCTGTTAATGCATTTCACAACTGCCGAAAGATGCAGACTAAATTGGTTGGCAAGGCAGGAGGCCATCAGCACACTCAAAGGAATCGTCTCAGCAATTATCACTAATTAACCACCCCCCCTAACAGTTGGGAGCCAGTTGGAGAAGCTTAAGCATGCATGTAAATGAGGGAGGAGGGACAAGCCGGAATGAGGAGGCTGTGTGGCATATTTGTTTTGTTTTGACTTCTTTCCAGACATATTTCAGTTTACATAAATATTTGAAGGTTGGATCAGACAGGATTTATAGCACAATGGCACTAGGAATGCCTTCATTTAAACACACACACACACACACACACACACACACACACACACACACACACACACCCCAAAACTTTGATATGGTCTAAATCAGCTTCCAGGAAGAAGAAGCAGCCCAGAGAGAGAACCCTTTTTCAGTATTTAAACCTAGTGCCCTGACCAATACCACCTACCACTTAATTACAGGCAGTGATAACTTTGAATATTCAAGCACTTTCCCCTCAGTGGTTCAGCTTTTCTTAGGAGGGACAGACAGACAGACAGACACACTGTATCTCTGCAAGGACAGTAGATGGCCAGATGTCTGAGTGTAGTCCCATAAGTTACAGCATGTTTGAAAGTGACCTTTCCTTAACCTAGAGTTTTTGGACTTTGAGGGTTAGAGTTAACATTTGGTATTTGTGCCTTATCCTTCCCCCCCACCCAAAGTGTTTAGAGAAATAAGAGAGGGCCCCACCCTCTGCACTGGGCAAGCTGTTTCCTGTAGAAAGTGCAGTTAATGCCTCATAAGAAAGAACTGTGCAGGAGAATCTCTAAGGGTCTGTTTTCATTACTCTTTTTTCCAAATGGGGTAAAAACTTTTACAGTGTTTGTTTGTTCCCAGCATGCAAGCAGACAGAACAACTGCACGATGGGAAACCCAGATGCCTGAGTACTCCCAAGTCATGTCAGGCTGAATGAACCCCAAGTCAGAGACTTACCCCACCCCCAGACTCGGTTTCCCCTGGACACAACCCTTGCTCCTCAGATCCCTTTCTCTGTGGACCAGAGCACTGTGGGAAAATTCAGGTCCACATAATCATCCCCTTAACGAAAACACTTTTTTAAAAAATGAAACTCAGGGTTTTATAGGGCTGTTCACAGCGAGAATGTAGTCCTCTGCTTCTAAGTGAAGCAGGAAAGGCTTCTTGGAGAGATTTTATTGTTTACGTTCAATGAAAGGAAAAGTCTGACTTGAAGTACTCAGATGTAATCTCTCTCTGGGTTTAAAATGGCCCTATTGTACTCAGGATCGGTGGTGCTCTTTGGAAAGGTGAATCAAGGTTCTCCTCCAGCCATGGACTATCCCTGGATAGGATTTATGTATGTGGTCACACCAGACACAGTAGCTTACTGGCAGATGTCCCCAACTCGAGAAAAAGAAGTTTATTTTCTTTGAGGATACACAGTCAAACAATGTTCTGGTGCCCTGGAAATTTCATAACTTTCCGTGTAATTAAGCAGTTGGCATGACCTCCAGCAGCAGCCGGGTAATAACAGAGCCAGCAGAGCAAGGGGCTGTGCAGAAAAACACGTTGATCTGCTTCCACTCATGCAGAGAGACACTCAGAATGCTTCCAGTGGGTCCCTAACTCTCTCCCAGAGCAGAAGGGTTTCCACATCGATTTCCCTGCAAGTTGTAATCCTCCCAACAAACAAATATGATGCAATTCCCTGTAAGTGGAGGGCTGAGAGCTACAGTTGGCAGGGATTCCCATCCGGGCTGAAATTCCCCTTCCACCACCCATATAATTTAAGATCTCTCAAGATTCCCAATCAGGTCCTTTAAAAAAAATACCTTGCTGGATTGAGGTGGGGGGACAGGGGGAGAAGGTGATCAAAAAGACAAATTATGATGAAAGGCAAGGGCTAAGCACAAAGCACAGGTACACCAAATATAATAAAACAGCTTGCAAATCAAGACAGAATTCATCTGTTTGAGCTGGCCAAATGGAGTTGAGGTTTTCATTTCTAGTAGACTGGGCATCTGAAATATTAACTCAAATTAATTAACTTAATTAACTTAAAAAGCAAGATCTTGATGGGAGTGGAGTTTAGTTTTCCTTCCTAAGCAGTCAGTGAAGTCTAGGGTAGGGATATGACAGAAAATCACGGATCCACTGAGACCTCAGGACTTAGGATAAATTGTCAAACTCCTGTTTCCCCCCACGGAGCAATGACATTGTGTGGACCATCAAAGGTGCTGAAATTCAGAAGTCTCAGTAATGGAAGGAGTCTCCTCAGGAAAGAAAAAAGCAGGCCTGTTCAGCCTGTTTCATCAGTACCCAATAGGCCAGGTGTCTTCTAATCCAGCTAGTCTATGGATTCTGACTCGTTACAATTAATGGGCATTAGTTTTAAGCCTCACTTTATTTTGAGGATCATGGCTTCAATCTACTAAAAACTTTAACTGTAATTGTTTTAAGAGCTTAGTTTTCTCCTTCATAACATTCTAGTTTTAATCTAACTGACCAAAAGAGAAGGAATTAAATGAAAGGCAGTCTGACTGAGAGTCTCTGATTTCACATGCTCTGAAAGATGGCTATGTCCAAAGCAGCTGACATGCCGAAATTTAACGAGACTGAAAAGACAACTGTCAAATTCAATTCAAAAGCCGCCAAGAGGACAGCAGTTGGACCTACATGATTCTACTTTTTTTTTCATTCAGTTTTTTCCTAGAAATTATTGCTATAAGTTAATCAAAGGAGTAGCTGCAAATCTAAGATTAATCCTCCAATCTTAGCAGGAGCTGCCTGTGCTTTATCAGATTCCAGAAATAATCCATACCCTCTCTCCTACACATCTTCAATTTTTCCATCTCCCTTGGCTGCTTCCCATATGCCCATAGTTGTGTTCAAGTCCACCCCAATCCTAATTTCCCTTGCCCCTTCCACCACCACCCAGCTACTACTCCATCTTTCTCTCTTACTCTTATTTATTGCCAGACTTCTTGGGAGAAAACAAAACAAAACAAAACAAAGAACAACTTCTTTACTTCATGCCTCTACTTTGCCTTTTGCACTGGGGCTTCCATTCTCACTACTCTATTGAAACTTCTCTCTCAAAGCTCACCCCCTAAAACCTCCTAATCACCAAATCCAAAGACTCATTCATCCTCATTGACCTTTCTGTGAACCACTCCTTCCTTTGAGATCAGGAATCCAAAGTTTGGATTCAATCAAAGGGCTGCACCTGAGGACCTAGAGGTCCTCAGGCCACAGGTTCCCCACCTCTATTCTAGAAAATCTCTCCTCCTTGACATCAGGAACTCCATTGTTCCTGTCTTCTCCTCCCTTTCCAATCTCATACCCTCTCTTCCTTTTCTTTACTACTCACTCCTTTGCCAACCCCTTAAGGGTCTATCCTTGGACATCTTCTCTATCTTTCCCTTGGTAATCTCTTTCATTCCCACAACTTTATCATCTCCATAGAGATGATTTCCGGAAGTGTATTCTAGACCACACTTTCTAGCTCTAGTCCCCAACCTCTCTTAATTCCAGTGCATTCCCTCTATTTGTTATTTCCTATTTGTCCTGTATATAGCTTGCTTTCTATGTATTTGTTTGCATATTGTCTCTCCCATTAGATTTCAAGCTCCTTGAGGACAGCGATTTTTTTTTGCTTCTTTTTGTATCCTTAGCACTGTGTCTGGCACATAGTAGGTGCTTAATAAATGTTTATTGATTAATTTATTGAAGTCTCTAATTGCCTATAAGATGTCTATGCCTGGATGACCTGCTCAAACCGTCCAAAACTTAGATTATTATCTTATGCAAAACAAAACAAAACAAAAACCCTTCACCGCCTTCTAACTCCATCATCTCTCAGGGGCACCACCTTTTATCCAATCTCTGTGTTCAAATTCTTTGGTGTTATCTTGGACTCATTTTTATTCTCCCTAACCTGTGACACCCAATCAGTTACCAAGTCCAGTTGATGCCCTTCTTTTTTCCTGCACTTCTGATGCCTAAACTAAGACTTGCAAATATCAGAAACCTAATCAATGTTGGTTGAATTGAATTCTCCTTCCTTGATATTTCTCCCATCCCTCTCTCCCTCTTCTCACTGCTGCTACCCTCATCCAGTCCTTAGCTTGGGCTACTACAGTAATCTTCTAATAAGTCTTTGGACCTCTAATCATTCACTTCCTTTAATTCATTTGCTCTATCCCTCTGCTGCCAGAGTAATCTTCCTCAGGCATCCATTTAGTCATGCCACTGCTCTGTTCAAAATTCTTCAATGATTCCCTATTGCCTACCTAAGTAAATAAAGTTCATGATTCTTTGCTTGATATTCTCAGTCCTCCACCATATGGAGGTCACCCTACCTTTCTAGCCTCATCACATACTCCTCTATATGCTCTATATTAGTTCTTAACTTTCTTTTTGCCATGGACCTCTTTGACAGTCTAGTGCCTTCTTAGAATAATGGTTTTAAATACAAGAAATAAAATATGTAGGATTACAAAGAAAACCAATTATATTGAAGTGAAAGTAATTTTTAAATTAAAATTGCTATAAAGCAATTTTCTCTTCCTGACTCATTTTTGGGGCAAAATCCTTGTCATAAATATTTATAATCCAGCAAAACAAATTCCCTCATCAGCTGAGTTCCCCCCCAAAAAATATCTCATCCTGCACCCTGAGTGTATCATTTCTGTCAAGAGGTGGGTGGCATGCTTCATCATTGGTCCTCTGGAATCATGAACCCTTTCCAAAAGAAACCTATCCATGGACCAAGAAACCCCAGGTTAAGAACCTCTCCTCCACACTCTAGCCATTCACCATCTTTCCTCCCCCAATGACAAACTTACCCTCCTCTCTCCTGCATCTATCTTTGTTTACACTGTTCCCTAACCCCGGAAATGTTCTTCAGCACCCCTCTCCCCACCCCACTGTCTACTGCATCTTCTATTCATCCTTTAACCATCAAGTTAAATTCTACCTCTTCTATGAACTCTTCCCTGATCCCTCCTCTCCCCATTGGTAAATGACTTTTCTTCCCTTGAAGCTCACACATCATGTTTACATTCCCCTCGTGCAAGAATCTTGTATAACTTTATACTATATTTATTTATGCATGCCATGCATTACTAAGCTAAGCTCCCTGAGAGCAAGGACCATGTCTTATCTAAATCATCTATCTCCCCAAGGGTCTAGCACAGCATTCTTCAAACAATAGACACTTAATAATAACTGACATTTATATAGGCTTTAAGTTTTACCCAGGTTGCCTCATAATGCACGCTTCTCAGGTATGACTTCTGGCTCCTGACAATCCTGACAAAACAAACTATAAAATGAAAGATACTTTTTTTCCAGAAAAGACGTGTTAGAGTGTCTTCCAGTTGTCATAGGACCATGGCGTGAGGTTACCTTGTGCCAAAAGTAGTCACCCCTCCTCAGAAAGCATACCTGATGTGCCCAGAGTCTGCTTAACTGATTACTTCTAAGCTGTCCTTTCTTTGACTCAATTCCTAATCTTACTTAAGAAGGCAATGTGGTATAATGGAACGACTTGAGGATCCAATGTCTGAGGACCTGGATTCAAATCCTAATTCTGCCTCTTCATGCTCATGTGACCTTGGGTAAGACATTTAAGTTCACTGGGCCTTGGTTTCCTCATCTGTAAAATGAGAGAGTTAGACTGAGGTCCCTCTGGGTTTCCTTCTAGGTCTAAATAAATGGCACTACTATTGATCAGTAATGGGGCTATTATTAGGCAGTTATAGGTCTTCCATATTTTCCTGTTTAGCATCTGTCTCCAATAAATGGAAGGAAATGAGCTAAAAGAAAAGAGGCTTTTCTTTTTTGTTGTTCATTCACTTTTCAGTCATGTCCAACTCTTGATCCCATTTGAGGTTTTCTTTGCAAAGAAACTAAAGTAGTTTGTCGTTTCCTTCTCCAACTCATTCTACACATTTTACAAATCTGGAAACTGAGGCTAACAAGGTTAAGTGACCTGCCTGGGGTCACACAGCTCTTAAGTGTCTGAGGTCAAATTCAAACTCAGGTCTTCCTGACTTCAGGGCCAGCATTCTATCCACTGCCCCACCTAACTGCCCCAAAAAGAAGCTTTTCTTGACCCCTCACCCCCATCCCACCCACAACTCTTAATTCTTTCTCACTAAATTACCTTGTATTTATTTTATATAGAGCTTCATTTATACATAATTCTATGTATTTATGTTTTCCTTGTTTATCTTTCCCCTAACAGAATATAAGCTCCTTGAGAGCAGGGATTATTTTATTTTTGTTTTTGTATCCCCAGTACCCAGCATGTAGCAGATACTTAATAAATTCTCATTGATTGATGGATGGATTCCTTCTTATTCCTAGGGTAGTGGGAACTTTCACTAGTTCAAGAATTAGATCTGTTTTGCATTAAGTTACTTTGCTTTCTAAGGAAAAAAAGAATCATGTGGAGGAACTAGCCCAGACCCAGGCTGCTGAGAACATGAGGTCTATAGAATTTGGTGATAAGACCGCTAGTTTTTTTTCATCTTGACTATAACAGTAGAGTCTTGAAAGCCTCTCACTCTCAACATGGACTATTTGGCTGTAGTTAGACCCTTCTGTGCTGAGAGCTGAGATGCTTCTACTGATGCTGGAGAGGATAAGGTGGAAGGGGCTGTTGCAATCTGTTCTATATACTACATAGTATAAAAACAAGTGTCTCCTTCAGCTTTCCCCTGGCAACTCTCCAGTGAGAGGTGGGGAAAATTTGGCCATCCCAAGCTTACCAGTTTGCCAAGCTTATGTCCCAAAGAAATTCCATTTCTTCTGTTCCAAGCCTCATTAGTGAACTGTTAGATAATTATAAGCCAGGCTGTAGTCAAGAACTGGCTTTTTCCTTCAGAAGCTTTATTCAAGTGGCCTTAGGACCATCACCAGTCATCTTGACATAAGGACTCTGATGACCCTGGAAGAGAGAGTGAGGCTGATGACTTTCTTTGCACAGTTCTGCCTCACTTACATCCAATTCACTTGCAAATCAAGACATCGCCCTCCTGATATCATTGGTCCTCTTCCTGAATGAAGGATGAACAGTAACCAAGTGGATTGGAAAACCTGTGTATATTCTGGGTAAAGGAGGGAGAGTGGAAAGGAAGAGATTTAACACTGTCAGTGTAAACATTGCTGAAGAAACAAAAGGAAAAAGACATGCTACCTAAAGTTTGGAATTGTTTTGCACAAGTGTGTTTTTTTCTTCCCTTCCTACAAATGCACATTCTCTTTCTGGAAGTATCTTAGAAGAAAATCAGCAAATATAATTCCATGCCCAAAGCCAGAAAGGAAGATTAGCTGACCTGGCTAATGAACAATAACAACATATATTACATAGCACTTTTGAAGTTTACAAAGACTTTAATATGTTATCTCGTTTGATAATTACAAATAACCCCATAGCTGTTGTGATACTGCATATATAGATGTAATAGAAGATAATTGTTCCCAGCTCCTCAGTGCCCCATCTGTCTGGCTAAGCCATACCCTATTGGAGCATGCATGGAGCTGAGCTGAATTCCACTGGAGACTTCCAGGCATATACATGCTCAGTGCTGAAGGGCTTTGGGATAATACAGCAATTTGTCATCATCATATTAGCAGAAGGGAAAGAGGACAGCATCAAAGCCATTGAGCCAGGAAGAGGTGGCCACTTAGTTGACTTTAATGGGAGAGACAACTTTCAGTCTCACTTTTTTCTTCCTCTCTCTCCTGAATGTGCAGCATGGAACTTTGTCTGTCTGTCTCTCTCTGTCTCTGTCTCTGTCTCTGTTTCTCTCACTATCTGTCTCTGTCTTTGTCCCTCTCCCCTCCCTTTTCCCATGAGGGAATCATTTGCACAGGAGGGAGACAAATTGAAATTGAAATGTCTATTCAGCAGTACCTCAACATGTTTCATGTTTTGATGTTTTGAGTATCAGCTTCCCAGGAGAATATAATAATAACTATAGATTACTGTTTCGTGTTTTAAGTCATTGTCAGTGGACTCTTATGTGTCTTCTATGTTTTAAGCATTTTCCCCATGAAGGAAACAAATTGCTGCCCTATACCTGATTCACTTTTTATATTGAATACCTTTCTGGAACAGACTTTTTTTGGTATGTGTGAGGTAATTGGGGTTAAGTGACTTGCTCAGGGTCACACAGCTAGTAAGTGTTAAGTGTTTGAGGTCGAATTTTAACTCAGGTCCTCATGACTCCAAGGCTGGAGCGCTATCCACTGCGCCACCTAGCTGCCTCCATGGAACAGACTCTTTTGATCTTCCCTGAAGTTACTCTATACCTGAACCAAATCTGAACTTTAAGTGATTTTCCCTGAGGCTCTGTTTGGGAACATAAGGAGTTAGACAGTGTGAGGGGGCAAAAAGCCTGTCCCCTCTCTTTAGAAGCCAGGCTCCCCTAGCAATGAACCTAGTCCCCTTAAGCCCAGAACTGGATCCCCTTAGTGGGAAAGAATGAGTACCCTCTGGTCTATCATATAGATAGTTTGAGATATCATATCTACAAATAGTATAATTGAGGCTCAAAGAAGTTAAGAGACTTGCCCATGCTCACACAGCTACTAAGTGTCAAAGGATCAGCCTGTATTTCTTGAGTGTATTACCCTGCCTTTTCCAATCTAATGATTCTGTTATTCATCATTCACTGTTAAGTAGGTTCATAGGCAATAAAGAGGCTCTATTAATCTTTTTTTGCCTAGAAGACTCTAACATTTCTTTTTAAACAAGGTTCCTGTGCTATATCAGTTTTTAACAACCCTAACATGAGGTCCCTGCAGGGAAAACAACCACATACACACAATACAAAATGGCAGGCTAGAGCTTGATGCTTTAGGGTAGTAATGTCAAAGATATTGCAGACTTGCTGTTCAAACTTTTGGGTTTAATGAAAAGAAAAACTCTCAGAATGCTAATGATCCATGCATAGGTTCAAAGTCTTGAAAACAAACCATTAGTATCAATCCTGTGTGATATAACAGTGTAACATTGACTTCTTCAGAGAAGGTTACAAACACCAAGTTACAAGTTACTTTCATTCTCAGAAATGGGGACTTCCAGATACACAGAAGTAGGAGAGAGGGAAGGGGTGCCCAAGAATACTTACTCAAAATGGTAACTGAATCAGAAGCCAAACTTTGTAGCTTTCATGTAGTTTTTAACATTCAAAGAAGAGAGTATGAATGGCTTAGGAGACTTGGTATTCTTAAGAGTGGGTGGAACTACTCTTACAGAATTGTCATTTTCAAAGAAAGATTGTGTGGGCAGCTTCTTTTTTGTTTTTTGTTTTTTGTTTTACTTCTCAACAAATTAGAGCCACAAAAGAATTTGTTAATTAGCATCTGGTGGTGGGTGAGCCCTGTAATCTTTCTCAGAGTTCACATTAGGCCCAGGCAAGTGTTTTATTAAAGTAACTTCTCAAAATATAATACCCATGAGAGAAAGAGTTGAGTAATAAAGAGCATTTAATGTAGAAGGGGAAACCCTCAGTTATGACTGTGTTGTTCTTAAATAGATGGAAGTTTGAATAGAGGAGGTTATCACAGAGTGGGCCCTTGATAAATGGTTGTTGAATGAATAAAAGGCATTGTCAGATAAGACCCCATTTGGGGTTTTCTTGTCAAAGATACTGATTTGCCATTTCCTTTTACAGCTCATTTGATAGATGAGGAAAATGAAGCAAACAGGGTTAAGTGACTTGCCCAGGGTCACATAGCTAGTGTCTGAGGCCAGATTTGAACTCAGAAATATGAGTTTTCCTGATTTCAGGCCCAGCATTCTATCCACTATGCCACCTAGCTGACCTTCTGTTAGGAAAGAAAGAAAGAAAGAAAGAAAGAAAGAAAGAAAGAAAGAAAGAAAGAAAGAAAGAAAGAAAGAAAGAAAGAAAGAAAGAAAGAAAGAAAGAAAGAAAGAAAGAATATATATACACACACATATACACATACATAGATATATACATACACACACATATATACATGCACACACATACATATATAATATACACGTATATATATTATATATAATATACTTATATACATACACACATATATATACATATTAGACTATTGAAACAGTCTCATCGGTCTCCCTGTCCTCCACACAGTTGCCAAAGTGATTTTCCTAAAGAGTGTGTTTGACCATATCATTCCCCTCTCCAATAAGTGTAAATGGCTCCCTAGTGCCTACCAGATCAAATACCAACCCCGTCTGTCTGTTTAACATGTAAAGCCCTTTGTACCCTGGCTCTAATCTACTTTCCCAGACTTATCATACAATATTCTTTTCACACTACAATTCTACCAAACTGGCTTTCTTGATGATCCTTACACACAGCACTCCCTCTCCCATCTGTGGAATTAACATCCCACCTCTTAGAATCCCTAGCTTCCTTCAAAGTTCAGCTCAAACATTACGTCCGTGGTCTCTCAATGTTTTGTTTTATTTCCAGACTTATGCGGGTATACCCTCTGGCAGCACAGAATTCCTGGGAATACCAATGAGTTAAATGACACAAGTTAATGATGGGTTGTCCCCTCACACCAAGAGGCCCCAGGTCTGGGCTCCGGTGGACTAGTTTCAGGCCCTGAGGGAGCTTGACCTCCAAAGAGAAGGGTCAAGATTTTTCTCATTGTCTCTGGATCATTACACATGCTACTACCATCATCCTTTCACCCTCCCTGCAGAAAGGAGGGATAACCTTTTAAATAAATTTTAGATCTGGCTCATATTATAGGGTTTTCCCAAAAGGGATAAGTGGAATACCTTTCATAAAGTCATTCAATGTACAAAATTAAACAGAGGAGAGATATTTCCTTCTTTCATCACAACATAAATAACAATAATACTAGCTAGCATTTATGGTAGCTAGCACTTAAAGGATTGCAAAGTAATTTACACATCATTTCATTTAATCCTCACAACAATTCTAGGAGATTGGTGCTGTTTTAGTCCTCTTTTTACAGATGAGGAAGGTGAAACAGACAGTGGTTATAAGACTCGGCTAGGGTCACACAACTAATAAGTATCTGAGGCTGGATTTTAATTCAGATCTTCCTGAGTCTAAGCCCAGTACTCTACCCACTGTCCCACCTAGCTGCCTACTCAAAATGCAAAGGAATCATAATTACCTGTTGACAAATATTCAAAGAATGACAAAATCCACCCCTAGTTCCTGTTATACTCTCTTGGAGGCTAATATTTAAAACGTTAAAAAATGAAACATTTTTGTGGTATTGTTGAAAAGGCATTTTACCTTCATACCATCTGTGCCCTTTCTAAGTGATTCACACAAAGTCCCTATCTTCTGTTACATCACACCATCTTCCTTTAGGAAGTTATTTAAGAGGCCAGCCTTTGGCCCCAGAAGCACTTGAACTCTCAGATGTATAGGATTTCCACCCCAGCTAGGAATATCCATCTCAGGATTGTTATTCAGTCATCTGCACTTAGAAGAAGAAACATAGAGCAGATAAAGCAACCAGAGATTTGAGCTCTACCTAGACAAGCACTTGCCCTTAACTGTGATTGAGAGCAGTCACTATAACTGCAGAGAAGTCAGGAAGGGGAGATAAAAAGGTGTCAGAGTCCTAACACGCCCAATACACAAGGGGTCAAACAAGGATGGAGGCTTGGACTTAGAGTCAGGAAGATCTGAATTAGAATCCTGCTTCAGTGCCGCCCTGGGCAAGTCAGTTTCTTCATGTGTAAAATGGAAATAATTACAGCACCAGTTTCACAGTGCTGACATAACATGCAAAGTCCTTTTTTAAACTTTAAAATATTATATAAATGTTAGATGCTGTTGACAAGTGGAAGAGAGAGGAATATAGTGGAACAAAAACTATTGTATAGTAGATAGAACACCAGACTCTGAAGTCAAGCCAGACTTGGGGTCAACTTTCAGCTCAGACACTTTTTCTTTGTATAACTTGGGCAGATCTAATCTTCGTGACCCAGAGGGGCTGGACTCACTAGCCTCTAAATTCTCTTGTAACCCTAGGTTTATGATCCTCTACATTGTCTCCACTTTTAAAGCTGTCTGAGCAGGCAGCTCTTCCTGCTCAGACAACGTTCATTTTTGATACAGCCTTCAGTCATGAGGGAAGCAAGCAGAAATGTTTGATTGTACGTGTTACCAATGTGCCTGCTTACCAGAAGAGGCCAGGGTGCATGCTCAGCTCTGAGGGGAGGTAAACTATTGAGGGGGAGAAGCAGGAGACTGCCCTGATCACTTATACATATGTGCACATTGTCTCCCTATAAAACATAAACTCTGTGAGGGCAGGGAATGCTTCGTTTTAGGTACTTAAATGCGTGTTGCTTGCTTGAGAAGTGAATGAACAAGGGGAATACTTAGGAAGCCATGATGGAAGCAGAAGAAGATCCAGATAAAACACTCTAGAAATGTTGAGAAAGGACAGAACACTTTCAGGTGGAGGAATGAGGGAAGACTTCACTAAAGAGGTCTCTTCCACCTACTCCATATTACTACAAAATCTATAGCAGATGGTGGGTACCCATCAATTGAAAAATGAATGAACAAATTATAGTATATGGGCTTAAAGGAATATTTCTGTGCCATAAGAAATGACAAAAGGGATGGTTTCATGGAAACCTTGGAAGACTTCTATGAACTGATGCAGAGTGAAATGAGAAGAACCAGGACATTAATTCATAACAATGTTGTAAAAAGAAACAACTTTGAAAAGTTTAAGAACTTTCATTGATGTAATAATCAACCATAACTCTAGAGGGCTAAGGAGAAAGCATGCTACCCACCTTCTGACAAAGAGTTGATAGACTCAGGGTGCAGAATGAGACACATTTTTTGGACATGGCCAATGTAGGAGCTTGTTGTACTTGACCATGTACATCCGTGATGTGGATTTTGTTACCTTTTTTTTTTCAAATGGAGATGGTGAAAAAGAGAGAGAAAATTTTATTCTAATTGAAAACATTTGAATTGATTTTTTTTTAAGATCTAGAGCAGATTCAAGTTCACCTCTTAATTGAGACAATAGTAATAGTTGCATGCATACCTCTAGCTTGGTCTAAAGTTTAATGACACATGGAACTCAAAATCAGGTCATGAGCCTCCCTCGTAGTGGTTTTCTAGTTCCCAGAACTTAACAAAGTCAGTGAAAACTTCCTACTTTGCCTTGCCTCTAGTGGTATGGAGGTTTTGCCTGATGTAGGCTGATGTGTGACCCTGAGCCAACTGTTAATTTATAATACGGCTTTGACTGCATAGCCAAATCTAGTGTGTATATCTACCTGATGTGTGCTCCACAGCACAGCCATTATATGGAGGGCTTTTAAAGGGGACGTTCTAGAGGTGGACATTTTTGTGGAGAGATGGGAAACATATTCTAGCCTCAGGTTCTAGTTCCTCTTTTGGATATAGCTGCATAAAATGAGATTCACATGGCTGGGAAAATGGCTCCTCCTATATATTCATCAGGGGAAAGAGCAAGGAAACCATTTGCCCACTTGTCTGGCTGGATACCAGCTGCATGGCTACAGTGCCTTAGGCAGAATGGGGCACTTCCTTCTTAGACTCTTTGAGGTCTACTTCTGGTCTTCTGGAAGAGGGAGCACCATCTCCTGATAAGGAAGTCAGATGCTTCAGGCTGTCTTCCCATCTACATCTCTACCTTCTTGCTTCTGCTCTCTATTTGCCTTTCTACCTCATAAATCTGTGCTGCCATCTGAGCTCAGTTCCTGCCACCACCCTTTGTCTACTCAGTCAGTGAACTCATTGCTTTTCTTGGTGTTGTGCAAAGAACCCTGACTCTCAGAATCAGAGGACCTGAATTCACACCTCAGTTCTGTGACTTGTTATCTATGTGACCCTGAGTGAATTATTTCATTTCAGGTTCTTCACCTATAAAGTGAGAGTGTTGGATTAGCATTTAATCATTAGGTGATCACCAAAGTCACTTTTTCCCCCAATTACATGTAAAAACAATTTTTAACATTCTTTTAAAAATTTGAGTTCCAAATTCTTTCTTTCCCTCCCTTTCAATTCTTCCCCCTCCTTGAGAAGGAAAGCAATTTGGTATAGGTTATATATGTGCAGTCATGCAAAACATATTTCCAAATTGCATGTTGCAAATGTTGCAAAAGAAGACCCAGACTAAAAAAAAAAAGAAACAGGAAAAATAAAGTTTTTAAAAGTATACTTTAATCTACATTTCAGACTCTTATTAGTTCTTTCTTTGGAGGTGGATAGCACTTTTCATCATAGGTCCTTCAGAATTGTCTTAGATTTTTGTATTGCTGAGAACAGCTAAGACCAGGGATGGAAATCTTTTGGCCTCGAAGCCAAGTATGGCCTTCCAGGTCCTTGGAAGTGGCCTTTTGACTGAGTCCAAGTTTTACAGAACAAATCCTTTTATTAAAGGGATCTGTTCTGTGAAGTTTGGATTCAGTCAAAGTGCCACACTTGAGGACCTGAAGGGCCCCATGTGGTCCCGAGGTCACAGGTTCCTCCCCCCTGGCTAAGACATTCACAGCTGATCATTATACAATGTTGCTGTTATTATGTACAATGTTTTCCTGCTTCTACTCTTTGCATCAGTTCATGTAAGTTTTTACAGGTTTTTCTGAAGGCATCCTGCTCATTATTTCTTATAGGACATTAGTATCTATCACAATCATATACCATGAGTTATTCCCCAAATGATGGGCATCCCCTCAATTTCCAAATCTTCACTACCACAGAGTTACTATAAATATTTTTGTACATATGGGTCCTTTTTCTTTTTTCTTTTCTTCTTTTTATCTCTTTAGGATACATACCTAGTAGTAATACCCTGGGTTGAAGGGTATATGCACAGTTTTATAGTTCTTTGGGCATAGTTTCTCATTGCTCTCCAGAATGGTTGGATCAGTTCACAACTCCATGAACAGTGTCCCAATTAATGTCCCAATCTTTCCACATCGCCTCCAACACATCATTTTTCTTTTCTGTCATATAGCTAATCTGATAGGTATAATGAGGTAGTACTTCAGAGTTGTTTTAATTTACATTTCTCTAATCAATAGTGATTTAGAGCATTTTTTCCTGACCACAGACAGCTTTGATTTCTTCTGAAAATGGCTTGTTCATATCTCTTGACTGTTTATCAATTGAAGAATGATTCATTCTTATACATTTGACTCAGTTCTCTATATGTTTGAGAAATGGGGCCTTTATCAGAGAAATTTACTGTAAATTTTTTTTCCAGCTTTCTGCTTTTTTCCTAATCTCTCCAAGGTCACTTCTTAATGAAATTCTCTAATGATCTTCTTTATGGTTCCCAGAGCTTTATCGACAAACTTTTGATATTTTTGTTATGTTGTTTCAGTCATATCTGACACTTTGTGACCCCATTTGGGGTTTTCTTGGCAAAGATACTGGAGTGTTTTGTCATTTCCTTTTTTCAGCTCATTTTACAGATGTGGAAACTGAGGCAGAGTTAAGTGACTTGCCCAGGGTCACAAAGCTAGTAAGTATCTGAGGCCACATTTGAACTCAGGTCTTTCTGACTCCAGGATCAGTGCTCTACCCACTGTACCACCTAGCTGCCAACAACAACCATCACTCCAGAGTTTCATCAACAAGCCTCTAATATACCCAGATTTATAAACATTATTCATTTATGAAGCACCTATTGTATATCAGGCACTGTGCTAAGCATTTCACAAATATCTCATTTGATCCTCACAACAACTCCAAGTGGTAGGTGCTATTATTAACCCCATTTTATAGATGAAGAAATTGAGGCAGAGTTAAGTGACTTGCCCAGGGCCACGTAGCTAGTAAGTGTCTGAACTTGGGTCTTCCTGACTCCAGGTTCCATGTTCTACTAATACTACATCCTTGATGTTTTGTTTAGTTATAAGATCATAGGTTTAGAGGTATGAGGGACCTTAGAAGCTATCAGATCTAACCCCTTTATTCTATAGATGAGGTAACTGAGGCTGGGAGAGGTTAAGTGACTTGCCCAGGGTCACACAGCTAGTAAATATCTGAGGCAGAATTTGAATTCAGGTCTTCATGATATAGGGAATGTATCATGAGAATTGGATGGGAAGTCATTTAAAATATGTACATTTTTGGATCTGCCTCAAAAAAATACATTTTACACACAGATAAACATTTCATTCCTTCAATACAATTCAGCCCTTGGATGTAACAAGATTCCAGTGAACCCAAGTTAATTTTGTTATTTAAGGGAACCATGAAGGCATTTGGAGTTAAAACAGTATGTCTTCTCACAAACTAGCACAGACATTGAAGTTTTTCATCTCTCAGTGATTGCTTGATCACTGAAATTCACCAGCAACCACCCCCCCCAAATATCTATTATGTGCATGGCTTTTGACCTAATTATTAAACATTGACATGTCAAATTCAAATTTTTTTAAAGCAACTGAGAGAGTCATTAAATTCCCCTGAAGCAAGTCAGTGATAGCCCCTCATTCATAGATCAGCAAACAGAGATTCGGGAGGGCTTAAATTGTCCCCTACTTCCTCTTCAGGGAGATTTATAAAATGACTTGCCCAGGCTCCTACAGCCAAAAGGCATCAGAATAAGGCCTTCTTTCCTCTGAAGCCTGCTCTCTATCCTCTGCCCCTGGCAACTCTCTAAAACATTAAATTGTTCAAATTGATAGGGAAATGTCCTCATCAAGGGTTCTTCATAGCAGTGACATCATGGATTCAGTTCTGGTGAGTGCAGGAGCAAGGCTGTCAGTCACTTGCCTCTACCTTTTGGTGGGCAGGTTATTCTTTCTCCAGGGTGAGATTTTCCTCCTAGTTACTCTCTCGGTTCTTCCCCCTCCAAAGGAATGGCTTTCCTTCCAAACAGGACCTACAGGAAACAATGGGAATTGAAATGGCAGAAGTCCTACCTCAATACTAGCCCAGATAATTGAGCCACGCTTCTCATTTACTGGGGAGGCACCCTAAAATAAGGAATCATTCTGTTCTTAAAAGGGCAAAATCGAATCAATAGTTCTCTTTTGTGCTCTGAGCCCCCAGCCAAAGAATACCATCAGGCAGAATGCCAGTTTTAAATCTCTCTGTCTTCTCCTGGGGAGTTTTCTACATGCACCTCTTCTCTGCTGCATTTGAACAGTGACACGTTAGATTAATACTGCAGTGGATATTAGTATTGATCACATTTGCCAGCAGAAGAGACAAAGTAACCAAAAAGGCAATTTTATTTAAAATAGAAGTGTTTTCCAGGCAAACGCATCAGGCATATACCTCAGAAGAGAGGGAAAGAAAGAAAAGAATGGAAATGGAGAATTACTGCCTTGAGTCTTACTCTCTGAATGGGTTTCAGCAGTACAAGAACCACACTCTTTGCTCTAAAGACCTCATCACTGCAGGTCCTTCTTCCTCCACGGTGTTAGATGGAACTTTTGGGACAAACAGTGGAGACCTGACGAACACATAAGTAAGGTCTGAACTTCTAAGGTTGCCTGGTTGGTGTGGTGCTCATCACAGGATCAAGGGCTCAAAGCCCCCAGATGAACCCTGGGATTCTTGCTATCAATCAGAAGTCAAAATCACTGGTCTATAGTTTGCAGGCTTTACTTATTTCCTTTTTGTAAATCCCCCATATGACTGATGAGGAAACTGAGGCTCAAAGAGATTACATGACTAGCCTAAAGTCACACAGTTAGTATGTGTTGGAAGCCTACTTTCAATCTCTTGTTTGTCACCTTTGGAGCAGCTGCAATGGGGCAGCTAAGTGGTGCAGTGGATAGAGCTCCTGGCCTGGTGTCAAGAAGACCTGGCCTCAGACACTTACTAGCTATGTGATCCTGGGCAAGTCACTTACCCTGATTTGCCTCAGTTTCCTCATCTATAAAATGAGCTAGAGAAGGAAATGGCAAGCCATTCCAGTATCTCTGCCAAGAAAACTCCAAATAGGCTGACAAAGAGTCAGATATGACTAAAATAATTAAACAGCAGCAGCAGCTGCTGCAACTGAGCATTGCTGGAGAAGTATCATGTAGTATTTGGCATGTGGTATCTTCTATCTGGGGACACAAAACAGGGATTATCAGTGTTGTCCCAAATCCTAAATTAATTATGGAGTCTTTAGCAAAGGTGGCAGAGTACATATGTAATGATGTAACAGATAGAATGTTGGACCTGGCATCAGAAAGAACTGGATAGTATCATGTGCCTCTAAATGAGACTTCTTGCCCTGACAATATTTTGCTGCATTTCATGCAACAATGAAAAAACAAAAGGAGATCCGAGGCAGGTTTCCAGCTCTTTAGAGATACCTCTTTCCCTGACAATCTTTCCTTCATTGAAACAATCTATTGCTGCCCCCCCACACACATACACCACCAACTCTACCATCGCTCACACCCCTGGACATCTCTGGCCTCGGAGGAGTTAGAACAGTCCCCACTGTACTTCCAGACTCTACTTTCACCACAGTTGCTCAGCAAGCTCTCTTCCTTTGAAGTTCACAGAAGATCCAAACCAGATTGTTATGGCTATTGTATGCCAGCCCCCAGGTCATCCTCCTGCCTTTCCTAATGAATTCAGCACCTATCATCTTCCTCTCCTCCCCAACTCCTGCCCTTATCTTAGGGGATTTCAACATCCACATTGATGCCCTCTCAATTCCCCTATCCTCTCAATGCCTCAGCGTCCTTAAATTCCATGACCTACTCCTTCACCCATCAGCCATAAAATAATGGTCACACACTTGATCTCACCATTACCCACAAATGATTTAATTCACTATTTACAAACTCTAACATTCCACTATCTGAACATAATCATTTATCATTTCATGTCTTCTTAAGCCTCACCCCTCCTAAACCCATTCCTCATCGTTATCGTTCCTTCTAATCCCTCCACTCTACAGCACCTTCTCAGATCATTATTCCTCCTCCCTCCCCCCCGTTGGACTACACTTCCCTCCCTTTCCAATCTTAACCCTATAATACATACCCAATTAAATTCTACATTGTTCTCTATTCTTAAATCCCTTACTCCTTTGCTCTATCACTGCTCATTCCTTGTAAACCTCAGATTTGGTCTTCTCCTTCCATCTGCCTCCACTGCTCCCACTCACTTACTGCTGGACAGTGCTAGAGGAAGTCACAAAACTGAGCTGCCTGGGTATATTATAAATTCATGCTATCCAACATCAACTGGGCTGTCACTGCAGCAGAGCAATGCTTCTCTCCTTTCCTGGGCAAGTGACTTACCCTGATTTGCCTCAGTTTCCTCATTTATAAAATGAGCTAGAGAAGGAAATGGCAAGCCACTCCAGTATCTCTGCCAAGAAAACCCCAAATAGGCTCACAAAGAGTCAGAAATGACTAAAACAATTAAACAGCAGCAGCAGCTGCTGCAACTGAGCATTGCTGGAGAAGTATCATGTAGTATTCGGCATGTGGTATCCTCTATCTGGGGACCCAAAACAGGATAATCAAATCCTAAATCAATTATGCAGTCTCTATCTTACCCCTTGAAAAATGTCTATAAACTTTCTCTTCTCTCCTCAAGTTTCTCATACTTCTCCCCCACCCCCATCCTTTCTCTCAACTAAGAATATTGACTCTTACTTTACTGGGAAATTTGAGGCCATCCAATATCATCCTTTTTTCTTCATTCCTTTATGATTATGCTCAACCTCTCCTCATTTCCCCCAGGATCTGACCATGAGGTGGCCCTTTTCCTTGTCAAGGCCAACCCTTGACAATATATTCTCAATGTTATATCTTTCTGTTTTCTCCAACAGGTTGCAATCTTGATCATTACCCCATCCTTCTCTAAACTTCAATCTCTTCCTATTTTCTGGTTCCTTCTCTACTGTCATCAAACATGCCCAAGTCTTCCCCATGCTTAAAAAAACCTTCACTAGGTTTGTTTGTAGTAGGTACAATATCCTAATCCCTCCCCTCATGCTGGTTAGACTAGTTTTTCCTTAAAAGATATTGAGACATTTCTTGAGATTTAGTTGGCTCAGGGAACTAAGGTTCTGATTGGTGACATTTGCTTTGCTGGAGTACAAAGTAGCTATGAATTGCTGGAGGGACCCTCAGGTATTTGTCTGATGGATCATGTGTAATGGAAACTTCACTCAGATGATTTAACTCAAGCTGTCCTCAATGCTCATCCTTATGGCTTATCCTTCTCTTGCCATGGCCAAGTAAATCTTCTCTTAACTACTGAATGACTTGTCTTATTTTGTTTCAGTATCAAATCTAAACTACCAAAGAATGCGTTTCAGTTACAGAACATCTATCATCCCCTCAAAATACTGCCCCATCTTTCCTTTCTCAGCCAGACTCCCTGAAAAATCTGTTTCCATTTGCTGACTCTACTTCTCCTTCCACCTCTTACCCCTTTGTAATCTGGCTTCTGATCTCATCACTCAACTAAAACTGCTCATTCCAAAGTTACTAATGGTTTCTTAATTGCCAAACCTGATGGTCTTTTTTTTAAAATCTCCATCCTTCTCAGCCTTCCTAGTACCATATGGCTTCTGATATTCTTGGCCACCCACACCTCCTGATTACTCTGTTCTTTGTGGGCTTTCATGATACAACTTTCTCCTGGTTCTACTCCTATCTGCCTAATCACTCCTTCTAGAACCTCTTTTCTGGCTCATCATACATATAATGTCACCTAACTGTGGGTGTTCCTCAAGCTTCTTTCATAGACCCCTTTCTCTTCTGCCTCTAACACACAGACTTTTTATTTCTTTCTGTCTCACTCTGCCTCTGTCTGTCTCTGTCTCTTCTCTCTGTCTCTCTCTGTCTCTATGTCTCTCTGTCTTTGTCTATCTGTCTTTCCAACTGTCACCTCATCAGCTGGTATGGTCTTTATTATCTCTCTGTTGATCTAGATATCTAGCCCTAGTCTCTCCCTTGAGCTTTAATCTCAAATCACCAGTTGCCTATTGGATATTTCAAACTGGATGTCTTGAAGGCATCTCACACTTGACATGTCCGAGACAGAAGTCATTTTTCTATATCCTCCAAACCCAATCTATTTCTATCAAAGATACCACCATTCTTCGCCAGATTCATGACCACGGCATTATCCTTGTCCCCTCACTTTCCTTTGCCCCACATATACAATCATTTGTCAAATCTTGCTGTTTTTACTTTTTTAATGTCTCCGGCATACGGCCTCAGGTCAGGCCTTCATCACCTCCTGCCTAGATTATTACAATACAATCCCTAATTGCCCTCCCTGCTTCAACTCTCTCCCTAATCCAGTCCATTTCCCACATTGCTGCCAAAGTGATTTTACTTAAATACAGATCCGATTATATCACTCCCCTATTCAATCAACTCCAATAGTTTCCTATACTCTCTAGAATCAAATATGAACTCCTCAATTTTGCCTCCAAAGTCCTTCAAACATGGCCTCAACTATTTCTCCAGCTTTATTATTGCATATTACAATCCTTGCCTGTACTACACAATCCAAATACACCAACCCTCTCTTTGCTCCTGAAACACACATTCTCCATCTCCCCAAACCTGGCATGCCCTCCTTCCTTACTCTGTTTTATTGAGTCCCTTTCAAGCCAGAACTCTAGCCCCACCTTCCACAGAAAATCTTTCCTGATGCCCTCACATTCCAGTCCCCTTTCTCTTAAAATCTTGCATTTAAATAGTTTATAATTAGTTTTATTTATTCTATATTTTAGATGTGTCCTTGTTGTCTCTCCTATTAGAACATAAGCTCCTTGAGGGTAGGGATTATTTTATTTATTGTACCTGTATCCCTGACATACAACACAGTGCATGGTACATAGTAGGCACCTAATAAATACTTGTTGCTTGCCTTCTATCCATATGTAGATGTAGAGATGGATAGATACCTCCATACCTTCCTCTTAATTAAAGGGAGTACTAGATCAAAAGAGCCAAAGACTTCATTTGCTGAATAGAGGATAAATCAGTTGACTGAAGAGAATTGAGACTGTCATCCTTATTCAAATACCTATAAATTAATTTATTTTCATTCACTGATTTTCAAATTTGCCCAGAAAGTAGAATATTCATGACCAGGGCACTTCCACGATGGGGTAGAAGAGAAGAGACCCCCATCAGGAAGGAAGAATGCCAAGAACACTGCCTCTAAAGTGATGGCTCAAAGGGATGCTTTTGGCCGTTTGCTGCCTAGGCTGATCCTGACACATTTTCTAGTATTTGTTGGGCTCCCGGAATGAGCTAGACAAGTATGTGAAATGGTCCTGTCCATAGGCAAGAGGTTGGCCTTTTAGGAAATCTTCTTTCCTTAATGCTTTCTGGCTCTTTTTTCAATCTGAGAATCCTGCCCAGTTCTGCTTCTCAGGCCTATCATAGGATTTCCTGAATCAGAAGAAAAACAAACCATCATCCCCAGTTAAGTAAAGCTCCATTCTTGAATTGGAGTCACAGGGAGAAAGAGGGAATAGGGGGCAAGGAAGAGCTGAGGACACTAACCTAGCATTTTGCACATAGTAGGAGCTCAGTACAGATAGTGTTATTGATTTCTCATCCCCAGTTCTCTATGTTACTACCCTTTTTTCATCTTTTTACTTTGTTCCCTATGTCTGAATGAAGGCCTCATAGAATCCAAATGCCAATGTCGTTTTATTAATAAATTATCACATTTTCTGATGAGAAAAGTGATGCTTATTGATACCCCAGCAGTAGGATGCATACTTTCATTTGCTTCTCTAGAAGTAGAGATAGGTATACCAGTTGACCCATCCAACCTCTCTCACCTAATCCACAGCAGTAATAGAGTGGAAACTGGAGTCAGAGGACCTGGGTTCAAAACTACCTGTGTGACCTTGGGCAAGTCACTTAACCTTTCTGGGCCTCAGTTTCCTAATCCATAAAATGGAGGTGGGGGGAGTTGGATTAGATGGTTTCTGAGGTCCATTTCAGCTTCAGAGGTCCATGATCTTTATGGCCAAGGGCACAGTCCTAAGAGATTGGTGTCTCCAAATATAGGAAAGAAGAATATCGAAAGCTCTTAGAACTTCCATACAGTGGCTAAGACGTAGCACAAAGCCAAGGTTAAGTTCAAAGTTTGTGTAATGTATATCTGCTTTGTTTCTTCAACTATAGCCTAAGTTTCTCCAGGGCTATCTTCTCCTCATGTGTCTTACCAAGCACAGTGCTAGGCAAACAGTCTGCACTAATAAATACCTTTTAAATTAGAATAACTGGGCCCATCTGGGTATGGAACCCCACTCATTAGCCCTGTGTTATGCCTTATTACAGTGAAAACCAACCAAAAGGCAAGTACTCACATAACTGGGCGCAGACAACATGGGGAGCATGGTACAATTCAAATGAATGGTGTAATGATAAAGCAATAAAACTAGTAAAATGGCGATAATAATGAGCCCTACCTCATTCACTTACTGTAGGGATCAAATGAGATAATACTATAAAGCAAGGGCCAGATGGACGTTAGCTGTTAATTCAACAACTTTCTCCAGTGTGGAGAAACATCAGAGTGTTGGAAAATGAAGCACAAGGTCACACAAGTAGTAAAAAATGTAGGATTTGAGCCCAGGTCCTCTGACTTCAGTTTCCACTCTGTTACTGCTGTGGATTAGGTGAGAGAGGGTGGATGTGTCAACTGGTGTACCTATCTCTACTTCTAGAGAATGCTTGAACAGGTGGCAGAGCCAAGGTTTGAACTCAGGCCCTCACACCCTGACTCCAAATCCAATAAGCTTTCCACTGTACCATTACAACAAATTAAAAGGTGATATCAGCAACCCTTCTTTCTTTTCGACATGAGAGATAAACTAGGGAAAGACAGAAGCAATATTTTAACCATTTGTTTATCCTGCACCCCACTCCCTCTATGACCCTCCAACTGAAAACTGACCTTAAACGTGGCAGGAAAGGAATAGGTAGTCTATGTGGTGTGATTTCAGGGCCAGGAATCATGGGATCTTAGGTATCTAAATTTTGGCATCCTGGGAAAAAGCCTTGGTTGTCCCACCCTTGTTACGGATCTGCTGATACTCAAAACCTTGGAGGACCTACAAGAATAGTGTGCTTCGTATGAAGAAGCTTCAAGAATCAAAGGTCAGTAACGTTCCATGATTGTGCAATAGATTAGAACTTTAGTGGACGTGTCAGAAATGTTTATTAATGTGCTGTGTCAGGAAAATCCGGTACTACCTGCCCTCTGGTCTCACATCAAAGCAAGAGTTCTTAACCTGAGATCCATAGACAGAATTCCAGGAGAGGGGGGAGTCTGTGAACTTACCTAAGAAATAATTACATCTTGATTTTCACTAATCCTTAACTGAAACTTAGTATTTCTTTAATGACGAATGTAGGCAATAAAACACAGGGGCACTCGGTTTCACCAGACAGCCGAAGGGTCTGTGATGTAGAAAAAGTCAAGAATTTCTGCAGTAAAGGATTTTCCATGGGGTTTTTTGTTTGTTTTTTGTTGTTGATGCTGTTGTTGTTTCCCCTGATGAGCAAGCCAGGCCTGTGATCTCTGCTACTAGGACGCTAAGGCTGAGGGATCACTTGAGTTTGGACATTCTGAGCAGTGGTGAGCTTAAGCTGATTGAAAGCCCACACTAAGTATGGCACCAATATAGTGGACTGGACCAGGGTGGAAACAGAGCAGGTCAAAGTGTCTATGCCAGTCACTAGTGGGAGCAGGTCATGAAAAGTTGCTTCAGGGCAGCGAGGTGCTGCAATGGATAGAGCACCAGCCCTGAAGTCAGAAGGACCTGAGTTCAAATCAGGCCTTAGAACAAATACTTGTCACTTACTAGCTGTGTGACCCTGGGCAAGTCACTTAACCCCAATTGCCTAAAAATGAAAAAAAAAATTTTAAAAAGTTACTGCACTTGCAGCCTAGGTGAGAATAGAGAGAAACCTGATCTCAAAAACACACACACAAACAAGAAAGATGATTAGTGTTAGAGTATGGTGTAGTGAATAGAGGCAGGCCTTGAAGAGATCTCTGCTCTTAGGCTTAGGAAGACATAAGGCCAAGTCTTCCATTTGACGCATACTGGTCATTGACCTTTAAGTGCCCCCAAACAACTCTCTAAGTGGCAGAGATGGTACACTCACAGGAGTTACCTCGCTGGGACCCTCTAAAGCAACGAAATCACATGTCCAGTCCCTATTTTCTATCCCATTATGAGATAGACAGTTACAGTTACATAAACCAAAAAGTAGAAGCAGAGATACTGAGGGAATTATTTTTTCCCTTTAAGAAAAAAAAAGGCAAGTTAGAAGGGAGAAAATGGAAGATTATATTAGCCAGTTAATGCATAATTAACCAGCTTAATTGTTGCATTATGATTGCTTCAATTGTTTACGTTTCTGGAATATGGTCAAATGCCTTGCCTTCCTGCTGGCCAGTTTGGTTTGGGTTTCTAATGGAATGCAGTCCAGGGCTGATGAGGCCTGCGTTGCCAGGTGAGCCCCAGCTAAAGAAGACATCCTAGACAAACTGCAGAAAGACCAGGTGATGTTTACTTTGGTGGGGCATAGCTCCACTGGGCTGCAGGAAATAGTTCCTCTTTGGGACTCAGCTCCTGTCTGGGATTTCCCAATCTGGCAGAGACAGGACAGGACCACTCCAAACCGTCAAGGTGCAAGGGAGGCAGAGGAAAAGGGACCATTGTACTGGGGTGTGTGTCTTACTGGGGCTGTCTGTCCAGACTATTTGATGAAACCCAGACAGTTTCCCCCCTTGATCCTGTTTTTTAACTAGTTATTATGTTTCATGTTCAGACTTGCAGACAGGGGTGGGAAAGTTCTTTCCCCTTTCTTTCCTCCCTCTCCACACCTTTGCCCTCTCACCTCTCCCATTATCAGAGAGGCAAATAAAGGAGAATTCTGTGGAAAGAGGCACTGGTTTTAACAGCTTCCCTCCTAATCACTTCTCAGTTTACTCTCACACAAAGAGTAGTTCACCTCTCTGATGGCTTTGTGTATGGATTTACAATTATATATTAACCTTTTATGCATTGTGTCTCTCACATGGAGTAGTTTGTTTCTCTGATGGCTTTTTTAATTTTAATTTTTAATTTTTATTTGTTTTATAAGTGTTTATTTTCTTTCCCACAATGAAAAAGGAAAAGAACAAAAGAACTCTCTTGTAATGAATGTGCATAGTTTAGCAAAATAAATCCCCACATTAGCCATGTCCAAAATTGTACATCTTATTTTTCACTCATCACCTCTCTGGCAGGGGTAGGTAACATGCTTCATCACTAGTCTTCTGGAATTGTGGTTTGTTGTTACATTGTTCAGAGTTCTGGAGTCTTTCAAAGTTGTTTTTTCTTTATAATGTTACCATTGTATAAATTGCTTTCCTAGTTCTGCTCATTTCACACTACATCAATTAATAGAACTATTCCCGGTTTCCTCTTAAACTGTTCCTTTCATTTTTATGGAGTAATAATATTCTATTATATTCATATACCATAATATTTTTAATCACCCTGTACTAGACAAACACCTTCTTAGTTTCCAGGGTTTTTTAATTACTAAGAATAGAGCCATAAAAAAAATCTTTTTTGTACATATATATATATATATATATATATATATATATATAGAGAGAGAGAGAGAGGAGAGAGAGAGAGAGAGAGAGGTCCTTTTCCTTTTTCTTTTATTTCTTTGGGTTATACACTTAGTAGTGGTATCTTTGAGTATTCCTGATTCAGTGATTTTCTGGGCATAGTTCCAAATTGCTTTCCAGAATGGCTGTACCAATTCACACAGTTCCACCAACAGGGTTGTTAGTGTGCTGTTTTCCCAAATCCCCTCCAACATCTGCCATTTTTTTGTCATCTGCCAATGTGACAAGTGTTAAGTGAAACTTTTAATTTGCACTTCTCTGATTATTGATGATTTGGAATGTCTTTTTTTTTTTTGGTGAGGCAACTGAGGTCAAGTAGCTTGCCCATGGTCACACAGCTAGTAAGTGTCAAGTGTCTGAGGTTACATTTGAACTCAGGTCCTCCTGACTCCAAGACCGGAGCTCTATCGGTTGTGCCACCTGCTATCCCTGGAATGTTTTTTGATATGGCTTTGATTATTTGGATTTTTTCCCCTTGAATTCTTCCTATTTATATCCTTTGACCAGATATCTATTGGGGGATGGTTCTTAGAATGAGTTAGATAATTAATTCTCATAGGCCTGATGCTATTCTGGATTCCAAGTATGATGACTCCCTTCTTTCTTCTCTTGAAGACTGGGTCCATTTCACTTTTCATGTCTGCGGTCCATTTCCACATTCTAAACAAAATAGTTTCTCTTACTTTTTGGAAAAAAACTCTATGCTTGTTACAAAATGGCATTCTTTCAGAAAGGAAAGACAAATCTGAAGAATTCCTAGAACTAGGACAAGGATGGCATGAAGTGATGCAGAGTGAAGAAAGCACCATGAAAAGAATAATAACAATGATCTGTGTTGCAGCCAAGCTTGCTTCCTTACTCGTCACTATCCACAATGTTCCATCTCACGTTTCCAGGCTTTTGCACAGGGTGTCCTCCCATTCCTGGAATTCTGGAATTCCTGGAATGCTCCCCCTCTTCACTTCCACCTTTTAGAATCTCTGTTTTTCCTAGAGCTGAGCTCAGGTGTCACCTCCAAAATGTGTCCTTTCCCGATGCCCCCTTGTGAACTCCCCCTGATTAAATTAATTTTTTACATATTTTTGTTTACCCCTATCTATGTGTGCTGCAAATCACTACCATACATACACCTCCATTAGACTGTTAGGTGTTTACATTTCACTCAGGCCAAACTTCAGCCCCTGGAGGTCAAGTCTTTCCTGAGGTCCTTTCAAGTTGTCTTCCAAGGACAGCTGCTTTACCCTTTTGTTTTTACTGTTCTACATTCATTTTGTGGCAATGTTTTTTTCCATTTGGGGAGGAAATTTGGAGAGCCTGGAATTTTCTGACTTACTCCACCATCTTCCCAGAATGCCCCAACTGGACTCTTCTTATGAACAGGGATACTTCCTTTTTTTTTCTTTGTATTGTTGTAACCTAACACAGTTCTTTAAACATAGCATAGACAATACATGATGGTTGAATTAAACTAGACAAAACTCAGATAAAAAATAACACTGATTCTAATAACAAACAATAAGGAACCAAACTGGAAAGCTGCACTACTTTACTATTCCATCATAATCACGCTTTTATGTTTTCACCTTTTTTCAGTGGCTTTAACTTGCAGGTGATCTTTGTGAGTGTTTTGGAGTTTCTATGCTCTGTTAAGGCAAAATTTGTCAATAAAATATTTTAACAACAAAAAACAAAGTAACTTGTAACTTCATAGATTCAGATAAGTTAAATCATTTTCCAGTAAAGACATCCCCAAATATCTTCACAGAGTTAATTCCTATGGAAGCACAGTGGACCTAGAGCCCCATTCTCCAATACCTTCCTTAGAAAGGGATGTCACTGTATTTATTGAACATGTCTTCGAGTTACATTGCATTAAAACAGACCCTCAGAGTCTGAATGAGAGATTTCATATACAATTTGCCTTCAAAGAGCCTTACAAGTTTTGTCAAAGCCGAAGGGCAAATGAATAGATATGCACAAAGACACAAAAATCACAGGAGTATAACTGAAGAAGAATGTATAGGATCATGGATTTGCTATGCAGTGAAAAGGAAATAGAGTCAATCTGGGAATACTTCCCAAGACAGTGAGTCTAGACTAGATTTGAAGAAAGGAAGGAATAAGTTACTGCAAGCACGAAAAGAAGAAATTGGTCCAAGCACTTGGGTAATCCGAACAAGGAATTAGGAGTGAGTTAAGGAATACTTAGTGTTTCTATCTGGGGAACTGAGAGAAGGAAGACAGCAAGAAGGTAGACCCGGGAAATAGGTAGAGTGGATGGTGAATGACCTGTGGGTGGAGAATTTAGGAGGCAATAAATGATTTAACATTTCATCTCGAAGGTGATGGGGGAGTATTGTGTAAATGTGTATTGGAAGGCAACATAGCAGACACTGGAAATTTTTCTTCTGGCAATATAAAAGCCAGTTTAGTGGGAAAGGTGATGGAATAGTACAATAATATAGACATGAAGAAGCTAAGCCTTGGATAAGGATTTTATAGGTTAAGAGGGGAGGCAAGTATGAGCCATGTTACAGAAAGTGACATAGTTAGACTCAATCCCAGGCTGTGTGCAAGAAGAAAAAGACAGAAAGGTGTCTAAGACAGTCCAGAAAATTTAAGATTTAGGGGTCAGGTAAGGTCCTGGGGCTGCTTGCTCATTGAGTGAGATAGGGAGAAAAGCATGGATGCTGGAGTCAGGGAATCTTATCTTGAATCTATTAGTCAGTGATAGGACACAGATTCTGAGAAATATTAAAGACAAATCTGCTACCATTCAGAAAGGTGAGGGACTGGGAGAAATCAGAAGAAATAGACCTACAGGGGAAAAATTGGAGGCAATAGGACAAAATCTTAGGAGAAGCCTACGTTGAAGAGACATAGGAGAAAACCATAAGGAAAGGATGAGAAGGTTTGGAAGTATCATAGAAGACAAAGCTGGAGACAGTGTCTGAGAGGCAAAGTCTAGAAAGATGAGGCCGTTTGGTGTTGTGGATGGATTCTTAACCTGAAGCTGTCCTTTGACTGATTTCTGAGGAAGGGAGTCTGTGAACTTAGATGAGAAAAAAAAAATTACACCTTTATTTTCAGTAACCTCTGCCTGAAGTTTGGTATTTCCTTCCATTACTTAAAATACATTATTCTTCTACATGATAACTTTATTATATATTCAAAAGGAATAGCAAGTTACACATGATAGATTTACAGTTCCATATACAATTATCTTTTTTCTATTCTACTGTATTATGGTAATGCTTGTTTTATTTCTTAAGTTCAGAATAAAATTAGTTTAATTTAATTTTTAAAAAAATTCTGAGAAGAGGTCCATAGGCTTTACCAGAAAACCAAAGGTATCCATGGAACAAAAAGTTACAAATCTCAGATATAGTGGAAAGAATGCTGGAAGTGGAGGTAATAGACTTGGGTTTCAATACAGTATAACTTTGGCAAGTCGTAGCATCTCTCTGAGCCCCAGTTTCACCTCCTGTAAAATAAAGGGGTTGAATTAGATGATTTCTAAGGTCCCTTATGACTCTAAACCCTCAAATTTGTGGATTGTCATCACAGAACCAAGGCCCTGCAGGTGTTAGATGAATGTTTTAACAAGAGACAGAGGACTCTAAGGGGAGAACCAGAGGAAAGGAAGTCTGAGCTGGGAGTTGCTAATGCTGAAAGGAGAACAGCAGGCAGAGGCATTCTAGAAGAGTAGGAACCTCTTGAAGCTTGAAGACAGACCGTACTTATCAGTAGCCAGAGTCCAGGAATAGAAGGTTGGGAGCATTTGAAGTTTATTCTAAGTGCAACCAATTGCATATGACCTACTCTTTTTCACGTCCTCCCTTCTTTGGCACCCTCAAGCACTATTCAAATTGATCCATCTCACTTAACTCCTCCCCCCTCCATTTATTTGTGCCTACAGCTACAGAATGAGAACACAACCAAACTCTAGCAAAGTGTTTTCTAAGAGGTCAAGTTCCTTTTTTTTTTAAATGACAATAACAACAAAAATGAATTCTTAATTGTTTAATGTGGGAAAATGTTTTTATGGGAGTAGCATTCTTTTCTATGCCATAGCCAGGGTCATTTTTAAGTGAACAACAGCCCAGGAGAAACATTAACTTGGCGGGGGGGGGGGGGGGGGGGGGGGGGGAGAGAGACTCATCATAATGACATCTTCCAGTACTGATATTTTTTGGTTTTGTTTTTCTTTTTTTGTTTGTTTGTTTTTATTTGTTTGTTTATTTGTTTTTGCTGAATGCCTGAGGAAATAAAAAGGGTGGGAAGATTTGTGATTTCCTTGGCTTGGGGTGAGGGTGAGGAGAATGTCAAGGGTTGGTCTTCACCTGTATCTTTCCCCTTGCCTTCTTCCCAAGAGGTGGATTCAAGCTGAAAATGTTTCCTAGATCTATGCCTCCATAAATGCTGTTTATTGATTGTTTTGAAAGTCTTTGTGGTATTTGGATAAAAGATACAAACATGGGGAAAATGTATTATACACCTAAGGGGAATTTCATATTCATTAAGACCTATTGGAGAGAAAGGAAGAGGATACATTGGGGAATGTAGGTGATGTAAAAACAAAAAACAATCAAATGGTTTGGTTTTGCTCTTTTTATTTTTGTTTTTGGTTTTTTTTTAAGGTACTGCAAATGTTCTGGTCCTGGTAAGGCAAAGACAGCTTACCAGTCTCATGTACAAAAAACTTGCCAATTGTGAGAGATGGCCTAAAGTGCAGTTCCCTCAGGCCGAAGCCCTGAGTTAAGTTTCACCTTTCTCAAAAATCCACATCAGCACTGTCAGCACAGGCAGTTCCTGTTGCTCCTGCTTTCTGGGCGCACGCATACATCTAGTTCCCGAATATGGGTATGTTTGCTTCTATTGGGTATTAGCTGCCGCATTTAGATTGTACGAATTAAGTGCCCAGCCAATGGGGGAAAGAGGTAAGAGAGTGGGAGGGGGCACGCGTTAGGGCTACAAAACTTCGCTTCTCACAGGCAGCAGTGCACTTCCTGGCTGCCGCTGCAAGGGCTGTGCCCTTTCTCATGAGAAAGAATAAAGACCTTTTCTGATCTCTGATTCAGACTCCAAGCTCTTGATTTCGGTGGTCACTGTCCCACACACAATTAACACACACACATACATATACACATGTGTGCTTAGCTGATTTTAAGTCAGTGGACATGGGTTTAGTTCACAACTTCAGGTGCTTTTTTAGACCTTGTTACATTGTCATATGAGGCTAGACAAGAAAACTGAGATGAGTGGATGACTTATAAAGAGCAAGGGTTTTCCTCTGTATTACTTTGTTAGCCAGGCTCTAAGAGCCACGCTTCATGATTGCCTAAAAGCCTTGGACCTGAGAAGCTCAACCATAATGTGGTAACCATTAATGTTACTCTTTCCTCATACACAATTCCGGTTAGTGAGAAAGCCAAACTGTCCAACCCCAGGGCAGTCCTGATCTCTCCTGCATACTTCTCCTATAGTCTAATCAAGGAGAGAATGGCCCCTGCTGGTCCCAGAGAAACCAGGAAAGGAAAATCTCAGATTAATTTCCTGCTGCTGTTTCCTTATGACCTTCTTTCTTAAATGGAAAAAGAAACATAGCCTCCCTGCTATTGACTGATCAATTGATCAGTCAACAAGCTTTTATTCAGTTTTCACTATGTGCTATACAAAGAGAAAAATGAAGAAAGCCCTGCCCTCAAGAAGCTTATATTTTATCAGGAGATACACACCCACACCCACACACACACACAGAGGAATATATAGATACAAAATAAATATAGGTCATATAGATAGTGAAGAAAGTGTTATCTTCTGCAAAGATCAGGAAAGACCTCAAAGGGTGATAAACCTAGAGCTGGAAGAAATCTCAAAAGCTGTTTAGTCTTCAGAGCAGGAATAGAAAATACAGACGAATAAAGGCAGGAGATGTGAGGTGTGTGAGAAATAGGAAGGCAGGCAACAAGTATTTATTAATTGCTTTCTAATGTGCTAAACTTTAGGGATACAAATACAAGACAGTATCTGCCTTCGAGGACCTTATATCCTAATGAGGGAAAACAACACATAAAATGGAGCTGAAATGGGGTGGGAGGAGGGGAAGAAGATAGTCCCATGGCAGAACATGGCGGTAAAGAGAAGAATGTCAGAAGCACAGCCAGGAGGGGAATGAAGTATGGCTGATCTAGGCCCATACACAAGATGGAACTCACCAATAGGAAAAAGGAACCCAACATGGAGGAAGGATGTCCCAGAGTGAGAAGGCCCCAGGTAGTAAGGGAAATATGAACAGCTAGATGGTACAGTGGATAGAGTACTGGGCTTGGAATCGGGAAGACTGATCTTCATGAGCTCAAATCTGGCCTCAGACATTCACTACTTACCAGTTATGTGAACCTGAACAAGTCCTGTTTTGCCTCAGTTTCCTCATCTATAAAATGAGCTGGAGAAGGAAATGGTAAACCTCTCCAATATCTTTGCCAAAATAAACCCCAAAATGGGGTCACAAAGAGTTAGAAAGAGCTAAACAATAACAATAAGTAAGAGAAGTTCCAGGGTGAGAAGCCAGCTGAATTATGGTGGGAAAGTCCTGAGAGTTCAAAGAATGGCTAATGAGGGAACAGCAAAAAGGTCAGTTTGGTTGGATCACAGCCTGTATGAAGGGGAGTGATGTAGAACATCCAACTGGAGCATTTTAGAGGGTTGAACTTAATGACAGCTAAATATCTTGCTAATCCTTGGGCACTGATTTGCTTGCTATGTGCTTAACTCCCTACCTATTATGCACCTGGGTGGGTTAGTCAGGGACACAAACCTGTGGTGCAATTAAGGGGTACATGACCCATTCTTTTCTGCCTTCTGTCTCAACAACAAATCATTTTTGTTCATGGATTTGTATAAATGGATATTACTGTTTGAAAACGTAGATAATTAGTATTATTGATGAAGTTTTTTTTTAGTGTGTGTGTATACTCAGCATCCTTAAAGAACAAAAAGGTTTATGCATGAGCTGTAAACAATATCAGATTTTCATTAGATTTTTAATAGAAACCCTGCCCAAATCTAACAAATCAATCAAATGGCATAATATCAGGTTAATTTTATTTTTTAAGGTTTCAAATAAAAAATAATTAAAAGAATTTACTGATTTACTGGGAGATCCAAGGTACAGTAATAGCTTAGGCATCCAGAGGCCAGATATCCAGAGATCAGGTGTCCAAAGGTCACTTATCTAGCAATCTCTGCTCTTCATTGTCTAGCAACCTCTACTCTTCAGGACCTAGACAAAAATCAGGAAGTGAGAATAAAAGTAGTGGTCAAAAGACGTATCAAAAGTCCTTCTGGATGCACCAGAACTCCTGTGCTTGTATTCTAAGAGTCCTTCTGCCCTTACTCAGGGCCTGTTTTACTCATGCTTACTTCACATAATTTTAATAAGCTTGGCCATGTAATTTCCCGGTTTCCAGAAAACCAAACTCAATAAACTAGAATTGGGAGTTGGGGAAGAGAGTGGGCTTTACACTGACAATAATAAGAAGTAAAAGCAGGCAACCTAACAGAGACAGAAGAGACAGAAAAACTGTAAAAAGCAGACAAAAGAACTCAAAAAGTACAAAACTTTAGGGTCATTTTGTATAAAAGCAAATAGCCTACCATACCTCAATAACCTCTAAGGATATTATTATAACATAGCACAGCATAATGATGACCCTAACACAATTATATATTATATTATATATACATGCATACATACATATAATATCATATATATTATGTTATATATAATACAAATATATATGTATATATAAACCCTAAATAAGATTATGTCCAGGATAATCTGTTTAAGACTGTAGAGATGTACACCATACACTTCAGAAAGATTTCATAGGAAACATTTGGAACAAAAAAATTTTGGCACTAAAAAAGAGTCAGTAAGCTTAGGGCAGTTGGAAATTCATTGTTATAGTTTGTGATTTGCTTTTTGTCAGTCTAAAAAAAATTTGGAGAGCTTGATGAAACAATTCAGTTCACAGTTCTTACATATATTCATCAACCATGCAACAAATCAATGTTTTTGGTTTTGGGTTTTTTTTTTTTAATAATGGCTGTCTACCTAGCAAGGTACTAGTCATTACAAGGCTATAGAATGGTATGATTATAATATTAGTAGCTAATATTTCTATAGCACTTTAAGATTTGAAATCACTTTATATACATATCTCATTTGAACCTCTCAATAAGCCCTTTGAGATGGGTGTAATCATTATCATCATTTTATAGATGAGGAAACTGAGGCTGAGAGAGATTGAGTGACTTGTTCAGGGACACAAAGCTAGTAGGTGTCTGAGACAAGATTCAAACCCAGGTTCCTGACTCCAAGTCCAGCATTGTATCCATCACACAGCTTACCTTGAGAGACAGTATAAACATACATAAAATAGAGGTTAACTAAATACTAACTCATGTATTATGACCATAAAATTAACTGAAGTTCAAAAGACATCAGTATTGACACAAATATATATTCAGAGATTTCATTGATAGGTACTGTGATCAATCATATTTATCAACACACAGAGATATTTTCATAACCAGTCTATTACATGCCCAGAACACAGTTCCAGGGGACACAAAAACCAGTGGGCCACCAGTAGCATTTCCAAAAATATTATATAGGACAGGGCAGGATGGATTCCATTGAAGTTTTTGCAGAGGGCAAAAAGGAAGGTAAAGATTTCCACATCAAAGAACCAATAGCAGAAGGAGATGAACTACTTTGGGTAAAATAATAAACTGATCAGCAAATACTAGGGGATTTAGCTTATATCTCGAGCTGGAATTGTACAAACAGAATAGGAACTGATCAGATTAAGCACCAGGCTAAAATTATATGCCTCAGCTATATTCTCCCAGTTAGAGATGTAACTTGCTGTCTCAGGCAAATGGCAGCAATACTAACATTCTCTTGTGACAGTATGTTTTTACATAGTCCATAAACCTGATAAAGGCTTTTTTTCCCCTCTAAATTATTATTATACATTGGAGCAAGCCAGCTAATGACTTCTTGTCTTATCCATAGAAGACTCCATAAGGTCTGGAAAATGATGCTATAAAGCAGGGGCTCTTCACCTGGTAGATAGATTTCAGGGAGTTCTGGAACTTGGACAGGAAAAAAATTTACATCTTTATTTTCACTAACATCTAGCTGAATTTTATTACTTCCTTCAATTCTATAAAATCATTATTCTGTGAAGGGGTTTGTCTGTAGGCTTCACCAATCAGACAAAGGGATCCAAGAGGCAAAAATGTTAAGAATCACTGCTATAAAATAACTGCACATTACCTTTGATTTCTACCAAAAGATGATTTTTTCTCTTTTTAGAAGTTTCTAATTTTTAAAAAATTTATTTATTTTTAGTTTCCAACATTTACTTCCACAAGATTTTGAGTTCCAAATTTTCACCCCATCTCTTTCCTCCCCCCACCCCAACATGGCATGCATTCTGAATACCCCTTCCTCTAGTCTGCCCTCCCTTCTATCTCTCCCCCTCTTCTCTTGTCCCCTTCCCCTTCTATTTTCCTGTAGGGCAGGATAGACTTCTGTACCCCATTTCCTGTATTTCTTATTTCCCAGTTGCATGTGAAAACATTTTTTAAACATGTGTTTTTAAAACTTCGGGTTCCAAATTTTCTCCCTTCCTCCCTCCCCACCCACCCCCATTGAAAAGGCAAGCAACTCAATACAGGTTATACAGGTTTAGTTATGCAAAACACTTCCATAGTAGACATGTTGTAAAAAATTAACTCTATTTCCCTTAATCCTATCCTGCCCCCCCCCATTTATTCTATTCTTTCCCGAAGATGAATTTTTTGGATTTCAACTTTTCATTAGGCCTTTACCAGAGTACCTTGTTGAGTTCTGAAGGATGGCTTGAGACACATACAGGACTACCAAAAAAAATGGTTTAAGGCCCAGACTTTAACACTGAGAGAAAAAGATACAGGACAATGGGATTCATCAGAAAAAAAAGACTGAAGGAGGACTTAGTAGTCATCAAAAAATATGAAGAGCTATTATATGGAAGGTATTGGCCTGTTTGTTTCAAGGAGACAGGTCAATAAACTTTTATCAAGCCTTTGCTATGTGCCAGGCACTATGCTAGGTATTTAGAATACAAATACAAGCAGAAAGAATGGCAGTGTTTGTCCTCAAGGATCTTACACTCTAACAAGGAAATAAAATACATAAAAGGAGGCTGAAGGAGGAGAGGGGTTAGAAAAGAAAGTACCTGCTAGTGGGTGTCAAGTCCTGAAATAAATCAAACAAGTAAGTGAAAGAGAAAAGAAATGCATCTTTATTCAAGATAAAGAAGTTTGCAAACTGCAGTCACCCACGTGTGCAGAGCACCATGGATTTCCCAAAATAGCGGCTCATGGAAAGTCTTTTATACTCATACAGGGAGGAAGAGGCTGCATGAGGTAGAAAGACCTGGTCAGGAGATCCCAGCCACCTCCAGCAATCTCAGCAAGCAGAACCACTTCATTCTGGTTGTTTTGCCCTTCATGCCATGAATCCCAAAGGAAGAGGGAGGAAAGACATCAAAGGCCTAGCTAGAACCAGCTTGAGCCAGGTTCCCCCACAAGGCAGGATCTCAGGACAGGACTTAAAATCTGATTCAGCCCAATCTAATCCACACTATCTTGTTGGGAATGCTACTGAAATCCTGACATTGCTAGGGTCATTTAGGGAGTGGCAGGTAACATTACATTTGGTGTTGACAATTTCTTTCCTTATATTAACAATTTTTTTTTTGTCATGGGCACAGTGGAGAAAGGAATCTAGAGAGTCAAGAGCTAAGTGCAGAAAGATATGAAGATATGACTGGCCTGCACACTTACCTTTTGTAACCCCAGTTTTTCTGGGCGTTCCCAGTTCTCCTAATATGGAGAAAATATTTAAAAGTATTCCAAGAGAAGCCTGAGTTATGCTTAGAATGGAGGTTCTAGGAGGAAACAACCAATCAATGAAAGGGGCTGCAGGGGCAGAGTGAGTAAGAGGGCTAGTGTGAGGTGGCCAGGTACAGAGTGAACTTTTGCTCTATGGCCATAGATTAAATGACCTTCCTCCATAAGACATCTTTACTCTAACCCTTAGTGGCCATAGACTCTTGGACTTCTGTTATTGATGATTCACATTGATTGCAATAGCAATCACCAGCCATAAAGATTCCAAATGCGAACTTCATGAACCACTTTGCTTATGACCAGGTTGGAAAAGAATGACGAGTCTATTTACTTGCAGAGCTGAATCAATCATTTATCAATCATCACAAGGATGATGACTCACAACTTATTGGGCAGAAATATCAGTGGTAAAGATACCTAAGTAAGGAGGACAGGAAAGCAAAGCAAGTTTGTGTTATATATCTTACCAAAAGGCACAAAACTTATGGAGTGTGGTCTGAGAGCCCCGAGGCTCCCAAATGTTTGGCTAGATTGTCTGTCCTGACTGCCAAACAATCTACCAATTGAGCCTTATTCCTTTGGGTTGAAAATGATCCTCTTCCTGTCATACTCTGAAAATTTAAAAAAGAAATCATGGAAGGAGGAACCCATCAAGTCACCAAAACCTTCATTAAAAAAAAAATGCTGAGTGATGCTATAAATCCTCTTTTCTAGGCTGGCTTCCCTCCCCAGTAAAATCCTACCTTCTGCAAGTCTTTCCCAGTCCACCTCAATTCTGGTGCCTTCTTTTGATGAGTTTTCATTTATCTGTACATAGCTTGCCCACTCGTAGGTGTTTTCCTATTGTCTCCTACAATAGACTGTGAGCTCTTTGAGAGCAGTGATTGTCTTTGGCCTTTCTTTGTATTCCCCCCCTCGCTCCCACCCCCATCTTTAGCACAGTGCCTGCTATATAGGAGGGACTTAATGAACATTTATTGACTGACTTTACTTGATTAGATAAATCCCCTTAGTCCCAGGATAAGCTGAGGCAACCTGAAAGTACACTGTGCACAGAAGTACAGGAAGGAAGTGTTGCTAGGGACTGAAAGAAGAGCTCGGAAACACTGAAGGCTTTTGTTCATTCTTTTCTCACCAAAATTTCAACTTGGGGCTGGTAGCTTGCTATAATCACAACCTACATTAATAAAATGCTTTAAGGTCTTTCTTAAGTGTTTTCAATATATTATCTCCTTTGAACCTCACAAAAACTTTGTGATATATTATCATCCTTATTGATAAATCAAGCAACTGAAGCTCAGAAAAGTAAGGTGATTGATCCATGATCACATAGCTAGTTACACTAAGTGTTGGAGGTGGGATTTGAACAATGGTCTCGCTAGGTCCAGCACTACACCAAATTTGTTCTCTAGTCACTTCAGTTGTGTCTAACTGTTCATGACCCCATTTGGAGTTTTCTTGGCAAAGATACTGGAGTAGCTTGTCATTTCTTTCTCCAGCTTATTTTACAGATGAGGAAACTGAGGCAAACAGGTTTAAGTGACTCGCCCAGGGTCACACAGCTTGGAAGTATCTGAGGCTAGATTTGAACTCAGGTCTTCTTGACTCGAAGCCTGGTGTTCTCTCCACTGTGCCATCTAATTGTCTCTAATTTTCTTAATACTTTCCATTTAATGAGAATATTAAATTATTTATATATGAAGATACAGATAGATAGATAGATAGATAGATAGATAGATAGATAGATAGATAGATAGATAGATAGATGGGTATGAAAAGCATATGTAATATGGAGAGAGCACATTCTATCCACTTTGTCTTCTGTGCCACCTAACTGCCTCCTCCACCATATTCTTCATTATTATGTAATAAAGTGATTGCTATACCGGTAAGATATATTAGTCTGAATCTGTAATTATGAAATCATAGTATGCAAAACTGGGAGAGGTCTATTTGACACCTATTGCCACCCTGTCACTTTATAGAGTAGGTAACTGAGGCCCAGAGAAAGCAGATGACAATATCATTCTGAAGCTACCGCACAAATACCTGTAGACTGGGCATGAGGGGACCTGCCTCTGTCACTTACTAGATATGTCATCTTAGACAAATCATTTTTCTGTTTTGTTCCTCAGTTTCCTTATCTGTAAAGTGAGAAAGTTGGAATAGATGATCTCTAGGGTCCTTTCTGGCTTTGACATTAAGGAAATGCTTGAAGATCCATTGAATATCATAGCCATAGACAGGTCGGTTATTTCCAGTCTCACAACAGGCCAGAACAGCCTACAGGAAGCTAGATAGTTCAGGGGATGGAGTGTTGGGACTGGAATCGAAACAGACCTGAGTTCAAATTTTACTTCAGACACTTATTAGCTGTGTGAGCTAAGGGGCAAGTCACTTTAAACTTCTGTTTGCTTCAATTTCCTCAACAATAAAATGGGGATAATAATAGTAGTTCCCTGCCAAGGTTGTTGTAAAGATCAAATGAAATAATATTTGTAAAGCATAGTAAATAGAGTGCCAGGTCTGGAGTCAGGAGACTTATTTTCATTAGTTTAAATCCAGTTTCAGACACTTACTAGCTGTGTGACCTTGGACAACTCACTTCACCCTGTTTGCCTCTGTTTCCTCATCTATAAAATGAGCTGGAGAAGGAAATGGCAAATCACTCCAGTATCTTTGCCAAGAAAACCCCAAAATGGGGTCACGAAGAGTTGGACAAGACTCAATGACTGAAGAACAACAAAAAAGCACCAGGAACATAGTAGGTACTTAATAAATGCTTATTTCCTTCCTTTTAACAACAGTGTTATTATCACAATTCATGTGCAGGAAATTAAAGGACTAACATTTCACAGTCAACTTCCTTTCCCCTGCCCACCCCACCATGTTCTCTGGCCACAGAATTTTCCAACTCTCCTTGTCCAAAAGCACCCCACTCACCTAGAAGTGATTTAAAAAAAAAACTTTATTAAAATTCTAAATCTTTCAGATATGAATTTCCTCCAGGCTGTAGGTGTAAGTAGCAGTCACTCTAGACACCCACAGTTTACAGATTGGCTCCATTGTCAGCAGCCAATGTTTTCAAAGCAAATCCCCAGTTTACTTTGTCAGCCTAGGAAGCGAAAGTGCCCTGGGGAAGACTGAGGAATTAAGTCCCACTGGGTAACCATGAGGCACGAAATTAACCCCTGGGAAAACTTGGCAGTCTTGACTGCCTGATATCAGAATTCAGAGGCTCAACATAAACACCAAATTGTACTACCATGATAGCAAGATTATTCATTCATGCACAGATACTTAGGGACAAATCCAAAAGAAATCCCCTGTTATCAAACCCACCATGGCAACAGAATAGACTACATAAAAAAGGGGGAATCCAAAATGATTTGCCAGAAGTACAGGAATTCGCACTGTGAAAGACTAGTAGCCAGTATCCTTTTTCACTGTTTCTCTTGCCAGCAATTGCGGAAGTGCTCCTGCATATTTGTGGCTCCCTGGATATTTGCGGTATGCCCTATTGAATACATATGGGTAGAAACAAAGTGGGAAGATCATCCACCTTACAGATAGAAGGATTGGGGTGCCCAGAAAATCAACCACATTAATAAGAACTCCAAAGATCAGAACAGAACAGTGCTGCCCGGCTCTGCCCCCTGCCTGCAAGGAGTTCATCATCTAACAAACTCAAAAATGCACAACAGAAAAATAAAGGTACATAACTGTGGACTTAAGAGGTAGAATGGCTGATGGGGAAATGAGGGAAATAGCTAGAATGAACTGAAGTGATTAGAGACTCTGTGGGTGAAGCTAGTGTGGGAAAGGGTGGTGAAAAAAGTGACTTTTCAGCACAGATTCAGTGAGCAGAGGGAGGATGAGACGTGATTTTGTAAAGGGAGGTAGGGTGGACAAAGCCGGGAGAACAGTGTGTTCTTTGGCTTGGAGGCAGGAATAAACAAGTCATAAGTGAGGGACAGAGTCTAAGACAGAGATTAGGTGACTCTCAGATATTCAGGGAAGTAACTTGGGTAGCATGGGCTTGGAACAGAATACAGGTGTCACTCACTAGGGACTTGGTCATTTACCTCTGAGTGTTGGTTTTCTTATCTGTAAAAGGAGGAAGTTGAAACCAGCCTCTAATTTTCTATGATTCCATACCTCTGAAGTCTTAATCTAGCATTCAGTGTCAATATGGTAAATGAGTACAATACTCTAACTAACCCATCAAGATATTTCCACTGTCTGTCTCTTATGAGCCACACAGGTAATCAGATCAATGAAATCTTTCCTACTGGCCTGGTATGAGCTCATATTTAGGCAAGGGATTATTTGCAAATCTACCTTAAACCAGTAGGTTCTGAAATATTTTTGGTCCGGAACAAATCTCCAGGGGCAAAGACATTGCAAAAACCCATCCTCCACCTACTTCAATGACTTGCGTATTTTAAGTTACTGGTTAAATTTGCCACAATTTAATAGAACTAAGCTGATATATGTTCTCCTTGTCATTCTTTCTCTGTGTCTCTCTCTTTCTCCATATATACATATATATACATATGTATAATATATATATGTATAATTTAATATTCTTATTAAATGAAAAGTATTGGGAAAATTAGGGACAGTTAGGGGCACAGAGGACAAAACTCTGGGCCCGGAGTCAGGAAGACCCGAGTTCAAATCTGGCCTCAGACGCTTACTAGTCACTTGACCCTGGGTAAATCATTTCACTCTGTTGGCTAGTTTTCTCATCTGTAAAATGAACTGGAGAAGGAAATGACAAACCACTCAGTATCTTTGCCAAGAAAACCCCAAATGGGGCCACAAAGCATTGAACGTGACTGAAATGACAACAACAAATCAACGAAATTGCCCACTCACACCAGTACAAAAGCTTAGATGTTGATACGCTATAAGCATTCATTCATTTAATGACCCTTGGGAGAGAGACACTGGAATAGAGAGTCAAAAGACCTCCATCTGAATTTCAGCCCTGACACTTACCATCTGTATGACCCTGGACAAGTTCTTTTACCTCTAAGCCTCTGGTTCCTCATGTGCAAAATGAGGACAATAATATACTACCCTATATCACAGAGCTTTTGTGAGCTCCTAGTGCATTGGGTGATTAAAAACAATTAGACAGCCTAGTATAATAGAAAGGGTACTGGATTTGAACTACAAAGAATCCTAGCTTTACTACTTACTAACTAGATGAGATAGGAATAGGGAGTGGACCTTCGATTTCACATGGCATGAGGAAACTCTCCCTACCAAAGCAGGACAGTACCTTCTCTGCAATTTATTATATAGTCTTAGAGAGTTGCCAAGGTCACTAAGCGTTTAAGTGACTTGCCCAGGCTCACACAGCCAGTATGTGTCAGAAGTGGAATTTGAACCCAAGTGTCCCTGGCTCTGAGGACAGCTCTCTGCCCACTGCACCATGTTGCCTCTCTGAGCACTGATTTCCTCTTCTGTAAGTGAAATGCAGCTAAGTGTGCATGTGGGGGGTGGGGAGTTAGACCCAGATGATCTTTAAAGTCCTCAACAACTGTAAGTCTCAAATTATGATCCTATTAGTAAGACAAAATCACTGCCCTTCAGACCTTTGTAACCTAAGTGAGATGACACATCCAGAACTATTTCCAACATTTCTCTCCAACCCTTAGCTGGGACATGTAAAAAGATGTGTGTAATATATCATATATGTAATATATGTAACATAAAAAACACATATAATATAAAAAGATATATGTAATATATATGGGCCGTAGGGAAAATAAGTGGCATAAGAATAGCCCCATGAAGAAGCAGCTAGGTGGTGCAGTGGAAAGAGCACCGGCCCTGAAGTCAGGAGGATCTGAGTTCAAATTTGGCCTCAGACCAAACACTTGACACTTACTAGCTGTGTGACCCTGGGCAAGTCACTTAACCCCAATTGCCAAAAAAAAAAAAAAAAAGAATATCCTCATGAGAGACAACATGACAGCTGGGAAGCTAGGTTTCAAGTCAGGTTTCTGGCTAGGCGACTCTGAGTAAGTCATTTAACCCTCTCAATGTCTGAGAATGGCTCTTAAAACTCAAGCTGCAGATCAGGTCCTGAGGATGGACAGTAGTAGTAATTTCCTGGCCTGAGAATTGCTGACATAAATGAAACCACAGGTCTGACCCCCACCCCCAAACTAATAACTGACATTTACATGATGCTTTAAAGTTTGCAATGCACTTTATGTATATGCTAACAGAATTCTGTTAAGGATTCCAGAGATCATTATCTCAGAGGAGGAAACTGAGAATCAGAGAGTTTAAGTGATTTGCCCATGGTCACACAGCCAGTAACAGATGGAAGCAGGATTCAGACCCAGGTCTTCCTGACTCCAGGGTCTCTATCAACTATACTGTCTCCTTCCCCACCCATAGTATCTAGTTGGAGTGAACAAGAAAGAGTTCATACAAGTATCCCATTTTCTATAGGAAGCCTTTCCGTCTTCATTATTTCCTGTTTACCCTATGAATAACTTGTTTGTACATAATTGTTTGCTTGTCGTTTCCCTATTAGATTGTGAGCTCCTTGAGGGCAGGGATTGTGTTTTGCCTTTTTTTGTGTCCCCCTCTCCTAGCACAATATCTGGCACATGGTATACACTTAAATGTTTGATGACCAAGAAGGGTTTGAGCTGAGCCTTGAAAGATGGGTAGGCAAAAAATGGAGAGAGAGAGCAGCCAGGGGACATGGTAAAGTTAGAAAGGTGGGGAGGCTCAGAGCACGTTCTAGACCTTGAGGCCACAGGTTCCCCATCCCCATTCCAGATGCTTGGAGCTCACAAAATTGTTTTATTTTTTTATTTTGGTTCAGTTTTGAGACTGGGTCTTCCTATCTTACCTAGTTTAGAAATGCAGCTATCACTCATGAGCCTAACCCCACTGCTGATCAGCTTTTACCTTCCTTATTCCTGGCCTGAGTGTGTTTGCCTCTCTTTAAGGCAGCCTAGTGGCTTTTAGCTGGAGGATTGGGCGGGGGGGAGGAAGAGAGAGGTTCACCATACTGGTGCAGACACTTACCTGGCTTTGGTCCTTCTTGTAGCTCAGAGCCCCTAACTCAATCAATCTATTAGCTTCCACCTCCCCATTATTAGGGACTACAATAGTAAGCCACCATTTGACTAACATGGAGAGTTTATAACCCCACATCAGAGATGTCGAACAGAGCTGCTTGGGCAACTGGGAACCAGATTAAAATGCAATTAGTACTAGGTCTGTATCCCAAAGAGATCATAAAAAAGGGGAAAGGACCTGTTTGTACAAAAATATTTATAGCAACTCTTTTTGTGGTGGCAAAAGATTGGAAACTGAGGGAGGCCTATCAATTGGGGAATGGCTGAACAAGTTATAGTATATGAATGTAATGGAATACTATTGTTCCATAAGAAATGATGAGCAGGCTGACTTCAGGAAAACCTGGAAAGACTTGAATCAACTGATGCTAAGTGAAGTGAGCAGAACCAGGAGAATGCTGTACACATTAACAGCAACATTGTACAATGATCAACTTTGGTAAACTTAGCTCTTCTCAGCAACGCAAGGATCTAAAACAATTCCAAAAGACTCATGATGGAAATGCTATCCACATCCAGAGAAAGAACTATGGAGTCTGAATGCAGATCGTAGCATGCTATTTTTACTTTTTTTTTGTTCTTTGTGTTTTTTTTCTTTCTCATGGTTTTTCCTTTCTGTTCTGATTCTTCTTTCACAATATAACTATTGTGGAAATATGTTTAACATGAGTATATATGTATAACCCAGGGGTGTAGAACCTGTGGCCTCAAGGCCACATATGGCCCTCTAGGTCCTGAAGTGCAGCCCTTTGACTGAATCCAAACTTCACAGGACAATGGCTTGGGCCCTTGGCCCCCTCACTTGGTAAAAGGAGATTTTAGCTGGGATGAGCCTGGACATTTCATACTATGGCCCCTTTAAATTTTGCTTCTGTGCTCCCCCATCCCCAGATGAAGAATGTTTAATCAGCTGAACAGAACCTGCCAGTCCCACAGGGCTTCAGTAGGATACTGAGGATCTCTAACACCTCTCAGGAGGCCAATCATCATATTATACAAGACTGCACAGGGTGGAGTCCTCTGCTTTGGGAATGCCAGATGGGGCATTCCCCCATCTGTTGCTGAAAGGGGGCACATCTCCTCCCTACACCAAAAACAACCTCCAGAAAAGCAAAAGCCAAGCCCAGGAAGCTTGTAAATTTTCCACCCACCTCAGGTCAGAGCACCCTGGCTGCCTTTGAGGCCTGAGGCCCTGGCAACCCGGACAGCTGAACGAGGGCTTGATTCTGCTCCTTTTCTCCCACGTGATCCTTTGCACACTTCCTCTCTGAGTGCTAGTGTGAAGCAAACCTGTTTAAAGCGTTATTTGGAGTGATCTTGCCTCTGATCATTTCTTTAAATTGTCTGCTTTGGGAAGGAAATCCCAATAGTAGCAGGAAAGGAGCTGGGAGGGGAGCTCAAACATTCACACACACCCCCACCTCCTTAGCGAAGAAAGCTTGGGGAGAGTCCAGCTGCATCCCACAACCTGCAGCCTTGCTGCTGGCTTCCCTGTCCAAAGTAGGGACTTTCCCAATATGTAGGCAGCTGCAGAGCAATCATTTTGTGTGAAAGTTAGGGATAGGGGAGAAGGGGAGGAATTAAGGGGGAAATGGGTGGAAAGGGTGAGAGGTGGGAGAAAGGGGGCACAAAGTATGCAGTTAGTCTAAAACACTGTTTAATATATATTCTCTTCGGGGAGCAGGAGGCAAGGAGAACCCTTATAGGCTTATATGCAAGTTGATTAAAAACCTGCAGTTTTCCATAATTGGGTCTCATTAATAAATTCCCCAGGGTTCCAGGAGGCTCAGGAGATGTAAAACCAGGGGATGGAGCACAGGGAGGCTGTAAGGATTCCAGACTAGGGAGTTAATTAATCAACTTAGAGAAGGCCTGCATGCAGAATCAGGTCCCTATAATTCATAGAATACTCACTCCCTCAGCAGGGCTGAGAAGAATCTCTCTATCACTTGGGAGTCAAATCTTTATGCGCTCTGCTTTCCCTTATTTTTAACTCTCATTTCCAACAGGGAGACTAGACCACCCCCCAAGTAATTACTCCCTTGGAGTAAATGCTTCCCAGCTCTCACTGACCACTCCGCTTTCTGTTTTTCCAATGTATCCCTCCAATAAAATATGGGCTAGGAACATGGTCTGTCATCTCCAACCCTTGCTCAAATACCAAATCAATCCCTAGAAATTATGTCCATGTTACTCCTCTCTCTCACCATGATGATGGCTGTTAGAATCTCCTACCTTCCTTCGAAATTCATCTCAAGCACCAATGCCTGGTGAGATCATTTCTGACCCACCTTAATTCCCCTCCCCCAGCTGCTACAGCCCCTATACACCCTGGAAATTGTCTTGTATTTGCTTCTTATATAATTTGTATCTACTTATATGCATACCCAGGGAAGGTTTTTGTTTTAGGAAAATCAACTTAGTAGCTAAATGGAAAATGGATTGGAGTGGGGAGAGACTTAAGGCAGACAGACAGCCTATTGCAACAATCAAGGCAAGGCAATGAGGGCCTGCACCAGAGTGGTGGCTGTGTTAGGGGAGGGGAGGGGAGGGGACATACTTGAGAGATATTGTCGAGGTGAAATTGACAGGCCTTGGGAATAGTTGGATATGGGCGTGAGAGATAGTGAGGAGTCCAGAATAATTCCTAAATTGTGAGCCTGAGACATTGGAAAGATGCTGTTGCTCTCTACAGTAATGGAGAAGGTAGGAGGTGGGGAGGGTTTACAGGGAAAGATGAGTTCTGTTTTGGACATACTGAGTTTAAGACATCTACTGGACATTCAGTTCAAGATGTCTGAAAGGCAGCTGGAGATGTGAGATTAGAATTCAGCAGAGAGATTGGGGCAAAAAAGGTAGATTTGAAAATCATCTGCATAGGCTGACTTCAGAAAAATCTGGAAAGACTTGTATGATCTGATGCTGAGCGAAGTGAGCAGAACCAAGAGAACTTTGTACACAATAACAGCCACGTTGTGTGATGGCGAATATTGATGAACTTAACCCTTCCCAGCAATACAAGGATCTAAGACATCCCCAGAGGCTTCATGATGGAAAATGCTATCCACGTCCAAAGAAAGAACTATGGAAGTTGAACTGCTATCTTTTTTTTTTCTCTTCTGTTGAGTTTTGTTTCTTCTTTCTGATGGTTCCTCCTATTGGTTTTAATTTTTACTTACAACTTCACTAGTGTGAAAATATGTTTAATGGGTATGTAAATGTATATCCTATATCAGATTGTGCATCATCTTGGGGAGGGTGGTGGGGAGGAAGGGGAAGAAAAATTTTAAACTTAAAAGCATATGGAAGTGACTGTTGGTAAATCAAAATAAATTAATAAAATTTTTTAAAAAAGAAAATCATCACCATAAAGATGGTAATTAAATCCATGGGAGCTGATGAGATCACCAAATGAAGCAATACAGAATGAGAAGAAAAGAGGACCCAGGACAGAACCCTAAGGGACATTTATGGTTAGAGGGTGTGATCTGAAGGAAGATCCAGCAAAGGAGACAGAGAAGGAGTGGCCAGAGAGGGAGGAGGAGAACCAGGAGAAATTGGTGTCAGAAAAACCTAGGGAGAAGAGAACATCAAGGAGGAAAGAGTGATCAGGGTATCAAAGGCTGCAGAGAGATTGTGGAGAATGAGGATAGAGAAAAGGCCGTGGGATCTAGCAACTAAGAGACCATTAGTAACTTTGGAGAGAGCTGTTTCTGTGGAATGACAAGATCAGAAGCCACATTCTAACAGGTTAACAATAGAGTCAGAGCAGAGAAAGTGGAGGCATCTATTATAGATAGCCTTTTGAAGGAATTTAGCTACAAAGGACAGAAGAGAAATAGGAAAATAGCAGGGATAGAAGGATCATGTACTGGTGCTTTTCAGGATAGGGGAAGACGTGAGCATGTTTGTAGGTGGTAGGAAAAGGGCCAGGAGAAATGGAGAAATTGAAATTGAAGATATGAAATGCATAAGTTATCAGAAAGCTACGTTGGTTGTAGATCATTGCCCCATCTAACCTTTAATGAAGGCTGTTAGAATGAAAACCTTTCAATTTTGTTACTTACTATGTTCCTCTATTTCCTCCAGTGGAAGCAGCAAAATCACCAGAGGGCTAGCACCTGTGGAGAAGGCAGAGGGCCTAGTGCAGGGGTGGAAATTTGTTCTGTAAAATTTGGATTCAGTAAAAAGGCTCAAGGATCTAGAAGGCCACATGGCCTCAAGGCTTCAGATTCTCCAACCCTGGTAGTATATCCACAAACTAAAAAGGGTCTAAATCAGATGTGTCAAAATGAAATCGGAAAATGTTTAACAAAGTAAATAAAAATACAGTACAATATAGAATAATGTTAACTTGTGGTTTTCTAAGTCGATTTTAGGCTAGCAAGGATCCACTTCTATTTGGGTTTGACACTGTAAAGCTAAATGACAATTATCTCACTATATGAAGAGCCCATTTTACCCCCACTTCCAAGTCATAGACAGTCTAAAGTTTAGAGGTAGAAGAGATCTTAGAAGTCATTTGTCCAATCTCCTCATTTTGCAGATGAGGAAGTATTAAGGTCCAAGAGTCTCAGTGACTAGCCCCAGATCCCACAAAGCTGGGATTGGAACCCAGGTCCTTTGACTTCTAATCTATGCTGATGTCTCAGGGTACTGCAGGAAAAGACCAGTCCATCAACAAACATTTACTAAGTGCCTATAATGTACTGATAGTGTACTAGGCGCTGGGGATGCAAAGACAAATGTAAGCCCTGCTGTTATACTCTACAAAGGGAGACAATGTATATGTAAGCATAGCCATCATTTTGCTCTCTGGCCAAGTTGCTATGGAGACTTGAGGATGCTGTAAATGACTGTTTTTAACCAGATATTTTTACCCAGAGTTCCCAAACACCTGTGATGATGAACTAAGCAGAATTCCACAAAAGAGAGAGGCTGCATGAGGTGGTGAAATAAAAGAGAAAACACAGCAGTTATGCTTAAGGGGCTAAGGCCAGAGCTGCATCCTACCTTGTCCAAGCCGGAAGTTGGGTAATAATTGAGGCCTTACCAACCTTGAGGTTGCCAGGTGAAAGCAGTCGGGATTCCTGGGTCTCAAGTCGTGATGGGAGCAGATACATGAGCAGTGTGAATCTGATAAGAGCAGGCACCAATGGAAATAGCAGAGGGTAGAGTTGGCTGATGAGACATCTGCACATGAAGTCCCCTGAAACTTTCCTTTCCCCTTCTCCATTAATTACATAACTATTCACCTTCTGGTTCTCCTCCCTCCCAAATATGGATGAAGTAAAGATGGGTGAAACCTGCCCTGTTCCTTATTGACTAAAGCCCCAAACAGTCAGCATTTCAGATTTCAAACAAACTCTGCCCTGATTTCCTACTGTCTTTTCATTGCTTTTTTTAGTTTTCACCTATAAAAAGGCTACTGGCCACCAACCCAGACGTGTGTGGTTTGTGGCAGTGATGGGGCACCGAGGGCACGCATCCTATATTGAGATGCATTCCACACCCTGGGGAAAGGTTTCCCAGTGATCTACTATAGGTCTTATAACTAATGGTAGATATAAGGACTTTGAAGTTAGAGAATTGAGAGTATGTTTGAGATTTGGGGCACAGGTCCAAAAAGAGGTTTTAACATTTCGTTCTCCAGTGTAGGACCTCTCCTCTACTGCCACCAGGTGCTCTTTGCCTCCTACTCTATCTGACGTGAGCACCTTCTCCCCTATTCAGTGCCTCAAAACTCTTTGACCTCTTTAACCACTTTCTTCCTCATTACCCCTGTCTTTGAGGAAGAAAGGGTCCTTGCCCTTGCCAAGGCCACCCTCACAGTATCTGCCCACAAGCTTGCCTAATGTTTGTCTGTCTCTGTCTGTCACACACACACACACACACACACACACACACACACACACACACACACCCCTTGAGTCTCCCCATATCTACTCTCTCTTTACCAGGTGCCTTCAAATGTGCTCCAGTCACCATGTTCTTAAGAAGCTTTCATTTCACCCTAACATTCCCTCAAATTATTACCCTTTATTATTTCTCCCTTTCACCACCAAACTCCTAAAAAGAATCATCTATACTCACTTTTTCTACTTCCTCACAACCTACTCTCACTTCTTGACCCTGACAAACTGGCTTCTGACCTTACTATTGGATTGAAATGCCCAGGTTGTCAATGACCTTCTCATTGCTGAATCAAATGGCCTTTTCTCAGTCTTCATCCACCTTAACTCCTCTACAGCTTTTAATACCACTGAACACACTTTCTTCATGGACACTCTCTCTCCACTTTGCTTTCATGACACTGGTTCTCCAGTCTCTGCCTTTCTAGCAAAATGTCTTTGTTAGAGCATCATCTATCTTCGGCACCCTTAGTTTTGGTGTTGCCCAGGTCTCTATCTTAGGCTTTTTTATCTCTTCTTTCTGTGCTTTCCCTTCAAGCACACTCTGTCCTTCAAGATCTCACTATTTCTCATGAGTTCAAGTACCCATCCCTATATGGAAGTCTATCAAATCCATCTATCCAGTTGTAACGTCTCTCTTGAATTCTAGTCATGCATTGTCAACGTGCCTACTATATGACTCTTCCTTTATATCTCAAGGGAATCTCAAATTCAACATGTCCAAAATGGAATCCATTATACCCTGACCATCTCTTCCAAAAATTCATATTTTTTGAGGGCACCATCTCCTTTCTAGTCACTCATGTCTATAATCTCCGAAACATCTTTGACTCTTTCCTTTCTCTCCCTATATTTCCCCCCATGTCAAACCAGGTACAAATAAAAGTCAATTTATTGTCAATCTTCTTCCATTCATCCACATCTCTCTACTCATACTGCTATGAATCATTGGAATAGCTCTCTAATAAGTCTCTGTTCCTAGTCTCTCCCTTTTCTAATCTATCCTCCATACAGCTACCAAAATAATCTTCCTAAGATACAGGTATAACTATGTCACTACTCTCTCAAAAACCTTCTGTAGCTCCCCATTGCCTATAGTATAAAATACAAAAGTCTTCAGCCTGATATTTAATGCCCACCACAGTCTGGTTCCCATCTACCTTTCCAGTCTTATTTCATAATGTTCCCCTATATAAGCTCTGCATTCCAGCCATACTGGACTACGAGCTGCACTCAGTACTACATCTCCCACTTCAGTAAGGTCAGCCATGCCATCCCTCTACCTGGAACGTCCTCCATCCTCACCTCAGTCTCTCAGAATCTTTGTCTTCCTTCAAGGTTCAAATCAAGTGACACCTCCTCCATGGAGCTCTGCTAATCTCCCCAGATACTAGCACTTTCATCTTCCATTTTTCTTGTATTCTCCTTAGTTATGTACATGTTGTTTGCTGTGCAATTGAATGTAAGTTCCTGGAATATAAGGATTGTTTCATTTTTGTACTCCCAGCAAATAGCATTGTGCTTTGCACTTTGCTAAATATTTTGGAAATTGAATTGAATTAAAGTTATTGCTAAAGCACAGCATATGATCCCTACATTCTTATCCCTACAGTAAAATAATTGTCTGTAAAATAATTATCACCAATACTTATTCATAGAGATTTGTGAAAGAGAGCTGAGACGCTGCTCATCAGAAAAAAACAGAACCTAAACAGTGAAGAAGCAGACTCAGTACTCTTCTAGGCTTTATCTCTTATGAAATCCTTCTTAGTTCTGGCATCATCTGCATTCTTCATCTTTACATGATGGGGGGAGTTTTGTTGCTCATCTTTTGGGGTTTTTTGGGTTTTTTTAATTTTTTTTTTTTGGTTAGGCATTGAGGTTAAGTGACTTGCCCAAGGTCACACAGCTAATAAGTGTTACGTGTCTGAGGTTGGATTTGAACTCAGGTCCTCCTGACTCCAGGGCTGGTGCTCTATCCGCTGCACCATCTAGCTGCCCCCATCCTTTGTTTTTAAAGAGGACCAATGACTTTACAGAACGGTGTTTTGACTCACCCATGAATTGAATTTAAGTGAGGCTAAGTCACACAAGGTCATCAGCGTCGCTCTTTCTTCCATAGTCGTTGAAGTCCAGTGGCAAGACAAAAAGTCAAAACAACTGGTTATGGCTTGGGATGCAGTGGATGATCTTAATGTCTTTGATGTCTGACCATGCTCTAAGCTCTCCACAGTGCCTGCTTTAGCCACCTACATGGCCATTAGAACACATTTTTCTCATCTACCCATTCCTCTGGGGGAAGTCTTCACATGCTTAGGGAGACACCCCTCCAACTCAGCAACAGGTTTGAAGCTCATCAGCTACCTTCAATCTGCTTTAGCCCATCCACTGAGAGGGTTTTATAGAGGGAAATAAAGATATGGTATAGTGACCACTCAGGCCTGTTTGTGCTGTGGAATCTGCTTGTTTGGTGTTAACTTCAAGGTCTTTTTCCCATTCAAGTAAGTGTTCCCATGTGGTCAGAGGTTTTAACAAGCTGGGCACCATACATCAGGCCATTTGCTCATCCATTTTCCTTCTGGCTTGTCCTTCTAATTCCTACCTATGATGGTCTCCTTACTACCAGACTATCTTTGGGTTCTCCTAAAGCATTACTAGCAGCCTCACCAAGAGAACCTGAGAGCCCCTGGATAATACCTTGTCAATTTCTCTCCCCCGGTGGTTCTTACTTCTCCTTTGATGGGCCAGAGCACTCATTTTCTATCTCTTTGGACAGCGTACCAAGCATTGACTACACTTTGGGCATAAATAACTTTGTGGCTAGAAAATTAAGCGTCCTGGGAAAGTGTTGAACTATGTAGATATGTAAAAATAAGCATATTTGAACCTAATTTTTTTCTAATTCACATTTAAAATATAAGTAGAAAAATCAATACTACTAATACTGCACTTTAGGATTTGCAAAACAAACCGAACGCTACAAAGGAGAAAGTATTGACTCTGGATTAGAGGACCTTGAATCAAAACCTAACTCTAACATTCACTTCCTATGAGACCATGGATAACCACATAACCTCCTGGATTCTAGGTTTCCTTATCTATAAAATGAGAGGATTGAACTGGATAACCTTTAAGGCCCCTTCTAGCTCTATAGCTACGATTGTATGAACTACCTTACAACACCTAGTGAGGTAGTATGTTATTAACCCCACTTTACAACGAGCATACTAAGACTCTGAGGGCTTCTGTGATCATTCCTTTAGTGAACATGTCTGAGGTTGGATCTGAACCAGTCTCCTGACTCTAAGTTCAGCACTTTAGGCATTATACTATACCACCTTCAAGTAAGGCAAGGAACAAAATTTTAAATGAACTGAATGAACCAAGAATCAGAAAATATAGATACTAATGTTGCCACATCCATGACTTTGGGGAAGCATCCCTCCTAGGTTTCAAAGGTTTTACTTACTGCCTCAATGTAGAATGTTAGATATGAAAGGGACCTTAGAGTTGAAATCCTTCATTTTTATAGTTAAGGAAACTTTGGACAACTTGCTTCCTCTCCTTCTGGACCTAAATCACAAAGCTAGACAATGGCAGGGGTGGGAACCCAGTTCTTATCTCCCTAAACAATGAATAATATATCAATACTAAGCATATATGCACCAAATGATATAAAATCCAAATTCTTAAAGGAAAAGTCAAAAGAGTTATAGGAGGAAAAGACAGTAAAACTATTAGTGAGGGATCTCATCTTTCCCCTCTCAGAACTAGATAAATCTAATTATAAAATAAATAAGACAGAAGTTAAGGAGATGAGCATGATGACTTCAGAAAAACCTGGAAAGACTTACAAGAACTGATTCAGAGTGAACTGAAGAGAATCAGGAGAATATTGTGCATAGTAACAGCAATGTTGCACGATAACCAACTGTGCATGACTTAGCCACTGTGATCAAGGCCATGATCCAAGACAGCACCGAAGAACTGATGATGAAAATGCTGTTCACTTCTAGAGAAAGAACTGATGGAGTCTGAATTCAGTTTGAAGCATATTTTTTAAACTCTCTTTATTTTTCTTGCTTTTTTACAACATAGCTAATATGGAAATGTGTTTTGCGTGATTTTACATGTATAATTGATATCACATTTCTTGCCTTCACAATGCGTGGGGGAGGAGTGGGAAGAAGAGAATTCAGAACTCAGACTTTTTTAAAAAAATGCTATAAATAAATATTTTAAAAGCTGAGAAATAAAGACAAAAGGGGGGGGAATAATAAAATAGTAAAGAAATGAAAGTATCATTGCTATTAAGCACAAGAATTCATCCTGTTTTTTCTAACAGCACTTGCCTTGCCCCTTCTCATGGCTTTCCGGCTTATTTTCAGTGGGTTTTAGGATGTCAAAGTTCCCCTATTTCAACACCATGTTAACATCACTTTGCTTCCAAATTACTAATAGATCATAACATAACTAATGCTTGTTCTGGGTGTTTTGTAATGGCCTTTGGCCAAAATTAGTAACTGTCTGACCTAGATCACCGGGCTACCAAAAGCTCCACTGTCTTGAACATAACTGGTATGCTTCTTTCTGTGAGTCTCAAAGCAGTAAGTTCTCCTAAACCCCACCCTGCAGACACGACCTCTCTTCTGGTTCTCTGGAGGGCTGAGCTTTTGATTTGCAATTCATACCGAGGCTTGCAGCCTTTCCCCTGCTCCACCTAGTCAGGTCACCTTAAATCCCTTCTGCATCAACGACGCCCCAGCTCAATTTTTTAAAATGCCATACTCTTTTGATAGACAACTTACAAATGTTAAATAAGGTTAACTGTTGTTGTTCAGCTGTTTCAGTCACGTCCAAATCCTCGTGACCCCATCTGGGGTTTTCTTGCAAAGATACCAAAGTGGTTTGCCATTTCCTTCTCCAGCTCACTTTACAAATGAGGAACTAAGGCAAACAGGGTTAAGTGACTTTCACAGGGTCATATAGCTAGTAAATTCTGAGGCTGAATTGGAACTCATGGAGGTGAGTCTTCCTGATGCTAAGCCCAGCATTCTATCCACTGCAACACCAAAATGCCCCAAATGTGGTTAAAGCAACAGAATCATAGAATTTCAGAGTTATAAAGAACCTCAGTGGCTGTCTAGCCCACTACAAACCGAAGAAAAAATCCCCAGTACAATATACCTGAAAAGTAAGTAGCCAATAAGTTATTCATAAGCAAACAGTCAGTAAGTCATTCAATGAACACTTATTGACTATTTGATGTGTGCTAGACACTGTGAAGTCCTAAAGGGGATATAAGGATGAATCAGACACAGTTCTGACCGTCGAGGACTTGACCTCATCCATAGGGAACTCAGAATTCTATGCCTGTGCCACTAAATATGTCCCCACTTGACCAAGATCATAAGCTCAACCTTTTGTAAAGTCCTTCCTTGTGGTGTGGAAGTGACTCCAGCAGGTTCTACCTAACTGGAAAGTCTCCCACTATGTACAGGCCCAGTGACATATTCTATGTCTAGTGTCTAAGGACCAGCCTTGCTCAGAGACTCTGCTTGCTAGGTTGGCCACAGGGAGTGATTTATTTTTCTAACCAAAGCAACTCTCAGGACAATCCAAGTTGCAGTAGAATCATGATCTGCCTTGATGAGAGGAGTACAAGTGTCAACACTTGAGATGTATGGGTATTCAGGGTACCTCTGGTGTGAGGGCTGCTGACCCCTTTTCAGGGTTGCTCATCTACCTTGGTGTCCACCTTCACTCAACTCTCACCTGTGCCTCTAAGAAGCTGTAGCATGCACAGCAACCACAGCCCAGTAAAACCATCTTGGCAGATGGGCTAAACCAGGGTGAGGGTAACCAAATCCATTGGTGAGTTAGGGGGACATCTACAATAAACATGTGAAGACTTCCCCCTGGCAGAATGGGTGGATAAGAACAATTTGTTCCAACAGTCATGTAGGCATATAAAATAGGTGTTATGGAAGGCTTAGGACTTGGTCAGACATCGAAGACACCAAGGTGATCCACTGCCTCCCGGGGCCATTGCCAGGCATCCTGACTTGTGTCTTGCCACTGGATTTCTATGACTTGGGAAAAGAGAGTAAGACTGTTGGCTTTGTGCAACTCTACCTTACTTAAATCACATGCTAGTCAAGACATCACATCATGACGTTATTGATCCTCTTCAAAAATAAAAAACAAAATTCATTTTGTAAATCAGTACAGCTGATTTATGAACCATTTTAGGAGGTCATAGTAAATGGAACTATAAAGTGTAATTTTATGAAATATTTTGTATATGGAACTAAATTGATACCATGTATTAAACTTTTTAAAAAAGCCTTTCTACTAAGTTTTACTACAGAGCTGCTATGTCTTGTACAATAAAATCAGCTATTCCTTGCTAAAAAAAAAATAAAAATAATGTGAAAGACAAACAACACATGTCAACAAAGTGATAGATCCTTAAAGTATTTGAATAAGTAAATTCCAAAGTTCAAACACTAGGTTGCTTTAAATCAGAAATGCCTATATTCTAGGATACTTTTGATATGGGAAAAAAAGCATCAAAGTGTGGGAAAATTGAGGTTTGTGGAGGACAACTTAGTTAAAATGTATTCAAATAGATCTTAGGCTAACTTTTCCACCATCACTCCCATGCAGGAATCCCTTATGCAGCCAACAGAGGAACATCCATCTCTGTTTGAACACTTTTGGTCATAGAGAACTGAGAAGCCTATTCTGCTCCTGGACAGCCCTGGTTCTTAAAGAGTTCTTAATTAGATTGAGGTAAAATTTGCCTCCCTCTAATTTCCCTGTATTGTGCCTAGCTTTGGCCTTTAGAGCAACATAAAATAAATCTTCTTCCATAGGACATACAGCTCTCTTCAAATATCATGTCTCCATCCATTAAATTTTCTCATCTACAGACCCCATTTCTTCTTTGAAGTGAGCTTGACTTGTGTGAGTGCTTCCTTGAATGGAGATTTGGAGAGAAAGAAGCCATGGGGTGGGGTGCAAGCATTGACAGAGTGAGAAAAAGGTCACTGGGGCAGAGGTGGAAAAGCTGTCCAGAACTAGGCACTAGGGATACACAGATGAAACACTGTACAATCCCTACCCTTATTGTGATTGCACTCTAGTAGTTCGATGCACAGAAAAAATGACTGTAATGTGTATTAGACTATGAGTAGGTCAGGTGCATAGGAGAGGAACAAAAAGGGAATGAGAGAATAGAGGACGGAGCACTTCAAGCTTGGGCATCAGAGAAGGCTTCATGGATAAAGTGACACCTGAATTTGAAAGAAGAAAAAGGTTTTACAACAGCTCTGTAAGTGAGGGGCTACTATTATGCTTATTTTACAGATGAGGAAACTGAGGCTCAAAAAAGTTAAGTAATTAACAAAGGGTCACAAAATTACTAAGTAAATGTAGAATTTGACCCCAGGTCATTCTGGCTCCAAGCCCAGTGCTCAATGCTCTATATCACAGAGAACATCTATCCTCTACGCTTGATCCTCTATACCACTCTGGAAATTAAGAGAGAAATTAAATTCTTGGGAAGAATTTAAATTACAGTCAGAAAGGAAAATTGGAGCTACATTGTGGAGAGTTTTTAATTTCATGCTGAGGAGTTTGTATTTTATCATTTGGAGGTGATGGGGAACCATTTGGGGTTTCTGAACAGGAAAGTGACCTGGATAGACCTATACATTAGGAAAATTGTTTTGGCAGCTGCATTAAAGATGGATAGGAGAAGGGAGAGACTGACTAAAGACAGGAAGACCAGTCGGAACACTTTACAGTGGTCTAAATAGAATATGAAGAAAGACTTATCATGAGAGAAGGTGGCAGAGAGGGTGGGCATAGGTATATTATAGGAGTAGAATTCACATGACTCGGCAGTTGATTGGATATGGACCACAAGGTAAAAGAAAGCATCACAGATGGCTCAGAGGTTTTGAGTCTGGGTGACCAGAATAATAGTGGTGTCACCTCAAAAAAACCAGGAAAGTGGGGGAGAGGTGGGCCTATAGGGGAAGATAAGTTTGTGTTTGGACAAGTTGAGTTTAAGGTAGCAATGGGATATTAAAAGTGGAAATGCTCATTAGTCAATAATGTCCCTCTTACGATGTTATAACCCAAACTGGACACAACCCTCTTGGTGTGGCCTAATGATGAGCCTATTATCTCCTTTGATTCAGACTCTATGCACTCTTATTAATTGACCCTAAGAGAAATACATTAGCATTTTTAACAGATCATTTTGTTAGCTGATCGCATTCCAGTCAACTCAAAATGCCAAACAGGTGGTCTGGGTCTTTTTCATGAAAATTGCGGCCAAGCTAGGTCTTCCTCATCCAATGCTTGCACAGAGCTGGAACTAGGTTGGGGCAACCAGAGATTTGCCCAAGAGTTTGCCAAATTTAAAGAGTTCCACCAAAAGACAGCTCCCACATTGAGGCATGGAAGGAATTACTAAGGGTACAGGCACTGGAGGGTAATAAAGGCTGTGGTAGAACTCCCAAAACTATTCCCCAACATTTTATAGCCTCTCTTCTATCCACTAACAAACACTGGCCACTCCCAGGTTTGCCTGCTATGGGCCAGCCCCACTGTGGCCTGCCAGTGATCTCCACTGGAAACCGGGGAAGTCAGACTCAGGCATCTCTTCTTCTCACAGGCCCAAGACAGTCCCGGCACCACTTATTCAAGCTGAGGGGGGACATGGGGATAGGATGGCATATAGCCCCTAAAACTTCAAACCTCCATCCCGGAGCACACTGAACGAATGAGAAATGGTGGCTCGGGTCTCATCACTGCCACTACCAAGAGCTGGGCTAGAGACTGGGGCCTCACTCACTTTAGGACTAAGTTATGTGTACATCTGTGGCATCTTGACAGGCAGGCCTCCTCAAAGTTCTGAAAGAGGAGGCAGGGCCCATGTAAGGAGGCAGCCAAGCATCTATGAACTACCACTGCCCAGTGATCATGAGCAGCCTGGTAATAATGGGGCCTCTTCCGCCATCTTTTCCTTCAAGGCACGGCTTTATAGGCATGGCCAGGTCTCACCCACTGTCAATCAGCACAAAGGAGAGATTGGTGCTGGAAATCCCACTTCCATTCAGATGTTGGAATCGGGGGGTTGTCAGCCCTCCTTCACATCCTTGGCAGCCTAATTTATACCTAGTTAATATGAATTTTTAGGGGTGCCCAGACCTATGATTTCATTGGTAGAGAGCTGCCTGGGGGCACAGAGGCACTGCCTAGGGTTACACAATCATCATGGGTCAGAGAGAGGACCTGAACCCAGGTCTGATTGCCTCCAAGGCCATACTGCCTCTCAACAGCAAAAAAAAAATTAGTTAAAACAGGAAGCTACCAGATTGTCCATCTCAGTGAGCTGCCTTCACCCACAGCCTTCCCAACAGTTGCCTCATCTGTGTGTCTCTTCGGTCTACATCTCCCCTGCCCTGTTCTGAGTTGAGGGCATCTTTTGTGCTCTTGCCTCAAGAGCAGAAATCCTCCATTACATTTCTGCATCTGGTTGAAGTCATGCAGCCAGCCAATGGCAAAGGCAGAAACTTTTGGTTTCTAGCCAAGTTTCTGAGCTACGGGAACACACCAGTGTCCTGAGTCAGGGCAGCATTTCTCCTCATTCCTCCGCTAGCCCAAGGGGCTCTTGGGTTTAGGCAATGGAATAAGGGTCAGAGAAATGTGCCAGAGCCAGAGCATACCAAACATTATTGCACTGGGTTCCCGTTTTCCCCAACCTCAGGCTTCCCCCCTTGTTAAGCCCATTGCCTGGAGACCAGTCTTGTCATAAGCTTGACATTACTCAAGTGTAGGTGGAAGAAAACTCAAAGTTTCTGAATAAAACCAGATGGCCTGGGCTAAGAGTGGAAGTCCAAGATCTGGGGCAGATTTCTCAGGCTCTTTTTTTAGGACAAGGCAAGCTCGTCCCTTGCCCCCCTTCACCTTGTCCCCTTTTTTGTTGCTTGGGAGCCCTCCAGCCTTTCCCTTCTCTTTCTTCTTAAAAAAATGACCCTTGAATGTAATGGGAGAAGAGACATTGCAGACTTCACAGGCCAGCAGAGCCTCACAGCTGCATCCTTCATTTTTTAATTGAATGTTCATTGGCTAGTTGGATGTTAGGGCTGGCACGATCCTTTTGAAAACAGAGTTCAATTTTTAGGCAATTTCCAAGCAAACTTTCTTAATGCATATTTAAAGAGTCTTCATTTTTTCAGTGCTAATAGGACTCAAGAACCAGTGATGGGCCAACATTTATAATAACATGTCTATCCCACATCAGCACTCATAAGCAACCCAGGATGCTGAGCTATTCAAATGAAAGACTTAGACCTCATGGATAAAGTCCCACATCTTCTCTGTCCTCTAGTACAGCTACCATAAGGAAAGCTACCACCTACCAGTCTCTTCACCTCCCCTCATTAGCTCAGGAAAACAAGTGGAGTGCTCAACTTGAAACCAGGAAGAACCACTCACACACATATTAGCTGGGAAGATCTCAGTGTTCTAGTCTGTGAAATACGAGGTTGTACTAGATAAAGTCTGAGGTCCACTTAGCTCCGGTGGCCAGAGAGACCCAGTGGCATCTTATTTTTGTTAAAGCTTCCGACTGACCCAGGCAGACAGGGAGGTGAACTCACTCCAGCCCTGTCCTCTGCAAGATCAGAGAGACTGCTGACTTCTGGATGAGCCACTGTCCCTGGGGATTAAGAAATTACTCTTGATGTGGGTGTGGGAAGGGGACAGGGGAATCTGGTGGCCTAGGATGTTTGAGAAGGTCTCCAAGTAAAACACTGAGTTTGGCAAAACCCAAGACACAGTTTGCCAAGCTCTGTTCCTTTTGTTTTTAAGTCTGTGTGTATATAAGGGGTATTTGATCTCTGTCTCAGATTCAGAGGCAGCATGGTGTGGTGAATAGAGTACCAAGATTAGAGAGACCCACCTTAGACATTTAATAGCCGTGAGACCCCAGGCAAGTCACTTAATTTATCTAGATCTCAGTTTCCTATTCTGTAAAATGAGACTAGATGACTTCTAAGGTCCCTCCCAGCTCTCAGTCTATGATCCTAGGATCATTAGTGTATAAGGAGGCTGGTACTGTTTAGTGGCTGTCTAGAAAGTCCTCTTTCCCCCCTCTCTGCCTGTCCAGCTCTTACCTTCTCCAGCTCAGGGGTAGCTCAGATCCCCACATCCCTCATGAAGCCTTCCCAGACAGTACCAGGTGACAGGGACCTTTCTCATCTGTGAATTTGTAGCCTTTCTTACCTTCGCTACTCACTTGACATTTAATCTAATGCCACCTTATGATACCTCTTGCAGTGTTGCCTTGTATTGTTATCTAGCTCTTCTATTACATTGTGTCTCCACAACTAGATCATGAGTTCAGAGGCAGCATGGTAGAAAGAAATTTGGAGTTGAGGACCAAGGCTCTAATTCCAGTTCTGCTACTTACTGCCTATTGTGTCTTTGGACAAGCTATTTCACTTCTCTGGACCTCAATCTCCTCATCTGTAAAAAGAACAGATACAATTAGATGGTCTCTATAGTCCATTCTGGCTCTAAACCAATTATCCTTGAGAGACAGGAGGGCCATGTTTTTCTTCCTTTATCCCCACAATACCTAGCATCATGCTAGGTGCATAGAGAGCACTGAATAATGTTGTTGTTGTTGAGTGAATGGCTGACATTTACTGGCAGAGTTTATTTTATTGTATTACATTTGGGAGGTCAAAGAAGAGGGGGATGAGAACAGCTGGATCCTTGCAAATATATCCCAGACAGGGTATGCTACCCAGACAGCTATTCCTGAAGTCTCAGGCTGAATGGAGTCCCATCCAAAGATATGAGCTTTGCAGAATCTTGATCAAACAAGGCTATTGCTTTCTTCCTCTGAAAAGGACAAGGTTCCCAAAATAAGAGAATTAGGCTCAACACGGATCCAAGAAGCTGATGAGGACATTGCACCAAATCTTGGGCCTCGGTCCAGATCATAGGGGGATCTGTCCTCAGGCCTGAGAATAGATGGGATTGTAGATCCAACACTTTTTCTGCCAGCTCCAAAAATAGCTGAGAGAATCCATTCATGAGCATTTATTAAGCATCCGTCATGTGCTTAATAGGTGCTTATTGTGGGCTTAACAGGTCCTTCCCTTAAGGAGCTTACATTTTAGTGGAGAAAACCCTCTTAGGAGTAGGTGGTGAGAGAGCACTGTAGAAAGGGAGGGACTAGGGAATGCTTGTGCCTAATACAGTCTTCCCTTTCATTTGGGAGGATATGAGCAACTCTCAAGAGCGCAATAGAAACAGCAAAAACTACAACTATTCCCGGAAGGTCGGAAGGTTTTAATTGGACTTATAGCCCTAACATAGCTGATTCCAGTGGGAAAGATCAGACAACTGACACAATTTCCAAGTTTCAGCATCAATTAGAAAGATAAAGAGAAAACCCATTAGCTGAGAGAGAAAGGAGGAGGGAGAGTGGGAAAGAAGAGCCTAGGACCCAAACAAAATAAATAAAAGGAGGAAAAAAACCAAAGAGGAAGTGATTTCCTTGTTTGCCTTGTTAGCCTTGGATGGAACAAGGGAGCTACCTTTTCTAATGCCTCAGCTGCTCCTCTGCCTCAAGAGCACAACCCATGGGAAGAATGCCTCTTTAAAAAACAGCATGGCATCAGGGCTGGCTCCCAACCAAGGCCCAAACAGTTGTACTATTGAAGAGTCCTAATGGCAGGCCTGGGCGTCTATCCCTTTCTCCTACTCAACTCAATGGGTTATTTGTGGGGCTGACAAGGGCTGAGGGATATGCTGCATATCTCCTATGTGGCCACAGCAGCTGCAAGATTCCCCAGGACAGCCACAATGGCTCTTGGAATTACTAGGAAGAGATGAGCAAGAGAACCAATGGATTCAGAGCATTTCTCCCCAAGAACTTCCTAAATGAGGAAGAAAGTCCTGGCTACTTCCCAACTCTGTCCTCCTGTCCAGGACTGGCCCTGGGCAAAATATATAGGAGGTAAAATTTGACTTTGGTCCTTTCCCCCCTTACCTCCACTATTCCCTCATGAGGTCTCCTGACACCCAGACACCCAATTCCCTACCTTCCTGGGTATTCCAACCTCCTTTCTCCACCTTCTTCATTTCATCAAAACCTGCTCTCTGGGTAAGACTAACCTGATCCTCACCTGATACGTAGGAACAAAAGGGGTGGGAGGGAAGGAAATAAATGTTTGATGACTGAATGGATGAATAAATGAATCTATCAATCTTTCCCTTCCTTTCTATTCTGATCAATATTTGTGTCTGTGCTCCAGGACTTATAGTGATGGTGGCAGAGTGGGTCCTGAACCAATGTAATATTGTTCACAATTACTATACCCTTAACATCCCATGGTGTTACAAAACCATAACAAATATATTAGCTAGAAGTCATCAAATGTTCCACTACTTTTTTCTTCTCTATGTCTTCTGTGTCCCAGTAGAGCTATTAGAGACTGAATATGTAAGCTCATACTTTATAACCAAACTTACAAAGGCATTTGAATACAATTAAAATAGATGCCTGAAACTGGGAGAAGGAGAAATTCCTTGCCTGATAGCTTGTAAAGTGAGAACCATAGAATGCAAAATTATCTCTGGCTATGGAGTTATCTCTGAAAAACAAAGCTGAATGTCTCACAGTGGGCATTGGAGAGGTGTTGACGGTTTGATGCATGTTAGCTACAACACACTAGAAATGGAGAATTGTACAGAAGTGATGTCAAGGGTGTCATTAGAGAAATGTATGACCACAAAAAATGACAGACTGGTCTCATACAAAGAGCAAGGGACAATCCATAAGCTCCATTGGTATTTGCACAATGTCCAGAGAATGTAAGGAAGGCCCACAGCAAGCTGGGTGGACTCCTGGGGATGAATTTATAGGGGTGACAAGGATGACAGATGCACAGATGGGTTGTGATCTGCATCACTAGAGGGAATGCCCACATCGATGAAATCACTGGTCCATTTGAGCACTGATGGACCTTTCATAAAGGGCATGAAGGTTTATTGAGGAAGATTGGTTGACATTGAATAAGAATGGCCCGTGCTATCACAGTTCAGAATTCTGTGGCTTAGGTTGTATTATGAAAAGAAACACATGAGCTCCTGGCCTCTAGCAAATATCTCTAATGAGGATCAGTAGCCTCAAACAACCTTAGTTCCAAAATCACTTCTGTTCTCGCCCTTTCTCCAAATCAGATTCCCAAATCAAAGCCATATGAATGAGGGAGGCAATCAAAGGCAAATCCAAACCTTGTGGTTCCTTTCTCCCAGATTCTTCTAAACCCCATCCAAAGAGGTGTTCGGTGTCTGATTTCACAAGGAAAAGAGGAGTGCTGTATAAATGTTTTTCAGAAGCATGTGTTTAAATTCCAAGCCCACATTCTTAAAAAGCAGATTTGGATGCGAGGCTGAAGCAGCTTTTTGAGCTGAAGCCACCCAGTCTGAACGTAGAAGCTTCTTTTGGCAAAACCACGCGAAAAATGCAAGCAAGTCCCAGTCGCTGTTTTTCATGAGTCGTTCACTCAGCCTCAGTACCTCCTGGAGACTGAGTGTGAACTGAAAAATGAGCTGGTTGAAAACACTAGTGAATAAACAAATTGCCTCGTTGGGTTTCTGAGAGAAGCAAAAATATAACATTTAAAAAAAGAAATCAAAACCAGACTGGAACTTTGGAACTAGTTGAATAAAATGACGGAGTGAACAAGCAGAAGGAAAATATTAGTATTTCTTTCAAGAGCAGTTATTTATGATGAAATCAAAACCCAGCAACTAGCCCAGAGCAAACCATGTCCCAGTGTATTTCTCTGATACATAGATTTAGCGCATGAGATCCTGTCACTGGTGAGAGTCAGAATCACATCATTACACACACACACACACACACACACACACACACACACACACGCGCTGCAATAGATCACGTTCCTAAAATTTAGTCCTATACAGAATTTAGTCCAGAATATCCACTTGTTGCTTCTTTTACCTTTTGAGGAATGAAATAATTACTAAATATAGAGCAGCTGGCAAATATTTAACTTGCTCTAGCAGAGAGGAAATGCCATCAAATATCTGGATAATTGAGACTTCCGATCTCCCTACCATATTATAGTTCCATGCAAGGATTATGATGTATTGCTTTTGAAATTTAAAAAAATATATTGATGTATTTTGTTGTTACATTACAAACATTTCCAGATTACTCCCACTTCATGAGAGATCTCTTGTAATACAATAAAACTTATAATACAGTGACTTCATCTGAAAGTGCACACATCATTTCATACCTGTCACATTCCCCTTCTCTTTATTAAAAAAATAAACAGAAAACTGTTTCTCTCACATTCCCCACTCCATTGTGAAAAAAGAAAGAAAGAAAAGAAAAACAAATTTCTTGTAACCAATATACATAGTTAAGCAAAGCAAATCCCCTCAACTGCTAGATGCAAAAATATGTCAGATTTATACTATAACATCAATATTATAAAAACAAACAGTTTTGAGGACTTTCACAAATGGGTGGAGGATGAAATGAGCAGGACTAGGAGAATAATTTCTATAGTAACAACAACATTGTAAAAAACAAACAACTCTGAAGGCAGTAAGAACTATCAGACTCATCGTGTCAGTGTTCCTTTTGTCCAGCTTCTCTGTAGTATACTCCTGCCATGTCAAGTATGATGTATATATTAACACTATATTGCTTCTGTCTCTTCCTCCTTTGACCTTCACCCAAATGTTCTCTACCATGTTTCCCTTTCGAGTTTGTGAATTTCCTTACACGTCTCTATCATCCTTTTATCTCATCTCTTCTTTTGAAAAAAGTAGTTGTGTTCTAGCCATGAAACACATCCCACCACGTCTGAGTGATACTTAGGACATCAAATTTACTTCTTTGCTTTGAGAACTCAAGTTCACTTCATTTGTTAGCTATACTATATTCATTCACATAAAGACAGCTGAGACCATGAGTTTTGTTACTACCCCCTTTTGGTGAATATTTTCTTGGATGAATTATTTGTCCTCCCCAGTGATTTTTCCCCCCATTTCATACCTGCTTATGCCTATGGGTTGGCAGATCTATAGAGGCAATTTCCTCTCTTCTATTTTTTCTGTCTAACCACAAGTTTCCAGGCAAATATATTTTTCCAGACCTCATTATATACACTTCATCCTTGACTAAGAACCTAGCATTCCCAGAAACTAATCTTTCATCCAGAAATCCAAATACATTGAGAGCCTCAAAATGATTAGCTTTGTTTCCCATTCTTCCTACAAACTCTGGTCCCATAAAATCTGTCATTCTATAACTTTATGAATAAAAAAAAATTTTAGCATGTGCATATATATATATAACATATATGTGTTTATTTATAAATTATATACCTCTATAATTCTAATTATTATGTATGTTACCAAAACTTACACTGAAAATAGATATTTAAAGGCTAAGATAAAGATGAAATAATATTTGACCCTAGAATAGATAGGGAGCCACTGGAGTTTCTTGAATAGGGGAACGTTATAGTATAATATATGTTTATATATGCAATAGATACTTATAACTATACAATATATATGTATGTGTAATCTATTCACTTATATATTTACTATGATATAATATGTACTAAATGTATGTAAGTAAATGATATACTTATATATAGAATATATTTATTTACATGTATTTACTATATATATTAACATATATAAATCTACATTACTATAATGCTTATATACTATGCATATATATTAAATATGTGCATATAACATATGTAATATATTTACTGTAATAGAATATCTACTTATATGTGTAATATATAATATACTTATAAATATATAACTAGTATATAGTAATATATTTATAAGTCTATATCATACACTTATATGGGTAATATATTTATTTATATATGCGTATTTTCAAATATACATAAGTATAATGTATATATTTCATACAATATATACTTATAAGTACATATATACTTAAAGGAAAAGTAAATTATATATAGCAGAGCTTCCCATTTCCATATATAATCTTGTTTTTCTTTTTCACTTGCAAATGAAAAGGCTCATTTTATTTTATGTTTGTTAAGCTCTGAATTTTAAATAAAAAAAATTTTTTTAAAGAAATAAAGGTGTTGTGGGATGGATAACAATGTAATTGACAGCAATATGTAATTTTGGAAGAGGGGTGAGTTAAGGGGCAAAGATGAAGTAATGATACCTGCAATACAAATCACATCTTGTGATGAACAGGCGTGAATGGATCATGACAGATCATAAACTACCAGGATTTATACTGTCCCATCCAAAGGGAAAAGGGGAGAGATTGGCTTTTACTCCCTAGTTACTGCCCACAAGCACAGAGCTGATTCAGAGTTTGACAGATGGGTTGAGACCTGCATCACTAGAGGGAATGCCCACATCGATGAAATCACTGGTCCATTTGAGCACTGATGGACCTTTCATAAAGGGCACAAAGGTTTATTGAGGAAGATTGGTTGACATTGAATAAGAATAACCCGTGCTATCACAGTTCAGAATTCTGTGGCTTAGGTTGTATTATGAAAAGAAATACATGAGCTCCTGGCCTTGCTGCTCAGCAAGGAGGTGATCTGGGGGCCACATGGTGGATACAGAATTTTCACAATTTCTCCTTATAAATAGACCAGTGAGGTTAAAAGGGAGTAAGCTGAAGTACAGCAGAGAGAAAAGATAGAGTGGGAGAGTATTAGGGGGCAGGGGGTTGGTGTGATTGTGTTGGAGAAAAGTTCCACAAGGTAGTGAGTACTGGGATGATGATTCATGACCTGCCTTGAGTCCATCGCCTCTCTGTCAGGAAGTGAGAACCATGTTTCATTACTGGTCCTCTGGAATCATGGTGAGACATTGTATTGATCAAAGCTTTTAACCCTTTCAACACTGTTCATTTTCCCAACATATTAACATACATTTATTATGTATAAGATGTTGTTCTAGGTATTGGGGATACCAAGACAAAGGAAGTAAGTGCCCTTACTCTCAAGGAACTTAGCATCCACTTGGAGAATATATCAGAAGAAATTTTAAAAAAACCCACAATATAATTTGAATTGGAAAACTGCACGAACAACTAAGGGGAGCCTTCCCACTGAAAGTGGCACCAGAGCTAAGTTTATTTTCTTCAGTATTTTTTTGGGTCTCCTTTAGCAAGCTGCTGACTAGTTTTTCATGATTTTCTTGCATCACTCTCATTTCTCTTCCCAATTTTTCCTCTACTTCTCTTATTTTCTTCTCAAAATCCTTTTTGAGCTCTTCCATGGCCTGGGACTGATCATATTTTTCTTGGAGGCTTTGGATGTAGGAGCTTTGACTTGGTTGTCTTCTTCTGGTTGTATGTTTTGCTCTTCTTTGTCACCAAAGAAAGATTCTATTGTCTAACTTTTTTTTTGCACAGTTTGCTCATGTTCCCAGGCAATTACTTGAGTTTTAAACTCTTTGGTAATATAGGGGTCTGCTTCCAGTGTGGAGAAATGTACTGTTCCAAGCTTCAGAGGTTTTGTGCAGCTGTTTTCAGAGATACTCCTAGAGACCTGTAAATTTTCCATTCTTCCAAGGTAGTACACCTGTGCTCTGGTCTACGAGTGACCACAAGCACTCTTTTCTGCCTTGGAACTGCAAGGAGGATTACCACTTCACTGCCGCCACAAGCTCTGCCACGCCAGTGCTCCTCCTCCCCCCAGGACCACCATCCAGAACAGTGACCCAGATCCAAGTACAGGCAAAGCAAGAGAATCCTGCCTTAGCACCAGTAAAGAGATCCCTGCAATCCCCCTCTGATCAGCCACTTGATTACACCTCCATCTGTGGGCTGGAAGCTCTGGAAGCAGCTGCTGTCCCAGGTCTGTGCTGGGACTGGGACTGGGACCAAGCTTCTCTCTCACCACAGTCACAGATCTTTCCTACTGACCTTCTAAGTTCTCTTTGGCATTTATGGGTTGAGATGTCTGGAAACCATCATAGTCTCCTGAAGCCTGCTCCAGGTTCACTGAGGCCTGGTCTTTGCCTGCGCACCCATGCTGAACTGTGTTCCTCTCCCAGCCCAGGGCAGTTGACCTTTCCAATCAACTGTCCGTGTTGTCTTGTGCTGGAAATTTGTTTCACTCTGTCTTTTTGTGGGTTCTACTGCTCTAGAATTTGTTTAGAGCCATTTTTACAGGTATTTAGAGGGGTTTGGGGGAGAGCTCAAGCAAGTCACTGCTTTTACTCCACCATCTTGGCTCTGCCCCCCCCCCGAACTGAGTGTAGAAGGAAATTAAGGGTTATAAGAGTTGGAGAGGAAAAGGGAGTAGAGAGAGTTTTAAGCCTTAAAAAAATGGCAGACTTTCAGGACATCCTTTACATTCCATTGGTAACATATTGCAGCACACATGTTTGACATATGTCTGCCCATTGCCCTTTGGGTCACCTGCTGTCTAGAATCTTCCTTAAGCATGGTGCTCCATAATTTGTAGCCATACAGAATCACCAGAAGAATATTGGTGTTAAAAATATAGGGTTTTCAATCAGGCAAAAGTTTGGAGTCCCTGAAAGAATGGCCCAATTTTCCAAATGCAATCAGGCCCACTGTCCCCTTCCTATTGATATTTTTTTGTGATGGTAAATTAGGACATTTTTGTCTCAATTCTTACCCAGCCCTTAGTCATTGCCTCAGACAAATTGAAGCTTGGAAAAGACCTAAATTTAGAAAGGCCAAGGTCACCCACTGCATCTTAGGCCATCACCAGTCGTCTTGACTTATGTCTTGCCATTAGGCTTTGATGACTCTGGAAGAGAGAGTGAGGATGACGACTTTGCTCAGCTTTGCCTCACAAATCCAATTCATGTGATTCAAGACACCACCTTCATGATGTCATTGGTCCTCCTTGAGAACAAAGGACAAACAGCAACCTTTTCCTGTACTCAGCTCATTGTCTATCTGTGCAGCCTGTCTAAGCTATTTGCACTGATAGAGTTATCATAAGGCAGTGAGAATATGCAATGGAAATAGAATCAAACTAGAAGGCAGAAGACTTGGGTTCAATTCGTGGCCATATTTGCTACCTGTACAATCTTTGGTAACACTCTTAATCTCGAGCCTAAATTACTTCCCTGTAAAATGGGGGAATTTGACTAAATGAATCTATCTAATACTCTGATCAGCTCTAAATCTGTGCTCTTTGGAACTCAGCAGCCTGTCCATCCAAATGCATGTCCTAATGTGGGCAAAATGACCCAATTCTGAGACAATTAAAAAGGTAAATTTCTCTCTTTCTCTCTCTCTCTCTCTCTCTCTCTCTCTCTCTCTCTCTCTCTCTCTCTCTCTCCATATGTGTGTGTGTGTGTGTGTGTATCTCAACATAAAATAAAAATCCATGCCACTCTTCTGCAGATAATTGAAATGAATAGCTGGAATAGGAGATCTTGTTTGGTGTGGAGACATTACTTTGCTAATATAAAGTAAGGATTTCACTATCAGATGTAGGTCCAATGCTCCATGGCAAACAAGCACCATTACTTGCAAGATAGTCTATGCATTCCTGACTCCACAAAGACTTCCCTTTTTCACAATAAAATTTCTCCTGGTCCAATTAGCAAGCTGGCTGCACAGTATTTTTCCAGGAAAACTAATATTTCACATAGACAGGTGCTATCTAAGCAATTCTGATTGGGTCAGTAGGCATGTTTCTCCATGCAGCGGTGTCAGATTTTTCCATTGGAACAAGGAAACTCTAAATTACCCCTGACATGAAGTGCTCCTGGGGTTGCAACAGAAGGGAGGAGCCAGTTACTTGGACACACCACTGATTACCATAGGGTAGGTTTGAAGGAGACAAAACCTCAAACAAGATCGAGTGACCCACGTACAGAGAAAGCTTCTTCAGCACATTGGCGTCAAGTCAGAGTGAGATGCAAAAAAGCCAATATAAACGGGAAGTGGGACTTTTTTGGCCAAAGCCACACAAAATGTGTTTGTCCAAGAAAAGTGTGTGGGCTAGGGGCAGGGGTAAGGAGGGGGGAGCCTTGAAATATGGAGAGATAGCCATGTCCAGGGAAAATATATTTATTTATAATGAGGGCATTGTGGAAAACTTGTGAGGTACACCACAGGGATGACAATGGCTTCCCTATAAAGTCTTGAGTGACATGAACCATGCAATCAGCAGTAATTTCTAATACTGGAATACCTGCCCCACCCCCACCCCCCAGTTAAATCTGATTGTCTCCCTCTTCCAAAATGTCCTTGAAATTCTTCATGCAATGATAAATAGTGTATGTTCAGTTACCTTGGCTGAAACTTTTCTTCTTGTCCTGATGACATTCCCCAAGCGTACCACCAACCTCAAGCGTTTCCTGGTAGGAATCTTTAAGAATAATAGCTAATATTTATTTAGTGTTCTAAGGTGTATAAAGTACATCATAAATATACAGACAGGTCTAGAAATATATAGAGAGAAATGTGTATATGTGTGTATATACAATACAATATTATCTAAAGGTAGGTAGGTACTAGTATAATTCCCATTTTACAGATGAAGGAACATGCTAAAAGATGTTAAATGAGTTGACCAGGGTCACACAGCTAGTAATGCTTATATCAGGATTTGATAATGATGATAGCTGACATTTACAAAACACCTACTATGTGCCAGGCACTGCGCTAAATGCTTTATGATCCTCACAACAACCTTGGGAGCTAGGTGCTATTGTTATCCCCATTTTACAGATGAGGAAACTGAGGCAAATAGAGGTGAAGTAACTTACCTAAGATTACATAGCTACTAAGTGTCTATAGCAGGCTATGGACCCAGGTCTTCCTGATACAAGGGCCAGAGCTCTATTGCCTACTCCCTCCTACCTCCTAATACTAATGAGAACATATTAGATTAGATATAGAAATCCAGTTAGGAAAAGTCTCCCACAAAGACAATACATATATACATGGAAAGTGGGGATGGGGGGGCAGGAAACATTTATTTTTCACAAACTATCCCTTATGCAATAAGGGTCAAACCTGACCACCCAGAAAAAAACCTCTCTCATTAGCTCAGTAGTCCTGGCAATACAAACCATCTTTACAAGGCAACCAGAAACTGGCTTAGCACCTGCCCACTGGTAATGAGAACCAGCCATTTCCAACAGCCTCAGTTCTCTGACACTTTGAGGAGCCTGAAACAAAGGTGTTGGGTAATGCCAAGCTGGCTTCATGATGTGGACACCTGCCTATTACGATTTGGCCCAGAAACCAGACTTTTTCACAGAGGCCAGAAAACAGCTGGTAGGCAGAGCCACCAAGTCTTTGTCACCCTAGGCTAAAAAGGAATTGGCATTTTGGAGACAAAAGCTCTCTTTCCCAGCGTTCTTGATTCCAGATCATTTGCTGAGGGCCACGTAGTCTGAACCAAAAGGGCTCTCCTTCCCTTAGCAAATTTTCATCATTACCATGTCATCTGGAGAACTGGTATTATAAAAATACCATAAATAGTCATGGCTTATATCTTCTGACACATATTTATATCATGTTAAAACGTAATTTATATCACAAATATAGATATATAGAACATATATGAATGTATGCATGTATGCATGTATCTTTATAGCCTGTCTCCAAAGGTCTAGTGCAGCTTTAAGCTTTAATGATTTAAAACAGAACTAAGATTTTGGGAACAACCTGCATATATAAATGTATATGAGTGTGTGTATTATTGTTGTTCATTCTCTTTGAAGAGAACCAATGACATCATGAAGGTGATGTCTTGACTTTCACATGGATTGGATTTAAGTGAGGCAGAATTGCACAAAGTCACCAACCTCATTATCAATTCTACAGTCATCAAAGTCTACTGGCCAGAGAGAAGTCAAGATGACTGGCCATGGCCTGGGATGCAGTGGATGACCTTGGTGTCTTCAATGTCTGGCCAAGCTCTAAGCTCCACACAGTGCTGCTTCAGCCGCCTGCATGGGCATTGGAACAAACTGTTCTCATCTGCCCATTACACCAGGAGGAGTCTTCACGTGCTTGGGGGAGTTTGAGGCCCGTTTGGTTACCCTCAACCTGGTTTAGCCCATTTGCTGAAATGGTTTTACTTATGTGAGAATTGAGTGAGACGTAGACCCCAAAGGTAGATGAGAAACCCTGAAAAAAGCTCAGCATGCCCTCACACCAGAGATGCTAGTCCTCTCTCAATATATGTTTATACACATACATGTATGGATGGATGGATGTGTATGTACATGCGTATGCATATATACATGTGCACACACATGTGTGTATGTGTGTGATGTGTGAGAGTATATACGTGTATATATGCACATATCTATACATTTATGTGTGTGAATATGTGTGTACACCCTTACTGTATATGTGTATGTGTGCACACATATTTACACATGCATATATATCACACATACTGGTGTGTATGACATATATATGTATACTCATTTTGTAATATACTTTTATACACATACTCATTTTTGTAATATATATGGCATATAGATAGAATAGTATAGATAATCTATGACACATAGTATAGTATAAATAACACAGTATATACATGTATATATACATGTGTATATGTACCATATATACTAGTATTTGTGCTATTCTATATACACATATACTCATTTTTGAGATATATATAGCATATAGATAGTATATGGTACCTCATATATGATATATGTGTACACTATGTCTTTATCCATATGTATGTCTATATCTGTATCTGTATACATCTCACAGATACTACCACCCGATGCTTTGCGTACATAACCTGGCACGTGGAGGGATAGGGTTGGAGTAGGAGTCAGGAGCATCTCTGACACTGTGTAACCATTCCTCTGAACCCCATTTTCCTCATCTGTCAAATGGGAATAAGAACACGTGGAGTAGCCCCCTCTCAAGTGATAAGAGATAAGTATATAAAGCACCTTGCAAACCTTAAAGTTTTATGTCATTTAATATTCAAAACAATCTGGTGAGTCAGGATCAGAGAATCCCAGACTTACACCTGGCAGGGATATTAGAGGCCATCTAGCCCAACCCCCTCATTTTATAGATGAGGAGACTGACCTGGGATGTTAAGTGACTTGCCCAAGGTCACACAGCTAGTAAATGTCTGAGGCCAGATTTGAACTCAGGAAGATGTCTTCCTGACTCCAGGCCCTGCATTCTATCCTCTGCACCATCTAGCTTCCCCTTCTCCCCCATTGCATGTTCCCTTTTATTTCAAATTAAAAAAATGGCTCCACCCATGCCACCTGGGGCAGAAAGTTCACAGGTGGCACAATGAACAAGGAGCTACGTCAGACTTCCTCTCTGGCCCGGCACCAGGCCTCCCAGCATTTGCTGTCACATGTGGTGGATGTGGGTTTCACATCCTCTAAAGTAAAACTCTTGTCGAAACTCTTGAACTTCATGTGGCTTCAGCCCAAAATGAGCTCTCCACGCTCAGCTGCCTCATGTCTTTCTTTTCCTTCTGCCTTATAAAGGATCTGGTGACCTGAAGAGGAACCAATCTCTCAGAAGGCACCTTTGAGGCATGGCCAATGTTTCAGAAAAAAAGGATCAAGTCTGCCCAGGCAGAGGTCATCTTCTGTCCTCAGTTTCCTCAATTCAGCCACAGTGGGGTTCCCTGTGAGGGTGGCAATCTGCCAACATTGTTCATTCTTGAGCAGTTTAATCTCTTGTTTTCAGACTATGGCTGCCTCTAACGGCCTTGTGCTGGTGGCAAATCATGGTAGAGGACTAAGGTTTGTAGAACAATTGTCCCACAACAGCCCTGCAAGGTAACTGACACAAGTACCATCAGCCCCATTTTACGGAAGAGGAAACTGAGGCTCATTATAGTAAGTCCAAAGTCACACAGTTAGGAGGTGTCAGAGTTGAGGCTTGAGCTCAGGTCTTCTATGACCAGTGTTATTTTCATTGTTGTTATTCTCAGTCATTTTCAGTCGTGTCCCACTCTTTGTGACCCTGTTTGGGGTTTTCTTGGCAGAGACTGGAGTGGTTTGCCATTTCCTTCTTCAGCTTATTTGACAGATGAGGAAACTGAGGCACAGGGTTAAGTGATTTACCCAAGGTCACACAGCTAGTGAGTGTCCAAAGCTAGATTTGAACTCGGGGAAAAGAGTGTTTCTGACTTTGGGCCAGCGCTTTATCTGCTGCGCCACCTAGCTGCCCCTATTTCCACTGTACCATTATTAACTTCTCCCCTTTATTATACTAATCTCAACCTGGTTCCACAAGGAACTAGACTATAGTTTTGAAATAATTCTATATATTTATAAATTAGGCAGCTCATTGGCCCAGTTCATAAGGGAGTAGATGTGGAAATAGGAAGACCACAGTTCAAATCCTGTATCAGAAATGTACTAGTTATGTGACAGTAGACAAGTCATTTAATCTCCTGTGCCTCAGTTTCCTCAGATTTAAAATGGGAATAATAATAGCACCTATCTTTCATAGTTGTTGTGAGGATTGAACAAGATAACCTATGTACAGCACTTTACAAATCTTAAAGCACTATATACATACATATATGTGCTATTATTTCAAATACTATCATTATTAATTAAATTAGTATCAGATCCTTACCAAAGGGCTGATTTTCAAGTGATTTTTTTGAATTTTATCCTCCATTCCATCACAAATATATTCTTTGGAAATCTTGATTTCTAGGACCAACCATTTACCTTTAAGTATATCCTTCCTTTGTTTCTTCCTAGTTTGATTTTGTTTCTTTGTTTGCTTTAGATCACACAGATTTTTCCACTTTGAACTTAGCTCCGTGTGGCATTGTGACCAGAAAGCCAGCCTCAGAGTCAGGAAAACCTGGAGTTAAGGTTCTACCTCTGACACATCTTAGCTGTGTGACCCAGAGCAAATCACTTAACCTTAGTTAAATGCTCTGCGCTAGAGATGTCAAATACTTGGACCACAGAACTCCCCAGTGAGGCTGGACCAAATTAAAAATGTAATTATTGTCCAGTCATTTTCAGTCATGTCCTACTCTTTGTGACCCTATTTGGGGTTTTCTTGGCAAAGATACTGGAGTGGTTTGCCATTTCCTTCTCCAGCTCATCTTACAGATGAGGAAACTGAGGCAAACAGGGTTAAATGACTTGCCCAGGGTCACACAGCTAGTAAGTATTTGAACTCAAATCTTTCTGACTCCAGGCCTGGGATTCTATACACTGAGCCACCTAGCTTCTCTAAAATGTAATTAGGAATTATTAAACAAAAATAAAAATACAATAGGCACCAATAATACTACATTTTAAAACTAAGTCAAAATGCTCTGTGCAGGGATCCTTATTTACTTTAGTGGGCCCCCATTTCTGTTCAAGTTTGACACCGCTGCTCTGAGCAACTTTCTAAGACTATAACTTGCAGCCCAGACGCCTGTTTGTATTCAGACAGGAAGTTTCCTCCCTGGGAGTTCTCCATTCCAAAGAAATCTTAGATCTGATTTTTTTTTTAATTAAGTAGAGGAAAAGATCAAAGAGGAGTCAGATTTTGACACAAGCTCTACCTGTAGGCAACAGTTTCTCTATTTCCAATACAACAAACTCCTTCTGACTGAACAAAACAGAATCTTCCACGGAATGAGACCCTCCTTGGGTTGTCTGTGACTCTAGACTTCCAACCAGGATGGCAACCCAACCCCTGCCAAGTCTTTCCCAGATGTGAGAGGCCTTTCCTCTGCTAGAAAAGCAGTTATAAAGTAGCTGCCCCATTTGCTTTGGTTTTTTTTTAAGGCAATTGAGGTTAAGTGACTTGCCCAGGGTCACACAGCTAGTAAGTGTCAAGTGTTTGGTCTGAGGTTGGATTTGAACTCAGGTACTCCTGACTTCAGGGCCGGTGCTTTTTCCACTGCACCACCTAGCTGCCCCCTGCCCATTTGTTTCGATAGAGGTATTTTCCTTACCAGTTCCCAAAGTCTAATGAAATCACAAGTTCTAACCACACTTGCATTATATGTATGTATGTATGTATGTATGTATGTATGTATGCATGTATGCATGCATGTATGCATGTATGCATGTATTATGCACGTTTGTGTATGCACCTGTGTATATGTGTGTGTGTTCCTGTGTATACATACACACATACACATATACACATATTATGTCCTCTACACATGGCATACCAGCTGGTCAAAAATCTACCCAGGTGGCATATTGTAGAAGAAAGCTCAATAGATGGTAGGATCAGGATACTTGTGTTCAAGTGTAGGGTTCAACACTGAGCCATGTGCCCTTGGACAAGACACTTTGGTGATCCTCAATTTCCTCATTTGTAAAATGAGGAATAATAACATTTGTATAAGCTATAGATAGAGTTGTTAGGCAGGAAGTACTACATAAAATGTAATGACCTACATAAATAGGCATGATTATTATTTCATCAGAGCTCCTTGTATAATGGGAACCCTAGAGAGTGAGGATTGTTTTGGTTTTGTGTTTATATCTCTGCCACCTAGCACCGTGTCTCTGATTCATAATAGGGACTTTAAAATAGTTATTGAATTAAATAAGATCATGGATTTAGAGTTGAAAAATACCTTAGAGATCACCTAGTCCAGTATCTCATCTCAGAGATGAGGAAACTCATGCCCAGTAATATATTCAATGAGAAAGGAAAGCTAAAGCTTTCAACTTTATCTGAAACCCTTTCATGTTTCCAATAGATACAACCATTGGAAGTCAACTAGTTTTTCTGATATGGATGGAATATTGAGTTCACTTATGTTAATAACATGTTTAGTTTATCTAAACCAATTAATTGCAAGCAAGGACATGTGAAATGCAGAGAACATTTAAATGCCTACCATAATACACCATTCCCCTCCACACACTCTCCAATCCATTCATACTTGTTTCTTGCCATTCTTCACACACTATATCCTTCCTTTCATCTCTGCACCTTTACACTGGCTATCCCTCATGACTGGAATTCTGTCTCTCTTTTTCTCTCTCTTAGAATCCTTGGTTTCTTTTTTTTCTTTTTTCTTTTCTTTTCTTTTCTTTTTTTTTTTTGGTGAGGCAATCGGGGTTAAGTGACTTGCCCAGGGTCACACAGCTAGTAAGTGTCAAGTGTCTGAGGCTGGATTTGATCTCAGGTCGTCCTGACTCCAAGGCTGGAGCTCTGCCCACTGCACCACCTAGCTCTCCTGAATCCTTGGTTTCTTACAAGACTCATGGAGAGTACCACTTTCTACATGAAGCCTTTCCTAGTGCTAGTGATTTCCCTCTCCAAGGCTGCAGGGTGTCTGCTTTGTGTATGTGTGACACAGTGGATAGGGTGCCAGCCTGGAGTCAGGAAGAGTCATCTTCCTGAGTTTAAATCTGGCCTCAGACACTTAGGGCAAGTCACTTAACTCAGTTTCCTCATCTGGAAAATGAGCTAGAAAAGGAAATAGCAAACTGCTCTAATATCTTTGCCAAGAAAACCTCAAATGGGGTCAGGAAGAGACGGACATGACTGAAAAACTACTGAACACACATGTAGGTGCAGGTTTTCCTCCTATTAGAATGCGAGCTCCTTGAGGGCAGGGGATGTATCACTTTTGCCTCTGTAAGTGCCTAGCAGAGAGCCTGGCAAATAATAGCTGCTTATTAAATACTTGTAGATTAAGAGGCACCCAAAGTTGACTGGCATCATTAAGATTTACTGGGTGGTAAAAAGAGAGTTTGACATGTTCCCCTGTTGTTCTCTGCCGTATTAAACTAGATAAACAAATGAGGAAATGGAAAGGATACGGTGAGTAAGGGTATTTTTACCTGGTGGTCTTTGTCTCTCAATTTCCCTCTTATTTTTAAGTAGTCAATACATCGTTGGAAGGAAAGGTTGCTGAGAAGTAATCTGTGTTCCTGAAAAACTCCACTCCATTACCAGGAAAAATTCTAAGAAACTTTAGCTTTCAGACCATCTATTCATCTCAGTATTAGCCATAGGCTAGGGAGTTGTAGTGAGAAAAATAAAGTGTCTCTCCTTTCACCCTCTTCTTTCCTGGGGGAAGCATGGTATAGCAGAAGTAGCTGTGGAGTCAGAGGGCACTCAGTGGTCACTCTGAGCCTCAGTTTCTTCATTGGTAAAATGGGAGTGATTACCTCTATAAGCCTTTCTGGTTCTAAATTTATTATCTTGAAGAATCTTTTCCAAGTTTCCACCGGAAAAGTGGACCAAATTTCAGGATTCTCTGAACTTTCTTTCCTCTAATTTGAAATTTGGACACTCAAAAGTTGTTACTGACAACAAAACAGAAACTAAGAATGCCTCTCGGGGCAGCTAGGTGGCAGTGGATAGAGCTCTAGCCCTGGAGTCAAGAGGACCTGAGTTCAAATCTGACCTCACATACTTGACGCTTAATAGCTGTGTGACAGTGGGCAAGCCACTTAACCCCATCACCTAGCTAAAAAGCAAAAAAAAAAAAAAAAAAGAATGCCCTTTCATTCACAGTAACACAAAAGACAGCATTGCTGTACATGTTGATCACGTTTAGGGAGATCTGCTTACAAACCTGAACACAATGCAGAAAGACGAAAATTTGGAGAAAAAAAATTAAAATGTTTTATCATTATTTTTCCACCCACTTTACAAACTTTGAGCTAATCTTAACGTGCTGAAAAAGACACACTTTTTTGGAGCACAGCCAATGTGGGAATTTACTTTGCTTTACTATGTCGATTTGCTACACGGGTTTTGTCTTTCCTTTTTACCCCTCATAAAGGGGTTGGAATGGGGAGATGAGATAGAAATGGGATAAAAGAAGGGAGAGAGAGGAAAGAAGGAAGGAGAAAGAAGGAGAGAAGGAGGGACAGAAGGAGGATGTATCTTTCTTTAAAACGCAGGAAAGAGAACAGAAGGAAGGTCAGAAAGAAGCACAGATTAGCAGGATAGCCTTGAAAACTATAGGTTGAATCTGTCTGTTCTTTAAAAGAAAAGCAAATTGAACAGAACCAGAGTTCTGCATTTCATCTACAATCTTCTTTTTCTATTGTACTAGGTATATAGAAATACCCATTTTATTTGGCATTTTTTTATATTTAGGACAAACTCTATTTTTTTTAAAAAAAGAAGTCAACAGTATCTTCTATTAATCTAATGTATGATACGGTGAGACATGCCACTTAAAGATATCAGTCATAGTGTTTTCCTTGCTTCCATGGTCATTTAATACACCCTGCTAAAAAACAATAAAGAGGGCACCAAGAAGTCTTAGCTTAACTTTAGGGCTAGCTTTAAGACACAGATCCTTGTGTTAACATTTGAAGAAAATGGCTTTTCCTCTGGTTTGAGTGATTCCCTACCCTTAAGAATATCTAGACTGGAGGGTGGCCAGATTGCCTGCAGCATCTCCCTGGCTCTGGCCAGCTCACTGGATCGCACATGAATGGCTCATTGTTGAAGACAAATGCACTTCAGAAGCAAATAAGTCATAAAAACACAGAGAACAGGAGTCAGTGGCATGTTCTGAGGATCGGTCTGGATTCTGAACAATGAAAATTAATAGGAGTGGCAAACACCTAAGGCTGAGTTATGAGTCAGAGCAATCGATTCCTCCTCCCTCACTGAGAAAGCCATTGGGCTACTTAATGATGACCTAGCTGACAACCATCATAAAATCATAGATGTTGATCTGGAAGGCACCCTCTGGGTCTTCTCGCCTACACCTGTCATTTCACAGATGAGGAAAGGGAAGCCCAGGTATATAGGAAATAACTTTTGTAAGGTCACAGGATTTGAAACAGGATCTGATCTAAGGTTCTTTGGCTCTAAAGTGAGGATAGAGGTCTGTGGGTTCCCTAGGGTTCAAATTTCAAATGCCTCCCGCACTCCCATGTAACTCCTTAGCCAGAGATATCAAGCAATCATTTGTTAGATGACTATGTGCCTGCTGGGTGAGTTTACATTTTAATGGGAAGACAAGAATTAAGTATATAATACAGAATAAATATAAATAGAATGTAGTTAATACAGTTAAATGCAAGTTAATTTTGGAGGTAGAGGATTAGCATCTGAGAGGAGTTGGTGGGGCTTGACCTTCATCTTGGAAGAAAAGAGGACCCCTGAGATGAAAGAGAGGAGATTTGCCTTGTGACGGTATCTCTAGAATGATCATATCTCAACCCTCCTCCTCCCCAACCCTTCCACCATGACCTTGAATGTTGGAAGAACAAATTAAGTATTATACTAAGGAGTAGAAAGAGTAAAAATCACACCCCATACCATGTCACACCTATCAGATTGGCTAACATGACAAAACAAGAAAATAATAAATGTTGGAGATGTGGGAAAATTGAAATACTAATGCACTGTTGGTGGAGTTGTGAACTGGTCCAATCATTCTGGAGAGCAATTTGTAACGATGCCCAAAGGGCTATAAAACTGTGCATACCCTTTGACCCAGCAATATCACTTCTAGGGCTGTATCCCAAAGAGATCACAAAAATGGGGAAAGGACCCACATGTACAAAAATATTTATAGCAGCTCTTTTAGTTGTGGCCAAGAATTGGAAATTGGGGGATCCCCATCAAATGGGGAATGGCTGAACAAGTTGTGGTATATGAATGTAATGGAATATTATTGTTCCATAAAAAATGATGAGTAGGCAGATTTCAGAAAAACCTGGGAAGACCTACATGAACTGATGCTGAGTGACATGAGCAGAACCAGGAGAACAGGGTGCATAGTAACAGCAATATTGTGCAAAGACCAAGTTTAATAGACTTAGTTCTTCTCAGCAATGCAAGGATCTAAGGCAACTCCAAAAGACTCATGATGGAAAATGCTAACCACATCCAGAGAAAGAACTATGAAGTCTGAATGCAGGTCAAAGTATACTATTTTCTCTTTTTTTTGTTATTTATTTCTTATTTCTCATGGTTTTCCCCTTTGTTTCTAATTCTTCTTTACAACATGAGTAATATGGAAATATGTTTAATATGATTGTACACATATAGCCCATATCAAATTACATGCCATCTTGGAGAGTGAGGAGACAGGGGAGGGGGAGAAAATTTAGAATTCAAAATCTTATAGAAATGAGTGTTGAAAATTAAAAACAAACAAATAAATATTTTTAATTAAATAAAATTAAATTTTAAAAAGATTTGTACATTAGAAAAAATAAAAATCACATCCCAGCATCCAAGGGCTTAGGGCACCTAGAGGAGCAAAACTAGTTTTGTTGAAAACCCATCATTTGACAATTGTGTTATCATTAAAAAAAAAATTTCTTGAACATCTACTTTGAGTAAAACAGAAAATCACAGGCTGTTGTCATTCACTGATCCCTCCTTAAATGGCCCACATGGCTTGAATTCTTACTGGCCCACAAATTCAGCATGAGCATGGTTTAAGGACATTTTCACAAGATTGGAGTCAGGAAATCCCATTCCTTCTTCTAACACTCATTTTTTTAGTTCATTTGGACTTGCTTTAGCCAGAGAGAAGGCTCACTGTATCGGAGTCAGAAGAACAAGGTAAGTGTGACAGCTCTCCAAAGCACTAGTTATACCACTTTGTGAAAGTCATAGCCCTCCCAGTGCCTCAGTTTCCAGATGAAAAGAAGTTTAAAGGTCATTTAGTGCAACCCTATCATTTTATTGATGAGGAAATGTGTAACGTTGCTAGGCGAAGGGACCTGGCAGGGATTAAGTAGTTCTAATTGGAACCCAGGTCCTCAAAAGCTAACCTGGAAGAACTTGCTCTATAGTACCTGGTACCATTAAATCATCCAGCATAGCTAATCTTCTATCATGTGTGAATCACTTTGCCAGGAGCTGCAGGGGATGCAGATGAATAGAAGGACGTGATCTCTACCTTCAAGAGTTTATAGTTTGTTTACAATAATCTAGTTTTAAAGTTCTTCCCGCACAAGCTACCTTGTATTTACTCTTACTTCGGGGTTTTTTTTAAAGGCAGTTCTGACCTCTTGGATAAAGAACTGCCTCAGAGCCAGGAAGATCTGGTTCATCTTCAATCTCAGACACAATATGTGTTATGTGACCCTGGGCAAAACACTTCAGCAATTAGTGCTTCAGGAAACTCTCTAAGACTGTAAGTTGCAAAGAAAGTGAAGACCTGTTCTGGCAGAGGGAATTTCATCATAAAGGGTTGGATCCTTATTCCAAAGAAATCATGAGTCCCATCCTTAGCCCTATATATAATATATTGCTTTGCTTCAATAAACATTTAGTAATCCCCTACTATGTGCCAGGCACTATGCCAAGTGCTTGGGTATAAAAAGAGGCAAAAGATAGGCCCCCTGCCCTCAAGAAGTTTACAATCTAATGGCTATAAGTCCTTGAGAGAAGAAACTGTTTGATTCATGGCACATAGTAAATGTTTATTAATTGGTTCAATTCAGTTCAACAAACATTGAGTGCCTGTGTGCTAAGCACTGTGAGCAATCCAAAGAGAATTTGCTTTCAAGGGTGTGTGGGAGGAGAGACCAGACATATGTACAAGTAATTGCAAACGAAAGTTAAATTTGAGAGACATACTCTAGGAGAGGTATAATACAAAGGTTTGCCTATAGAAGACAGTGATTACTTCAGCATGGGGGAAATCCAGGAAGGCTTCCTAGAGGAAGAAAGATTCAAGCTGTTCCTTGAAGAGCAGATACAAGGCAACTTCAACAGGGGGAAAAGGGAATCTCAGGTTTTGGAAACAGCTTGACTAAAGCATGGAGGGACAGAAGCACAGAGTTTCTTCAGAGAACAGCACAGGTTGGATAGAGAATGAAAGGGAGAAACAAAAGGAGATAAGGCCAGAAAGGTAATTTGGGGCCAGCTTGAGGCAGGCTAAGGAATTAGGACATTGTTCTGCAGGTTTAAGAGCATGGGAAGCTATTCCATTTTTTTAAAATCAGGGAGTGAGTGATATAATCATAATAGGACTCTTTAGAGGAAGATCCAATTAGCAAATGCTAAGACCATTGAATTGAACTACCTTTCATTACATTCCACTTCAGAATGAAAAAAAAAGTGAGTTTTTTTGGGCCAGACCTCTGATTTCATTGGCATGGAGAACTCCCCGCAAGTAAACTCCCTCTCTCTGTGCAGATCAGAAGCTGCCCAGGAGCAGTACAGTCTTAAAGAGTTACCTAGAGCGCTGAAGGGTTAACCGCCCTGCCCAGCGTCACACGGTCAGTATGTCAGAAGTGGCAGGTCTTTTTGACTCAGAAAACCCTATCCACCATACCACACTGACTTTCACAGATGTCTTGGCCCAAAACTTTTTTTGTGAAGACTACGTTTATTTCAAAACAGTTTGGAGCTTAGAGAGAAACCTTAGAAAACCTCTACTCCAACACCTTCACTTCATAGATGAGTAAAGTGAGGCTTTAGTAGAGTAAGGTTAAATGAATTGAACAAGGTCACAAAGCTTGTGAGTAGCAATTTTTGAATACGATCCTGGGTCTTCTGATTCCTTTGCCTGTCTTCTTTCCACTGTAACATGTAGCCCCTGTTGTCTTAGAGACTGATTGATAAGTACCACAATTAATGCCTAATAAGCATATATAATGGGGCAGCTAGGTGATTCAGTGGATAGAGTGCCTGGCCTGGAATCAGGAAGACTCATCTGCCTCAGTTCAAATCTGGCCTCAGACACTAACTAGTTGTGTGTCCCTGGGCAAGTCACTTAACTCTGTTTGTCTCAGTTCCTCATCCATAAAATGAGCTGGAGAAGGAAAAGACAAACCACTCCAGTGTGTTCATTAAGAAAACCACAAATGGGGTCTCAAAGAGTCAGAAATGACTGAAAATGGCTGAACAACAATCAAACAAGTATATATAATAATCTCATCTCCATTTTACAGGATGGTGTGTCACGATAAGTTCCCATCCATCAAGCAATTACATCTTCTGGTAAATATTTGGTCTGTTCCTTTCCCTTTCGTGAAATGTAAAACAAAACCCTAGCATAATATAGAAAGTAACTATGCCGTATTTCAAAATAGGTGTCTCACGCCTCCTATCTTCTCTTGCCTTAGCTCTCTCTAGAGGTGGGATAAACATAACACCATAACAAACCAGAAAAAAAAAAAGCATTGGGGTTATCCCAAGAACAATAGAATAATTAGGTTATACTTATTTTTAATCAACCTAGAGCATTCATATCCATATTTACTCAAGTGAAAGACTTCCTGGCTTTATGCCATGAGGGGGAAAAATCAGTCTCTCTTGCTAAGACCTGTTTCTGCTCTGCAAATGCCCTTCATTCAAAGCCATCACTTCCTTCAATTCTTAGCCTCAGATCCAAGCCTCTCAGCAATATGGCCTTGGACCTCATGGACATCCCTAATTTTCCACTGAGGTCACTGAATAGACTAAAAACAGGGCTGAAGGACCATTTGTTGGGCAAAATCATTTTGCCCTTGACATTTATTATCAATAGAAAAGTTTTTCTGTTTTAATACCCACATTCTGGCATATAATTACAGAAATAAAGTCTAATCCTTCACTCTGGGTGACTATTGCCAGGATTATGAAATCACGGCAGTGGTTGTAAAAATAAGAGAGGTCACAACCCTTCCACACACACACACACCCACTCTGCAGTCGATATTAAATAGCTTTGGTGGGAAAATGCAGACCTTTAAACTTTCTCCACCAAACTCAATGCATTCTGTATTTAACTTCTTCTTTAAAACAGTTTGTGTTTGAGGAATTCTAAAACTGCATATAGCCATGGAAAGCCTGCACTTAATTAGCTACTAAGTCCAACTTGGACTAAGCACAATAACAACCATGCCTTTGTGTTAACTGTTTTTAATGATATGCATTACATGCATCAGCCTGTCCGAACGCCAGGACTTTTCCAGCATCAACCTCTGTTCCAGTGTTGTGCTTTTGGCAAATGGCACATGGGGGATGTGTCTCTGTCAATGCTTTGGTGTTTCCATAGGAGTGATCACACTCTCCCCCGTGAATCCCCACTCAACTCTGAGCCTCCTTTGCATTCAGCAAAGTGCCTGACCACAGACTGCTGTCATTCAAGGAGGTCAGTAGCTGCATGAGGATTCTACTGAGTAGAAACAAGAGGTCATTTCAATCCAGCACTGGGTCACTTTCAAATTCGTTCTCTCTGGGCTTATATGGGAACTGCCACCTGTGTGGTTCTTGTCCAACTGCACGCTAGTTCTTTCTTTACAGAACCACTGCATTTAGCATTTCACTTCCCAATCAGGCCTTAGGTCAAGTTTGCTTGGGATTTTGATATGGACAACTGTACCCAAGAGAGATTGTTTTATCCATTTGCTGTAATCATCTGTGATTCCAAGGAGCATGGCCAAATAAGTGGACACAAGAAATCTCTCACTGAGGTCAATTCCAATTTTGAAAGTCTGGGTTTAAATTCCCAAAGGAAAAGCAGTGGGAGAAGAGGTACATTTTGTATTTCCACAGTAAAAAGAACTGGGAGGGAAGGATGTTGAGCTGGGAGTCAGGAAGCCTGGGTACCGTTTTTGACCTCTTGGGAATCACAAAATAGAGTATAGATTTAGAGTTACAAGGGAATTTAGAGGTCAGCTAATCTAATATTCTCATTTTATAGATAGGGAAACTGAGGCCGAGAGGCTAAGTGATTTCCCTGAGGTCACACAGGTAGTAATGGACAGATCTGGCCCTTGTGTTAGGACCTCCATTTAATCACATGATGTTCCAAGCTGGAAAGAACTAACTATCAGGTACAAGATTTTCCAATCCATACCTTTGCCCCTTCTCTCTCTCTCTTTCTCTCTCTCTCCTAATGAATCCAAAATCCTATTCATAAGATCATAATGGTTGCCACACGAAAGCCTCACTCATCCCCAGACCTTGACAAAAAAAATACCGCTTGACCTAAGGTTGACCCTCAATACCCATAGGCCCATGAAAAAGAAAAAAATAGAGACAGGAACTAAAAATGTAAAAACAGTCAAACAAAACTAAGAAAGCAACCCATATGCCCACACACCCCTTCCTGCTAAGAAAATGTTTTACATTTTTTTGTTTTACTTTTTTTTTAAATATTGAACCTTAACTAAAGTATGTTTATTATTCTGAGTGATCCAAAGTGTAGAACAAGAAAAAAGCAGTGACTCCTTCCTGACCTCAGCTATCAATGAGTGGTATCAATATTCTTAATAGTTCACCTTTTGTAGAGCTTCAAATTTTGGTTTTATTTCACTCTTCCATCTAACAAAAACCATCACATGTCATCACAAAACCTAGTAAAGATTCTACCTGGTTCTACCTGGTTCTACCTGACTACCTACTAGTCAGGTTCTATCTGACCTCTTTCTAAACCAAAGCAACTTTCTATTTAGACCTCAGCCACATTATCTTTCCTTAACTATTCTGATTTACTTTCACAAAAGCAAACTGAGGGATTCACAGAGCAATAATTACTGAGACCACAAAACAGCTTTCCGGGCTTTCCACTTCCCAGTCAATGGCTAACAACCAAGATTATACCCAGAGTAGCGAGCTTGCAAACATTAGCCCATTCTGTGAGAACCAGGTCCCACCTGCAAGTATCTCTCCCTGAATCTCTAATTACTTAATAGGTAGCACATTTTATGCACGCCAGATCTATTTCTGGTGTCCCGTCACAAACAAAAATTCTTATAGATGGCCATTGAACCGTCTTGCCTCCTATCTATCCCCCAACTTCCATGGTTCCCGATCTTCCCAGGCCAGGTGTCCACAACACTGTTAGTGTACATTGTACACTATTACTAAACTTCTTGATCAGTATGAGAAATCAACAGACCTCAACTTTGACCACGAATGACTCTCCATCATCTTCAGAAGGAAAAGGAACACTAAACAATTTTCTTCCATCCTCCCATCGTCTCAGCTTTCTCCTCCCACACTGGAGACTTTATCCCTACCAAAGCAGGAAGCAAATCAGAATGAAGCGCCAGGCACAATTCCCAGTGTACTATGAGAGGCCACCAAGCCACAGTCACTTTGCCTCTTACTGAGCCTACCGAGGAGTCTGAAAGAGAGAGGTGACCCGAAGAGTCCAACAAGGAAATGGTTGGACTTCTCTGCTGACCCCAGCCAGGAATATGGCAATTCATAACCCTTGTGGGGCTTCTTTAGTGTACACGTATGCCTACAGCTACTGTTATTCCTTAAATTGGGACTCATTCAGTAGTTTTTCACATAATAACAAAGAGCCTATTCCTCAAAGAGCATTCATTCATTCATTCATTTACTGAACGTTCTATTATGTGCAAAAACAAGTGGAGGAATAGCCTGATAAAAACCAGTGACCAATCAATAAGCACCTGCTAAGTGCCAAGCGCCATGCTAGGTACTGGGCATACAAAGAAAAACAATAACGGTCCCTGCTCACGAGAAGCTTTCATTAAACCCTAGAGGGAGAAATGCCCACTAATCACTCTGTAGCCATTTCTTCCATGTTTTCCAGAAGGAATCAAAAGGAAGGCAGTAGGAAAGAGGTTATAGCCAGTCAATTCTACCAGCTTCCTTTTGCTTCTAGGATAAAATTCAAACTTCCCTGGGTAGTTTTTAAAACCTACACCATCTGTCTTTCCAACCTCATTAGACGTTATTCCCTCTTCTGTACTCTATGATCCAGCCAAACTGGCCTTCTCTCTGCTTCTAACACACAACCCCATGTCCCCTTCTCATTCTTTAGCTCTGGCAGTCCCCCATGCCTGAAATAACACTGATAATAATAACAACAATAACACCAACCAGCATTTATAATCCTTCTTTATCTCTACCTCATAGGTCCCTCTCTTTCTTGAAAATGTAGCTCAAGCATCATCTTTTGCATGAACCCTTTCCTGACTCCCACCCCCCTCCCCACAATTTCTAGTGTTCTCCTTCCAAGGGTGTGCTAAAGCTAGCTAGGAACCAACTTTCGTCCAGTTGTTTCTGTCCTATCCAACTCTTGGTGACCCCATTTGGGGTTTTCTTGGCAAAGATACTGGAGTGATTTGCCATTTTCTTCTCCTGCTCATTTTACAGAAGAGGAAACTGAGACAAATGGAGTTAAGTGACTTGTCCAGGGTCACACAGCCAGAAAGCTTCTGAGGCTTGATTTGAACTCAAGAAGATGAGTCTTTCTGCCTTCAGGCACAGCATTCTTAGCTACCCAGAACCAACTCACATAGAGCCAATTGTTAAAATCTCAGCATAAGCCTTTACTCCTCAGAACTCAGCAAATGCTACAAATCAGGACCTGATTTATTGTTTTATAGATTGTCTAGACTTCAGAAAGTGACAGTGAAAATGTTAATAATGCAGATTAAGCTTAAAAATGTGTCCTGGGTACAATTTTTTTTGAGACCCAATCATTACACATTTACCAGCACACCCCTGCCTCCCTTCCCAAACTACTTCCTATCCACCTACTTTGTATTCATTATAATATCTACCTACTTGCTCCATTTGTTATTGTTGTGCAGTTGTTTAAATCTTGTCCTATTCTTCATGACCCCTCATGGGGTTTTCTTGGCACACATACTAGTTTGCCATTTCCTTCTCCAGCTCATTTTACAGATGAAGAAACTGAGGCAAGCAGGGTTAAGTAACTTGCCCAGAATCACACAGCTAGGAAGGGTCTGAGGCCAGATTTGAAGTCAGGAAAATGAGTCTTCTTGTCTCCAGGTCTGGCACTCTATCCACTGTGCCACCTAGCTGCCCTTACTTGCTCCATATAAGTAGGAATTGTTTCATTCATTATATTCCTATTCTCAGTGCTCAGCATAGTGCTTGGAACATCATAGGTGCTCAATAAATACCCACTGATTGATTGATTGAAAGTATAACGACGCTACCTTGTCCCATTCCTTAAAGATTTGGGGCTCCCTTTTCGCTGAAAGGACTCCAGGATAAAATGGGTAGGGAGGATATTTCTCTACTGACCATGTCCCTAGATCCTAGCCCAGAGGTGGGGAACCTGCAGCCTCAAGGCCACATGTGGCCCTCTAGGTCCTCAAGTGCAGCCTTTTCACTGAATCTAAACTTCACAGAGCAAATCCCTTTAATAAAATGTTGTATTTTGTAAAACTTGGACTCAGTCAAAAGACCACGCCTGGGGACCTACAGGGCCACATGTGGCCTTGAGATTAAAGGTTCCACACCCTTGTCCTAACCTATCCCACTGTCTACCTTCTCCAGCAGTACCTCCCTCTTACCAGATCCACTAGAGTGAATCATGCACAGTCAGTTTAAGGCACAGTAAAGCTTTTTATAGTGTGAAGGAGTATCAAGTTACAGACAATGAAAATGGTTGAGATACCCTATGGAAAGTCATGTTACCCTGTCAGCTTTTTGTACATAGTAAAAGCCTTAAAGAGTCCCATCCTGGCATTACTCCATTCCTCTTTTACATTCCACAATCTATCTTTGGGCTCTAAACTTTTAAAGCAGATTTTCTCCTTAATAGTTCATCTTAATTTCCACCTTCCAATCTTAGGTCAAGACATTATTCTGGATTTCCTGTAAATCCTACCCCCTCATCTTTTTATCCCCTTTTCTCTGTCCAAACTAGGTTGGGTTTTTTTTTTTCCAAATTCCCCAGCCTTCAACAACTCTATCCATTTCCCTCTACTCTCACCCCCTGTCATCAACAGACCACCAGAATCAGCAGGATTCCACCTCCTTAACCTGAATCATCACATACCTTTTAGAGGAATCTCATTCAGTGATTCACAAAGCACCTTTAAATGTCAATGACCAGCCCAAGATCCCTGAGAAGTCCTGTTTTTTCTTCATTAAATACTTAAAATACTTATGATGACAAATTTACATTTTGACTCAGCTGAGGACAAAGGGGAAGGAGAATATTTTGGCATACAAGGAAACAAAATCAACAGTTTGCTACATTGAGGGGAGAAGAGTATGCCTGGGTTGGGCTTCTGAAGTTATTGTGTTTTTATTTTCCTCTCTGGTAAAACTGTTAACCATTATATTGGACCAACCTCTATGGTCAATCTGGGCACTATTTCTTGTCTCAGGGCTAATAATCACAAATTGGGTTTGATTCCAATTTAGGCCAATTATTTTCAACTGAGAGCTTGCTCTCTCTTAGCACTTATGCTAGTTCCACTGGTTAGCAGCCACAAAAGAAGCATGTTAGACATTAGGATGAATATTGCTTCAAGGTCAACCAAAATTAAAAGCACATTTGGAATGCACAATTTGATATAGCTGGAAGAGATCTTAGAAATCATTTTATCCAGTCCTCTCGTTTTAGAGATGAGGTCACTGAGGCCCAGAAAGGTTAAGTGACTTTCCAAAACTTGTATTAAGTAGTGGAAGCACCTAAATTGGAAACTACAACCCCGACTCCCAATATAACCTGAATTGCTCTCATACACTCAGTTAAGGAGTGAAGAAGCAAACAAAGGATTAGAAACCAGTTAGTTAGGTTTCCCATTTTATTCATCCCTCAAAGCCCATTTTTTCAATACCTACTATGGGCTGGTAGTATACTAGCTAGGGGAGATATAATATATAATATAATATAATATAATATAATATATAATATATATTATATATTATAACATATATTATATGTTATAATATGTAATATAATATATTATAATATATAGTTTAGATATAATCCCTGCCCTCATGGAGTTTATAGTCTAATAGGGAAATAAGACACAAACAGATAATACAAGATCATATACATAGGCTTGCATAGAGTGTGGGCCTCGAATGGTCTACGCTATCTCAATCAATGAAGCATTTATTAAGTGATTATTATGTAGCAGGTATTGTGCTAAACACAAGGGACACAAATAAGCATTAAAAGCAGTCTCTACCGTCAAAGGGGCTTATATTCAGATGGGGAGGAGTGAGCAATAAATAGGCATACACGAAACACAAAGATAACGTTGAAAGCTAGCTCTATCTTTGAAGGTAGCTCCAAAAGCTGGGGGAGGAGGAAAGGTCTCTTGCACAAGGCGGCATTTGAGCTGCATCTTGAAGGAAGCCAGGGACTGATTCTAAGAGGCAAAGGTGAAAAAAGAGAGCATTCTTCAACAGAGCATCATGTGTAGGCATAGCAAAAGTGCCTATGATTATATGATATTAGTGTGAGACAAAACAAAATGCTATGTGAAGTCCAAGGAGGAAGATTACCTGAATATAAAGGGGGTGGGGGAGGAAGGAATGAAGACTTTCTTAGAAAAAAAAATGAGGAGGACAGGAACACAACAGAGGAAGCTAAGGAAGGAAGCTAATGAGGTACAGTACATTGTTAAGATCATAAGGTAAATTACAGGAAGAGGGTGAGAAAAGAAGGGGAATTAAAGACAAGAGGAAGAAAGGTCTAATTGGATCTAATTAGTGAGGAAGCTGAGGTAAATCTCCAGGAAAGAAAAAAAAATAACCAAAGGAGTGATGCTGCTCTTTTGACCCAACACTAAGAATTAAGTGCAATGTTCTGTCTCACCCTAAAAGAGCTCTACTTAGCAGGCCAAGTAACAAAAGCTTTAAAACAAGAAACTTTGATACTGAAGAATTTATAAATCAACATTAGCTCATCAAAATGTCTTCATTCTATCAAATTAGTAAAAATCAATTATTATTTCTAAAGACAAGAAATCATTATAGGTTACCGCATTTTATTACATTTATTGCACACACAGCTCCAACATAACTTAGTATCTTGTTTACTATTTATTAGGCCCCATTTCTAAGACCTCTTTCAGTTTCCTATGACACATGGGTCAAGAGCTGACTTTATACATGAACTTTCTGAAATTAGTTTAGAAGCTAAGTGAGGGAACTGAAGTCAGGAAAGCTGTCCATTTCCCTGAAATTGGCTTGGGCTGCCATACTCCACAGGCTAATGCATTTGCCTCTGAACTTCCCCTGTCAGCATTCACATCACACCCCCAAAGTATGGGTGTTCCCTTATAGTCTCACCTAGGCCCTTTTTTACATCTATGTTCTCTCTCCCATGGGTGTAACTATTGTCCCTATGCATGTCTTTATATCCAGTTTTAGTCTCCTCTGTGAGCTTCAGTCCCATATCTTTAATTGCCTATTGGATAGATCAAACTAGATGTCCTGGAGACATCTCAAACTGAACAAATTTAAAACTGAACTCAACATCTTTTCCTCTAAACCAGGGACCTATGAACTTTCTTTTCGAATACTTTGATAATTATATTTCAATATAATTAATTATGTATTTTATTTTGTGCATTTAAAATATCATTCTCAGAAAAGGTTTCATAAGCTCCACCAGAATGCCAAAGAGGTCCCCAACAAGAAATAAGAATCCTGCTTCTTCTCTACCAAACTTCCTTATTTCTGTTGGAGAAACCCTTCCAGTCTCACTGACTCAGTATTATCCTGGACTCCTCTCCCTTCCTCATCCCACATATTCAATCACTTGCCAAAACTTTCTGTTTCCACCTTTATGCCATCTCTCCCATCCAATCCCTTTTCTCCCCTCACACAGCCACAACCTTGGTTCAGGCCCTTATCACCTCTTACCTGGGTTGTTGCAATAGCCTCCTAATTATTCTCTTACCCTCAAGTGACTCACCACCTCCAGCTCGCTCTGCACACAGCTGCCAAAGTGATTCTCCTTAAGAGCAGATCTGACCATGTGTCCCCCCTGCTCAACCAACTCGTTTGGGTTCTCATTGCCAGTAGGATAAAATACAAACTTCCTTATGCAACCTGGCACCAACATATATTTCCAACCTTATTGAACATTATTCCCTGTCCTGCACTCCTTGATACAGTCAAACCGATCCTCCATTCCTTGAACACAACCCTCGATTTCCTATTCCTGCTCTCATTTTTGGAATGTCCTCTGCCTCTGTCTCTCAGTATCCTTCTTCCTCTAGGATGAAGCTCAGTCACTGTCTTCTGCATAACGCCTTCTCTGATTTCCCAATTGCAAGTGCCCTCCCTCCCAAGCTTCCTTGTATTTAACCACTTTGAATATATTTATATTTAGAGGCATACATCGTTTTATTGTACCTTGCATTATCGCACTTCACAGATATTCTGTTTTGGGCAGGAGGGTTGTATTTTTTTTTTTACAAATTGAAGGTTTGTGCGATCCCTGAGTAGAGCAAGTCTATCAGCACCATTTTTCCAACAGCATGTGCTCACATTATGTCTCTGTGTCACATTTTGGTAATTCTCACAGTATTTCAAACTTTTTCATTATTATTACATCTATTATGGTGATCTGTGATCAGTGATCTTTGATGTTACTACTGTATTTGTTTTGGGGCACCATAAACCATGCCCATATAAGACAACAAACTTAACTGATAAATGTTGTTTGTGTTCTGATTACTCTATAGACCTGCTATTCCCCCTCTTTCTCTCTCTTCTTGGACATCCCTATTCTTTAAGACACAACAATATTGAAATTAGGCCAACCAATAACCCTAAAATGGTTTGTAAGTGTTCAGGTGAAAAGAAGAGTCAATTGATACAGCAAACTTCATTGCTGTTTTATTTTAAGAAATTGCCACAGCCACCCCAACCTTCACCACCCTGATAAGTCAGCAGCCATCAGCGATCCTCCACCAGCCGAAAGATTATGACTCACTGAAGGCTAAGGTAATGGTTAACATTTTTCAGCAATAAAGTAATTTTTCATTGAGATATGTACATCGGTTTTTTAGATGTATTACTATTTCACACTTCATCAACTACAATACAGTGTAAATAGAACTTTTATATGCACTGAGAAATCAAAAACTTTGTGTGATTCACTTTATTGCAATATTCACTTTATTGTGGTAGTCTGGAACCAAATCCACAATATCTCTGAGGTATGTCTGTATTGACTTTGTATTTATACTTTATACGTGTTCATATGTACTTGTCTCCCCAGTTAGAACATAAGCTCATTGTGAGGCCCCATTGAGATAAGATTGCATAACTTTACAGTAAGACCCAGTTAGTATTATTTCTTGATTTCCTCCAGAAGTGTTTTACAGCTGGAGAGTAGGAGCAGAGGAGATCGTTGATAATAATCATTAATCAGACTTGAGAATTAGGGGGACAGAAAAGGCATATGGTTCAAGGGACAAGAGATTCAAGGATAGAGAAGAAGATATTATTATAGGGATAAGTCTATATAGAGAAGAATTTAGAGCTAGGATATTTGGGAGGAATGAAAGGACCAAAGATGATGATGATGGTATGAATAGAGAATTTCAGAAGGAGGAGTAGTTTCAAGGCCGGTGCATCCTAAGGCATCCTAAGGTTTCAAGAGGTTGCATAGTCTAAGGTGCAACCCCTCTAGTGGGTCATTGAAATCAGGTGGAGAAAATGAATGAATAAATGAATAAATAAAAAGGAATCTGTTAAGTGTTTCATATGTGCCAAGCACAATGCTAAAATGGAGTTTAGAATGCATCCAGTGAAGTTTGCAAGGATAATGGAAGACAAAGCTATGGAGTAAAAGCATGGAAGTGCATAAAAGTGAAAGAGAAAAATCACAGTATCCAGGAGTTCAGGCAATGAAAGTGGAGCCTTTCACCATCTTTCCAGTCATAGCTCCTATCACTCCCCTGCATATGCTCTTTAGCTAAGGAGAACATGATAGAGCTAGATGGCATGAACTTCAAAAGAAAAGAGGGTGTTGAAAATAGGGGCAGAGCAAAGGTTTGGAAACAGCGGCTTGGACCAAGGAGTTTGACAGTTCTACCTCCAAGTATGGTGAAACAGAGGAAAGAGGGTGGCCAGCATTAGAAAGGATGGCTAGAGGAAGGGAGTCTTCAGAGGTAATACTCATTTCCAAATTAATACAAGGTGGTAGGAGGATTATAAGAGGAAAAGATGGAAGAAGTTTAATAATGGATGGAGATTACAAAAGGCCCAGTGGGAGGGGAACACAAGGGATGTGGTAGAATGGCAATGAATGGGGAGGATGCACTGGGGAGATAGCAGCAGTATGAGGCTTGTGCCTCCATGTCATTCATTCATTCAGCACACATTTATTAAGTGTATGGTAGATGAAAACAATGGTCAGACTAGAGTTAGAAGAAACTTGAGCCAAAATAAAATAAAAAGAAACTTGGGCTCAAATCAAAGCTCTAACCTAACACTTGCTAGTTGTGTGACCCTTGGGAAATCATTCAACTTAGGCAAACCTTGGTTTCCTCACCTGTAAAATGGATACTACCTACTTCACATGGTTGTTTGGAAGAAAGCATTTTGTAAACCTTAAAGCACTATATATTATCATTGCTATAAAGTATTGTGTTAGGATACTTAAATTATGGAAATTAGGAAAGCAGGAGTTCTAGAGGTGAGTTGGGTATAAGGATGCTTAGTGGAGAAGCTTGTGGTTCCCTTCATAATACTGAAATAATGTTTTCCACAGTCTGAGAACTTCCAAATGCAGAATTCCCTTTGACTTCCTGAGTGGACTTACTGTGGTCATGGGATATGTAGGAGGGAAGGGCTTCTTCTAGGTGGAAGCTTCCATCTTCATTGTAAGCCCTTAATAAATGTTTATTAAGTAAAGGGACAATAGAACTAAGGGAAGGGTAAAAGCACAGTGCTCTTCAATTTATTCTGTCACCAAAAAAACCTGACAAAATTATCTGATTGGAAATAATATGATAAACATATGAATTTGTTCTGACAAGTTCTGTTTTCATGTCTGCCCATAATGCAGCTCCACAAAAAAAAAAATGATTCTTCTAGTGAAATATATTCCACTATTTCTTTTCTGATTGTGGCCAGAATCTGGAATGATGATAAAGTTTAGAAGCTCTAAAGCTAGAAGAACCACAGAGATCATTAAGTCTAAGCTCCTCATTTCTAGATGATGAAACTGAGGCAGGTAGTAAATAGCAGAGGCAGAATCTGAACTCAGGTCTTCAGGCTCCCAGGACAGTGTTATCTCCATTATACCATACTGCCTCGCAATAGAAGAAAAAAGTGGGGAAAGATTCATTTAATTGCCAAAGCATTTTAAACACTGCAGTTTCTTCTTTTTTTCTACAGGTCAATTCCCATTGCAACAAATTGCTTTCCAGTAACCATAGCTGAATAATAAAATTATTCCCAAGCCCTAACCTATCTTCTTATTTCTAGCGCTATTTAATACACAAAAATTCTAGAATAGAATTGAGGCAATGACTTGGAATTCATTCTATTATGGCTTATGTTTGGATGAAGATCAAGATTTGGGTTCAGTCTTGGTCAATTTTGGTTGCAATTGCAAGGAGAGGAGGAGAAATGAGGGAGGCTAAGAATGTGAGACGTGTCAAACTGCCAGAAATTAGTTTCCCCAGCTCCAGACACTGGTCTTCATAAAAGACTATTTCTGATGTCAGATTTGGTGCCTTTTCTGCAAACCTTATTTTTCAGATCTCCTTTTTAGCCCTGCTGGGTCTAAAAACAACAACAACAAAAAACCAGATCTGAAAATTTTCAAATGGGGATGAGGGTGGGGGAATGATGTGCAAAGTTTAAAAACACACACGCACACAAAAATACCCTACTTCCTGTTTTAGTTCAAGTTGGGAGGATCAAAGAAGGCCTCCCAGCCAGATAAGATAGCTTTTGAGGGTTTGACTTTGTCCTGTCAGGTTCCTGAGACAGAAAGGAAGCAGCCTACAGCTGTTTCTTTGAATGTTTTTGGGGGGAGGAGGTAAACTGACAGAAAATACTTCCAGCAGGCCCCAGCAAGGGAAAGAAATTGACAGACCAGTTGTTGAGAACCAGGCAGTGTATTTTGTCACATTTCAAACCTACTCAGACTTCACAGGCTTGGAGTTTGAAACTCAACTGGAGGGTTTTGAAATGTGCGTTCCCTTTATACTTGGCTAAGGCCAGCTGTCTGGTTCCTAGAAAAATAAACTGATGCAATGATCTCTGAGGATTTCTTGGCCAATTGATTCCTTCTTCCCTTTCTCTGCACTCCTCTCTCCCACCCTATGAAGTTGGATTAGAAAAATGACTATGATAAAACCCAATGGGTCTTGTAAATACAAAAGAAAAGTAGCTTTTGAAAGCAATCAATCAACGTGCATTTATTAGTACCTACTACAGGCCAGGCACTGTGCTAGGTATTGGAGATGAGAAAAGACATCAACAATCTTTGACCTCAAGGAGCTACTTTTATTCCAAAATAGCTAAAGATGCCCTATGGAAATTGGGCCATGTCCTTATCCTTTGGAAATTTCTTTTTTAAAACATGTTTTAAATTATAAATTTTTTTCAGTGAAAATCCATCTTCTCATTCTCCTACCCCAAGTCCCCCCCTCCTCCCATGAGAACAAAAGAAAAACAAAACCCCTATTACAAACATGTATAGTCAAGAAAAACAAATCTTCCTTTGGGTCATAACAAAAAAAAATTTTTGTCTAATTCTGCATTCTGAGCTCTTTACCTTTCTATCAGGAGGCAGATTACATGTTTCATCATTCATCTTCTGGATTCTTGGTTGGTCATTACACTGAGGAGAGTTCCTAATTTTTTTAGAGTTTTTTGCCTTTGTTATATTGTTGTCATTGTATAAATTGCTCTAATTTTTTTCACTCCACTCTACATTGTTTCATACAAGTCTTCCCAAGTTTCCCTGAAACCCTTCATCATTTATTGTAGCACAATAATATTCCATCACATTTATAAACTATAACTTGCTTATCCATTCCCCAGCTTAAGAATATCTTCTTAAATGCCCATTCTTTGCTACCTCAAAAAGAGCTACAAATATTTTTGTACATCATTAGAGCTTGTTTTGCTTATGACTAAGCTCTCCCTTAATCTATTGTTCTTTTATTTCTCCCTCCCCACTTTCTCCTTTTCTTCCTATTTCTCTGTTGAGTGAAATGCATTTCTTTACCCAATTGTGAATGTAATGTGTGTGTGTGTGTGTGTGTGTTTGTGTGCGTGTTCTTCCTTCCTTTAACCAGTTCAGATGAAAGTGAAGTTGAAGGGTCAGTTGCTCCTCTTATTCCTTCCTCCTTATTTTCATAGATGTCTACTTTCTCATCTAGATTATGTGAGAAAATTTTCCCCTAACCTTCCTTTCCCTTTCCTTTCTTCCCCTCACAACCTGTATTCCTCTTCCCTTCTTTCCATTATTCTCATAAGATCACAACACAACAGAATTATCCCCAGGCCTTATCTAATTATACTCCAGCTAAGACTCCTGATGACAAGATTCAGGGAAGAGAAATGTATCATCTTCCCATATGTGAATGTAAGCAGTTTATCCTTATATAGTCCTTTCATTGTTCATTTGGTTTTTTTCATTTTTATGTTTCTCTTAACTCCTGCGTTTGAACTTCAAAGTTTCTACACAGCTCTGGTCTTTTCATCAGGAATGCTTGGAAGTCCTCTATGTCATTAAAAAATTATTTTTTAGAGGTGGGGGAGAGATAGAAGAGAGGGCAGATTAGGGGAAGGAGTATACAGAATGCATGCCATTTGGGGTTGGGGGAGGGATGAGATGGAGAGAATATTTGGAACTCAAAATCTTGAGGAAGCAAATGTTGAAAACTAAAAATAAGTAAATTTAAATTAAAAAAAAAATAAAATTTCCTTTCTTTCCTCTGATACTTCTCAAGTCTGTCACTTCTCCATTCAAATTGCCACCACCTTAGTTGCTAGCCTTCATTATATCTCACCTAGACTATTGTAATAGGCTTTAATTGGTCTTTTTGCCTGAAGTCCAGGTATTCTTTACCTGGAGTCTGAACTTGCTTTGTTTTGAAATCTTTTGGTAATTGTATTTCAATATATTAGCAAGCATGTCTCAAAGAAAGAACTATGAGAAGATACTCCCCACCCCCTCCCTTTGCAAAGGTGGGAGATCCGCAAGTTCTGAATATTGTGCATATTTTCGGACTTTTTCAATGTCAATGTCTTGATCAGTTGTGCTGATCTAATTTTTTTTTTACTTTTTTAATCTTTAAAAAGTACTACTTATTATATGAAATGGCTCTCTGAGAGGGGAGGGTCATGGGGGATTATAATGATGTAAAAACCAAAACATCAAAAAAGCTTATGTTTTTCAACTTTAACTGACAAAGTAGTGAGGCATCATGGCACAATGAAAAGAACACAGGCTTTTGAGTTAGAAGTGCTAGTTTCAGATCCTGCCCCTGATGCTTACTACTTGGGCAGCCTTGGGCACATCAGTTGGCTTCCCTTGCCCTCAATTTCCTCCTCTGTAAAATGAAAGGACTGGACTAGATGTCAGCCCAGGTCCCTTCCAGCTCTAGATCTATGGAGGGCTCTCAAAAGCTATGCCAATAAAACACAAGCTCAGGCAGATCTTACGAAGCTAGAAAGGAATAGAGTATGGACCTGGTGATAGGCTGGATCAATACAGTCAGAAGACCAGCCATCCCCAGGCTGGCTTCAGGAGGACTCTCTTAAGTCATAGTTTTATTAGAGAAAGGAAGGGAAAAATCATTTATCAAGCACCTACCATGTGCCAGGCATGATGCTAAGCACTTTATAAATATTGTATCATTTGATCCTCACAACAACCCTGGGAGGTAGGTGCTATTATTAATAAATCCTTACTTTTATAGATGAGGAAACTGAGGCAGAGGTTAAGTGATTTGCCTAAGATCACATAGCTAGTAAGTATTTGAAGCCAGATTTGAACCCAGGTCAGACCCCAGTCCCAGGGTTCTACCCACTAAGCCACTTAGCTGCTTCTATTAGTGGAGAGATTACTAATACTAATCCTTCAAAAATTCAAGGGATAATTGTATCTTTTCAATGGCAAGATCTTAATTAGATATAATCAGGATAGAGCCCTCCATTCTGACTCTTGTATTATCTTTGTCCTTATGAGAGAACATAATAATAGGAAGAAATCATCAAAATTAAAATACAGCATAGAGAAAGGTCAAAGCAGTCTGCCCTATCCAACCCTATAGCAATTTACACAGCAGGAAGTGGGACGATTCCTCTTTCTGTGGGGGACATGACAGGAAAACTCCTCTCAGATATCAAGTTAAGGCAGTATACCTCCATTAACATCTCCTCTGGAAATAAAGGTCTTCTAAAGGAAATTGGAAGGTCTTATTAAAAAGCCAAACAAAAGGGAAAAAACAACCTTCACCAATCACGCTCAGCAGAGCTGTGTGGCATTTGCAGCTGCACGATAAAACTACCTCAGCTCACTGGTTCTGTTTGTCCTTGTCCAGTTGAGTGTAAAAAAGGGTCCACCCTAGTCAAAACTGTAATTACTATGATTGTTTCTCTTCCATCCCTTGTCTTCCCTCTGAGATTACCTGACATTTACACTGTGTACCTCATAGGTACACAGTTCTTTGAATGTTGTCCCTTTACTCTCCCCTCTCTAGAATATGAGCTCTTTGAGGGGAAGGACTCTTTTTGCATTTCTTTGTGTCCCCAGTGCTCAGCATAGTGCCTAGCACATAGTAGGTACTTAATAAATATTTCCTGGCTGACTGACAGCATGGTAGAAAGAACACAGGGTTTGGAGCCAAAAGCCCTTGGTTTGAATCTTGACTCTGCACCATAGTAGCTGGGTGACTTTGGATAAATCACTTAGCTTCCCTGCACTTCAGTTTCCTCATCTGTAAGATGAGAGATTGATTAATTGTAATGTAAATCCTAGGATATTTTTTATACATTCCTACCTGGTATCCATCCTTTTTCTCAGTCTCCATCTCCCATCAAAAAAAAAAAGCAGGTTCTTTTATCAATCATTTTACTTGATTGACTGATGTACTGTTTTGAATCAAATTCAATGACACTAAATTGTTACTCCAATTAGGCAATATAATAGAGCTTTTATTGGAATCTGTTGCAAGAGTATCTGGCTTGGTCACCTGATGTCAGACTCATATTCCCATGTGAGATCATGGAATGTTAGATTTGGAAGAGATGTCAGAGGCCTACAAATCCAACCTTTACCTGAAAAAGAATTCATTCTGCCTCATGGTTATCCAGCCTTTGCTAAAAGGCTTCTAGTAGGAGGAGAACCTATTGTCTCCTGAAGCAATGCTTTACTCTTTTGGACATCAGTAATTGTTTAGGACTTTTCCCCCCTTTCTTGTTGTCGTTTTCTGACTCTTCGTGACCCCATTTGGGTTTATCTTGAAAGAGATATTGAAGTGGTTTGCCATTTCCTTCTTCAGCTCATTTTACAGAGGAGGAAACTGTTAAGTGGGGTTAAGTGACTTGCCCAGGGTCACATGGCTAGTAAGTGTCTGAGGCCAGATTTGAACTGGAAGAGGAGTCTTCCTGACTCCAGGCTTCATGCTCAGTGCACTGCACCACTTTATTTTTTTTTCCTTACGTGGAACCAAAATCTATCTCTCTGCAACTTCTATCCACTACTGTAGGTCCTGCCATCTGAGCACAAACAGAACAAGTCTAACCAGTTTTCTCCATGGCAGCCCTTCAACGACTTAAAACCTGCTGTAAAGCCACTCTCCAGTAACCTCTCTTTTACCTCTGAGTGCCCGTAAAGTACAATTACTTACTTTGTACCAATACTTGCTGAAAATACAATATGTTCCAACCGAAAGTCAGGACATATCAGATAAAGGATATTTCTTTTGCAAATCTTTACTACACATATTTTTTTCTTTCCTGTTATTAGGACTAGGTCAGAAAAGTCAGACACATATATAATAGACTTTAAAAAGGAGACAGCTGTGTGTAAGGGCTAAGAGGGCTCACAGCTGCCCAGGAAAATATAGGATGCTCTCCTGATGCTAGTAGTTGGTGAAGTAAGCATGGTTGAAACTTATGTGTTAGGAATCAAAGAGCAGATTTTGAATATGTGGAATATGAACGAATGAATGAAAATGAGTAAATGGATTACTAGAAAAAAAATTATTATTTACTGTGCATCGAGCGCTGTGCTAGAAACATTGGAGATACAAATACAAGAATAAGCCAGTCTTTACCTTCAAGGAGCTTGAAGGTAGAAAGTGTTTGTTTCAGTGACTGAAAGACAATCTGATGAGTTACTATGAGTGTGTAAAAGCTTCAAATAAGCTTCAAATAAAAGTGTGTTATGGAATGACTGTGACAGCGTATGGAGGTATTTGGGTGCAAATCCCTGAGCAATCTAAGGATTCATTTTTGGCCTTTGGATATGGATATATGAAGGGTTTAAGGGTATGTAAAGAGGATATGGGAGCTAAGTGGGAGCTGGCACTTTGCTGCTTCTTAAGTCCCGAGACTGCGTGTATGATGGATTCTAACTTCTAATTCAAAGGGGCAATTCAAGCATTTAGACGCCATGATGAATGAAACCCTAATAGAGGCTATGCCTGATTGGTATGGTTTGGATACTCTAGCACTCTATCTGAAGAGAAAAGAGAGCCCCTGGAGCTGGGGAGTACAGAGAAAAGAGAGGATGATGAGTGGACCCAGAGCTTGCTGAAGGGAAAAGAGGAGGGGAACAAGCATTTTATCAGGCCTCTACTATGTGTTAGTAGGTTCTAATCATATTACAAATAGTATCTTGTTTTATCCTTAGAACAACCCTATGAGGTAGGTGCTATTATATCCATTTTACAGCTGAAGAAACTGAAGGAAAAAAAGGGTGAGTGACTTGCTCCACGTCACATGGCTACTAAGTGTCTGAGGCTAGATTTGAACTCAGATCTTCTTGACTCCAGGCCCAGAATTCTATTGAAGCACTTTGGTGAATGATTAAAGTTGAGAGGACATGTAAGTGGTACCATGTCACTATGGTTATTACAATCAGAGGACAATAGTAAGATTTAAAGTTAGATTACAGCTCCACTGAATTTCCAAATGTTATCTACCAGATATTCTCATCCCTGGATCCTGGGAAAGCTCTTCAAATAAATGCAATAATTCATTTTTTGTTGTTCAAATGTTTTACTAATGAGATTTTATATACGTGTGTGTGTGTATGTGTGTGTGTATTTTTTTTTTGGTTCAAGTTTTATTCAAGATCATATACAAAATGTTTCCAGACCTAAGAGGGTTTAATCCTCCTCCTGTTCCTCCTCTTCATCTTGGTTGCTCTGGAAGTACCGTAACTCATAACTCTTCTTGCTGTTGGCCACCCTCCGCAGCCAATCCCGAAGATTGTTCTTCTTTAAGTATTTCTTTGTCAGGTACTTCAAATACATTTTAGAAAATGGCACCTCTGACGTCACAGTTATCTTACTCTTGCTTCTTTCAATGGTTACGACTCTGCCACCGAGGTTGCCAGCCTTTCCGTTCACTTTGATTTGTTCTTGCAAAAACTGCTAGGAATTAGCTGCATCCATAATCCCATCTTCCACAGGATGGGTACAATCCAGGGTAAATTTAAGGACTTGCTTCTTTTTTTTTGCTGCCCTTCATCACAGCTTTCTTCACAGGAGCCATGGCGATAATGGAGCCAGAAAGGCCATATATTTTATTTTTAACATTGTTACTCCCTGATATCTCCTCCCAGTTTCATGCAACCTCCACCTGCAACAAATAATACAAAACAAATTGATCCAACAGCTGTGTCTGTTATCTAAAAATCTATGCCTTGCTCTGCACTGAGCTGACCACCATTCTGCCCAGACATAGGAAACAATTGATTTCTTCTTCATACACAGCCCTAATGAGAACAAGTGTATATTCTATTTAAATCTAAAAGATATTTCCAGTTGCTGGAAGGTCATATCTTTCTCTGACCTATATATTTCCCAGCTTTAGAATCTTCCTGTGCTCTAACCCTCTTTTTCCCTAACAGCAACATCTCATTTCACTTTTTGTGCACCATAATCTGCTGAGCTATTTAACAGTATCTTTGCCCTGTCACAAATAACTCTTGTCACCACTCAAAACTGTAGATCTTGTATTGTACTCCTTCATCCCCTTCCTTTATTCCCCAGGACATAATCTCCTCTGTACCAGCCAAGGGAAGAATGCCAAACTTGTCCTTGTCCAGAATAGGTGTTGGGGCAGTTAGGTGGCACATTGGATAGAGTAGAAGGCCTAAAGTCAGAAAGACTCATCTTCCTGAGTTCAAATGTGGCCTCAGACACTTAATAGCTATGTGACCCAGGCAAGTCACTTTACCCTGTTTGCCTCAGTTTCCTTATATGTAAAATGAGCTAGAGAAGAAAATGGTAAACTATTTTCTTTGGTAATGGTAAAACAGTATCTTTGCCAAGAAAACCACAAATGAAGTCACAAAGAGTTGGACATGACCAAAAACAATGGAACAGCAAGAAGAAAAAGCTAAGAATGATTTTGACATTTTTCAATACAACAAAATTTTATTTAAAAATGTAAAAGCCATTCCTAGACCAAACAAAGAGCACACTAGCATATGCTAAGACTTCCTCTTGGGCTTGGACTTAGTCCCACCTCTTTGATAGCTTAGCTAGTCCCTCCACCTGCACTCACTCTTCACCTCTCCAATTCATCCTATAGTGATTAATCTTCCTGAAATACACCTTTAAAATTATCACTCTTCTGTTCAAAAACTTCAAATGGCTCTGTACCGCATATAAAACCCAAATTTCTTAGCCCTTAGCATAAAGAGACCTCTATGATTTGGCTGCAACCAATATACGACTAGCCACCCAGCTCCTCTAACCTCTAATCAATTCTATTGCTTAAATACACCTGCACTTTTCTGCCTATTCCCCTCTGCTCATGCAGGTCTCTCTGCTTGGGAGGCTTTTCCTCTCTTTGCCTGCAAAATACCATCTTTCCAATTCAAAGTCCAGCTCTTCTACAAAGGGTTCTCTGATCACCTCAATGGGAAATATCAATCTCTTTCTCCTCTAATTCCTGATAATACCTTATTTGTACCTTGTATGGCCCTTATCACATCCTGCCTTGCATCAGAGTTATTGACACCTCCCCTGTGAAATTAAACTCTTTAATAGTAGAGATTGTTTCTTATACATCTTTGATTACTGGATAAATTAATGAAACAATGACTTTAATATTCAGGGAACCAAATAATCAATATTTTCATGAAAATACATTTCAAATTGAGGGATGAAGCAGATCTCTGGTGAGGTAGTATTTAGAAATGATAACGTCCACAGAATAATAGCTGATTAATCTCTTCACAGTTTTTCTCCAATGTAGGACATTAGGCGACCTTCAGCTTAAGCCATTTTACACACATACATAAACACACAGTCACTCAGGCACGATGTCTTACCTGATTCGCCTTGTAAGTGTGAGCCACAAAACCCCAATGCATTTCAAAACTTAAGGAAAGCTACACTGCAGATACGAGGCTCCTAGCCCATTTCTCGTAGACAAGAAACAAAACCTAAAAGTTAAATGCATCTCAGCCATGGGGAAAGCAGCTGGCTTAATAGCAGGGCCATATGTTTTGTGTGTAGGGAGTATAAATTTGGATCACACAGAGATGATGCTGGTAGAGTCAGGATAAAAATAACCGCTTCCCAATACTCTCAGTATCATGATTATAGCATTCAGATCTTGGGAGCGAGGGTGGCGTGAGCAGCCCAGAGGGGAACCAACCTAGAATGTCACCACCTTCAAGGAATGATGGGGATGTTACCATGCACAACTTTTCTGCGATCTAAAAAGAGCACCAAGGATCCTTTAGTGGAAATCTCCCTTCCTCGTTAGCTAACCTTGAAATCCTGGAGCTGACTTACACCATACTATGTCTGGAATTGTCATCACTTGGGGAGGGTTACAGATTTCAACTGCCTGTTGCTGCCCCCTCACCCCCAGAGAAACTTCCAAAAAAGCCTGAAGCCCAGCAGTTAACCTGGATCTGCAACTTTTCTGTGCTGAGCAAGTCCTGGAAGGAAAACAAAAACACCTTTATAAGCAAGATCGGAAAGAACTGAACTGGGCAAAGATAGGGTCCGGGCATTCTTTGTGTAGTCAGGCAATTTCCCAGAAAGGTTTCAGGTTTTACAGTTAGCTTTTGTAATTCAAAGAAAAGAAAGATAGTAACCTTTTCAGTGAGTGACAGCAGCACCCGAACATAAGACTGTGTGAAAACAGATTACTTTACTCATTGCCTCATACGGTGGGAGGGTTTCATTGTGCAAAACTGGGCTCTGTTGGAGACGGCCAGGCATTCTTTCTTCTTTAGCTCAGGGTCATTTCACCTGGGTGAAGCCCATTGCTTCACTTGGGGTGGGGGGAAGCCCCCAAATCCAGGGTTTTTGTTGTTGGTACTAAGTAGGGATTTATTTGTGTAGGTGTCACAGTGGGGAGAGGGGGTGTCAGGACAGAAAGCATTAAGGAGAGTAAGCTATTGGGTGAAGCATCTCAGTAGCAAAACTGTAACATGATCCCTTTGGGAACTTCATGTGACCTGCCTGGAGCAGATAGTGGCATGGGAGATTCACTTACCTGATGAAGCCATTGTTCCAGTGTGGGCTCAATCTTGCTTCCCACCATGTTTCCTATTTTCCAGGGCCAAGAATGGATAAGGAAGCAGTAATATAGAGGGAAGAGGGCCAGATCCAGTAACATGAAGACTTGGGTTCTACTCCTGCCTCTGATAACTAGAAGGAATGTGAACACAGGCAAAATACCTGGAGTTCACTCTGTCTTCACTTTGGCTTCATCACCCAGTCAATATGTACTTATTAAGCACCTACTATGTGCCAGCACTATGCTAGGTGCTGGGGATACAAGTACAAAAAATGAAACAATCTCTATTCACCTCATTGAATCCCTCTTTTCTTTCAAGAGTCAGCTTATCTTCTCCCTGAAACTTTTCCTAATCCCTCAAATTGCTAGTGCCCTCCCTTTCAAACTACCTTGCATTTAATTACTTTGTATTTATACTATTCTATTTATATTTATTCTATTTATGCTTACCTGTGTCTTCTTGTCTGCCATGTTAAAATGTAAATTCTTTGTAAGTAGGAATTGTGTAATTCATTGTGTTTAAATGCCTAGCACCTAACACAATGCCTGGCACATAGTATGCACTTAATAAATGCTTATTAATTGATTGAGATATCAGGAAAATATCTTAACAGCTTCCTTCATCTCTATCTCTTCTTGTCGCCTTCTGGGTGGTAACTCATGACCTGTCTCCCAGGCACATGGCAAGAGAGCTCATCCAATCAAGAGTTACCGTTTATTATGTTGTCCTCATATCTTTATATCCTCCCCCACTCCCAACCACAGCACTTTTCACAGTGGCTCTTAATAAATGGTTGTTCTTAATAAATGTTGCTGAATTAAAGTTCTGTTTTATTTGAGCCCCTTTAGATCAAAGTGTCTCATATAGTCATCCAACCAGTCATTATAAGTCTTCCAACAAGCCAGATAATATATGGGTGCAGATATGGGGCATTTCTATAAAATATGTCTATACTTTGAATGCTGATTTTTAAAAAATGCTTAACAAACGTAAAGACAAACTGATCATTCCCACATTTGTGCTATAATAGGACTAAGTGGCATTGTCCTTATGTCATATGACCACACTTCCAACGTGGGTCAAAAAAATATGAATCCAGTTGGGTAGGATAACATTCTGATGATCAAATAATCTGAATGAACTTTAAAATGGGATTTAAAAATAGATTATATCCCTGAGACATAAAATTCAGCAACTTATACTTATCTATGTCTTTCTTGTCTTCCCTATTAAAATGTAAGCTCTTTGTAAGTATTAATTGTTTAATTCATTGTTTTTAAATGCCTAGCACCTAGCAACATAGTAGGCATTTAATAAATGCCTCTAATACAGGCAACTATTTCAAGGGCACATGTTATGTGTGAGGCAAAGGGAACCTGTACATACATCCACATAGCAGACAAAAAGGAAAAGCAGAAATACATTCTTATGTGTGTCCATTTGTATGTGGTATGTTGTTTCAAAAAAAAAATCAAAATGCATAGAAACTGATTGGGAATGCAAGTGCCTAACAAAGTACCTTATAGCTAGAGAGCTTGTAAAATAAGAAGCTGTTGATGATTAAAATTATAGACATTTGTTTCCTTAATGTAATGGTGTAATGTACGTGCTATAATGTTGTAATATCAGAATTTTAATTGTAAATAACAGAGTATATAAAGTTTGGGGTTTTTTTGTTTAAAAAACAAAAGCCTCTAGTTTATAATTATATACATTACCTCTGTGAGGTCTGAGTAAATAAATTAATCAAATTACTACCACCACCACCACCACCACCACCACCACCCCACATCCCACCTAAAGTAAGTGATAAAATGCTGGTAACTTAACTGAGTAGAAACTGATCTAGATTGATGAAATCAACCAAAGACATTCTAACTAAGTATATAAATATATATTGTATATAAATGTGGGAGTGTGTGTGTGTGTGTGTGTGTGTGTGTGTGTGTGTGTATTGATCAATTTAGACGTCTCTCATGAGCCATTGGATGGACTGAAACGGGGAGGAGTATTTGTATTGGCCAGTCAGTCAACAATAATTTGTTAAGTGTCTGCTATTTGCCAGGAACTGTGCTAAGTAGCTAAGGACATTTGATCATACCCTGTGGGTCTCCTATAAAATAGCAGATGAGTACAAAACTGAGAGATGGAGATTTCAACCAGAGGCGAATGAGGAGGAAGCATTCTAGACAAAGCCCATGAGGAGTCACTTGGCACTGAGAGAACTTTGGCTTCTGCCTGGACTCCATAGCCCCTACCTTTGACTGGAGGAGGGCCTTATAAATTTCGCAGATCTGAAGGGCTTCCCATCTTTCTTTGGCATTGTGCCACATCTCTGGAACAGCTGGCAACAATGTGTACATGGGGAGCCAAGGATGGACTGAACACAGAATCACAGGTCTAGAAAGAGCCCAGGAAGGAAGCCAAAGAAGTTCTAGAGGGAGCTCCCGGAAGTGCCCCACAGCAGGGAGAAATCGACTTCTAGCAATCAAGAAATGTGAACTACCCCCTTGCCACACACTTGCTGAGTGTGAGCATGTTTTCCACTGTACTCTATATGTACTTATAGGAGTGTGGGGCACAGACTTTGGGGGGGGATCTTCTGTGCCAACTTGCACCATGTTAGTAAATTCCCCTCTAAAAGCTACTTAGGTCTGACTAATAATCGTGATAAAAAAAATACAGTGGTGGGGGCTTGCCCATAGAATTAGAAAGGCCAACCTTCCCCAGGCCCCTTCCTAGACCCTCAAGGTTAACCCTAGGGGACTTCTGGTGCTAAGATGGTGGAGTGAGGAAGGAATCCTCTGAAACCTTTTCAAATTCCCCTCCAAACAACTAGAAAACTGCTTCAGAATTGATCTAGGAGCAGGGAAGCAGCTTACCAGCATGGCAGAAAAGGCCTGTCTCACTGGAGTGGGAGGGGAGGGAGGTCCAAGAGCAGCAGCAGCCGGCCTCACAGCAAGGGGCCTGAAGCAGGACTCCAAGCCTGGGACAATCCACCAACAAGGTCCTGCCCTCCTGCAAGCCAGCAGCCCCCCTAGACAAGTGAGCAGTCTGCGTAGCACAGCAAGTCCCCACCTCAGCAACCCCACCATCAGGCCATCAGCACAGGCCATCAGCAAGGCCTTGACCCTATTGCTGACCAGTAGTAAACCCTGACCCCAGGGCCTGCCAACAGAGAGACTCTTTTTCCATAGCATCCCAGCATCCAGCCCCTGGAGCAGGCCAGCAACTAAACCCCACACTCGGGGGAGGCCAGCATGGAGGCCTCACCCCCAATATAAGCCAACCTTCCAGAGAAAGCAAGCAGTTAAGCTCTGAAGCCCAGTGAAAGTCCTAAGACTCAGAGCCCCAGCACAAAAAACTTGGGACAGTGCATGACCAGTGCCCAACTCTCACATAAAAACTCCAAGTCACAAAAAAGGGCAGAAGAAATTAGAAAAAAAAAAAGAGCTTGGCCAAAGAAAGTTACTATGGTGATAAGGAGGATCAAGACATAAACTTAAAAGAGGACAATAGTGTCAAAATGGCTACACGTGGAGCCTCAGAGAAAAATGTAGTTTGGTCTCAGGCCCAAAAAGAATTCCTGGATGAGCTTTAAAAAAGGATTTTAAAAAGCAAATTAGAGAAGTAGAAGAAAATTGGAAAAAGAAATGAGAATAATATAAGAGAAGTATGAAAAAAGAGTCAATAGCATGTGAAAAGATACACAAAAATTTACCAAGGAAAATAATTCCCTAGAAAATAGAATTGGCAAAATGGGAAAGAAAGTGCAAAAGCTCCCTGAAGAAAACAAATACTTAAAAATCAGAATTGAACAAGTGGAAATAATGATTCTATGAGAAAACAAGATACAATAAAACAAAATCAAAAGAGGAAAAAAATAGAAGAAAATGTGAAATTTCTCATTGGAAAAAGAACTGACCTAGAAAATAGGTCCAGGAGAAATAATATAAGAATTATTGGACCACCTGAAAGCCACAGTAGAAAAAAAGCCTGGATAAGATCTTTTAAGAAATTATCAAAGAAAACTGCCCTGAAAAGCAAAATAGAAATTGAAAGACTCCATAAATCACCACTTAAAAGAGATCCCAAAATGAAAATTCCCAGGAACATCATAGCCAAATTCCAGAGCTCACAGATCAAGAATAAAGTATTGCAAGCAGCCAAAAAGAAATGATTCAAATCTCATGGAGCTACCATTAGGATTACATGGAATTTAGCAGCTTCCACATTAAAGAACTGGAGGGCTTGGAATATGATTGACCAGAAGGCAAAGGGGTTAGAATTACAACCAATAATCACTTACCCAGCAAAACTGAATATAATCTTTCAGGGATAAAATGGATATTTAACAAAATACAGGACTTTCAAGCATTTCTAATTAAAAGACCAGAGCTGAATAAAAAATTTGACCTCCAAATGCAAGACTCAAAGGAAACATAAAAAGGCAAAGAAAGAGAAAACATAAGAAATGCAATAAGGTTAAACTTTATATTTCTATGTGGAAAGATAATATTTGTAACTCAACAACTTTACTACTGTAAGAGCAATTAGAAGGACTATATTCAGGCAGAGGGTATGGCTATAAGATGACTGATGGGATGATACCCCCCCAAAAAAAAAACTTAATAAAGGGGTGAGAAAGAAAACTGCAGTGGAAGAAGGAGGGGGGAGATTGAATAGGAGTAAATTATCCCACATAAAAGAGGCATGAAAAGAGGTATAACAGAAGAGAAGATGAGAGGGGGCATGTGGCAGGCAAAGCTTAAACCTTGCCATCATCAAAATTTTTCAAAAAGGGGAAGAATACTCAGTTGTATATAGAAATCTATCTTACCCCATAAGAAAGTTAAAAAGAACAGGGATAATAGAAGGGGGATGGGGAACTCATATAAAAAAAAAAGGAGGGTATATTGGGGAAGGCAGTGATCAGAAGTTGGGGAAAGCTGTGCTCAGAAGTAAAACACTTGAGAGGAGGGATAGGGTGGGGGGCAGGTAAAAGAGGGGACAGATAAACAAGCGAAAAATAACACAGAGGGAAATACATAGTTATCATAACTAGAAATGTGAAAGGAATGAACTCACCCATAAAATGGAAGCAGATAGCAGAATAGATTAAAAACAAGAATCCTACAATATGTTTCTTACAATAAACACATTTGAAGTAGAGAGATATACACAGGGTAAAGGTAAGGGGTTGGAGCAAAATCTATTATTCTTCAGCTGAAGCAAAGAAAGCAGAGGTAGCAATCATGATTTCAGAAAAAGAAAAAGCAAAAACAGATCTAATCAAAAGACATAAGGAAGGAAACTATATCTTGCTGAAAGGTATGATAGACAATGAAGTCATATCAATACTAAACATATATGCATCAAATGGTGTAGCATCTGAATTTTTAAAGGAGAAATTGAATGAGTTACAGGAGAAATAGATAATAAAACTATACTGGGGGGGACCTCAACTCCCCATCTCAGAACTAGATAAATCTAACAAAAAAAAAACAAGAAAGAAGTTAAGGAGGTAAATAAAATTCTAGAAAACTTAGATATGATAGATCTCTGGAGAAAACTGAATGGGAATAGAATGGAATATACCTTTTCTCAGCAGTATATGGTATCTACACAAAAATTGACCGTGTATTAGGACATAAAAACCTCACAACCAAATGCAGAGAAACAGAAATAGTAAATGCACACTTTTCAGATTATAATGCAGTAATAATTACATTCAATAATGGAAAATAGAGAGATAAAAAATTAATGGGAAATTAAATAATTTAATCCTAAAAAATGAGTGGGTCAAAGAATAAGTCATAGAAACAATCAATAATTTCATTAAAGAAAATGACAACAATGAAACAACATACCAAAATTTACGGAATGCAGCCAAAGAAATACTTAGGGGAAAGTGTATATTTCTAATATAACATATAATATATAATATAAAGAAAAGGCATATCAATGAATTGAACATGCAACTAAAAAAACTAGAAAAAGAACAAATTTAAAAATCTCAAATTAAACACCACATTGGAAATTCTGAAAATCAAAGAAGAAATTAATAAAACTGAAAGTAAGAAAACCATTGAACTAATAAATAAAAGTAGAAGCTGGTTTTATTTTTTAAAAATCAATAAAACAGATAAACCATTTGTTAGTTTGATTTAAAAAAAGGAAGGAAGAGGGGCAGCTAGGTGGTGCAGTGGATAGAGCACTGGCCCTGGAGTCAGGAGGACCTGAGTTCAAATCCAGCCTCAGACACATAACACTCACTAGATGTGTTACCCTGGGCAAATCACTTAACCCTACTGCCTAGCCAAAAAATTTAAAAAAATTTAAAAAATAAAAATAAAACAGGAAAGAAGAAAACCAAATTACTAGCATCAAAAATAAAAGAGATGAATTTACCAACAATGAAGAAGGAATTAAGACAATTATTAGGAGCTATTTTGCCCAATTATATGCCAATAAACTTGACAATCTAAATGAAATGGATGAATATCTGCAAAAATATAAATTACCCAGATTAACAGAAGAAGAAACAAAATAATTGTTTAATGCAATCTTAGAGAAAGAAATTGAACAAGCCATCAAGGAAATTTCTTAAAAAAAAAAAAACAACCCAGAACCAGATGGATTCACAAGCAAATTCTGCCAAACATTTAAAGAACAATTAATCCCAATACTATATAAACTATTTGGAAAAACAGGCAAAGAAGGAGTTCTACCAAGTTTTTTTCACATCACAAATATGGTGCTGATACCTAAACCAGGAAGAGCCAAAACAGAGAAAGAAAATTATAGACCAATTTCCCTAATGAATATAGATGCAAAAATTTAAATAAAATGTTGGGAAAGAGATTATAGCAATATAGCACAAGGATCATGCACTATGACCAGGCAGGATTTATACCAGGAATGCAGGGCTGGTTCGATATTAGGAAAATTATCAGCACAATTGACCATATCAATAACAAAACCAACAGAAAGTATATGATTATCTCAATAGATATAGAAAAAGCCTTTGACAAAATACAGCACCTCATTCCTATTAAAAACACTAAAGAGCCTAGGAATAAATGGAGCTGTCCTTAAAATGATAAGTAGTATTTATCTAAAACCATCAGCAAGCATTATCTGTAATGAAGATAAACTAGAAGCTTTCCCAGTTCAACAAGGGGTGAAGCAAGGATGACCATTATCACCTCTATTATTTAATATTTTACTAGAAATGTTAGCTATTGCAATAAGAGAAGAAAAAGAAATTAAAGGAGTTAGAATAGGCAATGAGGAAACAAAACTATCACTCTTTGCAAATCATGTGATGGTATACTTAGAAAATCCTAGTGAATCAACTGAAAAACTAGTTGAAACAATTAACAACTTTAGCAAAGTTGCAGGATACAAAATAAACCCACGCAAATCATCAGCATTTCTATATATTACCAACAAAGTCCAGCAGCAAGAGATAGAAAGAGAAATTCTATTTAAAATAACTGTAGACAATATAAAATACTTGGGAGTCTACCTGCCAAGACAAACCCAAGAACTATGTGAACACAACTATAAAACATGAATAAAGTCATATCTAAACAACTGGAAAAATGTTAATCACTCACAGGTAGGCCAAGCCAATATAATAAAAATGACAATTCTACCTAGATTAATTTATTCAGAGCCATGCCAATCAAACTATTAAAAATTATTTTATAGAGCTAGAAAAAATAACAAAATTCATCTGGAAAAACAAAAGCTCAAGAATATCAAAGGAATCAATGGAAAAAAATGTGAAAGAAGGTGGCCTAGCCATACCAGATATCAAACTGTATTATAAAGTGGTAATTATGAAAACAATTAAGCATTGGCTAAGAAGTAGGGTGGTGGATTAGTGAAATAGATTGGGTACAAATTACATTATAGTAAATGATCATAGTGATCTAATATATGATAAACCCAAAGATCCAAGATTTGGGGAGGAGGAGGAATCATTATTTGACAAAAACTGCTGGGAAAACTGGAAAAACATTTCATGCTATATACCAAGATAAGGTCAAAATGGGTACATGATTTACACCTGAGGGTGATACCATAAGCAAATTAAGAGAGTTTATCTGTCAGATTTATGGATAAGGATTTAGGACCAAAGAAGATACAGAAAGCATTACAAAATGTAAAATAGATAATTTTGATTATATAAAATTGAAAAGTTTTTGCACAAATAAAAGCAGTGCAACCAAAATTATAAGGAAAGCAGAAAATTAGAAATTTGCAACATCTCTAATAAAGGTCCAATTGCTCAAATATATAGAGAACGGAGTCAAATTTATAAACATACAAGTTATTCCACAGTTGATAAATGGTCAAAAGATATGAACAGGCAGTTTTCAGACATCATATGACTATCTATAGACATATGAATCACTACTGATCAGAGAAATGCAAATTAAAGCAACTCTGAGATACCACCTCACACCTATCAGAGTGGCTAATATGACAAAAAAGGAAAATGTTAAATTTTGGAGGGGATGTGGGAAAACTAGGACACTAATGCATTGTTGGTGGAGTTGTGAAGTGATCCAACCGTTCTGGAGAGCAATTTGGAACTCCAAAGGGCTACAAAACTGTGCATATCCTTTGACCCAGCATTACCACTGCTAGATCTTTATCTCAAAGACATCCCCCAAAAGGGGAAAGGACCTATTTGTACAAAAGTATTTATAGTAGCTTTTTTTGTGGTGGCTAAGAATTGGAAATCAGATGCCAACAACTGGGGAATGGCTGAACAAGCTGTGGTGTGTGATTGTATTGGAATATTATTGTGCTATAAGAAATGACAGGCAGAATGACTTCAGAAAAACCTGGAAAGACTTACATGAACTGATACATACTGAAGTGAACAGAACCAGGAGAATGTTGTACAGAGTAACAGCAATATTGTTCAATGAAGAACTGTGAATGACTTGATATTTTCAGATACGATGATCCACCAAGACAATCCCAAAGGACTAATGATGAAGCATCTCCCTCCAGAGAAAGAATTGATATTGATTGAATGCAGAATGAAGCATGCTATTTTTCACTTTCTTTCCTTCATTTTTTTCTTTTATTTAAGTCTTCTTGTACAAAATGACTAATATGGAAATGTTTTACATAATGGCACATGTATAACCTATATCTGATTGCTTGTTGTCTCAAGTGGGGGGGAGGGAGGGAGGAATAGAATTTGGAACTCAAAATTTTAAATAAAAATGTTTTTAAAACATTCCCTGAGGAAATGTAGTAGCCATACTCTAGTATATGACTTGTCAGTGCCAGTGGGGAGTTAGGATAATTGCCTCAAAGAATGTGCTACTAAACTACACCATGCTGTAATATATGCATACAAATTACATACGAGATTTTTTTAGTTTATAACTATGATTTCATCAACACATAGAACTCCCAATTTGGAAATTCCCTTAAATGACACACATCAGCAACTCAGCAAATTAGTCTTATAGATTTGTCTCAGGACACTGAGAAGTTAAGTGAATTGTCAATGTTTACATATAGCTACTATGTGCCAGAGACAGGACTCTGATGCCAGACCTTCCTATCTACAAAACCAACCTTCTATTCCCTATGCTATATTGCTATCCATTTTTTTTTTATTTTTTGTTTTTATAAATATACTTGAGTAGATCAATGATACCATCACTTCAGGAGTTTCCTCCCATCCTCTAATGATGTAGAGTACAACCAATTCATGCCTTCCCATTTTCAATGACTCTTACCCATGTCCTCCCAAAAGTTTATCACAGGAGTTCCACCTGACAGGCTAAAATTCTTCCTCTCTTTTTTCCTGACATCACAAATGCACCACTAGAAAATTCTATTGTCCCCCTGATGTTCCTAGCTCTTCCCACATGACCAGCTCATCTTCCCTTCCTATTATATACTTCCTTGGTGACTCTCTTCTTTGGAGTTTCTCATTGGTTATGTAGTGCATCCTTCTCAGCTCCACCATGTACCTCTGATTGCCCTCTGATTGTTACTCATTTCTAGTTTTTAGAGTCAGTGGTTCCATCTATCACTGCCATATAGCAGCACTAGTAAAATGTTAGCAATAGAAAGATGGGCTTTTGTTTTCATGGAAAATTGGGAATTGCAATTTCCCAAAATCAATTCAACATGCTCTGCTCTTCTTTTTCTACTCTGGTCATAACTTGTCCATTTCTACTCTCTGGCCCTGATATGCATACTTTTAGACAAGTTCTATATGCTTTCCATTGAAATGCAAGTCAAATTCCGGGCAATAAACATTTCTCATCCACTTGGTCTTTTTTGTATGGATAGACAGGTCAAATTCTTTTTCTTGAATCATTATTAAATTTTATTTTTAATTTATGGAATAAAACAAGTATTTCCATAACATGGTACAATTGAAAAGATGATTGCGCATGAAACTGCAAATCTGCTATGCACAATTTGCAATTCCCTTCAAATATACAATAAAATTAATGTAGATTTCTTTTTTTTCTTCCCCTCCTCCTTCCTGCCCTAGAGATGGCTACCATTAGACCAAATAGGTATAAATATATGTAAAATTATTCTATACATAGTTTTTCCATTTTTTTAAAAAAAAATCCTTTTGAGCGATTGCAGAGCCCTTCAAGGAGATGGCAACGTTCTGGAGCTCGATGCAATCAACACAATGTCATCCACAAATAAGGATATCTGAAGGATGGATCCCACAATCCATAGGGATTCCCTCTTCAACTCATACTGTCTACTCTATCACCATGGCAAATACTTTTGGGAAGTATACATTTCCCTATTTTATGCCTTATCTGATGTTTATTATCATAGGATCATTATATTTTCCTTGAATGACCTTGATGTTATATTTAAGCATATACATGTATGGGTACATTGACATACATACATTATAAGAATAAACATCAATATCTAAGTGTCTTGTACATAGTAGGCATTTGCTAAACATTCAATTGACTACATACATATGCGCATATACATACACACATGTGAATCATTTAAGAGAGATGTGAGTGACTGACTGTCAACCCTCACTTGAGTGACTTTAGGGCAGTTTTTCTAGGAGTTTGCCTAGATCTTAATATAAAATAACATCAGGCAAGTCAGTTATAGGCAGGAGGATATCCAAGACTAGTCACCAAGTATTTATTCAGCACTTGCTATGTGTCAGACGCTGTGCAAATGCTGGGAATGCAAATACAAGCAGAAAGATAGTTCCTGCCCTCAGGAAGCTTACATTCAGGGGGCAGCTAGGTGGCACAGTGGATAGAGCACTGGTCGGGAGGACCTGAGTTCAAATCTGGCCTCAGACCAAACACTTGACACTTACTAGCTATGTGACCCTGGGCAAGTCACTTAACCCCAATTGCCAAAAAAAAAAAAAGAGCTTACATTCAAATGGAGGAAGACAACACATAAAAAGATGCTGAATGAAGTGGGGAGTGGAGAGGGAGAAGAGATGAAGGTACTGGGACCTGGGACTTTGTAAGGGAAGTTCAAAGAGTCAGGAGGTCAGCCTATAGAAGAACGAAATCATCGTTGGCCTCTGCCTCCCCCTAAAAATAGAGGTTAGAAAGGAATTAGTGACCCATCAGAAAGAGAGGCCAAAGGGGCAAAGATGTGGAAAGGTGTGAATCCTATGTGTGAATTCCAGGGATGGAGTGAGTTTCTAGAGTGAAAATTTCCTGAGGCATTATAAACATCCAGTAGAGTCAGGAGTACAACCTGGAGAGGAAGAAACAAAATTGTCATCAAACACAGGTCGGCAGTTTTCTAAGAAAAACCTTCCTATCTGCAGAAATAATTTGCAATTTCATTAAAGATGAATTAGTACCATATTACCATTTCAGATTGTATCATGTAGGCATTGTCTCCAGAGGTTGACTTGTCTTCTCCTCTCTATTCATAAGCTTAACTGTGTTCACATGAGTTCTTAGGGTACTGTAGATCACTCAATGAAAATGAATCTCTCTCCCTCAGCCCTCCTTGTCTTTCACTTGCTTCATAATTACAGGGGAAGTGGGGATGGGAGTGGAGAGGAGTGTTACTTATCGACTTTTGGCTCAGCAGAAATGAAGAAAGTCTGCTGTCTATGACCTGGGCTCCCCAAAGGAACTATATTTATATTGCACCTGATATTTTACATAATATCCAAGTGAAAGGATAAACTTGGCCAGCATCTCCCCACAAATCATTCATCACTCTTGCAAGTGGCTGGCACCAGTCCATACTGTTTCCTTCCCAGCCTAATGTAAGTTATTTTGTGGCAACTTCTCATGTCCCATTTAGAAGAGGGCTCCCAGCGGGAACAAAACTCCACCTTCTCCCCCAGAGACTCCTCAGAAGAGCAGCCCAAAGCCTCAAGCATGTGACCCAGGCCGGCTCATGGAGACAAATCCAGACACTAATTTGAAGCGTGGTTGCCTAAATGGACAAGGGGAAAATAAAAATCCCTTCTATGATCTAATTCCAGAAAATAGGAAAGGATTCTTTATCTGTAGGCCAACTTGGGGGCAACAAAGCAGGACCCCTTTCTTTACTGAGCACAATAAGGGAAGGTACACAGACATTTTGTTATTGTCATTGATAAGAAATCCTCCTATTTTCTGTTCACATGCTCCATCCCCAACCTCTTCATCCCAAAGCACTGACCAATCACATCAAGAACTTCATGGAATAAAAACATTGAGTCATCTTAATCTCAACATGTTCAAAATTGAACCATCTTTCCTCATGTCTTCCAAACATCCCTACTGATACTGGAGGCACCAACGTCCTTCCAGTCCCCCAAGCTTTAAACTTGACATTTTTCTCAACTCCTCACTCTCTTGACCCCATGTGTCCAATCAGTTGCCAAATCTTGTCATTTCTGCCTTCACGACATCTCTCACCTCCCACCCTTCTCTCCATTCACACAGCTGCCATTTTAATTCAGGATCTCATCTCTTCTTGTCTAGATGATTGCAACAGCCTCCTAATTGGTCCCCTTGCCTCAAGTCTCTCATCACTCCCATCCTCCCACATAATGTATAAAGTGATTTTCCTTAGACACAAGTCTGGTCATGTGACTCTATTCAATCAACTCCAATGGCTTCCTATGACCTGTGGGATAAAATAAAAACTCCTCTGTTTATCTTTTAAAGACCTTCACAACCTGGCCTCAGCCAATATTTCCAGCTTCTTTAGACATTATTCCCCAACACAAACTTTGTAATCCATCCAAACTGGCTTTTTCTTTATTCATCACATACTCCATTCCCCGACTCTTTACCTTTTCACTGGCTGTTTTCCATGTCTGGCATACGCTCTTACCTTACCACCAACTCAAAGAACCCTTCTCTTCCTTGAACATACAACTCAAGCCCTATCATCTGCCTGAAGTCTTTCCTGATCCCTGGCCCCAAATTTCTAATTGTTGTCATTTTTCAATTGTGTCTGACTCTTCCTGACCCCATCTTGGATTTTCTTGTCACAGATACTGGAGTGGTTTGCCATTTCCTTCTCCAGCTTATTTTACAGATGACGAAGTGAAGCAAACATGGTTTGGTGACTTACCCAGGGTTACACAGCTAGTAAGTGTCTGAGGCCAGATTTGAACTCAGGAAGATGAGTTTTCTTGACTCCAGACTTAGGACTCTATCCACTGTGCCACCCACCTCTCAATTTCTAGTCCTCACCTCCAAATCTACCTTGAATTTAACTATATAAATATGTATGTGGAGAGAGAGAGAGAGAGAGAGAGAGAGACAGACAGACAGACAGACAGACAGACAGACAGACAGATAGATATGTCTCCCCTTTAGAATGTAAGCTCTTTGGGAGTAGGGATTGTCTTATTATTTGAACTTGGTACTGTGGCTGTGTCCATAGCCCTAGTCAGTGCCCGACAAGTTAAAACTTAATAGAAACTTTTTAACTGATTAATTGCCTCTCACAGCATTCTGGTCAGTCATCATTAATAATCTTCACAGAATCAGGGCTGGATGAGACTTTAGTAACCAGCTAGTAGAAGCTTCTCATCATATAGATGAGGAAACTGAGGCCCTTGGAGGGGGCCTCAAGGTGGTTTCAAACCAAGTTCCTCTTAGTCTTAATTCTGCACTCTTTCTGCTATACCACAGTGCCTCAATCAATGACAATAATATTAATATAAGAAATAATAATAGCTCACATTCACAGAACAATTTAGCATTTATACAGCGCTTTCCCATAACAGCCTTGGGAGGTAAATAGTGCAGAATATTATTGTCCCCATTTTACAGATGAAGAAACATTAGTTGAGAAAGGTTAAGAAATGTTTCCATGGTCAGTTTAGACTGCTCATTGATTTTACTGTATCTTTTTTACTTGGAGGCTCTTCCCCTCCCCCATCCCCAAAGGTTTAGATGTTTATCCACAAAGAAAAATAACTGGTCCAGACAGTGAGATTTGTCTAACATATGAATCTGATCAAGATTAAAGCTTTCTCAACTTTAAACTGAAAATGGAAGAGGAGGGAGAAAACTTCCTTTGATCTGTTAAATCAGACAAAGTAGAAACTAGTAGATACAACACAAAAAGAAGAATATCAGTAGAGAGGACCAGTGATTTACAGAGACAAGATCCAAGAAGAGCACCAGCAATAAAATCCATAGCCTCAGATGTCCATGCACAAATTGACAAAGCAGGGGTAACAAACCAAGCAAATGAAAACTCCTAAAGCAAGAACATAAATTTGATTTCCTAACTCAAATATGGTTTGTTCAAAAAGAACAGAATAGGTTAAAAAAAAAAAGGAATGGGGAGCCATGGAAGAACATTGTATATTAAGAAGATATGCTCCTCTGCAGAAATCCCTGAATTAGAAGAGGGTAGCTATTCAGTGAGCATCTATGGTCAATTTTGACTTAGAGGGAGGTAAGATCCCAGAGGGTCTTCTCTCACCCTACATGAATCAACATTGGGATCAATTCCTTGAATGAAGGCATAGATAGCAGCATAGTTAGCAACTCTGCAAGCAACATGAAACTGGGATGATTCAGTTAACATGTTAAAGGACAAAGCAAGAATCTGAAAAGATCTCCACAGAAGCTCACAATGGACCAGATCTGATAAAATGAAATTTAACAGGGAAAAATATAAAGTCATCTTCTAGTCAGGTTCAAAAGTCTCTAGGTTTCCTTACATCTATAAAGCCTATGATCCCATTAAAGTCATCAGTAAATGTTGGAATTGTATACTATGAAAATACAATACAATAAAAATCCTTGGAACTTTAGAATTGGAACAGAGCCAAGGAACCAACTAAATCAATACCCTTATTTTACAAAGGAGGTCAAATCACTTGCCTAGGGCCACAGGGTAAGTCTGTGATAGAAGTCTCCAAACTTAGTCTAGAGGGCTCTTTTCACTCCATCAGAATCTGAGCCTTCCATCCTATAATAATTCACATTCCATTCCAATCACATTGGACTCTCATGAGATATCTAGGTCACAGATTGATCTTCTTGGCTAAGCATCATCACTAAGCTGGCATAAAAAACCAACACAAAACAATCATACTAAAGCAGTTTGACCATTTACCACACCAGTCTAACCTTACAGCCTAAAACTTGGTAGTACTGACTTTACTTCAATCATTTCATGTCTTTTTTTAAATATAATTGATACCTTTTTTAGTCATCAAAATCACTATTCTTCTCCATCCTACTCCCAGAACCATTTTATATAACAATATTTTTTTTAAGCAACTGGGGTTAAGTGACTTTCCCAGAGTCACACAGCTAGTAAGTGTCAAGTGTTTGGTCTGAGGCCGGATTTGAACTCAGGTCCTCCTGACTTCAGGGCTGGTGCCATCTAGCTGCCCCTATAACAATATTTTTAAAGAAAAAGTATATCAAAAAAGTCGAAAATATGTGCAGCATATTACTTGTGGACCTCTCATCTCTGCAAAGGAGAAGCTCAGGGTCTCTTTTCATATCTCTTCCTGGGAGCCATGGCTGTTCTATATAATTCTGCAATATTCCCTTTGGATAATTTTGTGGTTGTTCTTTCCATTTACATTGTTGTAATCATTGTATGTGTGTATTTCATACATACACATATATGTGTGTGTGTATATATATATATATAGTATATGTATACATTATTTTCTTGTCTCTACTTGCCAAAGGGGCTACCTAATGCTCATTAATCTTAATCATGTCTCTCCAGTAAGTATTCAGTAAACTCCAGTGGCTCCCTATTGCCTTCAGGATCAAATATATGATCTTCTATTTGGCTTTTAAAGCTCTTCAAAACCTTGCTCCTTCCTACCTTTCTCAGGCCTCCTTAATATTAGTGCCTTCCCTCTGAGGCTATACCCCAATTTATCCTGTCTATAGCTTATTTATACATAGTTCTTTGTATGTTTTCACCTCCAATGAGCTATGAGATACTTAAAAGCAGCAATGGTTTTTTGCCTTTCTTTGTATCCTCAGTGCTTGGCACATAGTGGGCAGTTGACTAATGCTGGTTGACTTAACTTACCTAGAAGTCATACTTCAAGTCAAGTCAACAAAATGATGTACCTAGAGACAAGAAAACCTGAGTTCATATCTAATTTCAGAAACTTGCTAGCTGTGTGGCCCTGGCCAAGTCACTTAACATCTCTGTGCCTCCATTTCTTCATCTATAATAACATGGGGATGATAGTAACACCTAACTCCCAGGGCTTTTGTAAGGATAAAATATGTGTAAAGCACTCGGAATACCTTAAAGTACTATATAAATATTAGCTATTAAATATCTATGTGCCAAGCACTGTGCTAAGTTATAGTTGTGACCAACTATAGATGAATCGGCCACTGAAGTTCCAGAACTACCAGGTGAAAATAATTTTGGAGACTCTTTGTAGAGTCTTCTTTCTGCCTGAACTTGAGGACTGCTGAGGCATGAAACCTATGGAATTTCCACACTTAGGACATCAATAGAATGTAGGAAAAGGTAAAGGACATAGACTAGCTCAGGGACTCTTAAAATCTTTTGTGTCATGGACTCCTCTGCTCATCTGGCGAAGCCTACGGACCCCTTCTCAGAATCATGTTTTTACATGCATAAAATAAAATACATAGCCTTGCAAAGGAAGGCAATCACATTGAAATACAGGATTTCCAAAAGGCTTAGTTCAGTTTTAAGCTGCTGAAACTTAAAATTGCACTAAGATTTTTGGGACACACTATGGTTACCAAATTTTTTAAAAATAAGTTTACAGACCCCAGCTTAAGAACTCCTAGACTAAATGATCCCCAAGATCCAGTCTAGTTCTGATCTAAGTCGATATGCCTAAGAGTCATGAGGCCTCTGAGAAGTCTGTGGTGGAGACAGATAGGCAGGACAGCTGAACAGGGGCCTGGATAGCAAACCTTAGTGGAGAGATAGGAGAAGAAGACAGGTTTGCGGGAGTGAGAGAGGTAGCTCAGTAGCCAGGGTCTCAAAGGATGCAGGATGGAAGAGACAAGGAAAAAAGAAGACAAGATCAGCTCCAGGGTATAGGGCAAAGACTAGAGAAACTGTTGGGAAGGAAAACATCAAGGCATCAGAAAATGAGGCTATCAATTACACTAGAGTATCTCAAACCTCTATCATGCACCCTCTAATAGTACCTAGCCCCCACTCTGTAGCAGAGTGGCTTGATCAGCCACCCATCTTCCTCCACCCCATCATTTTACAGTACCACCACCCTTTAATATTATTCCCAGTTCTGCCTTCCAGATAGTGGCCTCTCATTATGGAAGCCCAAGGGGGAAAAAAAAACAACAACTTTATGATGAGTCTTATAAAGACAACCTAAAACAGCTGCCATATCCCACAGCACAAGCTGCTCAAAAATTATTGCAAATAGAAGGGTTGTTTCGTACTTTTGACAAATTTGTAAGCCCCAAATGGACCAAGCATGTTCACCGGAAAGTGAGTGCTGTATGAGAGCCAGGGGGGAGGAGAAGGAGGAGATATCCATTTCACTGTTCTGTGGGATTTCAGGATTGGTTAAGAACAGTCTGCTCCAACATGAGCCATGGACATCTGGCACTGGGTGATGCTTGTTAACACCCTCATGCCTCTCCCCCACTGCCTATGACTATACTAAGCAACTCCACACGCAGAGGGAAGAAGGGGCAGCAGATGGTGTTCTGTAAAGGACAGTCAGAGTGGAATAGGAGCTGACATTCCAATGAGAATGAAGTAGGTGAGTAAGCCAGCCAAGCGCCAGCTGCAGATGCAATAATAACAGCCTCATGGGCAAAAGGGTTTGAGATCCCCTTCTAATTCCTTAAGCTGGTTTGGGATTAGTGAGTGCTTTAGCTATAAAAAGATAGAATTTATGAAAGATGAGATTGATCTCCTTTGGACCTGGCATGGAAGTTCCTGGAAGAAGGAAAAGAAGGGCTGGGTTCCTTGAACATGGAATGAATGACAGAGGATACACCACTTCTCTACAAGCTATCCTGGTGCCTTGGAACTTAGTACCCCCTGATATTTCAGAATTTCCTTAAGACTCTGGTATCATTTTCATGAGTTGTTTCTTTTTATCAACTCTGTGAACCAGTTTGGCACAATCTCACCTGTATTGTAGCTGTAAGATGGCATCTATCTCAAAGGATTTGATCTTATTAGGAATGGGCAGAGAGTCAACCGCACACTTTTTGTAGGTATATCAGTTCTCATAGAGAGGCAGTTAAAGGAAAACGGATAAAATGCTGGTTTCAGAGTAAGGAAGACCTAGATTCAAGTCTTGTCTCTCCCAATTAAATCAATTAATCTTGGCATCCCTGCAATTCTTTAAGACTGAAGGTACACAGCAGTTATTGATCTCCATTGGCAGAAGGAATTTTCTCCTCTTCATGCCTTCTGCACTGTTGAAAGCACAGCTCTGGTTAAAAAGAAAAGGAAGTTTTTTAGCTAACAAGGATTTCTCTCAATGCCCTAATCTGTTCCCCATTGGCTTGAAAAGATGCATTTAAAAATAAGCCATTTTTTTCTCTTCTCATGGTATCATCAAACAAACTTCTCTTCAAGAGCTCATTCATGGTTTAACATTTGAAAACCACATATCACCTTTCTTTGGTACAATAATGTCACTTCTAAGCTGTCATGTTCCTTAACCTAAAAGCGGATATCCAATTAAATTTATTAAGAATTTATTAAGTGCCTATGATATGCTAACAATTGTGCCAATACTATACAAGCAAAGGCTTTGAATCTTTTCCCCGTGATTTTAAAAAAACCTTTTGCTTTAAATATAATTTAGGGAACATTTTTACAATAAATGCTTTGTAAGTGATTTTTAAGTGCCTCCACCTACTAATACCAAATAATATATTCCAACAAATCTGTGATTAGAATATGTGGTCATTCCCCCCAATGCACCATGTGCATGGTGCCACCCAACCATATCTGCCAGTGCTGTGCAATTCTTGTCTAAGACCTCCCATAAGTTTGCCATGGGTGATCCACCTAACATTTTGGATGCCTTCTTCAAACTCTCTTGATACTGTAAAGATACCTAAGGAGTATGAAGGGTGTCCATCAGTTATCCTTAGCTAGCCTTATCCTGACCTACTCAGTGCTTTACACATAATAGATACTTAATAAATTCTTTTCTTAAAAAAATTTAAATATTCCACCCAAGGCTGAGCTGACCTGAATAATGAGTGACTACAAACTCATTCACCCCACTAAACTAGCCAGGCTCAGGCCAAGCTTCATATCCCATCCACTTATTCACTAAGAAACTAGAACATCATGCCATCTGTCCATGTCTACTTGATCTCTTTCCCTTTCCCCCAACCCCTTCTACCTCTCACTGTGGGAACACAAATCAAATCAATGCTATCATTGCTTCATGACATTTGACTGCCTTATGGCTCCACCTGCCATTTCTATGACTCCCTAGAGCAAAACCTCCTCCCTGACCACCACTCCTCTATATGTGTTGCCTTCCTCTGTTAGAAATTAAGCTCCCAGAGAGCAGGAACTATCTCACTTTTGTAATTATATCTCCATGCCTAGCGTATAAGTAGGCACTTAATAAATGCCTTTTCATCCATTCATGTGGTTTGTTAATATATTGATCTTTTTCAATCACACCTGTCTTTGATGACATCTAGTACAGTGTAACACCTGTGCGATTTCTTGTTTGTAACATATGGCAGACAGGTCCCATCTACTATACATTCCCTTCAGATGATCTTCAACCTCAATTATTCAGAGATTGCTATGTTCCATGATTCAAAGGCCTTCAACCTCAAGGAAAGGATATTGATATTTTTAATTGGACTTTTGTTTTGGGGAGAGCCTTGAGGTCATTAAAAGAATGGTGCTATTTCTCAAAGGCAGTCTAGATCACTCCTACTCTCAGGTTCCATTTTGGAAAGTCTGTCCAGGATATAGACTGTAATGATTCAGCTCTCTAGGTGACAATAGACATTCTTGATCCCTTCAGTTTGTTATCTATGATTAGTTAGTCCTAACTCTTGAGTGGTTATCGATTATCACTGTGTAATGTTTTAGGGATTGATGCAATCAGTAACATCTAGAGGTTCACACCATCTGTAGGGAAATCCATTTCAAGTTGAAATCTGTACTCAGTCTCCTCCATTAGTCTGTACTCAATCTCCTCCATGGTGAACATGTGTGGTGAAAATACATCTCCCTTTTTTATGCCTTTTTTGATATAAATAATCAAAAGGTCATTGAACAAGGTTACCTTGGTAGTTATGTCTTTCAAGTAATTTTAATAATTATTTTATTTACTGTAACTTTAAAACAAAAATGACTATATGAAAGAAGAGTTTTTCATCTTTTTGATTTTCTCCTTCTGCTCTGTTTAAACCTCAGTACTGCCTGCATGGGCAGCAAGCTTTCTTTTTTGTTTTGTTTTTTTTCAAAGAAAGCCTTTAAGGTACATTTTGCTTTGACAAAACAATTTTTTTATGGTCAACAAACAATAAGCACAATGGGATTATATCTTTCAATCAGTTTTCTAGTGGTAAGATTATCCTCTTCTGTGAAATAACCCTTGTGAAGGACTGCCTTTAACCTTTGGGGGGGTGGTTTTTAGGGTTAGGGTTTTTTTTTCATTTGAAAACATCTATTTTCTCTCCCTCCTCGCACCACCTCCTCTTGAAAACAAAAAAGAAAACAAATCCCAAGTAATAAATATGCCTAGTCAAACAAAGAGCATTCCCACATTGGTCATGTCCAAAAGTCCAAAAAATACACATCTCATTCTGCATTCTGAGTCTATTACTTCTCTGTCAGAAGACAGGTGGCATCATTGGTCCTCTCAAATTGAGGTTGGTTATTGAATTGATCAGAATTCTTAGGTTGTTTAAAGTTGTTCATCTTTCAAATGTTGTTATTGTATAAATTGTTCTGGTTCTGCTAACTCATCATCAATTCATAAAATCTTCACAGATTTCTCTGAAATTACCTTTTTCATCATTTTATAGCAAAATAATATTCAATTACATTCATTTACCATAATTTGTTCAGCCATTCCCCAATGGATGGTCACCCTATTAGTTTCCAGTCCTTTGCCACCACTGCTATAAATATTTTTGTACATATGAGTCCTCTCCTCTTTCTTTGATCTCTTTCAGGCATAGTCTTAGTAATTGTATTGCTGGGTCAAGTGGTATGCAAAGTTCTGTAAAATTTTAACCATAATTACAAATTGCTTTCCCGAATGACTATACCAGTTCACAACTCTACCAACATTTCAGTTTAACTGAGTTCCTGTAGCCCCTCCAACATTTTTCTAGAAACTTTGCCAAAACTGTCATTAACTATTTCAACAAATTTTGACTCTGAAGGATTCTTTGAACCACTCAGTCAACTGGAAGAAGTGATTGTTTTGTTTTTTTCTTTGCCTATGTTTATCCCTCATTTTATTTTTCTAGTCATTAGCTAGCATTTCTAGGGTCATATTAATGATGATGATGATGATGATAAGAGTGGAAATAAATATATGATCTTGCTTTACCCCTGATCTTAATGAAAAAGACTCTAGTTCATCCACATTACATATGTTTGTTCCTGGAATCAGAAAGACCTGAATTTAAATCTGATCTCTAACACTTACTAGTGAACCTAGGCAAGTCACTTAACCTCTGTTTGCCTCAGTTTCCTCAAATGTAAGTGGGGATAGCTTATATTTTCTTCTTTTTTTCAATTTTTTGACTTTAATATTTCATGTTGTCTTATGGAGTCATTAACTTATGTTTAGTTCATTCTGATTTTTAAGGAATCTGCTGGTTTTGTATTTGTCCTCTACTGTATGGCATTCAATTCTTTCCTAATTCTTTCTTCTAGCACTCACATTTCAATTAGAATATCATTTTAATTTCTTTTTTAACCTCTTAGTTTATTTCTTCTGAGAATTCTCACTGAACTTGTGTCCAAGCTATATTTTTCTCTTTTTTTCTTTTATTTAGCTTTAAAAAAAATTTTTTTATGTTTTTCTTTAAGGCTTTATAAAGCCTTTGCATTTGCGTTTCTGGCATCCTCATCACTATAATATCTCTTTATGGTGGAAAGATTTTGTTTGTTTGTTTAATCATTCTTCCAGCCTTACTTCCTGAATGAGGACTTTATGTTAAAGCTAAGCTCTGCATATTTCTAGACAGGATATCTGAGACTTATTTGATCCAGTTTTGTATTCTCTATTGTTTTCTCTATGTATTTGGTGCTGTATTCTATGAGGATCACAGGGTCAGGTCAGGTCATGGATGAACCTAAAGTACTCTGATCTGGAACTATTACTCTCTAGTGTGAGCTTTGAAAGCTCCCAACCCTGGTTTAGGTTTGGGTAGCACAACCATAGGCTTGCTCCTGAGTAGATCTCTAGTAGACTGTTCTGCAGCTAATCTGCTGTTAGCAAGCTGGAGGCTCTGTGGGTCCACAAGGATAGAAGTTCAGGCTCTCCCTTGGTCAAACCTCCCTGCCCTGAATACTCAGATGCAAGGCTGGGCTTTGGGATGAATCTGAGACCCTGATCTGCAGAGGATCAGAGGAACACAGCTGATGCTTATTTCTGTTTCTACTCTTCGTCCAGTACACAGCCTTGAAGCCAGGAACGCTTGTTCTTATATAGCCATAGGTCACCCACTCCAAGGTATAGGCCCTACCTACATAACTATTACTTCCCAGGCTTTCTTGCTGAGTTATCCTCAATCTTCCTTTTCCTTACTATGGGTATCCCCTAATCAGGGTTATACTGGAGGAACCAACCTTTCACTTAAGTGATCATTTTTGGCAAGTCACCGATATGTATTTCGCCATCAGCTAAATGTATATGTTGTATATAATTACTTACTTACTAGCACAGAGGTTTGCTCTGCTAACAGCTTCTAGGTGACTTGGAGTCAGAAAGACCTGAATTTAAATCTGGCAGCTGGGTGAACCTAGGCAAGTGACTTAACCTCTCTGTTTGCCTCAGTTTCTTCAAATGTAAGTGGGGATAATAATTGCACTTACTTCCCATGGCTGTTGTGAATATCGAATGAGATAATAATTGGAAAGCACTTAGCATATGGTAGGTGCTTAATAAATGCATGTTTCCTTCCTCCTTCGTTTACCTTTATATCTGCTATGCTAGCAAATATGGGGTTAAATAAAACTTTTCAGAAGCTAGGAGAAAGAATGTTGCAAGCTTCAGCTTTATTTTTATGAAGTCATAGACTCATTTTTCACTTGTAAAATTACTTTTATTGATAGCTTTTGTTTTCACATCACAGTCATTTATGAAAATATTCCTTTCCTTCCTACCCCACCCCATCCTCATATTGAAAATCCTCCCTTGTAAAGAGATGGTTCCTTGTATATTGAACCCTCCCAAAGTAAACCAGTTCAGCAGCCAGTCCCAAAAAACATTTCATAGAACGGCCACATCTGATAACGTATACAACATGCTGTTCTAGTTGTCCCACTTCTATGCCTATATAGGGAACTTGATTGCATTATTTATTCTCCAGAAGTTAATAGGGACCAGGCTGAAATAAGTGGAGAATGAGAAGTGGCCAATAGGCAAGTGTCCCAGGACCAGGATAACAAAGGAAACTACCACTACCAACCCACCTGAAACTGGGCTGGTCATTTGCAGAGTTGCACCAATGAATACCATGATAGTATAATGAAGGCAAATAACAACAGAGCAAGCATAAGCCCTCCAATGCTGGAGGGATATTAAGGAAGGGGAACTAAAGGTTGCCGTCCATGAGCATCATGGAGATGGGAGAGGAGGGTGAAGCGTCTTTCTGAATATGGAGTCTTATTTTCCTAGGAGAAGTTGGCATTTAAGCTCTAATGTGTAGCAAGTTTATTCCCCAACATTGCTAGCTACAGCTATGCAGGTTCAATAAAACACTTGGAGAAACACAGGCTTCCTATTATACCACTCTTGCCTGGAAAAACACAAGAGAAGAGGCGTCAAGGATTATAGACTTTATTTTTGTCAAATTGTTGTAATATGTTATTTTGGTTAATGTATTTGAAGAAAACCTGACCTCACCTAGATATGTAGTTAAAAAGAGAAGAAATATTTTTATAAGCAAATAGCATCTTAATATTATTCAAAACAATATTTAAAATTTTTTAATGGGATATGTAGGTGGTACAGTAGATAGAGTACCAGGCCTGAAGTCAGGAAGACTCATCTTCCCGAGTTCAGATCTGGCCTCAGACACTTACTAGCTGTGTGACCCTAGCCAAGTCACTTAACCCTGCTTTCCTCAGTTTCCTTATCTGTCAAATGAGTCGGAGAAGAAAATGGAAAACTGCTCTAATATCTTTCACAAGAAAACCCCAAATGGGGTCACAAAGAGTTGGACATGACTGAAAAATGACTGAACACCAACAATTATTAAAAATAGTTTTGATCTCCTCCCTGAAAGCATTGTAGGAATCCCCAAGGGTCCGTGGACCACACTGTACCACACCACTTCTACTGTACCTAGAACAAAGGCACACAGGCAAGCCCCAATAGCATCAGTTTATTGCTAAGATTCTAATATCTAAGAACTGGAAAAGACCTTGGAGGCCCTCTTGCCCAACCCCTATATGAACCCCTGAGAATGCTGATTTGTTACAGCATGGAGTTGTTAAGGTGATACTTCTGAAGTATCTTTTTTTTTCAAATAGTGGAGATAGAAATTTTTAGGGGTCTGTGACAAAGTACCTGTTACTTTTCAAAATGATCTTTAGAAATGGAATAGTCCAGTACTTTCTTTCTGGAAGACTTAAAGCTTCAAGGTGCACAAACTGAAGATTCTGGTAACCAGGAAGTCAGAAGGTGGTATATGGACACTGAAGGAAACTTACTGATCAATCAGTTATTGATGTTTATCAAAAATCCACTGTGTCCTACTGAAGTCAAAAAGAAGGGGGGAAGAACATTATTATATCAAGAACATATAATTTTTTAGATTTCTTAGAAATTATATTTCTAAGATTATATAATTTACACACATGTAATTTATATATATAGTAATTATATATATATATTATATAATTTCTTAGATTTCTTAGAAATTGTATTTCTAAGATTATATAATTTATATACATGTAATTTATATATATAGTAATTATAGATATATATATATATATTATATAATTTCTTAGATTTCTTAGAAATTGTATTTCTTATAATTTCTTGATATAATTTCGAGAAAGAAATTATATCAAGCCCAGAAATTACCCACAGGTTAAGGTCAGTGGGCTGAGTACAGATTAGAACCAACACATCCAAGAGCTCTCCTTTAATTAAACCATTAAAATCCATTGATTTCCTATTAGATCCAGATAAGATCTTGCCAGGAAATGCCTGCAAAAATGGGAGATCAAACTTTTCATTGAAAAAAAAAATCTTCCCATCAAATATTTCTGGTTCAAAACATTTGTTGTATAGTTGTCTCAGTCGTGTCTGACTCTTCGTGAGCCCATTTGGGGTTTTCTTGGCAAAGATACGGGAGTGGCTTGCCATTTCCTTCTCCAGGTCTGACATACCGGAAACCATACATTATGATCCCAATAGATCAACAGCAAAAGGATAAGAACAAGCAATACTAAGAGGCAGAATCGCAACATATTAAAAATCACATGAAAAATGGCTCCAAATTACCAGTAAGAGAAATGCAAGTCAAAGCAACTCTGAAATTTCACCTCACACCTAGCTAATTGGCAAAGATGACAAAAGATAGGAAGTCAGTGTTAGAAGAGGTGTGAAGGACCTGAACACTAATGCAGATGGTAGAGCTATGAATTGATCCAATCAATTTGGAAGGAAATTTGGAATTACAGACATGCCTCATTTTATTGCACTTGGCTTTATTGCCCTTCACAGGTACTGCATTTTTTACAAATTGGAGGTTCACGGCAACTCTGTATCAAGCAAGTCTATAGCGGCCATTTTCCCAACAGCATGTGCTCACGTTATGTCGCTTTGTCACATTTTGGTAATTCTTGTAATATTTCCAACTTTATCATTATTATTATGTCTATTAAAATGATCTGTGATCGGTGATCTTTGATACTACTATTGTAATTGTTTAGACGAGCCACGAACTACACCCATACCAGACAGCAAACTTAATCTATAAATGTTGTATGCGTTCTGACTGCTCCACAAACCTGTTGTTCCCCCTCCTTCTCCCTCTCCTTGAGCCTCCCTATTCCCTGAGACACAGCAATATTACAATTAGGCCAAATAATAACTCTACAATGGCCTCTAAGTGTTCAAGTGAAAGGAAGAATCAAGCAGCAAACTTCATCGTTGTCTTATTTTGAGAAATCACCACAACCTCCTCAACCTTCAGCAACCACCATACTGCTCAGTTAGCAGCCAACAACACAGAGGCAAGACCCTCCACCAGCAAAAAGATTACGACTCACTGAAGGCTCAGGTGATGATTAGAATTTTTTAGCAATAAAGTATTTTTAATTAAGATATACACATTGGTTTTTTAGACATAATATATTGTACACATAATAGACAATAGCATAGTGTAAACATAACTTTTATATGTACTCACTTTTATATGTGACTCACTTTATTGCAACATTTGCTTCATTGCAGTGGTCTGGAACCAAACCCACAATAACTCCAAGGTAAGCCTGTGTATTAAAAAGAAAAAAAACTAACTAAAATGTCCACACCTTTTGACCCAGAGATCCCAAAGGGAAGTAAATAATCCAAGTAGGTCAAAGACCAGAAGAAAAGTTCTGGTTTCACCAAAATTTTCATAGTAGCACTTTTTGTGGCAGCAAAGGATTGTACACAGTGTCCATTGATTGAGGAATGGCTAGACAAATTGTGGTACATAAATACAGGATATTCTAGGCTTAAAACTGCACTAAAACCTTTGGAACACTCTGTATAATGAAATACTACCACACTAAAAATGAATACAAATAATTTAGAGAGGCATTAGCAGACTTATATGAATTGATGCAGAATGAAATAAACATGCCCAAGAAAACAAAACAATGACTATAGCAATGCAAATAGAAAAACAAAAATCTGAAGTTTTTATAATTATAGTGACCAAGTTTGGCACTAGAGAAGAGTTGGGAAAATAGCCTTCCCTTCCCTCTCAAGAGGACAGACATGTTTGATCTGTTGGTTGGTTTTGTTGAATTGTTTTCTTTTTCCTTCTTTCTTTTCAAATCTTTGTTACAAAGGATGGCTAGTTGGTGGGATACATTCAGAAATAAAGGTCATGTAATAACAAGAGATATCAATAAAAATAAGATAAAATAAAATAATAAGGGAAGGCATGCCACAGACTCGTGAGCCTTTGGCTTCATTCCCAAAGTAGTCGCAGAATCAGAGGGTAAGTGACTTGTCAAAGGTCACAGCTGGTAGGGGTAGGATCAGAGCTAGAACCTTTGTGATATTCTCCCAATCCAATGTTCACCTTTTCAGGTAATATTTCCATGAATCTTGTACCCTCCTGACTACTTTATAGTGTCCTGATAGGTCACTTTCTGCAGAATTTCTCAGTTCAAAGAAGACTTTGCTAATTCTACCTTGCTTTTTTCTCTCTTTCCCACAATTTTTAGTAGCATAAAAGAAAAAGAGGAGGAAAACTTCCAATTTTTATGCTTAGCTGCCCAGATTTTAAAAGCATTATATCCCCTTTCAAAAAGAAAAAAAAAACACATTTATGTTCATGCAAGTGGGTGAGGTTTTGGAAAACAAATCCAGATGCTTTAGTTCTTATGCTAAGCACATCATTCTAATGGGCCTGATCCCAGATGGCTAGGAAATACTGTTTAATAGAAAAATTAGTGTGTGGTTTAACACAACTATATAAGCATCTCATCAAGTTAAAACAAGATGTGGACAATATTACTAGGGCTTTACAAATTTTAATTAACCAAAGAATCATGTAAATTTGACAATTAATGAACTCAATGTGGTGAGATGGCAAATACACACACACACACACACACACACACACACACACACACATATACTTTTCTTTCATTTGAATGTGAAAAAGGAAAAAGAAAAAAGAGCCAGAGAATCATTTATAAATATCACATGTATAAAGTAGAAAACATGATGCAGATGTACTAAGGATTCCATTACCCCCCTCTAATGCAAATAAGAGTCACTGAAACCTTGATCTCACATCATCAAGAAATTCCAAAAAAGCAACCAGCAAGTAAAACATATCTTTTGAAAGCTGATGGAAACAGCCCTGAGCCTAAAATATCTCAGAACTCTCAAATACGCCATTAATTAGCCTGTTAGAACACTTAGCTTTGGAAGACTCATATCATTGCTTTAGTTCTATTTGGGTTACTAAACATCTCCTTGGTGTAACATTCCCCAAATGCTTGCTTAATGCAATCATAAGATTTATTCTTCTCCCATTGACCCTAGACCTAATGACTGGATTGGCAAATGAAGAAAATTCTCCATGGCCCCAGAGTAGTTCATCATCCTGAACCCCTTCTATTCTCAATTCAATATAATTCAACCAGAATTTATTGAGTGCTTACTGTGTGGAAGGTACTATACTGGGCGCTGCTCAAAACCATATGTGCAGTAGAAACCATTACAGTGCTCACAATCTCAATGCAAGAAGGAGAAAGAAGGAGTACATAGGAGGCAGAAGAATGGGACGGGTAGGGCAGGAAGAGAGCATCCCTTGAAACAGGTGAGATGGCATACCTTTTAACGGTAAGGGAAAGAAAAAAGAGAAAGAAAGAAAGAAAGAAAGAAAGAAAGAAAGAAAGAAAGAAAGAAAGAAAGAAGAAAGAAAGAAAGAAAGAAAGAAGAAAGAAAGAAGAAAGAAAGAAGGAAAGAAGAAGGAAAGAGAGAGAGAGAAAGAGAGAGAGAAGAGAGAGAGAAGAAGAGAGAGAGAAAGAAGAGAGAAAGAAAAGAGAGAAAGAGAGAAAGAAAAGAGAAAGAGAAAGAAGAGAAAGAAAGAGAGAAAGAAAGAAAGAAAGAAAGAAGAAGAAAGAAGAAAGAAAAGAAAAAAGAGAGAAGAAAGAAGGAGAGAGAGGGAAAAAGAGAGAAGAAAGAAGGAAGGAAGGAGAAGGAAAGAAAGAAAGAAAGAAAGAAAGAAAGAAAGAAAGAAAGAAAGAAAGAAAGAGAGAAAGAAAGAAAGAAAGAGAGAGAGAGGGAAAAAGAGAGAAAGAAAGGAAGGAAAGGAAGGAAAGAAAGAAAGAAAGAAAGAAAGAAAGAAAGAAAGAAAGAAAGAAAGAAAGAAAGAAAGAGTGAGAGAAAGGAAGGAAAGAGTGAGAGAAAGGAAGGAAAGAGTGAGAGAAAGGAAGGAAAGAGAGATGGAAGGAGGGAGGGAGGAAGTGAAGGAAGGAAGGAAGACTTTCCAGTTCTTTAAAACCTCAAACTTATATCTTAGGCTTGGGATCTTAAGTTTGCTTGGGGTAACACGGCCTCCTAAGGTTCAACTGTGCTTAATACCTATGTACCTATACTACCCATCTTTACTTATGATTAGAGAATAAATCATTTAACAATGAGCCTTCATCTAATACCAAGGGAGTATCTCACAGTCACATAACTCATTGTACTCTATCAGGTGCCTAGGTCTCTCCACTTTCTTTCCTACCCAACTCCAGTATGTTAAGTGTCTCTCAAACATTTAATCTTATTTTCATATTTATTTCATCTACATATTCCAATCTCTGACTTTGGACAAATGTATTTAGAAAACAAGTCCAATCCTATTGAAGGAAGCAAGTATTTTTTTTATGCCAGGCCCTGAGCTAGAGGCTAGAGATACAAAGACCACAGTGAAGCAGTCTTGTCCTCAAGGAGTTTACATTATATTAGTAAAGAGAACATATACATAAAATTATATACAAAGTGAAAACAGGGTAATGTAGGGAGGGGGGATAGTGAAGGGTAGCATCTGGGAAAATCAGGAAAGGTGTCATGTAGAAAGGTGGGCTGAATTTTGAAAGAAGCAAGGTATTCTAAGAGACAGAGTTCAGGAGGAAGCATACTCCATGCATGGAGGGACAGCCAGTACAAAGGCACAGAGATAGAGATGGAGGGTTGTGTGTGAGGAACAATAAGAAGGTCAGTCGGGCTTAGTCAATTCTGAAGAAAAGTCTATTCAGAAGAAAAGGCCAACATGGAAAGAGAAAGATAAAAGAGAACAATGTCAGGAGAGATTTCAAGAAAAGACATGCTATAATGAGAGAGCTTTAAGAACGAGGGAACAAATTCAACCCCCTCTTCTAATCTATCAACAGGTGATGGGAGAGTCCCCCACCGAGATTCCCCATTTCCATTAACTGCACTGCTAAACCTAAGCACAGTAGGAAAGGCTCCAAGAAGGGCCTGTTGCCAAAGGGGTGTTATGCTTTGAATTTTGTCTTTTCAACTACTAGATAACAGCTACATTAATGGAGGAATTCACCAGTCTTAATCACATTTATCCCCCCCACAGAATGGAATGAATGTCTTCTTTCCAAGAGAGATGGGGATCCTTCCAATCTCCCCAAATCCTCAGATCATGCTTTACTGATTTACTCCCAGTTCCAGAATAGGGAACCTGCCAAATGAAAGAGGCCACTGAGAAGAAATGAGAATTTCTATCATTGTCAAACTCCCACCTCACCCCATCAGTGGAGTTTAATCCCCTCTTGTTACACAAGGAAAGGCCTTATGTTGAAGTGTTTAAAGACCAACTGTCAATTAAGAGAGATTCCTCAGGTCATTTTGAAGTGTTTTTTTCCCCCGAGATGAACCCCATAGATGTTTCAAAAGGAGAGCCCTTAAATGGAAGATGATAACATGTTGAGACTTTCTTCTATACCAGTCCCCTTCTCCTACCTGTCATCATATCTCTTCTAAAAAGAATGTTCCCTGGCAATTTTCTCAAATGTACAAATAATGTAAAAATTCTGGACTTGAGACAAGTCTCCAACGTGATCATGAGGGAATCACTGTTTTACCAGCAAGTTCTTCTCCAACACCAAGGAGACACTGAACATCTCTGCAGGCTAATGATGCTGGTGCCCTACCTGAAAATGGTAGCAGGGATTAATATGTAGTCTCATAGATTATAAGTTACAAGCTGTATTGTTCCAGAAAAAATTTGAACCACCAAACAGTTATCCATCATGTCTGTGCAGGGCAAAAGCAAGATTTAAACACATCCTTTATTCTTCAGCTCAATCCAATCCAATCCAATAAGAATTTATTAAGCACCTAGGTGCTTAGAAGTAGTCCCTGCCCTCAGAGAGCTTACACTAAACTGGGGTCTTTGCGTATTCAAGCCCTGCATAGGATATCAATAGAGCTGGGTGGACATACGGATGGCCAGTTCTTCAAAGTGCCACTTTTACTATCACCATCGTAGACCTCTTGACTCACCTAGAGTACTGACTGAAACTTAACTGAAAATAGGAAGGGCCACCATATCCCCAAGGAAACATGAGGAAAAGGCTATGAGACCCCTTAATACTAGCTCAGAATAGACAATAGCAAGAGCCTAAGAGCATGACACACAAACAATTGATAAAAATGGCTTCTCAATTACTTTGGTTATACAGGAATCTTAGAGAAAGTCTGCAGAATTTGGGTCCAACTAAACTCCTGAAAGTAGGATTGTTTCCTAAATGAGTCAAATAAGTAACTTGTGAAGTCAGCAGTCCTTAAACTCTTAAACAAATGCTTTTCATTAATATAATGCCACTTGGACTACTTTGCAGGAGTGAACGTGATCTTTCCTGTGGTTAGTTCACATACTTGCCTTCAGGGATTAATATGATTCAGCTTTGGAGAGTACATTTCTGGAAAGAAAAAGCCCTGTACTTTGAAAAGCAAGGTGTACATAAAGCAAACTTACTTATTGAAAACACTCTCTTCTTTCAAAATTCTCCCTCCTATGAAGACCAGATAACACTCTAGGATTTCAGGTAAACTTAGAATTTTCCTTTTTCATTATGACTTTGATTCTGTCCTCAAAGGATTCTGGGATCATAGACCTCGGAGGTCCCCTAGTCCAATGACTTCATTTTCCAGATGAGGAAACTGAGGCTTAGAAAGTTTAAGTGATTTGCCCAAGGTTGCACAGTGAACTCAGGTCCTATTTGTTTTGACACATTCATGTTCAAGTTTCTCCTTTATTTTTTTAAGCTTAAAAACTTTGAGACTGCATTATTAAATGGCAAATACGCATTTAATAAACATCAGCAAAGATTCGCTACTATGTAGAAACTAATTTTTTTAATTGCCAGCTTGAGTTCTTAAACTAAGACCCATAAGAAGCAGCACACTGTAGCAATTAGAGAGTTGACTTTGAGGTCAGGAAAACCTGGGTTCAAATCCCACCTCTGTCAATATTGGCTTGTGAACCTGGGCAAATCACTCAACCCCTCAATGCCCCAGGCAACCCCCTAATTCCAAACATTACAAAACAGTTGCTGATCTACATTGGTAGAGAAAATTTCCTCACTGGGAGCCTTCCACACCAGTGAAATCACAGGATGATGTCTCCTCCCCCATTCCCCCATATAAAAGACCACACTTTCATAATCAAGTCACATCAACCTCAAACAAATAGATTGGAGCTATTGTCCTCCAACTGGGGATCTGGGCTGCATGACACATTTAAGACATCCCAGTGGTGCGAGAAAGCAGAAAGAACACAGTCAGAGTACCTGTGTTCAGATCCTATCTCTAATGCTTATTACTTGTGTGACTTCAGGCAAATCGTTTAACTGCTCTTAGGCCTCAATTAACTTATCTGTAAAATGGGAAGATTAGACCAGAAGGCTCTTAGAATCCCTTTAAGTTTTAGATCTATGATCTTATGATTGAGTAGAAAATATAATTCATGGTTTCACACACAATCTTTTTTTAATGTATATTGGAATTTTCAAATTTGTTCAAATTTTTATTTTTATTTTAAATTAAGAAAGTTGAAGGTGGTGAAGGGAGTGCTGTCACACACCAGTGATGAGGACAACCATCCACAAAGGCCAATAAAAAATGCTTTCCTAAAAAAAGGGGTGTAGGGTCCAACTCAGGGTACAAGTGAATGCAACCCTGAGGCCAGGCTGGGGCAAACACCTAGGGTTTGAGGGGAATTCCAAAACCCAAGAGGCCACAACAGGAGCAGGAAACCAGGGAGGTCCATCCATGATGAGGAAGCATGCTCTACCTGAAATTACTGTTTATCTGCTGCAATCTGCCTCCCGAAGGCTTTAGCCATTTATGGTGATAGAGGTGATGGTGAAGGCAAGTGGTGTGTGCCCCTGCCCTCTGATGCCAATTTGATGGATCTGAGTGATTGTGGCCAGACCAGCAATGTCCCCTCTGGACTCAGCCTCACCTCTAAGGCTGTGCACTCACTAAAGGAATTGTATCATTTCTCTTCTTTTTTGAGGCCAAACAAGAACCTGGCTGTACAGTATCCCCACAGAGGGGAAATGTGCCATCACCATGCCTCAATGACCAATCATCCCTATGTACACATCTAGGCTATTTCCCTCCTCTCAGTTTTTTGAGAGGCGAAGCAAAAAAGTAAACCAGTTCTCTCTAGACTCAAGAATTCTGTTCTTTCCTTTGCAGTACAGGGCTTCTTCACCTTTTTTTGTGTCTGGGACTCCTCTGGCAGTCTGATGAAACCCATGAATGGGTCCCTGCTTTGAATTTTACTACCCTCCATTCTGAGCTGTTTTTTTTTTACTTATTTAGTATTTTATTTTCCCCCAATTATGTGTAAAAACAATTTTTAACATTTGTTTTTAAAATCTTAAGTTCCAAATTCTCTCCTTTCCTCCCTCCCCACCCCCCTCATTGAGAAAGCAAGCAATTCAATATAAGTTATACATGTGTAGTCATGCAAAATATATTTCTATATTAGTCATGTTATGAAATAAAACACAGACCAAAAAAAAAAACCTCAAGAAAAATAAAGTAAAAAATATGTTTCAATCTATATTCAACCACCATCAGTTCTTTCTCTGGGGATGGATAGCATTTTTCATCATAAGTCTTCAGATTTGTCTTGGATCATTTTATTGCTGAGAATAGCTAAGACGTTCACAGGTATTCATCTTACAATATTGCTGTTACTTTGTACATAGTACGTATCACTTTGCATCAGCTCATGTAAGTTTTTCCAGGTTTTTTTTGAAAGTGTCCTGTTCATCATTTCTTATAGCACAATAGTATTCCGTCACAATCCCATAGCACAATTTCTCTAGCCATTCCCCGATTGATGCGTGTCCTCCCAACTCCTAACTCCCTGCCACCAGAAAAGAGCTGCTACAAATATTTCCATACATACAGGTCCTTTTCCATTTTGTTTTTTATCTCTTTTTGGATACAGAGCTAGTAGTGGCACTGTTAGGTCAAAAGGTATATACAGTTTTATATCCCTTTGGGCATAGTTCCAAATTGCTCTATGGAATGATTGAATCAATTCACAACTCCACCAACAATGCATTAATGTCTCATTTTTCCCATATCCCCTCATTTGTCATTCTCTTTTTCCATCCTATTGGTCAATCTAATAGGTGTGAGATCATATTGAGCTTGTTTTTAAGTGCATAAAATAAAATACGTGCAGTTATAAAGGAAACCAATTATATTGAAATTTAATTATTAAAATGGTTTTTTAAATAAGTTAATTGATCCCAGATTAAGAACTCCTACTGCAAATGGTTAAAGAGCTGGCCAGGAAGCCCTAGGTTCAAATAAAACCTTCTCTCATACCTACTGCCTGTGTGACCTGGGCAAAACACCTAATCTCTAGGGCTCTAAACCAGAGGTATCGAACAACCATCCTATGGGCTGCATGCAGCTCAAACCATATTAAAGTATAATTGTGAAATATTTAACAAAACAATAAAACAAATAAAACAAAGATAATATTAACATATGGTTTTCTAAGTCAATAGGTGGCCTGAAGGAATTATTAGGTATGGTTTAGGGGCCCTATTTCGATTTGAATTTGACTTGTTGTTTTGGTGTTAAATCATTTCACTTACGTCTGACTCTCCATGACCCCATTTGGGGTTTTCTTGGCAAAGATAATGGAGTAGTTTTCGATTTCCTTCTCTGGCTCATTTTACAGATGAGGAAACTGAGGCAAACAGAGTTAAGTGTCTTGCCTAAGGTCACACAGCTAGTAAATGTCTGAGGCCAGATTTGAACTCAGGTCTTCCTGACTCCAGGCCCAGCACTCTATCCACTGCATCACCCAGCTGCCCCTTGAATTTGACACTGCATTCTTCACAAGAGTTTCCCCACCTGGGAGCTCCCTGTAACAGTAAAATCATAGGTCCAGTCCCTATCTGCTAATATTATTGTTTGTAGATTTTTATTTATTAATTTTAATGAACATCTGGCAGTTCATGAGGTTATCATCTGAGAGTGAGGCATACTGGAGAGCAAGCTGGCCTGGGAGTCAAGAAGGCCTGGATTCAAATCCTGCCTCTAACACAACACTGATGTGTGTCCCAAGAGGAAGTCATTTAACTTCTCAGCACCCCACCCCCACCCCAAACAATTCTCTAAGAGTATGGTTGCAGAGAAGCTGCCAATCTAAATTGGATGGGAAAACTTCTACATCAAGACTACCCTGCACCAATAAAATCAGAGGTCCAGACACCATTACCCAAATAACTACTATTACTACTACTACTACTACTACTACCACCACCACTACTGTGCTGCTACTGCTGCTACTTCTACTACTGCTACTACTGCTAGTGCTGCTACTACTACTGTTACTATTGCTGCTGCTGTTGCTGCTACTGCTAGTACTGCTACTACTGCTGCTACTTCTTTATGTTTCTTGGCTTATTCCTTATTGGTCAATGATATTATTAGAAATCAATTACTAACAAAGCATACTGATAGAATCATTAGGCCTGAATGACAGCACGTATGCCAGAGGTAGATATGTGACTAATCAGGCTCTTAGACTTAGCAAACAGCCTCTGACTGCTCAGTTGAGAACTCCTGTGATACAGATGTAGCACAAACAATGCAAGTCTTCCTGTCATTGTCTTATTTCACAATCACAAGACCAGACTCGTATTTCAGGTCCTATACCCTTGTGCAAGGGCAGGAAAGACTAAGAAAGATGACAACTAGTCTCTAGTAGAAGCAACTGAAAAGACTGGGTCCTTGTAGCAGTAAAAGAGCTTTTGTTCCCCCTTCCCTCCTTGTAATCTCAAAACATGAAGGGGGGGGAGGTTGAGGCAGAGGGGAGGTGGAAAGAAACTGCTTCTGCCTTCTGTTGCGTCTCTAACAATAAGAAATACTTTGCCATGCAAACCTAAAAGTGCAGCGTGGTTGTTGATTCATGAAGCAGAAGAACTACACCAGTTCACAGCCATAAGAGGTCGTGTTGCTCCATTGTTCCATCTGGGAAAAGGTGTTTTTAAAGACTGGAGCCTGATTCTCCTGCAACCTTTTCCCTCGTCCCTGTACCACCGTCCTGTAGTCCTGCTTTGGAAGTTGTGTCAATCTCCAGTGGAACCCATCAATATAATGAATTTGCCTACTAGGTGTCAGGTCCTGTGCTGAGCAGTGTGGCTCCAAATGGAAAAAATGAGACTGCTCCTACCCTCAAGGGGCTTACATTCTATTGGGAGAGACAGTGGGTAAATATAAAGGGAAATACACAACAAGTTCGAGGCAATTTCTAGAGGTAAAGCATGTTGGAAGCAATTGAAAACCTGGTTTTCCAAGGTATAATCTTTTAGACAGTTAAATAGAGTTTGAGTGTTGGAAAGGACCTCGGCAGTCACATCTACCTAGTCCAACCTATAAATGAAGTGTGTCCTCACTATAACATACCCGATAAATCAAGCCTCTGCTTGAAGATTTGGGTCAAAATTTAATTGTTAAGAAGTTTTCCTTGACAAACTTAATTTTGACTCTTCTCTGCCTCCTGCCATTGTTTCTGGCTTTGACCTCTGAGACCAGACAGAAGCAGCCTAATCCTTCACACGACAGCCCTTCAAATACTTGAAGACAAATTTGTGTGTCCTCACTCAACCCCCAACCCTGTTTCCAAGCTAAACATCCCTAGTTCCTTCAATTGATCCAATCTTGATAGGACCTTAACTCAAGAGCATTCCCATCCTGGTCATCCTCCTCCAGACACTCTGCAGCTTTTCAGTGTCTTTCTTAGGCCATGGAGTTGAGAACTGAACACAGTACCCAAGATAAAATCCGATGAGGATAAAGAACAGTGGGGTTAGCAACTCCCTATTCCTACAGGCTCAGTTTCTCTTAACGCAGCCCAATATATCATACTAGCTTTTCTGTCTGCTTCAGCACACTGATGACTTATATGGAGCTTATGGTCCACCAAAACCCTCAAATCTTTTTCATAATAATGAATGTTCAACCATGTCTTCCTCATCTCATACTTCTGAATTTTTTTAAACCCAAGTGCATGACTTTATATTTATCTCTAATGAATTTCATCTTATTAGATTTTTCCCAGTAATGTAGCCCAGAGGTGTCAAAGACATTGTCTGATGTAATTGGAAAAATATTTAACAAAATAACAAAACAAAATAACAAAATTTTTTTTTAAAATAACAAAATACAATAGAATGTAGATAATGGTGATATGTGGCTTTCCAAGTCAATATGTAGCCTGCAGGGATCCTTATGTATCATTTAGTGGCCCCTGTTTCTAATTGAGTTTGATGCCACTGATCTAGCCCATCAAGATCCTTTTGGTTCCTGTGAGCCAGTGTGTTAACTATTCCTTACAGCTTTCTATAATTAGATTAGATTTGATGAGTCTATCTATACCTTTATTCAAGTCATTGAAAAAAAATGTTAAACAACCCAGAACCAAGCAACAGATCCCTAGGGTATTCATTCCCCTGGAGACTCCTGCCATATTGATGTTGATCCACTATCAACTAATCTTTTTTTTTAACCCAGCCATCCAATTGGTTAATTAGATCATATTATAATCTAATCAATAGCTCTCCATCTTTTCTACAAGAATGGCATGAAATATTTTATCAAAAGTTCTACTAAAATCTAAGTAAATTATTTCCACAGCAGGTCATTCCCACAAACAAGGTCTTAAAATTTGAATTTGATCTTGGACTTGCTAAAAGAGGCAAGTTCTAAAGAAGAAAGTCTCTTGGTCAAAGCAGCAATAGACTGACTATATTTCTGTCCTGTTTCCATTTCTTCTGTAGATTCATGAAGCCTTCTCTCTATATAACCTGCTTCAGTTTCTACTTCAAAACCAAAGGACCTAGCTCTACTAGGGAAAAAGGGATTCAAACAAGCAGCTGGTTTTGTTATTATGATCTTTCCATCAATACTGATGGTAAAGGTTTGTTACACCGAGTGTCTATACAGGAGTTTGGTGACCTACTCCCACCATACTAACAATTAAATTTTGACCCAAATCTTCAAGCAGAGGCTTGATTTATCAGGTATGTTATAGTGATGATACCTTTCATTTATAGGTTGGGCTAGGGTAGATGTGACTGCTGAGGTCCCTTCCAACTGATGGTAATGGTAACTGAGTGTCTATACAGGAGTTTGCTGACCCTACTCCACATCTCTAGAGACTTGTATGTCACCTACTAATCTATGTCCAGGTTATGTTCACCCACTGTCATTCCCAGTAGAATGTAAGCTTCTAAAGGAAGACACTATTTCGTTTTTGTCTTTGTGTCTCCATAGCAGGCACTTGATAAATGTTTGTCTAATTAAAGCTGAACTGGGACGACAAAGATGAGGATAATGATAAGGACAATGACGATGTTAATGAAAGTGATGCAAAAAAGATTTTGGGTTTGTAGACCTCCTTCTACTACAGATTGTATCCCACCTATAACTTCTCATCTCATACAATAGAGCTGACAGAAGTTCAGAAAGATGTGCCCATGGTCAGAGAGCTAGCAAGTATCTGAGACAGAATTGGAACTCAGATCTTCCTGACTCCAAGTTTAAAATTCTCTGTACCATGTTTCCTTACCATTCAATCTTTAATACTGGTAAATCATGTAGATGTATGTGTAAAACATTGAATTGACATCATACTGGTGCCAACCAAAGTCAAAAAGCACAAAACTCAAAGACAACTAGAAGGGGCAGTGCATAGAGAGCTGGGCCTGGAGTCAGGAAGACCTGAGTTCAAATGCTGCCTCAAACACTTGTGATCCTGGGCAAGTCACTTCATCTCTGTTTGCTTCAGTTTCATCATCTGCAAAATGGGGATAATAATAATACCTACTCCTCAGTGCTGTTGTGATGATCAAATGAGACCATTCTAAAGCACTTAGCACTGCTGTGGCTGGCATATAGTAGTTGTTATATAAACGCTACCTTTTACTATTACTATTATTATGTTCTTTCAAGCTATACTTTTTCTTTTAGAATTAAGGATTTACACATAGGGAACATTGATTGCAATATAATTTGAAGTCCAAAAGACAATGAAAAGTCACCTTATATTATTCCCCAGTAGCAATTTCTTTTCTCTTTGGAGAAACTCATGTACAACTGGATTAAACTATGCAAATAAAATGTCAGACACTAAATATATCTTCATTACCAAAGACACCACCACATCGACCTCCTAGTCTCCTTTTGGATTCTCTAGCAAAAGAAACATTCCACAGTCGATTTCCACACAAACATATTGGACCCTCCTCCTTCCTGCTACCACAATACAGAAGGCGGGGCAGCCATTCTGGGGCCAGGAAAACAAGAGCTCTTACCAGGAGCTCTACAAAGGGTGCCAAAGAGTCAGGCTGGCATAAAGGACAGAGGGCTTACCTGAAGCATCAAGAAGTCCTGCTTCTAACAGATACTACCTGTGGGACTAACCAGACCTCTTCAATTTTCAGTGCCGCCATCCATGCTGTAAATCTGTAATTTACAGATGCCTCATCCAACTGCATTGAGGAAGGGCAGTTTACACATAAAGAGCTGTCTACAAAAATAAAATCATAGATTCAGACCCCGCCTCCCCATCTCTCACCAAAATAAATAAATAAATAAATGAAAATACAAAATCGATCAAGAAAAAGAGAAACAGCCTCTCCCAGACATGGCAGCCTACCAAAGCGGGGTAAGCACCAAAATCTCTAGGCAGGTGTTCTTGACTCTGTAGACACCAAATATGTACCCATACTTCTCCCTGACACCCATAAGTCCCCCTGTTTCTTGATTGAAAAGTGAAGCTCACCAGTGGGTTAGTAGCACAAATGTACATACACACATACACACACACACACACACATACATACATACATACATACACGACATCTCACAATTTGGCACACTCAGTGATCTGAGCACACTCCCTCCCTCCCATCAGTTTTTAAATATGGGGCACATAAAAATAATCCCTTCCACCTGGTTTTCCAGATGAGTCCCAGGTGTAAACAGGTCCCATCTCTTACCTTTTCTGCCTCCTGAAGGGAAGGCAGCCAACAGTAAAAAGGCTGGAGAAATGACTCCTGGCTCTCTGGCTTACTAGAGAGAATGAAATTCCCTTGAAGAATGAAAGAAAAAATCCAAAAGGAGAAAATGAAAAAGAAAAAGATTACAAGGAGACAAAGGGGAATGTCTATCAAGTGCCTGAGGATCAAGAACGTGGAAGGCAGAAGAATGAAACGGATGAGAAAGAAAGGGCAGAAGGGGCACAGCCAACCCCCTCTGCCCTGTGATCCTACTGCCACTTCCTAGCTGTGTGACCCTGGGCAAGTCACTTAACCTCTGTCTGCCTTAGTTTCCTCAACTGTAAAATAAGAATAATAATAGCACCTACCTTCCAGGGCTGTTGTGAGGATCAAATGAGACAATAATTATAAAGTGCTTCACACAGTACCTGACACATAATTAAGTGCAACATAAATGTTAGCTAACATTGCTCTTGGGGCAGCTAAGCAGCATAGTGAATAAATAGAGTGCTGGGCCTGGAGTCAGAAGAATTGAGTTCAAATCTGGCCTCAGATACTTATTAGCTGTGTGACCCTGGGCAAGTCACTTAACTCTGTTTGCTCAGTTTCCTTATCTGTAAAATAAGGTGTAGAAGGAAATGGTAAACCACTCCAGTTTCTTTGCCAAGAAAACCCAACAAAATGAGGTCACAAAGAGTCAAAAACTATTGAATCATTATTCTTATTATTACCAACAAGCTCCCTGGTGTCACACTCCCTTGCCTTCTGAGATTTCCTATGCTCTGGACCCTTTGCAAAAGGAGGACGGTAAGAGTTCATTTCACTCCATCCTTCCCCTGATCAACAATAATAATACACTCTTAGCTGATTTAAAGGAAATTTACTATGCAATTCTACCGGGGAATGTACCATAGTGGGTGGGGAAGGGGGAAGAGAAGAGGTAACAATAAGAAAGGAAAAGATTCCATGATTTACCAAAGTTTTCATAAAGCTAATCCTGTCATCAGTACCAACTACTATATTTTGTATTCACTTACGTGTACACATATTGTAATTCCCCAGTAGAACGTAAGTTCCTTAAGGGCAGAAACATTTTGTTGAGGTATCCTCAAAACACAGTCCAATGCCTTGAACACAATATGCACTTAATAAATGTTTGATGAATTGAATGAACCACATGACATGGCCTCCTCTCTTCTGCTCCCACTGCCTAAGTGTCTTCTACCAATTCATGACCTTGATACCAGTTCTACACTCTGGTTCCTTACATACACTATCATGTTCAGTGACTTCATTGCAAAAGTGTGAGTAAGGAAAGACAGTGGGAAAATTTGTTGGAAAACATGGGACAGGAAGAAAGAATGAGAAAGGCCAAAGACTTGTAAACTGCACGAAAGAGATTTGTAGCTGAGATAAAAGCCTCACAAATCTGTCATAATATTTTCAAATTGAAGGATTCGCTTTAGAAGGTGAGGTCTTCTGAATGCATCTGAATTCATATGGCATTGTGCTCCTCAGGTTGAACCCCAGAACATTGCAGAGCCTCCTGCAAGAGATTATAATCTCTCAAAAAGAATCTGACCTAATCTTCTACATGGGAAGTAGTCAATGAAGCCAATGAAGAATGCCAATTCTAGATTATGACTTATAGTCAAAAGGAAGAATTATAGTGCTATAGATAGGTAGGTAGGTAAATAAGAACATATGTTCTATGTTTCCAGTGCTTAGCACTGTGTATGGCACATTTTTGGTTGTTACTTGGTCATTTCAGTCACGTCCAACTCTTTGTGATCCCATTTGGGGTATTCTTGGCAAAGATACTGGAGTGATTTGCCATTCCCTTCTCCACATCATTGTACAGATGAGGAAACTGAGCAAACAGGATTAAGTGACTTGCCCAGGATCACACAGTTAGTAAGTGTCTGAGGCTAGATTTGAACACATGAAATATTTAATAAATGCTTGTTGACTGAAAAATTTTTTATATACTTATAATGTCAAAGGTGTATACTGTGTATGTATATATATACACACATAGATGCTCTATGAATGTGTATATACATACATGTATACACATATATACTATGTATCTATGTATATTGCATGTGTGTATACAATATGTTATATATACACCTTTATCAAGGGATATCCCCCACATTTGGCATGGGGATACTTTGTGTGACTTAAAGGGAGGAAAAATAGACATCTCTAGCCTCTTTCTCCCCACCCTCTTCTAAAGGAGATTTTAATTGCTACCAGGATAGAGTGAAGGAGGTTGAGATCAGAAGCTTGGCCACATTGCTCTCCTTAGTAAGAAGGGGTACTGGGCTACAATTATATTGATCTGCTTTATTAAATATTGTTAGCCTAGGGGATGTGATTTTAAGGTTCAAATTAAACTTCTGATCATTGCTCATTAATGGAGAAAAGGAGAACCCTAATCTTTATATACAAGGCTTAATTCCCTTCCCACCAAATACCACTTCCAAAATGAACACAAACAGTAGGTAGAAAAGAAATCCTTTTATCCAAGTCAATAACAAAACAAAAATCAGAGAGAACATGCATAGGAGAATACATACCAGACAATAAAGAATGAAGGAGCTCTTCCACTGGGAGCAAGATAACAGCTCAATGAAGACAGAGAGTCTTAAATCTCACCCAAGGGGAAATTCCCTGAAATCTCTAGTATATCAAGCTGGAGATAGAGACAAGATGGAGACTGCCAACTCTGCTCATATCGGCTTCTTCCCAGAAGTTCCCTTCAGCAACCTGAAGTGGGGTTGACATCCTCCATCCTCTTTCTCAAAACTGGAATCCAAAAGCATTCAAAGAGACTCAAAGAGATTGTGTCAAGTAAGGCACCCAGTACTCTCCTCTCTCCCTTCACCCTGCTCTATCCTTCACACATGTGTGGGGTATTGATCTCTACCAATGAGGAGACAATACCATACCAATGGGTTCTGGGACTCAAATTAGCACATATACATACATATATAGTATACATATTATATATAGAGACACACACACACACACACACATCTATATATATATAGTGTGTGTGTGTATACTTGAAATGGACAATTTAGAAGTTACAGAAAAGACTCCTGAATGAGATAGTAATGGAGAAGGTAGAACTACTTAACTTATTTTGCTTGTATTCTCTACTAAAGAGAACGACCTTCTAACTGGGAAGTATAGAACAGAACAGAAGCAGGTAACAGGGAACTGAAACCCAGTATAATGAGGAAGTGGTACAAGAGCATCTCCCTTCCTTCACATGATCTGGCCCAGAAGAACTTCACCCCAGGATACTAAGATGACTCCTGTAATTAGTTGCCCAAACTACTCTCAGTGACCTTTGTGGATAATAGAAGTAGCATAGGACTGGAGGCAAGCAAATATCACAGTTCAAAAAAAGCAGGGGAAGAAGGTGGATACTTCAAACTGTAGGCCAGGAAGAATGGCATTAATTCCTGGTAAAATTCTAGAAAATATTGTTAAAAGGACGATTTTTGAAAACTTAAAACGGAAGAAAAAGTCGCTACGAACCATTCTCGGTTCATTAAGAACAAGTCATGCCATACTAATTCCATTTATTTTTCAGACAAGATTATTACATTAGTAGATTCCAGGGATACTGAAGATGTTATATATTTAGATTTTAGTAAGACAACTGACAGCCTTTCAGAATATTCTTATGGAACTGATAAAGAGATGTGAACTGGAAAGGATGATTGTATCGTTAGCTGGATTCAGAATTGCTTGACTGAATGAATCCAAAGAGCTGTTTAATGGATCTAGGTCAAACTAGACAGGAGAGTCTTTAATTTTTACAGGCAAGTAAGTGGCACAGTGGATAGAGTACTGGCTCTTGAGTCAGAAAGACCTGAGTTCAAATTTGGACTTAGATACTTAGCCTTGGTCAAGTCACTTAACCCCTCAATTTGTTCAACCATAAAATGGAGGTCATAATAGCATATAGCTCCCAGGGTTGTTTTGAGAATCAAATGAGATAATGTTTGTAAAGTATTTAGCATAGCACCTGACTCAGAGTAGGTCCCATATAAGTGGTAGTTATTATCCTTAGGTCCTCTCGATTCATTGTTTTATCCATGATTTGAGTACAGACATATATCGAACACTCATCTGATTTGTGGATGGCCCCAAAATGGGAGAAATAGTTGATGTACTGGCTGACAGAAACTTGAGCTTTTAAAAAGATCCTCTCTATAGGGAATGGTCAATTGAAGCCAGCAAGATGAGATTAATACTGTCCTGCATTTGGGCTAAAAAAACCAACTTGGCAAATATGGGGTAAGGGTAGAGACATGACTAGAAAGTAAGCCATATGGAAAAGACTTAGGAATTTCAGTGGGTTTAAGTTCAATAAGAGTCAGCCATGTGCTATGGAGACCAAAATATCAAAGGCCACCTTAGGCTGCATTAACAGAAGCAGAGGGTACAGAGGGTGATAAATAAGATCACCAGTGTACTCTCTCCTTGTCCGAGTCTGTCTGGAGTATCTTGTCCAGTTGAATTTTCCAAATTTTAACTGGGACATTGACAAGCTGGGGCATGTCCAGAAAAGGACATACAGGATGAAGAGTGGATGTGAAACTATGCCACACAAAGTTCTTAAGTATGAAGAAGAAAATACTGAGGATATGGAGAGGCAGAGGGAGAAGAAGAGAAGAGGGAAAAGGAGAGGAGGGGAGAATGAAAAGGTGAGTAGGAAGGGAGAGGAGGAGGGAGAGGGAAGGAAAGGAGGGGGAGAGAGGGGGAGTGGTAAGGAGAAAGAAGAGATGGACAGAGAGGGAAGGAGGGAAAGAGACAGGGAGGGAGGGAGAGACAGAGAGGGAGGAAAGAAGAGAAGAGAGAGGAGGAGGAGGAGGAGAAGAAGAAGAAGAAGAAGAAGAAGAAGAAGAAGAAGAAGAAGAAGAAGAAGAAGAGAAAGAAGAAGAAGAAGAAGAAGGAGGAGGAGGAGGAGGAGGAGGAGGAGGAGGAGGAGGAGGAGGAGGAGAGGAGGAGGAGGAGGAGAGGAAGAGGAGGAGGAGAAGGGGAGGGGAGGGGAGGGGAGGAGGAGGGGAGGGAAAGGAAACTATCTTTAAATATCTCAAAGGTTGTTATGTAGAAGAGTGAAGGGGCTTATTATGCTCTGGGGAGGGGGTGGAGGAGGAGAGAAAACCAGGAGCAATGGTGGAGGTTACAAGAAGGCAGATTTTGACAACAAAAAGGGAAAGCTTTCTAACAATTTGAGTTAACAAAAAGAAGAATGGGTTGCTTTGTAGGAGTTGGTAATAAGTTCTTCTGGGGAGTCTTCTAATAGAATTGAATGACCAGAGTTAGTGATGTTACAGATGGGATTCATGTATTTAGTATGGGGTGGACCAGGTGACCATCCCAAGTCTGATTCCATGATTCCAAGATTCATACACACTCTATTTCCAGTGGGGGTGGGGAGAGGGGAGAAAGTGTTAGGAGGGGGAGGGAGATGGCTCTAAAGTTAAATCACTAGTTTCTAGCATTAATTATGTGTTACCCTTCTATTGGTTCTTATGCTTCTCATTAAATTATCAGATCAGAGATTTTATTGTCTTCTTCCTCACTCCCTACTTAGACTCACAGAGCTATGCAGACCCCTCAGGCCAGCACAGTTTCAGAGACTCCTAAGCAATTCCTGCTTCAATCAGTTGTAACCTGCAGATGATTATCAGAATGCCAAGACTTTCAAAGAGAATATGAGAATTTCCCCTTCAATGCAGATCCGTCAGATCTGGAAATGACATGGTTGGAAAGAAACAAGTTCTACTACCAGGCATCACCAGAACAAGACAGTCAAGGTTTAAGCTGACTCTCATTATAACACACCCACAAGTTGTTCACTTCTTCACCCATAGCCAAGAGGCCTTTAGGAAGGTGCAAAACCGTCATCTGTCTGAGAAAGTGTCATGGGAAACGAATTCCCATTTTGATCCCTCCCAGCTGAAAAACCACACCAAACATTACTGCCTTGGAAAGGAAGGCCAAAGCAGCAGTGGATCATAATAAGTTCAAACCAGGAGTCTTTGTAATTCAAGCCTGAACACCCAGAGTTGGAAAAACCACACTGGTCCTGTAGAATGTCACAGACGTATAAAAGACAGGGTCCTCTGTCTTTGTCAACAAGGACAGAGAGAAGAGAGGTAAAATTTCTCTCATTCTGAAGAATGTTCTTCCATTTCTTTCTTTCTTTTTTTTTTAAGAAGGAAAAGAAAAGGGAACACACACATCATGTTTCCAAGCTGCACTTTTATTTTCAGGCAGATCCAAGGATTTTGCACCTTCTATTAATTCATCAAAACTCATTTCTCAGGCACTGGATGATAAATACACTGTCTCTAGAACCTAGCAGGGCCATGGAAATATCAGGGAAGCAATGACAGCTCTGTTTGTTAATATTCCATAGATGCATTAGCATTGGAAATGCCAAGAGGGAGGAGCCCTTAGCTGTTTCTCCAGTTTCTTCATAATAAGCACCATTGTACACATTGTCTACTCAAAGTTTAATGAGTTTTAATAATATCCCTTGAAGGAAGGGAGTGTCTTGTATCCACAGAAACATCCTTGTGAATTTATACCCAAGTATCTTATTTGCTTTCTCCGCTGAGCTAGAATCTTGCTCTGGAGGCTGGAGGCACTGCTCAACGGACTGAGCAAGTTTCCATCCTTTCAACAACACCTGGACTTTCTCCTGTGTGTGGAGAATGAGATCCTTAATTGATGACAAGCACAGCTTATGTGTGCAGCAGATGTGTAACCAGACTGAGATTCCTACTCAAGATTCCCTTCAGACCAGCTCCCCAGAAAGAGCCTCAGACTTAAGACTTTTAGGGTCATAGAATTTAAACCTGGAAGAGCACTAAGATTAAGAGTCTGACACCCTCATTTTCCAGATGGGAAAAATAAGGTCCTGAGAGATGAAATGACTTGTCCACAGTCCAGTGTGCTTTTTCCACCATAGAATCATGTAAGTTGTTTATAGTTCCATACCATAGTATGATACTTTGCAAAAAAAAAAAATCATCCTTCATTTGCACTGGCTACTTGTAGCTGAGTTATTACATGACACATAAATGCACATATGTATATACGTGTGTATGCATATTTTAGACTTGGCCAGTACAGCAATGTATTTTGCTTAACTATGCATATTTGTTACAAGAGTTTTGTCTTTCTTTTTTGTTTCATTTTGTTTTTCCATGAAGGTGGGGAGGGAAGGAGAGGGAAAGAAAATAAAATTTTATTAATTAAAAATAAAATTAGATTTATGATAGACATGATAGATAAAAATCCAGTTCAGAAATACCTTCATATCAACTTCTCATAAAAATGCTCAGACTTAGAATGTTGGGATCATAAGAGATTTACTGAAGTCTAAACTGGAAATCAAAAGACCAATGGTATTCATCCTGACTCTACTATGATCTAGCTGCCTGACTTTAAATGAATTACTTAACTACTCTAGGCCTCAGGTTTTTTTAGTTATAAAATGAGTGAAGATGGGCCTAGATTATCTCTGCTTCCTTTCAACTTTGATACTTAATGGTTCTCTGTCTGTAGGTCAGTGACTTCCAACCATGGTTGTGTGATGGCTCAAGATTTCTCTAATTATTTTAGCCCTCCCTCTCTCAAATCCAATTCAATTGCAAGTCATGTCATCATCTTCCTGACATCATGGCCCCCTAGAGAACAAAAGACAAACTATACACAATTGTTTTAAGATATATAAAAAAAGAGGTCTCAAAATCCAATTCATTTAAATCACTTCAATTTTTACGGTAATGAAACTTTGAAAGGGAAGAACCGAGGGTGGGGGGGGGGAGAGGAAGGGGAGGAGAATAGCGTCTGTTTTGAAATCAAGGAAGTAACAGTAGGGTGTCACCAGCCACAAGTTTCCAAATCATTACTCTTTAGAGTGAGACTGAATAAAAGAAAAAATTGGGGGATAAAGGATTGAAACCTAAATATACACAAAGCATGAGAACTTCAGAGAAGAGGCTTCATAGAAGAGCCCGAAGAATTCCATATAATTATGTACTTTTGTGCTTAAATGCCTGCCTGTCCACAGCCACTGGGATGTTCTCTGGTACTGTGGTCTCACTAAACTACATCCTACTAGACTGTAAGTTCCATGAATGCAGATACTTAACTAAACTTTGTACTTCCCTTAGTGACCCGAAGAGTGCCCTGAAACAGAGAAGGCCATTAATCAATGTTTACTGAATGAAAATAGAAATAAGTAGACATGCACATGAACTTCTGCTTGATTATACAGTCAATGATAGAGTGCTGCTATCTGTGGGTCCTTTATGGAGTTGTCATGGTGTTTCTGATCCATATGGATTCTGCCAAGCAAGAAAGGAAAGAATTTAAGACCACGAATAGGGCCAGTGTCCTTGATGTGATATTCCCTCCTTTCTTTCTCCCATCTGCTATTTAATTCTATTCTTTCCCTCATTCCCTGCAGTCTGCCCATTTACTATTACTCTCCAAGTCCACCAAGAAACATTATGTATTGTACAAGCTTCTCCTCTATCAAAGATGGATCTTGCTGCTCTCATCCTATCAGATTTGGCCTCAACAGAATAACATGCACAGAAGGAGGAGAAAGGGGTAAAAAGAGAATATCCTATTCTGCTGCCTCATTTTTATGGACTGGTTAATGGTCTAGTTTGCACCAAGTCTTCCAAAAACAATAGGATGGTAATTAGCTTGGTTTGGCCAAACAGTCAACCAGCGATAAAAGGCAATAAATGGTAATAAATGGAAAGACCAAAAAAAAAAAACTAGGTTTACAAGCAACACACCTTTAAACATTTTATTATCATCTTAAATGAGAAGGTTTAGAGTTTTAATTACATAATTAATAGCCCGAGAAGTTACTTGTCTCAACAAAAACACACCAACTTCAAGCACCAAAGAATTAACTCTGTTGGAGCTCTTAAGAACTCCTTGGGCATATAGCAGTGCAAATTATATGTTCTTTTATAGACAGCAGCCATGGCCACAAACCTCTGATCTTTCAGGTGAAACTGCTTCCAAAGGGTGGTAGATGTTCTGTTATTCTTAAGAGGAGCCATCTTTACTGGGTGGCTGCCGGGCAACCTAATAACACACGAGGAGCCCTCAATAAAGCATCCTCCTTGAACTTTAGGTGAATTTGTAGTTGACTTCAAAAGCACTCAAGTCCAATAGTCAGCGATAAAGGACTTGTACAAGAGCCCTAAATATGCATGGAAGCTAAAATTCAATGTAAATATCAAAGCTTTCTTGTTTCAGTGTTAAATTTCCATGTTTTTACTTTGAATTTTATATAATAAATAGCTGTCATCTTGAAATACAGCAACCTGGTTTTCAAGGGCACTCAAATGTTTTTTAAAAGGTAGGATGGGGGCAGTTATGTGGTGCAGTGGATAGAGCACCAGCCCTGGAGTCAGGAGGACCTGAGTTCAAATCCAATCTCAGACCCGACACTTGACGCTACTGTATGACCCTGGGCAAGTCACTTAACCCCAATTGCCTTGCCAAAAAAAAAAAAAGGTAGAACAGATCCTATGGGAACAGATGTTCCTCTTTGATTTCTCTTTGTCCTTTTCATGGGGTGGTCAGAGGGAAGAGTGATATGGCTGTTCACACCACTTAGATGAGCTGGGAGTCACCATCTAGAAACCTTTCAGTGAGAAGAAACCATTACCATTGAGTCTGTCACTGCATCCTTAACTCCTATGGGCCTTGGATATGCCCTCCAGATCCTTGGGCCCTGTCATATGATCTGCTGATTCAGTCTTAAAACTTCCAGGCTTTTCCATTTGTCCTGCAACTAAATTTTTTTATTTACAAAGTCCCAAAAAATACAAATAATGACTCCCATTAAGTGGTCACATTATTCAAATTTACACTGCATATTTCCACTGGGACAGAATCAATTGCCATGCTTTACTTAATTATAACTTCAAACAGTATGAATTCCAATACTTGCAATACATCCACAGGATTCATTGCTCATGTTAATTGGGACCCAACTGTATGGTGAGTTCCCACTCTTAGTTTGTGAACTCCTTGAAAGCAGGAACTATGTCCTTTTGTTTTGTTTTGTTTTTATTATTTGTATTTCTAGCACTTAGCATAGTGTTTATCATATAGTTAATGCTTTCATAAATGCCTTTTCTTTCCTTTTCATTCATTTATCATCCAGCTGGAAAAAAAGAGGGTTGGGGTTCCCTTTCACCTGTATCACTGTCTTGCCCAGGAAGCTTCTTAGTACCATAAGATAATTGCATTTAGAGCTGGAAAGGCCCCTAGAAGCCATGTTATATAAGGTTTTCATCTCATATGAGGAAATGGAGGACTAAGAAAAGGAAATGTCTGGCCTAAGGTCAAAGAAGTATTAAGCAATAGAGCAAAGATTTGAACCTAGGTCTTCTGATTCCTAGTCCAGGGTCCTTCCCACTATGTCATCCTGCTTAATGTCCATCCCTGTAACTCAATTTTCTCATCCCTGAAAAAAAAGTCCATTAAGGTTTATGAAAATAATGTTATATTCCTCCTCCTCTTCAACATCATTATCCATTAGCAACATACTACTATTGCTCTGGATTCGATTAGATTCATCCACATGTCTTTTAAACATTCTATTTCTTGAGGAGCCCAGGTCTGCTGGATGTCGGAAAAGAGGATCCTTTCACTGAAGCCTCAATTTGGGAGTAAAAGTATAATAATTATACTACTGCCTATCTCAGGGCAGAGACTAATGGGAAAATGTTTATAAGGTCCTTTGTGTTCCCCAAATGTTATTATTTCAATTGACCTAGATTTGCTATCATAAATCTACTGAGAGGTGCTCTGAGTATGTTTCTCTAGAAGGGGGAAGATGTTTTCCCCTCCCTGTCTGTGTGCAGGCAGTAGGTTTCTGAGCATGCCTCTCACACCACAGCACCTTTTGGGAGCATTGTCAAACTAAAGACTGGGTAAAAATAAAATAGGGCAATAGGAATGAAGGACTCCATTGCAATTGCAACAAGCTACAGTATGGCCTGACAGGTGCCCTTGAATTACTAGGATTTGGGACGAGTAAGTTACCACAGGTAGTCATATGGCATTGGTGGAGTAGGGGAGGGTCACCTCTTCCGCAGAGGGAGCCAGATTGGACTATATAGTTTTTAAGACTCCTATTCTACATAACTGGTCTAGACTACACTATGTCTTCCTTTGTGCCTCAAGGAAGCACCCCCAGTCCAACTCTGGAGTCTTCAGTGCCCAGATGGCTACCTCTTCTCTCCTGGAGTATAGACATTCCTCCTCCCAGTGAGTGAGCTTTTTAGGACAGGTAGCGAGAAATGGCCCTTTCCCTACACTTTACCCCCTTCCAATAAAAATACCTGATCTCTGGGAATTCTGTGTTGTTTTTTTTCCTGTTAGCAAGTGAAATCTGCTTATTTATTTATTTAACTGTATGGGTGGGGTCACTTTAAGTGTGTGTTGCGAGCGCATGTGTGTGCATGTGTGAGAGTGTGTGTGTGTGTGTGTGTGTGTGTGTAATCCATTCACATCATGGCTACCCAATTGAATTTTAAGTTACTGGAGGGCAGAGACTGTCTAGTACATTTTTATTGTCTGAGAACCTAGTACCATCACTTCACACATAATACATGCCCCTTCCCCCCCCAAAGAACTGTTGACGATGATGCCAACTTTGCAAATTGCCTATTCCCTCTGTGTACTTGGCATTCTCCACAGACCAGTGACCTTAATGACTATTTGTCTCCTGTATCTCAAGAGCTATGTTGCCGAAACTGTGATTACTGGAAACAACATTACTGAATGTAAACCTAAACTTCCCAGAGGCATGGCATTCAGGAGGTTCCACTCATAATACATGACTTCACACCAATGACAAAGGAATTCATGACCTCTATCCATAAGGGGTAGAAGCAAAGTGTTACATGAGTTCTGAGAAAGGAAAGAACTCTTCTGACTAGGTAGATCAAGGAAAGCTTCATGGAGTCAGTGTCACCTATTTGGGGCCTTGAAATGGATGGGATTTCAATTGATAGAGCTGTGAGAGGTACAGAAATGGTGGGAGCAAAGGCTTGAAGATGGTTAATTATGTGGACTGGGATTTCTATCCCCCATAGAGGAATTGTTTTCCTTCTCATGTCATCCTTTTTTTGACCTCCTCCTGTTCCTAAGATTAGAAGAAGAAATATTTCTAGCTCTTCTCCTGTGTATTAGTTCCTGTCTAGAAGGAGCTACTTAACTGTATGCCCTTGGCCCAGCCACCTTGCTAGGGCTCTGTTTCCTCATCTACATAATGAAAGAATTAGACTAACTCTGGTCTGTAGGGTCCTTTCTCATAACCCTATGATTCTTCTCTAAATCCAGGTGTGCTCTGCCATCATTCGGGGGCCAAATAACCTGTGTCTTAGATTTCCCAAAATCACCATGTTTCACAGTACAACACGTCTCTACGCCCCACCTCTTGTACCCGAAGCATGCTTTTAAAGCTAATAACTCCTAATGCTAACCCTTAGGCCTCTGCAACTTTTGCTCCTTGTAAGGGAATCAATATTCCCAGAGGATCAGGCCCGCAGTCTGTTACACTGCAAAGAAAAACAACAGGGTGTGGTTCGGAGAAATGTGCAGAGACCCAGCCAAACAAAAGCCTCCATATATGGCCCTAGAAAAACCACTCTAGCAGCTAAAGCAAACAGGTACTGTCAGTCCACTTACTCCTGGCAGAAATCTGCACTCCAGGATCGCTAAACACAAATAGAACAAAGCCCTGTCATGGCATTTTTTCCAGGAAATAGCTAATAAAAACTTCTTAGGGGCGGGGTGGGGAGAGGGGAGGTGTAGAGATTGGGAAAGTATTTGTAGGAAGTCAAAACGAGGCTATAGACCTTAATACTTGAATATGGAGGGCACTTGGTCCATTTAGATCTCCAGGACGAAGAAAGGCGTTGGTGGGCACATTTGAATAGACTGGCCAGAGTCTGCCCAAGGAGGAAAATCCCCGATGGGAAATCTTTGAAGGTGAAACCCCAGTGTAATAAAGGGGACTTGAGGGGAAGCCTTCTCCTGGACATCTCTCTAGGAGTCTTAGGGAGTAAAGTCACATGGCATCCCAGAGCCCAGTGACAGGCTGTTGCTGGGAGGAGACAAAGTAATATACAGTAATGTGTCCGGAGGATAATAGGAGGTGCTTGACCAGATAGGAGGCTCCTGCAACCTTTTAGCACCAGCTATTCTTTCTCCTCCATTCACATTCTTGTTCTCTTGTCAGTACTAGATTCTCCCTTGTCTCTCTTTTGGGCTTGAGCCACACTAATTCTAACCCTGATGTCACCCTCATTCTTTCTCCCTCATTGAAAACTAACTCTCTCTCTCTCTCTCTCTCTCTCTCTCTCTCTCTCTCTCTCTCTCTCTCTCTCTCTCTCTCTTTCTCTCTCTCTCTCTCTCTCTCCTGTTAGTATCCTTGTACAGTGGTCTTAGAGAACCCAGGTTCATGAAGGTTTGGTTTCCCCAGATAAACGTTGAAGTGATGAATGTTCAGTGGTCCCTGGACAGGGGACAGGGTATATTAAATGAGGTAATTGAATGACTCCAAGGGAATCAGTCAGGTAGGCTGATACATAGAATGATGGGAAGGAAAAGGCCAAGGATCTGTCTCTAAGAGGTTAGCAAGCCAAAGAGCAGATAGGAGACCAGACGTTCATTCAATAGTCGTTCAACAAACATTTATTAAACACAGAGTATTATGCTAGGCAGTGAAGATGACACAAAGTTTAGCTAAGCTAGGGTAGGGTCACTGCCCTACATAGGAGGGTAATGAGACAGAAGCACAGATAATTACAGTATATGTTACATGACAGGAGCATTAGGGAATTACAGAACAAAGTGCTCTGTGAGTTCCAAGGAGAAAAGTTGTTACCAACCAGAGATATCAAGGAAGACTTCGTAGAAGAGGTAACATTTTAATTACAAATTAAGGAATGAGTTAGAGCATCATAGATTTAGAGCTGGAAGAGATTTCAGAGGTCCTTTCATTTCACAGCTGAGGAAACTGATAACCGAGGAAGTTATGTGACCTGCCCAAGCTTACATAGAGAGTGAGCATCAGGGTTGAACGTTGAATCCAGGCCCTCTGAATCCAGAGCCCTGGCAAATTTCACTGTACCACTCTCAGAATTCAATCATTGAAGAGAGGACAGGAGGATGTTCCAGGAACAGAGGAAAAGATGAGCAGCAAATAAGAGAAGTGTTAAGAGAGCAGATGGGAAGCCAGAGAGCTGTTTCTAAGTCAGAGTTTCTTAACCTGGGGTCATAGAGATGATAACGAAAGCCATGGGAACTAATGAGGTCACCAAAAGAGAGAGAGTGCTCGCGTGCGCGCGCACTCACACACACACACACACACACACACACACACACACACAAGCACAAAAGATTAAGAACCTCTCATCTAAGTGGACAGGCAGGCAGGGAGCTGTCCAGAGAGGGAAAAGAGGACTAAGGATCTGTGCCCAAGTAGACAGAAGACCAGAAAAGCTGTCCAGAGGGGATCAGGAAAGGTTTGCGTTTTTTTTTGTTTTTGTTTTGGAGGTGGAAAGAAGAAGTGCATTCCCATTATAGGTTTTAAATGTACACATAGAAAAAGAGTTCAGCAGAACACATCCCATCGGAAAACTTTCTAAGAAGAAACTTAAGAGAATTTTACTGCTGGGATAACTAAGCCCACAGGGAGCATTTGTCCAACAAGAAAAGCCTGAGCTTTGCTATGTTTTTCCCCATTCTATCAGAACTCCATGTAAAAGGGCCATGCCACAGTATTCCGCAAGGCACAAAACCCCTCGTGGTTACAGCATCACAGGACCCCCATTAACTTTGTTTCTGTGCTGGGTACTGCTGACAATACTGAACCCACCCACTGCCCCTGAGGCTTCTGCTTTATCAAGTCAAGCCTTTTTCAGGTCCCACTCCCCTTCCACTACGCAGAGGGAAGAAAGCTAAATTCAGTCAAGGTTGAGAAGAGAGAAGAAAGCTTTGCAATTAAATTGCTAATTAAGGAAGTACAAACCTGAAGAAGCTAATTTGCTCTGGCCTATTTAAAATATCTAGTCACAGATCATGCATGAATTGAGGTTCGGCTCTTTTATACATAAGCCAACTGGCTTCCTTTCAGAGCAGCAACTATCAATAATTCCATGCTGGGTACCATCTGATAGGAAATCAACCACTGGCCCCTGGAATGCCCGCATTCCCCACTGCTCTGTTTTCCCAGTTGTCAGCTCTGTTTATAAATTGTCCATTTATAGCAAATCCAGCACCTGCTATGAACACCTCATCCTGCCAAGTGGTGCAGTGCATCTCAGAAAGAGCTACTATGGACTTTTACAATTCTTTTTAACCTTTTCCCAACCCAGGGGTTAGGATATTTGCATAGGAATTCTGAGGGAGGACTTACTGTGCACAGAAAAGCCTAGATAGCCCATTAAAAGTTAGCATTTTGCTCGGCTTAGGAAAAAAAAAAGAAGCAAATTATCAGCCTCTTGGGAGATACAATGCCCTCTTTCTTAACAAATCTGACATTGGGACACATTTGAAATATCCCCTAAAAAATCCAGAAGGAAAAATATTCCGGAGGAAAGTTATGTGAGAGCTTTTTTTTTTTACTGTAACAAACATGCCATTTCTATAGTTAATGCCCAGCATTGCTGCTAAGCAGATAATACTGAATACCGCTCAAAAGATGTTTAAAGATGACATCCTCTTAAAGCTGGAAGCCCAATATTTGACCTAGATTTTTTTCCTTGCACTGTATCAGTTTGCAAAAAGCATGGAATTATTTCTCCAAATTCTGTCCCCTTTCTCCATCCTTCAAATGCTTCTGTTTATGTTATTCTTTAAAAAGAAAAGAAGAAAAAGAATATCTATGTCAGGAGAATATTCAAGGGAGTATCATTTAGTGGTTAGGAAAGGTGGCCAAAGGTCAAGTTGAAAACTTAGTCCATATAGAAACTTGCTGAGCAACTTCTATGCCATCATATCTCCCTGCCTCAGTTTCCCAGTGATCTCCCAGTGATTACAATAGCATTTCATAAGTAGATCCTTACTGTGCCCAAAGGGCTATAAAACCGTGCAATATCATTACTAGGTCTGTATCCCAAAGAGATCATAAAAAGGGGGAAATGACCCACATGTACAAAAATATTTATAGCAGCTCTTTTTGTGGTGACAAATAACTGGAAATTGAGGGGATGTCCATCAGCTGGGGAATGGCTGAACAAGTTGTGGTATGTGAATGTAATGGAATACTATTGTGCTGTAAGAAATGATAAGCAGACAGATTTCAGAAGAACCTAGAAAGACTTCTATGGGCTGATGCTGAGTGAAGTGAGCAGAACCAAGAAAATGTTGTACACAGTAACAGCAACATTGTGCGATGACCAACTTTGATAGACTTAGCTCTTCTCAGCAATACAATGATCTAAGATAATTCCAAAAGACTCTTGACAGAAAATGCTATCCACATCCAGAGAAAGAACTATAGATCTGAATGCAGATCGAAGCATATGATTTTTCTCTTTTTTTGCTTTTTTTCCCATGGTTTTACCCTTTTGCTCTGATTCTTTTTTCACAACATGACTAATGTGGAAATATGATTATACATGTATAGCCTATTTCATATTACTTGACATCTTGGGGACAGGGGAGGAGAGGGAGAGGGGGAAAAATTGGAATTCAAAATCTTATAAAAATGAATGTTGAAAACTATCTTTATATGTAACTGGAAAAAACAAAATACTATTAAGTGGGGAAAAAGTATGTCCTTGCCATCCTTTTAAAGAGGAGAAATAAAGTAAGTGGACATGGGACTGAGGCAACTGGGGTTAGAATTTTCCCAAGTTCTGCATTGAGCCAACAAGGCTGGGCAACCTTTCTTAAGAGAGAATTCAGAGACACTTTGGTTACTTAATATTGTAAAACACTTTGAGGTCTCTGGAGTAAAGATTGTTGGGGCAAAGTCATCATTATTACCATCATTACCAATGAACCAATGTGTCCAGGACTAGGGGAAAATTTATTACAGGAATTAGAAGTGGAGGCAAAAGTGGAGGAAATATGATGAAAATACTCTTCATAAAGTATGCTTCCCATACCCATGTCTTTCTTTGCATGGGCCGTATACTAAAGCAATACCATTTTGTGCCTTCCAAATCTATTGCCACTCCAACTTTCTAGTCTAATCTCTAATTAATTCCTTCCATACATTCTGTAATCCTGCAGCATGAGCTTCTTCTGTACAGAGTGGCAGCAGTTACAGCCATCATGGGGACTGAAGGTCTTTACTCCAGGCTCTGAAGTTGCTCCAACTTCGAGGTGCAGAGTTGGAGGAGGTGGGGCCACAAAGAGCCCCTAGAGGTAAGGAGGAGGTCTACAGAATGGTCCACTTATATGAAGCCAGGACTGGTGGTACTCCCTATCTCTGTGTCTTTGCTTATGTTATTGAGATCTCCTCTGACTCTTTACTTACTGAATTCTTATTCATTCTTTAAAGAAGTATTCAAATACCCCCTTCTCTACAATGGCCTCCCTGAATCTTGGACCTTCCCTAGCATTTTCCTTTGCTTGTCCCTAATATAATATTGTGACTTAGCATCAACTGTCTTTGTGGTTTGCTACCAAACTGTAAACCTCATGAAGGACAGCCACATTTTATCTGAACTTTGTCTCTTGTGCATCACAATGATAATAGCTAACACTTACATAGTGCTTTAAAGTTGGCAACTTTATATATATTTTACTTGCTTCTCATAACAACCCTATGAGATAGGTGCTAGTACTATATATTTTACAGATGAGGAAATCAGGGTGGGAGAGGTTAAGCAGCTTGCCCACCAATAGTGTTTGGAGTAGGAGTTGAATTCAGGTCTTCCAGATTCCAAGACAAGTGCTGTATCCACTATGCTACCTGGCTGCCTATTCTCTGTACCCACTGGATGTTGAATAAGTTTTGGTCACTTCTCACTGCCTTATTTTCATAGTATTTACAATAGTATATAAAACTTACATTCAGTTAATGTTCTGCAGATAGCAGATGCTTGCTTAATACATGCTTGTTGAATAAATTCACTTTGGGGTAGCATGTGGCCTTTTTTTTTACATTTTATGCAGACCAAACTAGAATAACGGAGACAAAAATTACATTCTAATCCAGTGAAAATCATCTTTGCTTAGTTTTTAGCCATAGCAGGAAGGGATTTTATGAGGATTCTTCAGTTCTTTGCTTCATTCCCAAGGCAGATTAGTCTCACATTCTCATCTGGGCTGCAACTGAAGAGAGAAATGTAAAAGCTGGTGACTGAAAATCAAAGTGAAAACCCACTCATTCACCCCCTAATCTGTGATTCTAGTGCTAAAAATCACTTGTAGGTACTTTAAAAAAAAAAACCAACTTAATAGCCATCTAAGACAACAGCCCTAGATTCTTCTGATGTATGAACTAGTAGTGAGGGGAATTCTACAGATCAAAATTCATATTCTCCCCCCAAAAATAGACAAGAGGAAACCTTTGAAACCAAAGAAGGTCTAAGAATAGATGTCAGTAAGAGAACCAGAGCCACACAGACAGGAAGCCATGCTCAAGTTGCAGCTTTGTGCAGCATTTTTCCCCAGTAGTATTTCACATTCATCCTTCTAAAAAGATAGCTTTCAGAAGCTTGCCTTCCCTTCAACATCAATACATCCTGCCTTCACTCCTGGCTTTCCTGCAGTCATTCAGTAGCTGTATCACTTCAGAGCAATTGCTGTTGGGTTTTTCCCCCAGCAATGATCATTCCAATCTGATTCGAGTATGGAGAGCTAATTCCTGACAATAGTGATAATAATAATGGTAATAATAATAATAAACATTTTATGTCACTTCAAGGTCAATAAAGCAATTCACATACTATGTCTCATATCTTTAAAAAAAAACAGTGTCTTCCTCACACAGTTGTTGCAAGGTAATGAGATAACATACAAAGCACTTTTTCAAATTTTAAAGCCCTATGGGCTAGCTATTAATGGAGTATCTCCTTCATATTTTATTGGAAACCACCATAAGACAGAATCAGTATAGTATAAAGTGATAGCTTGTTGGGCTTGGATTGGGGAAACTTAGATGAAAAGCCCACCTGTAATATTTATTAGCTATGTAACCTCGGGCAAGTACCTTAACTTCATCATTTGTCAGATGAGTATGATACTAATAAGGCAGGTGAGTGGCAAAGAGGATAGAGCGCTGGGCTTGGAATCAGGAAGACTCATCTTCATGAGCTCAAACCCAGCCTCAGCCACTTACTAGTGTGACCCTGGGCAAGTCACTTAACTCTGTTTGCTTCAGTCCCTCATCTGTAAAATGAGCTGGAGAAGAAAATGACAGACTGCTCTGGTATCCTTGCCAAGAAAACCCCAAACAGGGTCACAAAAGTTAAGACATAACTGAAATGACTGAACAACAACAACGACATAATAATAATGGTATCCACCTCACATGGATGCTGTGGGAATCAAATGAGATAATACATATAAAAGCACCTGACAAATCTGAAATCACCATTTACATGTCAGCTGCTATTATTAGCTGTTCACACATAAGCATTTTTCACTTGTAATAATTTTTACATTTTCAGCTTAACTTTCTTTCTATACTTTCTTTGCCCTTGGATACCATTGACCCTGATATATGAAGTTTGTCTTTCCTTGTGAACATATAATCATAAAGTGCTTTATAAAGATTTGGATTTCTGGGGCAGCTAGGTGGCACAGTAGATAGAGCATCGGCCCTGAAGTTGGGAGCCTCAGACCAAACGCTAGACACTTACTAGCTGTGTGACCCTGGGTGAGTCACTTAACCCCAATTGCCAAAAAAAATTTAAAAAAATAAAAGATTTGGACTTCTGAGTTGCTGGAAAGAGTCTTCATAGATGTAAGTGAATTTAGAAATATCATCTAGAAGCCATGTCAGTTCAAAGGTTTATTTGTTTGAGGGGCTAGGGAGAATATGGTAGAAGATGAATAGGCATATTCCAAAGAAGTCCAGAGAACATAGAAAAGTGAGAGCAATCACTGGGGAAGGTTTGTGGGCACCAGAATGTCTGATGTAGTTGTTAGGTAAAATCTTAGAAGGTATTTGAGATGGATTAGGGAGGGCAATGGGCATCTTAGAGGATGGAATATGTGTTGAGCAAAAAGGATGGAGACAGAGAAACATGGAAGAAGACTAACAGCTAGTCAGAGATTATAGAGAAATGTAAATCAGAGTACCAAAAACCAGTCATATGACAGTATGGACACCCTTGGAACATGGAGAAAACCATCTCTAGGGAGGAGAAAAGATCAAATCATAGGAATATGGCTCTGTAAAAACCATTCCCTGGGAAATGGCCTGATACCTGCTTACCTAAAGCAAAACACTCGTGTTGGGAATTCAGCCAGACTAATATATGTTACGGTAAGTATATTCAAAATCCAGTTCTACACACAAATATATTTTAGCCTGCCTATTCACGGTGTGGCCAAGGCATCTGATCAGGACCCAGAGAAAATCTTCATGATGGGCTTTGGCAGGCCAGATAGCAGCTGGCTAAAGATCTAGCCAGAGCTCCAACTAGGAATGTTGGTGCACGATTAGCACGTCAACAACGTCCTCTATCACTGTGGGTTTTCTTAGGGGCCTTTTTGCTCATTGTTCATGAGTGAAACCTCTTCCTGAAGCCCATATATTTTTCAGGCCAAGAATCATGGCCATAATACACATGCCAGCCCATGTAGATAATTACAGATGCAAAGAGCAATTTGTCAGCCACCTGAGGTTCTTTTTCCCTCCATGTGGATGTACATAATCTGCTGTCAAATAGACCCGGGTTCCAAGCCCTCCTCTGATACTTAGAAACTGGACAGCCACAGACCTCTCTGAGCCTCGATTTCCTCATCTGTAAAATAGGGATAATAATACCCATTAAAGCCTACCTCCACGGGTTCTTGTGAGGACCAAATTAGATAATGTATGTAAAGAGCTTTATGAACTTTAGAAGGATGGATAAGTGCCAGTTTTTATTTTACTCCTAGAGTTACCCGTCAGAGTCGCCATTTGTAGAGGTAGTACGTTGTAACTCAGCTCCTTCAGAAACTACATGCTTCTCTAGTTCAAAATGAGTCATCCTTCCAAATCATTCTGCAGGTTAACTCAGTCGATCTGCAGCTGCAGGGGCTGACAAGCATTGGGCAATTCTGGCCAGCAGTGAGAATGAGAATGATTTATTCAACAAACTTGTTAAGTCTTTTGTATGTTTACCTTACTTATTAATGATTTCAATTTATAGAAACTGCAAGCTCTGTTGTAATCTCCCCGCAGGGGTACAGCAACTCAGTTAAAAAGATTTAATCAAATTCACAGAATTATAAAAGCAGTCAGCAGCATTGTAAAAATCAAGGTTTAAACAGGACTTTTTTAAAAAGAATTTGAAAATCATTCCTTGTGAATTATCCAGGGCCAAGCCAATTTTAAAAGGTAAGTACTAGAATCAGTCAATTAGCATTTATTAAGCACCCACTGCCCACTTAAATTCCCTCACATCATATTAGTTGTGTGAGTAAAAGAAAGTCACAATCTCTCTGAGCCTCAGTTTTCTCATCTGTAAAAAGTGGATATTTCTAGCATTACCTGCCTCACTGTATATTAAGGAAAAGACTTCTTCAACTCAAAATGCCACACAACTATTACATAGTGCTATCACTTTATTTTATTTAGGAGGCATAGCCCCTTTCCTTGTCAAGACTAACCCCTCTGTATGTATCCTTGATTTCAACCCCTCCTAACTTATCTCAAAGATTATAACCTTGATTATCCATTCTCACTTCAAAAATCTTTAACATCTCCTGACCTTTGGTTTTCTCCTTACTGCCTTTAAACATGCCCGTCTCCTCCATTCTTAAAAACAAACAAACAAAACACTTTTTTAACTCTTTCCATCCCCTCAAGCTATTGTCTGATACCTTTCCTTTCTCAAACAAACTAGAAAATGAAGCCATCTACACTTTTCACTTCTATTATTCACTCCTCAATCCTTTGAGATCTAACTTCTGACCTAATCACTCAATTGAAGCTGCTTTTGCCAAAGTTACTAACAGTCTCTTAACTGCCAGATTTGTTGGGCTTTTATGTCCACCCTCCTCTTTCTCAATCTATTTGCTAAATTTGACACTCTTTCTGCTGGGTACTTACTCTTTCTTGGGTTTGTTTGGTTTTTGGTTTTGGTTTTGGTTTTGTTTTTTTTTTTTTTACAGAACCATCTTTTGATTCTCCTCCTATTTGTCTGACTGCTCTTTTTCAGTCTTCTTTGTTAGCTCATCATTCATTTGATGTCCCCTAACTTCAGGTGCTCCCAAGGTTCTGTTCTAGGTCCTCTTCTCTTTTCCCTCTACATTGTCTCATGGTAGCCTCATCAGTTCCCATAGGTTTAACTATCATGTCTATGTGGATGAATCATTATCTCCATATCCAGCCCAGTCTCTTCCCTGAGCTTTATTGCATATCAATTGGACATTTCAGAATGGAAGCCTTAGAGACACTTCAAACTCAACATGTCCAAAACTGACTTCATCTTTCCCCCAAAGTCCAATCTATCTTCCAAACTAAGAGATTTTCCTTAACGATAGATCTGATCCTGTGACTCTCCTACAAAATCAACTAGTCAAGTCAATAAGAAAGTAAACAAGCACTTAATAAGTATTTACTATGTGCCAGGCACTGTCACTAGGAATACAAATATAATCACAGAGGCAATCCCTGTCCTCAATAAGTTTACATTCTAATGGAAAACAATAATACATAAAAGGGAGTTGAAAAGAAGGGGGAGGATGAAGATAACTGGCACAAGACCAAGAGAATCAAGTGGGCTTGGAGAGGAAGGAGAACATGACTAGACTTGGCATCTTCTTAAAATGGAGGTTCTGGGAGGAATGGGCCAATCAAAGGAAACACTTGAGGCACAGGGGTGGGGTGAGCTTCCAGGAAGAAGGGGTTTCTGGGGCTTTGTAGAGAAAGACCCAGGGTAATATAAGTTGAGAAGATCATTTGGTGAAGATGGCCATGAACTCTGGGTAGCACGCTTCTGAGCATCTTACTTTATTCTTCTGTTTCTCTCCATCATAATTCTTGAGACAGACTGATTCTAGGACAAGTAGGGTTAATGATAATGGTAACCAGTAGAGTGAGCACTTAGTTAGCCTTGATGAATTCAAGTCATCTGGTCCAGAAGAACTTTAACCTTGGGTACCAAAAGAACTGGCTGTTGCTGAGCCAGTCACTAATATGTATGTGGAAAATCATGGAAAATCATGGAAAATGGGAAGAAGATTGGGGAAGAGCAAACACTGTCTCAATTTTCAAAAGAAGAAAATAGTCTACAAACTACAAGCCAATGAACTTTAATTCCTGGAGAAATTCTGTTTATTGGTGTTTAAAAGAAGGACCCACTAGATTCTCTTAGTTCATGGGTTGATTCCCATGGAGCATGGCAGCTAAGATCTTGGCTACGATGTTGACCTTTTCAAAAAGCACTTTCATTTGAAAATTTTGGTAAATATTGTCAGTAGTATTGATTTTATTTACTACTGAAGTGATGCCTTGGTTTTTGTCCATTATAACTTGGCCAGTCACCTGACTGAATTATAGTTGATGATCTCAAATATTCAGATGAGCTATGTGTCCAAGTTGATAAAAACTGAAGTTTCACTTTGACCTTGAGGAAGCAGAGCTCAAAAGATCATTTCTGTCCTAAAATTTTCCTAAGTCAGCTCCTAGCCAAACAAAGTGACCTATGGGTTAACATTTAGCTCTTTTAAAAGAACCAATTTATATTCTTCAAAAGAATCATCAGAAAATATCTTAAAAGGATTCAACATCATCTGGATCATTAACCTAATCCAGTGGCTCCCTATTATCTCTAGGATAAAACAGAAACTTTTCTTTTTTAGCCTGAAAACAGCTCTTTACAACCAAATCCACATGTATTTCTATCCTCAGATATGATTCCCCATTCCTCTCTCTTTAATCCAGTCTTTTCCTCACACTAGATCCTACAGCTCCTTTCTCCATGCTTTAGCACTGACTAGGTTCCATGCCTAGAATGCATACTTCCCCATCTCTGCTTCAAGTCCCTCTCTTCCTTTAAGATAAAGCTTGAGAACTATATTCTACATGAAGCCTTTCCTGATTCAAATGCTAGTACCCTCCTTCCCAAACTACTCTGTATGTATTTGTATTTGTGCCTATTTTCTTGACAATTATACTGCATAGATGTATGTGTGTGTATTTGTTGTCTCCTCCATTAGAATGAAACTTCTTGCTAACAAAGATTATTTCATTTATTGTATCCATAGTCCCAGCACCTAGCAATTAGTAAGCAATTAATAAATGCTTACTGACTGATCAAATGAAAGGGAAGCCATGCAAGGTTTTTATGAGCAGAAAAGGGACATCATCAGTAGACATACTATGAAAATTACAAAAGCAGCAGTATGAAGGCTTGATTGTAGAGACTAGAGACAAAACAACCAGTTAAGAAACCATTAAAATTATAATAGTTATCACTAATATAGGGCTTTGCAAGCACTTTACCTATATTATCTCACTTGATTTTCACAAGAACCCTGTGAGATAGGCACTGTAATTATCCCCATTTTACAGACGAGGAAACAGAGGCCAAAAGCACTTAAGTGACTTGACCAGGGTCACATCAATAGTGTCTGAAGAAGGATTTGAACTCAGGTCTTACCACCTAGCTGCCATTATAACACTCTGGGCAAAAGATGATGAGGGCCAGGATTAAGGTGGTTGAAGTGGAAGTGGAAAGTGGGGATTAGATGCTTTTATCCTAACTTGTCTCTACTTTCTCCTCCAATCTCAAGTCCATAGTGCAGAAGCTTCTGCCCTGAGCCTCCAGGCCTAAATATAAAATCTTCTGTTTGGCGTTCAAAGCCCTTCCTAACCCACCACCATTACTACTTTTCCTTTCTAGTCTTCTTCTTTTTTTGGGGGGGGGAGCCGTGTTGGGCAATGGGGGTTAAGTGATTTGCCCAGGGTCACATAGCTAGTAAGTGTTATGTGTCTGAGGCCAGATTTGAACTCAGGTCCTCCTGAATCCAGGGCCAGTGCTCTATACACTGCGCCACCAAGCTGCCCCCCCTTTTTAGTCTTCTTACACCTTACATGCCCTCTCATACTCTGTGAGCTTCTGGTGGTTATTTCCAATTTATGCCGTGTATAGCTTGCTTGTACGTAGTTTTTTGCATGTCTTCCCCATTGTATTGTGAGCTTTGTAAGAACAGGGCCTATCTTTTACCTTTCTTTGTATTCTGAGCACTTAGCCCAGTGCCCAGCACACAGTAGGTGTTTAACTCTTATTGGCTGCCTGACTAATTTAACAATGTAGCAGATTTAAGCAGTTTCAGGCTTGCATCCTGCTACTCCCTTCTCAAAAAATATATGCAGAAGTGGATAGAGCACCAGCCCTGGAGTCAGGAGGACCTCAGTTCAAGTCCAGCCTCAGATACTTACTAGCTAGCTGTGTGACCCTAGGCAAGTCACTTAATTCCCATTGCCTCTAACATACATACATATATATGTGCAGAATCTAGAAGAGGACAGAAGGAATTTCAGAGGAAAACATAGACAAGCATGTTGGCTTTGGGAAAAAATGTTTTTAATTTATTACATACTTTTAAAAAATTGCATGTAATATTCATGGTTTCACATATAATCCTCTTTATCTGTTCTATTTTTCATATGGAAATGTTATTTTTTATGTTCATTATATTAAAAAAATTTTAATTAAAAAATATATCCAGAGGTAAAACTGTGAAGTACATAGCCCTAGGAAAGGAGAGAGAGACACATGGTGGGCTGGAGAGTTGGCCAAAATACTGCTAGGGTATGGCAGTGAAGTAGAGAGTGCTCTGGACACACCCAGCCTTCTAGAGAGAGGAAGGGGGAATTTTGGACTATACCAACTTCCTAGAGACAGTTTCATGGGGAGAACTGGCAGGACCACCTGCCCTCCACTGCTACCGTGAGCTAGAAAAACTGTGCAGATCATATATGTGAGGACTTCCCTTTCAGCCACAAGTGGCTTCTCCTCATGAGGAAGTCCAAACAAGAAGTCTATCCTGACTGCTAAAAAAAATTACCCTGATTATCTTGGTTAACCATGTAATAAAAACACCTGTGCCTATTTTTAAAATATCAATTTTTTTAAAAAAAATTTTTAGAAACTCGTGAAGTACTACACTGGTGCCCCACCATGATGGGGAGGTAGCTGGTGGCAGAGTACACAGAGTATTGGGCCTGGAATCAGGAAAACCTGAGTTCAAATTCAGTCTTAGGTACTTCCCAGCTGTGTAACTCTGGGAAAGTCACTTAACCTGTTTACCTCAGTTTCCTCAAGTATAAAATTAACACTCACCTGCCAAGGGGGTCGTGAGGATCAAATGAGTTAATATTTGAAAAATGCCTTTAATCCCAGTGCTCGTGCATAGCAGGTGTTATATAATTGATTATTCCCTTCCCCTACCTCTTCCCTGAGTTCTCAATCACGTGTCAGAAGAGTGTGAGCTACTGACAAGGGGAATCCTCAAGGGCAGCTCAAGAGACCATCTCACAACCATGCACATCTACTACCCCAGGACCAGACTAGCAGCATTTACAGACATGTGGTAGATGAGTGATGAACATTTTGTCAATGGCAGCTGTCAAAGGCCTTTTTACAAGTTGCATTCTCTGTTGGTGGGGGGGCATACCCAAATTACAGATCTTTGAGGTATCAAAAGTTATATTTCTAATTTCTTTGTTTTATTTTACTAATTTTTTTCTGTTTGTTTCATGGTTTGCAACACAGGGAGAATCAACCAGATGAAGGCTACCTAATTCCAAGATTATAAGACACAGACACACAGACAGCCTACTGAATTTACCTATCAAGATATGGATGGTCACAGATACTGAGCTTAGCTCAGAATTGAACAGAAGGCAGAGAGTGAATTGAGCCACATTTGTGAAATTTTGTTATATTTTCAATTATTCCTGACACAAAGGCCTGTCTTTTTATACCAATATTCTTTTAATCTCTATATGACTGTGAATTGTAGAATACTGAAAGCCCAAAAGAAACTTGGAAAAAATAACAATCATACACAATACAAAAAGCAATTCAGAGATTCAAGGATAGTATAAAGGGGCTGCACAGCATTATCAATAATGATTTGTATGCAAGAAGTAGCACAAAAGATTATCACTGAGGAAGCTTATCAGAAGCTAAGGTGGTCTGGTCAGGTTATGAGCATGAATAATAACAAATGGACAGACTGAGTGCTTCACTGACATCGTTGGAATGGCAAAAAGACCTAGAGAAATGTTTCTTTATGTTGGATGAATACAAACGGATGCAAACAAGAATAGGATAGGCTGAGAAGATATGCGGAGGGGTTGCAACATGCATTATTTGAGGGGCAGTGCTCATATTCAGTAGGTACAAATGTAAAATTAGGTATAAGAGAGGAGAGCAAAAAAAGTGTTGGAAAATGTAGTTCAGTATTAAGAAATGTGAGAGGGCAAAAACTTTTTAGACTAACCACAACCATTCAGATGAAAGCAACCCAATCATAAACATTCGTGGCATTGAATTGAATTAAATCCGTACACAGAGCACCAAAATAATAAAGAATGCTATTGTTTAGACCATGACACAGGTGGATGCATAGGTAACCTGTTGATTTAATCCATCAGATAAATAAATCTTGGACAAGAACTAAAGATGGAGTGCTAAGCAGGGGCCAGGGGTAAGGGGAAGAGAGCAGCTCAAGTGCATTTGGAAATTTGCACAGTAATTTTGATGATTCCAAGCTACCAAGGGCCAGGGGGGGAAAAAAAAACGTCTTTTTAAGACCCATAGTCCTCCATCGAAACACCATCACGACCATAAGAGAATCAAAATTGTAGGTATCACAAAGGACAATAGATGCACACGTGGAAGGCATAGGTAAACTGCAGCATATTACTGACAATGACTTGAGTAGAAGAAGTGGAACAAAAGCTATCCTCCAGGAAATGTATGATTGGAAAAGGAGGTGGACCAATCACTCAACTAGAATAAATAACAACAGATTGGACAACCCAAGTGCTACAATAGTAGCAACACGATGTCAAAACACTGAGTGGAAGGCTTCCAGCAAATTAGAGAAGTACTATATGAAAGAGTTAGGGAGGACACAGAGAAGAATCATATAGGATGAGACAATGTGGATGGGTTATATAGTCTATAACACTGGAGGAAGTACCTATATGGTGGTATCATAAATGCATTAAAGTGTAAAAACATAACATACTTTAAATACTGTATGATTTAACTCCCTCTGCCCCATTTTCCATCATTCTGCCAACGTTTCTTCAGAAGCAGAAGGGGGCTACACAAGATTTAGGGTCATTCTGTATCTTCCTTTATTGCATGAATCATCATGGTCAAAGCATTGTTTGTTTAATAGACTAAATATCTCCTGGTAATGAGCCTTATCTTACTGGTTCTCAGGCACTGTTCTTGAAGCCTTTCCAGACAGGTAAAAATCTTCAGAGTTGGCACTCCTTTGGCAGAGTTTTTGAGAACCCAGATATGTACCTATCATAATTAGGCAGCAGAGCAGGACTGGACTTTTATGGAACAGTGTCTATCCAAGTTCTTCAACAATTTTGTTTCAAAACTGGATTTTCCACACTAATAACCTGAACGAGGAAGATACAGATTTCAAACATACCTTTTCCATTATTTTACTCTTTGTTCTCATTAGGAAAAAAAAATAAGTCAAAGATATTTGTAGCATTCATAGATCATTCCTCAGTCTTTGATTCCATCAAGTACAGTCTATGGATCAAGCAGTATGATCTCCATTTAATTCAGCAAACATTTATTAAGTGCCTACTATATGCCAGGCATTGTGCTAGGTGCTGGGGATACAAAGACAAAACAAAACAGTCCTTGTCCTCAGAGAGTTAATAACCTACAAAGGATATTTAGCAAAGAACCAGATTGGGTAGTAAGAGATACAAAGAGGTGAGGGAAAGGAAATAGTGAAAAATAATTTCAAGATTTTTCACCCAGACAACTGGGAATGTGGTAGTTCCATCAACAAAAAGAAAGGCTACAGAGTCTAGGCTACCAATGATTCTTTGGTGCTGTTATCCACATAAAAATTAAGGTGAGCAGGAATCTCAGTACAAAATTCTGTCAAATAAATGTGTCTCAGTGCATTTCCTTTTAATTTATAATAATTTCCAAAACTAATGGTCTTTTCTCAGTCCTAATTCTTCACCTCTTTGCTGACTAGCCTTTCCAGAAACAATCTGATTAACCTCCTATCTGTCTGACATCTCCTTCTCGGTCACTTTTGCTGGTGGCTTAACATCAATATCACAACCCTAACTTTGGATGTTCCTCAAAGTTCTGTCCTGGTCCATCTCTTCTTCTCCCTCTATACTTCCTCCCACCCTCCATCCCTCCTCCTCCTCCTCCTCCTCCTCCTCCTGCTCTCCTCCTCCTCCTCCTCCTTCTCCTCCTCCTCCTCCTCCTCCTTCTTCTTCTTCTTCTTCTTCTTCTTCTTCTTCTTTTTCTTCTTCTTCTTCTTTTTCTTCTTCTTTTTCTTCTTCTTCTTCTTCTTCTTCTTCTTTTTCTTCTTCTTCTTCTTCTTCTTCTTCTTCTTCTTCTTCTTCTTCTTCTTCTTCTCTTTCTCCGTCTCTCTGTCTCTATCTCTGTCTCTGTCTCTCTCTCTTTCCCTCTCTTTCCCTCTCTTTCCCTCTCTCTCTCTCTCTCTCTCTCTCATCAGTACACATAGGTTTAACTATCATCCCTCAGATGATCTGTAGATCTATGAATCCAGCCCCACTCTCTCCTCAAGCTACAGTTACATCTTTTTAAGTGGACACTGGATATTTTGAACTGGATGTTCCAGACCTATCTTAAACTCAATATGTCTGAAACCAAAATCATCTTTCCCCCTAAACCTTCCCCTCTTCCAAACTCTCTAATTTCTGTTAAAAATGCTACCATTCTTCCAGTGTCTCCGATTCCTCATTCTCACTCCATAATCCATTGCCAACTTTTGTCATTTCTGATTTCACTACGTCTCTTGCATCCTGCCCCTTTTGTTCATTTACCCAGCTACCCCCTCCACTCAGTCCCTCATCATCTCTTGCCTAAATTACTCCAACAGCCTCCTACATTGGTCTCCCTGTCTACTCTCTCTCTCCTCCACTTCAGTCCATCCTACATAGTGTCAGTTATTTTCCTTAAGGACAGACCTAACCATGTCATCACTCTACTTAATCAGCTCCACTAGTTTCCTTTTGCCTCTAGGATAAAAGAAAAATTCCTGTTTGTTTTTTTAAAGTCCTACACAGCCCAGCCCCATTTCCAGCCTCATTGGATATTTGGATAATGCTATTTGCCAGGCCCAAAAGATGTCGTGAAGCAGAGTAGTATTTGTTGCTGTTCAGGCATGTTCGACTCCTTATGACCCTGTGGACCCTGCTGTCCACGGGTTTTTCTCAGTAAAGTTACTGGAGGGCTTGCCACTTCCTTCTCCAGTAGATTAAGGCAAATAAAGGTTAAGTGACTTGCCCACGGTCACACAACTAGTCAGTGTCTGAGGTCACCATTGAATTCAGGTCTTCCTGACTCCAGGCCCAGTCATCTATCCACTGCACCACCTAGCTGCCCCGGCCTAGCTCAGTGAAAGGCTGAATTATCTGACTAGGGTCATAGAACTTGTACGTGTCACAGGCAGTACTTAAGTCCCAGTCTCTCAAAGCATTATGTAAATTTCAATAATTATTGTTATTGTTAATGATAATAAAAATAATAAAGATAATGAATCCAAACATTCCACAAGGGCCATACATAGTCTTTTAGGGAAAAGAAAAGTAAACTATCATAACATAATTAATAAGTCATTGGAATAAGTCATCATCTTTTCATTTAGGATATCAAATTGCTTACTGTATCAGAGAAGGGGGAGGGAAGAGAAGGAGAAAGAGAATTTGGAACTCAACTGCTTTTAAATTAAAATTTTTTACATGTAATTGAGGAAAAAACAAACATTTGAATTTTTTTTAAAAAAGAAACTTTAGTCACTAGAAAAAAAAAGTGATTTCATTTAGGAGGGTGTTCAATTCATTTCAGAATGACTTATTTCTCTCCATAGGGGATAAGCCTTACCAAACCCATTTCTTCACCAGCAAGTAAAAATACTCTATAGAAGTATAAAATATTAATAACCCCAAAAGGGATCAGAGTTACTCAAGGACCATTTATCAAATAAATGGCAGCAGGAAGATTCTGCGCCAACCAACGGCAGGAGAGATCATGCCGGAGGCGGGTCAACATGTTGAAGGAGATCAGAAAATAGAGAAGATAATCCATTTCATTCTCATTTGCAGTCTTGCATCTTAGCTTCCAAAGAGGAGGTCACTGTTTCAAAAGGCCAATTCTCAATAAAATAATGCCAAAGACAAGCCAGCTCTGCATTGCCTTCCTCCATGTTTGCATGGAATTCTTTCCTCATGATACTAGAGTAGGGGAAAGATGTAGAAAATGAAAGGGGGGGGTAGGTAGGTGGCACAGTGGATAGAGCACCAGCCCTGGATTCAGGAGTTCAAATCCAGCCTCAGACATCAACACTTACTAGCTGTGTGACCCTGGGCAAGACCCAACCCCATTGCCTAGCCAAAAAAAAAAAAAACACGAAAAGAAAGGAAGAAATTGGGGGAAGGGAGGGAAGACAGAACAATTGGAAAACAAGAAAGGTGTCGGGAGATGGTGGGGGAAGCATGTGAATTTATAATTTATTTTTTTAAATTACCACTTAAAACCTAAAGGTTCCAAATAAAAGGTAAAAACAATATCACAAAAAAAGTAATTACTTTATTATTAAAGCTAAATAGACACATGCTGCCCTAATTCTTAAAAGTGACAAGAATTTTTAAAAATGTATTATCCCACTGAACTTCAAGGAATATGGAAAATAAAGTTAGAGTTCCCATGCACCAAGTCAGAAGAAAGGTGAAACCCAAGACTTCTAATTTCTTGTCTAGCATTCTAGCTTCTGAACCATAGAGTGTTAGAGCTGAGAGGGTTTGAGAGATTATCTGGTCAAACCTTACAGATGAGAAAACTGAGGCCCAAATACACAAGGTAACTTACCCAAATAACATGGACCATTAGTGGTGAAAACTACTAGACTCAAATGGAGCCAAATCCCAATAGACTACTACCACTCACATATAAAATGAGAATTAACCTTATTTACTATGAGAATTAATAGTGTGAGATAACCAAGTTAAAGATATTAGACATGTCTAGATTGAGACAGAATAATATGTATTGAAATAAAAATAACAATATAACAAAAGTTTATTTACAGAAATTTACAGAATTTAATTTACCAAAGTTAATGTAGTGCTAAACCAATCAAACTACCAAGTGGATATTATACAGAGCCAGACAAAATAATAAGAAATTTCACATGAAGGAACGAAAGATCTGAAACATCAAGACAAAAAGCATCTAAGGTAAAAATGAAGAGGGGAGATGCAAAATAAAGCAGCAATCGCAAAAAGCTATTTAGTCCTGCTTAAAAAAATTAAAAAGATCAATGGCTCAAATTAGATAAGAAAGAATAAAAAATAAATAAACTTAATAACCTAGTGTTTGATAAACTGAAAGCATAATTTACATAGGAAAGAACTCCCTATTTAAAGGAAATTGCTGGGAAAATGGGAAAAGTTTGGCAGAAATAAGGCTAAAACCAACATCTTACACCACATTCCACAATAAATTCAACATGGAGATGTGATCTGAATATTAAAGAACATACCATGAAAAAAAGTTAGAGGAGAAGTAGATCCTATGCATTTCACAACAATAGGTAGGTGATAAGTTCTTAAATAAGGAATAAAAGGGCAAAATTTTTGATTACATGAAATTGAAAAGCCTTTAGACAAACAAAATAAACATATCTAGGTAAGAAGAGAGGTACATAGGGGAAAAATTTATATCAAATAACTCTGATAAGGCTTTGATATATAAATAACTAACAGAAATATATAAAACCAAAAACCATTACCCAAGGGAGAAGTGATCAAAGAATGTAAGCAAACATTCTGAAAAGAATTGCGAACTGTTAACAACCATTTGAGAGAATGCCCCAAATCACTCACAAGAAAAGAGCTAATCAAAACAACCCTGAGGTTTTACCTCACACCCAGAAAAGTGCAAAGAAGAAGTAAAGATGGAAATAGTCAATGTTAGGGGGGTTGTGGAAAGATAAGTACACTAATGTATTGTTGGTGGAGCTGGGCATGATGGCCATTCTGGAAAATAATTTACCATTATACAAACAAAATTGGAATAAATTTTCCTTCCTTACTCTTTAGCCCAGAGAATCCATTGCTAGACAGGTATATGCCCAAAGAGGTTAATGGTAAAAAGAAAAGCTCCATAGGCACCAAAATATTTACAGCAGCATTCTTTGTGGTAGCAAAGAACCAAAAACACGGTAGAAATCCACCTATTAGGAAAAAGATAAGTTGTATTATATTACTATCATGGACTATTACTGTGAGAATTACATGAACTAATTAAAAGTGCAACCACCACAAAACAGAAAAACTGAATCTTGCAAAATTATGAAGACCAAGGTTGGCCTTAAGGAAGTGATCCAATGGAACACTTTCTCCTACTTCTTCGTAGAAGTAGGGTGCCTTGAGTATAGAACAACGTGGATCACTATGTAGAATATCAGATTCTTTCAATGTACTGATTCACTTTGCTAATTTTTTTTCCTATTCCTCCTATTTAAAAAAATTGTTGTTAGAAAGGATGTTTCTCTGGAAAGGCATAGGAAAACAAATAAGAGAGGAAATGTAGATGATGTAAAAATAAAATATAGTAAAAATCTGTGTTAAGATAATAATAATAATGAAAAAGATAATAATAAGTGCTGATATATTTTCACTTCAAAAGGCTTTCTAACCCGTCAATTTGTGTGTCATCCTTCAGGCATCATGTCATGAAAGGGTAATCTAGAGCAGAGATCCCAAACAAGTGTATCTTGGCCTCAAAACTGGTTAAGCTCCCACCAAAACCTGTAACTACATGCTTTGCCCTTTGTCCAGAAGGCTTTTGAAATATCACAGAAGCGGGGCAGCTAGGTGGTGCAGTGGATACAGCACTGGCCCTGGAGTCAGGAGGCTCTGAGTTCAAATTCAGCCTCAGACACTTACTAGCAGTGTGACCCTGGACAAGTCACAGAATTGCCTGGAAAAAAAAAGGAAAAAAGAAAGAAATATCACAGAAGGAAGGTGAAGCCTATAGCTCACCTTAGACTAGGAGGAAGAAAATGTGCCTCGAGGCTGCTGGCATCCCCCTCTGCTTGTCTTTCTCCTTCAAGGTGGAAATGGCAGTGGTAGCCATTCCCTGAGCACTGGCTTTTGGACAGGATTTCTTTCTAACCTCTCCTTTACTCTCATAGTTTTCCTTAACACTTATCTCTTCTCCACAATGGCTGATCCAGGGCTTTGGGTGAAAGTAGAGTAGCCTCTCACCATCAAAAGCTGGTAATGCAGGTTTTAGATCAATCATTCTCCATATTCAGTTCAAAGATTACTGTTTTTAATATACTAGCTTTGTTTTAATTAACTAATTAATGTTTTTACATTAATTATTTGGTAACAACTAAAAGTGTGAAACAGTATACAGGTGGTTAGGTGTTTTGGGTTTTTTTTGGCCCCAGTGACCTACAAAATAAGCAAAAATGCAAAATAGATCTGTCAGTTGATAAACATTTATTAAGGACCTAATTTGTGGTAGGCACTGACCTAAGTGCTAGGGATACAAAAAAAAAGTCTTCTCTATTCCCCCATAGGAGCTTAGAATCTAATGGGGAATGCAACATGCAAAAAGCCACTGTGCTGTATGTATAAACAAGGTGGATCCTGGGTAAATTGGAGATAATCAACAGAGGGAAGGCACTGTAATCAAAGGGAGTCATGAAGGCTTCCTGAAAGAAGGTGGGATTTTAGCTGGGACTTGAAGGAAATCAGAGACTACAAAGATAGAAGGCTGAGGTTACAAAGGGCTTTACGGTTACCCCTCCACATCTCGACTTTCCCCATCGTGGTTTCGATATATATATATCACAGGTTGGCATAAGGAATTAAATGGGAACTTGAGGGGTTTGTGGAAGCCATACACAACACGTGAAGGCCAGCAGATGACACAGAAAAAGTGTAGAAAATCAGAAATGTATAAAATATAGGTATAATATTGTATAATAGCAACATATTCTATCTTTTTATACCATAATAATTCAGACTTCGTCTCTGTTAGGAAGGGAGGACCAAAAATATCCACCATACCCCCCCAAGCCCAGCAATAAGGAAGGGACAACTGTAAATGCTAAATAGAAGATTTGAATTCAGTACTAGAGGTGATAAAGAACCACTGGTGCTTGCTCATGGGAAGGAAGATATATTAATGAACTTGAGATACATCTAAATATTGAAGTACTCTTGGTGTGAGGTTTGTTTTTTTTAATAATCCTTGGATGAATAATCCACTAGAGGAACTGAGCCTCACCCACACTGGCATTTTCATAGGATCATAGCAACATAACAAGGGTGGAGACAAAAAACTTCTCAAGTGGTGCTAGGAAGTTATAGCAGTATGATAAAGATAATATATGATTTTAAAAACATATTATTTTGTTTTGCATCTTGGACTTTTGTTGTTCAGTTGTGTCTGACTCTTCTTGACCCCTTTTGGGGTTTCTTAGTAAAGACATTGTGTGCTTTGCCATGTTCTTCTCCAGATCATTTTACAGACCAGGAACTGAGGCAAACAAAGTTAAGTGATTTGCCCAGGGTCACACAGCTAGTAAGTGTCTGAGGCTGGATCTGAAAGAAGGTGAGTCTTTCTGATTCCAGGCCTGGCCCTCTATGCACTTCACCACTTAGCTGCTCTGGGTGATGTTTTGCATCACCACCACATAAATTTATGTGTTGTCCCTTAGAACTACTGTCATGACAATGCAGTCATGAGCATTTAAGAGGCTGATAAAAACAAGTCAATCAATGATCTGAATGAACAGAGGCAGCTGACTCAATTTACTCCCATGTCAAATAATCTCTTTGTTAAAAAATCATCACCTTTTTTTGCTGTGATATCACCAGTGATTGCTCCCTAGCCTTTGTTCTGTTTCTGAAGAAAGTGGTCACTAGATACAGGCCTGAGACGTCTGGGTGAGTTGATAAGCCTTTGTCCTCTTTCATGTCTTGATTCTGATACATATTTTTCAACTTTTTTTGAGGCTATTCTTGACGCCCGTCCAAGCATTAAAGCAATAAATATCACTGCCTTGTCACCTAGCTCCCACCCTGTCTCACTTTGTCAACTTTTATTTAGATTTCTTATGTCAAGTGTTGAAATCCCCAAAGCATTTATTAAAGATTCAGAAGGGTACAGCAACATAACAAGAGCGGGGATGAAAAACTTCTCTCATGGCATTGGAAAGCAAAAGCAATGTGATGAGGATAACACATGGTTTTTTAAAATTATTATTATTTTTTTTAATTTTGCAGCAGGTAACCAGGAGTTAGTTTTAATTGCATAATCTGATGGCCTTTTCTCACCTTTCATCTTCTTTGATCATCCCATGGCTTTTCACGCTGCTGGACCTCCCAAACCTTTGAACACTTCCTTTTCCCTTGTCTTTCATGACACCATGCTTGCTTAGTTCTCCTACTTCTCTGATCACCCCTTCTCAATCTTTTTCACCACAGAGACAGTGAAAAATACGTTGGAATTTTGCAAAACACCTTTGCCAGGCATTCAGAGCCCTTCAAACTCTAGCTCCAGCTGATGTCAGGAAGATCTAAGTTCAAATCTGTCTTCAGACCCTTAAAAGCCAGACACAGTGTGACCCTGACCAAATCATTACTTCTGCTTGACTCAGTTTCGTCATCTGTAAAATGAAGATAATGGCACCCACTTTGCAGGATTACTATGAGAATCAAATGAGATAATAGTTGTAAAGCACTTAGGAACACAGTAAGTGTTACATAAATGTTAGCTGTTACTTTAGCTATTATATTTCTCTTCTTTATGCACTTTATGTTCTGAAAACTTGGATCACTAGCTGTTCTCTGAACCTGATATGCTATCTCTAACTTCAGCGCATTTGCCGATATCACCTGGCATGCTGGAATGCACTCCCTCCTATCTATGTTCCAGAATCTTTATCTTCCTTCAAGGCTAGGTTCAGGGGTTCCATGAAACCTTCTCTGATCCTCCCAACCCAAAATGTTTTCTCCCTCCTCAAATATTCATGGAGGACTTTATCTAGATCTCTCCTTTGCCCCTCATTGGTCCCTTCCTTGTACTCTGCCCTTTTTTAAAAAATCATATTTTTTTAATTAGCAAAAATCCACTTTCTCACCCTCTCACCACAACTCCTCCTCCAATTTAGAACAAAAGAAAAATAAATCCATGCTACAAACATGTATAGTCAAGCAAAACAGATTCCTACCATGAAACAAACCTCCCTTCACTCTGAGTCTTTCACCTCTCTACCAAAATGTGGGTAACGTTTCATCATTAGTCCTGAGGATTTGTGGCTGTTCATTATGCTGATCAAAGTCCCCAATTCTTTAAAAATTGTTTGTCTTGACCATATTATTGTCATTATGTAAATTGTTCTCCTGGTCTGTTCACCTCATTTGACATCAGTTTATGTAAATTTTTCCAGGTTTCCCTGAAACTATCCCCATCATCATTTCTTATGGTACAATTGTATTCCATCACATTTATATATTATTATTTGTTCAGACATTTATGAGTACCCCCTCCAGTTCCCATTCTTTGCCACCACAAAAGAGCAACAAATATTTCTGTACATCTTTAGTTTGTTTTGGTTAAATATAATCCCTCCTTTAATCTACTCTCATTCTACTTCCCCTTTCTCCCTTCTCCTCATTCCCTGCTATTTATCTGTTTAACGAAATGCATTTCTGTACCCAACTCTATGTGTGTCTTCCCTCCTTTGACCAGTTCAGATAAGAGTAAGATTTTAACATCAGCTGCTTTCCCCAGTTCCTTCATGCATACTCTAATTATACGAGATAATTTTCTCTAACCTTGCTTTTCTTTCCCCTCTCCTCCCCACTATGTATTTCTCTTTCCATCCCTTTCCATTCTTCTCTTAAGATCACCAAGACAAAACAGAACTACTCCCAGGCCTTCTCTAATTAGATTCCTTCTATGACCTCCAATGATGATAGGAGACATGATATCATCTCCCCATATTTCAATGTTAGCAGCTTGTCCTTGTTTAGTCTTGTATCATGTTTATTCATGTTTCTCTTAACTTCTGTGTTTGAGCTTCAAAGTTTCTATGCAGCTCTGGTCTTTTCATCAGGAATGCTTGGAAGTTCTCTATTTCATTAAAAATCCACTTTCTCCCATAGGATTATATTCAGTTTTGCCAGGTAAGTTATTCTTAGCTAGCTTTCTGGCATATGATAGTCCAAGCTCTCCATTCTTTCATCATCATGGCTGCTAAATAATGCTTGATCTTGATGGTGGCTCCATGGTATTTGAATTCTTTCTATCTAGCTGCTTACAGTTGTTCTTTTCTTTGACCTGGAAACTCTGGATTTTGGCTATGATGTTCCTAGGAGTTTTCATTTGGGGGTTTCTTTCAGGAAGTGACCAGTGAATCCTTTCTATTTTCACTTTGCCTTCTGGCTCTAAAGGAACTGAACAATTTTCTCATAAGATTTCTTGAAATATAAGGTCTATACTTGCCTTTTTTTGGGGGGGGAAGTCATAGTTTTCACATAGTCAAATGATTATTAATATTTTTTTCTCCTTAATCTGGTTTCCAAGCCAGCATTTTTTTGTCTATGAAATACCTTACATTTCCTTCTCTTTTCCACTCTTTATTTTGTTTTGATATTTCTTATCTCATAGTCATTGGCTTCTATTTGGTCCATTCTAGTTGTTTTGTTTTGTTTTGGTTTTTGTTTTGTTTTGTTTTATTTTTGACTAGGCAATGGGGTTAAGTGACTTACCCTGGATCACACAGCTAGTAAGAGTCATGTGTCTGAGGTCAGATTTGAACTCAGATCATCCTGACTCTCAGGCCAGAGCTCTATCCACTGTGCCACCTAGCTGTCCCCTCCATTGTAATTTTAAGAGCACTTGTTGCTTGGGCAAGTTTTGTAACTGTTGTGACAAGCTATTAATTCTCTTTCCAATACTTTCTTCCACAGCTCTCATTTCTTTTCCACTTTTTCCCTCAAGTGCTCTCATTTCATTTATAAAAACATTTTTAACTCTTGCTTCATCTCTTGTAAGAATTCTAGAATTCTTGTGCCCAAGCTGTGTTTTATTCTGAGTCTTTCCTTGTAGATGTCGTAGTCTTCTGGGTTTGTGTCTTGAGCATTTCTGCCACTGTAATTGCTTTTTATGCTGGGATTCTTTTTTGTTTGCTCATTCTTCCAATCTACGTCCCCACTTTAGAGTTGGTGTTAGGGCCAGGCTCTCCAGACTTCTAGAGTGAAGGTATAGACTGATCCTGTTGCTACTTTCTTGGGGTACTGAGTGTTGTTACTTCAGGGTCTCAGGGACAGCACAGGCTAGAGACCTACAAGCTTTCAGGGATCTCAAAGTGGTCTATCATAGGGCAAAATCTGTGGGCTGCTCCATGATCTGAACTCTGCAAGTTCCCAACCTGGCTTTGATTATGAGCAACAGTAGATTGCTGTAGGACTTAGCCACTATCAGCCAGCTTGAAAGCTTTGCTGGTTTAGAATGAAAGAACTGTAGGCTTCCCTTTGGTCTGAGATGTCTGCCCTGGTTATTCCTCTGCAAGCTTCATATTGGCCTAGAAGTTGGAACTGCTCTGCTTCTGGGGTATGAGCCACACAACTGATGCTGGATACTGAACTTACTTCTCCCTCCCTACATCAACCAGGACTTATACCTCTCCTTACCTTGGAATGCTATCCCTGGGCATATGGACCTTCCTGAGTATTCCCTGAATCTGTGACTTAGAACTGGGTAATGAGTGACAAAGTCACCAACTGGCACGTGTTCACATCATCTTGCTCTGGTATAGGTCTGAGATCTCCGCTTACCTTGGTGCATGGCCTCTCCTTGGGCACTAAAGTGCTCCTAATGACCACACCTGTTCCTAACATCCACAGACCTTTCTGCCTGCCTTGCTAGGCTGATAAGCTGACCTGAGCTGGAAAAATGAATCACTATGACTTTTTCTTGGATTTTGCCATCAGTCTTCAAGTCATATTACCCTTCCAAGCTTCCTTATGCCTCAAGTGAAATGAATGCTCATTGAGTATGTTTAAATTTTCATATACCCATAACCTAGCTCTGTGCCTTATGCATAGCAGAGACTCGATAAATATTTGATTAATGAATCAATTAACGTTAACAACAGCATGCATAAAAATTTTGACATAATTTTCTTTTGGGGAGTAGAGAAAGGTGAGATATGAGAAAGGTTTGCAGGATTCCCCCCGCCAAAAAAAAAATCTCATCTGTTTGGCTTGGGAGATAGGAATATCTAGCTTCCAGTCCAAAGACTCTTAAAGCAACAACACCAATCCTCTTCTGCCTCAATTAAATTGAATCCAGTGAACATTTCTTAGGTAACCACTCCATACAGAAAATTGAGCTAAATATGGTCCCTGTCTTCTTCCTTGGGAAGATTTGACACAAACAATTTTTAAACACAAATGTACCTCAAATGAGACTCATACAGAACATGACAAATGCCTAAGAAAAAGGTACAAAGTAATGTGTTCTAAAGACTTGGGAAGAAAATATCTTCTCTGACAACCTCAGAATGCTTCACTGGGCTAATAATCTAAAGACAAAATGACAATGGGATTCTGAAAGATCTTTGAGTCCTCAGAAGCAAAGGAACTATGTTACAAGATACTATACAAGATGCAGAAATCTCACAATGAGTCTGGGGGTATTTAATTAACAGTTGCATGCTGTTTTACATGATGGTTCCACAGGTCACAGAAAAATAATATGACCTTTTCTTTTTTACTTGTTAAAGTATTTTTAAAGCTATGGTAAATATTTATTATCTATACAGAATACTTCAGTTGTGACTATTCATTGACTATATTTAGGGATTGGATGTTAATACCTAGAAGTAAAGCTCTTCAATATCTCTCTGAATTCAGTGATTGTTGAGCCTAGTTTGATATTGGTGCCATGGAAATTGCTCTAAAATATAATGCTAAAAAAAAATTATGATACTTGGAACTAAACCGTGACACTGACTTCCTTTCCTTTCTCTGCCTCTACGGTGTTTGTTCCATAAGAAGACCTTCTGCTGAATTTTCATTTATTGCAACGAATGCTCTCTACAGAACTATATAGGAAATATACTTATGGTGTAATCTGGATAAGGGTAGAGAATGAAACTAAGAAGTTTCATGCTTTGGAGGAAAAAATCATGTTCAATGAAGTAATTTAAATTGTTAAAATTTTGCACAATAACTTGTTGCGGACTTTGAAAAAACACAAATTGATTTAATTATGATGATTAGAACATTTTTTTAGCTACAGTTACTGAAAAGTTATTAAAAGCTCTGCTAAGCATTTGAGGCCCAAGGACTGCAGAAATCCTAGAAAGCAACAGAGTATAATAGAAACAAAAGCAATAGACTAGAAGCTGAGCTAGTCTGATTTTTGACTAGTCACCTAAATCTTCTGAGCCTTATATTTCTCTTCTCTGAATTGGATGCTGGCTTAGGCTCCTTCTGGCTCTAAAATTTATGATGTTATAACTGTGGTGACTAATTGGTTAATTTAACTTGTCAGATACTGGCAAAGTGTACAAATGAAACCAAGGTCACCTGATACACGTTCATATGTGTGGACCTCAGCTTTGAAGATGTGGGCCACAGCTTTGATATATCCTCTAGCTACAGACCACACCCCTATATAGTAAGGCTCTTCATTAGAATATCTCAGGGATATGGGCTTGGCCCTCTGCTATTTAACATTTTATCAATAACTTGGATGAAGACATGGATGGTATGCTCATAGAAACTGGGAAGAGTGATAACGCACTGGATGACTAGATACTCTATCTCTTGGCTCTGGGCATTCTCTCTGGCTGTCCTTCAGGCCTGGAATGCTCTCCCTGCCCAGCTCCAGCTACTTAACTCCCTGGCTTCCTTTAAGTCCCAACTAAAATCCATCTTTTACAGGAAGTCTTTTCCAACCCCTCTTAATTTTAGTGCTTTCTGTCTGCTAATTATTTCCTATTTATCTTGTATTGCCTTGGATATATTTGTTTGCATATTGTCTCCCCTTTTAGGTTGCAAGCTCCTTGAGGGCAGGGACTGTCTTTTGCCTCTTTTTGTATCCCCAACACTTAGCATGGTGTCTGCTTAATTAAGCAAGGTAAGTGCTTAATGAATGTTTATTGATTGATTGTTAGGATCTAAGAGGACAGAGCCAGATCATTGGGCTGAATCTAATAAGAAGAAATTTAATAGGGATAAATGTAGAAACTTGCCTTTTGGTACAAAAAATCAACTTCACAAGTATAAGATAGAAGTATGGATAGATGGCTGTTGTTCTGAAGAGGATCTTGGGATTTTAGAAAACTGCAAGCCCAATATGAGCCAAATATGAGTGGTATGGGAGCCAAAAAAGCTAATTGATAGATTGGGCTACATTAAGAAGGGCTTAGTTTTCAAGAAGATGGAAATAATTATTCCACTGTGCTCTGACCTCACCAGACTTCATCTGGAGGACTATGTTCCATTCTGAGCAGCATGTTTTAAGAAGGACAAGCTGGAGAATGTCCAAAGAAGGGCAACCAGGAATGGTAAAGGGTCTTGAGTCACAAGGGTTGGCTAAAGGAACTGGAGATGTTTTGTCCTCAAGTGTTTGAAGGACTGTCAAGTGGAGAAGGGATTAGGTTTGTTCTCAGAGGGCAAAGCTAAGAACAAGAAAAGAGGCACATTTAGGTTTTATGTCAAAATGTCTAAATTGTTGGCAAGGATGGATCACTAGACTCTTCTTGACAATGACTGATTCCATGGATGATGCCAGTTTGGAGGGAGGTGGGCTGCTATGCCTCCAGCTCTTGTTTTATCTGCCTGTCATAGCAGTTGGTCAGTGGTTGGTGTTGGTGGTCACAAAGGGTATGGGCCCATTCTCTACAGGGGCTGTTCCCCTCAGTGATGATCACAGGGGCCAAGACACATATCACCTCTCTACACCATGCATATTACTTCTTTTTGTATATATTTTAATTAACCTGTACTGATAAAAAGAGCTCTGGTTATTAAATCTAATAACCTGGGTTCAAATCCAAATGATGCCTCTTACTAGCCATCTCTAGGCCTTGGTTTTCACATCTGTAAAATGAGGAATTGGACCCAATGATCTCTGAGATCCCTTAGCTCTGTGATCTTGTGGTCTGTAAAATGGGGGAAGCAGACCAGTAGACCCAGAAAGTTCTTTCCATGTCTAATTTTATGACTATGATTATGTCCTGAGGACTGGAGGACATTCCTGTGGGGGTCAAAAGGAAATAGAAGGAGCTAAAGTTAGTCCAGGAGATAAGTCAGAGAGAAGACCTTGGTCCCAAGAGGATAAGAAGGCTGTTTGATCGTGGATTGCCACACAATTCAATTAGATAGGCCTCTGTCACCAAGCCCTACAATGATTGACCTTTTCATTATTATCCCTGCTCCTCTCCATCCTCCTTGCTCTAACCATCTTCTATGTCCTAGAAAGCCCCCCAAAATAACCATTGAACCTCTTCTCTCTCCTTGATAATGAAACTAAAATCACTGTAGACAGCTAAACTGAAACAGATTCTCTGAATTGTTTTTAGCAGTTTCCATAAATAGTTGCTAAGCAGTGCCAAACACAATGTGGCCAGAATTCTCATGAAGGAGCATCAGTCTATGGCATTTGCTCCAGCGTAGAAATAATTAAGTAAATAATGAGGAATGGAATTTTCAGTTGCTGCCTCACTCAACCTCCCTGTCACTCTGAAATGAGAAACTTTTAAAAAAATGTTTGTGATAATGTGGTGACCATTGGGTAAAGGAAGGAGCACTAATGTAGGAATCCAGAGACCTGCATTCTTGTCTCAGCTTGGTCATCAACCTGGCTTGGGGAGCCAGGATGAAGTACTTAACAATTTCTCATTTGTTTCTTCACCTGTAAAATGATGAGACCACAATCTCTTGGTTTGTCAGAGGATCAAATTAAATAATATAGAGGTGGTGGTGATGGTGGTAATAATATACTTAAGATGAATGTGAAAATAAGAATGAAATGGAAGATGAAGATGGGGGAAAATAAACTCTACAGATAGGCACAATGGTATAGTATGAAGAGACCTATTCCCTCAGTAGACTGGGCTCTGCCACTATCTGTCTGTGCAAATAAACAGGAAACAATATTAAAAAAGTGGGAAACAAATAAATGTAATGTAATAATTAATAATAATAAAGTTTATATACCACTTTAAAGTAAACAAAGCATTTTATAAATATTATTCCATTTTATCTTCACAACAACCCAGGGAGATAAGTGCTATTATTGTCCCCACTTCACCAATAAGGAAGCAGAGGCAAACACTTGGTCACACAGCAAATAAGTGCCTGAGGCAGTATTTAAACTCAGATCTTCCTAATCCCAAATCCTGCTCTCTATCCACTATATCGTCTAGCCACCTCTAAATGCATAACCTCTTTGGGTCTCAGTTTGCTTATCTACGACATTAGGAGATGGTCTGGAAAGCCCTAACTTCTTTGTGTCTATGAAATAGCCACTGAAACAAAGCATAAATAAATTCCTGTGAAACCAGAAACATCTCTTTTTTTCCATCCATGTGAAAATAAAGTTTCTTGGCCAATTTTTAAATGCTTTCATCAGTAGTTCCTCATTTGTTTATAGTCATATAAGGCACAGAGTTTTGAAATTCTTTCCATTCTGTAGTGGGGCAAGAACATGAAGGCAGGAATGCTGAAGACTGTAATGGACTGCCTCTAGGAATCCCATCATGACTCATGAGTCTGTGTTTGGCTGCTATCTGTGGGATACAAACTATAGGTAGAGAGTTTCTCTCCAGAAACTCCCAGCTATTTGCAGCAGTTCTATCCCTTAGCTTGCATCGATTTGCACAGGCATAACCTCTTATGGCAAATATGTAATTGGATGCTATTTTTCTAGGTGGGGAGATTAGCTGGATGAATGCAAAATCAGAGATGTGGTGACTATTTTTTCCAGGTAGTTCAATCAGATATGAGTTTAAAGATCATCTAATTTCAGAAAATCCCTCTGTCCTTTGAGGCAGAGTAATGACAAATGAAATGTAAATGCATCCCCAAAGAATGGCAATAGTCTTGCTTCAATCTATATTGTTTCTTCTATAAATACTACATTTTCAGGCCTTGTCGTTTCTCCAAGTTCTCTCCTGAGGATAACAGTAGGGATTTCACAATTTCCATGTTTTCCAGTTCATAATCTAGACCATGTTTTATGTTTGGCGATAAAGAGAAAAAGAAATGAGAAGAATTTAGGTTGTCAGAATGCTTTTCATTCATACCAGGCATTATTTGTCTATTGATTGGAAGGAAGAAGATATAGAAGAATAATCCTGAACAGTCCTTTGTGGTCATCTGTCTACATGCTCTACAAATGCCCAGTATTCTTTTTTGCAGTTGCATCTAAGGACAACTTTGGTGTCTCCTTGTGGCCTGGAGGTGACCCTCACTGTGTCCGCAAGGCACAAGATCTGGGAGGTCCTATTAAGCTGGAAAGGCTGGGAATACCAGCCTGGCAATGCACTATGTTTTTGGTCTGCTCGGTTCAGACAGACTACAAACCAAAAGGCAGATAACCAGGTAAGAAATGGGTTTGGGACACAGGAGCTCCTGGAAGCATCTCCTAAGCTTTGTGGCAAGATCATAATCCCCATGAGGAGAGGAGATAGCCACACAAATGAAAACTTTAATCTTTTCAAGTATTGAATAACTTGAAGTACTAGGGGAGAGAAGGAGGGAATAGGGATATCGAGGCCTGAAATCTTGTTGGTGGAGGGAACTTCCGAGGGAGGAACCTATAACAAAAGAGGTGAACAACTCTTCTGTAGTCTATTTTTTTTTATGAGATTTGCCTAAAGGACTGAGATTCTTGCCCAGAATCACACAGTAAATATGTAGCAAAGGCAGAGGACTAGGAAGCAGCCTACTGGATGACAGTGGCCTCTTATTTGAAATATTAACATTCATAAAATAGCCTCCTTTTGCATTTCCCACAGTTAAGAGAGAAGAATCAGAAGAATGAAGAAGGGATTGGAAAGAAGGAAAGTGGGTAAGAAACAGAAAGCTATCATACCATCTTCCAGTTAAGATCTAGCCCAAAATTAACTCTGGTCTACTGGAAATTGTTAATAATGTTATATGTTAGTATCTCAGTTTTCTCTCTCATAAATGGCAGCACATTGTCAGGAAACTTGAACAACATTTGTATCTTGCTACCTACCAAATCCCACCAGCCCCTTTCTGTCAGTGGGACCTGCTTCGCTCAGATTAAGGAAATCTCTGGTTACCTCGGCATTGCCTCAGGAGCACAATATTAACTAAAGGCTGTTGGAGCTGTGCTTGGTTTGGGGTTAACTTTATTTTGAAAAAGTCATGATGGTTTACAATTTCCCAGGAATGAAATGACTAGTAAGCTCTAATTTGGCTAGAGGTGGAGTGTCCCATCCAAGACATGCGTGAACCTAGTGCCAGGATGAACCAGGTATACTAAAGGCACTTCCCTGAACCCAGTCCTCCATTAACCCAAGTTCTCACTGATATTCAACCACTGCTACCTGGCTACTGGATGCCTTTGAGTGGCTAGACTTGAGGTACTGAGTCAATGAGGGCAAACCTAGAATCCAGACCTGGAAAGGGGAAATTGAACCACACTAGTCTTGCACTGAAAGGATATCATAGGTGGCAGCTAGGAAAGCAAAGGCATCCTCTAAGACTATATTCATGACACTTGAGAAACTCTACTCATCAGCTCTGCTTATACTGGTTCACATTTTCTTTGTAGTATACAAGGAGACATGTATGAATGAATAGCTTTCTAATTAATATTTTTGAGTATTTTTTTTACTTTTATGGTTAAATCTTCCTAATAATATTATGAGTTAAAAACGAAACCTAGAGGGCCTAAAAATAAGAACCTGGTATGAAAAAAATTTAAATTGCCACTCACTACCAAGAGATGTACCTGTGGCATGAAACAGGTAAAGGAAGAGCTGCTAAAGATTTAATTTTCTTTAAAACACGATGTGTGGATTTTTGCACAAACAAAATCAATGCACCTAATATAGGAAGGGAAGTGGGGAAAATACTTTTTTATTAGGTTTCTCAAATAAGGGTTTGGTATCCAGGATACATAGACAACTAACAGAAATATAAAAGACCAAAATTAATTTCCCAATTGAGTGATTAAAAGGATATGAATAAGCAGTTCTCAAAAGATGTATTGCAAATTATTAACAACCAAATGAGAGAATGTTCCAGATGACTAATAATAATAGAAATGAAAATCAAAGTAACCCTGAGTTTACACCCAGTAAATGGGGAAAGATGGAAAGAGTGCTAGAAGGGTTGTGGAAAGACAGGCATAGTAATGCATTGTTGGCAGAACTGTGGATTGGTACAACTGTTCTAGAAAACAATTAAATAATGTGGCTAGCTATAATTATCATACCCTTTGACCCAGAGATCCCATGTCTAGACCCCCAAGTGGCCATTGGCAAAAATAAAAGTTGTACATACAGCAAAATATTTATAGCAGCACTTATTTTGGTAGCAAAGAACAGAAATAAAGTTTGTCCATGGATTGAGGAATGGGTAAACAAATCATGGTACATGAACATAATGGAATATTACTGTGGTATAAGAAATGATGAGTGGGACATCTAGGTGTCTTCAGTATGTGATGGGACTAGAGTCAGGAAGATCTGTGTTCAAATTTGGCCTCAGACACTTACTAGCTATGTGACCCTGGGCAAGTCACCTAACTCTGTTTGCCTCAGTTCTTCATGAATAAAATGAGCTGGAGAAAGAAATAGCAAACTACTCCAAGATCATTGCCAAGAAAACCCAGATGGGGGTCATAAAGAATAAAACAAAACTGAAAACAACTGAATGACAACAGCAAGTCAGATTTTCTTGCATTGCCCAGTGAGGAAACTCCCTTACCAATGAGGAGTAGTATCTTCTCTAGAGAGTTGCCTTAATATTGAGAAGGGTAAAGTAAAAGGGAAGGAAATGAACATTTATTAAGCATCTATTATGTGCCAAGCACTTTACAAATATGATCTCATTTGATCATATTTGTTAATTGTCCAGGGTTCACACACAGCCAATACCTGTCAGAGAGGGGACTTGAACCCAAGCTTTCTTGGATTATGTCTATTACATCATCAATATTTAGCACTTTATAATTTATAATGCTTTTTCTGGGAACTTTTATATCATGTGACCAGCAAGATGGAGGACTAGACCTTTTCTCTGATACTCATGACTACTCAAACCTCTCAAAATAGGAATTATGCTCCAGAGCTAAAGGAACTTCATCTGTCTCCACAATCTAGTACACTAAGAACCTAAATAAGATTAAAAAACAAAACAACAGAGAAGGCCAGTATTCCCTAATTTTTAATGAGCACTCCCTCCCTCACTTCCTGCCATGTTTCAAGCAGTAAGGTTGCACAAGCCAACCCAAAGCCTTGAAAAAGATTTGAACTTCATACCCAGACCTGACCTACACCTCCCAGTGCTAACTAGATTCAAACTCAAACAGCAGAAATTTACTCAGGTTTTAATAGCAACATAGCAGCTCTAAGTGCCAGAACACTGAGAAACTTAGGAAACAGGGCAGGATACATGTCAGAGGGCACTGTGGGCATGCCACCAAGCTTGAGGGAAAGTGCTCAGCATCCAGCTGTGGCCAATTTTGTCCACCTAGAAGTCACTTCAAAGAGAGACCTCATTTAGTGAACTATGAATTGCCCAGTATGGAAGAAGACCAACACACTTTGAGATAAATCCCTCAGGGAAAATGCCATCAGAGGGGAGAGACTCAGAAAGTGAGCAATAGGAGAAAATAAGGGGCGGGGACTAAAATTACCACAGATCTCAAGAAAAAGACTTGGAGCATAAGCAGATAAACTAACAAAGGAGACATTAACAACAGGAGAAAGTTCAATATACAGACTAAGAGAAGAGTTCAAGCATCAATGAATAAATATTTCAAAATAAAAGTAAATGATTCAGTGATTGACAACACAGGATCCTGTGGATGCTGAAGAGAATATGGAACCACACAGCATACCGTTCCTGAATGGTTTAATAGAAAACTTCGAGTTGTGAGAACAAAAATCTGTGGGCTGCACAACAGAAATAATTGGCAGAATAGAAAGACTTAAACTCATGTTGGCAAGTCTAACCAAAGAAACAAAAGAAAGGATAACTGATTGGGAATGTAAATATTTGGGAGTGAAGGACAATCTGGAAGAAGAGAAGCAAAAAGCAATAACAAAAGAAAGCATTGCCCAGATTAGTTGGACTCTAAGGAGACAAGGTGTCATCAAACACTCTACTTTCTGTACCAGGTAAAGAACAGAGATGCCTAGAGAGCAAACTAGAGCAACCAGTGGCCTGGATAATGAAGTGATATTTTTCCTCTAGTGGGTTTGTTAGAGCTTTTTTGTAGAAGTTATATATGTATTATAAAAAAGAACATTGATGTGAAAAAAGTAGGTAATGGTGGTTTTTCTATGGTGCTTGCTGCTTATGTCCTACTCAATTTTGTACTACTTACAAGGAGTTCAAACCGAGAAATTAAGACACTTCAAATGATGAATTTTATTCCTAATCTTAGACAATTTTTGCAGTTGTAACACTTCTTGGTGAACGTCATTTGAAATACTTACTAAGTAACCAATATTAAAAAATGTATTTAAATCTGAGAATTAAAAAAAAGAAGGCATGCTCTCCATACAAGCAAAATATAATGATCTCAAAGACAGGTGGCATAGAGACAACTTAAGGATTAGAGGTTTCCCAGAAAAATGCAAGTCAAAAAACCTGAATACCATAATTAAGAGACAATATAAGAAAAACACCCAGAACTTCTGAGCACAGAAAACAAATTGCCAATCTAAAGAATCCACAGATTGCCTCCAGAAAAAAAAAAGAGAGACTTCAACCTCCAAGACACATAGTAGTTAAATTTAACAATTCCATTGAAAAACAACAAAATCTGTTTGCCTTCTCAATGAGCAGGGTAGAGAGGGAGGGTGGGAGAGAATTTGGAACTCAAAATTGTAAAAAATGAAGGTTAAAATTGTTTTTACATGTAATTGGAAAAATATGTTAAAACTATTTTTAAAAAAGAAAAGAAAAACAAGAAAAATCTGAAAGCAACCAGGTGAAAGATCTTCAAATATAAAAGAAAGGAAATTCAAATAATACAGTGCACATTCTGCACAACAAATCCAAGAGTTAGGTAGTACAGGTATTATTATCCCCATTTTACAGATGAGTCAACCACTGTGATTCTCAAGGAATTTAATATGGCAGATAAGACACGTAAGTAAATATCTCTAAGATGAATCTGTACATGGTCAGTGCCACATGAATAATGTGCTCTAAATACTCTGAGAGTGCAAAGGGAAAGATCGATCACTCTAGCTGGGATGATCAAAGAAGACAATGTTTGAACTGAACCTTGAAGAATGGGCAGGATTTTGATATAAAGAGATTGATCTGAAAAGGAGGGAGGCAAGGGGGAAAAGTATAATCACAGAAGCAGAGAAGCACCATGAATATTCAGATTTAAATAAATATGAACAATCCATCATCCCATCAGTTCACTCCAGGTCTACATAGGATGGGCAGCCTGCATAGCAACAGATATGCTTCCTAACTAGTTATGAATTGCCCTAAGCATCCATCCAGCATTAGCAGAAGCTGTCTACTTCCTGTCAAACATTTGTAGAATTTGACAAATGAGAATGGAACAGTCTAAAAAGCTTTTAGCTCCCTCTGGGCTGAGGTCCCTTTGACTTAAGAAATCCTCAACTCAAAATATTTCCCCTCTGAGGCATGGAAATATGCTATATCACATGCTGAAAGAGAATTACAATTGCATGCAATGGCTGTGCCCCTCATTTAGACACATTACCTCTGATAATAAAAAAACACATCAGGATTTTTAACTGCTTCCTTTTCTGCAGTGGAATCTTTGTAATGTTAGTGTTGAAAAACAGAACTAGCAAGCCTGTGTCATAAAGGGCTCTTTCTGAATGCAGTGTTTCAGGGGGCGTAATTTCTTCCATAGCACATCTGAATCAGCGTAATTGCAAGTTATAATTTAACTGGACTTTAAGAAAGGAACTATTTACTTTGTGACCATCTCATTTTAATCACTTACTCCTTCTTTTCTTCAATGTATAGAAAGGCACAGTGGAAGCAATGAGATATGGTAGATTGAGAGCTGGGTCCATACCCAGGTAGATTATGGTTCAAATCCCCCTTCTGAAACAATCTGGCTATGTGACCCTTGGTAGTCCACTTAACCTCCCTCTGCAATTCTCTAAGACTCTCTAAGAGAGGTAGCTTCCTCACTTAGGAGTTCTTTATAGCAATAGAACCAAAGGTCTAGTCCAGGAGTGGGCAACCTGCGGCCTCCAGACCACACATGGTCCTCTAGGTCCTCAAGTGCAGCCCTTTGACAGAATCCAAACTTCACAAAATAAATCCCCTTCATAAAAGGATTTGTTCTGTAAAACTCGGACTCAGTCAAAAGGCTGCACCCAAGGACCTAGAAGGCTACATGTGGCCTCAAAGCCGCAGGCTCCCCACCACTGGCTCTAGTGCCTATCTCCACTTATTTAAAGGTTTATATGTACTCAGACATATCAATGAATCTGTAAGTACTTAAGTGCATATTATGTTCCAGATTCTGCTACATTCTAGAGATACAAAGAGAAAAGTAAAATACAGTCCTGCCCTCAAGGAATTTATATGCCAATATGTTGTTTATCCTTCATTTTTGAAGAGGACCAATGATGTGATGGGGTGATGTCTTGACTTGCAAGTGAATTGGATTAAAGTGAGACAGAGTTGCACAAAGTCATCAGACTCACTCTTTCTTCCAGAGTCATAGAAGTCCAGCAGCAAGACAAAAGTCAGGATGACTGGAGGTGGCCCGGGAAGCAGTGGATGACTTTGTTGTCTTTGATGTCTGATCAAGCTCTAAACATTCTGCAACTCCTACTTCAGCCTCCATGACAGCAGGAAAAAAAATGTTCTCACAACTATTCTAACAAGGAAGACAACATATGTGCGTTTGTATGCATGCATGTATGTGAATACACATAGTACATAGGCTTAGAGACAGTACCTTTGATCCACTGGCACAGGGAACACCCTGGCAGGAACTTTCTTTGCAAATGTGAGTCAACATCTCCTCTGAAACTTAGTCTCTAAAGAACGATGAGGGGTTAAGTGACTTGCCCAGGGTCACACGAGCTAAGTTGTGAGGGGCTAGTCTTGAATATAAGTCTTCCTGACTCAGAGGCTGGTTCTACATGCATTAAACCACAATATCTCTACAGAATATACACAAATGAATATAAATTAGTTTAAGGTACCCCTGTGCACAAATGGGTAAGATAATAGAAAAGGGACCTCAGGAGTGATGTTGTCCAACTCCTGAATTCTACAAATAAGGAAACTAAGGCCCAAAGAGGCTAAGTGATTTGTCCCAAGTCATTATAGGTAGTGTAAACATTACAGGTAGTAAACATCAGAGGTTCAAATCTCACCTCTGATGTGATTTGAACCAATTTCCTCAGACTCTAGAACCAATATTCTTTCCAATGTGCCATACTGCTTCTGGTAGGGGATGCTTAGAAACAAAGAATTAGAAAGTCAAGGCTGGTAATGCTAAGTAATGATCTGTATAGGGGGAAAGTAAGAGGACTTTTAAAGCAGGAAAGGGTCCAACCCCTTCATTTTACTATGGCTCACCTAAATTTACACAGCTAGCCAGTGGCAGTGCTGGGATTTGAACCTAGGTCTTCTGATTCTAAATCTGCTATTCTTTCTTCTCTGATCAATTAATCAAGAAACATTTATTAGGGTGTACAACATGCCAGGCACTATGTTAAGAGCTGAGGATACAAAAAGAGGCAAAAGACAGTCCCTGCTCTTAAATAGCTTACAGTCTAAGGGGAAGTGACAGTATACAAATATATACAAACAAGTGACAAGATAAATAAAAAAGGAAGGCACTAGAATTAAGAGGGGTTGGGAAAGGCTTACTATAGAAGACAGGATTCTAGTTGGGCTTTAAAGGAAGCAAGGAGGTCAGTAGTCAGAGTGAAGGAGGGAGAGAATTCCAGGCATGGGCCCGAGAGAATGCCAGGAGCAGAGAGATGGAGCCTTGTTCGTGACAGAGACAGGAGGCTCAGTAATTTTCCCAAGGCCCTATCACAAGGACTCTCTATTCCCTTCTTAACAAGGCTACATTACCACAGAGAGTACCTGGCTCTTTTCTGGGTAGTCTGTGGGGGAGAAACTGTAATTTTAGAAAGGACAAAAAGTAGCATTACAGTCTGATGCCCAGAAAGCTGTCTAGTGTCCTGGCCTTGTGGAAATATACCCGGTGGGTTCCTTGGAGGGAGTCCCACCCTTGGGGGAGTGGAAAGGGAGTCGGTGAGGGGGGAATTGGCTGGTGTTGAAAATCTATCCATGCCTTTTGGTTTCTAAAGGTTATCTTGCCTAATGCCAATGGGAAACTTTTCTTTAATTGCTTGGATTTCATTACTCACTGACATTTCAATGCTTAAAAATTGCAGGCTGTCTAAATTCTGGAAGGAAAAGCAACATTGGCTCATGGTCTGGTAACAACTATGAACTATATTAAAATATGCTCCAAACTAACTTATCTAGCCTTTTAACTAATACTATGCACAACTTCTGGGCTCCTTAACTAGCTTCCTTTGTGCATGCCCGGTATTTTCACACGCAATAGAATCCTGAAAGTGATCGATCAGTCTTTTGACCTATGTAAAGATCTAGCTTCCTGTTTAGTTTATTTATGTCCATATAAAATTGCTCTTTGGAAATATCAGGCAGGGTATGACTTTTAGGATTTTTCCCTGATAAACCTACAGAAAGAATAGAGCTTTTATGTGAAATGAATCAACTATTTCCCTTAGCGGCTTTGACAGTTTAAAATGTATGTGGCCACAAGGGAAAGCTTTAAATAGCACAACCTTGCACATCTGTCTCTGCTGGGACAGTTAAACATGAATGATGGGTTTTGTCTCCACATGCTTGAAAGTGAGAACCCCCATCCCTTCTGAAATGTTTTTTGGAATATTTGCATTGCTAAACATTTGGGGTAGTTTTAATGCTTTTAACCAGAACCCCAAGAAAAGTTAAAAATAAGATAAATGGATGTACGGCCTCTTTTCAAGGGCTCAAATTTGAGTCTTACCCTCATCATTAGTTTACTTTTTTTTTCAGACTACCAGTTCTGCAGAGGACATAAATTGAAATGCAGAAGACCCTATACAATCTAACCTAAATCTACCATAGAGGACAGAGTATATATTTTGCCTTCTATGAAAAAAGTGATTCCAAGCTATTAGGTGACTAACAAAATGAATTGATCAAAAGCAGAATAGCCATTAAATGAAGAGTGAATTCACCTAACAAAGGTCCACAGAGCCAGTATGCATCAGAGAGAGAACTTGGACCCCCAATCTTCCTAATACCAAAGTCAACCTGCTAACCGCTAAGCTACATCCCCTCTCACCAAGTCATATGGTCTGTGAAAAGCTGGCTACCTACTCACTTTAGACAGGGATTATTTACTGCCTAGAAAGGAGAGAGGAGGGGGGAGGGGAATACTACTAAAAATTCTAAAGTCCCAAGCTACAAATGGTTCAGGCTCTTAAAAAATAAAATCATCAATTCATTGGGATGATTGAGAAGTTTGTAGAGAACCTTTGCAATGAAGCAAAATTTTAAAAGTGCACTGTACCAATATTTTAAAAGATGAGATGGAAGGAACTGAAAACAGAATCAGCAAACCAGTGAGGAGGCACTGTCATTGTGAATGAGGCTGTCAAGATTTAAAACCCCTCTCAACAAGGGGGAAAAATGTCATGCAAGACATTCCACAGGGATCTAGGCAGACATTTCCTTTGGTATCTTCTTCCCTAGCCTTTCCTGACTAGCAGATTTTAGTGACTACATACATAGTACAAGTTTTGTTGCTGCTGGGTTTGTTTGTTTGTTTGTTTGTTTGTTTGTTTGTTTTAGATAAGGAAAATTCTCTGCAGTGGAAAACCAGCCACACTCCCATCACTCTAGAAGTGCTTTAAAAAAACAACTTGCAGTTGCATGTGGATACAGAAAAGTACATTACTGAGTTTATGTCATCATGGCATTTATTTTCAGATGTTCCAACACTGAGTTTTGATATAGTATATTGCTCTTGACGTATATATCCAATAACATGTGGTGATTTTTAAAAAATGCTTCCTCATTGGTCACGCAAGATTATTGTTTTACTCTGTTCATTGTCTGACTGTTGAGGATCTTGATTTAAGAACCCTCAGTCTGAGCAGGGTTGGAATTTTGTCTAACCAACCAGGATAGTCCCAGGCCTGAATGCCTAGGAATACAAACGGGGCAATGTTTGTCGAATCTAGTAACTCAGCCATCTCTGTTCATGAAGAAATGCTCCAATTGTCCCTTCAGGGCAAAAATTGCCACGATGACCCATAAAACAATCAGTTGTCCATTGACTGTTATAAATAGACTTTAATACACAACCAGCAGCCTGAAAGAGTTTATAACATAGCTGACCAAAGAAACAGTAGAGAAGGGAAATGGAGCAGAGATCTCTAGACAGCAGCCTATTCTGACAATGTGTGAGCCGGGCTGCTTCAAATAAAGCACAATGCACACAGATTCCTTCTCTTTGCTATGTGGGCAACTCTTCTTGTTCAAGCTGAAATGCAGGGAGAACACAACATGACTCACATATGGGCATTTCCAATGGATGGCATGGCATTTATTTTCATCAATTTAAATGTCTCATTCAAAACATTCTAACATTTACTAAATCCTACCAAGTGTACTGTGAGAGGAAGCCTGGCATGATAAATGAAGAGCCAGCCTCCAGCCAGGAAAACATGGGTTGAAGTACAGCCACTAACATTTCAATGCTATGTGACCCTGGACAAAAAAATTTGGCCTCTCAGTGTCCTAGGCAAATCTCTAGGACTACATGTTGTGGAGAAGAGGCTGATCTGTGTCAGTAAATCGATTTTCTTCACCCAGAATTTCCCTATGTCAATGAAATCTCAAGTTCAGTTCCAATACCTGTGCAAACTGTACCAGGTGCTTGAAGGGAAAAAGGGAGGGAGAGATAAAGACACAAATAAAAGCAAGATGTGGTCCCTGACCTCAAGAAATTTACAATTTAGTTAGCTCAGGAATGTCCTTACATAAAACATCTTTTAACTCTGGTGTATCAAACTCACTGCCTAATGCTCCCCAGTACAGCCAGAACCAGATTAAAATCTAATTGGGAAATGTTTAATACAATTTTATATATATATATATATATATATATATATATATATATATATATATATATATATATATATATACACACACACAAATATATATACACATATATATACATATATATATATATATATATATACACACACACAAATACATATACACATATATATACATATATATATACACAAATACAAATAAATATAGATAAAAATACAAATAGATAATATTCATTTGTAGTTTTCTCAGTCTTTATGCAGCCTCATATGGATCCGTTTCTGTTTGAGTTTGATACCACTGCTGTAGTAGATAGATTGCTGGCCTTGAGGTATGGAAAATCTGAGTTTGAATCTTGCCTCAGACATTGTATAACCCTGGACAAGTTACTTAACATCTCTTAGCCTTAGGTTCCTCATCTATAAAATGGGAATAACAACAGCATCTGATTCACAGAGTTGCTATGAAGATCAAATACAAAACAATACAGAAATGTTAGGAATTGTGCCTTTGTTCCAGTCTAAACCAATATTTTCTGGTGTAGGATAACAGGTCAGAGTCAGAGTACTCCGCTAGTATCCTCCTAATGTTAAGAGAAAAGTGAGGAAGACCTCTGGTGCCAAGTAGACCCCATGTAGCAAACTTAGGAGAGGGCATGGACAAGTCACACAGCACCGACAAGCAGAGGTGCTTTGCTGTGATCTGCATTGCTAAAGGGGACAGACACATAGATAAGATCCCAGAGCTACTGGGGTATTTGAGTACTTGTGCTAGCCATAAATATCTGTGGTCAGATCACCTGTGGTACTAGCCATTCTAACTAACAATTTTACTTTCTACCCTATTTCTACCTTCTTGGAGTTAGATTCCAATCTCAGATAATACCAGTAGACACCGAACCCTCTGACATCTCCTCAAATGCCATGCATTTTAACCACAGTGATAAGAACTGGTCTAGTTTCTCCTCCCCGTCTTCTCTTTCCCATTTCCTGTTCTGGTCTCCATTATCTCTTTCCAAATTGCCTCTCTCTCTCCCCATTCTCTTCTGTCCCTGCTGATTGCTCTCCATCCTCCAAAAACCTGCCCTGCATTCTGGACAGCTTACATGACCACAGCTGGAAGCCCTGAGGCAAGGTAGTGAGTGTCTGAAAAGTCTGATTGGGTGTGATGCAGTGCAAAGGCTCGATCACAGAGCCTCTGTGTTCTCTCTGGCCCTGAGCTAACAAGTAGTCAGCATGGCACCAGATAACTGAGTTCTGTCAGCTAAAACAGCACTTAGAGCCTTTCCTGAACATCCATAAAGCTGAATGTGGGAGGGCCAAGTAAAGGGAAGCATGAAAACAGGGGCTAAAGAGATCTGAAGTGAGTATGCAGATACTCAGGGTCCTTCAGCCCACACTGTTCCCCCGGCATGTCCCAATTAAATTAAAGGTGTTATTTGAAGGGTGGAGATGGGACATGGAAAAAGGCAAGGCATCAGAGTGTAAATTTTTTTTTTTGGTGAGGCAATTGGGGTTAAGTGACTTGCCCAGGGTCACACAGCTAGTTAAGTGTCAAGTGTCTGAGGCCAGATTTAAACTCAGGTCCTCTTGACTCCAAGGCTGGTGCTCTATCTATCTACTTCACTACCTAGATGCCTCCCTTTGGGGGGAGGTGAGCAAAGCATAATTTAAAATTTTCATTTGTGATTTAAAATTAAAAGCATCCAGTACATTCTAAGTTTCCGTGTTAACATGTTACATTATAAACAGCACAGCATTCATCTCTAGGGTAAACCATGCTTTGGGAAGCAGTGGTAGATGCAAGCAAAATAATTCCAAAAAATTAATCATGTAGCCAGATAGCCTTTTATCAAAACCTTCCCAAAAATATTGATTATGGAGTCAGGCCACAGGAATTAATTTCTGGTCCAGAAGATGTTAGTTATAGAAAGACTTTAAAAATTCTATGTCACAGATTGAGACCTGGAAGAGAACCTACAAAACATTTAGTCCAGCTTCCTCCTTTTACAAAGAAGGAAACTGAGGTCCCAGAGGTGAAGTGATTTATCCAAAGTCGCACAGACAGTAAGTTTTGATTTGAACCTAGTTCTTCTGATCTCAACTCTAGCACTCTGTTTCTGAACAATCTCTGTTATAAAATAGATTTGAAAATTATGGCCCTTTTCACTGATTTATTTTGGCTGAGACTTGGCTTAAGGAGAAAGGATGCCTTAAATATGAGTTAAAATTGTCTGGGGAGAAAAAAAATAAGTCACCGTCTTCCTGAAGAATCCCATCAAGTACTCAAGCACCATTTGTCAGTCTTTGTGCTAAGTGCTGGGGATACAAAGAAAAAGCAAAAACAGTCACTGCCCTCAAGGAGCTGACAGTCTACAGGGGAGACAATATGTGAATAAGGTCCTTACAAGATGCCTTCAGAGTTGATGGGACATAGCTTTATAGAGGAGAAAACAGCTTGTTCAGGAATATCAGGAAGTAGAAAGTGGTGCTAAAGCTGAGTTTTGAAGGAAGCCTGAGATTCTAAGAGGTAGAGACAAGAAGGGTAAACATACCTTGCCTCTGTTAATCATGCCCTATTTATCCTCTGTAGTTTGCTTTGTATATATTTGTAAGATTGTAAACTCCCTGAGGGTGGGGACTCATCGTCTTTTGTCTCTTTTTTTATCGCCAGTGCTTAACATTGGCCTAGTCCAGGAAGATGCTTAATAAATGTTGATTGAAGTATCTAGATAACCAAAGCAAAGGCACAAAAACCAGAGATAAAGGGTGACAAGCAGTGAGTGAAGAGGAGTGATGAATAATAAGACTGGAAAGATAGGAAGGGGAGAGGTAGTGAAGAACTTAAAATGCCAATGATAATAATAAATCCTTTAGTTTTTTTGTTCAGTGACATCTGACTCTTCATGACCCTATTTGAGTTTTCTTGGCAAAGATTGCAGTGGTTTGCCATTTCCTCCTCCAGCTCATTTGAAAGGTGAGGAAACTGAGGCAAACAGGGTTAAATGACTTACCCAGGGTCACACAATAGTGTCTGGGGCCAGATTTGAACTTGGGAAGATGAGTTTTCCCATTCCAGGCCCCAGCACTCTATCTACTGCAACACCTAATTGCTCCTTTCCCTAGGAGTTTACTAAGGGTGTGATATGGGCACACCTACCCTTTAGCAAAATGGCTTTTGGCAGCTGTGTGAAAGATGGATTGGAATGGGGATAGGCTTAGGGCAGGGGGTCCAATTGTAATAGTTCAAGCAAGAGGGGATGAGGGTTTGAACCATGGCTGTGACTGCATAAGTGGAGAAAAGGGAACATATGTAAGAGATTGTGGAGAAATTAATTATGAGATCTGTTAATTAAGTGGGTATGTGTGAGTGAGTGTGAGGAGCTGAGCATAACACTGAAGTGGCAAACCTGGGTGACTAGAAGGATGGTGCTACCCCTCAACAGTAACAGGGAAGTAAAGGGAGGGAGGGTGGAGATAATAAATTCTGCTTTGCACGTTTTGAGTTTGAGATGCCTACAGGTATCTACTTGGAAATATCCAGTATCACCTACCGGAATGGAGTTTAGCAGTGATCATAGGACATGAATATGTAGATATGGACTCATTTGCATAGAGATGAGACTTGAACCCAAGGGAGCTGATGAGATCATAATAATAGATAAGGGTCCCAGGCAAAGCTCTGGGAAGATGCTCACAATTAGTGGGAGTGACATAAGTAAAAAGCCAACAAAGGAGACTGAGAGGGAGCCATTGGACAGGTAGCAGGAGAATCCCAAAAAAACCTGGAGAGGAGAGACTATGTGGGAGGAGAAAGTGGTCAACAGCCATGATGCAGAGAGATCTAGAAGGGTTAGAATTTGAGAAAAGGCCATTCAGTGTGAAGTTAGAAGACTACTTAAATATCTCTGCCATCATAAAAGTGCTTTTGGACAACTAAGGATATAGCCCTTTCAAAATACTAAATAAGCATAAAAAAGTAATCCCAATTAACATTTTTTTAGCATTTAGAACTTATCACAGGGAAAATAGATCTATTATAATCTGTTAGTGTGAAGAGGAGGAATCACAGAATGCTAGAGATGAGCACAAAGAAGAGGTTTAGACTGCAGTTATCCCTTGGAAATCACAACTTTGCACATCATGGTTTTGATATAGCACAGTTCAGCATAAGAAATTAAATGGGAATTCTTGGAGAATTTTGCAGAAGCTACAGATGACACATGAAGGCCAGCAGATGACACAGGGCCTATGACCAAATACTTAACCCAAATTTTACAATCAGATACTGATGGGGATAGGATATGAACCCCTAAAAGGAAAAGACCATGTCTTTAGGATCTGGACCCTATTCCCATCAGTTCTGTAAACACCCCATAAAAGAAAAAGAAAAGATTCAGACTTCTCCTCTGGTATGAAGAGAGGACCAAAACATTTACACAGATCTTCCAAATTGTGGGGGCTCTGTGCCCCAACCCCCACGATGTAGAAGGAATAAAGGCGGGTGATTTCCAGGACCCTGTCAAGCTCTAAGCCTATGGCCCTGAGGTGTGATTCTTAGACATGATCTAGTCTGCCTTCTTCATTGTATAAATGAAGGAACTGAGGCCTGGAGAGGCAACCAGTGGCAAAGCCAGGTCTTCCGAATCCAAGGCCAGAGCTTATTCCACTACACCATACATGGTAGACACAGCATCTACCAGGCTCCCTACCATGCAGGATAGTCTATTTTTTTTTCCTAAAAGGCATAAAAGTTGTCTTCCAGATTTGATTGGTCTGGAGATGCTAAGGGCTAAGCCATTGACAAAGCTTCCCAACAACCTAAAGAAATAAAATAAGGCATCCCGCAAAGCATCAGTGCCCTTCAGACTTGGCACAGTCATGTAAGTCACCACATCCAACAGAATCTACAGGGCAGATGCATTTCTGTACTACCTGAAACAGTGCTGTTTCCTTGCTGAGGATCCTTTTTCATGCCATGAAGCACCAGAATCCCAGAAGACAGAGAGAGTTCAATTTTCTGACACTTCTATGCTTCTAATGATGCCAACTGTTGGCAAGTCATGGAATCTCACAGTATGAGGAGAATTTAAATGACCAATGTCTCAAAAAGCAATGGGAAGTTAAATAGAGGGCACAAGCACATTGCAGCATATTACCAAATATGACATTTTATGCAAGAAGTACATAATGGCATTGAATCTATAACTAAAAAGGCAAACAGGGTAATTGTGCAGTGAGAGCGAGAGAACAACAAACTAAGTGGGCTACTATGGTACCCATAAGATACTAAATAATAATAAGAAAGCTACAATACACTGTGTAGACCCTCTGTGGTGGAATTATAGAAAAATATGGGCAAGAGTCACACAGAATACTCTTCATCAAGATCAACATGCACGTGGCAATAAAACCACGGATCTTTCAAAGTATCAGCATGGCCCTTTTGCATTCAATCTTTCTTCTGCAGAAGAAATAATTTCTAGTTTTACCTTCTCACAGGGATATTGCAAGGACATAAGCCAATATGCAAGAAATGCTTTAAGCCTCTAAGAAACAAAGAAGGTTCATTGCAAATCCCAGGCTGTATTTACTAAAAATAGCACTCTATGACTGGTAATCAAACTGTGGTCTTCCTCCCCCTCAGTACGTTAATGAGATTACCAAGATGGCTTTCCTAAAGCTGTAAATACCTTAAGAGAAAGGAGTTGAATTGACCTGGAGTATCAGTATTCTTTTCTGTTTTCATTTATGTGGGAAGAAAAAGAGGTTTGCAACTTCTGCATTAACATTTAACAAATAAACCTTGGGTCATGAAATCAAACACAAATCTAAATTAGCCTTTATCTTACTTGCTTTTCAGAAATGTAATTGTCTTTAATTCAGACAATTCAGTTTAAGTGTCTGCTTTTCTGGACCAAAAAACTCTTCTGAACTAATATAAACATTACCGTGAGGCCCATTTCGAAAAATATAAAAAAGCATGCCATAGACGTCCTTGTTTACTGCTAACCCTCCTGGGATAGTCAAATGGAAACAGATGAATTTTGCATCCTGCACGGTGGCAGAGATGTCAATTAGCACCATGCTCCCAAGTCCTTCAGTTTACATACCCAGAGCCCTATGGAGTCTTTAAGGCCCCTCCTCCATATGTTTTCAGGGATCAGGTAGACTCCCAGCCACTTACTCCCAAGAGTTGTTCAGTTGAAGTAATTAGCAAATCTTTCTCATTCCAGGACTGTAGGCAGGATGCAAAAATAGGCTATTATTTATTAATATTTCAATTGCTAAGACTATTAATTTATCTTCAGAACCTCCAAAATAATAGACAATTAATAAATGTTTGCTGAATTATCTTTTGTACCTATTTAACGAAACAAGAAGGGAAAAGAAGAAAAGATGCCTAAATATAGTTGATATTTTGGGGGTCTTTATAATATTTCAATTGCTCCATCAGACCATTTATCTTCAGAACCTCCAAAATAACAGACAATTAATTAATGTTTGCTGAATATATCGTTTGTACCTACCTTATAAAACAAGAATGGAAAGGAAGAAAAATTTCTAAATAAAGGTGACGTTCTGAGGATCTTTGTAAGATTAAAATGCTGAGGGTAGTTCCTTGGCATTTACCTTACAAACAATCCTGTTGGTTTTACAGATTTCCCAAGGAAAGTTCTTGCTAGGATAAAGTGGAAACTAACCCTACCAGTCTAAATTATTTCCCCTAACCCACTTTCTTAAGTTCTACTGTATTTTTTTTAAATCATTGGCAGTGATGAATATTATTGCACCATAAAAATGGAAGACTTAGTAACTGATGCAAAATAAATCTGGCAGAACCAAGAAAACAATACACCTGGTGACTAATCGATTTCAATGGAAAGAACAATACTCAACACCATGTAATTACAATGACCAAGGTTGGTCACAAAGTAAAGATAAGAAAATGTACTTCTCTCTCTTCTTTGCAGAGTGGAAGACTATGGATATGAAACATTGCATATGTTATCAGATTGCATTGATATATTGTTTAGTTTTGCTGAACTGCTTGTTTTTTTTTCCCTTTTTATTCTTTGTGACAAGGAGCAGCTTTCTGAGGAAAAAAGGATCTATTTAGAAACTAAGGTGAAGTGAAAACAAGAGATAACCATAAATTTTTTAAAATAAAAAAATCAAATCAAATGGCAAGAGACGGATGGAGAGAAGCTTACCCCATACAGAGGGTCAACCTTGGCATTAAGAAAGTGTGAGGCTCAAATTCTACCCCTAAAGAACATTTATTAAGTCAAGTCACTTAGCAGCTTAGCACCCCCCCACCCTCCCACCTCCCCACCCCCCCACCCCCTCCACCCCTCTGCCACAGAAAGCTATTCACTTAAACTAAGTTATGGAGGAGTTGATTATCTTCATCTGTAGGAAATCTATTTCCTCTGGGCACCCTCTACAGTGAGAATAAAATTGGACAAAACAACAAAATGCGCATACACTCACACACCTTGATTAACTAGACCCCAAATGAAATCTTTAGTCAACCAGATCCTGGTTTTTTTTCCCTATATTAGACACTAACAAAAAGAGGAAAACAATAAGAAAACATTACTAAAGAATGTATTCCAAAAGAATGTGGTAACTAGGTGGCACAGAGGACCTGGGTGCTGGGCCTGGAATCAGAAAGACTCATCTTCCTGAGTTCAAATCTGGCCTCAGATTCTTACTAGCTGTGTGACCCTGGGCAATTCACTTAACTCTCTTTGCCTCATTTTCCTCATCTGTAAAGTGAACTGGAGAAGGAAATGGCAAACCACTTTCTTTATCAAGAAAACCCCAAATGGAGACATGGAGAATTGGACACAACAACAAAAATTCCAAAAGAGCAATTCTCTAGGTATTTCTGCCACCATTTATATTTAGTCCTAAACAATCATAACTGATGGCCAAAGTCATGAATCAGGACTCCAAAGGCATTACAAAAACCAAACTAAAGAAGAAGAAGAAGAAGAAGAAGAAGAAGAAGAAGAAGAAGAAGAAGACCACCTTACATTCAGTGTACCTTCCCCACTAAAGGCAAGAAAGTGGCCTGACATTTTAGAAAGATTTTTCAACAAAAGTTGAAACAAAAAGGATTTTCTGTGAAACCTTTATTTATTGCCACATTTTCCTAAGAATTCCAACCATTTTTCCTTAGTGCTCTCAATTCTGCAGAAAAAAACCAGTCTTTCTAAAAATGAAGGTAGCATTACAATGATCTGGTATTTGAAGGATCAGCATTAGGACCTCACGGTCTTAATCTTTTCCCATTAGAGCAGAAACATAGAAATTCAGTTGAGCAGGGGTAGGACCTCATCTAAGGTATGACTACTTCTGTGCAGATTTGAGAGAGATTGAAGAAAAAGGTTATAGGAGTTGAAGAAGTTAACAGTAAGGAGCCCAGAGGAAAAGAGTTTTCCAATTGCTCTGGAGATTTGCAGTCATAAACTGAACTTTCTGGGGAGCACAGAGAGAGATCTATAGATTCACAGATGACAGCAACAAGAATCTGAACAGGATTGAATGAACTTTAAACAAAGAGAGGCAGATGCTGAGTGATAATGGCCAGGTCTGAAAGTGGCTATTATATCACACTCCTCTCCCTTGTTTTGTGTGTAGGGGGACAGGGAGTGAAGTGGGGAAGTGGTGAGATGAATAACCAGTCTTGAAGAAGATTCTAAGAAAAGTCATGTATTGAGGAGAAAGCTATGTTTCAGTGAACACCAGAAGATGGAAAGAATCTGAGGAATTGGTCCAGAATCATAGATACAGATCTGAAAGGAAACTTGGAAATCATCTAGTCACAGAATCTTATAAGTGTCAGAGCCAGGATTCAGAACTGCAGAAATCTTTACATTGCATCACAATAGAAGCAGGGTCTCTGAGAAGGCAGAGGAGTGCAGTGACTGAGAGTTTGAGGACTAAGCTCACTTTGGGAGCGGAGGAGAGGTCTGATGACAGCAACTCAATTGGCATTGTCAGCAGTCCGGTGAGGTGGCTTGCCTAAGCGGGGAACAGAGGAAAGGCAAAGAGATGTAACTCTTCAGTTATTTTTTTGCAGCTTTTAATGAGGAACTTTGTCCATTCATCCTTTGAAATGCCTCTGCAATCTGTCTCTCCATTTCTATTCTCACTGCCATCACTCTCATCAAGCCCTCATCACTTCACACCTGAATCATTTTGCAATGGCCTCCTATGTGTCTGTAGTCACTCTCCCTCATCCCAAGCATCCTACTCACTGGCTGGAAGACTAAGTTTTCTTAGACAGCACTTTCACCATAGCACTATTCTGCTTGAGAATCCAGAAGAGCGTCCCAATGTTGATGAGAAGTCAAGACAAACGTAGCTGCAAATTAACAGAAGAATTTAGAAGTGAAAGAGACCCTTAGGTCACCTAGTATCACCCCATGATGGAGTAGATAGAGTGCTGGACTTGGAATTAGCAAGACCTGGATTCAAATCCCACCATTTGGCATTAGGTATAAGACAATAAACCACTGAATTTCTCTGACCCACTTTCTTCCTCTGTAAAATTAAGATTACCCATATAGTACCTACCTGAGAGCGTTACTGTGTTGTTCAAATAAGAATGCCAGAAGGTATTTTGAAATTTTGAAAGCCTAGGGACATTGAGGCCCACCTAGAGAGTCAAGCAGCTTACCACCCAGGTAGCAAGTAGCAGTCTTGCCACCCAGGTAGCATGTTGTCAAGTGTTCTGACTTCCCTTCCCTATTTCAAGTCCATAACATTACTAATACCTTCTTATTTGTTAGGGCTACAACTAGCATTCACTACCTTCTAGTCCATTTTCTAACACCATGAGAGTAATGGATAGGCAACAGGTATGTATGTGGTCAGATTCTGCCAAGTGGCTCCATTATACCTCCCATTGTTCTGATCATGGTAAAACATTCTTCAACACCTTGTCCATTAATGCTAGTCATAACTCAACCTCTGGAACAAAGGATGAGGGATGTCCAGCTTGTCTCTCTCTTTAAGAGATACTCTTCCAAGGAAACCTGGTATTACATTAGCAGTTCATATTCTAAACTACAACCAAGAAGTCTAATTGAGAGTGTATCGCTTCTTGGAAAGCAGAACCATGTAATGATTTGTCAAACTTTACAAAACCTGCTTACAATCCCAATTAATTTATAATGGTCTATCAGTAGTCTCTAGCCATTAGAGGTTTGAAAGTCCACTGTTAGGGACAGCCAGGTAGCATACTAAATAGAGCACCTGCCCTGGAGTCAGGAGAACATGAGTTCAAATCCGGCCTCAAACCAAACACTTGACACTTAATAGCTATGTGACCCTGGGCAAGTCACTTAACCCCAATTGCCTTGCCAAAAAAATAGAAAGTCAAGCTTTATGAAATAATGATATTGACTGCAGAAAGTTTAAATATTTTATTTATTTTCAATTAGTTTTTTAAAGCTCTGAAAGCGAACAAATCCTTTTCTCATTTATTTTGTCTGTTCCTCCTTGCTGGCATTGCAGATGTCCTTCACTCCTGACCTTGCTTAAAATGAATGTTTAAAAAGCCCTGATAGAACATATACCAGTTCAGGAGCAGCAGTCTTCTTGTGGCTAGTCACACTTTTTCAGTGCCTCACTTAAAAACCCACTTAAGGCAAAAAGGAAGGAAATGATTAGGTAGTAAATGGTATCCATGCATACCAATGGAATTAGAGGTGAAGCTTTACAGTTGTGTAAGATTGGATAAAGACTCATTGCTTAAGCTGCACCTGCATAGCATTCTGGGCCAGTTTGTTGTTTTTGAGAAAACAGATTTCAGAGATCAGAGTTTTTTTCCTTTTTTGTTGCTCTGTTGGATTTGCATAGACTTGGTTTTTAATGCACTACACGATTTGATAAAGTGGAATACTCCAATGGCTGTGATTATATAGATCTGTGATTTATCCCACTTCTCTAATATAGATGAACCAGAAAGATGCAAGGAGGCTCAAAATTTCATTCATTCAAAGACTTTGGCAAACTCTAGGCCATAAACATTAAAGCAGAAAACTATATATATATATATATATATATATCTCCTTTTTCTTAGCAACAGAGAATACTCTGTCCTAACCCCTTCAATCTGTCCTAATTATATATCAGGTAACTTTTCCTATACATGCCATGAAAACAGACCTGAGGGATACATGCTTTTCCAGGTACCATAGTTAATTCCTTTAAAAAAAAAAGTAGCATCATTCAACCAGAAAATGAAGAGGTTGGATTAGATGAATGAGGTCCCTTCCAACTCTAGATCTATTATGTCAAAAGATGGGTTCAAATCTCACCTCTGACACTTTGTATCCATAACTTTGGACAAGTCACTTAAATCTCGTGTCAATTTCCTCATCTGTAAAATAAAATAAAATAAAATAAATGGTCTCTGAAGCCCTCTCATGATGCTATGAGCCTTCTTTTTCTTTCATCTGTGGGCAGCCTCCCTAGATAGATAACTGTATGTCTGCATGAATGGCATCTTGACTATGTTATGATGATCTACAATAGTAAATCCTGAGTGCACTTGGACTTATTCCTCCTTCCACCAGCTCTAATGAAGTAAACCATTGAACCATACCTACTTAATCTTTGGACTAGCTACACACATTTACTGTATGTAAATTTAAGAGGGCTGGATTAAGAACAGAATAAAGCAATTAGTACACATGACCACAGAGAGAAGGAGAAGGGCCACTAGAGAGTAACACTCATTTTACAGATTTTACTTAGGTTAAAAGAGACTGATTTACCCAAAGTCACACAGATAGTAATCAGAGGTGGGATTTGAACCTAGGTCCTGTGGTGGCACAGTGGGATAGAGTACCAGGAAGATTTATCTTCCTGAGTTCAAATCCAGCCTCAAACACTTACTAGTTCTGTGACCATAGGCAAGTCACTTAACTCTGCCTCAGTTTCCTCAACTGTAAAATGAGTTAGAGAAGGAAATGGCAGGGCCAGTGTTTGTTCTTTTGTACCATGCTTGGTCCTGGCAACACCATGGACAGATGTACCTCATATAAATCAGCCCATTATTCTACATATGCCTCTCCCATTAAAATGTAAGCTCTTTAAGGGCAAAGGCTGCCTGGGCCAAAGTATAAGACCAGGCAGGCAGCAAGTAGTCACTACATGCTTATGGATTAAAACCAATGTCTACAAAGTCATTGTCTTAGGAAGAATTTAGTCAACACAATCATCACTTTACTTATGTAAACAAGTATCCAAAATGTAGAATACTCTTGTTTCCTTAATATTTTTATTCTGGAATCCTGACTCCCACAAGGCTTAAAGTGACCATCCCTCCTGTCTCAAACTTGATTCACAATTCCCTATTGTGCTCTCCACCCTATCCCCCAAGAAAGAAAAAAAAATCTTAAAAAACACCAGACTCTTCCTACTTTCTTTATAGCCAGGTCCTCTCCATTGGCATCTGCTCCTTGTGGGTAGAGACAGAGTTGCTGTTTATGAAACAGCCCAGGGCCATGCACCAATTGACTCACCATAAGTGCTCTGTATATAGAGAGCCCTTTATTATCCCTATGAGAGACTGAAGAGGGCCTCTGGGATCCTTTGTGGAAACAAGCAGCAGTTTTAATGAGGAGTCCTGGGGCCAAGTGGGAAGACCAGAGATTTGAGTGGGAACAAGGTATGAGCAACATAGAAGGGCCACATTTATAGCCCCCAAGTGATTTGTCCAGGGTTACATGGCCAGTACATGTCAAAGAATTTGAATTCAGGTTTTCCTGACTTAGAAGTGGCAGGGACCTCTACTCCTAGACATCTTCTTTCTCATTTAAGTATATATTGGATAACTCTTCCTATTTGTTCAATGAAAACAGAACTGTGGGACACACACAGAGGGTGAGAAGTACTGAAATGAGTTCTAGATTCAGACACAGTAAGTCTGTTTCAATACAGAAATCAGAGATCAGTCTAACTGGTATAGGACCTTCATCATGGAAAAATGAGATTATTATAGAAACTCTTTTCAACTGAGGCTACTTAAGGTCCCCACCCTCTGCCAACTCCTTCCCCCCCCCAAATGATACACACTATTCTTCCCACTGTGTCCTCAAGTAGCAAAAGGAGGGAAACTCCTCTGTTCAACAAACATCTAAAAGGGATCAAGCTAGAGTAGTTCCTAGTTGGCAAAGTCTAACTAGCCTGGCTAATAATGGGGGTTGGTGCTGTGGCCTCCAACATAGTTCAAAAGCAGCCACGATCTTCTACTATCATGTTCATCGACGAATGGATGCTTCCTCTCTGGGTACCACCCAGGATCATTGTGAAGAGAGAACTAAATTTGGTAGCAGCCCAGGTCTCAGATTTCTTAGGACAAGAAGGCTGCTGTTCCTCACTACGGAAGGGCAATAGGAGAAAGGAAAGTTAGGAAGCCAGAAGCGATGATGGCCCAGTAAAGATAACATATGGAGATCCTAGACATCTATTTTTAAGAAGTCTCTTAGAATAGCCAATACAAAAGTGAAGAGGGAGGAGACTCAGTCCTAGAAGAGGGCAGTCTCACGACATCTGTAGGGACCTTCAGTCTAGCCTTGCTTCAGAGTCATTCGGAAACCTCACTCTCATAGGCATTCTTTGGGAAGAAAAGTCATCAGGGCACAAGGAAGAATGCACCGTTCCTCAGGGACAAAGGGCAGAGCTTTCAGACCTAGAGAAAGTTAGGGCTGGGACTTTGAGACTAGCCCAGTCTGAACAATCTTTTTTTAATTGAGCAGTAGATTAGTTAGGAGCCTTGTATGAAACAAATCTGTATTATGTAATATAAATTGTGTGTGTGTGTGTGTGTGTGTGTGTGTGTGTGTGTGTGTGTGTGTGTGTGTGTGAACTAGACCTATTATTCATTTGCATAAAGCACTAAAACTCCTGCCCTGGGCCTTGTGGTTCCAATTGGTGAGAGAATTCACCCTGGCTAGCCAGGCTCCAGACTACCAAGCTGCACTCCCAGTCACTTTCCATGCCATACTGCTTTATCCATTTGTTGGTGGATACAACATAGCTGTCACTGGCTAAGCCTGGGCATGTTCCCTGGCACTGGTAGATATTGAAGATTTAGGGTGTTTTAATCACACTTGTCCCAGAAGGTCTAGTGGAGATTCACCATCAGGTCCACCCATTCACAGGCTTCATCTCTGAGACCAGAATGGAGTCAGCTTCTGGGGTTACATTAGCCAATGGGTGGGCAGCCTTCATCACTTTTTCTCCCTTTGCAAGAGGAGAGCTTTAGGGAAGGTCGCATAAGGGCAAAGCAGCTGACCCTCCCTACCTCCCTTCCTACCTCTTGCTGAGAACTGTAATCCAACCAGTACTACCAATTCCTGGAAAGGACATGTCAGCTGATTGCCCCATGACCCTATTCACTATCTCTATGATTTCCCGGAAAAAAAGACTGTTCTCCAGCTACCACTCCTCAATTAGATGGAGTCTAAATGTTGATTTATAGAGGGCAGGGATCATCTCTTTTTTTTATCTTTGTATCTGTATTCCCAAAGCTTGGAATAGGGCCTGGCACATAATAAGGGCTTAATGAATGTCTTGTTATTCATCCATTCCTTGACTTCACATATATAATCTACAGCAAATCATTTGCCTTCTCCAAGAGAGGGGAGAAGCAGAAGACAGGAAGAGAATTTGGAATTCAAAATTTTTTAAATGAATGTTTAAAAAAAGTACATGTAATTGGGAAACACTTAATGAAATAAATACAAATAACTTTTAAAAAATAACTAGCATACATTTCCAATAAGGAAACTCCCTCTCCTGAAACACTGGGCAACTTAAATTGCAGAAAGTTGCCTGAGGGCCCTGAGAGTCTATGTGAATTTTTCCAGGGTCATGGAGCCAATATTTGTCAGAGTCAGAATTTGAACCCAGGTCTTCTTAACTTGGAAGGCCCTATCTACTCCCCCACATTGCTTATTATGTATATGATGTGGAGCTTAATTAAGATTGTGAATCAGTGGTGCTTAACCAAAGTTCCATTTCCCTGAACAGCTACTGAGGCTTGAAGAAGGTACTTCCTCAGTCTCAAACCTGGTCAGTGACTGAGCTGGTACTAAAAATCAAAGTGTGAAGATGCCTGGTCCATAAATCCATTCCATTGTACTATTCTCTTTTGTTTGGGCTTCTGCCTAAAGGATCTTCTATATAGAGAGTAACCCCAAAAAAGACTTAGGCAAAGTCTAGATTTACTTAGAGGGAGAGGACATTTTCTCCCCTACCTGTTATTCTCACCAGGGATACTTTCATCCCTTACTCAATGCCAGGAAGCCTAGGGCTACAGCCCTACATAGCCCTTATCCATTTGTTGCTGGATACAACACAGTTGTCACTGGCTAAATTTAGGCATGTTTCCTGGCACTGGAAGATATTAAAGATTTGGGGTATTATAATACACTTGCCCCAGAAGATCTGGTTCACCATCAGGTCGACCTGTTTACAGAGATTCTTCTCTGAGACCAGAGGCAAATCAGCATCTGCTGTTACACGGGCCAATGGCTGGGCAGCCTTCTTCACTTCTTCTCCCTTTGCAAGAGGAGAGCTTTCTTCTTGAGCCAAGTGGATTAGAGAAGGTTGCACAGAGGGCAAAGTTGTGACTAATAGTACTGTGTCTCCTTGGTCTCAGGTGGTCCAACACTTTATGAAACTATCAGCAATAACTTGAGTTGGTGGCAGCTATCTCTTCCCCCCAGGACTTGGGCTCTTCCAGAAGCTTAAGCACCAACTGCATCCAGTAATACAGGAAGGACACAGATGATACCTAATAGCACCTCAGAGATCATGATTCCAGAAGAGAGGAAGGCATAGAAAGAACCCAGGGAAAATAACTCCTGATGCCTTCAGGGGTCCTTAAACTCCGTGGCATGGTGAGCAGTAATTAGGCTGATCTGCACATAGATGCAGCAAGGGAGCCCAGAGAGAAGGGAACTGCTTCAAAGTAAAGATTCCAATAGTGATATAAAACCTGAGACTCTGAAAAGAAAGAAGTGGATTTATGTGAAGCTGTTACCACAGAAAGACAGTAATATCCCTCTTCAGCTATACTCAATCACCTCTCAGCAAAAGTTTTTCCTAATCCTCTCTGCCATCTAGGTGGAGCAGTGGATACAGCGCCAGGGCTGGAGTCAGGAAGACTCATCTTCCTAAATTCAAATCTGGCCTCTCAGATATTTACTATCTGTGTGACACTGGGCAAGTCACTGAACCCTGTTTGCCTCAGTTACTTCATCCATAAAATGAGCTGGAGAAGGAAATGGCAAACCACTCCAGTATTTTTGCCAAAAAACCCTGAATGGTGCAGTGGATAGAGCACCAGCCCTGGAGTCAGGAGGACCTGAGTTCAAATCCAGCCTCAGACACATGATACTCACTAGCTGTGTGACTCTGGGCAAGTCACTTAACCCCATTGCCTAGCCCCCCCAAAAAAATTGTGACAAAGAAAACCCTAAATGGGGCCACAAAAAGTCAGACACAACTGAACAACAGCAGTCATTTCAATTCTAGTGCCTCCTCCCAGTATACCTTGTGGTTATTTCAATTATTCTGAAGTACAATGGGATGTAAGCTTTTGTCTTCTGGTGCACAGCTTCTGGAATATAATCAACACTCACTTAACACATACTCATTGATAGATATAGCCTTCACTTGCTTCTCACCATACCCACTACATTTCTAGCAAATCAGGCTTGGTATCAGCCAGAGAAAGATTCAGATCTTGCCTCAGAAACTTTCTAGCTGTGTGATTCTGGGCAAAACCCTTAAAAGCTCTGAGCCTCAGTTTCCTCATCTGTAAATCGAGGAAGTTGGGCTCACTAGACTCTAAGATTCCTTCCGACTCTAGATCTATAGCTACTTCTTGTTCTTTCCTCACAGACTTCCCTTACCTCCACCCCTGGGCCTCCACCCAATAGAATTAGTTTGAGCTTGCTCCCTCTTTTTTCCCCAGAGAGACAGTTCCAAAGAATGGCCTTTCCAGGGCTTCAAGAGCCATTCTTGGTTTTGGGTTTGCTTCTTGCCTTCTCTTTCAATCAGTGCAAGGTTGCCACAGTCTCATCACTACAGGGTTGCCACCAAGTGATTAACAGTCAAATGTTAGAGGTTATATGTGTTTGTCTTAGCCTTTTACTAGACCAGGGTGTCTTAATCTAGGGTCTGTCATCTTTTTAAAAAAAAATTTTGATAAATGTATTTCAACAAAATTGGTTTACTTTGTAATTCTTTGTATTTGGAGCACATAAAACCATTACCACATTCTGAAAAGAGGCCCAAGGCTTCAGATTGCCAAAGAGGCCCGGGACACTCAAAAAAGTTGAGAACTCCTAGACTAGACCATAATAAGCTCAATGAAAATGGGTACATCAAAGCTGTAGATGGCCACCTCCCAGCACATATCAGCTCATTACTTAACAGATTTTTATTGGTTGGTTACTGTCCTTCGTTTTGCAAGAGGACCTAAATGATATCACTTATACCAGAGTCAAGTTTCGGTGTGTATGACTGTGGCTGATCTGACCAATATAAATTCAGAATGTTCTACCACAGGTCAGGCACAAATAATCCGTTTTAACATTTGGGGTGGACTCTCTAAATCTCCAATCATCTCGAATTTCTTTTGAGCTATTTCAATTCTGCTTTGCTGCTAGAGGACAGCACCTTCTCTGATGTGGGCACACCATACTGAGCAGTGTCGTACTGTGCCAGTGTCTCCCATGTCACACAATCAATTCCAAAGTTCTTGAGAGAGACCTTGACAGTGTCCTTGTATCACTTCTTCTGACCACCATGTGAATGCTTGCCTTCTGTGAGTTCTCTTGCCTTTTGGCAAGCTTACATTCCGCATTTGAACGACATGGCCAGCCCATTGGAGTTGCTCCTCTGAAGCAGAGTTCGAACGCTTGGCAGTTTAGTTCAAGAAAGGACCTCAGTGGCTGATATCTTATCCTGCCAGGTGATCGTCAGAATCATCCTAAGACAATTCAAATGGAAGCGATTCCATTTCCTAGCATGGCGCTGGTATACTGTCCAGGTTTCACAGGTATACAACAATGAGGTCAGCACAACGGCTCTGTAGGCCTTTAGTTTGGTAGTCTGACTACAGATTTTTATATTGAGCCCGTGACATAGTAAATGATGAACAAACCTTTCAAGTACACATGATGAACTAGAACGGAGCTTCGAGAGGGGAAAGGGAAACATGAAGGGATAAATAAGCCATTGCCTCTGCCCTCCTGTGTCCTAGGTCATTTTTCTGGAGCTTTCAGCAGCCCCCACAAGAAGGAAAGCAACCGGAGGGCTGGGACTGTTGTGTTTTCGTGTATTCAACACCCAGTACAGCATCAGCACAAAGCAGTCACCTATGGACTTTAATTTCTTAAAATAAATACTTGGGTAACTGAGTTGACACAGCATAATTGGAAGAACAAAAAAGAGGCAGCAGATCCTCCCACTCTATATTAGCGATTTTCTCCTTCCCCTGAATCCTTGCACGAACTGATAGAAACAGATTAGTGCTCCTGGCCACCTACGCCTACTTCTAAAACACCCTTTGAGCCTCTCCCAAGCCAAAGATGAATAAACAGCTTCTCACCTCTCACTCTTCCTATTCACCACCAACACATGTGTCACCTGCTTTTCACTGTGAGAGTAAAACCCTGGCTGTAGTTGGTCTGAAAAGCAGCTCTAGGGGGAGGTAAGGTAGGACCAGGGGGCTGGCGGAAGTCAGAGCTAACTGTCAAGCTCAACAGCTTACACCAGACTCCTAGGGCCAAAAGTCCAGCACAGGGCAAAAACTTCTCTTCCTCCACCTCTCCGTGATTCTCCCTCAGATGAAAATCCCCCCCGCAACTATTACTGTTTCTATATACTTACGAGCCAAGGCACAGGATCTCCACTTCATTTGGCACCTGCATGTTGAGAATGCTTTTAAGTCCCGTTGAATTCAAATGAATTTGTCTCACTGCTTCCAGACCCAGAGCTCTGCAATGTGATGATTGGGGCTCAGGGAAAGGTGGAAGAAGTAATTGATCCCAGGCTGCAGCTCCTTGCTACTAAATCCTAGCTATCAAATTTCATTATTCTAAGACCTCTTTTTGCCTTTTTCAGGCACACCTCCCTTGACCCATCACTGATACAACAAATCAGTAGATTGAGCTGACTTTCATTTCTCTTTTTTTTAAATTTTTAACCTCATGGTTCATATAACTGCTGCCTTTATTAGGGGCTGTCAACCCATCAGCACTTTGCACAGTTCCTGGCACATAGTAGTTGCTTAATAAATATTTATTTATTTATTTCTAGAGATTGGCAAAGTGATAAATGATACCTATGTTTTCTCTCTTCTCCTTGCCTTTCACCTCCTTCCCTCACCCCTACCCCGAGGATCACTTTGCATATTAAAAAGAAAAAAAAGACCATCAAACTACTTTTCCCATTCCAAGAGACTTGCTTGGCCAAAAAAAAAAAAGTATATGCCATATGGAGCAAAGAGAATTGAATTTGGTCTCTAGAGCAAAGTGTCCCAACCTTTTTTTGAGAATGAACTCCTCTTTTTAACACTAAAAAAAAATAACACATCACATAATAGCTGCATTTTTAATATTTGCTGGTTGAGAAAAATATAGTGACAAAAATATCAATAATGCTTTTTAATGAATTTATATTTTATTAATCAGTATCCACATATATTTGAAAAATAATAATACATATTTGTGATTCACATTACTCATGCAGTCTAGAAAATATATGGCTGAGTATTTATCATACTAAATCATGCTGCACACTTCGTATTAGGTTAAAAAAAAATAAAAATGCCTGTTACAGGTATTAAGTCTCTGTCCCCTTGCAAGAATTCTTCCCCCTTTCTCCCTGAATTCCTTTTTTCACAATTCCTGCCCCCTCAGGATGGTTCTTCAAACTGGGAACCATTGCTCTATTAAAAGGCTTCGGTTTTATATCTTAGTTCTGAATTTAAATCTTGATTCTGTTTTATACTAGCTGTGTGACCCTGGACAGGTCATTTAACCTCACTGGTACTCTTAACTCATTTAAAAAGTTAAGGGGTTGAATTAGATGATCTCTGAGATCTCTTTCAGATCCTATGAACATTTCAGTTTTCTGCATAACTGAAATCTAAAAACAATATCTTACATTCCTCTAGTTCTCTGTGGGGATCCCTGAAGGTCATCCCCAAGACCCTTTCCAGAGGTCTTCAATGTCAAAGTTATTTTCATAAAAATACCAAGATGTTTTCTTTTCTAATACAGTAAAAATCAATAGTTTTAACCTAAAAAAACCCAAAAGCTTCTGACTGGGGATGGGGGAATTCTCAATTTTAAGAGTATAAAAGGTACCCGAAACTGAAAAGTTTAAGAACGACCACTTTCTATTTTGGGACTTTCTGAATCGGAATCGTAAACTTGATTAATAATCCAGAATGGTAAAGAAATTGATTTTTTTCTTCTTTGGTCTTTCAAAAAAGGCTTTCTCATTGAAATCTGAAAAATTATTTAATATTAAATCTCAAATACAAAAAAGAATTAGCTAATATACACTATAGATAGAGATATACACTACAGAATGGAATGCAAATCTATTCATTTGAAAAGTGCCTATGGAGAGAATATGTCAGATCCAACTTGGTGAGGGGGCAGGGGCAGTATAGAGAGGATAATTGACATGGGCTCTGTCTTATCCCTTTTTGTTTCCTCCAGTTACTGGAATTAAATTCATTAAGTACTTGTTAATTAATTGATTGATTTTAAGTGCTTCAGAGCTATACATTCTTGAAATGCAGCCTATCTGCAGAATTCTTGAAAAAAAATTACAAGATAAAAGAGTAGAGTTCAGTCCAGGAAACTTCCTGAGTCAGGAAGTTACTAGAGGGAATATCCATATAAGGAAAGTTACCAGAGCTTAGGGTTCATGATCTCAACATTCTTTTGTTTTGTCTGAGGGAGAGAAACATTTTAGGTCATCAAAAGTAAAGAACAAAGAAACACATGAGAAACCAACATTGTTCTTTTCACGTGTTACCACTGGACAGGGAACTATTATAAGGACATTATATATGTAAGGATAGCTAACCAGTAAGACATAATACAAGGAATGCTTCATTTGCAAATGAATCTATCCTAACGATTACTTTTGCCCAGAAGACTAATTAATAATACGTTTGTAGTAAGGACAAAATGAGGCTTAGTTCTTCCCATTAAAAATAATATGGGAGCATTTGTCAAAACATTAAGCAAATAAGTACATCAAAAATAATAAACAGAACACTCCATCTTTAGAAATACTTTTTAAGAATTAATTAACAGCAATTTTTGGAGGTTTTTTTTAACCTTCTGAGAGGCTGCTTGTTGTAGTGGATAGAGGTGGCCCTGTAGGCCAAGAAGACTAGCATGAGGTACAGTCTCTACCACATCCTGGTTCTGTGACCCTGAGCAAGTCCCTCAACTTTGAAGCCTCTGAGAGGCAACTCCTCAGACTCTGAGTTACACAAGAGATACCCTCTTACATTGGTTAACAGAGTTTCCTTACCATGGAATTCTGGGTATCAGTGAAATTGCAATTCTGGTCCCTATCATTATCCTAATTGAATAGATGGAGAAACTGAGGAAGAGAGGTGTAGTGACTTTATGGAGTCTGGGAATCAGTCAGCTGAGACCTCAGATTAGAAGTCAGGTCTCTCTACCTGTACTTTGACTAGACCACATTTGCATGTCAAGGCAATTGCTTTTGGTTTAGACTTCTCATAAATCATAAATTCTAAAGCTAAATAAGAAGAGAAAAAGACCCAAGGTGACTTCAAAAACAAAAACAAAAGCAAATTCACATGCTATAACTGGAAAAAAAATTCTCATTTCAAGCTGAGTTTAGGATTTCTTTGTGCTGAGGCTGTGTCTTCTTTTCACCTGGCCTCCCAAGGCTCCCACAAATGGCTGTCCCCTCCTCTTCAGGACATTACCTTTCTAGTCAATGAAGGCGGATCATAATCCTCTGGAATCTTTTATTCTTTGTTTTTCAATGAGTTTGTGGGAGCTCAACAAAACTTAGGGAGTGAACATGAGAATTCTTTTTTTTTTTAATTTTTAATTTATGGAACAAAACAAACATGTCCATAATATAGTATAATAAAAAAGGTGATTGCATGTGAAATTGCAAATCTATTACATACAACTTGCTATTCCTTTTAAATACATAATAAAGAAAAATAGATAAATATAATGTTATCATGTAAATTTCTTTTTTTTTCCCTCTCCCCTCCCCCACCCTAGAGATGGCTACCACTACTAGGAAAAAGGAAAAGAACCTATATGTTCTAAAACGTTTATAGCAGCTCTCTTTGTGGTGGCAAAGAACTGGAAATTGCAGGGATGCCCATCAGTTGGGGAATGGCTGAACAAGTTGTGGTATATGATAGTGATGGAATACCACTGTGCTATAAGAAACATGAGAATTTTTAAAATAATGTTTTCCTTTTTGACTGCCATAGTTTATTTCAGCATTCTCAGTCAGGTGAGGGTGGGGAGGGATAATGAATGCAAAATGGTTTAATGTCTGGAGTCTCCCTCCAATTCTTTGACCTCAAAAGGATTTCAACAACAACAACAGTAACAACAATGATGACATTTCTGTAGGGCCTAAAAGTTTACAACAGGCTTTCCTTGCAACAGCCCCATCAGAAGGAAGTTTAAAACATTATTTCTCTCATTTTATACACACAGTCCAAATCAACAGAACCCACTTAGCCCTAATATATTTACCAGGTGAGAATATATCTCAACTGTTCACTAGGTGAGAGCAAGGTCTACACACCTCCCTAGGAAGTCAGTTCAGATTGGTTGAAGGATTCAGTCATGCCCTCTGGGGCCTGTATGAACCATTTGGAACCAGAGATTCAAGCATCTGCCAGCACACAGTAGTTCTGGAGCAAATGTTGAATCAGAATCAGAGTCAGAGTATTCCTATATTCCCGCCAAACTCCTGAGAAGGAATCATTTGGGGGTAGAAGGGAAGGGAAGAAAGAACAACTGAACCTCAGCCTCCTCCCCATCCCCCCACCCTTTTAGTTGGAAGATTTGGACTTCCTGGAAGTGTCCCTGAGGCATCAGTAGCTGGCCACGGTGTCTGCATCAGAAGCCAAAGAAAGACTGGATGAGATGAGGGAAAGCAGCTTGATGACACTCAAAGAGCCCAGCAGAAAAGGCATTCCAGGCCTATTTTTCCCACCGAGAGAAAAACAAGGACTTCCGGCAACCAGAGACATCGAGTTACTTCTTTGCCAAATGTTCTCTCTAAGCTTGAGCCCACTTTACCCTAGATCCTACATGTATAAATGGAAGAGTATGTCATAGACTTTGGTGGGGGAGGAGTTTGTACTAATTGTTCTTACTATGCTACCTTAATAAAAATCCTTTTCTAAAAGCTAATTAAGTCTGGCTAACTAATTGATATTAACAGATAATCACAAGGAAAAGCAAACTGGTTAGAGCATGGGAGCTATTGAATTAGAAAAATAACTCTCCAATCTCTCAAGGCTAACCTTAGAGCCCTCAGGGGAGGTCATAGCCTTGCTCTAGGGACCTGCTCAACAGAGTATTAGTAGCTGTAGAGACTAAAGATGACAAAACTGGTGGTCGGAAAAGCCAACTGGTCTGTTCATGGTCATATAGCTAGAAAGCATCAGAGATGGGAATATAGATTAGGTTTCCTGTTAGATCAGAAATGTAAAGATGGAAGATACTTTAGAGACCATGTAATCCAACCCCTTCATTTTTACAGATAAGTAAACCAAGCCTAGGGAGGTTAAGTGATTTCCCCAAAGTCCCACAGGTGATAAGTGTCAGAGGTGGGTGACATTTGAACCAAGGTCCCTTGACTCAGGAGACAGTGTTGCAGTGTGCATGTGGGAAATGAGACTTTTCCGCAATATTGCTCTGAATAACACCCTTAAATAACATTCAAAAGAAGTTCACCTTTCTAACTTACAACTTAGCAGTTACTGTTATGATGGTGTCTTCAGCTTTTTACATTTACATTTTACAAGACAATCTAAAAATGAATTATGAAGCAGGGCCAGTTAGGGACTGCTTCCTATAGTAAATATTTTTTGTATGATTCACATGACTTAGAAAGTTTCAATAAAGTAAATGCCAAAAAAAAAAAAAGATTATGCATTAACAATTCTGTCACATAAGGCTGAGCAAAATGATCACTGATTTACTTTGCAAAGGCTTATGGCTTTATGCATTACCACTATAGTGCCTTCTGTTGAAGCATCTGTGATATTTTGTGCAGTTTACAAGAAATTTGGCAAAATGTGCCGCAAAACCCCTGAAGACCTTGCAAAGTTTGGCACTGGCTTTATCCATGATATGGACAGGGTACAAGCTACTTCAGAGAGCTTTCTCAAAAGGATATGCTTTTTGTGTGCCTTATATAAGGACTGAAGTAATGGTTTTTGTTTTTAAGTACCCAATGTTGCCTGTACTTTCTGCAGTCTCATTCTCAGAAGAGAAAGACTGAAAAGATGGTTCCTTTTCAAATAATTTCGGGAGGTGTTGCTAATTTTTTTTCAAATGACATATCGGTACTTTGGAAAGAGAAAAATAGGCTAGGGAGCTACTTATTTCACCCCAATCTATCTTACCTCCAATAGAATTTAGGACTCCTAGAAACATGGGTAATTAATACTTTAAAATACTTTGCATTTGTGTGTCCCTTTAGATTTTGTAAATACTTGTACGCTCACTATTATTTCATTTATTCATTCATCAAACATTTTAAAGCATCTACTATGTTCTAGGTGGTAGCATCGGGGTTGATACAATGATAAATATGATGGGCGGTGGGAGTGACCAAAGGGTGCAATTGGTAATATGATAACAGAACTTAAGAAAAGAAGAGAGCTTAGAGCTGAATTGGTTCATCAAAGGGCCAAGATGGAGAAAAGAGGAGAGAGTGGCTAGTGAAGAGTGATGACTTGAGAGAGACATCCAAAACTGACCCTTATCCTTCCCCCTAACCTTCCCTCCTCCAAACTTTCCTTTTTCTCTTCATAGTGTCCAGGACACAGCCTCCTGGGGGGTTCTAGATCCTCCTACTGTACACTTTGGCCACCAGCCCACCAACCCTGTAAACTGTAAATATAAAAAGCTAAAGACACTACCTGAATTGTTTAGTTATAAATTAGCAAAGTGAGTTTTGCTTTGTTTTGGGCTTTTTGCAGGGTGGTTTATGGGTTTTATTCAAAGCAAAATTGCTGAAAGGTTTTATTTCACTCCAGCCTTTACTCCAAGAGTTCCTCAAGGGAGCTGGCAGCATTCCAGGCCAAGAAACATGGCTATGATTCCCTCAAGGCAGCAAAAGGTGAAGATTGTGTCCTCCACGTGCAGCTGAAGAAGCCAAATTTAAAAAAACAAAAAAAGAGAGAGAGGAATGTAGTGAACAGGGCTTTCTGGAGAGACATTGCGGAGTTTCAACAGTATCTCTTGGGATACCCACTGCAGGTTTTGTTGCTCTCAGGGGCTAAAAAGGTATTCACCTCTGTTACTGACCTTATGGATATAGCTGGGGACCATTCCAGACACAGCGGGAGGACACAGCCCAGATTAGTTGAAATTTATGTAAATTGGCTACAGGAATCAGAGTCCTGGAGAAGTGCCTCGAGATGTCATTGTTGCTGTTCCTGAGGGCTGCGTTGGGGGAGAAGGAGTAAACCTTGTCTCTGCCAGTGAGATCAGACACTGATGGCAGGTGAAAAAGGTGAACACTGGCCTGGCTATCAACGTAGAAACACTACAGCGTCTGCGCCACCTTATCAGGAACCAAAGCCTGAAAGACAGTGGCGAGCAAGGCCCTGAGCAGCGTGTCCTGGTGAGTGGAGTGTTAGAGGACCAAGAGTCCCTCCTGGCTACAGCTTCTCCTTTGGCCAATGATATAGCCAGTAAAAGTCCCAAGGCTGTGTATTTTTGTTGTTGTTCAATCATTTTTCAGTCCTGTCCAATTCTTTGTGACCCCATTTGGGGTCTTCTTGGCAAAGACACTGGAGGGGTTTTTGCCATTTCCTTCTCCAGATCATTTTACAGATGAGGAAACTGAGACAAACAGGGTTAAGCAACTTGCCCAGGGTCACACAGCTCCTAAATGTCTGAGGCCAGATTTGAATCCAGGTCCTCCTGATTCTGGGGCCCGTACTCTATCCAATTGGACACCTAGCCACCCTGAGGCTGTGTATAGGGGGCCACAGTCTTTGTTTCATATCTGGAATCACTCTGTGCAGAAAGGCCTCAGCTCCAAGACTACATGGAGCATGAGTACACTACACATCCTAGACATGCCTGTATCAGTCCAGACCTTTTCTGGGAGAGGAAAGGTCTGAAGAACATTGCCACCTCCAAGCTCAGAGTGTCCCCTAGCCTGGTCCTTGAGCATCCACCTTCCTGTTGTACCTAAAATAATCCGAACCAATAATTGTAAAGTGCTTTGCAGTTTACAGTGTGCTTTCATAGAAATTCTATAGTCTGATCTCCTAGTAAGGAGGACTCCTTTTATAGAAGGGAAGCCATTTGCCTAATGGGAGTGTCGACCCTCAATCTTGTTCTCTTTCTCCTATTCCATACAGTGTTTCCACTACCCTTCAAAGGGGAAGGGGAGAGGGTTTATCTACTCTTCAATAATACTAAGACCATTCTGGGGGGGGGGTAAAAGAAACTTCCCTATTTTTATTGAGAGTTCCATTATCCTTTTAGGCATCCAAGTTCACAACTTCAGTCATCTTAAGCTAGTCACTCTTTCTCTCTCCCCATAGCCAATAAGTTGTAAAGCTCTGCTTGCTCATTCAACCTCCATACCTCTGGCATCCTTGTCCCTCACTCCCCATGCCCTGGCTCAATTCCTTATCGCCTTTCATATATAATCAATCAATAAACATTTATTAAGCACCTACTGTGCACCAGGCACTGTGCTAAGCACTAAACTATTGCAAGAGCATCCTATTTGATTTCCCTGACTCCAGTCATTTTTCTCTCCAATCCAAACTCCAGGAAGCTTTCAAAATACTTTTCCCAAAGCATAGATCTAACCCTATCCTTTCCCTGCTCAAGAATCTTCAACTCCTCCCTACTTCCTCTAGGAAAATACAAATCCCTCATCATCCTTTCTCCTCAAATTACTTTGTGATTCTGTTTAAATATCATATTCTTCCAGTAAAATATAAATTATCTGGAAGCAAAGACTGTCTTTTGTTCACATTGGAGGAGGCAAGGTTCAGTGTGAAAAGGACCTGTAGTTATGGGACCCAAGATCAAATTTCGGCTTAGCCATTTGTTGCCTCTCCGATCTTGGGCAAGTTATTTCATCTTCCTGGGCCTTGGTCTCCTCTTCTATAAAATGTAGGGGTTGAGCTAGATGGCTTTTAAAAACTCTTCCAACTCAAAAGTCTGTGACCCCCTTTGCCTTGAACATAGTAGATGCTTATTGAATTGAATCTGGTGTTGAGCACCTCCACTAGAGAATGTTAGGGATCATCTCTGATCCAAGCCTACAATATACAAATGAGAGAAGAAATTGAAACTCAGGCCAAGTAAGAAAAATGCTCTTTAAAAAATTAACTATGTTTCCTTTGTTCTTGTATGCTTACATCATCATTGGTCATTGTATAGTTAAGTTCTGATTAGTGTGAATAATGAATTACCTGAAGTGGTCACAGGTATTTGAATTTGAACTATTTGAAGTTATAATTGTGCACGACATGGTCATTGGTTTCAGCCCAGTGGAAATATGCAATGTGAATTCAAATAATTTCATCACTCCAAGGGATTCATTATTCACACTAATTAGAACATAGTTGTAATGCATTTTGGAGGCTATATGTATTATACATAGAAACATGGACATACACTCATGCATATCCATAAGTCTATCATCTATATGAATGGATCACAATATCATTTTAAAGGCTAATTTAATCATCAACCTCCTTATGATGATTTTTTTTTTGTTAAAAGATGTATTATGTTGCTTGTCAATTGGCCATTACCTTGGGTTATTTTTAATGGAAGGAGGATTTTTGTAGATGTAGAGGACAAACACCCAGTTTCCAAAGCTCCTCCTGCCATTTTTTCTTTTTTAGCTACAGAGTTGCAGATGATGGGAGGGTACTTTTGACTCCATGTGGACTAACAGACAGCTAGGCTGTGTAACTGCGGTGATCTACTCTGCATACTAAAATTGCTATTACATCACTACAAAGCTAACTAGCAAAAATATGGCCCCCAGGACATACTATTCATTCCAAGAACTAGACAGCAGCCACAGCTGAGAAAAATGCAACGGGCAGTGGATAGAGAAGGGAAGCCCACGATGCTTCTTGACTTGCCTTTCACTGGAGCTCAAATATATCTCCCTATCCACCTCAACCCTCTGCCCCACCAAAGTCCCAACTAACTGAATTTCTTTTAGCTAAAACAATATGAGCTGATAAGCAAAGTCGAGTTAATAAACAAATAGCATTTGATTTACACCTGTTCTATAAGAGGCACTCTTGAATTACTATGTAAATTTGGTTAGGTTAGGCCAACAATGTGGCCCTGTAGGTCCTCAAGTGTGGCCCTTCGACTGAATCCAAACTTCACAGAACAAATCCCCTTAATAAAAGGATTTGTTCTGTAAAACTTGGACCCAAGGACCTAGAAGGCCACACGTAGCCTCAAGGATGCAGGCTCCCCAGCCCTTGTAGGGATTTCCTCTGCCTTGCTTTTCCTTTGAGGCAGTTTGGTGTAGGGAGATGGCCTCACAGCCATAAAAACCTGCATTTAAGTCTCATCTGTCCCATAGTAGCTGTATTACCCCAGACAAGTCACCTCATGTTATTGCTTGGTATTCAGAGCAGCTTTCAACAGTCTCCAGACTGCAAGAAAATTATAAATGTACTTGCATCGGGGATGTGTTGAAGTCAGTTCGTTAAATTTTCAGTGTGAGCATTTACACCTCAGAAATCAGGAAATGCTACAAACAAAGGCTTCATTTATTGTTTTGTTGATTGGCTAGACTTAAGAAAGTGAGGAAGGAAAAAGGCTAATTATGGAGATTAGATCTAAAAGTGTGTCTTGTATACTTTTTTTTTCTCCCAGAAAGCCAGTTGTTAAAACATTTATCAGCACATCCTTTCTGTATTGGGACTTTCCTCTCTCTACACTGATGATATTGTTCACGGTTTGAGCCTGAGATGAAAGGCATTTTATATAAAATATTACTACTACTATTGGCAATAGCCTGGTTTCATTTTCAACAATATGAGGGGAGGAAAGGGGAAAGAGGAGAGACCAACAGAGAGAGAGAAAGAGACAGAGAGACAGAGGCAGAGATATTAGAGGCTGTTTTTTCAAGAGAAGAAATGACAAATTAAGCAAGACTTTTAAAATACATATTTTTATTCAAATGACACACTCAACAGCACTCATTGAGATAACCTCCTTCTAGCTTGTTCTTAGGGCAAATTATCTAAGCTGCTTCTTTCTACAGTAGTTTCTTCAATGGTTTACCTCATAGAACTGATGCAAAAAATAAGGTTTAAAAAACTCAGGCCCCATATATAAAGAACACTATACAAAATAATGAGCTCTTATTTCTTTTAAAAGTTTTTTACATTGTTGTATGGCATAGTGTGTCATAAAGGTGTTCTAAAAAGGGTGGGAGAGGCCCAAAATTGTTATCTGCAATAATCTCCCACAGCTGAATTTACGTCCCCTTGAAAGATCTATAGCCTACCGAGGAAAGCTACCTTAAGAATTTGGAAGATGTGGCATTAGTCCTTCCAGGTGTATGACCCTGGGTATGTGTGTGCATATGTGTACATACGTACACATATGTATATATGTACGTATGTACATATATATGTATGTGCACATGCACATATCATGTATGTACACATACACCTGTGTGTGCCTATACCTATAAGTGTACATATATATGCATTTATACACATATCTACATGTACGCATTAAAATCTCTTTTAAATTTAGAGAAATAATAAAACATATCAAATTTCATCTCAGTCATTGACAGGATGCATACCTGATAGGAAGCTGATGGAAAAAATTAAGAAGCCAGTCTCAGTCAAGACTGAAAAATCCCACTAGCCGGGCTTAGAATTGGAAAAAGGCTAAACACTCTTTCCAAAAGTATCCGTCAGCTTCAGAAATGTGATTCAGAGCCATAGGGGGAGATTGGAGCTAGGGCCTTTTAGAGCTCCATTATGAATCTTCACACACTCTCTATATAAAGGGAGTAGGAGTCAAGGAGAGCCTATAGTCTTTTCTTGGAAAGTGGTAATGACTTGTTCATCCCTAGCTATAAAAACAAGGGCTGGGCCTAGAGGTCCTCTGAGGTCCCTTCCAGCTAGTTCTCCTTCTAGGATCATCAGATTTCAATTATCCTTGGATCTGGAGTCAGAAAAATTAAATTCAGGTGTGCCCTTTGTGACATGGTTCAAATCATCGCTTCACCTCTACGGGCCTCAGTTTCCTCATCTGTAAGATGAAAGTATTGAATTAAATGATCTCTGATTTTCTTGCAGTTCTTAATTCTTTATCCTGTGCTTTGAAACAGAATGGCTAATTTTCCGGCATGTGTATCATATTTCCCAATAGAACCCCTTCAGATAGTTTCATTCCTGAGAGTAATCACAGACAATTCAGTTCCATTCAGCTTTTCCTTAATTTAACTTTCATAAGGTAGAATTCATAAGGTTGTAAAAAAGGAATACATGAATTTTATACTTCACATTGCACATCAAGGGATGTAGGTTTTGAATGAGTTAAGTAACAGAACTAAAGAGCAGATTACAACAATCCAGAATTTTTAAATCTAGAGAGTACTTGGGATGGGGTGGGGGGGAGATGATTTCCGTAGTTTAAAGTTTCTGAACTGGTTTTTGAGCCCAGATCCAAATCTGAAACAGTGACTGTCCAGGCAATTCATTAAATAGTAATACAAGGCTCCAACCTAACACTCAATTTTCATTCACACTTTCCCATCCTCTGCAACCAGCCTAGAATGTAAGACATCAGTGGAATTTAGACCTCCGACCTCCTGAATATGCAAGATGAGCCCCATTTGAAAGAGCTGTACTCTTTAACTTCAGGACTGCTTTTGTTGTGTTTGGTGTGATGCAACTACTAAAGTAAGATTGTTCAGATGCCTTCCTCAACCATTGGTACAGAGAGCACCCCATAAACAACTCAAGCCGAAGAATGCACAATTAGTGATAAAAAAAAAATAAGGTTAAACCTATGCATCTGGTTATGATTTTAAATCAATTAATTTGTTAAGTCCACTTGAATTGTAGTCCTTTATGTCTTCAAAATGTTTCTTTTCCATTTTAAAATGCAAACTTCTTGATGGTCTCTTTCTTATATTTGGAGCAATGACTAACATTCAATGACTATGTGCAAGACACTGTTCTAGATGGAACAGTGATTGTCCAATGAGAACCCACGCATGTTCAGCATGAGGTGATTCCAGCAGGAACATGGGCATGTGCAAGCAGAGTTTCCAGTCTGATTATCAGGCAAAAAAAAAGGCCTTTTGCTTGTCAGCTGACCCAGAACTGGGAATACGCTATCCAGCCAAAAAGTTCTCTTTTCTGCCTGGCTGGAGTTTGAGCAAATAAGATGAGCTACTGGGGCTGGAGGAGAAGGGGACTTGGGATCTGTCTTGCCCTGAGGCCAGGTGCAGCATGCATGCTGTGGCTCACGCTCTCAAAGCTCAGGTGGACTGCATTTCTCCTTAGGGTTCCAGAGGATCCTGAGAGGCTTGGGTGTTATTTATTTACTGCCACTGGCTCAAGTCCTTACTGGCTGTGTTAGGGGCCAGTGACTAGCATCCCAGCTCCATTTTACCTCTTAACATCAATTAGCTTTTATAATAGGATATTTACTTCAAAGACAGAAACAAAACATACAAACATTTCCCTCTCCTGTGCCTCACAGGCACACCCTCTGCTACCCCACCTTGGTCCCTGTAAGAGTTGGCACAAACCTTAGCTCATTTCTTACATAGTATTGGTCCCACCCAGTTCATGTTCAGATGAAGTATGATTTCCAGCTAAGCCTGCATCTAAGCTACCATTGGCCTACAATCCTGAAGATTACTCCCAATGGTCACTTCTTTATCCTCAGGGTGTCAATGTTATAGCGGTCATAAAACCTGGACTTTGGAACTCTAGGATGCTGAGAAATAGTCATTCCTTTCATTCCTCACATTCCATAAGCTGATTTCTGTCCCACCATACTACTGAAACTGCTCTCTCAAAGGTCAACTAACCTTGTAACTGCCTAATCTAATAACCAAATCTTCTCTCCTAAAACCTGAGCTCTGGGCCACAATCTTTGTTGGTTATTCAGTTGGGTCCAACTCTTCATGACCCCTTTGAAGGTTCTCTTGGCAAAGGTACTAGAGTGGTTTGCCACTTCCAACCCATTTTACAGATGAGGAACTGAGGCAAACAGGGTTAAGTGACTTGCCCAGGGTCATACAGCTGGTAAGCTTCAGAAGTCAGATTTGAACTCAGGAAGAGGAGTCTTCCTGACTTCAGGCCCAGCACTTTATCCACTGAGCCTTGTATTCCACTCCACTCTCATTTGCTTTCATTTCCAGGAAGGAACCTCACTCCATTGATCATTCCCCTTTTCATCTTCAACCTCCCCTTCATTGACTGTCCCTTCTGCCTTACCTGCTCCAATATCCAGAGGTAACTAAGTGGACCGATGGAGAGAGCTCTGGGTCTGTAGCTAAGAAGTGATGTGTTCAAATCCAGCCTCAGATACTTCCTAGCTGTGTTGGTGTCAGGGTAGCGATAAAGAAACTTCTCATCCCTTATTCTAGTTACTACATTATTGAACCTAAATGTATAAAAGCCCTGGTAGAGCTGAACAGAACTGGGTACCAGTCTCACCTAGGAGTTGAAGAATGGCATGATAAAGTAGAAAAAGAACATACAGGCTTTTGAGTCAAAGGGCCAGGATTCAGATCCCAGCTTTTACTTTTATTATTTGTGTGACATTGGGCAAGATCCAAAGGTGGTACAGCACTGACAAGATAGCAATCACAGAGCTGATCTTCAAGGATGTGGAACAAGCCCTCATGTAAACACTCTTTTTGAGGCTTTCAAACTTTCTGGGAATTTTTATCCTTTAGGGTTGGAACCTGCTTTATTGGAATTAGTCCAAAATTTATTTGTGTATGTGTGGTAAATTATTATTAGCATTCCTCTTACTGCTTTTGAGTGATAAAATATTGGGCGGGGGAAGGGAGGTTTTTTTTAATTCTAAAAAGTGCCAGTCCTTTTGATTTCATTTATTCATTCAACAAGAATGTATTAACCAGCTGCTAGGTGTCAGGCATTGTATTAGGCACAAAGGCAAAAATGAAACATTTTGCCATCAAGGAGCTTACACTCTTTTGGGGAAGAAGTGGTAAAATGTACACACACACAAACACACACACACACCATACAAAATAAGCAATATATGCAAAGTAATTTCCAGGCAAAGGATACTCATAATGGGAGGGGGAGAGGGATGTCAAAATAGGCTTTCAGTTGGAGGTAGCCCTCAAGCCAAGCTCTTTGTTTCTCACATCCTTGCAATGATCTGAAAAAGAAGCTGAACTTTGAAATCTTAAACTTAGTGTGAACTGAACTTGGATGTGTGATTCTCTGTAAAACAGGGAAAAGGAAAAAAAAAGAAATAATTTAAACTGAAAAGCTCATCAATATTTGAATATATCACATACTCTTTAGGAAAATGTGTACTTTCAGCTTTAGTGAAAATATGTCAATATCTACTTATGTGCTTCTAGTCATTTTTTATCCTGTTTGAATTGATTGATTGGTTCAAATATAAGCTTATTAATAAAACCAAGAAAAGAAGGAATAATAATGCTTACAATACCTACCTGTACTAGGTTGTTCTGAATAAGGCATTCTGCAAAGCCTAAAATGTTAGATAGAATAGAGTCATTATTATAAGGATAATAGGACCAAAGATTTAAGGTTGGAAGAGACCTATAAAAATCATCTAATTCATTTCCACTCATTTTATAAATAAAGCAATAAAAGTTCTGTGAGAAGTGACTTGCCAGGATTGGAGTCCAAATCTTCTCACTACAAATCCCATGCTCTTTCCACTGTACTTTACTATTGTAATTCCAATTTCCATTGATTTAGAAATTAGCCACAGATCCCAAATATTTCCCACAGGATAAGTTAGTGAAGAAAAGGAGAAGGAAGAGGGCTTCAAGTAAGGAGAAAAGGGAAGTTGTGATTCTGAACAGATGTTCCATCACTGGCATGACTGACAGCTCCATTATGTGACAGACTAGACATGAAGGGCAATGGCTGGGGTGCCCCTTCTCTTTAGCCAGACCATATGATGATTAGCGACTGTATCATGAATAGAAAAACAGAGCTGCACATATGCCTGAAATATAGGTGAAAGGCATTAGGCCCATAAGTAGCAGGACTGAAGCTGGGGAAGGGAAAGCTATAAGCTTCCTAGGTCTTCTGTCTCATACAAAATCTAAGAAATGTCATGAGTAAAATACCTCCTTTCCTTTTCAATGCACCTTTCTGTTTAGAGAGAGAATGGATGGGGGAAGGAATATTGTTTTATAAAAGTGAGATTTAAACTAGTCACATTTGCCACAAACATAAACTTAGGTATTTATATTATAAATGCTTTTTATTTTTTATTTTATTTTTTACTTTTTCCTTTACACAAGTTTCATTCCCGTAGTCCTTAATGGTTGAAAACAAGGAAACAAACAAATCCCAAACATAGAGGTGGATTTTCTTCTTGACTTTCTTGAATCTACTAATATCCTAGGTGAATAAAAGGCATTCATTTAAGTACATACTCTATGCCAAGCATTGTGCTAAGCACTGGGGTTACAAATAGAAAAACAACCTAATCCCTGTCCTCTTTTTCTTTTCTAACTAGGGAAAATATTCATATTCAGGGAGGATGGGAGAGCTCTGAGGTCCTAAGGGTGTAGCTATGAATCAAATTGCAAGGTCCCGGATTCCTTAGGATGCACTGGGGTTTTTACTTCACAGGATTGGCCCACCACCATTGGGAAGGAGGCACTGGGCATAAAGGTCATAATGTAGAGGAGATTCTAAATTCCCTCTATCAAGTGTGGGAATGGGAGGATGGTGGGGGAATTTTGCAAAGAAGTAGTAAATCCAAAGGGCAGTGAGGTAGCCCAATGAATAGAGGGCTGGGCCTGGAGTCAGTAAGACCTAAGCTCAAATTCAACCTCAGAAACTTACTAGCCATGCGACCCTAGCCAAGTCACTTAACCCTGTTTGCCTCAGTTCCTCATCTGTAAAATCAACTGGAGAAGGAAATGGCAAACTACTCTAGTATCTTTCCCAGGAAAACTCCAAAATGGGGTCACACAAAGTCAGACAACAAGCAGTAAGTCTAAAAGTATCTGAGATCTGATTTAATTCAGGTAAGATAAAAAAAAAAAACCTTACTACAAGCTCCATATTCAGCCTTCTAGACATTAAAATGTACCTTTACCAATTGACATAACTGGTTCCTTCACATATAATAATGAAATGTATAACAGTACTCACCTGTGTTGGGGCAACTAGCTGGTGCAGTGGTTGGAGGCTGGGCCTGGAGTCAGGAAGACTTGAGTTCAAATCCAGCCACAGACACATAGTAGCCATGAGACCCTAAGCAAAGTCACTTGTTTACCTCAGTTTCCTCATCTGTAAAATGAGCTAAAGAAGGAAATGGCAAACTACTCTAGTATCTTTGCCAAGAAAACCTCAAGTGGGATCAAGAAGAGTTGGACATGACTGAACAACAATATTCACATGTGTTCCATTATTCTAAGAACCAAAATAGCTGTAAGTCACTTTACAATGTTACATACCAAAATCCTTTGGATATTAACAACATTATTTGCTATTCTATGTAACACCATAGCTTTGGTATGTTTTTCCATCATTTGGAACATTTCTACATTGACTAAGGTCATTTTCTTCTAATTAGCTGCAACACAAACACTTGCGCTGAATATTTCCTCTTATCAGTCTGTGCCACTTTTATAGTAACAAAGTATTTATCTGCTTTGCAGCACAGAAAGTAAAAGGGGGGAGGGTGGGTGAATAATTCAGTCTAAACCTTCCTAAGTTACATATTTTGTCAACTTGGCTCAGGATACTCTGTCCACCAAACTATTGAAACTGACAGGTGCTTTTTTTTAGTATTATCAGTAAGTTTAAAGGCAATGGTGGTTTGCAACAATCTCCTGCATTTTGTAGTAGTTTTCAAAATTATACTTTCACAGGATTTACTTAATTTCACAGAAATTACTTGTCTGTTACATTTAGTCAGAAACTGAAGACGGTGACATTTCTTTTCTTCCTTTTAAAGGAATAGCAGATCTGAATTTAACTATCTCCAAAAGTTGCAATTAACCTTTTTTATAAATATGTTGCACTCTTTCTTTGTTCTTTGTTATTCTAACTTTAGCAAAACAGTTAATCTGATGTACTGAAAATTATGCTGTTTACTTTGTTATCCTATGTGTATGGAGACCAGAAATGGTATAGCAGCAAGAATACAGCACACATGCACATACACACACACACACAGAGACATACAAAATTAGTGATTTTGTTGCTAATAGATGTACATAATAAAGGTTGGAATGTAAATCCTGCTGGCTTCACCTAGCCTTTGTTCTCACCCCTAACATTATCTACATGCCAAATGAGGAGGTTCTTAAAGTGAAGAGTTGAACCTGTAATTCCAGAGTCTCACACAGCTCTTTGTGAGTTGGGGGGCAGGGAGTGTGAGGGGAGGAAAGTAGAGTTTCCACAGTGTGTCTGAGAGCCTTAGGTTCATTTGAGGATATAATGAAGTTTAAAAGTCATTTTTTGTAATTCCAAGTCAAATAATTAATTTTGGTTCCAAGTATTTCCAATCAGCCCTCAATCAGGCATTCAAAATGGACAAGATAGCTCCTAGTACACAAAGAGCTTTAGCCTGTCCTGGTCAGGGAGAGGCTTTCTAGTTACAGCTCTTAAGAGAGGTAAACAGAAAGCAGCAGACAGCCCTACAGAACTAAAGCCAAATAGAAGGCGTCTCAGTGATCATAATATCACCAAAGATGCCCAGCAGAAAGCATTCTACAAAAATCAGAGCTATGACACAGTAATGGGGTTCCTCCTGTCCCACTCATAGATGTCAGCAGCTTCTTGTTTTTAAGTTGTGTTTTACGTAATTTGAAGATTTCTTCAGAGAATACTGCTTCATTACCAGATAATATCAGAAGCTCTGAAGGTATGAGTCATGCCTTGGTCACTGAGGTTCTTGGTGTGTGCCGTTTCAGACATGTTCCTTGACCACAAGTTCCCTCTATGCATGTTTCTTATTTATGTGTCCTTTCTGTTTGTATACCTTATTAAATGGGTCAAGTGGGAACTTATGGGAGAATGTACCCCAAGTATCCATGAGGGGATATTTCTTGACACCTAATTCATCATACTGTTTGATTAGTCTTTTGTCTTAAACTACTGTGTTTTCTAGCTGTTTAAAAAAGTAAATAAACTAGTAGGGGCTTGTTAGCTATAGGTTTGAATGGGTGTTGACCAGTAAAGTGTCTCAAATTTGAGGTAGCTTTTTTGAGGGTCTATGTGAAAGGTAGGACACAGTTGCTTTGTATACAAGTAAGAAACCTAACATGAATTAATCTTCATCATTCATGAATATAACTTCCTCTGTGAATAAGAAGAGCATGATCCTGAATATCATATCAATTTAAGATTGAAAATTTCTTCTATTTCCTAGCCAATATTGGGTTACCACTAGAATTCAGATGAAACAAAGTAGAATGTCAAAGTTTTATGTGGCCATAATTTCATAGTTAACTAACATACCACCACTTTAAGCAGGAATTGATAATTCAGTCCTACATAAATGGTATGTGAGAAGATAGCTCAAATATTTTACTGTGTATTAAAATATTTTATTTAAAATTTTTTACCACTTTGCTAATACTAATTGCCCAAGTCAAAATAGTTGATATTAATATGCTTTCATAAAAATACTTTTTTAAAAAAATCAATCTACAGAAATTTCTTCTAAAATTAGAGTTTTAAGGAAAATGCCTATATATGTCTTCTGGTAAGAAACTGGTATACATCAGGGGTGCAACCATATATTCAAAACTACTGATTTTTAAGGCATAATCCCAAAGTCCTTTTTTTGGTTTCTTGATCTATGATTGTTCTGTTGTGATTTTGTTTTTGCTATAAATTATCAGTTCTAATACTATAGGAGGCTTTAAGTATATAAAATAATTGGTTGAGGATCAAGGTATTTATCTTAAACTATTACCTTTCATTTCTTTGAGAGAAGTTTTGTTTAGTTAATCCTAAAATCCATGGTGATTTAAAGTTGGATTTTCATGCCTATATTACATGCCTATGATACAAAGTACCATTCCCAAATAGAAAATGCCAGAATAATTTTGCGTTTTAACTATAAAATAGGCAAATCCCAAGGAATCTTAATAAATTTGGTTACTGTCTTTAGAAAATAATATGATAAATATTGAAACCATAGTGTAGTATTCTATGTTTCTTTACTAATTTTGAGAAACTTTCATTTAATGCTTATAATGCCATTTATTCTCTCATGTAAAGCTGCTATCTAATCTGTAATTATTCTAGATTCTTTTTTATCTGTTTCCCCAATGTGTACCTTTTTTATTTAAAAAAGTATATATGTGTATTTGTGTACTTCACATGTCATTTACTCAAGGGGACAACTGATTTAAGATAGTATCAGCCTAAAAAATTCTAATTCACACACAGGAAAAACACATCTAGAATCTTGGGATTTTATAATCTCTTAATATTATGAATTAACTAAAATAATTAACTTACTCAACAAATATTTATGAAGTGTCTACTATGTGCTAGGAAAATTTGAAGAGGAGGGAAAACACTTTTTAGTTGCAGGAGATGATGAGGAAACAGGATCAGAGAAGCCAAGTGAATGGTCTAATTCAGTTAGATGCACCTAATTTTTTAAAAATCACACTAAATTACATTTTTTTAAAAAGGGTTAATACAAGATAAAGTTCCATTTTTGTCCTAAAGTAAATTGAATTTTATTTAAAAATAAATCAGGTTTGAGTAGACTTGAAACCTAATGTCATATCTTCTATCCTGAAGTATTTTATAATAATGGTAATCATCATTTGTATTCTACTTTAAGGTTATCAAAGTGACAATAACATACAGTATGTCATTTGGGTCCTCACAGAAACCCTGTGAGGTAGGTATTACAGATATTACTATCTCCATTTTCAAAAAGAGGAATTGGAGGCTCGGCCACTAAATGACTTGGCCACAATTCCATAGTGCAACAAGTGCCAGGGGCACTGAGCCTCAGAACAACACTAGGTGCTATTATTATTCCCATTTTACAGTTGAAGGGACTGAGGCAAACAGAGATTAAGTGACTTGCTGGGGGTCATACAACTATAAAGGGTCTGAAGCTGCACTTGAACTGAGATCTTCCTGACTCTGGCTCAACACTCTCTCCAGTCAACAACCTAGGTGCCCAAAGGGTTCCATGACAAGAGAGAGGAGAAGTTAAGAACCCCTGAACAATGCCATGCTGCCAACATAAGTAAGCCTAATTTCCTCATCCCCCCTTCTTCCCATGTCCCAAACGTGTGTATAAAAAAAGAAAATGACCTAAAGATTTTCATACCTACCTATTATTAAGCACCTTCTATGCTCCAGGCACTGTGCTAAGCTCTGGAGATACAAAAAGAGACAAAAGACAATCCCTGCCCTCAAGGAGCTCACAATCTAATGGAGAAAACCACATGGCACACTATTCAGGATGAATAGGAAGTAATTAATAGAAAGAAGTTGGGAAAGCCTTCCTGTAAAAGATGAGATTTTAGGCTCAGATTTTCACAATCTAGCCAATAGCCCACAGATGCTCAGATTCCTTAAGAGTCTGGCTAACATGGTGAATCTTCAATAAACTTTGTTTTTGGCTGAAAAAAAAGAGATGGGATTTTAGTTGGGAAAGGAAACCGGGAAAGCCAAAATGGAAAATCATTCTGTAAGAATAATTTTTCTTTATATTAGAGGCTTTAATACTTGAGGGGAAAAAAGCATCTAGCTCCTCTGTTAGCTATTTAAAGCCATTTGGCTCTAGTTTTTCTTTCCAGACTTAATACACATTACACCCCTTTACATATTCACCAAAGAAGTTTACCTGCTGCTCCTCCTTCATGACATGCCATCTCATCCCTTTGCTCTTTCGTAGGCTATTGCGCATGCCTGCAGTGCACTCCTTCCTCACTTCAGCATCTTAATCCTTAGCTTCCTCCAAAGTTAGGTCAAGCACTAACTACTGTATGAGGCCTTTCTTGAACTCCTCAGCATGTGCTACTTTCCATAAATTTCCTCAAATTTTTATCATATGTGTTCTGTATTTACATATATGTATATATAAACACATACACTATATGTATAGATGTATCTATAGATATATATTATGCGTATAAAATTTGTTGTTTTCTCATATAAAATATAAACTCCTTGAGGGTTACTACTGAGTTGCTGTTGTTGTTGTTGTTGTTGTTGTTTTGGTCTTTATATCCCCAATAATTAAAACAGTGCCTGGCACACAGCAAATGCTTAATGATTGCTTATTGATTATCTCTTGCTCCAGATTTCTCTCAGTCCTATGCCAACTCAAAGTGTTATGTTTTTTTCCCCACCAAACAGTAAATGGCTAATAGCTAAAGCAGAACATAGACTGACTTTTCTTTCTTTCCCTCCCATCACACACTCCATTCCCAAGGACAGTATTGTATTTCATACTTGGCAGCCCTATTGGTAGAATTCAAAAAAATAAAAAACCAACCCCCCCAAAAAAACCACTCCAAGAAAACACTGGATCTTGTGAGAGTCTCTCTGATAAATGATTAATTTTTTAAAGGGCATTTTAACATCTGAACATTTTATAAGTTTTTAAAGCAACTACCAGTAACCTCAGATTAAAAGGAAAATATTCCATCTATATGAACTAAGAAATAATCTACCAGTGCATTACAAAACCTTTCCATTCCAAAGGCATTAATACATGTGCATATCAAGAAAATGCACCTGTACTAAATTAGATCTACAAATGAAAGTATAAAATTAAGTGTGATTGAAGTGATTCCCAGAAGGACTTCCTGGAAGCACTGATCTGGAAAGCATATGCATGAGGGTTATAGAAATTGCCACAGTGGAAATGAAATAACAGCAAGGCTGGTATCCTAATGTGCATAAAAATGAACAAAAAGATAGTGAAAATGGTAATTCCATTTCAATTTTTCTTACCCCACCTCATTCCCCTGACAGAAACAACTGAAAAGATTGGTGCCTTTCCCACTACATTAAAAACCAAGTTGAGGTAGCTACTGCAGTACAGTAACTGGAAATTTGATATATGCCCTTCTAGTAATGTAAGGGAGAGCACAATAGGATTAAAATAGTAGCTTCAGCCTTACACATTTTAAGGTCTGGGTAACTACTGTAACAAGTCCATATAGTTTAATTCAAACGCAACTCTCTTCTCAAAAGAGTAAGATGAATTTAACATATGGCAGATGGGAACACCCTTTTCAGCCAAGCATTTCTTTCTTTCTTTCTTTCTTTTTTATCTGATTCTCAGTGTGTGGATGCATAATGAAGAACAGGATATTTGCATAAGAGGTTAAGGGGAAAAATGACGAAAACCATGAGCAGTGTTTAGTAATTTCAGCTGTCTTTCGTTTTAGGAAAGGACCAGCAAGAGAAGGGGGGAAGGCGGGGGTGGTGAAGGAGAATGCAGCTGATTGGTGGTTTAACTTACACCACTCGCCTTCATTCTGTACCCAAGTTTCAGCTTGGGCGGATGCATAGATAGGCTACGAGAAGCTGTTTTGCTTTGAAATTTGTTTCACTTAACGCTACTCAGGAAAACCTCAAATCTTACGCTATCTTTTAAACAATAGTTACTTTGTTTAGTTTTTATAAATGTACTGGTACGTGCCTTAAGTAAGTAAATTTAAAACTTGTAAAACCTGAAAAGGTTAGTGAAAAAATGAATTGTAAACTTAAAAAGGTAAGGTGTCTCTCAATTAGGGAAGACTAAGCAAACACCCAGTGTGTGGCCTCGATGTTACATTTGGCATACAATGAACAGAGCTGCACGATTATAGACCAAATATGGACTTAGCACAGAATGGAACTCGGAGGGTTAATCCTGGAATTAAAGACTACAAACTTTTAACAGATTTTATTGCCTGGACTGCTCATTACTTTCAAAATTCGCATTTCAAAAATTTCAAAATAATCTTTTAGTAGTCAATGCACTAAGATAATATAAAATCACGATCTATTTTGCATCCCCTTTTCAGAAACGAAGGGTAGTAATTACCCTCCTCTTCCAGTAATATACTAGAAAAGGGGCCTTTCCTCATAATTTCTGCGAAAGAAAACAGAGGAGTTAGTATGCAGACAGCTCAGGCTCCTGGCTACATTTGTAATAAGATAAGGCCGAGTACATTACTCCCTCTCCTCTTCCCATGTGATATATCACCCTTTCTGTATATGAAAGTTTGTTCGCTGTTTTGCAAAATAAACTCAGAGAAGATAGTTCTTGCCCTCGGGAAGGTTATCATCTATAGGGCAAGGCACATACTAACCCGTCCCACAGAAGGAAGGCAGAGTAGAAACAAATTAGACACAGAGAATCCCTTTGTGGCACTGGAAAGATTGAGGATAATTAACATTTAAATAGTGCTTTTCATCCCAAAACACCTTATCGTAGAGAATCGCACAGGGAATGGAGCCATTTGAAATACATCTTTGGGGAAATACCAGCAGCTAGCCCTAAACCACCCACACGGCGACTTCATAATTATTAAGAGGTTTTTGTTTTTGTTTTTAACCTCTAAAGGATAATGGCGGGGTGGGGGGGTGTTAAATTCTAGGGCTGGATGGGGGCAATTGCATTGAGCTCCTGGGCAATCTGCTTCTCCTTCTTCCTATTCCCTTCTCCAGTATTTATCCAATACTGGAATCTAAACCCAGAGAAACAGCCAGGAAAAGTAATCCACCACACTACAACAGCCCCCTCCTTTACATTTCACGGCTTTCCCTCAGCGGGGAAAAGAAAGCTCAAATCAGGGACTTCAGAATGTAACCGACAGTGGCCTGATTATTTCGTGAGCTTTTATTTTTGTTTATGTTTTTATTCCTTTAAGGAGAATAGAATGCATTGGAAGCTCTCCTGCTGGACTTTGAATGGTGGTAAGAATCAGTCATTACCTGCGCATTCTTTACCTGCGCACAAGGAACTGGAAGGAGAGCTCTTATTGCATGCACACCCCAAGAAGCTTTGCTAGGGAACAGCAGACCCCCCCTTCTTAAAAAAAAATCAGCTCTTTAGTCCAGTGTTCCCCTATCGGTGGCCACGTCCTCAACTCTTCTAATTATTTATTTTTGGACACCTGAGACTTGCCTCGAGCAAGTTCCAAACAGCAGCGCCGAGAAGCTGTGATTGAGCTCCTCCCGCGGGCTCTGCAAGGACTGACTGCCTGAAGCGGATGGCAGGCTGGGCAGGAGAGTGCCCACTACACAACTGCTCCAGGCCGGCTGCTGGAACGCGGTGGACCAGGCTACCTACGGCGTCTCCCACTACTCCCCGGTTCCCACAGTCCCCTCCCACCAACCTGCAGGGGACTGCACTTCCACCACTCCCGCCTCCTACCGCTAGGGGCGTAGCTCTGCACATTCACCACCTCCTCCTCCTCCTGCTACGCGCTCCATCCCTCCACCCCCCTTTCCCGGCTTCTAACGCTACTCCAATTGACCAACCGCAGCTCTCCGCCCCCGCCCCCAGTCCAGCCCGTTTCCCCCCTCCCCCTCCCGGAGTCCCGTTTGCGTCGTCTCTCACGTCGTTGGCGTAGCCTCCGCTGCGCTCTCGGCGCTCGGCTGCCCTAGCTCGGCACACCTCCCGCCCCCGGCGAGCCCCAGGCCCCTCCTCCCTCCTTCTGCTCCTCCCCTCCCCTCCCCTCCGCGAGGACAGAGCGAATGTAGCCCGCGAGAGAAAATGGCGGCGGCGGCGGGGAATCGCACCTCGTCGTCGGGATTACCGGGCTCCGCGGCGGCGGCGGCCAGCCCTGAAGCCGGCGGCGGGCTCCCGCGGGACGCGGGCAGTGGGGGCCGTGAGCGGGCGGACTGGCGGCGGAGGCAGCTGCGCCAAGTGCGGAGCGTGGAGCTGGACCCGCCGCTCTTCCCCGCCTCCCCGCCGCCCTCCCCGGAGCCCGGGGACCCTGCCCCGCCGGGGCCGCCGGCCGCAGCGGGGGGCGGCTTCCAGCCCGTGGCGCCGCCGCCGCCGCCGCCGCCCCCCGCTCCCCTCTCCCGCGGCGCCTGCCATTCCCCCGAGCCGCCGCCGCCGGACAGCGGCACCCCGAGCCCGGCGGGAGCCGATCCCGGGGAGCGGAGGGCGGCCCCGAGCGAACTGCCGCCCGCAGCCGCCGGTGCCCCCGCAAGGTAAGGAGCAGCCAGCCCCGGCGCACACGTCGTCCTCGGCACCCGTGCGCACCGGAGCCCCCCTGCCTGCTCCGCCCCTCGCCCCCAGCCCTGCAGCGACCCGACCCCGGGAGCGTTCCGGGAGCTCCCCGAATGAATGAAAGTCCCCGGGGCAGTGGGTGGGGGAGAGTGTCCGGAGCGGCTGCGGGGACTCTGGAGCAGGGTCCGCTAGGGACCAGGATCTTCCCAGGGTGGCTCCCCCCCTCCCTGCCACCACCTTCCCTCTGGCTCCCCGGTTTTGGGCGGGGTCCCGAAGCCCACCTTTGGGGTGGGAGTGAGGGAAGGACCGGAGGTGAGTATGGGCTCGGTGGGGGGTGGGGGGGAGTGTTATTGTTTGGAAACATGTGAGACACCAGTTCTGTATTGCTTGGGTCTGCTTGCGGAAATAGTTGAGAAGGAGGGTGTAGACTAGTCATTTGCCCTATGTAGACTGGTAGGTTGCCATATGTACACGGGGAAGTTGACTGGCCTGGGAGGTTGCCCTGCGTAGACTTTGAGGTTGACCTATCTAGGAGACTGTGTAGACTGTGAGGTTGATCAGCCTCGGAGGTTGCCCAGTGTATGTAGACTTGAGAGGTTGCCCTGTGTAGACTGGTCGACCCGTAGTTCTGGGAGACTGAGCTTGAGAATCTGCTTTTGCTCGGGAGGCATTTCCGAGGGGATGGGGGTACTGGACTGGAGCTCCCTGTATTTGCCAAGTGCGCGGGGAAGCAGCTGCGGAGGAGAAGATGCCCCAGGGACTGGGTGTCCCGAGAACTAGTGGGCTCGATGCGGAGGCTGCGGGCGCCCCAGGGTGAGTGGCGCTTGGCTGGCGTGTCGGAGTGAGCTTGCACCGGAGCGGAGCTTCTGGGCTGCTGCTGGGGGTGGGAAAGGGGAGCCGGAGTAGAGGGCGCGGGAGGTCCGGCTGCGGGACTCTAGAACCTAGTGGGCAGGAGCTAGGTCCGGGGCCAGCGGCTGTTTGTATGGTGGAGGAGGAGGAAGCGAGATCGCGCCAGCCCGGTCAGCTAATGCTGTGCGTGACAGACAGAACCTGCTGTCTTGGAGCCAGGATCTTCCACGCCGCCTGGCTTCAGCTTGCCCAGGAGAAGACCTAGTTCTGTGGCAGGTAACGGGGCGGTTTGGGGACTGGTTGGATATCTTTTCTGGTTGGGAGAATGTCGAGCCCAGGTCCTAGCGGTGGTGGCGGATGAGCTGCAAACTCAGAGTGCCACAATCTTTGCAAAACTTCTGAAGGTTCACGCTTTTAAGTACCCGTTGGGCCTAGAATGCTTTGAACTGGTGGTGGCTGCAGGAGCTGAGAGCTTATATGACTTGTATTTTGAGATGCCTTTGAAGTTTGAATTTACTTGGGTGGCTAAAGATCCTAGACCGGATGTGTCAGCCATTGGGTTTCCAAGCCATCCAGCCCGTTAACTGCCACCACAATCCTCTCACCTCTGGGTGAGAGTGGGGCGCACTTTGCATAGCTTCAGCTCACGCCAGCTGCAAACGCTGCCACCTTACGAAATTCCAGTAGCAACAGCATGATATACTATTTAAAATCTCAAATTCTTTTCACTTCCGTTCAAAGAGCAGTGGTAATGTGACTAAGAAAAATGATTGTTTTCCTTGACTTTTATTTAGTGACAACTCTAAAATACTCTGTTAAAGGAAGGAAACCATTAAATGTGACAGTCGTACTTAAAGAAAAACTCAGCACTGAGAAACTGCAGAACAAGAATTGTTGAGAAGTTAGTGTTTTGAATCGTTTGAATTTTTTTTTAACGTTGTGGTATTGCACCGATTCGCCAGTAGGATGTCCTGATGCCTATTTAAACACCCACACATATAATTTTGATTTGTGTGTGTAAGCCTTTTAAATGAAAATCACTTCTCCAAGGAGTTTTCCTAGTTCTGATTTGTGGCTAAAATGATTTGACATAATTTTGCTGTGGGCTTGGTTAATTTCGCTTATTTAAAGCTGCAGTGTTATGACAAATCCTTAAAGAACATTTTAAAATGTACTCAGAAATACTGATAAGTCCCTCAAGTCATAATGAAAACAGAGGAGCCTTTAACTAAGTTTTTGCATAAGTATCTTGTGTAAATATGTAACAACTTCTGCAAAGTACTGATTGTTATACTTAAAATTCAATCTCCTTTGTGTAGTTTCCATTGGAGACTGAACTAAATCATTAACTGGGAATAATAGTATTTTTGTTGAAGTAAATTGTGTTGTACATTAGGTTGGAATTTTTAATTTTCTAGTCCAGAAATTAATTTTATTTTTTCTTTTCTGATAGAGAGTTATAGCAATAAGAACATTACTTTTATATGGTTGTCAGACATTTGAGATAAATTCATACCTGAACTTGTTAGGCCACAGTTAGTATGTTAACACTTGTCAGATGTTTGGAAGTAGATAAGAGCAAACAAAGTAGAAATAACATACACAAAAGTGTTGGTTAGCTAAAGACTAAGCTTTCCTCAGATCGTAGCTTTAGAGCTGAAAGGAATTTTAGAGATCATTTAGTCCTACTCTCTCATTTTACAAATGAGGAAACCATAACCTAGAAAAGTCATGACTTTCCCAAAGTCACACTGCTGGTAAGTAGCCTAGCCAGGGCTTGAACCATGGCTATTTTTGGAATGCAGGCCCTGAACAATTCATTCTTTCTCCTGTTTTGTAACCTAGATGTTTTCCTTTTGGCTGTAGAGTAAACTAAAAATTGTACAATAGTGCATATCAAAATACTTTCTTGAAAATTTAGTGGAATTGTCACTGGAGGCATAGTTTATATAGTGTGTCAGAATGAAAGGAAAAATATGTGTAGTATATGAAAATGAAAGGAAAAAATCAGCAAGGACAATTAGGTATTTGGGGGGATTTAATTAGGATAGATTATTAGGAGTTTGTCAAGATCAAAACATATCTGAAGAATTTTGTGCCAAATATTTAATATTTCCCAGTTTGTTTAATATATTCAAAGATTTCATAATTAACTTTGGCACTGATACTTAACTAAGATAGTCAAGTTTTTCTTCATTTCTCCTTAGTCTTGATGTCTTGGTTTAACCTTTCTTAATGTAAGTAGTAAAAGCTTACTTTTAATGACACTTTAGCTTCTACTTTCCAGTAGTATTTATATCCTCTGAAGTCTCAGGTTTAAAAAAAAATCTGCTAAAACAATAATAAGAAAACTAAACATATAGAGAGGAAAGTAACAAGGCCTTGGCAGAGCAATGATAACATAAAAGCTAATTTCAAGTGTTTCATTGTTTTTAAGAGTATTTTCAAATATGTCTGAACTCCTTGAGCCCCAGGTAGTTTAGTTATGTCCATGTTTTGACCACAGCTTTTAGCCTTTTGATACAGAAAGTGTAATAAGCATATTTGCAGTGTGTTATATACAGGTGCATGTGTAACTTTATGTTTGTTGTCCTTATGTTTCTGAAACGTCAGTGAAAGTTCTGTGCCTATAAATTTTGTCCATGGAATTGGTGAATTGTTCTTTAAGTCACAAAATTAAAGGGTTTTTTCTTTGGGTTTACTTACAGCCTTTGAAGGAAAATTACAGTGTTACTGCTTTTCATTGAACAGGCAATTGTGAGTTTAGTGGATATAATGATTTTATCCTATTCTTACTTTTTAACCCACCCACCCAAACTATCAATTTGGTAACCCCCTGAAAGAACAAGATACATTGTACTTTTTTAGTTTTTTCTAATCTAAAGAGATTTCATAGGCTGCTTTCATAACTCTTGTATTCTTCAGCCTTTACATCTTTTGTTTCTCTAGAAAGGTAGCTAAACATCACCGTGATTAACATGACTTTTTACTTACAGGCATATCATATCATTAGGAAATTGCTCAAAGAAATGATGAAATCAGTATTTTACTAAAATTTTTGTGGGTGGCATTTATAAACTGTCTTAATAAAAGCAGGTAGTTGCAGAAGTTAGGATTAAATTAATCAAAATGTATAGTTGTAAAATGTTTTAGCTTCTATTTTAAATTAAGACAATAAATGTATTCACTAAAGACAGTTTAATGTAATGTTGAAAGAGAAAAATCAGGGGCAGAAATTGTTGCCAACTTTTGTTTTCTTTTCATATCTGATTTTGGCAAGGGTGACTGGTTAACCAGCATTCCTTAATGTATGATTTCTAATACACTATAATAACTCCATTTTGTTAGATACAAAAAACAGGAAGTAGTGCTGTTCATTGATATTCTTTCAAGGCTTCATTGCCACCCACAACCGCAATCTGTATTTTTTTAAGTTTTCTCTGTATAACTTTTTTGAAGAGTAATAAAGGATACTAAAATAGGTTAAGAAAGGAGTCCTTTTATGATTATATCTAGAAGAGCAATAAAATCAGCTGTAGCTTGCTCCTTTTGGGCCTGCTGATCAGTTTATAGCACTTAGTTGTGTTCATTCCAAAATCAGAAACGGATAGAGGTGCTATGTAATGGTAATGATAAATGGTTTGCTAGGAAGAAAAATTTGGTGTTCCCATAAGTGATGGTGCTCTGAAGAAGAAAAAAGTAACTGCTAAATGCTGTACTGCTTTTTGGGGGGAGCTGAAGGGGTAAGTTGTCTTTTGAGGTAGAATTCTGAAGTATCCTAATGAAAGATGACTTTTTGCACCTGTGTTATTGCTATGCTTACTTGCTTATATTTAAGATATGTGTTCCTTAAACTTGGATGCTTTCTTTGATGACTGACTTATGGTGATCTGACTTTTGCCTAAGCTGATTATTAACTCTAATAAAACAGAATCTTTTTGAAAAGAAATGAAATATTAAAAATAGGACCAAAGATTATTCCCCCTTGCAAAAAAAAAATGAGTTATAGAGAAAATTATTATCCAGAATTGTTTAATTCTTGTATAGCAGCTAGATACTCCCCTTACTTTGCTGAAGCATAAGGAGACACAGCTGTAATTTTTAAAATGTTAATTGAGAACATGCTCAAGAAAATATCCATATAGCAATTATCCTCTGGAATTAAAGTGGTCTATACAATAATATTTTTACAGAATGGCAAACACAAGGATTTAATTTTTTGTGCTCAGATGCCTTAAATCATTAAATTAGTGATGTTTGATATAATTTTCTAAAGACCAATTAGTAGATTGACCCTTAAAAACATAGTTCCCTGGTAGTAAATTACAGGACTTGCTTACCAATGCCTATAAAATTAGCTTCTTGCTATAACCTGGACTCATGTGTGATAATAACACTGGAGATATTGCTGGAATGTTTAAGCAAAGCATAAGGGTGGGAAAATGGTTTGTTTTGTGTAGATTATAGTGTTAGACTATAAGAAAAACAAAATTACAAGTTGGTGTTAATGTAATGCGTATTGTTATTCATGGAGAATCTTAATGAGATGTCCAGATTAAAGTCAACACTAAATTATATTTACGGCTGAGTAGGTGTGTAAGCCACTGGAGCACTAGTGTAACTGAGATGTTGCATTCTGTATTTGGGGAGATTCCATGTAGCCTTCAAGGTTAGCATGACACAGGGTACCTTGTTATGAAGTTTATTCTGCTTTCTATTTGTATCTTTTGAATATTAGTGTTTCATTCTGTTGGTGGGGGGCGGAGGAATAATCTCTCTTGCCATTGCCTAGGTCAGAATTTGTGCTACATTTCCAGTTTATAGTGTTGGCAGAAGACTCGAGGTACTGATTAGTTTCAAATTGCCCCTGCCTACACATTTTGAGCAGTACACACAGGACTACAAGTCTAGGCATGATAGTCTCTTGCAAGAGAAAATCAAAATGGGGGTGTGGAAAGCAAAAAATGGGATGAAATTCAATATCTGCCAACACTGACTTTTAAATGCAATTTTTATCATTAATAGCAATTCTGTCAGCTAATCCTGCAATGTAAAGAAATCTACAACATGCTCTACTTCATATAAAGTAAGGAAGAAATACATGAGATTATTACTAATATACATAACATGTTTTATAGAGTTGACTTAGTATTTTATGATGGTAGGAAGTGCTCTCTTGTTAGGATGTTTACATTCTTTGGAATATCAAGTGAAATGATTTGATTGAGTACATCAAGATAGCTGAAAAATATGTCAAGGAGAAGTACAAACTAGTGTTTGGTTTTGTCTTTTGCTTAAAAGCCACTAGACAGGTACTTTTAAATGCACATTTCCTTCCCATTTTTCTGACTTTTGGAAGTGAGACCCTTAGAGATACCTTTAAGATCAAGCTCCATACTGTAGTTGATATCCTTCCTTTCCTTCCCCTTCTTTAGTACTTTAGCTGTACCCACTCACATGTAAAGATAATGGTAAACTTTATTGACTTCTTTTTTTTTTTCTTTTTGGTGAGACAGGGTTAAATGACTTGCCCATGGTTACACAGCTAATAAGTGTCAAGTGTCAAGTGTCTGAGGTCAGATTTGAACTCAAGTCCTCCTGATAGAGGCCTGAACTCTATCTACAGCACCACTTAGCTGCCCCAGTAAACTTTATTGTCAACAAGATATTGAAGACCGAGGTGTATACTAACAGAAATAGACTACCATTAAGATTTACTTTGTACCAGAATAATTTATGATACCTTGCCAGTTGAACATCAAAATAATGTCCATTAATTTGATTTTCCTAAGTGCTTATCTTAAAATGTTAAAACTGAAGACCCTTAAAATTTTATTGTTAACATGTTAAGCTATAAACTGATTAAGACATTGAGCTTCTTGAAGGGAAATACTGTATCTTTTTGTAAATTTTCATACAGTGTTTCATACAAATGCAACCTTGTGTCTCCAAATGTTAATATGTGTTGAAATTTAAGCAATCATTGAGAGTAGATACTAGTGCGTGTATGCATATAGACAAATTAAGGTAGTGTGACCCATTGATGTGGATGCTGTCTTGATATTGCATGCCTTTTCATCATCTGCAGTTCTTGTCTGTGTTTATATGGGGTAGTGGAGAGAGTGCTGATCCTAGAGTTGGTAAAACCTAAAGTTATATTCAGCCTGTCACTTACTTAGGCAAGTCACTTTACATAGTGAACCTTATCTGTAAAACCAGGATGATAATAGCACTTACCTCCCTGGGCTGTTGTGAGGATCAAATGAGATAAAACATGTAAAGCTCTTTACAAGTTTCTTTCTTTCTTTTTTTCTTTCTTTCTTTCTTTCTTTCTTTCTTTCTTTCTTTCTTTCTTTCTTTCTTTCTTTCTTTCTTTCTTTCTTTGCTAAGCAGTGGAGTTAAGGGTGAATTATAAGTCTTAAAGCAACATATAAATGTTATCTATTTTGTTGTTACATTTAGAAAGATTTGGAGTAAGAAGACTGCTTTGAAATCCATCTTACTCTCATTTATTGTCTGTGTCTCTTTGAGCAAGTCATTTAATGTCTTTTGTATCTTAGGTTCCTTTTCTATAAAGTGTCAGACTAGATGTGATATTTAAGACCCTTTGAAATTTTAAACATCATATGATCCTGGTAATAAGATAGAGTTTGAGAAGTTAATTTCATCTTTCAAATCTAAGAGACTAATCCAAAGCTTTTTTTAAAAAAAATCAATAAAAATGAGTCCTTTGAATATTTCAATACTTCCAGGACATGCAATTTCATTGGTATGGGTACTCCTTCCACCAGTGCAGATGAGTCCACTCTTAATTATTTAGTTGTCTTTGAGAATTACACTGGCTGAAAAAATCACCACCGACTTATTAAGTCTCTCTAGACATAACTGAGTTGGTCTTAGGATCGCAGACAATCAGGCCATCCCTGGGCCCGTACTTAACCCTTTCCAACTTGGCAGAAGCAGTCTGTCTTGCTCTCACTCAGCAGGTAGAACCTTTAAAAGTCCAGGGTCACCTCTATACCATACTCCTCTGAACAAAAACACTGAATTTCGCTAAAAAATATTTTATACCTTAAGTTTTCACTGATTCCTTCTAGACTTTTTCTGCTAGTTTTCTGCTAAATTAATGGAAAAGTCTTGAACTTGGAGTCAGAGACTTACTTTCTCCAGCTTGTCTGCTAAATAGCAGTGTCACTGGGGACATCACAACTCCAGTTTCAGTTTACTTATCTGACAAATAGTAATTATACAGAACCTAATGAGATAATTTATGTAAATTCACTTTTGAAAATGTTAGGGTAAGGTGGCAGTTATTCAAAATAGAGCAAGCATTGAGGACAAAGGTTTCCTCCATTTTTTTTTAGGCAATTGGGGTTAAGTGACTTGCCCAGGGTCACACAGCTAGTAAGTGTCCAAGTGTTTGGTTTGAGGCCAGATTTGAACTCGGGTCCTCCTGACTTCTGGGTCGGTGCTGTATCCACTGGGCCACCTCACTGCCCCTTTCCTCCATTTTGATTAAGAGAATTGTCCCTACCTTTCTTCCTCTGCTCAAAAAGGGGGCATTTTTGGTTCATCTTTGAGTAGATACTGGGTTTCTGTTGGTATTTCTAAACACTTAGAAAAACTGTTATCTTGGTGCTGAAGTTTTAAAAATGATACCAAATGTGACATTCTTTTCACTGAAACTCAGATCCTTAAAAAAGCAAAGCAGTAGCAGGTAAACCTAAGTTAAATACAAGATTCTTCGGATACTTTTAGTAATTTCTTTTTGTGGAATCTAAGCTCATTGATTGAATTCTGCTCTTTAGTAAGGGGTATTTAAATGATGCTGTTGGATGCAGAAATATTGTTGCTCTTCTTGCATCAAACTATATTGGCCGCCATTTGAAATATACTCAGTTTAAAGCACTTGAGTTGCTTCTGTATGCCCTTTACAAAGACAAAAGTACCTGTAAAATTTATCCAGTTAGCATGTAACATGTTAGAAGCTTTATTGTTTTGCTACATTGTACCTTCTTTGCCTCTTTTCTGTTAGAATATTGGCCAGAGACATCTTGACTACAGTAATGGTTCTATAGGCTTGACTGTTTGGGGCCAAGACTTCCTCCTCTTTTACTGATGTATTATTTTTGTTTCTCAAAGCAGTTGGATCACAGCACAGATAACTAGATATGCTGCATTTTGTGTAACAAACTAATTTCAAAATTTTTAATGTGATGTGTCAGAAACCTAGTACTGTATATATAGCACAATGGCCTTTTTACATGGACTTAGGTTAAAATATTTATGTATAGTAGTTTAGGGAATTAAATTTACAATCTGGTGACTACTTAAATATTTCAAGGTTTGAAGGTGTATTGATCTTTCCCTTAAAACATGTATTATTTTGTTATAAATTAACATATCCATTGCCCTGTTTCCCCTCTTAAATATAAAACTACTTTTTTGAAAGGAGCAGGATAGACAGGAGATATATCATAAGAACACGATACTTCCAGTTACCAGGAATGCTAATACATTACCTATCACACTAAACAGCGTTTATTAAATTTCTAGTACGTAAGGTTGAGATATTTTCTAACCCTTAAGATTCTACATTGTGACATATTTCAAGGAGCTGTGCTTTCACTGGTGTAGGTATTTCACTAATGGAGGACATAACTCCCCTTAGTATGCACCTAAGTAATAGTATACAGTCTGCACCCATTTTCTTTTTCTGTTTTTCTTCTTGAGGTTTTGCAGCTAAAAACATCACCCTATGGCCAACCTTGTGGTGATGATTATCCTTGAACTCAGCCATACATAATGATAAAAAAGAGTGTTTTTCAGTCTGTGTTTGGTGTAGGACTGCACCAGGTTTCTTTCTTTTTCGTAGCCTTTTAAAACCCAGGGTTACCATCCTGCCAGGAGGTGGCATTGGAGTAGGTCTTTTAGGAAATCTTTTGTTCGTAATATGTAAGTACTAATTTAAAAAAAATAAATAATTGAAAAAGATTTAATGAGGTAGTCAGACATTACTTTGAGAAAATTTTTAAAGTTGAGTGGAATCCTAAGTTTTGTAAATTTTTCTGTCATAAAACATATCATAGCTCTATTTCTGAGATAGATTCATGGAGAAAATGTTTTTGGAACCTAGCAAAATATTGGTTGCTGCTAGCATGTTCATACTTCTGAGAAAATTAAAGCCATTTCTTATGAACTTCCTCATCTCTCCTATTTCATACGTTGAAACTATTTTTTTTTGCCTCTTCTCTCTCCCTTTACTTTTGTTGATCTGAGGAAAATGTGGCCCTTCTTTTCAAGGCCAAATCTTCTGCCTATGCCTTGAGCCCCACCTTTCCTTGTCTTCTACAGGAGCTTGCTTGTTTTACCAGTTTCTTAATCTTCCGTTTCTCTTCTGTCTCTCCTCTTCAATTTCCTCTGACCTCCTGCTCCTCCCTTTGCCCTCTTCTCTGTCCTGGCTTTTTCCCTTCTGTCTACAAGCATGTCCAGGTCTCCAGCATCATCAGAACTTTTGTACTTTGACAGTCTGTCATCCTCTGTGAAGTGGATAAAGTGCTAGACCTGGAGTTAGAAAGACCTGCCTTCAGATTCTATCTCTAGCACTACCTGTGTGACTATAGGTCAAAGCCACTTCACCTCTCTAAGGCTCAGTTTCCTCACTTGTAAAATGAGTCAGATTTTATTTCCTCTGAGTTCCCTTTCAGTGTTAAATTTATGATCTTATCCAAAGAAACTGGCTCTCCAAGATTACTGAGGATCCTTTAATTGCTAAACTCAATGAAGAACCTTTTCTCAGTCCTCATCTTGGGCCTGTCTGAAATTTACCGTTGACCTTTCTTTTACGCTGGATACTCTTTCCCCCCCCTTCTCTTGGTTTCCTTGAATGACATTGTTCCCTCTTGCTTCTCCTATTTGATTATTCCTTTAATTGGGGAGTGGGGGTGGGTATTGTTGTTTGATTCTGGGTTTTTAGCATGCTAAATCATGATCCACTGATTTCATCTATGCACATATATATGTGTGTGTGTGTGTGTGTGTGTGTGTGTGTATATATATACACACACACACACACACAAATACATATTCCTTTCAATTGGTCATGTTCTTATTCTCTGGGTATCTGCAGCCAGCATCTTCTCTACCTGAAGGTTGTTTTGTACAAAAGTCTGACACTTTTAGGTAGGATGAAAATTGAGTAGTGGCTTCTCCAAACTTAGCTTTTCTTTTTTTTTTCCTTTGCACCATTTCTGTAATAGTTTCTTGGAGAAATTTTGCTAGTTCCAACTTTGTACCCATTTTATTTCCTTTTTTGATTCATTCTCTTAAGTTGATGGCAATATATCTGAAAAGTTTCAGAAACCTTGGTAATAGGAGGACATGCAGGGCACAATTATGAACATATGGAAATGGAACTGAGGAAAAAGAAGTTCTCAGTAGCCTTCTTTCTCTCTCATCTCAGCTATCCTGTAGCAGCTTTATTGTTGATCCAAAGCAAGTGGAATCCAGTGTAATAATTTTTAAGTTTATGTACATTTGTTTTTAATCTCCAAAGATCACTTAGCCTTAGTCTTAACTTGTTTCTTTGGCAGTTTTATTGGTTTTACTGATTTTTCCCATTTTTCTTTAGGTTTATATGTGTCTTGAAGCCAGCATTTTTACTAATTGGATATATTTTATTTTCATATTATTCTTATTTTTAAATGTATTAATTTTACCACTATATTGAATAGGATACATTTGCTTCCATTGTTCTTCACATAGCTTTGATTTAAAATATAATCTGCTAGTTGAAATGAAATTGATCAACTAGGGAGAACAAAAGGTGAGATCTCTTGTTTTAACATTAGCAAAGAGTATATTATGACTATAGAAAACCATATTCATTATATTGGTGTCAGTTGGTCAACAAATGGACCCTTTCTGCCTGGCACACTTAAATGTCCATCTCATTCAGCCTCTAACCTTTTCTTTCACTCTTCTTTGCTGTATCTTCCATTCCCTATTTCCTTGGCATGGATAGTTTACATTTATACAGCTCCTGAAGTTTTGCAAAGGACTTCATGTATGTTACCTCATTCGGACCTCACAATAACTCTAGGAAGTAGGTACTATTATTATCCTTATTTTACAGATAAGGAAATCGAGGTTCACAGAAATTAAGAAACTTGCCCATGGTCACATAGCCAGTAAATTTCTGAGGCAGAATTTAAACATATCCTTTAAGTCCCAAATCCATATAATACCCTTATCTTCTGAAGTTTGAGACCATGCTGTCAGTTTCTTACTTGGACATTTTCTCTTGCAATTCTTCCCATAGACATCTCAGACTCAAAACAAAATGCATACTTTCCCCCTTAAACTTGAAGCCATCACCATCTTCTTAGTTATTTATAACCTTAGAGTAACCCTTGACTGTCTTCCTCTTCCCCATATTGTGTCAGTTGCCTGGGAGAGTCTACCTTTGTAACATCTCTCATTCATCCATTTCTGCCCTCACAACTGCATATTAATACCAACATTCATCAAGTATCACCTGGACTCATATAGAGTATCCCAAAAACCTGCTGCTTTAAGCAAACCAAGTCTTTTGGGATATCCTCTGCAATAACTTTCTCATTGTTCTTCCTCCTGGTCTCTGTTCAGTCTGTCCTCCATGCAACTCCCTAAATAATTTAACTAAGGCACAGGCTTAGTTTCTCAGATATGTTATACAGACTCCTCCGCCTAGAATTTAATATCTTCACCACAGGCTGGCTACCACTTCCCTTCTATTCTTACTCCATACTATCCTCCTTCATGAATTGGACTACTGGCCTATTGAATTTGACATTCTATCACTCAGCTTCCTCCTTTCCACCCTTTGGAAGTTGTCCTCCTCTAAGTCAGCTCAGGTACCACTTCCTTTGTGAAGACTTCCTTGATACTTTCAATTGATAGTGCCTTATTTACCATGTATTATATTATTTACTTTATTATAGAGTATATTTATTTGTGTACACAGTTTGCCTCCCCACCTCCAGTAAAATGAGAGCTCTAAAAGGTCAAGAACTATTTTTGTCTTTGTGTCTTCAGCCCCTATCATAATTTGTACATAGTAGGCTTTTAATGAATGGGGGGGAGGGAATAAGCATTTATATAGCGCCTACTGTGTGCCAGGCACTGTGCTAAAAGTTTCACCAACATTATCTCATTTGATCATCATAACAGTCTTTCAAAGGAGATGCTGTTGGTATGCCTATTTTATAGCAAAGAAAACTGAGGCAAACAGAGGTTAAGTGAATGCCCAGGTTACACAGCTTAGTAAGTATCTGAGGTAGGATTTGAACTCAGGTCTTACTGACTCCAAGCCCAGTGTGCCACCAGTTAATACTTTAGCTACTACTTATACAGTCACTGGAAAAATGTCTACTGCTTACTGAGGGATGATGATTTGGTTGCATGCTAGGTACTATGTATCTATCTGGAACAGACTTTACTGAGAGTCAACATACTCCTTGTCGGACATGATAAAACATCTATCTGTGTAGTGAATGCTTAATCCTGAAGTTCTCTTGTCAAAGTCAGATTTCTGGTTGTCAGTTTATGAAACCTCTTGAGGGAATGAAAGAGCAAAGTAGTAAACAGTTACCAAGTTCTGATCAGGGTTAAATTCCAAGAGATAATGTTGGTAATGTAATCAAGTCCTAGTGAAGGACAAATAAGGCAAGCCTAGCTTACTTACTCTTTACTTCATTATATTTCCCACATAGTAAGCACTTGACGGTGGTTTGTGCATAATTGTACTATATTTGGAAGTGAAATGTTTGTTCCCTATCATAGGTATTTTAAAAGTGCATTTGGAAGTTATTTGATGTGTATATTTCCATCATGAATCGTTTCTTGACAGTAATTCAGCAATATAGAAATTGTTTTCAAATGGAATATTTTCATTTACTGTATTTAGTTAGTAGTGGGCATGGAATTAGGCATTTTTCAATTTATCACATTTACAAGTGTCTGCTTCTTAAAAGCATGCTGCCAAACATGCCATGTTTTCTATAGTAAACTGACAATACAATGCTGATATGATAATAGATATTTAGTAGATTATTTTAAAGTTTTTGGTGAGTTTGCCCTGATCCCATTTATACTGTGATCGAAAGCATATATCTTCTAGAAATTTGATTCAGATTTGGAATAGAGTCTGATAGTGGAACAGAGCAAAGAGAACTGGACCATAGGAGGATTGAATCCCTCATCTTGCCATCATCCTTGGTATTTAGTCCACAGTACAGGTGCATTGTTTGTTGATGGCAAAATCTGTGGCTGTTAAACAGTTTGTGATAGCAGTGTAAAATTAAATTTTCCTATCCATTTCCACTACCAGTAGCGGGTTTTTTGGAGAATTTAAATGGTGGGAAAAGGCATGAAAAACAAACTTCTCAAATGCTGTGCAGGCATTTGTCCAGCAAGGCAATTTTGACATCATAGAGGAAAAGTTTCTATTCAAGGACATCTTATTTTCTTTTCTCTCAGCTACTTCCTGAGCTAAAATTCTCTGATAAGAAGTAAAACAGTTAATGTCCAAAATCATCTCATTGTTGAATTCAGTAACCTGCTGTGTAATATGATCAAAACTACATAATGTGGTGTGATGAAATTTAATGACATATCCTTGATGAAGATTAATGAATACTGAGAATTTGTATGACTTATGCTGTAATTATTAAATATCAGCACAGTAAAAGTTTAACTTCAAGAATATTTCTCACTGTAAGCCAAAATAACTTGTCTGTTTAATTCTCTATGTGTTTTACTATAAGGATGCTTTTGGTTCTTACAATAGGATCAAATTATAGGTTAGAGTGTCATAATAAAGTCTTTCTGGAACTTAAAAGCAGTAAATTGCCTTGGACAGATCTGCTGTGTGCAGAGTTCCATAACAGTATTATGGAAAGTTTCAGTGTAATTTTTCATATTTCCTCAGTGTTTAATTTTTTTTAAAAAATGTCTTGTAATAGGTAATGTATGACTTTAAATTTTATATGGAGTCAAATCTTTCTGCTCATTATCACTTAGTATTATCTGTGGCAAACAAAACCCCAGACTTGTTAAATAATATAATAGTGGGTTTCCTCCCCCTTCAGCCACATAAATTGGTATATATTTGGGGAAGGAAAATGTGTAGTAAGTATTATTCTTTGAGTTTTTCTGTATTGAAAGTGGTATCAGGGGAAAACTCATGAATTTTTTTTTAAGATTTGTAGCAAGATTTTAATTAAGACATATTTATAAAAGTCTTCAACTGTAAAATGAGGTAGTTGTACTAGATGACCTTGGAGGTCTCTTCTAGCTCTAAATATTTGACCCTGCACATTAATGGCCTTATGGTATTTCCTCTTACCCATACCTTTTAAATAATGTTCCTTTTAAAATTTATCCAGGCCTCTTGCATACTACATTGTTAGAGTTTTGCTTTTTACCAGTCTGCTTTATGCAAGAGCAACCCTTCCTGTTTAAAAGAAGAAAAAAAATCAATCAATTATCACTTATAATTACTACATATTTAGGGATATGTTAGCTATGCTTCAAAGCTACGGTACTCCATGGTGTTAGGACCCTAAACAACTGAGAATTCCAGAGATTAGAACCATCAGGTAAGGAGGCAGACATGGGGACAGCTGTAAATTGTATCTTGAGTCAGGTGAGTAGTACAGATTAAGAATATTCACAGGTTAGAGTAAAGCAGTGAATTCTATATCAGGCTTGAGGGGAAAACAAGGTTTCTTCCTTCAAGGGTCATCTAATCTAAAGCAAGGGTCTCTCAACTTGATAGCATACCCCATTGATAAAAAAATGTTGTACCACTTTAAGTTGTCTCCAGGCTAAAAATATCTTTGGTTGCTTGAGTAGAGGATCCTCATGCATTATCTTGATGCCATCCACTACCCTTATATCCTCCTTCACATGCCTTTATAGGTGTCACTCAGAACTGAGCACTGTATTTTTTATATGTGGTCTAATTGGGGCAGAATATAGTGGAACTATCACTTCTCTACACCCTGGAGACAATGCTTTGCTTTAAAATGCATACATATATATTTAACAATTATCATAATCAAACACAAATATTTCAGTATATAAAGAACAGGATAATTATATGAAGAACTTGTTACCTGTAGTTTTTAAAAATAAATATTAAATTCAACAAGATAGTGACAATTGCACTATTTGAGTCAGCAGCTGTGTTTTTGTTTTCTTCTCATTATATCGTAAAATGGCATTGCCTTTGGCTGCCTTGTCTGGCATTCTTGACTCATTGATACCAAGTATAAAGACATTTATCCCATTTAAATTTTGTCTGATTAACACAGTCCTTGACATATATAGCAAGCATTTAAATGCTTTTTCATTCACCCCTTCCCCCATTTTCTAGTCCCTTAAGAATGTTTAGAGCCTCCATCTGTCATCTAGGTTTTTAGCTATCTTTCTCAGCTTTGTCGTATGCAGATTTGGTAAGTGCAATCTCTGCCTTTTAACATTTTTTTCAGTGACCTGGGCAAACAGGACTGAGCACAGATTCATGGGATAATTAATGTTGATTAAGTCAAATTGTTAAAATGATAGCTAGGTCGGGACCAAGACAGGTTATCGATGACGAGTCTGAAGGTTTTGAATACAAAACTGAGGATTTGTATTTGTAGTGGGGTTATATAAATACAAATTCAAATCCTTCAGCCTCTTATTCAAAGCCCTTCATCATTTAGTGACTGAAAGTGGGTATTGAGGAAGATGAAGTTTGGCTCACCCCATGTAATAAACCTGAAAAAAAAGTATCATCATCAGTCTCATCTTAAGTTATAGCAAAAATCAAATCCTTAAATACTTAATGACTGATTTCAAAAGTAGTTAAAATAATAGTATCAATTATTTGGGCAAGAACAAACTCTAAAGGAAGAGAATAAATTTTTAAAATTATTTTATAAAATCAAAGATTATTCTTGCAGGGAAGGAATTTAACTTTCTGATGTGGAAAACAACACATAGGAGAGTTAAGGGCCTCGAATGGTAATTTTGATTTGGGAAAATTACAGAAACTATGGAAAGAGTCATTTGGAGCTAGATAAATATACTGTTATGAGGAGTGATGTCACTTGATTTGATGATGACGATAACAAAACCATAATAATGATAGTAACATTTATATAACATTTACCATGTGCCAGGCACTGTGCACTTTACAGTTGTCTCATTAGGTCCTCACAACAACCCTGGGAAGCAAGTGCTCTTATGGTCCCCATTTTATAATTGAGGAAACTGAGGCAAACAGGTTAAATGACTTGGCCAGAGTCATACAGCTAATAAGTATCTGAGACTAGATTTGAACATAGGTCTTCCTGACTCCAAGCCCATCGCTGTATCCACTATGCCACCTAGCTGCCTAATTATAGTTCAAAACTTGGAAGGTGGCAGGTGATAAATAAGAAATAGCAAGGTTACTGATGAGATATGAGGACAAATGAATGAAGCATGGCTGGATTGGATCCTAGATATAGATGATTACTGAATCAGTTGCCATTAAGGTATTGGGAAAGAGTGCCATCTGAGGAATATACCATATTCCTGTGTTTTTCTGTCCTGGGTATGGTGGACCTTTTACTTATATTCAGGTGAAAATGGAAGTGGATTGCCAGCAGGTTCCTGTGATCTTCCATTTTTATGTTCTGTTGATAGACCTAGTGCTGATCAAGGGGGTAGGGAGAGTTTCTGACCCTTGAAAGATGATACTGGGTCAGGTCAGGACAGACATGGCCCCAGCCAGTACTGCTGGAGTGACCCTATATCAAAGGATCAGCCTGCTCAAGAGCGGCAGTAGACTTCATGGAGTCACACCGCTGACAGATTCTGATGCAGTCTTTGTTTGAATCCTTGGGGATCAGAGAAGGGAAACTCCAGAGAGGAATGGATTCCCCAGCCAACTGCTGCAAATGGGACAAAAGTTAACTGGTGACATAAGCTGTGGGCAGTGAAATTCTTTGAGCTAAGAGAAGTCTGATAAATCTGGAAAAAATTAACCTGATCTTTTCACATCCCAGGAGCCTTTGGCCTAAGTTTTATTTTTTATTTTTCATTTTTTTCATTTTGGTCATAGAGCTAGAAAAGACCTTAAAGGCCATTGAATCAAATCCCCTCAACTTATAGATGAAGAGTCTGGGACCCAAGAAGATTAAGTAGTTTGTACAAATAGCAGAAGTGGATTTAAACAAAGGTCTTCTGATTTAGCATCAGCATTAGATAGTAAGAGCTGCCCAAAGGTCCTAGCTGTGTCTTAGCACTGAAGACCTGGCATTAGGACCTGTCTCTACTACTGCCATTTCTGAGAGCCTTCTAGAAGGGGTAATAGCCACTGGGCCACACTTAATATTGCCAGGAAAATCTCACACCTCCATGTTTCGTAAGGCAGCAGGAGAAAGAGGTGAAACTGGGGCAGCTAGGTGGTGCGGTAGATAGAGCTCTGGCCTTGGAGTCAGGAAGAACTGAGTTTGAATCTAGCCTCAGACACATGACATTTACTAGCTGTGTGACCCTGGGCAAGTTACTTAACCCTGATTGTCTCACCAAAAAGCAAAAAAAAAAAATGAGGTGAAGCTTAGAGCCTGGCTTTCTCTTTTGATATAGAGAAATAATATTTCTTATGCTGACATAAAGACTTTAACATTTATGTGAATATGGCTAGGGAGCCTCAACTTCCATTCTGCTTTGGGAAATTGTTGGACTGGGAGGAGTTCTGAATTGGAACTTGGTATGCATTTCCTCATAGAAATGTTAAATGAAGTTAAATCATATTATGCAGATAATACTTCATATGTCTAATGAGGTAAATAGGCTTTTTTTTTTGCATAGGCCTGGGAACTTAACCTTCATTAATTAATGTTTCTTTGGAATCATGGACTCTTCATATACTTGGAGGCTGCATGTGTTTTTATTTGGAGAACAAAATTTCCCATATCCAAATTCTCCTCCTGTTACGATAACACTAGTTTCACTAGTTAAAAACTAACTGAGGTTAATAAAAAAAAATTTTTCTTCTAAAATGCAAATGCCCCTACAGAAGAATTAAGTCTGTGTGAGTTATTTTAGTCAGATTAAAACCCTCCGCAAGTTGTGATGATTACTCCTTTACTTTTCTTCACACTTCTCAATTCATAGTACTTTTAAACATTTTCCACAAATGCCAAAGCTCTGCTCTATGAGCAGCTAATCCAAGCTCATGAATGGAATCAGTAAAGTAATCCAAAATGATGAACAATTTAAAAAATAATTTGTATTGATCTTTGGAATAGTTCGTGGTTTTTAAATAGATTTATCTTCCTAAATATGTGAACCTATTTTGTTTAGAATTGTATGTAGTACTCTGCATTCCCAAAGCAAATACCTACTGACAATAAAGGAAAAACCTCCTCTTAAATATATTGGGTGATAATGGGAAGTCAGCCTAAGGTTAAAAAGTTTGTCTCTGCTAAATTGGTATAAGTGATCCATGTTGTCTGGGGCCTTGACTTAATTTTCTTTTTCTCTCTTTTTGTGACATCCAAATACTTTAATGTTGTATCTCATAATTATTTGTGCTTATTTTATCCTTCTTAGTACTCTACTTCTCCATAACTAGAACCCATATAATGTTACTGTCTTGGAAGCATTAAAATAAAGTATCATTCAGAAGGTAATGGAGTTACCAAGATAGGAAATGATCCTTGTCCATACAGAACTTAGGAGATCAATCCTGTTCAAAGGACCCTGATTTTAAAAGGGCCAATGTAGAAAATAAAGACATGTACACAAATAACTGTATTTGAAGGGAGAGACTGATAAATGCAAGGAAAGGGTCCAAGCAGAGTGCTTTGAAAAATGTAAGGAGAAATGATCAACTTTGGCCAAGGATTGGGGAACAGGAAGGCCAAGGATGGCTTTTAGAGCAATGGCAGTTAGGCCTTAAAGAGTAGGAAGAGGGAACTCCTACAATTCAGATTGGTTGTTGAAGAAACTAGCAAGAAAAGTCCATTTGTGAACAAGGACCCATAATGTGAGCAAGAACAGACAGGATAGAATGGAGAGGAGTCTAGTTGGATTGGACTAGTACATGAAGGGAAATAGTACAAAGTAAACCTGGAAGGTTATGTTACAGCTCCATTGTAGAGAGTCTGGACTGCTGGGATCAAGAGTTAATACTTTCAGTGGGAGGCACTAAAGGTTTTTTGATGAGAGTAGTAACATGCCTAAGCCATGCATTAGGAAGATGATGTGGACAACAGTAGTGTGAAGCATGAATGGAAAAAGGAAGAGACTAGAGGAAGGAAGCTATTACAGTAGTTTAAGAGAAAGATGTTGAAAGCCTCAACAAAAGTGATATCAGTACATGGGAAAAAAAATAAAGGCATTAGTGAAGGCTTACAAAACTTTCAGCAAAGCTGGGAGTGAGAGGTAATGCAGGTGACAGAATCAGAGTTCGAAAAGATCTCAATAGGCTAGAACAGTGGGTCAAATCTAATAAAAGTACATTTAATAAGGATACATGCAAATTTCATTTAGATTTTTAAAAAATCAACTGGATAGGTATACTATGAGGAAGTCATACCTAGGTTTAATTTTAAAATTTAGCATACGTTTATTAAGTAATAATTATGTGCCAGGTACTAGGTACTGTGTGTGCTAGATACTAGGGATACAAAGACAAAAATTCCTTGCCTTCAGGGAGTCTACATGGGAGCTATGGGTTGAGTATTGGTGAGAACAACATATAGACAAATAAATTCTAAGTAATTTCAGCAGTAACATTTGAGGGGTGGGGAGAGTGCTCTAGAAGGGTCTTGTGTACAGTAGGAGGTGGCAACTGAACTATATTTTGAAGGAAGGAATTATAAGAAACAGAAGTGAAGAGTGAGTTCATTCCAGATATATAGGGGGTATAGCCTATTTGTAGTCATGAAGGTAGGAGATGGAATGTCACACAGTATTCCTGGAATAGTTGGGTATGGGGTTGTGGGAGGGGGGAAGAGAATAAAATGAAATAGGAAAGATAGGTGAAATCCAGAATATTGGAAGACTGCAAATCTAGGATAAGGATTTTGTTTTATCATGTAAGTAATAGAGATCCTCTGCTAGAGAGTTTTAAAATATAAATTCTGTGAGAAATGATTTAAGAGCATGTTATCAAAGGCCTCTGTTACCTCTCAGAAGATGGGTAACACTCTTCATTGATTGAACTCTGTAATCTTGATTGATTGTTATGTTGATCAGGGTTCTTAAGTCTTTCAAAATTGTTCATTTTTACATTATATTATAAATTGTTTGATTCTACTCACTTCACTTTGCATCAGTTCATACAAGTCTCTCTGGTTTCTCTGAAAACTGCATCTTAATAATTTTTCATAGCATAGTTGTAATTCATTACATTCATATGCCACAATTCATTGAGCTATTCCCTAAATAATGGTCATCCTTTTAGTTTCCAAGTTTTTTGCTACTGAAAAAAGGAATGTTATAAATGTTTTTGCATATAAAGGACCTCTTCCTCTTTCATTGTTCTTTTTTTTGGGGGGGGATATAGGCTTAGTAGTGGTATAGTTTCCTCAAAGGGTTTGTATTTATACAATTTAGCAAATTTGAAGGCGTAGTTCCAAATTGCTTTCTAGAATAGGTGGGCTAATTCACAACTCCACCAACAGTGAGTGCTTCAGTGTGCTTCTTTTCTTGCAGTCCTTCTACTAACTATAGGTGTGAGGTAGAACCTCAGGGTTGCTTTAATTTACATTCCTTTAATTGTTAGTGATTTGGAACATTTTTTTCCCTTAGGGCTAACAATATCCTAGATTTATTCTCTTGAGAATTGCTTATTCATATCCTTTGACCATTTGTCAATTGAGGAATAAAAGCTAGCAATTGTAAATTTCATCTGCATAGGTGGAAAGAAAAAAAATCATGTCTTCTGATAACACAATACTTTGCCTAATTATATCTTTTAAAGATAGGGTGTTACTTTTTGGATAGGGTGCTGTTTGGTGTATCAAGTCTTTATTTTCCCTCACTGGATTTGTATTAACATTTATAACAATCAGAAAATTAGTGGATTATCCCTGTGTTGACACTTCTGATTTCATCCTAAGGGTTAACTTTATATGAAGCTGATGTCCTTTGGAACTCTTCACATATCCAATAGGATGTAAAATTTATTTTTAAATAAAGTAGTAGTCTTTTAGGGAACAACAAAAGTAAATACGTATAATTTTTTTTTCCTTTGCAAGTTTCAACAAAGGTCATTTTATATGTAGCCTGTAGAAGAGATTAGTGTTTAGATGGGCGGAAATGATCAATGAAATAGGAATTGAGACAAAATAGAGCTTCAAAGAAACTGAAAATCACAAGGATTTAAGGGGGATGATTGGGGAAGCTGAAAATTTGGGTCAGGATCTGTTGTAGGCCTTAGCTGTCACAGGGAGTGCACAGTCACCAAGACCTGAGAGGAAGTTTACAGTTTGACTTTAAACAGTTTCAACAAATTTCATAGGATATTCCTCAAAATCAGGTTGGAAATTCAGAGACCATCACGGTCATTAATGTGGTACTTTAATGTTCTAGCTTTCTACATACATACATACATACATACATACATACATATGCATATACATATATATGTATATGTATGTATATTGTGTGTGTGTATTAAGTACAACTTGAGTGGTCCCACAGCTACAATGGGATATCCAAGTGGAGATATTTGGGCAGGCATTTGGAGATGCTAGGCAAGCGGCACTGTGACTAGATTTGGAGATCATCTGAGTAGAGGTGAGGATTGAAGTTATGGAAATGGGTGAGATTGCCAACAGAGATCATGGCAAGAGGGAACAGGCTGAAGACAGCGTTTAGGGACACACGCACACACACACACACACACATACACACACTCACTTTCTCCCTCTGTCTCTCTCTCTCTCTCTCTCTCAAAGAAGTGTGGGATAAGAGGCTAAGGAGAAGTCATGCAAGTTGGAGAATCGGGAAGGAGCAGTTTCATGGAAGCCAAGACAGGACAGTATCCAAAAGAATGACAGTGATGTCAGATTGTTCAAAGTTCTAGGAGGTCAGTGAGAATTAAAACTAAAATAAGGTTAAAGGGGGAGGAAAGACATTCAAGATTAGTGTTAAGTACTTTGCCAAAATGGCTAATTATAGAGACAAGACTGAAGTAAATGAGGCCAGAATAGGGGCTGAGAGTAATATAGCATGAGAGGCCACAAGGTCTCGCCAAGGATAAAGAGCTGGCTTAGAAATGAGGCGTTAGGATAGATAGAAGAATAAGTGATTGTGATCAGTCAGAGGGACATTGGAGTTTGATATTTTGGAGATAGAGCAATTCTAGAAGAAAGCACTTGTGTTTGATAGAGATATGGAGGTTTTGGGAATCAAGTTTAGTTAATAGTGAAGCTAGGGTAGCAGGGTTATCGATATGAAAACTGAGGTCTCCAGAAATGGTAACAGGAGTTGGAATGGGAAGACTGAGCCAGAATTTATTTAAAAATAAATTCCACACCTTATTAGATGGGTGAAGAGTTCTAAAAGACATTGGCTTCATATAAAGTAAACCATAAGGATGAAATCAGAAGTGTCGACAAAGGGATAATCCACTAAAGTGACAGGTGGGAAAAGGACTAGGTGAGCAGGTGAAAATCACAAGAATCGGGGCAGCTAGGTGGCACAGCGAATAGAGCTCTGGCCTTGGAGTCAGAAGGACCTGAGTTCAAATCCAGCCTCAGACACTTAACACTTACTAGCTGTGTGACCCTGGGCAAGTCACTTAACCCCACTTGCCTCACCAAAAAACAAAAACAAACAAACAAAAAAAGAAAATCACAAGAATTTAAAGATATTTAAATATATATTATTTATATTTAATATATGATATACTTATATATATTGTTGGTAACACATTTTCAAACACCAAATTTTCTAATAAAGTGAATTTTGTGTAGTAGGTCATGGGCATTATTTAAAGTGCAAATTAGAGTCAAGGAAGAATACATATGTCATTAAAACAAATTCATTTGAATTCATCTCATTTTCAGTAATTCATTTTATTTCAAGTACCCTTTAATAGGTAATGTTTTAGGGTCATTTAAAAACCACTTTTGAAATGTTACCAAGGAAATAAAAATGTATTGAAAGGTAGAGCTTTGTCTGGAATTGAGACTTTGATAATCATAATGCTTTATACCATGTGATAGGTTAATTCTTATTTACAAAATTAACTGATATACAAAATTCTAAATCACACTAAATATGTAAATGCTTATAAAACAAATGGATGAATTCTAATTGAACTTTCCAAAACTTGGATGCAGTCTGGGGAGGAGAATAATATTCACAGAATTACTCTGCTTAGGGTGGATAGGACAATGATAACTGACTACTGAGAAAAGGTCCAGCTGCTCATTTCTTAATTTGTCTCCTCTGTGAAAGAGAATGACCTTTACATTGGAAGTGTCAAAACAAACATGAGTAGGTACATAAGAAGATAAAGAGCATCTAGCTTCTCTCCATGAATTCAAAGCACCTGGCCCAGGTGGAAAGAACTGATAAATGTAATTATTGAGCCATTGTCTGTGATATTTGAAAGATAATGGAAAATGGGTATGGTACCACAAGGTTAAAGAAAAATTAGTGGTCTTCCCCCCCCCTCCCTTTTTTTTAAAGGTAAAAGAACTGAGTCTACAAACCTATGAGCTTGACTTTGATTCCTGGGAAAATTCTAAAAAGGATCATTAAAGGGAGGTTGGCAAACATTTAGAAAGGGAAGTGTAATTACTAAGAGCCAACATGGCTTCATCAAAAACAGGTCATGCCAGACTAACGTTTCATTTTTTGATAGGATTACTTAAATTATCTAAGAGGAATGCTGTAGATATGGTTTACCTAGACATTAGCAAAGCTTTCGATAAAGTATCTCATGCTGTTCTTGGAGAGAAGATTGCGAAATAGGGATTGAGTGATAATACAATCAGATGGATTGAGAACTGGTTGAATGGCTGAACTCAGAGTAATTTGTTAATGAGTAATCATAGAATGGGCTGCCTTGAGAGATCATGAGTTTTGCCTCCTTGAAAATGACCACTTCTCTGTTATGTTATAGTGGGGGTTCTTTTCATTTATAGATTGTATTGGATGACCTCAGAGGTACTTTCTAATTCTTACATTCTGAGATTCAGTAAATAAAGAGATGATAGGCTTACACATTCACTTGCATTGTTTTATGTTGTTTTAAGACAACAATTTTATAATTCTTTTTAGCCATCTCTAGAGTAGGACTTAAATGCACCAAGTAGAGTTAACAAGCATTTATTAAGCTCCTACTGTGTCAAGCACTGTGCTGAGTGGTAGAGATAGAGAAATGCAAAAACAGTCCCTGCCCCCGAAAAGCTCACAGTCTGACAGGGGAGACAATGTGCAAATAACAACAGTACAAACAAGGTATATGCAGGATAAATTGGAGCTAGGCTCAGAGGGAAGGCACTAACATTAAGGAAGACCTAAAATGGTTTCTGACAGATGTAACTTTAGTGAAGACTTTAAGAGGCAGAGGTGAGGGAGAAAATACCAGGCATGGGGGACAGGCTGTACAGGTACCTGGTATCAGGAAAAGTACCTTGTGCTAGGAATAGCAAAGAGGCTAAAGTCACTGGATTGCCAAGTACATGGAGGATAGAAAGCTGTAAGAAGAATGGAATGCTGGGAAAAGAAGAGGTTGTGAAGTACTTTGAATACCAGAGGATTTTACCTTTAATCATGTAAGCCTGAGGTGTCACACTCCCAGCCTGCAAAACTTAAAAGTGCAGGCCAACCAGATTACTTTGTAGTTGGGAAATACTTAATAAAATAAGAATGAACTACCTTAGTAGTCAATATATGCTACCTTTAGGAATCCCTTCCTATTTAAGTTTGACACTTCAGCTCTAGGCTATAGGGGCTACTAACATTTATTGAACAGGGAAATGACACAGACTTTTTTAGAAAGGTCACTTGGGTTTCTGAGTAGAAGATGGGCTAGAGTAGGGAAATGATTTGAGACACAAAGACAGAACCAGCATGGTATTATAGTAGTCCAAGTTTGAGGTGATGGCCTATATCAGGGTAGTGGCCAAGTCAGAGAAGGGGTGATGAAGTGAAGAATTGGAGAGATATTGAAAAATCTTGACAAGACAGCTCCAGAACAGTTCAATGCTAATAATGCACTTTAGTGCATAGATTTTGATAGTTTATGACTTGTTACTATTAAAACATTTTTAAAGTTTTTTAACATGAAAAATTAAGGACTGCTATATCCATAACTATGTATTGTGCTCAGCTCGAGCATATAAATAAGTAATGATTCATTTGATGACTGGTGTGTGCTTTTTAACATATTGAAAGTGATTTAAATGAATTTGACAATCTCTAAGAGAACAGAGTTGTTTTGATGCAGTTCTGTAAAAACAGATTTGGAGTTGATTATCTCTATGATGTCTTCACTTCAGAATATTCCATAATTTTAGAAAACTAAAAATTCATAGCTTACTATCTGTTTTTGGCATCTTTACCACTTTTAGTACCATGTGTAAAATTATAGTATGTCTTTAAAAGATAAGTCTTATGATCAGGTAATCTGGAGAACTAGAAAATCCATGGTTATTATTTATCATTGGATATCACATAAAGGTAAATATTCTTTTCTAAGATACTTGAACATTTCATTAAGTTAGAATGTGAAGTATTCTAATTGAGCTTAAAGTAAAAATCTTAATACTTTTCCCTGCTGGGTTTCCCTACTGCTTGAACAGTAAGCTTAACTATATAGAACCTGTAAAACTGTTTAATTAAATTAAAAGTTAATTGGATTTTTAAAATGACATTTTAGTAAAGTCTGATAGTGAGATTCTCCATAGATTTCATAATTTAGGAAAAAGTTTGAATTTTATTAAACTTGCATTTTAAATATTTTCCATATAGCTACCTAGTAGAAATAATCATATTCTATGGCAAAATTATAGGTGCAAAGGAGTTTAGTGCCATAAGATAATTCACAGATTATCTATTCACCTTCCTTATTTTACAGCTGAGGAAATGGAGGCCTAGAAATTTGAGTTGTCTTAAGGCCCACTGGCTAATTAGGGGCAGAGACTGGACTGCAACTTACTTTTCTTTTCTCCAGAATCCTGGGCTTTTTCACTAATTCCTCATTGTTTTTCTATGGCTGGTGAAAGATAATAGTTCCTGGTGTCATGCTTAAATACTCATACTGCTTCTAAATTTTTTAAGTTATCTATACTAATCCTTGCTATTCATCAACAATCTATAGGAAGTGGTTTTTATTTTGAACTCTAGGTGTTTTTTCCCCCAACTAAGTTGATTATTTAGAAAATAGAAGTGACTTGACTACTCATCCTCTTTATTCTGCCCCTAGCACCTTCCTCAAGACAAAATGATTGTTGACCATAAAGTTCCATGCTTTTTGGTGTATATAGCATTACATGAAAAAGGCATGATAGTAAAGTATGCTTTAGTGATAATAACATTTAAAAGCACTTTATGTGCATCTTACTAGATCCTAGCAATAGCTTGTGAAGTAGGTACTAAAGATATTATCCCCATTTGTAAAATAAGAAAATAGCTAAGAAAATAAATAACTAATGAAGAGGGGAGGGGAGGGGAGGGGAGGGAGGTTGTCTTTGGTTGTAGAGCATTGTATAGAACGTCAGATTTTTGTGATGTATTGGTTGCTTTTGCTAGATGTTTTTTCTTCCTCTTTTTCTTTTTTAAATTTTAAATTCCTTATAAGCAATTGCTCTCTGGTCAGGAAGGGTCATGGGGATAGCTATCAATATAAAGACATATACATTAAAACATTTTTAAAAAAGAAAAGTGGTCAGAGGTGGGATGTCAACTGAAGATCTTGCCTGACATACACATACAATTGACACAAAAATACTTTAAGATTTTTAAAAGTGTTTTATACATATTTCATTTGGTTTTTAAAACAATCCTGTGAGATTGGCACTATAGGTATTCTCCTTTTTCAGATGAGGAAGTAAAGACTTTGAAATTAGGAGATTGGCATATGGCCATGTAGCATGGCTATATTAGAGACATCAAGGAATGTTAGAGTGCCACATTTGGAGCCAAAAAGACTGGGTTCAGAAGTGGCTTCAGATATTAGCTTTTTGACCCTGAATCAGTCTCTTAGCCTCAGTTCTTCATCTATAAAATGAGAAGGGTGTGTTAGATGGCCTTTAAGGGCTCTCGTGGTCCCAAACCAATGATCCTACATGTCACAGACAGCAATTGAATGCAGGTCTTAACTGACTCTACAATCTATCTACACTCTTTCGGTGAGTCAACAAGCATTAACCAGACCTACTGTGTGCTGGGTACTGTGCTGTGTTATAAATACAGAGAAAGGCTAACAACAAAACAAAACAAAACACCACCACTACCACCACCACCACCACAGTTCCTGCTCTCAAGGGGTTCACAGTCTAGGAGGGGGAAACTATGCAAACCAAGTAGGTACAAACAGGATATATACAGGGTAAATTGGAAATAATCCACAGAGTAAAGGGGCTGAGAGAAAGGAGGACTAGGAAAGTCTTCTTGCAGAAGTTGGAACTGTAGCTGAGACTACTATGCTTCAGGTTGTGTGTCTTCTCATTTTAAATTGTATATGTTTTGCTCAGGGCAATAGATTGGCATTTATATTTATATCTCAATAACAGCTTATATGTTTACTAAGGGAAAAAAAGTTTTTATAATCCTAATAATAATATTGATAAAATTATAGTTAGTACTTCACTTCTGAAAAACTAGTAACTGTTTCTAAAAATTTTAAACTCATTTCTGACAATATGCTTGAAATATTTACCATAAATAAAATATTTCATATTTTAGTTATTCATGGAGAGCCAAGTAATTAAGGCAAATTTATGCTTCCTTTTTAAAATCTATTTAGATACACAAAATCAGAACTAGAAAGAGCTTTTGATTCCATCCAATCCAACCCCTAGATTTTACAGTTGAAGAAACTGAGGACAAAGGTAGCGTTATGAGATTTTTTTCTTTCCCCTAAATATTTATTGAAACAACAGATTTTTTTTTTCTTTTGTCCCATGGGCTATCATTCTGATGATGGATATTAACTGTTTATTCCTTCACTGTGTCCTTGATAGCTCAAGAAAAACTTAGAAACATTTTGAAAACAAATGGGACTTTGTTCTAGTCCTCTTCCTTTCTTGTTATATATCCTTAATTGTTGGAAACAAACAGGTAAACAAGGAAAAGGATACTAATTTTTACAGTACTAGGCTAAATGTGTGTTTCCTTTAAGTGATGTTCTTCCTGTCCCAAATGATAAAGTTAAACTGAGATATCTCAGGGTCTTTACCAAATGGTGAAGAGTTTTCATTTCAATCAACAAATATATTAGAACTTGTTATAGAAGTCACTGTTTAGTTGAGGGTGGGATTCCATGTAAGCTGAAGGTCTGAGTCTTATGTAAGGATGTTAAATTAGCAAAATACTGATAGGACCTCATTATGAAGCAATTTCAACAGAAAGATAGTTCTGTGATTTGGAACCAGAGGACAGCATTATATTGAGTCTCCAGTGCGTGGTTTTTTAATTGCATTCTTCCTCAACTGAGTTGTGACCTTATGGCTTCATTTTATATATAAATCTTGGAAGAAGATTAGCAGTTATATTAGAGTGTTCTTATCTAAAGATACATTTAGGAAACATTTTTAAATAATATTTTTATTTCATTAAATATTTCCCAATTACATTTTTATTTTTAACATTCATTTTAAAAAATTTTTGAATTCCAAATTTCTCTACCTTTCTTAAACACTGCACCACTTAACTGCCCATTTCCTTTTTCTTTACTCTCCAAAGAGATCTAGGAATGATATTGCTGTGTCAAAATGTATGTACAGTTTTATAACCCTTTTGGGTGTATTTCCAAATTGTCTCCAGAATGGTTGGAACAGTTCACAACTCTACCACCTGTTCATTAGTGCCCCTATGTCTCCTCCAGCATTTGTCATTTTCCTTTTCTGTCATATAAGTCAATCTGATAGGTGTGATTTAGTACCTCAGAGTTGTTTTAATTTGCATTTCTCTAATCAATAGTCATTTAGAACATTTTTTCATGTGACTATTGATGATAGCTTTGATATTTCTTAATGGAAAATTTCCTTATATCCTTTGACCATTTATCAATTAGGGGATGACTCTTATTTTTTGTAAAATTGGTTCAGTTCCCTATAAATTTGAGAAATGAGGCCTCTGTCATCTAAACTTATGGTAAAAAAAATTTTCCCCAATTTCCTACTTTCCTTCTAATTTTGGCTGCATTGGGTTTTTTTTTTTTTTTTTCATTTTAGGCAATTAGGGTTAAGTAACTTGCCCAAGGTCACACAGCTAGTAAGTGTCAAGTGTTTGGTCTGAGGCTGGACTTGAACTCAGGTACTTCTGACTTCAGGGCTGGTGCTCTATCTGCTGGGCCACCTAGCTGCCCCTCCATTGGTTTTAGTTATGCAAAAAACTGTTTAGGAATTTAGGGGAAGAAGAGCAGTTGAATTTGAGACTAGTAGAAAATATTTTATGACCAAATTTTGTTTTTCCTCTGTGGCTTGAAAGCAAAAGCTTTTTAAAATAGAAGAGCTTTATTTGAAAATATTATATATTCCAAATTCCACACCTTTTCACCTCTCCACCATCCCTAAGCTCCATGTTGGTTTTAAGATAACCAGTTTAAATTAGAGGAATGAATAATATAATATAGAAACACAAAAACAAATCTCTTTATTTTTCTATCTCTTCCTTTTGGTATTATTAGACCAAAGAAGGTTGTGTGCTCTATTGTAGAGACATTTCCATAACATTCAGCTTACTGTCTAACTTGTCTCTGTAGACTACTTATATGGCATCCTGGTTCCACTAGTAGAATGATAACTCTGAAACCCTGCATAACAACTAGCATTGTCTTTGCAGTGAAGGAAAAAAATAGCTTGCTTGTTATACTTTTCAATATACAAAGTCCAGTTCTTTTCTCACAATAGCCCTCGGAAATACCTAAGTATTACCTCTTTGACTAATGAGGCTACTGAGTCCCGGAGAGGTGAAGTGCCATTGCCAGAGTAAGTGGCAGACAAAATGCGTTTCTGATCAATGAAACTGAGCCCCTTTAGGCTCGCTCTACAGCCGGCTTTTCCTAGTTTAGGGTCCATGTTTCTTCAGACTTTGCAGTAGAAGGAGTACTGGCTTAGAGTCAAAGGATTCAAGTTCTGCCTTTGCCACTTATTTCTTATAAGACCTTAGGAAAGTAACTTATATGCTATGGGCCTCAGTTTCCTCCTCTGTTAAATGAAAGGATCAAACTAGTTGACTTTAAGGCCTTTTTCATCTCTATGACTAGGGGAGATCCAAACTTGGACTTGTTGGAGTTCTTAGATTTGTTCTATTTTGTCACTGAGGTATAAAGAAGCAAGAGAGTCTCTTTCTTCTCCATGGCATACATTGGATTTCTTGACTTCTAAGCAAAAACTATTGCAAGCTACAATTCAAAGGTTGGTCATTGGCAGAAATTAATTAAGAATTAGTGAATGAGTCAATTCTTCTCTCTCTCTTTTACTCAATTTGTTCCATACAAAGTTACATGGGGCTGGAGGGGGGAGGGAGGGTTGATTACATGTCTCAGATCTACTGAGCACCAGAATAGATGGTGTATTGAGGCCAAAGCCCTGTCCTAAGCACTGTATTAGAGAGCACGAGATGCTGCTACCAAGAAATTTAAAGTCTAGTTAAATAGAAACAGTGCGTGCACATGCAAACAACAGGCAGGATGGGCACTATACCTAGAGTAAGCACTTAATAAATGCTTCATCAATCTGTCTTTAGAGGGGAGGGGCTCACGGGGAAAGGCCACTATTTGGTATAAGTAAAAATATGGAAATCTTCAGGATTTAGGTTTGCGAAGGGGACAGTGAATGGCTATTGAGGGGGTGCTTAATGGAGAGAGTAATGAAAGATTAGGTTGGGAGGGTAATTGTATTCGTTATCATAGAAGAACTTGAGTGCTTGGCTAAGTAAGGAATTTGGAATTTGTCTCCCAAATAATGCAGTATGGCATGTTATAGAGGAGGAAATTATTGTTTTTACTGGTTGGTCTAGCTCAGTGGTGTCAAACTCAAATAGAAAATGATCCCTGCAGGCCGTTTATTGACATAGGAAACCAAAATTTAACGTTATCTATGTTGTATTTTTCTTTATTGTGTTAAACATTTCCCAGTTACATTTTAACCTGTTTCAGCCTTACTGAAGTTTTGTAGCCCAGCTTCAAGTTTCTAGTTTGATCCTTCTGGCAGTAGCTTGGCTACCTCCAAGGTCTTTCCTCCTCCCTTACTGCTGCTGGTGCTATGATTCTGTAGTGTAGGAAGACTCATCTGAGGTGTGCAGCATGGATTTGAAAGTAGGAGTTAGGAGACTTGCTTCACAATTATATGACCTAAGGTTATGGCAATGAAAATAAATAGGAAGTGCTAAATTCACAAAGAAGGAATTACAGGACATAATAACTGTGTGAAGTAAGAAAGAGTCAAAGGTTTAAAAAAAAAAGAAAAAACTTTTTTTAGGGTTTTAAAAAATCTGAATGGCAAGGATGACTTGTTTATTAAAATAAATTTTTAAAATCTTTTGATTTACATTGCCTAAATTTCCTTCTATATCCCTTCTTTTTTTCCCTCCCAGAGAATCATCCCAAAATAAAGAATTTTTAAAAGGAGAGGGGAAAAAAAAGAGAAAAAGATTAGCAACACTGAGAATATATGCAATAATGCACCCTTGTGGACCTCCTGCCTCTACAAAGGAGGGGAGGAAGGTGCTTTCTTATATCTCCTCTTTGGAATCAAGTCTGTTTTTGTAATTTTACAATGTTCCTTTTCTATTGTTTCATGGTTATTTTCATTTATGTCATTTCAGTCATATTGTATGTGTATTATAGAGACAGAGAGACAGACATGGCTTAATTCATTTGAGTGGCTCAGAGGTTAGAGTGCTAGGCCTGAAGTTAGGAAGATCCAAGTTCAAATTTGGCCTCAGATATTTACTGTCTGTGTAGCCCTGGACAAGTCACTTAACGTATGTCTGGCACAGTTTGCTCAACTGTAAGATAGGGATAATAATAGCACCTACCTCCCAAGCTTGTTATCAGGGTCAAATGAGGGTGTGTGTGTGTGTGTGTATGTGTATGTGTGTGTGTGTGTGTGTGTGTGTGTGTGTGTGTGTGTGTGTTAGTGTGTTAAATACTGTGGCTTGTAGGAAGCACTATTTAAATGCTTATTCCCTTCCACTTCAATTTGCATCAGTTCATGTAAGCCTTTCCATGCTTCTCTGTATTCGTGGTATTTGTTGTTTCTTTTAACACAATTGTATGCCATTATGTTAATGTACCAAAATTTGGGTTAGAATCATTTAAGTTAAAAAGTTGAGTGATTTTACTTAGGCAGTGTGTACAAAGATAATATAAGGCTGAGAGCAGAACTAGTGATAGTCGAAATCAACAAAACCAGTCTGTCCTGCCTGGAATTATGGAAAAGAATTCATGAAGAGAACATTCATCAGTCAGTAGCAGCTCAGGCACTGACTATGGGGTGTGAAGTATTCTGGTTAGAAGCTAGATGCTAAATTGGGAAAGAGAAGAATTACTCTAGAATGGGATAAAGATATTTCATTAGTTTCTGTTATGGCCAAAATAAAGTCTTTCTCCTTGTTGATAATTTAGTTCCCTTGTCTTTGGTTACAGTTTAAACAGTATTCTTAAAATTTGGTTTCCCAAATATTTCAAAGAGGAGGAGATTGTGTATTGTGAGAGTAGATTTCCAATCATATACTTAGGACTTCCTGTTGGGTTTGCATTTGAGTAATCATCTATTTTCTGTGACAACATAGCATCAGCATTAAAAAAAAAAAGACCTTTACATTTTTTTCAAGGTTAGGAAGATTTCATGTTACTGTCTCCCCAGCAAAGTCTTCAGAATGATAGAATATTCCTCAATTCCTCAATATCCCTCACTTGAGGGCCCATAATCTTGTCTAATAATTGTATTTCTTGGTAAATTGAAGTCCTTAAAATATAAATTATATATGATATATATAAGAATATATTTTATAATGCTGAGAGAATTGCATCATTCCATAAATTAAAGTACTCTGTTCAAGTATTACAGTGTCTCTATAATATATACTAAATGTGAATCTTGTTGAATATCATTTTTGGATGATTACAACCTGGTCTAATTTTTTTTAATACAATTTAATAACAAACATTTCTAATGGCAGGTGATTTCTCCAATTACTCCCCCCCCATGATTTTTGGGATGTTTCCTAAATTTTATATATTCTGTGATATATTTAGCTTTCCATAGCCATCATTAGATTTTTGGATTCTTACATCTTTGGATGAGAACCTCCCCACACCTTTACCACCTCCCATCCACTGCTGAAATTACTTATCCATTGGTGTATTTCAGTATAACTACAGGTCTGGTCTCCTCCTTTCTACTTTCAGTTCTTCCAACCATAAAACTATCCAATTCTGTTAGTTGCCATTTTTCATTTTCTGCTCAGTAAACTAAGTTTCTGCCATCACATCTTCTGTGTCATTAGTGTCAGATTTGTTATTTAGTCTTGAGAAACAAACAAGTCATTATAAAACTGCTGACTTAAATGTTCTATCTTTGGTCTGCTTATCTCTTTCTATTTTTGTCTACAAGTGCTACAGGTATTGACTGTTTCAAAACTGTTTCTGTTCTTACCTTCACTCCTTTTTCTCTTTGGCTGCTCATCTTCTCCCCTCCCTCTCCCCTGAAATTGCTATAATCTTCCAAGATTTTTATTTCCTTACTAATTGTCACATTTGATTCCTCCCATTTTTAATCCTTTTTGACTCATCAGATCTAATAGTTTCTGTATTTTTGCATAGTCACTTTTTAAAAATCTTTCCGATGCAATATTTTCCCTAAATTTTCTTTTTTATCATGAACTTGGCAAACACCAACAAACATGAACATTCTCATATGTAAAGAACAGAAAAATAAGATTGTATATGAAACTACAACTCTATTATGTACAACTTTTTAAAGTATTTGTTAAATCTAACATAGTGTAACACTTCCATTCTTGTCCCTGCCCCCTTCTGAACTGCCTTCTCTCTTCTGTGTCTTTTAAATTCTCTCCTCATCCTTTTCTCTGCCAGAAATATCTTTCATGATTGGTCTTTGCATTGATCAGACTTTTTAACCCTTTCAAAATTGTTTTCCTTTTTAGTATTGTAGCCATTGTATTAGTTGTTCTCCTTGTTCTCTCTTTTCTGCAGATTCTGCAGTGGCTTCGTTAGCAAGCTTCCTTCTTTGAGATTTTTACTCCAACTGCAGTTCTTAAAGTTAATTTCAGAATTTGGTTTTATATCACCTGTGGCTCTGTCATTACTATATAATAATACAGTCAACAGCACATTTAGGATCTAGTTTCCACTCATGAGCATATTATATATTTATCTCCAAATTCACCTCATCTTCAAAATAGCAATCAGTTTTATTTTTGCATTCTGCCCCCTTTTTTGGTCCTGCCTATCCTTTCATTGGAAATATGACACATCTTGCTTACACTTGCCATGCATTGCTTTTTATGTGACCTTCTGTTTTGAATTTGAAATTGTCATCTGTGACTCATAATTATATAATATAACTAGTTGATTCTTGGTATTAAAGGATGAAGTTTGAAGTTTGGTATCATAAGAACCAAGCAGTTTCCCAAGTACCTTAAAGGCTTTATATCTAATTCTTAGTTCCTAGCCCCTCACCACGCCGCCGCCCCCCCCAGCTCATTGTGAATCTGTGACAATGGGTTGTCCATGCAGCTATGTGCAATGCACTGCAATATACAGATCTGATTATATTAGTCCCTAAATGAATAACCTTCAGGATACCTTTAAGATAAAATCTCCTCGGCTTGGTATTTAAAATCCTTCACAGTTTGGCTCTAATCTACCTTTTGAGATAAGGTCCATGCATTCCACATTCCAGACAAATTGACCTATTAACTTTGTATCCTGAGCATTTTGTAGAGTGCCATATGCTTGGTTCTTCTTTGCATATGGCAACATTCTTGTTTAAGTTCATAATTTTTTAAATGGAGAGGGAAATACTGCATAGTAAAGTGCACAAGAAAGTGACTATGCAAAATTAACCAAGAATGCTTAATGCTTTTTGAACTGGATAGAATGAAATTTATAGTATGTGGATTTTACCAACGATTTGTTAATAAGCTTCAATGAAGTAGCTGCCGTATTCTTTATTCTAATTCTTTTTAGATCACTCAGAAAATTGTCCTGAAATGTAAATAACAACAGCAGCAACAATAATAGTAGCTAGCATTTATATAGCACCTACTATGTGCCGGGCACTGTGCTAAGCCTTGGGAATACAAAAAGAGGCAAAAGATAGTTCCTGCCCTCAAGAAGCTTGCAGTCTAATGTAGGAGATAATATGCAAACAAATATGTACAAAGCAAGCTACATAGCAGCATAAATAGAAAAGATTTAACAGAAGGACAGCACTGGAATTAAGAGGGGTTGGAGAAGGCTTCCTGTAGAAGGTGGGATTTTAGTTGAGGCTTAAAGAAACCCGGGGTATCAGTAATGGGAGTGGAGGATGGGAGAGTGTTCTAGGCATGGAGGCAACCAGAGAACATACTTAGAGCTGAGATATGGAGTATCCTGTTGGTAGAACAGCCAGGAGACCAGGAGACTGAATCAGAGTATATGGCCGGGAGTGAAGTATAAGAAGACTGGAAAGGTAGAAGGGGCTGAGTTATCAAGGGCTTTGAATGTTGAGCCAAACATTCTCTAATTTGTTTCTGGAGGCAATAGGAAGCCACTGGAGTTTAGGAAACCTAGGATCTGGAATCAGGATTAGGAAAGCATTATTGAACTCATATGTAGCACTTATATTCTGCTCACTTAGTGATTAATCATATGCTGTTTTGTGATGTTTTAGTTCTTTAAGTACAGAGGCAGGGAAATTGAAAGAAGCCAGGAGGTAGAAAATGGGGAGGGAGAGAATTGGAGGCATGGAAGGCAGATAGTGAAAATGCTTGGAGTTGGGGGATATAATGTCTTGTCTGAGGAACAGAGATAACTGAGACTGAGGGTCTGTGATTTGCTCATGATTCCATGGCTAATAAATGGAAGTACAGATCTTAGGACTGTCTCCAAGAAGTCCCAAAGTTAACTTTGTAGAAGAATGGTCAGTAGCTCTGTAGATTCCTTTTGTTCCTTTGTATGGAAATTTTTTAAATATAACTCATTATAATGGATTTTTATTTTTAATTTTTTAATTCAATTTTATGTTTATTTTCAGTTCCAAATTCTCTTCTTCTCCCTCCCAAGGAGAAGTCAAGAAGAACAAAACCCATTGCAAATACATATAGTCGTGTAAACAAATTCCTGCTTTAACCATGTCAATAAATATAGGAAAAAAAAGAAAAGAAAATATGCTTCAGTCTGCATTCTGAGTCCATCAGTTCTCTATCTGGAAGTGGATAGTATATTTCATCATGAATCCTTTGGAATTATTGTTGGTCATTGTGCTGATTAGAGTTACTAAGTCTTTCAAAGTTGATTATCTTTATAGTATTGATATTACTGTGTAGATTATTTTCTTGGTTCTGCTCACTTCACTTTGCATCAGTTCATACAAGTCTTCCTAGGTTTTTCTGAAACCATCCAATAGTATTTTATCACATTCACATACCATAATTTGTTCCCCCATTCCCCAATGGAAAGGTATCTCTTCAGTTTCCAATTCTTTGCCAACTCAAGAACAGCTACATAGAGTTGAACATATGGGTCCTTTTCTTCTTTCTTTGATCTTTTTTGGGATATAGACCAAATAGCAGTATTGCTGAGTGTATACAATTTAATTGCTTTTTGGGCATAGTTGCAAATTGCTTTCTAGAATGGTTAGACCAGTTCACAATTCCATCAACAGCATATTCAAGTACCTATTTTCCCATGGCCCCTTCAAATGTGCATTTGTGATTTTCCTTTTTTGTGAATTTAGCCAATGTGATGGGTATGAGGTGGTACCCCAGAGTTGTTTAAATTTGTATTTTTCTAATTACTAGTAGATTTTAACATTTTTTTCATATGGCTTTTGATAGCTTGGATTTCTTCTGAAAACTGTTTATATCCTTTGACTAGTTATCAATTGAAGAATGTGGCTCTTAGTCTTATAAATTTGCCTCAGTTACTTGTATGTCTTAGAAATAAGTCCTTTATTAGATAAATGTATGGTAAATATGATTTTTATTCATTTTCCTGCTCTTCTAATTTTTACCTGTACTGGTTTTGTCTTTGCAAAAACTTTTCAATTTTATGTCATCAAAATCATCCATTTTACTTCTTGTGAACCTCTCTCTTATTTGATCATGAATTATTCCCCATCCATAGATCCAAAAAGTAATTTCTTCCTTGCTCCAAGTAATTTGCTTATGATAAAACCTTTTATATCTGAGTCAGGTATCCATTTGGAGCTTATCTTGGTATATACAGTGTGAGATATTAATCTATATGTTTCTGCCAGACTGCTTTCCAGTTTTCCCAACAGTTTTAGTTGAGTAGTAAATTCTTGTCCTAATAGCTAGAATCTTTGGGTTTATCCAGTTCTAGATTACTGTGCTTACTTGTTTCTGTATATTGTATACATAAGCAGTTCCGCCAACTAAACTCTAGCTTTCTTATTTGGTACAAAATTGTTTTCATGATGACAGCTTTGTAGTATAGTTTGAGATCTGGTATTCTAGACCCCATTCTAATTTTTTTTTCATTGATTACTTGAAATTCTTGACCTTTGGTTACTTCAGATGAATTCTATGTTATAGCCAATTTTTTAAAAAAGGAAACATGTTGAATGATTTCAGAATGAAGGCTTATCAGAATCTTAAGTTATTTTAGAAGTAAAAGAAAATTTAATATATATGGGGAAATTAGTTGGGAGAGCTATAGATATAAAGATTCTTGTAATTTAAAAATCTAGGTGAAAATTAATATAAAAACATTTGTTTTCCTGCAGGAGTAATATTCAGTCTTATCTTTTCCTGCTTTATGAGCATAAAGAAAGCAGTGATAAATAAGTCATAGTTAATGAAATGGAAATACAGTTATTTTAATAGTAAATATATTTTAATATGGTTGCTTATATAATTATTTTTGTATATACCTATATTTTTCCCTTTCAGAGGGATTTTATCTTGGTGGTGTATCCTATATTCAAGGCCACTTGATCCAGATCCAGATCAAAGCAGTTTAATTGGTGATTTACTTCTGATATTGCTCTACTATCAAGAATATTTGATTAAGGAGAACATCTCCCTTCCTTGATAATATTAGATAAGCCTGTTGTAGCATTAGAAATACTATAGTCATGCACTGGAGATTTTTTATAAATAGGTTATTATAGGCATTATATCATCTCTAGATCAGTTTTTCTCTCATTCTCAATCCTGTTATGTGTCCAGGTAAATCCTTAATTAGTGAGGAAAAGTAGTTGGTGTTGATGTGGGCATCTGTCATATTATCTTCCTTCCATATTATCTAGTACTAGATAATACATTTTAGTGCTTAAAGGAGAGTCGTTCAAGAACACATTTATTTATGAAGTTATAGAAATAGAGAAGTAACTTAAAAACACCTAGGTCCACTAGACATTACAGAAGTATTAATTCAGTTTTTAACAATAGCAACATTTTACCAGTGTTTTCTTAACTTTAAATTAATTAATTAGAAATTGAAAAGGCATTTAAAGATAAAAACAGGAAAACTCAGTCTTTCCAGTCTGAATAGGACAATAGGAATAGGACAAAGGTGAAGACTGAATTAGCTGCATAACACAATTTTTATAGTTTCTAATGTTAATGTTAATCTGAAGTTAATCTAATAGTTAATCTAATGTCTGTGCAAAGGAGCTTTTTTAATTGTATAGGATTTTTAAAATTTTTATGCTTAAATTAAAAACACCTATCCTACTTTGACTTTTAAAAAAAATTGTTGCCAGAGAAAAATAATCATGTGGACTATTGATTTAGATGTTGGGTTTTTTTTTAAGGAATAATTTATTTGTCCAATTTTTGGTAAATGCAGCTAACTTCCATATGGCCAAAAAAAATTATTTTCCAAGTCCTTCATGAATTTGAGGTGCTTTATCTCCCGTAGACTTTGCAATCAGGTTTTTAAAATCACAACAAAAGAATTCATTTGTAAAATAAAAAAGATTAAATTAAGCTTTCCCAAGTTATTAGATCAAATTAAAGAGTTTTTGAAATAACATTTTGTCATAAATACCCCCAAAAAGGAAAATTTTGTTTTCTGCTTTTGTGATTTGGTTTGTGTCTCATTTAAAGACAGATGAAGTAAACACTCAACCTGTAGGGAAGATTAACTATGAAAAAAAGTAGAATTTTTGTATACATTTACAAAACTGTCCTGTTTTAATGTATCAATGGGCAGCTGGGTGGCACAGTGGATAAAGTCCTAGGCCTGCATTCAGAATCTTCCTGAGTTCAAATCTGGCCTCAGATTTGTGTGTGACCCTGGAAAAGTCACTTAACCTTGTTTGCTTCATTTTCCTCATCTGTCAAATGAGCTGGAGAAGGAAATGGCAAGCCACTTTAGTACCTTTGCCAAGAAAACCCCAATTGCGGTCACAGTTGGATACAACTGAAACTGAACAACTAAAACATGTCAAGTATGTTGAAAATTTGTCCAGAAATTTAATGAGTTTTGAGCACTAAAAATCCTAGAAATCCACAAGAAACCTAAAGTCCATATATTGCAACCCTTCAGTTTTATAGGTAAGGAACTAAGTCCCAGACAGGTTAAATGACTTTCACAAAAGTCAATAATTTGTTGCAGGGCTGGAACAAACTGAAACCCAGCTCTCTTTGTTCTCAGGTCCAGGTCTTTTCACAGGCACTGTTTTGACATCTGAAGTTTGTTTTGTTTTTTTTTTTAAATTAAATATGTGGTGTTGTTAAAAGCACTGACCAGGATGAAATTACAGATATTTTTAAGTCTTTGTTACTAAAGGCTTAATTCTCATGCTTTAAAATTAATATATGCCCTCGCTACCATGGAGATATTTGTAGGATAAAAAAAATAATCTATGTGAAAGAGTTTTGCTGAGTTAAGAGTGCTATATAAATGTAAGGTATCATCTTTTCCCCACCATAGTTTTTAAAGTTTCTGAAGCAGTGACCAGGCTACAAAGAATCATGAGAGAAGTTACTCTACTTTATCTCAGTCTTCTGGCACATTAATCTTTTCTCATTCAGGTAATACTTGTCTAAGATATAGGTGCGTAGATGATAGTTCATAGCTCATAGGAGTGGTGGCTAGCACCTTAATAATCATCTAGTTGAACCCTTCCCCTACATTTTTAAAGGCAGGTCCCAGAAAGGTTGAGGGACTTGTCCAAAGCCACATAAGGAGAAAGTAACAGTCACACCTGAACTCAGGGCCATTTAAACTGTTGGGGGGGAGGGGTTAAATAAAAATTCTGGGGACTTGCTTCTCTGTAAAATGTGTTTACATTTATCATAAACAATAGATTTGAGTAGAAAGGATATGAAAAAGCATTTAGTCAAATCCTCTAATCTTTAAATGAAGAAATAGAGACCCAGAGAAATTTCATCATTCGCCAATGTGTGCCATAGCCCTATATCAAGTCTTGTTGCTTCCACTCCACAATATACTCACATCTCTCAGCCACCACGCTGTTGTGACAGCTTCCTCACTGGTCTTCTAGCTTCTGTGCTCTGCAATTCATCCTCCCCACAGGTACAAAGATAATCTTTCTGTGGGACCTCACCAGTCTCCTACTCGAGGACCTTCCATAGGTCCTGGTTACATTTAGGACAAATCACAAGCTCCTCAGCTTTCCAGGCTTATTGCACATCATCCTCCTTCATGTATATATTAGATTTCAGGCAAAATGACCAGCCTACTTTTGCTGTTCACCCCCTGAATAATCTGACTCCAAGCATTTGTACAGACTGTTCCCCATGGCTGAAGATTTATATATATACTGTCTGGTCTCCTTTATAATGTGTGATCTCTGACTTTGTGCCAAGCTTAGCAGTTAGTCTATCTCCTGTGAGAAGCCTTTCCTGAAGCTTCTGATTGTTAGTGTTCTCTCTTTTCTCTGCTTTATATACATATGTGTGTGTGTGTGTGTGTGTGTGTGTGTGTGTGCTCATGTATTTATGGCCCCTCCTACTCATACTCACCTTGCAGAAAATAGAAACTCCTTGAAGACAGCAATATTTTTTCCTCTTGGTGTCTCTTGCACACAGAAGGTGTTTAGTAAATGCTTATTGAATTGAATAGACTAATATGGATTAGTTGGGACTAGAATTCAGGTCTCCTGATTCCTGGAGTGGGGTTCTTTCCATCCTATCACTGTTAAAAAGAATTAGCACACCAGAAAGTGTCCAGAATCTACAATTTTTTTCCCCTGTAACTTCAGGTGCTTATTTGTGTATCCTTTGCCACCAGAGACTGTAGAACTTCATTGCATATCCATACTACTTATTCAAACCCTATAGATCAGGGTAAAGTCTGGTGTGGACCCCTTTTTAGAATATTTTTAAATGCACAAAATAAAATGCATAGGATTACAAAGGAAATTAATTATATTGAAAATATATAAATAGGAAGGCTGATCATGTACTATCTTGTATCATGTACTATATTGATGTAGGGGAAATAATAAAAGATGTTTTGAGATAACTTAGAACAGCTGTAATGTGTTAAAACTCCTTTGGTTTGTTGCCTACATTCATGCATTTTGATTAGAGGTCAGTGAAACCAAGTTTTATCCACACAGCCTTTGGGGGTCCATGGACCCCAAGTTAAGAACCTCTGCTATAGACCTTCATTCATCTGTGACACATTTGGTCTTGCAAATATTGGTACAGTATTATGAAATATTCTGAGAATAAAGAAGACCACAAATTTTGAGGAAAGATAGGAAATTAAACCTATATTCTATATATTTCATTCAGTGCTCTAGAGGAGAAAGTGTCTCCATCATCAAACTTTTCACATCCCTTATTCAGCCTTTTTCCTGGCCTGTCAAGTAAATACTATTGGGAAGTATTTGTCTAGACTCCTAAAGCGTGTTATATATAGGATTTAAAGCCCACTTAGAAATTCCAAAGGATAGAACGTATTATGACTTGATTCTACAAATTTTGTGAAACAGTAGTTCCATAAGGTTTAAGTATTACCTATTTTCTTTTGAGTGCTGTTTAAACTATTGGTAAACATAAAAGCATTATTAAAGTAGATTGTCTTGATTAAAATCATAGGGGTTTAGGGCTGGAAGAAACTTCTAAGAGATTGTGCTTCCTTCTCAGTGAAGGTTGTGATCAGTTGGAAAAATCTTGTAGGATGCTTAATTTGAATTTTAGGGAGACAGCATTTTGCATGGAGTGTTGTGATCTCTGATATTTGCTTGTATATTTCATTTTACTGCCAGTTTGCTATTTCATACTGGCCTGTGATTTAGTGATTTAGACTTTTTCAAATGGTGGTTCAAGTAATATTTATGCTGATCTCATACACATAGATAAGTAACATAATGCTGTCATCTTATGACCTTAAAATGTAATTAAAATATACTGAAAGGCATCCTCAAAAATCTGTATAACTGCAAATGTTGGTTAAGTACTTTGCTTCTGTTGCACTACTACCCTTTAAAACTGATTTCCTTACAGACATGAGGAAAGTAATGTGTTATCCCATTTTAGAGGAGGAGCTAGGCTCAGAGAGGTTGTGAATGTTTCATAGTGGCTAAGTGATAAATGTCCAGGTGTCCTGACTCCAAGTCTCATGTACTTTCTGCTCTGCTGCACTGCCTCTTTAACACTCAGTTAAAGAATTGTTTTTGTTTGGCTTAAAACTTAACTTCCCTTAATCAGATAAGTGGTTTGAAGCAACAGTACATAGTGAGCATTGGACATATAAGTAGAGATATTTGCATTCAGATTTTCCTCTCACAGATTAATTAACTGTACGACCATGAATAAATAGCAATCTCTTTAGGATAGTTTTCTCTTCTGTAAAATAGGGAGCAATGGTATGGACTTCACTGGCCTATGATAATTATATGTAAAGTGTCATTTAAATGTCAGCTATTATCATTTTGGTCATAGCTCATTTGGCTGCAAATCATTTGAGAAAATGGAATTTTCATCTTTTGACCTTTTTGTACTTTCTTTTATAAATTAAAAAAATATATACATTTTCACTGGCTACTTTAGATTGTTTCCTATCTAAGTTGGTAAGATTTGGAACTGAATAAGAACCTTCCAGTTCATTGAGGCCTCACTTCTTGATAAAAGAAGAGACTAAATAATCATTATAAGTGACTTGATAAACATAGTGCTAGATGTAGATGTACTAGGATTAATTTTGTACGCAACCATCCCTGTTTTCAGGCATTTTTTGCTCTGTCCCCCTCATGCCTACAACGTTCTCCTGGCTCCTTTGGAGACTTGGCTCACATCCTACCATTTTCTCCCACTGCTAGTGTCTCATCTTTGGTTACCTCCCCAGGGCCATTCTTTGTAACCCCAGAGCTTAACACAGTGCCTGGCATATAATAAGGACTCAATATATGGAACTCATTTACTATTCCATCATGAGCACAGAATTTCCTTAAATAGTAACAGCTTTCAAGATTTTCTGCTTCATAGCTCTGAACAACTGGGTAGTCAATTTATGCATTTTATGCCTGGAAAGTATCATCAAAAATAAAATGGGTTATCTTTTTCTATTTTAGTCGAGATATGGAGAATAAAGAAACTCTCAAGGGATTGCAGAAAATGGATGACCGCCCAGAAGAACGAATGATCAGGGAAAAACTCAAGGCCACCTGTATGCCAGCCTGGAAACATGAATGGCTGGAAAGGAGGAGTAGGAGAGGCCCTATGGTACGTAGAAAAACTTATCTGTGTGCAAGTGGAAAATTGAGCAATGTTATAGGCCGTTTTTTCCCTTTCTTAGTTAGACCTGTGGTAATTTGTATACAAAATAAAGCAACTATTTAGGATATTTTAACTGGAATAATTTATTGGTTGTTGATCAAATAATAGCTTTCTGGCTTTAAATTAGAAACAACACTGCCCTCTAATGTCAGCATTTGAAATATTTTTGTCCATCAGGATCTATTTCTCTTTTCTTAATATATGAAATTATTTTGTATTTTCTTTTTCTGTTTTTTTAATTATAATGGAGCCCTTTAATCTTAATTCCCAGAAATATCCCTGTAGATGCCAAAATTAAAAGGGACTTGTAGGTTCTCGAGAAATAACTTAATGAAATGACTTAACAAATGTTTGCTGAATAGGAAAGAAGTAAAAATAGTCTGTTTTAGCCATAATTGGTCTTACTTAAAAATTAGTGAATACTGTTTATTAATGAAAAGAAAGCAAAATTTCATATGTATTTTTCATATTTCCATTTTTTAAAAAATTTCAAAACAAACCCTGGGGATAGTGTACTGAAATTCAGTCTTCTGTTTTATGCTCAAACTTAATAATATTTAAATGTTAGCTACCTCATTAACCTTTTAGAAATGTGGATGAGTGCTATGGACAGTGGCATACTGATAGAAGTTCAACAACTAACATAGCCAAAAAAAAAAGTATGTACAGTAAATTTAATCTGCATCATTAACATTTTTTCCTGACATTTTTCTCCATTACTTCTCCATCACTTAATATCACTTTATTTAAGGTAGACAATCAACAAAAGAAATCAAGGCCTGATTTGTAGCATTTGCAGTTTCCAAGGTGTAAATGCTCACACTGAAAATTAAATAACAGGCAGGACAAGCACATCCTGGGGACAGGCCAGGAGCTCTTCATCTTTTATTGTTGAGATCCTGTCTGGCAATCTGAGGCCTAGCAACCTCTTCTTCAGGGTTATATTTTTAAATTCTCAAAATAAAATACGTAGTGTTATGAAGGAAACCAATTTTATTGAAATACAGCTATAAAATATTTTTTAAACAATTTTGCAGACCCCAGGTTAAGAGCCCCTGGTGAATAGACAATCATTAACTTCATGATACTCAAATTCTGAAGGCAATACCAGTGCTTACAAATTTAGTTTTTTAATGTCTCTCTTGATTATGCTAAAACAGAAATTCTTGTTAATTCTCTTGCCATTTTTCTCTCCTCTTCTCCTCTTTCCCCCTTGTAAAACACTACTCTTTCCTTCCATGTCAAAAAAGTAGGAGTATCTGCCATCTTAACTCCTCTACCTCTTTCCCTAATGACATAAATGTGTAATTTATTTCATTTGAGGAAAATCATTTGGAGATTTCAACTTAATCATAATTTTTTAAAAACTAGATTGTACCAAATACTTAGAAAAGGGAGCAGTGATGTCTTCAAATAGTGAGGCAGCATAACATAGTAAATAGAGAGTTGACCTTAGAATTGGAAACCTAGATTCATCATGTCTTGAACGCTCTGTTAACTGAGCCTGACTATAAGTTGAAGATCAGGTGTCAATTTGTATTGTAAGGGAGATGTTCTTTATCCAGACAGAGCCCTTTCTAATGAAATCATGGGTCCAGTCCAAGAAAGAAAAAAAAAAGAAGAGAAAGAAAGAAATGATTAATGGAAACCAAGCTGTTAAATTAACTTTCTTTTCTTTGTCTTTTGATCAGGTTAGCACATAGATATGGTACATTTGGATTTAATGAAGTATTTGGCATAGTCTTCTAATAGAATGAGTACTGAATGTTAAAGGCCCTGGATTTAGAATCCCAGCTCAGCTCCTGGTTTTGTGTCCTTGGACAAATCACTTAACCTCTCTGGGTGTCAGTTTTCTTATCTGTAAATTGAGGGGATTGGAGTAGATGAGCAGTTCTTGAAGTGTAGTCCAGGGACTTTGGGGGATCCCCACAACCATTACTGGGGGTCTTTGAGGTCAAAACTATTTAAGACAAGCCGTTTTAATTTCTAATATGGCAAACATCAATAGCTATAATCTACATAAGCAAAAGCTACTTAGAGTTCATTTTTAAGAGTGGTCCTGAGACAAATTTGAGAACTGTTAGACAAAATGATTTCCAAGATCCCTTCAAATACTTAGTACATTATCAGGCACGTAGTGGATACTTAATAAATGCTTATTGACTTGACCAATCCTATGGTCCTAGAGCTATAGGTTACATCATAAAATATTGATTTGGAAGGAACCTTTTTGTTTATCGAATATAATACCTTTTAAATCAGTCTCCTGCAACATCTCTGACAAATACTCATCTGTTTAAACCATTTAAATCAAGAATTCTTAACCTGGGGTCCATGACACAAAAGGTTAAGAACCTCTGACTTAAATGACAGTCCGGTTACATATATCTATAGTTGTTTGAACTACCATACCCAAAGAATCTTAATAGCTATCAATCTGGAGAGAGATCTGTAATATCAAGTTTAGAATCAAGTTTAGCTAAATATTTATTAAGCACCTACTATGTGCCAGGCAGTGTGCTAAATGCTGGAGATGCAAAGAAGGCTAAAATAATGAAATGTCTTTGGATTAAATTTTTAGAAATTAATTTATTTTTAGTTTTGGATTAAATTTTTTAAAGAGAAAAGATGCAAGTCTTTATAATCCATGGTATAGAAGTTTATTAAATACAATATAAAATTCCCCTTTATATGGAATTCTGACACTAAATCTGTATCTTCCAGTTTTTGCTTCTCAGTTTGTTTGGGTTTTTTTTAAGCAATCAAAATGTATCAAATCCTTTCTGTTTAGGTGGTGAAACCTATCCCTGTAAAAGGAGATGGCTCTGAAATCAACAAATTAACACCAGAATCTCAAACTGAAGGGCATACCAATACTTCTTCACCTACTCCAAAAGGAAGGCGGAGTCCTTCTCCTAGTAGCTCTTCATCTTCAAATCGTACTGTTAAATCAGAATCTCCTGGAGTAAGAAGAAAAAGAGTATCTCCAGTGCCTGTAAGTAAATATTTCACTAAACATTAAGTTGCTTGAATGTTTAGTTTTTATATATAATGCATATGGGAATAATTTTTTATAAAAGCATAATTACTCTATATTGAGAAATTAAAATTTGAGAAGGAAATTACATATTGAAAGGTATTTGCACTAAGAACTCCTCTTGTACTGAATTGTGCTAAATTTGTCATTAATAGAAATAATAAAGTTATAAAGAAGGACCAGGTAAGATAAAATATTTCCCAAAGGAAAGACTGGTGACTATCCTTGTGGCCCTGTAGCTAGAGACTGCTACAACTCTATTCCTGGACAACTTAGAAGGTCATACTTCATCTGTTGTATAAATGACGCCAAATTCAAATGCAAGTCTGTTTAAAAATAATTATCTTAATAGACATTAGGGACTGTGTGCTCAGAATTCTGAAGCCATCATAAAAATTACAGTTTCTGTTATCTTTGAGGTTAAGGATGACAGATAATTGATTTCATAGCTGACCCTGTTTCCAAAAGATTACCCAAAATAGTGAATATTGAGCCTTGTTCAGGGCAGGCTAGAGAGGGCTTAGATACAAGGCCAGAAGGTGTAGTGTATGATATCATCTTTCAAACATCTTAGGTGAAATTCAGCTTAAAAAAAAGTCAGTTCTGCCCAAAAGTAAGTAATAAATAGTTGAGGGAGATTTTTAGTGAATTTTTTAAGTGAATACTATTTCCTGTTATTATGATCACATGGGAGAAAATCAGTGGTAATAAATGAGTTTTGGAGAGTAGTAGGACTTTTTCTTTTTCAAGTTTGGGTGACCAATATTAAGAGGCTCTTAGTGTAATTTAATAATGTAAATTAATAATTAATAATGATAATGCAAAATTAAGAATTTTACATTAAAGTCAAGTCATTGCTTCCAGCAATGTAAACCTGGTTTTGTATACAGCCATAAAAACTGGTAGATGCTCAGAAGTGGACTGTTTCACTGGATTATTGATTATTTATTGCCTAGGTGAGGAAGTTCCATGGAAATTAGTGGGATGTAGCAAAGTGTTAACCTAATTGGACATCTGTTTCCAGAAGAGCTGCCCTGAGTATCTAGCTTAAAACCTTACTCATGAAAAATAAGTTATACTCAGGTTCCACTATAAAATACCTGTCACTCCAGTTTTGTGTGTGTGTGTGTGTGTGTGTATAAGTAAAATATTTTGTTGTTTTTTTGTTGTTGTTGTTGTTTTGGACTAGACCTATGACTTTAACTGTGTCCCAGGGAGCTCTCAATGAGGAACTCCTATCAATATAGGTCACCACTGGCTCTGAAACTTACAGTCTTAAAGAGGTGTTTGGGCTACTAAGAGTTAAATTGTCTAATGTCAAACAGTCAGCATGTATCAGAGATGGGATTGGAACACAGGTTCCTGAATCTGAGGCCAATTCTTTACTTACTAGGTTATACCACCCTCCCCTGCTCTTTCTCCTTCCCTTACTCCTTACTTTCCCTCTCTCCCTTCTCTTTTTCCCTTCTCCTCTCTTTGTTACACACACAAATACCTTTTACTGTCTTAGCTTTAATTTGTATATTTTCCAGAAAGCTGGTTTTTTTGTTTGTGTTTTTTGGGTTCTTCTTCTTGTTGTTTTTACAAAGTAATTTAATGAACAGATGGCATAGTTATTCTGCTTCTAAAAGCTTTAATAACTTGATCATCAGTTATCCAGATAACTTGGTTATAAAATTCAGTTTTCATGAAATTTCAGTATTTCAGGCAAAAATGCATTTTGCATTACATTTTTTCACATTTGCTGTCTACTAGTTTGAGTAAACGCAGTAATGCTACTATTTATAACCCCTCTTTTCTATAAGAGCTTCTTTCTTGAAAATTGAGAAGCTATTCTTAATAGAAATCAATGTTCTGAAGTTTCAGAGTGGGAGAATTACACCACCCCGAAGAGCTCCATCCCCAGATGGCTTCTCCCCATATAGCCCTGAGGAAACAAATCGCCGAGTCAACAAAGTCATGCGAGCCAGGTTGTACTTACTGCAGCAGATAGGACCGAACTCTTTCCTAATTGGAGGAGACAGCCCAGACAATAAATACAGAGTGTTTATTGGACCTCAGGTAGGAAGCATTTTCATCTTATTAATTCAGGTCAACGGACATTTATTAATGGGAGTTCAAAACAAAATGAGAATACTAAGTTTCTTAGTATGTGATATTAGCTTAGAGTAAAGTTTTAACCTTCTTAAAATTAAATCATTCCCTGTCATAACTAAGTACATTTCAAAATATGTCTTGCTAAATAAGTGATTCCTTAAAGTAAATGTTAGGAAGGGCCATTTTACCTGTATAGTTTTGAAATACAAATTTTATTAACATATTCACTAAAATTAATTGGTTGGTAACTTTTCTTGCCTTAATATTTATAGTGAATATGCTTAGGATTCACAACCACATGGATGCCTGTAATTTAAAAATAAATAAAACATTAGTATGATAAATTTGGAAATATAAAAACTTAAATACCTACAGTAATAATTCAGCATATTAAAAGCTACATTTGGAAATTTCAGTAGAGCCACAAGCTTACCTGTGTATTTTTCTTAATATTTAGACCTGCAGCTGTGGGCGTGGAACATTTTGTATCCATCTGTTATTTGTTATGCTCCGAGTATTTCAACTAGAACCCTCAGATCCAATGTTATGGAGGAAAACTTTGAAAAATTTTGAGGTATTTTATAATGTTTTTATTCTCAGTTGTTAGTAATTAAAAAAAGACTATTTAGTTGGTGAAACCAGGAAATTAATTCATATTTTGAGCATGATTTTGAAGCAGTTCATAATCATTTTTAAGGTACAAAGATACAGCTCATTTAGTTAGTGGGTTAGAGCATTGTATCCCTTGAATTATATTTTTATAAGCCATTTAATGGTTGTTTTGCTCTTTGCCTAAACAGTTGTTATTGATTTTTAAAGGTCAGTGAACATATATTTACCTATAATCCCTTTTGTCTTAATCGCTTGCATCAGTTATTGATCAACTAAAAGAAAATGAGGATTATCAGTTTTGAGACACCTAGAATCAGCACCTTTGTGTATAAGAATGTAGCATGAATATCATTGTTACTGTCTTTTTCCGATGTTAGGTTGAGAGTTTGTTCCAGAAATATCACAGTAGGCGTAGCTCAAGGATCAAAGCTCCATCTCGTAGCACCATCCAGAAGTTTGTATCACGCATGTCAAACTCTCATACATTGTCATCATCTAGTACTTCTACATCTAGTTCAGAAAACAGGTCAGTACTTTTTAAGGAATTAAAAGCTTTATTCTCTGGTTACTTTGTGATTTTAAGGGTATGTATATCAGTGTTGAATTTACTTGAAAATTATTCCTATTTGGAATCATTGTAATTTTGGAGTGAGAAAGTTAAAATGAAGAATAAAGCATATTAACAATTGTAATGTTTAAATGTGGAAATTTTCCCCTTAGGTTATAATATTAGAAAATGGCAAAATAAATGTCTGAATACAGTACTCTGTGTAACACTTTAGTACTTAAAAATGCTTTCACATACTTTACCTCATTATAAGACATACCTTATATCATTTGAACCTCATAATAACCTCCTAAATAAAGTAGGTAGGAAAGGTGATATCCCCATTTGATCAAAGGTTCTTAATCTTTTTTTTTTGCATCAGGACCCTTTATAGAGTGATGTTTTATTTTAAATGCATGAAATACATAGGATTACAAAAGAAGCCAATGGAATTGAAATAAAGATATAATTTTTTTTCTCCCATCAAAGTTTTCAGGTCCATGGCCGGATCCCCAGGTTAAGAACCCCTGTTTTCTATGAAGAAGGTGATTCTCAGGGAGATTGTGAATTCCCCAAGATCATATTTAGTATTCATCATACGAGCATTTGTTAAGTGCCTCTATGTGCCAAGTATTGAGTATAGACGTCAAAAACCAAAACAGTCCCTGTCCTCAAGGAACATTTTTCTTCTTTTTTTTAAATATAAATTTATTTATTTTTAGTTTTCAACGTTCACTTCCACAAGTTTTTGAGTTTCAAATTTTCACCCCATCTTACCCCTTTCCTCACCCCAAGATGGCATGCATACTGAATATCCCTTCCCCTAGTCTGTCCTCTCTTCTATCTCTTTCCCCCTTCTCTTATCCCCTTCCCCTTCTATTTTCCTGTAGGGCAGGATAGACTTCTATACCCCATCTCCTGTATTTCTTATTTCCCAGTAGCATGTGAAAACATTTTTTTTATAAACATGTTTTTAAAACTTTAGGTTTCAAATTTTCTCTCTTCCTTCCTCCCTACCTACCCTCAGTGAAAAGGCAAACAACTCAATATAGGTTATACATGTGCAGTTATGCAAAACACTTCCATAATAGACAAGGAACATTTTGTCTATTGTGGGAAAATAACACACATACAAAAAGTTAAATACAAAGTACCTTCTGAGTGGGCCAGTGCTAGCACCAGGGCCTGAGAGGGAAGCAAGAGGTGGAGCCTCAGCTGAGCCTTGAAGGGAGCCAGGGAGGCAGCAGAGAACTCTATCTAGAGAGGCACAGGAATGAGTCGATGAGTGTGCTGTGTGCCGAGCGGCAAGCAGGCTGACTTAGGGTTAGAATCAAGAGTTCATTCTGTGGCAGGTAGGAAAATGTTTCATAAACCTAGTAAATAAAGAAGCAGTTCTCTAAAACTATTTTTGGTACCAGTTAATGTGTTAGCAACATGTTCCGCTTTTTGTAGAGGCCTTTGAAGAACCATGTTATGTTAGGTTTTGCTAATGAGGACAAAAGTAGTTTTTATTTTTTTTCCTAAGAGATTAAGGAAAATAGCTATTAATAAATACTGATACATATAATAAATACTTTTAATAACTAAAATAGATTAATAAAATAGCTATTAATGAGAACCAGTCACCATCCAAGCAGTGAATTCATATTTTCATTAGATCGTGAGCTTCTTGAAGGCAGGGACTGTCTTGTGTTTTTCTTTGTCTCCTCAGCACTTGGCACCAGTACCTGACACTAGGAGGCACTTAATTGGCATAATAGGTATTTATTGTCTCTAATTGACACCTTCTAAAAGCCACAAAGCACAGTAGAATTTAAGGAATGCAGGTGTAAAGTGAGATTCTAGTCAAGTTAGGAGATAGCCTTGTCATTGTAATAACAACAGAACTATTCATATTAGCTTACATTTATATAGAGTGTTTATGGTTTATGAAAAGCTGAAGAAGCTGAGGCCCATTTTGGGGTTGTGAATTACCTAAAGTTGCATAACTAAATCACTTGCAGAATGAGGATCCTAGCTGGAGAACTGGAAAGGGTTTAGAAATATTCTGGCCTAATCCTCTCACTTTACAAATGCAGAAATGGGCTCAGGGAGAGGAAGTGCTTTTCTCAGGAGTACAGGGACAGAATCAAGATTTGAACTCAGATCCTCTGACTCTTTTTCTTACTCTTCTGTAATAGTCTCTTACTGCTAGAAGTTAGACTTCATTCCCAATGCTTCATTCTCATACCACAGCTTCAAGTTTGATATTCATTGGCTTGTACTCTTTCATTCTTCTGTAATCTTACTATACCCTTTTCATAGCCTTTTAATTTATTTTAGGGGGGAAATATTGGGATGTGGCGTAGTGGATGGAATGTAGGATTTATAGCCAGGAAGGCTTGAGCCCAGGTCCTCCTTCTGATACTCACTCTGTGACCACAGGCAAGTCTTTTCATCTCTCTAAGCTTGTTTCCTCTGTAAAATAAAGCTAATTCTGACCTGTAGAGCACCCAGCTCATAAGGCTGTTGGGAGGGTCAGAAGAGATACTATATGTAAAAAACTGCAAATTTCTTTGTGCTGCATAAATGTCAAGGTTAGTATTATGAAACCTAAAACCAAGTGGCCAAAAATAAAACAGGAAAAGTGCTCTCAGGAGAGCAAAGGGAACCTCCAAACACTAGTAAGAATCTGAAATTTTTTAAAGATTATATCCTGAAGGGATAATGTATTTGTGGAACCTTCCTCTCCATACTCCCTTCCTTACCTTCTTCTCCCTTCCCCCATACTCCAACTGGAAAAGTTCTGTATGGAGATAAGGTATTTGTCACTCACACTCACACGTTCACTTCTAGATTACACCAGCAATTTGACTGGATTGGGCAATTTTATTTATATTTTTGCTGGTTACGACTTTTTGATGTTGTTTGCTTGTGTAAAATTTTCAGTTTGAATTAATTTTGTTTCCTATCATAGACTAACATTACACGAATCCTATCTGAATTTCTGGATTTATAATACTGCTTGGTTTCCTTTAAATACCATTACTCCTTTTTAGTTTTCCCGCATCTGTGTCCAAGTATACAGTTCAGAGAGAAAAAGTGATTATAGCATAGTAGAAACTGGCAGATGTTTTCATTTTGTAGTTTTTAACGTTTTTCTGCCAACCTTCACAAATAGGCGCTTGCATGCGCGCACACCATCTTGATCAGAGAGCTTTGTTTGCAGCTTCTTAAGCCTAAACATTGGGCAGAACAGCTTATAATAGCAGGCGTGGAATATAAGGCAGGGATAGGTATCCATGAGTGAAAATCTGACTGGATCGAAGAATCTATAATTTGCAGGACTAGGTTATTGTATTTTTCTTTTAGATCTAACCTGCTATGGTCTCAGTTCTAGTCCCAGCACTTCCACAAATTCAGTATGATGTTGGTTACTTAACATCTCTGAGTTTCATACTAATTTTCCTTATGAAGAAATGTAGTAGACATGTCATTTCTGTCCACTAAGTAAAATTAAAGCTTCTTTCCCTGACATTCCCTCCATAGTCTGCCACCAACTTTAGCTCATGAGCTGTCTTCCAAATACTCTGTGCTTTAACAAAACCAAACTACTCTGCCCTAGTTCTTTCTACCTAGACTGTTCTTCTCCTTCCATATGCCTGCTGAAAGTCTACCCATTCTTTAAAGCCCAATTCAAATCATGAAGTCTTTCCTTATACACTTTTGGTAATGATGTTCTCCCCTGGACCAACAAAACACTTTTTTGGTACCTCCCTAATGGACTTATGTAATATTTCATGTTATGGCTACATCCGATTTTGTTTTATACTTTTGCAAAAACGTAAGCTCCATAAGGATAGGCGCACGTGTGTGTGTGTGTGTGTGTGTGTGTGTGTGTGTGTGTGTGTGTGTGTGTTGCGGAGATGACCTTGAGTGACCAGATTACAACATTTCTACAGTTTAATAGATGGTCTCCAGAACTTTCTGTGGCCAAAAAATCCCCATTGATCTGTAGTCTCATCCACCTATGATGAGCCTCTCTGAACTTGGAAAGACTTGTAGGAGCTTATGTTTCACTGGGATAGCCTCTGAGAACACAGGGTCATCTCAAGGGTGAGACTTTAGGTCATTTGTGGAGGATTTAATTTGAAGTACAAGCTTAATAAATATTAAATTAATAGATTTATACCATGAGGAGCCTATACTCAATATCTGAGGTTCCCTCTGATTCTCAGATTTTATCAAGTCTTTTCAGACCTAGGTGAGAGAGACTCCTTTTCCACTTTTGTCCTTCTTCCTTCTCACTCTCATAGGACTAATTCATTATAGTCCATCTTTATCTTCAGTCTGGCTTAGAAGGGAAGAGGGAACGTATCTGAGGTGCTTCTTTCTCTGGAAGCAGAGTTAGTTTCGCTGGGTTCTGGCTCTTCTCAGAGATTAGACTATTTATTGGATGGAGTGATATCTGCCTCAGCTGTACTGATGGATCCACTGTCCCCAGGAGATGGCTTTACCTGCTGTCTTTGAAGTGAAAGAAGAATGCCTCTGATGATAACAATGAGATTTGAAATGGAGAGTCTAGAACCTGCTGTTAACAGACCTGGCTTTGATTCTTGGCTCTTCCAAGGTCCCCAGAAGCTCCAAATCTGATTTTATATTCTGTTAACTTGAAATCTTATTGCTATATTGTTTATAGTTAAAATGTACTAGTAAGTTAACATTATTTTTCAAAAGATGCCATGGTAAAAATGTGGAAAATAATTTGTACTCAACTTGATTCTTGACCAACATTTTCAAGCAGAATTTATCTTAGTAGTTATATCATTCTACAATAAGGAAGACTAATGCCTGGTATTGTAGCCTAGTTAATAGAGGCTCACTGGGCAGGTTACTTAAGCATTCGGGCACCAGGCATCTCTTGAGATATGAGCTGTAGATAAGTGGCTATTGGTCACCAGTAAAGGGAGTTCACACACTAGGAGTTTTCTACATAATGACATCACAGATGCAAACCAAAAAAATTAGACTGATATTAGGGTCACATCAAAAAATTTATGTAGATTTATATAAAATACCACATTAATACAAGAAACCTTAAAACTACCAGGTTTTTTTTTACTGTGACTTACTGTTGAAATAGAAAAAGTACTGACATGTAATTAGTTATCTTAGGATTTTCATTAATCAAGTCATTCATGGTCTAATAGAGTGGGAATATTAGAATTAATATTTTATCAAACATTTTAATTAAAATTGTGTGATGTTTTTGTTATTGATGGCTGTTTTTTCTACTCCTCCTTTTTCTATAGTATGAAGGATGAAGAGGAGCAGATGTGCCCCATTTGTTTGTTAGGAATGCTTGATGAAGAGAGCCTTACAGTATGTGAAGATGGCTGTAGGAACAAGTTGCACCATCACTGCATGTCAATTTGTATGTTGCTGTTTTATTCATGCTCATCATAAATGTAATTAAATTATTCCACCATCTATCCCAACTAATTTAGATTTTAACAAGATTCAACCCTGTATGAGCATGTGTTCTAGTTTATCTAGTCTGTAGAAAAGACTTAAACTTGAGATGCTTTGGGTGCTTGACACTAATCTAAATTTTTTGAAATTTGCAAATGAGCATAAAAAGCTGGTTAATGTAACTAACAAAATAACATTTAAGAAAGGCACTAGCATCAGAGTAGTTTAGTCTTATCATGTTCTTGCTTTGTTAGCACCAGGTATTTTAAAATGGAAAAGGAAAGGCCCCTGTCCTTATTCCCCTTAGTGAGGCAGGAAGCTTCCTTGGATCACTTCTTGTGATCTCCTCAGTATAAATTTTATAACTGGTGTACTGCATAAGATACAGCCCTTTTATGCTTTTTTTAAAAATTTACATTTTCGCAAGCTCTTGTTTAAGGAATATTCTTTGAATAAGTTCTATTTTTATTTTTCAGGGGCAGAAGAATGTAGACGAAATAGAGAGCCTCTGATATGCCCTCTTTGTAGATCCAAGTGGAGGTCCCATGATTTCTACAGGTCAGATTCTAATGAATGGCTTCTGAATATTATTCAAAGATATAAATATTTTAAAATTGAATCTCTAACTTTTAGCAAATTCTGTTAATATTTCAATTTTAGCCATGAATTGCCAAGTCCTGTGGATTCCCCTTCTGTTCTCCGAGCTGCCCAACAGCAAACTGTGCAGCAGCAGCCTTCTGTTGGATCACAACGAAGAAACCAGGACAGTAACTTTAACCTTACTCATTATGGAGTTCAGCAGATCCCTCCTGCCTATAAAGAGTTAGCTGAGCCATGGATTCAGGTAATTGTCTCTTCTTGTAAAGTTTTCGATTCAGCTTGATCCAGTAAACATTTATTAAATACCTACTATGTGCTAGGTGGAAGTGATATAAAGAGGAAAAATAATAGCCTCTGTCCTCAAAGAGCTTGCATTCTACTAGGACTTCTGTGAAGTTTGGATGCAGCCAAAGGGTCACACTTGAGGACCTAGACGGCCACATGTGGCCTTGAGGCCACAGGTTCCCCACACCTGCTCCAGGAATTTAACTTTTTTTTTCCCAAAAAATTGTAATTAATCAGGGCAATAATTGTCTCTAAGACTTTTCATCGATCTCTCTCTCTCTCTCTCTCTCTCTCTCTCTCTCTCTCTCTCTCCCTCTCTCTCCCTCTCTCTCTCCCTCTCACACACACACACACACACACACACACACACATGCATATACCACTTGTTATTGTTTGACTTGAATTGTGCCTACCAGAACAAATATCATCTCATTGAAAATGGGTTTTGGTATCATGGCTAGTTACTCCTGTAACTAGCTAGAGACCAGTGTTCTCTTATCAGAGAACTAGAGAGGGCCTCAAGAGTTTTCTAGTCTAATTCCTTATGTCTAGATGAGCTTCTTTTTTATGTCTTTCCAGAGAATAAAAATGATATGAGTTCCCTTGCTAAGGTGTTTGACATTACAGTCTAGAGTTTTTCTTAAGTCTTAACTAACAGAATCACAAAATGTGGGTGTTAGAAGAGTCACCTAGTCCAATCTATACCCAAAAAGGAATCCCCGAAGTTTTTGTATAGCCTCTGCTTGAAGACCCTTCATTGAGAGTAAACCTACTACCTCCAGAGGCACAGCCCATTCCACTTTTAGATAGATCTAATTTTGGGGAAGTTTGCTTAATTTTGCCTCTTTGCAACTTCACTGATCACACTTTTGGTTCTGCTTTCTTGGCCAAACATAATAAGCTTAATTCTTCTCCCACAGGACAGTCTCTTCTTCAAACACTTGAACACAGTTAAGTGTTTTAGGTATTTAGCTTTTCATAAATTAAAGACTTCGATGTTCAATGACATTTTCTCCCTGCTTCTCTTCTTTAGCAAGATAAAGAAAAGAATTGAGTTGTAGAAAACTTTAACTCCTTTCTTGTCTTAACTTTTCTAATCTTGTTCTGATATAATTATGCTATTCTGCTCATTTTTGTATTATTAGTTGTATGAAAAAGTGTGAGTTTCTTAGTTCTTGAACTTGATATCTTTTTAAGAGCAAAGGAGTATGAGGTGGAAATTTTTATGTATACATATCCTTAGGTTACTAAAATATTAATGTCCCCTATGACTACTTGGGGATATGTATTATTTAAGATGATATCTAACTCTTAAGTAGGAGTTACTGTGAATGACATAGATAGGTAATAGGGGAATGGCATTTAAATTCTCATGTTGTACTTGATGATATGATAGATAGTAATACTTCACTATAGGGCCTTTCTTCATGTTTTTTCATAATCAAATTGAATTCATTATGTGTGTATGTGTATGTATGTTTGGTTTTTTGTTTTTTGTTTTTTAATTTTATGTAGGTATTTGGAATGGAGCTAGTGGGCTGCTTGTTTTCTCGAAACTGGAATATAAGAGAGATGGCACTCAGGCGTCTTTCCCATGATGTTAGTGGTGCTTTGCTATTGGCTAATGGGGAAAGCACTGGAAATTCTGGGAACAACAATGGAAACAGCCCAAGTGCTGGAGCAGCGAGTGGGTCATCTCAGACTGGGATCTCAGGAGATGTTGTCGTGGAAGCTTGCTGCAGTGTGCTGTCGATGGTTTGTGCTGACCCTGTCTACAAAGTATATGTTGCTGCTTTAGTGAGTACTTTTATTCCTTATCACTTCCAATGCTTATTGCATACATTTTATGTTTATTGTCTTAATAGACAGTGTCACTATTTGGGATTATGGGTTTGATGCTTAACAGGATACATTACCTGTATGATACTAGACAATCCAAGTGTGTACGTATTTAAATAAATTGTCTGCATATCAATGATAAGGCAAGCAACATATGCCTCAGAATCAACATTTTGGCACCATATGAAGTCAGGAACAATTTCCTGAAAACCTAAAGTCATTTTGTTGTTATTCATATTTCAGCAGCAGTTTCAGTGAACACTTACTAAGCTCTTGGGTGGTATACTGTGCTGGGTACTGAGGGAAATCATCATCCTAACTCATGTTTGTATTGTACTTTCCTCAAAATATATTTAAGAAGGATTAAATAAAATACACATCCTGTCCTTTGGATGGGATCTTAGAGATTATCCAGTCCAACACCATATTTTTACAAATAAGAAAACTGAGGGCCAGAGACTTAACTTGTCCAAGGTTACACAGCAATTAAATGTCTGAGGTGAGATTCGAAATCAGGTCTTCCTGACTGCCTGTCCAACATTCTGTCACCTACCCCACACTGCCTCTAATGAAGCTTACAGTGTGAAGTGGTAGAAAGAATGTGGGCACTTGGTGCACTAATGCTTGAGAGAATTACAAACAAAATGCTAGCATGGGGTTGAGGGGAGAAAATATCTTGGAACTAGGGAATGCCCATTGGACTAGACCTTAAAGTACAAGTAGTGTTTAAACTGATAGATTGGGGGTGGGGGGGAGTGGCACATTCCATGTATTAAGAACAATATGATTAAAAACATAGAGGCAAGACAGTATGGAATGCATTTTGGAGAGAGTGAGCTATCCATTTTGTCTGGAATTTTAGTACAAGTGGAGAAAACATCAGAAATGGAAAAAGTCGAGTATTGCCAAATCATGGGTGCCATATCTCTTTGTGAGATACATGGTGTGCTATTATCCACATTTTACAAAGGGAGAAACTGAGATTATGTCTTGCCCAAAATATGGAAGTAGCAAGTAATGGACTTAGAGCTCATAATGAAAGCTAAAACTTTTATTAATTGACTAAACTTGATGTTATGTTTCCTGACATAATCTCAAATTGAAAATAGTTGAGAGCAAGAATTTATTTGCAAATCTAGTCATTGCTTAGAAACAGAAGTAGAAGTATGCAACTGGCACATATCAATGCATGAAGTAGAGAGACTTGAAGAATCCTAGGTTTAGGGCCGGATGGGACTTTAGAGGCCATCTCCTTTTGGTTTTTACTTGAACCATCACATTTAAGAATTATTTATAGTTTGTTTCACAATGTTTTCTCCATATATATTAATCTGTTTCATATTTTCTTACAAAAGCATACTGGATTTTAGAGATTTAAAGTTGACTTTATAGAGACAATTGAACTGACTTTCCATTGTTTCTCTTCTTTCTCCTAGAAAACATTAAGAGCCATGTTGGTGTATACTCCTTGCCATAGCTTGGCAGAAAGAATAAAACTTCAGAAACTTCTGAGGCCAGTTGTAGAAACCATATTAGTCAAATGTGCAGATGCCAATAGGTATGGTCACAAGGTTTTTCAATGAATTTCTTGTATCTTCCAATCATAGTTTCTTACAGTTGTCATCAATGACTTAAGCATAATAGACACTTAAGTATTTGTCAAATGAATGAATCTTTGAATATTGAGTTTTCTCATTTAAAGAAATCTTGAAATAAAAAATCATCAGATTAATGCTGGTGATCCAGAGAAATTATTTTGTTCACATAAAATTCTGTTACTGTCCATCTCATTTTGTTGCGGACATTAAAAAAATACATTGCAGAAATCACATTTCTAGTGTAAATATATAATGATGAAACAGAGTTCACCATCTCTTCATTTCTTTAATGTGCACATGGACACGCCTTCTTTTTCTCTTTACCGAATTAGTTAACTGAAAAGATTTTTTTTTAAATGAGGGAAGGAAAGTCCTGTCATCCCTTTCCTCACCCTCTTAGAATGGGTAGTGTGTATTTTATTTATTTCAGTGGGTTGTGTGGAAAGTCGGTGGGTTTTGTGTAGGTTACTGGGAAGCTTGAGCTGAAAAGGACTTGGAGGCCATCTAGTCCAATTTCCTGATTTGGTAGATGAGGAAACTGAGGCCCAGGGAGATTCTGTGACTTGCCCATGATCTGACAGACAGCAGATCCTTCAGAAGCAGGATTTGAACCAAGGTCCTGACTCCAGAGTTAGCAGTAGACCACATCAGCACAGTACCTTCTATAAGGAAAAGTAGAGGAATTCAAAGAAAGTTGTTGTGTGGCCACAGGGTGAAAAAAGCCCAACTGAAGTCCTTCCTTCCACCATCTCCCACCCCTGTGGCAAATAAAAACAAGTAAAACTGCTTCAATATTGATACTCTTTTAAAAAGAGATTATGTAAGTGACATTCCTTATAGAAATTGGTTAGTGATCCGAAAAAGCAGTAATGTACATGATTATTCCTTGTAACCAGATTTTTAAGAAATACTTTGTGCCCTAAGCATATCACTTTCCATTAGAAATTTTTATCGTGAGATTTTATGGGAAATGACGGCTACACAGCCATAAATCTATAGAATTTTTATGAAAAGCCCAGAACATGTCATTGTTTATCTTTAGATGTCTGTGAGCTATGTGAGAGGGAAAATATCATTATTTCTATTATAGACAGCATTGCTGGTTACCCAGGCCCGAAGTAGTCTCTTAGCAGAGACCAGTGGGCTTTTCTTCTGTCCAGAGGAGAGTTCGTTTGGGGGTCATTGACTAAAACAAAGCAATGTTCCAGAGTTCAGGTGCTTCAATCTCCTTTTTGAAATCCTAGTAGATCCCAGTTGGCAAAATAAGAGAAGGCCGGTTTACCCTGTTAAATAGACTTGGTCCAAGAATCATGATCCCCATTTTGCAGATGAAGAAACTGAATCCAAATTCTCGTAGGCCCATCACAGGACCAGGAAGTGGCTGAGCCAGAACCAAAGTGCCCCTCAACCCCGGAATTCAGTAGAAACCTGTTTTCTGTAATGACAGTTCTAGACTTTTGAATGATGGTTTATCTGTTGGCTTAAATGTATGAAACAAAGAACACTGAAATGTTAGGTTGTGGGTGCATAAAACTTCATTGTTAGATGTGTTTTTTAATTGAAGAAATTTATTTGAGTTGAATTCTCCCTCTATGCCGTGAGGCTTCATGTGTAGTATTTTGTTTGTGATAATTTTATTGTGACTTTAGTTATAGAAACTAAATGTGCAGCCAACTTTTTTTTTCATTTTCCCCAAACATTTTAAAATTTTCATTGATAAACACTTTACCTAGTATTGATGTGGTTTTCCCTTCTTCTTTTAGCCGTACAAGTCAGCTTTCGGTTTCAACGCTGTTGGAGTTGTGCAAGGGCCAAGCAGGAGAACTAGCCGTTGGCAGAGAGATACTTAAATCAGGTGTAGCCTCAGACTTCATATTAATTCCTTATAGTTTATTTTGTTCATTAATTCACTCATTTTAATAGTGTATCAGTTTAATCTATCAAAATAGGAGAGTGGGCTCTGATGGCTATTTGGGGAAGTGTTTTATTCATCCAGTCAGTCAGGTGATATTTATTAGAAATCTGAGTTAATCTTTAGAAAAATTGCTAAAACCAATATTTAGTCAATGTATTTTATCTGTATGTAATATGCTAACTAGCTTTTGATGTAGATTTTAATAACACTACTTTCTGTTTCTCTTGTTTATAGGATCCATTGGTATTGGTGGTATTGATTATGTTTTAAATTGTATTCTTGGAAGCCAAACAGAATCAAGTAACTGGCAAGCACTGTTGGGACGCCTTTGCCTTATAGACAGAATGCTGTTGGAGTTTCCTGCAGAATTTTATCCCCATATTGTCAGTGGAGAAGTTTTACAAGCTGATACTGTAGTAGACAGGTACTACTCTTTGTTTAGAAATGTCATTATTTTTTTCCCTTAAAAATGAATGTTTTAGGCTTGTCCAAATGAGGTTCAGGAGATATGTGTAGGTATGGCATAGGCAAGCTGGTATGAACTATAGGCTATTTATTTTTAAAATGTAGATCCTTTGTGATTTGAGGTATTTTTCAAAGTGAAAAAAATTCCATTAATTAGCTAATAGCATAATTTTATGTTTTAAAACAGAATTTTTAAACATTTTTAATATTCCTAAAGTTAGAGTTTATATTTCTGAAACTCATATATAAGCTTCAAGTATAATTTATTTATTTGTTTGTTTTAGGTATAAGAAGCTGCTGTCCCTCTTGAGCTTTGCTTTGCAATTCATTGACAATTCCCACTCAATGGTTGGTAAGCTGTCCCGAAGAGTGTTTTTGAGTGCTGCAAGAATGGTTGCCAGAGTACCCCACGTGTTTTTAAAACTGTTGAAAATGCTGAGTGTTACAAGCTCTACTCATTACACAAGGATGCATCGTCGTTTGATGGCTATTGCAAACGAGATGGAAATTGCTGAAGCCATCCAGCTGGGCATAGAAGACTGTTTGGATTGTGGACAGGATGGCTTTTTGCAGCCATCTGCCCCAAATAACTCCCCAGAAACAGCAGAAAACAATTCCCCTGAACACACAGTCCCGTTAGAGAAAACTGGAAAACCTTTGTGTGATGCAAAATCAAGTGCCAGCCTCGAAGATGTTTCTGATACATTGGCTGGCATTTCTGTAGGCCTTCCTAGTCCAGTAACAATGGAGCAACCAAAGCCAGCCCTTCAGACAAAAGGTAGACCCCATAATCAGTGTTTGAACTCTTCTGCATCCAGTCATTCCCAGTTATTGTTCCCAACTTTGCCCTCCCCTCCCTCTTCTGCCCCATCTGTGCAGCTGGCTCTGTAACAGATGTCTCTAAACACAAAACTCAGGGATTCGTTCCCTGCAAAGTACCTACAGCTTCTCCACAAATGCAACGAAAATTTTCTCTACAGATTCTTAGAAACTGTTCTGAAATCAAAGAACCAGATAAACTTTCCCCAGTTTTTACGCAGGCAAGGCCTATGCCTTCCAGTCACATACACAGGCCAAAGCCATCTCGACCCACTCCAGGAGATATGAACAAGCAGGGAGAAGTCTCAAAAAATAGCATGACACTTGATCTGAACAACATCACACAATGTGATGGCAGCGTTGGCAGCAGCGGCGGCAGCAGCAGCGCTGTCATACCAAGTGAGGAGACGGTATTCACACCAGTAGATGAGAAATGCAGATTAGATGTCAATACAGAACTCAACTCCAGTATTGAGGACCTGCTTGAGGCCATGCCTACTAGTGACACAACAGTAACCTTTAAGTCAGAAGTTGCAGTTCTTTCTCCTGAAAGGGCTGAGAATGATGATACTTACAAAGATGATGTAAATCATAATCAGAAATGCAAAGAAAAAATGGAAGCAGAAGAAGAGGAAGCATTATCCATTGCCATGGCGATGTCTGCGTCGCAGGATGCCCTGCCAGTAGTTCCTCAACTACAAGTTGAAAATGGAGAAGACATAATCATTATTCAGCAAGATGTGAGTATCTTTAGGAAAGGGTCCAGTGATGATTGGGTTTAATCCCATCTAAAGTTTGAAAAACTTATTTTCATCAGTTAACATGCAATGATTCCTTAGACAATTATTAGTAATATAGAAATAAAACTGAGAAGAGTCCATTTGACCCGGGATTTTTGCTTTCTTGTATATGTTTTGAAGGTCATATTTGACATTAGTGGTTGCATACTGTTTGAGTTTATTAATCTTGGATTAGAAGCTTATAAATGAATTAGAAACTTAATAGGCAATGCCATCACGTCAGCATTAATGTTAAAAATCAAGATTGTCACCTGAACACTAAAATTTTCATTTTCAGACCCCAGAGACTCTGCCAGGACATACCAAAGCAAAGCACCATTATAGAGAAGATGCCGAGTGGCTCAAAGGTCAGCAGATAGGCCTTGGAGCGTTTTCTTCTTGTTATCAAGCTCAAGACGTAGGAACTGGAACTTTAATGGCTGTGAAACAGGTAAATACCAATGAACAGATATAAATGGAGATTATAACCAAGCACAAGGAATCCATTCTGTTTGAATGTACTTTGATTTTTTTTTCTCTTTTAAACTACAAAAGTAAATATTGTGGTGTAAAGACAAGATATCATCGAAAGCAAGTTTAAAAGTAGTTATCAGCCAGCCATCTAAAAAATTATTCTGTTATTATTTGAAAGGATTTTTAAAAATAATCTAAGAATATCAGAATGTAGTTTGTATTAATCTATATAATAAATAACATACTGCATAACAAATATTTTATGTTACCTACAAGTAGTATAAATGACATAATAAAGCGCTGAGTATATATAATTTTTAAAATATTGTTTTGGTTAACATATTTCCATTAATAATGGTCATTGTATAACTTAACCTTTACTTTTTGGCTTGGCATAGAAGCTAAGTGATTAATAGGACTTCACTTTCATATCATATTAGATTTTTGTAACAGATAAAAATCAAGGATGCAATACCAAAGTTGGAATATCTAATAATGCTTTATATAATCATACCATAATTCTTTGCTGTTCTGTTGTTCATGCATGCTTCATTTAAAATCTTATGTTGTAACTTTATCCTGATTTTCTCTTAATGTATAGCCTTCCCTTTGTTATTAATATCTTAGCTGTTTCCAAATCTAGATTCTTATTGCTTACAAGCCCAGTAGAAGGTGCCTGTTTAATTTGGTTTGTACATCATAAAGACCATTTTCGTTCAATATACATTTATTAAGTACCTGAGCATGTTGAGCTGTGTGTGTATGTTTGCTGATATGAATTCATTCAGATTTTATTTTTAAATATTTTCAATAAGAATGCAAATTGGAGTACTTCAGAATTTTTCTTGAACTAAATGTGTTTAAACAGGTGACGTATGTCAGGAATACATCTTCTGAGCAAGAGGAGGTAGTTGAAGCACTGAGAGAAGAGATCAGGATGATGAGTCACCTGAACCACCCTAATATCATCCGAATGTTGGGTGCTACATGTGAGAAGAGCAATTATAATCTCTTCATAGAGTGGATGGCAGGTAACCCTAATGTTCATGTTAGAACCATGTTAGATACCTGAAGCTTAGTTTTAGGAAATACTTAAAATTCATTAGATTTTTTTAAACGTTACTTTTTCCTATATATTTGGATATTAAATGGTGGTTATTAAAATGTTAATGTTTTACAAATGTCCCTCATTGAGGAGTGGAGGCAATGCTGAATTCTGAGAGTTCAGTAGAGTCTGTCAGCTTCCGCCCTGTGGAAAAGGATTTGAGTAGGAGTCCCATCCCCAGAAACTGTTTGCCAAGGACTTGTCTCTTGAAGTCAGAGAAGCTTGTCACCAGTAGGCTGGCTGCTTGGTGATAAATTCTATGGTCATAGCATTCTCTACAACAAAAAACATATACGAGATAGCCCTGAGTTCTCTGTGGTCTCTTTCCACTTCTGCAATAATGGTGTCTGAGTAGCACAGAAAGGGGACAAAAGGTGCAGAGGACCATAGTTTCAAGTCCATCTCTAAGCCTTTGCTTAACTGCTGATACTCTGAATATGGAATTGTTGTCCGTTGACCACACACAAGGGCATATACAAACCCCTGAGCCTCAGTTTTCTCATCTATAAAGTGTTGACAAGAATAGCACCTACTTCTCAAGGTGGTTTTGAGAGTCCAGTGAGATAATGTCAAACCCTAAAGCTCCAGATCAAATGTGAGCTGCTGTCGTCATCAGCCATATCTATAAAATGCTGGGTCTGGTTTCAGTCTGTGCAGTCCCTTCTAGCTCTGATCTTGTGAGCCACTGAATAACATTATACAATAATTTATGACAAAGCCATGAATCATCAAGAAAGGATTAAATAATCATTGGGGTCTATTTTAGAAAGCAAGGAAATAAGGCATTAGGTTTCCATCTAAAATGGTTAACATTAATGTCTGTATACTTTTAAAAGGACAAAGATTTAGCCATTTGGGAAACTCAGTAGCAGATGAAGTTTTACAGCATCTACTTAACTGATTCTGATATGAGAGACGAAAGCAGTGCTTTAGATTTTCAACCATTTTCATTTCTGACAAAAGATATAAACTTGATGTCTTAAATGTTAATGTGTATTAAAATGTTGATTCCTTAGATAACTGACATGTATCACAAAGTTTTAGTTCTACGTGAGATTTATAATGGTTATGACGAGATGCCTTGGTCTTACAGGAGGGTCTGTGGCTCATTTGCTGAGTAAATATGGAGCCTTCAAGGAATCAGTGGTTATTAATTACACAGAGCAATTGCTTCGTGGTCTTTCTTACCTCCATGAGAATCAGATCATTCACAGAGATGTCAAAGGTATGATTTTTTTTTTTTAGATTTACCTGGTGGCATTTAGAAGACTTCAAAGTGCAAATAAATGCATTTTTTGAAAACGGATCTCCTCTAATACTGACTTATAAACTGAAATTGTTGTAATATATTTCTAGAAGCTAGTTTTTATTTTTATTTATTTATTTTTTAGGCAGTTGGGGTTAAGTGACTTGCCCAGGGTCACATAGCTAGTAAGTGTCAAGTGTTTAGTCTAAGGCTGAATTTGAACTCAGGTCCTCCTGACTAGCTGCCCCTAGAAGTTATTTTTAAAGCCAATATTACCATACCCATTTAGAATGATTTGTCAGATAATATTAGACATCCTTAAAATAAGTCTGATTAAATCATCTTCCATTGAGTTCATTTTAATCATTTTAACTTTTATTTTATTGTTTTGAATTACTATTGCAAGTATTTCATACATAAAGTGCATTAGTGCAGGGATTTTCTTTAAACCAAGTAAGTGTCTTTGGGTCATTTTAGATTCTGCTGCAGTTGTAGGGTTGCATCATGCATTTTGTTTTGAAATTCTCAAGCTGATCTGGATAAAACAAATTTCAGTAGAACCTTTCCTTAGGCTGATCACAAATCTGGATTTCCGGGAGGAGGTTTTATTGAAATTCTAAGTGTGAATTCTAAGCAGAGTTCTCTTTTTATGTTTCCTTGAGTAATTATGCTTTTTTCCTTTAGTGTGTCATTCTACTTAGTTCTCTAGAATATAGATTTAACATTACACAGACTTGAGAGATCCTCTCATCCAACCCTGTCATTTTTAAAGATGAGAAAACTGAAACCAAGGGGAGAAGTAGTAAAGTAACTTTCCCAAGGCCACACAAACATGTGAGAGCCAGGATCTAAACCCAGGTCTGGTTGACTCCAAATCCAATTTTCTTTCTACTACACTACAGCTGTTGTTCCTCTCCTTGTTGCCTATGAGGACTGGAGTCTTTATTAAAAATAAACAGTAAGAGTGGAGCAGATCTCACTGAGTCCTCTGTCAGTCTTACTCAGAAATGTCTTCGTGATAATCTGAGGGCCTTGTTTTGGTGTTTGGATCTTTTTGTATTTTTACTTTTAGCAGAGAGTCACTTGTAATTTTTGCTTTGCCATTGACAGGTGCCAATCTGCTAATTGACAGCACAGGTCAGAGACTGAGAATTGCTGACTTTGGAGCTGCGGCTAGATTGGCATCGAAAGGAACAGGCGCTGGAGAATTTCAGGGACAGTTGCTGGGAACAATTGCATTTATGGCACCTGAGGTAAGAGGTGGCATCTGAGTTGGTGCTTCTCTTTAATGAGGAGCCACATATCCATCTCATAGGCATGTAACCTGTGTCTTTGTTAGTTAAAAGAATAAGACCCACCTTAAAGTAACAGTCCTCTGAGTTCACGAAACTCTTAAGTCTTAGCCTTTCCAAGCCTTCTTATCATCCCTGACTTCGTGTATACATTTAAAGAAATTATGGGTAACAGGCTTTGTAAACCTAAAGTGCTATAAAATGTTAGTTATTTATGGTTATTATATTGTAAGAAACTTAGAGTGAGTTGATATCTCTAGTGAGAAAACCAGGAGGTGACTTGCCCCATAAGAGAAGCAGGTCTAATAGGAGTAGAAGAGGAGGCCATGAAGGAGCTTTTCAGAACTTAGGTTGTCCTCTCTTCATGGCCCCTTCGCACAATGTTAGTTCTTAAATTCTCTAAAATGTTGAGCTACCAGTTAAGTTTTCTAGATGAAGCATGCCAGTGAGGGAGGTCTAAGTCTCTATATAAAAATCAAACTTTTTTGAGTTGGAAGGATCCTCAGATTATCTAGTTGAAGCCCCTTCTTTTGCTAGGGCACAGTGAAGTAAAGAGAAATGGTCACAAATGATTCAAACCCAGGCCTTCCAAATGTAAAACCATGCTCTTTCAACTAGACTTTATAGCATGTGAAATAGTACCATTACTATTCATTCATTTTGGTTCTTAGGTTAGGAACAAGAATATTTAACAATGGCTTAATCTTACATTTCCTGGTTAACTTTTTGTTTTGTTTTGTTTTTGGCACTTTAGGTACTAAGAGGTCAGCAGTATGGTAGGAGTTGTGATGTATGGAGTGTTGGCTGTGCTATTATAGAAATGACTTGTGCTAAGCCACCTTGGAATGCAGAAAAACACTCTAATCATCTTGCTTTGATATTTAAGGTAAATATAAAACAAAATTGGCATTGTTTCATATATTCCTGCTAAACTATATGTGTGTGATCTCCTAAGAAGAATATTCTTTAGGACTGGAGCTGTGTTTTATTCTGCATACTAATGTTGGTATAGTAGGTGTCAAAGTTGAATAAGTGACTTTAGAGAAAATGTAAAAATATTAATTTTAATAAAATGTAAAATTATTGAAATTTTACTTTTGCTTTACCTTTTATGGACTTAGATTTTGAAAATTTACTTGCGAAAATTGACAAGAAACATTTTAAGGGGTTTCCCCTTAAATGTCCCTTCCTTTTTGAGTTCCCATCATACCTTCTCTCTTCCTTCATCTTTCTACTTCTTCCTAAGTAGCCTCTGCCTGCACTCCTATCCTGCCCCTTCTTTTCTCCTCCAAGACCTTGTTTTCAGAACTCATAGCATGAGTCTATAGCATGGATCTTCAGTCTTTTCCTCTTCCCTGGCTCCTTCCCATATGCCTACAGAAGGGCTCCCTTCTCCCCAGTCCTAAAAAAAAAAATAACTTCCTTTGATTTTCAGGCCCATCCAGACTGCAATTACATCTCTAAAGTGTCTGCCCACAAGGCCTCAACTCTCTGCCCACCTTGTCTCTCTTCAGTCCCTTGCAGTCTGGCTGCTGCTTCAGCTGCCCAACTGAAATTGCTTCCCAAGGTCTTCCATGATATCTTAATCACCAGATCCCACAATGTTTTATCATTTCTCATTCTCCTTGGCTTTTCAGCAGCATTTGACAGTCTTGACCTCTCCCTCCTTCTTTATTGTCTTTTGTTTTTGCTTCAGAAACTCCACATACCCATCTGGTCCACTTTTCTTACTGTTCCTTTTCCACTTGTTTGGCTCTTCTCCTTCTTAGGGATATGGGCTTGCCTTGCATTAGTGAAAATTGTGAAACAGATGGCCACAAATCAATTGCAAATCAGCATGTCTTTTGTAATTTTAAATGGATATCCATGAAATATGGTCTCTAGGTAGATTTTACAGAAATGTAATGGTACTGAAACAAACCCAGCAATTCACAGAACCTCTAGTTGCTAAGTATTGTGATGTTTCTTTAAAAAAGAGAAATTGACAAGAAAACAACTTTCTCAGAATTAAGACTGGGTCATTTTAGATTCAACTTTAATTCTAGTAACTCAGATGAAACTGAAACTACTCAAGTTCTTAATAGTTTTTCTTAACTCTTTGAATTAGGATTTTTGATATTTTTAATTGTATCAGTTTCATATCTACTTCAGAAAATTGAATAAAGCAACAAAGTAGTAGTTGTGACATGCTAGAATCTTCCTTTCCAATGTAAACCCAAAAGAGATCTATCTGTTTAAAGACAACAAAGTGTGAAGGTAACAAAATGAAGAAGGTAAACCATATGTGACAGGTAAGTAAGAGAGAAGCAGAAACAGAACTAAATAATTTCTCCAGATTTTTAATATAACATGTCTATGTCTGAGCAACTGCAAAATAAGAACTTGGATTTGGAAGCTATTGTATTTCTATCCTTGACAGTTCAGCCTGATAGAATATGATCCAGTTGGAAAGGCCCTTCAGCTGATTTGTAAAACAGAGGGGTTGGGACCTCCTGAGTTCCCTTCCACTTACAATCCTCTTCTGACTTTCCATCCTAAGCAAGTATCCTTTATCAAAGGGTCCCTGACAAGTCCTATGACCTCTGTTTGAATTTGTGTAGTTTTCATATGTATTGATGTCATTAAATAATGAATACCTTTCTAGATATCAAAAGATGGAGTTGTGATAACCTCTAAAAATGTGGTGTTCCTTTTTCAGATTGCTAGTGCAACTACTGCTCCTTCAATACCCTCACATCTGTCTCCTGGCTTACGGGATGTGACTCTTCGTTGTTTAGAACTTCAACCTCAGGACAGACCTCCTTCAAGAGAGCTACTGAAGCATCCAGTCTTCCGTACTACCTGGTAGCCAGTTATATAAAATGATTTTTAAAAACTGATACTAAATAGAGAGAAGAAAAAACTCTTGAGAGTGCTTTTGAGCACAACCACGTGAATCATTCTGCTGGCCTTTAATCCACCAAACAACAATAAACTGAGGCCAGTAGAGGACCCTTACCGAAGTATGTGATTGACAAATCAAGATCTTTACCTAAGCTCAGTATGCAAAATTCCACAACTTGTGCAGAAACTGTAAACTGTGCCTTTCAAAGAACTGGCCCTAGGTGAACAGGAAAGCAATTAAGTCTGCATATAACTAGTAGCAGATGCATAATTTTTTTTTTGGAGCACTTTTTCAGCAATATTAGCAGCTGAGGGGCTCAGGTTCTATTTTAATATTGCAATTACTCTTCCATTTCACATTGTGATCATGAGCAGGGGATTCTGCAATTCCGTTCAGGTTTTTGGTTTTTTGTTTTTGCTTTGGTCACTGGCTATAAAGAAAATCACTATCTTCTTTTAGACCTGAGTAGGCACTACTTGAGTAGTGTTTTTTTTTTTTAAAAAAAGAAAACAAAAACTTTCTTTTAAAGAATTGATGCTTTCATTGTGAACCCACATTTAGCCTTCATTTTTTTTAAAGTGGGCAGTTGTGGGTCATTGTGCATTTTTACTGTTGGCCCATTCATTTCGTTTTGATTTGGTTTTTTTTGGTTTTTGGTTTTTGTTTTTTTTTTAGAGTTATGGTTCCATATTTTCATTTTGTTTCTATTTTTGTTTAACATTCAGGGACAGGTGATCTTTTCAAACCACAAAATAATAATAAAATAAAAACTTTAGAATCAATTGTAAAACAGATCTCATTAAATATCTTGCTATTTGGTTTTCTTTTTAAATTGGAATATAACAATGCTACTACCTTCATTCACTGAGTCAATGATCTAGGTTTTGCTAGTGCAGGTTATACAAAAAGAAAATGAAAATCAACTCTTTAATTTGGCTGATGACCAAGATCCAGGTCATCTGGCACCAAGATCCAGGTCATCTGGCATTTGTTGAGCCTCTTCATTTTTATCAATTTCCTCTGGCAAAGTGTAGAAAATTTCACACCAAATTAAGTCTTACTCTAGGTATAATAAAAATTCATTCACTCTCACCACTGATAATAACATTTTAACTGCTGTTTTTCCTTCTGCCATACATCATTTATTCACAGTCGATCTGGCTAATGGATAATTGAATGGAAATTATACCTTATTTTTGCCTTTTTCTAAATAAAGGTGTTTTTAAGAAATTTATCTTGAACTTGAAAAAACGTTCAAATATGAGAGTGAAGAATATCACTTAGACTATTTCCTTGGGTTTTGCACATTTTCCTAATGGTTTTAGAGGCAGGATTTTGAATCTGATGCATGTGATCCTGAAGGAACATGGCAGCTGTTCTTGGGCTTTTATGGATGAGTCTTTTCAATCAAGTACTGATTAAGTATTTAATATCATTTTTAATGTAAATTTTAACTCTTCAGAAGCCAGTTGAATTGTCAGAATGAATCAGAATTGGTTATTCTCAAAGACTCAGGACAAACTAAATAAGCTATACAGTACATTAAAAATGTACAATACTAATTGGAAGCAAAATAAGTTACACGTTTACAGGGATATGTACCATTTTTTAAGAAATTGTGAATGTGTATTTCTTAGGGAAATTTTACATTCCTCTGTTTTGGAAGATTGGCAATCTTTGAAGAGTTAAAAAGGAAAAAAAAACAACAGCAGTACTGAAATGTGAAGTTTGGTAGCTTTGACTGTAATGTACTTGACTTTCTTTTTTTCTTTTTTGGACTACTTAGAATTTTCACAATTCTAATAAGATTGTTTCCAAGTCTCTCATGTGCAAGCTTTAAAGGATGCACTCTTGCCATTTTATATACTGGAAGATCAGTTGTCGGATCAAGATTTTCTGACAAATGTAAACTGTATAAACTGATGAACCTCAGCTAATCAGTATTACTTTGTAGATCACCATGCCTACCACATTTCAAACTCAAACTGCCTCTAGATGTCAAAATGCATTTTGTTTGAGTTTGTTTGCATTTCCCTCAGCTTGCTGGTAATTGTGGTGTTTGTTTCGTGTGTGGTGTGTGTGTGTGTGTGTGTGTGTGTGTCTGTGTGTGTGTCTGTGTGTGTAAATGCAGATGTGATGTAATATTCTTATTTTCTTTGGATCAAAGCTGGACTGAAAATTGTATTGTGTAATTATTTTGTGTTCTTAATGTTATTTGGTACTTAAGTTGTAAATAGCGTCTACTGCTGTTTATTCCAGTTTCTACTACCTCAGGTGTCCTATAGATTTTCTTCTACCAAAGTTCACTTTCACAATGAAATTATATTTGCTATGTGACTATGATTCCTAAGACTTCCAGGGCTTAAGGGCTAACTTCTATTAGCACCTTACTGTGCAAGCAAATGTTACAAAAATCTCTGGGTTAAGAATTTGGCTTAAATGTATCCTTTTGTTATTTTAAATATATCAAGATATTTTAATTAAAAGTTTTTACCCCATTGAACCAATTTTATAGTATTTGTACCTATTTTGGTGTTTTGTCTTTATAGTAAATAAAAGTTTTTGAACAAAGTTTACTTGTTTTTAAAATAAGTTCTGTTTTCTCTCAACAGTAGTACTGCTTCTTGAAATATTTCATACTTAGATATTAATAAATGTTACAAGCCTTTGCTTGAGGCTATTCCTTTTGGCAGATGGACATATATTATATTTGCTGATCCATTCATGACTTGAAAATGTCTAGTTTTTTCATCCAAAAGATGAATTCCAAAAATTAACAAATCTCAATGGATAGAATCATGGTAAAACCTCATAACTCAGAATTAGAATTACAGACTCTTAAGAACTGGAAGGGACTTCAAAGGTGATTTAAGTCAAACTTGTACTTGAGTTCAAGATCCCCTGTACAGAAACAGAACTAAACTTCCTTCTGAGGTAATGGTGGTAAAATATTAATGACATCACCTTTTAGTCCAGCCTTTAAACCAGATCTAAACTCATGAAATTATACAGTTATCTGATCCACATCTTTCCATCTTGTTCTTCAGAATAGTTTTATGGACATTCTCATTTCTCAAATTCACAGAGTTGAAAGGGACATCTAATCCAACAGGCAGCTTTGTCATTCTACCCAGTTCTGGGTCACAAATCCAGGGTGGACTGAGGAAGGGGGCCTGTGCCCATGGAAGGGAGCTGGCCAGAATTCCAGGATAAGGAGCAAGTTCAGAAGCAAGAAGAAGCTGTGTGGCTCAGACCTCAGGAGCACATTGGGCATCAGTTGCATCTTCCAACCCAGTCTAAAGCCTACAGAAGAATTAGAAAGGCAGGAAATTTCCAAACCAAGGTGAAATCTGCAGATCTGTCACCCTGAACCAGCAAAGCTTTTCAGCTCACTGATAATAGGTACCTAAGTCCACTAGCAGTCTTTTGGACCTACAAGTGTGAGAAGGCAGCAAACATGTTGCTCAGACCCAGACCTGGGTCAGAAATTTGCAGAATTCACACCAAGAGGGCAGCAATACTTTCCCCTGGACCTTTGGGAGCAGCGAACACTTTTAGGCCACTGGCCTGAGCTGTTGCCGATACTCTGAAATCACACAATTCCCATTACCCAAGAAAGCAACAGGAGTACCAACACAGACATTCCTTCCGGAAGTGCCCAGAGCCCAGCCCTACCTAATAAAGTCCAAAGGCAGGAAGTAGGCTGGAAGAATGAGCAAGCAAAAATCCCACCATTAAAAGCTGTTATGATGATGGATACTCAAGATACAAACCCAGAAAAAGAAAATGGCTCCAAAAACAGTTATCAGCAAAGTCTCAAAGAAAAATAGTGTGGGTACAAGTTTAGCCAGAATTCCTGGAAGAGATCAAAAAGGGTTTTTTTTTGGGGGGGGTTAAATTTTTTTTATAAATAAGAGCACTGGAGGTAAAAATTGAAAAAGAAATGAGAGCTATGGAATATAGAATTGGAAAGTGAATTTAATACCTCAGTATAAAAGTTTTGCAAACTTTGCCCAAACAACAAGTTTCCTGAAAATCAGGATTTAACAAACAGAAGCTAATGACTTTATAAAACAGTAAGAAATATTTTTGGCTACTAAATTCACTATTTTTCCAAATTACATGTAAAAACAATTTTAAAATCTTTTTTCAGATTTTGAGTTCCAAATTATCTCCTTCCTTCCCCTTCCCCCCATTGAGAAGGCAAGCAATTTGAAGTAGATTATACATGTGTAGTCATGCAAAACACATTTCCATGTAAGTCATGCTGTGAAAAAACAGACAAAAAAGAAAAACACAAGAAGAATAAATTAAAGAAAAAGTATGCTTTGATCTGTACTCAGACTCCACCAGTTCTTTCTCTGGAGATGGACAGCACCTTTCATCATAAGTCCTTCAGAATTATTAACAGCAAGAAATATTTAAGTCAAAAGACTGAAAAAATGAGATATAAGGTATTTCTCATAGTAAAGCAACTGACCTAGGAAATTTAAGAATCATCAGACTGTCTGAAAGCCATGACCAAAGAAAAAAAAGAGCCTGGACATATTTCAGGAAATCACAAAAATAATTGCACAGATCTGTTAAGAACTGCAGGGCAAAGTGGAAATAGGGAAAGGAATAAGCAATTTTAAAGTACCTACTATGTTCCAGGCACTGTGCTTAGTGCTTTTTATAAATAAGATTTCATCTGATCCTCACAACAGTACTGAGAGGTGGGTGTTATTATCTCCCTTTTATAACTGAGAAAACAGGTAAACAAGTTTGTGACTTGCCCAAAATCATACAGCTAGCAAGTGTCCAAAGCCAGATTTGAACTTCATGGCTTTCTGACTCTAGGCCTGGTACTTCATCAACCGCATCACCTAGCTTCCTACAGAAATAGAATCCACCAGTCATCTCTTTTGAAAAAGAAAGAAAGAAAGAGCTCCTTAGAAACCTTTCAGTCCAGTGAAATGAAGGAGAGCGCTTTGTTTTTGCAAAAGGATTTTTAGTTAAGTTCAGAGTGAAGCAAAATAACTTTTTATCCTCTGAAGAACTGGTAAAGATATATTAAATTGTTAAGTTAATGGTTTTATTAAAATGTCAAGTTTAGATTGGCTGGGGGCACCTAGGTGGTGCTGTGGATAGAACACTGGCCCTGGAGTCAGGAGGACCTGAGTTAAAATCTGACCTCAAACACACTAGCCATGTGATCCTGGGCAAGTCACTTAACCCTGATTGCCTACCCCTCCTCAAAAAAAATAGTTTAGATTAGCTGCATAAAAGAAGCAAATAAACTATCCTGCTAATAATGCATGATATAATAGTGTCATGAACACTAGTGAACTTGGATAAAACATGCACAAGTTCACTTTTTAAATCAAAGTAAAATAATAGAGCCCTAATAGAAAAGTAGCTAATTAGCACTTCCACAGATTTGCAACTTCATACTTACTGAAAATTTCCTGCTTTATTTATTTATTCTGAAGTCTTCCATATTCATGTTTATTTTCTTTTAAAATTATTTTGAACCTGATTATCAACAAATACTTCAATATCAAAAGAATTATGAATATGTGAACTTAGGTGTACTTTAAGTGAATATTAAATTTAACAATGTAGTAACACGATTGCCCTGTTTGTGCCTCCTTCTGAACTTTTAGGGTTTTTTCCTTGTATCTTTTAATGTTTTATTTGACTTTTAAAAAATCTTTTTTTGGTGGCAGCTAGATGGCGCAGTGGATAGAGCACCGGCCCTGAAGTCAGGAGGAGCTGAGTTCAAGTGCGGCCTCAGACGAAACACTTGATATTTACTAGCTGTGTGACCCTGGACAAGTCACTTAGCCCGAATTGCCTAAAAAAAAAATAAATAATTTTTTTTTTGCATCACTAACTCACTGCTATTTTTGCAATAGTTGTAACACATTATTAAAGGAAACATCAACCTATTGGACATAGCTAAAAACCTTTTTCATTTCACATCTCTAGTCCCATCACCTTTCTGCCAGGACAGGACAGTCAGGACACATTCTTTAATCATCATGATTGTCACTGCATCAGTCCAAGTTTTCTGAAGTCTTTTAAAGTTGTTTTCCCTCTTTCAGCACAGTACAAAAATTTAAAGCATTCCTTTCTTTAATTTTGTAATTCTTTACTGTGGAAAAGCTCAGAATATCACCACTGTTGTAGATAACAGAATTGATAACTGAGCAAGGAAACGTAATTTGGATTATAAAATTCTTGCTTTAATAAAAATTCCTTAAACAGTGAAAAAAAAAGTTGTTTTCCTTCCTATTATGCTATAAGAAATGACAAGCAGGATGCTTTCAGAAAAACCTGGACTTACATGAACTGATGCAAAGTGAAGCAGAACCAGGAGAATAGTATACACAATAACAGCAAATATTGTACAATAATCAACTGTGAATGACTTAGCTATTCTCAGCAATGCAGTGATCCAAGACAATTTTGAAGGGCCTATGATGAAAAATGCTATCCAACTCCAGAGAAAGAACTGATGGAGTCTGGATGCAGATTGAAGCATACTGGTTTGGGTTGGGTTTTTTTTTTAACTTAATTTTTGAGGTCTTTTTTTTTTTGGCTTGTGTTTTCATCACAACATGACTAATATAGAAATATGTTTTGCATGACTGCACATATATAACCTATATCAAATGCCTTGCCTTCTCAATGAGGGGGAAAGGGGAGGGTGGGAGAGAACTTGGAACTCAAAATTTTTGAAGCAAATTTAAAATATTTTTGTATGTAATTGGAAAAAAGTGTTTAAAAAATAAAGCTGTCTTCCTTCACGTCATTGTAGTAATTGTGTAAATGGTTCTGGTTTTGCTCTTTTACCTCTTCATCAATTCTTATAAGTCTTACCATGTTTCTCCCAATTAATGCTTCAGAGACTTCTTGTGTCACCACAATATTCTATTATTCTTACACCGCAGTTTATTCAGTAATTCCCCAGTTGATGGACACTCCTTTTGCTTCCATTTCTTTGCTGCAAGAAAAATGCTGCTATATTTTTACTTGTATACAGGATTAGTTTCAATGTAAAATGGAACAAAGAGGACATTTTTGGTTAATTTATTTGTTCTTCTGAAGTAGGTGCATGGAATAAATAACTATAAGCAGAAGAGCACTGTTGCATGGAAGACGAAGTTGAGCAATATTTTTAGACATAGGGGAGAATGACGATTGTCATATCTTGTACCAGGCAAAAGGAAGCAAGTCTGTGAGCCAAGCTACCCATCCATCTATCAATTTACCCATTAAGTTGATAGCTTGTGGACAATTTTCTCTCTAATTTTCTTGGTTGTGCATAGATCATCACATTGCATGAACAAGCAATGAAATGTGAATATAGGCAGAGTTGAAGAGTGTTGTCAAATCTTCACAAAACATTATTATTTAGGTGACGACTAGGTAGCAGAGAGGATAGAGTGCTGGAATTAGGAAGACTGAGCTTAAATTCTGCCTCATATACTTATTAGCTGTGTGACCCTGGGGAAGTCACTTAACAAGTCTCTCAGCCCTCAGTTTCCTCATCTGTAAAGCAGGGATAATAATAGCACCCACCTGACAGGATTGTTTTGAGGATCAAATGACAAAATGTGTAAAGCCCTTCATGAACCTTAAACTATTGTGTGTGTGTGTGTGTGTGTGTGTGTGTGTGTGTGTGTATGCTAGCTATTATTTTTTTTATTTACCTTCCATCTTTAGAACACTGTGCTGAGGGGCAGCTAGGTGGCACAGTGGATAGAGCTCCGGCCTTGGAGTCAGGAGGACTTGAGTTCAAATCTGGCCTCAGACCAAACACTTGACACTTACTAGCTGTGTGAACCTGGGCAAGTCACTTAATCCCAATGGCCTAAAAATTTTTTTAAAAAAATTAAAAGACAAAACAAGTTCATGGACCTCAGGTTAAAAAGCCCTGCTCTAAATCTGTGCTTCTGTATGATTGATATTTATGTTGTCATGATTTTCTTTCTTTTCCTTTGTCCTTTTCAAAACAAAACACCAGTGCTTCAAAAAATGATGGGCATCTTTAGAAATCCTGCTATATAAAGAAAAATTAGGAAAATAATTAGGAAATTAGGAAAATAATTAGGAACTATTAGGAAAAATTAGGAAAAAATTAGGAAAACTATCTCATGGTCAATTTTTCCAATAATAGTACCAATAATACTGTATTTGAGAAGTTCCTCTTATTTTCACAGAAATCCATCTGAAGTTTTGAATTTCCTTTGAATGTGCTAATGTAGTGTGGTATGGGGGAGATGGCTAATATGCCCTGGGGAAGCAAAGGTGAACCAAGAAACATGTTGTCCCACTCATTACTATACATCACATCCAGCTCTTTATTTAGGCAAATAATATACACAGAAACGTGTGCTATTTCTTCCACACAGTCACTCTAAGGCCCCAGGCTCCCTGAATTCTAGGGTACACAACATGCTGCAACACAGATGTCAGAGCATTTGTCAATCAGGAGACACACAGGCACAATTTGGGACTGTCTGCCCTGTCTCAGGCAACATAAGAAAACATGCTGGGTGCAGACTTCTTAGACAAGTTTTTTTGGTGGGGACCTGTGAGTTAATTGGCATAGGGAGCCCCAAATATGGGAATTCTGTCCACTAACACAGATCATCTATTTTTTCTTAACATAGACTCTTATTGGGGCAGCTAGGTGGTGCAGTGGATAGAGCATCGGCCCTGGATTCAGGAGGGCCTGAGTTCAAATCCGGCCTCAGACACATAACACTTAACTAGCTGTGTGACCTTGGGCAAGTCACGAGCCAAAAAAAAAAAACCAAAAAACAAAAAACACCATAGACTCTTATTGAATCTGGGGCACTGAGAGTTTAAGTCATTTAGTTATCAGAAGCCAAGCTTGAACCCAGATCTCCCTGGCTTTGAAGTCTCCTATCCTGTATTCCATGCAACTACTCTGTAGTGACCTCTGATGTGCTTACCCTGAAGTACCTGGCAGGTGGCCAAAACTCAGCCCTGGGACTATCAGAATCTCTCTTTGCCACCTTACAGTTGCCTAATCAGCATGCTGAGGCCCAGGCTTAGCTAGCCTTATCAACCACCCCCAGGGTCCCAACAGCTCTCTTTCCTGGAAAACCACCAGCTTATGCCAGTACTTAGCACAGTGCCTGACTCAGAGCAGGCACATCCCATCTAGGAATGGCCAATATTTAGAGGAAAAGCCCCAAACCTTAACTGCTTCATAACCACTTTCCACCTGGTGCCCCTTTACCCCTTTTTACCTGATGTTCCTTGCCTCAAAGTGCCCCCTCTTGGCTGTGAATATGAGCTGAAGAAACTCAATGACTTGCTTTAACTCTACCTTGCCTCTGTGGTTCATTTTGTACCACTGCCAGAGTCCCCTCCCAAGCCCCCCACAGGAATCCCTCTTACCCCTACCCGATTCTCCTCTGCATCAGGAAATGCCCTAGCCAGGAACCATGGATGAGGGCTGCACCTACACCTCGTCCAGTCTCTTCTACCCCAGCAAGGGCTGAGGGCAAGAGTCTCATGCCCCAAATGGAGGGAGCCTCTTCCACTCTGACCAGCACCCTTGCCCTGAACCTTGCACTCCATGATCCGCTCTCACCCCTGTCACATAAACAGAGTTCCAAAGACCTGCCAAAGCAATTCCCGCCCTCCAGCAGTTCTCCAAGGTGCCCTAGGCCTCTCAAGCTTTGCCAAGACTGGGTCTACCCTCCCCACGTCTGCACCCACCTCCCACAATTCCTCTTAGGAACCATAGAGATCAAGGTCTGGGAGAATAAGCCCATGTCCCAGGAAGACAGATTTTCCATTTCTCTATCATCAGCACTCAGCACAGTGCCTGGCACACAGCAGACATTAATAAATGTGTATTGACTGAATGATATCCAGACTGGGACTAACTAGGGGCTTGCTCTGAACCTCATGTCTTTCGGTCCCCCTCCCTCCGATCTCATTAGCAGAAGTCCCTTTCATTTTATATTGAGAGCTTCAGAAATCTATCAATCCATTTATAGAACCACAGAGTAGCCCAATAATGCAAGGCTTAACCCACCATGGCAAGAGAGTCCAATGCCCTGGTCCTCAGGGTTTAACCTAGGAAGAAACAGTAGGGCAAAGCTTGGGCACACATACTATTGCAATTTGGGAAACAAACAAAAACAATTCTAATCTGGAAAACAGTCTTTGAGCATTGGCCCTGGAGTGTAGAGGACCTGAGTGCAAATCTGGCCTCAGACACTTACTAGCTGTGTGACTGTGGGCAAGTCACAAACTTGTTAACTGTTTTCTCAATTGTAAAAGGGGGATAACAATAGCACCTACCTCTCAGCATTGTTGTGAGGGTCAAATGAGATCCTATTCATAAAAAGTACTTAGCACCTAAACCAGATTGCCTTAAAAAAAAGTTTTTGGCAAAAAGATGGAAAAATGGCCCAGCCTGAGTCCCAGTCTTCCCTACAAATAGGTATACTTGTTCCACTCCTTAATCTATTTCATAATCATGACAGGGGAGTGGAGGGCAGGTAGGTGGCAGGTAGGTGGCACAGTGGATAGAGCACCGGCCCTGGAGTCAGGAGGACCTGAGTTCAAATCCCACCTCAGACACATAACACTTACTAGCTGTGTGACTCTGGGCAAGCCACTTAACCCCAACTGCCTCACCCAAAAATAAATAAATAAATAAATGCGATTGGGAACAAATGACTTCCACTACCCCTTTTGAATTTTGTCTTCCATTTGAGTGGTATATCTAGAAACAAGTTATTGGATTGCTCTAGGGACAAAGGTATTTAACATGAGGTCTATGAACTTAAAAAAAATTTTTGATAATTGTATTTCAATATAATTGCTTTATTTCTAATTCGATGCATTTTATTTTACACATTTAAAAACATTAAGAAACAATCCATAGATTTCACCAGAATGCCAAAGAGGTCCATGACACACACACAAAAGGTTATGAGCACCCAGTCTAGGGGGTTCTGTGAAGGATTAATACAGCCAATCTTCAGTTTTCCATAGTTCTCAGGAGCTATCACAGGTCTGGCTTCTTCTGGAGAGGGGCTGGGTTTGTTGTAGCAAATTGAGATTTGGTGAGAAATGACTTGCCAGGTCACCCAGATGCCAGATTGGAAGCCCAAGATCTCTGACTACAAGTCCTAAACTCTTTCCATTGTATTTCACCATCTATTGTAACTCCTGTTGTCGTTGAGTTAATTAAAACTATGACATAAATCCAAAAAGGTTTCCCACAAGATAAGTTAGTGAAGAAAATGAAGGGAGAAGGGGGCTTAAAACAAGGAGAAAGAGGTCAGAAGAAGCATTTATTAATCACCCACTATGTGCTAAGTGCTTTACAATTATTATCTCATTCAATCCTCACAACAAACCTGGGAGATAGGTGCTATTGTGACCTTCATTTTACAGCTGGGGAAACTGAGGCAAACAGCGGTTAAGTGACATGCCCAGGGTCACACAGCTAGTAAGTATCTGAGGCCACATTTGAACTCAGATCATCCAGATTCCAAACCCACTGTTCCATCCCTCGTGCCACAACTCTGAACAGATATTCTATCACTAGCATGATTGACAGCTCCATTCTACGATGGACCAGACAGGTAGGGAAAGACAACTGGGTTGCCTCTTCTTTTCAGGCAGATCATTTGATTGTTTTACAAGAGGATGGGGGGAAAAGGTAATAGATAAGGCTGAAAGCAAGTGGATGTTTTTATTAGAAAGATGCCGAGTTGTAGGTGAGTTAGATGTGCAGAAGAGATAATAGAAACTGAAAACATGGCCCTCCTAAGTAGACTACCTAGCAGGGAGCTAGCGCCCCCTGCTGCTGTTCTTGCTGTAAAAGAGCAATTGACAAAGAAAGAGACTAATATATTCATAGGATACCCTCTCTGACTCTGTCTGTCTGTCTGTCTCCCTCTCTTTGTTCCCAGTTCCTTGCTGATATATATCAGCAAGGAACTGGGAACAAAGTAAATACCATCCATAGAAGAATGGTTAAACAAATTGTGGTACCTAAAAGTAATGAGACAATGAATATAATGTGTACAGAGAAATATGAGAAGACATGAACTGGTGCAGAGTAAAATAAGTGACTGGAAAACAGTATATACAAAAAATACAACAATGTAAATGGAAAACAAACAATCAAAAAAGCAGCTGAGTCTAATTAGAATAATCAAGCTGGGTTCTGGATGACAGGTGAGAAGATTCCCTTCCCTCCCTTCATTTTAGAAATGGGGTGGCTGAGGGCACGGAATAATACATATACTGTTAAACTCAGTTTTTTTTAAAATTAGTTTTGATGAACTGATATTTTTTCAATTTTTCTTAATTCTTTGTTACAAGGGGTGGCCCTCTGAGTAAGGCAGGGATACATTTGGACAGGAAGGTGATATAAAAGCAAAAGGTATCAATAAAAATTAAAGAAGAAAAGAATCAATTGATTGAGCTCATAGGTGTTTTGTTTTAAAGGAACATTTATAGTCTAGCTGGGTCAAGTATAGAATATGAAGTTTTGGTGTTTTTCTTTGTGACTTAGCTCCATCCACTTAGCTTGCCATTCCAGCAATGACAGAACTGGAAATGTCTTAATAATTTAAGGACAGACTAATTGTTTCTTTTTTTACTACTTGGTGAGGTAATTGGGCTTAAGTGACTTTCCCAGGGTCACACAGCTAGTTAGTATAAAGTGTCTGGTCTGAGACTGGATTTGGACTCAGGTCCTCTTGACTCCAAGCCTGGTGCTCTATCCACTGCACCACCCAGCTTCCCCAAGACTCATTGTTTCTTGAGGTAGATTCTGCTTTACACAAATGTCCTCTGGATTAGTACTAGCTCTAGCCTTCTAGCAAAATCTGACTTTATTCTCAATCATTCAATCCACAAGGATTTATTAAATACTTTCATGTTCTGTGCTAGGTGTTGGGGTTACAAAGACAAAAATAAAACATTACTTCCTTTCAAGGTGTTTACATTATATTAAGGGAAATAACATATATGCATTCACATACATATATGTATATTTTGTCCAATTGGGAGATGCGCTACATTTTTTTCTTTTTATTATATGTTTAAAAATCAGCAAGAATATAACTTCATTCAGCAAATGAAAGAAAAACAAAACCCTTGCTATAAACATATATAGTCAAGTAATTGACCTATTGCCTATGTCCAAAAATTATACATAGATAGATAGATAGATAGATAGATAGATAGATAGATAGATCCCATTTCTGTGCTCTGAGGCCTTCACTTCTATCAAGAGGTGCATAGCATGCGTCATCATGAGTCCTCTGGAATCATGGTAGGTGATTATATTGAACAGAGTTCCTAATTCTTTCAAAGTTGTTTGTCTTTATCACTTTGTTGTCACTGTCTAAACTGTTCTCTTGATTCTATTCACTTTGATAGGTTGCATTTTCAAGAAAGAAATAAGAGTTCTCCAGTGGGTAAAATTAAGCAAATATGCGATATTTCAGGTGGTCACACCAGAGGAAGATTACCCAAGCAAGAAGTGATAGCGTCTGGGGAGCTTTCTGTTTGGGAGCTGTCCAGGCAGCTTCTATCCCTCAGTCCTTCTCTCATACCGTGCCACCTGGCAGTGATACTTGGCAAAGAGCAACATTGGCTTGAGGAGATGCGATAATTAGAATGGTTAGCACTTCCTAATTTTTCAAAATCCTTACAGCCTTGTTTCTTCTCTCCCCCCCTCCCCAACCAAAGCAGATAGCATACAAAATGAAACAAAACAGAAAAGTAAACAACGTAAAATCAAGTATTCTTGTACCCATTCCCAAAATAATTGCTTCTTTTCTGTATCTGTCTCCTTAGAGTAGAAGTGCTAGTCTCGGCTATTGCAGCCACATCACAACACATCACTCCTATAGAAGTGCTGGTCAAATGTGCATAGCAACAACATTACCGTGTGCACAGGGCTCAGTACCCCAAGACAAAGAGTACTGGTTTCCCCAACTTGCTTTCTTGTCCACTAACCTCATACCTCTTGGGCTAGCTCTCTCTGTCAGCCTGCCTCCATCATTCACATTAGGGTCTGTTCCTTCTTGCTCTGCCTGAATGCCTTTTCTGTGGGCCTCTTGTTTTAAGCAGACCATACTTTTTTGTGGCTGTTGTGTAATAAAATGTGATGTCCAGGAGATGGCAGCAGAGTAAATTGTTTCCACACTATAACCATAGTAATTAAAATCTCAGCAAGTTCCTAGGATCTTAGGTTTAGGGCTAGAAGAGGTAAAAATTATCTAGTCCAAATTACTCCCCTCCCGCCCCATTTTTTTTTACATATAGAGGAACTGAGACCCAGAGAGACTCACTGACTTGTCTAGAATGATAAAGGTAGCAGATGGCAGAATCTGGTCAAACCCGAGTCTCCTTACTCCAAATAAAATCAATTAATCTACAAGCATTTTATTAAGTAGCCATTATGTACCAGGTGCTGTACTGGGGATAAAAAGACAAAACAAGAAGCAATCCCTGATTTCAAGGAGTTTACATTCTATCAGGAGAGACAACGTGCATTTGTAAGTAAAAATATAAAGCAGTTACATAAAAATACAGGTAGGGTGGGAGGGCACCAGCTATTGGGTATGGGGGTTGTAGAGAAGAAAAGGATTTTTATAGAAGATGATGTACTTCCGGAAGGAAAAGAAGATTCCAGTGGGCATGGGAGGAGGCACCAGGCACGAAGGACGACCAGTGCAAAAGCGTGGGGATAGAAGGAGTGTCATGGGTGAGGAAAAGAGAGGAAGCCAGTTTGGCTGGAAAGAGGAGTCCAGGCAGGAGAAACATGTATAACGAGCTTGGAAGGATGGGTTGGAGCCAGGTCATGAAGGGCTTGAGAAGACAAACAGAGGAGCTTATTTTTTTCTCTTAGAGACAATAAGTAGGAAGACACTGGAATTGATCAGGGGAGTGCTATGATTATCAGATTAGAGTTGACAGAAACCACTTTGGTAGATGTGTCAGAGGACATATTAGAGTTCAGAGCCTGGAGGTGACAGGGAGACTAATTCACTTTTTTTTTTTCTTGACAAAACTACTCAGAGCTAGAAGGAATTTGATAGATCTTTAAGACCAACTGCCTTATTTTACAGACAAGGAAACTGAGGTTCAATGAAATAAAACGACACATCCAAGCTTTCATAGGTAGGACTAGGATTTGAAGCCAGGCCCTCCTTACCAAAGCTGGCATTTTTTTTTTCATTTTTTCTAGTTTTTAGTCCTGACTTTTTTTTTTATTATTAGATGGCAAGATCCTTAGATCATATGATCACAGATTTAAAGGGGCAGAAAGGGACTACAGAAGTCCAATCCCCTCACTCTACAAATGATTCATTTGCCTGTGGTTACATAGGTCCTAAGTAGCAAAGCCTGGATTATAATTTACGTGGCTCATGGATTTACATAGAGTAGGTATGCAATAAATGTTTGTGGAGCTGAATGTCAAACACATCTATCCAGGTCCAGATGCCACACCTATTCAAAGAACTCAAACTGTGGAACTTTGGGAGTGGAATAGGGAGAGCTAAAGACCAGGGCCTATAATTTCTAATTGGTTTTTCTCTCTTCTGGCTTCCAAAGTGACGGGTGTTGAATGCAGACATCTGAAGGGGCTACCTGATTTTGATCCCAACTGATCCCATAATTGGAGCAGATCCAAACTGGTTTCCCCATTGCTGAACCTGGAACCCAAGCCTACTGTTCTGACCAGATGTCACCCCTCCCCACCAGCCTCCCCCAACCTTTGCTATGGACTTTTGGTTGTTATACAAAACAACTTATGTAACAGCTTCTTGAGACTGTGCCTCCCATGAGATTCCCTCCCTGTTTAAATGTATTTAACTCTTTCCCCCTCCCTCCCCCACCCTTCTTGGGCATTCCTGCACTCAGGTACTGTGTGACGGCCCTGGATTGCAATTGCCTTGCCTCAGTTTAAAGACCCTGGTTTTTGCTGTTTGTCAGTCTTCTTTAATTCAGGTTGAGAGGGAGGGGGCTTGTGCAAACGAGCAAAGCTGATGTTCCTCCCAAAAGAGTCTTGTCAATAGGTATACAACTCTCACAAGTACAGTTTTGAAAGGCTGGATATTAGCATTTTGCTACCTCTATAAACAAGTGATTTAGGGAGGACAGAGACAAGATGGCAGAGTGAAAGCAGCGACTTGCTTGAGCTCTCTCCCAAACCCCTCCAAATACTTGTAAAAATGGCTCTAAACAAATTCTAGAGCAGCAGAACGCACAAAAAGACAGAATGAAACAAATTTCCAGCCCAAGACAACCTGGATGATTGACCGGAAAGATCTATCGCACTGGGTGGGGAGAGGAACGCAGTCTGGTGCGGGTGCACAGGCCTCAACAAACCTGGAGCAGGGCTCAGAGGACTGAATCGCCGGCAGCTGTGGTGGTTTCCACACTTCTCAACCCACGAATGCCAAACACAACTTAGAAGGTCAGTAGGAAAAGTCTGTGTCTGCAGGTGAGAGAGAAGGACTGGTTCCCAGCTCTAATCCCTGAGCGAGGCCCTGAGACAGTGGCTGCCTCCAGAGCTTCCAGCCCACAGACTGAGGGGCAATTGAGTAGCTCATCAGAGGGGGATTGCAGGGATCTCTTTGCTGGTGCAGGATTCTCTTGCTTTGCCCATGCTTGGATCTGGGTCACAGTTCTGGGTGGTGGTCCTGGGGTGAAGAGGAGCGCTGGCATGGTGGAGCTTGTAGTGGCTGTAAAGGGAGAATCCTCCTCACAGTTCCAAGACAGAAAAGAGTGCTTGTGGTCACTCATAGACCAGAGCACAAGCCAGGAAAGGAGCACCTTGGAAGTTCTGAAAATTTATAGGTCCCTGGAAGTATCTCTGAAAACAACTGCACAAAACCCCCGAAGCTTGGGACAGTACATTCTCCACACTGGAAGCAGACTCTTACCTTAACAAAGAGTTTAAAACTCAAGTAATTGGCCAGGATCATGAGCAAGCAGCACAAAAAGAGTCAGACTATATTATCTTACTTTGGTGAAAAAGAAGATCAAAATATACAACTAGAAGAAGACAACAAAGTCAAAGCTCCTACATCCAAAGCCTCCAAAAAAATATAAATCAGTCTCAGGCCTTGGAAGAGCTCAAAAAGGATTTTGAGAAGCAAGTAAGGGAAGTAGAGGAAAAACTGGGAAGAGAAATGAGAGTGATGCAAGAAAATCATGAAAAACAAGTCAACAGCTTGCTAAAGGAGACCCAAAAAAATACCGAAGAAAATAACACCTTAAAAAATAGCCTACCCAAATGGCAAAGAGTCCAAAAAGCCAATGAGGAGAAGAATGCCTTAAAAAGCAAAACTGGCCAAATGGAAAAGGAAGTCCAAAAGCTTACTGGAGAAACTACTTCCTTAAAAATTGGAATGGAGCAATTGGAAGCTAGTGACTTCATGAGAAATCAAGACACTGTAAAACAAATCCAAAAGAATGAAAAAATAGAAAACAATGTGAATTATCTCATTGGAAAAACAACTGACCTGGAAAATAGATCCAGAAGAGAGACTTTTAAAATTATTGGACTATCTGAAAGCCATGATCAAAAACAGAGCCTAGACATCATCTTTCAAGAAATTATTAAGGAAAACTGCCCTGATATTTTAGAACCAGAGGGCAAAATAGAAATTGAAAAAATCCATCGATCTCCTCCTGAAAGAGTTCCCCAAAGGAAAACTCCTAGGAATAATGTAGCCAAATTCCAGAGTTCCCAGGTCAAGCAGAAAATATTTCAAGCAGCCAGAAAGAAACATTCAAGTATTGTGGAAACACAACAAAAGATAACACAAGATTTAGCAGCTTCTATATTAAGAGACCGCAGGGCATTGGAATATAATATTCTGGAGGGCAAAGGGGATAGGATTACAACCAAGAATCACCTACCTAGCAAAACTGAGCATAATCCTTCAGGGGAAAAAAATAGATATTCAATGAAATAGAGGACTTTCAAGAATTCTTGATGAAAAGACCAGAGCTGAATAGAAAATTTAACTTTCAGATAAAAGACTCAAGAGAAACATGAAGAGGTAAACAGGAAAGAAAAATCATAAGAGACTTATTAAGGTTGAACTGTTTACATTCTGCATGGAAAGATGATATCTGTAACTCATGAGTCCTTTATCAGTATTAGAGTAGTTGGAGGGAAAATTATATGTATGTATAGGTAGATAGATGATAGATAGATAGATAGATAGATAGATAGATAGATAGATAGATAGAGGGTACAGCGTGAGTTGAAGATGAAGGGGTGGGTAGGGAGAGAAGGAGAAAGGGAGAGGTAGAATGGGGTAAATTATCTCACATAAAACAGACAAGAAAAGGCTTTTACAGTGGGGGGGAAACGGAGGAAGGTGAATGAGTGAATCTTATTCTCATCGGACTTGGCTTAATTAGAGAATAACATACACACTCAATTGGGTATGGAAATCTATGTTACCCTACAGGAAAAGGGGGGGGGGGAGAAAGGGGACAAGAGAGTAGGAGGATAATGGGGGGGCACATTAGGGGAGGGGGTAATCAGAAGCAAACACCTTTTAGGAGAGACAGGGTCAAAAGAGAGAATAGAATAAATGGGGGCAGGATAGGATTAAGGGAAATAGAGTTAGTTTTTCACAACATGACTACTATGGAAGTGTTTTACATGACTACCCATGTATAACCCATATCAAGTTGCTTGCCTTCTCAATGAGGGTGGGTGGGGAGGGAGCAAGGGAGAAAATTTGGAACCCAAAGTTTTAAAAACAAAAGTTTAAAAAAGTTGTTTTGATATGCAACTGGGAAATAAGATATACAGGAAATTGGGTTTAGAAATCTATCCTGCCCTACAGAAAATTGAAGGGGAAAGGGATAAGAAAAGGAGGGGAGAGATAGGCAGATTAGGAGAAGGGGTATTCAGAATGCATGCCTTCTTGGAGTGGAGGGAGGAACAAGATGGGGAGAAAATTTGGAAGTCAAAATCTTGTGGAAGTGGATGTTGAAAACTAAAAATAAATTAATTAATTTTTAAAAAAATGTTGATTGACCTAAAAAAAAACAAAACAAAAACCAAAAAAAAAAAAACCTCCAAGTGATTTAGGGTTGCTAGTCATCACAAGTTCTCAGGGAAAATTTCAGCCTAGGAAGTATTTTAAACTCCAGAGAGTCTAGTCATACAGATTATCTATCCCATTGCAGATCACAGTCTCTCACCTTTGTCACTGTTTTGCTTCTCCAGAATGTATTCCTTTAATTTCTTTAGGCCTGAGTTTCCTCCTCTTTCATTGAATATATCTGAGATCCCTTACAGCTCTAAATCTGATTCTATGATCTTTATCCTCATGAAGATGAAAGGGCCATCAATCTCTTCCACACCATTTATTCCCTACTGTAGCTTTACTTCCCTTACGTCTGTCTTGGCTCAATAGTTAGTCTTTTCAACAAGGGATTATCCACCATCAGTCAATATCTTGTCCCGTTGTCCATCTGTCATTCCCACTTTATCAATCCCCAATCTTTGATCATCCCTAGAGTCAGAAAGACTCATCTTCCTGAGTTCAGATCTGGCTTCAGACACTAGCTGTATATGGGAAAGCTTTAGAGGTTAGGCTTCCGCAGCAGACCACAGGAAGTCTGAGGACTTAAAAGATCTTGCAGGTAGTTCCTCAACCAATCAGAAAGCGCCTCAAACATTTTGCAAAACTACTGGTCCTTAAGAAAGAGCCCTGCAGGCTAAACCATCAAGGAAAGAGCAAAGGCTTTTCTCCACTGCTTAATAAGCTTATTGAATATTAACTGACACACCCCAAGGGCAGAGAGAGCTGCCACTTTTGAATATGATCCAGGTGGGGTGACATGTCAAGGAGCACTATGGGTTGAGTGTATAAGGAAGATTGTAACCTGGAAGGGCTAGGACCAATCCTAGCTCAGATGGGAGTAGCAGGATCATACTAACAGTATAAAAGCTGGCTCTCCCTTCAGGGGGGTGCACCTAATTCTTGCAAGAACCATAATAAATGATTCTTCTTTCACTTTGCACTTAATTTCGTTACTGAGAGTGATACTCCACTTGGCATTGTAACTGGGAAAGCAACGGGCTGAGGCAGCTGTCCTGGGCTAAATTCAAATCTGGATTCAGACACATCCTAGCTAGCGGTGTAACCCTGGGCTAGTCACTTAATCTCTGTCTGTCTCAGTTTCCTCAACTGGAAAAAGGAGATCATAAGGCTGTTGTGAGGATCAAATGAGATATTTGTACTGCTTAGCATAGTGCCTGACACATAGTAGGTGCTTAATAAATGCTTATTCTTTCCCCCCACACAGACAACTTTATGTTTGATGCTGTAGTTCAGAGATTCCCAAACTTATTTGTCCTACCACTCCCTTTTCAAAAAAAATTTACTCAGTGCCCCCCTGGAAATCTACTTTCTTTAACCCTTTAACTTTTTAAAAATTTGTGTCACTTCAAAAGAATATGAAATACATATTTTTTAAAATGACACAAATTTAATTATGTATTGTAAATTTGTGGGTTTTTTCCTGCATTGAAATTTTGATGATGCAATATTTCATCATGTAACAACTTAGTATTATATCATAAACAAGTCATTATATGCACATATTCCTGCATATGAACACTGGACTTCCCAACAATGTGAGACAAGCTCACCTGCCAACACTTGCTTGTTAAAACTTGTTAGCTGACTTGACCACTGATGAGTTATAACTTGGGTTTTATGTGTTTATTTGGAAAATAACGTAATAATCACTACAACTTTAACTCTGTTACACAACAGATGAAACACTTATGAATGGTTTTTCAAAATTTTCTTATCTTCTCCCCTTTCCTTATGCTTCCACTGCCCCCTTATTTTTATTCAATGCCCCCCAATTGCACTAGAGTCTACCACCCCTCTCATTTCAGCACCCCCCAGGGGGCAGTATCACCCACTTTGGGAACCTATTCCAGCTAATTGTAGACAATGGGGTTTACTGAGTAGGGGAAAGACATGGGCAGGCCCTTGCTTTAAGAAAAGCACTGTGGGAAATGAATTAAATTGGGAAGAAACTAATTAGAATAGAAGTTCTTAACCTAGGGTCTATGATTTAATTTGCTGACTATATTTTGGTATAATTGCTTTCTTTTGTAATCCAATGGACTTTGTGCATTTAAAAATAAAATTCTGAAAAAGTGTCCATAGTTTTCACCAGACTACCAAAAGGGGTCCATGGCATAAAAAAAGGTTAAGGACCCATCCAGGTGAGGTAATGAGAGCCTACATTAGGGTGGTAGCTATGGAACTGTGTACAACACAAGAGATGTTGTGATGTTAGAAATAACAAGATATAACAACAGACTGGACAAGTAGGGTGAGAGTGAGGAGTCAAAGATAACACCACCGTGGGGAGTCTGAGTGACTGGAACAATAGCTGTGCCCTACATAGTACATAATAGGAAAATTTGGAAGTAGGAGGGTTTGGGAAGCTTTAAACATCAGACAATGTTTTATTTATTTATTTATTTATTTTATTCTAGAGATAGTCAACCAGTCAGTCAATAAACACTTATTCAGCACCTATTATGTGCCAGGCAATGAGCTAAGCTCTGGGGATACAGACAGTCCTTGCCTCAGTGACTCACAAAATACATTAAAAGAAATTGAGAGGAGGTGGGGCAGGTAGGTGGCGAAGTGGAGCACTGGCCCTAGAGTAAGGAGGACCTAAGTTCAAATCCGCTTCAGACATTTGATACTTACTGGCTGTATGATCCTAGGCAAATCACCCTCATTGCCTTGCCAAAAAAAAAAAAAAGAAAGAAACTGAAAGGAGGAGTGGGGAGGGGTGAGAGGGAGCATACTGGCTGAAAGGGACAAGGGCCTGATGAGGTGCCTGCCTTGGGTCTCCTCCTAAAATAGAGGATCTTGGGGGAGTTCTCCTATTCCCACCTTCTACGGTTGCCAATCATAGGGGCCCAGGGTGTAGAGGGTACTGAATGTGTGTGAGTTTCAGAGACCATTTGATCTTTCAGGAAGGTGAGCTTCTAGAGACAATGGAGCACCCAGGTGGGAAGTGAAGACTATAAGGTGTCATTAAAAGTTCTTCAGGTGGGGTTGATACCTTAGGAATATCAATTGAATTGCTAGACTTGGATCCCCACTCCCTTCTGGACTTTGTCTTTCAGAATTCTTATCTTCTTTCAAGGCTCAGCTCAGCTGTCACCTTCCCACCAAATTCCTTCCTAACTCTTCCCTCATCCATCAATTAAGTTAGTGCTCACTCCATCAAATTACCTTCATTTATATATGCCTGTACATGCCATGTCTCCTTAGTGAAATGTAAATTTCTGGAAGTCAAGGACCTGTTTTCATTTTTGTCTCGGTGATTCACCTAGGACAATTCCTTGCAATAGTACTTACTTATGGTACTTAATTATTGTTAAAGTGAAGGGCTTGAAGTCTGTCAGTCTAAGAAATGAAGCTCTTACAACTTCTTTTATGGGGGGGGAAGGCTCAGGTATAGGGAGAGAAGACAGATGAAAAGGATAAGTTAAAGTGGAAAGATCAGCTGAACAGATAATCAGTCTCAGATTTTATCAGACAATTCTGACCTTTACAAGTATTTCACTCAATCCAAGGAGGGTTCTTTTAAAAGGTCATGACAGATAACTTCAGTTCAGAAATCATGCACTTCTCCCTCTCAATCACATTTTAATGTTGTGTTTTCCATTGTGCAAACAGGAAAGCTAAGGAATAAAATAACCTCTGTTGTTAAATAACGGTGGTCTTAAGGCAAGTTAAAATTTTAGAGCTAGGATCTTAGGGATCATTTTGTCCAATCTCTCATTTTGTAGTTGAGGAAACTGAAGTCTAGAGAGGTTGATGAACCTTGCCAGAAATTAGCTGTTATATCCGGTGCAAGTTGCCTACCTTTCTGGGCTTCCATTTCTTCATCTGTAAAAGGAGAGGACTGGACTAAACGGTCTCCAAGGTCCCTTCCTATTCTAACATTCTATTACATATAATAGTTGTAGGGTTGAATTGGGGCATTACTGAAGGACAAGAGACTAAGTGTTAGCTGTTGAATTTGAATTTATCTTTGTATCTCCTCTCACAGCTGGCTGAGAGCCTTGCTTGGTATAAAGATGACGGGATTTGGATTTTAGAAGATCTGAGCTCCAATGCTAGCTCTGCTACTTGCTACAGTAGTGCTTTGGGGAAGATCCTTTCCTCTCTTTAAGCCTATAAAATGAGAGAGGGTGGCGGTTGGATTAGATGATTCCTAAAATCCCTTTCAGCTCTAAATCAAAATTCCTATGCATACTGGGTCCTGAATAAATACTTGCTGAATAAAAGAATGAATGAACAAATATAGAAGAGGAAAGGAAAGGTAGGAATTCAATTCTACATTTATGTGCAAAAAAACAAATTCCCAATACCCTACTAACCTCGAAATACAAAGACGTGTTCGCAAGTAAACACAAACGATATACAATGTAATGCAAAGTGTTGATAAATGAAAGGAAAAGGAAAGGACTCATTTTAGCTACTGGGTGGCACCAAATTGATTCTTTGAAGGAAGCTAGGGATTTTAGCAGGCAGAGGGGAAGAAGACTATTCTAGACTGGAGGAACTGGCCAGTACTTGTGCAAAGGTTCAGAGAAGGGAGGTGGAATATGTTGTATTGTGAGACCGGTGAGTGAGTTAGGGGGGTGGTTAACTATAGCTAGCAGGCCTTTACAGTAGGACGGAGAGATTGCGAAGGGAAATAATATTAAGCAAGAATGCGGAAGTGATTTGATTTAGGGACCGAAGTAAGGGAAGAAGACTGATGGGAAGTGTAGGGGGGGAAAAGAGATTGCTGTACAAACTGTTAAGGAGCTTAAGGCAGGGAGGAGGAGAAGCTGGGGGTGGGGAGTAGAATCCAGGGATAGTCCTAGGAGGAGGAAGAGGAGAAGAGAGGAAGAGGAGGCAGGGATAAGCCTAATGGAGGAGGAAGAAGAGGAAGAGAAGCCAGAGACAGTCCTCGGAGAAGCCAGGAATACTTATAGAGGGAGGAGGGAGAGAAAGGGGAGGAGACAGGAGGAGGAGCCTGAGACAGCCCTAGGGGGGAGGAGGAGGAGGAGCCCGGGAGGCGGAGGGAGGAAGAGAAGCCACAGACGGTCCTCGGAGGAGAAGCCAGGAATAGTTATAGAGGGAGGAGGGAGGAGGAGCCAGAGACAGCGCTAGGGGGAGGAGAGGAGGAGGGGCCCGGGAGGCGGAGGGAGGAGGGGCCTCGGTGGGTGCTCCATGTTGTTCCGCACGCTGCTCCGGGTCCTGCGGCAGCGGTGGCACCGCTACAAATACCGGTTCGTGCCCTGGATCGCACTCAACCTGAGCCAGAACCGGAGGTGAGGACGGTGCTCCTCCCAGCAGGGCCCCTCACCCTCGGGCCGGCCCGGCAGAGCCCTGCTCCTGCTGCGCGCCTGCCCCGCGCTGCTCGGCTCTGGGCGGGCCGGGCGCGCGCGCGTGCTGGGAGCTCCTGCCTGAGGACGGGATCCGAGTCTGAGCGCCCGGGGCTTGGGAGGGAGGGGAGGGGAGGGGAGAGGGGGAGGGGACGTGGGCGGGGCTGGCGCGGGCTTGGGGCGGGGCGGGCTCTCCCTGCGAGCTCCGGGGAGTCCTCGACTTCCTGGCTGCGCTTTCTTTCCTGCGCTTAGGATCTTGCACTTAGAACTGTGTTTGTTTTTGGTTTTGAGTTTTTATTATTTAGTATAAAGAATTACTTTTGGGGAGGGGAAAAGGGGGAAAGAGACAATGGAAAACGTAGGGGATGTAAAAACAGATAACAATAAATAAAATGTTGGAAGATTAAATAAAATGAAATGTATTTTAAAAGATTTTGAAAATAAAACTTTAAATTTATTTTAACTATTTTGAAAATAAAACTTTGACTTTAAATTTTATTTTAAAGGTTTTGAAAATAAAACCTTGACTTTAAATTTTTAAAAAATAAAAATGTGTTTTAAGAAAAGCTTTGGAGCTGAAAGAGACATCTAAATCCAATGTCTCATTTTACAGATGAGGAAACTGAGGCCCAGGGAAGCTTAGTGACTTGATGGGAGGTCTGGCGAATAAAGTGGCCGAGCCTGGATTAGAACCTGTATCGAGTTCTGTGTTTTTGTACTGCTCCGATGCCTCCTCTAGACCCCTCCAGGTGTGTGACATGAAAGGTTTTGACAGCAGCAAGCTTCCAGCTAGAAGACTGCAATCCAACAATCCCTTCCCGCCTTGGTTTGGGAGGATAATAACAGCATTAAACAGCTAAGTTTGTATCTCGATATGCGAATCACTTCCTTGAAGCAAGCTAGGGAATTACTCTCCCAGTTTTACAGATGGTGGGGAAGGAGGCTTAGGAAGGTGGAGTTATTTTCCCAGTTCCAATAATAACAACTCACTAGTGCCTTAAGGTTTGTAGGGTGCCTTCACCTCATTTGTGCTCACAAGAACCCAGTGAGGCAGGCAGACGGTGCAATTGTTAGGGGAACCTGTGACTGAGAACTTGAGTAACTTGTCCATCACACAGTAAATATTAGGACTTTGCATCAGACCTTATCTCTCCTGGCACTATATTGAATCTCTTTTTGGGGGGAGAAGGGGAAGAGGGATGTTATATTTTATTGCTGTTGCCTTTGGTTGTTTTACCCTAGTCATCCTTCTTCTTCCCCACCGGAATTTTTCCTCATCTTCAAAAGAACTTCAGGGTAGAGGAGGGAGAATTTGCATTTCAGTGAACAGGAAACCAAATCTGAGGAGTCTTGGGCTCTGCCACTGACCAGCAAAGTCAGAATCACAATTTTGGAATTTCTTCCTCAAAAAAAGGCACTGCTTTCTTCTACAAATAGAAAAATAACAGCTAGCCTAAATAATAAATTTGGCAATTATGCAGATTCAAGGCTGTATTTTTAAAAATCTGATCCAGTAAATATTTATTAAGCACCTACTATGTGCTAAGCAACAGGAATACAATTAATTAAAAAGTACCTGCCCTCTGGAAGCTTACAGCCTAATAGGGAGACACAACACAAAAGGAAGTAACCTATACACATAAGCTCATATCTGAGAAAAACCTATTTAAAATATGATCATAGGATAGAGTTGGGAAGGATTTTAAAGTTCATTTATTTACTGCAACCCTTTCTTCCCATTTTACTTATGACAAAGCTGAGGTCTGGAGAGATTAATGAACTTGATGAAATTCACAAGCCCATCACCTACCCTAAAATCAACATTGGAGTTGTATAACTCTTATACTAGAGACATAAATCCATAAAGGCAAATTAAACAAGCTATTTGGAGAAATAGAAACATTTCTTCACTCTTTGACAAAAACTGCTGGGAAAACTGGAAAAGAGTATGGCAGAAACTAGACATAGACCAAAATCTCACACCATATACCAAAATAAAGTCAGAATGGGTTTGTGATTTAGATGTAAAGGCTGATACTATAAGCAAACTGGAAGAGTAAGAAATAGTTTACCTATCAGATTTATGGAAAACAGAAGCTAATTCATGACCAAACAGGAGACAGAGAATATTACGAAATGCAAAATGGATAACTCTGATTACGTTAAATTGAAAAGTTTTTGCACAAACAAAGCCAATGCAACCAAGATTAGAAGGAAAATAGAAAATTGGGAAGGAATTTTTACAACCAGTCTCTTATAAGGGCCCCATTTCTAAAATATATAGAGAATTAAGTCAAATTTATAACAATACATGTCATTCCCCAATTGATAAATGATCAAAGGATATGAACAGGCAGTTCTCAGATGAAGAAATTAAAGCCATCTATAGTCGTAAGAAATACAAACATTTCTAACTAGTGATAAAAGATTGGAACTAGTGCTGTGTTAGATTTTATTGAATAATTTGTTAGTCAAATCGAAGAAATAAGCTGAATGAAAATGAAATCAAATTGGGCAGCTAGATGGCACAGTGGATAGAATGCTGAGCCTGGAGTCAGGAAGATTCAACTGCCTTAGTTCATGTCTGGCCTCAGACACTAGCAAGTAACCCTGGGTGAGTCACCCTGTTGGCCTCATCTGTAAAATAAGCTAGAGAAGGAAATGCAAACCACTCCAGTATCTTTGCCAAGAAAACCACAAATGGGGCCATGAAGAATTGAATACGACTGAAAAACAATGAAATCAATCAATTAACGTTGAGTAAGCACCCACAGTGTGAGAGAACTGTTAAGTTCTAGTAACTTGCAGGGCGGCTAGATGGTGCAGTGGATAGAACACCAGGCTTGGAGTCAGGAAGATTCATCTTCCAGAGTTAAAATCTCCCAGACACTTACTGGCTGTGTGACCCTGGATAAGTCACTTAACCCTGTTTGTCTCAGTTTCCTCATCTGTCAAATGACCTGGAGAAGGAAATGGCAAACCACTCTATCTTTGCCAAGACAACTCCAAGTTGGACATGACTGAAACAATTGAACAATAACAACCCACAGATACTGTTTAACTTCTGTCTTTTACAAATTGAGTGGAGTTTTTGCTTTGCCTCAGATAAATTTAATGAATTTATACACTTGAAGTCTTAGGCAGGAATTATTTACCTGCCTTGCAGAAAGGAAAAGACAAAATCTAGAAATTAGTTTAACCTCCCCAAAGTCGAGCAGATAGAAGTGGGAAAGAATAGGGTGAAATTGTTTGGCTAGCATACTTTAGTACTTTGAAAAAGTCTGTGATTTCATTGGGCACTCATTCTACCAACACAAAATGTGATATCATCAAGACTTCACAGTTTGTGGTGGAAAATTTCATTGCTTTGAGACCAAGCATCTGGTCATGAGCATCTCCATACCTAGTTAAACAGGTCTTCAGAACACATACACCATAGAGTCCACTGCCAAACTTGTCCCCAGTGAGTTTCCAGCTCTGTATGGCACCTTTCAGGACTTCCAGAAGAGGAGGTAAAGAGTCGTGGAAAGGAAACAAGTCTTAAGAGTCAGAGAATCTGGGTTAGAATTCTGGTTCTGCTCCTTACTGCTTGTGCAGTCTTGGGCAAATCATTTTGCTTTTTTTTTTTGAGCCTCAATTTCCCTGTTTGTATAATGGTGTAACCTGGTCCCTGAGTTCTCTTCTACCTCCAAATACAATGGACTAAGGGTCATCTTCATGCTACAAGGAGATATCATAGGTCTCTGAGTTCCTTTCAGGCTCTAGTTCTATGATCCTATGAGTTTATGCATAAATGTGACATCTCTCCCCTGTGCTGAGATTACAACATGTTTATAGAAAGACCTATTGGGATATGAGGATCCCAAGTGGAAAGTGGGAAGTCTCATTTTTAGACCAAGGGGTACTGTTCAATCTAGCTGCAGAGTCAGGCTATTCCAAATAGTTCTAGATGTTATGGCCTTCAAATGCTTGAGCATTTGTTATCTCAGTTCCCAGTTGGGCCCAGTAACCTTAAACCCATCAAAAAAAGTCAAACTTTTTATCAGATGATGGCAATGATTTCCCCTTGGTTCCTGGCAGAGAATAATGAACAGTCATTTTTCCCATTTTTTAGGACCTTGAGATATGTTCCAGAGGACTCCAAAGACAAAATTATTCCAGACGAAGATGTCCTAGGAACATTACTGAAAGTTTTTCAGGCTCTGTTTATAAGTAATTTCAGCAGACAAACAGACATCCTTCTCTTGCTTCCAGAAGCCATTAAATCAAAATATCGGGATTTATTGGTCACTCATCAAAGGACGGAACAGCCCAGATACAACACTCAGCAACAAAAGATCTACAAGCCTGGAGAAGTTCTCTTTAATACATTGGGCTTCAGTATTTCCCGAGAAACTAGTTCATTGATTTCTGCTGGAAAAGGAGTCTTTGTTACCAAAGGATTTGTGCCGAAAGGAACAGTTGTGTCTATGTATCCTGGTACTGACATGTTCGATTACTTACTAATACGCTCTTGATACATAGGAGATGCTTAGTAAATGCTTATTGAATGAATTAAATGAAAGTAGATTTAGTAAAAATGGCTAACACCTGTCCTGAGAGCATTGCCCAGCCTCTATTTTCTATAGATCATCATCCTGGTTTGGAAATTTACTGTGTATTAATAGAGGCAATGGGGTATGCAGTGGTGCCAAACTCAAATATAAATAAATCCCTGCATGCTACATGTTGACTTTTTTTGTTGTTATTCAGTCTTTTTTCACCTGTGTTTGACTCTCTGTGACCCCATTTGGGGTTTTCTTGACAAAGATACAAAAGTGTTTTGCCATTTCCTTCTCCAGTTCCTTTTACTGATGAAGAAACTGAGGCAAACAGAGTTAAATGATTTGCCCAGGGTCACACAGCTTCTAAGTAGTCTTACTGATCCAAACCCAGTACTCTATCTGCTGTGCCACCTCGCTGCCCCAAATTGACTTAGAAAACCACAAATTGGCATTATCTGTGTTGTACTATATTTTTATTTATTTCATTAAACATTTCCCAGGTATACTTTTTTGTTTTGTTTTGTTTTTTCCTTTTTGTGTGAGGCAATTGGGGTTAAGTGACTTGCCCAGGGCACACAGCTAGGAAGTGTCAAGTGTCTGAGGCCAGCTTTGAACTCAGGTCCTCCTGACTCCAGGTACTCTATCCACTGCACCACCTAGCTGCCACCTCACCATCCTCCCCCCTCTTCCTTCAGTACATTGTTTTAGTGTGGTACAGCTGCACTGGGCTTGCAGACCTAGACTCTGGCACCTACCTCTGATACCTACTAGCTGAATGCTTTTGGACAACTCTGTGTCTCAGGAGGCTCCCTAGAGCATGTATACTAAATCACAGAAAAATTGTGAACTGTTTTGATAGAGTTCTAACACTGGGACTTTCCCAGGCTAACTAGATGACGCATCTTTTACATATTAACATGCAACTCAAGTTTGATGCTATAGAACTGAAGTTACTCATAAATAATATTTTGGCATGTTTACTACAGTAAATGTTTTTATTTAGCTTAAATGTACATAGACTCAGGAAAATGTTCTAATTTCTGCACTGGCACATTTGTGTGAGTGACTATTTGGCAGACAGAAAAAGCCACATAAGCTTAGAAAACTACAAGTATAGATAACAGTATGGAAAATAGACTTAACACCTCATGGGTAAGTTAATAGAACTTTCATATTCTTTTTGCAATTAGAAAATTATCAGTTCCAGTGAAAGGCTGTGGACACAGAGGATAGAGGGCTAATCTCTATGGCAGGGAGACCTGAATCTGAGTCCTGCTTCTGACACATGCTAGCCGTGTGGCCCAGGGCGAGTACTTAACTTCTGAGTGTGCCAAACAAGTCTCTCCAGACTCTAAGTTGCAAATTGTCTTATCTGTATCACTTGGAAGGAGTTTCTATACTGTACAGTGACTACAGAATACACCACAGAATATATTTACCTATGGCATTTTCAGTTATTGAAAAAAAAATACTTGAGTGTTTTCTTAAATGATAAACTTTCTCAAAGTTGGAAGTCAGAAAATTTATGTTGATTTTTGTTTATATTCTCTTACTGAAAATGGTGCCTGACCTAGTGCTTTTACAGTTTGCAAGAACCCATAAACATCTCATTTGATCCTCACAAAAGCCTTGAAGTCTATGCTACAGATATTCTTTGCATTGTAGAGATGAGAAAACCAGGGCTTAGAGAGTTAAGTGACTAACCTATGGTTATAGAGTTAGCAAGTGTCAGGGCAGGATTTGAACTTACATCTACTGCTAGCTCCAAAAGTAAGGCTTTTTTTCCCCCCTCTACATCATACTGCTTTTTGGAGGGCAGTTAGATGGTGCAATGGATAGAACAGCAGGCCTGGAGTCAGGAGGACCCGAGTTCAAATCTGGCCTCAAACGCTTACTAGCTGTGTGACCCTGGGCAAGTCACTTAACCCTGTTTGCCTCAGATCCTCATCTGTAAAACGAGTTGGTGAAGGAAATGGCAAACCACTCTGGTATCTTTGCCAAGAAAACCCCATAAGGGGTCATGAAGAGTCAGATACGATTGAACAACAGCTACTGTTTCCTTTCTTCCTTCAAATGAACTAAACTCATTTTTCAAAGGCCTCATAATAGAAACTAAATACTTACCTCTTAAAAATTAGATGTGTAAAAAGACCCCCAAATCTGAAGTTGTTGGTTGCTAAGATAATTGTTTTGTATTGTTGGATTTACAGGTTTAACTGCTGTGTGATGAGACACTTTAACATCTCACAAAGATCTGTCCAGAAATCAGAGAGGATAAAGTTTAATGTTCTAACAATTTTGTTTGTTTGTTTGAGGTAGAGAGGTTAATCTGAAATCCTACCAACAAAGATTAGAAGCATGCATCTTAGGCATTCTAAGTTCCTTCAGATATTTTGCAAAAGGATAGAATACAGTATGTTAGGAAAAAGAAATAGTCTTGAGGTTTTCCTCACAACCAAACTGTCCAGATGTTTGTATTTATAATATATACATGTTCATGTCTTGTTGTGTTAATAGGTACAGTATATCAGAAGCATGAGCCAATTTTTTTCCAGTCCATTGGAAATCCATTCATTTTTAGATGCCTAGATGGGATGCTTATTGATGGAAATGATAAAGGAATATCAAAAGTTGTGTACAGGTAAGTTGGTAATGGTAATGTAACAAAACTCAGCTGTAAAAGATTTAGCTACTCTGATCAAGACAGTGATTCAACACAATTCCAAAGGACCCATGATGAAAAATGCTATCTGCCTCCAAAGAAAGAACTGATGTCATCCGAATACAGACTGAGGCATACTGTTTTTCATTTTCTTCCTTTTTTTGTTTGTTTTCTTGTACAAAATGACTAATATGGAAATGTTTTATATGATTGTACAGTTATAACCTATATCGGATTGTTTCCTTTCTCAAGGAGGGGGGAGGGAAAGGAGTGAGGGATAGAATTTGGAACTTAAAACTTAAAAAAAACACAATGAATGTTAAAAATTGTTTTTACATGTAATTGGGGGGAAATAGACTATTTTTTTTAAAAAAATTGAGTTCCAAATTCTCTTCCTCCTGCTCCTTCACCCCTTGAGGAGGCAGGAAGATGATGTTGATTATTTATATATATGTAGTCATGCAAAACATTTCCATATTAGCCATGTTGCAAAAGAAAAACACACACACACACACACACACACACACACACACACACACACACACACACATAACCCCAAGAAAAATAAAGGAAAAAACGTATTCTTGAGTCTGTACTCAGAGTTTATCAGTTCTGTCTCTGGAGGTAGGTAGCAATTTTCCTCATGTGTCCTTTGGAATTGCCTTAGATCACTGTCTTGATCAGAATAGCTAAATCTTTCACAGCTGAGCTTTGTTACAGTATTGCTATTACTGTATACAGTGTTCTTCTGGTTCTGCTCTCTTTGCTTTGCATCAATTCATATAAGCCTTCCCAGATTTTTCTTAAACAATACTGCTCATCATTTCTATTAGCACAATAGTATTCCATCACAATCATATACCACAACTTATTCTGCCATTCCCACAGCTGATGGTCAGCCCTTCAATTTGCAGTTCTTAGCCACCACAAAAATAGTGGTTATAAATATTCTTGTACAAATAGGTCTTTGTGCCTTTTCTTTGATCTCTTTGGGATACAGACCTGATAGTAGTATTGCTGGGTCAAAAGGTACGTACAATTATATAGCCCTTTGGGCATAGTTCCAAATTATTCTCCAGAGTGGTTGATATGGTGCCATTTTACTGGATGTCCTCCATGCCTGGAATGCTCCCCCTCCTCACCTCTGCCCCCTCCCTTCCTTCCCAAGTCACCTCAAATCCTGCCTTCTTCAGGAGTCCTTCTCCCAGTTCCTCTAACCATTAATGCTCCTTCTCTTTGATTACTTCCCAGTCTCGCTCCCCACATATTCTATGTATATAGTTGTTGCTTACAGTCTCTCCAATTATAATGTGAGTTGCTTGACAGTAGGGACAATGTTTTTTGCCTTTCTCTGTATCCCCAGCATTGAGCACTGTACCTGGCACAAAATAAGTGCTTAATAAATATTTATTTCCTGATGTAGGATTCTGGTCTGGAAAGGACCCTAGGAATCATCTAGTAAAGCCTTCTTATTTTATATCTGGGGATACTGAGGCCTGGAAAAGGTTAAATGACCCATCCAAGGTAGCCAGCCAGTAAGTAGTAGAGCCAGGATTTTAGCACACATCTTCTGACCCTAAATTGAATATTCTTTCTACTACACCTTGTCCTGGGATTAAAAATCCGGTTACTTACAACAAGACTAATGTGAAAATATGTTTCAGAGGAATGTATATGTAGAGCCTATATCAGATTGCACACCATCTTGGGGAGGGGAGGGGGAGAGGAAAAGGGAGAGGGAGAAAAATGTAAAACTCAAAAGCGTATTGTTGAAAACTAAAAATAAATTAATGAGAAAAAGATAAAAATCCAGTTTAAGAGCCCCTGTGTGTTAACTGCCTTATGAAATAGATAAGTAATATTTGGTGAATGGCACTGTGGTGCAGAATCTGATTTTTTGAGGTTTTTGAGTAGTAGAAAGATGGAAAAAATATTTTAATTAGAATTCTAGTGTTAATAATGTTTTCAAATTGTGTTTTTGAGTTAGATGAGATCAATCTTTGAGCTAATGTTTTTACCTCTTTTAGGTCATGCAATGGGAGGGACCAACTTGGCCCTTTTAAAATGAGTGATAGTACATGGCTGACGTCAGAGGTACAAAATCCACTGGCTGTGGGACAGTATGTTAACAATTGCTCCAATGGTAAGCCATCATGAGCTTTCTTGGAGTATCTGGTTTGTACAGGGATGGCTGAATGTGTAAATGAATGCTTTTGCCACTACAGCTTATGTTTATCTAGCACCTTCTCAAGTGCTCTGCATACATTATCCTGAAGCAGGATCAAGTCTTAGAGTTGGGGAGGATCTCAAGGCCATGTTGTTTGGCCCATATATGAAGAAGACCCCCTTCTACAACATTGCCAAAATGGTCCTAGTCTTACTGTTTGTCCTTTGCTCTGGAAGAGGACCATGACATCAGGGAGATGATGCCATGACATGCAAATGAATTGGATTTAAGTGAGGCAGGGCTCTGCAAAGTCACTAGCCTCACTTTCTCCTCTGGAGCCATCTGGGTCCAGTGGCCAAATATGGATCAGGACAATTGGAGATGACCCAGGATGCAGTAGGGGTCCTTGGCCTTTTCAAGCTAAGGTCTTTAACAGGTCTGTTTGACTGAGGCAGCAGCATTCATTCAGTGATTAAGGCTTTAAAAAGTCTAGTCTTTCTTTGAAGACCTCTAGTAAGGGCAGGGAGATTGGGGAACCCACTTCCTCCTAAGTCAATCTATTCCATCTTGAAGTAGCTCTGATTATTAGGGAAATTTTCCTTATATTTGGCCTAAATTTGTCTCTGCAGTTTCTGCCTCTTATTCCCGATTCTGCCTTCTGGAGTAAAACAGAAAAAGTCTCATTGACTTTTTATGGGGCAGTCCTTCAGTTACTTGAAGACAGTGATCATGGACCATACCATCCAGTATTCTCTTCTATAAACTAAGCATCTCTGGTTCCTTTATCTGGTCCTCACACAGTGTGATCTTGAGGTCTTTGAGCATCCTGGTTGCCCTTTTGTAGGAGGCAGCATGGTGTAGTAGTATCAGCACTGGCTCTGGAGTTTGAAGATCTGGGTTCAAATCCTGCTGTGTGGTTAACTAACTGTATAACCTTCAGTAAGTCACTTAATTTCATTGGCTGTCACTGACATGGCAGCTAGGTGGCACAGTGAATATATAGCATTTGCTCAGGTGTTTTTCAGTCCTGTCCTACTCTTCGTGACCCCATTTTGGGATTTTTCTTGGCACAGAGACTGGAGCAGTTTGCCATTTGCTTCTCTGGTTCATTTTACAGGTAAGAAAACTGAGGTAGAGTTAAATGACTTGCCCAAGGTCATACAGCTAGTAAATGGCCAGATTTGAACTCAAGAACATGAGTCTTTCTGGCTCCAGGCCTGTCACTCTATCCACTGTGCCACCTAGCTGTCCCAGGTTATAGCACTTAGAAGTCAGCAAGAACAGAATTCACTCAAACACTATCTCTGTGACCATGGACAATTCACTTGACTTTTGTCTGCCTCAGTTTTCTCATCTATGAAATGGGGGTCATAATAGTACCTACCTCCCAGGTTTGTTTCTAGGATCAAATGAGACAATACTTGTTAAAGTGCTTTGCAAATCTTAAAGTGTTATGTAAATTCTATCTATCTATAAAATGAAGGAATCAGGCTAGGTGGTCACTGAGGACCCTTCTAGTTCTAGGCTTCTGGCTTACTAACTTTTTTTTCTTTGTGAGGCAATTGGGGTTAAGTGACTTGCCCAGGGTCACACAGCTAGTAAGCGTCAAGTGTCTGGTCTGAGACCAGATTTGAACTCAGGTCCTCCTGACTCCAGAGCTGGTGCTTTATCCACTTCACCACCTAGTTGCCACTAATATTCTTCTTAAAATAGGGCCCCAAGAACTGAACTCAGTACTCTGGATATATAGAGATTGTTACCTCTCTAGCCTCTTAATGTAGCCTAAGCTACAATGGGCTTTTTCTGGCTCCACTATCACATTGTTGCCTTAAGCTGGGCCTACAAACCCCTAAGCCCCCTGGATCTAGTAGAAGTGAAGAGCTGTCTAGCCATGCCTCCTGCTCCCCGCACCTAGTACTGTTGAAGTTAAATTTCACCTTGTTAGATGTGGTCCACTGCCTTAAGCATTGTAGGTTTAGAGCCGGATGGGACCTCAGAGCTATCAAAGTCCAGACCCTTCATTTTACACAGTTGTAGCCTGCCCAGGTCTTTTGAGATCTCAGTCTTTCATCCAATATGTTAGCTGTCCTTCCCTAGCTTTGTCCATCTGCAAATATGAGAAGCATGCCATCCGTGCCTTTATTAGTCCATTTGGGCCTTACAACAGCCCCATGAGGTTGATGGTGTGTTATTACCTCTTTATTACAGATGAAAAAGTAGAATCAAAAAAATGTTACTTGTCCAGGGTCATATGGCTGGTAAACTGGGAACCAAGGTTTTCTTTAAATAGTGGTTCTTACCCCTTATTTTATCAGAGCTTCCCAAGACTATTAATCTAATAATGTAGCTTAAATTGGCTCACTGGAACTTTGAATGTTTTTTTTTTTTGGAAAAAAATAAATCATGGGTAACAAAGGCTGCCAGGAGAATTGAAAGGGAAACTAGATTCATTTCCATGATTTTGATGACTGGTCCTTGTGCTGACTGAGCATTTCTAAGGGTTAGGCAGTCCATATGTGGTTGGCAAATCACTAAGATCCCAGTCCTACAAGTGCAGCAGTGAAGAAAACAGAAGTTGAGGTGACCAGGGACAGAAGGAAGAAGGAAAGTATGAAGAGACAGGTTTCCGGGATGTGCAGAAGAGGGAAGCTGTAGCAAACAAGAGTGTTGAGAGAGAAACTGGAGCAATTACAGAGGTGGTGGTGGGGAACCAAGCTGGAAAGAGGGCAGAGCACAGAGGTAAAGCCAGCTCTGTATCTTCTACACAGTCATGGTCCATGAAGCACAGAATAGGGCTAGGTGTTCAGTCCTGAAAACTCTGATAACAGAGTAAATCCTATCCTCTGGCTTCTTTTTTAAGCCTATAGGGAAACAGGAGTATAAGAGGGCTATGACCGGGTAAAAGAAAATAAGCTAATTCTTTTAGGTGAAGTGGACAATGTGCTGAGTCTAGAGTCAGGAAGACATGAGTTCAAATCCAGCCTCAGGCACTTATTAGCTGTGTGCCCCTGGGCAAGTCACATAACATCTGTTTCCCTCAATGTCTTCATCTGTAAAATGGGGGTAATAATGGCATATTAACTCTCCTAGGATTGCTTTGAGGATCAAATGAGATAATAATTGTAAAGTACTTAGCACAGTGTCTCACACATAGTAAGTGCTATATAAATGTTAGCTATTATTATTGTTAGCTATTATCAAAACTTCAAGAATGGATTCTGTGGCCAGTACACACTGACACCAGTCTAGGAAGGGCTGAGGCTTGGGAGTCCAAAGTCTTTGCCACTTACTAGCTGGGTGACCTTTAGTAAATCACTGAATGGCTGTGGTCCTCCAAAATGAGAGAAGCAGACTTAACGATACCTTGGTTCCCTGCCAGTGCTAACCACCTGTGAGTCCTCCATCTTTTATATCTAAGGCACAGTGATGATTGATGTTCATAATGTTGTTCTTGAATAGGTGCTGCAAGGTCCTGAGCCACCAAAGAAAGATTAAATTATGTTTAACAGATTGTGCTGATGAATTGGATTCAACATTCAATTGTACAAGTGCCCACTGTGTACAGAACACTGCTAGGAGCTTGATGAGATGCAATTAATTTCAATTAAGCAAACATTTATTTAGCTCTACTCGAAGCACCAAGCTAAGCCCTGGAGATAACAAAAACAAAACCCAGTCCCTAACTTCAAGAAGTTTACATTCTTGCATGCACAAAGGTTATCTAAGACATATTTCTATTCCCTTATAATGTGGAACTTACAATGCGGTAGTTGTTCCGTCTTGTCCTATTCTCTGTGATCCTATTTGGAGTTCTTTTGGCAAAGGTACTAGAATGGTTTGCCATTTCCTTCTCTGGCTTATTTGACAGATAAAGAAACTAAGGCAAACAGGGTTAAGTGACTTGCCCAGGATCACAACTAGTAAGTGTCTGAGACCACACTTGAACTCAGGAAGTTGAGTCTTCCTGACTCCAGGCCTGGTGCTGTATCCATTGTGACAGCTAGCAGGGGACCATTCAGTTCAATTCAGCCAGCATGTATTAAATTCCTCCCATGTACTAAGTGCTAGATATACAGAGGCCAAAACAAAATAATCCCTGACTGCAAGGAATTTGCATTCTACTTAGGGAAGTAAGAAGGAGGTGTTGAAAGACAGCATTTGTACAGATAATGAAATACTCTATATATGTGTGTGTGTGTGTACATATATGTGTAAATGTATGTATGTATGTATAATACAAAATTACTTTGTATTTGGACAGCTAGGTGGCCCAGTGCATAGGGTGCTGGGCCTAGAATCAGGAAGACTTGAATTCAAATTCAGCCTCAGATACTTTCTATCTGTGTGACTCTGGGCAAGTCACTTAACCTCTGTCTGCCTCAGTTTCTTCCTCTATAAAAATGGAATAATAATAATAGCACCTACTTTATAGGGTTGTTGTGAGCCTCAAATGAGATAGTAATTTTAAAGGGCTTAGCACAGTAACTGGCACATAGTAGGTGTTTTGTAAGTGTAAGTTATCATTGTTGATGTTGTCTATGGGAAATAGCGAGGAGCCAAGTTTGGAATGTTGAGTTCATCAGGAGGATAAATGGGAAATCCGACTGGAAAGGTAGGTTAGAGATAGATTGGGGAGGTTCCAAGTGATAAACAGAGGTGTTTATATTTTCTCCCAGAGGAGGCACAGAAGGTTATTTAGAAAGGGAGCGACTTGGTCAGACCTATGCTTTAAAAATATCAGCCTGACGACTGTGTGGAGGCTACGTTGGAGAAGAAAAAGACTGGATGCCAGGAAATGGGTTAGGTGGGTATAGAAACAGGAGTACAAGAGCGCTGTGATAGGGTAAAAGAAAATAAGCATATTTTTTAAGGTGAAGTTGGATAACATGCAGGGTCTAGAGTCAGGAAGACATGAGTTCAAATCTGGCCTCAATCACTTAGTCTAGGTAAAAGGGGATAGAGTGAGTGGAGAGCAGGTGATTGATACAAGAGATGTTGTGAAGGTAAAATTAGAATGACTGGCAACTCGTTGAGTGGGGGAGGAAAAGAGAGGAGGGAAGTAAGGGAGAAGAAGAGTCTGGTGCTACAAAACTGGGAGACTGGAAAGATGACGGTGCCCTTCACAGAAACAGGGAAGTTAAGAGAAGGGGTTGGTTTAAGGAGAAAGATAATGTTAGATTTTGAGCATGTTGAGTTTGAGATGCTTATGGGACATCCAGGAGGGAACGTTCAGCAGGCGATTGAAGGTAGGTGTGGGATTAGAGCTTAGGAGAGAGATGAAGGCTGGACATGTTGTCATCTTCGCAAAGATCCAACCCGTGGGAGCTGATGAGATCACCAAGAAGAAAAGAGGCCTGTGGCCAGAGCCTTGGGAAGTAGTCACACGAAGTGGCCATGATCTTGATGATAACCTAGTAAAGGAGATGGAGAAGGAACGGTTAATGGGAAGAGAACCAGGAGAGAGCAGTGTCATGGAAACCTAGGGAGGAGAGAGTATCTAGACGGAGTTAGTCAGCTGTCTAATGCTTCAGAGAGGTCAAGAAGGATGAAGAATGAGGAAAGGTCTGTATTTTGTCAGTAAGGTGAGATCCTTCCTCCACAGGGCTGAATGTGGGTAGCTTAAGAAGAAAAGAGATTTGGAACCTAAATGTAGTAAGTGATAGAGGCTCATTCAGTCAGTCAGTAAGCATTTGTTAAGTACCTTCTATGTGCCAGGCACTGGGCTGAGTGCTAGAAATACAAAGAAAGGCAATAACACAGTCCCTGCCCTCCAAAACTCACGTTCTAATAGAGGAGACAGCATGCATACAGCTATGTAAATACAAGCATGGTATTTATGAAGCCACGAGTGCCTAGTTGAAATTAGATAACAGATCTATGGGCGGGCCATCAGAATGATTGTGGGCCTTGCATAGTACCCGAGTAGGAGTGAAGAAGTGAGAAGTAACCCAAGACTGGAATTGGGAAAGAGATGAGTGGTGTTAGGGGGCAAGAGATTCAAGGTAAAGGCCAGCAGAACATTGAACTGGTTTACCAGAGAGTCAGAATCGTGAAGGGAGAAAAGAAAGGTCCCCAATCAGCTGTTAAACTGATTTTCCTAAAACACAAGCCTCTCCATATCATTCTATTCAGTAAAGTCCGATAATGCCTATTACCTCCAGGATCCAATATAAAATCCTCTGTTTTGTTTTCAAAGCCCTTCCTAACCTGGCCCCACCTACCTTTCCAGTCTTCTTATGCTTTACTCACTATTTTGCTATTCTTTGAATATGACATTCGATCCTCCAGCTCTGAGTATTTTCTCTGGCTGACCCCCATATCTGGAATGTTCCCCTTTCTTATCTCCACCTGCTCTCTTCCCTGGCTTCTTTCAAATATCAGCTAACGTCCCACCTTCTGTAAGAAGCCTTTCCCCATCCTCCTTAATCTTAGTGCCATCCGCTTGAGACTCTGCCCAATTTATTCTGTCTATCTTATTTGTACATAATTTTGCATATTGTCTCCTCCATTACACTGTGGTCTCCTTGAGAGCAGGGACTATATGTTATCTTTGTTTGTATTCCTAACCCTTAGCAGAGTGCCTGGCACATAGTACACTCTTAATTAATGGTAGTTGACTGCCTAAGTCCAGAAAAGGAGTTGATGAACTGGTAAAGTAACTGGTAAAGTAAAGGGATGTAGGAACTGGGGTCCTGATGAAGGCAAGACTAGGTATAGGAAAAGTGAAGAGGAGAGATGTGCTTATGGTCTGAGAAAGAAATTTCAGAGTTTTGGATCATAGACACCGAGCAGTTACAAGCAATCACGAGGTCAAGGGAATGGTTGTCCCTAGATATGAGGAAAGAGGCTGAGACTTTGATTATGAGCTAAATCTCGGTGGCCAGGAGGTTAGGGCAGGATGTATATGATCTGGGAATTATCTGTGTTAGAAATGATAATTGAGCCAATGGGAGCTGATGAGATCACCAAGTGAGATAGTATAGAGGGAGAAGAGAAGAAGACCTAGGACAGAGCCTGGAGAGACACCCACAGTTAGTGGGCATGGCCTGGCTAAAGATCCAGCAAAGAAGACTGAGAGGGAGAGGGTCAGACAGGAGGAAGAAGGAGGCCAGTGTCATGAAAACCTAGAGAAGAGAAAGTATTCAAGAGAAGATGGTGATGGAGTGTCAGAGACTGAAGAGAGGTCAAGGAGGGTGAGGCAAGAGAAAAGGGCATTAGATGGGCAGTTAAGAGACCACTGGTAACTTGGGAGAGAGCAATTTTAGTTAAATGATGAGGTTGGACCACATTGTAGAGGGTTTAGAAAAGAATTAGAGGAGAGGGCCAGTGCCACCAGGTGTAGAAAGCCTTCTCAAGGAGTTTTCTAAGAAGAGGAGAGATAAGATGATAAAGATGCAGATGATCAGGTGAGATTGTTTTGTAAGAATGGGGGAGAGATGGGCATGTCTTAGGAAATAGAGAATAAACACTGCATCCTGGTCAGAAAACAGGGAGAGATTGTAGCTTCATTAGAAGCTGGGGATGAGAGTAGGGGCAATTTGCTGGCGAGGATGGAAGGGTCTGCTATGAAGGACTCATGGCGGGGGGGGGTTTAACTTGATGCAGAAAAGGACCACATCTTCGTCTGATACAGAAGTAAAGGAGTTTATGGGGGAAGGCATCTGAGTGATGTAAGATAAGGAGGAGGGGAGGAGCTCTTGGTAAATTGCAGTTAAGCATAAGGCAAGGTTTTTAGCTGATAGAGAAGAGGTTGGGACTGCCATGTTCTTGATAACTGTTTCCTCAACGTTTTGATCTGTGGATGCTCTTCCTTCCCTGACCATTTCTTGTTCTTCTTTTCTGCCCTGTTTTCCCTCATGCTTCAAGACTCTTCTTTGTCGGTATTATGTCCTTTAGCCTTCTCATCTACTCCCACGGCTTCAATTTTCATCCCTGTGAAGATGATTCTCTTGTCTGCTCCCCTGCCTCTGACCTCTGCAGTCCCACATTGCCAGCAGCTTGTTAGCTGTCTCTATGGGAATGCCCCATGGACCACTTAAATTCCTCTTGTCCAAAGCTGAGCTCGTCGCTTCCTGGCTATCTCCTCACCATGCTTCCTACAGCATCTGCTACACCCCCAAACAGGAACTTCATCTCTGGGTCCCTCAGCACTGACAGGTAAGCTTTTGCCTTTTTGTGCTGGGAACAGGTCTCCAAACCACTTCTTGGCCATCACCCCAATCGCTCTTCCCTCTCCATGCCTTCCAGCTTCACTTTACATGGTGTCTTCTCTCATTTAGAACTGAGGGTAGGGATTGTCTTGCTTTCTTATATTTGTATCACTAGCACTTAGCAGAATACCTGGTATATAAAAAGTGTTTAATAAATACTCTATTGGGGCAGCTAAGTGGTGCAGTGGATAGAGCACTGGCCTTGGAGTCAGGAGGACCTGAGTTCAAATTCAGCCTCAGATACTTACTAACTGTGTGACCTGGGCAAGTCACTTAACCTTGATTGCCCTCCCCTCCCTCAATAAATGAATACTGTGTCTATAACTCATCAATTTCCATCTGTCTCTGTAATCTATATCTTTCTATTGTCTGAATTATCTATCTCTAGCTATTATCTATCAATCTTCTATCTCTTTCTACCAATATTTTTCTCTTCTCTATCTCTATCATCTGTCTATAACTATCTCTCTTAGATTTCATATATCTATCCATATCATCTAGCTAGCTATCCATCTCCATCTGTATCTCTTTATCCCTTTCGAACTCTATAATCTGTCTATATCTTTCTAACTCTATCTCTGAGTCATCTTTCTATCTCTTGCTGTTCAGTCATTTTTCAGTCACGTACAACTCTTCACGATCCCATTTGGCAAAGATACTGGAGCAGTTTGCCATTTTCTTCTCCAAGTCATTTTACAGATGAGGAAACTGAGGCAAACAAGGTTAAGTGACTTGCCCAGGGTCACACAGCTAGTAAGTGTCTGAGGCCAGATTTGAACTCAGGAGGATGAGTCTTCCTGACTCCAGGCCCAGCACTCTATCTACTGCACCACCTAGCTGCTCCAAAAACATTGTTGTTGTCTATCTCTATCTAGCTATTACCTATCAATCTTCTATCTATCTCTTTCTACCAATATCTTTCTCTTCCTCTCTATCTCTATCATCTATCTCTATGTATCTATGTCTGTCTCATATCTATTATCTACCAATATCATCTATCTCCATCTCTTTCTATCCCTCTCTTTCTTTTTATTTCTATCTGTAATCTATCTATATTTTTCTGACTCTATGTTGTCTGTATCATCTATCTCTCTAGCTATTTTCTCTCTTTTTATCAATATCTATCTCTTCCTCTATCTCTATCATTTATCTTTATCTGTCTCTGTCTCTCATCTATCAGCTATCTCTCTATTTTATCTCTATCCTCTATCTGTTTCTATCTTTATTATCTATCATCTCTCTATCCATCCCTTCCTCATAATCTTTTCTCTCTAACATCAATCACTACATCATAATCGATGCCACTATGATCCTCTCAGTCACAAGCTGGAAATCTCTGCCCCTTTCTTGATTTCTCCCTCTTTGTCTCATTCTCCCCTACAGTTAGTCAGTCTCCAGGCCCTCTTGATTCAAACTTTGCAATATTTCTCTCTCTTTTCTACTCCCATTGCAACCCCCCCTTGTTCAGAACCATGTTACCCCTTAGCCAGACAATTTGGACAACCTCCTCACTGGGTTTTTTTTCCTTGTTCTGCGTTCTCCCATCTGCAATCTATCGTTCGTGCTTCCTGAAGGCACTTTCCCGTGCACTCCTCTCATTATATCACTCTTTGATGTCAGAATGATTCAATGTCTGACCATTGACCAAGGAGGGTGTTAAGCCTTCTGCCAGCTCTGGAAGCATTTCACATACATGCAGGTCTTCAGCTTAATATTACTCCTCTTCATGGGGGCCATCTCCAGTGATCCTGATCTATATCTTACCTTTGGACCCAGATGGCTCCAGAGGAAAAAGCGAGGCTGGTGACCTTGCACAGTCCTCCCTCACTTAAATCCAAATCACTTGCAAGTCATGACATCACCTTCCTGATGTCATGGTCCTCTTCAAGAACGAAGGACAAACAACTCCTCTTTACATAATCTATATTCCAGCTAAACTGAGACCATCGCCCTCCTTGTCACGGTCTCTCCTGTTTCTGAGCTTTTGCTTAGATGATCTCTTCCCTTTATGAAATCCCTATTGTTCTTTCAGGCCCACTTCAGCCACTAGCTCTTCCACGAAGCCTTTATTGATTTCTACTTCCAAGCATCTTGGATCTCTCCTTTGTATTTCTTAGGAAGGAAGCATGGAAGCTAGATGGTGCAGTACATAGAGAGCACTAGATCTGGAGTCAGAGAGACCTAAATTCAAATCTGTCCTCAGACACTTATTAGCTGTGTGAGTGACCCTAGGTGAATCACTTAATAACCTCTCTCTGCCTTGGTTTCCTCATTTGTAAAACGAGGTTAAAAATAGCATCTGCTTTTCAGGGTGGTTGTTTTTGTTGTGAAGATAGAAGAAGCTGATATTTGTAAAGTGCTTTGGAAATCTTAAAGTGCTATATAAACACTGGTGATTATTTAGCCAGTAGGTGGGACAGTGGAATCAGAAAGACCTGAATTCAAATCCTGAATTAGACAGTTACTAGCTGTGTGACCACGGGCAAGGAGAAGATATTTGTAAAGTAGCTTTGCACACCTTAAAGTAGGGGTAGGGGGAGCCAAGATCACAGAGTGATGGTGAGCTCTTCTCCACAAACTCCTCCTAATCTGGAAAATGTGCCAGACAAAATCCTGATGGGGAAATCTAGAAAAAGTTGCAGGGAGTCATTTGTCCAGTGCAGCTCAGCAATGGGAGACAGACAGGGAGGTCTGTGGATTGACATCCGCTCAGTCAGTAGCACTGAGGAGCCTGGCCACACTCAGGGAGAGGCTGTGTGCCCCAAGAAGAGGAGATACCAAACTTTTACCAGCACTGTGACGGTGGCAGGTGCCAACTGCCAGCATGGTTGTCCACTATCCAGTCCCAGGTTGCAAATCTAGGGCAGAGTGAGAAGGGGACCCCTACATGTCAGTAGTATTCCTGGGTAGGGAAGCCCGGGGCTGAGTACTGAGAAAGGAGGACGTTTGGAGGCAAACAGAAGCAGCTGCAGCTGCAACAGTTGTGTGGGACAAACTTCAGGTGCATAGCAAAATTTCACTTCTAACCTCCAGCCCAGCCAACAGAAACAGTAATGAGTTCTGGAATCCTAGACCAAAGGGGAGCCCACAGTTCCGCTGCTCTGAACCACCAGATCTCTCCACCTGCTGATAGGGGCTGAGTCCAGCCGCATCTACTCTTGTTCAGACCCATACCCCAAGTCAGGAACTTGCAAAGCTCAAACCAGGATATAGCAGTCAAACTGCTTTTTTGGGGAGTACTGAAAGCTTACACATCCCCAGCCTGTCCTTAAGATCCTGAAATAATACAGTGCTCCAACCCCAAGAAAGCAGCAAAAGAACCAACCCAGAACATCACTCCAGAAGGTCCCTGAGCCCAGCCCTGAGATCAAGTCCTCAGTGAGGAAGTAGGCTGGAAGAATGGATGAAGATGACCACCGTATAGAGCTATTATAGTGGCAGGGATGCCTAGAACACAAATGAAGAGAAAGATCCCTAAACATTTGCAAGCAAAGCCTCTGAGTATTTCATTTAAAAATTTTTGCATCCATGTTTGTTAATGAAAATAGTCTGTAATTTTCTTTCTCTTTTTGCTCTTGGTTTAAATATCATTACCATATTTATTTCATAAAAAGAGTTTAGTAGGACTCTTTCTTTGCCTATTATTCCAAATAATTTATTTAATATTGGAATTAGTTGATCTTTAAAATTTTGGTAGAATTCACTTGTAAATCCATCTGCTTCTAATGTTTTTTTCTTATTAAGCTCTTACATGGCCTGTTCAATTTTTTTTCCTCTAAAATAGGTTTACTAAGAAATTTTATTTTCTCTTCTGTTAATCTAAGCAGTTTATGTTTTTATAAATATTCTTCCATTTCACTTAAATTGTGAATTAATGGAATTTTTGAAAACAATTTTGGAAATAGACAGCTTTAGTTTTCAGTTCTGAGCTGATGTCGGCCCCTTTCCCCTTAACAAAATACTTGCAGCAAATTTTTGTTTCAAGAATTTGAAAATGTCTGGCTTTCAAAAGAGTCTGGTTTTAGGACCACATACACAAAATGGGCAAATGGCTCTGATAGGAAGCATGGAGGTAACGTGGAGGCAAATTGTGTGTGTAGAAAAAAAGTGCGATGGCTTTTCCTTTAAGGCAGGATTGCCTCGTGGTCAGCCTCTTAAACCGCTGATGATGATTCCGTTAAGAGTGTGACATTTTGGGTGCTCTTTTCAGCAGCTGTATTAAGGTCAGCTCCACAAGAACCCTATTTTTGTCATTTTTGTTTTATCATTGGGGATTGGACGCCTCCCTTGTCCTTACTGACCATGATATTTTGACATTTCCCCTTGCTTCATAATCATCTGCTGGTTATTTTTTCCTGACTTCACATGGTCATATTGAGCAGGTCACGCTGGAGTTGTGTCTCTGCTGTGTTGTTCAATCTGACTTTAGCTTCCTGTGTGGTTTTGATCCTGTCATTTACCTTCTCTGTGACCTGCAGACCAGGTGTAGAGAAGAGGATAAGTCTAGATGGCTGCTTACTTTGTTGGGGGGCTTATTACTATACAAAATATTACAGCAATTACAGGAAACGCTTAGATACCTTGTTTTTTAAAAAAAATTTCATTCAAGGTCAGTAGAAAACACAGACAAGCATGACGGTTTGAAAATAACATGTTTAATTTCTTGTAAACTTGGAGGGAGAAGCAGGCTGTACATGATGCTGGTTTGTGGCTTTGTTGCAATCTTCTTTTTCCTTTGTGCTTTGTATGTGGAAATGTTCATCTGATTTGGTTAAGTTCAGAAAAAAAATTCATTACTAACTTGCAAAATCTCTCTCTCTCTCTCTCTCTCCCCTCCCCTCCCTCCCTCCTCTCTCCCCCTTTTTTGGTTCCTCTCCCTCTATCTTTCTCTTTCTCTCTTTCTTTTGTTCTTTCTTTATCTTTTTATTCTCTCTCTCTGTCTCTCTCTTTTACTGTCTCTTCCTTCCTCCCTCCTTCTCTTTCTCTCTCTCCTCTCTCTCCTATTTCTGTCTCCCTCCCTCTTTCCCTCTCTGTCTGTATCTCTCTCTCTCTTGCTCTCTTTCCTGCTCTTTTTTCTCTCTTTTCCTCTCCCTTTCTCTTCCCCTTTCTCCCTCCTACCCCCTCTCTCCCTACTCTTTTCCTCTCTCTTGCATTTTCTCTCTCTTTCTCTCTCTCTCTCTCTTTATCATTCTCTCTCTTTTTCCTCTAGACAAAGAAGCTAATGTCTGCTATCAGGAATTTGATGTGCCCGAACTTTTCCCATTAGAATTTAAGCAGTATCTTCCAAATATCATGTACAGTCATGACACACAAAGGTCAGCATCTCTCAGAACAGTGGTTTGTATCTATCTTTTGCCTCATATTTTATTAGCTGCTTTTCTGAGGAAAAATCTGTGTAGAACAGCATTTCCCAAATTGATCTGGTCCCAAAACATTTTTGGGGTCTGAAATTTATTGATGGAATCCACAAATGCTCATTTGGCAGAAAGGTGGGAGGGGAGAGATAAACATGCTTGGGAAAGCATTTATGTAGCACCTAGTATGTGCCAGGCACTGTGCTAAGTGATTTACAAATATTATCTCAGTTAATCCTCACAATAACCGTAGGAGGTAGGTGCTAAATTCTGGGAAGACTTGCCCGGGATTATATGCTAACCCCTTTCAAAAGGAGAGGTTTGGGGTGTCTTTGAACAAGCAAATGAAATTAAACATATTTTCTTACTCCCCAAATTGTTACATAACACATATATACATGATTTCATAGTATTTTTTAGCAGGATATAGTGGTAGCATTGACATTTTATTATGAATTTTCTTTCATATTGAACAGAACAGGAGGCAGCCTGATGTAATAGAGAACTCTCCTTGAAATCAGGAAAACATAGATTCAAGGCCCACCTCGAATCTGTATTGGCTATATGACCCTGGACCAGTTACTTAACCTCTTTGTTCTAGACAGCTCTCTTAAGACCATAAATTTCAGCAAAAGTGCCAGCCTGCATTGGTCAAAGGTGTTTTTTCACCTGGAATTTCTCTGTACCAGTGAAATCATAGGTGCTATCCCTTTCACTGCTCCTACTGAACAGGACACCAGGATTCTATACCACGTTTTTTAGGAAAGACTTGAAGCATTTGGCCCAAAGATAGAATAATTTAGCCAGAGCAATATTTCTATCCTCTGGAATATATTAGCATTAAATGAAAACTAGGACCAGAATGTAGATAATTAATTAACCTTAATGATACTGAATGGCCCTATTTGTCCAAGTACAGATTCCTGTGAGGTAGATGATGGTTAAAAACAGTTATCCTGCTTCCCCCCAGTGTGGTATAAACACATGGTTCTTTGAAATGAAAAATGCTACCTGAAAAAGGAACACAAAAATCTCTGTTGTCAGATTTCATCCCTTGTCATTTTTATTTTAACCTCCAAAACATGTTTAGAGATGGGTACAGGGAAGCAGGACCACACTCACAGTGAAATAAGCATCTAATGAGATGTTGGGGGCATTAGAAAAGGCTGCACATCAGGATGGTGGTTGCAAGCATGCTTATGTATGTGTTTGGAAGATATCTCCAGAGACACTTTATTGGTGATAGATAAAATTTATAATCAGAGAGCGAAAAGAATGTCTTTGTTACTCAGATAGGTTCATTGCTTTCAATTCAGTCAGATATCAGGGTCAGCCACCACTAACTGGAAATTTGTCATAATTCCTATCTCAAAGATGGGCTTCTTTTTGAATAAAGGAATTTCTGAGGCATAATTTATTAAAGATGTGATTCCTTTTTAATACAAGAATTTCTAAGATATATAATTTAGGAGTCTTATGATGCATTATTGTAGTGTGGGCTTACTAGGAATTATAATTTTAAAATTAACTTTATTTTTGCCTTTTGGTTGGTACTCATTGATAAAATAGACAGTACTTAAAAAAAGACATTTCTTTCAAAGTATTCTCTAATCCTCCCACCCTTCAACTTCTTCAGATGAGGTTTTGCTGTAATCAATTTAAAGTACCTTGCTCCCCATTTCCCCTGGGTTCATAAACCCACACATGGGAGATCTGGATTGAGGAAAGGGACCGACTTAACACTAATTATGAACAGTTTCTTTTTTGCCCGTTTAAGTGGCTGTTAAAAGTATGGTGCAGATGGAAAGGATGAAAACCAGAAGATATGCTATAGTTTGAAATGGAAGAAACCTGTTCTAGCCATGCTAAGTCTGCATAAATAACATTCTGAAGGACCAGTAAAGTGAGTAAGCTCACAGAGAATCCACTTCCTTAAAAGTAAACTTATGACATTGGGAAGGAAAGTTTTGGAAAAGCATTTATGTTGTACCTACTATGTGCCAGGCACTGTGCTAAGTGATTTACAAATGTTATCTCATTTAATCCTCACAATAATCCTGGGAGGTAGGTGCTATTATTATCCCCAATTTACAGTTGAAGAGACTGAGGTAGATGGGTTAAGTGACTTGCCCAGGGTCACTCAACTAGTAAGTATCTGAGGCTGAACTTGAACTCAGGTCTCCCTGACTCCAGGCCTGATGGTCTGCCCACTCATTTCACCACGGTAGTCTCCATTGCTGCACTTAACAGTTGTTTGTAAGTGTTCTTTGGTCTTGTGAAGATCTCATCGATCGGTTTTAGAAAATTAACTTTCTGTTCTTACGTGTAAAATGTGAGCCATTCTCATCAGTCAGAAGCTGGGGGTAGATCCATTTTTGTGACTAATTTGCTTTAAGCCTATCCCTCTAAGTTCCACTCCCATGCAAGGTCTTTCCTGATCCCCCTCAGTAAAAAGGTGCTGTCTCTCCACTAAAAAGAATGTCTTAGCGTTTTCTTTGTGTGCATGTACCTATAGTTTCCTTGCAAATAGAATAAATGAAAGCTCTTAGAAGGCAGGAAGTGTTTCAGTGTTTTACTTCCCATCCCCAGCAACTAGCAGACTAGCACTGTGTCTGGTATAGAGTAGGCGCTTGGTAAATTCTTGTTGAACAAATGCATAATTGGATCCAACCGTTTTGGAGAACAATTTGGAGCTCTGCCCAAAGGGCTACAAAAATGTGCATACCCTTTGATCCAGCAATAGCACTTCTAGGGCTATATCCCAAAGAGATCAAACAAATGGGAATAGGACCCACATGTACAAAAATATTCCTAGCAGCTCTTTTTGTGGTGGCAAAGAATTGGAAATTGAGAGGATGCCCATCAATTGGGGAATGGCTGAGCAAGGTGTGGTATATGAATGTAATGGAATACTATTGTGTTATAAGAAATGATGAACAGGCTGACTTCAGAAAAACCTGGAAAGACTTTTACGGTCTGATGCTGAGTGAAGTGAGCAGAACCAAGAGGACTTTGTACACAGTAACAGCCACGTTATGCAATGAATAAGATTGTTAAACTGAACCCTTCTCAGCATTACGAGGATCTAAGACACTTACAGAGGCCTCAGGATGGAAAATGCTGTCCTCATCCAAAGAAAGAACTGTGGAAGTCGAATCGCTATCACTTATTTTTACCCTCTGTTGAGTTTTGTTTCATCTTTTTGATGGTTCCTCCTATTGGTTTTGATTTTTACTTACAACTTCACTAATGTGAAAATATGTTTAATGGGTATGTAAAGCCTATATCGGATTGTGCGCCCTCTTGGGGAGGTTGGGGGGGAGGAAGGGGGAGAAAAATTTTCAACTCAAAAGCATATGGAAGTGATTGTTGATAAATCAAAATAAATTAATAAAATTTTTAAAAAAACAAATGCATAATTGAATGAACAAATAAATGAATAAATATTGATGTTCTTACATATTGTAATAGAAGAATAGAAAGTGTTGGACATGTAAGAAACTTGGAAGAGTTTACATGCAATGTATCGACATGTAAGAAACTTGAAAGAGTTTACATGCAATGTATCCAGAAATAGATTTTGTCCTTATCTGGTGAGCTTTAAATTGTTGCTTTTCTAGCTGGGGCCCTTGTGTGGGAGTGATTCTCCCCACCCCCACTCCCACACTCAGGCCCTAGTGTAGAACACATACTAATAAGGTCATTTAAAATATAATGCCCAGAGTATAATTTATCATTGTGAAAACTTTTGATTCTTAAAATTAATTTTCGTGGCAAGAATATGAAACCCAACATTTTCAGAGGAGGTTCTAGATTCTAATGCGGACTTGGGAAGCTCTCAACACATTCTAGAAGAAAGAGTAGAGAGAGCTTCTGCACTGTTTGCCTTGAGAGTGCTGGCTGCATTTTGTGTTTTTGATTTGCTCAGTTGGGGAGGCAGCATGGTATGGTGGAGAGAACCCTCGCCCTAGAGTCAAAGAAGCTGGGTTCAAATCCTGGCTCTGTTATTTAGTAGCTGTTTGACTTTGGACAGTTTCCTTATTTGTAAAATGAGGGTGTTGGACTGGGTCTCTTTCAGCTCTAGTATATACTCAGTATATACAAACTATGAGATTGACATTTCATCTCAGCCTATCAATGAGCAAATATTTACTAAGTTTTATTTTGTGGTGTTATTCAGTCATTTCAGTCGTGTCTGACTCACCGTGATCCCGTTTATGATTTTCTTGGCAAAGATACTGGAGGGGTTTGCCACTTCCTTCTCCAGCTCATTTTATACATGAGGAAACTGAGGCAAACAGGGTAAAGTGACTTGCCCAGGGCCACACAGCTAGGAAGTGTATGAGGCCAGATTTAAAAGATTCAGGAAGATGAGTCTTCTCTTTAGAATGATGCTTGCTTTGTTTCTGCTTTACCAGAATCCTGCTTTTGTTATGTGTTGGGGAAGAAAGAAAAAAGCTTCCGTTCCCTTGTGAGTTAGTTATAAAATTAAATTAAAAAATTAAGATGTTAAGGAAGAATCAGAAGAGAAGGAACATTCCAACTGTAATGTTTATCTCAGCTACATTTGTATTTAAAGATGTGAACCCGCGTTACTCTAAATGCACCAAGTTGATCAGAGTTAATTAATCAAATCTCTATTTTCCCCTTTGTTTCTAACAGCCCATTGCGATGTGTGGTTCTCGTGGCACTCAGGGACATCCAGCAAGGAGAAGAGCTTTTCTCTAACTACTACACGATTATCAACTAACTTGACAGAATCGGTTTTTCTGCTTAACTATTCATTTGGCTCAAGAGAGCTTTCTCAGTGAATTTCTCTGGGTTATGTGTGGTGGAGATTTGCCCTTTGAGATCTAATTAGATTGGGGATTTTCGTCTTCATGTAAATATTGCTTTTATATTTTGATGCAGTGATGGAAGCTGTTTGCTTCAGTGACTTTTAAAATTTGTCTTACTGTTTCAAGTTAAATTGCTTTTCACCCAAATGCAGGATAACTTATTAAATTAAAATCAGCTTCCTGAACATATCCTTTCATTGTCTCTTTTGTTTACTCGCATATCCCCAAGATGGAGGTCTGATTCTGTAGCATTAACAGGCAGAGACTTAACGGACCTCATTTGGTGTTGGAACAACATTGGTCATTCTTTTTGTGGCTTTGATGTGTTCCAGGCTTTTTAAGAATCTCATCCTCCCTTTTAAGGAAGGATGGGATTGGGAATGAGATTGCTATGGCTGTCATTAGATCACATTAGGTGTGAAATTAAAAGAGCTTCTCACTTGGCTCATAGGAGCCTAGGAGAAGGGAATAAGCATTTTTTAAACACCTACTATGTGCTGGGCATTGCGCTAAATGCTTGACAAATAGTGTCTCTTTTGATCTTCACAATAGGCCTGGAAAAGGTAGGCGCCATTATTTGGCAGTTGAGAAAACTGAGGCAAAAGGAGTTTAAGTGACTTGCCCAGCACTATAAAGCTAGTAAGTGTCTGAGGCTAGATTTGAACTCGGGGGGGGGGTCTTTGGGACCCCAGGCCTAGTGCTCTTTCCCCTGCACCACCAAGCTGCCTCTGACTTGGCCTATCGAATTCTAAACTGAGAAGGGTTGCTACAAAGCCCTTAACTATTGACTTCTTAATGCCTTTGCTCTAATGATGGCAGTAGATTACAGAATTCTCACTTGAAAGTTTACAAAATGCTTTATGTTTCAATGGGTGGAGGAGGGGTAGAGAGAGAGAGAGAATTTGAAACTGAAAATAAACGTTAAAACAACAATAACAACAAAATGCTTTGTGTACATCGTCTCCCCTGATTTTTCACAGCAACCTTACCTTTCCTCAGTCTCCCTGAGGGAGAGAAAGCTCTGCATGATACTGTCTTGTCTACTGGGCAGGGGAGGAGGGGAAGACACTGGTCTACTTCCTTCTTCTAGATAGGGCACATAATTGTAAAATAACCGGCCCTGGATTCCAACAGTGATAGATCACCAAGTTCAATCATCATTTCTTCCAAAACCACCACCAAATATCCATCCAACACTAATCTTTTGAGCTCAAGCCCTACCACTAACTGCCTGCTACAGACTTCTACCTGGATGTTCTGTAGGCATCTCAAATTCATCATGCACAATGTGATGCTAACTATCTGTTCCAACCTCAAAACTTACCTATTGTTTTTGAGGATATCATCTTCCTTCTAGTCACTCAGACTGGCAACTTTGCAGTCCTCCTTGATCCTTCCTTCTCTGTCATTTCTTACATCTCCAGAGGCAGCTGGTGGTGCAGTGGAGAGAGTGCTGGGCTTGGAATCAGGGAAATCTGAGTTCAAATCCAGATTCAGATACTTACTAGCAGTGTGACCCCGGGCAAATCACTTAACTCTGTTTGCCTCAGTTTCCCAACTTTAAATGAGGATAATAATATCACCTACCTCACAGAGTTGTCATGAGGATCAAATGAGACAATATTTGTACAGTGTCCAGTACACAGTGGGTGCTCTATAAATGCTTATCCCCTTTCTCTAACTCCTGGTGATTGTACTTGAACCTTTAATCAAACATGCTGAAGTACAAGCAATAGAATCTATCCAGTGGAAAAAAACACTGGTCTGAGAGTCATGAGACCTGGGCTCTAGTCCCAGTTGTACTACTAATGAGCTGTATGACCACAGGCAAGACACCAACTCCTTGGGCCTCAGTGTCTATATTTTAAAATGGCAGAATTAGACCAGATTATCTCCGAACTTCTTTACAATGAATAAGTATTAGATCAAATAATGCCAAGTACAGTTTGTTCTAGATCTGGTCAATAAAATAGATGCTGATACATCAAATAACCAAGTACACCTTGGAAATTTCATAGAAACAAGAAAGAAGAAGTGAAGCTTTAGCCAGAACACATAACCTATTGTTAGACATTCTCTCTGCCAGGAGACTGATTGACAGCTGCTGTAGTTAGCCCCCATTCATAAAAAGGGTTCCAGAGAGGATGCTGGGATCTATTGACTATTGAATCTTCCTCTGTGCCCAGCAAGCTGGTGGAATCAATAATGGGCAGGATCCCTTGACAGTCAAGCCACTGAGGGAATAATAGCATTGTTTAGAGGAGGGGAAAGTGTGCCTGAGTAATTTGTTGGTTTTCCCAGAAGGTAATGTGGGTTGAAAGAGAATCACGGAAAGTAATCCATTTAGATAGGCAGAAAGTCATTAGTAAGATTGTGCACCAACGGCTATTTGAAAAATTGAGTTACCATGAGATTGGAAACAGAAGACTTTTGTCACAAATAGAGTCATAAAGGGTAGGTCCTTCTCTGAGTACCAAAAGATATATGGTAGGGTTCCCCAGGAATCAGTGCTAGACAGAAGTACTGAAAATCCAAGTCAATGGGAAGAGCCTGTAAGAAGAATTTATGAAAACATGTGAGTGGGCAGAAAAATGAGAGCTGAAGTTTAAAATGTAAGGTAATATATTTAAGGAAATACAGTGTTGGATTTCAATCCTGGTCCTGACATTATCTGTGTGACCTTGAGTAAGTCACCACCTCTCTGGGCATCACTTTCCTCATCAATAAAATGAGGGAATAGAAATAGATGATCTCTAAGGTTCTTCCAAGTTCTAGCTCTATGAACTATGGATGTTGGGCTTTGGAGTTTTAGTCAACAAAAACTTACTGTTTCAGGCATTATTTCAAGTCCTGGGAATACAAAGAAAAGCAATAATGCAGTCCTAGCTCTCAAGGAACAAAGCTTGAGGGAGAGGGGCACTAGCTATAAATAAGGAAGAGACTAGGAAAGCTTCCTATAGAAGACAAGATTCAAGCTGAAGTTGTATTTTAGATTTAGACATAATTTTTTCCCTATTAACCAGGGAAAAAATTTAGCATTAATTTTTACAAGATTTTGAGTCCCAAATTTTTCTCCCTCCCTCCCCTCCCCCTCTTCCTAAAATAGTAGGTAGTTTGATATAGTTTATACATGTACTATCATGTAAAAATATTCCATATTAGTCACAGTTGTGAAAGAAGAAATATATCAAAAGTAAAAGAAAAAAAAACTGTGAGAAAGAATAAAATAAGTGAAAAAAATATGCTTTGATCTGCATTCAGTCCATCAGTTCTTTAGCCGGATGTGGATAGCATTTTCCTTTGTGAGTCCTTTGTACTTGTCTTGGATCATTGTATCGCTGAGAAGAGCCAAGTTATTAATAATTGATTATCACACAATGTTGCTGATACTGTATGCAATGTTTTCCTGGTTCTGCTCATTTCACTTTGCATCAGTTTGTACAAGTCTTTCCAGGTTTCTCTGAAATCTGCCTGTTCATCATTTCTTATTCCACACTTATTCCATTACATTCATATACCACAGCTTGTTCAGCCGTTCCCCAATTGGTGGGCATCCCCTCAATTTCTAATATTTTGCCACAACAAAAAGGTCTGCTATAAATATTTTTGCACCTGTAGGTCCTTTTCCCTTTTTTATGATCTCCTTGGGCTATAGACCTAGTAGTGGTATTGCTGGATCAAAGGGTATGCACAGTTTTGTTGCCCTTTGGGTATGGTTCCAAATTATTCTCCAGAATGATTGGATTAGTTCACAACTCCATCATCAATGCATTAGTGTCCTAATTTTCCCACATCTTCTCCAGCATTTATCATTTCCCTTTTCTGTCAAATTAACCAATTTGATAGTGGTGGTATCTCAGAGTTCTCATAAATTGCATTTCTCTAATCAAAAGTGATCTAGAGCATTTTTTCATATGCCTACAGATAGCTTTTATTTCTTCATCTGAAAACTGCCTGTTCATATCCTTTGACCATTTATCAATTGGAGAATGGCTTGTATTCTTGTAAATTTGACTCAGTTCTCTATATATTTGAGAAGTTAGGCCTTTAACAGAGACACTTGCTAAAAAGATCATTTCCCATCTTTCTGCTTTCCTTCTAATCTTGGTTGCATTGGTTTTATTTGTACAAAAGGTTTTTAATTTAATATAATCAAAATTCTGTATTTTACATTTTGCAATGCTCTCTGTCTCTTGTTTGGTCATGAATTCTTCCCCTCCCCATAGATCTGACAGGTAGACTATTCCCTGCTCTTCTGATTTGCTTATGGTGTCACCCTTTATGTCTAAATCATGTCAAAGGTCTGTCATACCTAACTTTTCAATATTCCATTTATCTCCTTAGTTTCTTTATTGTTTATTTTTTGGTTGAATTTATTGAGTTCTGAGAGGGGACAGTTGAGGTCCCCCACTAGTATAATTTTGCTATCTGTTTCTTCCTGTAACTCACTTAACTTTTCCTTTAAGAATTTGGATGCTATACCACTTGGTGAATATGTTTAGTATTGATATTATTTCATTGTCTATGGTACCTTTTAGCAAGATGTAGTTTCCTTTCTTATATCTTTTAATGAGGTCCATTTTCACTTTTACTTTGTCTGAGATCAGCTGAAGCATAATAGATTCTGCTCTAGTCCCTTATCTTTACTCTATGTGTGTCTCTCTGCTTCAAGTGTGTTTCTTGCAAACAATCACATTGTAGGGTTCTGGTTTTTGATCCACTCTGTCTGCTTCCATTTTATGAGAGAGTTCATCCCATTCACATTACGGTTATGATTACTACCTTGTATTTCTCTCCATCCTATTCTTTCTCTTGTCTGTCCTCTGTCTCCTTTCACTCTTTTCCTTCTCACCAGTGTTTTGTTTCTGTCTACCACCTCCCCTGATCTGCCCTGTCTTCTGTCAGTCCCCACTGCACCTTTAGTTGATCTCCATCCACCCTATTTCCCTGTCAGGTAAGATAGATTTCTATATTCAACTGATTGTGTATATGATTATTCCCTCTTTGAGTTAATACTGATGTGAGTAAGGTTCAAATGATGCTTGTTACCTATCCTCCCATCTTCCCCTCCATTGTAATAGATCTTTCGTGCCTTTTCCTGTGAAATAATTTACCCCATTATATTTCTCCCTTCCTTCTGCACCCATTGTACTCTTTTTTTCTCATCCCTTTTTTTTTGTCATTCTCTCAAATTCACCTTATACCCATACCCTCTGTCTATGTATATTCCTTCTAGCTGTACTATTAATATTACAATTTTCAGGAATTGCAAGTATCGTCTTCCTATGTAGGGATGTAAATAGTTTAGCTCTATTGAATCCCTTATGTTTTCTCTTCCCTTTTTACCTGTTTATGCTTCTCTTGGGTTTTGATATTGGAGGTCCAATCTTTGGTTTAGTTCTGGTCTTCTACTTATGAAAACTTGAAATCTTTCTATTTCATTGAATAACCATTTTTTCCCTTGGAGTATTGTAATTAATTTTTGCCAGCTAAGTGATTCTTGGTTGTAATCCTAGCTCTTTTGCCTCCTGGAATATCATGTTCTATGACCTATGATCCTTTAATGTTGCAGCTGCCAAGTCCTGTGTACTCCTGATTGTGACTCCCTGATATTTGAATTGTTTCTTTCTGACTGCTTGTGGTATTTTTTCCTTGACCTGATAGTTCTGAAATTTGGCTGTAATGTTTCTTGGAGTTTTTATTTTGGGCTCTCTTTCCTGAGGTTGACTGGTGGATTCTTTCAATGCCTGTTTTGCCCTCTGATTCTAGGACATCAGGGCAGTTTTCCTTGATAATTTCTTGAAAGATGCTGCCCAGGTTCTCCTTTTGATTATGGCTTTCAGGTTGTTCAGTGATTCTGATATTGTCTGTCCTGGCTCTATTTCCCAGGTCAGTTGTTTTTTCCATAAGGCATTTTACATTTTTCTTCCATTTTTTAATCTTTTGGATTCGTTTTATTCTTGATGTCTTATAGAGTCATTAGCTTACACTTGCCCAATTCTAACTTTTAAGGTGTTGTTTTCCTCAATTAGATTTTGTACTTTCTTTTCCATTTGGCCAACTGTACTCTTTAAGGAATTGTTTTCTTCAGTGATTTTTGTATCTCCTTTTCCATTTAGCCACCTCTACTTTTTAAGCAGTTTTCCAAGCTGTTGATGCTTTTTTTTTTCATAATTCTCTTGAACCACTTTAATTTCTTTCACCATTTTTTTCCTTCTACCTCTCTTAGATGATTTTTTAAGCTCCTTTTTGAGCTCTTCCATGGGCAAGATCACTTCCTATTTTTCTTTGGGGTTTTACCCATATATATTTTGACATTGTTGTCCTCTTCTGAGATTGTGTCTTGGGTCTCCCTGTCACCATAATAACTTTCTAGGTCAGATTCACTCTTTTGCTGTTTTTTGTTTGTTTATTTGCACATCTTTCCCCCCCCGCCCTAGCCCTTTTCCTTTCTTTTAAATTTGAGTTCTGCTTCCAGGGTAGAAGGGGTACCGTCTCAGGCTTCTTGTACAGTGGCTGCAGACCATGGCTATTGACCTGGTGTTGTGCTGATGTTGCCCTGAAGCCCAGGGTGACCCTTGTAAGTAGTGCTGTGCTGAGTAGGTGTTGATAGGATGTGGCTGGTGCTGCTGGAGACCATAGGGATCTGGCAGCTTACCTGGTGCTAAGGCTGGGGTCCTAGTGGTGGTGTCTGGCCTGTGTTGAGACTGGTGGGGTATTTCTGTATTTCCCTGGTGCTATGCTGAAGCACATGGAGATCTGGACTACTTTCTTGTCATGTCAGAGGATGTCTGTTTCCCTGGGGCTGCACGTGGTGGTTCTGGAGGCTGGAGGTGAAGCCTGCTGGTTCCCTTGGCTATGCTGAGGCATGTGAGGGGTCCTGGTGTCAGCATTTGCCTGCTCCACCACACTGGGTCTCAGGATCTCCTGAGAGTTTGCGGAGGTGGAGCTTGCTGCTGGCTTCTTGGAACACTTCTTATCCTGGAATATGCTCCCTTTTTACCTGAGTGAACTAAACACTTCTTGCCAATCTTCTAAGTTTCTTGGGCTAAAAGATTGTTTCACCTCATCTTTTTGATGGTTCTACTGTTTCAGGATTTATTCTGAGGCACTATTTTATGGTCATTTGGTGGTGAACATGGGAGAATTACAGCAATTTACTGCTTACTCCACCATCTTGGCTCCCAGAAGTCTTGAGCTAGATCTTGAAGGAGGCCAAGGAAGGTCGGAGGCAGAGGTGAGGAGGGAGACCATTCCAGGCCTGGGAGGTAGCCATTGAAAAGGCACAGAGTAGGTACAACCAAGATGGCAGGGTAGCCAGACAAAGTACAGTGAGCTCCTGTGGTGTTCTAGTGTGAGGGGTGGTGATGGGCTCTAGAATGTGTGACAAGCAAGGAACAAATTCAGAAGCAAGTGTGCATCCTGACCCTCAGAGCTAGAACTGAGTCTCAGCTCCAGCTTCCAGCCTGATCTGAAGCTTGTAGAGGAATAACCAGGACAGGAATGAGACATATAGAAGAAAGAACTGGAAAGGGAATGAATAGCTTGGCACAAAGGGTACAAAACCTTGCCCAAGCAACAAACTCCATGAAAATTAAAATGGGCCAGAGAAACTGATGACAAAGGCATAATAACACAAAGTCAAAAGACTAAAAAAAGAAAATAGAAGACGATGTAAGGTATCTCATATTAAAAACAATTGGCCTGGAAAACAGATAAAGGAGAAAAAAAATTAAGAATTATCAGATTACCTAAAAACCATGACAAAAAAAATAAGAGCCTAAACATCCTATTTCAAGAATTCATTTATCCAAGACAATTACAAAGGACTCATGATGGAAAATGTCATCCAGATCCAGAAAAAGAACTGATGGACTTTGAATGCAGATCAAAGCATACTATTTTCACTTTTTTTTTTGTAATTTTTTTTCCTTTTGGTCTATTTCTTCTTTCACAACATGACTAATATGGAAATATATTTTACATGATTGCATATATATACATAACATATCAAATTGCTTAATTTTTAGGAAGATGGGGAAGGAGGGAGAAAAACTTGGAATTCATAATTATGTAAAAATGAATGTTAAAAATTGTTTTTATATATAATTGGAAAAAATAAAATACTATTTAAAAAAAAGAAATCATTAAAGAAAATTGCATAGGTTTCTTAGAACCAGAAGGCAAAGTAGAAATAGAAGGAATCCACTGGTCACTTCCTGAAAGGAAACCCAAAATGAAAACTCTCGGGAACATCATAGCTAAAATCCAGAGTTTCCAGGTCAAAGAAAAAATACTGCAAGCAGAGAGAAAGAATTTAAGTATCAAGAACCTATTTCAGGTAGTCGAGTGATTCTGATATTGTCTCTCCTGGATCTATTTTCCAGGTCAGTTGTTTTTTCCATGAGGCATTTTATATTTACACACACACAATTTAGCAACTACCACTGTCAAAGAGTGGAGAACTTGAAATATGTCAAGGGCTTACAATCAAGAATAATTTAGCTGGGAAAACTGAGTATAATCCTACAGGGGGAAAAATGAATTTTTAATGCAATAGAGGACTTCTAAGCATTCCTGATGAAAAGACTGGAGCCTCCTAGAAACTTTGACGTTCAAACACAGGAGTGAAAAGAAGCATTAAAAGGTAAACATGAATGAAAAAATGAGAAAGGACTAAACAGGGATAAACTGCTTATATTCTAAAACAGAGAAATGTGCTTTCTGAACCCTATCATCATCATCATCATCATCTTCACAGAGGGAAACTAATTACACAGAAGGACATGGTTCTAATTTCATAGTCTTAAAAGAAGAATGGAGACAGAGGGGGAGAAGAATATACACTGGGGCAGGAGATGAAAGTTAGGGAAAATTATCTCAAATGCCTTACAAAGAGGAAGGTGTAGAGGGTGAGGCTGACACAAAGCTCACCACCATCTGCACTGATCAAAGGAGGGAAGAATACACACACAGTCACACATATTTCATTCAACAGGGAAATAGGAAGGAAAGGGAAGAAGAAAGAAGGGAGAAGTAAAGGGAATATAGATTAAGGGAGGGATTAAGCCTAAGTAAAACAAATTCTAAGGATGTGTGAAAATATTTATGGCTCTTTTGGGGGTAGCAGAGAATTGGAAACTGAAGGGGTGCCCATGCCTGAACAAGTTATGGTATATAAATGTGATGGAATGCTATTGTGCTGTAAGAAATGATGAAGTGGATGGTTTCAGAGAAACCTGGGAAGATATGTATAAACTGCTGCAGAGTGAAGAGAGCAGCACTAGGAGAATAATTTATACAGTGAGAACAACATGGTAAAGACAAACGACTCTGAAAGCCTGAGGAACTCTAACCAGCGTACTGACTAACCACAATTCTGCAGGACTCATGACGAAACAGAGAAGTGAAACACTCAGAGTTGCAGAATGAAACATTTTTTTTTTGACATGATCAATATGGAAATTTGTTCTGCTTGCCTATCCACGTTCATGACAGGGGTTTTGTTCCTCAATGGAGACGGCAGTGGTGGTGGTAAAGTGAAGGAAGGAAAGAAGGCAGGTTTTTGCTGATTGAAAAAAAAAATTAATTCAAAAAGAAAAAAAAAGGCAAGGAGTTTGGAGATTGAGTGGTATGTGTTAGGAACAGCAAAGCAGGTCAGTGTAGCTGGATCCTTGTGTACATGGAGGGAAGTAAAGTATAAGAAGCCTAGAACAGGAAGGGACTAGGTCATGAAGGAAGGGAGGAAACTAGTATTTATTAAATATCTGCTATGTGCCAGGTACTGTGTTAAGTGCTTTATAAATATTATTTCATTTGATCCTCACCACAACCCTGGTGCTATTATGATCCCCATTTTTGCAGATGAGGAAACTGAGGCAGACAGAGGTTAAGTGACTTGCCCAGGAGCTCTCAGCTAGTAAGCATGAGATCAGATTTGAACTTGTCTTCTTGACTCCAAGCCCAGCATTCTATCCCCTGTGTTACCAGCTGCCTCTGCAAGTTTCAGTGTCAAACAAAACATTTTACATTTTATGTTGAAAGTAATATGGAGCCCCCTGGAGTTTACTGAATATGGGGATGACATGAAGAGACCTGTGCTTTAGGAAAATCACGTTGGCAGCTGAGTGGAGGATGGATTGGAGTGAAGAGAGAATTGAGGTAGGGAGAATGACCAGAAGGCTTTTGCAATAGTCTAGGTACAAGGTGATGAGGGTTTCTATCAGGCTGGTGGCTATGTGAGAGAAGAGAAGGGGGCACGGAGGAAGATGATGGAAAGGTGGAAATAACAAGACTTGACAATAACTCCAGTGCCTCCAAATACGATCAAACAGAAAATCCTCTGCTGCTCAGAGCCCTTCCTCCCCTCGCACCTTCTCCCATCTTGCTCCCTCCATGTGAGAACCAGGGGCTGTGGTGTCCCTGTCGTTCCTCACACAAGAGAACTACCCCTCCTCAGTCCAGGCCTTCTCACTAGCTGTCGACTTCTCTCCCATCTCATCTCAGTCTCCTGGCTTACTTCAAGTCCCGACTAAAATCCCACCTTCTACAAGAAGACTTTTCTAATTCCCCTTAATCTTTAGCGTCCTACAGGTTGATTTTCTGTATATATAGTTTGTATGTCTTTGTTTGTACATGGTTGCCTCCCTCATTACACGGCGAGCTCCTTCGGAGCAGGGCGTTTTGGATGATCTTTGTACTCCTAGCGCTTAGCACTGTGCTTAATAAATGTTTGTTGACTTGACAACAGATTGGCTGTATGGGGCGTGTGAGTAGAGGATGATACAGAGGTTACAAGCCTGGGTGGTGCCCTCAAGAGCAATAGGAAAGTTGGATAGACAGGAAGAGTTTTTTTGGGGGAAAGATGAGTTCAATTTTGGCTATGTTGAGTTTGGGATGCCTATGGGGCATGTAGTTCAAGATGGGTAACGGAAGACTGGAGAACTGAAAAGTGCAGGGCTGAAATGTTCTGAGAATACTGATAACTGAACCCATGGAGCAGAGTGTAATGGGAAAGGAGGGCCTGGGTAGATCCTTTGGGGACACCACAGTGCACAGTGACCTGGATGAAGAGGCAGCAGAGGAACAATCAGACTGGTAGGATCTAGATATAAAGGGAGAGCGATCAGCATTGTCAAAGAATGCAGATAGGTGAAGAACAGAGACTGAGAAAAGGCCATTAGATTTGGAAAGGTGATCCCTAGTGACTTTGGAGGGAGCAGTTTCAGTTGAAAGGTAAGGCTGGAAGCCAGATTGAAGTTTTAGAAGACTTAAGAAGAGGGAGGAAATGGAGGCACTGAGGGTAGACTTTCTCATTTAGCAGAAAAGGGGGAATAGAGATAAGGCTGATCATCAGCTGGGATGGTCATACTGAGTGAGGGTTTTTTAAGGATGTTTGCAGGTGGCAGGGAAAGAGCCAGTTGATGGAGAGAAACTGAAGGTGAGAGAGAGAATAGGGATGCTAGAGGGGGCAATCTGCTGGAGAAGACGGGAGGCACTGTGGTATACAGTACCTGGAATATAATGTCATAAAGTTCTGGCTCCTACAACTCAAACTAGAAAAAGTACAGAATTCATCAATTAAATAACACCATGAATATTCTTGAAAAAGTAAACAGACTTACTTGTTCACTTTGAATATTCTATACATTATCTCAAAAAGTCTAATAAGCTCTATTCTGTATTGGAAATTGAAGGGATGTCCATTAATTGGGGAATGACTAAACGAGCTGTGGTATATGATTGTAATGGGATATTGTTGTGCTACAAGAAATGACAAGCAGGATGATTTCAGAAAAACCTGGTCTTACATGAACTGATGCACAGTGAAGTGAACAGAACCAGGAGAACATTGTACATGATAACAGCAATGCAGTTTGATGAAGAACTGTGAATGACTTAGCTGTTCTCAGCAATACAATGATCCAAGACAGTCCCGAAGGACTAATGATGAAGCATGCTATCTGCCTCTAGAGAAAGAACTGATAGTTTGAATAAAGACTGAAGCATATTATTTTTCACTTTCATTTTTTTGAGTCTTCTCATACAAAATGACTAATATGGAAATGTTTTACATAATTGCACATGTATAACCTATATCTGATTGCTTACCATCTCAGGGAGGGAGGGAGGGATAGAATTTGGAACTCAAAGCTTTGAACAAAAATGTAAAAAAAAAAGTTTTATTCTGTGATCTCTTTAAATTTTTAGACTGAAACAATTGTTTAGGGTATCTTGAGGAATTTTCAAATGATTTAAAAACCTAAGGTGTGGCAGCTTGGCATAGTGGTAAGAGGGCTAGCTTTGGAGTCGGTCAGACCTGGATTCAAGTCCTGCCTCTTGACACAGACTGGCTATATGACGGCAGGCAAGCTAGTTAACCTCTCAGTCCCTGAGGTAATTCTCTAAGATGCTAAATTCCAGAGGAGTCACCCATTTCCACAGATGGAAGGGGGAGGCCACACCGGGAATTCCCCACACCAATGAAATCATAGCCCACCCTCTACACCCCCCCCAAAAAACTCTTTAAACATTTTAAAACCAAAAAACATTACTCATTCACCCTAAATCTCATTTAGCCTAAGAAAATGATTATTTCTGAGGCTGCTATAAAATTCAAAGAGCATTAACTTAATCTACTGGCATATTAAGGATTTCTGGCCTCTTTAACTGAAAAGTCACCCACTGCAGATACACAGACGAACCAAGGAAAAAAAGATTTCCAGACATTTATTTCTGGAACTGTACACCAGGTATTAAAGTACAACAAATACAAAATAATGCTCAAAAAAATCAGTGTTTATGTACAAATATTAAAGTCAATGCAACAATAGCGACTTCCTCTTGAACATCTGATACTAAAACTTGTTCTGATTGTCACTAATTTATCTCATACTCATAGGGTACTTATTTCAAACTGGGACAATTGGAATCACTGGTTGTCTAAAAGGAATATTAATACCTACCATATTTTAACAATATAACTGCTAAGAGTTTCCTTTTAGTGAAAAATTAGGAACTTTTTAAAAAACATAGTAACCATGTCAATATTTTTATAAATTATTTTCAATTCCCATTTGTAGACAATGTGCTTGTAACTCTGGGCAAACAATCTCCTGGTTGGTCAGACTTATTCATTAGTTTACATTCAAAGTTGAGATATTTACTAGAGACTTTGGTTAAATTAAATAGTATCACTATGCTCTACTAGATCTGAAGTTCTCACACATTTATGACCCTCAATTTAAAAATTTTTTAAAAAAAGGAAACAATTGCACAATTCTTTGACCTAATTGTACACACTTCTGTATTCTTCAGCAAACAGTATTGTACATCCTTCAAGTAAATTCAGCAGTTGACCATGACAAGAGGAAAACTAAACATTTTAAAAGCTAGCATGGAAAGATGAAATATGACTAACAAAAGAAAAGTATTGCTATCATCACAGCACCAGTCACACTTCTAAATGAATCAGCTGTCCTCGTCGGATTCCCTGTACACCAAGATATCCACCAACACTGCAATTGCTCATCATGGATTTTTGGTTTGTTCATATGAAAAAAAAATGCGGCAAAGAAAAAAAGAATTCATCACAGTTTGTTATAAGAATTGTGCTTCAACAAGTAAGAATAAAGGCAATAGAGTTTCTTCATATAATTGCAGCTCAGCTTTCTTCATGCTAACTCTTAAACGCAATTCTTTTAATAAACAGTAACAAATTCTCCATTAAGATGCTTAAAAACTGAGAGAAAAATAGATAAGTCCAGCTTTAAAAGGAAAATTCAATAAATAGCTATTTTACATGGATAAAGTCATAGTGGTACAATTTATGAATGTCACATCAAGCATGCACAAAAATGGTACTATACATGGCAGAAGTAGTCAGAAAATATTGAATTAGATATCTAAAAAGATATGCAGAATTTACATGTATATACAAAATCTTGCAAATTATTGCCTCATTTTAACAAGGAATTAAAAGTAAACGTTACCAGCTAGCTAGCACTCCCCGAGAGGCTAAAATCAGATTGGCATTTAAAAATCTATTATACTAGCTGGAATTCATTTTTCTCTCATATACCATTTTCTGGATTTTGGTCAAAAATCTTTATTAAATAACTAAAGTGTCCATTCAACTTGCTGACAATCCAAACTTTAGATAAGAAACTAGACTGTCTCCATCTACATCAAGATCCCAGCAATGCATAGATAAACTGAATATATTTACTGCATCAGCTACTGAGAATGGGCATGTTCATTTAAGTGCAACTGGTATTAGCATTCAGTCATCTTTGTGTAAATGATTTTATACAGACCAGCCACTGTAAACCCAGAGTTAAACTCAAATGCATAACAATGGAAGATTATGGCCAGTATTTTACTAAATCACATAAAATGTTTTGATTTTTAACAAAAGAAACAAGGTACAAAGTTTAGCACAAAAACACAGCAACAAGAAGCTGACAACTTGGCTAAAAATGTCACAGAGTACAACACAGGGCCCAGGCTACCCGTTATTACTGTGTACTTACAAGAATTATTATATATTTCAGATGTAGGTTAGTGAACTGATTTTAAAGAAGTTACCATTTTAACTACTTTTGTCCACTGTGCTAAACTAATGCTGCTTATGGTAGATGTGCTACTCCGGCATAAGCACTTCAAAAAGCAATCTTCATTTCAAATGCTGTAAAGAAAAACAGGACTGTGCTTCATCCAAAATTAAGGATGTCAATGCAGTTTACAGTTTGTATAATAAATACCCTCCCTTTGCAACACTATGGTATAAGTTCACTAAATCCTACTAATTCAGCACAACCTTGAAGCGCCCTATACTTACAAATATCACTAATGCAGCCAAACTTTTAAGGTTTTATACTCAACGCAACTAGTGGCAATAAAAAATGGTGTTACTAAGACAGTGCAAAGAAAAAAAGTGAAGGAATTCTACTGCATTTCAACTAAAGACATTTTTGTCTAATGTGTGAAAGTCGTGATGTTTATCATGTACTAATATTGTACTACACATTGTTTTAATCTGCCCTGTAAGTTGATGGGTATGCATGTAATAAAAAACAAAATCACCAAACACAAAGTTTCTGAAGATGACTTTCACTTACAATGCATTTGGAATAAAGTAAAGGTAAAATTGACTCTAAGATGCATTTGGACATCTAAATTTTCCAATAATTAAAGTGGCAAAGTACCAGATTTGAGATAGTAACTCTTATTTCATTTTCCAGATGTAATTTAAGCCCCTGAAAAGCTTAAATATACTTCAAGGTTCTACTGCATTATGTGTAAAATCTAGACGGTGCCTCCTAAACGTAAAGTTTGAACTGCAGTACTCCAAACAACCTATGAGGTGTCCTCAAATGTAACCCATGTCCGAGTAATATCCTAGGCTCTGCACGCTGTGCCTTTGTATGTCAACTGCCTTAGGATAGTTTAAGTAACACAATAACCTGTGTAATCTGTTATATTACAATTTTGGAAATTTTGGACAAAACACCATCAAACACAATTATCATGAAGCTTCAAATTTTAGCCTGTAAGTTAAGTACACAAAACCTCCTGGCATGACTCATGTGTAAGGTAGCCAGGGCCTAGAACTTCACAGTCTCATCCGAGCAGGGGTCTTCTTACGTCTCACACACAGCCCCTTGTGCTGGCTTCCATAAAGATGGACTTGCTGTTTTGTAAACCGAAGTGCTCTAGTTTAGTATCACATGAGAGAAGTTTCCATTTAAAAAACATCCTTGCATGTTTGTGCAGTTTAAATTAAAGAAACCTGCCCCTGCTTTTATTTAACTAAAAAATAAAACAACAAAACAAAATGAAACAAAAAAAAATGCTACATCGCACAGGGATCAGGATTGGTACCTGTAAACATTGTTATTCCACTGCATCCATTACGGCAAAAGGAACTGACTCTAAAAGAAGCCACCCCATTCAGCTCAGACCTTCGGTGCTGGTTTTGAGATGGTGGCCCCTGTCTACAGGCTTTAAAAGAAAACACAAAACAAAACAAAACACGAAAAGAAAAAAAAGAGAGAGAGAAAAGCAGAGCTTAAAGCTGCGCCACAGAGTTCATTCTTAGTCCCAAACTCTGCTGAACATCATAGTTCATTTCCACATTTATGGATTGAAAAATGAAATTACTCTTGATAAATCAAGATATAGTTCTATACATACAAAGACATCACTGATGTCATAGTGAAAAAGGTTCAAACTTCCAGTGAAAGACTAAGCAAACCTGATAGCTCCCATCAAGTTTACTGGTACTGCAGACCCACTGTTTTTGGAGTTTGCCATCGGAATCACTCTGAGTGAAGGGCAGTGTGTTGATGGAGAGTGTGGGAGCTGATGAAACCATTTGTCTCATTTGCAGATAGACTGCTGAAGTCAGCCACTGAGACAGCCATTTTGGCACTGGTGATATGATGCGTGTGATTTTCAAAGTCCACACCCAGATTATTTACAGAAACATCATTTATAAAAGATTCAGGGACAGAAATGCCCATTTTTAATCTCTTTGCTGGTCTTTCTGACTCTTCACCGCAGATGTTCATAGGGTTTAGCTCTGAGTGATAAAATCCAGTCTCGAATAAATTAAAACAATCACTTTCACCATTGCTAGGCAGGTTAAGTAACTCTTCTGTTACAACAGGCACATGATTTACTTGTCCCCGGGGCAAATTGCCCAGTGGAGGAAAGCTGTCATCGAGGCAATTCACGTCTGTAGAGTTGCAGACGGTAGCGACACTATTGGTCAATGCTGAAAGAGAAATGGAGAGAAATGATTCTATTTCATCTTCCTCAGAAAAGAAGTATCACAAAATTTTGATTATCTAAATGTGTATCTAAAAAGATAAATTCAAAGCTGACTGTACCTGTCAAGTCGCTGGCAGTGAAGGAGTTCAGAATGCTTAGCTGCTGGTCAGGAAGAGGCTCGGTCCGGTTAGACGTTAAGGCTGAAGAATTTACTGCTCCTCCAAGAGCTTCTGTTTCATCTACCAAACGATCCATATAGTCCCTAGACATGCACATTCATATTTCATTACTGATCATGAATATATAGTAGAATTAAAACATGAAATTACATACATTTACACAGATAAGGTATAGCTACATCAGGATGAGTAAGAGCCGCACATCTCAAATACTTACGTGACTCCAGGATGATGGTTATATCGTTTTTTCCCAAATCTTGTTTGTTGAGCAAAATAATCGTAACGTTCTGATTTCTTCCACATATAGTAGAATGCTACACATTCAGCAACGGTTCTAGTTCTCACCTAAGAAAAGTGCATTTGAAAATGTCAATCTTTGGGAACCTTTCTACCTTAACAGGAAATTCTCTCAAATGTTAGGATTGGAAATTTTGCAGTCCAATTCTCTCCTTGATAAAAGGAAGGAATCCCTTCTAGATCATCCCCAACAAATGTGTTTGAATCTCTTTTTGAGAAGCCTCTGTCTGAATCCCTTACAGTGACATGGAACAGTGCCCTCAATAGCTCTAACTACAAGTTGGGTAAAGACTGAAAACTGCTTCCCTGTAACTTCCATGCACTGGTCCAAGCTCTCTCTTCTAGGGCTACCCAGAGCAAATCTAATCCTTTGCCCCCAGAAGAGTTCCTGGAATATCTGAAATTAGCTAGCATGTGACTTATAAGACTTCCGCCCCTCCCCCACCCCCTTCACTCTTCTGGTTGCCTTCTTCTAGATATACTCATCTGGTCAACCAAAACACATTCCCTACTAGTGTCCTTGATTTTCTGAACCTACTTGTAGGATTTTCTACTTATCCCTATTACACTTTACCTTGCTGAATTTGGTCTATTATTCCAGCCTGCTGAGATCTTTCATTTAGTCATCCAACATGTTGATTGACCCTCCCAGCTCTACATTATCCAAAAAATAAGCATGCTATCTTTATCATCAATTAGGATGTTAAAACAGAATTTCGGGTAGAGGGCTTGTTTTTATATTGTCAATGCAAACATGTTTCTACTAATGGCTATTTAATATTTGCATATTAACCTGCTTTGGTCAAGGGAGTTTCCTCACCTAGGTGTTTCCTAAAAGAATGACATCACATGTTTCCAGTCCCTACCCAATAACTGTATCTTCAAATGTTTAGACTTCAAACTACAAAGAACTCATTTCTCTTATTACCAATTTGGAGCATTCAGAAATACAGTTTTAGCTGTTAGACTGGACACCTGTGATTTCAATCACGTAGAGAACTCCCAGGTGAGGAAACTATTCACCAATGCAGGTTAGTACCTTTGGTGCAACCTACAGGCTTAGAAAGTTGCCTAGAGCAACTAGGGCTAAGTGATCTGCCCAGGGTTACAAAGCAGGTAGATGTCAAACAGAGGAAGGGCTCGAACCCACTTTTTTCCTGGCTTCAAGGCCAGCTCTATCTCCTGTCCCAGAAGGACTCTGCATGGTTGCTGATAATTTGTACCACCTTTTTTTTTAAATGGCTGTCTCCACTGCCTAATATATTTGTGTCAAATCCCTATGTATTTTGGATATCAGACTTACAATGGCTTCTCCATTTTAGCTGTACTGATTCTACTCATGGAAAAGTTTTGTTTCTTTTTATAAAGCATAGTCAACATTCTCTATTTTGTCTTTTGTAATCACCTCTTTCACTTGTTTGATGAATTCTCTCCCAATCTCACCATTGTAATAGGCATCATCCTCCACTCTCCTCTAGTTGTTTTTTTTTAACTTAAGATTTAAATTTTAGAGTTAAGTCACATCCATTGTGATATATGGCAAACGGTACCATCTAAACCTACTCTTTCTGTCAAACTGCTTTCTAGTTTTCCCAGCAGTTCTTGTCCCAGGAGACTACCTTACCCTCTAAATGGTTTGTTCTCTTAGGTTTATGGTATATGAGGCTGCTGTATTCTGCTTCTAGGTCTTCTTATCTGGTCTGTTCCAGTGATCTACTTTTCTACTCTTTAACTAGTAACATATAGTTTTTATAATTACTGTTCTATAATTTGAGATCTGGTAATACGAATGCTCCATTCTCTTCCCTCCCCATATGCCTTATTTTCCTTGAATTTATTAACTTTTCATTTATCAACCTTGCTATGGTAATTTGTCAACTTCTAGAAATCATCAACTTGGAATAACATTACATCTGTGGATTAGCTTAGATATCATTTTTTTATTATGTTGGCAAAACCTAGCCATGAATACTGAATATGGTTTCCAATTATTTAGGTATTCCCTTATTTCTAAAGCATTTTATAGTTCTACTTATATATGTCCTAGGTATCTTACCATACTAATTTCCAGATATTTGATGCATTTTGTTCTTATTTTTCATGGAATTTCTGTATCAGTTCTTTTTTGGTTTTGTTAACATTATATGAAAATGGTGATGATTTGTAGACTTGCTTTTTACCCTAATTTTATTGGAGCTATTAATCATCTCTATTAGTTGTTTTGTGGATATCTTTAGCATTTTATAAGTAAAATATCATACTGTCTGCAAATGGGGTTAATTTTCCCTTCTCTTTGCTGATGTTAATTTCTTTAATTTCTTTATCTTGTTAAAGCTAGCCTTTCTAATACTATGTCAAATGATAGTGGAGAAAGGGACATTTTTGCTTTTGTCATAAACCTACTAGGAAAGCTTCCAGTGTTTCTTCATTGTAAATAATGCTAGATCTTGGCTTTCAGTATATGTTTTTGTATTAAAGGGCCCTTTCATGTCTATGCTTGTTAGGATTTTTAACATAAATGAGTGCTGGATTCTGCTGAAGGCTTTTTATAAATCTATTGGCATAGTTTTGTGGGTTTTATTTATATGATCCATTAAGCTAATATGGATCATGGGATCATAGATTTGGAGCTACAAGAGATCTTAGAAGTAATTTGGTCCAGCACTCTCATTTTATTTAGGAAAACTGAGGTCCATAAAGTTTTAATGATTTGTCCAAGGCCACATAGTTCATAAGGGGCAGAGCTGGGATTCAAACCCAGATCCTGACTCCAAATCCAGCATTCTTTCCACTGAATCATGCCAGCTTCTTAAGTATTTTCCTAATGTTGAACCATCTTTTCATTCCTAATATAAATCCAATTTGATTATAATGAATAATTTTTTGGGGTATATTGCTATAACTTTTTGGCTAAAATGTTACTGTCAATATTAATTTGTGGTATTGGTCTATATTTCTCTTTCTGTTTTATCCCTTCTCACACTGGGCATCAGGACCTTATGTAAATCATGAAAAGTCAAGGCAACAAGCATTTGTTAAACACCTTCTATGTGCCAGCCAATGTGCTGGGGATACGAAGAAAGGCAAAGGACAGGCCCTGTCCTTAAGGAGCATATATATAAGCATTAATTTCACTTTTAAATATTTTCTTGTTATTTTTACTACATAACCTTCCTTAGGTTTCCTTTCTCTGAAGTTGCTAAGGACTAAATGTAACGAAAGAAATTTAGTTTTTCTTTCTCTTGATATCTTACAGATGCTATCACTCTATACTTTGTCCTGTTTTCAGTGCTTCAACACTCATGATCAATTTTGTGGTATGATTTCCTGACGTATCTGTTAATGGATCTGTGCTCTCATAGACATGGGTACTCCCTCCAACCATGTAGTCTGCAAACCATTTATACATATCTGTTACGTGGTACCCTTGTCCAAATTCTCCCATAAATCTCATGAGGCATGTATCCAGTGAGTTACAACCCTTTCTCTTGAATTGTGTGGCTATCAATGGGACATGAGGAATATCTATTATTTACTCCTCAATTACTTTATGTGACCAACTAATCTTTTTTTTTCTGCTTATCCATTTCTTTGATAACTTCTTTTATGTGAACTGTCTTCTGTACAATTCTTTATCTGTAATGTACTACTGTGTATTCACTACTACCATATACCCTTCCATTGCCCTTTGGGTCCGGACCTTCAATTCTATAAAAGTCATGGTACTCCACAACTAGCCATTAAACACCATTAGAACAACATAAGTGTTAAAAGATGGGCCTCTGTTTCAGAGAAGCTTGAGGTAATTAAACGAATGATACAATTTCCCAAAGTCAATCTGTCCCATTCTGGACCTAACTTATAATCAATTTGCAGTGTTCAAGATTGTGTATGTGTGTATTTATGTATGTATTTGTCTAGACACAGATACTACAGATACACACACATACTGACAGATGACCTGATCTTCCTATTTTTTTTTTCAGTCTCTCTACAGGTTTTTCAGTGATACCTTTCCTAGATGAATTCTCCCCATTCCCTCCTTTGTTATTTGTTATTACTTTGCTCTTTTTAGCACATTTTTCACTATTCTGAGACAATGTTGGGAAGCTGCTTAGGCACACTTTTTCATGTAGCCATCTTGTTGGAAATTCAATATTAGAGTCTTTATGTCAACAATCAAGTTCAAAACTATTCAAGTATAAAACCTGCCTATCAAAGTATTTCAGACGCCTGCCCTTCCCACAGAAAGCACAAAGTGACCAAGTTATACTAAATTCTTTACAATCTGGTTGGCAAATGTCTTTCCTGTAATTCTACTAAGAGGGGAAGACTTAAATACAAATTAGATTTTACTATATGTGCTATTTCCTTTACAAATCACTAAGATAACATATACAAAAATATTTATAGTGGCCTTTTGTGGTGGCAAAAAATTAGAAACTGAGGGGATGGATGCCCATCAACTGGGGAATGAAGTGATGGAACATTGTCATGTTACAGGAAACGATGAAGGGAATGCTTTCAGACAGACCTGGAAAGACTTGCATCAACTGCTGCAGAGTGAAGTAAGCAGAACCAGAAGAACAAGCTACATCATAACAGCAATATTGTAAAGATAATCAATTGTCAAAAACTTAGGAACTCTGATCAATGCGATAATCTACCATAACTCCAAAGCACTCGCAATATAAAATGCTATCTCCATCCAGACAGAGAATAGATGAACTACATGAAGTCTGAAACTTATTTTTTCCCTTTATTTTTCTGCTTTCTTTTCTTAGAACGTGGCTAATGCAGAAATTTGTTTTATTTGACTTAATATGTATGAAAGGTATCATATTTCTTGCCTTCTCAATGAGTAGGGGAGATGACAGAGGGAAGGAGAGAATTTGGAACTGAAAATAAAATGAAATAAACCCCAAAATATTAGGATATGGCTCAGGAAAGTTTAATTATCAGTCTTTCAGGAAATAAAGAGCTCACTGTTGAAGATCATCTGAGACTTATACATGGCCAAAAGTCCTTGGCTGATTAAGGAAATAAGGACTAAACATCAGGTACACCTCCTGGAAATACAGAATAAGTTCTGAATACTAAAGCTTATTTTACTATAAATGCAAACACGGAAATATATGTGAAAACAATATCTGTGCTTTTGATGACTTTAAGGGTGAATAGGTTGTGACACCTACAAGTGAGTTCTCCTGGAGGTGTTTAAAGAAAAATCAGAATGTAAATGATAAGGAAAAATAATCAGTTGTTCCTTTTTTTCTGTTCTTGGCACTGTCTTGATAAATGAGTTCCTTGCATAGATTTTATATTACTAAACTCCTTCTCTGGTTCAATTTGCATAATATTTACCTTATTCTTCTGTATAAGATGAAAATCTTTCCCATAAATCAGAAGGGCATGCTCGAAATTTCTGCATTCTTCTTCTGTCCATGCTGTCATCTCTTCTGGAGAATGATCAAAACACAAAAAATTATTTATAACAAATTATTTTGTGTGAATTACTGATTCTCAAAATATTTTTTCTATAAAAAGTTATAAAATCCAAGTTCCCAAGAGAGAAATCCTATCTTTTGGCATATTTTAATTGAAAATCTTTATAGCTGACAGTCATGAAATATGTTAATGTTAAATTCTGGGCATATACACTTGCCATTATTTCCTTATGTAATTCTAAATGAAAGTAGGAGAGAATTATTATAGCTCAGCAAACCAAATCATTTTGCCAAATTTTGCTTTCATTTATTTCTATAATTCTCACTTGTGGACTTCAAACAACGAACAAACATTACAACAATTCGTGTGTGTGTGTGTGTGTGTGTGTGTGTGTGTGCGCGCGCGCGCGCGCGCGCGTGTGAGATGGGGGGATGGCCTGTCTTATTAGTCTGATACAAATGGTAAGATTCTGATTAGGGATTCTATGTCATCTCTATCTATACTGAATAAAACATAATCATTAACACCAAATGTAATGGACACCTACTGTACGTGAGAAACCATAGTAAGACTGAAGTTTAAAAACATAGTTCTTGACCCCAAAGGACTCGAAACACTAATAGTTACAGAAGTCAGAATACCATACAAACAAGGTGGTCACCAATTTTACAATACTAGGTAATTAAAAGGCTTGAACACAAAATGTGAGAGGCAGTTACAGAATCAATAATCTCCTAAACTTCACATTTATGTCCTCAAGATTCGTAATCTTATCAATCAATCAATTAAACATTTATTAAGTGCCTTCTAAATGTCAGGCATTGTACTAAGAACTAAAAGAAAAAAAAAGCAGAAAAAAGGAATGAGACCTAAGGAATGAATCTTGTAATCACATAAAAATACATAGCACATAACACAAATACAAAGAGAGAGAAAGAGAGATTGAGAGAGATAGATTTGGCAGGTCAGGAAGACAGAAAAAACAATCATATAGAAATACTGACTAAATTAAGTTCTACTTTCCCATGGCTATTTATGATGGCAGATTAAAAAATGTGAGTGGGGACACAAGGACAGTGTTTCAGACTAAGCTTGTTCAGAGAAGGGCTGTTTTTTGGTTTGTCTTTGTGTGAACAGTATATAGAAGGATGCATTGTATATAGCAAGCTTAATATATGCTTGTTGAATTAAATTCTCTGTTCTGTCTGGGAGACAGAATATACTCACTTTCCTCTCTACTGCCTAACATTTTCCCCTTGAATTTTAGTTAGTACTGTCACAGGGACAACATGATTTGATTCACACTCACACTCATTAGGTGCTTACTTAAGTGCACTGTTCTGTGGAAGACAGAAAGTTTAGATAAGACACAGTACTTGTCTAAAATGAAAAAAATCAAGCAGCAGAGGCATTTCACTAACTCCCTCAGGCATCACTTCCACCCCTGGGACCAGCCACTAAAACCAGTACATCCTGCTCTACCTGGGTTTAGAAGATGAGCAATAATAAACCTAGCAACTGATGGCTGATTCTGTGAGTCAAAAATTATTTGAAGCTCTTTCAAAGAGCTTGTCACAGGTTAAACAATTCAATGGACTATCTCTAATAGCTAGAGTTTTAACAGCTGATTTTTATATTTTCTCCAAACATGACATATTGCTTAGCATTACTGTGATGTTGCATATTTCCAATGGCACTGAAGGCACACACATTCCATTTATAAAATGTAAGCAAATTCTGAAACAATTTAAAGCATGCAATGTAAAGCCATTTTCTAAGTACATATGAAACAAAACTAAGCAATCAATAACGGTCATTTTATCACAGTGCCATGATTTAGCTTTTTTTGGGTTCACAATCTGGCAAAAAAAATTTTAATTACTCTTTTAAACACTTTTGAAAAACTGTCATTTCTGACATCTGCTTTATTCTATATCTGATTCTTCAAGAAAGTTGTAGTGACAGGGCAAAAAAAATTCTTTTGAAAACTTCTGATGAGAATAAACACAGACAACAGATAAAAATTAAAAAGAAGAAAAGTAACGCTACAAGGATCAAACATTAAAACATTTTGGTGGATCAGAACTACATTGTTTAGCTAGATCAAGAACATACAAAGAATTCTTAAGATAGGCCTCCACTCCTCCCATCACCCTCTTTTCCAGGGCTTCTTACCTTGAGATGCTTTTCCATTGCTGCAGTATCTTTCAATTGCTTCCTTTACATTGTGATTACATTTGAGAAGTTCATATAGTGCCTAAGCAATAGAGAGAAAAAAATACTGAAGTCAATCATCTAAAGTTTATACTTAATTCTGCCAATTAAGAAAATGAGCATATGTTTAAACCAAATTTTAGAAAATGAGTTTGAACTTTGTATTTCTTTACTGTAGCTGTTCTGTCATACTTTTCCCTGGCCTTTCATCTCTTTCTCTGTTTTGCAGCTTGAGAAGGCAAGTGGAGCCAGCTGAGATCTTGCTCACCCAAGTGCAGGGAGCCAGTGTTGGCTGAAGCTCCTAAGCTATTCTTGCCCCCTTCCACTGCCATTCTGGGAAGAGCATCCCTGGGCTCCTCTCAGTGGCTCTGCTGCTGCCAAAGGGCTCCTTTGGAGCTACTTCTTCTGAGGGATGAATGCTAGGTCAAAGTGGGAGCTGGGATGGTGCCAGGCTCTCTGCAGAGTGAGGGAAGGTGATAACTAGCTCATGGCTACCACCTCCCTATCTTTACTTATACCCCAGCCCTAGGAGGAATAATAAGCAGGACTAAACTGCAGATTAGCTCCCAAAGACATCACTGGCCGAGGTGTCAGGTAACACCAACCATTTAATAAATAAATGTGAAATGTACCAGTTGTGAAAATTTTCATGTTTACTGCTGTAAATTTATATGTGAATCTGTCTAAAGACATTTCTTTATGTTCCCTCTGGCTGATGACACAGAAATAAAAATAAGTGGTAGGTATGACTACAAAGGTGGTTTAAAAGGAAGAGGCCTTCAGCACTATATAGTGTTCAGTATGCTGTGGGAGCTCAACAGTTATTCAGAACTATTGTATATTGAACTTGCAGACAGCATTTTCTCCAAACAGAAAAGTCTGATGTAAAACAAGGTTCAAAAAAGCCTAATAAAGAACAAATATCTCCTATCATACAATTTATTATAAAGACCATGAGACAAATACTTTGTTGCTAACCCTAAGAAAACTGAGACTGTAGTCACTACTCAAAAATTCCTTAAAGAAATTTATTTGGAGATGATTTGTTTCAACAGAAAATGACCAAACACATACCTGCTCATTATCCCTTGTGTGTGTTTCCTCACAAGTCCTAGCCATCGTTTTTTCACTTCCAGTTCTTAAAGAGGTCTCCACAAGGTACTCTTTAACTTTGCTCTCCAGAACCACATCAGGACTCCACAGTAACTGGTCTTCATTTTCATATGCTGGTAAAGAAAGTTCCATCGATTTATAAAAACAATGAATCCACTTATGAAACTTGCAAACTATTCTTTGACTTATTTAATAGGAAGTGGATGGATTTCTGATACCAGTAAGTTGGTCTGCTCACTGCAGAGCCTCTTTCTCAATGGAAAGTTTTACTCATCATGAGGCTAGGACTGCTAATAGCTAATCAGGATAGGGTGTTGGGGTTTTTTTGGGGGGGGGAGAATGGGGAGGTGTGGAGAGATACCAGGAAGAAGAGGTTTCTTATCCTATTCACAAAAGGGAGTAGAATACCTGATAGATTTTATGAAAATCTCAATAGCAGGATCTTTATAATGATGATGAAGTAATCAAATTAAGCTGTGAAAAATTTCACCCCATTGGAACTCTATGCTTAATTTACCTAGAAATTTTTGTCTTACGAAATCACTGGGAAAATGAGAATTAATCACCATGACCAGAGAGGCTAATAAATCTATCAGTGTTGAAATACCCAAAGAAAGTATATTTCTCCGTCACTGAGTTTTCCCCAAAAGACCTAAAAAATGTCTTTGAAATATAGATATAACTATTACTTTTCTTAGACCTCCCAAACAAAAGTTAGTGCAATGAACTGACAAAATTGTCAGATCACAACTATAAAGAGATACTAATCATTGTACTTGCAAGAGAGTATTTTAGAAAAAGAAAACATTAGCCTATAATTCTTCAGGTGCACGTCATGAATCTAAAAACTATCATTGTCCATTGGCTCATATGCAGTTGACCCTGCTCTGGAAAGTTATCAACTAATGTTCTGCATTGTACAATAACTACTCTCTCTTTGTAGGATGACTATCCAGCTTCCCCTCAGGCCTCAATGATAAGACTTTTAAAAAGTGCACAGTAATTTCAAAATGTAGCTACAATAGAAGTCTCAGGACATTAAGGTTAAAAAAATGACTAGGGAGTAGTAAGTTCACTGATTTTCACGTGAGGCTTGTAGAATGCCTCAGAGTTTTCTTGTATAATTGATAAGTACTAACGAAGGCAAAACATTCTATGAATTCAAAGAAAGGGAGACTGTCACTTAAGGCTTTTGGACACAAAAATCACTCCACAGTGATCCTAGACAGGATATCTGGAATCTGAAACAAAAGCCACATTATAACTTCTGTCAAGGCAGCTTTCCTCGACCACCTCGAAGCAAGAGAAGAAAAGCATGTCAGAGGTGGCTGCTGCTAAAGATTCTGGTTCTAAGACAGCCAATCTTCCTTTGATCTGAGAGTAGGGTCTGGCAGGAAGGGCAAAGAAGGAAGTTTTTCCTCTTCTTCCCCATCCTCCTAACTTCTGTGCTCAGTGGTGTATGTTATTTTTGTTTTCCTAAGTTCAAAGGGGAAAAACAAATGAAGCTAATGAAATAAGTCCTAAATAAAATGTGGAAATATATCTTTATTCCCCACTATCTCACACCCAAATTAAAATAACTTATCCCTCCCATGCACTGTCCTGACACTTTTAAAACAAGCTTGCAATGTGTATCTATTCTGATGTGAACAGATAGAGAGCAGAATAATTTCAAATTGAGTGGGGAAATACAGAAAAAGAACACTCCCCCAATCTTGAAATACAGTGACAGACTGAATTAAATTAAACTAAATGAAATGAGCATTTATTAAAGTATTATGCTAGGGTACTTCCAAAATAGGGGCTTCCAAAGACGTAAGCAGCCTATGCCATCAAAAGGCTTCCACTTCATTGGGGACAGGACGAGAGCTGAATCTAGTGGAGATGATCATCCTCCCTTTCCTTCAGGAGTGTAGGAGTTGATTAGCCAGGTGTGTACAGATTACACATCTGTAATTCCTACACCTAGGGGACCCCTGAGGTCGGTGAATTGTTTGAGTCTGGGAGCTCTGTGCTGCACGAAGGCTAAAGCCAACTGGGTGTCTTCACTCATATGGCAAGCCTCCCTGCCAGGAGGGGCAGGCACCATGCTGCCTAAGAAGGGATCAACCCATCCAGACCAGAAAAATGGAGATTAAAGCTTCCGTACTGATCAGCACTGACATCTGGTCTGGGAGTAGCTGCTGTGCTTCCAAGGGAAAGGAAAAGAAACAACTATAATATCTGTGCTTGAGAAACAGCATGGCTGTGTTCAAACAGTGCTCCATTTCAGTCAATAAATCTGAATAACAGGCTTAACTGCCTCAATCAGAATTAGAGGACCTCAGAAATACAAGCCACAAAGGTCATCAAATCCAACTCACACCTAAGCAGGCATCTCTCCTGCCACTCTCTCAACTGGGATGCACATTACCTTCCTCATGTCCCAGGGCAGGCCCTTCCACTCTTGAACATTCCCCCAGTTAGGAAGATTTTTCTTACTCTTGGGCAAAAATCTGCCTTTCAGAAATTTCCACACATTCATCGTTCTTAGTTCTGTCTCCTGTGGCCAAGGAAAGGATGTCTAATTCTTTTACATGACAATTCTTCAAACGGCTGAAAGCAACCATTCAATTTCTTGCTGCCCCACTTGTTATCCCCCAAGTCTTCTCCTCTCCAGGTGAAATCTTTCTTAATTCCTTCAAGTGATCTTTGTATGGCTTGGTTTTGAAGCCCTTTACCAATTGGGATGGCCTCATCCGGACACACTCCAGCTTATCAATGTTATTCCTAAAGAGCCATTAAATTCTGAACCCCAAGCACTTGCTTGCACAGCTTCTCTGCTCTGCTATGGGACAAGTAGATTTTCCCTATTCTTTCTTCTGCAAGTGTTTTCTCCTTGGTAAATACTCAGAATCTTCTGAAAAGGTCATAGCTATGACATTCTCATGACCTTAAAGATGATTCAAATCTGCCATTTTCTATTCGAGTGCTGCTGTGGAGAAGCTTCTGTTGCACCGATCTGCTATTTATGGGACTGTCTGGGTGCAACAGCAGACCTGTAGAGAAGTAGCACTCAGATAAGCAGGTTTTTGAGTTAAAAAAAAAAAGTTCAGTTTGGACACTTCTCATAATGTCCAGACAAATCTAGGCCTGGTACAAAGAAAAGCTTCCTAATAATCAGAGCTTTCCAAAAGTGAAGATGTAATGAGTTCCCCATCTCTGGAAATCAGCAAGCAAAGGCTATTTGTGGAAATGATGTAGAGGGAATTCTTGGCAGGTAAAAGTCAGACTTGATGGCCTGTGAGGTCTGCTATCCCTCGATTCTCTGTGCTTACCTTGACACAGCCTGATACCATTGAACTGGTTATCCAGCACCTGTTTTAATAATTCTGGGACAGCTGGGCCACTTTTTATTACAGGGGTGAATTAATAAAGCAAAAGCCTTCAAAATTCAGAATCTTACCCTTCTCATTACCACTGTACTTTCCAAGATAGGGTGGAATTTCAGCTTGATATTGTAAACCCACCATTATTTCCTAAAAGAAAGTTTAGGAGGGAAAAAAAAGAGCTTAGTGTTATGTTGAAAACAAATATTCATTCCTGAGTAATTTAAGAAATACAACTTCACACAGTTAAAAAAAAAGAATTTCTTTTTTGAATTACAACTAGTTAAAAAAGACAGTTTGGATCAAATGGTCTGAGGGAATTATTAGTTATTCCATTTACCTTTCTTAAATCTTCAGATGAATTACCAGGATCTGCTTCAACATCTTCACCCTCTGATTCCTTATCTCCATCGTAAGTAGTATTAGCTGTACACATATCCCCAAAAAAGAGGGAAAAAAGTTAATTTATCTGTTTAGGAGCATATAGACAATAACATAAAAGCACAAAATGTTTTGAATCTAGCAGACTAATGGTATGTCTTTATACATTAGCCGAAACAGGATATGTATTATGTTCTTATAATAACATAAATGTAAATGGTGTACAACTATATACATTTTCATTTGTAAAATAAAACCTAGCAAGTCTGCATAACAATGTTTATTTAAAATTCAGAGTACTGTAAATTCTGGTTACTGTAACCCAGAAACTGACACATACGTTAGAGCCACCCTTAGGTCCATCAGAATAATGTTATCTATAACTCTTTACAAAAATAGTTGGATAACTCAAATAATTTTTCATACTTTGATAGAAGGCAAGCCAGATAGTTTTACATTGTATATGAGGAAAGATGTAAAGGATAGTGGTGCTATTTCTATTCAATAGCTTATTCAATGATTTTGAGCTTTGATATACTCCAATTTGGTATACTCTCAGGACCGAAGGAAAAAAGAGAGTCAAATGAAATACCAACAATGATAAATATCTTTTTTTGAATACTGATGGATCTTCAAAACCAAGGTAGCAAGAAGACCTTTCTGTACCAACAAAAAACTTCTGTGAAATTTCATGACTGAACTAAGATTAGTTACTATAGCAACAGATGAGTCTGATGACAGAAAACAGAGATAATTCAGCAAGATGAGGTTAGTTTATTTATTTAAAAAGGCATTACATTTTTCCTATGCTCTGACAAAAGGTAATAGATTTGAATTATACTAGCATTTGGATGGAATTGGGGTAGTCATTTTAAAATATTCTGAATATAAAGCTATTAAACCCAAGAAAATGTCATCAACCTACAGCAATAAAGCTATAATTAACCAATAATTATTAGTTTTCCTACATCTTAAGGGTCGAGGGAAGAAATCTGTAGCTTCATGTGAAGTCACTGATGGTGTGAGGTCATCAGCAGAAGACTGTGTTTCTTCATCATCACCTGACAAGAGGTCTTTTGCAATTTCCTCCTACATGAGAAAGAAGGGAGGCTTTAGTTAGAGGTGAGCAAATTGCATTAGAATTTTGGAAAATCATCCTTTATGCCATATCATATTCTGAACAAATTAAAAATTGCCTGAAACCACCTAGCCTTTGAAAGAAGTGGATTACAAATTCTCCTGTAATCTTGGTCCAAGAATTATAAATATGATCTCAATTGGAGCTTGGCTATATTTTACCAACTACTATATTAATCTCTAATTCTTGAAAACTCTGAACAATAACACTCTCACTCTACTTAATCTGTGAAAACACAAAAGGTATGCCTGAAGCAGTAAACCAATTTTTAAGACGGACTTTCACAAGAAACAACATCTAATACACAAACAAACCTTGCCAAAAACCACCAAAAGATGATAAAGTACTGGAAAAAAGTCCTGTGCTATATATTTTTTAAAAATATGAAATACAGTTGTCATAATTATTCTTCAAGCTTATGACATGACTTATGCCTTATACTGTGGTTTGAAATTTTATCAGAAAAGTACCTAGCAAATCCCATCTATCTGAGGCCAATCTCAATCCCTTTGGACATTAAAAACCTGATTAATTCCTATCAATTAATTCTTTAATTATTTAATTAAACATTTCAATATGTTACCACATGTAACATTTCACTTCTTTATAAGCACAACATAAGTAATCTTTACCTTTAAAAAACATAGAATTATGAAGTAATAACCTTACTAATGGATAGGCCATATTCAGATGATGAACATTATTATTAGAAACTTCATTAATAAAGCAGAAATAACCCAAGTCTTGGGTTGTGAATTCTCTTCACAATTCTCTTTCTTTTTCCCTGGACAGATTAAAATTCTTATATTCTGTATTCTTGTATTCTGGTAAAACTGAGAAGGGGGAATGGTGTGTGTGTGTGTGTGTGTGTGTGTGAGATTTCTGTCTCTCTTTAGAATATCCCTAGGGTAGCGTCTCATCTACTCCCAGGCAACTAGATCAAGAAAATTTCAGGCCAGTGGCTATTAAGTCAAGTGAGCCTGCTGACAACTCCTAAGAGGGACCTGAATTTGAGAGATCAAAATCTCCCACTTCTGGACCTATGATGACACTGATCCGAAGTTGAATATGGGATCTTAAGCTTGCCCAAACTGTCCAACTTGGTTAAAAGGAGTTCCATGCCTAGAGGACACGTTAATTTAGGTGTCACTACACTTAATGTTTCTTCAGGATCATGAATTACAGGTGTATCTAAGTTTAGATACATCGTATCCATCAAAATAAAGACCAAAGCCATGCGTGAATTCATAAGCTCATGTAGAATTATAAATAATTACTGCTTATAAATTATTTGTGACCAAAAAAAAAACCCCAAAAAACCAAACCCGCCAATCAACAAGTGCCAACTATGCTGCAGGCACTGTGCCAGGAATTAAGGAATATAAAGACAAAAATGAAACAGTCTCTACCCTCTAGGAGCTTACATTCTTATTTAAGATGAAGCCAAGGGCAAGGGAAAAACATGAAAGGCAAGACTAGAATGTAAGCTCCTTGAGGATAAGGGCCGCTTGCTTCACTTTTGCTTTATATAGCCTCAGCATCCAACTCAGTACCTAGTAACTGAACTGAACAACAGATCAATATCCATAAAAAAATAAAAAAACAGCCAGGAACCAAAGAAGATAATTTTTTAAAAAGTTTAAATGATTATTAATACAATTAGTGCCAACTTACCTTGTCCAGTGTCATATCTGGTAATTCATCTGCAAGTTCACTTGGGGAGCTATTCGCACTGGAACCTGCTATTCCTGGAATTGTTGATTCATAGCCATAGAATGCCAGCAAATCTTCTAAAGGCATATTTCCTTCCTTGTCAAACAAAAATATAAACAACATACATGTACTCTGCAAAAATGGCCCATTAATGAATTATAAGTAAACAAACTATCTTTACAATTTATTTAGCATGTTCTGAAAAGCATACAAAGAAACTAAACTATTTAGAGTGCTTCAAAAGAACAAGGTAATTAACTAGAGTTGAGGTGGAAACATCACAACTTCAATAAAACTAGACTTTTTTTTAGTTGATGAGTTCAATATACTACTACAAAGAAGAACACAATAAATTGAAAGTCCCCAAATAGTTGTTTTTTGTGCAGATGCTTTTCATTTTCTGTCTCAGTTCAAAGATGACCCTTGTTAAAGCTTCCACTGAACCTGGTGCTTTAGGTGTCGCTGACTCAGGTTGCTTTTGAATTTCTCCAAGTTTCTCACTACGAGAGAGAATTTACTGGCACTATATTAATTGATATGTCCTTACACCTCCAGAAAGAATGAAGCTTTTCTTTATCCATCAGTTTATCCTTCACTCTAATTAGAAAATATGCAGCTGGAAATTGCTGCTAAAAGTTTACTAATATATCTGGCCTTGGCTATTATATAACAATATTTTCATGTTATTGATGTGAAGCTACAGTTGTGTGATACCTATTTCTCCTTGACCATCTATAGCAGTTGACGCTATTGACTCCACCCTCTTAAGTCTCTTTTTCTCTTCCTAATTCTCTCACCTTTCTGATGGTTTCTTCTTGGTCTTCTTTGCTTGTTTCTCTTCTGTCATACTTGCATGAGAGTCCCTCAATGCTATCCTTGGCCCTCTTCCATTCTCCCTCCCTTAACTATCTCAATTACCTTCATGGCTTAAATTATTATCACCATGCAGAAGACTCTTAAATATCTAGACCCTGGTACTAACGTCTCCCCAGGATTCTATTCCCTCATTTTCAATTGCTTGCTGGACTCTCTACTTGTATGTACCACCACACCTTAAACTCAACAATGTTCAAAACTTAACTCATTATCTTCTTCCAAAATCTTCCCTCTCCTAACTTATATATTTCTGTTGAGAGCACCACCATCCTCCTAGTCACTGAGGTTCAAAAACTTGAAGTCAACTGGAAAGAGGGAAAGAGTGAATTGGATATAAAGAGTTGCTGCAGACAGTAAAACTATTTGAGGAAAGACTTGATTGCAGAGGGAAAGGTCTGTGACAGAGAAAAAATGCCTTCCAAACCACCTTCTCATGTATAGGCTATGGAAGCAAGGTGGGAGACCTCCTGGTTGACCAGACTTGAAAGATGAAGCTCATGGGAAGTCTGATGAGAAACAGAATATTGATCAGTACTGCTCTACCCTAAAAGACAAAGGGCTGTGGGAACAGCAGTCAAGGCAGCCAGATGCTAATCTACCACCAAGAGAGCAAAGACTGTGAAGCAAAGTTGTATTTTGTTACGAATGTGGTAGAGATGGAGACGTACATGTTAGGGGCATTCAAGAAGTAAGTCTCACCCATGGGCCCCCAAATAGCTATATCTTTTCCATCATTTAAGATTCCAATGCATCAGCCAATAAGCAAATACGGCTCTTAAACAACAATAGGTATGGTACAAAATCTATAGTGTTATGTATTACATGAGACTTGAGTTCTGATCTAAATTTTGTCATATGTATTTCATTCATGACAAGTACTATTTGTTGAATTTGTGATTACTGCATGCCATTTGTGACTGTACAATTTTACTGAGCTTCTGTATGTTAAATTTTTAATCTTTTGATCAAAAATTAAAATGTAATCAAAAGCATATATAACAGTCCATGCTTTAAAAACTTGAGCCTCATACAATACATAACGCTTAACGTATACTTTGTTTCTGCAAACCTGCTTCTCCTTATGTCATCTTGTTGCTCTCAGCTGGACCTGCTTCCTACCAATCACTTTTGACCTGTCCTTCTCCCTAACCCTGACAGCTTTTCTCTCCCCAAGCCCATCTAATCAGTTTCTAAGTCCCTTTAGTTTTATATCTGCAAATATCTCTATGTCTCCTCCATTCTACCTACTGTACCAACATCTTACTTCAGGTTTTCATTACTTCTGCTTCAATAATTGTAACAGAATTCTTTGGAGGATCCTCCCCTCCCCAGTGCAACCTTCACACTCATTCCAAAGTCATCTAATACAATGATCTGACTGCATTATTACCTGGCTCTAAAACTGTTAAGTGTCTCCTCACTGTCTCTAGGCTAAAATACAAACTTCTCCTGCCATTCAAAGGCCCCCATCATCTGGTGACAAACTATTTCCCAGCCTTATGTCATACCATTCTCCTTTCCAAGCTCACAATGTAAACAACTGGTCTACTCACCATTCCTCTACCTCATTCTGTGCTCTCTGCCTCTCGTGTGTTTGGACAGTCTGTCTCCCATGCTTGAAAAACGTTTCCTAGACTTTTCTGTCCCAACACACTTAAGTGTCCCCTCTCCTTCGTGAAGCCTTCCCAGATAACCCCCAAAGGCAATGATCACCCCTTCCTTCCCCATATCTCTCCTCACTCTCTATGCATTCACTTTACCCCAACTAGTATCAGTTCTTTGTATCTCCCTTCCCTGCCGGATCATCAGCTTCTTAAAGAAGATATATCTGCTTTGTATCTTTAACGTTGAGCCCTACACTAGGTGCTTAGCCAACACCTGAACTGAAATGAATTTACTAGGATCATTAAAAGATGACAGCATTTCAGTACAGAAGAGGGAAGTCACTTGTTTGAGGTCATAAATTCAGCTTTGATTCTGACACTGTCAATCTCAGTTACTGATATTCTTCAGTCACTAAGTCAGAGTCTTTTATGTATAAACTATTCTGAAATTGTCATATTTTACTGTAGACAGAAATAATTTTGAAACTATTGTAGATTGTTTTCTTCATTAAAGTTTAAATGCATATCAAACTGAACTTACATTTGCTATATTCCCTTAATTATTTTAATTAAAAAAAAATACACGCACACACACACACACACACACACACACACACACACACACAGAAGGTCCATGGGTTAGGACAGATATAGTGGAAAAAACTGTTACTTTGGAGTCAAAAGACCTGGTTCTAAATCTTGTTGCTGCTGTTTATGCCTGTGTGACGCTGAGCAAGTCACTTTCTTACTGATTCTTAGTTCCCTCATCTACAAATTGAGGAAGATGGACTAAATTGCCTCTAAAGTCCCTTCTAGTTCTAAACTGATGATCCTGTTAACCAATTTATTTGTAATTTTTGGCAATTCATCTTACCCAATTCCAAACAAATGTCACCCACATAATTTGCTAGCTTACATGCTTTTGGGCATCAAAATTTATTATGTGATTTTGAAAAGCTGATTTATTGCCTTATGTACATTCGTATGTACAGATCTACAGAATACAGTCCATTTTAAGAATGAATCATGATGCAATTTGAAAGGAGAAATGATTTCTGAGTAGTAAACATATTAAAAGTATACAGAGTGGGGCGTTGCTAAAAATGTAAACAGTCTCTTAAAAACTTGTTAAGCACTACAGATGTCAGAGACAGAAAAGCTGCTTTAATCTGCTCCACATATAAATTTAAAAAATCAATCTAGAGCTAAAGCAATCAAGTTCTTAAAAACTGAATGAGTTTATCCACAGTGAATCAGTAGTAGAATCTGAGATTTTTCATACAATGTCCTATTCCAGGGACTCAAGTGCCTTTTTGTAGGCATTTTATTAACTCTAATTTAATTTTAAGTATTCCATTTCTTAATTATATAATTTACCGAATTTCACTAATCTTTTTAAAAGGCTTGGAGATTTTTTCCTCAACAGATCTGTGTCTGCTGGAATTCAACAGTACAGTACAGTATAGCAGTACAGATTTTTAAAAATTAAAACCTCTCCTAAAGACTTTAATGGTAGAAATTAAGAACATTTTAAATCCATGCTTTAAAATGAAAGAGTTATCAAAAGAAAGGGACAACATTGAAAGAATACACATTAGTTTAGTTAGTTTAAACTCCTCTCTCACCAAACCTTTACGAGAGCCATTAAGAGGTTTAACTGTTAGTGCTCTTGATAAGATAACTTCTTCCTAGCTTCTTGTTATCTACAGGAGACACTAAAAATGATGCTTCGATCAAATAACGTGACAAGTAGTAATTACAAATGCATGAATGAACCAATATGTATTAAACTTATTACTGTTATAAAAATTTTCATGTTAAAAAACATAGTAAGGACAAACTCATAAAAGTATCATGCCACTGAACAAAGTATAAATATGGTGCTTTCCAATCATTTTTACGCCTCTATCTCTACTACTCTATTTCTCCCACTAAAGTCCTACTGCAATGCCTCATCATGGCTTGGAGGTCCCTAACAGAACTTAAGTTCTGGAAGGTCCAGCCCAAGGTGGAGGGGTAAGGGTGAGAGGAGAAGGCATTAAATACTGTCCTGCTGACTGATTATTGTCTGTGGTCAAAGGTCTGGTCTACCTAAATTCAAAACTTTAGCACCAGACTGGCAGCAGGGTGATGTTTTTTTAATCCACAGCAACTCTAAAGACCATCTACTTAGTTATAAAGGCATTGCAATCTGTATTAATGGAGGCAGTACCTTCACCAGTGAAAGATTCTTGAATTAGCTAGTCTGCTTATTTTTATTTAATATTGTGGATAAAAACCCACTAATTCTTTAGAAAATAATCAAATATCCTTAAAAAATACATGAGCTTGACAAAGTCCTGCTGATCTGGCACTGTGTGCCTACCTTGGCTCTAGCCAATAAATCTTTCTATCTGCCTTCTGCTACCACCAATTTCCAGTAGAGAGATGGCAATAAGAAAATGAAGGTAAAGCTTTAAAATGCTTTTTAAAGGTCAAAAGCTGAACCAATTGGGCATAGAAAAATAAGTATCTCTGTGGGCTTACAGTTTGGGGTTTTTTGATCTACAAAGCTCATGGTGAATATCAACAAGGAGTGGATAATTTATTATTGGGAATTTACAAATAAAATGAAAATCATAACTATGATATCATATATTGCTCTGTGAATAGGTAAATGAAAATAGAGCAGTCAGACTGCACACTATTTGAGATCAGAGATTATGTTCTATACCTCTTTGGACCTCCAGTCTAGCACATACTGAGAACTCAATAAATGCTTGTTATTGGTAATAATTTTTTCCTTTAACTCTTTAAAGTTTTTTTCCTTTAATTTTGAAAAAAGTTCACTAAAACTAGGTCAAACCACCTATTAAAGTGGATTCCAGAAAAAAAGATCTCTTCCCTACCTTCCCACCTAGGAATGTGAAATAAGATGGTGTGGCAACTCCCTACACCAACACAGAGCCAACAAGGCCATCCCAGACAAGAGTTTGAGAGGTTTTCTGATGCTCAGAGAGGTAAAGTAAGTTGCTCATAGACAGAGATGGGATTTAAATTTCAGTCTTCCTGACTTCACATTCAATGCATTATCTACTACCTCATGACACATATGTAATCTATAGGATGATGGTTAAACTGGTTAAAAAAAATTGTGGGATTCTATATTGTGGGTATTAACCACGTTTCTCAATTAAGCATTCCAAAATCTTAAATCAGCTTATACATAAGTTTTTATTTTTATTTATTTATTTGTTTTTGGGGGTAAGGCAATCAGGGTTAAGTGACTTGTCTAGGGTCACACAGCTAGTAAGTATCACGTATCTGAGGTCAGATTTGAACGCAGGTCGTCCTGACTCCAGGGCCGGCACTCTGTCTACTGTGCCACCTAGCTGCCCCATTATACATAAGTTTTTAGATAAAACAAAACAACCCCCCCAATTCCAACATAATCTTCTAAACAAAAGATGTATGACAAGCATGATAATAAATTAAATTTATGTAATACAACACTGAAAAATGAGAATGAGCCATTGTTAAAAAACACTCACTCAAAGTCACAGAAAAGAATTTCAATCAAATTTCAATTATTCCATACTATTTTGAGATTTAAAATTCAAATATAAGAAATTTGCTTCCATTCTATTCTGTCTGGGAAGAATGGATTATCCACAAGTACATTCAAGACAGAACTCAAAAGATCCCAAGTCAAACTTTCAAATTTGGTAGAGTATTGCCTGACTGAATGGAGGAAGGGGAGATTTACATTTTTCCCTTCTCCCTCCGACCTCTGTCCCTTACTTATCAGGGAAAGCACTGTGCTTTCTAACTCTTGAGTAACATGTGAAAGTTAAACCACTACCCTAGTGGTCTAACTTTTCAATTCTACGCTACAGTTTTGCTACTATGGGTCAAAGCTACCTAATAAACCTGGCTCACAAAATCTTTTGCCCTTAAAGGTAGAAAGGACATATTTTTGAACATGGAGAGAAGCTAGCCTGGGCAAGGTCCAAAGTTGAATTGCAGTAAAGAGGTTCAACAGGTAGTCAAGCATTTGCTTTTGTCAACTTAACCACCAAATAAAATTTTTGGTCACTCTTCCATCTCCCAGTACAGGGTAAATAAGGGATAATTTTCTTCTTCTCATATCAGAGAATTTCCTAATAGTTATATCCCTAAATTGCTCATTTCAGGAAATGAGCAAAGAGTATCTATCTTCGAATATCTGCTCAAACTTCAGATTGTCAATAAAATATAGAAACTAAATATATCTAACTGCAACTGTGCAGGGCAGAAGAAGGAAGAGATGAACACTTAACAGTAGTAGGCAGAATCTGAGGTTCTAGTCTCCGCCTCACAGATGACCTCAGATTAAGAGACCTTGATGTTTCTCTACCGGTGATACGAGGGTAATAATATCACCTTCTCAGGCCACCGGTCTATTTTGAGGCTATGGAGTCCTTTGAATTCTCCAGAAGAAAGGTATTATATAAATCATGAGTATTATCATTACTATTAAGTAAGGGATGTTACTAACAAAATAACCTTCACTCTAGTCTGGGTAGAAATACACAAATAAGGAGGCTAGTTTTAGATAGATAAGGCTTTATGTGATCAATGTAGCACCCAAGTTTTAATAATTACTAGACATTTAAACATGACCCTGAGATACAAAAAATCGGGTAAGGAACATGTTAACCAGGTGCTTACCATCAGAAGGAAAAACTAAATTATAGTCCTACCTTCTCTCTTCCCCATCCTTATAATACATACATACATACATACACACCCAAAAATACTAAGATGCATTAAATAAAGAAGTGAAGTAAAATGGAATTTTCAAAAAGAAAATATCCTTTGCATAAAGATCCTCTTAAACCAAGGTGAAGTTCCCTACCCATTTACACATTTTTCTCTTATTAATTTAGACATAAGAGTAATGGGTATGTAACATATGTAATTCAGTTCTTTATTGAACACCACTCATTTGTAATACTTGATAAAACTTTTTCAGTAATGTGGCTAGGCCCCAGAAGCTAGCATCCAAGGAATACCTCTCCTATCTGGTTTTGTTTTATATGCATGTTTAAAAGTTTCTTTTTATGGCAAATAACTATTGATTTTGAAAGAGACATGAAAAATAGGGCATCTGATTATGTTTGATTTTTAAAAGATGATTTTAGGAAGTGTTTTACTGATCAACATTTAAAAGTGAAATACAATACATCCTCTTTAAATATTTTAGAAGTATTCCCTATCTGGCATAAATTTAGGACTAAACTGGCAAGGCAGTGTGGTCTTCTAGAGAGAATGCTGGGCTGGGATTCAAGAGACCTACATTCTAATTTGATCTGCAAATAACTAATTTACGACCTTAGATAAGTCACTACATGATTGTGCTTTGGTTTCTTCAACTGTAAAATGGCTATAATAGTAGTCACCAGCTTACCTCAAAGAGGTAGTGTGAGGATAAGATGAAGTAACAGAGTAGAAATTATTAGTTGTGCTCTAAAAATGTAAAGTACTACAATAGCAAAAATCCTGCATATCTCTCCACATTAAGCTTTTTTAAACATTGTTAACCTTGTTATGTTGAATAGTACCATAAGATAATCTTCCTACCTTTTCTAAATCTTCTATTTCAGAACTGAAGTTTTTGCCCTCATCCATCATTTCTTCTTCTTCAAGAGTTCTTTCGTCATCATAGTCATGTACCAACATTTCAGCAGTGGGGTCAAAATCATGATCCTCAGAAGACAAAGACCCAACTATAATAAAAATAATCCAAATCATTTGCTATATCCACAAAATACAAAGTAAAACTGCATTCTCTAAACTATACGTCTGTGTTTCATTAAATTCGTTTACTTGTAGCCTATATAATAAAGCACATTAACACAAGATTCCATTAATACTACTTTAGCCTTACCACCTAGAGAAAAGGCATACTACCTTTTCAGCTTCTTCAAAGAAGCTGGTGTAGACATGGTTCAGAAGAACGGTGCATGGCACACAGGTCTAAAACAACACCACTCTAAGAGTCAGTGGACCTGGCTCTGACACAGACTTTACCATCTGTGTGGCCTTAGCCAAGTCATTTAAACTTTCTGGAACTTGGCTTCCTCTTCTCTGTCATCAGGTTGGACTACTTGGCTTCTAAGGGCCCCCTGAAGCTAGCTCCAGAGCAGGCCTGTTCAACCTTCGGCCCACCAAAGGATTTCCTCTACATTTTCCTCTACATTTTTCTAAGGCCAACGAAATCCTTTGAGGTGCCACAAGTACCTTAAGCAGCCTGCCCACTGCAGGTTGTGCAGGCCTGCTCTAGAGCTAGGATCCTGGTACCCAAGAAGGTGATTTTCTTTTTGACTTGACGAAGTCAAACTTACTTAAAAAGTCTGAACAAATAAAAGCAAAATCAGAACACTGCCTAAAGGCAAAAAGAGATTTAGTTTCTTAGGCTTACAGATTCTAAGTTTCAAGAGGGCAGAAGTCCTTATTATCACTGTATCTTCCCACATTTCTTTGTATTTAAAATAGGTGTTTAACAGATGAACCAAGATACCTCATTAGAATCCACTGCCTTTTAAAGGTGATTTAGTTCATACAGGAAGAAAACATTTCTCAAATAGGAAAAAAAACCAATTTCTTAACACCTGGTTAGTTACTGTCTATCTGTGTATTTTCTTCAAAACAGCTATTGCCAACCAATTCTTTCTTTGAAAGGGTTATCACTTTTTCATTTCCATAAAGCCTCATTGTTATGGTAAGATAAAACTGTTATTATAAATCTTATTTTGTATTACATTTTAAAGTTAAATGATAAAAAATTTTAAAGTTCTTAAGGATTATTTGGAGGAAAGACATGTTATTAAAACATTTTCACATATAATACTGTATTCTTTAGCTCTCACTGGTTTGCTCATATCTCTTTCTACGTCAAAATTAAAAGCAGAGGCAATAGTATTCTTCAACAAGAAAACAAAACAGAAGAAAAAAAGGAAAACTGGTGACAAAACCCCAGGAGCCCTATGGCTTTCCTCCATTTCCTCCATTTCACACTGGTATTTCATTCAACTAGACCACTTACTTTTACTACTGAAAAATCCCAGAACCACTTCAGTGCTTCTTCTGACTTCACAAAACCTCAACCAATATTCCTAAAAGTTAATACAACTGCTATAGAATGTAATTCTTTTAAGTATATTTCTGATATGATAAACTTAAAAAAAAAAGGCTGCCTGATGAGATGGCTATACCCACCAAAACATTAAAGTTTTGGGAATCATAAAGTGACTATTTTTTCCAGAGAGAAGTATGAATTTGAAGGCTCTAAACCAAAATATATGCCACTAAATTGTTTTTTTGAGTAACTGCTGGGACCATTTTCCGTATTCCAGGGCTGAGGTTTAATTACATTGTGTCCTGCCAACCAGATTTCATGTTACTTTAAAGGTATAGATTCTATATGTCCTTTTAATTGCAAAATTATATGCTACTATGATCCTAAAGGTCTCTGGTAGCCCCACAATCTGGTAAAATGTGCCTGCAATATATACATTAGTTGATTAATTTAAAACAAGATGTATTCTGTTTGGTTACCAAGACAATGATGTCTTGTCATCAAATTCACTTTTCTTTTCACTTAGGTGTATCTATACAACAGTAGGTAGCTGAGTTAAAAAAAAAACCCAAAACAACTTCATCATCATCTAAAGTGGCTGGAATTATGACAGTGGTGTGAGTTTTGCTTTCTTTTCCTGAACACAAATTATTACAAAGAAATGTATAAAGCACAGACTGGGATAGTAATGTTTTAATTCACAATTAGGATATTAAAAAAAATTATAAGAAAAATTTGTCAACCTGGAGAATCCTGAGCTTTAATAAATAACTTTTCTAGGCTCATGAAATGATAGCTCTCACTGGTTTGCTCATAGCTCACTTCAGATGTCTTTCTAAAAATTTGTAGACAATCTAGAATTCTGTGTCACAATTCCACGTGAATGGGAATGTACTGACTGCTGCTGCTTTGTTTTTATCAATTAATGCTAAAAAAAAATTTAGTCTATGAGAGGGAATTACCCTCTGCTGGATTAAGTTTTAAAAACATTTTCCAGAATGTATTCTAGTTGACAATCATCTTTAAATCCCTTTATAGCATACTAAAACCAACTTACTTAAGAGTAATGATATTGATTCCACTAACCTCAAATATTAAGTAATTTGGTGATAAATTACTTAATGCTACTTAAAGAAGTCTGTTTAAAGGATGATACTCAGTTAAATGACAGTTTTTACTGAGAGCATCTTAAAGAGTCACCTTCCCTGTTCACTCTTAATTTTTCCTTTATTATTAGACTTTTCCTTTATGATCACAGTCATAAACAGAACTGGATGGGACTTTAGAGATCTTCTAATCTAACCTTCTCATTATATAGATGATAATTAAGACAACAGCCAACTTGGATTCCCAACACAAAATCTGCAAAAAATTTTAATCTATGTAAAAGTCAAAACAAATTGGGGTGCGGGGCAATATCATGTGTTTCCCCTTCCAGAATGAACAAGTAACTGTCAAAATTTAAGTGGAGTCAATCTCTTTCAAAATCTCAAAGCAAAATCTGAAGTTAGTAGACTCAACAGTATTCCAAGAAAACTTCCTAAAGGAGTGTTTTCCAGGTCTGCCCCAAATTTGATGGCTAAGAGTCAAGACACATACTATTTAAAAAGCAAACATTCATTTTTGTTACCTATACGCTTAACTTCAGTGGAACTAAAGGTGAATTTTCCCAACTGGTCCCGTTTAAAAAAAAAGTCATATAAAAAAGACTACGACTGTTTTGTTCCTCGAACAATTAACTCATAGGATACAAAATGAAACGGAGGGAGCGACGAGAGCATCTAGAGAGTTTGCAGTTGGGGGGACTGCCTCGGGCCAGAGCTGTTCCGGGCCCCGTTACCACTCGCCGCCCGCTGGGACCACGGAAGGGGGAAGGAAACGGGACAAACCTGGGCTCGAACTTCCAAAGGAAGCCTAGAGAGGAGAGAGAGAAGAAGAAGAAGAGAAGCGGGGTTAGGGCGGCCCGGCCGGGGCTGGACGGCGCCGAGCCCGGAGAGGAGAGGCGCGCGGCGGGCTCCGGGACGGCCGGGAGGCGGGGCCGCAAGCAGCCCCGCGGCGGCGCCGGCCGCTGCCCGCACCGGAGCCGCAGCCCGGCCCGCCGGCCCGGCCCGCTCCCCCTGCCCCCGGCCCCTCCCGGCCGCCTCCCCTTCCTCCCCAAGTCCCCCGCGCCCCAGACTCTCCGCGGGCCCAGGGAGAAGGAGCCCGGCGCGAACCGGCAACTTCCAGCCGCCCTTTTCGCTCAGGAAGTTACCAAGCTTCGGAGAAGCGAAACCGGCGCAAAGGGCTGGTAGCGCCGCCGCTCCCCGCCATCCCTCCCGGGCATCCCCGCCTCGCCCCGGCCCCGCCGCGGGAGCGAGCCTACCGACCCCCCATTGTAACAACGCCACACCTCTCCCCTGCCCTCCCGGCCCGGCCCGCCGCGCTCCCTCCAGCCAGCCCCCGGGCGAGTGCGGGAGGCCGGGCCCGGGGCGCAGCCTGCCCGTCCGCCGAAGCGCAGCCGCCTGCGCCCCCGTCCCGGCCCCCGGGATGCAGCTGCTCCCGCTCTCCGCCCCGGCTCCGTCCCGGGGATGCTGCTGCTCGCTTCCTCCGGTGCTGCCCCAGGCGGAGCGCGGCTCCCACCACGACCCCTTCCCGGCCTGCGAGCCCTCCCGCCCGCCGCCCGCCCCTCCCTCCGTCGGCCCGTCCCGCTCCGCTCCCCCCGTTCCGCCGCCGCACAAGTCCGCTCCCCCTCCCGGGCCTGCGGGCGAGCTCCAGACTGGGGTGGGGGGGCTGCCCTCTCCATCGCCAACTCCGCGCAGGGACAGCTCCGTCCCCTCGCCGCGGGCCATCATCCCGGGGGAGCCCGGGCAGCGCCCCCCCCAGCCCCGCGTCCAAACGCTTTAAAGTGGGCCGGGGAGCTGGGGGTGCAGCTCGGGGTGCGGGACAAAGTGGGGGAGGGTCCTAACCTGCTCCCCTGGGGCGCCCTCCGACCGCAGACTCCCCCAGCTCCGCCCGCACGTCTCCCGCAGAAGAAGGGGCGCATCCCGCCGCTCAGAGGAAAGTGCCGTCCCAAGCCCCGGGGCAGCGCAGCCCCGGCTCTGGGCCGGAGATCCCCCCAGTGCCCGCTCGCTCGCGGGGTGAGGGGACAGCCTCCGCTCCCTCCGCCTCCCCGGCCCCGGAGCGGTGGCCGTGGCGCAGCCCGCAGCCCACCTCGCAATCCGGCCCCCGGAGGTTGGGGGGGGGTGGTGGTCGAAGGAGGCTCCGCCGGTTTCCACCCACCTACCTCCAGCCCAGAGCAGGGAGCGGGTACCGCCAGTTCCCCGCGTCGCCCCTGGCGGGCGGGATCCCCGGAGCCGGGCTCTGCGACCATCTCCGGGCCAAGCCTGGCCCTGGCCGGGCGCCTCGGTCCCCTCTCCATCCCCCGGCCGGGCTGGGGCCGGCGCCGAGCCGGAGCGGCCGCTGCCGCCGCCGTCGCCGCGGCCTAGTCCCGGAGGAGCCCGAGCCCGCTCCCGCCCCCCCAGCCAGCCCCGCCACCGGCCTGGTCGCCTCCCGGAGGGCCCCGGTGCCGACCACCCGGCCCAAAGGGAGGCCGCAGAGGCCGGCCAGGGGGACCTTGGCCGGCCGGGCAGCTTCCCGAGCCCGGCGGGCGCCCGGTCCAGCCCCGCCGCTCCTGCCCGGTTTCCCTGCTCACCTCCGCCATATTGGTACCTTTAGGGCGAACGAGCAGCGCTGCGCCCAGTCCCCGGATGGGGCCGCTGAGCCAATCGCAGCCGCCGCCGCCGCGGTCGGCCCGGCGCACCCGCCCGGCGGCGGAGGCGGCTCGGCCCCCATAGGGCAGGGAGCGGGGCAGGGCGACACCCCCAGCCCGGCCGAGCACACCCACCCCGCCCCAGCCGCCCTCTCCGGCCCCGCGGAGCCCCCAGCCCCTCTCCACCCTGCCCGGGCCCCCCACTCACCCGCCCGGGCTTCGGGCTTCGGCAAAGTTCCCGCAGCCTCGGTGGGGGGGACGCGAGTGGCCACACGGACGGTCCCGGGAGGTCCCGGAGGTGCAGGAGCCGAGGGTCGAGGCGCGGGGCGCACGCAAGCCCGCCCAGGCCGCCGCAGCCCCGGGGCGCTGGAGGGACCGCGCAGGGGACGGCTCCGGGGACAGCAGAGGCTCCCCACCCAGATTCCTCCAGGCGGTGGCCGGGGTCTGCGGGCTTGGAGCGGGCGGGACAGTTCCTGCTCCGGGGGAGGAGACTTGGGACTGCGCGGCCCTGGGGGGTGGGGGTGGGGGGATGGGGGAGGAGAGGACCGCGGAGAGAGAGACCCCTCTGGGCGGGGAGGTGGGGCGGGCTGACAGACCCCCTAGATCTCCCGAGCCCGGGGAGAGGGAGGAGGAGAGAGACCCCGGGAGCCAAGGCTTCCGAGCGTGGAAGGACTGACTGACCGACGGACGCACGGACCCCGGCCAGTTACAAGTGGGTTTGGCGGGGGCGGGCAGGGGGCTGGAGAGCCCTAGAAGAGCAGGAAAGGCAGGACAGGATGGCCCCTGGATGTTGCAGGGCAGAGTGGACACGGGCTGATGCCAGACAGGCGGGCAGGGAGGGGGCAGTGCCAAGGAGGGGAATGAACAGAGAAGCAGGGAGAAGGGATGCCCATACCAGACCTATGCCAACATGCAAGTTTGGAGAGAACGATGCTGGCATAGTTTCTGGGAAAGAGAGGGTCATATGGGTAAAACTGGACATCCGTTTTTAAAAAAGGAATGAAACTACTAGTTGGGTGTGATAGGGCTAGCCAGGCATCAGAACTGTAGGGGGTGAGACAGGGGAACTAAGATACCTGTTGAGAAGGTGAGCAGATTATACCTACGGATCCAGACAGAGGCACAGTGCTAGGGATGGGGCGTTTTCCTGGTAGTTTTAAAGCTTAACCTGTACATTTTGCACAGGGGGAGGGAGAACTGGGAGGAAGAAGAGAGAAGCAACGATGACCTGTTGATCCAGAAAACTGCCTAGTCCTCCTTATACCATGGAAATTTCCCTGTCCTTTGTGGAGGTAGTCTAGTCCTAGCCACGGAGGATGAATCGAGCAACTTGGAAAGTCACATATACCAAGAGACTTACACTAAGTCACATATATTGAGACTTCTTCCGGCTCCTCTATCATGCAGTCCTCTCCTCCCCTCAGGAATAGTAGTTCTGGCAAGGCAAAGATCTTACCCTCCAAACCACCTTAATATCAAAAGACTTAGAGCTGCAGGAGACTTCAGAGGCCCTCTAGTACAACCTCTTCATTTTACTTTTGGGGAAACTGAGGCTTAGGAAAGTTAAGGGACTTGCCCACAGTTGCACTTTGGCAGAGCTGAGACAGAAAGTCATCCTGAAAAGGATTTGGGAAAACTATTCTTTTCAACAGAAAGAAGGCATATTAGGACGGCATCAGCAAAGGCTGAGACAATCAGATAACTTATATAGACAGGCAACCTCCTGGGAAGGCAGAGGCAAAGTCCGGGGGCCTAAGGAAGGGCTCATACATTAAATCCTTCGGGAAAATGATCAAGCTTCTAGGTGTGAGAGCTGAGATATTATCATCATAATCTCACTAAGTTAATCTCTAGAGGTGAAACCTTTCTTTTAGTTCAAAGGTGGAATTTATAGGCTTAACAATAGAGAAGAGCAGCCTCACAAAGGGGACCTTTTCACCCCAGGATGTGTTGAAAATGTCTTTGACAGTGACAAAAGTTTTACTTGAGGGCCTGAAATTTATAACCTACATTTACATGGCACTTTAAGATTTACAAAATGTTTTTCTTCCAACTACCTCATGAGATAGGTAATACAAATATGTTGCACTACTTTATACAGGTAAGAAAACCAAGGCTTAGAGGCCATGTGACTTGCCCAAAGTCATATAGCTAGTGAATGTTAAGAGTTTGGACTCACGCTCAGACCTCCTCACTCCAAGTCCAGTGTTCTATCTGCTACACTGTGCTGGCTAGTCTTTACAACTCATACCATGGATGAAAGTTATTTTTTTATGGAAATTTTAAGGAAAATTACTTTGGCCATTTCAAAACACTATAAACATGTGGAAAAATACACTTTCCCTGCTGTGAAAGATATCTTGCGACCTTTTGTCCAGTCAAATAACTCAAAAACAGCTGAACTTTGAAACTCCAGTCCTGGCACATACTATATGTGCAATCCTTAATGAAGCATTCAGACTTTTCAAAGTAAAAAATGGTTTGAAATTAAAAGCAAGGGATTAGCTTTAGAAAATGTAGCCTTGGGCATGCACCGTGGACAGTGCCATTAAAAGTGTACTTGGGGAAGCATGACCACACAGAGGGAACCCTGAGGCTCAAAGTGGGATCACAGCTTCATAGCTCTAGAGCTAGAAGGGAGTGACAAAAATATCTTCAACAGTCTGGCACATGAATTTCACAAGGAAAAGATGTTTCCTTCATACCAAAACTTGGCCAACTCAAAATTTGAATAGTCTTTAGGATTCACTTCAGCCACCTTAGCCATGTTTGAGGAACTGTATAAAATCTTGGCTATATGAAAGATGGCTGGCATTGATAGGGCACCGTCAGGTTTGAAAAAGACTTCACATACAAGATCTCGTGGGCTCCTCACAACACTGTGAGGCAGGTGCTATTAACCCCATTTTACAGATGAGCCTGAGGCTCAGACTATCCAGACTTCCACATCAAGATGTACTTGGTATAGCTCTACTCATTCTTTGTACTAGGTTATAAAAGGATTAGTACACCCATTTATGATTTTGACTGCTTATCTTGCTGTCCATTATTATGCATATGTTAATGATATATATTTGCTGGGTGTTGCATAAAAGTTCACAGGAAGCTAAATATAGCGATATTAGTTGGTGTAAAGGTGGGGGGGATTTCTTGTCCCTTGCAGCTATCACATGGTCATAAATGAGAGGGAGAAGTTGTTAGAAATCACTTTGTCCATTCCTCTCATTTTATAGATGAGGAAACTGGGGACTAAGAGGTTAAATGATTTATCCGAGATGACATGGCAGTAAGTAGTTCACATGGGATCATTGAAGACAGGAACATTTTACTATCTAGTCTTAGGCGACATTCCTTTTCTGATTAAACTGCATAAAGTCTGGGAAGAGAAAGAACAGTTTTACATCTCTTCTTAAGAGCAAGATTTCTTGGAATCAGGTGGAGATAGAAAATCTAACAGTCCTAAGTGGCTTTAACAGAAATATTGCTGCTGTTGCTAACTTCTCAATGGAAAAAACAAAATTACTATAGAACATTAGGTGAATAAGGTATATGCATAGAAAGTAAAAGTTCAATTTAGTTCAGAAGTTATTATCAAGGAAACACTGAACTTAGAAGTATTGGATTTAAATTCTGACTGCTATTTACTAGTCTTCTGACCTTGGACTAGTCACTTAATCACTGAAGACCTCAGTTTCCTCATCTGAAGAATAAGACACGCATTGCTGATGTGAAAAATCTCTTTCCTCTTCTGCCTCCCTATGCACTCTCATCCTTATCCAACGGGCCCTAATAATCCAAAATTCTTCCTATGGCCTCCCATTCATCTCATTGTGCCCTTTGGAATTTATGCTCTATTGTAAGCAAACCGTCATTTATCCTAGAGCTCTTTACCTCACATTCCTTCTATCTTTTGGTTCTAATGGAAACCTGAATCCCAATGGAAAAAAAAATCATCCCTGGTTACACTTTCCAATACTCTGGGTGTTCCTTTTCCCAGGAAACTTGATATACTAGGCCAGGAGGAGAAGTAGTCATACTTCTTGTTCCTTGATGCCACCTTCAGATGATCCTTTTTCACCATCACTTAGCAATTTCTTCTCTTTTGAGGTTCACTCCAACAATATTTATTACCAAGTCCACATCCTTGTAATATACTGGCCTTCATGCCAATTTTCCTCTGTTTTCAAGGAGTTCCATACCTGGTTAAAAGTATCCCTATGCCTCATACTTGAGGACTTCAATATATATTTTTAAATTTAAATTTTATTTTTAATTCCATATTCTCTCCCTTGTTCTACCCTTCAACTCCCCCCACCCATTGAGAAGGGAAAAAATCTGATACCCATTATACATATACAATCATGCAAACCTTATTTCCACTTTAATATACATATTGATGTTCCCTTGATATGCTGGCTTTCAGTTCAACTCAAGTCCTATGACCTATATCTTTGTTCCATCAGTCACCCACAGGAATGGTCATGCCTTAAATTTTACCCTCTGACCACAACTGTGCCTCCTCCATGATCTCAAACTCTGAAATTTTTCTTTCCAAACTTTGCATTCTTCAGACCCAACCCTATGCTGGACCAGTTTAACCATGTCCTGTCTTCCACCCTTAAATCACTGTGTCCTACCGCCGTTCACATTTTGACAATCTTCAACCAAGACTCACTCCTAACACTTGTCTTCTCTTGTGCTGTTTGTCTTCTCTGAAGAAAGTCCTATAACTAGGCCCATTATAATTTGATGTTATCTAATCTTAACTAATCCTTCCTATAGGGCATTTAAAAAAATTATTTCTCTAAGACTATTTCTCTATCCCACTGCTCTCAGCAGTTATTCCAAACTATTTCATCTCTTTTATCCCTCAGTCCCTCTAAGTCCTATCCCTACTAATAGATGAGCTCGCTTCTTTACTGAGAAAATTGAGTACATCTGGCAGTCCAGCACAAGCTGTGCCCGCACAGACCCAGCTACAGCGAACCAGGAGCAGGCCTTGGGAGTGACTGAATCAGTAGCAGCAGCACTAGCCGCTGCTTCTGGAGCTCTCAACCCACAGATGGTGAGGTGATTGAACAACTGGTCAGAAGGAGATCACAAGGGTCTCTTTGCTAGCACTGAGGCAGGACTCTGTTGCTTTGCCCATACTTGGATCCTGGTTGCAATTATAGGTTACAGTCCCAGGATGAGGAGCACTACATAGCAGAGCTTGTGGCAGCAGAGGAGAGGGAACCTTCGTCACAGTTCCAGGGCAGAAAATGGTGTCTGTGGTTGCTCATAAACAAGAGCACAGGCTAGGGAATAGTAAACCCCTCTCTTTAGATCATACTACCTTGGAAGAACTGAAAACTTATAGTGCCTAGAAGTATCTCTGAAAACAGCTGCAAAAACCCCTGAAGCTTGGGACAGTGTGCCCTCCACCCTGGAAGCAGAGCCCTACTTTAACAAAGAGTTAAAAGTCAAGTAATAGGCTGGGGAAATGAGCAAACAAAAGGAAAAAAAAAACCTCTGACTATAGAATCTTACTTTGGTGACAAGGAAGATCAAAATACACACTCAGAAGAAGACAACAAAGCTCCTACATCTAAAACTTCCAAGAAAACTATGAATTGGTCTCAGGCCATGGAAGAGCTCAAAAAGGATTTTGAAAATTAAGTAAGAGACAGAGGAAAAATTGAGAAGAGAAATGAGACTGATGCAAGAAAATTATGAAAAATGAGTAAACAGCTTGGTAAAGGAGACACAAAAAATGCTGAAGAAAATAACACCTTATGGAGCTGTGAGATGATCCAATCATTTTGGAGAGCAATTTGGAACTATGCCCAAAGGGCTACAAAAATGTGCATACCCTTTGACCCAGCAATAGCACTTCTAGGGCTATAACCCAAAGAGATCATACAAATGGGAAAAGGACCCACATTTATAGCAGCTCTTTTTGTGGTGGCAAAGAATTGGAAATTGAGAGGATGCCCATCGATTGAGGAATGGCTGAACAAGTTGTGGCATATGAATGTAATGGAATACTATTGTGCTATAAGGCAGACTTCAGAAAAACCTGGAAAGACTTGTATGGTCTGATGCTGAGTGAAGTGAGCAGAACCAGGAGAACATTGTACACAGTAACAGCCACGTTGTGGGATGACTAATATTGATAGACTTAACCCTTCTCAGCAATACAAGGATCTAAGACATCTCCGAAGGCTTCATGATGGAAAATGCTATCCACAAAGAAGAAAGAACTATGGAGTTTGAATGCAGATCGAAGCATACTATTTGCTATTTTTTTCTTCTGTTGTGTTTTGTTTTCTCTTTCTGGTGGTTCTTCCTATTGGTTCTGATTCTTGCTTACAACATCACTAGTGTAAAGAAATGTTTAGTAGGAATGTACATATATAGCCCATATCAGATTGTGCGCTGTCTTGGGAAGGGAGGTGGGGAGGGAGGGGGTAAGAAATTTGAACTCAGGGGCTTATGGAAGTGATTCTTGATAATTCAAAATAAATTAATTTCCAAGGAGACACACACACACACACACACACACACAGAGAAAATAACACCTTAAAAAACAGACTAGGTCAAATGATGAAAGAGGTACAAAAAGCCAATGAGAAGAAGAATCCCTTAAAAAGCAGAATTGGCCAAATGGAAAAGGAAGTGCAAAAGCTCACTGAATAAAATAATTCCTTAAAAATTAGAATGGAGCAAATGGAAGCTAATGACTCCATGAGAAATCAAGACATTCTAAAACAAAACCACAAGAATGAAAAAAAAATAGAAGACAATGAGAAATATCCCATTGGAAAAACAACGGACCTGGAAAATAGATGCAGGAGAGATAATTTTAAAATTATTGGACTACCTGAAAGCCATGATTTAAAAAAAAAAGAACTCAGACGTCATCTTTCAAGAAATTATCAAGGAAATCTGCCCTGATATTCTGGAACCAGAAGGTAAAATAGAAATTGAAAGAATCTACCATTCACCTCCTGAAAGAGATCCAAAAATGAAAACTTCCAGGAATATTATAGCCAAATTCCAGAGTTCCCAGTCAGGAAGAAAATATTGCAAGCAGCCAGAAAGAAACAATTCAAGTATGGTGGAGCCACAGTCAGAATAACACAAGATTTAACACCTTCTACATTAAAGGATCAGAGGGCTTGGAATATGATATTCCAGAAGGCAAAGGATCTAGGATTATAACCAAGAATCACCTACCCAACAAAACTAAACAGAAAATTTGCTTTTCAAGTATGACTCAAGAGAAGCATGAAAAGGTAAACAGGGAAGAGAAATAATAAGGATTTATTGAACTGTTTACATTCCTACATGGAAAGATGCTATTTGTAACTCATAAGACCTCTATCATTATTCGGGTAGTTAGAAGGAGTATATATAAACAGAGGGCATATGGTGAGTTGAATATGAAGGGATGATATCAAAAAAATAAAATTAAGGGGTGAGAGAGGAATGTGCTGGAAGAAAGAGAAAAGGAGAGGTAGAATGGGGTAAATTAACTCACATAAAATGGGCAAGAAAAACTTTTACAGTAGAAAGGAGAGGTAAGGGGAGTGAATGAACCTCACTCTCATCAGAATTGGCTTAAAGCTGCCAAATATCTCTTAACTGGTGAAACCAATGATCTCTCCTTAGCCGTTTTTCTTTTTGACTTCTTTACAATTTTTGACCCTGTTGACTATCCTTCCTCCTGGAAACTCCTCTTTTGGCTTCTATGTCCTTGCTCTCTCTTGACTCTCCTTCTAGGGTTATTCTTTTTCAATCTCCTTTAAAGTGCTATTATGCATGTTTCAGCATGAATACCCCTCAAAGCTCTGCCTCTTTTTTTTCTCACTTTGTACTCTCTCCTTTGGTGATCTCTTTGGTCCCATAGGTTCAATGATCATTTCTATAAGATGACTCTAACACTGTTTTACACCTAACTTTGCTCTTTACCTCTTGTTTATTTATAAATTGTTCACCTATCCACAAGTTTGATAAGCAATATGTTCCAAAACCTATAAATGCAATCTTTCTCCTTAATGCCATTCCCACATCATCAATTTCTCAGTGGACATCTCCACTTGGATGTCCTGACAGCATCTCAAGCTCAATATGTAAACAAGCAAACAAATAAACAAAAAACCTCATCAAATTTCCTTATTAGTGCTCCAAAGGACTCTATTAAGTGCTCTACCACCCTCCAACTCACCCCAAGCTCAAAACGTTTCAGTCATTCTTGACTTTTCACTCTCCTGTAATCGGTACATTCAGTCAGTTCCCAAGTCTTGTTGATTTTTCCTCTGTAACATTTCTCACATCTGTCACTTTCTCTTCATTGAAACTTACCAACACCCTAGTTCATGGTATCTTACTTAAAACTATTGTAACAGATTCCTAATTGATCTTTCAGTTTCTTGTCTCTTTCCTCTCCAACTGATCATTCAAAATAATTTTCTTAAGGTACAGGTCAGACCATGTCACTGTCTAGCTCAAAAGCTTTAAGTCTCAATTGATTCTAAGGCAAAATACAAACTCCTGAGCTTAATGTTTAAGACTCTTCACTACCTGACTCTGATTTATCTAATCTCACACTATTCCTCTTTATGCACATACTTTTCAGCAAAATTGGACTACCGCTTATTCCCTGAAGATGATATTTTAACTCTTACCTTCAACTATTTGTATAGCCTGTCCATTTCTGGACTATACTCTCTCCTCATCTCCCCCTCTCAGAATCGTTATCTTCCTTTGGGACTTGGCTCAGATGTTACCTTCTCAACTAAGGCTTCCCAATCCTCATCATTTTTTAAATTAAAATTTAATTTTTCAGTAAACAAAAAAATGTTCTCTTTTACCTTTCCCTTCCCTTTTTTTTTTTTGGGCGGGGCGGGGGAGGCACAAGAATAAAGAAATAAAAACAAACCCTTATAATGGATGTGCACAGTCAAATGAAACAAATTCCCAAAGTGGTCATGTACAAAAAATGTATGTTTTATTCTGTACCCTGAATCCATCACTTCTCTTAGGATATGGATAACATGCTTTGTCACTGATCTCGGGTATTGTGGTGGGTCATTGCATTGATCAGAGTTCTCAGACCTTTCAAAGCTTGTCTGCATTGTTATTGTTACTAAGTTGTTCTCCTGTTTCTGTTCACTCTGTATCAATGTATATGTCTAACCAGGTTTCTCTAAAACTATGTCTTTTATCATTTCTTATGGCACAGTAGTCCATTTCATTCACATACTACAATTTGTTTAGCCTCTCCATTATTAATGCTTTTTATTTCCTTAAATTCCCTTGTTCTTATCTATGTGCAAGGTATATCCTTACAGTAGAATGTAAACAGTTTGAGTGCAGGGGTTATTTGTTATTATCTGTATCTCCAAAGCCTAGCTTAGTTTCTTGCACATAGCAGGCATTTAATAAATATTGAGTTGAATTACATTGAATTCTATAATGAAAATGATATGTAAACCCACCAACCTCTAGAGTCTAGGTCCTTAATAAAAGGATTTGTTCTGTAAAATTTGTACTTAGTCAAAAGGCCCCACCCAAGGCCATGTGTGGCTTGGAGACCACAGGTTCCCCATCCTTGGTCTCAGAGAATGGTCAGGCAGATATTTCAGTGGCCTAGGAGAGAGGTGAAGAGGCAACAGTGGGAATGGAAAGGAGGGACAGATTCAGGAGATAATGAAGAGGCAGAACAGGCTGGAACTGGCAGCTAATGGGATGTGGGAGGGTGAGGGAAAGGAAGGAGGCAGAGATGAGTCTGAGGTTTAAATCAGAGTGACTGAATAAATGGTGATGTTATTAAAAGAAATAAGGAGAGAAGGTTTTAGGGAAAAGAAAATAATGTGATAGTGAATCATGTTGCTCCCAACTCAGAGATTCTATGATTTTGTAATAAGAGAGAAAACCTGCCCAGGACCAGTCATTTATCACACATTATCCACAATTCTTTCAACAAACATTTATTCAGCACTTAATGTGTACAAAACACTGTGAAAGTTGCTGGGTGGGGGTGGGGGATGTGTGTGTGTGTGAGTAAATAAAGGTTAGAAAAACCACTGCCTCTACCCTTGTAGAAGTTACAAAGAGGGAGCACAAATACATACCTTGAGTGGCTCTGTAGCACTGAATTTGTTCTCTCTCTTCCAGTCCTCCTCTGCCATCTACCTGTGTGACTTTCGGCAATTTGTTTAGTATTTCTAGGCCTGAAATTCTTTATCTATGAATTAAAAGAATCCCTTGAAGTCTGAAATATATGATTTATGATCCTATGTTCCTATATTGGGAAATCATGTGGAGGCCCTCCTGTCTGTCTAGTCTTCTTACCCCTTACTCAACCCTACATGATCCAGTGACATTGGCCTCCTTGCATTCCATCTCTGCTTGGGGCATTTTCACTGGCTGCTCCCCTTGCCAGGAACTCTCTCCTCATCTCTGCCTGCTGGCTTCTCTGGCTCCCTAAAATCTACCTTCTACAAGAAGCCTTTCCCGATGCGTCTTAATGCTAATGCTTTCCCTCTATTAATTATCTCCAATTTATCCTGCATATAGCTTATTTGTACCAAGTTGTTTTCATGTCATTTGCCCCATTAGACTTCTTGAGAGCAGGAACTGTCTTGCCTTTCTCAGTGTCCCCAGCACTTAGGAGGGGTTTAATAAATGCTTGTTTGATTAACAAAAATAGGTGATTAGATGCCTGGTGCTTAGCATGGAGATCAGGGCTAGGGATAAGAATCATCTGTGTAGAAGTGGCAGCTGAAGCCATGAGAGGGATTGAGATCTGCAAGGGAGAGAGAAAATAGAAAAGAAAAGAGCCTCCAGGACAGAATCATTAGTATATTACAGGATCCACAGATTTAGGATGTGGAGGCCATTATCTTCTAGTTCTCTCATTTTTCAGATGAGGAAATTGAGTCCCAGGAAAGTTAAGTGACATGGTAGAACCAGGATTCAGTTTCAGCTCCAGCTCCCCCTTCTAAAACCAGCAACCTTTCAAGAAGTTTGGCAAGAAGAAGAAAGGATGAATAAAGACAAAGAGAAGTTTTGATACATAGAAATGAGGGAGAGAGTGACTACTAGGCTCCATGGGATCTAAGATTTAGAGCTGGAAGAGATCTTAGTCCAATCCCCTCATGTTATAGATGAAGCATCTAAATCACCAGATAAGGTGTGATGGAGGGCCACATCACACAGGTTTAGTAAGTAGCTGAACTGGGATGCGAATCCCAGATTTTTTGACTCTAAATCTAGTAATCTTTGCACTGTACCACATTGCATCCTGGCTCCTTTGTCTCAATAAAGTAGGAGACAATGTCAAATCTCAGCGCTGTTACTACTTTGCACTTTTGTGTTCTTGGAAGAGTCCCTTCTCTCTTCTGGGCCTCAATTTCATTGTCTGTAGAATGAGGGATTTGGACAAGATGGGCTCTAAGATGGCTTTGAGTCCAAAACCCTATAAGAATTGCTGAGTGTGCATTGTTGTATAGGTTTGGGGTTTTGAGGAGGGAAGATTTGAAATAGTAGCTGTGGGAAATGCGATAGTGAGCTAGTACAAGGTGAAACAAAGTTTAAATATGAGGATTGCTGTGCAGCAGTGAGGGAAAGAATGAAGGAATGTTTGAAGAACATTAAATAGCTCATTTTGGAGGGAGTAGAGAGTGGAATGATCATGAGGGATAAGGCCAGAAATATAGTTCTGGACCATCCTCTCTGTCATGAAGGACTTTGAATGCTAGAATAAGGAGATATATTTAGTATGTATTGGGGGAGCCAATAAAAGTTTTTCAGCAAGCGAATAATAGGGTCTAAATTTTGCTTTAGGAAAATTTATCTGGTAAATAAGAAGGATTAGATAAGTAAGATACAGTAGCCAGAAATAGCAATTTGTAGGCTATTGTAATTGTCCAGACTGGAGATAACAGTGGCACAATGGATAAAGTGCCAGGACTGGAGTCAGGAAGACCCAATTTCAAATCCTGCCTCAGACACTAGCTGTGTGACCCTGGGTAAGTCACTTGACCCTGTTTGCCTCAGGTTCCTCATCTGTAAAATGATCTGGAGAAGGAAATGGCAAACCACTTCAGTATCTTTGCCAAGAAAATCCAAATGGGGTCATGAAGAGTAAGACATGACTGAACAACAACAAAAAGATAGTAGGTACCTGAACAAATAGCAACAGTAGGAATGAAGAGAAAAGGATTGATATGACATGTTTTAAAGGAAAAAAATGAGAGGATGAATTCACTAATAGGTGTGAAAGGGGCCAGAGGGGGTGGTGTCAAAGATGATAGAGAGACCTCTAGCCAGGGTTCCAGAAAGATGATAAACCATAAACAGAAGTAACAGAGACAGAAGAATTCAGTTTTGAGAGAGAAATGATGGATTTAGTTTTAAGTTTTTTGAGTTTTAGTTCTGGCAGGGCATTTCGGAACTTCAGCGTTGGAAGGGACCCCTGAGGCTATCTAGTCCAACCCAAAGGTAGCTAAGAATCCTATGTACAACACACCTAAGTGGTTATCCTTCCACTTTTAGATCTTTCTTCTTGTTAGAGAGTTTTTACTCAAATGAAACCAAAATTTGCCTCTGCACCTTCTACTCAAAGCTCTCGGTTCTGCCCTCTGGAGATGAAGTCTGACAAGTTTTCTTTGTTTTTGTGGTTAATCCTTATTCTTTTGAAACAGGTTTGTTTTTGCTGATCATGGAATGCAAGAAACTCATGGCATTGAGGGAGTCTGCGGAGGGGGGCGGTGCAGCTAGGTCAAGCAACATCACATAAGGTTCTGGAAATCAAGTCTCCACTTTGTCACCTTGTGTCAATCCCTTCCCTACATTCTCGAGTCCTAAAACAAAGGACTTCCCCAAAGGAAAAGGCAACAATTGCCTGCTACTGGATTCCCTTCAAAATCCTACTCAATTGCTCCTACATAATCTACTGCCATTTTCTTTCCCCCTCAGAAACCTGAAGTGACTCTTGCACAGATGGATACCACCCAGTGTGCCAGCTCCCCACTGCCTAGCACTCTATTACACTATTTTTCATGTGGCAGTCCTTCAAATACTTAAAGACTCACCCCCTCAATGTCTTCTCTTCACCAAGCCAACAGCCCCAGTTTCAATTATTCAACCTATTCAACTAATTTCAATAAACATTTATTGAACATGCCTACTATGTGCAAGACACTGTGCTAGGCACTCAGAATACAAAGACAAAAAAAATGAAAACAGTTAAGGGGTGCGCATTCTATGCCCAGAGACCCCACATATACAGATAAGTAAATACAAAGTACATATGAAATAATATAAAGAGACAGGGAGGGGAGAGTTTTATCAAATGGAGAAAATCAGGGAAAGCCTCCTGGAGGAGGTGGCATTTGAACTGTACTTTGAAGGACTTGTTCCTCATATGCCATGCCCCTTCACCATCCTGGTTATCCTCTGGATATTTTCCATCTCTCCTACAATGTGTCATCTAATACTGAACATAGGATTGCACTTAAGGTCTTATCAGGGCAGAGGACAAGACTTACCTCCTGAGTCCTGGACACACTTTAAGAATCACAAAACGCCAGAGTCAGAAGGAACCTCAGCAGTCCAATCTATGCCCCAAACAGAATTTCTACAAGGTACAAGACTGGTGGTCATTTAGCCCTTTCTTAAAGATCTCCCAGAAAGAGAAACCCATTATGTCCTCAGTCAGGTCATTCTGCTTTTGTAGAGCTCTATTGTTAGGAAATCTCCCCTCTTGGCAAACCTAAAATTGTCTCTCATGCTTCTATCCATCATTCCTAACTCTGTGGTTTACCATCAACCAAAACAAGTCTCATCTCTTGTCTATATGACACCTTTTTAAGCACTTGAAGACAGTCCTCATGTCGTGTCCCCCCCCCCACCCCGAGATTTTCTTCTCCAGGTTCTTTCTTAATTTCTTCAACTGAACTCCATGAAGCATGAACTCAAGGTCTGGGCACTCTTTGGTTTATCAATGCTCTTTCTAAAATGTGATGCTGATTGTGAACACTATATGTTATTACATCTCTTTCAGTGTAGCCCAAGCTGGCATTCTTCCCTCACCCCTATACCCCTAGTTGCCATATTACATTGCTAAGTTATACTGAGTTTGCAGATCACTAAAAACCTCAAACATTTTCAGAACTGCTGACTAAAGTAACCCCCACTATAATATACCTGATTTACCTACTTGAAGATCTCCAAAGATAGATAATCCATCATTTCTTGAGGCAGCCCTTCTGGAATTGTTAGGGATTTTTTTTTAAAGTTTTAGGAAAATTTTCCTGACACAGTCCAAATTTGTGCCCTTTAAACTTCCACCCATTCTAGGTGGTACTTGAGCTCAGGAGAGAATTAGAGACTAGAAATATAGATATGAAAATTGTCCACTTAGAGATGGTCATTAAAGCCATGGAAGCACATGAGGTCAATGAGGCAAGAGAGGAGAAGAACCTTGGGGGAGGGGATGCCTACATTTTGGGGGCAGGAAGCTAGCGAAAAAAATTGAAAAGGAAGTCAGGGAGTCTGTAGGAGAACTAGAATGGTGTCATTTCACAGAAGGCAGAAAGAATGATCTCTCAGTATTTGACATTTAAAAATTTGAGATGAGGAAGAGAGAAATTGACAGATCTCGTGTGAAAAAAATCTCAGTACATTAGAAGACAAGGTAGTTTTCTTTTTTCTTTTCCTTTGTTTATTCATTCATTCATTTTTCTTATATTTTGAGTTCTGAGCTGTCTCCTTCCATCTCTCCCAACCCCATATTAGAGAAGGCCACCATGTCACACACACACACACACACACACACACACATGAAACCATACAGTGCATACTTACATATACCAGTTCCTTCTGTGGAGGTAAATAGCATTTTCCTTCATAGGTCCTTTATAGTTGATTTGAATTTAATATTACTCAGAATGGTTTAGTTATTCACAATTATTCTTTGACAATTGCTGTTACTGTATACAGTGCTTTCTTGGTTCTGTTCATTGCACTCTTTGTTATTTCATGCAAGTCTTTCCATATTTTTCTAAAATCAACCTACTCATCATTTCTTATAGCATTAGTAGTATTCCATCACAATTGTATACCACAACTTATTCAACCATTCCCCAATTGATGGGCATCCCTTCAGTATCTACTTCTTTGCCACCATAAAGAAAGCTGTTATAAATATTTTTAGGTTATGTAGGTTCTTCTTTTTCCCTGATCATGTTGGGAAACAGACCTAATAGTAATATTGCTGGGTCAAAGGTTATACAGTTTTATAACTATTTGGGTATAATTCCAGATTGCTTTCCAGAATGGTTTGATCAGTTCACAGTTCCACCAACAGTGTATTAGTGCTCCAACTTTTCCACATCCTCTTCAACAATTGTCACTTCCCCTTCTATCATTTTAGCCAATCTGAGGTGGTATCTCAAAGTTGTTTTAATTTGTATTTCTCTGATCAATAATGATTTAGAGCATTTTTTCATATGACTATATATATAGCTTTAGTTTCTTCACCCAAAACTTGCCTGTTCATATTCCTTGGCCATTTGTCAACTGGGGAATGACTCATATTCTTATAAATTTGACAAAGTTCTCTATATATTTGAGATATGAGACCTTTATCTAAGAAACTGGCCCTCTACTCTCAATTTTCTGCTTTCCTTCTAATCTTGGCTACATTGCTTTTATTTGCACAAAGCCTTTTTAATTTAATGAAATCAAAATTACACATTTTATATCTCACAATATTCTCTATTTCTTGTTTATTCATAAACTCTTCTCCTGTCCAAAAATCTGATAAGTAATATGTTTCATGTTATTCTAATTTACTTATGATATCTCTCTTTATGTCTAGGTCAATGTATCCATTTTGACTTTATCCTGGTAAATGGTGTAAGACATTGGTCTATACTAGTTTCTGCCAGACTGCTTTCCAGTTTTCCCAACAACTTTAACCCAATAGTGAGTTCTTATCCTCAAAGCTTAAATCTTTACATTAATCAGATACAAGCTTACTGTGCTCATTTCCTACTGTGTATTGTATATCTACTGTATTCCACTGATCCACCATTTTATTTCTTAGCTAGTACCAGATAATTTTGATAATTACTGCCTTATAATAAAGATTAAGATCTGGTAGTAATCAACTTTCTTCCTTTACATTTTTTCCATTAATTTCTTTGATATTCTTGCCCTTTTGTTCTTCCAAATGAATTTTGTTATTTTTTCTAGCTCAATAATTTTTTTCCCTGTAATTTAATCAGGATAGCATTGAATAAGTACATTAGCTTAGGTAGAATTGTCATTTTTATTATATTGGCTCAGCCCACCCATGAACAATGAATATTTCTCCAATTATTTAAATCTCACTTTATTTGTATAAAAAGTGTTGGGGGTTTTTTTGTTTTGTTTTTTAAGGCAATTGGGATTAAGTGACTTGCCCAGGGTCACACAGCTAGTAAGTGTCAAATGTTTGGTCTGAGGCTGGAATTGAACTCAGGTCCTCCTGACTTCAGGGCCAGTGCTCTATTCACTGCACCACCTAGCTACCCCTAAAAAGTGTTTTATAATTATGTTCACATAGTTCCTGAGTTTATCTTAGCGGGTATACTCTCCGGTATTTTATATTTTCTACAGTTATTTTAAATGAAATATCTCATATAACATCTTCTTGCAGGTTTTGTTGTTGATATATAGAAATGATGATGATTTATGTGGGTTTCTTTTATATCCTACTACTTTGCTAAAATTCTTTTTTCAATTAACTTTTTAGTTGAATCTCTAGGATTTTACAAGCATACTTCATATTGTCTGCAAAAAAGAGATAAGTGTATTACCTCATTGTCCATTCTGTTTCCTTCCATTTCTTTTTCTTCTCTTATTGCTACTGCTAGTATTTCTAGTACAATATTGAAAAATATTTGGTGATAATGGGCATCCTTGGTTCACTCCTGACCGTATTACGAAGACTTCTACCTTATCCCCATTACAGACAATGCTTACTGATGCTTTTAGGTAGATACTCTTATTGTTTTAAAGAAAAAATCTTTTTATACCTATACTTTCAGGTGTTTTTAATAGGAATAAGTATTGTATTTGATCAAAAACTTCTACATATGTTGATGTAATCATGATTTTTGTTACTTTTGTTATCTATATAATCAATTATGTTAATATTTTTCCTTATATCAAATCATCTCTGCATTCTTGGTATAAATCCCACTTAGTTACTATGTGATATATTGTAGTATCCTCGCTAGTATTTTACTGAAGATTTTTTGCATCCATATTAATGAAATTGGTCTATAATTTTCTTTCTCTGTTTTTCTCTTCCTGGTTTAGGTATCAGCACCATATTTATGTCCATAAAGGAGTTGGGTAGGACTTCTTCTTTGTGTATTTTTTCAAATGCTTTATTTAATATTGGAATTAGCTGATCTTTAAATATTTGGTAGAATTCACTTGTAAATCCATCTGGTCCTGATGCTTTTTCCTTAGGAAGTTCATTTATGGCCTGTTCAATTTCTTTTTCTAAAATAGGTTTATTTAAATATTCTATTTTCTTTTCTGTTAATCTGGACATTTTATATTTTTGTAAATGTTCTTCCATTTCACTGAAATTGTTAAATTGGCACATGATTAGACTCCTAATGATTGCTTTCATTTCATCTTCATTTGTGGTGTATTCACCCTTTTCATTTTTGATACTAGTAATATAAAAACCCAAATAGGTCTTTTTCTCTTTTTCTTAAGAATTATATTAACTATGGGGCAGCTAGGTGGCACAGTGGATAGAGCACCAGCCCTGAAGTCAGGAGGACCTGAATTCAAATCCAGCATCAGACCAAACACTTAACACTTACTAGCTGTGTGACCCTGGGCAAGTCACTTAACCCCAACTGCCTAAAAAAAAAGAAAAAGAAAAGAATTATATTAACTAATGCTTTATCATTTTATTTTTTTCATGAAACCAACTCCTAGTTTTATTTTTTAATTCAATGGTTTTATTACAATCAATTTATTAATCTTATCTTTAATTTTTAAGATTTCCAATTTAGCATTTAATTGGGGATTTTTAGTTTGTTCTTCTGTTAGTTTTTAAAAATTCATAGCCAATTCACTGATCTGCTCTTTATTTTACTGATGTAAGCATTTAGAAATAAAAATTTTCCTCTGATTACTACTTTTGCAGCATCTTATAAGTTTTGGCATGTTGTGTCATTATTATCATTCTCTTTAATCAAATTATTTATTGTTCCTATGACTTGTTCTTTAATTTACTCATTCTTTAAGATTAGGTTATTTAGTCTGTAATTAATTTTTAATCAGTTTCCATGATCCTTTATTCAATGCAATTTTTATTACATTCTGATTTAAAAATTCACTTAATATTTTGCTTTTCTGCTTTTAACTATAAATTTTTTATGTCCTATTATATGGTAAATTTTTATGAAGGTGTCATGTACCACTGAGGAAAAGGTATATTCCTTTCTATTTCCTAAATTCTCTCCAGATGTCTATCATACATAGCTTATCTAAGATTCTATTCATCTGCTTGCCTTCTTTATTTTTTTTGTTAGATTTATCTAGTTGTGAGAGAGAAAGGTTGAAGTCTCTCATTATTATAGTTTTGCTACCTCTTTCCACCTATAATTCATTTACCTTTTCCTTTAAAAATTTGGATGCTATAGCATTTGGTGCATATATGGTTAATATTGATATTACTTCATTATCTATTGTACCTTTTAACATAAAATAGTTCCCCTGTTCATCTCTTTTAATTAAACCTATTCTAGCTTTACCTTTGAGATTTTAATTGCTTCCCCTGCTCTTTTTTTACATCAGTTGAAGCATAATAAATTCTACTCCAGCTCTTTGTTTTTACTCTATGTGTGTCTTTAATTTTTATGTGTTCTTTATAAATAACATATTGTTGGATTCTGGTTTTTGATTCATTCAGCTCTCCATTTCCAATTTATGGATGAGTTCATCCCATTCACATTCAAAGTTTTAATAGTTGTGTATCTCCCTCCATCCTATTTTTATTCACTATTTATCCTTCTCTCTCTCTTTTTACTCCATCCCTCCTCAGAAGTCTAATTTACTTCTGACTACTGCCTCCCTAATCTGCATACCCTGCTGTTAGTCCCTCTGTTATCTTATCCCCTTGCCCTCCTATCTCCTTTTAATTAAGAAGACTTTTATACCTTACTCGGTGTACATATTATTCCTCTTCAACCCAGTTCAAATGAAAATAAAGTTCCCACACTACCCATCCGCCACCCTATTGCCCCTCCACTGTAACAGTTTTTCCAATTACACCTTTTTGTATGAGATAATTTGCTCAATTTTACCTTTCTCTACTCACTTTTAGTTTTTTAAGATCATCCCATCACAATCAACTCAACTCCAAGCATTTTATCTATTCATACTCTTTCAAACTACTCTAGTAATGATAACATTCTTAAGAGTTACAAATATTATATTTTTCATATAAGAAGTAAACAGTTTAACATTATTAAACCACTTATACTTAGTCTTTCATGTTTACCTTCTTATGTTTCTCCTGATTCTTTTAAGTCAAAGAGGTCTTTTCCTGAAGAATACTTGAAAGTCTTTTCATTCATTAAATATCCATGTTTTTTCTGAGCAGATTACATTCAACTTTGCTGGGTAGATTATTCATGGTTGCAAACTCAACTCCTTTGTTCTTCAGAATATCATATTCCATATCCTTCAGTGTTTTAATGTGGAAGCTGCTAAATCTTGTGTTATCCTGACTGTAGCTACATAATATCTGAAGTGTTTCTTTCTAGTCCTTGAAATATTTTCTCTTTGACCTGGAAACTTTGAAACTTAGCTATAACATTCCTGTAAGTCTTCATTTTGGGATCTCTTTCAGGCAGTGATTGGTGGATTATTTTCAATTTCTATTTTACCCTCTAGTTCTAAAACTTCAGGCAATCTTCCTTAATAATTTCTTGAAGTGTAGTGTTTAAATTCATTTTTTGATCATAACTTTCAGGTAGTCCTACAATTCTTACACTATTTTTCCTTGATCTGTTTTCCAGGTCAGTTGTTTTTCTAATGAGATATTTCACATTCTCTTCTATTTTTTTATTCTTTTGATTTAGTTTTTTTTTAATTTCTTGATGTCTTATGAAGTCATTAGCTTCCCCTTGCTCAATTCCAATTTTTAAGGAGTTATTTTCTTCCATAAGTTTTTGGATCTTTTTCCAAGGTTGACTTTTTTCATAATTTTTAAAAATTTTCTTGCATTACTCATTTCTTTTCCCAATTTTTTCTTAACCTCTCTTATTTGATTTTTAAAGTCCTCTTTAGGCTCTTCCAAAAACTCTTTTTGCTCTTGTGACATATATACATACATACATATACTTATATATATGTCCATGTGCGTATATGTATATGTATATGTATGCGTATGTGTATATGTGTGTGTGTGTGTGTGTGTGTGTGTGTGTGTGTGTGTGTATAACTTTACAAGTAGTTGTTTTGACTTCATTGTCTTCTTCTGAGTTTGAACTCTGATTTTCTCTATCACCATAGCAGCTATCTATGCTTGGGTTCCTTCTCTTTTGTTTACTTTTTTTAAAATAACCTATTTTTTGGCTATTAACTTTATGTTAGGGTTGGGCTCTGCTCCTAAGATGTGGGGGATAATGTCTCAGACTTCAGGTTTTCTTTTTGTTGTTTTATGAGCTCTGTCTGGGGGTCTTTGACTTTTTGGTTTTCTCAATATTCTATAATTCAAGGCCATCTGTGGTTACTGCTCTTCTGGCTCACACCTTGATTTATGAGTGATCTCAGGTATTCCTCTCTGTGTCTAAGCTAAGACCAGAGTCCCCAGTATTGCTGCCACTGCAAAAGGTCTTGCTCCCTGTGGTCCCTCCAGCAGTTGCCACAAATATCAGTTTGCTTCTCTGCCTTAAAACCAAAACTAGGGACTCTATTCTCCTGCAAATGACCACAACCAGTATGCCCCCCCCCTTAATGTGTGCTTCTTCCTCCTCACCATAGAAGCCTGAGACTTCGTTTTGTCAGTGTGCCTGGGCCTGGTTCAGCAGAGGTCTCCCTCCCCCATCAATCTTCCCTGATCAGCCACCTGACCCCCACAGCAGCAGATCTTACCTAATATCCTCTGAAGTTGTCTTAGACTGGATAATTGCTTTCCCCCAAATTAAATTATTTCTGTCCCTCTAAAATTCACTTTGAAAAGTTATTTTAAGTTATTGGGGTAGGAGGGGATTTGGGAGAGCCAGGTAATTTCCTGCCTTCTTCCACCATCTTCCCACAATTTCTCTGGCAAGCTACTATTCTGAGAGTGAGAGGAATAGGACTTCAGGAGTATGGAACTGATATGGAACTGCTATTATGAGGCAAGATAGGCAGCCACTAAGAGATGCATTAAATGGATTGTGTGACAGCAGTGAACGCCTGATTAGGTTTGACTAGCATTAATCTGTACTGGATCCAATCAGCACTGTTTAATGACCTTATTTCTAAAATTTTATGGCATCTTTTATTTTTATATCACCTTCATTTCTGAATAGATCCCTCCCATCTCTGCTACCCAGAAAGCCCTCCCTTGTAACAAAGATTTATAGAGAACAAGAAAAAAAAGCAACTTGGCCAAACCAACTAACACACCAACTCTGCCTGATAGTATCATATGTGTGTGTGTGTGTGTGTGTGTGCATGTATATGCGTATATGTGTATATATCTATATCTATATATTTGTATATCTATCTATCTATCTATCTATCTATCTATCTATCTATCTATCTATCTATCTATCTAACTAAATACCCCTAGTTCTCTACCTCTGCATAGAAAGGAGGGACAAAATTTTCTCAACTCTTCTCCTATTTCAAGCTAAGACATTATGATTCTAGAGTATTCAGTTTCAGTTTTGTTACTGTTGGTGCTCTTTCTATTCACATTGTAATAGCCACTGTATGTGTAATTTTCCTGGTTCTGTTTACTTTACTCAGTTCAGACTCATCTTCCCCTGCTTCTCTGAATTCTTCCTATTCATTATTTCTTTTTTTAAAAAATTTTTTTTAATTATTTCTATTTTTAGGCAGTTGGGGTTAAGTGACTTGCCAGAGTCACACAGCTAGTAAGTGTCAAGTGTTTGGTCTGAGGCCAGATTTGAACTCAGGTCCTCCTGACTTCAGGGCCTGAGCTCTATCCACTACGCCACCCAGCTGCCCCGATTATTTCTTATTGTATGGTGATATTCCATTACATTCATGTACTACAATTTGTTTAGCTATTACTTAATTGATGACTTTTTTTCAGTTCTTTAAGACCACAAAAAGTGCTGCTGTTAATAGTTTAGTATATGTGGCACCTTTTGTTTGTTTCTTTTTTATCTCACTGAGGTATATCTTGCAATGGGATCAAAGGGTAATTTTAGACACATTTTTTGGTATTATTTATCATCTACTTCCCATGGTTGTTATGAGGGTAAAATGAGATTTTGATAAAGCACTTTGCAAGCCTTAAGGAGTTATATAAATGCTAGCTATTATTGTTGTTGTTATTAATAATCCTTTCCAGAAGAAATAAATTGCTTTCCAGAAGTGGACCAATTTACAATTACAGCAGAAGTGTATTGATGTGACTGTCTTTCTACAGCCTTCCCAATACTGATTATTTCCATTTTTTGTCATTGCAGCTACTTTTTCTAGAAGTGAGGTGATTTTTTGGATTTTTTTTCAGTGTTAGTGACTTGGAGCAATTTTTCATATGTCTGTTATATCATCTGCAATTCTTTGGTTTGACAGCTTTCTCTAGCAAAACATAGAACCCCGTGAGTAGACAGTAGGATGACACAGGGTTAGGGATTAGCATGGCTAATATGGCAGACAACTGAGGGGGAGACATCCTGGGGTATGAATAGAGACATTCTTGAAATAACTATGGACATTAGACAGTTAGGGTAAAGCCCCGTGCCCAAGAAAAGGCTTAAAAATTATATTCTTTGTGTTTATTTGTGTATAACCATCCACCAGAAATGTTCTGCCTTTATTGTTACATGTATGCCTTGATCTATCACAAAATAAATATGTACCTACGAAGAGAGGCAATGTGGTATAGTGGATGAGGACTGACTTTGGAGTCAGTAACACCTAGATTCAAATTATACGTCTGCTACACTCAAGTTATGTGAGCACTGGTAAGTCAACTAATCTCTAAGCACCTTCAAACTCTCTAAGACTAAGTTATACAGGAGTAAGTGATAAGCGTCAGTAAAGGGAATTTCCCTCCATGCACTGGGAAATCCCTACACTAATGAACTGAATATTTAGATTAACAAACAAACAAAACATACTTGCCATTGAGAGAATTTTCTGGCATTAAAATTATTCATTTATAAAAAGTAATGTTAAAATGTATTCCTGTCTCTGTGGTGTGCCTGTGGTAACTGCCTACCTTGCTCATTCCTAGCCACAGTTCTGGATATAGCTTAGGTAGGAAGGCAAATGCATCCAGAAAAGAGCTGATGCTCTAGTCTAGGAGGATAGAGAGGTTTCAAGAACATACAGGTGATAATGAAGACAAAAATAGGTTCAGGGGAAATGGGAGAAGCAGGTAGTAAGGAGGTTGTGGTCAGAGTTTAATGTCCTATAGTGGATATGGAGTAGATCAGTGCAATGATGACATCCACTTGGAGTCATGCCAGTGGGTAGCTGAAGAGTGTAGATAAGGGTCATTAGGGAGATTGAGGATCTGTAAGTCCAGGTTGTCACCTAGTTCATTAAAGTGGGATGTGAGAGCCACTAAAGAATAAGTCATATCTTTTAAGACCAAGATAGGGAAAAGACTGTAAACCAGAAGAAAACATGTCTGGGAGGTCAGGAGATGACATGACCAAGATGAGAAAAATTCTATCAGGAAATGCTATGGGCTTAAAAAGATGTTGAGTGATGATAGCAGAATGATTTCATAGTGACTTAGATAACAAGGAATAGGCTGGAAGGAGACCCTATGGCTATATGGGATTTGCTCACAATAGAACAGGGGTCTCAGGGGGCACAGTAGATGGGCACAGAAGGGGCTAATGGATGGGTGTTCAGGAATGTAGTGGGCAATGTAGAAGTGAATGGAACTAGACAGAAATGGAATAGAAAACATTATTGTATCCTTGCATAAAACTGGTGCATTGGCACTTGGAATACTGTGTTGTGATTCTTGCATCTTAAGAAACACCAAGTGAGGTCCTTTACTCCTGGGACTTTCAAAACGATCACTACATTCAGCTCAACAGGTTTATGATTACCACAGCCAAATAAAAGAGAAACAACAGAAACAGTAGAAAAAAATGAATTCTCTGTTCTACTCAAACTTGTGTCCATGACTTTTTCAGCCTGTGGCTGGCTCCCTATTGCCATTGCCACTAAGATAAAATACTCACTTCTCAGTCTGGCAAATAAAACCTTCCACCAACCAGCTGGCTTTTACCTTACTTTCCAGACTTATTTCACATTGTCTTCTTCATGCACTTTGTATTCCAGAAAATCTAGAGTCCTTGTTATCCAAACTCGACATCCCATTTCCAATCTCCGTGCCTTCACACCGGCTTCTCCATGCCAGGCATGCACTTCCTTCTCACCTGAGCTTCTAGTTTCATCATAGGCACCACCCACTCTGAAGCCTTCCCTGATCCCATAGTTATCTCTACTCCCAACTTCCTCAAATTACCTTGCATACTTGGTTATGTTGCCTCTAATTATCTTACTTATCTGTATATCTGGCATATCCTCCTTTCTGAATGTAAGCCACTTGAGGGCAGAGACTCTTGTTTTTGTCTTTGTTTTCCCAGTGCTTAATACACGTTTGTTGCATTTAACTGGCTAATACACTTGGAGCGCTTGTGTAGGTGTGTTTATGACTCTGTGAGTGGTGATGTGTGTGTCTGCATGAGAAAGGGTGTGACTCTTGACCTAGCAAAATGTTTTACCTGCCATCCATGTTACATATGTATTTCTAATAGCCAAAGCTGATTTATGATGAATTAGAACATGAGGGCTGGAGGAGGAGATTTCTCTATTTACAGCCAAACTCTGGATCCCAGCCTCCCATCCCATCCTCACCTTTTCTCCCATATCTGTGGCTTTTATTGTCTCATCCGTTCTCTTCCTACCTTACCCACTTCTTCACGAACAGTGTCAGATTTTTCATATTTCATTCTCTCTGGTAGTTTTGCTATTTCTTCTCTTAACTCATCCTTCATCCTTCATTTTTCGTGGGTCCTCTCTGTAGCTGACGGGGTGCTTGGGTGCTTGTGTGCTTGTGTTCAGGTGCTTGTACTGGACCCCAATTTCTCCCTAGCCTCAGAAACACTGTCCCTGACAGTTTCTCCCCAGCCCAAGGACCCTGTGCTTAGCAATTACTCATGAGTGGGCCCCAGCAAGACCCTTATCTCTCTCCCTGGTGCAGTTCCAAACAGCACCTGAAGGATTTATTAGTTTAAACTGGCTTTGTACTGGGTCATAAAGATATTCTTATCCACTACTATACTATCCTACGCCCTACCTTACTATCTACATCCTGGGCTCCTCATTAACTATATTCTAGACTTAAGACATATGTATACTCCCTACATCTATCTTGTCTAACAAGACATTGATTGGTGGCAAACTGGACAACTCTCAGTTACCCTGAACTCTAGTTGACTTAGTGACATAGCAGGTCTAAAACCACACCTCCATGTGGTCCCCCTTGTGGGCTTTTCCTAATGAACTCTGGGTAATATGCCTGCGCAGTAGGTACAAGAAGTGCATGTTCTTTTAAGAACTGACCACTCCTTAACCACTCCCTAATCCCACCCTGAATCCCCTAGTTAGCATATTTGGCACATGTTTTATTGTATTTTATCCTATATAAACTTTAACTGTACCTCTCTAAGGTTGAGGATCCTTTAAAAATCCTCGCCCGCTGAAAAGCGTAACAATAAACTTTGCCACCTTGGCTTAAAGAATGCTTGAGTCTGTGAATTCATTCCAGATGACCCGTGTACTTCAGTCTTTGAGGGGTCACAACCTCTCAACCTCTCACACCACAACATAGCCACCTTGTAATCTTTCCTACCACATCCTGTTTGCCCTTATTCTTCCACAAGGATTGTTTAGTTGTTATAACTTCCGCTCCTGGGTATTATCCCTCTACACAGATATTCCAGATGAAGGGTCCCTCCTCCACTAGCTAAACATGTCTTTAACCCTTACAATAACCCCAGTCAGGGATCCACCAAACACTCCTGTATTTTAAAGGCAATTTCCTTGATTTCTTCTGTCTGCCCTTCCTCCCCTCCCCCTAGAATGTAAGTTCCTGACAACATAGACTGGTTGGTTCATTTTTGTCTTTGTGTCCTCAGCATCTAGTACAGCATCTGGCATATAACAGGTGCTTGTAAATATTTGTTGATTGAAATTGCAGTGGATTGTAAACCAGAAATGAATCATCAGTCCAGGGCTTTCATGCAAAGAATGTCAACTTTCTCGATTCCCCATATTTGTGACACATTAGTCATATCAGCGTACATCTTATCAGGCCACAATCCTGGGGTTCACATTTTTTAAAGAGAATTATGGAAACTTTGAATATAGAGAAGTAGATACAAAGAATCTTTTTTTTTTTACAGACGGAAAATAGGATCTGTGAAGAAATAATTAAGGAAGTAAAATTACTTACCCTAAAGAAGAGGCAAAGGAGTGTGTTGCCAATCTTCAAAAATATGGAATTGTATATAGTAATCTTTCATTTAACCAGAATCCAAAACAAGGAAGTTCAAATCACTAGATTCCCTCCCCCTGCCCCCTTATTCTATGTCTTTAGTCTAGATTGGGACTAGAGCTGTAATTTCATCAATATAGGGAATTCCCCAAGAACAAATTCCTTTTACCAACAGAAGTCAACACCTATTCTGGGACTTACAGAACTGCAGAATGCACTGGGAGCAAAATGTGTGAGAGGTGAGGCTTGAACCAAAATTGTCCTAGATAATAGTAGCTAGCATTGATATAATGCCCACTGTGTGCCAGGTTCTATGCCAAGTGTTTTACAAATGTTGTCTCATTTGATCCTTACATCAGCCCTGGGAGGTAGGTGCTGTTATTATCCCCATTAGTTGAAGAAATTGAGGCAGAGATTAAGTAATTTACCCAGGGTCACTTAGCTAGTAAGTATCTGGGGGAGGATTTAAATTCAGGTCTTCCTGACTCTAGGCCCAGTACTCTATCTACTGACCACCAGTTACCTAGATTCAAAGACACTTTATCCACTGCAATGCTGTTTGCTTTTATTCAAAATAAGAATGATAAACATACTGATAACATGGCTTCTTCAATAGGGCCACTTTCAGAATTTGTTGCAATTAGCATAGGTTTGTTCAAATACCTCATGCCTACAGTTCTATACCAAGATAATTGATGTTAACTGAGAATTCAATTGAATTTAATAAGCATTTATTAAGCACTTACTCTATGCCTGGAGCAGTGTTAGGTACCTGGGGAAAAAAGAGAAAACGACTTTTCCTGCCTTCAAGGAATTTATATTCCACTAGTACAAACATAAGGAAAACATTTATCATCAAGGAAAAATTAAATTATGTTCAGTATGATTTTGCTATGGTGTCTGTATTACTATATTAAATCTTCTGGAAATCCTTTTGGCAGGTCCCCTATTCTACCACACTGAATAAGCAGAATTTACTGTAATATGGAGGATAGTGACCATCCATTTCCTGATGATAGGGTAAGTAGAACTGGGGTTTTAAAGCACAAGGAGAGATTTAGGAAAAAATAAAAAGAAAAATGTGACAGTAACTAATTCTGGAGCAGGTTACTAAGAGAAGTTAGTGCCTTCCACAGATGGTTTAAATAATAGGATGACTCAGTTTTCCAAGAAATCCTGAAGTCAAGTCCAGTGGGATTATTATCCAGGAATACAGAAATTTTTTTTAACATAACATACAGATATGAAGAATAATCTCTTTTAATTGTCTGTAGGCATTTCAATAATATATTGGATGGTTGGGAAAGCAATGGACTTGGGAATGTAGTTAGCATAGAAAGAGAACAAGTTATTTCGACTATTCCATGATACTGGTCATACCTTGGACTTCTAACCACCTTCCAAAATTGCTTATCTCTGGCACCTTAATTCTGAAATTCCAGTCTCCAATCACAACTTCCTGTCCTATTTCCCGTAGTCTCTCTCCCTGAAGCTGTCATTGCCTGCTTGTATCAAGTCCTTGGATCTTTGGATCACTCTGTCTAGGGAAATCCTTCCCCTCCTCCACCCCCCCATTTACCTGGCCTATTCTGTTGTTTCACTTCCCTCCATACTTACTCTTCACCCTATGCTCAGTCATTTTGATGATGTATTCTCTTCCAGCCTTGAATTTCCTTTCACTCTAGACTGGTCTCCTAATCTGAAAGTCTGGGTAATCCTCACCATCTACTTTCTTAACTCATAACCAAACCATTGAACACTGCTGGAATAAGCCATAAAACTGAAATTATTGGATCCGCTATAGATCTTTGCTAACTTCAGGAGGAACTTCACAATTGCAATCATTTTATTCATCACATATTGACTAATAATTACCAGCAGCTGTTCCAAAACTTTTTGTAGCCTCCTCAAGTCGCCATATCTACTTTCAAATCCTACACCCTCATCCCCACACCCTCAGGAGGCAACCTTGTCTTTTATTTGATCAAGATGAAGGGCAGAGGACCTATATAGGAGGCAGCTGGTAAAGTGAAAATGACACTAGGCTTGGATTCAAGAGACTGGGTTTCAATCCTAGCTTTGATACTTAACCAGCTCTGGGGCCTTGAGCAAATGTCTTTGAGCTTCAGTCTTCTCATCTTTAAATGAGGTTAATAACACTTGTACCATTTTCCTCACAGAGTTGATGTGAGGGAAGTGTTCTGTAAATCTCATAATTTTTGTTGTTATTCAGTTATTTTCAGATATGTCTGACTCTTTGTGACCCCATATGAGGTTTTCTTGGCAAAGATACTGAAGTGGTTTGCCATTTCCTCCTCCAGATCATTTGACAGATGAAGAAACTGAGGCAAACAGGGTTAAGTGACTTATTCAGGGTCACACAGCTAGTAAGTATCTGAAACCAGATTTGAACTCAGGAAAATTCATCTACCTGACTCCAGGCCTGACACTCTATCCATTACATCACCTAGCTCCCCAAACCTTTGAATACTATGTAAATATGAGATATCAATGTGAATTTCACACTTCAAAACCTCTCTGGGACATCAGTCATCTCTGTGGTTTCGGACTATGAGGGGTCCATTCTTCTTATCAAAAATAAATGCTCTAGAGACTTCTGGGAGCCAAGATGGTAGAGTAAGCAGTAAATCGCTGTACCTCTTCCATACTTACCTCTGAACAGCCATAAAGTAGCACTCCAAAACAAATTGTGGAACAGCAGAACCAGCAAAAAGACAAGGTGAAACAATTAGCCCAAGAAATTTGGAAGATTGGCAAGAAAGGTCTGTCTCACTTGGGGAAAGGGACAGTATAGTCCAGGACAGGAAGTGTCCCAACAAGCCAGCAGCAAGCCCCACATCAGCAAACCAGCAGGAGATCCTGAGTCCCAGTGTGGTGGAATGGGCAAATGCCAACACCAGAACCTGCCACATGCCTCAGTATAGCCAGGGGAACCAGCAGACTCCAGCTCTGAGAACCTCTGTGTGCTTTAGTGTAGCCATGAGAAAATACAGAAACACCCTGCCAGACTCAGTACATGCCAGACACCACAAGTAGGATCCTAGCTCAGCACCAGGTAAGCTGCCAGACCCATATGGCCTCTAGCAGTGCCAGCCGCTTCCCATCCCCTCCCAGTACAACACTAGACATGAGGTCCTGAGATGGCCACAGAGCAATATCAGCACAACACCAGGTAAACAGCCAGCGCCTGCAGCAACTGGCACAGAAGTCTGAGACAGTGCCCCTTCCACCTTGGGAGCACAGCTCAAATTTAAAAGAAAGGAAAAAGAACCAAAGATGAGCAGAAAAGAAAAAAAAATGAAAATGACCATAGAAAGTTATTATAGTGACAGGGAAGACCAAGACACAAATCAGAACACAATGATGTCAAAACATCTATGGGCTAACTGCCGCCCCCCTCCCCCAATGGGAAGTGCTCTCAAGCCTTGAAAGAACTCATGGAAGAGCTCAAAAAGGAATTTTAAAAATCATATAAGAGAGGTAGAAATAAAATTGGAAAAAGAAATGAATGATGCAAGGGAGTTATGAAAAAAGAGTCAAGAGCTTGGAAAAAGAAAACAACTGCTTAAAAAGTAAAATTGGCTAAATGGAAAAGGAGACACAAAAATCCACTGAAGAAAACAACTCCCTAAAAAGTACAATTAGCCAAATGGAAAAGGAAGTACAAAAAACTGACTGGGGAAAACAACTTTTTAAAAGTTAGAATTGGGGGGGCAGCTAGGTGGTACAGTAAATAGAGCACTGGCCCTAGAGTCCAGAGGACCTGAGTTTAGGTCCAGCCTCAGACATTTGACACTTACTGGGCAAATCATTTAACCTCATTGCCTAGAAAAAAAAAAACAAACAAAAACATTAAAAAAAACCCCAAAACAAAACAAAAACAAAACAAAACAAAAAAATGGGGCAGGTAGTGGTGTAGTAGTTAGAGCGCCAGCCCTGGAGTCAGGAGGACCTGAGTTCAAATCTGGCCTCAGACACACAACACATTCACTAGCTGTGTGACTCTGGGCAAATCACTTAATCCCAATTACTTTACAAAACAAAAAAGTTAAAATTGGGCAAATGGAAGCTAATGACTCTATGAGACATCAAGAATCAGTCAAATAAATGCAAAAGAATGAAAAAATGGAAGAAAATGTAAAATACTTCATGTGAAAAACAACTGACCTGGAAAATAGATCCAGGAGAGACAATATCAGAATCATTGGACTACCTGAAAGCCATAATCAAAAGGAGGATCTGGACAGCATCTTTTAGGAAATTATCAAGAAAAAATTGTCCTCATGTCCTGGAAACAGAGGGCAAAATAGGCACTGAAAGAATCTACCAATCATCTCAGGAAAGAGGTCCCCCCCAAAAAACTCTAAGGAACATAATAACCAAATTACAGAGCTATCAGGTCAAGGAAAAAATACTGCAAGTGGCCAGAAAGAAACAATTCAAATGTCAGGGAGCCACAGTCAAGATTACACAGGATTTGGCAGCTGTAACATTAAAGGATCAGAGGTCATAGAACATGATATCCTGGAAGGCAAAGGAGCTATGACTACAACCAAGAATCACTTACCCAGTGAAATACTCCAAGGGAAAAAAATAGTCATTCAATGAAATAAAAGGATTTCAAGCTTTCATAAGGAGAAGACCAGAATTGAAGAAAATTTTTATCTCCAATATCAAGACCCAAGAGAAGCCTAAGAACATAAAAAGAGAAAAGAAAACATATGGGATTCAATGGAACCGAACTGTTTATATCCCTACATGGGGAGATGATATATGTAATTCTTAAAAATTGTACCACTAATAGTACAGCTAGAAGGAATATATATAGACAGAGGGTACAGGTATAAGGTGAATTTGAAGGAATGACATTAAAAAGTAATAAGGGATGAGAAAGAGGAGTACACTGGATGCAGAGGAAAGGCAGAAGTAGAGTAGAGTAAATTATTTCATGTGAAGAGGTGTGAAAGACATATTAAAGTGGAGAGGAAGATGGGAGGGTGGTCAATTGGCATACCTTGAACCTTACTCTCATCAGTATTGGCTCAAAGAGGGAACAATATACACAATCAGTTGAATATGGAAATTGATCTTACTGAAAAGGAAAGTAGAAAAGGAGGAGATTAAGTAAAGGTGGCAGGGAGGGGGTGGGGGGGAAGAAGAGGGGAACTGACAGAAGAAAGGGCAGACCAGGGAAAATGGCAAACAGAAGCAAAACACTCGTGAGGAGGAAAAGGCTGAAAGGAGAGAGAGGACAAATAGGAGGAAAAGTAGGATGGAAGAAAATACAGAAGTAGTAAAAACTGTGAATGTTAATGGTATGAAAACTTTCATAAAAAAGAAGCAGATGGCAGAATGGATCAAAAACCAAAATCTTACAATGTGTTGTTTACAAGAAACACACTTAAAGCAGAGAGACATACCCAGAGTAAAGGTAAGGGGCTGAAGTAGAATCTGTTATGCAACAACTGGGTAGCAATCCCGATCTCAGACAAAGCAAAAGCAAAAATATACCTTATTAAAAGAGATAAAGAAGAAAACTACATCTTGCTAAAAGGTACCATAGACAATGAAGTAATCTTAATACTAAATATATGCAACAAGTGATATAGCATCCAAATTCTTTAAAAAGTTAAATGAATTTCAGTTTCATGACCAAACAAGAGATACAGAGCATTACAAAATATAAAATAGATAAGTTTGATTATATTAAATTAAAAAGCCTTTGCACAAACAAAACGGATTCAAACAAGATTAAAAGGAAAGCAGAAAGATGGGAAACAATCTTTACAGCAAGTGTCTCTGATAAAGGTCTCATTTCTCAAATATATAGAGAACTGAATCAATTTTGTAAGAATACAAGCCATTCTTCAATTGATAGGCAGTTTTCAGATAAAGAAATCAAAGCTATCTATAGGCCCATAGAAGATAGTGCTCTAATATAGAATATATTAGAATACATAGAAGTGCTCTAAATCACTTTTGATTAGAGAAATGCAAATTAGAATAACTCTGAGGTACTACCTCATACCTAACAGATTGGTTAATATGATAAAAAAAAAAGGAAAATGATAGATGTTGGAAAGGATGTGGGAAAACTGGGACACTAATACACTGTTGGTGGAGTTGTGAATTGATCCAACCATTCTAGACAGTAATTTGGAACTATGCCCAAAGGGCAACCAAACTGTACTCTTTGATCCAGTAATACTACTGCTAAGTCTGTATCTCAAAGAGATCACAAAAAACGGGGAAAGACCTATAGGTGCAAAAATATTTATAGCAGCCCTTTTTGTGGTGGCAAGATATTAGAAATTGAGGGCATGCCCATCAATTGGGAAAATGGCTGAACAAGCTGTGCTGTATGAACGGAATGGAATCTTATTGTGCAATAAGAAATGATGAATAGGCAGATTTCAGAGAAACCTGGAAAGACTTTGATGGACTGATGCAAAGTGAAATTAGCAGAACCAAGAAAACATTGTATACAGTATCAGCAACATTTTGTGATGATCAACTATGAATGACTCAGCTCTTCTCACCAACACATTGATCCAAGACAAGTACAAAGGACTCACAAAAGAAAATGCTGTCCAATTCAGATAAAGAACTTATGGGCTCTGAATACAGATCAAAGCATACTTTTTTCCACTTTATTCTTTTTTGTAGTTTTCCCCCCTTTTGATCTGTTTCTTCTTTCACAACTGTGACTAATATAGAAATATGTTTTACATGATAGCATATGCATAAACTATATCAAACTGCCTACCATTTTAGGAAGAGGGGAGGGAAGAGAAGGGAAGGGAGGGAAGAAGAACAATTTGGAACTCAAAATCTTGCAAAAATGGTGAAAATATGTTTAATATGAATGTGTATGTAGAGCCCATATCAGATTGCATACCATCTCAGGGTGAGGGGAGGGGAGGGAAGGGGAGAAAATTTGGAACTCAAAATCTTGTGGAAGTAAATGTTGAAAACAATAAATAAATAAATATTTTTAAAATGCTAAAAATTGTCTTGACATGTAAGTGGGAAAAAATACTATTTAAAAAATGCTCTCTATATACCTTTGATTCATTCTGTCTGAAACCCTCCACCACCTTCGTGCATCTTTGATATCTTTCGTACCCATGTTGGCTCCTTCTCTACCACAAACATGCTCTCCTGTCTTAAAAGAAAAATAGAACAATTGACCTTTGGCCCTGACACCTCATTGAGCTATCACAGGGCTGTAGAATTAGAACTAGAAAGGATTTTGAAGATTATCTGGTCCAACCTCCTACCCCCTCTTTTATACATGAGGAAACTGAAACCTGGAGAGCTTATCCCACAGGTAGTCTTGGGAAAGGAGCCCATACCTGGAATGGCTTCCATCTCCTATCTTCCATCTATACCTGTAGAAATCTTTCTAGCTCAGGTGTCACTTCCTCCATGAAGCTTTTGCTGATTCTTATTTCTAGAAGTGATCACTCCCTCTTTATATCTCTTAAAATACTTTATACCTTTCATATGCACTTGTAATATTTTAATCTGCATCAAATGTATGTGTATACATGTCTTATCTCTCAGAACCATAGAATCTGAATTGGACAAGATTCCAAAGGGCATCTGGTCCACCTTCTATCTGCCCACTCCTCTATAGGCATGGCCATAGTCAAATGAGATAATCTACATAAAGTACTTGACAAACTTTAAAGCTATACATAAATAGGATAGGAACTAGGCCCCTAATGTCATTCAAATCAAGTTAAGTCAACAAAAATTTATAAAGCACTTACTATTTTCCAGGTATTGTGCTAAACTGGGGATACAAAAAAAGGCAAAACCCAATAAAACTAACAAACAGTCTCTGTCTTTGAGGAGCTCACAATCTATTAAGGCATAAAACATGCAAACTACTATGTATAATCAATGTATATACAGGATAAATTGGGAATAATCACCAGAGCGAAGGCACTAGCATTAAGCAGGACCAGGAAAGGCTTCCTGAAGAAGGTGGGGCTTGAGCTGGGACTTGAAGGAAGCCAGGAGATGAAGATGAGGAGGGAGAGCATTTCAGCCATGGGGGACAGTCAGTGAAAATGCAGTGCTTTGTGCAAGGAACAGCAAGGAGGCCAGCATCATAGAATCACAGAGTAAGTGAAAAGGTACAAGAAGGCCATGAAGGTAGGAAGGAGCCAGGTTATGAGAAGCATTAAGAGTCAAAGGATTTTATATTTGATCTTAGAGGTAAATAGGGAACCATTGGAATTTACTGAATAAAGGAGTGATATAGTCAGACCTACTTTTCAGGAAGATTATTTTGAGAGCTGAGTGGAGGATGGATTAGAGCAGGGAGACACTTGTGTCAGGCAGACCAATCATCAAGATATTACATAGTCTAGACCTGAGATAACAACAGCCTCCACTAGGGTAGTGGCAGTGGCAGAAGAGAGAATGGGGCATATATCAGACATGTTATGAAGGTCGATTTGGCAACTGGTTGGATATTGAGGGTGCAAATGAGGAGTCAAGGATAACACCTAGGTTGGGAGCCTGGGTGGCTGGGAGGATAATGGTACCCTTGATAATAATAAGAAAGTTAGGAAAAGGGGAAGGCTTGGTGAGGAAAGATGAGTTCAGTTTTAGACATGTTGAGTTTAAGTTACATATGGGCTATCTAGCTCAAGATGTCTAGTAGGCAGTTGGAGATGTAAGACTGGCGGTCAGGAGCAAAGTTAGGGCTAGATAAATAGATCTGAGAATTGTATGTATGGAGATGATACTTAAATCCATGGGAGTTGATGAGATCACCAAAAGATAGTACACAGAGAGAACAGGACCCAAGAGAGTCTTGGAATAAACTCACAACTAGCATGAGTGATCTGGAAGAAAATCTAGCAGAGAAGAAGCACTCAGACAAAGCAAGAGACAAAGTTGTCACATGTCCAGGCATGGGGCTGACCCAGAGAGAAGAGAGTATCAAGGAGAAGAGGATGGTCAACATGATTAAAGGCTGCAGAGAGGTCAAGAAGTCTGAGGATTGAGAATAGGCCATTAGACCCAGCTGTTAAGGGATTATTGGTAACTTCAGAGAGAGCAATTTCCATTAAATAATGAGGTCAGAAGGCAGATTGTAGAGAGTTAAGAAGAGACTGAGAGCAAAAGCGGAGACCTGAATATAGATAGCTTTCTTAAGGAGTTTAGCCACAAATTAGAGGAGAGATATCTGGTGATAGCTGGCAGGGATGGACAGTTCAAATGAGGGGTTTTTTTGAGGATGGGAGAGACATGGGTGTGTTTGTAGTCAGTAGGAAAGCAGCTAGTAGCTAGGGAGACTGAAAATTAATGAGAGAGTAGGGATGATGGAGGGAAGAATCTGCTGGGGAAGATGCAATGGAACGGGGTTATTTGGATATGTAAAGGGGTGTGCCTTGGCAAGGAGAATGAATACTTCTTATTTGAGACAGCGGTGAAGGAGGAAATAGTGGGGAATGGCATCTGAGTGATGAAAAATGAGGAGGGATAAGACAGGGCTCTTGGTGAATGGCCCCCATTTTTTTCAATGAAATAGGAAGCAGAGTTCATAGCTGAGGGAAATAAGATGCCATGAAAGTTTTGAAGATGTATGAAAAGCCTCTGTGGTGAAAGGGATAATGAATTAATTAGGGAAATGTGAAAGGATTGCCTTGCTTCACTGAGTGCCCAATTGAGATTACATTACATAAATTTTTAGTGGACCCAGTCAACATGGTTTTGTGATTCCCTCCTGGGTAGGGAAACTCCCTCTTGCTGATGTAGGTTAGCACCTTATTTGAAAGTTATAGTCTTAGAACAGTACCTAGAACCCTGATTTAGTGACTTGTCCAGGATCACACAACTAGTATGAGTCAGGGCTTGAACCTAGATCTTCCTGGTTCTGAGGTCAGCTCTCTATCCATTACACCAAGTTGTCTCTCTTCTATATAGATGCTAGACAGCTATATGACCTGTGCGATATTGGGCAAATCAAACCACCTCTCTAAGCCTCAAATTCCTCATCTGTAAAATAAAGGAATTGGACAAGATGACTTTGAAGCTGCCTTTCAACTCTTAATCTATGACACTTTGAATGAGAATTCCCCCTATGGCATATGCTATAAGTGATAGATATATAGATTTGCTTGAAGATCTCCAATGAGGGGGAATCCACTCCAGACCGTTCTGCTATAATGGTTAGGACATTTTTACTTACCTTTCCTCCTGTGTACCTCCTCCCCATTCCATTCAATCAATTGCTGAGCCCTGTCAATGCTACCTACATAATACCTGTCATCACCTCACTATAGCAGTCCTTTGGTTAATTTCCCTCCCAGGTGTTTCCCCATTTCAGTCCATCTTCCATAGAGCTGTCAAAATGATCTTCCTACAGCTGACTAGTCTGACCATGCCACCTCTCTATTTCAGCAAACTCCAGTGGCTCCCTATTACATCCAGGATCAAATACAAAATCCTTTGTTTGGCTCTTAAAGCTCTTTGTAACTTGGCCCCTTCCTACTTAATTCCCTTCACATACCCTGATTCTGTGATATTAGCCTCCTTGCTGTTCCTTGTACAAAACACCCCATCCTCAGACATCTTTTATGTTTTTTTATTTGTCCCCCATGCCTGGAATGCTCTCCCTCCTCATCTTCATCTCCTGGCCTCCTTCAAGCCCCAGCTCAAACTCCCCCTTTTTCAAGAAGCCTTTCTTTGTCCTTCTTAATACTAGTGCCTTCCTGCTAAAATTGTCTCCAATTTATCCTGTCTGTAGCTTGTTTTCTACATATTGCTTGCATGTTGCCTCCCCCTTGGTGAACTCCTTGAGAACAGGTACTGTTTTGGTTTTTTTTTTTGTCTTTCTTTGTATTCCCAGTTTAGCACAGAGCCTGGCACATAGCAGGCACTAAATAAATGCTTGAATAGCCTTTATTTGACTTAAAAAGAGCATAAATTTGCTTTTTTGCAATTTCCACCAATGGCTCTTTATCTGCTCAGTGGGATGAATCAGAATAAGACTAATCATTTTTGCATATGATAGTTACTCAAATGCTAGGAAAAAAAATGTTTATCATGTGCCCCTTACTCCTTTCTTCTCCAGGCTAAATAGTCCCAATTTCTTCAATAAATCCTAATGTGGACCTACACTATCCTAGCTGCCTTTCTTCAGACAACCTCTAGATGACCAACGTCCTTCCTAAAATGTATTTCCAGAAATGAACACAATATTCGGGTGTGGTCTGACAAAGGGAGAGGAAGATGGAACAATCACCATCCTGGTCCCTTTTGCAGGATTATCATCCTTGTCCATCTCCTATACGTGGATATATCCCTGGGTTCTCATCTGGGACCTCCTCTTTCTCATTTTTCATTTTCTTGGTGATCTCCACAGTTGGCTCTCAAATCTCTACACCCAGCCCCAGCCTCTCTCCTGAATCCCTAAGTGGCTACTGGACATCTCCCAAATTCAGTGCGTCCAAGACAGAGCTCATTATTTCTCCCCTCTACCCGCCCCCTTTTTTGCCCAAACAGGTTCCTCTTTCTAACTTCTCTTTCCAGTTAGCCAGGTTTGCAACATTAGCATCATGCTCCACTGCCCCCCTTTCCCTCATATCTAATCAAATGCCAATTCTTGGAGACTCTACTTCCAGAATATATCTTAAGTCTGTTCTTCTCTTTTCACTCACATGGCCGCTGACCTAGTTCATACCCTCTTCACCTCTTACCTGAACTATTGCAATAGCTTCCTAGTTGGTCTTCCTGCCTCATCTTTCCCTTTTCCAATCCATCCTAGACACAGCTGCCAAATGGGTCTGATTCCTAAAGTACACGTCCAATCATACCATTTACCTGCTTAGTATAGTCCACTGGCATTCTCTTGCTTCTAAAATAAACTGCAAACATCTTTGTTTGGCTGTTAAAAGCCTTTACTGTCTGCCTTACTGATTGCTGTTTCCAGGCTCATTGAATATTTTTCTTCTTTTACACATCATACATTCTGGCTAAATTGTTTTAATGTTGTTGCCTATCCATGACATCCCCATATCTTTGCACAGGTTGTCTCCCATTCCCAGAATGCATTCCCTCTTTATCTCTGCCTCATAGAATCCATAGCTTTCTTCAAAGTGAAGCTTCAAGTTTTACTTACATCTTGTTCCCCCATTGCTAGTACTCCACTCCCATTGCTAGTACCCTTTCCTTAGAGGTTACTTAGCATATATTTTGTATTTAATTTTCTATGTACTTGTTGTCTCTCCCACCCCCATCTCCACCTGGCATAGAATGTATGCTCATTGAGGTCAGGGACTGTTTCACCTTTGTCTTTCTCTCCCCAGCACTCAGTTTAGCACCTGACATGAAGTCTAAGACTGCATATGCTCTTTTGGCGGCTACATCTCACGTAACTGATTCATATGGAGCTTAAAGTCCATTAAAATGCCCAGATCTTTTCAGACAACTTACTGGGTGGCCATGCCTCTCCTATTTAGTACTCGTTTTTTTTAAAAACTCAAGTATAAAACATTGTATTTATCCCTATTGCATTTCATCTTACCAGATTCATCCCCATATTCTAACTAGATCAGATCTTTTCGGACCCTGGCTCTGTCAATCAACCTGTTTAATTATCCCTCTCAGAAGCAAGTATCAGGCTGACTCTTTTCTGTTGTGGTCTCTGTAAAGCACATGAAAGCAGGATGGAGCTCAAGCTCCCACTCTGTCCCTGTCCACCCAAAGTACCTACGGAGCATGCAGTGGTGGTTACAGCAGGGACAAGCTTCTGGGTTCCTTCTCTACCTTGCCAGCCTTGTTACCAGGACAGCACATGGTGGCAACAGCTGTAAAGCAGGCACAGATTCTTTTTATTGTCTATTCCTCCATACCAACAAAGCAGAGAGAGGGTCATTGAACAAAGTTATCTGTAGTTACATCTTTCAAGGACTCTTGTATGATTTTGATACATTCAGAGGAGACACAGTTTTCAGAAAGAAGTGTGTTTTGTTCTGCTGAATCAAACACTTTTCTGCAGCCAGAAAACAGTATGAATAGTGGGTTCTTACATTTTCTATGCCTTTTAGCCAATTGTGTTATTGTAAAGATGCAGACTTCTGTTGAATACAGGGTGTTTCAAAAGTCTTCATTCATTTTTAAGCTTAGAGCTGAAAACTTACAGCTGAAACCTGCATGAAGACTTTCAGAACACCTAGCATAATTTACAAAAGCCTGTTTTATCATTTCATGAAGAATGTTCCCACTGCAGACCATTCACTTTTTAAAATCTCATTTTTAAGACCAATGAACTTTTATTTTGTCTCCTTCCTCCCTAACTGAAAAAGAAAAAACAAACAAACAAACCCCTGTAATAAACATGAATAGTCAAGCAAAACAAACTCGTACATGGGCCATGTGTATTTCTCCTACTGCATCTTAAATCCATCACCTTTCTGTCAGGAAGTGGGTAGCATCCATCATCATCAGTTCCTTGGAATCATGGATAGTTGTTCTAATGTGTAGATCATTGCCAGAAACATTTTGTAGAGATGGGAAAGGAGGCCTATGTGTCAGTAGCAATCAATAGTTTCTCAATTTCATTTTTCGGGGTAGTAAGACCCTTTGTTTTTTTCCCCAAGCATTTGCAAGAGTATCTTTGAGATAGTTTGAGAATTATACCCTTATAGTCAGTCAGTTGAATAAATATTAAGCACCTACCACATGTGCCAGGTACTATGCTAAGCACTGAAGGTACAAAGAAAGGCAAAAGACAGTTCCTGCTTTAAAGGAGATTACAGTCTAATGGGAAAGACCCTTAAAATTGTGTTGCCTCTTGAGTGGATTTCTTCTATGCATACTTAGCTGAATTCAATTACTTTTCTGAACTTTGTGTTTTTCAGTGCCATTTCAATTTCTTTGTGCAGCCCTTTCGGGGCTGTTTAGATTGGAATACAAATATGGAGGCTCATTAGTGTAGAAACAACAGTTGTTATAGAAATCTTTCCAGATCTTTTCCATTTTTTGTCTGCTCATTTTTCTCCTTCCAGAGAAGCAGAGTAGATACAGTGTTGGACTTGGAGTCAGGAAGACTTGGGTTCACGGATCATTTTCCATCTCTGAGTAGATTTCCCATCTATAAAATGTAAAATCTGTTAAATAATATTAGTACCTATCTCCCAGGGTCAAATTAGGCAACATTTGTAAAGCATTTTGCAAACCATAGAGAGCAATGTAAATGTAAGCCATTATTATCCCTAAATGCCCTGAGGATGATCTGGCTTAGCTGGGTCTTAGTTGGCAGCCAATCTTTCTTTAATCTTGTTTTTAACCTTCTTTTACTTATCATCGTTTTTATAAGCCTAATAATGTTCCACTAGCTCACTTTGTTAGATATTAAAAATAAGTTTATATTCTAAATCACTACTGTGCTTGGCTGCCATATATTTCTTCTTGGCAAGGATCTGAAGTGTTTGTTGGCCTACGAGATTTTTTAGGTTCTTCGTATCTTATCATTGTGACAATTGATTTTCACTGCTTAAATATTCTCAGTGTAGTCTGTGGGCCTCCCAGAAAAAGCTACCACTGAAAGCCCCATAAACCTGGAGTACATTCTTTCACATATACATACATTATCAGAACATGGACTGGATAGAATGGTTATATGCAGGGAATATGCATAGAGGGGAAGATACATGGCTAGGGTACGCGCAGGATACAGCAACTCCTAGCTTTCCTACTAAAAAGACATCTTTGGATGAGACTATTGTGCTACTCTTAATGTGCTTTCTTCTTACTGGGCTTTATTCTGTGAAGCTTACTCCCTACTGCCACTATGTCCCGCTGTCTTTGTTTTTCCTTCTTTCAGACAGTCTTTCTCTCATAAGTGAGGGAGGTCTATCAGCTCCTAAAGGCTTAGCTTCCAGAACCATGCCGTTTTTGAACACAGAGCAGTGAGCCAGCTAATAAGAGCCCCTATACAGTTAATGTTTCTTTAAATTTCTTGCTAGCTGGGCCAGCATCTCTGTCTTAGGCCTCTATCTAACTTACAGTTAGAAAGTCCCCTATAATTACTATCAATTCCTGCACCTCACTCAAATCATTTCAGGGGCTGTTTTCCAATAAACCACAAAGGGCTATCCAGATCTGAGGAATGTTTTCTGCTTTCCTACATAGTCAAGTCAAGTAAAGTCAAAAAAACATTTACTAAGCACTTACTATATACCAGACTCTGTATTAAGTGCTAGGGATACAAAGAAAGGCAAAAATAGCTCCGGCCCTTAGGTAGTTTAGGTCATGCCATGAAAAGGAATCCAAGTAAGTACAAAAGTTAACCCAGGAGGCTAAAGTCATTGTGCTCCTCCTGGCTCGCATTCTGATTTATTTGTATATGCAACAGACAACAAACCTCCTAGTTTTTGACAAGCTATGAAAGTGTTATTCTCTTGACCTGTTTAGGTTATTATCATCACCATTCACCCAGTCTCCTATGTTCAAAAGCTTGTTGATATCTTGGACTCCTCTGCCTCCCTCACATCTCATATCTAATCCATTACTAAGCCTTGTTAATTCTCTCTGTCTAATGTTCCTTACCTTCAACAACTTGTAAATACTAAACAAATTATGACACTTGAATGCAATGGATTATTGCCATGTTATGTGAAATGTCAGAACATGCTATTTAACAACCAGGTCTCCAAAAAAAAGGAGGAGAAAGCTTAGAAAAATCAGAATGCTCATGAAACCCTGTTCGTAAGGACTCAGGAGAGAAAAAAGTTATGTATACCCACCACACGTTTTTAAGTTTAATCTGGACCAAGGAACCAAGATGGTAAAGTATCAGGAAGCAGTACAGTGAGGAGCTTCCCCCTCCCCCCAAAAAAAAACCCTCCAAAAAGAAAATGCATTAGACCAAATCCTGACAGGGAAATCCAAGAAAAAGTCACAGTTAGTCATTTTTCCAGCCCAGGTCAGTATAGAAAGAGACGGAGACAGAGACATCTGTAGACAGTGGAGAATTTAGATATCTTGTCCTGAAATGGTCATGACAAGTATTTGCAAGACCACTATGAAAATAACTGCGACTGATGGTGGAGCACACCGGGCTCAGAGAGAAGGTGTGAACCAGAGCAAGGAGGCCCATATCCGTACCTCCAGACCTATATACAGCGAGGCACCTCTGCAGTGACAGGTATGAATCAGCAGCTTTGTTGCCCACTACCCAGTTCTGGTTCACAGATCCAGAGCAAATTGATGAGAGGACCTGCCTCTGTTACCTCTTCTCCCTCCCTCACCCCTCCCACCCCCTAGTGATCTCAGCCTTTAGACCGAATACCAAGAAAGGAGCAAGTTCAGAAGTAAGCCTCAGCTTGCTCAGACCCCAGGAACAGAGGGGGGTGTTAGTTCCAGCCTCCATCCCTGTCTGAAACCTGCAGAGAAATAACCAGGGCAGGAATGCCAGACGAGGGAGTCTGCAATTCTAAAACTCTAAACTGGTAGAACTTCCCAGGGGGCTGTCAGTGGCAGAGTCCAGCAGCAGCCTGTTGTTTCTGAGACATAAACCCAGATCAGGACCTTGCAGAGCTCAGACCAGAGGGGCAGTAATCAGGTCACTCCGAGAGTCCTGAGTTATCCTTGAGAGCCTGTGACGGCACAACACTCAATACTCCAAGAAAGCAGCAACCACACCAGAAGTGCACAGAGCCTGGCCCTGTCCTTTGAGTCTGAAGACAGGAAGTAGGCTGGAAGAATTAGCAGACAAAGTGAAATCTTTTTTAATTAATTAGTTAATTAATTTTTGTTTGCAACATTCATTTCCATAAACTTTTGAGTTTTAAATTTTCTCCCCCTTCCTCCCCGCCTCTCTCCCCAAGATGGCATTCAATCTGATACAGGCTGTACATATACATTCCTTTAAACATATTTTCACACTAGTCATGTTGTAAAGAAGAATTAGAACCAATAGAAGGAATCACAAGAAAGAAGAAACAAAACAAAACAGAAGAGAAAAAAAAAGAGCAAATAGTATGCTTCAATCTGCATCTAGACTCCATAGTTCTTTCTCTGGATGTGGATAGCATTTTCTATCATGAGACTTTTGGAGATGTCTTAGATCCCTGCATTGCTGAGAAGAGCTAAGCCTATCAAAGTTAGTCATTGAACAACGTGGCTGTAACTGTGTACAACATTCTCCTGGTTCTACTCATTTCACTCAGTATCAACCCATACAAGTCTTTTCCAGGTTTTCCTCAAGTTGGCAAAGTGAAATCTTAAAGACTGTTCATAAGGAAGCAGGAATCTAATGCTTTCTTTGGGTTTGAAGACATCAAAATCCCAGAAGCAGCCATATTATCTATCAGCTGTGAGCAGTGAGTGACTTTATAGCTGCCTTCAATTTAGTACAGTGTCTGACAATGACCTAACTGGGGATGTCCCAGACTGGTCCATTGGGAACAGAAGATGCTGCAAAGAGCGGGAGAGGGAACCCTGGCTTTGTGAAGGTGGTGTGGGTGAGAGGTTATTTAGAGAGGCAGAAGTCAGAGCTGGAAGCCATTTCTTACTAGGGTTTAAAGATAGAAGCTTAGAAAACTGAATGTTCATGAAATCCTGTTTTTAAAGGCTGAGGGGAGAAAAAAATACAGATGACCTGTCAGTTCAGAATCTGAGGTTTTGAATATTTGCAGTGCACCCAGCTGAGCAATCACGGATTCACCTTCTTCATGCTCTCCAGTGCGACTTCACTTCTGCCCTTTAACCTGACTTGTGACCTGAAGCTTGGGAGTCCTGTCCCCACACCCTTCGTTGGAGAAATAACAATTACAGAGTGCTAGAGCCAGGACCATACAAGCTTTCTCCCAGTGTTCTAAGCCCCTGGTAGTTTGGGTTCAGTGTTGGAAATGTGATACTTCTAAGTCATTCAGCAGTTTAAAAAAGAAAATTTACTTGGCCATGGCAGGAGAAGGATGGATGTTCAAGAATGCCCCGAGGAGCTGACTTGGCTGATAGTGATCCCTTTGCCAGAGTCACCCATCTGATGAGCCTCTAAGTGATGCCCCTGCAGCAACTTGTGGCTGCTTTATACTCGGGAGACCAGGAAGTGATGTCAACAGCCTGGTCCCTTAATCCCCCCTGAGCCAATCAGAGCTTGAGAATGGTCTCAATACCTTTTAAGGAAAAACTGGCCTGACATTAAGGAGTCAGGGAGCTCTCCTGCCTCATTCCCACCTCCTGGCTTCCTCCAAGGCTCCCCTAAAATCCACCTGCTGCAAGAAGCCTCATCCAAATCCCCCTTAATGCTTGTCCTGTCCCTCTGTTAATTATCTCTTCCATTAGGATGTGAGTTCCTTGAAAGCAGGGACTGTATTTATTTTTTAATTTTGTACAGTGCGTGGCACATAGGAGGCACTTAATAAATGCTAAGTGACTGATTGACTGAAGATTTTACTCTTACCACTCCCATACAATCAAAATAATTGAAATCCTGAAAAAAGGGAAATCTCCATAGAGAAAGCTGTTGACAGACTTTTTGGGGTTCCTAGCAAAATTTTATAATAGGCACACCATCTGATTCTTCCTTGCCAAAGATCTCTAGAACTTATTTCCAGAAAACCAAGAAGGTCCCCTCTGATCTAAAAAAGGAAAGGAACTTTTAAAACCTGCCCAGAGTCACTGAGAGGAGTCTGTGAGTTAAAACCTCAGTATGTGTTTGCTTTATCAATAAAAAGATAACAAGAGGAGGACATTTAGTGAAGTGGAAGAGCACTTAACCGATATATCTCTATATGATTTAAGACAAATTGTCTCACTTTTCTGGACCATAGTTTTCTCATCTGTTTAATGTAATGGGGGTGGCAGTGCAGTAGATGATCTCTAAGGTACTTTTCAGCTCACTTCCTAGCTGTGTGACCCTGGGAGGTCACTTAACCTCTGTTTCCCTCAGTTTCCTCATCTGTAAAATGGGGATAATAATAGGACCTACCTTTCAGGGTTGTTGTGAAGATCAAAGGTGATAATCCTAAAGTGCCTTCCCTCTGAGACTAACCCCAATATAGCCTGATTTTATACAGTTGTTTGCCTGTTGTCTCCTCCATTAGACTGTGAACTCCTTGAGAGCAGGGATTGTCTTTTACCTTTTTTTATATCCCCAGAGCTTAGCACAGTGCCTGGCACATTGTTGTTCAGTTGTTTCAGTTGTGTCCAACTCTTCATGACCTCATTTGGGGTTTTCTTGGCAAAGATGCTAGATTGGTTTGTCATTTTCTTCTCCAGCTCATTTTATAGATGAGGAAACTAAGGCAAACGGGGTTAAGTGACTTGCCCAGGATCACACAGCTAGTAAGTGTCTGAGGCCAGATTTGAACTCAGGAAGAGGAGTCTTTCTGACTGCAGGCTGGGCACTCTAGCCACTTCAACACCTAACTTCCCAATCTGGCATATAGTAGAAGTTTAATAAATATTTATCAACTGACTAATTGCCTACAGGGGACAGAGAGATGCCATTCCGCCTGAATATCTCCAGGCTTCGCCTGTCTGCATGGTTAAGAGAAAAACACTAATCCATCACCTCTCCCACTAGCTCCTTAGACTGAGCTGCCTAACACCCTGAAAGGGTACCACACTGAGGGCAAAACCCTAGTGATCCTAATAACACTCCTAAACTAATTTAGCGGTGATTAACCAACTCTCACCCAGCCTATCCTAGTGATCCTGAACGCCCAGCTGCCATTTTACAAATCCCGTTCTCTCTCCTCCACTGCCCATTCCTTGACCCCACCTCCTTCAACACAACCTACCCCTCTCTCATACCCCAAGGTCCCACTCTAAAGCTACCCAACTCCTTCACTGAGCTCTCCGGAATATGTGTTCTGGACCATAGATAACATATCTGCTTTCATCTTAAATCTTTTCCTTTCCCATTTCTTTTATCTTTTGGCTTTCACCTGAGCCCTAGCTCCCTCCTGATGACCCAGCCTCCCTGGCCACTCTTCCCATCACTGGCTGCACTTTCACTGGTAGAGTTGGGATACTTGCTCTCCACTACCACTTCCAGACTCTCTTTCTCCCTCCATCACTTGGTAACCTCTCCTCCTTTGAAGTTCATTCAATCCGTATTTAATCACCCAATCAAAATTCTGGTATCTGTTGTCCACTGGCCTCTAGGATATTCCTCTGCTTTCCTTAATGAGATCATTGCCTAGCTCAGTCTTCCCCTTTTCCCCAATTCCTGCCCTGTTAAGGGACTTCAACATACATATTAATAGTCTCTCAAATTACCCTAAACTCCTAGTTTTTCAGTTTCCCAGGACCTACTGTTCCCTCATCTCAACTACATTTTATCATTCAAAAGAAACTCCCCTGTCTCCAAAGTTACTAATGATCTCTGAATTGCCAAATCTAATCCTTTTCTCATTCCTCATCCTTCTTGATCTCTTGGCCTCCTTTGACGCTGCTGATCACTTTTTTCCACAGGATATGCTCTTCTCTCTAGGTTTTTGTGACATTGCTCTTTCCTGTCTCTCCTCCTACTTATATGACCACTCCTTCTCAGTTTTCTTTGCTGGATCTTCATCCAGGTCATGCCTGCTAATCATGGGCATCACATGTTGCTCTATCCTAGACCCTCTCCTTCCTCTATGCGATTTAACTTGGTGATCCAGTTGCCATGGATTCAATTATTGTCTCTATGCTGCTGATTTTCAAGTCTACTTATCCAACCCTCTCCTCTTTGCTTATATCTCTCAGTCTCTCCTACCATATATCTCTCAGACTATTCTTAGTTTTGTATCTCCAACTGTTTATTGGGTATCTTGAACTGGATATTCCATAGTCATCTTAAACCTAACATGTCCAAAACTGAACTCATTACCTTTTCTCCCCAAGTTGTCTCCCTTTCCCTCCTTCCTAATTTTCCTATTATTGTCAAGGGTACCATCTTCCTAGCAACTCAGGCTCATTACCTAAGTGTTAACTTTGACTCTTCACCATCTCCCCCCCCCATATCCAAACTGTTGCCAAGACCTTCATACAATTTTACCTTCATAACCTCTCTCACATACCCCCTTCTTTCCTCTGACACTGTCACTACCTTGGTGCAGGCTCTCATTTCCTCATACCTGGAATATTGCACTAAGCTGCTGGTTGGGCTCTCTACCATTCTTGTCTATGCTCCAGTCATCTGTCAAAGTGATCTTTCTAAAGTGCATGTCTGACCATATTAACCTCACTACTGGGATCAAGCACTGGGCCTGAAGTCAAGAAGACCTGAAATCAAACCTGGCTTCAGATACTTACTAGCTGTGTGACCCTGAACCAGTTACTTAACCTCTATCTGCCTCACTATCCTCAACTGTAAAAAAGGGGCTAATAACAGCATCTACCTGACAGAGTTGTTGTGACAATCAAATGAGAAATTATTTGTAAAGTGCTTAGCACAGTGACTGGCACATACTAGACTACATAAATGCTTATTCTCCTCTGTCCCTACCACCTATTCAATAAATTCCAGAGATAACCTGTTATCTCCAAAATCAAATGTCAAATTCTCTGTTTGGCATTCAGAGCCCTGCATACCCTAGCCCTGCTCTATCTTTCCATACTTCTTATACCTTATACCCCCCCCCCCCATATTCTGTGATCCAGTGACACTGGCCTTCTAGTTGTTCCTAAGCCACAACTCCCTGGCATTTTCCCTGGCTGTCCCTCATGCCTGGAATGCTCTCCCTTCTCATTTCTGCCTTCAGGCTTCCCTGGATTCCTTCAAATCCCAGCTAAAATGCCACCTTTTACAGGAAGCCTTTACCAATCCCTCTTGACTCCAGTGCCTTCTCTCTGTTGATTATTTTTAATGAATCCTGTACACGCCTTGTTTGTACAAAGTTGTTTGCATGTTGACTCCACCATTAGACTGTGAGCTGTTTAGGAACAAGGACTGTATTTTGCCTTTTGTTATGTTCCCAGTGCATAGTGCAGTGTCTGGTACTTACAAGACACTTAATAAATGTTAATTGCCTAATTAGTTGGATAGTTTAATAGTTTTTTTTTTCTTCTCCTACCTGTCCAACATGTCTTCCTCTGGGTCTCCTCTCTCACTCTCTCTCTCTCTGTCTCTCTCTCTCTTTCTGTCTCTCTGTGTCTCTCTATATCTCTGTCTCTCTTCACCTCCTTATTGTTCTCCAAGGTTCTGTCCTCATCCTCTGTCAACACTCTTCTTTAGCAAGCTCATTCACTCCCATGACTGTGACTATCATGTCTCTTCAGACAATGTCCCGATATACATTTTGAACTCAGACCTCTCTCCCCAGTTCCAGACCCACATCTTATACTGCCCACAGGACATCTCCCTTTGGATGATTCATAACTATCTCAACCTCAGTAAGTGTCAGAAACAAAGAAAGAGAATGCACCCAGGAGTGACTGTCAAAAACAACAGAGATTAAGGAGCATGAGGACTGAGAAAAGGTCTTTGGATGTGGTGATAAGGTGTATATTAGTAACCTTTGAAAGGGCAATTGCAATAAGATGGTAGGACCTGAACCCAGACTGTAAGAGCTCAGAGAATCCCAGGGGTGCTGAGGTAGGAGAGTCATGAGGTATGGACTACTTTCTCTCTCTCTCTTTTTTTAAAATTATTTTCTTATTATGAACTTAAATATACAATCAAATGAGTATTTCCATATAAGGTAGGACAGAAAAAGAGGATTATATATGAAACTGAAAATCTCTATTATATATACTTCCGGTTTTTTAAAGAATATAATAAATTTAATGTGTTACTTTCAAAGCTGAACTTGTGTTTGATCATGAACTTCCTTCTGTTGTCTTCTGTGCACTTTAAAAATGCTTCAATAACCCTTTCTTCCTTTTATTCTTTTTTTTTTTGCTAACACTATCACTGGCCTCCTTTTTACTCCTAAATCCTCCCCCCATAACAAAGTGAAAATGACCAGCAGATTGATTGATTAATCATTTATCTCATCAACAAGCATTGATTTTAGCTGCCTGCTACATGCTAGGCATTGACTCAGGAGTGGCAAACCTGCAGCCTTGAGGCCACATGTGGCTTCATTTGGATGTCCAAGTTTGGATGCAGTCAAAGAGCCACACCTGAGAGCCTAGAGGGCCACACGTGGCCCCGAGGCTGCAGGTTCCCCAGCCCTGACCTAGGTATTTGAGATACAAAGACATTGGGCAGCTGGGAGGTCGGCTGGCTGGAGTTCTTTGTGCTCTTTGTGAGTTCAGATCTGGTCTCAGACATTTACTAGCTATGTGACCCTAGACATGGCACTTAACCTTCTTTGCCTCCTTTCCCTATCTATAAAATGAGGTGAAGAAGGAAATGGCAAAACTCTCCAGGACTGAAACCCCAAATGAGGTCACAGAGTGGGACGTTACTGAAAATGACTGAACAATAGCAAGAACCACGTGCCAGACATCATCTTAGGTATCTGAGATACAAAGGCAATTCTTGTAACAACAAACAAATGTCAAACAAAACAAGTTCACACATTGGCCATATTCACAAATGCCTTTCCTATTCTGCATATGAGTACATACCTTGTCAGGCAGGGAGTAGCATAGTTCATCTTCTGTCCTCTGGATGCATAATTAGTCAGGGCTTTGACTAGAGTTCTTCAAGTCTTTCTAAATGGATTACCTGTTTCAAGAAGTTTATTAGTTTGGAGCAGACAAGCCAGCCTAGCTGAAGCAGCAAGGCACCCTGAGGAAGAGACAGGGGGTAGCATGTGCCAGGTGCACAAACCACAACCACCACATTGACCAGCATCCTGAACCAATGACTTGGGGAATGGGAGGTCCTCCCAAACCACAAGACCCTCTTCCAGCCTCAACAACCACCCTTGAGGGAAGAAATCATTATGGAGGGGGGCCTGCCTTCTTTATCACCACCAGCAACAATTACTGACCAACTACCATCAAAGTGGCAGCACTCACCAGACCGCTGGTTCTGCTTCCAGACCAGCCCTCGTAGCCACCATCTGGGGAAACAACTCCTGCGAAGAAGGAGCCAGCCAACCCCATCAACTGCCACCCACAGGGCTGGCAAGCCAGCCTGGCCACAGCAGCCAGGCACCCTGAAGGAGACAGTAGGTGCCAGCCAAGCCAAACCATCATTATCATCTTGACTATCATCTCCCTCAGACTCCAAACCCAAGAGCCTTGGGAATAGTGATGCTTCCAGCCCAGTGCCATTGGCCGTCATCCTGGGAAGCAACCCCTGTGTAGGTGCAGCGTGGCCACTGCTCTGCAGGCGCTACAATCACTGCTCCTGAAGACCCAGAAAAGAAAGGTCTTGCCACCAGGATCCTTGGCGGCACTATCCAATGGTTCAACATCAGAAACTGATATGATTTTATCAGTGGAAATGATATTAAAGAAGGGCTTGCCACTTGTCCTTGCACTGCACTCCAAGGACCATGGGACCTTCCACCTGACTCGATGCTAAAATCTTCCATATGTATTTGATTTCCCCATTAGAATGTGAGTTTCTTGACAGCAGGAACTGTCTATCCCCAAGGCTTAGGCTTGTAGGATCATAAAGCTGGAATGAATCTTAAGGATCACCAAGTTCAATCCCCTCATTTTACAGATGAGGAAACTGAGGTATAGGCAACATGGTACAGTTGAAAAACCACTGGGGGCAGCTAGGTGGCACAGTGAATAGAGCTCTAGCCTTGGAGTCAGGAGGACCTGAGTTCAAATCCAGCCTCAGACACTTAACCCTTACTAGCTGTGTGACCCTGGGCAAGTCACTTAACCTCCATCACCTCACAAAAAAAAAAGTACTGGATTTGGAGTCAGACAACTTGGTTTTAAATCATAGTTCTTCTTTTTATTATTATTGTTTGTGTGAATTTGAGCAAGCCATTGAACATTTCCTCAGTTTCTTCATTTGTAAAATAAAGTTGAATTGGATGATCTCTAAGGTAGCTCAAACCTTTAAATCTTTGATTTTCTTTCTACTAATACTACTGTTTCTCTAAGGTATACAGGTAGAGAGAGAATCTTCTGAGCCAGAAGGTTTTACTGCACTCAAAGTATCTTTTCCATATGCCCTAGGCTGTCCAACCTCTATAGGAGTTACTTGGATGGTAATTATGCCTGGAATAACTATACTTCTGGGGTGTAAGAATGAAAGGAGGATACAACTTGCTAGCACCAATATCTCTACTTGAGGTAATGTATGTGTTTGTTTATACGTATGTTATTTTGGGGGAGGATCTATCAGGTTCTTCAATACAAAGAAGGCTTAGATGTTGCCATATTCCATGATGCCATGGTGCTGCCATGTTTGTGACAATGTAGTGCCCAAAACACATCTGACTATGAATGTTCACAAGCGAAGTTATCGAAGTGCCTGACTAAGGGAAGAGGCAGAGCTATTACACCCTGGAATGTTCACTGATGAACTATCACAGCTGACATCTGCCAGATTCCAATCTTCTCTTCTTCAGGGCACCTTGGAAGTTCAAAGCAAAGAAGTATTCAGGTAAAATGGTGCATCTATCTGGTCAACCCTGTTGAGTGTCCCATGCTCCTTAAGCCTCTTGCAACTCTTGAACTTTGTTTCCCTACCCTGACACCCCCAAAGAAAGAAACAAACAGAAAATTCAACAAAGCACTGTTGTAGACCAATGGTAACTGGAATTAAATTTTGTGCTTTAATAAAGCAAGAAGTCAAGTCAAATAGCATTTATTAAATGCCTATTATGGGCCAGGCACTATGCTAAGTGCTAAATAAAGGCTCTGAATAAGAAGAACATTTCATTCACGTACTAGATGGAAATTCTGGCTCAACGGTTGGATCTGGCCCAGCCTAATTTCACTTGGCCAAGGGGAAGTGTGCTCTGGCCAACCTAGATGAAAAAAATTCTGCTGGTGAGCTTCTGTGACTATTCTACTCAGAACAGAGCCTCTACAGGTTTAAGGGTAAAGAGTAGCTGAAAAACTGTTCAAAAATGGTTAACTAGTTAATGAGCATCTTAAGGGGCTGGGACAAAAAATAACTTACTCAAAGCCGAAAGAAGAGCCCTAGAAGAGTAATCAGTTTGACTCCAGCAACTCCTAAGTTTACAGCTTGGATGTTGGAACAGCCACTTGGGGAGAGCTGCTGATGGTTCCATACTTAGAAGCTCCCTCGTGTCAGTTTTCTTTGCCACTGCTCATGAATATGAAGCTTTTGACCTGTTACAAATCTGAGAATTCAGCTTCCCAAGACCTCCTTACATTGAATTTGAGGTCATGACAAAGTGAAAATGTCTAGCAGATTGATCAATCGGTTCAGCAACAAGCATTTATTTTAAGTGCTTACTATGTGCTTAGGTGCTTGAGATGCAGACAGAAATGACGCAGGCCCTGATCTCAAGGAGTTTATATTACAAAGCTGGGAGGAATCGTCAGTATTCAAAAAGATCTGGACAGGTTAGAGCATGAAATTCAATAGGGATAAATGTAAAGTCTTACACTAAGTGGCTACAAAAAAAAACCCAAAACAACTCCACCAATATTAGATGGGGGAGGCATAGAATAGACCCGCAGCTGTTCTGAAAAGGATCAGATTATAAGCTCAATATGTCAGCAGAGCATATAGCAACCAAAAAAGTTAATGCAATCTTGGGCTGAATGAGGAAAGGCATAGTTTCTGGGAATAGAGAGTGTAAGCTTTTATAAGATAATAAGATTTAGGACTAGAAAGAACTCTAAAGATCAAATCCCTCTACCCCCACATGCTTTAAATAAATGCAAGGCATTTTTATTAAACATTGAAATGGGTTTATGGACAAATCACCTTATATCTCTACATAAGAACCTAGCTATAGAATCATAGCTTTTTAAGCTAGAAGGGGCACAAAGATCAACCAGTCCAACTTACTAGTTTTACAGATGAAGGGCAAGGAAGTAAAAATCTGTTAAGCACCTACTGTGTGCGAAATATTGTGCTAAGCACTCTACAAAAACGGCACTGGTTTCTCAACCCTGTGAGGTAGCTGCTATTGTCATCCTCATTTTACAGTTGAGGAAATTGAGACAGACTGAAGCTAAGTGATTTGACACAGCTAGTAAGTGTCTGAGGCTAAACTCAAACTTGAATTTTCCTGACTCCAAGCCCAGCACTCTGTCCCCTGCACCACCAGCTGCCTCAGATGAGGAAATTGAAATCCAGGGGAATGAAAGGACTTGCCCAAAGTCACCTAGCCATTTAGACAGGAAAACCTGAGCTTGAATCCTGCCTCTGATACAAATTAACTGTGACCACAGCCTCAGTTTTCAATTTCTTCAACTTTAAAGTGGGGATAATAATAACACCTAATTCAACAGAGTTGTTTTGAGGGTCAAAGAATATGATATTTGTAAAGCACCTTACAAATCTTAAAGTGTTATATAAGTGGCAGGTATTATGATGATAATGATGATGATGATGATGATGATTAGAAGATATTGTTATTAATAATAAAAGCTAATATTTATATAGTGCTTTATAAAAATTATTTCATTTGATCTTCACAATAACCCTGGGAGGGAGGTGCTATTATTATCTACATTTTACAAATGAGGAAAGTGAGGCAAACTTCAGTGACTTGCACAGGGTCACATTCCTGATTCCTTCCAATATCACATCGTGACATAGATCGGACCATGCATTCTCAAGGACTATGACAGCAAAACACAAGCTGTGATGGGTCTTAACACATTGGAAAACCTATATGCACAAGCTTGATGGATCTGTCATTCAGCCTAATTAGGTTCAGAGAGGAGTCTCACCAACCTGGCTACATGGAGACAATCATCATGTCACCATGTCATTTATTTGTTTGTTTACTCATTCATTCATTTACCTATCCATTCATTCATTTAGTTACCTGTTCATTCATCTACTCATTCATTCACCTATTTGTGTATCCATCAATCCATCCACTCATCTATCTATCTGTCTGTCTGTCTGCTGGTCTATTCATTTATTCATTTATCTATCTTTTCATTTTTCTATTTATTCATTCATTTATCATCTCTATCTATCTGCAGTGCTCTTGAAGAACATCTCTCAAGGCACAATGTATTAATAGAGGAAGTACTCCAAATTACTGACCCTTAAAGTGCTGAAAAAAATTAACCAATAAATATGAACTCAACCTTCAAAGAGCAAAAAGCTAAAGTTAAAGGAGGTGGCCCAAATAGTGAAAATTCCCCCTCCTGAGCAGACCTGTTTTTGAGTCCTGACTCTGACACTCATTAGTTGTCTAACCTTGGGGAAGTCACTTAACCTTTAATCCTGGAACCATCTCAGTCAAATTGCTTTAAGGTAGCATTTTATAACATACACAGGATTATACAAATTCTACAAATGTTACAGATAATAATACCAATAATCAATATAGTGTTACCCCACTGGCTAATATTATGCATATCTATTTTGATAAAGTTTCTGAGTTAAGGCATAGTGAATGAAAAGGTGACTTAGTTAATGTTACCCGTGAGAAGCCTGGTCTCTTGGACCATGAGGTCATAATCCAGGCATCCCCACCCATCCATCTAGTGGCAGTTTACCTAAATTACCTAAAGGTATATATATTATGCCTTTTTTTTTTGTCCATAGCTATGATTGTATTAGTGCAGGCATGGTCCACCTGTGGATAGCACTTAGTAAGAAATGAATAGCTTCAAACTTGCCAGGTCAGATCTAGAAACAGGCAGCCAATGTCCCAGGTTTAGGACAGGATAGGTCTCTTTCTCTCTGGAGAGTTCTTAATGGGTCAAAGTCTCATTTGTCTAGAATGATTTAGGCAAGGTCCTTTTTGAAAGCAGATGACCCCTCAAGGTCCTCCAAGGTCCCCAGGATCCCTATCAAGACATCTTTTCATGACAAGAAATGGCAGAGGCTGAATGCAATAAGACAGCTGCAGGCCCCGGGGGAGAGCCTACCTATTGTTTCTGCCAACAGTTCATTCGCTGGCACATTCACTTCTCCTTTGGACTGGACCAGAATGAAAATAGCAGCCTTGGCTCCCAGGTTAAGCTCTTTTTGTTACACCACTCTTTAAAGATGTACAGACAGCAATTTGTTTTTTGAAGATGATGAGGAACAATTCTCCTGACTACTTTCATTTACTTAGTTATTGGTTCGATCCTGTTTCTACCCACCAAGCCAAATCCAGAGAAGATACTGAGGAGGATAACTCAGAAGAGCAACTCTAATGGAGAAGATCCTTTGTGCTATTTTATCAAGCCCCTAGAACAATCCTTCTGCCATTCCCAGGATGGGGCTTTACGAGGCATGGCCCCCACGAAGCCCCATAGTCACCTGTATTCTTGGCTCTATCCTCCCCAGTGGTTTCTGTTGAAATCATTTGTTGTCTCTTGAAAGGTCCTGATAAGTTTTTCTCCCATTGTATGATCTTGCCAAGTTTTATAGAACAACCCATTTTTAGCAGTGGGATTTCCAGAAATATCTTCTACAAATGCCAACAACTGAGCAGAACCTGTGCTATCTGTGGCTTCCAACATTTGCACTGTCCTTAATCTTTAAAGCCAGCTGTTGAAGAGCATTAATTGCCGAGTCACTCATGCCCCACATAGTTTTACAGGGGCCCACATCTTTATTCATGGGTGGAGCTTGGTCCCTTGACACCCGGTACAATATCCATTGCAGATGGTAAGATAAGAGTCCCTCTAACTGTGTGTGGTTTGCACTATTGTGCAACCTTTGGTGATACCAATAAGTTGCTTCCTCATTTTCAAGGTCAGAGTAGAGTTTAAAATGCTATTTGCTCCTTTCTCAGAGAAGGCCATTTTAGTTTTCTTTTCATATGCTAGAACAATGTTCTGAGCTTTCTATTTTCAGGTGACAGGGTGTCAGAGTACAGCACATGAAGGTGTTGTGCTGAGGTAACTGATGCATCATTCATCACATTTTCTTCCTCTTTTCTTGCATGGAGGTCCTGTACACCATTTTGAGAATTACTGGGAATGCTGGTCTTCGAAAATTAACCATGGAAATTTAAAAATAAAGTGCCCTAGAATTGTTTTTAAATTTTTTCTTCCCAGAACACTTACACGGAGGAGCATATAGAACAGAGCTTAATTCAGCCACATCCCCCTGGGCTGACCTCATATACCTGCAAGTGCTGGCTAACATCGAAAAATAACAGCAGGCCCATTTTCCCCATAATGGTCTGAATTTCAACAAGAATCAATTTATTGTGAACATCAAAATTCAGAGTGAAGGGGATCAGTAATGAATAGAGTTTGCTGAGGTAAAGAGAGCTCATGAGTCACCATATGGAAATTATTCCGCTTTCCCCCCACTAGTCCCCCCTCCACCCATGACCCATCATTACAATTGTAATGGAAAGTTTTTTCTCTCTCCTTTCTCTTCCAGGCAGATTGTAAAGTGATCAGGTATTCATCTGACTCCAAAACCATTGGATCTAGGCGAATCTATCTTGCAGGTCTTCAGGCACTATCCTTTTAAAACTAAGGAGTGAGGGGATTGTTGGCAGAGCTGCCCCAACTTTTTTTTCAGGTTGCCATGTGTGCTAGCTCAGTGCTTGGATGTTCTGGGGATAACAAACTTTCAGCTGGCCATGTATGATTCAGCACTTGGGCACTTTGGGCATGATGAAAGAGTCCTCTTTTTGATCACTGAGCAATAAGAACCAATGACTTGGTGGATCTTTAAAAAGGGGGTGACTCCTCTACATAATCTCTCTTCCTTCAATCCTCCAAGAGGCATCACATAGCTCTTCCCATGAGATGTAAGGGAAAAGTATTTCTTCCTTCTTCCTACACCAGCCACCATATAGCCATGAGCACATGACAACTAAAAGTACAATGTCCTGCCTAGGTGAGCTTGACACTGGATCTCAGAGCACTAGCTGCCTTTTCTGCTTTGTCTTTCTTTCCTTAATGTAAATGACCAAACATCTACCTCAAGATGGACATGTCCAAGCTTGGAGGTGACCTTGAGAGGTTGGAAGTCTAGAAGTCCTGATTCCTTTGGTTAGAGCTGACTGGTGGCAAGGTGAGCTTCTGCATTAGAGCAGATGACCACTAATAAAAGGAGGAACCCAAGCCCTTGCCTGGCTACCCAGAGAACATGGACTTTGAGGAATGGTGTAGGGCAGAGGTGAATTGTAACAATGCTTCTTCAGCAGTCCTGCAAACTGCTTCATGTTTAGATGAGGTTGAAGTCTCAACCTCCCAGGAGAATATCACCATAGTTCTAAGTTAAATTGTTGAATCCTGTTATGAGTCTTTCTGTCGATGTGCATTTATTGTTTTGTATTTAGCATTTATTTTGGGTAAAGGAAATAAATACCTGTTTGCTATTATTTCTCTTCCTGATTCCTATTATTCATTTAGTACCTTTCTAGTCTCTGCTTTTGGGATACCCTAGACAATTGGAGCACAAACCTAAGCCTTAAATAGTTCCCCCCCCCCCCCCCCCGAGTACTGGAGTGGATGCTTAATGAGCTAAAGAGGATGAAAAAAGGAACCTAACCTCTTTCATTAGGGGCCAGGCTCCCCCAGGACTGAACCCAATTGGATTTCATTTGTTGGTCCAGACCAGAGAGGTCCCCTCAGTGTAGAGGAAAAGGGTTCAGTGCCCTACTCCTTTGGTCCCAGTAGAGGGTTCTGATTATTAGAAGATCATAATGAGTATCATTTGCCAAATATTTTGCCTATGGTCCTGTCATCTCTCCTTCCTAACAAACAAGGAGGAGAGGAAAATGAGGCTTCTGCTTGTTGACTACTAAGGTCACAGCTTAAGACTTGAAAAGAGACCCAAGTTTGAATCATGGCTCTACTATTTATAGGCCATTGGCAAGTCACTTAAATTCTCTCACCCTTGGTTTTTTAATCCATCCAGTGAAGATGATAATATTATTTATGCTACTTAATGAATAGTGTTGTTTTCAGAAAAGTGTCTTGTAAAATTCTAAATGTTTATGAATGTGAGGTCATAAAGATTATAGGATCACAGAGCTTTAGCTGGAACAGACTTTAGAGTTCATCTAACCCACCTCCAACATTTTACAGATGAGGAAAGAGACCCAGAAGGGTTGAGCCATCTGTCCAAAGCCACACAGGTAGTAAATGGCAGAAACAGTGTTTGAACTGAGGTCTCAGGCTTCCAAATTTGGCAATCTTTCTTCTATTCAATCACTATGATGGTGATGGTGATGATGATGATGATGATGGTATTTCCAAGATCCAAGGACTTCTGGATCTTTCATGACATGAAAAGGAAAAGAAAACCCTTGGAAGCTATATATAATATAGTTGACAGGCATCTTTAGAGAAAAGTCCATTATCCTCTCAGTTTACCTGCAGCTCTTAATCTGTGATCATACTTCATCTTTCATTTTAAAGAAACTCCTTAAGGATGAAATGTTCTAACTTTCCTCTCATTTATAGTCCCATAAATAGGGCTGAAAAAGGAAAACCAAAGTCGGATTACTGCATAGCTCCAAATAATAGGAATAATGCCCAATGTAAGGGGAAAAAAGGACCCTGTTAGAAATCCGACCAGAGAAGCCCAATCCCTGGGTCCTACGAAAGGCATTCCAGGAATCAGAAAATTTTCTCTTTTAAAGACCAGGCTTCAGAATGCTTCCTTGTGCATCTTATATAGGCCAGCCTGTTGTGATGGCTTTAACTCCCTAATTATTCAGAGTAAGCTATGTATTTTCCAATGAGGGAACCAGCAAGCGGGAATGAATTTTCCCTTTGCTTCTGAGACTTTTTTTCTTCCCTAGAACTGCAGGCTCAGTAATTTGCACTTTAATAGTTCTGAATATTCAAAACCCAAGTGGTAGAGGCTCTCTTTAGTCCTCAGAAAGGCTGGCTCCATGAATGATTCACATGTTTTCTAGCAACCTGTGTTATTCAATTTTCTTAAAGACTACAATCAGCATAAGGGTGACACTAAAACACAGCAACTGGTCCTTAAAAGGTGGTGTGCTTCAAAAAGAAGGGCCCCGCCCCACGCCACTTTTTTCTATTGCACTCTGAACCACAAATGTAAGGTAATTGCTAATAATTCTACATCTATTTCCACTTTGCCTGTCACCACAATCAACATATTGATTGCTCTTTGATGATAATAAAAGGTTGGCTAAATTGAGGGTTTGCTATTAAGAGTGTTAAGCACTGCAGATATTTATTTAATTCAGCAGCACCAATTTAGGTTCCACGCGGCAATTTCATAAAAAGCTATTGAGAACAAGAGTAGCGATTTGAGTCAAGTTAGAAAAAGAGCACAGTTTCTCCAGGAGGATTTGGAGCGTGCCCAAATCATGCCAGCAAGCTGTATTCTGCATTGTTGGCACACACACCTAATCACTGTGGCATCATGCTCACTTTAATGTGTAGTTAGAGGAAAGTTGAGGAATTTCAGGAAGAAAACCTAGAAAAGTCTTTTCAGTAACATTGTTATTTAGTCATTTATTTTTTTTTTGATTTGAGGATGAAAAGTTTTCTCAGCTGTAAAATGGAGCTAGTAACTTTTACCCTGGATTGTATCTGACATCTTTCTACTTCTCACAGTGCCAAGCACAGCAGAGGGCCAGCAGTAGTTTAATAAATATTTGTCAATTGATTTTTCTTGTATTTACTTATAATCATGTTATTTAGGCCTAGTTGAACATAAACTCTTGATAGGAAATTACCTCACTTTTGTTATTTGTATCCCTAAAGCCTAGCACATAGCAGGTGCTTAATAAATGTTTGCTGATCGATTTTTCTTTTTTTTTTTGTAACAGTTTTTGGTAATTACCAAGCTGGTTTGATCTAGGTTTATATATATATGTCTTTAATATCTCTTTAAGTTTCATTATTTGGCTCAGATTGCATGCAAACTTCCAAAGGGCAAGCATAGTGTTAAATACAATAGTAAACGGGATCTGGCAAAGTTCAACTCAATACAATGTTTTTGATGATGATGACAGTAGAAAGGGGACTAACTCCGGAGTATGAGGATATGAGTTTAAACCCTGGTGTTGATACCTGAGATCTGTGTAGCTTTGGGCAAGTCACTTCATCTCAGGCCTTTCATCTATAAACTTAGGAGGTTGGACTAGGTACTGTGGAAGTTCTTTCCTAGTCAACTAGGTGGATAGAGCACTGGGCCTGAAGTCAGGAAGATGAGTCTTCCTGAGTTCAAAATCTAGCCTCAGACTAGCTGTGTGACCTGGGTAATTCACTTACCCTTGTTTGCCCCGCAAAATGAGCTGGAGAAGAAAATGGCAAAATACTCCAGTATTTCTGCCAAGAAAACCCCAGATGGAGTCATGAAGAATTGGACATGACTGAACAACAACAACAGGAGCTCTCCAGTTCTAGATCTACAATCCTATGATAATTATAAATATAAGTACACCTTAAGTACAGCCTCCTGTGCTTTGAGCATGCCCTTGCATTCTTTAATTCATTTCCCCTACCGTTATTGAATTAAATGATAACTTGGAGGAAAAAAAAACCTACTCCTCTACCTCACATGATGAAATGCATAAACAACTTTGTAAAATGGAAAGTGCTATATAATTGCTGAGCTATCATTTTGTTTGTTTGTTTTAGACATTGCAGTCATCCTAAGTGCTGACATTTACATAGTACTTTGAGGCTTGCAAAGTGCTTTTCACACATTATATCATTTACCTTCGCAACAACTTTGTTGGATAAATACTGTGGCCAAAGATTTCATTATCTACTGACCACAGTCTGGGTGATGAGTAGACTTAGCTAGACCAACGTCTCTGGACAACTGGAGAAGGAATGTCATGTCTGAGGAGCAAGTAAGCAGGCCAGTTTGGCTGGACTGAAAAATGCATAAAGGCTGGAATGGCCAGTTGGACCAAGCTTGTGAAAAGCTTTGAATGACAAAGAAAAGAGATTGTATTTGATCCTAGAGGTATCAGGGAGCCACAGCAGTTTGCTGAGCCAGGGAGTTGTGTGGCCTGTCTTTTAGGAATATCACTTTGCCATACTTGTGGAGGACGAATTAAAGAGAGGAGGGACTTGAGGCAAGGAGATCAATTAAGAGACGATGGTAATAGTTTGGGTGAGAGGTGCTATGGGCCTAGACTAGGGCCATGGTCTTGTAAGTAGAGAGAAGGAGATAGATATGAAGGACATTTTGGAAGAAGAACTGCCAAGACGGGATACATTGGAATTGATGATGATTCCAACATTGTAAACCTAGGTGACTTGACAATAGAAACAGAAAGGTCAGAAGAAGGGAGGATTTGGGAGGTAAAATAAAGGAATTTTGTTTTGGACATACAGTTATCCCTTCCACATCTAGACTTTCCCCATCACAGTTTCAATATATCCCAGGTCGGCATAAGAAATGAAATGGAAAATTTTGGGAAGTTTCGTAGAAGCTGGAGAACAGGAGAAGGCTAGCAGACAAAAAGGAAAAAGTTTAGAAACTCAGAAATACATAAAATACATGTATAGGATTGTATGACATAAACATATTTTATCCTTTAATGCCATAATATTTCAGACTTCTTCTCTGGCATGAAGGCAGGGAGAAAAAATTTTATGCAGATTTTCAAGATCGCAGGGGCGCCAGGCCCCTAACCTCTGTGATGTGGAGAGGATAACTGCATTTAATTTGAGATGCCTACTGGACATGTGGTTCGAAAGATTCAAAAGTGGAACTTACCCGTCTTTTCACTAAGATCTTTTCAACCCACTTCTCTCAAATCTAATGGGTACACTAGATTATACATACTTCTCTTTATCTGAAGATGGCCAGGTCACCATTCTAGAAGTTCCTTTCACATCTGCTTTGCTGACTATTTCCTTTGAATGGTCAGGATGTGGCCTACAACAGCCACTCCCCTTTGTCAGTTCCTTCACCTTCCAAAGAATTAAGGTCTCAGCAAGGCAAGGCTTGAATTTCTCCGTGGTTTTGTTTTGTTTTGTTTTGTTGTTGTTTTAGCAGAAAGACTTCCAGAAGATTTCTGAATAGTTGGGTTTTCCCATTTCTGTAATGTCCTATCTTTGAGTCAGCTTTTTGGTCTGTTTCCTGAAGTCATCAATTAATTTCCTCTTTCTTTCCAAGTGGTCTGAGTATAGGTTCACTGTAGTATTATTTTTGTCTATTTCCACTAACCTCTACTCATACCTTCAACATACATCCCACTATGACTCAAGGATTTCTGCATAGCAATTTACCTTCTTACATAAGGCCACTCAAAATCCCCTATTATCCAGTCATTTCCTTTGGGATAAGGTAAACTCCTGCATAATGGTATTCTATCCAGCTCAATGATACTTATGAGGTCAAATTAAGCTCTCTGATTTACTGTGTTTATTACTGTGTGCATTTGTATACAGGCTCTAAAGCTCTGAAGCATCACATTGCCCCTTTCTAGTTACTGTCTCCTCTCCATTGCTGGTTCTCTCCATTGACTTTTTCTTCCTGTCCTGCCCAATATTCTTTGTTGTATTTGGCTTAGCATATCTATGCAGTCAGCTTTCTCCTTCCTTTCCCTTTCCATTTAAAGCCTTCTTGAAATTAATCTTCAGTTTGTCCTTTGCTCCAGCATTTTTAGGAGGCCACTCTCTATTTGTGGCCCTCTCCAACAACTTAAATTATGTGACCTAGGTTCAAAGCTATCCCTGTTCCATTCTACTGTTTGGTATCCACCTGGAATATTTATTGTCATCATTTCCCAGCATTCTATAGTTATCACACTTTGAAGTCCCTACCAATTCATTTCCTGCCTATGATAAAAATGGAGTCACTTTGTCCTCTGTGGTCTGGAGAGGTGGATAAAGTCATCTAAATTTTTGGAAGTGGAATAGGCCTAATTAGTTTGGAGGTGGCTTAAATGGTCCTGGATTTTTTCTGCCTTGTTATAACACTGCTGATTGGTCACATGCTTCTTAACGTGGTCTACATATAAGATGTATTTCTCTTGCCACAATGTATCAATGATACATAACTTGCTTTGTAGAAAACGGCAACCAGATCTCTGCCCAATAGAAGTTGGCAGGGTATTGGGTTAAGTGGGGGAGAGAGAGGCAGTAATGATTTTCCACAGTATCAAAGACTGGAAGAAAGGAAAGAAAACAAGCATTTATTAAGCACTTACTGTGTTCCAAGCACTGCACTAAATGCTGGAGATACAAATGCAAGCCAAAAGAAAGCTGGTTCTTGCCCTCAAGGTACTTACATTCTAATGGGAAAAGACAACACACAAAAAGGAGATGTAAAGGAGGGCAGCGGGTGGGAAGCATAATTCTGAAGTCCAGAAAAAGTCAGGAAGAGGGCCAGGAGGGAAATGAAGGCAGATTGGCCTGGGACCCTTCACAAAATGGAGGCTCCAGGAAGCACTCACCAAAGCAGGAAGGGAAGGACTTTGCAGGATACACCACAATGAATAGGCTGGAAGGGGTGGGAGAAGGAGGCTGGGGCACTGTTCTAGGGCCAGGAGGCCCAAGGCACTGAGGGAAGTTCCAACATGATCCAATAGTACATGGGCATGGTTTTGAAGTCTGGAAAAAGCCAGAAACAAGGCCAGGCTGTTGGCTGGTACACAAGGAATGGATAATGTTGTTATTTGTAGGGAACCTTAACTTTGGGTGTCCTTTTCAAAAAAACATATAATTTCAAGGTGAGAAATATTGATAAAAGGGATAAAGTTATTGCTTAACACATACACACACGCACAAGTTATACTCCTTAATAGGCAAAAGGTTAGGCTGAATGAGCAAAGAAAAAAGCAAGAAAACCTTGCAACACAATAGGACATTTTAGTCAGGTCTAACTCTTTATGACTCTGTTTGGGACTTTCTTGACAAAGATACTGGAGTGTTTGCCATTTCCAGGTGAAGAAACTGGGGCAAATAGGGTTAAGTGGCTGGCCCAGGATCACACAGCTAGGAAGAATCTGAGGCTGGATTTGAACTCAGAAAGATAAGTCTTCCTAAATGCAGGCCTGGTACTCTATCCGCTGCACCTCCAAGCTGCCCAAGAGAACCTCAAGGAAATAAAGTTAGCAGAGACTTGAAAAGCTCTTCTATTCTATTCCTCTGCCAGAAGTTAGAACATCCCAGACTAATGGAGATCAATCATATTTTAAAATACTTTCTGAGGAAATGCCACAACTTATCTTGGTCACCCATTCTAATGATTGAGCATTCAATGTCTGAGCCATTCTGATGTTTAAGTACTCATTTTTATAGGTAACCTAGATACCTCATACTGTACTTTGAACCTGTCTCCAGATTACATTCTGAGTAGGCAACAGAATACAACAGGCTGCCATTACCACCACCACCACCAGTGATAATCATATATTCCTACACATTATTTTTCCTCAGAAATCTCTGCATTGGGCTCCATAGCCCCACTTCCTTAAAATTTTGCAATACTATCATGTTTTTGGCTTTTGTGATCCATAGTTCCAGATTGCCCAAGTTCCTTTCGTCAATTATGGACTAGATATAGTAAATACATTACAAATGATCACTCCTGAATACAGTTAAACCTTAATGAACTAGCATGCTTAAGGAAATGCTAGCCTTTTAAAAAAATTTTATTCTGACACTGTTGAAAATATTTCTTAAAATGTAATGTTTCAGTTTGGCACCTAAAAGTAGAATTTTGTGATGAATTAGGGTCTTTTTTATGTAAATACCTGATGATATAGATATAAATGCTATAGATGATTTAATTGACTAGGTTAAATCTATACAGACTGCAAGACATGCTCTGGAATGGTTTAGAAAAAAGACCTGCTATTTTTGTTTTTTTGACATTGATTGAATGCAAAAAAGTCTGGTTACTTAAAGGCTTGAGGTTAATCAGGATTTTGCTATGTAATGATAAGATTATTCACTAATCTAATTTGTAAATTTGACAAAAATCTATTAAGCTACCTTTATATGCCAGATACTGTGCTAGGAGATAAAATGCAAAGAATGAAACAATGTCTATTCTCAAGGAGCTTACAGTTAAAAAAAAAACTTAAAAAAACACACATTATACTTTGTTCCCCAATTTTTTTGACATTTTAATTTAAATTTTTGAGTACCAAATTCTATCCCTCCCTCTTTCTACTCCCCCCTCCCTTAGAAGGTAAGCAATCAGATACAGGTTATACATGTGCAATTATGTAAAAATTTCCATAATAGTCATTTTGTACAAAAAGACTTGAATAAAAGAAAAAAATGAAAGAAAGAAAGTGAAAAATAGCATGTATTCAAAAATAGTCTAAAATAGTCTGTATTCAAACAATATCAGTTCTTTCTCTGGAGGTAGATAGCTTCATCATTAGTCTTTTGGGATTGTCTTGAATCATTGTATTGCTGAGAATAGCTAAGTCACTCACAGTTCTTCACTGAACAATATTGTTGTTAATATGTACAACGTTCTCCTGGTTCTGTTCCCTTCACTATGCATCAGTTCATGTAAACACTTCCATGTTTTTCTGAAATCATTCTGCTTCTTATTTCTTATAGTGCAATAGCATTTCATTACAATCATACAAAAAGAGCTGCTATAAATATTTTTGTGCAAATAGATCATTTTTCCTTTCTTTGAATATCTTTGGGATACAGACTTATAGGTGGTATTGCTGGATCAAAGGGTATGTGCAGTTTTATAGCCCTTGAGGCATAGTTCCAAATTGCTCTCCAGAATGGTTGGATCAGTTCACAACTCTACCAACATGTCCTTAGTGTCCCAGTTTTCCCACATCCCCTCCAACATCCAATATTTTCCTTTTTTGTCATATTAGACACTCTGATAGGTGTAGTATGGTACCTCTCAGTTATTTTAATTTGCATTTCTCTAATCAATAGCTATTTAGAGCATTTTTTTCATTTGACTATAGAAAGCTTTGATTTCTTTGTCTGAAAACTGCTAGTTCATATCCTTTGACTATTGATCAACTGGGGAGTGACTTGTATTTTTGTAAATTTGATTCAGTTCTCTATATATTTGAGAAATAAGGCCTTTATCAGAGATACTTGTTACAAATATTTTTCCTGGTTTTCTACTTTCCTTATAATTTTGGTTGCACTGATTTTGTTTATGCAAAACCTTTTAAATTTTATATAATCAAAATTATCTATTTTGTATTTTGTAATGCTCTCTGTATTTTCTTTTGTCCTAAATTCTTCCCTTTTCCATAAATCTGACAGATAAACTATTCCATACACTCTTAATTTGCTTATGGTATCACCATTTATGTGTAAATCATATCCCCATTTTCATTTTATCTTGGTATGCAGCATCAGATGTTGGTCTATAACTAGTTTCTGCCATACTGTTTTCCAGTTTTCCCATAGTTTTTGTCAAATAATAAGTTTTTGTTATAAAAACTTGGATCCTTGGGGTTATCATATACTAGATTACTATGGTCATTTACTATAATGTAATTTGTACCTAATCTATTCCAATGAGCCACCATTGTATTTCTTAGCCAGTACCAGATTGTTCTGAAAATTCCAGCTTTATAATGCAGTTTGAGATCTGGTACAGCTAGACCACTTTCTTTTCATTTTTTTTTTCATTGATTCCCCTTGATATCCTTGAGCTTTTGTTCTTCCAGATGAATTTTATTATTTTTTCTAGCTCTATAAAATAATTTTTTGATTGTTTGATTTTTATAGCACTGAATAAATAGATTAATTTAAGTAGAATTGTCATTTTTATTACATTGGCTCAGCCTACCCATGAGGAATTAATATTTTTCCAATTGTTTAAATCTGAATTTATTTGTGTGAAAAGTGTTTTATAGTTGTGTTCATATAGTTTCTGGATTTGTTTTAACAGGTAGATTTCCAAATATTTTATGTTGCCTGCAGTTATTTTAAATGGAATTTCTCTTTCTATCTTGCTGCTGTACTTTGTTGGTAACATATAGAAATGCCAACGATTTATGTGGGTTTATTTTATATCCTGCAACTTTGCTAAAGTTGTCAATAATTTCAAGTAGTTTTGTAGTTGATTCTCTAGGATTTTCTAAGTATAACATCATATCATCTGCAAAGAGCGATAGTTTTGGTTCCTCATAGTATTTTCTAATTCCTTTAATTTCTTTTTCTTCTCTTATTGCACAATGTGGAAGCTGCCAAATCCTGTGTAATCCTGACTGTAGCTCCATGATATTTGAATTGTTTCTTTTTGGCTACTTGTCATACTTTCTCCTTGATCTGTGAGCTCTGGAATGGCTACGATGTCCCTGGGAGTTTTCATATTAAGATCTCTTTCAGGTAGTGATTGGTGGATTCTTTCAATTTCTATTTGGTCCTCTGGTTCTAATATGTCAGGGCAGTTTTCTTTGATAATTTCTTGAAAGATGTTGTCCAGGCTTTTTTTTTTATCATAGCTTTCAGGTAGTCCAATAATTTTTATATTATCTCTTCTGAATCTATTTTCTAGGTCAGTTGTTATTCCAGTGAAAATTTTCACATTTTCTTCTTTTTTTTTTTTACTTTTAAAAAAAATCTTATCTTGATATCTCACAGAGTCATTAGCTTCCACTTGTTCAATTCTAATTTTTAAGGAATTATTTTTTTTCCAGTGAGGTTTTGCACTTCCTTTTCCATTTGACTGATTCTATTTTTTAGGGAATTATTTTCCTCAGTAAATTTTTGTATGTCTTTTCCATGCTATTGACTCTTATTTCATGATTCTCTTGCATTACTCTCATTTCTTTTCCCAATTTTTCTTCTATTTCTCTAATTTACTTTTTAAAATCCATTTTAAGCTCTTCCAGGAATTCTTTTTGGACCTGAGACTAAATTATATTTTTCTTTGAGGCTCCACATGTAGCTATTGTGACACTATTGTCCTCTTCTAAGTTTATGCCTTGATCCTCCCTATCACCATAGTAATGTTCTATAGTCAAGCACTTTAAAAAAGAATTTGCTCATTTTTTCCTGCCTTTTTTTGTGACTTGGTGTTTTCATGTGAGAGTTAGGCTCTGGTCCTGCACTGTCCCAAGTTTTTTGTAGTGGGGCTCCGGCTCTTACTGGGGCTTTCACTGGGTTTCAGGACTTAGCTACTTGCTTTCTTTGGTGGGTAGGCTTCCCTTCTGGATTGTACTGGGGGTGGGCTGGGACCTCCCAGTTGGCCTCCCCTGGATGTGGAGTTTAACTGCTGGTCTGCTCCAGGGGGGGGCCCTGCTGCTGGGTTGCTGTGGAAACAGGGCTTCTCTGATAACTGGCCCTGGAAGAGTTATTTTGTTGCTGATCTATCTGTCCAAGGGATGGGGCCCTGCTTCTGGGTTGCTATGGAAACAGGGTTTCTCTGCTATGGTCCCCGGAGGTGGGGCTTCCTTACTGTCAGCAATGGTGGCCTATGCTGGGGAAGGAGTCACTCGGATGGGACCTAGCTGCACTGCACAGACTGCTACTTGCCTACGGGGCTGCTGGCTTGCAGGAGGATGAGACCTCCAGGGTGGATTGCCCAAGGCTTGGAGCCCTGCTGTAGGCACCCTGCTGTGAGGCTGGCTGCTGCAGCTGCTCTTGAACCTCCCTCCCCTCCCACTCTCTCTTATGGGTCAGTCTTCCCAGGGACTAAACATGGCCCATGTGAATCTGAACCCTTGGGTTAGGGTGAAATCTTGGGGACTCATCTAGAATTGAAGGTTTTATTCCAATCAACCATAATTTTAAAAAAAAATTAGGGGAAGGGTAGACTTGCATATAATTGATACTTATCTGAATTTGATTTATTTTTTAGTTCTCCTACTTGAGCTATTATTTGATGAGTTTGACCTCCATTTGGAAAGCCCTATTCTAGGCTAGTTCCTATATATGGAACTAATAATGGAGAGCAACATAGTACTCTGCTATACTGGCAAGATTTTGTCTGGATTTCCATCTGGCTTTCCCTATACATTTGCAGAGATCTATTGCAGGGAGCCCTAAGAGGAATTTTCACCCAGGATAGTTTGGTGACTTTTAGTCAACTCTAAATCCCTAATCCCTGTTGGGAAAATTCTGCATGCTCTGTGATCTCAGTTGAGACTGGACTTCTCCTCTGAGAGGGGAAGCTTGAGGTTTTTTTTTTTTCTTTCATTTTCTTTACTTTTTTCTTTTGTTAGTTGATCATTTTTCATTTTAATTGTTCACTTTTTCCTAATTCGCTAGAGTTGGTACAGGACTTTAGCAACAAAACAAAACAGGAAGGTGGTATCCTATGAGAACTATATAAATTATCATTTACATATTGAATCTGTATACTTCTATATTTGGAGATGAGTTCTAATCTCCAAGTCCACTAGCTATGAAACATCTCACAGAAGACTACTGAATGAGTGAATGAGTGGAGTGCTGAGACTCTTCACATGGCCTTCTGGAGGCCATTGAGATATGTACCATCTGCACTTTGTTGAAACTCCTTGGTAAAAGGCACTGGGGGAGGCTCTTTTCTCCCAGGTCCCTAGAGAACTACCCAGAATTGAGAATATGAATGTGCTTGATGCACCCTGGTTGATTTGCTGGGGACAGAAAATATTTAGCTCTAGGGAGGTGAGGTGAGTATAGCTGATCACCAAGTGAGATAGTATAGAGGATGAAGAGAAGAGGGACCTACACAGATGATCCATTAAATGAAACTAAGAAGGGACAGTTAGGTAGGAGGAGAACCAGGAGAGATCAGTGTTATGAAATCCTAGAGAGAAAAGAGTATTAAATTGAAGATAGTGATTAACAGTGTCAAAGGCTATAGGGAGGTCAAGAAGCATGAGGACTGAAAAAAGGCCATTAGATTTGGTAATTTATCTGGCAAAGATGGATGGATCAAGTGAGAGTTGTTTAAAGATGAGGGAGACATGGGGATATTCTTAAGGAGCAAAAAAAGCAATAGATAAGGAGAAATTGAAAATCAGTGGGAGAGTGGGGATGATAGGGGAGCAGTTTGTTGGAGAAGAAATAAATGGTATGGAATTACTTGTGTATATAGAAATATTTTTGCCTTGGCGAAAATAACCACCTCTTCATGAGACAAAGTGAAACAGAAAATAGTGGTAGAAAGCATCTAAGTCATATGAGATGAAAGGAGAGGGAAAGAAGAAGCTCTTGGCCAATGTCCTCCTTTACTTCAGTGAAATATAAGGCAAAGTTCTTAGGTAAAAGGGAGAGGGGAGAAGGAGACAGAAAGTTTGAGGAGAGATGAAAAGGTCTAGAAAAGCTAGTGAGTGGGATAATGAGTCAACTAGGCAGCCCAACTGAGATAATGTAACATAAATTTATAGTGGATCCAGTCAACACATGATTTCCTCCAGCTTCGTTCAGCCTGTGAATAGGACGGAAAGCAGGGGCTAGTGAGATCATTGATAGAATAAGGAGGTAAAGGCTCCTGGCTCACCGAGGGCTTAAAATGGAGAAGGAAGGAAATGTAGCCAGTAGAGGGGTGATGGCCTGGGAAAGAACTGAAGGGCAGAGGGATTAAAGGCTGGTGAGGTTGAACAATAGGGCTAAGGGTTGCAAGGCAGAGAGAAGGATGAAATAGCAAGAGACCATGATCAGGTAAAGGAATTTCAGTTCGTGAATACTAAAGTGGAACATCTGTGAGTGATGGCAGGATTAAGGGCATGACCATCCCTGTGTGTAGCTGAAGTGGAATAGAGGAATAGGTCATGGGAAATGAATAAATTTAGGAATTTAGCCAATACCAATTCTTCTTGGACTACAGTTGAGGTTGAAGAGGATTTTTCTCCCTCTCCCTCAGCAATGATAAATGAACAAACATGGCAGCAAGAACATATGTTTGCCCTAAGTAAATCTGAGACTGAACTCAATTCCCTGACTCCCCATTCTGTTCTGTGTTCTGGACTGAGGAAACTAGATGTTTCCAGCCTTGGTGGCTACCTTGTGAGTGTAAGAGGTCAGTTACTGATTGATGAGCAGATGGTGCTTTCTACAACAATTTCTCAGAGGAGAATATGACCATAGGCCAGGAGGATGTTGCAGTTGAAAGGAATAAAAAACAAGCCAATGATCAGATTTGGACCTTGTGATTACTCTGACAATATATATCCAAGGCGAATGGGAAATATTGAGTAGTCCCATAAAGATATTTTTACCTTCCAGGAGAGGATAATAGGAAAGATGAGTTACTATTTCACATTTTAAGTACTTGTCAATGTGTACTTATGAGTCTGTTGTATTTTAAACATTTCTTTTATGGTGGAAGAAGTAAATAGCTCTTTTATACCAATATCTACTTTGTATACTGAGTACCTTTTCTGAAGGGATTCTATTGATCCCTTTTAGGAAGCTATACTTCATCTTTTACCTCCAGAACTTCAGGCTGAGTGCAGGACCGAACAAAAAAAAAATCTTGATTCTTCCCCCTCCCATCTTTTAGGGACCAGGTTTCCCCAGATGAATCTGGGTCTGTTTGAGCCAAGTGAAGGAGCCCCATTTGGGGAGGCTCCCACACTTGGCAAGTGGAATCAATATCAGGTTCCTGGCCCACGGTTTGCAGCCTCTATTTTTTTCCTTTTAAAAAACATTGGCCATCTGCCCTTCTCTAATCCTCTAATACATCTCATTCTCCATCATCTTTAAAAAACATCATTGACATTCACTTAGCATTCATATAGGCAAGTTACTTCATCAACCTAGGGTGCAGTTCATCTTAGCCTAGTGACTTACATTCACGGAGGGCAGCTTTTACTAGCTCTCTGTTTATCTTGGGCATCAGCTTCTTATTAGCCATTTTTATTCTTTCCTTTCTAGTCCAAAGCTGTGCTCCTTGACAGAGAAAGCAGGAGGAGAATGAGAATGCCATCACTCTGTTTTCTTTTATCATCATCCCATTCTCCCTGGGTAGCCTTCCTCAACAGCTTCAGCTCATTCTGAGCTTTAACAGTCCTGACACTATCCTAACTGAGCTGGGCTGTTCTTTGGTGTTATCTTTATTCCATCCTCTGCACATTTAAGATGACTTAGCTGTGTATCTGCACCAGTCCTTTTTGACAACTTGATTTTTTTCTTCCCTGTTGTAATTGTTTATCTTTGTGTATTATAAAATGCCATTCTTGGTCATTATCTCCACACTGGCTGGCTGTGTTGGCTTCTGGCTCTGGGCTCCACACTGAAAGAGCTTTAGGCTTCCTTTGCTAGGGAGAGGAATTACTAGTCATTGCACCTTAGCAGAGAATATCAGGTGGCCTGGAGAAGGCTGATTTACTGAAGAAAAAAAAAAAACAAACCAGCAGACAGTATCAATTCAGTGAATGCAAGACCAGAAGAGCTTCCTGGAAGAAAGAAGATGGGATGCTCAATGGAAAAGAAAGACACGATGCCTAGCAGAGATGATTTGATCCCCAGAGGAGAGTGAAGACATGATGTCCAGCAGCAAACAGCATAATGACATCACCAAAGGTCATTGGCAGCTCTGCAGCAGTTGTCCTGGTTGTGTGTACTTACTGGCCACCCATGTCCTGAATGTGTGCCTTATTCAGATTTTCCTGTCTGTGTATGTTCCTACCATGTGCTCCTTCATGAATGCTCCTTGACTATATTTGTGTTCTTCAGTTGCATACTCTCTCTGCATGTCCACCTTCTACTTGTGGTATGGTGACCTGTAGGTGACCTATACCCCAAGTATGCATGGTGAGCATCTCTTCTTATCATTATCTCTTCTTAGCATTCAATCTGCTATGCAATTTCAGTAAATATATTTTGCTTTGAACTAATTATGTACTCTGACCTTACGAATGAAAATACAGCGGTTGGGGCTCATGAACTGTGGTTGTGAGTGGATATTGAACTAGAGGGTATTTTAAATAGGAGGGACCTTTTGGAGGGCCCACATGTAAAGGACTGTCACATTTCTAGCTTCATTCATGCATACGTTGATGGGGCAAGGTACAGTCTAGTTATACAAGAATCCAGATCTTTTGGATTCTTCCCCAAGACACTTTTCCCAAGAGACAAATAAGAGAGGTGAATACGGTGGAAAGACATCTCTCATTATTTGTAAAGTGACACACAAGGACCTCTTGAGATATAGCTAGTTCTAAGACAATTAGAAAAGAAGGTACTAGAAATGTTCTCCTTATAAAAACTAGCTAATTTTGAAACAGAGTACAGATAAAGACATATTTTTCTTGGACATGGCTAATATGGGAATTTGTTTTGCTTTACCATATGTATGGCAACAAGGTTTTTTTTTCTTTCTCAATAGTAAGGAATTGGGGAAGAGAAGAGGAAAAGAAATTTAAAATTTAAATTCGGTAAAATTTAACTTTAAAAATGGATCTAGAGATTCAGACAGGTAGAGGCCATTTCAACTCAATTCCACAAGCCAGATAATTGATGTCGTACTGTATATCCAGGGAACCCAGCTGTACACACTACTGTTAGTGGATAGGAACTTTTTAAAAATACTAATCTATTTTTAGTTTTTGACATTCACTTCCATAAGCTTTTGAGTTTTAATTTGCTCCCCCTTCCTCCCCTCCTCCTTCCCCAAGATGGCATGCAATCTGATATAGGCTCTACATATTCATTACTATTAAATATATTTTCACATTAGTGATGTTGTAAAGAAGAATTAGAACCAATAGGAGGAACCACAAGAAAGAAAAAAAAACAAAACAAAACAGAAGAAAAAAAAGAGCAAGTAGTATGCTTTGATCTGCATTCAGACTCTATAGTTCTTTCTCCGGATGTAGATAGCATTTTCCGTCATGAGTCTTTTGGAGATGTCTTAGATTCTTATATTTCTGAGAAGAGCTAACACTAGCAAGGTTAGTCATCGCATAACGTGGCTGTTACTGTGTACAACGTCCCCCTGGTTCTGCTCACTTCACTCAGCATCAGTCCATGCAAGTCTTTCCAGGTTTTTCTGAAGTCTGCCTGCTCACCATTTCTTATAGCACAATACTATTCCGTTATATTCATAAGTAGTGAATAGGAACTTTAAAGGCTGATTGTGTTATATTAGATCTGTACTCTATCTAGTTATATTTTGGAAAATAGAAATCTATCAATTATCCCAATTCATGTTAGAATATGTCATTTTATGATGGGCCTCTGCTACATGTCTTTTTTCTTTTTCCAAGCAGTGCCCAATCTGTGCCCCTCTGTATAAAAGGCGTCTTTCTTAAACTGTCCTTCATACCTGCTATTGCCCCTCCTCATCTTATGATATTTCAGTATTCTGTGGACACCTATTGCTGCAATACTTTATTCCCTCAGAGCTGTGTTATAATTAACATCTGTTTGTTAATGGACAGGACACAATCAAGAGTCTCGTGGTGGGCGATCCCATCTTGCCATTGAACATTTAGGAGTGCTTGCAGGTGATGTTGATGAAGACCATCCCAGCTGTGCCACCAATGGACTGTGTGTCCGTACACAAGTAATTTCATGTCCCTGAGACTCATCAGTAAAATGAGTTTTGAACTAGATGGCCTCCAAGACCATTTCCTGCTCTAGGGCAGTGATCCTCCACATTCATTTGTACTTCAAAGTTTACATAAGCTTCATACATTATCTCACAGTAAACAGAGTCAGACATGACTAAAACAACTGAACAACAAAACCTGTAAAGTAGTGAGGGCAGGGAATCAATCATTTAATCAACAAGCATTTATTAAATATTGACTATGTGCCAGGCACTGTGCTAGATATTGGGGATACAGAGATCCCTGCTCTTAGGAAGGGAATGGAACAGAAAGGCATTTATTAAGTGCTTATTATCATGAGCACTGAGGATACCAACAGAAAATCTTTTCTCAAGGAGCTCACATTCCACCTGGGGGAAACAATACTTAAAGGAGGCCTCATGATCATAGCCAATTCATGGCAGATAGAAAGGACAGTCAATGAAAGTAACAGGGCATATGGCCAGACCCCAAGGATCTTGGCAGGACAGATGGTCCCAGGAAAAAGAGACTAGTAGGTCCAAGGGTCAGAATAGAGTATGGCTCTGGAATATCTCTAGAAAGATCTCAGTTCCAGTCCTGCCTTAGATACTTACTCCTTGTATGACCTTGGGCAAGTCACTTAACTTCTGTTTTCCTTAGTTTCCTCTCCACTAAAATGGAGATAATAACAATACCTGTTTCTCAGGGTTGTTGTGTAGGTTAAGTGAGAGCTATGCAAAGCACTTTGAAAACTTTAAAGCACTATATAAATGCTACCTGTTGCCATTGCAATGATGATGATGAGGAGGAGGAGGAGGAGGAGGAGGATTTCTCCACTGTTGGTCTCATCCCATAGAGTTTAGGAAAAGGCACTGGAGTAGTAGCATGGCATTTCTGATCTAACCTTTTGGTTAGGAGGAGGGTTTCCCTAGAGGATGCTGGTATAAACTATCATTGATTCAAAAAAATGCTTATTAAGATTCTACTAAAAGCAAAGAATTGTGTTGCGTGAAAGCCTCTTCAAGCATCTTCTGACTTTCATTCCACTGAAAGGCAACAACACCACACAAAAGATAAGTAATAAAATTCATACAAAGTAAATGCAAAGTATTTTTGGTATCATTATCTCCCATGGAATCTAGCATGGAATTTTTGCCCTTAATAGGCCCTTGACTTGGGTAGCTAGGTAGCACAGTGGATAGAATGCCAGACCTGGAGTCAGGAAGTCTCCTCTTTGTGAGTTCAAATCTGGTCTCAGATACTAGCTGTGTGACCCTCGGCAAGTCACTTAACCTTGTTTGCCTCAGTTTCCTCATCTGCAAAATGAATAGCAAACCATTCTAGTACTATGCCAAGAAAATTCCAAATGAGGTCACAGAGAGTCAGAAACAACTGAAACGACTAAACAGCAACAGGCTCTTGACTTGTATTTGTGGAATGAGTGAATAAATAAATTAATAACACCTTGAGAATTTTCCCATTTTGCTTCGTATGTCAGTAGCAGAGTGTGGCATGATGCAAAAAATGCTTTTATGTGGGATTTATAGTTACTGAGAATTTTCAATATATTATCTCATTTGATTTCTGTGTCACTTCTATGAGGTAGGTAATTGAAATGATATGCACATTTTACAGATGACAAAACTGAAGATCACAGTCAGTAAGCAATTTAACCTAGGTGGGAGGAAGGAAAGGGAAAAAACATTTATTAAATGTCTACTATGTGCTAGGCACTATGCTAACAAGTGCTTTACAAATAATATCTCATTTGATCCTCATAACAACCTTGGGAGGTAAGTGCTATTATTGTTCCAATTTTATAATTGAAGAAACTGAGGCAAACAGAGGTAAAGTGACTTGCCCAGGATCATACAGCTAGTAAGTATCTGAGACTGGAACTGAAGTCAGGTCTTTCTGACTCCAGGCCCAGAGCCCTATCCACTGGGCCACCAACTGCCTCAAGGTCATGCAGCTGGTAGGTATGGATGATTGCTGTCTCCAAGTTCAATGTTCGTTCTACTACACTGTGTTGCCTTCTCATATATCATGCTACCCAATATCCTAACCAATTGCTCTCTCTTCTGTTTGATCCTTGAAATCAGTTGGCAGTTATGTTAAACACCACCACCACCATCCCTTCCCCGGTTACAAATTAGGAAATGAGTCACTACTGTTGCTTATTATTATTCATCATTGTATTAAATGCCAACTCAGCCATAGGCATCGAATGTTCTCTCGAGTTAGCCCAGTCCCTCACCCTGTGGTTTTTAGGGCCTGACAAAAGTGGTGTGGTTAAAATTAAGGCTGACTCTTAGCCTTGGACAAATGCTGCCTACACAAAAAGCTTTTCCGTGGATGGAAATTAAGAGACTAATTCATCTTTGTGAGTACACCACAGTGGCTTTTGGATGGAGTTTTAAAAACAGATATCCAGGTATTTACTTTTTATGAGGTTAACCACAGGGAAAAAGTTGTCCATTTTCCCCACAGGTCAAAACTCCCAGGCCTTTGGGGCTGGGCTGGCAGTGGGCTTGTGGTTAATAAGAACAAATCTAATTTTAGAGGGTTTTTTTTCCTCTTTGGTTAGGAAGTTGTTATCTTAAATATAGTGGCATTTAATTTCATTGACTTTGTGTCTGAGACAGCTTTCTCTTGCTTTGAAAATTCTTCCTTTTTAAAATCAGGAACCAAAATCTTTTGTTTTAAATAGACCAAGTGATTGATTGATCGGAGAGGCTCAAGTATAAATAAGACTACAATATGACATGTTTGTAACACAGCCACTTGTCATTCGTTAGCCTTGGGCTTAATTTTTTCAGCACAGAACTTGTTCCAGCTTTAGGATTCATGACTCTTCTCTTCTTCCCTACTTCTACATCCCCTCCCTTGTAACTCCTTTCTTAATTCCCTGGCCTTCAACACTTGCTTCTCTTGACCCTCTCCCATCACTCTTATCCCTATTAAGTTAGCTTTGCCTATTCTAGTCCACCCTCTCCTTGGGTTGAAGGGGAATGAGGTTTGTATCTGAACTCAGGTCTTCCTGAATACAGGCCCAGAGCTCTGTCCACTGGCCCACCAAATTACTTCTAAGCACATCTAGTTAGTGATAGAGATGGAACATGAACCCAGGTCTCATTAGTACCTTGACTATACAAAGACTCTTTGTAAATTTTAACACATCATATAAATGTGTTAATGTTACTATTATTATTCTTGCAGCCTTCATTTCCAAGGGGTAATCCAGATTAATCATTCAGGATCCAAAGGACTTATGATGTAGTAATAGAATCCATACTAAGGATATAGTATAGAATGACTCTCTCAAGATCAGTCCGGGTCATGGTATTTCTTGTTTTATCTCTCCATCACCCTCCTCTACTCCTACCTTAAGGATGTGTGTCATTCATTCCTTTTTCATTCTATGATAAGCTTAGTCTTAATATTTTATTTAATTCAATTCAATTTAACAAATATTTATTAAGTACTTAGTACATGCAAGATGCTAGGTACACTGTCAAATTCCAGAAAAACCTTCCATTTTTCGGCCTTAGTCTTTTTCTGCACAACAGATTGTATATTCTCTAGTCATTTTATTTTTCCTTCCTGTTACCCATTCCTATCTACTTAGCCCTTTCTCAAGGATCTCCCATATCTAGAATTTTTACTCCAGGCCAGGAGTTTCTATTTTCGTAGCTGATTAGTGTCTCCCTTGTCAGTGACTTCAAGGGTGTCAAACCAATTAGACCCATCTGAGCCCCCATTAACTGGTTCCTGATATAAGGTTATTAATATAAGATAATTAATAAGGTTCCTGATTCAAGAGTTCCCACAACCTTCAAACTAAATAATTTTCCTAACCCTAGAATTTCCTGCCCTGAATCACTGAGCCAGGAATCCCAACAAGAGCTTGGAGCAGGGGTTGGGAGCCTGTGGCCTCAAGGCCACACATGGCGGCAGGTTCTCCACCCACGGGCTGCAGACCAATTTGACCTATGCTCCTTGGTGACATGGCTGGTTGTATCCTTCCCTTGATGCTTTCCAGTTGTGCTTTAAAGGTGTCAGTCCCAACCCCAGTGTGAGGGGGTCAGTGAGCTGCCTTGGCACCTTTCCCTCATCCCTACCTCCCTCTATTTTGTGTCACCAATTAAGACATACATATATATATATATATATATACATATATATATATATATATATATGGCCTTCCCTTAAACAGAGCAAATAAAAACAGCTATTGCCTTCAGCACTGACTGACTCATTAAATTCTTGAGTGACTTCCATTTAATCCCAGCAGCAAAGAAAGACAAAAACAAAACCATTTCTAGCTTCAAAGAATTTGCAATCTATTGTGGGAATACAACATGTACGCATGACATACATAAATTCAAAATGATGAGGAGAAAGAGAGGACTAAAATATGGGAGGGAGGGGATAAGGTGGGAGGAGGGAAGGCTTCCTGTAGGAGATGGCCCCAGAGCTAAGCCTTTAAGGAATATAAGAATTCTGAGACTTGGAGGTGAAAAGAGGAGTATATACCAGGCATGGAGGAAAGTTTGGGTGAAAAAGATAGATGAGTTCAGGGAATGGCTTTTAGCTCAGTTTGGTGAGAAGTTAAAGTTTATGAGGAGAATATGAAATAAGGCTGGAGAGATAGCCTGAAACCAGTTGATAATGGGCTTTTCCCTTGATTCTAGAGATGGGATAGACAAAAGGCAGAGCAGAAAGAAGAGGGGCCTAAATAACTCTTGAGTTGGGAGGAGAGAAGAAACTGGAAGCAGAGAGATTTATTAATAAGTTATTTCAATTGTCTAGGTGAAAGGTGACTGAGGACCTGACCTAACATACAGGTAGTTTAAGTAGAGAGAAGGATATTGTACCTATATGACTTTGGTCAATTCACTAAGCCTCACTGGGTCTTCATTCCTTCATCTGTAAAAGAGGAGGTTGGTGTAGACAACCTCTAAGATCTCTTTCATATCTAGATCCTATGATTCAATGGATGGTTTGGAGGTAGAATCATCATGATTTGGCCCCTTGACTAGCTAAGGAGCTTGGAAGGACAGGGAAGAGTCAAGCCAAGCACGACTCTAATGTTCCAAACTTGGGTGAATGGTAGGAAATGTATACTTGGGGACATGTGATGATGATGAACTCAGTTTGGGATATGTTGCATTTAAGATGCCAAAAAAGAACCCCAGGTAGAAATGTGCAGCAGGTATTTGGCAATGGAAAACAACTGTTCTTCAGGAGAAAGATCAGGGCTAGGTATTTATGTTGGAGAGTCTTCTGCATAGAGATGATAATTAAACCTATGACAGAAGATGAGATCACTATCAGAAAGAGAAGAGAAAAGGGCCAAGAACAGAGCCCTGAGGGGAAACAATGCTTAGGATAAAGGAGAGACAGTAATTCAGTAAAGAAGATTCAGAAAGATCAATCAGACACACAGGAAGAGAACCAGAAGTGATCAAAGACTCCAAGAGAATAGACAATATTCAGGAGGAGGGGGTAATCAATAATGTCAAAAGCTGTAGTGAATTCTGGCCTAGTCTCTCATCCTGAACCCAAAAATAAGGGGTACTTTGCTACTTTAATGGAGATTCAGCATAGCTATGTGAGGGTTGGGGAAGATAGGAAGGACATAGTGAGCAGCCTTTCTTAGACCAGGGCTCAGTGCACTCTGCTCTGGTTGAGATGCTGACTCAGCAATGTCACGATGATGATAAGAGATGATGATGATCACAGGAAAAGAAGGCCATCAAATTTAGCTTTTAAAAGATCATTAAAAACCTTAGAAATAGCTACTTCAGTCAAGTAATTTGGTTGAAGGTCAAATTGCAAAATGGAGTCAGTGAGAACAGTGATTTTCTCTAGGAGGTTAGTACAGTGAAAGGAGCACAGCTTGAGGGGCTGGCTGCATTGAATAAAGGTTTTTGGTTTTGTTTTTAAATAAGAAGGAAGATCTATCCTACACAGCAGAAAAGGAACTAGTGTTGGGTATGTGTTGGGTGTCTCAAAGCCAAAGAGGCTTGCTGCTGACCATACATAACAATCCATTAACATAGGAATAATCTATAACAAAACACAGAGGTGGAGAGCTATGAACACCTGTATGGTTTTTTGTTCTTTGCCTTTCTTCCTGTCATTCATTTGCTTGAAAGACTAAAAAGAATCTTGGGTTTGTGAAAACCAAGGGGGCTCACCCCCAGGCAGTCCTGGTCAGTTTGCTAAACAGGCAGCCACAGAAATGATTCCCAATCAGAAATCAAGTGGAAGTTATAAGGACTTTCTAACCTTCAGTCCAATAGTTAGTTAATGTAATGTACAGCTGAAGGAAAAGGAAGTAAAAATCAAAACCTGCCCTTCCTATTGTAGATGAGAAAGAGGCTTAAAACTGAGAGACTTTTCCCTTGATAACTAGGAAGAAGAATGTAAAACCAAACCAAACCAAACCAAAAAAAACAAAACAAAACAAAAACAAAAAAACAACTCCCACAACTAAATCTTGACCTGAGAATATTCTGACTATGTTAGTTATTTGTTGTTATTGTTGAGTTGTTTGAATTGTTTCAGTCATCTCCAACTCTTGGTGACCCCGTCTGGGGTTTTCTTGGCAAAGATACTGGAGTAGGTTGTCATTTCCTTCTCCAGCTTATTTTACAGATGAGGAAACTGGGGCAAATAGGGTTAAGAGACTTGCCCAGGTTCATAGCTAATTATTGTCTGAGGCCAGATTTGAACTCAGGAAGATGAATCTTCCTGACTTCAGACCTGATGCTCTACCCACTGTGCAACCTCCCTGCCCACTGTTAGTCATAGATATGACTAAAGAGCTATCAGACCACTCTTATCAAGAGAGCCTTGCTAGCCACTGAACCTTAGCAGACAGAAACTGAGGCAGCCAGTAGGTTCTCTGTTGAAGTGAAGCCCAGAAGCTGGTAGCAGAGAGAAGATCACCACAAGACCAGTGGAGATCCACCCAGGAGTGACCATGGCAGTCTATGTACCTTGAGGAGAGTATGTGCCTGCCAGAAACTGCATATCACTTGAGAACCATGGGGAGTAGGTCCAGCACTAGTAGGGTGATGATATCACTGGAAGATATTGGCAGTCTGTTAGCCAGATGAGACATGGGCTGCCTCTTGCATAGGTTTCTTAATTATGCACTCTGCCATAAATGTTCCCTAGATACATCATTTTTCTCACTGCTGTGGAAAATTTTTGGGAGAATGTGCCCCAGGTTATGGAGTAGAAATGTTTTATTATTACATTTCTTACTGTGTTATTTTATTGAATGGCTTTTCAAAAATGTGTGGCTCTTTATTTCTTTAAAAAATTTTTTTTTGTTTTTCCAAACTTGACAGACACCAATAAACCAAAACATTTCCAAATACAAAGAATAGAAAAAGGATTGTATATAAAACTGCAAAACTCTTTATGTACAGCTTTTTAAAAAGTTTTTGTTTAATCATTTCTCAGTCATGTCTGACTCTTAATGATCCATTTGGGGGGTTTCTTGGCAAAGATACCAGAATGGTTTGCCATTTCCTTCTCATTTTACAGATGAGGAACTGAGGCAAATAGGGTTAAATGATTTGCTTGAGATCACACATCTAGTAAGTGTCTGAGGCCAGATTTGAACTCATTGCTATACTAGACCCAATCTTAAATCACACCCTCTACCCTCCCCACAAAAAAAGCCCCTTCTTTGTAAAGCCCTTTCTTTGTAAAAAGTTAGCATAGTGAAGCAAGATACATCCACACAATGTCTAAAATGCATGTCTTATACTGCACCTCTAATCCATAATTTCTTTGGGAATCCATAAATAATCTATAAATTTAAACTATGAATTCTTTGGGAAACATGCTTCATCATTCATCCCTTGGAGTTCCAGTTGGTTATTGTATTGACCAAAGTTCTTAAGTCTCTGAAAGTTGTTTTGCTTTACAATGTTGCAGTCATTGTACAAACTATACTTCCAATTTTGTCCACCTCATTCTGCATCAGTTCATAAAGTCTTGACAGGTTTCTTTAAATCTACTTCTTTTGTCTCTTCTTATATGACAGTAATATTTTGTTTCACTTATATACCGTAATTTGTTTAGCTGTTCTCCAAATGATGGCCACCCTCTTAGTTTCTACTTCTTTGTTGAGGCAAATGGAGCTGCTGTAAATATTTTTATGCATATGGATTCTTTCCCCTCTTTCTTTTATGTCTTTAGTGTGTAAGATTGGTAGTAGTGTTGCTAGGTCAAAAGGTAGACACAATTTAGTGACTTTGGGGCTATAATTCTAAATTTCCAGCTCCGCCGACATCGTATTAGTGTAACCTTTCCCACATCTCCTCCAACAACTGCCATTTTCCTTTTTTGTCATCTGTTAATCTAATGAGTGTGAGGTGGAACTTTAGCATTGCTTTAATTCACACATCTCTTATTAGTTTGGGGACATTTTTCATATAATTGTTGATAGCTTGCTTTTCTTCTTTCGAGAACTGTGTTTATTGTTAGACCATTCATCTACTGGAGAATAGCTCTTGCTGTTATATAGTTGAATTAATTTTCCACATGCCTCAGATATCAGATATTTATCAGATACATTTGCTGCAAAGATTTTCCCCCATTAATCATGTTCCTTCTAATTTTAGTTGCATTGTTTAACTGTGCAATTTTTTTTTCAATTTTATCCAATTAAAATTGTCCATTTTATCCCCTGTGATCCCCTCCTCTATCTGTAGTTGCGATAGGTATCTCCTTTTCTGCCCCTCTAATTTGTTTATGATAAAATCTTTCATATCTAAGTCATGAATATATTGTGGTGTGTGGTGTCAGGTATTAGGTGTCAAGTTCTAGACCTTATTTCTTCCAGGTTGCTTTCTAATTTTCCCCACAGTTGTTGCTGAATAGAAAGTTCTTGCCCTCGTAGTTGGAGTCTTTGGGTTTATCAAACACTGTGCTACCATGTCTCTTTACTTCTGGCTTCTAATCTCCCTCTGATCAGCTTTTTTAATTTTGTAAATAGTATTGTATCATTTTGATGGTTAATTACCACTTCATGGTATAGTTCATGATTCAGTACTGTTAGGACCTATTTCTTTTCTTTTCTTTCTTTCTTTCTTTCTTTCTTTCTTTCTTTCTTTCTTTCTTTCTTTTCTTTCTTTCTTTCTTTCTTTCTTTCTTTCTTTCTTTCTTTCTTTCTTTCCTCTGAGATTCTTGAGCTTTTGTTCCATAAGAGTAGTTTTGTTATTTTTTCTAGTACTATAAAGTAATCCTTTGATAGTTGATTTGGTATGACACTGAATAAGTAAATTAATTTAGGTAGTATTATAATTTTGTTTTATTAATTTTAACAACTAACATTAATATTAATAACCAATATTTGTATAACGTGTTCCAGGTACCATGCCAAGTACTTTATGATTATTATGTCATTTGATTTTTACAACAGCCCTGAGAGGTAGGTGCTCATATTATCCTCATTTTACCATTGAGGAAACTGGGGCAAATATAGGTTAATTGAATTGCTCAAGGTCAGTAAGTGTCTGAGGATAGACTTGAACTCAGGTCTGCCTAACTCTAAGCCCAGTGCTCCACCCACTGCATCACTAAACCAAGAGCAATTAATATCTCCACAATTATTTAAGTCATTTTTATTTTATAGAAAGTATTTTGTAGCTGTATCTATACAATTTCTCTGTGTTTTGGTAGGTGGACTCCCAAATATTTTATATATTTTGTACTTATTCTGAATGAAATTCCACTTTCTATCTCTTCCTGCTTGGTTTTGTCAGTGATATAATGAAATACTGATGCTATGTATGGGTTTCTTTTATATCCTGCAACTTTGCTGAAGGTATTGTTTCAATTAATTTTCACTGAATCTCAAGGGTTCTCTAAGTAGACCATCTTATTATCTACAAAAGTTAATAATTATATTTCCTCTATGCCTACACTCATTTCCTCAATTCACATGTCTCTAGCTAGCATTTTTAGAGCTATACCAAATCACTTCCAGAACTAAGTCAAATTAAATGCCTTTACTTTGAACTAATTATCTCTGCTGGCTGACCAGTAAAAGGAAAAACATCAGTAAAGACTCATGAGTTTCGGTTTTTTTAATTTATATAGACCCACAGAGTACCTTAAACCTTGTATTGCTTTTCTGGGGCTGCCACATATCTGAGAGGGTGAGTTATATTATTTATCACATGAGGGAAGGAGGGAAAGAGGATGAATGATACCATAAGAACACAGGACAGGTTGGGATCAAGGGCCAAAGGAGCGGGGTTGGTCTTGGCAAAAAGTCTTCCTCAGTGATCGGAGAAAAAATGAAGAGATGACCATAGCACTTCTTTTTGAGGTATAAGGACATTTGGACTGAGTTAGACTAATGGTTGCTAAGGTCCCTTCCAATGTTGAAATACTGTGATACTGTGATTCATGATGCAGGGCCTCAATGTGTTGAGTCAACCTTCCTAGAGAGGAAGGAGAGGTAGGATAGGGGGGTCACTGCCGATGTCATTGCTGCTGTTGTTGTTTATCCTTCGTTCTCAAAGAGGACTATGACATCAGGAAGGAGATGCCATGACTTGCAAGTGAATTGGATCTAAGGAGGGCTGTGCAAGGTCACCAGCCCTCCGGACCATCTGGGTCCAGCGGCCAGATATAGATCAGGATGACTGGACATGACCCCCCAGGATCATATTAGGGGGCTTAAGAAAAGAGAAAAATTTGGCCTTCAGAGGACTGCTGTTGAACCATGCCTGCCATCTCTCACCAGAGAAGGGGTGAGCTTAATAGGTGTAAAACAAGGATGCATTGTCAGACATGGCTGATGTTTATTTGTTTTGATTAACTGTACATATTTGTTACGAGGATTGTTCTTTTTTGGAGGTGAAGGGCTAGTGATTGGGAAGTGACATCTAGATAAAAAGAACATCAATAGAATTTTTTTAAAGAAGATAAATGAGAGGGTTTGAAAAAATCACAGCAGGGAGTGTGACAAATCAATGAAGGGAAAAAATAATAATAGACAGAATTTATATAGTGCTGTAAGATTTGCAGAGTACTTTATATCATCTCATTTGATCCCCAAAACAACCGTGTAGAGTAGGCACTATTATTATCCTCATATTATAGAAGAGGAAACTGAGGCTGATTGAGTTGAAATAACTTGCTTAGGGTCACACAGCTAGCAGGTGGCTAAGGCAAGGTTTGAATTCAGGTCTTCCTGACCCCAAGGCTAATACTCCATCTACTATGCCACCACACTGTCTCCATTTCAACTAGAAAAAAATATCCTATAGAAAGGAGGGAACAGCTGAGATGAGGTGACATGATTTTGCAGTGAATCGACAAGATTGCATGATTTCATCTAATAACATTTAGCAGAACAGGAATAGGAATGAAGAAGTCAGATGACCAGTTGAAGTGGTCAGCTATAGGGTCAAGATGGTGAAGAGAGGCGAGCGAGTCCAAAGCAGGGACGATGGATGGTAAGATTAGAGTCTGTGATGAAGTCAATGAAGAGACTAACTGATATTGAGGCAGAAGTGGAAAGACAAGTGGTTACGATTAGAAAGGGAAATTTCAGTGTTCAAGATCACGGAAGTGGCATAGTTATGAGTAATCATGAGATCTAAGGGGTCTGGGTGGCTGACGTGCAGTGACAGTCATGGAAGACAAAAGAACTCAATGGAGTGTGATGCCAGGGGACATCAATGTGTCAAAATCTCCAAATGTTAGGATGAGGTTTGGAGTGCAGAGGAAAACTGAACCAATTGTTGAAATCCTTGAGAAAAGAGCAAGAATGACTTGCATCCAGTAGATAATGAGAAAAAGGATGTGGAGCAGGTGATAGAGATGAATGGAGTGAACCTCGTGTGAGGAAAGGCTGTTGAATGATGGAACATGAATGAGGAGATATGTGGCAGATGGGAATGAGGTGAATGCTCACATATTTATCCTGGCCCGTGGTGTTTGGAAGCATGAATGAAGAAATGAGAGGATAGAGGGGATAGACTCAGACCAATGACTTAGCTAAAAAAAAGATTATGATCATTCTTTCCTAATATTTGAGGTAGGACAGTAGCATGGAAGATCTACAACTAGTGGAAGGTGACCAGGGCTTTGCCCTTGGATTGTAGTATCAAGTGTGGGAGGCATCTGGTCTACTTCCTTGCCCAGTCTCATATTACCATCTCTAGAGTACTGTAAATTATGGTGTCCCTCTTCCAGGGCTCATCTTCCCCAACAGCATGATCCCTTCAACTACTTCCTTCTAGAAGTTGGGGTGAGAATATCAAGAACTCTAGATCATAAGATATGGTATGTGGCATAGCCCAGACTCTCTGGGAAATGAGCTGTTGCCGCTCTTACCTTAACTGAATCTGGCTTAGACTGTCCTCTGCAATACATAACATCCCCGCCTCAATTGAATGGCCCAGGTGCAAGAGTTCCTAGTAATGGCTCTGTATCACATCAGAGTGTTAGTCAAACTTGGAGTCAGAAAGACCTGGGTTTAAATACTACTTCTGCCACTTATTACCTGGGAGACCAAAGGCAAGTTATTGAGCTTCAGTGACCTCATCTGTAAAACAAGGATGACTATATGTCTAGCACTTATCTCCCAGGGATGTTGTAAAGCTCAAATGAGGCAAAGTAGGTTAATGCTTTGCAAATTTTGAACCCATATACAAATGGCAGTAATTATTATTCTATTCCCAATGCAGACAGAATCTTGGCTAACTGAGAATAAATCAGTATTTATTCTTTTGTTTTTCTATTTAATAAGTCAGCATTCAGTCTTTGCTGCTCTCCTGACACCCCAATATCAAGGCCATTTGGATATTTTCCCAAAGGTGATGGGAAGAATAAACCCATTGCTCAAAATTGGCTTATTAGGCACCTTGCCTGATTTCCAAGCTGCCCTCTCCCATCAACCAACCAACAGTTGGTCCTGAATGTGTCTATCATTACTGGTGATCTAAATAATACCTTCTCTTAGACTTGTGTGGGGTTCATTATGGGTTCAAAGGGAAGTGGGGATTGAAATCCAGAGAGTAAGAGAAGATTCTATTATGTAGGAGAGACAGAGTTGCTCTCCAGCTGACTGATTAGGTGCCATATGTCTTTCCTTTCGTTTTGTTTTGTTTTGTTTTGTTTTTAGAACTTTGAATAAAATCCTCTTGTGCTGTGTAGAACTGAGAAGTAACATCTGTATTCTCCTCCATTTCCCCTCTCTTGCAATATTGCCACTGATTAACTGGGTACTACTAATTAACTGGCCTACAAGATGTGCTAGGACCATAAGAACAATATAATAATTTCCTAGGTGTTAGGACTATGCTAAAGGTATAGGATTGTTTTTCTGGAGAAGAAAAAAAACCCATCATAATGTACTATCCAGTGATGTGTTTAACTGTCAGTAAGCCTTAAAGTGGTACTTAATATCTTTCACCTTTGAAAACAGAGTATTTTATGATTCGTCACAGATGAAACAATGAAAGATTTTATCCCTCCTTAATAGTTCCTAAGGTACATTTCAAAATAACCGTAGTACTTATTTACTTTCTGGTTTCCTGAAATGTAGGATAACTCCATCTTTTTGGTATCTGGTAATGAAATTAAGATTTGTGTATATACTAAAATGGATAAAGAAAACAGGTAGAAGGAATGGGAATGTGATCATATATGAAGTTAAGAAAAATAAAATTAAGATTTTAATGTTTGCTTGTTTCTTTACCAAGCCTAGATTTAGAATGTTTTGGGGGCCCAAACCTGTGATTTTAACATTGTAATGAACTTCTGGAATTGAAACTCCCTCTTTTGATAAAGATCTGCCACATAATTAACCAATGATCAAGAATTTATTAGGCATTTTCTAATGTCTCAGGTACTTATGGGTTCTGGGAATATAAAGACAAAAGTGAAATGATCCCTTCAATTGCCCATCCCTTCAATGGGTAGGAGACTTGTAAACAGATGTACAGGTAAGTACAAAATAGATGTGAGGTACGTATCCCAAGGAGGTCTCGGGAAAAAAAAATGCTCCATACATAAACAGAATATATACTGCAGTGCTTTTTGTAGTAGTAAAGAACTGGAAACAAAGTAGATGTCCATCAACTGGAGAATAACTAAATAAATAATGGTACATGAACGTAAGGGAATGTTATTGTGCTGTAAGAAATGATGAATTTGAAAAATGCAGAGAAGCACTGAAAGACCTGTAGAAACTGATGCAAAGTGGAGTAAACAGAGGCAGGCCCACAGATGACTATAACAATGTAAATGGAAAGAAAAAAAACTTGAAACAATTGAAACAGAATACTGTAAAATGAAAAAGAAGACACTTGGTCTTCAAGTAGAGATAGTAGAAGGTAGCTAGGAGTGGGGGAAAGCGGAAGGGTACACATATATGAAACACTGCAGATGAAATCAGATTTTTTTTAATGGATTGATTAAACTTTTTTTCATGTAATGCTTTAAAAAAAAATCTTTGTTATGAGAGATGGCACTTTTCCACCTCCTCACCAGCAACCTTGCTCACCTGGAACTACCTCCCTGCCCCAGGGACTGCTTTCCTGATTGGTGAGTTTGGGGCCAGGATAACCATTTCATGAGCAGCCCCAGCCATTCTCACTCTACTTCCAGATCAATCCACTCTCCTGACTGCTCCATCTTCTCACCAGCACCAGGGGGAACCTTCCCCCTGCCAGCTTTCCTTTAAGTTTTACCTTCCCTATTAGAATGTAATCTTCTTGAGAGTAGGGACCATTTTGTTCTATTGTATTTGTATCTGCAGCACAGTGTCTTAAACATAGTAAGTGCTTAGTACTTTCTCTCTCCTTCTCCCTCTCCCTCTTCCTATCCCTCTTCATCTCCCCCTACTTCTCTCCTGTCCTCTCTCTCTCTCTTTCCCTCTTTCTCTTCCTCTCACAGGGGAAAGGGAAGACTATGGGGGAAATGTAAGTAATGTAAAAATAAAATACTATTAAATCTATTTAGAAAACAAACAGAATTAATAAAAGGTAATTGTCAGGAAAGAATACTAGTAGCTGGACTGAAGTTGGAGGAGGGGGAAGTGGAGGGGAGGAATGTGGTGTGGGATGCAGAAAAGCTTTGTGTAGAAGGTGGTGCCTAAAGTGAGTCTCGAAGGAAACGAAATTCTAAGAGGTGGATCCACCAGAGTGGAACTGAACAGTGTCTTGCAGTAAGATACTAGAGTGGTTTGTCATTTCCTTCTCCAGCTCATTTTACAGATGAGGAAACTGAGACAAACAGGATCATATAGCTTGTAGGTGTCTGAGGCTAGATTTGAACTCCTGACTCCAGAGTGGGCACTCTAACCACTGCACCATTGTTCTGGCCAGAAACACTGAAAGTCTTCCCCTCTCAGATAGATTTTCTTTTTTTGAGTAGGCAAACTAGACTGTCTTTTGTCTCGTTCCTTACCTAGCTTTAAATCACTGAATGGGTGTTGCCTCAGACAAACTAAGACCTAGGAAAGACCTTAGCTTAAAAAGGTCAAGGTTTCCCACTGCATATGGGGCCATCTCCAGTCATCTTGACCTATGTCTTGCCACTGGACTTCTGACGACTCTGGAGGAGAGAATGAGGCTGATGACTTTGCACAGCTCTGCCTCACTTAAATCCAGTTCACTTGCAAGTCAAGACACCACCCTCCTGATGTCACTGGTCCTCTTCAAGAATGAAGGATGAACAGCAACACCTAGCTGGGAGTAAAGTGAGCATGGCTAGGGCTTTTCATGGAGGGCTGTAGATGAAGAAAAATAAGGCCAGATTGTTAAAGAACTAACAATCTTAGAGAGGTCACTGCAGGCACTAAGCAGTTAGATGATTTGCCGATGGTCACATAGTATGTATCAAAGGCTGGACCTGAACTAAGATCTTCAAGGCCAGCTCTCTAACTACTTCGCCTTGCTACCTCACAATGTATGCTGTGTAAAATGTCGTCATGGTAGGTCAGTATGATATTAACTACAGCAGGATATCACAGAAAGGGATGCTAAGAGACTGTCTTGTCCATCCTTCTGCCTACAAAGAGGACCATGCCCTCTAAACCTTGCTAAAAAGAGTATTCATTCTTCCCACCATCCCCTGTGACAACTCGGCTCTGTAAAGAAATTCATTTTCTACCCTCTCTATTAACCACATTGAACCATAGCAATGACCCCTACCATCAGACCTGTGTCTGTGAATACAACTGTGTGCACAGTAAATGCCTTTTTTTTTAAACCATGAAGCAGTATGACCACTCCTCTAGAATTACAGCTGAAAAAGGAAATGAAACTCAAACTCTGCCCTACCCACTGTAATTTCTTTTATGTTAACTGTGTTCTTCTCTGGAGGTGTGACTCATTAAAGGTTACATCACTTTTTTGTTTTAGGGATTACCAGTCCCATCTTGATAGTATTATCCCTCCCTTTAGATAAGACCTGACATTAAATTGACTCAATATAGATGAGATGTAACTGAGGTGGTTCTGGGCAGTAATGCTTTTCAGATAATCCTCAAACCCAAACCATTGGAGAACAGGGAAATGGGAAATAATCTTCTGCCCTATGTGGTTTTTCTTTCCAAAGAAAAGAACAAAGAATTTTTATTCATTGGGTCACTTCATGGAGTCAAGATGTCTTCCTTGAAGAAACCATATAGAATCATTCAGGTTTCAGGAACTTAATGTAACTGAACAGTTTTGAGAGAAATACCAAGGACTTCACCCCAGGTTTTCTAGCATTTCCATCTAGCACTCCATCTAACACAATCAACCTTGTCCTTATTTGTCACCATATACCAGTTTGTTAGTGCAACTTGGAAATCCAAGACACATATGATCTCTTCTATTCACACATCAAATTTCTCCCAAACAGACAATACTGATGCTACCTCTTTCCCTCTACTCTCAATGCCCTTCCCTACTCCATGTCTCTCTCCTCCCCCACCTCCAGCTTCTATTTTTGTAAATCCAACAAATGCCCTAAGGTTATATCAACCCAACTTTCCGCATCCCTAATATTAGCACTTTGACAACTTGACCTATTAACCCTTTCACAGATGGCCTTTTCTTTGCAGCTGCTACACATATCACAAGTCTAACATTCCATGCTGAAACTTAAAGAATCTTAAGATGTGCTTAGCATGTGCTGATTTCTGTTCCCCAAATGACAGCCTTCTGTAAGAGACAGGTTACACGTCTGTCACAGCAACTGGATGTACCCAGTTGTGCCCTCCATCAATCCACATTGATATGGCTCCTCAATGACCAAACTCACTGATACCCAATATATGCAATGCATCCTATTCAGGGTGTCATTGTAGATATGTGGATAAATAAATGTAGGCAGTCCCAATATATGATAGAATCTTGAAAATTAGAAGGGACTTCAGAAGTCAATGAGTTCAGCTCCCTCTCCTAGGTATAAAGAAAGAGGAGCACCTGTGCATAGTTTCCAAAAGGCTCCTCAGGATGACAGATGTGGTGTATGTTCACTTACTGATGCTATTATTAGAAGAATTATACACTTACTAAGCTGTTGTTGAGGATGAACTGGATTAAGGTTCAAGAAGTCTGACTAGTAAATGCGTGACACACTTTTTAGGGCTGGCTGGGTGGCGCACAGAGTTTCACGACCACACCTTAAAATACTAAGCAGAGCAGCCTGAGCCTCCCAAAGAAGGGCACTCTCTGAGTTGCAGCCAAATCAAATATTTGCATGATTCAGCTAGACTGACCTTCCATCGCAATCCAACCAGCCCTGGGGAATGGAAAGGCAATCTAACACAATGGAAAAAGCATTGAGAGGGAAGTCAGGGAGCCTTCCTATCCTTATTCTTCCATCTTTTGAACTCCTCACCCCAACTGGCTGTATGCTTCTCAAAAAGTCATTGAACCATGATCTGTCTCACCTTCCTCATATAACATAAGGAGAACAACACCTCCCCCCATCTACTGAACTGTGTGTGAGATTCTTTTGAGGATCATAAACATACTATCCATATATATGTACCTACTATTTCCCTTGATAGAATATAAGCACCTTGAGGGCAGGGACTGTTTCTTTTTTTGCTTTTGTATACTCAGGACTTAATACAGTGCCTGGCATGCAACAAATGCTTAATAAATGCTTGTTGATTGGTTAAAGATGCAAAATACTTTGAACTCTGGGTAAAATGGATATGACATAAATTTAATGTCAAATGCCAATGCCTTCTTCTAACATGAATCCTATAAACAGTCTGATGGGTGTGTTCAATGTCATCCTCATCAATATCACAGACCATCTTATCTAAAATGTAAGTTTCCAGCACTTAGCCCTAAGCTAATGAATTATTGAATGAGTAAATAAGGGATCATCACTATCACCATCATCACTGCCATTTCAATTCAATAAACTTTAATTGAGTGTCTACTACAGGTAAGGTACTGTTCTAGGTGCTGAGGGGGATACAAAGATAAAGAAAGTATAGTCCTAGCTCTCAAGGAGCTTACAATGTAGGGAAAGAGGAGTAGAGACACAGAAATAAATATAATACAAAGCAGAGTGTGATAAGTACACAAGTGAGATATGAAACAAAGAACTATGAGAGAACAGAAGAGGGAGATCCCTTCAGCAGTCAGTCTGCCTCGGGAGTATTGCATCTCATTCTGGATGCCACATTTTAAGAGAGACATCGTCAGACTAGAATGTGTCCAGAACAGAACTTCTAGAAGGGAGGGACACAAAAAAGGAGTCATTGAAAAGGTAGCATTTACCTAGAAGACGAGGCAGGATTTAAACAGATGGAGATGAGCTCCATTAACTAAAAATGCCAAGGCAGGCATGAGTAAAGCCAAGTAGGTTGTAATTGTTCAAAGACATGACATCTTCTCTTTGATGATTCTATTCAAAGACAAAGAGTATTGGTTTTACACACATACATATAATGGTTATTTTATGTAATTATGTGGGTATGTGTATAATGCATTATATATGAGTATATATGTGTATATAATGGTTATTATATGTGAGTATAATATGTATATGTGTAGGTGATATATGTTTATAATATGTGTATGATATTATGTATGTGCATATGTTATATATGTGTGTAATGGTTATTATATTATGTATATATATAATATGCATATTATATATGTATATAGGTATTCATTGTATAGGTAATGGTTATTATATGTGTGTGAAACTATTTATAACCATTCCAATACTCCCTTCATTGTCCCTCTCTCACTTCAAAACTCATAAGCTAGAATAGCCAGGAAATGTTCCTCACCTCTTCCTTGCCTACTAAACACCATGAAGACAGAAGTCATGATCTTGGCATATCACTTTTTAAAGGCTATCAAACCCTGCTTTAGAAGCATGTGTGGTTTGGGCCCTAGCTTAGTTATCTGAGAATTTGTCTTTTTTCCTGATAAGCTAAAATCCCCTGTATATCATGGAATCATATGTACTCTCTGTGAAAGGTTTCTTCTTCAGAAATTTGGGCTAAGGAGTTAGTCTAAACACATGAAAGTTCAGTACACAATGGAAGTGCATGTATTCATGGAGAAATTATTGCCCAAGGGCGTAATGATCATGGATGGTGGTAATCTTGAGGGTTTTATGGCTGAATAAGTGCTCAAGGAAATCTTGCTCTGCTGTGTCATCATGAGGAGGAGGTGACCTGAGTGCTAATGAAATCCAGCCTCTGGCTGTACCAGGGAAAAGATTCAGACAAAAAGACCTACAAAATAGACTGTACTTGTCGTCTGAGGATCAGCCTGCTACTCCTGGTCTCTCAGAGCGGGCCTTCTAAGCTATTTCCAGGTCCAAGATACTGCTGGGGCAATCATCTCTTCCAGGGGTGGGGAACCTACAGCCTTGAGACCACATGTGGTCTTCTAGGTCCTTGGGTGTGGCCTTTTGACTGAGTTCAAGTTTTAGGAACAAATCCTTTTATTTAAGGTGATTTCTTCTGCCAAGTTTGCATTCAGTCGAAGGGCCACACTTGAGAACCTAGGCCACATGTAACCTCAAGGCCACAGGTTCTCTACCCCTGAATTCAGATCCGTAGCTGATGAGCCCCCACTGATGGTTTTTTTTTTACCATAATGAACCAGATGACCATAAATTTGAAGGAAAAACATTTAATGAGACAGAATAATTCCATAAAAGCATGAAATTGAATCAAGTATTAAACACTCTCTATTCCCAAATGACTGTCATCTCCATGTGTCCCTCAGAGAATACTCACCTCAGCTCCCAGTTAACCAATTAATCTACATTCCAGACACAGCAAGAGGGGGATAGAAAGCTGACAAAGAAATGCATTGAAGCTGTAGGGAATGTTGGGCTTCTTTGAGGAGAAACCAGACCATCACTGAAATTCAGGGAAGGTCTTGAAAATTATGTTTTTCAACATGGGACCTAAAAGAGGTGCCAGAACTCAGGACACAGCCACCATTTTCTTTCCATCTCTCCCTATCTAGCCCTCATGCTCCCTGACCCTGAACCTCTTTTTCTCAGCTAGACTTCCTGCCTATTCAGCCCTTTGCATCATTTTAGATAAGTGTGTCACCAGAGGGTTGGCCTAGGTGATATTTATTTTTTGAGTGGGGGTGCAGCACCTCAACAAAGGCATAGAAGAAATTATTAACCATATTAGTGGCAGGAATATTCACGTGGATTTTGGTAGTATTAAAGTAGTATTAAAGAATGAAGTATGCAAATACTGGCAAAAATAAAGCATTTGATAAATAAGCTACTTAAGACACAATATGCTGCACAAGGCTGTCAGTGGATGAAGCCTGCTATAGATTCCATGCACTGGAAAGGATGTGTTTTCCAAATCCCATGGCCAAACTATTTCAAAGTCTGCCTCAGTGAGGAGGGGAGTGACTGTTCTTTGCACTTCTTGCATGGACCCAAAGATCCTGCTCCACCTGTGGCTACAGGAAATTATGGTGGAAGCAGAAAGGTGGTAAAGTTATGGCATTGTAGAGAGATTGTGTTACAACCTGGGGCTTGTGGGTATTGCTGAAGCGGTACCAATCTGCAGAGAGGTTATCAGCCCTTTCCTGCCCAGAGAAGCTTAAAGCTACTATTAATGAGGATTCATTTTTAACTCAGACCTTTATTTTATTTATTTTGGTCCAGATCTATGATCTCATCAGAGTATGTAATTCTCAATGTGGGAGCACTGTGCAAGCTCCCTCGGCCAATGCCTAGTGTATGTCAGCGGCAGAATTTGACTTGAATCCAGGTCTTCCTGATCCCAAGACTATATAGACCTCTATCCACTACTCCGCACTGCATCTCTGGGGCTTGTAAGATAGATCTAAATTTTTCTACTTGAATTTTAAGGACCTACATAATTCATTCCCATCCTTCTATTTAATCTTACTTTCCTCCTGTCCCCCATATGCACCTTTTGCTTTAACCCAGAATGGCCACCTTATTTTCCCTCCTACACACTTTGCCCATCCCTTCCTCCATACATGCTTTTACTCATATTGTTGTATTCTCTTAGAGTTATTTTTTCCTTCTCCAAGAAATTTAATCCCCTTCACACATCAAGCATCTTTCAAGGCCCACTTCCTTGAGGAAGTCTTTACTAACCATTTTGGCCCTTGTTTATCTCTTTCTCCTCTAAAACTATCACATTAGATAGATCCTGTAACAGGAAATTTAATACTAAATGATATACCGTATCATATTGCTTGCTATCACTTTCATATTGTTCTTATCTCCCTAGCTACATTGTAAGCTCCTTCAGGGTAAAAACCAAGTTTTTTTTCCAAACACATCTACATTATCTAGCCCAATACTGACAGCATTGTAGGGACATAAAAAAAACCACTTCTTGGTTCATCTGTTGATTGATTGCATCACCTTAAAATCAGCCTTTCTTCATCTCCAGACAAAAATACGCTAAATTTTAAATTTTCTCAATGCAATATGTGCCTATTTCTATTTTCACAAGACACATTTAAAACTTTGCTGTAAAATTCTGACTTCTGCATTGAAGTGGCATTTAAGAGAATACTACGCATTAATTTCTAAAAGGTTTGTTGGAAAATAATGATTAAATTGTGTTCTTGCTTATAGTTAAGCAGTAAGAAAATGCTGACAATGTGAATTTAAGGAAAACAACAATTCAGCTTTAGCTAATACTATTCTCACTGTTTCCAAGAATAGTAGAACTTGTGAAGCTAATTTATGTGCTGATAAGGAGCTGAGACAGATCAACAAAATAAAGGAATGAAATAAAAAAAGATTGCCTTGTCCCAGGTCGTTATGGGCACCAAAATGCCAATTTTGAAGCATTTCGTAAATCTTTCTTTTGTTTTCCTTTGACTTCTGCATTTTTCACTATGTATTTTAAACACTTTGCAAATCTTGAAGTGTCATATAAATGCTAGCTATTATTATGTGAGATTCGAAATATTGATAGAGGAAGTTATCCTATCATTTTCAATAGCGTGTGAGAACTACAATTTCCATAAGAATATTGTTACCTGTCAAACAATTAATTAAACTGCAAATTTGGAATCTAATTAAATTTGGACAATACATCAAATTTAATCCATTTATTAAAAGAAACTTATAGAAATATTGGGTTAAAAGTGATGTAGCCCCAGTAGACAATTTGGACCAAGCAGCTATGCAAAGCAAGAGGCCTCTTGACAACATTGCTGACCCCTGGTCACTCAGCTTCAACCCGAATGAACCTATTGGTGCAGCATTCACATTGTAAGAGGCAACTGATTTCACCATGCAGACAGATCAAATTGTTAGAAAATTCTTTATATAGAACTGCAATCTTCCTGTTCTTCCACATATTAATTCTGGTTCTGCCTCTGAAAATACTTGGAATAAATCTAGATGGCATCATAGATAGAGCTCTGGGCCTGGAGTCAGGTAAGATCTAAATTCAAATCTGACCTCAGACACTTAGTAGTTGTGTGACAGCGAATATACTGTCAAATTACAAACCATAATGATCTCATAGATATAATGTTTCAGCCTTATTTTCCCATTTTTTTCCCCTTGCTCCACCCAAATAATAGGAGAAGTCACAGACTCATTTTGTGGTCTATTGTATTTTGGAAAATAAAGATAATAGTTAAAATAAACATACTAATAGAAGGGCAAGTCACTTAATGTTTGTCTACCTCAGTTTCCTCATCCGTAAAATGGGGATAACAATAGCACCTACCTCCTACGGTTGTTGTGAGGATCAAATGAGATGATAATTGTAAAGCAGTTAGCAGAGTATCTGGCATATAGTGCTATATAAATGGGAATAGAAAGGAGTATATCTTTTTCTTAACTGTGTGTAGCACCTTCACAAAAACTGACAATATATTATGGCAAAAAAAACCTCACAACCTAATGCAGAAAAGCAGAAAAATTAAATACTCCCCTTTTGGATCATAATGCAATAAAAATTATAGATTATAGATCAAAAATTAATTAGAAACTAAACATTCTAATCTTAAAGAATGAATGGCTCAAAGAACAAATCATAGAAACAATCAATAATTTCATTAAAGAGAATGACAACAGTGAAACAACATACCAACATTTGTAAGATGCAGCCAAGGCAGTACTTAGGGAAACATTTATACCTCTATACATCAATAAAAGATCAATGGATTGGGCATGCAACTAAAAAAAAAAATTAGAAAAAGAACAAATTTAAATCCCCAATTAAACACCAAAATGGAAATTCTGAAAACCATATATAATTTGCTTTGGTCATGTCTGTTGAGTCTAAATACTTTGGTTTCAGTAGCTTCAAAAAGTTCTATTTGACCCTGAACTTTTCCAGTTCACTATGTTGTTGGTCTAAAATTCATTTTTCTTCCCTTCTATTAGGCAATTATTTCTTGACTCTTCTTAGTGAGATCTGTCATTTTGATAATTATCTATAAATTGAATACCTTTTGTGTGTAGAACCTATGTGTTTTGAAACTAAGTGTTTTCAGCTCTGGATTGAATTGAGTATACTCATTTTAACTATTATTTTTATTTTCCAAAATACAGTAGGCCACAAAATGAGCCTGTAACTTCTCATATTATTTGGGTGGAGCAAGGGAAAAAATGGCTGAATTGAAAGTAAGGTTGAAACACTATCTCTATGAGACCATTATGGTCTGTAATTTGACAGCGTACAATAATGAGCACATTCTGCCATTTTAGAGGCAGACTTTGGACCAGGCTGTATTTTCCCATTTCCACTTATGGGTTAGGTAAGTTCTTCCCTCAGTTGCACAGATAGAGCAGAGTGCTAAGCACATAATATACACTCAGTAAATAGTTGATTTATTGACTGATAATGTGGCACTGAGCCATTAATCAGCTATATAAATCATTGTCTCTTTGCTCCTGTTTCCCCTGCCTTTTCCTCTGGTCTGCATCCCTGGGGGACCCATCTGCCATAGCTTCCACACCTCCACTGGACCTGGGGTCATTGGTGAGGAGAGGGTGAGAGTGTTAGACTACACAAGTCATCCCTTTCTGCACCTCAGCTGTTATTCATGTGCCGGGAGATTCTCCAAGGGCTTTGAAGAGCTTTGTAGTGGTAGGCATCGCAGTTTCTTTCTTCAGATATCTCCTTTGGACAGAATCATTCCTTTGTCGTTAGATACCGTGGGAAATATGCTACAGCTACTGAATCTCATATTTGGCAGTGAAAGGAAACTCACTTGATTTTGGTATGGCATGTGATAAAAAGTTTTTAATAAGCTCATATTCCTGTTCATTTTAATGACTATATGATTCAACAGAGTCAGCATGATATAATGGATGGAGAGCTATCCTTGAGGCTAGGAAGAGCTCGGTGCCAGTCCTGCCTCTGACACAGATGAGCTCTGTCACCCTGGAAATGTTGCTTGACCTCTCAGTGCTCTTGGCCACAGGTATCAAACTCAAATAGAAATGGGGGCCACTAATCCATGAGTAATAATAATAATTAATTAATACTGGGCACGTAGGTGGCACAGTAGATAGAGTGCTAAGACTGGAGCCAAGAAGACCCGAGTTTAAATCTGGCCTCAGACACTTACCAGCTATGTGACCCTGGGCAAGTCTGCCTCAATTTCCTCATCTGTAAAATGAGCCAGAGAAGGATATGGCAAACCACTTCAGTATCTTTGCCAAGAAAACCTCAAATAGGGTCATGAAGAGTCAGATACAACTGAAAAAAACTGCACAGCAGCAACAATAACTAACATTTATATAGCGTTTATGTGCCAGGCGCTGTTGTAAGTACCTTACAATTATTATCTTATTTGATCCTCACAATGACCCTGGGAAGCAGATGCCATTATTATTCCCATTTTAAGGAGGCAGAAGGAGTTGAAGCAACTTGCCCACACACAGATAGTGAGTGTCTGAGGCCAGATTTGAACTTAGGTCTTCCTGACTCCAGTCCTGGCTGCTACCTACCTGTCTTGTAGCCACATATTGACTTCCTTTCCAAATGTAACATTATCTCTGTTTTATTGTATTTTTACTGATTTTGTCAGATATTTCTCAATCTTATTTTAATCTGCCTTGGGACATATACTGGAGCGCTACTGGTGGCTTGTAGCCTAAAGCCAGGTGTTCAACACCTCTCCTCTAGGCAATTCTCTTAAGACTATGAATAAGAGAATGTTATCGACCAATATGTATTAGTAAAAGGAATTTCCTTATCCAGGAATTCCCTGTGCTAATGAATTGTACAGGTCCTGTCTCTATCCCTGGGATTAATTACGGCCCATTTAAATGACTGAATTGCCCTATGAACAGATTTATGTTTTTGTGTTATTATTAGTTGTAGAGAAAAGATGTTTATTTTTTTTTATTCCGACTAGTAGCAAGAGCTCTAATAAGACTGGAGAATATGTATGTGCAGGGTGACCCATATGGTTGCAAAAACTTGATGCTTACTGGCAAACTTGTTGAAAGTCATGTATCTACCAGTGCATTATATATTTCAACCTTGGGGCTAAAATCTAGTGTCAAATGTTGAGGAATGCATGTCGCAAGAAGTTCATATGTGCATTCTCCTTCCCTTGACTTTTGTATGAAATATTTTCCTTATACCCTTCCCTCCCCCTCACCAATTACTTTCAGTACTGAGCAAGTTTGTTGTTGTTCAGTTGTTTCAGTTATGTCCAACTCTTCATGACCCAATTTGGGGTTTTCTTGGCAGAGATACTGGAGTGGTTGGCCATTTGTCCTTGTCCAGCTCATTTTACAGATGAGGAAATTGAGGCAGACAGGGGTAAGTGACTTGCCCAGGGGTCGCCCAGCTAGTAGAGAAATGTCTGAGGCCAGATTTGAACTCAGGAAGATGAGTCTTCCTGACTCCAGGCCTGGAGCTCCGTCCATTGCACCACCTTACTGCCCTATTGAGCAGGTATACATTAGCAAATCAGTTTGAGTTCAGGGATGTGGAAATGTGTAATTGTGTGTTTGTAGCTTCATATTTCACCCAAATGGTATAGTTAACCATCATGAGTCACAAAATAACGTTATTGTCATCCTGTGCTCCAAAGAAGCTATTTAAAATTTTCAAAGCTGCCAATTGTTTTTATTTTTTCATTTAGTAAATCATCATCATCATCCTCATAGCCAACATTAATATGATGCTTTACAAATATTATCTCATTTCATCCTCACAACAACTCCGGGAGATAGATTCTATTAAATAGATCCATTTGATCTATCCCCAGGGATTTTTGTGCCACCTAATAATAGTAATAATAATGAATGACAGCAACAAGCTGACTGGAATCTTCACAAAAAGGAGAGAAATAAGGGCCAGGGTTCAATGTCGCCCAGACTACAACGTGTTACAACATAAAATAAATCACAGAGTCTTAGCCTGCATACGTTTTAACACTCTGTACTGATGAACAACTCGCCTAAGGCAATACACATTTAATAGCAAAGGCCCCAAATGAAGCACCAATCATTTCAAATGAGCATAAACAGCTCCTGATATTAGGTGCATTTAGTATGACGTGTTTGGGGAAAATAGCTCTGTGTTTTTGACAAGTCCCCCATCTGATATGACATGTGAATAATTAATAGACTTAGCCGTGGTATTAGCATTTTCATAAGAAATGCCATCTCCGGGGTTAACAATTTTCAAAAAGCAGGCACAGCTACTTATTGGTCTATAAACACCTGCTTAGCCAGCTGTGCTGTCAGATGAGGATAAACCTGAACGAACTGGTGAGGGAGGGCAACCTTTGTTCTGGCCTAAAGACCCCGGCTTTTCTGACTGTGGTTAGAGCACAGCAGTTGATGGGAATGGAAAAACAGCAACAATCATTTAATTATGGATGAATCAGATCTGTAAGTGCTTTGGGGGATAGAGAAGGGAGCAGAGGAGTGTGGGCTTCAATCAGGAAGGTGAGTCATGAGCTGAGTGTTGGAACTGATGGACATAGATTGATGGAGATGAGGTGGGAGGACATTACAGGTAGAGGGAACGTGGTGAGCAAAGTCAGAAATAAGCAAGATGTGAGAGCAATAGGCAAATCACGATCATTCTGCGGTGTTAGTAATGTGTAGTGACTCAAAATGATTTCAATGTAAGGCAAAAATGATTAATATCTTCCATTTCATACCTGAGCTTGGGAACAGTTCTATAGCCAGGATATCTAGTATGAACTGTGGTCACCTATGTGTGTCAGTGGTGTGACTTTGTTTGTAACCAGGCAAACATGCATGATGGTTGAAAGAAGTTACACAGAGTAATTTTCTTCTCTCACTGTTCATGTTTCCTTGATGTTTGTGCGTTTCAAGATTAGTTACAAAATGATATGATTGCAAGAGTGCAATTCCACTGATTACCTCATTTCGCTTAAAAGCAATTACAAATTTTGTCATACAAATGAAAATAACAATAAAATTATTTCTTTTTGTGATGATGTTTTTCTTTTCACTTTTGGGGAGAATCCTTTATTCCTGAAGTCCTGGTTTGCCCATGCCTATATCTGACATTGACTACTAACGGCCTACTGACTGTAACAACAACAAAACAAAAATAAAAATTAAACACGATGATATGTATTCAACACCTCATGATTTTCTAAATTTCTCTGATCTCCTTTCACCCTCTCATAATTCCCAACTCAGAGGAAACATCTTGATTTCCATAGCACCTGCTTTTCAGTAAAGTTTCTCTCTGTGGGTGGCCTGAGCTCTGGGCCTCTTTGTCTGGGAGAGAAGGAAATGACTGAACCACATATCCTTCCTCCATTGTTCAAAAAAAAAAGTGAAAAAAAACCTCACATCTTCACCTCATCATTCTTGTTAATATTCAAAATTAGAATATAGAACAGGTTAATGAATAGAAATAGTGTCTTAAAATACAGACACTTTACTCACTGAAGAAATAATTGTTCCTCACTTATTCTTAAGCTGCAAAGATACGACTTCAAACCCTATTGACTTGTAGGAAGCTTGCAAGTCACAAAACTCCTAAATCTCATTCAGAACAAAAGGCTAACCAGTCATGCCTCCCCTACCTTGTACTTATGAAGCTGGTTTTTGGACCCCAAATGTCTCTCTTAATTTTCATCTAATTAGATTTAACTCAATCTTCTGGCTGGCCTAAACCTCTTGGGAGTATAAGACCTTAATGAGTCACTATGGCCTTCAGAACCTGCAGTTAAGTATGAAGTTGGCGGAGGAGGGAAAATAAAAGAAAATCATCTTCATGGAACTCTGAAGTCATTTAGAGCCAAGTAATGTGCACTGTGAGGCTTCTAGGCCAGCAAGGTCATACCATAATGCAATGTATTGCACAAAGTGGTCAGAAAAAGACAAAGAACAGGAAGGAACTCCTCTCACCTTGTATACCTTGTCAGTATGAAGAGGGGAAGGCCAACAAAGGTGGCTACTCTGCGTTTTTTTAATCTAGACTCACCTACTTAATAAACTCCTATATGATAAATGTTATTTCCAGGATCAACTACAGACATTTGGCTTTTAAAGCCCTTCGTAACCAGGCCCCTTCCTACCTCTCCAGACTTCCTACGTATTACTCCCCTCCCCCTACACTGCAGCCTCCCAGCTGTTCCTCACACAAGACACTCTGTCTCTGGACTCTGAGGACTTTTACTGGCTGCCTCCCATGCCTGGAATGCTCTCTCTCTCTCTTTATTTCCACCTCCCGGCTTCCCTGGCTCCCTTTAAGTCCCAGATAATATCCCGCCTTCTACAGGAGATCTTTCCCAATCCCCCTTAATGCTAGTCCCTTTCCTCTCCGGATTATCTCCAATTCATTCTGTCTAGTGCTTGTTTCTACGTGGTTATTTTCGTGTTGTTTCCTCCATTAAGTCGTGAGCAATTTGAGAGCAGGAATTGTCTTTCACCTTTCTTTGTATCCCCAGCACTCAGCATTTAGCACGGTACCTGGCACATAGAAGGTGCTTAATAAATACTTTGACTTGACTTGTATGTGTAGCTGTTTCCCATTTCTTGAGTGTGGTGAAGGGTTATAGGATGGTGTGTAAGAGCATGAAAGTAGGAATCACAAAAACTGGAATCTAATCCTGTCATATTAATCTCTAACTTATATAGCACCTTAAGGCTTGCAAAGCACTTTACATGCGTCAACTCACTTGATCCTCACAACAACCTTGGGAGACAGATGCTATTATTATCTACACTTTACAGATGAGGAATTTGAGGCCAAGTGACTTGCCTAGGGTCACACAGCTAGTAAGTGTCTGAGGCCGGATTTGAACTCATGAAAATGAATCTTCCTCATTCTGAGCCCAGCACTCCATCCACTATTTCACCTGGCTGCCCCACTTTTGCTTTACAAACACACAAATCTACAGAAGTGACTGGTCTTGCTATTACGCTTGCATTTGTCTGGTACCAGCAACAAGCTTTTATCTGTGACCTTCTTTTCTGTGAATGCTTAGCAAGAAACACAAGCACTTCCTTCTGTTGATATATCCAGTTTGTCCAATATACATGTGGTGCTTAAATGTTCAAAGTGTGGAATAACATCTTTGAATCTCATGGTTTATCCCGGAACAACTACAGGCATTTGCACTGATGGTACAAAAGCAAAGGTGGGGAAAACTGTTGGTGCCTTGGCACATATCAAGGCAATGGCACCAAACCACTCTAGTAGTTATTGTATTCTTCATTGCCATACAATTGCAGAAGGAAAAAAAAAGTCAGTTTTGCTTAAGTAGCCTTGATGAAGCAATAACAGTTAATTTTGTTCAATCTCTTGAGTACACATCTTTTTATTATTCTGTGTTATGAAATGGGAAGTGAATCTCATTGGGCTTGCTTTGTGCATGCCCAGATCACCTAACATGGAGGAATTCTGTTTCTGGCAGAAGACATCTTGCATTCCCCTAACACATAGGTAGGAGTAGCCTCCTTTGATTGGCTGTATACTTGGTATAAGCCGCTTCTTTAAAACTGCCAGACTGGGACAGCCTCAATCTTTCTTCTGTGTGCATTTTTTCTGCTGTGTCCAGAGAGGGCCAGGGTCAGGGTTCACATACTGCATGGGCGCCATGAGCTGATTGGGTGGAGGAAGGGCATCCTCCCCTATCCTTATCCCCTTTTATCCTGTGGCCCTGAGAAATGTGCTTGGAGTGTTTGTCTTGTTCTGATTCATTTGTCCTTCTCAGTTTTAGAGGGGGAGTGGTGGTGGAATCACCCTGAACCCAGAATTGAATCATAGCAACCTCGGGACCAGGATTCCAGGCTGGGTATACAGCCAGCCAGCCCAGCAATGAAAGCCCTCAGAAGCCAGGGTGCCTGGGACTCAAGCTCATGGAGGGACTTAGAACTTGGGAGCATTCTGTATAGGAACTGAGCTAAACTATGAACCTAATGCCCTCTGCTTCCCTAAAGAATGAAGTGTTTCAGTGCAGGGTGCCGGGTTATGCTACACTTGTTGAGGAATATGTTTATATATTTATTATTATTTTTTATTCAGTTGTTCAGTCAGACTCTTCATAACCCTATGGACCATACTGTCCATGGGGTTTTCTTGGCAAAGATACTAGAGTGGTTTGCCATTTCTTTCTCCAATGGATTAAGGCAAACAGAGGTTATGTGACTTTCCCAGGGTCACATATAATTTGTTATTATACCTCTGAAGTAAATATTTCTTTGTAGAAGCAAATTCATCTATTTGTGGTTAAATGAAACAAGGGTGCCAGAGACCTTCTACAATTGGGCCAACACCATCCATGAGGGTTGGAGAGTACAAAGGGAGAGAGCCTAGATATTCCCAACCCCCTTAGGAGTACTGCAGAACCTTGAGAGAGGGGTGAGTTGTAACATACATGGCCTTCAGAGTGAAGGCCAAGGTAATCAGTTACATAAGGATAAAGCATCTCTGCTTCACACCAAAATATGATGGCTTCTAGAGCAGTGGTATCAAAATCAAACAGAAAGAGGGGCCACTAGTCTGTTCATAAGGATCCCTGTGAGCTCTTTTGACTTAGTTTTAAAATGTGTTATTGTCTATGTTTTATTATATTTTTATTTATTTTCTTAAATATTTCCCAGTGACATTTTAATTTAGTTTGGGCCACACTGGGAAATGGTGTAGGCCATATGTGGCTCTCAGGAAGTATGTTTGACACCTCTGGTCTAAAGATAAAGCATTTGTACAACTATTTGAGTTATAAGCTGTATTAGCCACTTTTTTCAAAGAAAATGGAACATCATTTTTATTTGAAAGAATGACTGACAAACTTAGTTATTCAGACATATTTGGCAAACATTCTCTCAAAAATGAACAAAGTAAGCCTGTCATGTTAAGGAAAACTGACAATATTTGTTGCCAATGATCAAATCTGAGCTTCCAAGCAAAAATTAGAATTTTGAAAAACTTCTATCTGCCACTGTGAACATGACAGCTTTCCAATATTTAAAGAATTTTCTGTCTTTTTTTGGATTCCCAGTAGTTACCATAGTGCTTGGCACATAGTAGGTACTTAATAAATGTTGGTTGATTAATGAGATCAGTAGTGATATTATGGAATGTGATTTGATATTGTGCAAAGAAACGTGTCATCATAGGGAAGATCTGCATAACTCAGTGAACTAACATTTTCCAAATGACTAATGCATGATATTATGTGATAAGTCAAAGAATTATTCAAAATGCAAGCTAGAGCAATGGATTTTAATGTAACCAAATATGAAAAGTTCATTGAAATGATTTTAGATTCCATGTTGCAACTAACATTTAAGAAACCATCACTTGTCCAGTTTGGGTGTCATAGCAAAGAAGAATATCCAAAATTATCTGAAAAGACTATTAAAATACTCCTCCCTTTTCCAATTACACATCTGTGTGAGACTGGATTTTCTTCATATTCATTAACCAAAACAACAGATTGAATACAGAAGCAGATATGAAAATTCAGCTGTCTTCTATTAAGCCAGACATTAAGAGATTTTTTTCCAAAATATATAAAATTATGCTATTCTTCTCACTATTTTTTTATTTTGCAAAATAGTTTTTTAAATAAAAATGTTATGTGTGTTGTTAACATGTAATGGGTTTATAATTGTCATTTAAATGAATTAATAAAAATTGAAAACTATGTAAGTTTTAATATCTAATATAGTAAATATCGATAGATATGACTCACATGAACAAAAGCTCTTTGGAGTCATCAATAATATTCAAGAGTATAAAGGAATCCTGAGACCAGAAAGTTTAACAACTGCTGCCTTGGGCATGCCTTTCTCCAAGAGGATTTGAGATAACATTTATTGGAATTTTCAACAAGGAAAAGATCATAATACGTTAAAATAGAATTTGGGGTTAATATTCAGATCAATATCCAGCAACCACTGGTAACTCAGTTCCTTTCTTGACCACTCCCCTCAAGGGAGAAGAAAAGGATAGAAAAGGAAAAGAAAAGGGTCTCTTCCCTGGGATCATTATCAATATGGTGGTGGTGATGGTGGTAGTTGTTGTCGTTGTTTGTCATCTCCTGGAAGTGCCATCAATATGGTAATCCTTATCTGAATAAAGAAGTGTGGGTCATAGCTCCAATAGCTTCCTTAGAGGGGTCAATAGCCCAATCACTTCAGTAGGTGAGGAAGGCAATATTTTTTACCCAGACAAGGCATACTCTGTTCTAAGTTATGTTTCCACCCTAAATCCATTTCCTTTAAAAAAAAAAAGAAGAAGAAGTCTTTTCTTCTTGACCTAGCCCAAAACATGGAGGGGGAGGTCTGGAAAAGGCATTTAGACAAGAGGAATATTTCCTTACATTTCTAAAGAAACTGAACAGGAGCTTTTTTTACATGCTTCCACAGAGTGATAAGTGAGAGTGATGAGTTGATCAAGGTTGTTAGGACAGTGCCCTGTTTTTCCAGGCTATAGATTAGAACTAGGAAGGCAGGAGAGACGATTCCTCTCCAGATTATTCATTTAAGGAATGGCTGATGAGATGGCTTCTAATTTTTTAAAAAATTTCCTTTCCTCTTCTAGTTACATCCTCTTACTGATTCTATGCTATTCTTTGTTTCTTTTAGCACAGAAATAACAGATTATCAGGGCCCAAGGCAACTTTTTAAAGTCCTCAATTTCAAAGGAAATGTCCATGGACTGAGGAATGGCTAAACAAGCTGTGGTACATGAATATAAGATAATATCATTGTTCCATAAGAAATGGCAACTATATAAAGAATCAGAGAGTCATGGGAAGACCCATTCAAATTGATGCAGAGTAGAAGCAAGCAAAGCCAGAAGAAGAATATACACCATTACTACAACAATGTAAGAAGAAAGCAATGAATGGATAAAGTAAATAAATGATGATAAATAATAAATGAATGAATGAACAACTAAATAAACTGAATGCTCTGTAATTTTAATGACCAAACTGGCTCCAGAGAATGTTGAGCAAGTGCATTTCCCTTCCTCTTTACAGAAGTAGGAGACTGTGGGTGGAATATTGCATAGACTGTCAGACATAATTGATGTTTCCATTAGTTTTGATGAAGTTTTTATCTTTTTATGTTTTAATCTTTACTACAAGGGATGTCTTGCTCGAGCAGGGAGAAGGAAAGAATGTATTCAGAAATAAAGATAAAGTAAAAACAAAAGATATCGATAAAAATAATGTGAATTTTAAATAACATGCATTAACATTTGAATGGAGGCTTGAGCCATGCAGGATACACTTACCAGAAAATCATCTTACCACCCCTAAACATGAACCCATGTCCATGAAGGGCTAGTAACTGACCAGAAACATTATATGTGGCTATGTCTATCAATGAGAAGCAGGAAGGCAATAGTAGATATAGAGCTGGCCTCAGAACCACAAAGTCCTGGGTTCAAGTTCTCTCTCTGACACATCTGTTTGTTTGGCCTCAGGCAAGTCACTGAACCTGTGTTTTAGGCAAGACATTCCAAGACTATTAGTTACAGAGAAGGTGCTCACCTACCTTGGTAGAGGGAGCTTCTTCATCCAAGAGTCTCCTATATCGATGAAATCACAGGTTTCATCCCCCTTTCTTTATCTGTGGGGATATTATGAATATAACTCGAGAGAGAGGAATGCTATATGGAAATGGACTATATGCAGCAGTGTGTTGGTAAATGTTTAACAACTGGCTCTTGCGGTGGGGGACAATATGCACAACACAATATTTTCTCCATCTCTTTCTTAAGTCTATATGAAATAAATAAATAAAGCCCTGATTTGTGATGTTTACAATTGCTGAGGTATCAGTGCTTATGTTGAAGATTTAACAAAGGTGACCCTGAAGGGCTGGCAGGACCTCTGATGTATCTCTTGAGCCATTCGGTCATACCTAAGTTTATGAAATGAAAAAGAAATGTAAATGTAAAAATCAAGACTAATTTGCAATTATATGAGCAAAACTGGTTGTGTTTCATAACTTAATAGGATCATGAGCCTGTAAAACCACTTAAGTATTCACATCCTTATTCTTATTCAAGAGAACAACCCCTTTGTTATTATGGCTTTTGATGATTCACATTTTTCCCCTCTCCAAGGGAAGACTAGTCAGGTAATCTTCATCCTGGAGAAACTGTAGAGTGTTGTAGTTAGGGATATACCAGGACAACATTCAGAATGAAAGAGGTAATAATTGTATACGTATGGGAAGAATGGCTGTACAGGATTGAAAGAAAAATGAGTAACATTAAAATTTAATTAATTAAATCATCCAAATTAATAATGGATCCAGTAAAGAAGTCAGTGAAAGGATGATAACCACTAGTTACATGAATAACAAATTTGGTTTCACGTCTGCTCTAAGACTGATAAATTTATGAATTGGTCATGGTTGGACCAAAAAAAAAATAATAACCTGAAAATAAATGGTAACTGAATCAACGTTTGTTCCTGAGCATAGCAGTCTCTGCTGTGTTGTGGGAATTAGTCACACAGAAAGAAAAAAGCCAAGCTACTCTGTTACCTATGGAGGGGCAAGGAAAAGAGCCGATTAGAAAAAAGGTGGAGAATCAAAGTGGAGAGAACTGGTGGGAAGCTTTACACCCTCCGTCCCACCCCCATCATCCCTAAGAAAAACAGAATGAAGGAAATGAGTCAAATATAAGTAGACTTCTGCCTCAATTTATTAACTTATTCTCTGAAAACATAAAGTTAGGTTAAACAAGGCTATAGGAGACATTTAGCTCATTTCATCACCAACCTTCAATTTTGCATTTCAGAAAATTGGCCAAATGACATTACAGTAAAGTTTTACAGTGTCACAATGGGGTTTGGCTACAGTATAGTAATGACTTTATTGCAAAACACCTTTGCTCAGGGCAACAGTATGCAGGGTGTGTCTGAATGCTGTCTATTCCTGGACAGAGTGTTTGTCCTGTCTTTACAATAACCCTGACCTTTCCTAAAAGGAAAATGGAAGGTCCCCTCTCCCTTTCCCTGTGCTTAAAGCCTAGAGTCAAGCCCTAAGAAATCAAATCTGTTTCTTCTTTCGACCCCATCCCGGCCCCCTCAGTGCCCCAAAGCGAAAGAGGCCACCAAAGCACGAGATATTAATTTTCCTCCCTGCCAAACATTCTTCTCTATTCTAAAAAGATCATCAATCAAAAAGCCTTGACCCTTTCATTATGTATTAATGTACTGAGAGCTTAGCTAAACTAAGCATCAATATTGATTGGAACTATCATAAACATTATATAAATAGATAATAGTAACAGCTTACACTTATAAAAAACACTTCTTTTAAAATACAGAAACTAAAGCTGAGAAAGATTAAGGGACTTGACCAGAATCTTACAGATAGATGGTAAATATCTGAGACAGAACTCAAACTCGGGTCTTTCTGATTACAACCTAGTGCTCCATTCACTATGCCTCCTGGAGGCCTTCTGATCATATGCGATTTAAAACAACTTTAAAATATAAGCGGCAAGGTAGAATTACGTGCTTTACTAACCTTCAACTGTTACTCATCACTGCTTAAACAAACCCTCGCTCTATCCTGAATCAGTAACACTGTCTCCTTCTGACTGAATGTCTCTTAGAATGAGATTCTCTTTGGCTGTCCGTGACTTTAGACTTCTAGCCAGTGAAACAACTAAAGGATTTCGCCCAGGAGTCAGAGGCTTTCCTCCAATAGACAATCACAGAATGTGAAGAGTTGAAAGGAACCTCGCCAGTCATTTACTCCGCTCCAGACACCAGGCACAAAATTCACTTTGCTTAGGTTTTTATCCTTTTTCTCATGCAGAAACAGCTCAAACAAGTATCCCTAACCTTTTCATGTGATCACAGATTTAGACCTCAAAGGAGCCTTAGAGACCATGTAGCCTACTTTCCTCATTTTACAGATGAGTAAACAGATATTGAAGGAGGAAAAGAGACTTAGCCAAGGTGACACAAGCAGTCAGTTCCATCCATGCTGGTTTCCTGCCTAAGTGATAAGGAGAGAAAGTTCCTTCTGTTACATCCCTACACTGGTTCCCTTGCCTGAGCTGCCTAAGCCCTGAGAGGCCCATGATGAGGCCAGACCTTTAAGGATGTTGATAACCTACCTGAATTCATTCCTCAATGACGAATAAATCCCCACTTCTTCTCACCCTGACTATTCCAAGGATTCTGACCTTCCCTCCCTCTTTTCCTTTCCTACTCCTTTCGCCTTCTGACTCTCACTGAGATCAGGCTCCTTTCTGATGATCTTTGTCTCCAGGCTTCCATGGCTTCCTCTGAGCCTCAGCTAAAATCCTACCTCCTGGAGGCAGTCTTTCCTGGTTCTCTGTAATGTTCGTGCCTTCTCTCTGAGAATATCTCCAATTTATCTTATTTATGGCTTGATTGGGTGGAGGATGCGTGATGCCGCCTCCTGTCCTCTTAGGTCAGCCTAGCTTCTGTCTCTAGAGTCCATCTGGGCCTGTCCAGTTCCATAGAGAAGATCCAAGCCTGGCCAGCAGACTTGTGTTCTGTGGGATTCAAGGGATATGTGTTGAGGGGAGTGATGATTAGGCCTAGTCGAAGTCATACCCTGGATGGTTCTGAAGCCCCATGTGGCTGGAGGATTCTAGAGGCTCTGCGGAAGGACCTGCCCCAGGGATTCAAGCTGACTCCCACATTCCCACATGACTGGTTTTCCCAGGAGCCACTTGGGTTGCCTGACACAGGTCTCCCTCAGCATCTTGTCCCATCTTGTCTGTCCCTCCACAGTGGGAGCATTGGCTGCCTGTTCCAGGACCTCTCTAACATATGATGCCAGGGTGGTCCCAGATGGTGGCTCCCAAATGAGTGTAACTTCCTTGAGAATTTCATTTTGGTACCAGTCTCACTGAGTTGCCTCTGATCTCCCCACAACTGGACTGCTCCTTTGGAATACCAAGGTTTGAACTCTAGCAATGGGCCTGGCTTTGTCTGTGGAGCTGACTGCTGCTGCCTCTCCATTACGGGAAGCTAGTCAGGAGGTATGGGGTGGAGAGGGTCGCGAATTCTACTTCTCAAAGGCCAGAGGTTGGAAGGGGATCCTGAGAGGATAAAGAGTCCCATCCTCCTCCTCCTCCTCCTCCTCCTCCTCCTCCTCCACTACTCTCAGACTGACTCATGTAGCTACCTGTGAACACAAATTTTTCTTTTCCACTTATTAGTAACAAAGATGGAAATATGTGCGTTCCTGACCCCAAGGAGACAAGTCTTCCTTATTCTATGGGGTGTTATAGGGACCTCCTCTTTTCAGAGGTGGGATCTTGGCAATGGCTCGGACCCAGCACTTTACTTATAATTTATTAGCTAGAGAGAGAGAGATGAACTGAGGCCTTTGTTTGGTCTACAGGAGTAAAGGATTATCATTTCTATAAAAGGCACCTGTGGAAAGGCTATGAACTCCTTCTTAGAGCACTATTTACTGTAATCCTTATCCCAAAGCCCATTGCCAGGCCTTACCACAGGTGGATCTCTCTACACTTGGGGTCTTCCCTACATTACTATATTAATCAATAAATAAACAAGCACTTATGAAGTGCTTACTACTACTACCACTACTACTACTATTACAGGGTAGCTAGGTGGTGCAGTGGATAAAGCTCCAGCCTTGGAGGCAGGAAGACCTGAGTTCAAATCTGCCCTCAGACACATGACAGTAGCTGTGTGACCCTGAGCAAGTCCCTTAACTCTGATTGCCTCACCAAAAAAACAAAGGGTGGAGCCAAGATGGCGGCATGAAAGCAGTGACTTGCTTGAGCTCTCCTCCAAACCCCTCCAAATACTACTACTACTACTGCTACTATTATTGCTACCACCACCACCACTACTACTACTACCACTACTACTCTTATTACTATCGCCACCATCACTACTATTATTATTACTACTAGTAGCTAACATTTATATATCTTTTATTAGGTGCTGGACACTTTACTAAAGATACAAAGAAAAGCAAATAGTCCCTGCCCCCAAGGAACCTATATCCAATAGGGGAGACAATTTGTACTGTGTACATAGAGAAGTATCTACAAGATACACAGAGAGTGCTTAATACATGCTTGTTCATTGACTGACTGTGAGAGCACCAGCAAGCGAGGGAACTGGGGAAGGCTTCCTTTAGACGTTGACATTTAAATCGAATCTTGAAGGAAAGCCGGGATTCTCAGAGACAGAAAGGAAGAGAAAGAGTGTTCTAGACATGGGGCACAGCCTGTTCAAAGGCAGAGAGATGGGAGACAGAACAGGAAATGGAAGATGTGTGGGCTCTTCTGGCTAGACGGGAAGGGTCGACCAAAGATGCTCTAAACGTTAGATCAGGAAGTGGGTCCTGTATGCCAACTGCACTCTCTCCTCCTCTCGCAACTTTGAAGGTTCTTTACTCCTATTCATTGTAATGACCAATGTTGGGTCCAGCAACATAATTCTCTCTTCTCTACAACCTGGCCCCGTGTGAACTTTCCAGACATAATACGTTTACACACTCTACAAACCTTCTTACATGTCCATCTCCTGTCTCCTTGACTTGCCATGTTACTCATCCAGCTGTGTGGCACAGTGAATAAGAGCACCAAGCCTAAGGTCAGGAAAACCTGAGTTCAAATCCAGACTCAGTCACTTACTAGCTATGTAACCCTGGACAAGTCACTTGACCCTTCTCTACCTCAGTTTCCCCAACTGTAAATGGGAATAATAATAAAAATAGTACCTGTCTCCTAGGTTTGTTGTGAGAGTAAATGAGATAACAATTGTAAAGTACTAATGCCTGGCACATAATGGTTGCTTAGTAAGAGCTTTTTCTTTCCTTCCATGCCTGGGTTACATACACTCTGTCCTCTCCTCTACCTCTTAAAATCCCTTGTTTGCTTTAAACTCAACTCAAGTTCATCATGTATAGGAAGACTTTCTAATCCCTCTAGCTACTAATACCACCCCTCCCCAACTCTGTTTACCTTTCCCCCCTACCAAAATTACTTGGTATTTTTTTTATACCCCTTATATATTGACAGGCAGAGTGACTCTGGAATGAAAAACTGCTTTTGGATCAAAAAAGTCCTGGGCTCATGTCTGCCTCTGACACAGACTGGCTCTATGACCCTGAACCATTCACTCAAACTCCCAGTGATCAATGCTGTTCTTTAAAAGAACAGCCTCAGTAGAGGTCCACCAAGAGCTCCGTACACCATTGAAATCACATCTCCAGTCCCTCCACTGTGCTTATATAAGTACATAATATCCATCCCAATATCTTCTCGCTTATTTTATTTTTGTCTTTTTGTATTTTGCTAGTAAAATATTTAGCCCTACTAGGTATTTAATACATGTTTGTTGATTGATTGATGGATTTGTAGAGAAATAAGGGGTTTGCTGTTGTTATGCCATTTCAGTCACACATAGCTCTTTGTGACCCCATTTGGGGTTTTCTTGGAGAAGATACTGAGGTGGCTTGCCATTTCCTTCTCCAGCTCATTTTACAGTTGAGGAAACTAAGGCTAACAGGGTTAATTGACTTGCCCAGGGTCACATAGCTAGTAAGTGTCTGAGGTCAGATTTGAATTCAAGAGAATGAGTCTTCCTGATTCCAAGCCCAGGGCTCTATCCACTGCACCACCTAGGTGCCAAGTAAGGGATTACAGGAGCTCAGTGTTGGATTAGCTGTCAGACACATTTGTTTTGTTCAACAGTTTTCATTAGGTTCATACATAAAGAGACTTTATTTAGAGGCCATCTAGTCCAACACCCTGATTTTCTACAGAGGAGTAAACTAAAGGCCAGACAACTTATATTGTTTAATTGTTTTTCCTTATTACAAGAGAGTATTCAGGATGGAGATGGAGGTAGATGTTGGGAATAAAAATGGTATAAGTGGTATAAAAATGGCACCAATAAACTTAAGAAAAAAATAAAATAAAGTGATTAGATTAGTCACTAGGTGATCTCGAAAGCCCCTTCTCCCTTTACATTTCTAAGATGACTGTAAAAAATGGAGGTGGGGAAGGTCCCTGAACAGTGAACATTCAATGTTTAAGACTAACCATGGGTGTGGTACTAGAGATGTTTGCTCTCCAAAGAATCCCATATGACCAGATCTCTGCCCAGAAGGAGCTGATGATAAAATAAAAGACAAGTCCATAGTATTCAGCCCCAGAATCTAAAGACATTTTAGAATGCCTTCTAAGCAAAGAATCAGAATGAATTCTTGGACATAGTATGGAAGTCCTTTCCTTTTGCTTCTGTGTTCACCTCTTCTCTCTCTCTCTCTCCCCCTCTCCCTTTATTCATGATTTTCAACACTTACCTGGTTGGTGATGAGTCTTGAAAAGTCATTATATATAATAGAGCTGGTTTGATTTTTTACTGGTATTGGGATATTCCAGTGAGGAAACTCTCTCCACCAATGCAAATCAGTACCTGCTAGATAGTTGCCTGAGACACTGAGAGTTTAAGGAGCTTGCCCAGGATCATACAGCCAATATGTATCACAGGTAGGACTTAAACACAGGTCTTCCAGACTCTATCCACTACACAAAAGTTACCTCTTAGATTTGGTATTACTTGTGGTTTTTACAATTGGCATAAATACAAAATGAAAATATTAAATCCAAAACTTTGGGTGTCCATGTTGCTATTTGAAAATGGAGCTTGGGGGCAGCTAAGTGGTGCAGTGGATAGAACAGGTTCCCCGCTCCAGGACAGAGAATCAACCCTGGAGTCAGGAGGACCTAAGTTCAAATCCAGCCTTAGACACTCACTAGCTGTGCAACCCTGGACAAGTTACTTAACCCTTATTACTTCCAGAAAGAAAGAAAGAAAGAAAGAAAGAAAGAAAGAAAGAAAGAAAGAAAGAAAGAAAGAAAGAAAGAAAGAAAGAAAGAAAGAAAGAAAGAAGAAAGGAAGAGAAGAGGAGAGGAGAGGAGAGGAGAGGAGAGAAGAGAAGAGAAGAGAAGAGAAAGAAGAGAAGAGAAGAGAAGAGAAGAAGAAGAGAAGAGAAAGAGAAGAGAAGAGAAGAGAAGAGAAGAGAAGAGAAGAGAAAAAAGAAAGAAAAGAAAAGAAAAGAAAAGAAAAGAAAAGAAAAGAAAAGAAAAGAAAAGAAAAGAAAAGAAAAGAAAAGAAAAGAAAAAGAAAATGAAGCTTGGTAGAGTCAAAATGATGGAGTACTAGGAAGAGGTACAGCTGAGCTCCTCTACCACCAACACCTCCAAACCAAGTTTTGATCAGAAAAATCAAAGAAATAAATCAAAGCAAGTCATTTTTTCCAGCCCAAGTAGGCATGGAGAGACAGAAGGAGAGGTCTGTGGACATTTGGAGAACTTCCAAGCATCCCTGATAAAGAATTTATTTTGCTTGACTATGCATGTTTATAACCAGGATTTTGTTTTTCTTTCTCAACAAGGTGGGAGGAGAGGTAAGAAGGAGAGGAGGTTGATTTTGTTGATTAAAAAATTTTTAATTAAAAAAATGAAATACATACTGACCTTAATTTGGCAGATTTAGAGACAGTTGAGGGAGGAAAACTTAATTCCCCAGAAGTCTGAGCTAGATTTGTCTAGTGGCAAGCAAAAGTATGGCTTAAATGACAGAGCACTTATTCAGAGTAGGAAAAAAAAAAACAGAACGAAAGATGTAATAAAAAAAAAAACAAGAAAGGCCTTCAAATGTCTGTCTAGTATAACACTAATTTATCGAAATGGTTTCTCATATGCCAAGCAATTTAATTCAACTAAAATAATCATGAGCTCCCTTAATTATGAACTCATGAAGCTAATTTATGGACCTTTACAGTGTTGTAATTACTGAATTAGAGGCAGCATGGCATGGTGAGCCTCACAGTAGGAAGACCTGAAACATTCTGGCTGGGGGAGCCTGGGCAAATCATTTAACCTCTCACTAGCCCCAGGCAACTCTCTAAAGTGCTGATAGAGCTGTGATAATAGAAGAAGTTTCTTTTCTGGGAGAAATATTTCCCTATACAAAGGAAATACAGGTCTAGCTCATGACTCTCTCTTCTCCTCCCAAATAATTACCGTATATTCTTCCTCTGTAAGACATCTAGCTTTTACCTCCCTCTTTTGGCCCTTCAATAAATGAACATTTAAAAAATCATAATTGAGGTGGCTTTGACACATCTTTGCTGGCTTTCATGTTAATCGTGATAAAGACACAAGAGGTAGTGTGGTACAATGGAAAGAGCTCCAGGTATGGAGTCTAAGAATGTGTTTCTGATAGCCTGCTTTACCTTGAGGTAAATCACTTCGCCAATCCATTGCCAATTTTCTTCTCTTAGCTCTAAATTCTCTGATCCAGTGACAATCTCTCAGAATCACACGAGGGAGGAAACAAGTCACATTCCAATTGGTGGCTATATTCTATTTCTCAGTCAGAGCAAATGGAAAAATTGGGCATAAGAAGGTGCAATAGATATCAAAAGCTCACTTGAATGTTCTTTTAAAACCCAGATTGCCATGTTCTAATGGTAAGACTAAGATACTTAGGTTTGGAGGGCTGTTATATGTGACCTGAAGTCCTTTGAATTTAACCTACACGTTCTTCTGTATTTTGTTCCTAATTTGAAAAATAGGATTTTCTAAAATGTACTTATGTTTCTGAAATCCTATCTACAGCTGTCTTTTTAAAGTTGTTATCCTGAGAAAGAAGAAACAAAACAAATAAAAAAAGCTACTATATGCCAGGCACTATGCTAGGCACTGGGGAGACAAAAAAAGGCAAAAGACAATCCCCGCTCTCATGCAGTTTATGATTTAAAGGGGGAAGTAGCATGTGAACAAATATATAGAAAGAAAGCTTTATTCCATCACAGTCATACTGTGCTATAAGAAAAGAAGAGCTTAATGGTCTTAGAAAAATGTGGAAAGACTTGTACAAAATAATAAAAGCAAAATGAGCAGAACCAAGAGAACATTGTATACAGTCACAGCAATATTACTAATATTACTAACAGCAAAATTATTAAGAACAATTTTGAGCAAATAGCCATTTTGACTATTATAAATATCCAAATTAACTAGAAAGGACATATAAAGGAAAACGCTACGCTATCTGCATCCAGAAAAAGAACATATATATACTTATTTGTCTATAACGGTAGCCATCTCTGGGGGGGGAAATTTACATGATACCTTTATGATATATTTAAAAGGAATAATGAGTTGTACATAATAGATTTGCAGTTTCATGTGCAATCATCTTTTTTATTATACTGTGTTATGGAAATGCCTATTTTATTCCAAAATTAAAAATAAAATAGATATTAAAAAGTTGTTATCCTTTCTTACATTGGAAGGTTGGGCTGCTGTCTCTTTTGGAAATAGGGCCAAATGAACAACAGAAATATAACACTTGCTTCAGGAGCAATAGACCATCATCAGCTAATTGACCTGTGATGCCATTTTGATTCTATAATTTTCCCTTTAAAAATCACTGTTGGAATGCTTTTTAAAATTTCAATTTTATCCATTCTGGGTACAGTATTTCAAACATAAAACACACTTAGCCAAGGATCCATACCTTCCAAAGACAGAGGCCAAGAACAATAGGTCGAAAGTACAACTTGAATGGACCAGTTAAACAAAAGAATGCTTATGGACCACATGACAAATGATACAGTTGAGAATTTCTTTGGAGAATCATTGCAAAGAAATGTGAATTTCTCATTTTGCCAAATATAGTTGGCAAAAATAACAACATTTGATTCTTTCTACTTCTGGGGCCCCATACAGGCTTTTTTTCCCCCAAGGCTAAAGCCTGAAGAAAAATTATGAATGCATGCATGATATGTTGTTCATATTTTGGTGTAGACTAAAATGAAAAAGACCCTAGCCTCAGGACAAATGGCTGGGGGGAGGGGGGAAATGAAGTAGAGCTTCTCGGATAGAAATTCGTTTTATTTAGCAATGAGCCAAAGGTAATGGAGCCTTTGCACATATTTTTTTTGAGAGCCTAGAATACAAGCAATAATAACCTACAATTATGTAGCTCTTTAAGGTTTGCAAAATACTTTAGAGTCAATAAACATTTACTAAGTGCCTACTGTGTGCCAAGCAGTGTGCTAAGTGCTGAGGAGACAAAGAAAGATAGGATGGCAAGCATCGCTCCCAAGGCATTCACAGTCTAAAGGAGGAGACAACATGTGATCAACTACATACCAACAAGCTATGGACAGGGTAATTCGAGATAATCAATAGAGGAAAGACAGTAGAATTAAAGGGGATCAGGAAAGGCTTCCTGCAAAAGATGGGGTATTAGCTGGGACTTGAAGTAAGCAAGGGAAGCCAGGAGGCAAATGAGGAAGAAGAACACTCCACACTTTGGGGTAATCGGTGAAAATGCCCAGGATTTAGAGATGAGATATCTTGTGTGAAGGATAGAAAGCAGGCCAGTGTCACTGGATCTCAGCATGCTCATTCCTCTGTATGTGTGTGTGTGTGTGTGTGTGTGTGTGTGTGTGTGTGTGTGTGTGTGTTACAGAGGCGAGGAATAGGGGGATAATTTTATTTTTCACATACGTTATTACCTCACTTGACCCTTCTAGCAACCCTTCTACATAAATCCTACAGTTATTATCCCCATTTTATGGATGAGGAAAGTGAGGCCAAGAAGTTGCAAGAATGCATACAGTCATGCAGCTAATGTCTGAGGTAGGATTCAGATCCCAGGTTTGTCCTGACTGGAGGCCCAGCACTCTTTTCACTATACCACACACAAGGCCTTTCTACACTTTCCGGTCACTGGAGGCAGAACTATCTCCTTTTTCTGTGTTGACAACAAGGGCTGAGACAAAACATTTTTTGGTGCCTGAGCCATGTCTCCCCCAGCCCCTGCAACATCTCCCCTTCCCACCATGATGAGCTCTTTTCTTTCTGTGCCAGACCTTCACCTGCGAAGATGTTGATGTAAACTTGTCAGCAATTGAACCTTTGTGTAAAGTAATGATGATGGAATTATACTGAAATAGCTACATTCTCCCTCTAGCTTCCATTGAAACCACTAGCATGAGACAAATGACTCATGAGAGAGCTGGGTCCTAGCTCTAGAGCAGAGCTTTTCACCGAAATATTGGCCATCCCACCTTGCATAGCCCATCCCTTAGTAACCAGCACAGCTTTTCTGCATCAGAAGTGACAAACACGCAGGGAATGAATGAGCTCTGTGGTAGCTGGTAACTAAGAGGGCACCTCCTATAGCAACTGGGTTCCTATAGCAACAGCTTCATTTGTGACATCCTTGACCCAGTCCTGAATCCAAAGGCTCTCTCAGCCGGTGGGATGTGGGATAGCACCTAATATCTGAATTTCATCCAGGAATGTGTTGTCCTTCAAATTCAGTCTTATACAGTCATGGAAATAATATTAACCCACATCCATGTAGTGCTTTAAGATTTAACCTTGTGAGGTAAGGGGTGAAGATTTTATTATTCCCACTATAGAGATGAGGAAATTGAGGTTTAAAGAGGTGAGTTGACATGTCCAGGGTATTCATAAGTAGTAAGCTGAGGAGTCTGGACTTGGACTCAAGTCTCTTCACCCCAAGTATAGAGTCTACCAAATTTCTTCATGTTGTTAGGGTGCCTTTCAATCCTTGCTAATGGAAATGAGATGGTGGAAACATACACATGCAGAGAGGAGAGGGAGAAGTATAGGGGACAGAGAACTGGTCAACGACTCAGGAAGATCTGGGTTAAAATCTTGCCTCTGATACATACTGCCTATGGCAAGTGATTTAACCTCTCAGTACCCCAGCCAAATCTCTAAGACTATAAGTTGCAGAACAATTGACAATTTACATTGATAGATGGAATTTCCCCACTGGGAGTTCCTGATAATAATGAAATCAAAAGCCTTAACACCACCCAAAATGAGTATCACACAGGGGGCAAAGGAAAGGCACATGGTACAGCAACTCTTAACATATAACCAATGAAGAATTCCATCAAAGAACAGGAAGAAGGGATGTCTTTGGGGAATTATATGACAGGAAAAGAAGATGAACTGGTCACATGGCAAGAGAAAGAGATGGAAGGTGGACAGCCAGAGTCCTCCACTGGTACACTTCTGATGTCAGGAGGAAATCAGAATGCCTCTGGCACTTTGGTGAACTTTTGAGAGAATATCCATGATGGTCACATAGTATTCTTTTCTTCCTCTCCAGGATGATTCTACAGACTTTCTCTCCATGCCACAGAAGCCTCTAAGTTCACTCTACTCTTGGACCTCTCACACTGGAAGTATATCCCACTCTTGTGACTATTTCCTCTGATTGTCTGGTTTCTCTCAGTACCTCCATTTTAAGGAAAAATGCCCAATCCATCCATATCTTCTTTCTTCTTCACATGCCACTCCTGATTCTTTACCTTCTTTATCATTCTCCTCCCCTCCCTTTAGCTTCCTTTTATATGTTGTTTCCTCCATTTGAAGATAAGCTCTTTGAGGGCAGGGATTGTCTTTCTGCTTGAATTTGTATTATGAGTGTTTGGCACATAGTAAACATATAATAAATGCTTGTTTACCTGACAGGATGAGCAGGTGTGGATGAGTTGCAATCTACATATTTGGAAGAAACTCCTGAACTGATGAGATCACGGATCCATTTGAGCATTTGGATATTTATTTATCATTCATCCATTCATTTAAATCTGTTTAATAAAATAACCAAGCTTGCTTTCCAAGGACTGGCCCTCATAAGTTCCAAGAGTCAGAGATTCATTACTAGTAGGCTAGGCATTTGCTGATGAATTCTTTGGGCATAAACCTAAGAAACAAAGAAAAATAAAAATGTTCTAAGTCATCCCCTCCATTTGTATGTAATGGCAGCAGATACTTTACCCAACTCTCACCTGTGAGTCCAAGAAACTGTAGCATACATAGTGGCCACACCCCAGTAAAACTATCTTGACAGATGGGCTAAACCAGATTAAAGGTGACAGACAGGCCTCAAACCCATTGGTGAATTAGGGGGATGTCTATTCCAAGCAAGTGAAGACTTCCCATGGTGGAAGGGACAGATGAGAACAATTTGTTCCAACAACCATGAAGGTGACTGTGAAACACTTAGAGCTTGCTCAGACGTTGAAGATGCCAAGGTCATCCAACGTTTCCCAGGCCATTGCCAGACATCCTGACTTTTGTCTTGCCACTGGATTTCAATGACTCTGGAAGAGAGGATGAGGCTGATGACTTTATGCAATTCTGCCTCACTTAAATTCAGTTCACTAGCATGTCAAGACATCATGCCATGATGTCCTCTGTCATCTTCAAAATGAAGGATGAACAACAATAGCAGCAGAGTGTGCAAAAGGGGAAAAGTGCTAAGAATCATAGTTTTTAGAATATCCACAACTTCAACTTGGCTCTTGGTATTCTAAAAATGAGAGTGGTCCATGAGCACACATACTACATTGAGGGACTAAATCACATCAATCCTGACATTCTCACTGTAAAGAAAATCAGAAGAAGGAAGGAAGTTGTTACTTAAATGAACCTTTCAGGGTGAAAACTCCCTCTGCTGATGCAGATCAGCAATTCTATAAATTGTAACATGTCAAATAAAAGTGCAGGGGACCACACAGAGTTCATAAAAAGGAGAGGAACCAAAACTTGTCAGTGTTTATCCTGAGCTGCTCAGGGGAAAGATAATCTACTTCATAGGCATCTGATCTCTAGAAAGATGCACCATATAGTGGGGTAAGAATAAGTCCCCAGACCCTACTGTAGCCAAGATGAAATGTCCCATAATACAATCCAATATCTTTCTGTGGTTTTGTGTCATGATCAGCTCCCTAGAAAAGGAACATGACAGATAGGACCTAGATGACTAATAGATTTAAAGCTGTGAGTTTAGGTAATCTAATATACTCTCCTCCCCTCACTTTGCAGATGAGGAAACTGAGGCACATTGAGGTTAAGTGATCTGTCCAAGTTCATCACACGGACAGTATCAGAGTTGGCATTCAAACCCAGGTTCACTAACTGCAAATATATTTTGCAAAATAAATGATTAGTGCTTCCCTAATCCAAACCAAAGGATTCTAGGGACATTGAAGAGGAAAATATTACCCTTATAGGGCCAGTCCCTCCTTCACTAATCCCTAATAGAAGCTGGGCCCCTTTAAGGTTGCAACAAATCCATCCCTTCCCCCCATATTAGAGAGCCATCCCATAAAATAAATAATTTTAAAAAAACCACATCAAACTGATCAATATATCAAAAAAGTCTGGAGGAGGGCAGAGCCAAGATGGCAGAGTAAAGGCCAGGACTCACCTGAGCTCTCCTCCAAATCCCTCCAAATACCTTTTAAAAATTACTCTAGACAGAAGAATGTATGACCAAATAAGAGACAGAGAACATTATGAAATGCAAAATGGATAATTTTGATTATATTAAATTGAAAAGTTTTTGCTCAAACAAAGCCAAAGCAACCAAGATTAGAAGGGAAGCTGAAAGCTGGGAAACAATTTTTATAACCAGTGTCTCTGATAAAGGCCTCATTTTGAAAATATGTAGAGAACTGAGTCAAATTTATAAGAATACAAGTCATTCCCCAGCTGATAAATGGTCAAAATATATGAACAGAACAGGCAATTTTCAGATAAAGAAATTAAAGCTATCTATAGTCATATAAAAAAATCTCTAAATAACTATTGATTAGAGAAATACAAATTAAAATAATTCTGAGGTACTACTCATATCTATTAGATTGGCTGATAGGACAGCAAAGGTAAATGACAAACAGTGGAGGGGATGTGGGAAAAATGAGACATTAATGCACTGTTGGTGGAGTTGTGAACTGATTCAACCATTCTGGAGAACAATTTGGAACTATGCCCAAAGGGCTATAAAATTGTACATACCTTTTGACCCAGCAATACCACTTCTAGGTCTGCATCCCAAAAAAATCATAAAAATAGGAAAAGGACACATATGTACAACAATATTTATAGCAGCTCTTTCTGTGGTGGCCAAGAATTGGAAATTAAGGGGATGCCCACCAATTGGGGAATGTTTGAACAAGCTGTAGTATATGAATGTGATGGAATATTATTGTTCCATAAGAAATGATGAGCAGGCAGACTTCAGAAAAGCCTGGAAAGTCTTACATAAACTGATGCTGAAAATAATTCCTTAAAAATTAGAATAGAGCAAATGGAAACTAATGACTTCATGAGAAGTCAAGAAACAATAAAATAAAATCAAAAGAATGAAAAAAATAGAAGATAATATGAAATATCTCATTGGAAAAACAACTGACCTGGGAAACAGATCCAGGAGAGATAATTTTAAAATTATTGGACTACCTGAAAGCCGTGATCAGAAAAAGAGGCTAGACATCATCTTTCAAGAAATTATCAAGGAAAACTGCTCTGATCTTCTAGACCAGAGGGTAAAATAGGAATTGAAAGAATCCACCAATCCCCTCCTGAAAGAGATCCCAAAATGAAAACTCCCAATAGTATAGCCAAATTCCAGAGTTCCAGAGTCAAGGAGAAAATATTGCACACAGCCAGAAAGAAACAATTCAAGGATGGGGGAGCCACAGTCAGGATAACATAAGATTTAGCAGCTTCTACATTAAAGGATCAGAGGACATGGAATATGATATTCTGGAGGGCAAAGGAGTTAGAATTACAACCAAGAATCACCTACCCAGTAAAACTGAGTATAATCCTTCATGGGAAAAAAATGGATATTCAATGAGATAAAGGAATTTCAAGCATTGTTGAGAAAAGACCAGAGATAAATAGAAAATTTGACTTTCAAATATAAGATTCAAGAGAAGCATGAAAAGGTAAACAGGAAAGAGAAATCATAACGGACTTATTAAACTGTTTACACTCTTCCATGGGAAAGATATTTGTAACTCACAAAACCTTTCTCATTATTAGGGTAGTTAGAAGGAGAATATATAGACAGAGGGCACAGGTGTGAGTTGAATATGGAGGGATGATATCCAAAAAATAAAATTAAGGGATGAGAGAAGAATTACAGAAAGAAAGAGGAAAGGAGAGGTAGAATGGGGTAATTATCTTACATAAAAGAGGCAAGAAAAAGCTTTTACAATGGAGGGGAAGAGGGGGAAGGTGAGGTGGAGTGAGTGAATCTTGCTCTCATCAGAATTTTCTCAAAGAGGAAATAACATAGACACTCAATTGGGTATAGAAATCTGTCTTACCCTAAGTAGGGGGGAAGGGAATGGGGGAGTGATAGAAGGGAGGGCAGGTTGGGGGAAGGGGTGGTCAGAAGCAAAACACTTTCAGGAGGGACAGGATGAAAGGAGAGAGAGAATAGTATAAATGGGGGGGTAATAGGATGGAGGGAAATACAGCTAGCAATAGTAACTGTTAAAAACAATTTTGAAGCAAGTTTCTCTGATAAAAGCCTCATTTCTCAAATAGAGAACTGAGTCAATTTTATAAAAATGAAAGCCATTCCCATTCATATCGCTGTCTATAGCCACATGAAAAAATATTATAACTCAATATTGATTGGAAAAATGCAAATTAAAACAATTCTGAGGTACTACTTCATACCTATTAGATTGACTGATAGGACAACAAAGGTAAATGACAAATGTTGGAGGGGATGTGGGAAAAATGAGACATTAATGCAAGAACTGTTGGTGGAATTGTGAACTGATTCAACCATTGTGGAGAGCAATTGGGGAATCATGCCCAAAGTGCTATAAAACCATACATACCCTTTGAACTAGCAATACCACTACTGGCTCTGTATCCCAAAAGAGATTTTAAAAAAAAGGAAAAATACACAAAAATATTTAAAGCAGCTCTTTTATGAGGGAGAAGAAATAGAAATTGAGGGGATGCCCATCAATTGGAGAATGGCTGAACAAACTGTGATATGTGATTATGATGAAATATTATTGTACTGTAGGAAATGATGAGCAGGATGCTCCTAGAAAAACCCGGAAAGGCATACATGAGTTGATGCAAAGTGAAATGTATTGTGTACAAAGTAACAGGAATATTGTAGGATAATCAACTGTGAATGACTTAGCTATTCTCAGTAATATAACAATCCAAGACAACTCTGAAAGGCTTGGGATGAAAAATTATTCATCCTCCCACAAAAAACTGATGGTATCTGAATGCAGATTGAAGCATATTTTTTCTAACTTTACTTTTCCTGAGTTTTTTTGTCTATGTTTTCTTTAACAACATGATTATTATGGAAGCGTTTTGCATGACTATACACGTATAACCTATAGGGAATTGTTCGCTTCCTCGATGTAGAGGGAGGGAGGAAGGGAGAGAATTTGGAACTCAAAGTTTTAAAACGAATGTTAAAAATTGTTTTTACATGTAACTGGGGAAAAATAAAATACTGAAAAAAACAATCTGAAAATATGTGCAAATTATTGGGGGTGGGCCTATCTTCTCAACAATATCACCCTTCTACAATATCATTCACTCCACACAAAACTCCTTCTACATGAACTTTGGACACATGAAAATGAGCTTGAAGTTTCCACTTCAGGTACTCTCTAGCCCCTTGATTTGTCCCAGCTATTCTGGCTGTGAATGACCATTCCAGAAGGCACAGGTCAATCTACAGGCAGCCCTTGACCAAAGAAAGGTGTCCTTCAGGATAAAACTGACAAGTGGCCATTGCTGAGTCTGTCCCTGAAAGATAAGAGAATAAATATGGCGATCTATCCAAACTCCCTGAGATGTTGGAGGACCACTTTCCTCGACCTCTTGGCTACTGCCAAGCAGGGAGACAGGAACAAGCAGTTATTAAGCACTTACTGTGTGCCAGACATTGTGCCAAGTACCTTATAAATGTTTTATCCTCACAACAACCAGAGGAGGTAGGTACTATATTACCTCCACTTACAGCTGGGGAAACTGAGGTAGACAGAATTTTTTAAAGTGCCTTGCCCGGGGTCACACAGCTACTAATTTTCTGAGGCTGAATTTGAGTTTTCCTGACTCCAGACCTAGCCCTCTATCCACTGTACCACCGAGCTGCCCCTATACGCTACAGCTCCCACACACCCTCAAGATCTCTCCATAATTCATCAGTTCCTCCTTCACTCTATCGAGCTTTACCCTACATTTCAACTTCAGCACCTGTACCTGCATTCCCATTACATAATTCAACAAATATATTTAATAAATACTTACTAATCACCTAGTTTGTATAAGGTATTATGCTAGGCATTGGAGGCATAAAGTTAAAAATTTAGAGTTTCTGCCCTTGGAAAGCTTACACTTAATTGGGGGAGGGAGATTTGACATGTATATGGGTGTGGCGTTGGACATAAAAGAGATACCCCAAAAAAATGCTCTAGAAAATTTAAGGTAAAAAGGTCACTATTGGCAGAGGGGATCTTTTTCTTTTTTGGTGGACCCATGATCCCGTCACCATAAGTACTCCCCTAGTGCAGATTGAAATTGTTTATACTTTCTCTTTCTGTGCTCTTCTTTATCCAAGTTATCTCATAAATCTTCAAAAGGAAACTCTCCAATATTCAAAATACTGTCAGTCTGTCAACAAGCATTTATTAAACCCTTACAACTTACCACTCACCGTACTGAGTGCTGGGAATATAAAGAAAGGCAAACGATCCCTGACTTTACAATTCTTACATCCTAATGGTAAGACAACATGAAAAATATGGGCCTATCAGTCCAGTCCTCTCAATATAGCCATAGCTTGTCAGAAACAGTTTACTCCGCTACCCATCTAGCATCCCTACTCTTGTGTGCTGTGTGCTGGGTCCACTCCTTTCTTAATCATACTTCTCCCCAGTTTATGGAATCCAAGTCATCATTAGTTTTATATAGCAACTTACTTATGACACTACATAGGTCTTCCCTGGCCTTTGGGTCACCCACAATTTTGATTTGTCAGAGTTCTACGAGTTACAGCCTTACAGCATCACTGAAAGATTACTGGGGTTAGGGGCAGCTACGTGGTGCAGTGGATAGAGCACTGGCCCTGGAGTTAGAAGGACCTGAGTTCAAATTCAGCTTCTGACAAATGACACTATCTGTGTGACCCTGGGCAAGTCACTTAACCACAACTGCCTCACAAAAATAAAAAATTTGTCAAGATTATTGGAGTTAACTTTGAAAGTTTGTAGAACTCTGATCAATTCAATGACCAACCACAACTCCAGACGATCATAATACAGCATACTACCCACCTCTTGATGGAGAGAGACGAGAGAGAGAGAGAGAGAGAGAGAGAGAAGAGAGAGAGAGAGAGAGAGAGAGAGAGAGAGAGAGAATGGATTCAAGGTGTAGAATGAGACATACTTTTTTGGAAATGGCCAATGTGTGGTTTTATTTTGTTTAACCATGCTTATTTCTTAGAAAGATCATATTTTTCTTTTTCTTTTTTTTAATTGGAGGGGAAAAGGAGTTGGCAATGCTACTGCCAAAATAAAAGAAGAAAAAGACAGTCATTAAAACATTTTTTTTAATGTACAGAAGAGAAGGAAAGGAACACAAGGAAATTCAGAAGGAAACACAGAGACAGAATGACTTTGAAAATAGTATCTAGTTTTCTCTATCTACCTATCTCTGCCTAGGGGAGAGAGAGAGAAAGAGAGAGAGAGAGAGAGAGAGAGAGAGAGAGAGAGAGAGAGAGAGAGAGAGAGAGAGAGAGAGAGAGAGAGAGATCCCTTGGCTTAAAGGGCTAATTGAATGGTACTCTCCTCATTAGTGGAGATTGATTATTCAGTGCTCTGTGTCTGTATGGGAGGCAGAGTTGGTGAGAGCTAAAGAGAAGACACATTCTGATCTTCTGGTTTCCAGCTCCAAGAGAGAAGAAACGTGGTTCCAGCCTCCTTTAACCTGAAGGCACAGAAGCACTCTGGGAAGAAGCTGACATCGAAAGGATCCGGAACATCAGTTATGTCCTTATTCCCATCTTGCTACACTAGAGACTTTGGAGAATTTTCCCTTGAGTGAGATCTGAGACTCTCTTGGTTGAACTTAGTCATCTTGTTCCCAATGGGAGAGCTCATTCACTATGTGTATTGTCTGATTTTTATTCTCATCTGCATACATTCTCCTATTTCTGTTTGCTATCAGTTTGGATAAATGGGTTTATTTGCTATTTGTTTTATGTGTTCATTGTGGAATTGGCATCTTGTGGGACAGAGGTCAAACTTTGGATATATAGCTTGGTACATTCCTACATTAAGGAATAGTGATCAGGAACGTAGCTAGAAACTAAAAGTTATTTTCCCCATACTAGCAATATTTAAGAGAGCAAGTAGGTATAATTCTCGCCCAGCACTTCTTTCCTCTGTGGAAAGCAGAGAGGTCAATCATCGGCCCCAACCGCCTGCTTCCCCTCCTGGAAGGAATCAAAGTCCCCTTGGAGACAGACATTCTGGAGATACCTATTCTTGTCTCCCTGTGAGCCACATATAGGCAAAGCCACGAGGATACATATAACCTATATGGGCCAAACAACACACAAATACCTCTTACAAATATATACATACATACATGTGTATGTATGTATATAAAACAGACTGCACATAATCAAGATTCACCGTTCATATATGAAAAAATATTGGGGTTAAAAATATGGGGGTTTATTTCAGGGAATAATTTGGGATTACTGAAAGGTTTGTGTAGTTCCCCAAATGCAATCCATCCCACTCTCTTATTCCTATTTAATTCTGAGGCCAACTCATTCTCCATATTTAGTATCCATTTTGAGATACACATACAGCTCAAAGTGCTATCTATTAAACTGCAGAGTATAGTCTGGACAATAGGCAATCTTTATCTCCTTGGGTTTTCCTATGTAGATTGTTAGGCTAAACTTTTTGAGAAATTTAAAATCTCATTTAGGTAACTCTAAATTTGTTGTATCCTAGGACATGTTTCAATGAGTATAATGTCATCTACATTGCTGTAAATCACTAATAATAAAAGGATACAAATCAAAACAACTCTGAGGTTTCACATCATATTCAAACAATTGACAAAAACAACAAACAATGGAAATAATAGTAGAGGGGCTTTGAGAAGACAGGGACACTGATACACTGTTGGTGAAGCTGTAAATTGTTCCAACTACTCTGGAAAGCAATTTGAAAAAATGTTTTTTAAAAAGTGACTAAAATAGTCATGCTTTTACACCTAGAGATCCCACTGTTGTGCATATATCCCCTGGGAGTTCACACACCTTTTTGAGGGACCCTTCTGTCATTTATATCTGACTGCAATACTGGATGGGTTTTTATTTTAGGGAATAATTTGGGATTATTGAAAGGTTTGTGCCATACTCCATGACTATGATAAATAATTTGGATGATTATATTTTATTATATATATTATATATGATAAATTATATATATATGTTGCTCCCTGTTTTATATCTTGGTTACTATCAATAATCAGAGTCATCAAACAAAGCAGCTTCTCTCTCCTTCTCTCTCTCTCTCTCTCTCTCTCTCTCTCTCTCTCCCCCTCCTTCCCTTCTCTTAAAGGTTGGGTCCTAGGATCACCTTTCTCTAAGAAAGTGACACTGTGCAAATGTATCCTCTTCTCTTTTCAGGAGACTGGATCCTGGCATTCTCCAGATCTTGGCACTGTCTAAAAAATACCTTTGTCTTATCCAGGACAGTATACCATATGGCTCTATCCTCTCTGGTGGTCATGACGCCTCTGCCACTGCTTCTCACTGCCTTTTCTCATACCACTTGGTTTAGAGTATATTCAACTGCAATGTACTTCTGCCCCAATTCTTCCAGGCTGCCAATAGCAGCTCCCAGTGGGTAAGTTTGTGGATACCTGGACTCCCCCAGCCCCAATTCCCACATCCAATTCTAGACTTCACAGTGATCTTTTCTCTTCGACTGATTCTGAATTTCCTTAGTGAAGACTCGATCTTTCTTTGATACGCCCATCATGAAAGAATAGCCCACCATGGGCCAGTCAAATCACTCCTGGACCCTGAAATATGATCATTCATCCTCAACTGGATATTTGAACAAGTGCTCAGGCTCAGGAGAAGTTCTCAATACTCTCAATAATGTGCTAATAGACATGTCTACACTGTCCATAAGTAAATTAAATGAAAGTCCCAAACAAAGATGAAAGGTCTCTTGCTCTCTTCCTTATGCATGGGCAATACGATTATATTCAAATTTAAGTGAAAACTGTGCTTTCTTCCTGATGCCTGCAGGCAGGCCAAACATAAGAGTATTACTAATATAGGCATTTATAGAGTATGTGCTTGGTGTGCTCAGGTACTCACTGCAGACAGCGTGACCCATTTCATTCTTTTAAGGGTCCAGAAAACATTGAAAAATTATAATATAAGCACAAGCTACACTTTATATTGCTCGAGATGAAAGAGAATGATTTCTCAACATATCTTTTAATTAAGATGTTAAATTTCCTATAAAGAAATGAGAAACCCGTAATCTTCCCCTGAAGGGGAAAGACTGAGGTCAGTGCTCATTTCAGGGTGTCCTGCACCCGGGGCTAAAGCTTTAAACTACACTAAGACTTTTGGTAAGCTCTGTGTAATGACTGTGTGGGATGCCACTCAAATTAAAAATAAAACAAAACACAGAGGTGCCCAAGGAGAAACAGAAAGTTAATTTATTATAGCTATAATTATTATTATTATTTCAAATCTCGAGATTTGGGTGTCCTCACAACAATGGCTCTGATGAGAGGAGACAACCCACAGAGGTAGAAATCAGTTTATATAACCCTGAAGGCTTAATTCCCCCTCCCTCACAGCTGTCCATTAACTTGGCTCACAACCTCACAAGCCAGACTCTAACATAGGACAAAGGACATAGTATACATCTCTATGTGTCTTAGTTTGTTGAGATAATGTCAAAGAAGCAATAAAAAATGTGCAGTTAGGAAGATAATTGTTTTGGAAGGTCTTAGGAATTGAATAGACAGTGCTGGGAACTGGAAGACATCTGAATAAGATCTTCAAAGGGAGATAAGGGGAGTAGATAAGAAACCTTTTAAGGGTTTTCTGGAGCCAGATTCTTTTTGGGGCAAAGACGCATTTGAATAAGATTAAAAAGTAGGTTAAGGCTTAACCACTAGACAAATTTTAACTACTGATATATCTCACTAAAAAATAACTTACAGAAATCTATTCTCAACCCTATCCTACCTTCTGAACTCATTACCTTAATTACACTGAGAAGTCTTCACTGGGACATCCCATTCATGATTAAGTTCACACATGTAGGTATAAATTCAAACACATGCTCATTTACTGGCAGGTGATAGTGTCAAAAGAATGAAAACAAAGGGTGAACAATTGCATAAGGGAGGTGGCATGGGCACACAGTTGCCTGCAGCTGCCAAGTAATCCCTGGACTCATAAAAGCAGAGCTGGGTTGTCCTCTCACTTCGGGTGTGCTTGGGAGGAATGGTAGGTAGTCAGAACTTGCACTTTGGTTTAGTGAAAGAAGCAGTTCAGGTAGTGCTGAGGTTGGTAAAAATAAGGAAGAGAGAAAAGTAGCATGAATGAGAGTCATTTCAGTATGTATGAGAGAATGTCAAGGGCTCGGGAACCTTGGCAGCTTGTGTGTGGGTGGGGAGTAGGAGTTCTATGAATGGGAGAACTGGAGAAGCCTTGAGTAGAGACTGCGATTAGGATGAGTCAGATGAGAAAGCAACTCAGCACCGTTTAAGGCTGGGATTCTACAGTCCACTGGGGCCTTGGGGACCTGGTGTGAATCAGTCAGTAGTCAATCAACAAACATTTATTAAGTGCCTGCTACATGGCAGGCTTTTTGCTAAGCACTGGGGATACAAAGAAGGTAAAAGAGAATCCCTGCTCTCAGGAAACTCACACTTTAGTGGAGGAGACAACATGGAAATAGTTATGTACAAACATATAATGTGGTAACATAATCGACAGAGGGAAGACACTAGAACTAAGGAAGAACAGGAAAGCTTCCTGTAAAAGGTTGGAGTTTATCTAGAACTTAAAGGAAGACAGGAAAGTCAGGAGGAGTCAGAGGAAGTATTCTAAGCATGGGAGACCAGCCAGTGAAAATGCCCGGAGTCTGGAGATGGAGTGTCTTGGAACAGCCAGTAGATCAGTGTCAAGGAGGCCAATGTCGCTGCATGGAAGAGTATGTGGAGGGAGCATAAGGTGCAAGAAGTCTGGAACGGGTTGGTGGAGGTGGGTGTAGGTAGATTAGGAAAGACTTTAAAACCCAAACAAGATTTTATATTTGATCCCAGAGCCAGAAAAGCTTGTTGAGTAGGGGCAGAGGGGAGGGGTAAAATAGTCAGACCTGAGCTTTAAGGAAGATAGCTTTGGCAGCTGAGTGAATGATGGTGGGGAGGCAGGAGAGATTTGTGGCAGGGAATCTACCAGCTGGCTGTTGCAATAGTTTGGGCTTGAGGTGATGAGAGCCTGCAGCATGGCAGCATTAGAGGAGAGAAGGGGGCCTATGAGAAAAATATTACCATGTAAAATCAACAGGCCTTGGCAACAGATTGGATATGGGGGATGAAAAGAAGGGGAGGAAAGAGAGTCAATAACTCTGTGTGTGTGTGTGTGTGTGTGTGTGTGTGTGTGTGTGTGTGTATCCCTTGGAGTTGTGTGCATTTCTAGGTGCTAACTTCCTCCTGATGCAGAATTGGCAATCATGATGAGAAAGCCCAGTAAATTTCTTTTTTCTTTTTAATTAATAATTTTTTCAATTAATTTTTTGTTTTCAACATTCCCTTCCATTAGATTGTGAGTTCAAATTTTCTCTCTACCTCTCCTCTCCCCCCATCCCAAGATGGCATGTAAATTGATATAGGCTCAACATATACATTCATATTAAACCTATTTTCACATTAGTCATGTTGTAAAGAACAATTAGAACCAATGGAAGAAAACACGAGAAAAAAGAAACAAAAAAAGAGACAGAAAGCAAAAATATGTTTCTATCTGCATTCAGATTCCATAGTTCTTTTTCTGTATGTGGACAGCATTTTCCATCCAATCAGATTCTTTATCTGAGTCACAAGTTTCTGAATTCCCTAAAATCACTGCATAGAGGCAACAAGGGGATGTAGAAGTTATATAGCAAGGAGCAGAATCAATGTAATTGCCAGTGAGAAATCCCTAATAAAAAAATATTGATGGCCCTAAGACAGGAAGGTTTCATTCAACCAAATAAATAAATGTAGCTCATAACTGAAGTATAAAGAGAATCATAATTAATGGACTTCGTATTCTATCGGTTGTATACATATACACATGTGTATACACACATATGCCAACATTTGTACTACTACATAGTATATTAGTATATGCAGTTTTCAATTAGATAATGTCAAAGGTAGTGTGGTATGGTAGGGAGCCTTGGAGTCAAACAGGCCTGAGTTCAAGTCCTGCTTCTGACATGTACTAAATGGATTGGGGTCACTCAATGGCCCTAGCATGGTACTTATGATAATAAATATGATATAATGATAATAAATTATGAAAGGTGTTGTTCAATTGTGTTTGACTTTTCATGACCCCATTTTGGGATTTCCTTGGCAAAGATATTGGAGTGGTTTGCCATTTCCCTCTACAACTCATTTTACAGATGAGAGATTAAGTGAAACAGGGTTAAGTGACTTGCTTAGGGTCAAGCAATTAGTAAGCGTCTGTTGCTGGATTTGAACTGAGGTCCTCCTGACTCCAGGGTTAGGCTTAGAGTTTCTTAAACAAAAAACTACTGTGTAAATTCAGAACATTAGTATTTTTACAAGAAATTAGAATCATGATCAAACACATTGAGAAATAGTTCTTGTTCATTTAGACCAATCACTCAATCAATAAATATTTATTAAACACCTACTATGTGCCAGGAACTGTGCTAAACCCTAGGGATATGAAAAGAGGCAGAAGACAATCCCTGCCTTCAAGGAGATTTACAATCTAATGGGAGAGACAACACGCAAATATATACAAAGGGAGCTATATGCAAGATAAGTAGGGAATAAATTAACAGAGGGAAGGCTCTGGAATTAAGAGGGGTTGGGGAAATTTTCATATAGAAGGTGAGATTTTTATTAAGACTTAAAGAAGCTAGGGAAGTCAGTAGTGGGAGTGGAGGAGGGAGAATATTCCAGGCATGGGGTACAGTCAGGGAAAATGCCCAGAGCAGAGAGCTGGGATGTTTTGTTCATGGATCAGCCAGGGTCACTGAATCAAAAAGGATGAGTTGAGGAGTAGAGTGTAAGAAGACTGAAAAGATAGGATAGGGCTGAGTGATGAAGGGCTTTGAATGCCAAACAGACCATTTTGTATTTGATCCTGGAGATAACAGGAAGCCACCAGAGTTTACTGAGTAGAGGAGGTGATGTGATTAGACCTGTGTTTTAGAGCAGTTCAAAATAATAGACTATATCTCATATAATAATTTTTCAATAGACCCTTTCACTTTAACAACTCATAACTCTTCCTAAATTAATTTTTCAAGACATTTTGGACTAGTGTCCATTTTATCTATGATAAAATTGAAATATGGAAGGTTTTAGACTTGACATCAAGGTAGCCATTTTGTCCCATCCCCTGCTATTTTCTGATCAGTTCCACTAACTATTCAGGAGCAAGAAATACATCTCACACACACACACACACACACACACACAAAATTCCTTGTCAGCAAGGGACTGATCATCATGTTGAAAATGAAATCAGGAATTTCATGCCACCAGTTCCTTCCCTTTGCCTCCTAGTACCCCCAATCCTAATTTCCCAAGGGTAAAGGCCTTGACTTAAGCACTCTATCTCTCCATTCTCTCTCAGCAGCTCTGCTTGGTTTCACTCCACAGAATATCATTCCTCCCAGGTCCCCCTGGTCCTCCTCACCCTTTTCAGCTTTCTTTTGTGGATTGTTTTCTCCCATTAGATTATAAACAACTTGAGGCCAGGGACTGTCTTTCCTTTTCTTACTTGTATGCCCAATGCTTAGCACAGTGCCTGGCACATAGTAAACACTTAATAAATGCTTATTAAATTGAACTGAAGTTCTCCTTTGATAGTTCACTGTGGTGCACAAGTGACTCAGGCTGCTCAAAGCTTATTCCAGCAGAACAACCGGTAGTATCAAACTCACAGCATTATCACAAGGTTTAAATATAATAAAGCATAGAAAGATCTTTGAACGCTTAGAAGGGCTATAATAAATGTTAATTATTGTTATTATTCATTTCATTCTCATCTTTTCCAATGGAGTTCAGATCAAAACAATACTGGCACAAGTTGCTATCTTGACATTTTTCTTTTATGTTTAATGTTAGAGGACTATTACACAGGTGAATAAAAGAGCTGATTTTTTTTTTCATTTGAATAAAAATATCAGGATGTAAACTCATCTTGTGAAGACTCACCAAAATCATCTTTTGGACAATGGCAGGAGCAGACAATATGACAAAGATGATATGGATCTCATCCCATAGCAACATGGTTTTTTTTTTTCAGCAAGGTCTCTATCCTAGAAGTTTTTATTCCATATGGTCTGGACATCTATTAAAAATGTTCTAAAATTTTATGGAAAAAGATAATGTCTGTGTTATTGTGGGCAACAGTTCAATCTGTGATGATGACCACGTTCCAATATAGTTTATTTGTTGAATTTTCAAAAACATTTAAAAGTTTATATTGTGGCATTGGCATTCGTTATCTACGAATTTATGAGATTAAGAGCATCTGGTGCTATTCCTGGCCACCAGGGGGTGTCTTGCTAGGTATTTGGTGGAAACCAAACTGGTGTAGCCTACGGGGACATCGCACCATTTCTACCATTTCCTTGCACCATTTTCATAGATCAATAAGTCCAGGATCTTTAGGAAGAAAACACTTGTAATTTCTGGTGGGGACGACTTCATCTTGAAATGCCATCATAAACCACTCCATTTCTATCAACAAATCTTTATAATTCAACCATATGTTCAATATTTCTGTTTCCATATTGTTGGTTGAATCCATGTGGATGTTACCTATGGAAGACCATTTGATTCTACAGTTAGAACTTAACCATTTCATAGGATCTAAGTAGCGGCAAACCACTTTTGATGCAAATTGGATTTCAGCAATCCAGTGGAGTCTATCTATTGTCATTCATTACTGTGGTTGAGTGAAGAGATGTCTATCTATTCCAAAAGTTTTCTATAAGTTTTTAACCTGTCTATAATGCATTATGAAAATATCAATCTTCTTATTTCTTTCTGACAAGGAAGTATTCATTTTTCCACAGCTGCTTTAGAGTATTGGATCTTGTGTTTCATTAGTGTGTGTGTGTGTGTGTGTGTGTGCGTGTAGCGTAACAGAAATAATCAGAAGAACCCTCTGATCTGCTGGCCAAGGGCATTTCCTATGAAGCTGGGCATACATGCTTTGGATCCACAGGGAGAAAAATGTGTTCTGGCCCCTTGCAAAAGAGCATGTATGATCATTTGTTCCAGGTTGGTCCTCTCATTGTCTTATGCATGGAGACTGAGAAACAAGCAACAGCAGCTTTCCTTTGGATGTTCAGTGAAAAGAAAAAAAAAACTTTCCCCTTTCTCCTGGAAGCAATAGTGACTGCATACACATGGCAGCAAGAGCATGTGCATGCCTAGGTGATCTTAAGGATAGATCTCAAGTTCTTGGATGCTTCTTCTGCCCTAAGAACAAGGCACCAAACAGCAATTCTGAGAAATCTATGTTTCCAGCTGACAACCTCAGGAGTTGAAGAGGTCAGGCTGTGGTTGTCGATTAGGAAGTGATTTCTGGAATGACTTCTCAGAGAAGTATACCCCCACCAAGAGGATTCTGCTGGCGAAAGGACTGAAGAACCACGTAACTGTCCAAATATCTAGAATTGTTAGTTCCTTGGATAGCTCAGACATGGCATAAATTCATGGGGACCTGAACCACCATTGTCTACCCCTAAGCCAGGCCACTTATTGCAACCTGTACTGATCTTGGCAGGTCTAATGGTTTTCCCTGGGTAGAGGAACAGCCCTAGCCACAACCACATAGCTACCAATTACTTTCTTAGAGTTGTAAGGGTAACCCTGGTATGAAAGAATACACTTCTCCTCCTTGCAACTTAACTCCTGATGCCTACCAGTGTACTTCCCCTTTATACAAAGCAATTACAATTACACCATTGACTCTCTAACATGAACTATTTACTCTATCTACTACTCAATAAGACAAAAACTATAATAATCAGAATATTTACTACATAGAAGGCAAAAAAACCAAAATATAACAGTTCACCCATAAACCTGAGTCTTACTCTATTGACAACACACTTGGTGTCTGCATGGAGGAGTAGACACATACACACAGAAATTTAGCAGTCAGGTACAGGAATAGGAAAACCTAAATGCATAGGATAATTAACAACCGGACTACAAGCCTGGATCTCTCTCACTATTTGAAGAGGGAATAAATATGTATAAAGCTCCTACTATGTGCCAGGCACTGTTCTAAGCACTCTAGAAATGTTACCTCATCTGATCCTCACAATAACTCTATGGTAAATGCTGTTATCACCCTCATTTTACAGTTGAGGAAACCAAGTCAAACAGAGGTTAAGCACCTTGTCAAGGGTCACACAACTAGTAAGTATCTGAGGCTGGATTTAAACTGAGGTCTTCCTGACTCCAGGCCCATTGCTCTGTCCACCGTACCACCTAGCTGCCTCATTCTTTGAATTTTAATGCCTCAAATCAGGACCTCCTCATGAAATAATCCAACCATCTCTAACTTAAGCTAAGAAACCCAAAATTCAAATATGTAACACAAATGGTTATTATAAAAGAGTCCCAAATCAATTCTTCGATTCATAGTTTCTCAGCGATAACCTTCAAATTCCTGAAAACAATAATATGCAAATGAGCTTTCACAGCCTTCATTCTGTAATTTCGCCTCAGTGAGTAACTGCTTTTAAACAGATCCACTCAATACTGCTTTTTTCTTCACTTTTTTAGAACTGTCTCAAGCTGCTTTTCTCTGTGTTTTTCCCATGACCGTCCTTTTTGCCACTTTCAGTACATAAAATGCCCACATATGAAAGAAACAGTGCCTCATATCCTTCTCACAGTGAACATTTACAATCTCTGAAAAATCAGAAACCAGGATGGCAGAGAGTTGGCAAACAGAATACAACAGTAATACACCAAATATTTTATATAACCAACACATTTTACACTGTTGAAATACAAAACAATTTTCTCATTTGCAGCATTCTCTGTGTACAATTATATAATCAAAAGTAAACATTCCCATCCATGATAACATATGCACACACAAATTTATATGGCACACAAGCAACCAAATATATAACTCACATGTAATCCTGTATATCTAAATACAGTCATAATACTGGACAAGGGACTATACTTGTGATTTCATTGGTCTAAGAACACCCAGGTAAGAGAACTCCCTCTACCAGTGCAAGTCAGTACCATCCCTTCAATTTATAATCTTAGGGGATTACATAATATTGTATATGTTATTTTATATATATATATATATATATATATATACATATATATATATATATAATATTATTATTATATACAATCTTAGGGATTAGTGCCAAGAGCACTGAGTCACATAATCAATATGTGCCAGAGACAAGACTTGAACCCCAGATCTTTTGGGCTCTGATTCTAGCCCTCTATTGCTACATCAAGTTCATTAGATGTGCATATTGTGTGTGTATGTGTATTGTATGTGTATATATATATATATATATATATATATATATATATGTGGGTATATGTGCACATGTATATATGTATGCATATACACATATATGCCATATGTGCTGAGTATCACATAAAACATTTATCAACATTTTATAAAGAGTAAAAAAGATCCACGCATTTTGATAACAGTGATAAGCAGAATAAAACAGAGAAAAATATAGTTGCATTAAAACCAAATTACATATATAAACATTCCAGAATTATTGGGCAGCTAAGTAGTGCAGTGGATAGAGAGGCATGACTGGAGTCAGGAAGAGCTGAGTTCAAATCTGGCTTCAGACACTTACTAGCTTTGTGACCCTAGGCAAGTCATTTAACCCTGTTTACCTCTGTTTCCTCATCTGTGAAATGAGCTAGAGAAGGAAATGGCAAATCACTCCATTATGTTTGCCAAGAAAACCCCAAATGGGATCACAAAGAGACAAACACTACTGAAATGACCAAACAACAATTTATGAGAAATCATCACTGCTGTTTTACTCTGTAAAGTATGCACGTCTATATGTAAGTCGAATCAGTGACCTAACAGTTCAGGTGCAGTTGTTTGCCTGTTGTCTCCTCCATTAGACTGTGAACTCTTTGAGAGCAGGGATTGTCTTTTACCTTTCTTTATATCCCCAGAGCTTAGCACAGTGCCTGGCACATTGTTGTTCAGTTGTTTCAGTTGTGTCCAATTCTTCATGACCTCATTTGGGGTTTTCTTGGCAAAGATACTAGATTGGTTTGCCATTTCATTGACATTGGTTCCATGGGCATCAGCTTCTTCCCGGATGAAGTGCTATTTCTCCCTCGGGTGTATTTAACATATTCATGACAATCTAATCCACAGTTATAACAGAAAACAGTTCTGTTTTTCTGATGGCTTCTTAACGATACTGTTCCTCAATCGACTTGTGGTGATTTGACTTGAGAACAAGGTCATTTTTACTCTTTTCAGGATCTAGAATGACCATTATTCCTGGCACCATCTCCATTTCCCAAAGTTCCCTCTTTAGAACTCAGCTTGTCATACACCAATATTGCATTCCTCTTCTCAGCACAGTTGTTGTTCAGTCACTTTTTTAGTCATGTCTGACTCTGCGAACCCATTTGGGGTTTTTTCTTGGCAAAGGTCCTGGAGTGGCTTGCTATTTCCTTCTCCAGCTCATTTTACAGATAAGTAAACTGAGGCAATCAGGGTTAAGTGACTTGCCCATGGCCACACAGCTAGTATGTATCTGAGGCCACATTTGAACTCATGAAAATGAGTCTTCCTGACTTCAGATCCAGCATTGCATCCAATGTGCCACTGAGCTGCCCTTGAGGATGAGGATAATGGCTAGCATTTATATAGTGCCTTGAGGTTTGTAAGGTTCTTTACATGTATTATCTCATTTAATCCTCACAATAACCTTGTGCTATTGTTATTCCTACTTTTAAAATGAGGCAACTGAGGCTGAGATAGGTTAAGTTATTTGCCCAGAGTCACACAACTAAGTAAGTATCTGAGGTGGGATTTGAGCTCAGGTTCAAAATAGTTCTACTTACAGCTCATCCTTTCCTCCTATATTTCTTACTATGGCAATGGCTACTACATGTATCATTGTATGTAGCTCCTTGAATGTTTTTATACTTTCTGTCAAATATTGTAGGAGAATGAGTTTGTTCATAATGGGTATAGCAAAAGCCAGCTTCCAAAAATTATTTTGTTTTGATAAAGTTGGCTTCATTCTGTCACATTAAAAAAAAAAGGGATTTTCTTCCTCTTCCAGGAGCCAAGATGGCAGAGTAAAAAGGTAGTCACTCTCACTGTCCCCTATCAACCTCTGAAAACTCAGAAATTATCACCTCAGAAAAAAACCATGGAACAACTGAACCAGAAGAAATACGGGGAGCAGCAGTGCAGCAGCCCAGTGCCTCAGCAAAAATAAGGGAAGCAGCACTACAAAGGGCCCCAGGCAGATAAGCACCCTGCAGCATTCACCTGAAAGGAGCTGAAGAAAGCAACCTAAAGTCTTCCTAAAGTCCCAGGCTTGCTGATTCCAACCCAACACCAGGTAAGCTGTCAGAACCCTACAGCCTCTAACTGTCAACTAGGAAGAGATACTGAAGCCCAGGTGGTAGAGTAGGCAAACACCAACACCTGGACCTCCGAGTGCCTCAGTGGGGGCGGGGGGGGGGGGAACTGGTGAAAACCAGCTCAGAAAACCACCAGGTGCCTTGGCACTCTACCACAGAGGAATCTCTCAGTGCATTAACAGAAACGAGGGAGGTAGCATTGCAAGGGGCCCCAGGCAGATAAACACCCTGCAGCACCCATCTAAAAGGAGCTGAAGAAAGGTAAAGGAAAGGAAAAGCAGGCAACCTAAAATTGCCTGAAAGTTCCAGCCTTGCTGATTCCAGCCTAACACAAGGTAAACTGCCAGAACTCTACAGCCTACAATTGCCAACATAAGAGGCCCCAGCACACAAAGCCAGTGACCAAGACCTAGGCTCCCAACACAAGAAGCTTGGGTCAGTGCCCTCTGTTCCCCAGCAGGAGAGCTCAATCTCTTTAAAGGCCAGGGAATAAAGAAACACCACGAGTAAAAAGAAATGTACCATAGATTCATATTATGAGAAGAGTGAAGATCAAGACAGAAATTCTGAAGAGGACAACATTGTCAACAAACCCACATCTGCAACATCAAAAGGGAATATGAACTGGTCTGAAGCCCAAAAAGCCTTCTTAGAAGAGCTCAAGAAGGATTTTAAAAGTCTAATGAGAGAGGTAGAAGAGTCCTTAAAAAATACAATTGGCCAATTGGAAAAAAAGTACACTGAAGAAAACAAGTCCCTAAAAACACAATTGGCCAATTGAAGAAGGAAGTACAAAAACTAACAAAAGAAAACAATCTGTTAAAAACTAGAATTGGACAAATGGAAACTAATGACTCTATGAGAGAGCAAGAATCAGTCAAACAGAAAACATAAAAATGAAAAAATAGATGAAAACGTAAAATACCTCATGGTAAAGAAACCGACCTGGAAAATCAATTCAGGAGAGACAATTTAAAAATGAAAATAACGATGAAAAAAAGAGCCTGGACGGTATCTTTCAGGAAATCATAAAGGAAAACTGCCCTGAAGTCCTAGAACCAGAAGGTAAAATAACCATAGAAAGAATACACCGCTCACCACCTGAAAGAGATCCCAAATTGAAATGCCAAGGAATATAATAGCAAAATTCCAAAATTACCAGATGAAAGAGAAGGTGCTGCAAGCAGCCAGAAAGAAACAATTTAAATATCATGGAACCACAGTAAGGATTACACAGGACCTTGCAGCTTCTACATTAAAAGACCACAGGGCATGGAATATGGTATTCCATAAGGCAAAGGAGCTTGGATTGAAGCCAAGGATCAACTACCCAGCAAAAATGAGCATGATTTTTCAAGGGAGAAGATGGATATTCAACAAAATAGGGGACTTCCAAACCTTCCTGATAAAAAGACCAGAGCTCAACAAAAAATTTGATCTTCAAGTACAGGACTCAAGAAAGACATAAAAAGGTAAATGGGACAGAAAGATACAAATATGTTGTTAATAAGGGTGGACTGTTTACATCCCTACAAGGGAAGATGACACTTGCAACTCTTGAGAACTGTATTGTTATTACACCATGTTAAAGGAGTATACATAAAGAGGGTAGATATTAGTTGTCTTTGGTGTAATGATAAAAAAAATCTAATCAAGTGGGTTAAATGGATCCAAATAAGTGGATTAATCTGATCTTAGAAAATGTACTGAGAAAGGAGGAGGCAGACAAGGGTAAATTACATTACAGGAAAAGACACAAAATCCTATTACAGCAGAGGGAAAGAAGGGAGGGGGTGAGCATTGTTTGAACCTTACTCTCATCAGATTTGGCTCAAGAAGGGCATAACATAATCAGTTAGGTATAGAAATCTAACTTGCCCTATAGGCAGTAGGAGGGAAAAGGGGAAAGAAAAGGGGGGGGGAAGAAGGGAGGAAGAAGCAGTAAGGTAAAGGGGAAAAAAAGGGAAAGGGATAAGAAAAGGAGGAGGGACTGAAGAAGGTGGTGGTCAAAAGCAAAACACTAGTGAAGGGGGAAAGGAAAAAGGAGAAAGAAAAGCATAAATGGGGGGAAAAGGATGGAGAAAAAGACACAGATAGTAATCATAACTGTGAACATGAATGGAATGAACACTCCCATAAAACAGGAATGGATTGTAGAATGGATTAAAAACCATAATCCTACAATATGTTGTTTACAGGAAACACATTTGAAAAAGAGTGACACATACAGGGTAAAGGTAAAAGGCTGGAGCAGATATATTATGCTTCAGCTGAAGTAAAAAAAGCAGGGGTAGCAATCCTGATCTCAGACAAAGCAAAAGCAAAAATAGATCTAATCAAAAGAGATAAGGAAGGAAACTACATCCTGCTAAAAGGCACCATAGACAATGAAGTAATATCATTACTAAACATATATGCACCAAATGGTATAGCATCCAAATTCTTAGAGGAGAAGTTCAGGGAGTTACAGGAAGAAATAGACAGCAAAACTATACTAGTGGGGGACCTGAACCTCCCCTCTCTGCACTAGATAAATCTAACCACAAAATAAACAAGAAAGAAGTTAAGGAGGTGAATAGAACATTAGAAAAGTTAGGTATGATAGACCTCTGGAGAAAACTGAATGGGGATAGAAAGGAATATACTTTTTTCTCAGCAGTACATGGCACATACACAAAAATTGACCATGTACTAGGGCATAAAAACCTCACAATCCAATGCAGAAAGGCAGAAATATTAAATGCATCCTTTTCAGATCATGATGCAATAAAAATTATATGTAATAAAGGGCCATGGAAAGATAGACTAAAAAATAATTGGAAACTAAATAATCTAATCCTAAAAAATGATTGGGTCAAACAACAAATCATAGAAACAATCAATAATTTCATTCAAGAGAATGACAATAATGAGACAACATACCAAAACTTATGGGATGCAGCGAAAGCAGTTCTTAGGGGAAGTTTTATATCTCTAAATGCTTACATAAATAAAATAGAAAAAGAGGAGATTAATGAATTGGGCATACAACTAAAAAAACTAGAAAAAGAACAAATTAAAAATCCTCAACTAAACAAATTAGAAATATTGAAAACCAAAGGAAAAATTAATAAAATTGAAATTAAGAAAACAATTGAACTAATAAATAAAACTAAGAGCTGGTTTTATGAAAAAAAATAAAATAGATAAACCTTTGGTTAATTTAATTAAAAAAAGAAAGAAGAAAACCAAATTACTAGTATCAAGAATGAAAAGGGTGAAGCTACCACCAAGGAAGAGGAAATTAAAACAATAATTAGGAATTATTTTGCCCAACTATATGCCAACAAATTTGACAATCTTAGTGAAATGGATACATATTTACAAAAATATAAATTGCCCAGATTAACGAAGAGGAAGTAAAATACTTAAATAACCCCATCTCAGAAAAAGAAATTGAACAAGCCATTGATGAACTCCCTAGGAAAAAATCTCCAGGGCCAGATGGATTTACATGAATTCTATCAAACATTTAAAGAACAATTAATTCCAATACTATATAGACTATTTGGGAAAATAGGTGAAGAAGGAGTCTTACCAAATTCTTTTTATGATACAAATATGGTGTTGATACCTAAACCAGGAAGAGTCAAAATAGAGAAAGAAAATTATAGACCAATTTCTCTAATGAATATAGATGCAAAAATTTTAAACAAAATACTAGCAAATAGATTGCAGCAACTTATCACAAGAATAATACACTATGACCAGGTAGGATTTATACCAGGAATGCAGGGTTGGTTCAATATTAGGAAAACTATCAGCATCATTGAGCATATCAACACAAAACCAACAGAAACCACATGATCATCTCAATAGATGCAGAAAAAGCTTTTGATAAAATACAACACCCATTCCTATTAAAAACACTAGAAAGCATAGGTATAAATGGAGTCTTCCTTAAAATAATAAATAGCATCTATCTAAAACCTTCAGCAAGCATTATATGTAATGGGGACAGGCTAGAAGCATTTCCAATAAGATCGGGGTGAAACAAGGATGTCCATTATCACCACTGTTATTCAATATTGTACTGGAAACCTTAGCTTTAGCAATAAGAGAAGAAAAAGAAATTGAAGGCATTAGAATAGGCAAAGAAGAAACAAAGCTATCACTCTTTGCAGATGACATGATGATATACTTAGAGAATCCTAGAGAATCAAGTAAAAAACTACTTGAAATAATAAACAACTTTAGCAAAGTTGCAGGCTATAAAATAAACCCACATAAATCATCAGCATTTCTATATATTACCAACAAAGCCCAACAGCAAGAGATAGAAAGAGAAATCCCATTTAAACTTACGGTAGACATTATAAAATATTTAGGAGTCTACCTCCAAAACAAACCCAGGAACTCTATGAACACAATTACAAAACACTTTTCACACAAATAAAGTCAGATCTAAATAATTGGAAAAACATCAGTTGCTCATGGGTAGGCCGAGCTAATATAATAAAAATGACAATCCTACCTAAGCTAATTTACTTATTCAGTGCCATACCAATCAAACTACCAAAAATTATTTTATAGAGCTAGAAAAAATAATAACAAGATTCATTTGGAAAAACAAAAGGTCCAGAATATCAAAGGAACTAATGAAAAGAAATGCAGGGGAAGGTGGCCTAGCAATTCCAGATCTTAAATTGTATTATAAAGCAGCAATCATCAAAACTGCTTGGTACTGGCTAAGAAATAGGGAGTGGATCAGTGGAATAGGTTAAATATGCAAGACACAGTAGTCAATGACTATAGTAATCTATTATTTGATAAACCCAAAGACCCCAGCTTCTGGGATAAGAACCCACTCTTTGAAAAAAACTGCTGGGAAAACTGGAAAAGAGTATGGCAGAAACTAGGCATAGAACCACAAAATAAAGTCAAAATGGGTTCATGACTTAGATATAAAGGCTGATACCATAAGTAAACTGGGAGAACAAGGAATAGTTTACCTATCAGATCTATGGAGAACAGAAGAATTCATGACCAAACAGGAGATAGAGAACATTATGAAAAGCAAAATGGATAATTTTGATTACATTAAATTGAAAAGTTTTTGCACAAACAAAGCCAATGCAACTAAGATTAGAAGGAAGGTAGAAAATTGGGAAAGAATTTTTACAACCAGTCTCTCTGATAAAGGCCTCATTTCTAAAATATATAGAGAATTAAGACAAATTTATAAGAACACAAGCCATTCCCCAATTGATAAATGGTCAAAGGATATGAACAGACAGTTCTCAGATGAAGAAATTAAAGCCATCTATAGTCATATGAAAAAATGCTCTAAATCATTATTGATTAGAGAAATGCAAATCAAAACAATTCTGAGGTACCACATCACACCTATCAGATTGGCCAACATGACAAAACAGGAAAATGATAAATGTTGGAGAAGATGGGAAAATTGGGACACTCATGACATTGTTGGTGGAGTTGTGAAATGATCCAACCATTTTGGAGAACAATTTGGAACTATGCCCAAAGGGCTATAAAAATGTGCATACCCTTTGATCCAGCAATAGCACTTCTAGGGCTATATCCCAAAGAGATCAAACAAATGGGAAAAGGACCCACATGTACAAAAATATTCATAGCAGCTCTTTTTGTGGTGGCAAAGAATTGGAAATTGAGAGGATGCCCATCAATTGGGGAATGGCTGAGCAAGGTGTGGTATATGAATGTAATGGAATACTATTGTGCTGTAAGAAATGATGAACAGGCTGACTTCAGAAAAACTTTGAAAGTCTTGTATGGTCTGATGCTGAGTGAAGTGAACAGAACGAAGAGAACTTTGTACACAACAACAGCTACATTGTGCAATGACTAATATTGATAAACTTAACCCTTCTCAGCATTGTAAGGCTCTAAGACATCTCCAAAGGCCTCGAAAATGCTATCCACATCCAAAGAAAGAACTATGGAAGTTGAATCGCTATCATTTTCTTTTCTCTTCTGTTGAGTTTTGTTTCCTCTTTCTGATGGTTCCTCTTATTGGTTTTAATTTTTACTTACAACTTCACTAATGTGAAAATATGTTTAATAGGAATGTAAATATATAGCCTATATTATATCGTGCTGTCTTGGGGAGAATGGTGGGCAGGAAGAGGGAGAAAAAATTTAAACTCAAAAGCATATGGAAGTGATTATTGATAAATCAAAATAAATTAATAAATTTTTTTAAAAGGGGAATTTTCAAAATTCTAGTCTAAAATGATTAATCTCTTCTTTATGATCATTTAAGACATTGGTATTGTTTTTTGTCTATTTTTGTTAGTATATAGAAATCTAGAGCTTACATTAAGTGAATAATCTGACCATGAATTCTGGGAATGATAGTCCCACAAGGATAGTTTTATATTTTTCAATCACCTCAGATTCTTTCATACTTCAGATCTTCAAAATCTTCAGATTTTAGTTGCTTCTTGATTTAAGCTCTTATTTCATCTAACCAGAGGTTAGAGGTGAAGTTATTTATCATTATCATTTTTCAATTTCCATGCATTGGTTTGCAATATTGTCCTGTGATTGGAACTGGGGATATTTTTGACAAAAGGCAGTATGATACTCCTGACTGTAACAGTTAAGATCTATTTCCATTTTCGTTAGAATATAGGAATATAATACTGACACATGGTAACTATTCATATCTTCACTCCATTTCTTCTATACTCATGGTTTGTCCATTTCAATGGTCAATGCCATCTGTACTGAAGGATTTGTAGTAGGAGAGTATTGGTATTTCTTTTTTTTTTTTGTGAGTCAACTGGGGTTAAGTGACTTGCCCAGGGTCACACAGCTAGTGAGTGCTATGTGTCTGAGGCAAGATTTGAACTCAGGTCCTCCTGACTCCAGCGCTGGTGTTCTATCCACTGCACCGCCTATCTGCCCCTAGAGTACTGGTGTTTCTGTTCTGTTCTGGTGTATCTTTATTTCTTTTGCTACTGGGACACAAAGGAACACCACTCAACTGCTGTCCTCTATCACACTGATCATCATAACTTTGAGTCAGGCAAGCCCATTATCTATGTCACCCCATACATTTCTTTTTCTTCCTCTATCTCTGTCTCTCTGTTTCTGTCTGTCTCTGTCTCTGTGCCTCTATTTCTGTCTCTCTCTGTCTCTCTCTCTTTCTTTGTTTCTTTCTTTCTTTCTCTGTTAGGAGCAGTCACACTGACAAGAATGCTTAACCTATTCAATGATATTTCCAGAGCCTAATATATCAGCATTTCAGGGTTCCTGCCAAGTCTGCTTGGCTATCATAATGGTCTTGGGGTACAAAAAGTTGGTGCGGTACATCACTCTGGCTATACTCTCCCAGTCTGGCATTGCTTTGTTCACCAACCATAGCATGGATGATGGATGGATTGGGCTTTGAGAGGGCTATTGCTACTATTAGTATCTTGTTTTTTGTTATTTTATTAAGGTTTACAGTCAATAAGAAATGCTCTTGGGGCAGTCACTAACCTGCAATCATTCTTTTACATTTTATGGTGTATAGATTATTGCATAGGTGAAGAAAATAATTGCATTTTTATAGTTGAATAAAAGTATTCATATGTAAGTTCATGATTTGTAGGCTCACTTAAAGCATCTTTGGTACAATTCCAATAGTAGACAGAAAAACAGGGATGATATGTAGCTCATTCTGTTCTCATATGATTTTTATCTCTTGTGTTAGACCTCAATATATGAAAACTTTTTATTCCATGTAATTTGGAGATTATGAGTATTTGGCATGAGTCAATCAAGAAACTTTATTAAATACCTACTCTGTTCCAGGCACTATAGAGTGACATCAATTAAAAACGTTCTTATTTCCGTGAATTGGCATTATGTCCAGGGAATTGTGGTCAACATTCTGACCTGCATTAATAGTCTGGCTCCAGTACAGTTCATTGATTGAGTTTTGCAAGATAGTTTGAGGTCTGTATTTTTAATATGGGCATTTGTCATCTGTCAGCCCGTGAAAGATAGTGAGCTTCTGATGTGTCATTCTAACTACCAGGTCAGGTTTTCTCCCTCTTTAGCTTTCTCCCTTCTGCCTTCTTATTCAAGCTGGAAAGACTTTGAGTACAGTTCTGGCAGAAGACAATATTTGTCTTGTCTGTTACTAGTCTGTATACTTCCAAGAAACTAATCACTAGGATGGTTTCAAGGTGACAAATTTTTCAGAAACAACCAACCTTGAAGATTATTTAGCATATCCTAGAGGGATAGTGATTTTTATCAAGGGGACAAGTTCCTTCACTCACAAGAATCAGAGAGCTTTGAAATATTGAGATGAGGATAAACTCACAGCTGTTACCAGATATTCAAACTTTGTAGTCCAGAAAGAGAGTTTTATTTTTTTTTTCTTCTCAGAGAGAGATTCTCCTGGGAATTTGTGCCAAGCCAAATAGGGTTGGGAGGAAGTGCTGTTGGATTTGGAGTTTGGAGAAGACTGCACACAGGGCAGCACCACAATAATAGTTAAAGAAAGAAAGGGGAAAAGCCCTGGTAGGTGTTTTCTCAAACCAGTTTGGAGGTTAGAGCCTGAGTATTTCAGGCTGAGATTCAGTGGCTGCAGCAACCACTCATTAGGGAAAAAAATAAGCAAACAACAACTCTGACGGGGTGGCTGAAACAATCAGTTACTGACTGTTGCCACTTCTTTGAGATCTACAAAATGATAATTCATATTAAACTCCCCTTCTCCTTCTTCTTTGGCTTGCAGCTGGTAGGCAGTTTTTACATGATTTCTCTTTCTCCAAGCTGTTTCTATTTGCTAATCGGTTTCATAATTTTTCTGTGATTTGTATCTGTATATTAATCACATACAGGAGGTTAGCAATGGGAAGAGGTAGTGGAATTGCTTGTGGTACACAGAGGACGAACCTTCTCTGCCTAATTAACTGGAAGTGACAACAGAAAAAAAGATTTCTTATGTGGCTTAGCCACATAAAAGAGAATCTCATGGTTTTGATTTTATAAATTACTCTTGTAAGTTCCTAAATGGTAGAGATAGACAGGTGGCATAACTCAGAACCATTTTCCCCCAGGCTATGGAGTCAGGAGTAAGAAAGACTGAGGTAGCTCTGACTGATGGGTGTTTTAGTAAAGCTTCTAGCCTCCAGAGTGAGAGGAAGAATAGAAGCTTAGTCTGAAGGAAGGCCACAATCTCTGAAATACAAATCAGGAAGCCACAACCTGGAGCCCCCCAGTTCTAGACTAAGGGAGCTATTAATTCACCTATATAGACAAACCTTGCCTCATAGTGCCATCTGCTGGTTACATAGCAAAAGCAAAAAAAAAAAAGTATATTCTGTAAAAAAGGAAAGACAACAAACATTTATTAAGTTTTCGCTATATGCCCAGTATTGTGTTAAGCACTTTATAAATATATACCATTTGATACTCACAACAAGCCTGGGAGTTAGAAGCTATTATTATTCCTACTTTACGGTTGAGCAAACTGAGGCAGACAAAGGTTAAGTGACTTGCCTGGGCTCATACAGTAAATATCTGAGACCAGATTGGAACTCAGTTCTTACTGACTTCAGGACCAGGACTCTGAGACCCACTGCCTCATCTAGCTGCCTCTTAGCTAGAAGATAAAAGAAGGGTAAAGAAGCAAACTAGGGGCTTCATGATACAGTAGAAAGAAACTTGGATCTGTAATCAAAGGACCTGGATTTCTAATTCTAGATCCATTACTAACTAGTTACTCATGGCACTTTGAATACATCATTTCCCTGAACTGGGTCTGTTTCTTCTTATGCTAAATAGAGGAGGAAAGGAGTTTGACTCTATCATCTCTGACATTGTGTCTTTTAGTGTTAAATTCTATTCTCCTATGGAATAAAATACTATGCGAAGGAAAAAGGAAAAGCATAAAAACCTGGAATAAAGGAAGAAAAAAACAAAAAAAGAGATAGAAGGAGAAAGAGAAACTGCATATGGGGAAAAAGGAACATAAAGAATGTATGAATTTCACTTGAAATATTATTAAATTCTCTGTTCTTACCCAAGTGGAAACAGCAAAGAACTATCAAAATTCCAAATGATGAGAAAATGTGTAGCCTTAGTGGGGCTATTAAAAAGGTAAAATAGTTCTGATTAGGCAGTCTGAAGGGAAAAATAATTAATGTGTAAAAATGCAATCCTTCTAAATTGTTAGATGCCATATTGGGAACTTGGGACACACAAATACACACACACACACACACACACACACACACACATAAACTTCTTAAGAAAAGAATTAGAACCTAATAATATATAGATAACAATTTGTGTCATGCTGCTTTTAACTCTGCATTTTCTGTCTAACGTGTTTCTGAACTTTTCCATTTTAATTTATAAAATCAGTAGTGGCATAAAGAATCCAATCTAACAAAACTTATTATCTTTTCCTCTGGGTTTGCAGACTGCTAAAGTTTTTTGTAAATTCATTTATCTACCTAATTTATGAATGAAGGTTAGTCGTTCATCTTTTCATCTACTTAATATCATAGTTGATTCCAGTGCATTAATGCTCACTGGCCCTGGGAGAACACGTAAGTAACATTCTGGATCTTGCCATCAGGAAGCAATGACTAGAATAGTGACTAGGAACCAGGATGCCTGGTTAACTCTACTCTTGATAATATCATGATCTTGGAAGAGCCAGTCAATGCTTTATTTATTTAGGTTCTTCTTAAATTGGAGAGCTTAGATTAGCCCTAACGAATAGGGCATGCAGAGGAGGTAACTACCCATCTCTTCTGATTTCAGGGGAACTGCATGGCGTCCTTGAACGAAAACATCTCCCTCACCGATTTGTTGGAAATGAAATACGATCTGATTATGGCAGAAGACGGAATAAGCATTTATATAGCAGCTACCATGTGCCAGACACTGTGCTGAGTGCTTTTTACAAATGTCATCTCATTTGATCCGCACAACAACCCCATGAAGTATGTGCTGTGATAAATCCCATTTTACAGTTGAGAAAACCAAGGCACACAGAGATTAGGTGCCTAGAGTCACACAACTAGAAGGTATCTGAGACCAGATTCGAATTCAGGTCTTTCCTAATTCCAAGCCCTGCACTTTATCCACTGTACTACCCGCTGCCACTGATTAGGTTAAAGTATTGTATTACCTGGGAGCTAGTTGGCACAGTGGATAAAGTGCTAGACCTGAAGTCAGGAAGATCTGAGTGCAGTTCCAGACTCAGACACTTACTAGCTGTGTGACCCTGGATAAGTCACTTAACCCTGTTTGCCTCAGTTTCCTCATCTATGAGAAGAGATAGAGAAGGAAATGGCAAACCACTACACTGTCTTTGCCAAGAAAATCCCAAATGGGGTCACAAAGAGTTAGATATGACTGAATAATGACAACAACAAATTGTATTTCTGGGAAAGGCAAAATGTTAGCCAGATAAATTTATTATTGGAGATTAGCTAATGTGATTAAACTAATACCATCCACTATGATATATCAGAGAGAAGGATTTTGAGGGAAACGGGAAAAGAATCTGGACTTAGCATTATAGAATCACAAGGTTGGAAGGGATTCCAGAGGTCATCTAATCTAACCCCTATCCACCTTATTAATCCCATTTATTAATTTATTAATCCCAACAAGCAGTGTCATTTAGTCAGTCGACAAATGCTTATTAAGTGCTTATAATATATCAGGCACTGTGCTAAGTGCTAATGATACAAAGGCAAAAAAATGAAACAATCTCTGCCCTCAAGGTTTTTACATTCTAATGGAGAGGCAACAGATATGTTGTTCGGTTGTTTTTCAGTTGTGTCAAACTCTTCATGATCCCATTTGAGTTTGGGGTTCTTGGTTTTTGGGGGATTTTTTTGGCAAGGATACTAAAGTGGTTTACCATTTCCTTTTCCAGCTCATTTTACAGATATGAAAACTGAGGCAAACAGGGCTAAGTGACCTGCCCAGGGTCACACAGCTAGTAAGTGTCTGAGGCTATCTTTGAACTCACAAAGATGAATCTTCCTGAGTCCAAGCCCAGCATTCTATCCACTGTGTCACCTAACTGCCAACAACAGGTAGACATAGAAGTATATACACAATGAATACACAATGAATACAAGATGGGTTATCATGGAAGGGAGGGGCATAGCAGCCAGCGGTGATCAGGAAAGGCCTCCTACAGAAGATGGGATTTGAGCAGAATCTTAAAGGTAACCAGGGAAACTACAAGGTGAAGGTGAGGAGGGAGTGCATTCCAGGCAGGCAGGGACAGCTAGTGGAAAGGTACGGAGGCTAGAGTATTGTATGGGTACAGAATACTGTAAGCCAGTAAGACTGCATCCCAGAATGTGGGGAGGGCAGTAATGTCTAGGAAGACTGGAAAAATAGAAAGGAGCTAGTCTTCACTTGAACACTCCCAGAGGTCAGGAAACTCACCGCCACCTAAAGCAAGTCCATTCCACTTTTTGACAGCTCTAATTGTTAAGAAATATTTCCCTCCTTTGAGATGAAATTTACTTTTCAATAAATTTGCATTGCTCCTATTTCTGCCCTCTGTAGCAAAACCAAACAAGTTAGTCCCCTTCTTCATGACTGCCTTTCAAATACTCAAAGATGACCATCATGTACTCCATAAATATCCTCTTCTCCAGGCAAAATATTGCTGGTTCCTTTGGCTCATCCTCTTATGGCATGGTCTCCAGTCCCCTCACCACACTGATGGACCTCCTGTGAGCATGTGCCAGTTTGTCAGTCTCCTGGAAATGTGGAACGTTCAAGACAAAATACAAGGGGACTATGGCTTCCCTTTTTGCAGATATATTTCAAGGTAGAAGGAGAGGACAAGGTGGAAAAGTCTGGAAAGTCAGGAGAAGAGCCAGGAGAGAAGCAAGCATGTATGTGCATTTCCTCAAGAGGTGGTCCCAATTCATAACATCATTGGAGTGAGAGCTGGAAGAGTCCTTAAAGATCATCTTGCCTGCCATACTTATTTTACAGATGAAACTGAGGCCCATGGATATTAAGACACTTTCCCAAAGTCATGAAAATATGGTTGTTGTTTGTCCTTTGTTTTTGAAGACCAATGACATCACATGGAATGATGTCTTGATGTGCCATGAATTGGACTTGAGTGAAACAGAGCTGTGCAAAGAAAGTCATCAGCCTCACTCTCTCTTCCAACGTCATCAAAGTCCAGCGGCAAGACAAAAGTCAGGAAAACTGACGATGGCCCAGGATGCAGCGGATGACCTTGGCACCTTTGATGTCTTACCTAGCCCTAAGCAACCCACAGCACCTGCTTCAGCTGCCTCCATGGCCATTGGAACAAATGATTCTCATCTACCCATTCTACTGGGAAAAGTGTTCATCTGCTTGAGGTAGGCATCCCCCTAACTCACCAATGGGTTTAAAGCCTGTTGGCTATCCTTGATCTGGTTTAGCCACCTCCCAAGACTGTTTACTGGGGTGTGGCCACTGCCCACGCTACAGCTTCTTGGAGCCACAGGAGAGAGTTACACGACAGGTAGACACCAAAGGTGGGTGAACAGCCCTAAAAAAAAAGGCTTAGCATATCTTCTCCTCAGAAGTGCTGATCATCCCTGAAACTCCATACACCTGGATACCCCCCCCACAAGTAGTACGCAGCAGGAGTAGGATTTGAACTCATATCCTTCGAGTTTAAATCAAGTGTTCTTTCCACAATACCACACTGACCCAATTCAATTCCATTTTATTTAAATTCAGCAAGCATTTGTTAAGTTCTCAATCTTTACACTATGGTTACCTAGTTCGATAGTACATTGTTCTCTACCCTGAATCCCTATCATCATTCCTGCCTTGCCAGACCTCATCTCTAGATTCCTCTCACCATCTACCTCTTCTGCTCCTCTTCATATACTCTTGGATGGTTCTTATAGGAAGTCATACAACCATGTTAGCTAGGTCCACAGCAAGTGTGTTTACCTAATCTCAACCTGGCCCCCACTGAAAAAAAAGCATCCTTTTACTCTACTTTAATTGATTCTCTTCTGTACTTAGCACAGTAGCCTTTCTTCATCTTTTCTTCTCTCCCTAACTTTCCCATACCACACCTTCTCCACACCTACTATCAAGCTTTGCCTCATCTTTGTTAAGAAAATAGAACTCATGGGGGCAGCTAGGTGGTGTAGCGGATACAGCACCAGCCCTGGAGTCAGGAGGACCCTGAGTTCAAAGCTGGCCTCAGATACATAACACTTAACTAGCTGTGTGACCCTGGGCAAGTCACTTAACCCCATTGCTTAACAAAAGCGAAGAAAAAAACCAAAGAAAAGAGAAGTAATTTTCCAATGAGTAACTAACTTATTTTCCCTACTCTCCGTCTCAGTACTTTTGGTATCATCCCACATTCTCTCCTCATTTACTCTGGTCTCTGGTAAAGAGATGGTCCTTCTCACTACAACCAATCGCTCTACTTGTGCCATGGATTCTATCCCCTCTTAATTCTTTCCTAACTCCTTTCCCAACCCCTCTTAATTCTAGTGCCTTTCCTCGGATAATTATTTCTTATTTATCCTGTATATAGCTTGCTTTGTATATATTTACTTGCATGTGTCCCCCATTAGATTATAAGCTCTTTAAGGGCAGGGACTATTATTTTTCCTCTCTTTGTATCCCCAATGTTTAGCATAGTGCCTGACACATAGTAGGCACTTAAAAATGTTCATTGCTTAATTGATTGTGAATTAAGAGCCATATCCCAACCCCTAACTGTGTAGAAATGTTAACAATTTCAGATATGCAGATGATACCACTCTGATAGCAGAAAGTTAAGAAGAATTAAGAAGCTTTTTGGTGAAGGTGAAAGAGTAAAATATAAAAGCTAGCTTTAAGCTTACCATAAAAATAACTAAGATCTTGACAAGTGGTCCCATCACTTCCTGGCAAACAGAGGGAGAAGGAATGGAAGCAGTGTCAGATTTTATATTCTTGGGCTCAAAGATCATTGCAGATGGTGACTATAGCTATTAAATTAATAAGATACTTGATTCTTGGAAAGAAAGCCATGGCAAATCCGGACAGCACACTAAAAAGCAGAGACATCACCTTTCCAACAAAGGTTTATATAATCAAAGCTATGGTTTTTCCAGTAACAATGTGTGGCTGTGAGAGTTGTACTATTGAGTACCTCAGAACTGAATTCAAATTGTGATGCTGGAGAAGACTTTTAAATTTTTTTTTTTAATTTTTAGGCAATTGGGGTTAAGTGACTTGCCCAGGGTCACACAGCTAGTAAGTGTTAAGTGTTTGGTCTATGGGCTGGATTTGAACTCAGGTCCTCCTGACTTCAGGGCCCGGTGCTCTATCCACTGCTCCACCCACCTGCCCCTTGGAGAAGACTTTTGAGTGTCCCTTGGACAGCAAGGAGATCATTCAGTCAATACTTAAAGAAATTGATTCAGGCTATTCATTGGAGGGTCAAATACAGAAGCTGAAGCTTATACACTTTGGTCACATGATGAGAAGATGGGAAAAAATTCTGATGTTGGGAAATATTGGAGGCAAAAAGAGAAGGGGACAGCAGAGGATGAGATAGATAGACATTGTCATGAACAGTGAACATGAGCTTGAACAGACTTCAGGAGATAGTGAAGGAGAGAAAGATCTGGTATTCTATGGTCCATGAAGTCACAAAGACTCAGACATGACTACATGAATAATAACAAAAAAACTGTGGCTGTGTCTCCCTCTCCTCCCCCTACTCCAAACCATGCCAAGGCTTTCTCACCTCTTCTCTCTCTATATCCTCTGACTGAGTGACCCCATTGGCTCCCATGGGTCCTTTGTCATTTCTATACAGATGGCTCCAAGATCTGTATATTTAGCTCTACAGGGTCTGAACTCCAGTCCTGAATCAACAACTGGATTCCCAGATTTTAACCTGGATTTCCCATAGGCATCTCAAATTCAATATTTCCAAAGCTTAACTAATGATCTTTCTTCCAAAATGCACCAGTCTTCCGAACTTCTCTATTTCTATTGATGACAGTACCATCCACCCAGTCATGCAATCACAGAGTCATGCTCAACCCATTGCTCTCCCTCTGGCCACATATCCAGTCAGTTGCCCAGCCTTGTTGATCCTACCACCATACCATCTCTCACATCTGTTCCCTTCCTTCCACTCAGAAAGCCACCACCCACCCAGATGATTACAATAGCCCTCTAATTAGCATCCCTGCCTCATTTCTCCCCTCTCCATTCTATTCTCCACATCTCCCACAGTATTTTGGCCACTAGGGAGTAGGAGAAGGGACTGAAGGTTAGTCACTTAGAACTAACAGATGGTCAAGGGGCTTTCAGTGGTGAAGGGAAAGGCCAATGAATGGTTAACTATGGAATCAAAACTTATTAGAAGGGAAGTTGAAGCCAGAACAAGATTGATGGACTGAGAGAATTAGCTGAAATTTAAATACTTCAGTAACATAATGAGACGACGGAACTCATTGAAAAAGACCCTGATGCTGGGAAAGATTGAGGCAAAAGGAAAAAGGGGATGGCAGAGGATGAGATGGATAGATGTCATGGAAACAATGAACATGAACTTGGACAGACTTTGAGAGATAGTGGAAGATAGAAGGGTTATCTGTGGTCCCTGAAGTCATGAAGAGCCTGAAATAACTGAATGACTGAACAACAACAAAAATCTCTCTGAACAACAAAAAGGGACCAAGGGTGAAGACTAGGCAAGGGAAGTAAGGCATTAAGGGAGTGAGAGGGGTTAAAAGATGAGAGGTTATTATTATACGAGAAGGGGGATTCAGAGTTCAGGATTCTGGAACAGTTCTGAGTAATAGTGAGAAGCAATAGAGTGGAGATAAAGACTATAGGAATTGAGGACTTGGAGGAACTGTGAAACCAGAGTGCCAGATGGGATATTGAAAGGCAAATGTTATTAAAAGGGCTGACTATGGCTCAGGGGCCAAAGTCATAGAATAAGATAGAAGAGGTCATAAGGTACCATGACAAGAATCAGGAGACAGTGACTATAATACAGTCACCCTATGTTTCCAATGTTAAGAGTTATTAAGGGGCCTCCCTGAACTTGTCTTTTTGAGTTGCCGTATTTTCCAGAAACACTGGAGCCAGAGCATGTAGGAAGCCCTGAATGTGTCAAGAACAAAGCCTCCCCGTCAACCAACTGACATGATTTGTTGTTTGTACCCCAGGCTGGACACCCTGTGTATCTTTGGGAAGCAAAACAGGTGCCAGCTAGTCTGTATCAGGCTGGGAAAATGATTGTGCAGCTGGGCTCCTGTGCAGTTAAGCAGACCTTCCTATCTTCATAGTCTGGTCTCAAAGCCACATGTGGCTTTCTAGGTCCTTGGGTGCGGCGTTCTAAGTCCAAGTTTTACAGAACATTTATGAAGGGAATTTGTTCTGGGAAGTTTGGATTCAGTCAAAGGGCCACACTTGAGGACCTAGAGGGCCACATGTGGCCTCAAAGCCACAAGTTCCCCACCTTTGGTCTAGCCGTTCTCCAAAAGAAGGCAGCTTTTGCCAGTGCCTTTTTCCTCCCCTTTGGGAGGAGTTTCATCTTTTTCCCCCTCTTTACAGCACTTTCCATGCCATGCCTCTTCCTGTTTCTCCTCCTTTTGTGGTACTGTCACAAACATGCAAACTTCTATAAGGACTGTGAACTCTTTGGGTTCCACATGCATGTTCATTTCTCTTGCAATAAACCTGGTTTTCACATAAGTCTCATGACCTTGTGATTGCCTGTCGACAAATGGTAGCAGCAAGAAGGCAAGGTCAAATGCTAGTGATAGAACAAGATCCTGAAAGTAGCCATGGAAGCCAAATGGGCTGACTAGACCTCCAGCCTGTGAGAGATTGAGGTGGTAGAGCAGAGGGGGAAGAAGTACATTGAACATGAAGCAAGACTGTGGTCTTCAGAAAAAAAGACAGATTTCTGGTGTTTTGAAAAGGTTGGGGACATGCAAGAAGAAGAGATGAAGGGGCAGCTAGGCGACACAGTGGATAGAGCACCAGCCTTGGATTCAGGAAGACCTGAGTTCAAATCCGACCTCAGACCCATAACACTTACTAGCTATGTGAGCATGGGCAAGTCACTTAACCCCATGGCCTACCCAAAAAAAAAGAGAAGAAGAAGAAGAAGAAGAAGAAGAAGAGATGAAGGATGAAAGCAAGTTTATTAAAAAATAGGATAATGGTTACAAAGGACGCAGTGAGAATGGATAAAGGAGAAGACAAGGAAAGGGTAGGTAAGGTTAGGTGAATAAGGATAAAAGTGAGGGGGGAAGATGGCAGCAAAATGGGGCTTACTCCCCATGACACTACTAATATTTTTCACATACCACATCCTGTTTGTGAGTAAATGCACCCAAGAGCAAGGCTTTACACTTATCCTTCTTAATTAAAAAAAAAATTACATTCAGCTCACTAATCCAGCCTTTAGACTGCCACTTCTGGCATCCAATATATAAGCTATCCCTAAAAGCTTTCTGTCACCTGCATATTTGATCAGTTTGCTACCCAGCCCTCTATACAAGTAATTGATCAAAACTGTTTTTAAGAAAAGAAGAATGTGGAAAGAGCACTCCATTAGAGACCTCATTTCAGATTTACATTAATCGATAAATCACCATTCTTGCATGCCATTATTCATCCATTTCTGGATCCACCATTGTTAAAGTAAGGCAGTTGAGCTGTGAAACAGGAAAACAACAGCAGTTGGTGCCAATTACACTAAGGCTCGCTTCCTAAGACTGCTTGAAGATAGGAGCTAGAACACCCTAAAAAGTTGGACTGGTGTTCCTAAACTGGCTTAATACTGTGACTGCAGCAGATCTTGTTGGGTTGAAGGAAGATGGGCAAGACAGCCTTTTGAGATCTTGTTGTAGCAGGGCAGTACAGCTCTTGGGGTCCAACAAGGGTTCCCAGATGGCTTCTCCTTTGGGTATATTTGGGTGCCTCTCTGCTCTGTGTCTCTGAAGAAATTTTGTGTACCTGGCTATGCTTCAAGTTATCTGAGGCAACATAGTAGTACAATTGAAAAAGCACCAGATTTGGGGCAGCTAGGTGGTGCAGTGGATAGAGTACCGCCCCAGAGTCAGGCAGACATGAGTTCAAATCCAACCTCAGACACTTGACACTTACTTAGCTGTGTGACCCTGGGCAAGTCACTTAACCCCGATTGCCTAGCCAAAAAAAAAAAAAGGCAAAAAATTTAGCTCAGATTCTTAAAATCTGGCCAATAGCTCACTAACATTCAGACTCCTTAAGAGTCTGCCCAGTATGACAGATGTTCTAATAAACATTGTCTGGAGTCAATATTTTCCAGAATTAAACTCCAATTAAAATCCTTCCTGCCCCCTTCATGGAGGTGAAAAGTACATGTGTTGCATGTTGTACATGTTTTCAGGCTTTTTCAACGTGCTGATTTTTTTCCTCATCTTTTTCTTTAAAAAACACATTTTGTTATATACAATGGCTTTTGGGATAGGGTGGTAGAGGGATATTGGGAGAAGCTAGGATGATATAAAAAAACAAAAAATCAATAAAAACATATTATTTTTTAAAATTCTGCCTGTCACTTACTACCTGTATGACCTTGGGCCAATCACCTTATCTCCCTAGACCTCTGTTTCCTTATCTGTAGGACTGAGGAAGCTGGACTAAATGGCTTTCAGATTTCTTTCCAGCTCTAAATCTATGATACCACAAAACCTCGGATACAGAAAACACCAAAAAATATGGACAATAACTCTGATACAAGGCCAATGATTGGTATTTCCTAACCCCTTATGGTCTTTGGTGTGCTTATGCATTTCTCTGATGTGCCAGTCCTATAACCCTATCAAAACAAGAAATGAGATTAGTTTGGTTTGACTCATTCATGATAAGGCCGTGATGCTAGGAATATATACATATGGACATGTGTATGTTATATATAATACAGTAATATTGTATGTATAACATAGTATTGTGTATAGAATATAGTAATATATGATACATATATATATTTGCAAATGGATCTTTTATTCCTATAAATAATTTCCATCAGTTAGAGTAATGCTAGAGCAGCTGGGTGGTGCAGTGCCTAGAGTGCTGGGTCTGGAGTCTGGAAGACCCGAGTTCAAATCTAGCCTCAGATAAGCTTTGTGACTCTGGACAAGTCACTTAAACCTGTTTGCTTCTGTTTCCTCATCTGTAAAATAAGCTGGAGAAGAAAATGGCAAACCACTTCAGCATCTTTGCCAAGAAAATCCCAAACAGGGTCACAAAGAGTAGGATATAACTAAAACAACTGAACAGCAACAAATCACTGCGGCAGAGGGTATCAAAAGTTTTGTAGCTATAATGCCATTGTTCAGAGACCAAGCTGTCATTTGTTGTTAGGGGGAAGTGAATCAAAGATCTCCGGCCTTTTCAGTGGTCTCTAAACAACCCAACCTTTACATAAAAGAATACAGCATCATATGAAGAATTAAAAGCAGCTTCCTTATCACAGTTTTGCTCATTGCCTTTTCTTTTTAAGAAAGTAGATCCCTTTTCAGAAAAACCTGGAAAGACTTACATGAACTGATGCTAAGTGAAATGAGCAGAACCAAGAGAACACTGTACACAGTAACAGCAACATTGTGTAATGACTAACTTTGATAGACTTAGCTCTTCTCAGGAATGCAAGGGATCTAAGACATCTCCAAAAGTTTCATGATGGAAAATGCTATCCACATCCAGAGAAAGAACTATGGAGTCTGAATACAGATCGAAGCATACTATCTTCTCTTTTTTTTTCTTTTTCATGTTTTTTTCCTGATTCTTCTTTGTTCTGATTCTTCTTTCACAACATGACTAATGTGGAAATATGTTTAATATGATTGTACATGTATAACCTATACCAGATTGCTTGCTATCCTGGGGAGGAAAGAGGGGAGGAAGGGGGCGAAATTTGGAACTCAAAATCTTATAAAGTGAAAGATGAAAACTAAAAATAAATAATTATTTTTTAATTTTTTTTAAGTGAGGCAGTTGGGGTTAAATGACTTGCCCAAAGTCACACAGCTAGTAAGTGTCAAGTGTTTGGTCTGAGGCCAGATCTGAACTCAGGTCCTCCTGACTTCAGGGCTGGTGCTCTATCCAGTGTGCCACCTAGCTGCCCCAATAATTATTTTTTTAAGAAAGAAAGTAGATCCTTGGTAATACTTGCCTCAGCCTATGGTTACAATAAGAACAAAGAATCACAACGGCTTTCTAATTAGAAGTCAAATAAGAGTTAAACTGAGGGACTCAGATGAAACAATAGAGGAGAGGGTAGTTTTAAAAAGTAGACAATCTTAGTGAAGGCATCTAATACCTTCTGTGAGAAGCCTTATAGACATAACAAAAACTGCTAGTCTTAATATTCAAGATCATTTTGCCTCATTCTCCAACTTGTGTCTTCTGGGTAAGGGTCTAGATCAGTGGCATCAAACTCAAATTGAAACAGGGCCTTGCAGGTTGCATATTGACTTAGGAAGCCACAAATTAATATCATCTGTTATATTGTATTTTTATTCATTTTATTAAACATTTCCTAATTATATTATAATCTGGCTGCACTGGGGGGTGTTACAGACCCTCCAGAAAGTATAATCCTAGCTACTCTGGTCTACTGACTGGTGGGTTGGTAAATGTTTAACAAATAGCTTTCTGGGGGAGAGAGAATGTATGGATGACACATTTTTAAGTTTAATATGCATTATTGACATTTTTTCCATCACTTTCTTAAGTCTAGACAATCAACAAAACAATGTAAGCCCTGGTGGGCTCTAGTATACCACTGTGTCTACCTCATTGAAACTTAGAGGTCCAAAACCCCAAGCAGTGGGTACACATCTTGGACCTCTCTAGCTCTGCTTTCTGCCCATCACAAATGTGTACTCTCCAAGAAAGGGAGACATGTAATCATCCTTTTGGGTGAGTCAGCATCATCAGAAACCACTTTGCCAGTTTCTCCCAGAATCATCATCACCCTAGGTCCTGGGGTGGGGAGAAGCACTTTAAGAAAATAAGAGGGTAAATTGTGTGCACAAATTACATTCATATAGGTAGGCTTACTGTATAACTTCACGTGCTGTTAAGCAATCACTTACAAGGATGGATCAGAGTAAAATAGGAAGGACATAGTCAATACTGCACTGGAAGGATATTATTCATGTTGTATTGTAAGGTGGGTGTCCTCTTGTCCCTGTGAACGGTCTTTAGCTGGACTTCCCTCAGCTAAAGAATCCCTGCATACCCATACTGAACTCCAGCTTGCCTGCCTCAAGGGACACAATCACTTTTGGGTTGGTCAGGACTGATAGCTAGGCACACCTAGGATACTGAAAGCTGGATGAATGGCTTCCCTGGGTTGCCGTGTAGCTGACTTTTTATAGTTCTATCATAGTTGCTGTAGCAATACTCAATTGGTTTTGTCAGACATTGTGGTTTACCCATTTGTTGGCACAGCACATCCTGTTTTTATAAAATATCCTTTTTAGGCTAACAGCAGTCCATCAACTGAGTGATCTCCCAGCAGTAGGCCCTGAGTAATCAAGTTAGGGGTGGAAGGCTGTGTGTATTTGTATGGGTAGAATCTCCCATTGGCCAAATTGAATATTTAAATAATTCAAGTTCCCCAGCAATATAGTATGCATTTGGTAAGCATTGAACATATTGCAAAACCATAGTTTAACTATCCATTACAGAGGTGTGGTTCCAGAGTTACTGATAATTTTCTTTCTTTCTTTTTTTATTATTAGTCTTAACACTTTATTACATAGTTTACTGATGCTTTTTTTTGCGGGGGCGGGGGAGAGGAAACTGTCTTCACAGATTTTGCAATAAGTGGCATGAGATGTGGAGCTAAATTCATTTTTAAAAATCCTACTGCTTTGTTATTTACCAAAGTGTTTTTAATTGAATAATGAATCCACAGGAGTATAAAATTTAGAGCTACAATGGACCTTAGTTTATCTAGTCCAAATCCACTCACTTTATAGATGAGGAAACTGAGGTGTAGAGGGCTTATGTGACTTGCCCAAAGTCAAAGGAGCAGGAGTAAATTTCTGAGGGATTTCAATTCTGATTCCAAATCTAGCACTCTTTCTACTATCTCCCCAATGTTTTGTGATCTCATATCTAGAGAATAATAATAATTGCTGACATTTAGATAGCATCTATTATGTACCTGGCACTGTGCCAAAAGCTTTACAATCTCTATCTCATTTTGTTCTTATAACAACCCTGGGAGATTTTGTTGTGGTTGTTGTTCAGTCATGCAGTTGTGTCAGACTCTTTGTGACCCCATGGACCCCAGCACAACAGGTCTTTCTATCCTCTACTCTCTCTCCAAGTCCATCCAAGCTCGTGTTCTTTGCTTCCATGACATTCTCCATCCATCTCATCCTCTGCTGTCCCCTTCTTTTGCCTTCATTCTTTCCCAACATCAGGATCTTTTCCAATAAGTCCCATCTTCTCATTATGTGGCCGAAGTATTTAAGTTTCAGCTTCAGTATTTGATCTTCTAGTGAATAGTCTGGATTAATTTCTTTAAGTATTGACTAATTTAATCTCCTTGTTGTCCAAGGGATTCTCAGAAGTCTTCTCCAGTACCACAATTTGAAATCATTAATTCTGCAGATACTCAGCTTTCCTTATAGTCCAACTTTCACAGACATACATTGCTACTGGAAAAACCATAGCTTTGACTATGTGGACCTTTGTCAGCAAGGTGACATCTCTGCTTTTTAGCATGCAGTCCAGATTTGCCATGGCTTTCCTTCCAAGGAGCAAGCATCTTTTAATTTCATAGCTATAGTCACCATCTGCAGTGATCTTTGAGCCCAAGAATTTAAACCTGACACCACTTCCATTTCTTCTCTCTCTGTTTGCCAGGAAGTGATGGGACCGGTTGCCAGGATCTTAGTTGTTTTTTTTTTTTAATGTTAAGCTTCAAAATAGCTTTTACACTCTCCTCTTTCACCCTCATTAAGAGGCTTCTTAATTCCTCTTCCCTTTTTGCTATCAGAATTGCATGTTGATTTTTCTGTTTTTCTTGGTGAGGCAATCAGGGTTAAGTGACTTGCCCAGGGTCACACAGCTAGTACGTGTCAAGTATCTGAGGCTGGATTTGAACTCAGGTCCTCCTGACTGCAAGGCTAGAGCTCTATCCACTGCACCACCTAGCTGCCCCAATTGGTATTTCTACTGGCAACCTTAATTCTGGCTTTTGATTCATCCAGCCTGGCATTTCACATAATGTGCTCAGCATGTAAGTTAAATAAATAAGGTGACAATATGCAGCCTTGTACTCATTTTCCAATCTTAAACCAACCAGTTGTTCCACATTCAATTCTAACTGTTGCTTCTTGGCCTTGCACACAGGTTCCTCAGGAGACGAGTAAGATGATCTGGTACTCCCATCTCTTGGAGGACTTGGCACATTTTGTTGTGATCCATACAGTCAAAGGTTTTGTTGTAGTCAATGAAGCAGAAGTCGATGTTTTTCTAGAACTCCCTTGCTTTCTCCAATGAATCCAGTGAAAGTTGAATATTTGGTCTCTAGTTCCTCTGTCTCTTCAAAAACTAGCCTGTTCTTCTGGTAATTCTTGGTTCACATATTGCTGAGCCTAGCTTACAGAGTCTTAAGCATAGTCTTGTTATTCAGTCATTTTCAGTCTTGTCCAACTCTTCATGACCCCATTTGGGGTTTTCTTGGCAAAGATACTGGAGTGGTTTGCCATTTCCTTCTCCAGCTCATTTTACAGATGAGGAACTAAGGCAAATGTTCAGTGACTTGCCCAGGGTCACCTAGCTAATTACTATCTGAGGCTAGATTTGAACTTAGGAAGGCGAGCCTTCACCTAACTTTGTTGACATGTGAAATGAGCACAATTGTTTGGTGATTTGAACATTCTTTGGCATTGCCCTTTTAGGATTGAAATGGAGACTGATCTTTTCCAATCTAGTGACCATTGTTGAGTTTTCCAAATTTGCTAGCTATTGAGTGTAGCACTTTAATAGCATCATATTTTAGGGTTTTAAATGGCTCAGCTGGAATTCTGTCACCTCCACTAGCCTTATTGTTAACAATACTTTCAAAGACCCACTTGACTTCATTCTCCAGGATGTCTGGCTCTAGATCGGTAACCACACTATCATGGTTATCAGTGATGTTAAGATCTTTCTTGTATACTTCTTCCATATATTCTTACCACCTCTTCTTAGTCTCTTCTGCTTCTGTTAATTCCCTACCATTTTTGTCACCTTGATATCTCTAATTTTCTTGAGATTTCTTGTCCACATTCTGTTCTTTTCTTCTATTTCTTTGCATTGCTCATTTAAGAAAACCTTTTTTCTCCTTGCTATTCTCTGGAATTCTGCATTCAGCTGGGTATCTCTTTCTCTTTTACCTTTTGCTTTCCTTTTTTCCTCAACTATTTGTAAAGCTCCATCAGACAACCATTCTTCTTTCTTACTTTTCTTTTTCTTTGGGATTTTTAAAAATAAATTTTATTTCCCCTCCCCACCAATTACATGTTAAAACAATTTTTTAACATTTGTTTTTTTCAAAGTTTTGAGTTCCAAATTCTATCCCTTCCTCCCTCCCCTCCCTCAGATAGTTATAAATGTGCAATCATGTAAAACATTTCCATACTAGTCATTTTGTTCAAGAAGACTCAAATAAAAAAAGAATGGAAGAAAGAAAGTGAAAAATAACATGGTTCATTCTGTATTCAAACAATCTCAGTTTTTTCTCTGGAAGTGGATAGTACGCTTCGTCATCAGTCTTTGGGATTGTCTTGGATCATTGTATTGCTGAGAACAGCTAAGTCATTCACAATTCTTCATCAAACTATATTGCTGTTATCATGTACAATGTTCTCCTGATTCTGTTCATTTCACTTAGCATCAGTTCATGTAAGACCAGGTTTTTCTGAAATTATCCCGTTTGTCATTTCTTACAGCACAATAATATCCCATTACAATTATATACCACACTTGCTTACCTGTTCCCCAATTGATGGGCATTCTTTGCTTTCCAATTCTTAGTCACCACAAAAAAAGTTGCTATAAATATTTTTGTGGATGTTTTTGGAATATAGACCTAGTAGTCTATTATTGCTGGATCAAAGGGTATGCAGTTTTATGGCCCTTTGGGTATAGTTCCAAATTACTCTCCAGAATGGTTGGATCAGTTCACAATTCCACCAACGCATTAATGTTTTTTGTTTTGTTTTGGTTTGTTTTTTTTTTTTGCTGCCTTTTGTATAATATTGTGAACCTCTGTCCATAGTTCTTCAGGCACTCCCAGATCTCATCCCTTAAATTTATTCCTCACTTCTACTTCATATTCATAAGGGATGTTATTTAGGTCAAACCTATCTATGTGATCTGATCTATATGATCTGATGGTTTTCCATACTTTCTTCAACTTAAGCCTGAATTTTGCAATAAGAAGTTCATGATCTAAGCCACAGTCAGCTCCAGGTCTGTTTTAATTTACTGTATAGGACTTCTCTACCTTTGGCAACAAAATATACAATCAATCTGATTTCAATACTGACCATCTGGTGATGTCCATATGTAAAGTCACTTTTCAGGTCATTGAAAAAACAGTGTTTACTCTAACCCCTGACTTATCTCGACAAAACTCTGTTAGTCTCTGCCCTGCTTCATTGTGTACTCCAAGGCCAAACTTGCCTGTTATTTCAATTATCTTTTGATTTCTTGCTTTAGCATTCAATCCATTATGAAAAAGATGACATCTTTTTTTGGTGATATTTCTAGAAAATATCGTAGGTCTTCATAGAATTCATCAACTTTGGCTTCTTCAGTATCAGTAGTTGGAGCATAGATTTGTAATACTGTGATGTTGAATGATTTGCCTTAGATTAGAACAGATATCATTCTGCCATTTTTTGAGATTATACCCCAATACTGCTTTTCTCACCCTCTTATTGACTATAAGGGCTACTCCATTTCTTCTAAGGGATTCTTGCCCACTGATCACCTGAATTAAATTCACCCATTCCCATCCATTTAAGTTCACTGGCACCCAAAATGTCAGCATCTCCTGTTTGACCACCTCCGGCTTACGTTGGTTCATGGATTTTACATCCCATGCTCCTATGCAGTATTGACCTTTACAGCATCAGAGTTTTTTCATCACCATACACATGCACCGCTGGGCTCCCTCTCTGCTTTGGCCCAGCCACTTCATGCTTTCTGGAGCTACCTGTAGTTGTTCTCCACTCTTTCCCAGTAGCATTTTGGACACCTTCTGACCTGAGGGGCTCATCTTCCAGTGCCATATCTTTTATCATTTTAATACTATCCATGGGATTTTCTTGGCAAAGATACTGGAGTGGTTTGCCATTTCCTTCTCCTTTTGTCAGAACAAGATCACCTTTTGTCAGAACTCTCCACTATGACCTGTGCATTTTGGGTTACCCTGTACAGCATAGCTCTTAGTTTCACTGAGCCATGCAAGCCCCTCCACTAAGACAAAACAGTGTTCCAAGGGGGTCTGGGCAATAAGTGCTATTATTATCCCCATTTTACAGATATAGAAACTGAGGCAAACAGAGGCTAAGTGACTTGCCCAGGGTCATTCAGCTAGCAAGTGTCTGAGCTCACATTTGAACTCAGGTCTTCCTGACTCCAGGCTTGCCGCTCTATCCCCTGCACTACCTAGCTGCCCCAGATACTAGTCTATTGGGTTTTTTTCTTCATTTAATGAGAGTCTTACACATGTATCAGTATCCTTGGTGAAGGTATAAGAAGGAAACAGATATTTTCAAAAATTATTTGTATAGTAGAATACAGCTTAATAAGTACATAATTGACTTAAAAACACAGAAAATACAAGATCTGACTGTGTTGTTTGTTGTTTACCAAAAAGTATTTGATTTAACAGAATAAAACCCTCTCTTAAAGACTCTCTTTTAACAAGGAAACTTTTATGCTTAGGTTAAGATTATATATAAAGAGGGTCTGGAATGTAACCAGGTGCTTAAAGCCCATTTGGATAAGATTTTCTTCATTGATGGAGATTGGTTACTCTGCTGAACACTTGATGGAGGTATCTTGTGTCAGGTTTTCTGTGCCTTCTATTTCCTTGGTCTTCTACCTCTCTAAGAAGATTAAGATTGAGTACTGATTAATAATTGTTATTATTAATATAATAACATTGTCATACTAATAATATTATCATTATTATTTCCATAGCACTTACTATGTGCCAGGCACTCTGTTAAGCTCTTTCCAATTATTATTTCATTTGATCTACATACAATATAGCTTAATAAACATTAAAAGGAGTTGATCTGGAGAGTCTGATCAGTTTGGAAAATTTTCTAGTCAACTTGATGAAATTACAGGGCTTGCGTTTTTGTTTCCAAGCTCCTGAGATGCACCTCCCCATGGAGAGTGTGGACATACCCACCAGCAATGGACCTTTCTCAAAAGAACCTGTCCCTCTCTACAATTTATAAAAATCAGCTGAAACACTGGCTTGCTCTCTCTTTTGAACTTCCTTTTTGCCTGTCTAAATTCAGAAGGCAGACCATAGTGGGGAGCAGAGCAGACCCACGGGAGAGTTGGGCAGGGAGGAGGGCATATGCAGATGTATAGGCTCCCCTACCTCTAGGGACTTGGATTGATTGACAAGGTGAGAGTTGTGCTTACCCAGGAACTGAGAGGATCACCGCATCACAGATTTAGAGTGGGAAGGAACCTTTAAGTCTATCCAATACAACTCCCCCATTGTGCAGATTAGGAAACTGAGGCCCATTGTACTGTTACAGATCCTGAGAATAGATTTGCCTGGCTCCAGAGAGAGCAGTAGCCAGGGCACTGAAAAATAACCATCAAAAGCACATGGAAGAGGCAGATGTGTGCATTCCCATGTAGTCACAGAGGAGTCCCAATCCTGGGAATTGCATCCTGCTTAATTCTATGTTCAAGAGGTTTCATGTTCAAAGGTTTAAGGAGTTAGCCTTTTGGAGAGAGAAGAGTTTTCTCGGGCACAGTGCACTCCTGGAGAAAGAACAGGATAACACCACATAGTACTGGAACAATGTTCTACTTGGAAGGTAAAACTGGTGATTTAGAAGGGTCTTAATTGTGGAGCAGAGCCAAAGTGTGTCTGTCTTCTGCTAGGATTCTAAACTACACAAAGATACTATGAGTCTGACAAGAACTGGGTAGGACCCTCAAGGAGAGCTAGAGATCCACCAGAGTACGATAGTGGTTCCGATGTCAAGTCAGCGAGTGTTTATTTAGCACTCACTATGTGCCAGTCACTGTGCCAAGCTCTGGGGCTACAAATACAAACGAAATACAAGCTCTATCCACAAGGAGCTCACTTATGAGCTGAAGAAGTGGGGGCTGGAGGGTGAGACAGGGAAAGAGAAGGCAGCTGAGGCATGCTGCTGATCTACTGGAGAATGAATGATGGCTAGTCTGACCCTTTCTCAAAATAGAGATGCAGACAACTCACCAACAGGAGAAGGGGCATAAGGTACAGGGAGAAGACAACTGACGCATGGTGGCAAAGTCCAGAGAGAAAGGTATGGATAACTTGGGTATTTCCTTACCATGGAAGTTCTGAGAGGAACTCACCAATGGGAGAAGGGGGCTGCAGGGGCAGAGGAATGACAACAAGGGGAGCAATTCCTTTCCAGTGGAAGCTTAAAGCCTACTCAGAATGTGCTCCTTTATCTATTCATAGACTCCTTTGAATGAAGCAATGAAGCATTTATAGGGAGAATGTATGCTGTGTTTTGCCTATGTGGCAAACACATATCGTCCATGCATAGTCTGTTTAGATGTGGCTCTAAAGGAGGAATGGATGGATCTCTCTAAAGTCTCCTCCTCCCACCCTTCTCCAAGAGAGAATTTGATTATTCACAGACAGGGAAGGGGGGGTTGAGGAGGAAATGAAAAAGCATTTATATAGAACTATGTATGCGCCAAGCATTGTGCTAAATGCTTCACAAATCTTATCTCATTTGATCTTCAAAACAATCCTGTAAGAAACGTGCTGTTATTACTAGGAAGCTGCGGCAAGTAGAAGTTAATTCCAGGGTTAAACAGTAAGTGTCTGAGACCAGATTTGAACATAGCAGGCCTTCCTAGAAGGCCTAGGGTTCAGTCCACTGGTTTGTACAGGTATTCAGGGAGGACTAGTCCCTCTGGTGTGAGGGCTGCTGAGCCCTTTTCAGGGCTGCTTTCTACCTTTGCTGTCTCCCTGATTTGCCCAGCTTTCGCCTGTGGCTCTGAGAAGCTGTAGCATGCACAGTGGCCATACCCTGGTAAAACCATCTCGGCAAATGGGCTAAACCAGTTTGAGGGTAACCAAGGGGTCTCAAACCTGTCCATGAGTTAGGGGGTGTCTACCCCAAGCATATGAAGATTTCCCCTGGTGGAATATGTGGATGAGAACGGTTTGTTTTGCCTAGGTTTATTGTGGTAAATGTTGATGATTTTTGTGAGTTTATCTTATAGGTTATATATCTTGATTAATTTCTTGTTCTCTCTCTCTCTCTCTCTCTCTCTCTCTCTCTCTCTCTCTCTCTCTCTCTCTAATTCATTGTATAGTTTTTATTCAGGCTCTTCACTTCTTCATCACCCACTAATACCCCAATCCATAAGGTCTGACTTCATTTCCCACAGCTACTGAAAACGCTCTAAGTAATTTCTTACTTACAAATCGAACTGTTCTCCTGCTTTTCGACCTTTCTCTATAGCAGATTATGGGCCATTCTCTCCTCCCTTGATCATCTCTCCATTCTTATCTTCCATGACACTCTTCTCTCCTGGCTTTCCTCCTATAGTCTTCTCTGTCTCTTATCATTTACGTTCTTATTCCATCTCCCAAAGTGTTAGTTTTCCCCAAATCTCTATCCTAGACAATCTTCAATTCTCCATTCAAGATAATTTTGTAAAGAAGCCACTCTGAGGAAGGCACTGTGCTTGGGACTTCTAGCTCACCCTGATGTCTGTCCATAAAGTGAACGTCACTGAGTTAGGCTCTTGCCTTTGGACCCTAAACCAATCGTGGTAGGGAAGCTCTATGGACACAGGTATGTCACTGAAATTGTCTGTTGCAAAAGACAGGATGTGTAGGCAAGGGTGGGGAACCTGTGGCCTCCAGGCCACATGTGGCCCTCTAGGTCCTCAAGTGTTCCCCGCCTGTGGTGTAGAGGACGTTCCGCCTATCTCACTGAAAACAGGTAGCCCTCTGACTCTCCTATGCTTTCTCTACCATGTCCCAGAAATCTCTTCACCCTGGAAGCTCACTCTATCCCTAGGCTTCTCTTACAAGAAGTACTTTATCACCACCCTCCACCCCCACTCTACTCTAGTTTTTCCCACTCTCTTTTGTGTGTTGTTTTCCTCCATTAGAATACAAGCTTCTTGAGGGCAAGACTGTCTTTCTGCTTGTATTTGTATGTCTGGGGGCCATCTCCAGTTGTCCTGATCGATATCTGGCTACTGGATCCAGATGTCTCAGGAAAAGAGAGTGAAGCTGGTGACTTTGCACAGCCCTCCCTCACTTAAATCCAATTCACTTGCAAATCATGACATCACCTTCCTGATGTCACTGTCCTCTTCAAGAATAAAGAACAAAAAAACAACATTTGTACGTCCAGCATTTAGCACAGTGTCAGGTACCTAATAAATGCTTGCTGACTTTATTAATTTGAGATTGAAAAATGAAAAGTGGCACAAAGAATTTGTAATCTAAGGGAGGAGATCAACATAAGGAAAAAAAATCCCCAAAACTTTAAGTTGTGGCTCAGAACCCTAAGCTTTAAGTTTGAATTATGTTGTGAGAGTAGAGGGGGAAAAGCTTTCTTACTAAAATCATCTTTGTCCATTTGCTCCCACCCAGGTTTCCCCAGGTAATCTCAAGTGTCTAGGTCTGGTATAGATGCGAGTAAAAGGACCCTTAGTTTCCATGCAAGCACCCAGCTTGCAACAGATTTCAAACACAGGACAAACTTTATTTCCCTTCACATGGAGTGTAGAAAACACAAAGCACTCATAAACAGCCAATATAATTCTCTCTTCCTTTTCACAGATGCTTAGGGTCTCCCTGTGTTTTGGACTGTCTACCAGAAGGGAAACTCACTTGGATTTTCTAAAGTATTAACTTGTTAGCTTCTAGTAATTTCTCTAACTCTCTTAGGGACCTCCATACTTAGAGTACTACCCTGAGGATTTGGGGCTCTCCTGAAAGGAATTTACCCCTTGGGTTTGCTTAAGGAAGAAACTCCTTTCCCAGTGGACCTGCACTATTTGGATAAGTCATGACAGGGGTGAGGGAAGGGGAGGTGGAGGTTTACTTTCTTTAATTTCACACTCAATCCCTTGTGGCTCCTATAGCTCCATGGCACATATGTGCTCTTCTTCTCTCCAGAAGCCTAGTTTCTGCCATCTCTTGGGTTTAATTAGGGTTAGAATGAGAAATGCTATCATTTCCAAGACTGATAGATAATTCTTCTGGGGACTATGATAATGTACAGGCTTCACCAAACAGGTGCCAACATATACTCTAAGGTGTCTGGTCTCTATTTAGTTCTTTTGGGATCTCTCTGATTCTGGCAGGTATATTACCCCCTTTTTATTGGCCCAAGGTCCCTATGTGTGGTTCAGCTCTACTACGGACCCAGTGAAATCATGCCTGATCAACATCAGAGGATTTGAATCTCTCTCAAGGAGGCATAATCCAAGTTCTAAAAAAAAAAAGTCTCATCTTTAATGTCATCAAGTTGAACAAGCTCTCCTGTTCTCATTTTTTTTTTACAAAAATATGATACAAGGTAGAAAGTGGTAGGTAACCCAGAAGTGCTCTAAGAAAAATTTTCTTTCATCATGTGTGGGTGGTGTGGGGAGAAAGGAGGGAGAAGAGGAAAATCATTGAAAGCTTCCTTGAGGAATGTTTCAGGCATGGGGGATGGTCTATTTATCTAAATGATTAAAGTTGAGAGAGTAAAGTACAAGATTGGAGAACAGCTAGCCATCTAGTTTAATTGGAATGCCAATTGAGACAAGGTATTAGTATGATATAATTTTGGGAAGGGAGATTACTCAGAATACAAAACTATGAAAAGGGACAGACAGACTGGGCCTGTGATTTCACTGATATAAAGAATTCCTGGATGAGGGAATTCTCTCTACCAATTCAGGTAGGCACCTTCTCAGTAAGGTAGAGAGAGTTGCTCTGTCTCTCTGTGATTTTCCCAGAATCACATAGAAAGCATGTCAGAGGCAACACTCGAATCCAGGTCTTTCTAGTTCCAAAGCCAACTCTCTATCCATTATGCCACTCAGTCTCTCTTGAATGGAAAAATGCAAAGCAAAATAGGGATGATTAACTGGGAACAGAGGAGGATCAAGGCCAAAATGGTTCCAATGAGGTTGAAGAATGGAGGTCAGAAGGAAGGAGGCGGAGAGAGAGAGAGAGAGAGAGAGAGAGAGAGATGTCATCAGACAAATAAATTTCAAGGTTTAGGGTCATGGAGGTGGAGCAATTTGGGATAATAATATATTAAATATGTGACTAACCCTGTGAGTGGCTAATATAGAATGGAGATGGAGGCCAGGACATTAGAAAGGGAATGAATGTTCATTTTGAAGGTATCTAGGATGATGTCAGGAGCTGAAGAGAAAGATTGTTAATGAGATACTTGTCAATAAAGAAAGTAGGGCAATAACCTAAAGGTTACTATCAGTCAGTCAACCTTCAAACATTAATTAAGCACTTATTATGTACCAGGAATGTGTTGGATGCTAGGAACACAAAGACAAAAGTGAAAGTAGTTCCTGCCTCCAAGGAGATTTCAGTCTAGCCAGGAGAGACAATATACATACACATATACATATACATACATCAATTAGGGTTAGAATTAGAAATGCTATTATCTCTAGAACTGATAGGTGATTCTTCTGAGGACTATGATAATGCTTCACCAAACAGGTACCAACATATACTCTAAGGTCTCTGTTCAGTTCTCTGGGGATCTCTCTGATTCTGGCAGGTATATTTGCCCTTTTCATCGGCCCCAAGGTTCCCATTTGTGGGGATGTATGTACATATGTATATACATATATGTATACATATGTATGTGTGCATATATGTATGAGGCAGCTAGGTGATACAGTGGATATAGTGCCTGACCTGGAGTCAGGAGCATGGGACTTTGCTTTAATATCAGACTTCCAGTGAGAACTTTCTCAAACTTCAAATAAATCTTCTAGTCCATGCCACTTTTTTCCGAGTTCAAATCTGGCCTCAGACACTTAGAAGCTGCATGACCCTGGCTTAACCCCATTTGCCTCACTTTTCTCATCTATAAAATGAGCTGGAGAAAGAAACGGCAAACCATTCCAGTATCTTTGCCAAGAAAACCCCAAATGAGGTCACAAAGAGTCAGACACAACTGAAAAAGCTTAACAACAATATACAAAATAGATGAAGAAATTATGTTATAGGGGAAGGTATTAGCAACTGGGGGAATTAGAAAAGGCTTCCTGCAGGAAGTGCCATTTGACCTCAGCCCATCTGGGACTTTCTCCTTATCCCTGGAGAGGAAGACCCTGCCCTGTGTGAGGGGTGGAGCAGAGAAAGGAGAGAGTTGGTTCTTCTCAAGTCCCCTTTGGGACTCTCTGATGGAAGTCCATTTTGAAACTTGTCAGGGTGAGTATCCTATGGGGACTCATCATGCTTCTGGTTTTCAGCTGTAAGAGGGAAGAAGGAAGAGCCCAACTCCACTTTAGGAAGGAAAAAACTCTGGAAAGACATGAGAGGGTCCAGCAGTCTCCATCATGTCCCTATTCCCAGCTTGCTATACTAGAGACTTTGGGGAGTTTCTACTTGAGAGACCTAGGACACTTCTCTTGATTAAGCTGTTATCTCGCTTCCAATGGGAGAGCTCCTTCACTCTGAATTATCTGTTATATATCTTCCCATGTGTACCTTCTCTGATTTCTGTTTCGCTATGATTTGTATAAATGATTTGCTATTTGCTATGTGTGTTCATTGTGGAACTGGTATACTGTGGGAAAACAGGTCAAGCCTTGGATATAAAGCTTGAGGTCCTCCCTCTAAAAATGATAAAGCAATCAGAAGTTAGTGCAAACCCGAATCATATCCCCTGGACTAATAATATTTAAGGGAGCAGATGGATATACACTTCTAGCCTGGTATCCCTTGTCTTGGAAGAGAGCAGAGTTGCCAAATGTCTGACACCAACCTCCTGCTTCCCTTCTTGACAGGAATGAAAGTATCCCTTGGAGAAGGGTGTGGGAAGAAGCTAGAGATGTGTATTCTGCCTCCCTTCCAGCCATACAATGACAAGCCCTCACCACATGTGGGGTCCATTCCCTCACTACAAAGAAAACTTGGGATTTTGAGAAATTAAGATGAGAAGAGAGTGCATTTCAGGAACAGGGGACAGACAAGGTAAGACACAGAACGAGGAGATGGAGTGTTGTACATGAGGAACTGCAAGAACGGCAGCCAAAGGAATTGATTATTGATTGATTGATTGATCTGAACCAGGTAGTCTAATTAAATGGAATGGAAAAAAATTTAAAAGATATTGGTGTCTATAGCATGGTACTTGCTTTAATATCAGACTTCCAGGGAGAACTTCCTTGAATTTTGAATAGATCTTCTAGTCCATGCCACCATGGGCCACCACAACCCCTAGCTCCACTCCCCAGGATCCCATCACTGTTCTCCTGAGAACTTCCTCCTCCCTCCCTAACCTCCTGGTGACAGATCCTCCCCCACCCCCTTCTTGTCTTGACTGTGCCTAGAGTACAAAACCCACTACTCATCACACCACACCTCCTCCAAATGCTTTTGTCCCAGATGAAAATGTGGTTCTGTTAACTGAGTCACAGTGACAGTGCCTTCGGGGTCTGAAAGTGGGAAGCAAGCACAATACTAGGTCCTCCTGCTGAACCCGTGTCTCCAGAACTAGAGAGGAGTGACCAGCCAACAGAGAGGGGAGTAAGGTAGCAAGTTTCAGGTTATGCCATTTGGAAGGATTATAAGAGAAAGCTCTAGGGTGAAAGAAAGTTGGTTAAAAGTAAATAAAGGAATTTAAGGGAGTACAATAGAAGAGGTGGGGAGAGGAAGAGCTAAAAGTAGTCGAGGATAGAGCTATAGGGAGAATTAGTGAGAGAAAAAACTTCTTCATAGGAAGGCTGTGGTTCTGAATGACAGGAAACAGAAAAGGAAATTGGAATTTTCTGGTGGTAAAGCACAGGGAGAAGCTTAGAGGACAAATTGGACCCAAGATTCTAATTAGCACTTTGGCTGGATGATTCCTTTGTCGACACTCAACCGCTGTGTATAGCTGGCATTTACACAGCTGTAGAGTGCTTTGCATTATCTTATTTGGCCCTCACCACAACTCTAAGAGGTTAATACTACAAATATTATTCATTGCATCATTAGAGCTGGAAGGGACCCCAGAAGCCATCCAATTCAACCCTTTTGGTTTACAAATGGGGAAACTGAGACCAAGGGAGGTTACTCCAGGTAATTTGTCCTGGAGCAGTATAAAAGGCCAGGCCCTTGACTCCAGAGCCAGTGTTCTAGCCACATGCCTCCATAGAAATGAGGAAACAGATTCAGAACAGTGATGCCACTTGCCCATTGTCACACAGCTAGTAAGATATCAGAAGCATAATTCTAACCCAAGACTCTGCTGATTCCCAAGATAGCTCTCTTTCTATTATGGCGCTCTGCTTCTAGGCTGCTTAGGTGATTACAGTTAGGAGAGTCAAAAATTAAGGCCATCTCTTTGTCTGCCTCTGTCTCTGTCTGTGTGTGTGAGTCTGTCTCTCTGTGTGTGTCTCTCTCTGTCTCTGTCTCAGCTTTTTCTCTTGATATTCTTAGCTACTCTATGGCTTCAATGAACAGATAACTGAAATCTATGTATCTGGCTGGAATCTCTCCCTTTAAATTTTTTGAATATCCTACCTAATTTGTACTTAGATATCGCGCTGATGCCTTCAAAAACATGCCAACAAGGAACTCATTAGCTTCCCTCATCAGCTTCCCCTTTAAATCTTTCCCCTTGCTCCAAACTTCCCTATTTCTATTGGCAGCTTGACAGCATAAGTAGATACAGCAACTGACCTGGAGTCAAGAAGATATGAGTTCAAATCCAGTCTCAGATACTTACTACCTGTATGACCTTGGGCAAACACCTTAACCTCTGTCTGTCTCTGTTTCCTTATCTGTAAAACAAGGATGATAATAGCACCTGTCTTCCAGGATTGTTGTAAGGATCAACTGGCATGACATTTTTAAAGTGTTTTGCAAACGTTAAAGTGCTATGTAAATGCTAACTCTTATTATTTTCACTGACAATGCAATTATCCTTATGGTACCCAGGCTAGAAACCATAGATTTAGCTTTGGCTGGATGTAGGAGGGAGGGAGAGAGAGGAAGGAATCCACCTGTTGCCAACACCTGTTGATTTTGACTCCACAATGCTTCTTGTATTTGTCTTCTTTTCAAAACTGGAACAATCACTACCCTAATTGATGTCTTACTTGAACATAATTAACTTGAACTACTTGAACTTACTTGAACTATCTTAAATAGCTTTCCCGAACCCCAGGCTCTCCCCTCTCTGATATATTCTTCATACAAGTGCTAAAATAATTTTCCTAATGCAAGGTCTAACGATATTCCTGCTTAAGAAGCATCGGAGAATCCCTGCGGCCAAAAGGATAAAACAGCAGCTGTTTGGCAGGGGATTTAAGTCCCTTCATAACTGGCAAGTCAGTCAGTAAGTATTTATTAAGTGAGGTGCATGGAGGGTTCAGGGAGGACCAGCACCTCTGCTGTGAGAGCTTGCTGAGCCCTTTTCAGGGCTGCTCATCTATCTTTGGTGTCTACCTGGCACTCAGCTCTCACCTGTGGCTGCAAGAAGCTGTAACATGGGCAGCAGCCACAGCCTGTAAAAACTGTCTCAGAGGATGGGCTAAAACCAGGTTGAGGGTAGTCAATGGGGTTTTTTTGTTTGTTTTGTTTTTCGAGGCAATCAGGGTTAAGTGGCTTCCCCAGGGTCATACAGCTAGTGAGTGTCATTTGTCTGAGACCAAATTTGAACTCAGGTCCTCTTGACTCCAGGGCCAGTGCTCTATCCACTGGGCCACCTTGCTGCCCCACCAATGGATTTTAAACATATTGGTGAGTTATGGGGACACCTACCCCAAGCAAGTAAAGACTTCTGATGGAATGGGTGGACAAGAATAATCTCTTCCAATGGCCATGAAGGTGGCTGAAGCAGGTGCTTAGAACTCGGTTAAGACACCAAGGGTGTCCACTGCATTCCAGGCTATTGCCAGTGAGCCTGACTTTTGTCTTGCCACTGGGCTTCAATGACTCTGGAAGAGAGAGTGAGGTTGACGACTTTGTACAACTCTGCCTCACTCAAATCCAACTCACGCACAAGTCAAAACATCATCCCATGTGATTAGTTTTCTATACAAATGAACAATGACCATTTATTAAATGCCTATGATATGCCTGCACTGTCCTAAGGGCTGGGGATACAAAGACAGGTAAAAGTCAGTCCTTACTCTCCAGGAGCTCATGGTCTAACAGAAGAGACAACATGGCAGGGCGTGGGGGGAGAACCCTATGTAGAAATAAGGTACATGCCCAGGATAAATCGGAGATAATCTCAGAGGAAAGGCAGTGACATTAAAGGAGATCCGGAAAGGCTTCCTGTAGAAGATGAGGTTTTAGCTGGGACTTGAAGGAAGCCAGGGAAGTCAGGATATGCTGATGAAGAGGGAGAGCCTTCCAGGCATGGGGGCAGCCAGTGAAGATGCCCTGAATCTGGAGATGGAGTGCTTCACGAGAACAGGGAGGAGGCCAGTGTCACTGGATGGAAGAATATGTGGGGGTGGGAGGGAAGGGAAGGTGTAAGGAGATTGGAGAGGTAGTGAAGGTTGTGAAGGGGGCTCTGAATGCCAAACAGAAGATTTAGTATTTGATCCGGAGGCACCTGTAAGCCACTGGAGTGGCCTGAAGGTATTCGTGTGGGGCGGAGGTGGAGATAGAGAGGTGTAGAGAGTCTGACATGATCAGACTTGTGCTTTAGGATGGTCATTTTGACAGCTGAGTGCAGAATGGATTGGAGCAGACAGAGACTTGAGGCAGGGAGACTAAAATTGCACTCCTGAATTGGGCTCTAATTCTCTTTTCCATCATCCTCTCCTCGTGCACTCTGCATTCCAGCCAGACCAGTTTAATAGCTGCTCTCTAATTTCCTCTGGCACCCTCCCACCTTTTCATTCCTAAGGCCAGCCCCCAGGCCAAAAATACTCACCCTGCACATCTCTTCTGGTGGAAAAATCCCCTACCTTCCAAGGTCCAGCTTGGCTACTACCCCTTTCTCAAATACTCTTATGATCATTCCTGTGGAAAGTGTTCTATCTCCTCTTAAATTCCGATAGCTTTCGGCCTGAACTGCTTCCTTTGGAATGGTCACATTCTACCTTGCCCTGCACTTATTTGGATATACTTCCCAGCACCCTATTAGATTACAGAATAATGATTCATTCAGAGTCAGAGGACCTGGGCTGAAATCTTGGATCTTTTTTTCTTTTCTTTAACAAAATTTTATTGATGTTTTCTGTTTCTTACATCACCATGGTATCCCATGTATCCTTTCCCCTTCCGCTACCCAAGCCTGGTTCTCCCTCTTTATTCCAAAGGGACCTTGGGCAAGTACTTCATCTCTCTGGGTCTTAACCCTTAACTTAACCTCTCAGTTTCCCCCTCCCTAAAATGAAAGGTTTGTACAGATGACGTCTAAGGTCCTGCCTAAGGCTTATTCTACGGTGCTGAGACTGTAAGCTCCTAAGGTGTAGCCTTTCGACTGAGTCCAAATTTTACAGAACAAATCCTTTTATTAAGGGGATTTGTTCTGTGAAGTCTAGATTCAGTCAAAGGGCTGCACTTGAGGACCTGGAAGGCCACAGGTTACCTACCCATGTCCTAAAAGGTGAGACCTGTGGAGCTTGTCATTCCGGATCTCTTGTACACAGTCAGCAATTCATTTCCTTATCTGTAACATGTACCAGACTAAATGATCTATAAGGTCTATTTCAGTTCTAACATTCTAAGATTCAATATTTGCTGTGTTGCCTTGAAAAAGAGCTGGTCAGGGATGTCTTCCCTGCGGCTACTACCTCCCCCTGCTGGTAAAGTCATCCCTAGGTAGTAAAATGGAATTCTGACAATTCACCCAGAAGAGGTGCAGAATAATTAGTAAACTAATCTCTGAGGGAGAAGGCGGGGGAGAAGGGCTGGGTGGAAAATAAAGCCGAGCAGTTTATATTACTACACTAGGGCGTCTTTCTTTCCATCTGTTTTTGCTTTTGTCCTCTTACGCCAAAGCTGTTTCCGTCCACATATTTTTCCTCTTTTCCCTTTTTCTTTCGAACCTGAAAATAGTTTCACTGAATTTAAACCTCAGCAGGAGAAAAACCTTCCTAGAATTCTCACTTTTTCTTTCCAGCTTCTCCTCCTCAAATGAACAGAACTTGTGATTTTGAAGATGAGGAGACACTGAATGAGATAAATAATTTCCTCCTACATATTCTCTCCAAAGAGCATTTGCTCTAACAAAAATCAGGATTGAAGAATGGAAAATAAATTGGGTTTCTTCTCTGCACAGAGCTCTTTCAGATGTGGAAAGGATTATGGGATTGAAACAGAGATACCTTCTCAATGGATGGGGGGGGGAGGGAAGGAGATAATTTGGAACTGAAAGTTTAAAAACAAAACAAAACTCTAGTTTCATAATTGATTATGAATGTTTATACTTCCCAATAGTGTGTGGTGTGTGGGTTTTTTTGGGTGGTTGTACCTTTGCTTTGAACTTTAAAAAAGAGAAAAAGAAAAAGAAACAGAAGAACAGAAAGGGAGAACATTTTCAACTTTATCTTGATAACTGCTCCAAGTAACCATTTCATTTGGCCTAGACCATTTCAACAAGTTACTTGGGAAATTTTACTTTTTTTAAAAAAACTGGTGAACATTTGTTAAATTATCATAAAGGACATTATTTTTACTTACCAAACTAAAAAAACCTAAAACTTGAAGAAACTTGATAATTTCAACTTTAACTTGATAATTGTTCCAAGTAACCATTTCATTTGGCCTAAACCATAGGCATGTGCAGCCCATTTCAACAAGTTACTCAGGATACTTTACTTTTTTTTATACTGGTGAACATTTGTTAAATTATCATAAAAGATTTTTTTTACTCATTAAACCTAAAGAAGCTAAAAATTTAAAGAAACTTAACATTTTAGTTAACAAAACTTTTAAAATTATATGACATATAAAATTTTTGCTATAATGATGAAGTATATATAGATACAATTAATGTTCATGATCTTTATTTTTAACCAGATAATGAGCTAATTCAATTGTCCCAAACAAATTAAGTTTTCTTCATCTTCCTGTCCTAGAGAACATAATGTTGATTATTTGGTATTATAGACTGAAAGCTCTCAATTATCTAGTTATAATTAACAAGCCAGATCCTATTTTGGTAGACTAAGCATGTAGGTTGATAGTTGATGTTTTCTTTAATTGCCTTTTAGAGTATTGTTAAGATCTGAGATTTTACTCTGTGCCTTTGTTATTTTCCCCTCTTCAGAGACCTTGCATGTTTAGAAATATATCACCTCTAACAAGAATCTCCTTTATATACACTTGATCAGGGGTATGCTGGTAAACATTTAACAACCAGCTCTCTGAAAAGGCAGGACATACTTTTAAGTTAACCTGCATTTTCTCCATCACTTTATACTGACAATCAACAACAACAACAAAAAATAAATTAAACCCTCTTTCCAAGGTGTAAATGCTTGTACTGGAAATTTAACAGTCTTTAAATTTAAGAGTGAGTCTGAGCTAGCTCCATCACACCTCTGTACTTGGTCTAATCTGAGGACTTTTACCACCTAAGTCTCTTTAGTGTCTAACTCTTTTTGTAACTTTCTAACTTTTTAACATTTCTAGATGTTCTAATAAGAACATCTAGGACTATAGTGTTATACTCTAAGTATGGTGATTCCATTGTAAAAAACAATTTACTAGTGTAATTTCTGCAGATCTTTGCCTTTTTTTTCTTTTGTTTTCATCTCATCTCATTTCATTTCATCTTATTTGGATGATGTTGTTAAGTTGGATACTTTGCCAAGCTTCATTTAAATTGGCAACCGCCCCCCCCCACCCCGCTCCTTTTTGCTTTATGAGATAACACTGCTCATAATCATTCACCATCTTTTGTAAAAGTTTTAGAAATGAGTTTATATTCTAAACCAGCCTACCCTTTGGCCACCACCTCTCTTCAGTGTAAGTTAGATGTTACCTAGCTAAGGCACTTTCTGGGCTCTTGGTCCTGTGGCAATTGATTTACATTGGTTAAATGTATGTACAAAATAGTTATACTCAGTATTAATGGAATTTTCTGTTGTTTATTTCCCATTTTTGATTTTCAATGACTTGCTTAAACACTTGAGAATTGAGTTATTTCAATTGCAGGTCAGTTTTTTCTCCCCTCATTATCATTATCTATAGCATATTTAAACTACCCTAGTGAAAAGAGAACTGGACTTGTAGTCTGGAAACCTGGGTTGAAATCATCCCTCCAACATTTACTCACGGTGTGATCATGGATAAGTCACTTAAGCTCTCTAGGAATCGCTTTCTTCATCTATAAAATAGGAATTATAATATTTGACAATCTACTTCCCAGGTTTGCAGTGCTCTGTAAATCTTAAAGCATCATGTAATTGTTAGTTACTATTGATTCTCCTAATTATAATCTCATTCTCCTAATCTTATTTGATCAAGCTCAGATAAAAAGGGGCCTAGGACAAATCACTACCCATTTATGTTTAGTGGACTGTGGGCTGTTACTACATAATAGCCTAGTATAGAAATGAGTGTGATGTTGGCACAAAGCAGGGGTTTAACAAAACATGTGCAAGGCTATATTTTCTGCTGCTAGCTGGCCTCACCTATGTGACTTCAGCATTGAAGAACCTTGGTGCTTTGGAGATGATGAGGCAACCTCGTTAACAGGAAGAATAAATGACTGAGTGGACCTACAAATAAGGAGTGACTCCAGGCCTGGCCCTCTCTTCCTTCAATCTTCCAGGTGACATTATGTAGCTCTGGGACTTCTCCTAAGAGATAGAAAGAATGGTAGCTCATCTCACCTCCTAATTCAGTTATCATTCAGTCAGGAACATGTGGCAGATAAAACTCATGTTCTGCCTTGGGCTGCCTCTTTTATGTCTCTTCTTTTCCTGATCTCGATAACAAAATGTATGTATTAGTCTTAGAGGCCATTTTGTGAATTTGAGAGATTTGGAGAGCTGCCTGCTATCTTTGTTATCCTACTCCAACACTCTTGGAGAAGAAGATGACCGCTGGCTGGAGGACAAGTGCAGTTCCTGCCTTGATTTTTCAAAAGACATGGACTTTATGAGAGATGGTGCAAAACTGAAATGAAATGTAAAATGCTTAATCAGCAATCTGCTCACAAATGGTTTTAACCCTCAACCTCTCCAAAGAGAGTATAACAGTAGTTCATACTGCCAACTTTGTTTACTTTGGTTGTCTTTCTGCCTGTATGTACTTGGGAGTGTTTTGTAGTAAATATTTCTTTTGTGTGTTGCAAACGAATACCTATCTCATACTTGATTCATATTGTGCATCGAATGCTTTCTACTCCTCCTTTGGAGAGACTTTAGGCACGAGCCAAAACCAATCAGTCTTCCCAGGGCTCTGGAAGTAGAGCAGAAGGATTTGAACAGTGTGAGAAAAGAGACCCCAACACCTCTCGTCAAAGTCCAGGTTTCCCAAGGACTAACCTCAGTCCAGGCCACATGCATGAATCTAGAGCTGATGGGCCCATTGGTGAAAAGGTAGTGGGTAGAGTACTCTAGATCCCTGGGCCCAGAAAATGTTCTTATTAGACCAAGAACAAACAGATCTGACTAGACCAGCAAGACTGTGAGTAAATCACCTATAGGATTATAGGATTTAGAATTGCGAGACTATATATTATAAACCTCCCATTTTAAAGATGAGAAAATTGAGGTCGAGATGTTAAGTGATTCTTTTTCCAAAGTCATACAGGTAGTAAGAGTGAGGATTGGAATCAAGTCCACTGACTCCAAGTCTACTGCTTTGCCTACTGCATCCTGATTCCCTTCCCCCTGGGCCCAGGCTTTCTTCATCTGTAAAATTAGGGTCTATGCTACATGATCTATAAAATCCTTACAGCTCTAAAATTCTCTGAAAATCTCCATCCTATTTTTGAATACCACCAAAGATATTCAAAGAAGAAAATGCTAAAACCTCCGTGAATTACTCATTCTATAGGACATTTCTCCCCTATATCTAGTGAAAATCATTCACATTACAGTGTAAGCCCATTTTCCATTGTCAGAATCTTGAGAGTGCTCTGTAATAGCTGTTGATAATCATTCCCTCCCCCTCCATCAACATTTTGGGCCTTTCAAGATTATTTTTATAGAAACAGATAATGCCAGTGCTAGAAAGCAATCTACCAGAAGTTTCTTGAGGGGAAGAACTGTGTCTTATTTTATTTTTATATCCTCAGAGCCTAGCATGGTGCCCAGCCCCTAAAGTGCCTTCTAATTCTGGATCTATGATCTCAGAAAGACTGACTTGTTAAAATAGGAAAGTACTGGATAGGTTGGTTTTTTTTCCCAGCTCTTCTCTTTTATTATCATAGCAACTTAATGCCTCCTGAGTCAATCCCAAATGTATCTCCCTTAGTGGCAATATCTCCAGCTGTGACTTTATAGTGTCTAAAAGTTTCTCCCCCAAGGGGCCCTCTATGGGTCATTCCCTTCCCCAAGTAGGTGCCATTCCAGGTGCCATTTTATATTGCTGGAAGAATGGGCATATGAGATCTGTCAATAATCCAAACCACTATTTCATGGATAGTTTCAACGTCTTCTCTGAGGAGTGAAAATACCAGATTTAAGCGTCATTTCCAGGACTTTTTCCTAACTACTTTCTGACAGAAGGGCTAACATATCTAGAAGAATGGCAGCATGAGGAAAGAGACACAAGCAAATAACCTCTATCATTCCTCAACTGAATAATCCCTGAATAATCGAGAGTTCACTATAAAAACTTTAACTAAAATCGGAATTTAACTACCTGTAATTTATTTGAAATAAAATTAGGTTGCATTATTACTGGAGCCTGCAATTCCTTGGCTCAAAGACTGAATAGAATTATAGCTTTTCATTTTCTAATTATGTTTCATTTTTTAAGCTTGTGTCTAGCCCACATCAGACAATGAATCTCTCTTGACAATATGTAATTTTTCACAATTGGACCTGAGAAATGCCTTACTTTGTCAAGATCTAGAAGGCTTAATTTTTTTTTCTTCTCATTTTCAACTCTGAGGCAAAAATAAAACACTGGCCAATATAAATTGGAATTTTTGTCTAACCCTAACACCAGGAATATAAAAGGATTCCATTATATATAGCAAACTGAGCATGATTCCTGGGACTTTAAGGTAACAATCATATGTGACCAAAATAGTGACATTTTCACTTTGGAAAAATCTATGCAGATACTCTTAATAATGATAATATTTAATGATAATTTTCATTGGTCAGCTGGTGATTAGAATAATTGTCATTTTATTTTACCCTAAGTCTTGTGGTTCTTAACTTAGGGTCCCTAAACTTCGTTTTGTTGTTGTTACTTTGATAACTGTATTTCAATATAATTAGTTTTCTTTGTAATCTTAGGTATTGTATTTTATACACATAAAAAATTATTCTGAGAAGGTGTCCATAGGTTTTACTAGACTAGACTGTCATTGAGGTCTATGGCATAAAAATGGATATGAACCTTTCCAGAAGAGAACAGGAAAGAGGCTTCAGTGCCATACAACCTCCTTGCTATTCTCCCACGGGAAAGAAGTTTCTGATCGTATCAAGTCCTACCTAATTTAATACCTATTTATGGGTTTAAGTTTTCCAAAGGTTTACTCCCATTGGATTAGTCACCAAATTATATATGAATTGTCTTTGCGCATCTTATTCAAACACACGTTGTTTTTTGTGTACATTGGCAATCTCCCAATTGTAGGTGCAAGCAAAAGTGGCCTAGTTTTCCTAATTTACCTTCAACGTCTCTGTCCTCATTTGGCTATGGGATGAGAAACACCATTATCATGATCATCTCAAATACCATCTAACTATCTTCCTGAGCAGGAGATTAAATGTGAAGCTCCATTTTACTCCAAGGGCACGTAACTTAACCTGTGGTGAGTGTTCTCCTCTAACAAAGCCTAGCTAGGCAGGAGTAGATGTTCTTATTAAGGGTGGGTAAATGAGAAATATTCCCATCATATACATTTTGAAGATTTCACACTTTGTTCTGCTTTTGTTTATGGTGAATCATCTCTAGAGGCGGGGCGAAGCAAGGACAGGTGTCTACGCTTGATAGTTTGGAGAAAGGAAAAGTTATGGAAATTATTTCTTCCCCTTGCTATCTGCCTGGCACAGGGAGTGCTGGGAGCCCATTTTGTTCCACTGCTGGTCTCCAGTGTCATTCCATGGCCCCACGCCCAGTAAACATGTGTTAAATGTGTTTATGAATTCTTTTACGCAGCATTCTACCGGATGCCACACACGGGGAGAACCAGAGACATGCTCCCCTTTGTACTTTTATCTCAGGTACCCTTGGTATGACAGTGGCAATTGCGCCAGTGGCGGGCAAGATATCTGGGAGGGAGGAGCAAATTAAACACCAGAGGAATTTCCTTCCCACTCATCCCCTAGGCAGACATCCTGGGACAGCCAAAAAAATTGTTACCTTTGGAGTTAGATAACTTGGATTTGAATCCTTTTCATGCTGTTTACCTATGTGATCTCAGGCAAGTTACCTGACTTCTCTGGGCCTCAATTTTCTCATCTGTAAAATAAAGGGTTTGGGCCACATGGCCTCTAAGGTCCCTTCCAACTCTGGCTCTATGACCTCTTTAAGTGACAACCAGATCCATTTTCTAACCTCCCTCCTATTTTTTTCTTTGACTGTCTCTAGCACCTTTTATGGCAGAAGATCATTCATGTCCCTTAAAAACCTGAAAGAATCAAATCACTTCTTGGCTCAAAGAAATGGGCAGGCCTAGCAGCTCTATTTGTATGAGTCAGTCCTTGTACTATTGCATTTAATTGGCTCATCTCAAACGGGGATGAAGAAATAAATTAAGGGCTAAAAGGGTTGAGGATAAAGGTGGAATTTGGGATTTCAAATTTGGGTCCCACTTCTGGGCCTTTAGATTTCAGAATGAGTTTAGTTCCAGTTAGTGTGGGATCCTTTGGGTTTTGTGTGTGTGTGTGTGTGTGTGTGTGTGTGTGTGTGTGTGTGTGTGTGTGTGTGTGCCCTTAAAAGCAATATTCAGATTTACATTATGATCTTTCTTGAGTTTCTGTGGGAGATTATGTAGCCCCAGTGGATCTCCTTTTTTAGGAAACATTTATATCACATAAATGTCTTCTGGGAAACATAGTTATTTTTTCACAACATGACTAGTATGGAAAGTGTTTTGCATGACTACACATGTACAACCTGTATCAAGTTGCTTGCCTTCTCAATGAGGGTGGGTGGGGAGGGAGGAAGGGAGAAAATTTGGAACCCAAAGTTTTAAAAGCAAATGTTAAAAAAAATTGTTTTCACATGCAACTTGGAAATAAGATATACAGGCAATGGGATATGGTAATCTATCTTGCCCTACAGGATTATTGAAGGGGAAGAGGATAAGAGAAGGAGGGGAGAGATAGAAGGGAGGGCAGATGAAGGGAAGGGGTATTCAGAATGCATGCCATCTTAGGGTGGGGGGAGTGGCTAGATGGGGAGAAAATATGGAGCTCAAAATCTTGTGGAAGTGAACGTTAAAAACTAAGAAACAAGCAAACAAACAAATAAAATAAATTAAAAATAAACAAACAAAAAAGAAATGTCCTCTGATGGTTAGAATTTATGAATGAGTTGAGTGGGCAGATATGTAGAAGAGGGATGGGGATAATGGGAGCAGAGTAGAGAAGGGGGAGACTTTGCTAATGTATCGGAGGATAAGATTACCATAATTGGAATGAAAAATGTTACCCATGCTGCTACTTCCCTGAATAGAACCATTATCACTAAGATTACAAAATTATTGGATTCAGAATTGGAAGATCTTTAGAAATCCTCTAGTTCAATCCGCCTCATTTTTTCAAATAAGAAATCTGAGGTCCAGAGAGTGGAAGGGACTTTCCCAGAGATACAAAGTATCTAGGCCAGAACTTAAATCCAGCTTGACTCCCAGAGCCAGAGTTTCTTTTACTGTACTACAATTATTATGGGTGTGTGGGAGGAGAGTTCAGATTAATCTGATCTGAATATTTTACAAGTATATGTTTTTGTGGAGGAGGTAGGTTATTCATGTGGAAAAAAGAATAGACAACCTGAGTTTTGCACTGGGATCTGTGAAATAATAGAAAACCTAGAGAGAAACCTCTGGTTCATTGGGAATATTCCCTAGGGAGGATTTATGTGTGGACAGTGACCAAATACATTGGGTGTCCCATAAGTCTTAGTGCAATTTAAATTCAAACTTTAATAGCTTGAAACTGCACTAAGAATTCTGGAATACCCTGTATATTATAACTAATCCTCTAGCTCTGTGGTGAGAGTTCCTAGGTATATGGCTATACCTGGATTTCAATGGAGAAAATTTATAAATAGACTTCAGTGAAAGACTGGATCATAGAATTTAGAGCCAGAAGTGACCTTACACATCATCTAGTCAACCTCCTTATTTTCCCAATAAAGAAACCGGTCTACAGGAGTTAAGTGACTTGGGCCAAAGTTAGATAAATAGTTTTTAAAATGCAGTAGACCGGGGGGCAGCTAGGTGGAGCAGTAGACAGAGCTCTGGCCTTGGAGTCCTGAGTTCAAATCCGATCTCAGACACTTGACACTTACTAGCTGTGTGACCCTGGGCAAGTCACTTAACCCCAACTGCCTCACCAAAAAGCAAAACAAAACAAAACTAGTTCAAAAAATGCATTTGATCCTTGATAAAGAAAAGACTGAGTATCCCTATACTATTAAAGAAGTAAGAAAGCTTGGAATTGGGTTAGTCAAAGCTAAGAAGAATCCACAACAGGGTTGAGGAACAGATAAAGAGTCAACCAGTTTGCCAAAGACTGCCTCAACCTGAAGCCAACCTTTCAGATGGGTTCAGGCCAAATATATGTTGCTACTCATTGAAATGATAAGATAAAAATCAACACTACCTCTAGTTTCTACAGGGTAGCTAAGTGTTTTAGTCAACAGAGCACCTGGCTTGGAGTCAGGAAGACCTGAGTCCAAACGCATCCTCAGACATTTAACTAGCTGTTCTCCCTGGGCAAGTTACTTTAACCCTGTTTGCCTCAGTTTCCTAAACTGGAGAAATAAACGGCAAACTACTCCAATTTTTACTCCATCTTTGCCAAGAGAACCCCAATGGGGTCACAGAGAATTGAATACAACTGAAATGACTGATCTCCACTGTATTGATTTTACAATGTAATTGATTTTATGCTGTATTGATTTTATTATTGAGTTTGCATCTGCCTAAAGCCACCTTCCTATATCCTTGAGTTGAGCTCAGGAGTCTAGCTTTCTCTCTGAGTTAGCTTAAAGTTAGTTTAAAGAAAAGTTCTCTGTCATGTAAGTATCTCCTGGGATACTTCCTGGATATCTGTTTAAGCCCTACAAATGACCATTCCCAAAAGATATTTGTCTTTATGTACTGAAGGAAGTCTTTATCTCTTCCTAGGAGACAGCAAGTCTGTTCCTTTTGATCCCCTAGCAAAGACTATAAAATGTAGATGGGTCCCATAAAACAATTAACATTCCTTAATTGTTAGAAAAGGGCGTGATTAGCCTCACCTGAATGCCAGCCCACCTTTGTTAGTATATCCAATCACAATGTTCTTGCTCCAACCCTATAACCTATCACCTTTTTTTTCAGGCCTAACAAGACCCCATTTTTGTTGTATGTTAATAAAAAGGGTCCTCTCCTTTTCTTGAGGTTGCTGGCTTTGCTGAAGTTGCCAATCTGACCCACTTTGTTAACATTTTATGTGTCACTGTTAATAAACTGATCTTTCTGGGAGTCTGTATCTCAGTCTACTTCATTAAATAGACTCAACACAGACCTCACCATAAGGCAGTCCTTTTTATTCCTTATATAGCACTTTAAAAAACAAAAACAAAAAAACCAGGCTCTTTTGGTTTTTCCATAATTATATACATTTGCACAGGGCCCAAGACAAACTCTCCTTTTATTTGACTTCCTAGCATAAGCAACAGCTGCATCTCAAGGGCATGGTGAAATCTGTATAACAAGACCAATCTTGGAGAAATAATAATAATAATAATAATAATAATAATAATAATAATAATAATAATAATAAAATAATAATAATAATACTATGATAGTTAATATTTATATTGTGCTGTAAGGTTTGAAAAGCACTTTACATACATAATTTCATTTGATCATTTCAAATGTTTGAATACCAGGAATAACTAAAACTCCTGAGATAAAAGACTCATTCTCCAAAGTCTTCTCTTATTATGTTTTCTTCCTCTGGCACAGGCACTGGCCAGGGCTACTTTATTTATACATTTTTTGGTGTATTTTAAAATTTAAAAAAAATCTGAACTTAAGAAACACCAAAAACAAAACCCAAATCCAACCAAACCCACGAACATTTCCATATACAAAATAAAACATTAAAAAAATTAATTGTATATGACACCATGAATTTCTATTCCATAGAACTTATTTTTCATTTTAGGTATATAATGAACTCAACATACTATTTTCAACACTGTCTTGCTTGTCTGTGTTTTATGGTGAATTTTCTTCTGTTCTCTTCTGTTCATTTTATATAAATATGCCAGTTGGTCTCTTTTCTTTTTCCTCTTTGGCATCGCTGTTGTTAACTCTCCTCTCTCTCCCTTCCCTCAATTTAAAAAGGAAAAGAAAAATAGTGTAACAAATAAGCATAGTTAGGTAAATCAAATCCATATGATGACCATCACAGAAAATGTGTGTCTATGCATCACCTCTGTAGGTAATACACTTCATTATCAGTCATCTGGTATTGTGACTGGCCAGTGCTTTGAGGAAAGTTTTAAAAGTCTTTCAAAGTGTTTTTTTATTTGTAGCATTTTTATGTATCTTGTTTTTCTTATTCTCCTTCCTTTATTCTGAATCACTTCATACTGGTCTTCCTGGGATTTTCTGAAAGTATCTCAAGTTATTTCTTGAGATTCCATTTCATTCATATGCCATAATTTCTTCAGCTATTCCCCAATTGATGGGCATTCCCTTAGTTTCCACTTCTTTGCTACAACAAAAAGTGCTGCAATAAATATTCTGTAGAGATGGGTTTTTTCCTTTTTCTTTTGTCTATTTGGTTACAGGCCCAGTAGTGGTATTGCTGAGTCAAAGGATATGCAGACTTTAGTAACCCTTCTAGCTATAGTTCCAAATTACTTTCCAGAATGTCTGGACAATTTGCAACTTCCCTAGCATTAATGTGCCTTTCCTCCAGGGGTGTGTTGGTAAATGTTCAAAAACTGGCTCTTAAAAATAAAATACTCATAATACAGGTTTAAACTTAATCTGCGTTATTAACACTTTCTCTACCACTTCCTTTTTTTAAAATTAGTTTATTTTCAATTATCAACAATCACTTCCATAAGCTTTTGAGTTTTAAATTTTTCTCCCCCTCCCTTCCTACCTCTCTCCCCAAGACGGTGCACAATCTGATATAGGCTATACATATACATTCCTATTAAACATATTTTCACATTAGTCATGTTGTAAGAATTAGAACCAATAGGAGGAATCACCAGAAAGAGGAAACAAAACACATCAGAAGAAAAAAAAATAGCAAATAGTATGCTTCCATCTGCATTCAAACTCCACAGTTCTTTCTTCTTTGTGGACATAATTTTCCATCATGAGGCCTTTGGAGAGGTCTTAGATCCTTGAATTGCTGAGAAGGGTCTATCAATATTAGTCATCACACAATGTGGCTGTTATCATGTGCAACATTCTCTTGGTTCTGCTCACTTCACTCAGCATAAGACCACACAAGTCTTTCCAGGTTTTTCTGAAGTCTGCCTGCTCATCATTTCTTATAGCACAACAGTATTCCATTACATTCATATACCACAACTTGTTTAGCCATTCCCCAAATGATGGGCATTCCCTCAATTTCCAATTCTTTGCCACCACAAAAAGAGCTGCTATAAATATTTTTGTACGTGTGCATCCTTTTCCCATTTGTATGATCTCTCTGGGCTATAGCCCTAGAAGTGCTATTGCTGGGTCAAAGGGTTCTATCACTTTCTTAAGTCTAGAAAAACGATAAAACAATAAATCAAGCCTTAATTTCTAGTCTATTTCTGAGGTGTAAATGTTCACAATGAAAATCTGACAATCAGCTCTTGAGTTAGTTGGAATTGGCTCCAGTCCAGCCTTGTTGTCCCCCACATCTTTCTAACAATTGTTATCTTCCTTTATTGTAATTTTTCCCTATCTGATGAGTATACAGTAGAACCTAAGAGTTATTTAAATTTGTATTTCTCTTAGTTATTTGGAACATTTTTTCATGACTGTTGGTAGCTTAGATTTCATGCTTTAAAAAACTACCTGTACATACTCTTTTACTAGTTATTTATATTTATTGAAGAATCCCTCTTGTTCATATATATTTGAATCAATTCTTTTTACATCTTGGATATCAGAATTCATCTCATGTAAGTTCACTGCTATGATTGTTAATTGTCATTGAATAATCACTGTTTCCTCTCTTAGCATCCTGTCCTTCCCCACTCAACTTTATAAAGCAGAAGGTAGTGAAAAGGATGGAATGTGATCAACACAGTGGTTTATAACTTAAGCAATCTGCTTTCATCTCACGATCCCCTCCTTTCTTCTTCTCACTTAGGGTCCCATCGTTGGTTCTTACCTTTTCATTTTAATACCCCCTTTTAATACTCCCTTTAGGATTCATCTTCCAAAGTTGAAGTTTGTTTTGCTTTGGACTGTTCCCTTCTCCTCTTCCATTCTTCCTCTCCTTATCTTTGTTGTTTCACTCTTGAGCTGGATGTGTTTCCAAATCAAAATCTTTATGTGTGTAAATGGATCCTATTTTCACTTTGCCCTCTTGTTCTGTAGTGGCTAGATGGGGTTTTTTTTTGTCTGTTTGTTTTGCGGGGAGGAGATAATGGTTTTAGGGAGTTTGATCATTTTTTAAAAAATTTATTTTGATTTATCAACAAACACTTCCAAATGCTTTTGAGTTTAAAATTTTTCTCCACCTTCCTCCCCACCACCCTCCCCAAGACAGTGCACAATCTGATATAGGCTATACATATGCATTCCTATTAAACATATTTTCACATTAATTATGTTGTAAGTAAGAATTAGAACCAATAGGAGGAACCACCAGAAAGAGGAAACAAAACTCAACAGAAGAAAAAAAAATAGCAAATAGTATGCTTTGATCTGCATTCAAACTCCATAGTTCTTTCTTTGGATGTGGATAGCATTTTCCATTATGAGGCTTTTGGAGATGTCTTAGATCCTTGCATTGCTGGAAAAGATTAAGTTTATCAATATTAGTCATCGCACAACATGGCTGTTATTGTGCAGAGTTTGATCATTCTTAACCTGACTCTTGAACTGTTTTTCTGTTTTCAATAGTAGTTACCTTACGTTTTTTTCTTTCTATTTTCCCATTTGTTTTATTTCATTCTAATATTTCTTGTTTCTTAGAGTCATTGATTTCTGTCGTCTATTCTAGTTTTCAGGGAGTCCATTACTTCAGGAAGATTTACCACTTTTACTTCTAAGCTATTTATTTTCCCTCCAATTCTTTGCTTAAAAGCTTCTACTTTTTTATATGTTGCTTTGTTTCATCTAAACATTCATGTAGATTCCATGCAAAATGCAAATTTTTCCTCTGAGTCTCTGCCTCCATTGGTTGTAGTATTACTCTCTCCTAGTTGGATTTTTTGTGTATCTTTAGATCTGTTGGTTCATCCTTTATTCTTGAAGAGGTCCAATGATATCACAGGGGTGATGTCTTGATTTGTGCATGATCTATAATAATACTTTGACGTGGTCTGTGCCTTCTTCTTACACACTCAATTCTCCATCTTTAGTTCCTGAAAGGGGGCTTTGTGACAGGGCCAGGCCAGGGTTAGCTCCTTCCTGTACTATAGGGTTGGGTGGCCAAACCTGCTTGGTCTTGACATGGATTACCTGGGTTCCTGTGGTAACCTATACCTCCTAGAGCATACCTATAGTAAGAGATAGTAGATTTTAGGTCCCTTTTGATCTTGGAGGCTCAGAGTAGTATATTTTTAGGACATTTTAGGACAATTTCAGGGCACCTTAGGACAGAATGACACCACACTTGGAGCTCATAGGCCTGGGATGTTCTGGACTGAACACTGATACCAATGTGGCTCCTCAGTGCTTCCAAGGTCTATGCTCTAAGTTTTTGACCACTCTTGGGCATTTAGTAGGAGCCCTCCATTCTTGCTGTTTCTGGAGACAGGGCATCATAGGCTATAGGTATCCCTGGTCCGTTGCTGGTCTGACTGGGAGACTTCCATCTTAATTGTCTATTGTGATGGCTCTCCTTTTCTGTTGTCCATGGGCTTCTCTCTGATTTTTTGTGCAACTCTGGGCTGAATGAAAGCACTTCCCACAGTTTCTCTTTCGATTTCTTGGTCTTTATTCAGTCTGCCGCAATTTTTACGTTTTTGCTGGAGTAGGTGTATGGGTACTAGGCTGCTTTTCTCCATTAAGGCAGCCATCTTAGCCAGAAATCTTGTTCACATTATTTTTAAGGGACTTGAAATCTGTTGATGTGAACATACTTGTTAACTTCAGAAGACAAATAACATGATTTTTTAAACAGATAAACACATTGCCAAGATTGTCCTTTAATCTATAGATAACATGAAAACTTTTCTATTTAATATTTTACTTGTATTTGAAAGTATATCATTTAGGAATTATAATGCAATCCCTTTAAAGTTGTGTGTGTGTGTGTGTGTGCGTGTGTAGACTAACATTCACATTTACAGGCTACCCCTATTATATAGTGTCTCTACTGCAATGAGTTAGGATCAATTGTCCAATTAGAAAATACAACCTGAATTCCAAAGCCATTTGCCAAAATCAAAACCTGAAAGTTGTCTTGGGGACTGAGGATGTAAAGGACTATTTAAACATTTGATTTAGATTGGGAAGAAGAATCCTTTTCCACACACCTCTCCCTTCTACTTGGGTAAAACACACTTTCACTTTCTGATTCACTATGGCACGCTCAGACAAGTCCAGAGGCACCTTTCTCTGCCCTTGTACTATCTTTTGGACAAGGTGTGAATTCCCTAGACCAAGTATTAATTCAGCAATAGAGCCCTTTGTTCTAGCCAGCAATCAAGGGCAGAGCTTGTAGCTGTAGAAGAGGATCATGGAGTTGACATCTCAGGAAAAACACAGTTCATATACCTGGGCTGGCTCTTAGATTTGGCTTTTAAAAGAGAAATGCAGCCTTAGAGAGGAGAGGGATTCAGAACCCTAGATGACACCAACTGTGAGGTCCTAAAAGTTAAGAAGTATCACCAAAGATGGGAACCAGGTGTACCAAGGAGCAATGCAACTATTTGTTATTTTGCTACTACTGTGAGTTACACAGACTATTGTAATAGAAGGTTGGGTTTCTTGAAGCCCTCTAGAAAGAGAAGCAGAAGTTTCCCTAATTTCTGAAAAACTTGGAGATGAGCACATTCTGCGTTTTCTGATGATTTACATAAAAACTGAGGTATATTTAGTATCCTGTTAGCCTTCCTGATTTCTGTTGAAGGCACCCTCACATTTCTAGTCACATTCTTGAGGTCATCTTTTATCCCTTACTTTTCCCTCACACCCAATCAGTTGCTAGTATTTTGTTAATTCGACTTCCACAACAATTATTTATTTGTCCCCTTCTCTCCACTCACAAGATCATCATACCATGACTCAAGCCCTTATAATCTCTGTATTGGTCTGTTATAATAGCCTCCAATTTGGTCTCCTCCTTTCAAGTTTCTTCCTTTCTTCAGCTCAGCCTCCACACTGGAACCAAAGTGATGGTTCTAAAACACCATCCTGAACCAGAGTTACTTCCATGTTTAATAAACTCCAGTGGTTAAGTATGTATATATCACTCTATTTGGCCTTTCACAATCTAGTTTTAACCACCTTATTATATATTAATAATGTATTAATATTACAATATAATAATATACTTCATGAAGTCTTTATTTTAGCCAGACTGGTTTTCTTTCTTTTTCAAAAAAAATTATTTTTAGGGGCAGCTAGGTGGTGCAGTGGATAGAGCACCAGCTCTGAAGTCAGGAGGACCTGAGTTTAAATCCGGCCTCAGACCAAACACTTGACACTTACTAGCTGTGTGACCCTGGGCAAGTCACTGAACCCCAACTACCTAAAAAGAAAAAAAACTGCAAAAAAACCCCACAAAATTATTTTTTTAAATACATAATTAATTTGTTTTTAGTTTTCAACATTCACTTCCATAAGATTTTGAGTTTTAAATTTTCTCCCCCTCCTTCCCCGTTCCCTTCCCCAAGATGGCATGCAATCTGACATAGGCTCTATCTATTTATACATTCATATTAAGCATATTTTCACATTAGTCATGATGTAAAGAAGAATTAGAACTAATGGGAACCATGAGAAAGAAGAAGCAAAACAAAACAAGAAAAAAAAGAGCAAATAGGATGCCTTCATCTGCATTCAGACTCCATAGTTCTTTCTCTGGATGTGGATAACATTTTCCATTGTGACTCTTTTGGAGTTGTCTTAGATCCTTGCATTGCTGAGAAGAGCTAAGTCTATGAAGTCAGTCATCACATAACATGCCTGTTACTGTGTACAATGTTCTCCTGGTCCTGCTTATTTCACTCAGCATCAGTTCATATAAGTCTTTCCAGGTTTTTCTGAAGTCTGCCTGGTCATTATTTCTAATAGCACATAGTCTTCCATTACATTCATATACCACAACTTGCTCAGCCATTCCCCAATTGATGGGCATCCCCCAATTTCCAATTCTTGGCCACAACTAAAAGAGCTGCTATAAATATTTTTGTACGTGTGGGTCCTTTCCCCATTTTTGTGATCTCTTTGGGATACAGCCCTAGAAGTGATATTGCTGGGTCAAAGGGTATGCACAGTTTTATAGCCCTTTGGGCATCATTACAAATTGCTCTCCAGAATAATTAGATCAATTCACAACTCCATCAACAATGCATTAGTGTTGAAATTTTCCTACATCTCCAACATTTATCATTTTCCTGTTTTGTCATGTTAGCCAATCCAATAGGTGTGATGTGGTATTTGCATTTCTCTGTGATGATTTGCATTTCTCCAATCAATAGTGATTTAGAGTATTTTTTCATATGACTATAGATAGCTTTAATTCCTTCCTCCAAAAACTGCCTATTCAATTGGCAAATGACCTGTATTCTTATAAATTCCACTCAGTTCTCTACATATTTTAGAAATGAGGCCTTTGTCAGGGACACTGGCTGTAAAAATTGTTTCCCAGCTTTCTGTTCCCCTTCTAATTCCGGTTGTATTGACTTTGTGCAAAAACTTTTCAATTTAATGTGGTCAAAGTCATCCATTTTACATTTCACAATGTTCTCTGTCTCTTCTTTGGTCATAAATTCTTCCCTTCTTCACAGATCTGATAGGTAAACTATTCCTTGGTGTCCTGGTTTGCCTAGACTATCAGTCCAGACTGGTTTTCTTCCTGCTCCTCACATATAATATCCTATCTCTTGCCCTTTTTTTTTTGCATTGACTGTTTCCTACACTGAGAATGTACATCTTTTGTTCCTCACTTCTTACTAGGCTTTTTTTTTTAAAGCTCAGATCTAATGCTATCTCCTACTCAGCCCTTTCCTGGTTTCTTCAGCTACCAGTACCCCCCAATACACCCTCCCTATTATGTAATGTTTGATTTGTATAGGAATAGGAAATGGACCAGTGTTTTTGTTGGTATAGGAAACTCTCAGGTGAGTATAAACTCTCTCTACCAACTTAGGTTGGTTTCATCTCTGCAATTTATAGCAAGGTTAGAGAACTTGCTGAGGGGTCTAGGACTCGAACCCAGGTGTTCCTGGCCTCCCCAAAAGCTCTCTTTCCACTATCCCATGCTGCCTCTCATTTTCTGTGTGTGTACCCGTTGTTTCCATAAGTTCTTTGGAGATAGGAATGATTTTATTTTTGTCTTTGTATTCTCAGAGCCTATGGCAATTCCTGGCACATAAGAGGCATTTAGTAAATGCTGTTTGATTGAGTGCTTGATTGAATGATGACTCTGGACCTTTTAGGAAGGGAAGCAAACATTTATTAAGTGCCTAGGAAATGCCAGGCACTGTGCTAAGCAACAACTCTGGGAGGTAGGAACCCGTTTTTACAGTTAAGGAAATTAAGGCAGGTAGACGTTAAGGGACTTGCCCAGTATCACACTGCTAGTAAATGTCTGAGGCTGAATTTGAACCTAACCTTCCTGATTTCAGGTCCAGCAATCTATCCACCTGCCGACTTGCTGTCTTCCTTTTATGGAGAGACAAGGTAAATTCCCATGATACCTGAGAAATTTTGGGAACGGATATAATGCAAATAGAGTTTGTGAGAGATTCTCCCACAGCTGGCTCTGGACCTATATATGAAACTTGGATCTATTTCTAGCATGTTCATATTGTCATGATTTATACTGATGTAAGAATTTTCCATAGCATTTGTCATTTTGTCTTTGTGTTGTGCAGTTCATTATGGTGGAATTTTTACCTATACTTTGGTAGGCAGAGAAAACAGAACATTTTTAACTTTTAAAAATTGTATCTTGAATGAAAACTATTTTTCTACTCTGTTTATGACAACAAAAGTTTCCTTTCCTTTTTGAGACTGAGGAACCCCTTTTAATGTTAGAAAACCCCCAAACCTATGCAGATAGCTATGAGATATTAGTTGTACTTAGCATCTCTTGGTTGGGAAGATGCATGATTCCTAAAGATGACTATGATTTCAGAAACACTTTTAAATGAATTTGTATTTTATCAATTACAACATCTAAATGCCTCTGAGAAATGGTAATTACATATGTCCCAAACATGTTAATTATTCTTACATATTAGTTGTCTATTTTATTGGAGCTAAATATCTCTAAAAATTACAATACTTGATGCACAACATAGATTCCCAGCTCCCTTGCTCACAGAGCGGGAACTATATTCCAGGGAGTACACTGCCTTGCGCAAGCGCATCTCCCCCATCCTCCCCCCCACTTTCCGTCTCTCTCTCCTTTCATGTGACACTTTATTATATATACATTTGTTGAACTGAATTGGAAACAGCAAATTCCAACTCTGCCACATCAGCTGTCTCTCTGCCTTTATGCAAACGACTTAGCTAGCCCGGAAAACTTAGTTGTTACTTCCTCCAGCACGCCGTGGAATTCTCGAGAGGGGTCGGGCTCTCTAACAACAACAACAACAACAACAAAATACGGGGGAGTTTTAATTATTTTGTATTTTTCTTACTGAGACATCCTTCAAGGAAGACAAGGAGAAATATTTCCAACCACAAACCCCACCAGAGCCTTTATGTATTAAATACATCATTAAATACGACATTGAAGACGCCTCCGGGTCTCCTGGCGAGGCATGAGGACCCACTCGGGATGAAGGTGGCACCCACTGTCGGTCCCTTACTTCTGCTGCGGGCTGTGGGTGTATGTGAGCTCTGGGACGCTTCGCGAGAAGGTGCGGTGGAAACGCCGAACCGCGGCCGAGACCGCCCAGTCCCTACAAAACGTCTCGGTGGCCAGCACACACACCCTATTTACTGCGCTGGGGCGCGGGGGGGGGGGCGGCAAACAACGACATTATTATCCTAAGTGCAAGAACTCTTTTTAATCATTCCAGAATCTGGTCTCGACTCCCAGGATTTTTCATTTAATCTGCCGCTGATCTCAATTATTATCATCATCGTTATCATCAGCACTATTACCATTATTACAATTACTACTACTACCACTATTATAATTAAACACAACAGTGCCAAGAATTTGCATGTTGTCGCTTTACTACGTGCTTTTTTTTTCTCAAGCACCCCCTCAGCTCCAATGGGATGCTCCCCTTTCCTGCCCACAGTTGTGTGTACATACAACCATGTGATCTCTCCTTTCCCCAAAGCGCTGCAAAATTACAGGAGGAGGATACGCGTGCACGGCCGCTGCTAGGTAGAAGATGCACCGTGGCAGCCGCGCGTCTGTAAACCGACGACTGTTTTCTCTCTGCACAGGGTTCGTTTTTCCCATCTCTCCTTCTCCGCCCCTTTATTCCCCCCTCCCCCTTCTCTCCCCAGTCTTCTGGGCTGGTGCGGGAGGAGAGGAGAGGAGAGCAGTGAGTGGAGGGAGGAGGGGCTCCTTGGGGAGCGGCGGGGAATTCCCCCTTCCACCGAAAGTTCCCGATTGTTCACCATCGTCACGTCAGCAGCAGGGGGTAATCCCCGGCTCCAGCTGCTTCTGACGTCATGGCGCGGAGCCACCGCCCCCCGCGCGCCCCTGCCTCGGGGTCCGCCTTCGAAGCCCCGCCCCCACCCGCCCCGCCTTCTTTCCACTTCCTCCAGTCACCCGCTGAGGAGGGAGGAGCCTCCCGGAGGCTTCGGCGTCGACGGTTGCTTAGGCCCGAACGTTCTCTTTCGAATCGGCTCTTTCCCGCTGCCCCGCCCACTTCGTTCCCTCCTTCTGCTCCTTCCACACCCTTTCTCCCACCTCCTCTTTCCTTCCTCGCCCCGCCCCCCCCTTTTTCCCCCTCCGCCTTCGCAACCACACTCGTTTCCTCTCTACATCGCCACCTTCCGCGATCTCGCGAGACTTGGCGCAGAACATTGCGGATCGGGCCGGCGCCATTTTGGGACTGAGTCTGGCTGTGGGGGGAGGGAAAAGCGGCAAAAGGGGATTATTCAAAGTACCGAAAACCTCCTCCCGGGACCGAGCGCAGCGACACCCCCGGGCCAGGGGCACCTCCGGTGGGGCGGAAGGTAACGGCCTCCTTCCCGCTCCGCGCCGGGTCCCTTGGGGAGGAGAGGGGGGTGCCCGTCGGGGCTGGGGTTGCGTTGGGGGGGGTCGGGAGCGGAGCTGGCGGCGGCGGGGAGGTGCGAGCTTTTCTGAGGAGGGCGGGGGAGGAGGGGAGCCCGAGGGGGCGGGGGCGGCCGAGGCCCCTGGTGGGTCCGGTTTCTCGTCCAGTTGGGGTGGCTGTGGCGGCTGCTCCGCCGTCGCCGCCGCCGCTCGGGGGTCTGGGCTGGGTTTGGGCCGGAGAGGGGCTGGGTCCGACGCCCTTCTCGCTCGGGCTCCCTCCTCCCCGTCCCCCTGATTGCCCGCGGGCCCGCGGTGTCCCTGGCCTGAGTCCCTCCCGGCCCCGGGCCGCGACCGGCTCACCTCGTCCCGCGGCGTGGGGGACGGGCTGCCCTTCCCGGGAGGGAGGCAAACCCCGGCCTGGAGGCTGGAGAGGAGGACTTCCCTTCCCCCCGCGCCGATGGAAGTCTTCCCTTCTCTGAGCTAATCCCGGGAAAGGAGAACTCGCACCTTCAGCTCGGGAGGGGGAAATTTTCCTTCGGGAAAGCTTTCTCCCCCCGCCCCCCCTCGTTTAAGCCCCGTCTCCTCTTTTGTACACTCGCTCTGATCCAAGAATTAGCCCCCCGCCCCCTTTTTAAACGTTCGTACAGAAGCTCGGTGTGTTCGTCCCTCCTCCCGTGTGACCGACTGGAGTAACAACAACTCGAGTTAACCCCGCGGCGTCAACACCTGTGTTTGCCCGGGGCTCTTTCCTTAGGTGTTTGGATGGGACGACAGCATTTTAAAAATAAGAATAGTTTTAGAGACAACCTCAGTTTCTATGTGAAACGAGTAGAGTTGGGATGTGTGATTAAATGGTAATTTACTGTTCCTTCCTCTCTCATCACTAATCCCCTGCCCCTTTAGAGTTAAGAGTTTTTATTAGTAAATACGGTACCCTCCACCAATCCTTTCTGTACTGTGCAGTCGCTTCTTTGTGTGCTGATTTGGTTTTGGTCTGCAGTTTTTTGGTCTCTAGTTTCTTTTCAGCCCACTAGTCGTCCTTTGCTAGCTTGTATAGCGTTGTTTTTGAAACTTTCACAGGTGATTTAAAGCAGTAAGAATTGAAAACTTTTTTTCCCCCCTTCTAGGTTATTTGTGTAAAACAAAGCCCTGGATATTTGGAGTGGCCATTATTTGGAATTATGATGACTGGATTTTTTTGACCCAGAAGTTTATTAAGACTGGCAAGAAACAACTTGGAAGTGAAGTGACAACAGTGAACAATTTCACTGCTCCACCACAGAAATACAGGCACTTCTTCAGTCTTTTGGTTCAGAACAGCTTGTTTTAAGGGTTAAAGTGGTTCAGCTGGCAGAATTTTGCTTTTTTTTTTTTAGTTAATATTCTTAAGCCAGAGCTGTAAGATATGTTTGATCTGTGTCCTAAATAGTTTAAAACAGTTTCAAAATACTGTTTAAACATTGCTGAAGTTTCATGGCAGATAGTTTTACCTTTATTATAAATTTTAGGTATTTTGAAGTCCACCCTTCTCACTTTGCCATGCATCCTCTTTTCTAAATGAAGAGATAATAGAATCCAGAGGTTTTTTCTTCTTTTATTTAAGTGTAAATATATTTTCTAAAATGATGCCCTTAACCAGCAATATGGTGGTATTGAGATAGCTGTTGTCTCTCTGTATATGCTGATGCTTAGGGAATGCTCTTCACTTCAGATGTGAAATCTGCTTTTTGTTTTTTGCTTTTTGTGTTATAAAACTGATATTTCATTTGGAGTGGATGCTTATGACAGTGACATGTACACCAGATAATAAAGAAGAAAGGTTTCAGAAGATTTTGCAATCTTAAATCCAAGACTAATTCTGGAAATAGCCATATGAATAATTTAAAACAAAAGGATGGGTAGCTGACTTGAAGTAGCTCTATGTCAAATAGCCACAGGTCAGGTACCTTCAAGGAACTTGGATATTATTTCAGAGGATACAAAATAAAAAAACAAACTGGAAAGAGTGAAGATTCCAGAGAGAAAACTGACACCTTCCTGTGCAGTCCTGTTGGATTTTGTAAGTATTATGTGGTGTGTAAATTAACATTCCTTTGAGTAAACTGTGATGATAGTAAATTTTATCTTGTGGTGTTAGAAGATTTTCAGCTTCTTGAATTTTTTCTTGTCATTTTGTTTCTAATACTGTTCTCTAAACTAATAACAAAACCACTGTTTTCCCACCCCTGCCTCTGACACCTTCAAAAATTGAAGAAATTTCTGTTAGAGGAGACACAGATTTATTAAAGGAAACTTTTGAATTGTAAACGTTTTGGAATTCAATCTATGTGGATGGTGTTTATCTTTTGCTTTCATTCGATGTTTTCCATCAGTCCACTTGTGAAACTTTCTTAATATCTAGTTTATTCTAAAATGTGGAAAATTGGGTGTGTATCTTACAGTTCAGATTTAGTTATGTGTCAAAACATAAGTCTGAGTGTCTTGATCTTTTGCTTATTAACATTAAGGTTAATTTTTAACAAGCTTTAGCTTAATGAATCTAATAATTTAAACATAACTTTTCTGCTTAGTTAAATACATGAAAAAATTCATTTTATTATATATATATATGTGTGTGTGTTAGAGGGATGTTTCATATAGATTTCTCTGCATGTTTAGCTTCAAAACAAATATTACTTTAGAGAGAAACTAAGGACCGATCTCTTTCAAAAACTTGTATTAACTTTTAGAAGAGATGTTAGTGTATATGCAGTATATTATTTTCCCCCAGAGTTTATGTTGACTTAACCTTTTGAACAATATTCCCCTTCCCCACTTTTTAGGTTGAAGTTTAGTTGTAAAAAGAACGAGTCCTCTGTCAGTAGTCGGAGAAAATTCAGCTGTACTTAAATTTTTTATGATTGAATAGTGTGAATGAATGTGCTACACACTAAATTAGCATTTGCCCTTCAGAGAATTAATTGAATGATACCACCAGCCTAGAGGCTTGACATTTCTTGGAGCTTTAAAGAATTGTAAAGCACAATTTTTTGTAATGATTTACAATTTTCTTGCTAAGTCCACACTTTAATGGGCAGATTCTCTTGTCACTTAATTTTAATTTAGGTTTATTTCATTAAATTTCTTTCCTTCAAAAGGTAATTAGTTTTGAATACCATGAATTACTACTGCAGAATGTTAATTATGACAAGGAAGATATCTCTTCAGATACTCTCCAAATATTTGGCCTTACCTTTTTTATTTTTGTTTTTTTCCCTCAACTAGATACCTCTTTTTTTTTTTTTTTTTTTGCAATTGGGGTTAAGTGACTTGCCCAGGGTCACACAGCTAGTAAGTGTCAAGTGTTTGGTCTGAGGCCAGATTTGAACCTCAGGTACTCCTGACTTCAGGGCCTGTGCTGTATCCCCTGCACCACCTAGCTGGCCCTAGATAACTCTTTTTTAATCAGGAAAATAGAATCCAGGCGAATTTGTATTTCACCTATTCAGAAGTTAAAGGATTATTTTTCCAATTTCTTGCATTCAGAGTAGAAACCTTAATTTTCTCAGATCTTTTTCAAAAAGTTTTATTGATACCTTTTTGGTTTTTTCATCAGTCACTTCTAGATATAACCTTTTTCCTCCACCCCACCATTGAGCCTTTCCTAGTAATATAGAAAATCACTTAAGCAAAACCAGCCTCCCTAGCACAAAGTCTACTTGTGTATGCAACAATCTACACTAAGCAGTTCGCATGCCACCTCCCCAGAGAAAGAAGGGTGATGCATTAGAAACTTGAATTTTCTTTGTTCCTCCTCTGCCAGCATAGACTTAGGTAATGTATGAGAAATAATGTTCATCCTTCTTAGGGTGTTTGTTCTCCAATTCTTTACTTATTTATTTATTTTGGTGAGGCAGTTGAGTTTAAGTGACTTGCCCAGAGTCACTGCTAGTGAGGGTTGTGTTGAGGCTGGATTTGAACCCGGGTCCTTCTCACTCCAGGGCTGGTACTCTATCCAGTGCACCACCTAGCTGCTCCATCCAATTCTTATTAGATGGAGAGTGATCTTTCCTTTCAAGCCTACAAATACCTGTTATCGTGAAGCAATAAGAATTAGATTTTTATTTTGATATTACCTATTGGATACTGTCATTTAGTTAGTACATGTGCTTATTTTCGAGTCTTTATCATTAAATTTATGTCCATTCCAAATGATAATCTAAATGATTTTAGGTAGGAAATTAAATTTCTTCTGAAGAAGTGATTTTTTTTTGGTAGTTATTTGTGCTGCTTCCATTGTTCTTTGGTTGCCTCCAAGCAAAGGCTGATGACCAACAAGTGTTGGGCGATGGTGTAAGCAGTGTTCTCAGTCTGTCGTAGGTTGGATTACGTGGCTTTTGAGGTTTTGACTGAAATTTTGTGATGTTCTAATGGAATAGCCTCTTTGGAAGAGGAAAGCAATTCTGGAAGACTGGGCTGGTGGGGTGAATGGGGGTAGAGAGGAGGGGGAGGAGTATTTAGAAGGGAAGGAGTAGTCAGTTTGGGTTAAAGGTGCTGGAAGGTCAAGGAAGAATCCGAGGACTAATCAAAGGGCATTGGATTTAGCAATTAGAAAATCAGTGGTGTCCTTTGAATTTAGGTAGAGTGGTGAAGAACAAAAGCCAGATTACTAAGAATGAGGAAGTGGAGGTAGCTAAGGTAAATTTAGTTTTGGAAGAGTTTAGAAATAAAAGAGAGAACAAAGATGATGAAAGTTTAGATGGCAAAATGAATGCAAGGTTGTTTTTTTTTTAAAGGTTCATTCAGGAGAGGTGTGAATGTTTGCAGATAGCCTGGGAAGGAACTAACAGAGAAGCAGAAATTTACTGGGTTAGCCTTGTTGAAAGGGCCACCTTACCCTGGATACTGGATTTGAGGGGAACTAGTTGGAAAGTTTCTATCTGATATTTAAAGGCATTTAAAACTGTTTCAGTGTTCCTTGTCCCACCCTCCTTCCCCCTTCCAAGTTTGAAGACCTCAAAGATCTTTGGTCCTGTGTAAATTTTTTTTTGTTAGTGTCGTGAATGAAGGCACTGGTAATATATATCTGTTAAATTTGTAGATTAGACAAAGTGGAGAGATACAGCTAATAATTTGGATGATAGAATTCAAAAGATCTCATCTGATTAGAATAATGGGATGAATCTAGTGAGATGAAATTTAGAGTGATTCTAAATGTAGAATGGACTGCCTAAGGAGATAGTGATTGTTCCTCCTCTCACTGGAGACCTTCAGTGGTTGGCTGGATTACTTGTTGGAAATAGTTCCGACAGATTGCCCTACAGATATGGGTTGGACTAGATGGCCTCTGAGTCCTTTAGGGTATTTGATTCTTTTGTTTATTTAGTAGTGGGCGGGTGGTTAGGATTATTTTTGAGGTCAAAATTTGTACCTTTTTTTTTCCTCTCTGGATGAACATTTATGATGAAACTTCTGCCAGTGTACATTGGGTCTGTGTCATTGAGAGGATAGTGACTGGCTCAGTTGAGCCATTCTGTGTTAGAGGAAGACTTGAACCTAGGTTGCCAGATTCCTAGGTCATCTCTCTGTTCACTGACTTTCCTGGAACTTTAATCCTTGAAGATTTTAGAATTTGAGCCAAATTCCTCCACTTAAATTGATCGTGATTAGGTATTTAAAAAATTTTTTTGTATGACAGTCAGCACTTTATTTGATTCACGATTAGAAACCTGAGGTTCCGTAAACACTCCAAGCAAATTGCTGGTGGCCCAGAAATATATATACCTTCTGACGCTTCTGTTCTTTTTTTCTCCCCATTTCTTATTCTCTTCTTTTTCTTTGCCTATAAGCCTAACTGCTCCTCTTACAAGAATTACTTATTAAATGGGCTGTTGACCCCTTTATTTACTCTGTGAATCATAGATCACTGATCTAGAGCTGAAAGGTATCTTGGAGGTCAAAGTAATTCTTTGCCCTCATTTTTGTTGTTCAGTCATTTTAATTACGCCTGACTTTTCAGGACCCCATTTGAGGTTTTCTTGGCAGAGCTACTGGAGTGGTTTGCTATTTCCTTCTCTAGCTCATTTTATAGATAAGGAAACTGAGGCAAACAGGGTTAGGTGGCTTGCCCAGGGTCACATACTAATAAGTATCTGAATTGAACTCAGGTCTTCCTAATCCCAAGATTGACGCTCTGTCCACTGTGCCACCTCGGCTGCCCTCATTTTACAGATTAAATAGAAGTGAAGTGATTTGCCCAGAGTCACACAGGTAAGGTAAGCAGCAGAGCCAGGATTAAAATTCAGATCTTGTGATTACAGATTCAGTTTTCTTTTCATTGCAGTTACTGCCATCAGCAAAGGAAGAAGGAAAAAGAAAATTTCATCCCTCCTGTTTCTGTTTGTTTGCAGCTGTTTTTTGTGGGGAGGAGCTCAAACCAAAGATGAAAATAAGAGGGTTTTTGGAGGCTGTTCATCCATTTTTACTTTTCACAGATGGAGGGTTGAATATGTGATTATTAGATTTGTGTTCTCTTTTTACCCTGGAGAACTGAAGTAAAGTTTGGAAATTTTGTATTTATAGGGTATAACATAAAGTTAGGGGTGATAGTAAAGTATAGAAGAATTAAGGAGGTACACAGAAAGAAGTGTTTGAGAATATGCAACTGAATAGAAAAAATAGGGGGAAAAAAGGCAATGGAGTTATATATTCATTATTATCTTGTATGGTTGTTGCCTTTGATCACAACTAGTTTTTCCGTCTCAATTCAATTACACAAACATTAAGACTTGTATATAAGGCACTATGCTAGGTACTGGGGTTACAGAGATGGGGAAAAAAATGACATAGTCTCTATCCTCAAAGAGGCTTACATTCTACTGGCAAGAGAGAGGGAAGAGAAGAAGAAAATGACATGCATACAGATAAGTATAATAATACAGCTTAGGAGAAAGGTGAGATCCAAACCAAGTGTGATATAAAATTGTGAGAATAGAGAGAAGATTTTTTAGTCTAGGGATCAGCAGGCTGGATTTGGAATCATAGGACCTTGGTTCAGTACTGGTCCTCCTTTGAAGGATTTGGACTAGACAGAGCTTTAAGGTCCCTTCTGGGATCTATCCTATATACAGATCCTTTGTATGATCTCTTGGTAAATGTTTTCTTTTTTATTTAACTGCTTAATGCTATGCCCTGAAGGTAGAACATCATATAGTGGAAAGAGCAGTGACCTGGATTTCACAAGATTTGTGTTCTGTCCCAGGCTGTGTCACAATTTAGCTTTATGACATGAGGTGTGTTGATTAACCCCTTTTAGTCTTAGGGTTGGCCTAAAGCAATTCTTAATTTTTTTTTCTTTTAATGTCACATATCGCTAGCATTCTGGTGAAGTTTTGGATGCCTTCTCATAATGGTTTTGTTGTTTTTTTTTTAAAAGACATAGGCTTATGAAAGGAAACCAAAGGCGAGTGAAAATAAAAATGTAATTTTTTTCCCATCCCAGTTCACAGAACCCATGAAATCTATCCACAACTAATTTATGTACCCCAGGTTAAGAGCTCCAAGTGTAAAGAAGGATCTCTGTGGTTACTTATAGCTTTAAATGTCCTTCCAGTCCAGGTCTAGGCTTCTCTAGACTACTGCAGTAATAAATGCCTAGCAAGGTATTAATTAAAACCCTGTGTATGCTGTATAGGAAAGGCAGATTAAACCTACCTTTTTGTTTACTCTAAGGTCATGCTTCTCTGGTAGTCTTGATTTTTTTTTTTTGCTGAAGAAGGTAATTCTGCTTCCCCATCAATGTGTCACTAAGCTTTTGATCTTTGCCTTTTTAAACACTATTTGTTAATAACTGTTTCATATATAGAATATTCGCTCTAGATTCTTGGTCCCAAATCATCTTTTTGTTCTTAACAGCTTGTTTACTTTTGGTTTCTCTCCTTTATAGTTTTCTGAATTTGTCTTCTAATCAGATTTTTCTTTGTTCAGTTTTCTCTGTTCATTTAAAACGACTTTAGAAACATAATCTTAGCAAAAATATAACTTTTTCCCAATCCCTGTTCAAATAATACTTTACCCTAGAGTGCATTTCCTTTGAAAAGCTCAATTAGAACATACTAGTCCAAGCAGGTTTTTCATCCTGTCTCCCTAGGAGCTACACTGATAGCAAATGAATGAGTTCTGTATTCTCTTTGGGGCTGTGCCACCCCCACCCCCCCAACCCCAGTGTTCACAAATGCAGTGCTATAGAAATGTACTCTTTTAATGAATGACTATTTACAAAACGGATTAATTTATGTTCATGACCTTCTGTGAAGGGTTTGATGAGAGAAAAGTAAGACTGTTAAAAATCTCCATAAAGAAATGTGTTCTTTGCTATGAATTTGGAAAGGGCTGTCTCTGATTTGTCCTGCAGTAAAATTGTATTATTTTTTTTAACTATGACTTGCCCCTCTTGATATCATCGAATCATTGTAACTTCATTATTGTGTACCATTCCTATGATTTGGTCTTATATTCAACAATTTCTTACCTTTGTGAGCGTCTCATTGAATGTGGCAACTCTCCTTTATGGAGAAGATACTTTGACCTTTGTAGAAGAATGTATCCTGAAGGTTTATTAATGCAAAATAAATTCCCTGTTAGGCAGTAAATACTACTTAAATTGAGTTTTCTTGGAGTGTCATATTGCCAGTATTTCTTGAGTTCTTCATAATTGACTCAGTAGTAATCAGACTACAACATGGTTAACTATCTAGAAATGGCTGCAAAGGAAGGAGAAAAGGAAAGGGAAGCTATTTTTAATCACCTAATATGTATCAGGCATAGTGCTAAGCATTTTACAAAGCTTATCTCATTTGATGCCTTTAACAACTCTTATTTAGTAGTAGGTGTTCTTATAACTACTGTTCTGTATTTGAGATAACTGAGGCAGACAGAAGTTAAGTGAGTTTCCCAGGCTTACAAGGCTAGTAAGTGTCTGAGGCCTGATTTGAATTCACATCTTCCTGACTCCAGGCCCAGTGCTCTATCCACACTGCAACATAAGCTTGGTTTCTTTTAAGTCAGGGCACAAAGGATAAACAGCTCTAATTATGATTAGAGGCTTTTGTGCTTCATGAAAACTGAAAGGGTCAGAGCATATTTCTCAGTTACTAGTAGAAAGGAAGAAAAGAATTGACAAGACCAAGTAGTGTAGCTCAACTTTGGTGGGTGAATCCTCTGTTTTTAAAAGTTTTGTGGCTATTAAAATTTGCCTGCTAAAATTTTATCCACAGAACTACTAATCAGAAAACGCTTTGATCTGTTCAAGGCACATAAGAGTTTTATTGTTGCAATTTATATATTCCTGTGCTACCTGTCTTAAGTTTTAAAAATTGAAGCATTTTTGACTTTTTTTTTTCCTAAAACTTTTAAATGGAAAATGAAGTGTGAGGGAAAACACTGTTTTCCATGGTCATCTGAAGCAGGAAATGGTACAAAGCATCACCTTAACTTTAAAGTTCTTTGTGAACATCTCTTATCCTTGTAGTATTCATGTGAAAGGTAATAGCTATAGTTTTTCTTTTCATTTGTAAGATATAGCATAAAAGAATTAAGTAATTTACTTACATATAAATATCTATCTATATATCCTATAAACATCAATGGTACTAAGTCTAGGACATGTTAAATGATTTCTCTGAAACAGGATACTATTTTAATCCCTGAAAATGTGGTTTAGGGTACAGATTAGGAAAAAGCCAGTAGCCCTTAAATTTATATTCCTAAGAATCATAGTTTGAGACCTAAGACCTGGAAATCACTTTAGAGGTCATCTAGTCCATCCCCATTATTTTGAAGATTGTCATCCACTCTCAAATTCTTTTGAGGATGAGGGGATTGTGGGAGGCACAAAGGAAGGCTGAGGAGAAAAACAGGTGACTGTTAGCTTTTCTTTGGTATGCTTCATTGGTTTAAAAAATTTTAATGACTGACAGAGAAACCTGACATAAGTGGTATTAGTCTTTTTCTTCTGTCTTTCATTTAATTTGAATGTCAGTAAATCTCCTACTTAGATTTGTGGTCTAGCAGAAAAAGCACTGGATTTGGAGTAAGAGGATCTGGGTTGGAATTACTTGGTTCTGTTACTGCCTGTGATATTGGGCAAGTCACTTCTTTTTGGTCTTTTAAAACTCCCTCATTTTACAGGGGGGGAAGCAAGACCAAAAAGAAATGACTTGCACATAATCACAGCAACCCTGAGAGGGATTTATTACAAATATTCTCCCCATCTGAGAAAAGAGGAAAATGAGATCCAAAAGTATGATTTTACTTAAGGTTCCATAGCTAGTAAGTGGAAGCACTAGAATTTATAAGACTTTTAAAGTGATCTTTCCATCATACCAGGATGTCCTTTTTGTATTCATTTTGTAAATAGTAGGTGAGTATTTTTTACTCTCAGGATCCTTAAAGACCTTGAAAATTATGTTTTTCCTATGTTCACTGAACGAGAGATTAAAAATTCCACCATAATGAACTTCACAGAGTTCTCTACCCAAAACAAATATTTCTCTGCCTCTTCTAGGTTCCTGGGTCATCCTTTGTTTTTGTTTTGTTTTTTGGTGAAGGGCTTACAAGGTGGGCTTTTCTAGGTGGTCTTAGCTATACTGTAGAAATCCTATGTAATGTGGTTAGCCTATAAAGGTGGATGGTAGTTCTCTCTCATAATCACTAGCCTTTTAAAGGGGTTCTGCTGTAACTAGGCAATCTCAAATTATCCTTTTTTAAAGCGATAAATGTCAAATAGAAAAATCTTAATGTCCTGTGAAGAGAGGGTCTTGAAAACGTGTGACAAAAATTCTAGGTGTAAATCTCATCAAGTTAAGAAGCATCTTCCTATCAGCAGGCATCAGGCCCTTTAAAAGTAGCCTAAACAATGTATGTCCAGGGAAGGAAGTACAAGAAGAAGAATATACTTTGGGGATTGAATGAGGAGAGGTTTTATGCCTAAAGAATGGATTTTTGGTGTTCAGCTCTTTCTCCAAAAATGATTGTTACACATATTTCACTGTGACCTTGAGATAAAACTGTTTGTTAAGAAGTGAAGTAAAGTAAAGGCATTTTTCTTGGACTATGCAAGGGATTGTAATTATTAAAATACCGAAAAGATCTTGTTTAAAAAAAAAACATGAAATTTGAGATCAATCTTAAGGCGGGGTCTCAGTGATTTAGGTTGAGGCAGCCCTTGGGAAATGAGTTGATTACCTGCTGCCCAAACCCTGTTAAGGGCTTCTTTGTAGCTTTGAATAATTCTTATCCAATGTTCTTCCTTTAATGTCTATTGTAACCTTGGGCTTGTCACTTCACTCCTCTGACCCTGTTCCTTCATTTGTAAAATGAGAAAGTTAAACTAGATGACTTCCAAGGTCACTTTCAGCTCTAAATCTTGTGATTCACAGAAATTTTCTGAGTCAAAAGTGAATTCCTATCCCAGGGGTACAGGTTGGGTACACATGTTAGGAAAAGAAACTGCCAGACTACCAAAGAGGTCTGTGACACAAAAAATGTTAAAAACCCCTGCCCATGTCTGACACTCCAAATCCTAAAACAAAGGAATCATGCGCAACTTGTCACTGAATATTCATGATTAGGATAAAGAACAGACTGGCAAGGGAAGAAAATTAGCCAGTGAATCAAGGTTATTTTATATTGATGTAGGTATTTTTATGTTGGATATTTGTGGTTTTTTATATTGTATATGTAGCTTGAGGTTGTTGCTTTGGCACCTACCACACCTGTTTTCCATTTTTTATTTCTCACCTCCCAGCATTGGGGCAAAGTGAAGAGCATTGAAGAGTTGCTCTGAAATTGCTTCAAGAGAAGGCCGAAATTTTTCCATTGGAAAACATCTTTAGTATAATGTGATTCAGTGCAAAAGTTAGTTTGGTGCATAAAATGTTTTCTTGAGAGAATTTTTCATCATAATGAGGCCCTGCCCTATCTCTTTCCTTTCTGAATGAAGTTACGTAGAAAATTCAGATGACGTGCAAATCTATATGTCTAGCCCTAATATCTTCACTGAACTCTAATCCTCCATCAACCACCTGCTTGCTGGACATCTTCACCTGAATGTGCATTGGCAATCTGAAACTCAACATGTTCAAAAAGGAGCATTCTTTCCCCTTCCGTCCCCCCAGTCTGGCATTCCTCCAAACTTTGTTCACACCAGTATCCTGATTCCTAATGTTGAAATGGAGATTTCTTCACTCTGTTTTACCCTTCATACTCAGTCACTTGCCAAATTTTAAGAACTCTTATCTCTGAACATCTTTTCCATCTATTCTGTTCTCTCTATTCTCATGGCTATCACTGTAGTTGAGGCCTTAGAATCACTTAAAATATTTGTTTTAATCACCCAAAATCTGTCTTCTCCCTCTCCCTTCTCCCCTACTGAGAACACAAGAAAACCAAGTAAATCAAAACAAATTTCCACATTGTCCATGTCAAAAAAATTGTCTCATTTTGCATTCTGAGTTCTTAACCTTAGCTCTCTATCATCAAGCAGGGAGCATGTTTTGTCATCAGTCCTTTAGGATTCTGGTTGATCATTACACTGATAAAGCAGCACAATGCAATTCCATCACATTTATATGCAATAACTTGTTCATCTGTCCCCCAATTTATGGATATCGTTTGGATTTCCCTTTCTTTGCCTTCTCAGAGAGCTATAAATATTTTGTGCACTCTTAGAGTTTATTTAGCTTAGGACTAATCCATCCCTTTTACTCCCCCTCCCCCTTTGTCTCCTCTCCTTTTCCTCTTATTTCCCAGTTGAATGAAATGTGTTTCTTTTCCTAACTCTGTGTGTGTGTGTGTGTGTGTGTGTGTGGTCTTATGACTAGTTCAGATAAGAGTGAGGTTCAAGTGTTAGCCACTCCCCTCCATACCCTACTTGTTTGCAAAGCCTACTTACATGTAATGACTATGTGAGATAATTTCTCCTAACTTTGCTTTCCCTCCCCTGCCTCCCAGTGTATTCTTCTTCTTTGTCTTTCTATTCTTAAGATCACCTAGACATAATAGAACCACTCCTAGACCTTGTTTAATTATACTCCCTCTTCTGATGATAGGGTTTCCAGGAGACATACATTATCTCCCCATATTTGAATGTAAGCATTTTGTCTTTGTTTAGTCCTTTATCATTATTCATTCATGTTTACCTTTTTATGTGTTTTTTCATTTCTGTTTTTGAACTTCTAAGTTTCTATGCAACTGTGGTCTTTTCATTAGGAATGCTTGGAAGTTCTTTTTTCATTAAAGTTCCACTTTCCCCCCTTTAGCATTATACTCATTTTGCTTAGGTAAGTTATTCTTTGCTGTAAATTCATATCCTTTGCCTCCGGAAATATTGTGTTCTAATTCTCCACTCCTTTATGGTGGTGGCTGCTAAATCATGGGTGATCCTGACTGTGGTTCACCAGTACTTAAATTCCTTCTTTTTGGATGCTTGCAGTATTTTTTTCTTTGACCTTGAAACTCTAGATTTTGGCTAGTACATTACTGGGAGTTTTTACTTGGGAATTTCTTTCAGGAAATGGACCAGTGGATTCTTTATGTCCACTTTGTCCTTTAATTCTTAGAGATTTGGACAGTTTTCTTTTAACATTTCTTGAAATGGGATGTCTGTGCCCTTTTTGTTGATCATGATATTCAGATAGACCAATGATTGTTAAATTTTTTCTTCTCTTTCTGTTTTCTAGGTCAGTTCTTTTTGCTGTGAGATACCTTGCATTTTTTATATTTTTTCACCCTTTTGACTTTGTCTTAATATTTTTTGTTGCCTCCAGGAATCATTGATTCCTATTCAGTCCATTTGAATTTTCAGGGAGTTTGTTGCTTAGGTAAGGTTTTGTACCCTCTTATACCAGATTGTCAATTTCCTTTCTAATTTCTTTCTTCCATGGCTCTCATTTCCAATTTTTTCCTCAAGCACCCTCATTCCATTTATAAAAACTTCTTTTGAACTCTTATTTTTAAAACTCTTCATTTTTGCCAGGAATTCTAATTTGGTTTGTGCCCATACTATGTTGTTCTCTTAGATTTTGATGGTGGGGTTTGGGGATCATTCTCTTCTGGGTTCATGTGTTGAGCTGACATGCCACTATAATAACTTTGTATAGTTGTCAATTTTTTTTTTTTTGCTTAATTTTCCAGCATTGTTCTTGGCTTTGGACTTGAGGTTAGGGCTAGGTTCTGTGGTACTTCTGGAGGAAGGCTGGTCTAGTCTGATTGATGCTTTTTTAAATTTTGTTAATTTATTTTGATTTATCAATAATCACTTCCATATGCTTTTGAGTTTGAAATTTTTCTCCCCCTTCCTCCCCACCACCCTCTTCAAGACGGCGGTGGTGTTGTAAAGTAAAAATTAAAACCAATAGGAGGAACCATCAGAAAGAGGAAACAAAACTCAACAGAAGAGAAAAAAATAGCAATTCAACTTTCATAGTTCTTTCTTTGGATGTGGATAGCATTTTCCATCACGAGGCCTCTGGAGATGTCTTAGATCCTTGTATTGCTGGGAAGGGTTAAGTTTATCAGTATTAGTCATCACACAACGTGGCTGTTATCATGTACAACATTCTCTTAGTTCTGCTCATTTGACTCAGCATCAGACCCTACAAGTCTTTCCAGGTTTTTCTGAAGTCAACCTGTTCATCATTTCTTATATAGCACCATAGTGTTCCATTACATTCATATACCACAACTTGCTCAGCCATTCCCCAATTGATGGGCATCCTCTCAATTTCGAATTCTTTGCCACCACAAAAAGAGCTGCTATACACATTTTTGAACATGTGGGTGCTTTTCCTGTTTTTATGATCTCTTTGGGATATAGCCCTAGAAGTGCTATTGCTGGATCAAAGGGTATGCCCATTTTTATAGCCCTTTGGGCATAGTTCCAGATTGTTCTCCAAAGTGATTGAATCATTTCACAACTCCACCAACAATGTGTTCGTATTCCTTTTTGATGCTTTCTTTGGGTATTGAGTGCTGTGTAATTTTAGGGTTTCAGGGACAGACTGGAGACCTGCAAACTTTTCCGTGCTTCCAAAGTGGTCTGATTTAGGGCATAATCTGCTGCTCCACTGGACTAATTTGAGTAAGAGCGGACTGCTGCAGGATGCAGCCCCATTAGCCTGATGGAAAGCTCTGTTAGGTTAGAATTACAGAATTGTAGCCTTCCCTTTAATTTGGGATTTCTTCCCCGGTTTATTCATCTGCAGGCTGGGCTAGATAATGAAAATGAGACCCTGCTCTGTGTCTGGAGTCTGAGCCACACTGCTGCTGCTCCGTTTTTATACCACCCAGAACCTCCCTACCTGGGAACACCATCTCCTCTGCAAGGTCTTCTTTTAAAATTGGATAGTGAGCAACTAAGCTGCCAATTTTCACCTGTTTTTGGCCCGGTGTGGATCTAATACTTTCTAGGGTTCACAGACTGAAGTGGGCATTCTATCTACTACATCCATGCCTTTGTATAAGATCACCCTCATGCCTGGAATATATTTCCTCATGTTTACCTCTTAAAATCCTTAGCTTCCAGGAAGGTTCATTTTATCTGTCACTTCTGGAAAGCTTTTCAGATTCCCCTTGTTTTTGGAATTCTCTTTTTCAAATTACCTTTTATTTACATATCTGCTTACAGGTTTTTATCTCTCGGTAGAATGTAAATTTCTGAAAGTCAAGGAACCTCTGTGTCACCTTTTTTTCTGTTTTTGTGTCCTTAGAGCTTAGAACCTTATCTTTAACATTATCATTTGCAAAACCTACCCACACATTAACTCATCAGGTAAGTATGCAACACTTTGTACTTGTAGTCTCTTTAACTGTACCAGAGGGGAGGAAATTGATGTCTGATAGCTTTCAAGACCAAGATTTATCATTAACATTAATCAGATCACCTGCCTTTTAGTGCTGTTTTTATTTAGGATTTTGTGGTCATCCTCTTGTTTTGTCTGACCATTCTGTATCAGTTCATATGCTTCATGTGTCTCTGAATTTCTCCTCATTTCTTATAGTGCAGTAATAACTACATTATATTTTTATGCTACAGTTCAGTTATTCCTTAATCTATAGGTACCCACTTTGTAGTTTTTTGCTGCCACAAGAAAGTGCTGCTGGTATAATTGGGACTTTTCTTTTTTCTTTTACCACCTGGGAATATATGGCTAGTAGTGGGATTTCTGGGTCAAAAGGCCTGAACAGTTAAGTGACACTTCTTGCCTAAATTCAAATTCTTTTCCAGTAGAGTTGGACCAATTCACAACTCTACCAACAGTATATTAATGTGCCTATATTTTCATCTTTTATTGTCTCTACCATTTTCCTGGGTGTGAGGTGAAACCTCAGATTTGTTTTAATTCTTACTTCTCATAGTGATATATAGAACATTTTTCAAATTGTGGTTTTTAGTTTGCAGTTCTTCCTTTGAAAACTGTATCCTTTGACCACTTGACTGTTTTAGAATTACTGTTATGTTTGTCAGTTCTCTATACATCTTGCATTTCAGACTCTTTTCAGAGAAATTTGTTAGAGCTTCCTCCTTCTCCCCAACGTCTTCTGTTATTCTAGCTGTATTGATTATCTTTGTACAAGGTTTTTTTTTTTAATTATTGCCATGTACTTGAAATGATGTGTTTTATCTTTTAAAATACCCTCTCTCTAGCTTTGGTTTGGTTGGGAATTTTCCCCCATAGTTTTGAAAACTCCCTTCTTCAGTTTCCTAAAGAATACTTAACTGCCCTGCAACTTGTATAGATTTGTTTGGATGTGACAGTCAGTACATTAATCTTTAGATCTTTTTAATTTATTTTTGGCATTTCTAACTTTTCAAGTTGGAGAGAATTGGGTTTGGCAAGAACTTTGTGCTTGGCCATCCTCCTGGAAGTTGGAAGACTCTCAATAATAATTGGCATTTTCTTCCTTCAGTCATGACAGGTCTGAACAGGTGTATTCTATTGGTGTATTTGCATTCAGGATGGCTAGGTGGTAGAAAAACTTGCTACCTCCAGGTCCATCCTGTCCCCTTGATTTCCCCTTGATTTAGCCCTTTTCTTGGGCTGCTTGACTGCTTACATTTTGGATGAGATGGGAGAGTCATCAACATCCTTTCTTTTGATGAGATGAAGGACCACCAGATCATAAAACTATCTGGGCTGTCTCCACTTCCTAGAGTCCTCCTGAGCTGTCTGACCTGCTTCTGTAACTAAGGATCTCTGGGTCTTGCCTTCCGGGCTTTGTTTTATGGATGGTTTCCTCTAATTAGTGTGTGCTGTTGGAGAGTGGGAACTCTAGTTTTTTCTGTTTGTTTCCTCTGCTCTCAGCACATAGTATGCCCTTAAATGCTTTTGAATAGATTCATTGTTCATTCTTAGCCTTATAAAGAAATTTGTAATAGAATTTGTTCAAAATAAATCCTTTTCATTCATTAAAAATGGTTTTATGTTTTGTCATAGAGGCGGTAGGAAGCAAATGTAGTTGATTGAATGGGAGAATTACGTGGTCATATTTGCCTTTAAGGAAAATTGTTTTGGTTTCAATGGGGAATGGTAAGAGATTTGGGGGAGTGGTAAGAAATTTTGGGGAGAGAAACCAGTGAGGAGGCCCTTGCAATAATCTAGGTGAGAAATTATGAGGGCTTGAACTAAGGTCATGGCTGTCTGAGAGAAGGGAAGAGGATGGTTGAGAGAGATACTGAAATGTCAACTGATTGGGTATGTGGGGTGAGGAGTTGAGGATAATGCCAAGATTATGAACCTGGGGGACTGGAAGGATGGTAGAGCCTTTGAGAGAAGTAGATTAGTTTGAAAGAGGGGAGGATTTAAGATGAAAAATAATTAGGTTTTGGACATGAAGAGTTAATATTTCTCTTAACCATCCAGTTTCAAATGTCCAATAGATAGCTGATAACACAGAATTGAACGGGGGGGGGGGTTAGAGCTAGATCAGATTCAGATCTGAAGAGTCATTTGTTTAGAAATGAAAGTTAAACATGGAAGCTGATGAGGTTATTGAGAGTGTAAAGGGAGAAGATAAAGAGGACTTGGGTTTGAACCTTGAGAGGAGGAACTGTCAGACAGGCAGGAAGTACTGTAGGAGAGAATAGTACTGCAAAAATCCACATAGGAGAGTGTATCCAAGAGGAGAGGGTGATCAGCAGGTTAAATGTAGCAGATAGGCCGAGAAGGATGAGGGCTGAGAAAAGATCATCAGACTTGGCAAATAAAAGGTCATCAGTAACTTGGGAGAGAGTAATTTAGTTGAGTGATGAGGTTGGAAGCCAAATTGTGAAAGAAATGACTAGTGAGTGAAGAGGAAGTAGGGGCAATTGATATACATACAGCTTTTTAAGGAGTTTGGCTGAGAAAAAAGAGGAATCAGTAAACATTTATTAAGTGTCTGCAATATATATGCCAGGCACTATGCTAGGTGCAAGGGATACAAAAAGAAGCAAAAGGTAGTCCAGGCCCACAAGGAGTTCACAGTCTAGTGGGGAAGAAAACAAGCAAATAAGTACAAACTACATACAGGATAGATAAGAAATAATTAATAGAAGGCAGGCATTAGAGTTGAGAGATTGGGAAAGGCTTCCTGGAGAAGATAGGATTTTGGTTGGCATTTAAAGGAAAGAAAGCCAAGGAAGTCAGTTGGCAGAGTAGAGAAAGGGAAGTGTTGGGAGATAGCCAGAGAAAATGCCAAGAGCAGAGACATGAAGAGATATAGAATGATAGCTTGAAGGAATAGTAGGTTCTACCGAAGGATTTTATGAAAGAGGAAAATTTGAATGAATTTGATATAGTGAAGGAACTGTTTGATAGGGGGAGGTTGAAGATTCAAGGTGGTGGTGGTGGGGGGAATGTTTGAAGATGCAAACTATCAGAGAAGAAGAGATGAGATCAAATGTGTATGTGTAGAAATGGTCTAAGGAAGACATGTTTAAAAGAATAGAAAAAGAATAACAGAATTAGAAATGGTGTTAAAGGGTTTTGAGATGAAGTGAGTGAGAAGAGTAGCTCAAGTCAAATGGCCTCAATTTTCTTAGTCATATAAGAGGCAAGATCTGCAACTGAGAAAGGGGGTGGAGAGATTGTAGGATTGAGAGGGAAGAGAAGGTTTAGAATACCTTGTATGAAGAGTTAGGTAGGGAATCACCTACATAGATAAAGGGTAAAATATTAGGTCATGTAAAAGTATAACAATATTTGGTAAGAAATGTTGAGCGAGTAAAGCTAACTTGAGAACCTGAGACTGAGTTATTTTAACATAAGAGTTCAAATAGAATAAATGTAATCCCTTATGCTGAACATTATTTGTTATTGTCTCTTTTGTTTGCTGTTTTAGGAGATACACATTGGAGAATATTTAAAAAGTCAAAAGTAATATAGGGAAAGGATTAATGAGAAAGGGGTAAAGGACAGGTGTATTCTGTAATAGACATTACGTAGTATAGTAGCTTGGATATAGGGTTAGTAGAGATACAAAGACTAAGATAATGTACTTACACTTATAGGGCTTTCTGTTTAATGAGATATGAGACATTCATTCACATGTGATTATAGTATTGTGGTATAAGAAGAAAATACAGTGAGAGGTACAGAGTGATGTTCAGAGAATTCAGATAACTTTCCATTTTAGGGGAATAAGAAAGGATTCAATAAAGAGATGTTACTTGAGTGTGAAAGGTGCTGTATCCTATTTTTCCTGTGTGTGTGTGTCACACAGCTAGGAAGTGTCAAGTGTCTGAGTCTGGAGTTGAACTCAGGTCCTCCTGACTCCAGGGCTGGTGCTCTATCCACTGCACCACCTAGCCACCAAAGGTGCTGTATTCTTGCACAGGGCTTCTTAAACTTTATCCCACTTATGACCCCTTCAGTGCTCCCACAGTGGTGACACAGTTTAAGAAGCACTGTTTAAGAACAATTGCCATTTTCTCGTGTATATTTTGTGTTATTTTTCATTGACTTCCATTTATAAAATTGGTGATAATGTTCCCACAGAGAGAATAAACACTTGTCAAGTTGACAGAGAAATTAATGTGTTGCTTCCACTGTCACACTTAGCTAGGAGTATGTCTTAAATCTCTATTTCAGAGTTGATAGACACTCTTTAACATAGTTCTGATTATCCAGGTTCTGGTCCTGGAGACTAGTGATTCCATGACAGTGGGTATAAACACTAAAATTTTTTTTTTCCTTCTGCTTAATGAGGCCATTGGTGTTGAAGAATAAGAGGTTTGGATGATTTTTGTAGTCTTATGACATTAAAAAATGGCAGCTGAATTTGGTAATGGAAAGCTTTTAGGGGGAAGTTAGTAAATCTGGGGGTGCTTGACCGCTTAGTGTACTGAGAGCTGGGCCTGGAGTCAGGAAGACTTCAATTCAAAACCTTTCTCAGAGACCCTGACTATTTGTATGAGCCTGAGCAGGTCACTTAATCCACTGGAGAAGAAAATGGCAAACCACTCCAGTAATAATCTGTAGAGGCGTGAAGAGTTGGACACAACTGAACAACAACAACAAAAGGTAGATCTGGGTTCCAGTCCTAGCTCTTCATTACCTAGCTTGATTCATCCTGGATTTGACCTCTCTCTGTCTCAATTCAATTCCCTCATCTCCAAAATAATAGGGTCTTGAGGATCATCTTTAAAATATAGTCTTTGATGCTTCTCCCCTCTTCTTTCCTCGCCAAGAAAGGACTGGTGAACATTTTGACGATGAATCATGATGGATTTATTGGAAATAATCTCTGGTGGCCAGATAGGCACAGTAAGTTAGACTCAGGATAAGTGAAAGCAGTGAAACCTCTAATATGCTTCCCAAAGGAAGCAGGTGTGGAACTTGAGATGAGTGCATGTATGTACACGTACACACACACACACACACACACACACACACACACACACACACACACACACACACACACACACAGACACACACACTCTCTCTCTGGCTCTCTCTCTGTCTCTCTCTCCAGAAGCGAGAGCAAACCTTATATCCCTGTTCCCTGCCACCAGTCCTTCCTAGCTGACTTTCATAGGTAGAAGTCAGCACAGGTCACAGACTTCCCTAAACGCCTACCACGTGTTCCCCTTGGTAAGTTTCAAGCATTCCACACTCTGGTAAGTAAAGCTTTAACCTTCCTCCTGCTTCCAGCCTCTTTAATCAAACAACTGGTTTTGCTCAATTTTAGCTCGTTTCTGAGCCAAAGTTAATTTCCTCTCAGTTTTCTTATATGGAAATAATTTCTTACTTCTCACAGGTTTATATACATTTACCATCCAATCTTTTGGCATAGCTGTCAATTTTAGTTGGTGAAAGGTATGATCTATAAAAAAGAAATCTAGTTTATAAACCTCAAGATATCTTGCTGGGTCTCATTGATTGGCTAACTATAGGTCTCAGCCCAAGCCTTACTTGGTCATTGTTTGGATTCTGATTCATTCTGAGTGAATGTAAATAAGCACTTGTTTCTGTTTTGGCTAGAAACTCTGAGGGTCTTCCCCTGCCTGATTGATTTCTTTTATTTTTTTATTTTTATTTTTTTTTGACTAAGTAAAGAGGCCATTCTTTGCACCTCATTTTTTACCTAACCTTAATCACTGAATGGGTGTTGCCTCAGGCAAACTGAGATCTGGGAAAGACCTTAGCTCAAAAAGGCCAATGCCTCCCACTGCATTGGGGCCATCTTTATCATCCTGATCTGTATCTTGCCACTGGATCCCAGATGGCCCTGTTGTGGTCTAGAGTTGCTGGGAACCCCGAAATTCAAGGGCAAAAGGCACTGGTCCTAATAACTCCAGCATTCTTTCAGTCAGAGACAAGGTTTACTGTTTCATCTATAGAAGCAAGCTTTGAGATTGACCTCTTTTATTGGGGAGGGAGTTTTTGTGAGAAGATTTGAATGGGATCTAGGAGTGGCCTATAGGTTGAGGTGAGCCTGAGGTAACAGAGAAGGGATCTAGATGGGATTAAGAGTGGGAAGTGGACTATAGGTAACAGACAATGAAGGGTTGGGCTAGGTTTGGGATAACAGAGAATTGGAGATTGGGGCAGGGTGAAGGCCACTAAGCCTGGAGGTTGAAAGCATTATACTGAGATGAGAATGAGGCAAATGCCTGGGCTGCCAAGGGACAGTTCAAGGGAAGTTCAGAGTGGGGGGTGGGGGAGTTCCAGGGCCCATACCCTGTCAGCTCCTGGGGAGGGAGTAAGACTGGTAACTTTGCACAGCCTTCCCTCACTTAAATCCAGTTCACTTGCTAGTCTTGACATCTTCCTGATGGCATGGTTCTCTTCTAGAAGGAAGGACAAAAAACAAACACAAAAAAAACCTAAGTTGTCCATAACCTGGAATTGTCTCCTTTTTACCTAGGAGGATATAGATTACATTACTGGGCTGCTTACTAGCAAGAACAATTTCCTTAGTTTGAATTTTTATGCTATATTGTACAATCAAAAGGAGAACCAGCATCTCAATTGGAACAAAATTAATACTATTGTAAATAATACATATCATTTTTAATTTCCATTATAGCATTCAGTTGTTTATTTTGAACAATAATTGCTCAGAATATTTCTCTAATACTATGTGAAATAGGTGGTTATAATGTTTAAGAATGATCCTTATCTTTTTTTTTTTTACATTCCTATTAAACATTTTCACATTAGTGGTGTTGTAAAGTAAAGATTAAAACCAATAGGAGGAACCATCAGAAAGAGGAAACAAACTCAATAGAAGAGAAAATAAATAGCAATTCAACTTTCATAGTTCTTTCTTTGGATGTGGATAGCATTTTCCATCACGAGGCCTCTGAAGATGTCTTAGATCCTTGTATTGCTGGGAAGGGTTAAGTTTATCAGTATTAGTCATCACACAACGTGGCTGTTATTGTGTACAACGTTCTCTTAGTTCTGCTCATTTGACTCAGCATCAGACCCTACGAGTCTTTCCAGGTTTTTCTGAAGTCAGTCTGTTCATCATTTCTTATAGCACCATAGTATTCCATTACATTCATATACCACAACTTGCTCAGCCATTCCCCAGTTGACGGGCGTCCTCTCAATTTCCAGTTCTTTGCCACCACAAAAAGAGCTGCTAGGAATATTTTTGTACATGTGGGTCCTTTTCCCATTTGTATGATCTCCTTGGGATATAGCCCTAGAAGTGCTATTGCTGGATCAAAGGGTATGCCCATATTTATAGCCCTTTGGGCATAGTTCCAAATTGTTCTCCCAAAATGGTTGAAAGAGTGATCCTTATCTTTAAGAAATCCTGTGTGCAGTTCTGGGAATTCACATTAAGCGCTTTCCTCATGCAAACCACAGCCTTTCTCTGTGACTCTAGTCATTGTCCTGTGAATCCTCTAGAGGAGTGCATCTAACAATGTTAAGAGTGTTCTAGGTAGATAACATTGTAGCAGTATGGTTTCCCTACATTTATTTTCTTGCTGTATGATCTGCCCCATTGCCTTTTTCAGTCATGTTTCTGGTATATTTCATTAAAATTTATTTATTTTTAGTTTTCGACATTTACTTCCACAAGATTTTGAGTTCTAAATTTTCACCCCATCTCGCCCCTCCCTCCACCCCAAGATTGCATGCATTCTGAATATCCCCTTCCCCTTCTACTTTCCTGTAGGGCAGGATAGATTTCTGTACCCCATTTCCTGTATTTCTTATTTCCCAGTTGTGTATGAAAGCATTTTTTTTAAACATGTGTTTTTAAAACTTTGGGTTCCAAATTTTCTCCCTTCCTTCCTCCCCACCACCCTCATTGAAAAGGCAAGCAACTCATATAGGTTAGACATGTGCAGTTATGCAAAACACTTCCATGGTAGTCATGTGAAAAACTAACTCTGTTTCTCTTAATCCTATCCTGCCCTGGCCCCCATTTATTCTATTCTTTCTTTTGACCCTACCCTCCTCAGAAGTGTTTGCTTCTGATTACCCCCTTTCCCAGTCTGCCCTCCTCTCTATTATTCCCCTGCTCTCTTGTCCCATTCTCCCCTATTTTCCTGTAGGATAAGACATATTTCCATACCCAGTTGAGTGTGTATGTTATTCCTCCTTAAGCCAAATCCTGTGAGAATAAGATTACTCATTCTCACCTCACCTTCCCGTTTCCCTTCCACTGTGAGAGCCTTTTCTTTTCTGTTTTTTGTGAGATAATTTACCCTTCTACCTCTCCCTTTCTCTTCTCTAGTATAATCCTCTCTCACCCTTAATTTTATTCTCCAGATATGACCCCTTATCTTCAACTCATCCTGTGCCCCCATCTATATCTATATCTATATATATATGTATATATATATGTGTATATATATATAATTTTTTCCCTCCAACTACCCTAATACTGACAAAGGTCTCATGAGTTATAAATATCATCTTTCCATGAAGGAATGTAAACAGTTCAATCTTAATAAGTCTCTTATGATTTCTCTTTCCTACTTACCTCTCCATGTTCCACTTGAGGTTTGTATTTGAAAGTCGAATTTTCTATTCATCTCTGGTCTTTTCATCAAGATTGCTTGAAAGTCCTCTATTTCACTGAATGACAATTTTTTCCCCTGAAGGATTATACTCAGTTTTGCTGGGTAGGTGATTCTTGGTTGTAATCCTATCTCCTTTGCCCTCCGGAATATTATATTCCATGCCCTCGTATCCCTTAATGTAGAAGCTGCTAAATCTTGTGTTATCCTGATTGTGTTCCCACAATACTTGAATTGTTTCTTCCTGGCTGCCTGTAATATTTTCTCCTTGACCTGGGAACTCTGGAATTTGGCTACAATATTCCTAGGAGTTTTCCTTTGGGGATCTCTTTCAGGAGGAGATCTGTGATTCTTTCAATTTCTATTTTGCCCTCTGGTTCTAAATATCAGGGCAGTTTTCCTTGATAATTTCTTGAAAGATGATGTCTAGGCTCTTTTTTTGATCATGGCTTTCAGATAGTCCAATAATTTTTAAATTCTCTCTCCTGGATCTATTTTCCAGGTCAGTTGTTTTTCCAATGAGATATTTCACATTGTTTTCTAATTTTTCATTCTTTTGGATTTGTTTTACAGTGTCTTGATTTCTCATAAAGTCACTAGCTTCCAATTGCTCTATTCTAATTTTTAAGGAAATATTTTGTTCAGTAATCTTTTGGACTTCCTTTTCCATTTGGCCAATTTTGCTCTTTAGGGCATTTCTCCTCATTGGCTTTTTGGACCTCTTTTGCCCTTTGGCTTAGGCTGTTTTTTAAGGTGTTATTTTCTTCAGTATTTTTTTGAGTCTCCTTTAGCAAGCTTTTGTCTTGTTTTTCATGATTTTCTTGCATCACTCTCATTTCTCTTCCCAGTTTTTCCTCTACTTCTCTTCTCAGAAATCCCTTTTGAGCTCTTTCAAGGCCTGGGACTGATTCATATTTTTCTTGGAGGCTTTGGATGCAGGAGCTTTGACTTTGTTGTCTTCTGGTTGTGTGTTTTGATCTTCTTTGTTACCAAAAAAACATTCTGTGATCCGACACTTCTTGCAAGGTTTGCTTATGATCCTAGCCAGTTACTTGAGTTATAAACTCTTTATTAAGTTAGAAGTTTGCTTCCAGTGTGGAGAATGTACTGTTCAGAGGTTTGTACAGCTGTTTTCAGAGGTACTTCTAGGGACTTGTAAATTTTCAGTTCTTCCAGGGTGGTATGATAAGGGGCGAGGTGTTACTCCTTTTCTGGCCTGTGCTCTGGTCTATGAGTGACCACAAGCCCTCTTTTCTGTCTTGGAGCTGTGAAGAGGATTTGCTCTTCACCACTGTTACAAGCTCCACCAAGCCAGTGCTGCTGCTCCTGGCCCCAGGACTGCCCCTCAGAACTGTGACCCAGATGCAGGTATGCTAGCAAGAGATTTTTGCCTCAGCACTGGCAAAGAGATCCCTGCAATCCCCCTCTGATCAGCCTCCAGATTCCCTCTATAAGTCTGGGCTGGAAGCTCAGGAGGCAGCTGCTGCCCCTTGCCGTGCTCGGGAACTGGGGCTGACACCTAGCTTTTCTCTCACTGTAGAAACAGTGACATATTGGTCCTGCCTGAATGAATTCGACCCAAACCTTCTTTCAGTATTTTTTTTTTAGGCAATTGGGGTTAAGTGACTTGCCCAGGGTCACACAGCTAGTAAGTGTCAAGTGTTTGGTCAGAGGCTGGATTTGAACTCAGGTCCTCCTGACTTCAGGGCTGGTGCTGTATCCACTGCGCCACCTAGCTGCCCCCCAAACCTTCTTTCAACCAAAGATAAGATTTATTAAAGATCTGCCGTATTGGCCAGACTCTTAAGGAATCTAACCATTTGTGATGCTGGTATTGAGAAATGGACTAGAGTAAATCTCGTCACCTTAATGGAGGCCAGGTGGACCTTATATAAAGACTGTGGGAGGGATCTAGGAGTGTCAAGTAGTTTGGGGTGACTGGAAGAAGGGTCTGGGAGAAGGGGTATGTTGATGGGAGTGGCCAGTAGGCTGGGGTGACTGGAGGTCTATAGATAGGATTAAGGGTAGTAAGTAGCTGGGGGCCCATCTGGAGGTAGGGCTGGGCCAGGTTAAGGGTAACAGAATTGAGAGATTGGTGTGGAGGGATAAGGAAAGGCTGATTGATAGGATTATAGCCCCAGGCTATAATAGAGATGTAATAGATAAATGTATCTGTTACATATATAAACATTATGTATTATACTGTATATAATACATGTATTAATAGACATAATAGATATATGTTTGTATTACATAATAGAGAGTTCCTTGATTGAGTGGGAGTTCAAGGAGAGTCCAAAGTGAGGTTTTTCTAGGGCCTGTAGACAAATGGGACCCAAATTCTTTTTAGGGTAAGGAGCACAGGTCTCAGCTTGGGCCCATACCCTGTAAGGCCCAGTACATTGTCCATCTTTCATCCATATCTAGATAGATGTGCTTTTGGATAAACTCTAGGCCCTGTAATAATATAGTCATTCTTCATACCCTTGACTTTCTCTATGTGGATGTGTAGGTGAACTCTTTTTAAAAAAAAATTAAATTACTCATAAGCTTAGTATACAACGCCTGTGCAACTGATAGTGCTTTTTAATTTTTTTGTTTAATTTTACTTCATGATTACCTGTCAGGATTTGTTACGTATTCACATTGATTTTTCCTGTTAAGTAATTGTAGTTTAGTTATGTATTCTTTTCTTCTACTTGTGTTTTTGTTGTTTTGCATTATTTCATAAAGAGCTTTGCAGATTTCTTTATATAGGCATACCTTGGAGATATTGTGATTTTGGTTCCGGATCACCGCAGTAAAGCAAGTAACATGAATTATTTGGTTCCCAGTGCATATAAAAGTTATGTTTACATTATACTGTAGTCCATTAAGTGTGTAAAAGTATTATGTCTAAAAAAAACCCCAGTGTTTTTTATTTGTATTGTACTTAATTTAAAAAATGCTTTATTACTACAAACAATGCTGACCATCATCTGAGCCTTCAGGGAGTCATAATCTTTTGGCTGGTGGAGCTTCTTGCCTCAGTATTGATGGCTGCTCACTGATTAAGGTAGTGGTTGCTGAAGGTTGGGGTGGCTGTGGCAGTTTCTTAAAATAAGACAACAATGAAGTTTGCTTGATTCCTCCTTTCACTCACATTTAGAGGCCATTGTAGGGTTATTAATTGGCCTAAATTCAATATTGTGTTTCAAATAGGAAGGCCCAAGGAGAAGGAAAATGACAGGAAATGCGGGGTTGGTGGAGCAATCAGAACACGCACAACATTTATTAAGTTTACCTTCTTATATGGGTGTGATTTGTGGCTCCCCAAAACAATTTCAGTAGTAACATCAAAGATCATTGATCACAGATTAGCATAACAGATACAATAATGATGATGATGATGATGATGAAAAAGTAAGTAATATTGTGTGAATTACCAAAATGTGAGACAAAATGTGAGCGTATGCTGTTGGAAAAATGGTGCTGATAAACTTGCTCGATGTAAGGTTGCCACAGACCGTCAATTTGTTAAAAAGCAAAAAAATGTGATGTCTGTGAAGCACAATAAAATGAAGCACAATAGAATAGGGTATGCCTGTATTCCTCTTATCTACATTAATTGTATTATTCATTACACTTATATACCAAAGTTTAACCATTTCTCTGTTGTTGAACATTAGATTGCTTCTAGTTTTTTTGAGATTGCAAACAATTCTGTTTGCTAGCTTTTTTTCTGTTTCGTTTTATGCTTTAAAGGGTATATTGCTTTACAGTAGAATTACTGGGTCCAAAGGAATTTTTTTTTTTTTGGCTAGGCAAGGGGGTTAAGTGACTTGCCCAGGGTCACACAGCTAGTGAGTGTTATGTGTCTGAGGCCGGATTTGAACTCAGGTCCTCCTGACTCCAAGGCACTCCAGTGCTTTATCCACTGCACCACCTAGCTGTCCCAGATTGTGTGTTTTTTTTTAAACTTCTACTGTGTATTACCAGATTGTTCAGCAGACTTGCAGTTTCACTAGCAACAGATTTTAGTGGTACCTATTCTTTCACAGCCTTGACATTACGTTTTCCTTGCTTTTTAAATTTTTTGGCCCCAGAATGCCCTTTGACACATTTTACCTGTGTGTTTTCCCAGATAAATTTCATAGTCATTTGTGAAGTGCTGAGCTCTTGAGTAGTTGTGGATCTCATTTTGGAGGCTTTCTAATGTTTTAGAGTTTGATGGATCCAGTACAGTGTTATCTACAAATGGGAATATATCTGGAGGACTTCATCTACTAGAGAATCCTATCTTCAATTGGATCCTGTACTGGATATGTTCTTCATGACAGAGACAAACATATTTTAAGTTTCCCTGTTTATACCTCAGTTGTTTTTATTGATCAAGTTATTGAATACAATTCCCTTTTATGATTGTCAAGGAACTTTTTATGATTTTAATAGGTACGTACCTTGTTGAAACCTTTGAAGGCTGCATTTTGATTTACTGAAGTAAATGTCTTTTTATAGTGAAACATGATGTATTTATTGTACATTTCAGTCATTTGATTCTGAAGATATGATCTGTGTGTGTGTGTGTAATATAGTTAGCAAAAACTTTCTTCCTGTCTTCTCATATTTTTGTCCTTGATACATGTGTGGATTATTCTCTGTCTTTAACAAGAACTACTGACATGTGTGTGCCTACTTTTATGTTTTCTTGATTCTTTTTTTTTTCAACAGTAGTAAAGTGTGATTTTTTTTCCTCCCAGTTCAGTATCTTCCTTTTGTTTAGATGTATTTAGACTGTATTCCTCAATGCCATCAAAATTGTAGTGTTTCTATCACGTAACTTCTCTGCATATTTCTGGTTTAGTTTAGCTGTTTTCCTAGTCTTTATTTTTAGTGCCATTTTCCCCCCCCATCACATGGTATATTGGCAACTGGGTGGAGGATAGATTTGGAGAAGGAAGAAAATTTGAGGCAGGGAGACTAACTAGGAGGCTATTTAAATAGGTGAGAGAGGAAGGGCTGAACTAGAAAGGTGGTCCTGTAAGTGTGGAGAAAGGGATGGAAGGAATTGAGAGATGTTGTGGAAGTCAGATTAGTAGGATGTGGCAATTGATTGGATAGGAGGGGGAAGAAGAAAGTGAGGAGGCAACCATGATAATTTGGGAGTCTGAATGCCTGAAAGGCTGGTGGTACACATGAGAAAAATGTTCAGAAGAGGTGTGGATTTGGGGATAAACAGAATTGTTTCTGTTTTGGGCATTTAATTAGAGATTGTTACGGGACAATGTTGTTGGGATATCTACTCTAAAATGTACAGTAGGCATTTTTCACACACACACACACACACACACACACACACACACACACACACCCCCACACCCAGACCCAGTCATCTATATAGGTATGGTAGTTGAACTGATGGGAGCTGAATCACAAAGTGTAGTGGAAGAAGCAAAGAGGAGGGGCAGCTAGATGGCGCAGTGGATAGAGCACTGGCCCTGAAGTCAGGAGGACCTGAGTTCAAATGTGACCTCAGACCAAACACTTGACACTTAACTAGCTTTGTGACCCTGGGCAAGTCACTTAACCCCAATTGCCTTTAAAAAAAAAAAAGCAAAGAGGACTTTAGTGGTTGTAGAGCTGCTTCTGAATCAGACTAGTTTCCTGATAATTTAGATCCAAAACTGGAATGAAAATGAGGCACTCATAACGTTTACTTGACCATAACAGAGGAACAAGGAATATGGTCATCCAGGAAATCCTAAGCATTGATTCAGTTGAGCACACCTTTCCTGCCTTGTTCATGCTGCTATAGTTAGTGACTGAAACTTCAGGGAGGGGCTCTAATCACTCCTATACTGGTTCTTTTGTACCCAAGTGAATGAAAACTTGAATCAGCGGTCAGAATCTTAGTTACTGGAACTAATCAAATCTCAAAGAAAAACCAGCCTAACCTTCATGGAGGGGAAGGGACTGAGGTTTAGGATATTACTTCTTGCCACAGCAATACAGGCATATACCACAGAGAGTAGGATCTATGAGTTTTCTCCATTGCAAAATCTGCTTTCTTAGGGAGTCAGGTAAGGAAACCAAGATCATTTAACCAGTATCATTGGAAAGCCAGAAAGGAGAATCCAGGAATAGAAATAGTCTGAGGCAGGGGTAGGCAAACTGAGCTAAGAATGGTTATTACAGTTTTAAATAAAGTTTTAAATATGGAGACCATTTTTTAGCTGTAAGCTGTACAAAAGCAGGCCAGATTAGGCCCTCAGGTCATAGTTTGCTGATTCCCTGGTTCAAGATGTTTAGTGCCAAGAGAAAGGTTAGAAAGATGAATGTTGGGGAAAAAAGACATTGAATTTACTAATTAAGGGATCATTGAATCAGTAGCTTTTGAGAACCTATGGTTTCTATCTGGCCATATTGAGACACTGGAATCAGATTTGATAAGGAAGAATTTAATGTGTTTTGGATTTAGCCCCATATCTGCCACAAACTACCTATGTGACCATGGGCAAGTTTAATAGCTTGTGTTTAAATAACTTTCCTTACAGATAGTGAAGTAGCAGGTAATAAAGGTATTAGTTCAATTTTTACATGTGAGGAGAGAGTGTCAGAGAGTCAGTGACTTGTCTAGGGTTATACAGCTAGTTAAGACTGAAACCAGGATTCATCAATAAAGTGAAGAGATTGTATTAAATCTTCTAATGTAACCCAAATCTAATATTCTTAGCCTGTAAAATAGTTGGCACACATATTCAATAGTTATAGTCTTTAAACAGGACAAAATGGCTTATAACATCACTATGAATATACAAAAAAGAAATCATAGCATTTTATTAGAATATTGTTGAAATGTGCTTATTTAAAATTAATCTTTAAGAATGATTAAACAATGGAGGAATGAATAATACTAGTTTGAATTTTAAGGAAGCAGTGGAAGACTTCCTTTGTGCTCAATGCAGCTTAAGGTTTGCTAACCAGTAGTAGTTGTCTTTAATTGGGTAGTTTTGTGAAAATATAACTTTAATAAAATCACACAAACTTTATAGAGGAAATAAGTTGTTTTTTATACTCTTAACAGATCAAAACCCTCTGTGTGAGTCATTGCTTAAAACAGTTTCCAGGATTCACACAAACTTTCAAAAGGTTAAACTAATGAGTCTCGAGTGAACGTGATACAATAAATGTGGTTCATCTTGAAATTAGCTTGTTGATGTTAGCTGTGGTTCTTATTTTATACAACTTATCTGTATTTACCCTACTTATATGCATTATAATGCTAACTAGAAGTTAGTGCTACATATGACCCCTTCTATGTCTCCTTTCTAATTTAAAAAAAAAAAGACTTATGACTTTAAACTTGAAAGGAATCATGTGTAAAATTAAAATACTTCATAACTTCAGTTTTTTATTGACCGTAAGATGGTCTAAAATAGAGAAGAGGGGTGTGTGTGTGCATGTGTGTATGTGTGTGTGTTTATAGTAGCAGGGGAATAGCTAAATGAATTGTGTTAACTCATGTATTGAAATGTTATAGTGCTGTAAGAAAATGAAGAATGAAGAAGCATAGGAAGACCTATATGATCTTATGCAAAATGAAATAAGGAGAACCAAGAAAACAATATATACAGTACCTACAACATTATGAATGGAAAGAACAACAATGACAACATTGTTGGAAACTCCTGTGTAATTATAAAAATGATAAAGTTTGGCTCAAAAGAAGATACGAGAATATGCTTCTTTCTCTTTTTTTGTGTGAGTGGCTTCTCAAGTATTTATCCACTGTCAGATTGGTGTGATTTCTAAATTTTACCAATGGGGTCAAAACTGTTTAGAAAATTTTACATTTCTTGGTACTTTGAAAATCCTGCCTTCTGTAAAATCTTTCCTGATCCCTCTTAATGCTAGTGTCTTACCCTGAATATATTGTTTGCACATTGTTTTTCCCATTAGAATGTGAATTTGAGGGGTGGGACATACACAAGCAAAGCATATTCTCTCATTGACCATGACCAGGAATGTATGTCTGAGGCTTCATTTTAAGTTCATCACTTCTGTCATGCGGTGGGTATACTTCACTTTGTTTTTATAGAGTTGTGGTTGCATTGCCAGAGTATTTCAGAATTTGATTCTCTTCAAGATGTGCTTTTTATTTTTGTTAATGTCTATCTGTACTACATAGCATAAATACAATTAATGTTTTAATAAAACTGTATTAATTACATTTTCTTTGCCAAACATACCCTGCATTAACTTTGGGTTCCTACTTCTTTAACCAAAATAAATGTTAATGAAAAATTGCAAAAAAAGAAATTAATCAATGGTGTTGAACATGATCCTTTATTCTCTAATTGGAGTACCTCAGCCTATCAACTGGGAAACAGTAGCAAAGCTGGTGGCTGGATTAACATCAAAAGAGTGTGCAGAAAGATTTGATGAACTGAAAAGCAGTGGAAGTTCACCTGTTGACAACCAGTACAGTCCTCCCATGGCAACTGGAGGAAGTCCTGTTGAAAACTTAGCAACATACATCAAATCTTCACTCCTTGACACACAAGGGGGAGTTTTAGGAGCCACCTCTTAAGACAGAATTCTGTTTCCAAAACAGGAAGACCTAATATAGCTTCCACAAGGAATTGTTCTTCAGAAAATGAAAACTGTACTGCTCATAAAGATGGAGAAAAGGCTGATGAAACAGAAGGGCCAAATATGGTGATTCATGTATGTGATGAAGCAAAAAACTGAAAGAAGATTTTATTTGCCCTCGAGATCTTTTGATGTCAGAAATGAGGTATTTTGCTGAATGTTTGTCTGTGGATGCCCAGCGCTGGGAGGTGGACATTTCAGTTCACTGTGATGTTCACATCTTCAACTGGTTGATACAGTATGTGAAAATGAACTCTCAGGAGAATGAGAATTGTGAGATACCCACTTTAGAACCGGGGCATGTCATTTCAGTTGATCCTAAAATCTCTTAGAATTTTTCTTTATAATGTTGTCATTGTGTAAATTGTTTTCCTGGTTCTGCTCACTTCACTCTGCATGAATTCATAAAGGTATTCCTAGTTTCTTCTGAAAATTGTAAATTCTGATATTCTTTTTTTGGGGGTATGTGCTTTGTACTGGTATCTCTGGGTCAAAGTGCATGCATAATTTCAGTGATGTATGGGGTAAAATTCCAAATTACTTTCCAGAATGGTTAAACCAAGACTCAGTTCCATCTACAGAGCACTAGTGTCCCTGTTCTTCCATAATCTTGCCAACAACATTTGTCATTTTCCTCTTTTGTTGTCTTTAGCCAGTCTGATGGGTTTAAGGTGGAATCTCCAAGTTTCTTTAATTTGAGTTTCTCTATTCGCAATTAATTGATTTACAACTTTTTTTTCATGTTTGTTGATATCTTGGATTTCTTTCCTTTGAACACTACATATTCATATGTTTTGACCATTTATTAATTTGGGAATGGTTTTTAGTCTGATAAATTAGGATCAATCCTTCATATGTTTTATGAATGAGACCTTAATCAGAAAAACATGCTGCGAAGGTTACCCCCCCCATTGCCTGTTTCTTCTCTAATTTTAACAGCATTGGTTTTGTTTGTGTGAAAACTTTTACTTTATATAATCAGAATAGTCCATCTTATCTTCTGTGAACCTCTGTATTCCTTGTTTGGTTGTGAACTGTTCTACTCATAGATCTGAAAGGAAATTCCTTCCTTGCTTTTCTAATTAATGGATTCCAATTCTTGTGTCTAAGTCATGTATCCAGTTGGATGGAGCTTATCTTAGTATTTGTTGTGAGGTTTAGGTATAAGCTCAATTTCTGTCAGATCTCTGACTAATTTTCCCAGTAGTTGTCAAATAAGTGAGTCCTTACCCCAGTAATTGCGGTCTCTGGATTTATCAAGCTTATACTGCTTATGTGTTTGCTTCTGTGTGTTGTCTATTTATACCATGTTACACTGATAAGACTTTTCTCTAGGGGCACTAGGTAGCCGAAATGGATAGAGTACCAGCCCTGGAGTCAGGAGGACCTGAGTTCAAATTAGCCCTTAAGCACATAACACTCACTAGTGTGACTCTGGGCAAGTAACTTACCCCCAATTGCCTTACCAAAAAAAAAAAAAAAGACCTCTATTTTTAACCAGATTTATTGATGGTTGTTGCATTATAATATAGCTTGAGATCTGGTACATTATAGGTTTCTTTTTTTCTTCTTTTTTATTCCCCATTAGTTCCCTTGAGATTCTTGACATTTTGCTCTTTTGTATGAATTTTTTTTTTCTAGCTCCATAAAGTAGTCTTTTGGTAGCTTCAGTGGTATGTACAGCACTGAATAAGTAAATTAATTTGGGTAGTATTGTAGTTTTTATTTTATTGGCACCACCTACTCAACACTTATTATGAGGAATTTCTTTGTTCATTGTGGGGGTGTGGGGAGGGAGTAAGAGAGAGAGAGAAAATAAATGCTGGTTAATTAGAAAAAGTAACAATTAAAATTTAAAAAGTGAGAGATAATTAATTTTTCCAGTTAAGTCTATATTTCTGTAAAGTTTTTTTGTAGTTGGATTCATGTGATTTTGGGGTATTTCTTGCTTCAGTAGACTAACAAATGTTTCATATAGAATGTAGTTCCTTCAAATGGAGTTTTTCTTTCTCTTGTATCTGAATGGTTTGTGTGGTTCTTTTTTGGGGGTGGTGGTGGTAATGGTAATATACAGACATACTGATTTATTAATATTTTGCAACCTTGCTGAATTTATTAGTTTTCAATCAATTTTTCATTGACTCTTTGGATTTCTTTTAAGTATTTTAGCAATAAAAAGTAATACTTGTTTCCTCTTTGCCTGCGTTTATTCCCCATTTCTTTTTCTTGTCTTATTGCTATATCGAGTATTTCTAGCACTGTTAAGTAACAGTGGTGATAATGGACATCCTTCCTTTATCCTAATCTGATTGGAATTATATTATTAACAAAGGCCCATTTAAAATCCATTGATATAATTATATTGTTTTTATTATTTGTATTTCATAATTTATTGTTTGTGTTAAACCAACCCTGCATTCTTTGCTTAAATCCAACCTGGATATAGTATGTAAGTTTTCTAGTATGTTGTAGCTTATTTGCTTATTCTTTTTTATATTTATATCATGTGTTTTTGTATCACTCACTTTGCACAGTAATCCCCCACCACTCCTATAGAGCCATCCTTACCATACAGAATAAAAAAAGGAGGCAGGAAAAATATCAGTAAATCTTACAAACATCTCAAAAATCTGATGTCATATGCACTGTTCCACAGCTATGGCCCTTCCCCATCCCCGACCCCAATTCTGCAGAGGAATTTACATCTATCCTTTGAGGAAAAGCTTGATTATAATTTTTTTTATTATTACATTGTTTTGTTGTTTCTATTTACATTGTTGTAGTCATTGTGTATGTTATTTTTTTTTTGTTGACTTCATTGGGGAAGTCATTGGATTCCCTGGATCAGGTGGCATGGACATTTTAGTCATTCCTTTCTCATGATTTAATTCTGCTTCCCAGAATAGTTGGACAACTCCACCAAAATGCGTTAATGCACCTGTCTTCCATAACTCCATCAACATTGATTATTCCTGTGTTTTGAAATCTTTATCAGTTTGCTATTAACACTCATTCTTAAGGCCCTCCTTTTAATCATACATTTCCAGGATGGTATGCTTTATGCCACTTTTTTTAGCCTATGTCATTATTGAGGCTTTTTTTTTAAATGGCCCTTTTTGAGTCTCCTGCTTTGATTTGTTTCAATTATTTAAGAGATGATAGTATTCCACGATTCAGAGCTATACAGAATTATTGGGAGGATGCTGATGTTGAAGATTTTTTTATGTCACACTTTGGGTTGGAATTATGGAAGATACTTTGCAATTTCCCAGATGTCATCTAACCTGTCCTCTTTTTTCCTAGTCACTTCTGGGTTCAGCTCTTTCTTCTACTGTCTCTAATGTATACATTGGCCATAAAAGAAGTCTTGGTTAAGTAAATTTAATTAATGTTGAGCTGAAGTGAAGGCTCTTCCCCATGTTTATCTTAGTGAAGGATAGGGATAATGGTAGAGATATGATCTGTGATTTCTTTGGTATAGGGTGCACCTCTATAATTTGGTATTTGGTATAATCTTGGCATTTTACTGTAAGGAACAAAAATATATTTGGTATAGTTTTCAGCATCCCTTGATTTTAAAGTATGCAGAACTTTCTTGGTTTTATGAGCAGTATCTGTTACTGAAACTTTCGTGCTGTAGTTGCTACAATTTCAGCTATTTGTGCTAATAAGTTTTTCTCTGAAGTTTTCAAATTCTTCAGAAGGGGGGGGAAATTTTGCATGTGTAGTATTTGACTGCAAATATCTCCAGTTTTTCTTTTAGTGTTTTACTTTCAAGAGAATTCCAGAAACAATTATGAGATTTTAACAGCAATATTATACTGGTTGGGGAAGCTAGGTGGCACAGTGGATAGCGTGCTGAGCGTGGAGTCAGGAAGCCTCATCTTCCTGAGTTCAAATTTGGCTTCAGTCACTACTTGTGTGACCCTGGGCAAGTCACTTAACCCAGTTTGCCTCACTTTCCATATCTGTAAAATGAGCTGGGAAGGGAAATGCCAAACCACTTTGATATCTCTACCAAGAAAACCTCAACTGTGGTCATGAAGAGTGAAATATGATTGAGCAACATTGTACTAAAATGATTAAAACTTATTTACGATTCTCTTTCTGTAATAGTACTTGATTTTCTGGATGACATCATGGTTCATAAATGGAGTCAATGATGGTAACATTGTTAGGAATGATGAAAATGTTATTTATTGGACACTATCTCTATTCCAGGACTATGGCATAGACAGTTTCAGAATTGTCTTAACAGTTAATGTTTCTTGATGTTTTCATTAGAATTGGAAAAACAATGTAATAAAGTAGAACAGTTTTTGTTTATTCATGACTTATAATTGACAACCATAGGTATATGTGTAATACTTTTGAAAGATTTAGGATTGCCTTTTTTTAAAACTCCAAGGTTTCATTTTTATGTAATTCTTTAGCATTAGACTACAAATTAAATCATGTATTTATTAAGCTCCAACTATATGCCAGGCATTGTAAATTTGTCTTTACCCCTCTTAAAACTGGTGAAACTAGATTCACCTGAACTTATTAGGGTAGTTGTGGTAAAGTATTAACAATAGATGAGTTTAACTAAACATCACTATAAAGTTGTTTAGGGTGTAGACTCTATTTGGCATTAGTTACACAACATATTCTAGGAATTATTGTGAGCTGATTAATTTATACATTATAAATCTTATCCAGTCAGCTTTCTGGTGTCTAATATTTAAATAGGAAAGTAATTTTTCAGCTAATTTTACATGACCCAGGTCTGTTCTAGTTGCTTAGATCTTTTGCTTTTTCAGTTACTCTTAAGCCAGGATATGAAATTTTTTGATAGTTTGAAAAGTAAACATATTCACATTAAACATGCCCCATTTTAGAGCTGCATAGTGTGGTATCTTTATTCTGGTCATGATTAGTAAAGAATTTCAGCATTTGTTGCTTCTGGCATTTTCTTGATGTAGATATCGTTTGTATGTCAGTATTCCTCTTGAGCCTCATTCTTCTGTTCTGGCCTGATGATTTATTATTTTTTTGTCAGATCCTGTCATCTCAGCTATTAGCTTTCACTCCCAGCTTTGTGTGTTATCTGCAAATTTGGCAAGTGTGCTATTATTCTGAGTCACTGATTTAAAATGTCCTATTGATGCTCTTCTCTTGCAAAGCTGAATTCTTCACCATCTACCTCCTTTGATGCTACTCAAAAATTACCAAATGAAGCAGGAGGAAGTCTCACAGCCATGATGATTGGGTGGTTGTATCATGTTATCTAACCTCACTTGGGCTCTTATTGCAGCAAGGCAGTCTTTTTATTTTTCCTTAATTGATTATCTCATGCCCCGCAAAAACTGTTCCAGACTTGCTTTTCCTTCCTCAGCCCCATTCTCTCTCAGCTAGGGATCTTGACTCTGACTTAACTCAAAAAATTGAGACCATTGTATGTGAGCTGCATTTTCTTCCATTCTCATATCAAAACTTCTTTATATCATTTTCTGCTCTTTCCCGTTCTGTGAGTGGTGTGCCAAGTATGATAATTAAGTGGTAATTAGGTAGGCCAGCCCCTCTATATATGTACTTCTCCCCTCCCATTTTCTGTAGCAGATTGTATCCTCCATCATCCCCACCCCAAATCTTCTCTCTTATCCTTGAAAATCTTTTACTAGATATCATCCCCTCAAATGATCATCCTATAGCCTCCATCCTTTTTCAGTTAAGCTTCTTGAAAAAATTGTGTAAGCTTTTTGTACCTCCACTTTCTTACTTCTTTCCCTCATTCTTTAAAATTGCTTTTACAGAAACAGCCATATGTTTCAACTAGTATCAGTAGTCATTGGAATAATCATATTAATAATTGCTACTTAGATGTGATTCCAATGCGATAAATTAATATTGAGCATTGGTTTTTGTTTTCTGAAAAAAGATGACAAAAAATAAGTTACCAGCTTGTGTATGTTAATTCATGTTGTCCCTTTCACCTGAAATGCCTTTATCATCTCTTTCAAGGCCATAATGATGCTGTCACCATTCTATAGCCCTCATTCATCATCCTTTCCCCTTTTCTTCTGAAGCACTTTAGCCCTTATAGTTTTTACTTTATAGTAAAATATTCTATTTTTAAAATCTTTCTGGCATTGTTTTTTTTTGTCAGCTGTGTTAATCATCTCTCTCTTTTATTTCTGGGATGCAGAAGTTCTGCTTCAGTGATTCATTGTTATCTGGAAGTGACTCTGTTCTTCAAGACTGTCCTAGTAGAGTGCTAGCTCTGTCAGGTTTTTATCATGATGGAAAGATTTTGAATATGATAGATAGACAGGAACATTACTAATAGGCTACTTGATTGTGAATTCTTTGGCTGTCTCAACCCATGAGGAAAAATGGCCCCTAGTCTTGTGTGAAATGGCTTCTAGTCTTGTAAGACTCCTTTCTACTTCTTCATTGATGGTGTAAGGGTGAATTTGAAAAGGGGTCAGAAAGTGCTAATAATCACAGAATTCTTAGATCATCTGTCAATATTAAACTGTTTATTGTTACTTAAAATGTGAGATCTTTGTGCAGTTACCATGTGAACATATTACTAGAAGGAACTGAATTGTATCAGACTTGATATTATTGTGGTAAATAAAGTCACAAGACAGAAATTGAAGTTGAATGGAAGAATGATTTTTTGATTGCCTTGAAAAGACACTGAACAAGTTGATGTAGTTGAACTTACTGTGTAGTCACAAAAAGCATTTCATGGATGATTTCATATTTATGTGCTTGTGATAAGTTTTGACAACAAAGACTAACATGAAATAATTGTAGCTTATGACCAACATGTCTTGAACAGGTTGAAGAGATAGAGAGAAATTTGATTTTAAAACAAAACAAAACTTGATAAGAACTTCCGAATTGAATCATCTTACACTATGATACTTGGGAGGCGTAAGTGCAAAAATGGGAATACAGTAGGTGAGGATGGTGAAAAAAATGTTGGAAAATATGGTCTTGGAGTAAGGAATGAAAGAGGCCAAAAGCTTGTAGGCTACATATAAGTCTCATGATTATGTGTCATGTGTATTCTTAGAAAAAAGACTAAGAAAATGTTGGAGCATTGAATAACAGCATTACAAATAATGAAATTAATTATATATTAATGGACAAGAAACAACTTGGTACCGTTAAGGGAGCCATTCCTGAACAATTATTTGTTAAAGCAAAGATCAAAATTAACAAAAGCCAGAAGAAAGAATAAAAATGAGAAAAAGATAGGGGGTGCAGTTACAACAACACTAATCTAACTTATTTAAACAAGTTATTAATGCTGAAAAATGGGATGTGTTTAGAGGAAAAGACATTGAAACATTTACAGTAATTTCACGCAGAAGTTTTGCTCTTAGGTTGCTTGCTCTTATAAAGAGACCAGAGTCTAAGAGGCTTAATAAATGCTCAATTTTTTGCAAAGCAGAGCATTAAGACCTTCCAGTTTAGAATATTTGCTTTTTACTAAATTTTTAAAATATTATGGAGAATGGTGCTGGAAGATTATGAACAGTATTTCCAACTAAAACAGAAGAGCAGTGTGAACTGATTCATCATCCAGGACAGCACATCTGGCATACTTGGATCTAATAGTTAATTTCTTCTGTGAGGAGAACAAAGATGTGAAAGTAGCTAAACTAGACCCAAATGAACTCTGAAGAGGAAGTCTGTGTTGAAGTGACACATTTATGAGGGCATTGAGGCAGAGATTCAGAAAATACTTTAAGGAGGGGAAGATACTAAAAATGTGGACAAAAATATGAGATCTTATTTCTTTTAAGAAAGGTGACTGAAAAAATAGTTGCCAGGTTTTGTGTTCCTAACTCTCCCAGATATGTAAAACTTTCATGGGAATAATACCAATGTATAAAAGTTCTCTTTAAGGGTATTATTAAGATTTTTAGGAATAATATTCTGGGGACAGCTAGGTGGTGCAGTGGGTACAGCACCGGCCCTGAAGTAAGGAGGACCTGAGTTCAAGTGCAGCCTCAGACCAAACCCTTGAAACTTATTAGCTGTGTGGCCCCAGGCAAGTCATTTAACCCCAATTGTCTAAAAAAAAATTACTAAAGAAATAATATTCTGAAGTAGACAGAATTTTTCTACTGCATGATCACTTAGAAGATGTAGAGATTGCAAGAACCTACTATGTGCCTATTGTTGATTATGAAGAACTTCAGAGTTCACTTTCGTTTTAGTGATCCTTTAATTTACATTGTGGTAGTCATTGTATTGTTTTGCTTGTTTTTCTCTGCATTACTTATATCTTAACGTGTTTCTGTGAATTTCATTTCCTGTTTCTTTATGGCACAATAATTAGATTCATATGGCCATAGTTTTTTTTTCCCCCCACATACTTCCCAATTATTGGACATGGTTTCCAGTTCTTTGCTGACAGTCTTAATTCAAATATGTTATTATAGTAAACTTTTTTCTTTTTTTCTATTCTTGACTTCTTAGAGTATATAGTAGTGGGATTTCTAGGTCAAAGAATATGAAAAATTCTCGCATGATTCCAGGTTGATAATCACATCTCCAACATCATGCATTAGTGTTTCACTTCATATAGCCCCTTCAGCATTGACTATTCCCATTTTCCCCACATTTGCCATTTCCTAAGTGGGAGGAGAAACCTCACATTGTTTTAATTTGTATTTTTTCTTTGTTATTAGTGATTTTGGCATGTTTTGATGTAGTCATTTATAGTTCGCAATTTTTCTTCTGAGAACTGACTATCTTTGACCATTTATCTGTTGGGAAAAGGATACCTTTTTTCATTATACATACCTTGAACAAACATTGTAAATGGTGAATTGGGCACAGGATGGGATTGAGCAGTCTGCAAAATTACTTTTGGGAAATTGCATACGTCTTTTAATTGACTCCCCAGACTTCTCTCAGAAACCAGGGCCGTATTTTTTAAAAGCCAGTATTCACTCTTTCTTTGTTGTCATATGGCTGGAGATCATCAAACAGTGAAGTCTTTGAACTATTGGGAAAAAAAAAAGTAGCACCCAGAGGGCATTGGAAAAGTGTGAATTAGGTAGGCCTCAGCTCTTCACAAGCAAGGGATTACTTATTCTTAGAAGCTGAAGAGAAGGGGCTACAATCAAAGAAACAGATAAATGATAAAATGTGAAAAGAGTGTGCTCCATTGGTATGCTTGTGATATAAAGAGAATAGTAGGATCCTCTCCAGTTCCTTTTAGGTGGTCCTCTTTATGGTGAATTTAGGGGAAATCACCATCAAGATAGAGAGTTGGCTGGCTTATGATCTACATTGTTGGAGTAAATATTTAGCCAGGTGAGATGGAGTTCATTTGACTGTGAATCTTGTTTCCCTTACTACTAAGTTTTTTGAGGGAAGGGATAATTTTTTTTTAATTTCAAAGAGTTTAATGATTTCTAAAGTATGTATATTGAGATTTTAAAAATAAGTTAGTATGAAGTTGATAGTTATGTTTATGAAATCCTTTTTAGAATTCTGTTTTACATAAAAAAATTTATTGCTGCCTCTTGCTTTTTGAATGTTCATTTTTAACCCTTACTGCTTCCCACCTTCCACCTCTTTGCTGTAATAAAGAAAAACATTTAGGGAAAGTTAAGTGAATATCTAGCATTGTATACCACCACATTGCACATTTTCATCCCACTGCTTTTATACTGAGAAGAGGGAGATTTATTTCAATATAAATTCTGGCATTTTAAAAGAAGCAAGTCAGTAAAGATTTAAGTGCTTATTTTGTGCCAGACACTGTGGTAAGTGCTGGAGATACAAAGAGGTGGAAGATACTTCCTTCTCTCAAGGAGCTCACAGTTTAAAGGGGAGGCAACATGAAAACAACTGAACACAGTTAAGCTATATACAAGACCATTTTGAATTTGTAAACAGATGTGCTAGAATTTAGGGGGATTGGGAAAGGCTTTCTGTAGAAGGTGGTTTTAGCTGGAACTTGAAGGAAGCCAGGAGGTGGAATTTAGCATTCCAGGCATGGGGCAGCCAGTGAGAATCCGAAGAAGAAGGGTCTTGTTTGAGGAATAGCAAGAAGGCCAGTGTCACTGGATTGTGTACAGTACATGAAAGGGAGTAAAATGCAGGAAGCTTGAAAAGATATGTAGGGTGCAGATTATGAAGGACTTTGCATGACAAACAGGATTTTATATTTGATCCTGGAGTCATTAGGATCCCCTAGAGTGTATTGAATAAGGAAGTGAGATGGTCAGAAGAATGGAAGAATATTAATATTTAGATGGCGGAGTGGAGGATGGACTGAATTGGATTGAAGTGTGGAGAGACTTGTGGCAGGGAGACCAACCAATAGGCTACTGCAATAGTGTAGGCAGGAGATGATTAGGGCCTGCATTTTCGTGGAGGTGCCAGTGTCAGAGGAGAGAAGGGGGTTGTATGTGAGAGATGTTGGGAAGGTAGTAGGTTCAACTTCTGCCTTAGCTGCCTTTGATACATACTGGCTGTGAAATCCTGGGCATGTCACTTAACCTCTTCAGTACTCTATGTCGGTGTTAAAACTGAGGTAGAAGAATCTCCCTGGGCCACATAATGTCTTAGAAAACGATAAATTAATATTATCTGTGTTTTATTATTTATTTTGTTAAACCGTTTCTGAGTGCATTTTAACCTGATTTGTTGTAGGTTTGACACTTCTGGTCCAGGCGACTCTGAGACTACTAATTGCAGAGAAGCTGCCAATCTGCTTTGGTAGAGGGAGCTTTCTTTATCTGCTAGTAAAGTCATGGGCCCAGTCCCAATCCCTGTTCTCTACTGTTTAGTGTAGTTTTCCTCAAGAACTGTTTTACATGATAGAGAAGCTATAAAATGGATGTTTTCTTGCTTAATTGTGGATGTTAAACAAGCCTGAGGCAGAGCATGAATTAAAGCCCAGAGTGGCTGAATGTATTCTGTCTCTAAAACTATGTTGACTCTTCCAGCAAACATTTTATAGATCTACTTTTATAAGTTCCAATAAAGCCTTTATTTCAAACATTTAACTTTATAGAAATTTAACTCAAGCTCTTTGCACCATGTACGTTTCCTAATGTGTGTGCTCAAATCCCAATAAAACCTGCCCTTATCATTATCATACACAAAAGAAAAAAAAAATTGTTCATCAAGATGAGCCTACAAAACAACTGCACTGAAGAGCTTGACAGGCAAGTTGTTGTAGTAGATAGAGTGCAAGACTTGGAATCAGGAAGATCTGGGTTCATGCCTCTTCTGTGTACTATCTATTGCCATGAACAAGTCAGTCAGTAAACATTTCTTAAGCACCTCCTATGTACCAGGCCTTGTGCAAAGCACTGGGGATACAGAGAAGGGGACAAGACTGGTCCTGCTCTTGAGCTCATGACTAAATAGGGGAGACAACATACGAATAATAATGTACAAACTAACTATATGGGAGAGGAAGGGAATAAGCATTTATTAAGAGCCTGCTGTGTGCCAGGCATTGTGCTAAGAGTTTTGCAAATATCTTCTCACAACAATGCTGTGAAGTAAGTGCTATTGAAGTAAGGAAAAGGAGGCAGACCATAGATTAAGTGACTTGCCCAGAGTCACACAGCTATTAAGTATCCAAAGTCACATTTGAACTCAGGTCTTTCTGACACCAGGCCAGGTGCTCTATGCGCTGTGTCACTTAGCCATATACAGGATATATTGGAAATAATCAACAAAGAGGAGACACTAGGATTAAGAGACATTAGTAAAGGCTTCTTGTAGAAAAGATGGTATCAAGAAGAGGGTGATCAACAATGTAAAAGGCTATAGAAAGGTCAAGAAGGATGATGATTGAGCAAAGGCCATTAGGTTCAGCAATTAAGAGATCCTTAGTAAATTTGGAGAGCAAGATTTCTGTTGAATGACAATGTTGGAAGCAAGACTGCAGAGCGTTAAGAGAGAGGGAAAAGAAGTGGAGGTACTACTATAGAGTGCCTTTTGTAGTTTAGCCACAAAAGGTGGGAGAGATATGGATGGCCACAGTTAGAGAGGATAGTTGGATCAAGTAAGGGTTTTTTGAGGATGGGGGAAACAGGCATATTTGTAGGTAGCAAAAAAGCAGCCAGTAGACCTATTGTAGATGCATGAGAGAATGGGAATGATAGAGGAGGCACTCTGTTCCACAGGATGGAATGGAATCACTTATGCATGTAGAAGGATTAGCCTTAGCAAGGGCCACCTCATCATGTGAGATGGGTTAAGGAGAAGATAGTGGCAGAATGTATTTTGGTGACAGGAGATGAGGAAGTGAGAAGTGGGAGCTCTTGGCAAATAGTCTCAATTTTTTAAGTAAAATGAGGCAAGGTTCTCAGCTGAGAGGGTTGAGGGGAACACATGGGAGATTTGAGGAGTTGTCAGAGTCTGTTGATTTCACCTTTGCAACATCTCTCCTATGCCCCTCTTCTCTCCTGACAAAACCACGATTTAGTCTTTTGTCACTTCACACATGGACTACTACAGTAGCCTGCTGTTTGGTCTCCCTGCCAGAAGTCTCACCCCACTCCTTCTTTAGGTGCCAAAATGTGTAAGTCTGACCATGTGACTCCCATGCTCTATAAACTCTAGTTATGGGCTCCCTATCACCTCCAGGTTAAAATAAAAAATATTCTTTTATGGAGTTCAAACACCCTCATAATCTAGTTTCCCCCTACGTTTTCAGTCTTCTTAATACCTTAAATCCTCCACTCACTCTTTGATCCAGTGACATTGGTGATCTCTTCATTCTCAAACAAAACATTCCATCTCCAAGCCCATAATGCTCTCCCTCATCTTTGTTTTCCCTGGTTTCTTTCAGGTTCCAACTAAAATCCCATCTTCTGCAGGAAACCTCCGATTCTTAATTCTGGTGTCTTTTCCCTCTGTTAATTATTTCCTGTTTATTCCATATATAACTTGTTTGTACATATTTGTTTTCTTGTCTTCCCCATTAGATTGTGAATGCATTGAAGGCAGAGGACTGACTAGGAATTAGCATTAGCTCAGTGCCTGACACTAGCTGACTAAAGAGCAGCTGTGGTGAGGGGAGTTAATTAGGGAGGTGTAAAAAGGATTGCTTTGTAGCAGTGAGGGCCTAATTGAGGTTGTGAAACATAAATATGTAATGGACCCAGTCACTATGGTTTCATGTTTTCTCCATCTATTCCTTAGCATGAGTGTAGGAATGAAGGCAGTTGATGGTGGAAGTGATCAAGGTTGAGGCTTGGTGTAGGGCAAGATTGTTAGGAAATGAGTGTAAGAGACTGGGGGACAGTGTAGAGTTACAGTTGTTTACCAAGGAGTCAAGATGGGGAAAGGAGGAGACTGTGGGATTGGAGATCACAGTATATACAAAGAAGAGCATTTGGGGTTGTAAACCTGAGAGAGAGTTGGAATGACAATAGATTGTGATCAAATAAGATGAAAGTGGTCATTTATCAAAGATATTTCTGTGTGTAGCTGAGGTGGACTGGAGGAGTAGGTCATATGAAATGATTGATTTGAAGAATTGAAATACGAGTGTTGGAGGTTCTATCTATGTATTTTGAAGTCCTTTAGTATAATATAGAGAATAATATGTAGCCTGTGATGCCTACTGTATTAGGTAGTTGTGAGATGCAAATTGGATTAATATGTGTTCTGCAAACTTTAAAGTACTATATCAATGTCATTTGAGGTCTGTAGGAGGTAGTGAAAGGAAGGCAGACATTGGAGTAAAGTAAGGAAGACCTAGATTTGAATCCTACCTGTCACCACCAGGGCCCTTTTCTCCTTTCCCCACTTCTGGCTCCTTCCTCAGTTTCTTCTAAGACATGCTGATATGGAAGATAGGGGCAAGAAGGAATTGGAGTGGTGTTCCCTTCTTCCTCTCCCTTGCCTTTCTGTTTTGCCCTCCCCTTCTCACCCTCCATCTCTACTCCCCAGTTACCTAGAATCCATCTAATTGCTACTTGCTTACAAGATTTATGTGGGAGGAAGCAAGTCTCTGTCTAGATTTCATTCTGGTAAAACCACCAGGCCTTACCAGGCCTTATAATTTGCCCTTTTCACTTCCTGTGGTCTTCCATCCAGCCTCTATGCTCTGAAGATCTCTCTAGGGTGAAGTGTCTCTCTCCCTCTTCCCCCCCCCCCCACTTGCTCTGTACTGTCTGTTTGCTTTTCATTTGATTGAAATTTATTGTATTTTATTTTGTGTTATGGGAAGAGAACTTTCTGGAGAGTAGAGACTAAGGTGTTTGGGTTTTTTTGGTTTGTTTTTTGTATCCACAGAACTTACTCAGTACTTAATTTAATGTGCTTGGTGTTCCTAGCACTTAGTAAAGTGCTTAATAAATGCTTTTTCATTCATTCTTTCAGTAAACCTGGGCAAGTCCCTTAATCTTCTGGTAGCTCTCTTTCCCTGAATTGAATTGCTGATTTACCTTTGTGGAAGAAGTTTCTATATTTCTAGTTCCCCACACCAATGAATTTAAGGGCTTCCTCCCCCAAAAGTAGGTTATTAAAGTTCGTCACCAGTAGTTCTCCATCTCTCCCTAGAATAAAGAGATGTATTTAATCAGTTGTCCTGGGGAAAAAGTATATTTACTTTTAGAATAGTTTTTACTTTTAAAAAAATCCATAATTTTCTTTAAACAGCAAACTGATTTTGGGGGTAACCAACTAATGTTGTTACTAGTTAGTTAATTCTATAAATCCTGAGACTTATTTACATTAATAAATATCTTTATCCTGTTTCTCAAATACTTCCAAAAGGTACTTAAAGGTAAAGGAGATATAAAAGTATAATTTTGAATAAAATCTATAAAGCTAAAGCATAATTCTTTCCTTTTCTAAATGGCAGGGGCTTGCCATGAGGTGTTGAAACCTTGTTTCACTGAGTTGGAGAGACTGGACCTAAATGGCGCAGCATGACTTTGCTCCAGCCTGGCTTAATTTTCCTACTCCACCATCGTCAACAAAGGTATTCTTTCTTTTATCCCTTCTTTAGGCATATGTATAAAGGTGACTGCCAGAAAGTTTAAACAATCCTTTATGAGATAATTAAATCTTAAATATCCTATGCAAATCGTTATAAATTTAATTTATTGGTTTTGTTATTACAAAGTCACTTTTTTGCCTTTATTAAAACATTTGATCTTTGGAATCCAATTTTTTCCTCCCACTAATAACCAAAGTTTGGTAGATTTGTTTATTTTGAAAGGCAGACTTTATATAAAAATCAAGTTATTCAGCTTTAGTAGGATATGTCTTTGCAAAAGTATTTGAGCCAGAATCAAAATGCTGAAAATTCACAAGCTTAGATTTTAAAAACCTTGATTGTCGGGACTGTTTCAATTTTGTCTTTGTATCCCTAGTGCCTAGCACAGTGTGGCACATGGTAGATACTTAATAAATGCTTATAGATTGAAATACCCTTAGTCTTGATCACAAAAGGATATGGGCACACTCTTAACATTGTCTTTAAAATTTAGTATAGATCCATGAAAGAGAAATGATCAGTTCTTGGAAGTTAAGATGGGGAGGTCATTGGGAGCCACTGGAGTTTTGAAGCAGGGATTAATGGTGGCATGATCAAACCTGTGCTTTAGGAAGATAATGACAGCTAAGTAGAGGATGGAATGGAATGGTGTAGGGGGAAACTTGAGGCAGGCAGACCCACCAGCAAGCTGTTTCAGTAGTCCAGCGGTGAGGTAATGGAGACCCATACTAAGGTGGTAGCAATATTAGAGGGGAAAAGGGAGCATATATGAGAGATATTACATACAAAAATAGAGTTGACAGGACTTGGTAACAGATTGGACATGAAGAGAGATTGAGGAGGCAAAGATGTCACTTCGGTTGTAAGCCTAGTTGACTGGAGGGTGGGTGGGCAGTTTAGGGGGTGGAAATAATAGTTCAGTTGGGTTTAAGATGTCAATGAGGCATCCTTAGAAGCTGATGAGATCACAAAGTGAAGTAATATATATAGAGAAAAGAAGTTATACAGTGTCTGAAGATGTGGAGAGGTCGAGAAAGGTAAGAATTGAGAAAAATGTCATTAGAATCTAGCAATTAAAAAAACATTGTTCACTTTGGAGTGAAGAGTTTCAGTTTTTAGATCTTAATATTATTGTTTGAGAAATTTAAAAGCTTTAAAAAAAATTGGCTCCCATACTACCATTACAAAAATTTGACATTGTCTATGTGTTCTAGTCTGTGGAACAAATTTTCTCGATGCTAATCTCAAGAACCAAGTCTAACTTAATAGGCTACCAGGCACGGGTGGGGAACCTGCAGCCTGGAGGCCACCTTTGCCCTTGTAGGTCCTTGGGGTAAGGTCTTTGGACTGAGTCTAAGTTATACTAAACAAATCCTTTTATTAAGGGGATTTGTTCTGTGAAGTTTGGATTCAGCTACACTTGAGGAACTAGAGGGCCATATGTAGCCTTGAGGTGGAAGGTTCCCTACGCCTGGCTACCTTCTACAGCTGGTGCTCTGTTTCTTCACAGCTTTTTAATATTTGTCATCATTAGTGTAATGAGAATAGTAAATACAAATATATTAGTCTGTGGATGAGAGATTGGAGTAAATTATCTCTTCCCCTCAATTTGGATATTTACCCTGGATTGGAGAATGATTAAATGTGTCCATCAGACCTTCATCCCCCTCCATTCATCCAGTCTGTTTCTTTTAGTTGCCTGTATAATAACTTGAATACTAGTCTTACCTAAAAAATTTGATAACAATTATTTTTTTTTCTTTTTGAACTTCCCCTTATACTAGATGTTTTATGTTTGTGCAGAAGCTGTCACTTTCATGTCATCATCATGCCATTAAATATTTTTGTAATTACCTCTGTTCCTTGTTTGGCTAAGATACATCTTCTATCCATTGCTGTGAAGGGTACATAATCTGCTTATTTTCTAATTTTTTTTGGATAATATTTTAAATATTAAGATCGAGTTTCCATTTTGAATTTGTATGGTGTTGATCTAAGTCTAAGCCTAATTTCTGGTAGACTTCTTTTCATTTTTCATAGCGGTTCTTATCAATTAGGGAGTTCTTACCTAAGTAATTTTTATTTTCCAGTTTATTAATCACTGGGGTATTGAGTTTGGTCTCACTTTTATATTTTCTTTCACCTTTGGCTAGCATATGCCACCTGTACTTACAATTTTGGGAAAGATACTTTTTCTTGAATACTGTATAGGGAGCTAGTACTCTGCACAAGGACAAGGCCTATCTTTTAATTTGTCTTATTACAGAAATCCAAAACTTTTTGCATGTATCCATAGGTGTACATAAATAAAGGCACCCTAAGGTAGAAGGAGTGACTAGGAATGAGTAGGGTAACAGTGAAAGCTTGATAGAGCTTTGAAAGAAAAGATTTGACAAAGGTTGGAAAAGCAGATTGTAGATATATTAAACAAGGGGAAGGAATAGATTTCAGACTAAATGAGCAGTAGATAGATACAACTATTATCAAAATTCAAAATTCATTCAATTCTTTTGTAGATCCCCCTTTAACTCAGACCTTGATTTTAGTAGTAGGGGCCTGTACTTAATATAACTTTCTTTTACTGCATCATTTGCAGCTATTCTCACAAGGAAAATACTCGTGTTAGAAGTGAACATTTGCAGCAGCATGCATTTTAGTCAGTGCTTTATTTTATTTTATTTTTATTTCATTTATTAAGTGCTACTACATGCCAGGCACTGTTCTAACCTTTGGGGATACAAATATGAAAAAAGATAGTCCCCTACCTTCAAGTAGCTTGTAATCTAAAGGGGGAAGACAATACACAAGGAAACTGAAAATGAAGGTGGGCGAGAGGGGAGAATGGACTCTGAAGGTACCCAGTGGAGGGTTGTGGTGGTAAAGTAAGAAAAGTTCCAGAATAGTGCAACTAGTCAGAAATAAGGAGACTTTCTAAGTTGAGTTGCCTCCTTAAATGTTGGAATTCATGGGACAGAGGGTGGTAATGAAATAGAGAACCCAAGACTGATGAGATCTTGCAGGATGAAGAGGTATTCTCAATAATGAGCTTCCTGGGTCGAGGTGGAAAAGTCAGAGAAGTCTTAAAGTACTGTAGCTGGGTGAGAAATAGGGATGATCATTGAAAGCATCGCACAATTTCCCAGATGCAACCCAGCTAATTTCTACTTTCTATTCAAGTCCTGGCCCAACTCCTTGTCTGTCTGTAGTACCTTTCTACAGTTGCATATCATAATTTGTGGTAGTGGTAAACTGCTCTCTGAAATAATTACAAATATTTCTTGAGAGAAAAGGTCCAGTGCTAGATGCATTTAGTATGCTATCTAAATTGTCTAATTGTGGAACCTAGCTATTAAACTGGTAATCTTTCAAGTTTAGGTATGGGCTGTGATTCACGAAAACAGATTCTTTCTGAAACCCAAACCTGAGTATGGCATGAAGATAGGAATCATGCTTTGATGCTTTGACTCCTGAATTCCAGCTATGTAATCTTTATAGATCTGATTTGGCTGATTACCTTTTGAGAAATTATTTACTTATTTGTAATCCATATCTTCTCAAGGTTTAAAATAGAATCTGATCCCTTTTCTAGTTACTTTTTGGCATGGGATAAGACTGACTTCTCTGGCTTTATCTTTAGTAAATCACACAATCACCTAGTTTTTTATAACTGCTGAAGACCAGAATAGATCACTTCAAGGCCATTGTCTACAGATGAACTTTCCTGATAAGAATTCTTTCTTCAGCAGCCTTTATTTTATGTTATTTTTAAGTTTATTGTTTTATTTTCCCCCCAATTACATGTAAAAACAGTTTGCTACATTAATTTTTAAAATTGAGCTCCAAATTCTCTCCCACTCTCCCCAAACCCTTCATTGAGAAGGCAGGCAATTTGACAGGTTCCATATATTGTCATGCAAAATATATTTCCGTGTTAGTCGTGTTAAAAAAAAAAAACACAGACCAAAATAAAAACCCAAGAAGAATAAAGAAAGTAAAAAGAGTGTGCTTGGATGTGTATTCAGGTTTTACCAATTCTTTCTCTAGAGATGGATAGCATTTTTCATCATAAGTCCTTCAGAGTTTTTAATGAGTTGCAAGTGTCATCTTCCCATGTTAAGAATGTAAACAGTTTAACCTTAAGTCCCTTATGATTTCCCTTTCCTGTTTACCTTTTTATGCTTCTCTTGAGTCTTGTATTTGGAAGTCAGATTTTTTATTCAGCTCTGGTCTTTTCATTAAGAATGCTTAAAAGTCCTTTATCTCATTAAATGTCGATTAAATGTTCATTTTTTCCCCCTGAAGGATTATACTCAGTTTTCTTGGGTAGGTGATTCTTGGTTGTAATCCTAGTTCCTTTGCCTCCAGAATATCATATTCCAAGCTCTCTTATTCTTTAATGTAGAAGGTTCTAAATCTTGTGTTATTCTGACTGTGGCTCCACAGTACTTGAATTGTTTCTTTCTGGCTGCTAGCAGTGTTTTCTCCCTGACATGGGAGCTCTGGAATTTTGGGATCTCTTTCAGTAGGTAATTGGTGGATTCTTTACATTTGTACTTTACCTTCTGCTTTTAGAATAATATTAGGGCAGTTTTTCTTGATAATTTCTTGAAAGATGATGTCTAGGCTTTTTTTTTTCCATTATGGCTTTCAGGTAGTCCAGTAATTTTAAAATGATCTCTCCTGGGTCTGTTTTCCAGGGCACTTGTTTTTCTAATGAGATATTTTATATTGTCTTCTGTTTTTTCATGCTTTTGGTTTTGTTTTATTGTTTCTTGCTCAATTCAGATTGTTAGGGAATTAATTTTTTTGGTGATTTTTTTTTAAGCCTCCTTTTCTTGTTGACCAATTCTGTTTTTTAAGAAGTTCTTTACTTCAGTGAATTTTATTCTTTTTTTCATTCCCATTTGGCCAGTTCTGCTTTTTAAGGAATTTTTCTCTTCAGTGAGTTTTTGTGCCTTTTTTTCCATTTGGCCAATTTTGGCTTTTTAAGGCATTGTTCTCCTTATTAGATTTTTGTACCTCTTTTCCCATTTGGCATAGTCTAGTTATTTTTTTTTAATTAATTTATTTTTAGTTTTCAGCATTCACTTCCATAAGCTATCAAGTTTTAAATTTTCTCCTCCTCCCACTTTACCTCCCTTTTCAAGACAGCGTGCAATCTGATACAAGCTCCACATATACATTACTTTTAAACATGTTTTCATGTTAGTCATGTTGCAAAGAATTAGAATCAGTAGGAGGAACCACAAGAAAGAAGAAACAAAACAGAAGGAAAAAAAAGAGCAAATAGTATGCTTCCATCTGCATTCAGACTCCATAGTTCTTTCTCTGGATGTGGATAGCATTTTCTATCATAAGACTTTTGGAGATGTCTTAGATCTTTGCATTGCTGAGAAGAGCCAATTCTATCAAAGTTAGTCATTGCACAGTGTGGCTTTTACTGTGCACAGTGTGGCTTTTACTGTGTACATTGTTCTCCTGGTTCTGTTCATTTCACTCAGCATCAGTCCATACAAGTCTTTCCAGGTTTTTCTGAAGTCTGCCTGCTGATCATTTCTTATAGCACAATAGTACATTACATTCATATACCACAGCTTGTTGAACCATTGCCCAATTGATGGGCATCCCCTCAATTTCCAATTCTTTGCCACCACAGAAAGGGCTGCTATAAATGTATTTGTATATGTGGGTCCTTTTCCCATTTTTATGATCTCTTTGGGATACAGACCTAGAAGTGGTATTAGGTCAACCTATTAAGGAGGACTCTGACAAGAATCTTGCCAGCAATGACTGAGAGAGATTCCCCTGTGTTTGTCATAGGACAAACTATTTCCTTTACCTTTATAGGAATAGAGAATGGAGGCATCCTTGAACTCCTGGGGGATAACCTCTTCTTGCCACATAACCTGTAAAATTTCAGTCAGTTTTTGTGTGAGCAATAGATCCCCTACATTATAAATCTCAGCTGGAATACAGTCTCAGCACCAGGTGTTTTGCCACATGAAAGGAACCTAATTCAAAACCTCTTCTTCAGTTGGAACTTCAGCTAGGGAGGGATTGACTTTAACCAGAGGTAAAAGGTCAGTGGCTTTAGCATTGATTGATGACGGTCTGTTGAGAACGCTATGAAAGTGTTCAGCCTCTCTCTCCAGGATTACTTCCATATCACCAATCATGTGGCTCCATCAGCACTGAATAGTTAAGATGCACCATAGGTCCTTGATCCATGAATAGCTTTTGGGGCATCATAGTAGCACTTCGAATTGTTACTCTTAGCATAAAACTGAATCTCATCTGCCTTCTTACTGAGCCAAGAATCCTGCATCTCTCCTCTCTTAAGTTTTGCTTGTACTTTACTTTTGATGGAATTAAGTGCTGTCTTCTTAGAGATGCATGAACTATCCCTTTGATAAACCCTGTGGAGTTCTCATTTTTTCATTTAGTAGCTTCTGAATTTCCCCATCATTTTCATCAAATCAGTCTTGATGTTTGTGAGTGTTTTGACCCAGATGAGCAAATGCAGTACTTTGCACCAAATTTCTGAAAGCTGTCCACTCCATTTCTGCTCCACTGTTACCAGCTGTGTGTTGGCTCAACTTTCCGTCCAAGTTAGCAACAATCTGTTTCTGCTCAGAGAAGAGCTCTAATCTGTTGACATTAATTCTTCTGGCAGTCATTTTGCTTAGGGCCACCATTTTGGTTGAATGTGAATATTTGGCTTGGAGAGAGGAGAAGTCTATGATCAGTCCGGCACTCTGCTACATGTTGACTTTGTCACTCTCGTAGCCTGTCTCTTCTCCTTACAATCACACAATCTATTAAATGCCAATGTTTGCTTTGAGGGTGCATCTTCGAAGTTTTATTGTGTTTAGGTAAATGGAAGACAGTGTTGATGATGAGGTTATGAAATGAACAAGTCTATTTCCAACTCCATTCCTCCATGGGACACCTTGCCAAGTCAGTTAATCTGAGCCTACTCTAGCATTAAAGTCATCCAGAATTATAAGCTTGTCCTCTTTTGGCGCATTGATGATAAGGTGCCAAACTGTGGTCTCCATAAAAATTTTCTTTGATCTCATCAGGGTTCATCATGGTAAGAGCATAGGCAGTGATGATGATGGCATGACATTTTTCTGCAAGTGGCAATTGCATCATCATGAGCCTGTCATTCACTCCTTTTGGTAGGCATACAAGCTTGCTTGTTGACTAGTTTAGTTTTGATTGCAAAACCTACACCAGCTTTCATAGTCTTCCCCTTCACTGTAGCCACTCCAGAAAAATGTGTATCCAGCTCTGACTTGAGTAAGGTGATCTTCATTTGCCAGCCTTGTTTCACACTATTTGAATGTGAGACCTGCTGAGTTCTCTCTCAACAAGAGCTGTTTATCTTGCAGGTCTACAGGATTTTGTGTTGCCTGTAAGTGTGTATTTTTTCAATTAATATTAAATTTGTTCAAAAGTTTTGGACAATTCTCTTCTATTATTTCCTTCATTAAGATATTAAAGTTTGTTGTGTCTCCCCTCTCTTCCCCCCTACCCTCCCTCCCAGTTGTGTTCTGGGAGAGCTTATAATCTTTAGGTTGTTGCTGTGTATCCCGTCTTTTGAGTTTGTTTTGCTTGTTGGGTGAACATATTTCCTTTTTGCTTTTCTTATTTTAGGTTGTCCTTCAGGTCTGTGTTTTTACATCCCCAGAATCTACTGTTCTATCTTTTGTTTCTTTGGTGAGTTTTGCCATTGTAATTTTTCTTACTCTGCCCATTATTTTTATTGTGCAAGACATAAATTCTGCTCTTTTATGCTCATTTCTTGTTTAAACCACTCAAGACTAACCTGCTGTGATTCCATGTTTTCCTCAAATTTCACAGGGTCCTCTGTCTCATCAGGTATCGGATCATTTTCCTTTTTTTCCCCCTTCAGTATTTATCACAGATGTCTGAACTCATTACTAGATCTGGAGGCCATATTTCTTTCCTTGTTACTGTTTTTCCTGTTGATTTATCTGTTTATGTTCAAGGTCTTTGAGTTTTCTTCCTGGAATCTTTGGTACTTTAAGCATTTTTCTCCCCTCCCTCCCATATTTTCCATATTATTCATTTCTCGACTCTCCTTTGTGGTTTTCTTGGAGGCTGGATCTCAGAGTGTCTCAGCTGCCTCTCACAATGGGAATCTCACAGCTCACCATCCTAGGTCTATGTCCTAACCAACTTTTGGGTGGTCAGAATTTACCCCAGCTGTAATGCTGTGCTCTTTTCTAAAGGTTTGGTGGAGTGCAGCACAGCTCCCCACATACAATGGTGTATTGTCCTTGTGACCTGTCCTTCTGTTGCTCATTTCTTTGGCTTGGCACTGCGGTTCAGAGCCTGCCTTCTCCAACAGTAGTGCTTCCAGGTTTCAAGCTTGACAGGCTTTTGCTCCTGAAGGTTCTGTGAACAAGCTGGCTATCAGGGCTGAGGCCCATGCAAACTTCCACAGTCTGGCTGTGAGGTTTTTATGGCACTAGGAAAAGAGAGGGGGAATAGGGTGCAGAGGTGGATTTGGATGTAAGCCTGTGTTGTGGCCTTGGGTCTGCTAGTGAGCTATGTTCCTGATTCAAGGAGTGTGTGTGTGGGGGGGTGAAGATTCCTTTGAAGTGGGACTTACTGAGCTCAGGGTAGATAAGCACCAGTTCCTGGATTTTGGGAGTCGTTTGGGAGTTCAGACCAAGGAAACAACTGACATTGCTTTATTTTTGATGCGTAATTTGTGTTTTAGAGAGGTTTGAGAGGTCATGGGGATTGGAGAAAATTTCTAGTCCACCATCTTGTTGATCACATCCTATTATTCAGTTTTATTTCCCACATTTTACTTCATTGTACATATTGTTTTCCTGTTTTTTTCTTATTCTGTATCAGATCAGATGATTTCTATGTTTCTCTATTTGTCATATGAATCATCATTCTGTAATAGCAGCAGTTCATTATGTTTATGTACCACGGTTTGTTTTAGCTGTTCCCCAATTAGTGTGTATCTATTCTGTTTCTAGCTGTTTTGCTACCCCTAGGAAGCTTCTGTGTGACTATTTTTGTGTATATGATACTGTTCTTTCTGTCTTTTACCTTGTAGGGTAGAAATTCCAATGAGATTTCTGAACACAGAGGATATGGGCTACTTTTAAGAATTATCCAACTGATTCCTACTTTTAAGAATTATCCAACTGATTCATAGTTCCACCAAGTGTTTAAGAGTGCTTTTGTTTCTGTGTCTCCAGCATTTTCTCAGCTTTGCCAATTTAGTGGCTTTGAGGTGAAACCTCAGAGTTGCCTGGATTTGCATTTCTTTTATTGTTGGTAATTTGGAGTAATCTTTCATATGGTTGTTAATAATAATTCTTTTGGGAACTATTTGTTTATATCCTTTTACTACTTATTCATTGGATTGTGTTTCCCAGTCTGGTTTCATATCCATATACATATCTCTTCACCTTCACAACCCCACGTTAAATGCTTGTCAGAGATAGTTGATGCAAAGATTTTTTTTTTAATTTGACAGCCTCTCCAGTAATCCTAGCTGTGTTGATTTTGTTTACTTAAAAATTTTTCAGATATAACAGGAAATTATTTCTACTGTACACTCTTTTTTTTTTTTGGCAGTTGGGGTTTAAGTGACTTGCACAGGGTCATACAGCTAGTAAGTGTGAAGTGCTTGGTCTGAGGCTGGATTTGAACTCAGGTCCTCCTGACTGCAGGGCTGGTGCTCTACCCACTGTGCAACCTAGCTGCCCCTTCTGCTGTATGCTCTTAAAACTCAAATATGTTGATACTGAATTAATCCCTTACCACTCTCAAACTCATGATCTTTGCTGTATTTTATCTTCCTGTAGGTATGTGTACATACACATATGCATGTATAAATGTGTACATATATTCTTTTGGTCTGTTCTAAAATTAAATAGAAAAGGTTTTTTTAAATTTTAGTGTCAGCAATACCCAAGCCACAGTAGCTTGAGCAAAGCACAAAGTAATTTGGAGGAGAGTTCTTTGGTCACTTGGTTTATTTAACCTCTTCCTAATAAGGTTGCTTCCCTACTCCCTTTAAATATGCCCAGGTTTCTCTGTACTTAAAAACCCTTTACTATTTCTACTTTTCTTAGCCAGATTCCTTGATGTGTTTTTGTATTTGCTGTCTGTAGTTCTTTTTCCTCTCATTCAGTCCTTAACCCTTTGTAATCTGGCTTCCATTCCAACCTGTCACTTTGAACCTGAAATCTCACTTTCTGGTTACGAATGAGTTTTTAATTGCGCTCAGTATATCCCAAACTGAACTTATTTTTCTTCCTAAATCAGGAATTCTCGATCTTTTCGCTAATCATCTTTGAAAGTGAACCAAGTATTGCTGGGTCAAAGGGTACAGGTAGTTTAGTAACTCTAGGCATAGTTCCAGATTACTCTCCAAAATGGTTGGATCACTTCACAATTCCACCAGTAATGAATTAGTGTCCCAATTTTTCTATGTCCACTCCAACATTTGTTGCTTTCTTCTGTCATTTTAGCCAATCTGATAGGTGTAAAATGATATCTCAAAGTTGTTTTAATTTGCTTTTCTTTAATCAATAATGATTTAGAGCATTTTCTCATGACTATAAGTTGTTTCGATTTTTTCATTGGAAAACTGCCTGCTCCTATCCTTTTACTATTTGTCAGTTGGACAATGACTTGTATTCTTAGAGATTTGACAAGTTCTTTATATTTGAGATACAAGACTTTTATCTGAGAAACTGTCTATAAAGTTTTCCCTCAGATTTTCCACTTTTCTACTGATGTTGGCTACATTTGTTTTATTTGTAAAAAAAAAAAAGCTTTTTAATTTAATATAATCAGAATTATCCATTTTATTCCTTACAGTGCTGTCTCTTGTTTATTCATAAATTATTAACCTGTCCATCATAAGTCTGATAAGTAATATGTTCTTCAAATGTTCTTGTAATATCACTTCCTATCTAGGTCATGTATCCATTTTGACCTTAGTAAAATAAACCAAAAGATATTGGTCTATGCCCAGTTTTTGCCATATTGCTTTTTACTTTTGCCAGCAATTCTTACCAAATAATGAATTTTTATCCCAAATTTTTAAGTCTTTATAGTTGTCAAATACAAGTTTACTATATTTATTTGCTGCTGTAAATTGTATGTCTACTCTGTTCCATTGACCTCCTTCCTGTTTTTTAGCCAGTAATAAATAGTTTTGATAATTGCTGCCATATAATATAGTTTAAGATCTGGTACTGCTAAACCTCCTTCCTTTACATTTTTTCCCATTGGTTTCTTTAATATTCTTGACATTTGTGTTCTTCCAAATGAATTTTATTATCTTTTTCTAGTTCAGTTTTCTAGTTTTAGTTCAGTAAACTAATTTTTTTGATAATTTAATTGGGATGGCATTGAATATATAAATTAATTTAGGGGAAATTGGTTTTTTTTTTAATTATATTGGCCCTGTCTACCTATGAACAGTTAATATAACAATTAATAACAATGAGCTTTCTAAGAAAAAAGCACCAGGACCAGACAGATTTACAAGTAAATTCTATCAAACATTTAAAGATCACTAATTCCCAATATTAAATAAATTATTTGGAATAATAGGCAAAGAAGGGATGCCACCAAATTCCTTTTGTGAAACAAATATGATACTAATACTAAATCAGGAAGGGTAAAAACAGAGAAGGAAAATTAATTTTATTAATGAATATGAAAGCAAAAATCCTAAATAACATACTAGCTAAAAGATTACAAACAATATATTACAAGGATCATAAAACATGACAAACTGGGATTTATACCAGGAATTTAGGGATGGTTAAACATAAGGAAAACTATTCACGTAATTGATTATATCAGTAATAAAAGTAAAAAAAATCATGATTCTACCAATAGATGGATAAAAAGCTTTTGATAAAGTAAAACACTCATTTCTATTAAAAACAATTGAAAGTATAGATACAACTGGATTTTTCCTTAAATTGGGAAAAAGCGGTTATCTAAAATCATCGGTGAACATTATTTGTAATGGGGATAAGCTCGAAGCCTTCCCAGTGAGATCAGGTGTGAAACAAGGATGTCACCAATAGTATTCAGTATTGTATTGGAAATCTTAGCAATAACAATAAGAGGAATCAGACTGGGGAATGAGGTAATAAAGCTATCTGTTTTTGCAGGTGATATGGTAGTATATTTGGAAAATCCCAAAGATTTAACTAAAAAGTTAGTTGAAACAATTATTAATTTTAGCAAAATAGCAGGGTAGAAAGTAAATCCACGTAAATTCCTGTGTATCACAAACAAAATCCTACAAGAAAAGATAGTGAGAGATATTTCATTTAAAATAACTCTAGACAGTACAAAATACCTGGGAGTATATGTGCCAAAACAAGCCTAAGAACTATATAAATAAAACTGTAGAAAAATTTATACAAATAAAATCAGATTTCAGTAATTGGAGAATAGTGTTTTTTAAATGCATGAGATATAAAATAGGAATACAAAGGAAACTAATTATATTTAAATAAATTTGTTAATTTTTTTTTTAAAAAAAGCTCACCACCCCCTCTTTGGGTACCATGATAAAAAAAATTCTCATTAATCCTCCCCTTTTCCCATCTTCCCTCTTTCTGTTAAAGGCACCATCATCATCCTTCTAGGTTAATGACCTTGGTGTTATTCTTGATTTCCTCACTGCTCCTTACTCGTCATACCCAGTCATTTGACTGGATTTACAACTATCACCATTTCTATCTTCACTACATCTCTCATATTAGACCATTTGTTTTTTTTTCATAAAGCTGCCACATTGGTTCAGGTTCTCATCAGTCTTTCACCTAGATTATTCCAACAGCCTCCTAATTGATTTTCTTCCTTCAAGTATCTCATCACTGCAGTTCAACCTATGTGCTCAGTAAGCTGTAGTTCAGAGGTGGGGAGCCTGTAGCCTGCAAGTCCTCAAGTGTGGCCCTTTGACTGAATTAAAACTTCACAGTTCCTTTTAAGTGGATTTCTTCTGTGACATTTGGATTCAGTCAAAGGGCTCCACTTGAGGACCTAGAGGCCACAAGTTCCCCACCCCTGCTCTAGTTATTCCCTTTGCCTTGTTCCCTATACAATATGGCCTTCCTCTCTCTTTCCAGCCTCATTGGGCTTCATTTGCTTTGTACTGTGCAGTATAGCCATGCTGTTCTTCTGTATGTTCCTCACACACAGCACTCCATTTCCATTCTTCAAACCTGCAGTGCTTGTTTCCTTTACTTCAGCCTTATAGAGCTTCTTCCTTCTTTAAGATGCTGCTCATTTAACACCTGCTTGTTAAAACTAGTGCTCTCCCTCCCAATTGTACACCTTAGCATATTTACTTGTCTCACCCCTTAGAATATACAGCTCCTTGTTAATAGGGATTGTCTCATTCTTTGTACTTCATATCTCCAGTTCTTAGTATGGTGCCTGGCACTCGAGTCCCTTAACTAATATTTACTGTATTCCAGCATTTAGCACAGTGCCCAGCATATAGTAGGTACTTAATAGTAATAAATTTGTAATAATGAGTGTTTATTGATTATTGATTCTAAAGGTTCTTGTTCCTTGTTGAATCTTTATTGGAAAGTCTCTTGAAGTAAGGGAGTCTCTGCTTTTCAGTATAGTTTTCTTTCTATGTAGTCTTATTGATACACCTATACCCTCCAACCTCCCACCGCCCAAGAACAGGGTTGCATGTGAGCCCAAGGACTTAATGTCAAGGGTGGAGCTTAGTGATCATCACTTTACAGATCAGGAACAATTTTTCTAGTTTTTCAGCTTGTACATGATCGAGCTGGGACTCGATCCTGGTTTTCTTATGCAAAGTCAAGTATTCTTTTTACTACACGATATTACTTGTGTTCCCTACCTGAGATTAGTACCTAGTTCTCCAAAGTTGGGGAATTAATACTAGCTCTACATGGTAGATATAGTGGGCTGTTTGATAAAGGTACTTTCCCTTTTTTTTTTTGTTCTTTTTTCCTCTAAGGGAATGTTCTCTGAATGAAATGGACCTCAGAAAAGAGAAAGAATACTTTTCTGCCATTTCAGTGGTATTGGATTTGAATACAGCATGGGAGTTTAGACCGTTCTAAAGATGACCTTAGATTCTAGTTTCACACTTGGCTAGCTATATAATTTTTCTTTTCCCAACTCTCTGCCACCCTTTTGAAAAACTTTCCTGAACAATTTATTTTTACATGGAAGGTGATGAAAGAAGAGTCTTTGCCTTCTTTCATTTGTCTAAAGCCGTCTTCTTTAATTGTTTGTATTCTAGAGAAATAAAAGGCACATATATTTTTATTCTCTTCAGTTACAGAGGTAGGCCAGTTAACCCAGCTTTAAGACAGACTCTTTAGCTTTTAAAAATTGATAATCCTTTTTTTTTAATCAACCTCTTACTGCATCTCCTCCCCATTCCACAAAGCCATTTCTTCTAATAAAGAAATTTTTTTTTTTAGGCAGTTGGGGTTAGTGACTTGCCCAGGGTCACACAGCTAGTAAGTGTCAAGTGTTTGGTCTGAGGTCACATTTGAACTCAGGTCCTCCTGACTTCTGGGCTGGTGCTCTATCTACTGCACCACCTCGCTGCCCCCTAATAAAGAATTTTTAAAAAGACAAAACTAAATTAACTAATGTTTCAAAAGTCTGACATTACATGCAGTGTTCCATACTTATGCAAAGAAAGGAGTAGAGATGCTTTTTTATGTCTCTTCTTGGGGGCCAAGCTTGGTCGTTAATTATATTTTCACAGCTTTCACTTTTGATTGCTTTGTTTTTCCATTTGTGTTGTTATAGTCATTGTGTTTACCTGATGCTGCTTATTTCACTTGGTAATTATATTTCATATAATCCTTCCATACTTCTGAATTTAGTTATATTCAGTGTTTCAGCAAAGTTGTTGTTGGTTATCTATGTTGTTTGAAGTTATTCTGTTCTACAAAAAATGCACTTGTAAACGTTTTGTATATATGGGATATTTCTTTTTGTCATTGGCCTTCTTAGGGCATAGATGGTGAGTAGTAGAATCTCTGGGTCAAAGGTCAATTTCTTTGAATAATCCTGTTACCCCTTACTAGCCTCTCATATCAAGTTAATTGGCCAAGACCTGTCCATTAATTTCACCTTCTGGAATTCAAGTCAGAAGAACAGAGTTCATATTCTGTCTTGTGACACTTGTTAGCTGCTTAACAATGCGTAAGTCACTTAAACTCTTTTGGCCTCAGTTTTCTCATTTGTGATATGGAGACAGTAATACTTGCACTGTGCTTCACAGAGTTGTGAGGAAAAGTGCTTTGTAAATATAACATAAATGCAAGTAGTAGTTTTTCCCCTTAACCTCTACAGGTCTATTCCAGTGGAAGTTGTCTGCCTACCTCTAGGCTCTTCTTCTTCAATAATCTTCCTAACATACAATTCTTATACTTTAAATTTCCCTTTGGAAGCCATCAGTGGTTTCCCATTGCCTGAATCCATAATCTAATTTCATCCAGGTGTAAGTTACATGAATTAGGCTATGTGGTTGGCAAAAAAAAAAAAAAGTGCGAAAACCTATAATTTATTTTCTGTGGTGTTTCACTCAGTAGGAGTTTGCCTCAGAGATTAGGATCTGCTGCTTTCTCAGTTGGTCTCAGTTTCTCCATGCAAGGTATCTCTGTGTGCTGAGTGTAATTCCAGAATTAAAATTTTAGAATTGTACATTTCACTTCCTTAGTCCTTGGTTTTCTCCTCTGTGAATTGACAGAGTTGGATTCGCTAGTTTCTGAGGTTCCCTCTAGGTACAGAGGTAGATAGAGACCTCGTGTGAGCCTTTGCATCATATGCAGTCTTACTCATTTTGCTGAAAGAATAAAGCTGAAACTGATAATTAGGTGGACAACTTTAGTTGACCTTCCTGTTATCCTGATCAGCTAGAAGATTTCCTGCAATGTGTCTTCCCTCCCATCCTGTCCATTTCCCCTCTCTTCCCCCCTTCCCCACTTTTGCATCTTAGGTCATTTTTGGCAATTTCCTGGGTATGAAGCAAAAACTTGAGCTATTTTTATTTACATTTTTAAAATTAATGATTGGGAATATTTTTCTTGTATTAGTTGACAGTTTTTATATTTCTTTTGAAAGCTTTTGATTGGTCAATTATTTATTGGGATGTGGTTCATTGTCATTATTTTTCAGTTCTTTATATTTCTTGGATATCAGGTCTTAATTTAGATGCAGAAGGTTTTTTTTTAAACTCCCAAATGACAGCTTCTCTGATTATATTCATTTTGTTTATGCAAAAATTTTTCAATTTTGTATAATTGCAATTGTGTATTTTTGTGCTCTCTCCCATTCATTGTTTATTATATATTTAGGTGAATTGTTAGATCTGATAGATACCTCTGGTTTTTCCATTAGGAACTTATTTTGGTATTCAGTATATGATGTTGGTCTAAAGTTGATTTCTTCCAAGCTACTTTTCAGTTTCCCTGAAGTTCTTATTGAAAAGGGAATAGTTTGTGTTCTTCTAGTTTATTGAACAATGGACGACTTCTGTTTTTGATTATTTCTGAGTCTTGCATATCTTGTCTGGTTCATTGGTCTACTTACCTTTTTTAAATCAGTACCAAATAGCCGCCTTATTTTATAGATTAAGAAGAAAGATTACATGAAATGCCCAAAGTCACACAGGCAAATCTTTTGACTCTGAACATATTATTTTCTAGTGCACCAGATTGCCCACCTTACTTGAAGCTGAAATTTCAATCTATTCAACAAGCATTTCTCAAGTCCCTGCTTCGTGTCAGGCACTGTGCTAGGTCCTATCTGGGTGCTAGATGCTAGACCAAAAAAACCCCAAAACCCCCCAAAAAACCTGAAACCTCTGTTGTCATAGAAGTTTACCTTTAATTGGGAGAGAAAGATATGCAAATATATAAATACCTACAAAATAAAAACAGTCTAGTTAAGGGAGGGAGAATACTAGCAACTGGGATAAGGAAAGGCTTCAAAGCTAAGATAGTGCTTGAACTAAATTTGGCTTGCCCTTCCCTCCTTGTCGTTTTCCTCTTCCCCCTTTCCTCCAGCTGTCCCAGAACCATCGCCATGGCTGGGAGCACCTTTCTATCCTTCCCTTTCCTTCTTGATTCTTGAGGGAAGGCCCACTACCCTCCTCCCATCCCCCTCCATTTTCTCTTCCCCCGTTGCCCCAGAGCCAATACAGGACAACTCACTTAACCCAAGGACCGTTGGGCTTTGCCATCCACCTCTTTGCTCTACCCTTAGTACTTTGAGCCTTTCCATCCATCCTGAAGGTGAACTTTCTACAGTTGAATTTCCTTTTATGCATTGCATTGTTTCTACCAGTTAGAGCCTGAGCTCCTTTACGACAGGGACTCTCTCCTTATCTCCTTTTTTCTGTTTGCATTCCTAGTATTTGCCACATGCTGAGCACTTAATGTTTATTTATTCATGCATTGAAGGAAGCTAGAGATTCTGTGAGGAGGAGAGAGTCATTCTAGGCATGAGGGGATGGCCAATGCAAAGGCATGGGATGTTGAGTGTGAGAAATATTGAGAAGGCCAGTTTGTCTGGATCTTAGATTTTAGGGAGAAGCAATGTATAATGAGCGCCTGTCCTGATTCCCAGTTGAAAGTGATCCTTTCCTTCCTCAGATTTTCCCAGAACCCTTGTACTGAAGTTCTTCTTGCTCAGTCTCACCTTTTCTTTTTATTATACTTATTCTCCTTGCCCCTGTGCCCTAGTGGAATGGAAACCCCTTAAAGTTAAGGGTGTGCCATTTTTATTGCATTTCTCAGTATTTGTTGAATTCAGATGAAATAGAACAAAATATACTTTGTTTTGTTGTGCAGCACTTTGTCTTGAAATTCAGTAAGTACTTGAAGTAGGAGAGGTTTTTATTGAATAAATGAATTGAAGAGCAAATAAGGAAATGATAATTGGATGTTAGCCCTTAACCTTCATTCTTTTTCCCTTCCCTTCCCTTCCCTGTCTCTCCCCCTCTCTTCTTGTCTTTTTGTTTCCTTTCCCTCTTCCTCTCCTTTTCTCTCTTGTCTCTGTCTGCAGCACAGAATGACTTTCTCAAAAATGTTCTTTCTTTTCCGCTTCCCCTGCAGCTCTTCATTTATCAAAACATTACAAAATTGTCTTCATTCTTGGTGCATCTTCTTTTATTGTGTACTTTCTGCATTTCTCTTTTTTTATCCTTTACCTAGCCCCAAACAGATGTTACAGCAGAAGGATATCATCACTGATTTATTGATTTCTCCATTCCAACAGAATTAACATTTTTCTGCTCTTGTTTTTTATTTGTTTGGCATAATGTAGGCCCAGAAGAATTAGTGAGAATTTTTTTTAATCATGGTCTCAGAAGAAAAATAGAGTTTTAGCGCCACCGTGTGGTGAAATTGCAAACTACACTTCAAGAGAGGATGGTTTTTTAAGGGGTTGGGTTCTGTATTGTAGTTTTTATTTTAGGAACATTGGAGTAGATCGTCCTTAGATATATGAAAGACTTATATAACCAGGGAATTGTCTTTGATCTAGCTAGTTCTCTATTTATTCTCCCTTTGTTTTGTTTAGGAGGGCAAGATAAACTTTGTTAACAGGATATATTTTCATGAATATTTTCTCTTTGGTACATTTTTCCAAGAGAGAAATGGAACCCTAATAATAATAGCTATATTTATATATCACTCTAAAATTTGCAAAGTATCTGACATAGGTTCTCATTTGAACTTCACAAAAACTATAATGATTAGATGAATTGAATGATAATTTATTAAGCACTTAACTGTGTTCCAGGTTATTTACAAGAAGCTCACATTCTAATAAGGGAGACATCTTTATTACTAAAAAGGCACGTAGAAGATTCATGCAGAATAGATGGGAAGTAACTTTTGCAGCTGAAGGTAACTTGGAAGTGGCCTGCACAGAATAGCATTTGAGTTGTCTTGAAGGAAGACTAGGGATTCTAAGAGTCAGAGCTGCAGAAAGAGACTATTCCCCAGGGAATGGAGAAGACTACCTGGCACTGAAGATGGATAATGGAATATAATGTGTGAGGAAAAGCAGATAGATCAATGTAAGAAAACTGGCAAGGTAAAAAGGGGCCAGATTGTGAAGAGATTTATATGCAAAAGAAAGACTTGATAATTAGTTTGGTAGACTGTAGGGAACCACTGGATTTTATTGAGGTGGGGAGTGGGGGAGATGATGGGACATGGGGTCTGACCTAAACTTTAGGAAAAGCACTTGGCAGCTGTTTTGGAGGATGTATTGAAGTAGGGAGAGACTTGAGGCAGTAAGACCAATTAGAAGGTTGTTTAATGAATGAGGAAATTTCTTCTATCAATACAAATCATCACGTGCCCTACCACTTTTAGTCTCAGAGACACTTAGAGGTTAAATGCCTTTTTAACCAGTAGAATAGAGACTTGAGCTAAGGTTTTCCTTACTCTCTCCTCTCCTTTACACTGTCTCCATGAGTTAGACACTACAGATATTATTACTGTATTATAGTAGGGAGTTGTGTTTTGCCCATAGTCACTCAGCTCATAAATTATCAGAATCATTATTTGAACCCAGATCATCTTCTTCTTCTTCTTCTTCTTCTTCTTCTTCTTCTCCTCCTCCTCCTCCTCCTCCTCCTCCTCCTCCTCCTCCTCCTCCTCCTCCTCCTCCTCCTCCTCTCCTCCTCCTCCTCCTCCTCCTCCTCCTCCTCCTCTCCTCCTCCTCTCCTCCTCCTCCTCCTCCTCCTCTCTCCTCCTCCTCCTCCCTCCTCCTCCTCCTCCTCCTCCTCCCTCCTCCTCCTCCTCCTCCTCTCCTCCTCCTCCTCCTCCTCCTCCTCCTCCTCCTCCTCCTCCTCCTCTCTCCTCCTCCTCCTCTCTCCTCCTCCTCCCTCCTCCTCCTCCTCCCCTCCTCCTCCTCCTCCTCCTCCTCCTCCTCCTCCTCCTCCTCCTCCTCCTCCTCCTCCTCCTCCTCCTCCTCCTCCCTCCTCCTCCTCCTCCTCCTCCTCCTCCTCCTCTCCTCCTCCTCCTCCTCCTCCTCCTCCTCTCCTCCTCCTCCTCCTCCTCCTCCTCCTCCTCTCCCCCTCCCCCCAAGGTCACACAGCTAGCAAGTGTTACGTGTCTGAGGCCAGATTCGAACTCAGGTCCTCCTGAATCAAGAGCTGGTGCTCTGTCCACTGCACCGCCTAGCTGCCCCTGAACCCAGATTTTCTTGACTTCAGTCTAGCATTCTATCAGTTTTTCTACTTTGGAGCAATATATGTCAAAAGACCAAACAAATGACGGTAAATAACTTCCATCTCAGGTAATTCAGAAGCAATAACTTAGCAAAAGTTCTCTTTTCCCTTCACAACTCTCCTTCTTTTGACTTCTTTTTAATCTCTTTTCCTCCCCTTTTTCTCCTCCCTTCCCACTTAAAATATTTTTATAATTAAAACTGAGTTGTGTAATATAGTGATTTATATATTCTGGCAGATGGCCCAGGCTTTTCTGATTTATTTATAACAGTTTCCCCCATGCCCTGTTTGTGAAAACTAATCCATTGCTTTTTCTGATCCCTGTCCGTACAGTCTCTCTGAAAACATTTGGTTGTCTGATGTTTTTATTTCAGCCTGAGAAAGGGAAAGAAGAGTGGAGTTATAACTGAGCTCTTCACTACTTTATTATGCCATTCAACAAACTTTTCTGTCATGCTTAGTCATGCAAGTATTTAAAATACACTGTACCTAGAACTTGTTTGATCTCTTCAGTTCTATTCAAAGAACTCTCAAAACTATCTCTAGCTCCTGGGCTACCTTGTAGGGTTAAGAACTAAAGAAATCTGAAAAATCATTTTATAAATGAGAAAGCTGAGATCTTGAGGATGAAATTGACTAGCTTAGGATTACTTGTTAGCATGCACAAGATTCATAAGATCTTACTCAATCCAGTGTTCATTTAGCTGCATCATGAGTCTTCTCCCATCTCCAGACTCACATCTCAAAATGGCAGTAGACCATCTCCATCATCTCTAAATTCAGCATGTCCCAACCCAAACTTTTCTTGTCCCTATCCCCCATCTGCCATTCTTTTATCAGTAGCACTGCAGTTCATCTAGTCACTCATGTTTAAAGACTTGGTGTTTGACAGTACTCTATCCTTTGCCTCTTATTAATGATCAGTTATCAAGTTTTCTTGATTCTCTTGAAATTTCTCTTCTGTTTAGCCCCTCTTCTCTACTCACTACCACTACTCATGATCACTTACTATTTCAGCATAACTTGCTAACTACTCTTCTTGTTTTTGTTCTTTCCCTTCAACTGATAAATTAGTTTTTCTAATGCACAGATTGATCATGTCACTTGAGTGGTCTAAACTCTTTTAACAGCTCTCTATTGTTTATTGAATATGGTTCAAATGACCTAGCTTTGTATTGAGAGCCCTTCATATATTGGCATTGCCCTACTCTTCCAACTGTATCTCATAATGCTTCCTTATAGGTCCTCTAGCTTTTAGCCATAATGGATTAATAACTATCCCTTCTGTTTGAATGGTACTTTAATATCTTGGAAAATTGGTTCATTCAGTTCCCCTTTTCTTAGATGCCTTTCTCTCCATTTAAGGCCTAGCTCAAATTCAGCCTGTGAAAGTGATGTAATGTGATAGGATAGATATTATTCTACTGTAAGAAGTGATGGGAATAATTTCAGAGAAACTTGAGAAGACCTGTTTGAACTGGGGCACAGTGAAGTAAGCAGAACCAGGAGGACAAGTTATAAAATAACAACAATATTGTAAAGGCAAACAACTTTGAAAGACTTAAGAAATCTGACAAAATGATTGTCCAGAGGACACATGATGAAACATTTTAACTACCTCTTGATAGAAGGATGATATACATACAGTGCAGACTGAGATATACACTTTGTGGAACAATGGAAATTTCCTTTGACTGTATGTATTTGTTATGTAAACAAACAAAAAACCCACTGTCTCCTTGTGGTTTTAGTAACAACCCTCCTTCCTCCTCCCATGTAGTAAGCATCACTCCGGTACACATATATATCATTGGGCAATGTAGTTGTTTGAATACTCTATCTTACCAGTTTATGAACTTTATGTCAGTAAAAGCTTTCTGATTAGAGTGTGTGTGTGTTGCTGTCTATTTGAAGAAGTCTTTGAATGACAGGCTCATGAATTCAGATTTTAGCTACAGCATAGTGAATGCAGTTTTCTTCAGAGAGTGGAATACAGCATGAGATAATAATTAGGAAGATTATTTTGTCTGCTGCATGTAGGATAGACCGGAGATGGTGAGACTGGTTTGATACCCTCTCTTCCCCCCCCTTGTTTCAGCAGTTGAGGTTAGAGGTTAATGAGGGCTTTAACTAGGTTAGTGACTGTTAACTGGAAAAGAACATGAGAGAATATCCTTGAAATAAAAATGGATAGCACTTAGGGACCTGATTGGGATGTGTGGGGTAAGAGAGAAAAAGAAGTCAAAAGTGACTGCTGTATTAAGCCTTAAAGAATGGTAGTGCCATCAACAAAAACAAGGGAATTAGGTGGAGGTGGAGGAAAGAACCATGGGGTTATTTTTTGATGGATTGTTTGATGATCTGAGCTGGGATGAGTGTGGGGATGATGAGTAGGCAGTTAGAAATGATGCTTTGAAGTTCAGATGGTACCTTTAGTTAGGGAGAGATTTTTGGGTCATCCCCATAGATGTAATAATTGAAGCCTTGGGAATGGATGAGATTACCAGTGTAGATAGTATAGAGCAGGAGTTCTTAACCTTGGAGTCCATGAACTTAAAATATTTGGATAACTGTATTTGCAATATAATTTATTTCCTTTGTAATTCTGTATATTTTATTTGCTACATTTAAAAACATTCTGCTAAGGAGTCTGTAGGTTTCACCAGGAAGGAATCCATAACACAAAAAAATGGTTAAGAAGTTCTAATATAGAGATAGTTGAGAAAGTGACTAAAGTCGCTCTTGAGAAAGCTTTGAAGTGGGAGGAGAAAAGGGAGTCAGGGAACAGTTAAAGGAAGGTGGAGAGACCTAGGAAAATGCAAAGTGCAAAAGTTCCAGGGGAAGAATAATCTTGGAAAGGAGAGAGTAGTTTAATAGCACAAAGTGTTAGCAGAAGGGTTATGGGAGGTAAGTTAAGGCCTGAGAGAAAAACATTGAGTTTTAAAAGTAGACCATTGATGATTTTAAAGTAATTGTTAGTAGAGTATTAGGGTACACATCAGAATACAAGGTGGGGAGTGATCAATGAGTAAGTGCTAAAATGTAGAAATTTAGTTTTGAAAGTTTGGTTTGAAAGGGAGAAAGATTTGGGGGCAGAATCTCAGTACCATGATCAAAGGAAAATATTAAGGTTTTTTTCCCCCCCGTAGGATGTGGGAGAAATAGAGAAAAAGAAGGGTGGAAGAGATCTAAGCTTGTTTGTAAGTAGAGGGGAATCAAGTAGAAAGAGTAGGATTTATAGTAGAGAAGATCCTGAAGGAAGTAGCTAACAGGGAATTATATGTGTAGAGCTTAATGAGACCACAGTATTTTTCATCACCTTTTTTATAGAGGCAGTAGCTTGAGGCCCACAGAGTTTGTGGCCTACCCAAGGTCACAATTATATCATTCCAGTAATGAAATCAACCCAAGTTATCCACAAAAACAAAATAGAAGGTTACTGTATGTTGGAGGAAGAAAAGGTTGGAGAACTGTTACTTGCTCCATACCTTCTTTTCATTTACTAATTAAGATTGAAAATTATTTCTTGTAACACACTCGACGTTCCAACACAGTAAAGTGAGTTGTCTTGTTTAGTTTGTGATCACAGTGGATCCTCTCTCCTTAACAGGGTTTGGTGGCAAATTAATTAATCTAGTTCTTCCCTCACGGGAATATTCTGCACAAATGCCTATTTAATATTTCCTAAATTGTTACTGTATTTTAGGATAGGGAAGAGAAGGAAGACAGTTGCTGGTATTATCCAGAATATTATTACAGTGGCCTTTGGTCATTGTGTGTTAATTCTTGTGAATTAACATTGTTTAAAAGCAATACTATTTAGGCACCTAGGTGACTCAGTGGATAGAGCACTGGTCCTGAAGTCAGGAGGACCTGAGTTCAAATGTGGCGTCAGACCAAACACTTGACACTTAACTAGCTGTGTGACCCTAGGCAAGTCACTTAACTCCAACTGCCTTAAAAAAAAATCAACAAGCAATACTATTTGAGTAATGTTATATTAATAATCATAATCACTCACATTTGTATAGTATAAGTTTACAAAGTACTTTCTTTACAGTAACTTTGTGAGTTAGTACATGTATTGCTGTTCCCATTTTACAAATGAGGAAACAGAGTTTGGGAGATTCAGTGACAGTAGTCATATAGCTAGTAAGTAAATGGTGGATCTGGGCCTGGATGAAGCTTGGGTGTTGTGACTCTGAATCTGTTTTTGTTTTAGTGAGCTATAGTATATGAATTGTCCAAACTAATATTTGTTTGCAATAAGTTTTTTTATACATAAGTCTTATTGATATAACAAAAAATTCATGAGTTCTTTTATTTGTAAGGTTGTATCAGAACACATTAATTTTACATACATGCTATTTCATTTTCTGCCTCTATGTCTTTCACCTCTATGCCTTGTTTTTACCTCATAAAATTATTAGTTTCCTTCAAAGTAGATGCCACTTCCTACCAGATCCCTTTTTCCTTTATTCTCTAGAAATTACTTTGTATTTAATCTGTATATATGTTGTATGTATTTTTATACATGTTGGTTTTATCCAGTAAATTGGAAGCTTCTAGAGGGTAGGTACTGTTTGAATTTTATCTCTGTATCCTCAGAGCTCAGTACATAGATACTAAAATACTTATTAAATTGAAATATTCTTCACAAAGGCAAAAAGGTACTTGAATGGAAAATAATTTGAAAAATATTTATACTGAGTTTGATCAGGAAAGAAGTGAGGTAAGGAGGGAAAAGTACAGAAGAAGAATGAGAACAATTCTTAAGACAGGAAGGGTCTATCTGACTTAATTCAATCAAAGTATTGATTTTACTTTGGACTTTCACAGATGGTTTTGGCAAGGTTTTGTTTATTGTCTTTGTGGCAGAGGGAGTTGCTTCAGGAAGGTAGGATGCCATGCCGACAATGGCATGGCAGAACTCATTAGCAGAAATATAGTGGTATTTTCTGCACCAAAAATCTGGACAAGTAGTCTGACAAAAGATAACCCTTGTAAAGCCTTGTTAAAAAATGTTCCTTCTTGAATTAGGAACTGTCTCAGTTGGTTCTGAACATGGTTACTATAGGCATAGTATGACTGTATTGATAATGGATTACAAGGAGGGGGGAGGAAAAAGTTAGGCAGATGAATTAGAGTCATATTGCAACTTTCTAGGTAGGTGTATTAAGGTACAATACTAGTGCTCTTGCAATGGAATCAAGGGAGGAATAGATTGAGGGATTTTGGAAATATAATGGGTAGTGTTTGATCACTATGGGATATTTGGCAGGCAAAGGAGAAAAAGAAAATGAAGGTAATATCAGTATGGTTGTTACTATATTATAAATTTTTTGAGGACACAGATTGCCTTTATCTTTGTAATCCCAACACTTATTCCATGCTCCATATCATCATTGGGTTAATCGACCTGGAATTTTACTCATTCTTTGTCCTTACCTCCCTTTTTAACACAAGAAATCCATTTTGAAGTGTATACACTTCCTTGGTGGGGATGACTGAGAAATCCTTGGATGAACCTGAGAGAAGAGACTAGGCAAAATTGTGGGAAGATAAAAAAATTTGCAGCCTTCCAAAACAATCCTGCTATTTATTTAAACTTGTCTGTCAAGGAATAAAGTACATAGAATCAGCATAGCATGAAGCTATCCCCTCATTTAGGAATAATTCCCTTCCTCCTAGGTTCCCCCAACCAAAACAACCCCCCCCCCAAAAAAAAAAGAGAAACTGCCAGCAATACCTTCCCAGACCGACTCAGTAAAAACTGTCCGGCTGATCAAGGGAATTGACTGTTAGGATGAATATGCCCTTGAGGGTTTTCTGTGTTCCTCAATTATTATTACTAGCTTGCAGTTTCTGAGATTTCTAAGTAAAGAGATGAGTGAAGCTCTCTATTAGCCTATCTATTATTTGGTAATTGTCACTAGTTTAGCAGCTTGTAACACTCCCCACAGCTTTGCTTTTCTGTTTGTATAAATGTGGCTGGCAGCCAAAAATTGCTGGTGTAGATATTTAATGCAAACAGTGCTTTAATTGTGATAATTTTGCTTTAGGCTATAGTCATGCAATGAACTGGATATTTTAGACAGCTACTCTTTAAGATTATTAATCTTTGTTTATCTTCACTGCTTTTGTTGGCTATGGTGAACTTGATTGACTCCCTGTTGGTATCTGAGAGCTTCCTATTAATTTTAAACCCTGGGTAGCATTTTGCTTTATTTTTCTTACCTAAGTCCTGGGATTGGCTCTCAGCCTCACTACACATTCTTACATCTACCTTTCTTTTTCCAGGTCTACTTACGGATTAACTGTCATTTCATAGCTTTTTAGCCTTTTGTAGGTGGGGGAAGCATTCAAAATGTTTTACTAGTAGAAATAACAGCAAAAGATGTTTTATTATACGAGTCTTTTCAAGTTATCATTAGTCTTCATTGCAGTGTAAATAAAAGTATGTCTCACTCTCCTGGTTCCTAGTCTTGACATTCTAATTACTTTTTTGTCTTGGAAGATCAGCCCTATCCAACTTCCCCCTCCCTTCCCAGCCTTAATCTCTGTTTTTCTCATTTTCTCCTTACCTTTGTAAGGGGGACAAATATAAAAATTTAGCTTCTACAAATGAGGTTTCTTCCTATGTAAGATTAAAGACTCCAGTTTCTTTCCTGCTTCATGCAAGTTTATTTTAGGTAATTATAAAGATAAAAGACTATAACTTACTGAGATTTAGGCCTAATTTAGGAAAATGTAGAGACAGACAAAATGGGGTTAGTGAGTAGAGAGTACTGGACTCAGAATCAGGAAGCCCTTAGTTCAGTTGTGCTTTAGACACTTGCTAGCTCTATGATCCCAGGCAAGTCACAAACCTCTCCAAGCCTCAGTTTCATCTTTAAAATGAGAAGTTTGGACTGTGGTCCCTTCTAACTCTAAATACTCTTGTCATCCTGTAAGAGTATTTTAATCACAGTATCTCAGACTTTAAAACATTTGAATGAGAATATTCTTTTGATAGATCAGTTCAAAAGTTTAGGGCAGGTACTTTTGCAAAGCAAAATGCTAGGGATGCAAAGACAAACCTAGTCTCTGCTTTCTTTAAGTTTACATTCTTCTCAGGGCCTGGGAAGGAAGATACTGCATATGAACATATAAAGAGCAACTTTGGGAGAGAGTAAGAATCTGGAAAGATGTCATGTAATAATAGGAGGAGGAAGGAAAGGGAAATAAGCATTCACATAGACCTGTTACTTTTGAGGCACTGTGTAAACAGTGTACAAATATTACCTCATTTCTTCTTCACAACAGCCCCGCCAGGCAGGTGTTGATATTTCCATTTTGCAGTTGAGGAAACTGAGGCAGACAGAGTTACACAGCTAATAAGTATTTGAGACCTGATTTGAAGTTGGGTCATCCTGACTCCAGACCTAGCACTCTTAACCACTGGCCCACTTACCTGCCTGTAATGTAATAGGGAGCACTTGAATTGAGTGTGGAAGGAAGCTAGGGATTCTAAGAGATGGACCTGAAGAGGGAATGCATTTCAGGCATGAGGGAGAACCTGCTTAAAGAAATAGGAATTGGTGAATCAAGTTTAGGACTTAGCTAGTATTGCCACTTTAGCTGAAATTGTGGGTGTATGAAGGTGGTTTGGGAAGGTAGGTATGGTAGAATAAGGAATTTGAATAGAGAAGAGTTGTGAAAAGGGAAACTATTGGGAGTGTGGCAGTTAGGGAAAAATATGGGATTGCCATGCAGGATGAGGGCCCATGGGAGAGTGGATAAAATGAATGTGGATTCAATTGCAAGAATCGAGCTATACTTAGCCATGGGTGAAAAGGAGTGAAGATAGTGGGATCGACCTAGAATTAGGAGTTTGGCAGGACTTCACTGTAGATAGTACAAAGGGATGAAGGATTCCAGGATAGAACATAGTTGAATTGGTCAACCATAGGATCAAGAAGGAAGAAAGTGAGTCCAGAAGAGCATATGACATAAACTGGGAGACCAGGAAGGGGGGAGGGATTGGAAGTCATGATAAGAATGTACAGTAAATTTAAGGTGAAGGATAGTGTCATTCAGGACAGACTAAAAGAATTGCCTAGTGAGAACCCAGTTGAGATTAGATGAAAGATAAATATGTAATGGATTCAGTTGCATTGTTGGAGGATATGTGCATGTATGTATATAATTATTAAAATCAAGATTTTTGTGGATGGACATAGTGTTTTAAGATGTCTTAGAAGGTTGTGATTGCTGTCTTCAAGTATTTGTAGGGCTGTTGAAGGAAAGAGGGATTAAACTTGTTTTCTTTGGTCACAGAAGACAGCAATGGGTAGAAGCATCAGAGGCAAATTTAGGTATAATGTGAGGAAAACTTTCTGCTGCCTTTCAAGAGCCCAGGTAACATGTTATTGTGGAAAGTGTTCTGGGGTTGAAGTCTGAGGACCTGGATTTGAAACTTCTCTCTGCTGCTTATTACATTATGACATTGGTCAAGCCAAATAACCTGTTATATGTCTCAAGTTTCTTCATTTGTAAAATTAGAGGGTTGAACTAGATGACAACCCTCCAAATTTGTGGTCTGATAGGCTACACACTATAATTGAGACTATGTGCATGTTGTATGTACTTTATTTTTATTTTTTTTTTTTAGGCAGTTGGGGTTAAGTGACTTGCCCAGGGTCACACAGCTAGTAAGTGTCAGGTGTTTTGTCTCAGGCCGAATTTGAACTCAGGTCCTCCTGACTCCACTGAGACATCTACCTGCCCCAATGTTGTCTGTACTTTAGAAAAAGTTTTTTGAGGGTAGTTACGGTGGAGGCTGTTAGCATTTATATAACTGTTTTGGATACTCGAATTTTTTTTTCTTAAGAGAAGCAGGGCTATTCCCATCTGGGAGATGCTTTAAGTTTGAGATAGTGACTAAAAAATTGTGTAGGAAATTACCAATTTGTGTTAATTTAAAAAAAAAGTTTTTGGAATTGTATTTCTTATGTAGTAAGTAAAGGCACTTTGGGAAAACAAAGTTTAAAATAAGTATGCATAAATGGCTCATTTTCTTCTTAATGGAAGTATTACTCTTATTCTCTGATATCATTTGACAGTTTTGTCATTAGACAATGACGTTTTAAGAACCTACTCTAAAATTCCATCATTAAGGTAATTAAGAACTTAATTTAACATTTTGGTAAAAAAAATGGATAGAAAATAGTAAATATTGGTGTTAAATAGCAGCTACAATTTAATAGTAATTTTTAAAATACCTGGAATATGTGAGTAATAAAATGTTCCTGATTGTATTCTCAAAAATACTTTAAAAGGTTGGAATATTAGGGAGTAGTCAGTCATTCTTTCAAAAGTCTTATAAAATTATACGGGATAAAAGTAGAGCTCTTCCTGTATTTATGCTTAAAATCTGTGTTCTTTCAGTCATCACTGAATTTTGAAAAACATACTGAAAACTTCCAGTGGGCAGAAAATCGTTATGATATAAATCGTAGACGGCACAACTCTTCAGATGGCTTTGATTCTGGCATTGGACGTCCTAATGGAGGTATATTTTATATTTTAAAAATTGGTTTGATTTTTTTTAATTCTTTTTTTTCTTTTAAACATTTTATTTGTTTGATAATATTTTCTTCCATGTATGTTTTTTTTGTTTTGTCTTTGAGCAAAGTCATCATTGCAGCATTTATTTTGTTTTTGCCAATATAGGAAACTTTGGAAGGAAAGAAAAAAATGGATGGCGTGCACATGGAAGAAATGGTACTGAAAACATAAATCATCGAGGGGGATACCATGGTGGAAGTTCCCGTTCTCGAAGCAGTGCTTTCCACTCTGGAAAAAGCCAAGGACTGCATGAAAACAATGTCCCTGACAATGAAACTGGGAAAAAAGAAGACAAGGAAGAACGCAAACAATTTGAGGCTGAGGATTTTGTAAGTTTCTTGTAATTATAATACAAAACGAGGTTTCATTGTTTCTTCAAGTGCCATTTTATCCATTATGCAAGCTACTTCATGAGATTTCACCAGTACAGCTCATCTTATACAGGGATCACCCTTTCCATACATAGGTAAGAGGTATTAGTCATTTGACCAATTATTTTTTTATTTTATTTTAAAAATCCTTTCGTTTAGTGGGTGTTTTTTTTTAAACTATGTACATGTCAACTTTTGACTTGGTCTAACAAATTTTATTAAATTCACTTCACCATAATGCTTTGCAACTACTAGGGAGTTTGCTAGTATTGTTTAATAAAATCACATTGTATACCATCTGCATCATTTATGCCAAGACAGCAAAAAGATATGGTGGAAAGGGTGGGGGAAAGAGGGAAATAAATGTTTGTTTATACTTTTAAAAAAAACTTAACCTTTTTATTAATTCACCTTGTTTCATGATTTGTTTTCATCATGGGACTTGGCAAGTGGACACGCTTTTGAAGTATTTGAGGAACCATTTTCAGATTGATTTTAAACTTTTGTTGATTCAGAAGTTTTTTCTAACTGCAGCAAACTGTCTTCCCTATTTATTTGAAAAGAACAATATGCAGCTTTGTTTTAGGAATACTCACTTTTACTAACTTTAAACACATTGTTGTCCACGCAAATAAGAGAATGGTTTCTAGCATCCCTAATAGATACCAAGACTAGGTAAAGAGGAGACAGGAACTCTTTATTTTATTTTTGACCATTCATCAGATAGCTGATGGAGTACAGACTTTTTTTAAAAGGAAAAGTGATAGAAAAAAATTTTTTTTTATCACCTACAACAGGGCTAACCTGTTAGTCAAGAATGATATTTACATTTTAAAATACAATAAAACTTTATTAAAAAGTGTAAATATTGTTCTTAGTTCACTGACCTTACAAAAGCAGCAGCCTGGACTTCTAATCTTAGAAGGACTACTCCTAGCAAAGTTGTAACAGGGTTCTCTAAGCATCTTACCATACTGGGACCCAGGTCAGGTCAGGTCAGGTCTAGTCTATTCTGCTATCATGGGATTTCCTGCAATTTCTGAGTTCTTACTTGAGGTAGTGCTTCCCAGTTGTTTCAAAACCACTGTGGAACAATTGAATTGGCTCTAAGGTGGTAGGAAAACTCTGAGCTTCATAATACCTGCTAATACTAGTTGATTTCCCTATATTTGAGTCTCTTCTGGCAACTCAGCTCAGTCTTAGACTCATCCACCTATACACATATTTCTAATTGCCCTTTCATTTCACCCCGTGATATAGCAGGAGGATTTGGACTTCTGCTTCCTTTTGTCCTGTTTTGTTTTGCTGTGCTGCAGCAGCAGTTTCTAAGGCTGCACGTTATCATAATTTTCATTAATCTGAAATAGAATTTCACATAGTTGGGGATAAATTAAATAGGATGTTCATCCCATATTTATGCCCTCATATATTCTAACAAAATATAACTGTGTACAAATAGGAGTTAAGTCATTACAATAATTATTAACTGTCTTTATATGCGTAATGCAACATTGGTAGTATAAAGCAATGCATGGCCCACTTATTAGTTTCTCCAAACATGAAATGGGATGAATTAAAACTGCATTTGTAGGAGAAAATTATTTCTATTTTTATAATCTTATTGGTTCAAAATATTATACATTTTTGCCACTTGCAAGTTTTTTTAAAAAAAATTATGGAGTATATTTAACTTTTAATAGTTTTTGTAGGAACTGTTTCTCATTTAATATAGAAGTTGACTTGTAAATTTATTTAAATATTACTGAAAATAATTGTTAACCTAGCTTTTACGTGCTTTTGGTAGCAGTTCTAACAAGTTTTTCAGTTATTTTTGTTTAGTCTTACCTGAATAACATCAATTCTCAATTATTTTTAGATTATTCATAAGAAAAACAGTTAATTCCAAATTAGGTTTTCTTTGCTAGTTTACATGCTTTGTTCCAGGTTAGTCTTACTGAAAGTTGATAGGGGAATCCAAAAATGTGTGGCAACATAAAAATCTGGCACAAAAAGAAAATCATATTCAAAAGCTAAAAGTCTTGATCTGTGTGTCCATCTTGAAGTCCCCCTTAGTATTTAATCAAGTTAGTATTTTACATTGATGAATTTGTAGATTTAACTTTTTGCCAAAGGTGCTACAAAAAGTTAATATAATCTATTATATGAAGATACTAGACATCAAATTATTTTGGTTCTTTTAGGGTTGGCATAATAACTGGTCTGTAGAACATAACTACATTGGCCATTGTTGTGTGAGATCAGTAAGCCTAAACTCCATCCTTTTCAAAAGAAGGTGGGCCTAGTTTGTTTTGCAGTAATTCAGGTTTTGCTGAGGATAGTTTAAATGTTCTCTTATTAACGCACAGAATATGAGTGCTTGTCTGAGACCTTATTGTGAGATTCTAAGTTCCATCAAGATTTATACAGGACTAAAATCCCATTATATTAAAATATGGGGAAAATAGCATGTGCAGCCCATCTCATATAACCAGTGCTTTATTGGTGAGTTTATAATAATTTCTATGTAATGAAAAACCCAGTACAAGAAATGTGTTTTTTTCCCCCTTTTATCCACATAATAGTCATTCTCTGTGATGGAAAATCTTTGATTTTGTGCTGTTTTCATTGTAGGTTTGGAGAGCTGGCCTGTAGCTGATGTTGTTTTTTGTCCTGTCATCAAGTAGCAGTTGTGTTTCAACTCCCATCCTTGCCACCTCAAGCATCTTAATCCCTTAATTAAAAGCAACAAAGCACGTTAAAATATATAGGAGCTAGGGGGAAGAAGTTCATAGAACAGTGCATTCAGACCTGGAAAGGACCTCAAAGGTTGTGTAAGATGATAGAACTACAGTTAGAAGAAACCTTTGAGACCATCTATTCTAATCCTCTCATTATACAAATGAAGGGAAACTTAAATCCCAAGAGAAATTAAGTGACTTATGCAATGTTTCATAAGAAGTAAATGTCAGAGCTTGAATTTGAACACAAGTCCTTTGGCTCCAAAGCCAGCATTCTTGACACTGCAGTGCGCATAATACTTCTGGCATCTTTTACTGCATTTAGACTTTTCACTTTCTAATTAGTTATAAAAAGGTCAGCTTCTATACATGCAGCTTTGCAGACAATGAGTATAATTTGCAGCAGTATACTTATTGAAACAAAATCTGTTGTGATCCATTCAATTTTTAAATAAAGAAATGTTTACCTTTATTTACTAATGATTTTTTATACCAGTGGGAACAACAACTTGAATAATCCAGAATTGCTAATGATGAAAAAAATTATTTGTAGGCTTTCTTCATTCACTCATTTAATATTTGTTAAATCCCTGTGGAAAAGGCATTTTGAGAGAGTCGGGACATATTAACACGGTCGTTGGTCCCAGCTTAAAATCAGAAAGTGGAGATGTATATGCATATATGCATAAATGGCATAAAGAAGCAAATGATAACTAATGATACTTAAGCTGTAAGTGGTATGTCAAACATATTTTAAACTAGTTGAGTTTATTTATATTTGAATATTCTGATAACTTAGTGTTAACTTAATGAGGCCACATCTGAAGACCTGAATCGAGTTACAAGCTAGTCTAGTTTTTGAATTTTAGTTCTTCCCCTTAGTCCATTCCATGCTAAGGATGGGTAGATATTTAAGGTTGATGTAAATAGTAGTCTTCGCTCTAAACTTGCTGCCTTTCTTATTCGTGTTTTTTCTTTGGTTGGGGAAATAAATGTCAAAGGCTTTCTATCTTCTGATCCCATTGAAAGGGCATAGTGATAATGTTAACAACAAAATAGATGATACTTTAAGGTTTCTGTTGATACTAATATCATCAGATGAAAGATCAGTGTTGGAAGGGACATCAGAGGACATCTAGTTTTAATCCCTTGTTTTATAATAAGGTGAAGAAACTGAAATCTAGGAAAATCAAGTTGTTTGCCTAAGGCCACACAGGTTGTAAACATCAGAGTATGATTTAATTCTAAAGCCAGTGGCCTTTCTGCTGTACTACAGTCTACTGTGTATAATTGGCTTTTGGCAATTTGGAGTTGATTGTATCATAGCCTATCAGTAATTTAACAATTTTTAGTAACTTTCAACTGGATTTTTGCTTATTTATGTCTTGAGGTTGGAACACTATTTGTTAAATCCACAAACTTTTCTTTCAGCCGTCTTTAAATCCTGAATATGAGAGAGAGCCAAATCAGAATAAATCTTTAGCTGCAGGTGTATGGGGTAAGTCTTTTTAGTTCATATGTGGAATATAAAATAGTATTTGTAAATGTGACTTTAATAAAATGCAGCAAATGGGAGATGTATTTACAAGGTAGATATGAAGGGAAGAACACTAGCAATAACTGGAATCGGGAAAGGTTTTATGTAGAAGTTGGTAATTCAAAGAAATTAGAGATTCTGAGGCTAAAATGGTGAGGGCGTGGACTTGTAAAAGCATGGCATCAAGAAACCACCAGTAAAAAGGCAAGGAGATGGAGTTGGAGTACCATGAAGAGAAGGCTGATTTGGATGAAAGTCCAGACCTAAGAGTACATAGAAAGCAAAGAATTGTATAATGAATCTGAGACTATGTAATACAAGTTATGACAAGTCAGGAATAACTGAGAGCTTGTAAACCTAGAAAGCTGATTGTGCCTTCAGCAGAAATAGAGAAGTTTAGAGGAGAAGGCACAGTCTTTATTTGTGAGAAGGCATTATATCTACTCACTTTTCCCCTTGCCTCAACTCTTAAATGTTTACAAATACTGGTCAGTTAAATGATTGTAGCTATTGGCCAGCCTTGTATTCAAGAAATGGAAACAAAAACTTCTCTGTGGAGAAGCTGGGTGTGCTTTGTATATGATTTCTATAAAATTTATATTTCCACTCACTTTAATTAAGCAGTATAAGGCCAGGTAGAATTGAAGATTAAAGTTCTGGATTTACTAAAAAGCCAAAAAGAATTTGGAGAAAATGTCAAAAGATCATAAGTACCAGAATATTTAGTGTGGAGATTGAACCTGAAAATGTTGGAGGGACAGTTTATTGGAGAAGAGTGAAGAAAAGTGAGAAGGCACTCAATTATCCATATGTGTTTAATCTGTGTTAGATTAATTTTGACAAAATTTTAATTGTCAATTTATTACCTGCCAACTTTGGTGCTGTTTCCCTCTGGTATCAGTTGATACTACTTAAGAAATAATGATTAATTTTAATATTTATTATTGAGGTGGCTAGATAGCACAGTGGATAGTTACCTCCCATGGCTGTTATGGGGAAAAAAATGAGATAGTATTTGTAAAGCACTTTGCAAAACCTTAAAGTGCTATATAAGTACTAGCTATCATATTAGACATGAAGAAAACATAATTAGGAAGATGAAACAAAATATGGTTAAGAAACCAAGCAAAGAGAATATAGTAAATTTTCAGTTATTTGCACTAATAGAGAAACTAGGGATAGATAATATAAAAATTAGTCATAGGCTATAGGGAGAGTGAGTTCTTGAATGCTTCAAATATAGGTGTTTCTTGATTTTCAAAGAATTCATTTCGAGCAAAGTAACAGAACTATGTTTCAGAGATTTAAAACTGAGAGGCTCTTTCGTTTCCCATTTACCAACTTCTTCCCCCTCCTCCATTCTGGGAATCAGTTGTACCTGAAAATTGATGCAAATTTTTCACTCTAGTATACCCTAGAATAGATTTGAAATTACTTACTGGTGTGTAAAGTAAATGGAGTTTGGAAGTTAAGAAAACAATCATTAGTGGATTAGATTCTTCATGTTAATTAATTCCTGAATTGTTAACCAAGTTAATAGGTTAGATTTCAATTTTAATAGCTACATTTATTTATGAACTGTCTTATCTTTCCTACTAAAATGATAAGCCTTTTCAGGACACTGACCACCTTTTTGTTCGTCTTTGTATTCCCAGCACAGTATCTTGCACATAATAGGGGATCGATAAAGGTTTGTTGACCAAGTAAATGAATAAATATGTGAGAGAGATTTGTTGAAGATAATATAGCCTGCCCTAAAGGTTGATTTCCTATGAGTAATAGAGAATTGGTTGTAAGTGGTTTTTAGACTTTCCATTTTTTAAACCAGGGTTGGGGCACCTGTGTCCTCAAGGCTACATGTGGCCATCTAGGTCCTCAAGTGCAGCCCTTTGACTGAATCCAAACTTCACAGAACCAATCCCCTTAACAAAAGGATTTGTTCTCTAAAACTTGGACTCAGTCAAACTTCTGTGAAGTTTGGATTCAATCAAAGGGCTGCACTTGAGGACCTAGATGGCCACATGTGGCCTTGAGGCTGCAGATTCCTTACCCCTAGTTTAAGCTATATCCCCTTCTGTCTGTTGCTGCAGGTAATTTGGTAGCTTACTGTATTAGTATCAATAGCAGCAAAGTAGTATGAGCAGTAGAGAGAGTGAGGAAATTCCAGAGATGATATGGAAACAGAAGGAACAGGACTTAGGAAATTATTTGGTGTGTGTTATAAGGAGAAGTAGTAGTTGAAGGTGATTGAGGTTTTGAGCTTTGGTGACTCAGGGTGCCATTAACAGAAATAAGAAAGTTGGAAGGCTGGGAAGGTCAGATGAGGTGAGGGGGGAGGGAATGGTTCATGTTGGAATTCATGCTTTCTTCTTATCCATATAGAAATATCCAGCAAGTAGTTGGAGGTGAGAGATTGGAATAAAGGGCACAGATTAGAGCAGAATACATACATTTGGGAATTATCTGTATAGTGCTTTTATTGTGATTGCTGCAAGTGGTAGTGGTTTTTATCAAGAAATATTTGTTGGTAGTATATGCTTGTTGCCCTTTATCTTAAGCATTGTTTCCTAATGCTTTTTAACCTTGCTTATCTGTTTTCCCTTGTGTTAACCGTTACCTCAGTATAAAATAGCAGAATTTAAAATCTAGATCCTCCTAATACTTCCATTCTCACTCAATACTCTTGAGACTACTCTGAGAATTTGATTTGCAGTATTTCTTTAGATAGAGATTCTTCCCTCCATAATGAACTATAGTAATTATGTCTCAGTGTGAGGTGATTGTGACAATTATATCATGGTTCTTCTGAACTTTAGGAACAGTTTTTTCTCCCTGATTTGAAGCTACTGGTAATCTTAGCAGCCTTTAAGAAAGCTTTCTTCAGAGCTTGAAGCAACAGTTATTGGTAACCATAATCGTCTTTTTTTTCTTAAAATTAGAACAGATATGATGTTTGCTGGTGATAACTTCATGACAGGAATTAGCAAAAAAAAGGTGCAAAGGAGGAATTGATGGGGGAAAATGTTTAATTTCTTCTCAAAATAGGTTAAGGGAGAAGAAAGTGAGTAATATAATGCAAGAGTTAATTGTAGTTTAAAAACGAAAACATTTTTCAAGATAATGACTAAAACATAAAGAATGAAATTAGCATTTACACTTGATTAATTTTTTTAATTAAAATTTTTCATTTAACAAGCATTTTTTTTCCTACTTAACAACAGCACAAAATCCCTGTAACAAATATTCATAGTCATCCAAAACAAATTCCTATATTATCTCATTCTTTATATTTAGTCTATCCCTTCTATGTCAGTTGTCTGGAATCAGGTTGATCAGAGTTTTTAACAAATACTTTAAAATTGCTTTTTTACAATGTTGGGTTTGTTTCTTAAACATACAAAGCACTGTATAGTTAAAAGAAGGGTACAGAATTAGTTGACATTAATTTTTAGGCATCCATTGAGTATATGGTTTAATTTAGTCCAAAAAACAAAGTTTGTGAGACTTTAAATAGTTATGATCATAAAGATAATATAGTATGATTGGGCTGAATTGTTCTGTTATTATTTTAAGATCTAGGGAAAGATAACTATAATTCATTATTTGTTTATGCAGAATATCCTCTGAATCCTAAATCTAGAGCTCCAAGAATGCTGGTCATTAAAAAAGGTAGTACAAAAGATTTACAGATATCTGGATTCCCTGCAGTAGGAAATCTTCATTCTCAGCCAGTTAAAAATGGAACTGGTCCAAGTGTTTATAAAGGATTAGTCCCTAAACCTGCTGCTCCACCTACAAAGGTAAGGATTTTGTTTGTTGTTGTTTTTGTTTTTTAAAGTGTTTTTTTTTCCCAAAAGGTATTTGAAATTGATATATAGAAGTAACTAAAAATATGTGTGTTCTGAAAATTTTCACCAGCTTCTACCAATTTGCTCATTTCTCAATGGCTGGATCTGGCCCATTGTGCCTTCTTAACTTCTTTTACATTTTAAAACGACTTCTCAACTCTTTGTTCCACTAACAGTACAAAATAGATACCCAAAGTGAGACATTTGGAATAGGGACAGGACATGTGATTTTTTTAGTAATAGGAAACTCTCAGATGAGGACACTCCCTCTATCAATGCAGATTGGCACCTTTTTTTGCAATTTGTAGTCTTTAGGGAGTTGACTAGATCACTGAGAGGTTAAGTGACTCCCTCAGGTCATTTAGTCTGTGTCAGAAGCAGAATTTCTACTGCAGTCTTCCTGGCCTTAAGACTGATTTCTTTGTACAAATTGAGTCAGTAACTTTACTGAATTTTGAAATACATACTTGCAACTTTATAATGTATATTGCATTTGAGTAGTCATTAAAACCTGTTACGTGAAGTACTGTGAGAAATAACACCTTTACATAAAACTGTTATCTATAGTAGTGGGCTAATGACACATTCAGTAATAGATAGAATTCAAAATAAGAAGCTGAAAAGTCCTTTGAGAGGTAGGAAGTGTCAATTATGGGAATCTTAGTAGATGGCTTAGTAGAAGTGGTAGGGAGGGAAGACAGTGTGTATTTTGTCTTATTAGCACATCTGACATAAAAACACTTAGAAGGTTTACAAAATGCTATCCTCAGAATAATCCTAAGGCAGGTAGTACAAATTGAATTCAGCATAAATTTACTGGGTACTTCCTGTGAACAAGCAACATTGTCACTACTTTACAGGTGACAAAACTGAAACAGCTGTTGTGAAGAATGCTGTATACTCCAGGTCCAGAGACTTGGATTTCTTCTAAGTTAACACTTAAAAAAGCTTAGTGACTTTCCCACATAATAGTTGTAATCTAGAGCATTCTTTACTCCATTGTGCTGGTGTCCTGGTGAACAAGAAAATGCAGTTTTATAAAAAGCTATTATTTCTGGAAATTCTTCATTATGTTGCTTGAAAGTGGGGGGAAAATATATTGACTAAATAAATTTCTACTTCCAGGGTTTTTCTTAAGCCTTTCACCTGGATAGCATATGTTTTCCCCTCTTTAAAGCAGTAGAATGAGACCTGTGTAGCAGTAATTAGAAAGTTTTGTAAAAATGCTTTGTGTGTATGTGATATTGTTTTCCTATAATTTTTGTCAAAACATTGCAGCATATTTAATTCTTTTGCTGTCATCTTTTTTTGTTAGATAGTAACTATACACACACACATATTTTTTTTTAAATTTTTTTTAGCCTATACAATGGAAAAGCCAAACTAAAGAAAATAAAGTTGGAACTCCTTATCCTCATGAGTCTACATACGGCATTGGCAACTTTAATGCCTTCAAATCAACTGCCAAGAATTTTAGTGTATCAACAAGTTCAGTTAAAGAGGTATAGTAATAATTTTATATCATTTATCAGATATTTAAATCCTAGTAATCCAGTAAACATGGGGCAAAAATAAAATTAAGTAAATGATGTATATAAAAGTATGTTATATGGATATGTAGTATATTAAGGTACTTTGAACCCTCTCTGAAAAGTAAAGTGAACACTGGAAAATTTTACTTTCTGTTTAGAAAGAGTAATAATTTGAGAGTATAGGTCTATTTTTCCTGCTTGTCTTATTTAATTTTTTATTTAATTTAAATTTTTAATTATTTAAAATTTGTTTTGTTTAATTTGAGGCGGCTAGGTGGCACAGTATATATAGAGCACCTGGCCTGGAGTCAGACCCTGTGAATGGATCATCATGGGTCAGAGAACTGTAGTCTTCAGGCCCTGTTTGGTATGTGGGGGTGGTGGCCTTGCCCCCTCTTCTCCCCTTACTGGCCCTTTGGAATTTCCGTTGTCAGGAACATTCTGAGTTTTTGGACCCTAGGACCGAAGTTCTTCAACCTTCAAGTAACCCTCAAGTGTTCCTGGTCAGAGCACTGACAAGCTTCTAGCCTGTTTACCTGTGCTTATGCCTGGCAGTATTCCTCTCCAAATGCTTGCTATCTCCTGGAATCTTTGGCCTCTGCTCCCACCTCTTCACCTGCTCTTCCTTTTCTTCTTTTTAATATTTTTTTTCAAATTATATGTAAAAACAACTTTTAACTTTCTTTGCAATTTTGAGTTCCACATTCTTTTTCCCATCCTTCCTCCCTTCCCCTTTCTTTGAGAAGGCAAGCAGTTCGATAAAGATTAAAAATATTCAGTCATGCAAAATATACTTCCATATTAGTCATGTTGTGAGAGAAAATACAAAAAAAAAATCAAGAAAAATAAAGTTTAAAAAATAGTATACTTTGGTCTTCATTTAGATTCCATTCCATCAGTTCTTACTCTGGAGATGAAGAGTGTCTTTCATCTGGTTCTTCAGAATTGTCTTGGATCTTTGTGTTACCGGGAATAACTAAGTCATTCACTGTTGGTCATTGTATAGTATTGCTATTACTATGTACATTATTCTTCTGGTTCTATTCACTTCATTTTGCATCAGTTCACGTAAATCTTTCCAGGTTTTTCTGAAAGAATCCTGGTTGTTATTTCTTGTAGCACAACAGTCATATACCACAATCCATTCCCCAGTTGATGGGCATCCTCTCAATTTCTGATTCTTGGCCACCGCCAAAAGAGCTTCTGACAAATACTTTTGTACTTAGAGGTTCTTTTTCTTTTTCTTTGATCTCTTCGAGATACAGACCTAGTAATGGCATTGCTGGTCAAATGGTATGCACAGTTTGGTTGCCCTTCGGGCATAGTTCCAGATTGCTCTTTGCAATGGTTGGATCAGTTCACAACTCCACCAGCAGTGCATTAATATCCCAATTTTCCCACATCCCCTCCAACATTCGCCATTTTCCTTTTCTGTCATATTAGCCAATCTAATAACTGTGAGGTGATACCTCAGAGTTGTCTTAATTTGCATTCCTGTAATCATTAGTGATTTAGGGCATTTTTTCATGTGATTATAGATAGCTTTGATTTCTTCATCAGAAAACTGCCTATTCATATCCTTTGACTATTGATTGGGGATGACTCATATTCTTATAAATTTGACTCAGTTCTCTATATATTTGAGAGATGAGGCCTTTCTCAGAGAAAGTTGCTGTAAAAAAATTTCCCAGCTTTCTGCTTCATTCTAATCTTAGCTGCATTTGTTTTGTTTGTGCAAAAACTTTTTCATTCAGTGTAATAAAAAATTATCCATTTTACATGCTGTAATGCTCTCTGTCTTTTGTTTTGTAAATTCTTGTTCATAGATCTGACAGGTAAACTATCCCATGTTCCCCTAAATTTCTTATACTGTCGCCCTTTATGTCTAAATTATGTACCTGTTTTGACTTTATCTTGTTATACGGTGAGAGGCCTTGGTATAAGCCTAGTTTCTGCCAACCTGCTTTCCAGTTTTACTGGCAGTTTTTGTGAAATAGTGAGTTCTTGTACCAAAAATCTTCATATTTTCATTTAACAAACCTAAGCTTGGTATGGCAGTTTCCTACTGTATATTGTGTCCCTAATCTGTTCCACTGATCTACCACTCTATTTCTTAGTACCATATAGTTTTAACAATTATCACTTTATAATATAGTTTGAGATTTAGTGCTGATATGCCACTCTCCTTCACATTTTTTTTTCATTAATTCTGTTGATATTCTTGACATTTTGTTCTTCAAGATGAATTTTGTTGTTACCTTTTCTGAGTTCTGTAAAATAATTTTTGGTTGTTTGATATGGCACTGAGTTAATACATTAATTTAGGTAGAATTGTCATTTTTATTATATTAGCTTGGCCTAATAAGCAATTAATATTTTCCAATTGTTTAGATCTGACTTTATTTGTATAAAAAGTGTTTTATAATTGTGTTCATAAGAGTTCCTGGGTTTGTCTTGGCAAGTAGACTCCCAGGTATTTTATATTATCTGCATTTTTTTAAATGGAATTTCTCTTTTTATCCTTGCTTCTGGACTGTGTTTCTAACAGATAGAAATGCTGATGATTTGAGAGTATAGTTTTTAAGGGGGAAAAAGTTTCATTATACTGTTTGTGGAAATCCATCTTGTACAGTTTGTCTGAAAATGTTATCACCTTTTACTCTATTCTCTTAGGTAACAAATTTTAACAATTTTTATTTTATTATGTTGAAATGCTACCATTTATTTGTACAGTTATCCGTTTCACGTAGTGCTACAACAGGGTATAGTAAAAAGGAAAGAAAATTAAATTAACCTGTTCCAAGAGATAGTATTTCAAGCAGAGTAACAACAGCAAGTAGGGTCAGTTTGCTTGGAACATAGAGAATGTGAAGGGAGTGAGCAATATTTAATCAACCTGGAAATATAGATAGGGAAGTACTTTAAATGTCAAAAGGAGGAGTTTGTATTTTGTTCTGGACTGTAGGAACTGTGGAGGCAAGAGGGAGTCACTAAAACTTCTTGAACAATTTTAGGAATATATGTTTGGCAACTTTGGAGGATGTTTTGGAGAGGGAAGAAACTGGAGTCTGGGACACCGATTAGGAGGGTATTATAATAACCTAGGCAGGAGTTAATGAAAGCTTAAATTAGGTGGTTATGGTTAGGTGTAAGTGAGTGCAAGAAATATTCTGGAGGCTTAGGAACCAACATTAATTATGAGGGGAGGGTCAGTGATTGAAAGGGGAGATTTAAGAATGACTCTTGGATTGCAAACCTGAGTGACTTGAAAGAGTAGTGGTGTGTTCATCAGAAATAGGGAAGCTAGGGAAAGGAGTATGTTTCAGGGGAAAGACAATGAATTTTAGTTGCCTCTAGTTAATGAAATGCATAAATATTGCCACAATGAGTTTATATAAAGTGGTAAAAAATATTAGTTTTAAGCCAGAACCACTAGTTGGCAGTCCATCCATCAGAAGTTCCTGCTGTTGTTGACAAGAAAATTTATGCTGCAAGAAAAAAAAAATTTTTTTTCTAAATTTGAATATACAGGAAATATGGGGAAATGTTGTTATTATGTTAAATACAGGTTAAAAGCCATATTAATTGTGAATTTAGGTCTTCCTTTTCCATTTGGCCAATTCTGCTTTTTAAGGCATTCTCCTACTCATTGGCTTTTTGGACCTCTTTTGTCATTTGGGTTAGGCAATTTTTTTAAGATGTTATTTTCGCCAGTATTTTTTTGGGTCTCCTTTAGCAAGCTGTTGACTTGTTTTTCATGATTTTCTTGCATCACTCTCATTTCTCTTCTCAGTTTTCCCTCTACTTCTCTTACTTGCTTCTTGAAATCCTTTTTGAGCTCTTCTATGGCCTGGGACTAATTCATATTTTTCTTGGAAGCTTTGTATCTAGGAGCTTTGGCTTTTTTGTCTTCTTCTGTTGTGTGTTTTCATCTTTGTCACCAAAGAAAGATTCTGTGGTTTGATTTTTTTTTTGTGTGGAGTTTGCTCATGTTACCAGCCAATTACATGAGTTTTAAACTCTTTGTTAAGAGGGGTCTGCTTCCAGTGTGGAGAATGTACTGTCTCAAGCTTCGGGGGTTTTGTGCAGCTGTTTTCAGAGGTACTTCTAGGGACCTGTAAATTTTCAGTTCTTCCAAGGTGGTATGATCAAGGGCAAGGTGTTTACTCCTTTCCTGACCTGTGCTCTGGTCTATGAGTGACCACAAGCACTCTTTTCTGCCTTGGAACTGTGAGGAGGATTCTCTCTGCACTGCCACTACAAGCTCCACCATGCCCATGCTCCTCCTTGTCTGAGGACTGCCACCTAGAACTGTGATCCAGATCCAAGCACGGGCAAAGCAAGAGAATCTTGCCTCAACTCCAACAAAGAGATCCCTGCAGTGCTCTGCTGATCAGCCAGTCGATCCCCCTCACTCTGTGAGTTGGAAGCTTCGGAAGCAGCTGCCGCCCCGGGTCTGCGCCAGGGCCTGGGACTGAGCTTCTTTCTCACCATGATCACAGACTTTTCCTACTGACCTTCTAAGTTGTCTTTGGCATTTGTGGGTTGAGAAGTCTAGAAACCACTACACCTTCAGTCCCCTGAGCCCTGCTCCAAGTTCACTGAGGTCTGGTCTTTGCCTGCATGCACACGCTGAATTGAGCTCCTTTCCCAGCTTGACACACGCGTAGACCTTTCCAGTCAACCATCCAGGTTGTCTTGCGCTGGAAATTTGTTTCACTCTTTCTTTTTGTAGCTTCTGTTGCTCTAGAATTTGTTTAGAGCCATTTTTTACAGGTATTTGGAGTGTTTTGGGGGGAGAACTCAAGCAAGTCACTGCTTTTACTCTGCTATCTTGGCTTCGCCCCCTAATTGTGAATTTAGGTACTGCTTAATAAAAACAACTTGTTATGTTTAGTTGTGTAGTTAATTGTTATTTCCACGTCAGGAATTGATCATTATTTATTTTTTTCTTATTAGTATAATCGCTCAAATTCCTCTTCTCCTGTGGACAAACTTAATCAGCCTCGTCTAACCAAACTGACCCGGATGCGCACTGATAAGAAGAGTGAATTCTTAAAAGCTTTGAAAAGGGACAGAGTGGAGGAAGAACATGAAGATGGAAGTCATATTGGACCAGAAAAGGTAACTGAGCTTATAAAACCTTTGATGGACGTAGTTTAATTGCAGGCACATTCATTTATCAGTTAAACTGTTAATACAGATCGAGCTTATCTAGTTAAGTCAGTGTGCTCACAATAATTTTAATACATGAAATTAATGATTAAAACAGGTGACTTGTTACATAAGGTGACTTGACAAGTACAGTTAAATTGTGGTTGAACAAAGTATATTTGTGTGATAGATTGTCATGCCACAAGAAATAACATAAAGAGATAAAGACATGCAGAGAGAATAAAGAAAAATCAAAATAACTACATGGAAACAAAGTTGTCTTATTGTTATTTTGGACTGGACATATGATTACACTGGTGTAGGTACTTCTAGTGAGTACAACTTCCCTCTAACAATGCAAGTGGACACCTGCTCTGTAACTATTGTCCTAGCTGTATAAAGCATTGAGAGCCATCATATATCAGAGGCAAGAGCTGAACACAGGTCTTCCTGTCTCCAAGGCTTTCTCTCTTCTCTATATGCCATAGTGCCTCCGATTATAACTGTAAATATTAATGGTACTCTAATGACTGTGATTACATTGATTTGAGGTACTTTCTCCAATAATTTAGATCTCAGCCAGTGCTTCCTTACCTGTCCGGGTGTAACTCTTGTTCATGAATAACAGTGCTTTGATTAACAATACCCGTAATCAGGAAGGGGAAAAGAATATGCAAGCAAATAAGATGTTTGATAAATTCATTAACATTTTGTCAGGCTAATGATGGATATTTGATTTTATGTGCTTAATCTTTTATGTATAATGGAAATTTCTCAAGATCATGATAAAAGCTGTTATCTATAGTAGTAATAGCTAACATTTACGTAGTATTTAGGGCAGCTATGTGGCCCAGAATGCTAGGCCTGGGGTCAGGAAGACTCATCTTGCTGAGTTCAGATCTGGTCTCAGACACTAGCTGTGTGACCCTGGGCAGGTCACTTAACCATTTTTGCCTCCATTTCTAAATAAGCTAGAGAAGGAAATGGCAAACCACTCCAATATCTTTGTCAAGAAAACCCCAAATGGGTCACGAAGAGTTGGATGTGACTTTATAGCAACAACATGTAGTACTAAAGCACATAGGCACAGGCACTGTGCTAAGTGTTTTACAGTTAACTCGTTGGATCCTCACAACAACCTTGGAAGGTAGGTTGCCAGTAGTATCCTCATTTTACAGATGAGGAAGTTGAGGTAAACAGATTAAGTAACTTACCCAGAGTCACATAGCTAGTAAGTGTGTGAGGCTAGGTTCAAACTCGGATCTTAATTCCAGGCCCAGTGCTCTTATCTTCTGTGCCACCTAGCATCAAAGAGGGGTGTTGGGGAAATAAAGGAGAAGAAAAAATATGCTTTACCATTTTTCTACTAAAGTACGCCTTCTTGATTAGTTTGTAACTCTTGCTTCTCTGAATTTGCATTCTACCTTTTTTGTTTGTTTCGCCTTGCCTTAACTTCCTTTCGTCTTCTCACTTGAGCTCCACGGAGTAGATGTTATCATCTAATATATTGCATCCTCTTTGGTGAAAAAGAAGAGACGTAAAATAGCCATTTCCAGTTGCTACAATCATGAACCTGTCTTCTTGTCAGGGGCAAGTTATCAGTTATTATGAAAGCAGCTGTTACCTCTAAGAAATATATCCTGCAATTCTGGCAGGAAAGCTTCATGCTGGCAGAAATCCCTGACTGGAATATTATCTTACCCCGTTACTCTTTAAGAAACAGTATGCCTTGACATTGCAGGTATATAGTGTTGCCTTTCTACTCAAGTATTTTCACCTGTATGAAGAATCTGTGAAGGACAAAAATGTAAAATAGTTATAGAAAACTACAGTATAAGAAAAATAATTTTTTGTAGTACCTGAAATTTTTAATTTGGACACACCTCTTTGAGATTATTCTAAAAGAAGTCAAAGGGAAACATCATTTATGAAAAATAAATTCATATAAATTTTTGAGTGATATGTTTATTTTATACCAATGGTATACCTCTAGTTTAAATAGCTCCCAGGGAATTGATGAAATTTTGATAATTTCATTGGTGAATTTCACATGTTGAATCACAGATTTGTGGATAATTCTTTCAAGATACGTATCAAGAATTTTTAGAAAATATTTTATAAACCTCTTCAGGACTTCTGTGATGTGTAATTGTAACTTTTTACTCTCTGAAATTATTAGGATGATGACTCATTTAATTTGCATAATAGCAACAACACTCATCACGAAAGGGACATAAACCGAAATTTTGATGAAAATGAAATTTCACAAGAGAATGGCAATGCCTCCATGATTTCCCAACAGATCATTCGGTCTTCTACCTTTCCACAAGCTGATGTCCTTTCAAGTTCACTTGAGGCAGAACATAGGTTAGTATTAAGTTCTATTATCTTTTACTTTGTCAAAAATCATTATTTCCTTTAGCTAACATATAAAATTATCTATGTTGAAGGTAAAGATTATTTCAAAGAATGAACCTAATGATTCTTGTTTGGTTTTTGTAGCCTTCAGAAATGTTTTTAACATAGTGAAAATTTGCTGCCCAGTCTCCACTAATTTGAAATTTAAGGTGATTTAAACTAAAACTTTTGTCTTTGAATTGTCTGAAGAGAGTTTGCACAGTAATGAGTAGTACAGTAAAATTACTGGCACAGTATTTAATGAATTACCTTCAAGCATGTAATATTTATGTATGATCATATAAATATTATGGGTAACTGTTAAAGATCTGATTAGGTTTCTTGTCAGCTGCCAATTTGTATAACCATGTTCTTGAAAACAATAAAAATATCCTTAGGTATTTCAGCTCTTTACCTGCTTGACATCTCAATCATTCTGAAATAGCTCATAGTTTTTTTCTGTTTGTTTTCCTGATTTGAAGTAATCTTGATTTCATCATTATTGAAATGCACATAGAAACCAACTATGATTTTAGAGGAGCGATAATGAAATAGGCTTCCCTTCTCTTGACAAAAAGGTGAAGATGTTCAGAATGAAAGATATATTTTGAGACATTCGTGTATCAAATTTGAGACAAATTTGTGAATTTGTTTTGCTTGAAAGGAATGTTTTATGTGGTATCTCCACCTCCTTTGTGAGACAATGAGGAGCAGGGGGCATGTAGGGATAATAATAGCTCAAAAAAAAAATAAGGATGAGTGTCAACGAAGCACCAAAAAGATGCACAGAAGAGAGGGAATATGGGAGGTTCAGACAAGTGGGATAGTTTGGGAGTTAAGTGCTAAATTTATTGTATACTTTGAAGGAACAAAAAGGGAGATAAGCTTTATATGGTAGAGTCAGTTTCATGTTCAAGTACCCTTTTTTGTTCTATGTGGAAATGCTCATATTTGCTGATATTCAGAATATCAAAAGATTAATTTTTTCAAGATCATCATCATCTTAGCTTGTACTGTCATGAGGGAAAATGGCAGTGATTGCAAGCTTTAAATATTTCAAGTGCAATAATAACTAATCTTTATGTAGAACTTTAAGATTTAAAAAGCACTTTGTATAGATGATCTCATTTAATTTTCACAACAACCCTGTGAAGTAAGGGCTCTTGTCTGTCCATTTTATAGATGGGAAAAGGGAGGCTAAGAGAGGTTAAGTGAATTGCTTGGAGTTATATACCTAGTTAGTGTCTGAGGAATGGATTTGAATTCCAGTCTTATTGACTCCAAGCCCAGCACCTTTATCTACTGTGCCACCTACAAACTCTGTAGTATTTATTGGTTGTTGAATTTTACAGGTAATAGGACAAATTTCATATTGATTTTTGCAGTCTTAAGATAGCAAACTAGGTGACAATGGTGGACACTACCAGTAAATAGCTATTGAACTTATGCCCTTTTTTTTGCCTATGTCCATTATGGCAGGAATGTAAAAGTTGAAAGATTAGGGTTAAGGTTGATAATAATTAACTCTGCCCTTCAGTTGAGGACATGGTTTTGCTTAAGGTTAATTCCATGCCTTCTGCTTTTATACCCTTTCCAATGATACGTAGAATTTTGTTTATCCCATTCAGCCTCTTTTTAATAATTAAGGGGACATGATTTACTAGAGCAAAAAATGGTCCAGGAATAGTAATTAGAATACTTTTTAAAGTGGGAAAGGAAATGTTTCATTTATAACTTGGGTCATATCACTTGGGCAATCAAGTACTAATGAGTTTTATTTTCTTGAATTATTCTCAGGTACATCTCACTTTTGCCTATTAAATTTTAAGCTCTTTGAGGTCAGGAATTGAATCTTATGAGTACATAAAAAGTTACTCAAAAAATACTTAGTGATTGATCTATTATTAGGAACATGGAATTGATTTTATTATTAATGAGAGATAAACCTCCTATTCAGCTTTTGTAATGTCTTAGGGGAGCAAGTGTTATTCATGTCCATTTTTAGCCTTTCTCTTCACAGATTGAAGCATTCTAATTTGTATACAGGTAAACCCCACAAATAGTTGCTCTAACAAGCACTGTTTTGCAGTAACATAACTAGCTTGTCATTCAGGTCTTAGACTTCCTATTCATGGGTAGTAACTCATCCAGGAATCTTTATTAATTGATTTAATTGGCAGAGTTGCTAGGCAGGCTCAGGGTAATACAAATGAATCACAGTGAGTACTTTCCCACATTTGTCTTTCCCTACCACCTTTTGCCAGTCCAATGTAATATTTTAACCCAAATTGGGTAGGTTCTACTTGTTGCTGGCTTTTTCTTGAGGGGTAAAGGAAGGTGACTGGGGGTCAGGAGCTATCACCAGCCATAGGAAGGATGTGAAGGGGAACATGTGTGGAACTTCCCCCCCCACCCAAGTTGTCCATTATACTGGAAGCAATATCTGAGGAAAAGGGAGGCTAGTTAATATTATACACATATTATACACACGTACATATATACATATATATATATAATATATAGTTTTATATATAGATTATATAGTTATAGTCTTTGAAATGTTATGTCTCTTTAAAGGCCTAGGTTTGACTTTGACTAGACTTTGACTGCCATGAAATAACATTTATAACCTAGTTTCCTATAATGTCTCCTAATATTATGCTTTTGTTAAATAGTGACATCAGCTAGGATAACCCTATAATTTTATCCTTGTATAGTGGTCCCTGCATCTCAATCATTTTAGCTTCTTTTTTCTGGTCTGTGTCAGGCTTTGTAATGTTGTTTTATAAAACAGATTTTATGGAACATAACCTTCTGTAGACAGAGCATGCTTAAAAGTAGATGGTAAGCAGTGGATCATATCATATGTAATAGATCATAACAAGCTGGGTTATAGCTATGGCCAGCTCAACTGAAAATTGATTGTGATTTTTGTTAACTCCTGATCTTTTTCTGGACTGAGATTCTTTGGTGAAGAATCTGTTTACCAGCTATTTCTAACTATTTCGTGCTCCTGTTTTCCTGCTCTTCTTGAATTGAATTTTTTTTGACAAAATCCTTTGGCTTTGAGCTAGGTTGTCTCCCTGGCATCACTTGGTTACTAACTGATGCTACCAGCACTTGTTCTGATTCTTGACAGTACTTTTTTTTTTTTGAGGGATGGAAGAGCATAGTTTTACTTTCGGACTAATTTTATGTTTTCTGTTCTTATAACTCTCTTAACTATACACATTTTGTTTAATTATAACAGTAGATTAAGTTGATTATTCTTGGCAGTATTTTACAGAAGACTTTAATAAAACACTGGGTTCTAGAATCACAACTGATTCAATACTCTTAAATATGTAGGATTTTGTTGTTATAGTTTCTCCCACCAACAATGCAAGATCTGAATCCATCCTTATTTTTGTAACTGGTATTTATGAGTCACTGTGATCAGCAACAACAATCATCTGTAGATAAGCTTCTCTGATCCTGTTCTCTGAACAAGATCTTAACCTCATAGAATGATAGGCATACAGGTATATCAGTGGTCTCAAATTCCAGAGCCTTTCCAGCTTAAAGAGAAACTGAATGTTCCTTCAAAAACCCCAGAGTTACATCTGCACCATAAAGCATTGGATAAGACTACTTGTAGCACCATCCTTTGGAAATTCTACTTTAAAACTTCTCTCCCTGCGTATATGGACCTTACTTCCCACCATTGCTTTGGATGAAAACCATTTTAATCTTTTTAAGAAATATAATCCATTTTAGTTTTAAACTGAGATAATCACTTCCATATGCACGGGCTTATATGGTAGTGGAAAAAAATTCATGTTTTCTCCCTTAATTCATACCATAACCCCTATTTTGCATCTCCTCACACGCTCTCCCTCCCCAATTTCTTCTCCACTTATTTTCTGGTGTCTTCTTGCTTACTTTTTTTTGTATCAGTGATGACAGAGGTCTTTTCCATTAGACTGGAATCTTGCCTTCCTTGTGATAGTTTGAAAATTGGTTCCTGGATTTTTTTTGAAATAGTTCCCTTCAGCATGGATTTCCTTAACATGTATTTGATCAGTTTTAGCCACTTTACCCAGCTTCATTATCTTGAGTACAATTTCTTTTTCCTCATCAAGGGATACAGAAATGTTAATATCTTGATGTGATGACACTTCCACCAATAATAAGACTAGTTTACTCTATTGTATATATTGAATGTTTCACTAAAATTCCCTCCATGGGAGCAGTTAGGTGATGCACTGGCCCTGGAGTCAGGAGGACCTGACTCAGACATATGAGACTCACTAGTTGTGTAAACCTGGGCAAGTCACTTAACTTGATTGCCTTGCAAACAGACAAACAAATAAATAAATAAAATTCCCTCCATGGCTTGTGATCTTTTTTTCTATAGTAGTACAGTTTTATATTTTAAACATGATATATTTTAAATTTTATTAAAACAATAATTATTCATACCATAGTTGTTTGTAAGTGTTAATGGTTATTATATTTTACATAATTAGGTAGATAGAGGCAGCATAACATAGTGTATGTATAATAAGCTAGTCGTGGAGCCAGGAAGACCTGGGTTCAAGTCTCAAATCTTATCAACAAATACTGGCCCTGTAATCTCTGGGTAAATCACTTAACCTGCCAGTGACCCATGCAGCTCTGTAAGTTACAGAACAACTGTTAGTGTGCTTTGCTGGAAGGACCTTCCTCATTGGTGATCTCCCTCTATCAGTGAAATTCAAAGATCCAGACCTCCTACTTCTCTTACTCCAGGAAGCTTAGATATGACATTTTTTAAGACATTACATCAAATTTTACTCAATGTAAGGTGAGATAAGTTAAATAAGGAGGTGGTTGTTATGCATTTGTTGAGTGCCTGTTCTGTCCAAAGCATTAAGATAGGTGTTGGTGATTTCACGTACTGGGAGGTTACATTGCCTCTCTATTGGGGTGTTCACTTAGGTTGGCTCACGTGGATGGTTTTTACCGTGAGTGTCCTTTTGAGATTAAAAAGCATGACTGTGTATACACACTTTGGGAAATGTGTATCTTTTCCAAATGTTTTCTTTTCTGAAGGTCATTTTAATTCATAGATTGTACTTCATATTGTCATGATAACTGAAATAACTATTTCAGGATTGCTTTATAAGTAGAAAAATCTATTGGGTAGGTATATAACAAGCTTATGGAGAGAAAAGTAACACTACTACTACTTGTGATCTCTAGCACCTTCTAGGTATCTTAACCCAAAGATTTTAGTGATGAGTATTTTTGATGCCAGATTTAAGACAAAGTCATTTTATTTCCATTTAGACTTAACTTTAGGATTCTTTTTGCCAGTGAAGCACTGATAGATGTTGGTGCATATCTACTTAAGTATATTATAAATATTTTCCTACTTGAGGCAAAGCATTTTTATCATATTTTATTTCAAATCTTTTCTTTTTTCTTTTTTTAAGGTTATTAAAGGAGATGGGTTGGCAGGAAGACAGTGAAAATGATGAAACATGTGCTCCCTTAACAGAGGATGAGATGAGGGAATTCCAAGTTATTAGTGAACAGGTAATAACTGTAATTTATTATAAGGGACAAGTGTTCCTTATAATTTCATTTACTTATTCAAAGTGGTATAATTAAAGATAATCAGTTTTTATTTTGGATTGTAAGTGACTAAAATGTGCTTTATATTCAGAGGAATACACAACTTTAGATTGAAGAATGGTGGATATATTTTGCTTTAAAACCGCAGTATTTAATAAGCTTGTTAGCCTACTTGCTATAATAATGCTGTTCTTTGACTTTGTCATAAATCAGGAAGAAATCTTAGTAGAATGAAGCACATCATTATGAAATTCCCCCCGGTGATACAAAGGAATAATATTTAATACTATTTTAACTTTGTCATATCTATAAAGGAAAAAAAATAAATTTAAAGTGAAATAGGACCTTTTCTAGTTTCTGCAAGAAATATATTTGGAGGCTATATAGTATTCTCCAAAATATATATTATTCTCCAAGTATAATTTTAACTTTTACATCTCATGTTTTACAAAGAAAAAAACTTCACATTTTATTATCCCCTGTCTTCTCAGTATTGTATTGGATTTGGTGATGGTGTGGTATATGTGTCTAGCTCCACCTCAGTTTTAAATAATTCTTTTGGAATGCTTCCCTTTCTCACTTCTCATCTCTTCCCCCTCTCCTGTCCATGTGTCTGTCTATCTGTCTGTCTACCATTTAGAGATGGTAGTTTTCTTCAGATCATAGTATCATAGATATAAATAGTGAAATCGTCTTAGAGCCTGTCTGGTCCAACCCTCTTACTGGTTATCTGTAAATCACCTGGGGCTCGTTTGAAAGAAATTAATATAGTAGCCAGCTCTATTATTTTGTTCCATTGTTTATTGCATTGAATAAACTACTTCAGTCACACCTCCTCTTCTAAAATAAAAAAAAACTCATGGTAAACCACATTGGTCTTTTTAAAGAGGTAATTGTGAGAGTGACAATTTTATTAATTTAGGGATCAGTTTTTAATCAGAAAGGAAATATTAAGAGAAATTGATTGTCCTACTTTTAACACACACACATTTTTGTTTTTATTAACGAAAGCAAAACCCTTGGTTGGAGATGACTTTTAATTTTACCTAAAAGAAAATAAATGGGCAGTTTCTAGAGATTATTGTATGTAGTGCAGCCCATTTTACCATATATGGCTTGTGAACTCTAGGTATGAGACCTACTCCTACTGTGATAATAGTGATGTTGAGAGCACACTTTTATATTTATTCACTTTAGCTTCCTTAATTTTTCTTAACAGGATAGTAATTTATAATTCATTTTCTCTCTAAGATATTGCTTAATATATCTGTATTTAAATACAGACTATAATTGACCTAGTTCTAGACAGGCAGTTGTAGTTTTCATTAGAATAATGAAACTTAAAATGTGACTAAAAGTAATTATTAATACAAATTATTGGCTATCTTGAGAATTTACATGGTGATTGTTAAAGCATATAACCCAACTGTATCTTAATTTTCAGTTATCAGAAGGTTTATTATTTTACTATATTGCTGCCTTAGCTTATGGTTCTGAAAATAGAAAAAAAAATCCTAGCTTGCACAATTTTGTTTCTAAACATTATTGGTGAAAGTTTGGTGCTTACACACACACACACACACACACACACACACACACATTTTGAATTTGCTCTTGTAGAGTAGTCACTGGGCAATTTTAAATTTAAATGGTCTATCCTGCCAGTCGAACTATTCCTTAAATACAGACAGAGTATGAGAGTGTACATCTTTTATATCAAAGGATTACCATTTAATGGACTGGCAGAGAGATCACAGAATTTCAGAGATGTAAGGGTGCTCAGCAGCCTAGTCTAGTCTTTACCTAAGAGTAAAGTGCTGTTATAAGAGACAGGTGTTCCTTATAATTTCATTTATTTATTTGAAGTGGCATAATTAAAGATAATCAGTTTTTATTTTGGATGGTATAAATGACTAAAATGTGCCTTGTATTCAGAGGAATGCACAACTTTAGGTTGAAGAGTTGTGGATATATTTTAGTATAAAAACAGCAGTATTAATATGCTTGTTAACCTACTTGCTGTAATAATGCTGTTTTTTGACTTTGTCAAAAATCAGGAAGAAATCTTTGTAGAATGAAGCATATCATTACAACATACCTAAGAAGTGTTCATTAGCTTTTGCTTAAAGACTAAGGCCATTCTGCTTTTGTCTAACTAATAGGAATTTTTTCCTCACATCCAACCTAAATTTGCCTCTTAATTCCACCCATTAATGACTCTTAGTTCTGTCCATATGACTTGAATATAGCAATCATGCCCCTTCTGAGTCCGTTCTTCACTAGACTTAAATGTCTTCAGTTCAGTCAGCTAATTTTCATGTGGCATGAACTTAAGACACTTCGTATTTGTGATGCCCTCCTCTGAATGTTCTCTAGCTTATCAGTGTCTTTTCTTAAACTGTGGTGACCTAGAACTTGACACTTTACTCCTGATATTGCCAATCTAATAGTACTATGGGACTGGCTTTTTTTGGCTATCATATCACATTGTTGACTCATTGAGTTTGCATTTCACAAAAAAATCTCAGATTTTTTCCAAACTGCTACCTACTCTGCTTTTTCAAACAGTTTTTACTCGTGGTGTGATATGTTAGTTCTTCCAACAGTACCTGACATATCTAGAAAGTAGTTTATTCAGCCAGTAGGATCTGGCCTTGTGTTTTCCGAACTAGTTTATTCATAAGATTCATAAAATTTTTTCATTAGATTCATAGACTTTTAGAGCTGAAAGATACTCCCAAGGTCTAATACAAGCACCTTATATTACAGATGAAAAAACTGAAGTCCAGAGAGATTAAAAAACATAGTGTCAATAGCTGGGACAAAAACACACATTTTCACTGGACTTGTAGTCTACTGCTTTTTCCATTGTACCATGATATTTCCTATTTTGCTTTTTTTTTAGTGTGCAGAGTTTTAGGGCAGAGAGTTTTATAGACTTTACTATAACTTTATATTCTTGATGCCTTTGTATAGGTATGGATTATGTATGGTATTGATACATAGTTATATTTTATTGTGGCAATTCTTTCAATTGGTAAAGCACAGACATTTTGTATTTTTACATTACAGTTACAGAAGAATGGTCTTAGAAAAAATGGTATTTTGAAAAATGGCCTGATCTGTGACTTCAAGTTTGGACCCTGGAAAAACAGCACTTTCAAACCCACTTTTGAGAATGATGACACAGAGACAAGCAGCAGTGACACATCGGATGATGATGATGTGTGAAGGATTCTCTAACAGCTTTAGAAATTTTAGTGTGATACATCTCATACAGTTTGGGGTGAATTGTAAAAATGAAGAACTATAATTTATGTAGTAAAATACCCCATTAGAAGAAAATATTGGGGGGACTTCTTTATGAAGAAAACCAAGAATGTTGTGTTGGGCTGTGTTGAACATTACTATAATTTCTTTGTAAATGAATGTTGTAGAAATGAGGACTTTGGTTGATCCAACATTGACTTTCTTCATCACTGCAGCGTTTCTCTGACTAGCAATGTGACGATGTAACAAATGAGATTGTTTCTCATTTAATAAAAAAATATGTGTAATGTTTTGCAAAGCTTCTGTCTTAAAATGTCCAGGTCTTTAAGAAAAAGGGCAACTTAACACTGTTTCGCTTGCAGTGTCTTATTTCTTTCTTACAATGGAAATCCTCAAGTCCACTTTGTACGCAAAAAAAACCCAACAAACAAAAATGGGGCAATGTAGCATGTTGGCTAAAACTGGAGCAAAGTGCACTAAAATTTTAATTTCCTGAACTGAGCTGTTGTAGTGTTCACTTTTTGAAACTTAATTGCTCTTTAACTATTTGTAGTGCAGTAAATGTTACAGAAGAGACTCACCACACTTCTTCCAAATTTATAGAAATGATCTAAAATCAAGAGCTTTATTTCAGTGTGCTGCAAAACCCAAGATTTTCAGAGTGGACAATAAGGAAGAATCTTGTGGATAAAAAATACATATTTTGATAAGTTATTACACATGGAAAAAACCTGCTCACATTGACTGGATCTGTCCACTATATGAAAAATAAACTGGATTTTCATAATATTGTGTTACTGCGTAGTGTCCAAGGTATTGGTCTTGTAAACACAAATGTGCTTTACTTGCCTTTATTAAAACAAAATGTACCATATTTATTGAAGACGGTTATTAGTTTTTGAGTTTAGAAAAAGCTTTTGGAAAGCAGTCATTACCCATTGTTTGACAAGTGTATTATACAGATTACTGTTAAATAATAACAAACTTTATTTTTAATTGCACAGTTAATCCCAGAGCCATATGTAGTATTTTAGCAACACATAAATTTACATTTTTACAGGTTTGTTTTGTCTAGTTTTTTAGCTTGTTTGTACTTGTGGATGAAATATTCTCATTTCGTAGCATAATTGTGCTATGAGCAAAAAATGCTTTAAATTTTGGGTCTTCAGGCTGTATTCCTCCTATATTTTGTCTTAACATTTCAGTACTTTTAATTGGTTTGCCCTCTCCTTTTTCTTGCACCCTTCTCCCTCTGCCCTCCCTTCCCCTCCAACCCTTGGGAGAAAAGAAGAAAAAAGGTGGCAGGTAGTGTTGGAGAAATAAAATAACACATCCCTAGTCTTGGATTGTAGGCATAGTAGAAGGTGGCATTAAAATAATTTTGGTTCTAATTCTGGTTAGGTTGTCTTTATTATATAGTGTTTAAATATACAACATGAATTGCCATAAGCAGTCTAGTTATCTAAAGATATTCCTAGCTGTAGCCAGTAGAGAATTGTTAGCATGTGCACTGACAGCTACATTCCTGGAGCTCTTGGATTAGACTTAAAATCACTATTGAGGTTCATTAGTTAACTTGATCCATACATAAACATTTAGAATGTGCTAAGGATAGAGTTAGTTGCAAGACCATAAAGGACACTGGGAGCCAACTAGTTTGTTATTCTAGTTATCGTAGAAACTCATTCTAAATAACTTGACGAAAAAGATTTCATAATTTGAATGTATTATGATGTCTTTTGATCCTTATAGCCAGGAAATTCTTATCTCTCAAATTCCATTTATTAGTAGCCAGAGAATATTCTCTGTCTTCAACTTTTAAATATGAAGATTGAAAAAAAAAATTAAGCTATGATTCATTTTTAAGTGAATACTTTAAAGGACATCTTAAGTACCATCTCTAGTGTATTTTAATAGCTTTGAGAAATAATTACTTGAATAACAGTAATAAATATTACTTGAAGAGAGAAGCTATTTGCAAATAATTTAGAAGAATTCAAATAATGAATAATTTGAAAGTTAGGGTTTTATAGCTGTATTGATTTTAAAAAGAAGAAGGCTGTGAATTAGGTTGAAATAGCTCTGATGGAAAAATGACCCCAATTCAGAATTTAAGAGTCAAAAACCTTGGAACCTTTAGGCAGAGGCAGTATAATTCTGGCAACTTCATACTCTGCTGTTATTTCACCTCTGCGGTAATTTTGTAAGTATAATGGAGGATAAAATTATTCGGGTACAGGCCAAGTTGTCCTGTGTGCTTAAAAAAACAATGTCAGCAGTTAATTTCCTGCTTTCATTGTTAGAGAAGAATATTGTGATGTATTGTGTAATGTTAATCAAAACCTTTCATAGTTGGTATATATATATGTCTTTTGGGAAGGCATGGAATTGAGTTTGTTCATTCCATTTTTTTGTGCAGGTAGGTTGCCATCTCAACTACTGAACTTGTGATTTCTATATTACCATCCACGCATCATCATTTTAGTGTTTCTTAAAAGGAAAGAGAAAGATTTTGCTAAGCAAGGTTAATTTTTAAGTAAAACATACATTCCTTGAACCTGTTTGAAACTAATTGTTGGTGGAGAAAAGAAACAGGGTGTGGTCACTTAATTTTTTCCCAAAAGCAGTGGGTAATGGCCATGGGTCTCTACTGCTTACTAAAATTATGTTGGAACATGGTTAGAAAATATTAACCTCAATAATTCCTGGAGGGTCTATAATCTAGAGCAGAGATATCAAAATCATCCTGGTTACATATCCTTGGCAGTGCAGCCTGAACTAGGTTAAAATTTAATTGGAAAATGCTTAAAATATATAAAAATATAATACAACATAGACAATTTGTCGCTTTCTAAGTCAATATGTAGCCTTCAAGGATCCAGTTTCTATTTGTGTTCTATTTTGTGATACCACTGATCTTGAACTAGTCATAGTCACCAGATGGATTAAGTTTGAGCAGCTCTTGTAAAATGATGGGTGAAGTTGTTTGGAACAGCTTAATGTAAACAGTTTTAATCAGGTTGACTACATTTGTGACTTCATAGCTACAGTTTCTAGAAAAAAGATGTCAGTTAAAATTGGGAGATTTCAGGTGGTTAGCTTAAAAATAGGTAATGGTTTATTTTATTACAATGCTCCCCCCCAATTGGATCCGATATGTTGATTTCAGTATATTTGAAGGACTTAATATCTGACCAAATATGCTTAGTCCTTGCAAGTACATTATATATAAAATTGAATTTTGTTTGAAATTGTTTCCTGTTCATATTTTATGCAAATTGTCTTTAAATTGCTTAGAAACCATCATAAATGAGTATATTGCCATCGTTCTAGGAAACCTAAATACCACCTTCTACTTAACCTGAACTTTTATCGTTTGGTAGTTTTGGTCTTATATTTAAAATGTGAAAGTATATTTGGTGAAGTCTTACTGCTAAGTTTGTGTGCCACCTTTAATTACAATTTTTTTGGCTTTGTTCACGTTTTCTTTTGCCCTTAAATATTTCAGTTATTCTCTGCATTCAAACAATTCCAGTTTTTCACACTTCTCACCTCCAAACTTCAAAATATTAGTAGCTTTTAGTTAGGATTTACTTTTATTAGAAGAAGAGTGTACAAACCACCTACAAGTATTCCATGCTTACAAAATAGATGCATTTTATTGTCTGATTAATGATTCATTACATATATGCATACACACACATTTTGGTTTTGTTTTTTCTTTTCACTATATTTCTATGGAGAATAATTCCCCAATAGTTAAAAGGATACCTCTCCTTTATTACCAGTTGCTGATAATGTAGTGCGTAAATTCAGCCTATACTTTTTTGGGGGGGGGGGCAATGCAATTGGGGTTAAATGGCTTGGCCAGGGTCACACAGCTAGTAAGTGTCTATGTCAAGTGCCTGATCTGAGACCAGATTTGAACTCAGATCCTCCTGACTACAGGGCCAGTGCACTATCCACAGTATCACCTAGCTGCCCCTTTAAAGAGAAACCTATTTTGTGAGCAAGGATTAACATTTTGAAATTTGCTAAAGTTTTTGTACTCTTAGGTTATCATGAATATTTGATCATTAGTATTGCTCTTAAGAACATAAAATGACAGCATATATAAATGGGACAAGGATAGAACCAGTAGATCAAGGTATACATACTAGCTAACAAGCAGATTAAAAAACATGAAGAAAAGTTTATAAATGCCCATAAATGGCTTCAATTTTTTGGTTGATTTTCCAGTGAGCTCAATATGAGCTACCCTGATTTCTATTCACTAGCTATTGCTGCTATTCTTACTAATGGACTCAAATGTGTGATAATAGGACTTACGTTTTGTATTACTCTTGAACTATAAACTTCATATTTGCTTTCCATTCATTCACCAGCTTTATAGTGTCATCCATTATAATGCAGAGGGGTTTACAGTTCGTAGGCCTTCAGTGCCTGTGTAGTGGATTTCAGCATCAGTTTATGACACAGGACATGTCATAGTCAAGTATATCTTTGATCAGAAGAAGTTGTAATGTGAATGAAGAATGGCTAGCCTAGAGTCCAGCATTAGTATCCATAATGCGTAAAGAAATAAAGGACAACCTTAGGGCATTGAGTAAATGAGTTCTCAGATGAGGTTGGACAAGAATTACAGAAGAAAATGCATAAATGTGTTGTCATTTGCACTGATGGAGTACCCACCTTGATGAGATAACAGATTCAAATGTAATAGCACGTGACTTCTTGTGGAAACAAGGACAGGGTAGCAAATTTAAGCCAATGACAATTCTAATAGTCACCCCATGTGTTTTTTTTTCTTTTTGAAGATAGGTTCTTCTATGTTGAAGAGAAATTGGGTGTATATAAATTAAATGGGGGTGAATGGGTGGAGGAGGGAATTTTTTCCACTTTTAGTTTTCAGCATTGACTTTTTATAAGATTTTGAGTTCTAAATTTTCCCCCTCCCCAAGACAGCATGCAATCTGATAGGGCTATGCATGTATGACCATATTAAATATATTTCCACAGTCATGTTGTGAAAGAAGAATCAGAAGAAAAGGGGAAAAACTGAGAAAGAAGAAAAAGAAAATAGTGTGCTTTGATCTGCATCCAGAATCCATAGTTCTTTCTCTGGATGTGGATAGTATTTTCCATCATGAGACTTTAGGAATTGGCTTAGATCATTGCATTGCTGAGAAGAGCTAAGTCTATCAAAGTTGGTCATCGCACAGTGTGGCTGTTGCTGTGTAGAGTGTTCTCTGGTTCTGCTTACGTCACTTGGCATCAGTTCATACAAGTCTTTAGGAGGGAACGTTCTCAGGTTCTCTTCTTCTACTCCCCTTTGTATTGCTCCCAGAATGAGGCACTAATAGAATGTTTTCATCCACATCAACAGTAAGACTGTAGGTATGGGGTTTTTTGCTAAGAGGCCTAGCTGCTCGTCCTTTTCAATTGGAAATGTTGTTACAGTCTTAATTTTTCTTTCACTTTTGCTTCTAGCTACTGTGCTCCAAAAATACAGGAGCTAGAAAAGAATAAACTAGCAATTGAATCTTATGGAAGTGATTTAGGGAGATAAATCAGTGACAGTTTTTTAAAGTTACAGATTTTCCCCCAAGCAACTTTCTTGAAACAGTACTATTTTTGTTGTGTCCTTGAGATTGAGCAAAAGTAGACATGAATTGGCAGGTAATTGTGTTTTTATTGTGGGTCATGAGTGAGAAGTGTAACAAAAGTCTCTACCTCAAAAATTCACAAACTCGGCACTTTTTATAAAAGGAGAAATTGTAGTTTTGTGAGGGGCGGCTAGGTGGTTCAGTAGATACAGTGCTGACCCCTGGAGTTAGGAAGACTCCTCTCCCTTAGTTCAAATCCCACCTCAGACACTAGCTGTATGACCCTGGGTAAATCACTTAACCCTGATTGCCTTAGTTTCCTCATCTGTAAAATGAGCTGGAGGAATGAATGGCAAACCACTCCAGTATCTTTGTTAAAAAAAATCCCCAAGTGGACACAACGGAACAACCAAAGTACCTCTTGGCCTATTGTCTGTGAAATGGAACTTCATAATACTTGCTTCACAATAGGTTTCTTATCAAATTGATGAATATCAATTATAGTGTCAGCTGAAAGGAGTGGAAGAGTTGTCACTTTACACCCTCATTTTATAGATGAGGAACCATGATCCTGAGCAGTGGAGACACACTCAGAAAGAGGGCCACTAATCCATCTATAAAGATCCCCACTGGCTATGTATTTAAGTTTTTAAAATGTAATGTCACCTATGTTTTATTGCATTTTCATTACTTATTTCCCACTTACATTTTAATCTTGTTTGGTTGCCCTTGGGAGTATTGTGAGTTCGTGTTTGATACTTGGGTGGTAGAGGTTGTGGTTTCCACAAGGTGATGCTGGGAGGAAGGTCAGTATTCCTTTTCTGTGAACAGCAAGTGTTCATTAAGTGCCTTGCTATGTGCCATGCACTGTGCTACAAAGTGTGCAAAGGAAAAGGCAAATGTGTAAGCTCTTTAGATGATGATATCTTCTATCCTGATATAGTAGGATGAATAATCCAATGGCCAAGTATTTACAATATTAAATTCTAAATTGTAAAAAAAATTCAATCAAACCAATGCAGCACAGCACAGCGTACTGCGAACTTGATTTCTATAGTTTTTAATCTTCTGGGGCACCAGTACGCCCTGAATTATTAAAGATATCTTCAGATTTACTTTTCCATTTAAAATCTTCTGTTCAACCTTTGTGACCAACACTCATTTTTTATTTTAGAAGAAAATACATATACATGCATACATACATACATATATATGTGTGTATGTATATATGTATGTATATATGTAACTATCTTCAGAACTGTTAAATTTGACACATTGCTGATTCAGGGAGGATTTTATACATGTGTATTCATATATGTATATGGAGATACGTATATATCTGTATATATGCATATACTCTGTGTGTGTGTGTGTATATACTTTTCACTAAGGTAACAACTCAAAATAAGACATTTATCAAGTGCTGAATAGGCAACTCCTAAGCTTAGGATGGGTGGGATAGGGGCGGTTTTCCCGATCTCCAGGAGTTTAGTTGATAGTTGGACATGACCATAAAAACTATACTCTAGAAAACAAAAGTTTATGCTCTTTGAAGCAACAAGCTGCAAACTCTAAGACTGTTTTTTGTTAATCAATTGCAGCCTCTCCTCCACTTTTTTTAAAAGTATTTGTTAGAGAAGTAGTATATAATTTTCATCATAGGTTAAGTGCAGGAAGATAAGAGTGAAGTTGTCTCTATAGCGTAGTTTTGCTGCCCCTGAAGACACGAAAAAGAATTCTACAGCTAGTTCTGAAAAGTAACTGTATAGACAGGATGGCAACTGCAATTCACCAAGCATTTGCTGGGCATGCAGATACTAGGGATAGAACGACAAACGTGAAACAGTCTGATCCATTGGAAGAAAACTATGTACATAGAAAATTAAACACAAAATATATGCAAAGTAATTTCCCAGGTAAGAGCATTAGCATCTGGGGAAGGGAGGGGAAACAGAGATGAGGATGGACTTCCTGTTGAAATTGGAACTTGAGCTGGAATTTGAATGAGCCAGGAATTCTGTGAAGAAAAGGACTGCATTCCAAGCATGGAGACCAGCAGTCAGGCAACTAGCACGTAATAATAATAATAATAACTGGCATTTATAACGGAGCCTACTGTGTGCCAGACAGTGATAAACACTTTACAAATATCTCATTTGATCCTCGCAGTAGCTCTGGAAGGTAGACAGGTTGTGAGATGCCCCAAGTGTCTGAGATTGGATTTGAACTCGTCTTCCTAGCTCCAAGCCCGGTACTCTATCCCTTGTGCCACCCATCTGCCTATTGAATGCCTGTTATGTACCAGGCCCTTTGCTAAGTGTGGTGATACAAAAAAAAAAAAAAAAAAAAAAGAAAAGAAAAGAAAAAAAAAGATTCCCTGTTCTCAGGGAGGTCACACTTTAATGGGGGAGATAACACATAAACAACGAAGAAATAATAATGGCTAGCATTTGTATCACACTAAGTTTGGCAAAACACTTTACAAATATTTCATTTTAACCTCACAACAACTGAGGAGGTAGGTGCTATTCTTATTCTCGTTTTACAGATAAACAAGGTATATACAGCATACATTGACGGTAGTCTGAGAGGGAAGGGTCAAGCGTTAAGGAAGGCCAAGAACGGTTGAATTCTAGCTGAGATTTGCCAGAAGCCAGAGAGCCCAGGAGGCAGAGATGAGGAAGATAGTTCAAGTGTGATGGAAAGCTGGTGAAAACACTTAGAGTCTGGTGATGGAGTGTTTTGTGCAAGGAACAAGTAATCTAGTGTGGCTGGTGCAGGGGGAGAGTAAGACATAAGAAGACTGGAAAGGTAGAAGGGGGACAGGTTATGAAGAATGAAAGCTAAACAGGATTTTATATTTGATCCTGGAGGGTATAGCACCTCATTGGAGTTTATTGAATGGTGGAAGTGGAAAAGGAGCTATGGTCAGAACTACGTTTTAGGAAGGTCAGTTTGACAGCTAAGTAGAGAATGGATTGGAGTGAAGAGAGACTTGAGTCAGAACACCAGCTAGTAGGCTATTGCAATGATCTGTTGTTCAGTACATGTTTATTAAGCATCTTGTATGTGCCAGGCACTGTGCTAAGCACTGGGAATATAAAGAAAGGTAAGAGAATGAGATAAATTACTATTTTATTATTATATGTAATTATGTAATTATGTAATAATTATCCAATAATCCAATTATTAAATTGGGATTAAGCTTTTCCCTTTTATTTCCTCATTCAGGGAAGAGCCTCTCTAGGCCAGTTAGTCTCTGAAGGATGTGGCTGATAGACGAGATTGGCCAAACCTTCTGGATACATGCTCTGGGATCTTGGGCAGGACCCCACGCAACTAGAAGACCTTACTTCTGTTTAGAGCATAAACAGAATCTAATCTATGTGAATTCTTGTTCTTAGGAAATACGCCCATGTCATTATTCCCTTCTATTGGAGTTTAGGGTAACCCAGCTTATGAAGAGGAAAACCAACCAGAGTGGTCCAGGTAGAGATGGAGTCATTTGTCCATACTACTGGAGGCATCTGGGTCTCATGATCAAGCTGAAGACTTTTACCCACCTCTTCATTAATGTATACACCCCCTCATTAATTCACCAGTCAAGGTTGATTTTCACCTGTCAGAGGCACCTACTTTTCCAAAGTAATCTTCCATGGTTTTGTCTTTGGTTACCAAGAGAGACCACTGATCATCAATTTGCTATCAGCTAGCCTAATTAATAAATTGATTATTAATTACCCAGACACTTTGTCTCTTGGCTTTTCATTCATCTCAAGATAATCCTTGTTCTCAAGGAGTTCACAGTCTTATCGGGGAGGCAACATATATATAGCTATATATGGATAAATTGGAAATAATCATCAGAGGGAAGAAGGAACCAAAATTAAGAGAGATTAGGAAATCCTGTAGAAGGTGGGATTTTAGCTGGAACTGAAAAAAAAAACAACCCAAGGAAAGCAGGAGGCAGAGATGAGGAAGGAGAACATTTCAAAAATGGGGAGATGCTTGAGTCAAGAGATAGATTGTCAATAACCAGCAGGAAGGCCAACCATTGAATTACAGAGTTATTTAGGTATGGGGGGGCATGGCATAAAGTATATGAAGACTGGAAAAGTGTGTGTATAGGGACAGAGAATGATGGTCTTTGAACACCAGATTTTTTATGTTCCTGGAGATGCTAGGGAGACACTAGAATTTATTGAGTAGAAGATGACCTAGTCAGACCTGCACTTTAGGAAGATCACTTGGACAGCTAAGTGGAGGATGTGCTAGAATGGAGAGAAATGTGGCAGGGAGACTAATGCACAGACTGTTGGAAAAATCACAACAGGGAAGTTAGGAATAGGAGACAATTTTGGAGGAGAGATAATGGGTTCAGTTTTGGACATGTTGAGCGGAATACACTTGGAGATGTCTAAATGGCAGTTGGAGATGTGAGACTGAAGATTGAGGGGGACATACGGACTGGACAAGTATATCTGAGAGTCACCTGTGTAGAAATGATACTTGAAACCTTGGGAGGTGATAAGGTCATCGACTGAAATATTACAGAAGGAGAAGAGAAGAGACAAGACAGAGCTTTGGGAAACCCTGATAGTTATTGAGCATGACACAAATGAAGATCCAGCAAAAGAGACAGAGAAAGATCAGTCAGAGACATAGAAGGTGAATCACCGAGAAGGCAGTGTCACAAAAACCTGAAGAGACGGCAGTATCAAGGAGAAGAGGGTGATGAACAGTCGAAGACTGCAGAGAGTTCAAGAAGGATGAAGATTGAGAAAGGCCATTAGTTTTGGCAATTAAGAGATTAGTAATTTTAGTAAATTAATGATTTTGAAAAGAATGGTTTTAATTGAATGGTGCAAAGAATTAAGACGAGAGTAACAAGAAAGGTAATGGAGGCATCTATAAAAATTGACCTCAAGTTTAGCTATAAAAGGGAAGAGTGATAAGATTTAATTTGTCATTGATGTATGTATCAATGGGGCAGATATGGGCATGTTTGAAGATGAAGAGAAGCTGCAAGAAAACAGTGACTAAAGACTAGTGAGAAAGTAGGGATGATAGAAGTGATCTGCTTGAGAATTTGGGATGGGATGGAATCACTTGTGTATGCAGAGGTGATAGTCTTGGCAAGGATAAAGGTTATTTCTCCATGTGAAATAGAGGTGAAGGAAGAAATAGTGGCAGAAGGCATCTGAGTGATATGAGATATGGAAGAAGGCCTCAATTTTTTTTTTCAGTGATTTTTGAATCAAGATGCCTTTGTGTAGAGATCATGCTTGGATATTAGTGATGGAATGCTGTGTACAGGAAAAAAATAATCCATCTTGCTTAAAATTTAGAGTCTGTAAAAAGAGTAACATACTATTCATCTGGAAAGGTAGCCTGGAGTCAGATTATGGAGAACTTTAAATAACATTGAAGAGCCGGTGGGAGCCAGTCGAGTTTCTTGAAGAGGGTAGTAACAATGAATGATATGGAGAATTGGGAATTCATTGTCGAGAGGGAAAAAGCCAATTATCAGGTTATCTTAACAGTACAGGTGAGAAGTGATAAGGGCCTGAACTAGGCTGGTGTCCAGGTGAGTGGAGAGAAGGTGACAGATGATATGAGAAATGTGGAGGTGGAATGATAAGATTTGGTAACTGATTGGATAGGGGCAATGGCAGCATTGTTGGGATTAATATATAGCCTCCTAAGGTTATTACTTAAGATCATAGGACCTTAGGATTTAGAGCTGGAAGGTGATTTAGCCCAACCTCATTATTTTACAGATAAGAAAACTGAAGGCTAGAGAAGTTGTGCCTTAGCCAAGATTACAGAGGTATTAAGGGACAATGCTGAGATTTGAATCCAATCCTCCCCTCTCTTTAAATCCAGTACTATTTCTTTTATGTATGTGATAGGACCACTACCTACCAGGGTTCCCCTCTCAACATACACCCAACATGAATTAGGCTAGGAATTGTTTTTTTCTTTCTCCTGAAAGGGGACAAACCTGTCCCCAGGAATTGATTGACTCATGGAATCAAGGCTCAACATGTGCCTCCTAAGGCAGCTTTCTGGTAGCCTCTGGCCTATTAATGGGGCTTCCTAGTCCTCTAAGGGCATGAAAAGGCCTGCCATGTGGACTTGGGCCCTCCAGATTTGGCAGGTGTTGCAAGACAAAATCACCATACCCTGCCCTGCTGAACAGAGGCATTTCAATTTGGATATGAGGGGCACTGCCTTGTTGAACATCTTTTCTATTCTACGGTTCAATAAAAATTTTGTGGCCTGTAGAAAGACCTTCAAGTGCTCGCCCATTTTGTTCCAGTACTAAACTTGAACTAACAGGATACTGGCCTCAGACGTGCCCATTACAACATACTTTGAAGGGGACAATGAATGCTTATTACCATGAGTAAATGTCATTATGATTTTTTTGAAAAAAATCAGTCTTTTCATATTATAGTCATGTGTACCTTATAATATCATATAGAAATGCAGTAGGCATCCCTGTCACTCTTTCTTGAGTTTCAGCTGTATTGAGTGTATGTGGGGGGGAATGAGGAAAGAGGGAAGGAAGTGTCTGTTGAAATGGCCAGGTGGTGCCAGCTTTGATAATGACACTTTCCCCAGCTGTTTTTTGATCCACAGACACTTTTGAAGATGGGCTAGATTATCTTGGTCTCTGAGGGCAGGCTTGGTTGTTCTTGGTACCCACCCTGTTCTGTCAGGCCTGATTAGAGAGGAGCCCTCAACTGGCCAAAGCAGGTCCAAGGCATTCCTGTTCATGCTGGTTGATGCCATGGATGGGCTATGAATAGGCTCCAAACACTGTGCTGATACAGAAGAGCTCTTGCTTTGTTTCCCAAAGTTGTTTCTCCTCTCTCCCCCCACTCACCACCTTCATCTATCAAGTACTCTCCCAGCTAACATAACAGTTGTGGTTCACTTGCCTTTTTGTTTTTGTCTGACTGTTCCACATAAGCATGTCTTAAGGTTTTGATCCCATCTGACTGCAGAAGGTTACTTAAATTTTGCTATTGCATCTCTCCCACCTTCCTCCCCAGGGAATAACAGGACTAGAATACAACAAATTATCACACATTTTCTCCAAAATAGGAGACAAGACCCGGGTTAAAAAGTAGGAAGTTTGATGGGAGTTTTTCCCTCGGGCCCTAATATTCTTTCATTATTCTTTCTACCATATGACACAACTGTTTCAGAACTTGAAAATTAGAGCTACATAAAATACCTGATGTCAGCAAATAACTTCAAATACATATTTGCTGACCTTTCTATGATCAACTTTTATTCATTCCAAAAAACAAAACAAAGCCGCCAACTGCTCAGTCTAGAGTTTCGGTGCCACCTAGTGGTATAGTACAATGCAACGTGAAGAGAGTGTGACATTTTGAAAGCAGCTCCAACATCCTGGGTCAGAGTTGAGGCTAGCGAGCACCAGGGAGCATGAGGTTGCGGGGAGGAGGAAACTGTTGGAATTATTTCTCCCTCCCTCCATGGAATGTTTGACACCCAAGAGTACTCTTTCTTTCCCCATACCCAAGGGTACCATGGCCTTCATCAAGGGGAAAGTTTCATTGAATTGCCTGACCAAGGGACATCTTAATTCCCTCAAGATGCCCAGACTCAGTATGGGAACAAGTTCGGGGAGGGTGTTGAGTGTCTCAGTGCTACTGCTGCTGTCTCCAGTAAACACTCATTTATTTAGAAAATGAGGTAATACATTCTTTGAGGGCAGGGACTTTTTAATTCATGTATCTTTTTTTTTTGTCTTTCTTTTTTAGTACCTTGTTCAGTACCTGGCATATAGCAGGTGATTAATAAATACCTATTGATTGATTGATTGTAGTACCTACTGGTTGGTAATAAAAGTGATTGGTATAAGATTAGGAATAACTGTGATGTTCCAGTGTCATCCTTTCATGGTGGTGGGGAGATAGCCTACTTAGAGAAATGAAGAGATGGCAGGCCTAGACATCCTCCTTAAATGAAAGTTCTGAGAGTAGCCATCCAATCAGAGGGAGAGACTTTCTAGGTGTGAATTCCAGGGCTGTGGTGATCTTCCAGAATGAAGATGTTTCTGGGGGGCAGGAGGATGGATATGTGGGAAAGTATGGAGTCCAGCCTGGTGAGAAATGACATAGCACTTGCGTTTGCCTTTTCATTTTTTTTACCATATTAAAAATTGTGTTCACTAAAGCCTAGGGACATGGAAACAGAAAATTCTGTCAGTGAATAACAGGAAATGATGATGTCTCAGAAGGACTATTTGATTCAATACTTTAAGGATCTGTGATTTCACTGATGAGGGCACTCCTTCCAGCAACCCTGAAACCTCCCCACAGTCATCAAAATCATTAGAAACTCCACAACTTGTTAGATCAGCTTTGATAGTTACTGTGGTCAAATAATGTATTGCCCCGTAACTGACTTGGTGGTGAATCTCTCTGCCCTTACTAAGACTGGTCCTAAGGTGTCAGATAAAGTTCTAATCTTGTGTAGAGGTGACCTTGGACTCCTGAGGGCTCTGCTCTAAGTCTGCAAGGCCTGAGAGGTCTTACCCTACCAGAACTACTTCAAGTATTGTGGCAATGGCAATTAGAAGGAATATCTGATAATTAATTAATGAATGCCTATTTGGTTTCTAGGGTTTTGTGATTTTTTAAAAAATTTGTTTGTTTGGGGTTTTTTGCTTTTTGCTACCACAAAAAGTGCTACAGTAAGTATTCTTCTACATATTGGTCCTTGACCTTTTGTGAAATAGGGAGTCCTTATGCCAGTAGTTGTGTCCTCAGGCTTATCAAATACTATGCAACTGTGTTGGATTGTTTCAAGTAGTATTTTTGTTGACTCTCTGGAGTTCTTTAAGTACATTATTCATATCGTCTGCAAAAAGTGATCATTTTGCTTTTGCTTTTCCATGCTGATTCCTCCAGTTTCTTTTTCTTGTTTAATTCTGTTGCAGATATTTCTAGCGCTTTGTCAAACACAAGTGGTGACAATTGACAACCTTGTTTCACTCCTAATTTTATTGGAAAAGATCCAGTTTTTCCCCCATTACAAAAATGCTAATTCTTTGTTTTAAATATAGTGGTGTTGTTCGGTTATTTTCAGTTGTGTCTGACTCTTCATGACCCCATTTGGGGTTTTCTTGGCACAGATATTGGAGTGGTTTGCCATTTCCTTCTTCAGCTCATTTGACAGATGAGGAAACTGAGGCAAATAAGGTTGAGTGACTGGCCTAGAGTCACACAGCTAAGTGTCTGAGACTGGATTTTAACTCAGGAAGAGGAGTCTTTCTGACTCCAGGCCCAGTACTCCATCCATTTTGCAATGAAAGGTTGATTTATCTTTATGTTTTCTAGTGTTTTAAACAGAAATGAGAATTGCATTTTGTCAAGAGCATTTTCTGCATTTATTGATATAATCATATGATTTCTTGTTGTTTTTCTTATTAACATGATTAATTAAGTGTATACTTTCCTAAATATTAAGCCAACCCTACATTTCTGGTATACATCTAACCCTGTTGTGGTGCATAATCTTTGTGACATTTTTGGCCTTTTTTTTTTTTTGGCTAGGCAATGGGGTTAAGTGACTTGCCCAGGGTCACACAGCTAGTAAGTGTTATGTATCTGAGGCCAGATTTGAACTTAGGTCCTCCTGAATCCAGGGTTGGTGCTCTATCCACTGCGCCACCTAGCTGCCCCCTCTTTTTTCTTAATATGTCATAAAAAATGTTTTGCGTCAGTGTTCATTAGGGAACACTAGTCTACAATTTTCTTTTTCTGTTTGGACTATTACTGGTTAACATATCAAGAGCATATCTATATCATAGAAGGAATTTGTCCTTGCCCCTTGTTTTATTATTTTTGCAAACAGTTTATATAACATTGGAATTAAACGTTCTTCAAATATTTGATATAATTCATTTCTGAATCTATCTGGTTCTGGAGTTATTTTTCTTTGGAAGTTCATTTATAGCTTGTTCCATTTCTTCTTCTGAGTCTGGTTTGTTTAAACTCTCTGTTTTATGATGTATTGACTTGGGTATTTTATTTTTATTTTTATTAATATTTTTATTTCATTTTTATTTATTTTTATTTTTATTAATATTCATTTATTTCATTTAAGTTGTTAGTTTTACTGCTGTACAGTTTAGCAAAATAGTTTCTAATAGTATTCTTTATTTGTTTTTTTCATTTGTTGTTACTTTTCTTTTTTTGATATCAGTAATTTGGCTTTTCTCTTTTTCTTTTTAAACAAATTGGCAAATGGTTTATCTATTTTAATGTCTTACTTTTAAAAAAACTTCTAGTTTTATTTATAAATTATTCTCTTCTTCTTCTTCTTCTTCTTCTTCTTCTTCTTCTTTCTTCTTCTTCTTCTTCTTCAGATTTCTGAATCTCTTCCATGATTTTCAGGATTTCTGTTTTGGAATTTAATTGGAGTTTTAAAATTTGTTGATTTTCTAATTCTCTTTTTTTAGTTACACATACAATTTATTGAGCTGTCCTTTCTACTTTTTGCTAAGTGTTTAGAAAAAATATTTTTTTCCCTTAAGGATTGCTGTGTCCTCAGAATTTCAGTATGCTGTCTCATTGTCGTCATCATCTTTAATAAAATTATCTATTATTTCTATGATTTGTTCTTTGGTTTGCTGGTTCTTTTTAGGATTTTGTCATTTAATTTCCATTTGATTATTAATACTTTTAGGATTTGCTTAAAGTATAATGGATTCTACTCCACTCCTTCATCTCAACACTTGGTGAAGCTTTGTTTCTGATGTAGTTCTTGTAAACAACTTATTGTTAGATTCTTCTTTCTAATCCATTCTTCCACCCTTATCCATGGGTGGAGTTTATCCCATTCACATTTACAGCTATAATTATTAATTAGGTGTGATTTTTCTTTCATGATTTCCTTTTCATAATATTTCCTCTCTTTGTTCCACCTCCCACTTTTACTTCTTTGAGAAGAAAAAGATGGTGAAAGAAAGGAAATGGGGTCAATTATTTATTTATAATTATAGTGGTCTGCGGCTACTCCTTTGCCCTTTTTCTCTTCATTGACCCCATACCTAAGTTGCTGAATCTTAACCTTTTTTCTCTCCTTTTAATCTCTCTTTTTAAGTTCCTCTTGAATTGAAGTTTGTTTTGCTTGTGATTATCTCTTCTCCAATTCTATCTTTTTTCTCAAAGTCCCCTAGTTCCTGTCCCTGTTTCCTTATTTATTTTAATATCTGTTTATACTGAGTAAGCTCTGTGTATATGTGTTCTATCTTCCTTTTCCTGATTCAGATGTGAATGAGATTCATGAGATGCCTGTTTTCCCTTCTATCTCCATATGTGTATACATCTGATGTTCTTCCATTATGAGAAATAATAAATTCTTCCCTTTTTCTAATTTCTTTCCTATTGTGTTTTTCCCTTTTTTTTTTCCAGCCAAAGACAAGGTTTATTAGAACATCTGCCATATTGGCCAGACTCTTAAGAAATCTGAACATTACTGAGCTATTGACTAGATTATAAAAATCTGAGCATTTGGCTAGTTTTTAAGAATCTGAGCACCTTAATGGAGACAAGACGGACCTTATATACACAAAGACTGTGGGAGAGATCTAGGGATCCAAAGGCAAATCGAATTTAGATAGGTTTAAGGGTGAGAAGTGGCCAGGGGAAATTGGGAGGTAAGAGAACAGAAGTGGGAGATTGGGTGTGGCCACAATGAAAGGCCAGTTGATAGGATTATGGCCTCAGGTGAGTGCCAGATATTTGGCCAGGTGGGAAAGTCCAGGGCTTTTCCTTTTTGGGGTCCAGATCTTAAAGACATGATCTTTTCCTCTTAGGGATTCAGAACCCATTCCCATCAATCCCTCTCAAACAAATGGGACCCAAATTCTTTTGGGGTAAGGGATGAAGGTCTTGGCTTCTGAAACTGCTTCCTGCTGGCAAGGGGCATAGAGCTGTCCCTGCCTGGAGGGGGTCCCAAAGAGGTTGACTGGAACCGAACACAGGCTCATCCAGGAGACGATGGGGGGACATTGGCTGGTACCCACTTTTTGCTGTCAATTGTATGTGAATGGCCTGTAGTCTGGAAGACACAAATCTGAAAGAAAAGGCTACAGGGCCCAGATATAGGAAGAAGTAAAAGTGTAAGAGCCCCATTAAAATAATTCACATTTGATGATCAGGATTATCTGATTTTGTTACTTTTTCTAAAGGTTAAGTAATACTTTTGCCAGTAGAAATTTTCCCACTCCTGGGTTCAATAGTTATGTAAATGAATTTGCCAGACGCTGACTTTCACTTCAATTATCACTCAAATTCTCTTCCCCAAACCAAACTGAAGATGTTTCTAATTTAATTTCAGTTGTTTGGAGCTGTTGAATGACTACACGTTCAGGTCAAAACAAAAAGATCTCACATGCTTGCACGGATCTTTTACTGATGACTTGCTCTGATTATAGAAATTTGCTGTAAAAGGATAAAGCAGGGACAAGATTTAAGGCCCAAATATGACAAGATAAAATGTCCTTAGCTCTGTTTGGATTCAGATAATTCAGTTTTCCAACCATGCAATATCAAATCCACCTCATAGTCAGACTCAGGAATAGCCAGGTGGGTAACATTCCTTTTCAAAGGAACTTAATGGGGAAACTGAGCCAGGAGGATCCCATCTTAGACTGAGGTTAAAATTGTCCTCTCAGCTTTTCCCGATGCTGGCTTCCCACCAATATCACATTCTCTGACTAGCTTGTGGCATTTCTCTCAGATGGTGGATTATTGAATATCAATGGATTATTATGATCCATCAGACGGCTCAAAATGAAATCCCATGAGCTTTTACCTCAAACAGCAAGTTTCAGTAATCACAGCATAGTAAAAACTTTTCCAAGATTTACATCTCAAATTTAAATTTGTCGTGGTCTAAAAAGCCAACCATTAAGAGATTATTTCTACATGATTGCAAATTGTCAGCAAGCCATAACCCAAACAAGTTTTTTGGCAAGTTTATCAACAATAGCCAAATTATTTTAGTGGTAACCAAATTATGAAAAGTTGCTTGACATAACTGATACAAAAAGTTCACCAATTTGAGACTTGAAACAAACCCATTACCAATCAGGTGACTTCAGTTTTGTTAAATGCATTTCCAAATTACAATCAACATCTCATCATTAACATTCAAGACTATGACTTTAAAAGAGCATGCTTACCCAAGTTTGGAGGCTAGCTTCTTAACCTTGAGCAGGATATGCTGAACCTGGGTAAAGCTTCCAGGCAAAGGTTGCCCCAGGGCCTAAGGCCATTGTCAGTGGGGCCCAAGCAGTACAGGCTGAATTCAGAGTGGGGGCAGGAGGAGCATGAAACTCTCTTCTCCTGTGAGAGGGATTAACAGATACCCTTTTGACTAAAGGGAAGGGAGTGGGAGAAGGGAGTGACCAGGGTTGTAAGGAGGTGTTTCAAAACTCCTTAATGATCAATCACAAAGCCTCTAGAATCTGCTAAGGTGTTTTTAGCTGTTTTAACTCTTCCCTGTGACTTCCATGAAGGAGGATTCAGGTGTGTAGAGGGAAGGGAGTAAGTAAGCCTCAGGGAACCAAAAAGCACTTGCAGTTTTCCCAATTCCCTAGCACTGTGAGAATTGACAGAATTGGGCCTATGCTGCCAGATAGGGTATCTGTCCTTGTCCTCTATGCTGTGGAAGGTGTACCCAGGTCCACGGCTCAAACAGAACCAGTGGACTGAGAGCCTGAGAGCGTTAGGCCAAGTGTGAGACAGCCTCATAACTCTCTGCCCAAAAAGCACCTCCAAGCCTTCCTAGGTGCTTGGAGAGCGACCCCAACTGCAGGGCAAGAAAGAAGGTGGGGAGGCTTGCATACTTTCCAGTCTTGGCTGGAGAAGAACTTGGGGTTAGGCAGTTTCCCTGTATGGGCCACTAAAATGTTGAAGTTTAGAGGTTTAGGGGTGCTGGGACCCCAAAATCACAACACATGAGTCCTCCCGAAAAGAATTTGACCCAAGCCTTCTTTCAGCCAAAGACAAGGTTTATTACGTCTGCTACATTGCCAGACTCTTAAAGAATCTGAACATTACTGAAGTATTGGCTAGATTACAAGAAGCTGAGCATTTGGCTAGATTTTAAGAATCTGAGCTGTTTTTTACCTTTCTTAAAAAAATACTTTATTACATAAAACAAAATGACATTTTATTCACTTGTTGGCTCTTTAAAACAATGGGGTTTTGAAGGGACAACTGTCTCTTTCCCTCCATCAGAATGTAAGCCCTTGATCATCATTTAACCCCTTCAAATTATACAAATGTACTGTAGTTACTTTTCTAGGTTTAATTTGTCTCCTCTATTTGCATGTCATAGGTTTTGGTTTTCTTAATAGGTATGCTTGAAAATTCTCTATTTTATTAAAGGTCCATTTTCTCTCCTTCACCCCAAAATTATGCTTTGTTTTTCAAGATAAGTCACCATTTGCTGAATCTGTTTGTTTGGCTTTTTAGTATATAAAGTTTTAAAATTTCTTTTCCTTTTAGTACAGTTTTATAAAATCTTGACTGGTTATTTGGTATGTAGTCTCTTTTATTCTGGATGCTTATAGTAGTTTTTCTTTGACCTAAGGACTCTAAAGTTTGGCTATGCTATTTCTAGGTGTACTCAATTTGAGATTTCTTTCAGGAGGTGATTGGTGAATTTATTTTCACTTTGCTTTCTGTCTCTAATAGTTGTGCATAGTTTTCTTTTATGATCTCTTGAAGTATAGAATACAGATTTTGGGTTTGGTCATGGCTTTGATTTTTAAATTATCTCTCCTTGTCTTATTTTAAAGGCTGATTGTTTTTGATGGTAGTTTTTTAGTATTTTGACTTTGTTCTAATATTTCTTGTTGCCTCAATGAATCATTGAGTTCTGTTTGCTGCATTCTATTTACCAGGCTATCTGGGTAAGATTATCTACTTTTTGCTCTAAACTATTCTTTTTCTGAGTGTTCTAATCTCATTTATCTCTTGTTTCAGCTTTTCCTTCACTTCCTCCATACATTCTTATAGTCCTTGTGGCCCATTCATTATTGTTGCCTCCCCCCCCCCCAAGGTTCTATTTATGGTTATTTCAGTTATTTTCTTCCTTTGGGATTTTATCTTGAGATATATACATACATGCATATATACACATGTATATACATATACATAATACATATGTATACATACATATATACATACACTCATGCACACACACACACACAAACACACACACACACACACACATATCATTCTTTCATTGTAGAAGGTCCCTTCTTCTTTGCTTCCCATTTGCTACTTCAGATTTTGAGTGGGATTTTGTACTGGGTCAGGGGCTGCTACAGCCTGCTGGATAGGGTGGTTGGGTCCAGGTGCTATTTCCTGCTGCAATCATAGGGTGCAATGATGTTGTGTTGGGGTTAGATCCTACCTCCACTATAGTTTAGAAGCTACTACCCTGTAGTTCTTAGGTGGAAGGTTGCCTGGTACCAATCTATGCTTTTTCTCCAGTCTTGTCCTGGGTCCTTGGTCCTAGCCTGGGACTGGGAGCTGGATGTAACATTGATACCAAGCCCACCCATTGCTGCAGTCTGTAGCTTCCATCTGTCTTCTTGGGCTTCTCTTGTCCCTGTTTCCACTGGCCTTGTTTATTTCCTTGTGTAGTCACCTCCTCAGCAATGTGGTTTCAAATGTCAACTCCTGGAGCAGCCTAACCTTGGATCATACTGGTTTCAAACTGGGCTGCTAGGGCATGCCTAGACACCTGGGCATGCAGGCCCTGCCCGTTTCCCTGTGTAGTCACCTACAGGGAGCTACACAGCTTCAGGTGTCAGCCCCATTGGACATGGCTTTAGGTCAATTTCCTCAGGTATCCCCATGCCTATAGACGCATAGGCTTTGGCTGAGTTTCCTTGTCTTGTATTATAGTTGTTTTGTATGAGATTTTCCTTTCTGTTATTTATTCCTGAATTGTATCATTGCTATATAGCAATGCTGACAGTTTTTGTGGATTTATTTGTATCCCATTACTTTTCTGAAACTATTAATTATTTCAAGGAATTTCCTTGCTGATTTTCTGAGGTTTTCATAGTAAATTGTCCTACCATCTGCAAATAAGGATAATTTTGTTAACCCTTTGCCAACGCTTGTGCATTTAATTTTTTTCTCTTGTCCTACTGCTTTCACCTGTACTTCTAGAATGATGTCAAATAATAGTGGAGAGAGGAGGAATATTTGTTTTATTCCTGCAATTATTTGCGAAGTTTCCAGTGCAAAGGTCAGCAAATGATGGCCTACAGGCCAAATGTGGTCCACCTTCTATTTTTGAATTGTTTGTGAGCTAAGAATGGTTTTAAATTGTATTTTAAAATGTAAAAAAAAAAAAACCAAACCAAAAAAACCCAACAAAAACATTCTTAGCTTATAAGCTATACAAAAACAGGTGACAGGTTAGATTTGGCCTTCAGGTCATAGTTTGTTGACGCCTGTCCTAGTGTTTCTCCATTACAAATGTCACCTTTGGGTTTTAGTATGTGCTTTTTACTATTCTATGCTTATGCTTTTGTTTAAGGATTGATTGGCATCTATTAATATAATTATGTGGCCTAGGGTGATTTTTGTTTTTAAGTCGATTAATTATATTAATTATTTTCCCATTATTGAACTTTTTATATTCTTGGTATAAATCCAAGTTGACCATAGTGAATAGTTTTTAATACATTGCTGCATTCTATTTGCTAGTATTTTTAAAAAAAATTTGAGTCAATATTCGTAAATGTTATTGGTCTATAGTTTTCCTTTTCTGCTCTATCCCTCTCTGATGTAGGTAGTAGAACCATATTTATCTCATAAAAGGAGCTTGGTAGGGTATTTTCTTTCTCAATTATTGAAAATACATTATGTTGCATAGATATTAATTGTTCTTTAAACATTTTATATAATTTACCTGTTAGTTGTTGTCCTTTGAATTCAAGGAGGACCAAAGTAACATCACTCTGTTAAGGTCAAGGTACAGTGTGTCCAACTGTGACTAATCAGACCAATATGAGCTTGGACAAATAGTCCACATGAACATTTGGAGAGGAGATGTCTCTAAATTTGCACATCTCATGTTTCTTTTGAGCTACTGCAATTCTGCTTTGCTCATAGAGTACAGTGCCCTCTTTGATGTGGACACACCATTCTGGGCTGTCTTGTGCCAGTGTCTCCCATGTCAGTGGGATCATTTTCACAGAAGTTTGTGTACATCTTTTTGTGTTTTGACCACAGGGTAGGATCCCTGCCTTCTGTGGTAAGCAGGATAAGGATTAGGTTAGATGAAGCAGACAATTTTTAGGGCACTTTTTCTAGCTTCTTCTTTATACCCCAAGGTGAGCAGTGCAGTCTTCATAAAAGGTTGCTCAGATACCCAGGGGGCTACTGAATCTTGCTGCTGCTTCAGTCCAGTGAGAAGATGACCCCATGGCCTGGGCCTCCCGTGTGCAAGTTTGTGACTACAGCTCTCAGTATATATGCACCTACTGCTTCATCCCTTGCCTGTCACCACAGAACTTTGAGGTAGGTAAAATGGTAAAATGGTATGGGTGATGTCTTTTGACTAGCACATAAATTTGCACAAAGTTGTTGACCTCACTTTCTCTTCCAGAGTCCTCTAAGTCCAGTGTCAAGACAACTGGCGATGGCTCAAGCCAGGGTACAGTGAATGACCGTGGCATCTTCAATGTCTAACCAAGCTCTAAGCACTGCACAGAGCCTGCTTCAGCTGCCTTCATGGCTGTTGGAAGAAATTGCTCTTATTCTCCCGTTCTACCAGGGGAAGTCTTCACATGCTTAGGGTAGGAACCCCCCCCCCCCCAGCCCCTCAACTCACCAACAGGTTTGAGACCCCTCAGTTACCCTCAACTAGGTTTAACCCATCTACTGAAACAGCTGCTGGGCATGCTACAGCTTCTTGGAGCCACAGGTAAAAGTTGTGAGAATCAGGGGGACATTAAAGGTCAATAAGGGCCCTGAAAAGGGCTCAGCAAGTCCTCACACCAAAGGTTGCTTGCTAGTCCTTCCTGAACACCTAGACACCCCATTTACCTGTGAGCTCATAATCAAAAGAGTTTTTTCCTGCTTTGGTAATTTCTTTTGACTATTCAATTTATCTTTTGAAATTAGATATATTTTGGACTCACTATTAATATTCTATTATTTTTGGTTTTTTAATATTATTGCAAGTAATCATCCATTTTCTTTGATTTCTCAATTTTGCTAGTGTAATATTTTCTCTTATGAATTTTTCTTATTCACTTTAGTATTTTTGCAGTTTGATTTTTTTCTTTCTTTTTTGACCAAGATTTATCAATTTTATAGTTTTTCAAAGATTTAGTTTTTAGTTTTGTTTATTGTTTCTATAGTCTCTGTGTTTCATTCTATTTCTCATTTTCAACATTAACTCTTCAGATTCTCTGGGTGTTTAAAAATTGCATACTTAGTTCTTTAGTCCTCTATTATTATATTTTGTTTATATTTTTGTATGTGTTTTGTATATGTTTTATCAGAGATATAAGTTTTCCTCTGAGGACTGCTTTGACTGTATCCCAAATTTTGATATGTTGTTTTCATAATTACCCTTTTCTTCACACATTTCTTAATTGTTTTTGTGATTTGTTCTTTGATTCAATTGATATTCAGAATATTATTATTATATGTTCACCTAGGTTTCTATTTTTTTTGCTTGTATTTTCTTCATTAATTACTATTTTATTATTTTATGGTCTGTAAATGATGTGTTGAATATTTCTGACTTTTTATATTTATTTATAATTCTTTTGTGCCCCAACACCTAGGCTATTTTTTAAAAATGCCATATAATTCTGGGAAATACATATTCTTTAGTGAGCCCAATGAGAAAACATTATAAGTTTTTCAAATATAACTTTAGTGGTATATTCAATTCTATAATTTTTTTTGTTTACCTCTATCTCTGACAGAAATATTAACACCTCCTATGAGTTACTTTCTATGTTTTTCTTTTGTATTTCAGTTACTTTTTGAACTTAGATGCTATATCATTGGGTTCATATATTTTAATATTGCTTTTGTTTCCTTGTCTGTGGTACCTTTAAGTATAGTAGTTTTCCCATTTTTCTTTCTTGAAATTTTTATTGCAACTTCTGCCTTTTTTGAACTCACTTGATGCAGTATTCCCCATCCATGCCAGGCTCTCATTTTCATTGCGTCTTGATTTTTAGATTTATTTCTTCTCTACAGTAAATTACTAAGGTTTTTTTTTTGTTTTTGCTGTTGTCATTTTCTGCTACTTTTTCATTTTACTGGATTTTTTTAAACTCCATTCACATTGAAGGTTTTGATAATTAGATTTGTATTTCCCCCTATTTATTCCTTTTCTTCCAGTTATACACTTCTCCCATCTCTTATCCCAGTCACGAACCTTCTTCTTTTCTCACGGGAATGTTCTTAAATGATACACTTTTATCCCCAAAACTAATTTTCAAATATCATCATTCCAGTTATTCTCCTCCATAGCTTTTATTCTTTTCTCCCAGAGACCACCAGAGTTGTTGAGAGACCAAAGATACTACTATTCCTTCTCTACTCACTTTTGGGATGAGAGGGAATGAATATTTAGCTTACCTCTGTCTCTTGCCTACTGTCTTTCTTCTAGAGTGACTTCCCACGTCTCAACCACAGAAGATACTTTTAAAATATCATGAGATTTAGATCATGGATTACTAAATCAATGCTTCCTCCTCCTCTCCTGATTTTTAAAGATCCTCTTGGTCTCTTTTGTCCTTAATGATTGCTCTTTGTTCTTTTTTTTTTCCCTCCTCTTAGTTTACTATCTTTCTTTCAATAGTCTATAAACCCTTTACAAAAGTCCTACTTGAACACTTCACCTGGGTTTGTGAAGAATATGCCAACAGAGACAGTCAAGCTCTGGTAGGTTCTACCATGATGGAAAAGCTTCAAGTATTGCCCTGGGGAACAGTCTGAGTCTATTTTCTGAGGACTAGCCTAGGTAATCATGTAGGAACACATCAGTGCTAGGCTGGCCACCTGGTAATATGGCTTTTTTTGCCCAAAGAAAAAGTAAAAATAGTTCTCAGTCCCTCCTGTTTCTGTAGTGATGACAGCAGAAGGGAGATATTACTAACGAATCACACAGTTTTTTCACACCTTCAAGCACTAAGTTTTGTTTCTCTAAATATCAGATACTTGGCCAGTGACCAACAAGTGGACATGTTGCTGGGAGAGATGAATAAGATCAAACTTGAAATTCTTGTTATAAATGAAACCAGAGAAAAAGGAAGTAGCAGCTAAATGGAAAGATAGTCCACAGATAGTCCTGGGAGAGGCAAATAAAATAATAGAAGGGATTTTGGCAGAGTGAGTTTTATCATACTTTCCAAAGCTACAGGAAATATTTCATGGAATGGAGTCATCAGTTCTTGCAGTACTAATGATAAGTTTTTACAAAAAGACCGCCATGAAAATAATTGAAATATTATATTGATATCAGTGGCTAATGATAAAGTGGCAGAGAAATTCTTTGAAGAGCTAAATGAGTCACTGAAAATCAAAACAACATACATTCTGATACTTTGTGATTTCATTGCAAAGGTGAGAAAACATATGCTTCAAGAGGAATAAATGAGAGTAGCCAAAGGCTTGTAGATTGTCTGGAAGCTTCATACCTCTATATCACGAACATTTTCTCCAGATAGTACATGGGTATATATTCTGGATATAGTGAGCACCAAATAACATCACAAAGAATGAAAGTGACCAAATTTTAGTAGACAAGAAAAGACTTATTTTGTTTTTTAATAGAATTTTATTTTTTTCCAATTACATGTAAAGACAATTTTCAACATTTATTTAAAAATTTTTTTGAGTTCCAAATTTTCTTCCTTCCTCCCTCCCTCCCCTGAAAAGTGTCATTCTGGACATGGTAATTATTCCTGGGTCAACTGTCTGTGTTGTCAGACTATCTACTCTTTAGAGTTAAGACCAGGATTTATAATAAACAAGAAGAAACAATAGTAGTGGGGAAAAGATATAGTATACAATGAGGGAGATTTCACCATGAATTATTTAAACAAATTTTGAAAATGAAAAAAAAAAAAAAGAAAAATGGACAACAGAAATCACATCAGCTCTGATTAGTAATGTCAGCGAGTTAAGCTGATTTAAGTTAATTACTACAACAAAGAGACCAAAAGAACTCAGAAAATGCCGTACATTTGACTTACCAAACAGAGAGACATGGCTGCCAAAGGCAATGCTATTATATGTAAAATCTTACAAGGAAGGATGATGGGTGATTATAAACTGTATTGTCTCAAAAAAGAGAAGATGTGGAGGCTAAGCCTAGCTTAAAAAAGGCCTAACTAAGCAAAGTCATCCCAAGGATATTCCAAGATGAAAATGGAAGGATTACAAATGGAACAAAAATGGAAAAGATTTGTAAAAAGTTATTTACTGTAACAAAATATTTTCTCCACCAAGAATAGTGAAACAACCACATTTAAACCCCAACATCACAATCCGTCAGTGCTTTCAGAGAAAATAGAAATGGTACTAAAAATAACAAAGAAAGGAAAAGCAGTTAGATTGGCTCAAGTATATGGAGAAGGAAACCATTCTAGAAGCCATGTAATTGTGGGGGCTTTGAAGGACTAGTATACAAGGTGTCTAGGTGGAGCAGAGGGTAAAGTGTCAGACCTGGAGTTAGGGAGACCTAAGTTCATATCTGACTTCTGACATCTACTAGTTATATGACCCTGAGCAAGTCATTTATGTTTGCCTTAGTTATAGCACCTCCCAGGGATATTGTGAGGGTCAAATATAATATTTGTAAAGTGGTTAGTATAGTGCCTGACACATAGTAGGTGCTTTATAAATATTATTGTTGTTGTTCATTCAATCATGTCTAACTTTTTGTGATCATAGCACACCAGGCTCTTCTATCCTCCACTATCTCATGAAGTCTGTCCAAACTCATTTTTGTTGCTTCTATGACACTATCTATCTCATCCTCTGCCATCCTCTTCTTTGCCTTTATTCTTTCCCAATCAGGGGCTTTTCTAATAAGTCCTGTCTTCTCATTATGTAGTCAAAGTATTTAAGCTCCAAATTCAGTATTTGACCTTTCGATGAATAGTCTGAATTAATTTCTTTAAGTATTGACTGATTTGATCTCTTTGTTGTCCAAGGGACTCTCAAAAGTCTTCTCCAGCATCACAATTCTAAAGAGTTGATCCTGTGGTGCTCAGCTTTCCTTGTAGTCCAGTCCTCACAGCCATCGAATGCAACTGGAAAAACACAGTTTTGACTATATGGACCTTTGTCAGTAAGGTGATGTCTCTGCTTTTTAATATGCTGTCCAGATTTGTTATAACCTTCCTTCCAAGGAGAAAGTGTCTTTTAATTTCATGGTTGCACTCACTGACTGCAATGAACTTTGAGCCCAAGAATATCAAATTTGACACTGCTTCTATTTCTTCTTCTTCCATTTGGCAGGACTTGATGGCATAAGTTTCCATGATCTTAGTGTTTTTTTTTTTTGATATTGAACTTCAAGCCAGTTTTGACACTCTTCTCTTTCACTGCTAGCAAGAGGCTTCACAATTCTTCTTGACTTTCTGCCATCAGAGTGGAATCATTTTCATATCTGAGATGGCTGATGTTTCTCATGGCAACCTTAATTCTGGCTTTTGATTTGTCCAACCTGACATTTCACATGATGCACTCTACATATGAGTACTATTACTAATGTGACTGTTACCAGAGATGTGGAAAAGAATTTCAAACTCCCATCCCCTATACCAAAAATCTCAGACATCAACAAACCACTGACCAACATGCCAATTTTCTTATCTATACAACATCTTTATGAAGATCATTTATACATTTTGAGGTGTGGCATTTAAAAAGGTTTGAGAGACATAATTTCTGGGTAATTTAATAATTATATTAATAATGCCAGCATTTTAATAAAAGGATGGTCATTTGGCCATGTCTCAGACCAAAGACCCCTCATGGCTGTGGTCTCACAGTTTTTAATGCCCTTCTAAGAGGGTGGCAATCAACTCTGATTGGTTAATAATTAATAAGAAAAAGAGAGTGGGCTATCTTACATTGAGGGTCTTGGGATATGTAACTTGGATCACCCAAATCTTGGTCAAAGGGATTTATCAATTTACAGATCACCTGTTCAACAAAAGGGAAAATCAACACTTCCCAGACCTGTTGGAGCAAATACAATGAACAGGAATTCACCCATTAGCCTAAACTTAGAATTTCTTTTATTGTCTGGTTAGATCTTGGCCTGGGTAAATCTTTAAGAGAGATTTTCCACACTGGTTGATTTCTGGATGAGGAAGTAGAAAAGGTGTAAAATTTTGGTTCTAATACAATAATTAGTTGTTAAATACAAGAGAGATTTCTCATAGAGGATATTCCTTGATAAGCATGTTTACAGGGAACAAGCAAGCTTTTGCAAATAATATTCAGCAATAGATCAAATCTTCACTATCTCATATTTGATTGAAAGGTACACTTCATTTCCTCCATATGACAGGGTACAATGAATGCCTTCTTTCTGTGTGGGACAGAGCCCACTTACTTAAAATAAAAACAAAGACTTAGATACCTTGAAAGTAGAAAGGAGTTTATTGCTTTCTCATGAGAAAGGGTACTGCTCCTAGTCACCATTGCTGGCCAGGAGAGTACGAGTTCATTACAGAAATCAAGGTTTATTTATACCCTAACTTGAGCTCCTCCTCCCTAACCCCCTTCCCCTTATCCCACTGGCTGGGCTTTCAGGGGCCACAATCTATTCTTCCCAGCAACAGAGACACAAGTTTGCCTGGAGACAAGAAAGGCAGGAAGTTTTGCAAGGGCAAGCAGTTCAGGTTGGGGGTAGGGCTATTCTTTTTGCTACTTACTTAAAAACAGGGTCTGAGCAGGAGAGGGTTTTGAAAACAATACAAGAACTGTTAACAAGAAGTATTGACCCTTTGAGGAGGCTTCAGTTCTGAGAAATCATCTCTCACATTTCCCTTGTAGGTATGGAAGGGCCACTTGGGAGTTGGTGAGGGAACCCCACAGTCAGAGCCTAAAGCACAAACCTTTAAGGTTGCTTTCCTCAGCTGTGCAAAGGCAGATGTACTGAGAGTCAGGACACCAGACTTGGGGCTGCTGAATAGGACCTCTAAGTAATTAAGTTCTCTGGCATTATTTCATGAAACTTTTATCCAGTGTGATATTTTTGTCTTCCTATCTTGTGGGTTTAGCTTTAATGACTGTAGATTTGGTCATTTCTTTTTTCTTTTAAGGTAGTTTAGTTTGGAGCAGTACTCCAAATTAACCAATGACTGATGGGGTATAGGTCCAAGCCAAGACCTTTGCCCCTCACCCCAAAAAGAATTTGGGTCCCTTTTGTCTACAGGCCCTAGAAAATCTTTGAACTTTCCTTGAACTAACTTGGTCAAAGAAGTCTCACATGGTTGCCTGAGGCTACAATCCGCTCAGCTAGCCTTTCCTTATGAGGTAGGCCCAGTCTTCCAATTCTTTGTTATCCTAATTAAGCTTAGCCCTCCATTTTCTATTCCTGGTTGGCCCATTCAACCTCCCAGACACTCTTATCAGGATTCCCCCAGGACCCACTACCAGTCACCCCAGCTTCAAGATACTTCCTAAACTCTTCCTCCAGTACTGTCCATTTCCATCAAGATGTCCCTTCTCTCAGCTTCCCTCTCAGTGGCTCGAAACTACTTGACCACTCCTAGATCCCTCCCATAGTCTTTCTGTGTATACGATCCATCCTGGCCACGATTTAGTGGCTGAGACTTCCTCATGCCTGCTTGGCCTTACGATTGTCACAAATGTTCAGATTCCTTAAGAACCTGGCCTATACAGTTCATCTTTAATAAACCTTGTCTTTAGCTGAAAGAAGGCATGGGTCGAATTCTTTCAGACAGGACCCACATAGCATGATTTATTTTGGGGTCCCAGGACTCCTAGCATCTAGACCTCATCATGACCACTACTCAGCCATTTTGAGACTAAGCCATTTTATCTTATCCCATTAGATAGATCAATTGTATTTTATCTTATTATTTTTTAATTTTAATTTTATTTATTGTTAACACTTACAAAATTTTTTGAGTCCTGAATTCTCTTTCCTTCCCTATCCCGCTCGTTGAGAAGGCAAGAAATGTGATATCAATTATGCATGTGAAATCATGCAAAACATATTTGCAAATTAGTTAAGTTGCAAAAAAAAAAAGCAAGAAAAATGAAGAAAGTCAAAAAATAATACTTCCATCTGCACTCAGACTTCATCAGTCTCTGGAGGTCGATAGCATAAGTTCTTTGGAATTGTCTGGGATCACTGTATTGCTCAGAATAGCTAATTATTCACAGTTGATCATCATACAATATTGCTCTTTGTGTACAGTGTTCTTCTGGTTCTGCTCATGTTATTTTGTATCAGTTCATGTGAGTCTTTCCAGGTTTTTCTGAGAGCATCCTGTTCATCATTTCTTATAGCACAGTAGTATTCCATCACAATCATATATTGTAACTTCTTCAGCCATTCCCCAGTTGATGAGTGTCCCCTCAATTTCCAATTCTTTGCCACCACTGAAAAGCTGCTATAAACATTAAATATGTTTCTTTCCCTTTTTTCTCTTTTTTATAAGTCTCTTTGAGATATAGACTTAGTAGTAATATCCCTAGGTCAAAATGTCTTCACAGTTTTATAGCCCTTTGGACATAGTTACAACTTGTTCTCCAGAATGGTTGGATTAGTTTACAACTCCACCAACAATTTTGTAATTATTTTAAATGGAATTTCTTTTTCTGTCTCTTCCTGCTGGATGGTAGATCTACTATAGACATCAACATGTATTTTGCAAATAAGAAGTTTTAGGTTCGAAGAGATTATGACATTCAAGAAAGGGTGAGGAAACAACCCAAAATTTATCTGCAAAATTTTAGCAGCAATTTAATTCATTTAAGAGCCCACAAATAAAGAATGGTTTGGCGCTCTTCACCCTTGGGTTAGGAGTACCTAATCCTACTTCTGAGATTCAGAAGCGGTTCTTTGAAAGGCTTTTCAGTGATTAAGCAACTAATCTGGGGAAAAAATAACCCTCTCTCAATTAACTGCAAAATTGTGAACCAAATTGTGTGATGTTTATTTAATTTTACTTGGCACCCACTGATGGTGCTGAAATTTTGTTCCTCCAAATGTGCTGAAAGCCAAAGTTCAGTGATTCCTACCTCAACAAATTTCTACTTTAACAAATGGGGGAAACTGATTAGCAGAAGCAAGCTAAGTCCCCTCTGTGTTGGTCCCAGCTACTCAAGTGAACTTTAGTGCTCTTGTGGTGGCCCCAAAATAGTAGAACCTTACTTATTCTTGAAGGTCTAGTGAATCCACAGAGGGAAGGTTTCCAAAAGAAACTGTATCTAAGTTGGGCAGAGGCAAATGTTCCTAAAAGGAAAAAGCATATTTGCCATTCATTCTAATTAGAGTCGCGTCTGTACTTCCCCAGTGAAGGCTAGTCATCTATTTTAGCTCAAGATAAAACTTGTTTCCCTTAGAAAGCCAGGAGTATGAAAATATTGGCTGAACAAAGCCTCCTTTGATTTTTATATTAACTTAATAAAATGAGAATGCTATAATTGACTATCAGCTACTATTTACTGAACTGAAGGCAAAAGAGGGTTTTCAAACAACTGATGAGAGTAGACTACAGAGGGGGCAAACAGGACCCTCAACCTATGGAAATGTTAATTCCCTAATGGGACCTTAGCCTAAGGTAGATTTTTAGGCTTTGTGTATTAAAAGATACACACAAAAAACTAACTAAATTAAAAAATTTGTTTTCGAATAATGTTTCTGTGCACCAGCAGAGGGAGCCAAAGACCTTTGCAGACTGAAAAATTAGGACTCCTTTAGCCTTATTGTAGATAAGCCTAGTTCAATGACACTGTGCTCAATGGCTTATCCTGTTCTGTTTAGAAAGTCAATTAAGGATACAGCTTAATGGCAAGCTGTGGCCAGGATCTTTCTAAACACCACCAGCAGGATAGTTCCTAGTAAGTGCTGTCCCTGTCAGCCCCATTCCTAAAATAGTATGTTTTCTAAACATTGGCAGCAGAACCACGTAATATATTCAAAATGTGGCATTGCAAGAAAACATTTTGGAAAGACTTCTGTCCACTTATGACCTGCGCTTACAACCTTTTAGTCAGGGCTATGGAAATGGGGAAGGAGAATCACCAGGTCCTAGAAATCACTGAGGGAGAATGGAAGGTACTTGGTGATAAATGAGCATGAATTGTAGCGGGCTGGGAAGGACCCAAGACCATGCCACAATTCTGAGCCCAGGGGCAGGGTTTATTCTAGGCAGGTTAAGGTTGGCTTCAAGACTAAAGTGGATTAAAAAAACCCCCAAAACCCCAAACTCTTCCTTAAAATCGAAGCTTGCCATCTTTGTATCCCAGTTTCTTGTGGGTCTTCTCTACCCTTTATAAAGTTCTAATTAGGTAAATTATTCCCTCTCAAATCTGTTAGTTCCCTGATGTCTTAATTCAGTTAAATGTACACAAGGCTCTAAACCAGAGATGCTAATGGTACCCCTTACATCGTAAATGACAGTGATTGCCCACCCTGCCTACATGTAATGTTCGGGCGGTTTTTTGTCTTTGTTTTTGTTTTTGAAGTGGTCACCGAACCTTCTGAGGCTTCAGCTTCCTCATCATCGGGCGTGGACTAGAGGGTCTCTGTTAATGCTATTGACTCTTTCCTTAGGTTGTCTGCAAGGTTTCCCCTGATCAGCAGAGGGCCTCAAAGAGCTGTGCAAGTTTTGAAAAGCTAGGTTACTTCCCACCATTTTAGCTAACACATTGACTAGTTTATATTCTGGCCAGCTGCAACAACGTTTTAATTTAGTTTAGGATCATGGGAACTATATATGTATGCACTTTGGAACCTTTCCAGACCTCGTATACATTGGGGCGGTGTGAGCCCTTGTCCCACTCAAAGTAGGGGGAGGCATCTGATAAGCATCGTGTTGTACTCATAATCGCCCACCTCCTCCCTCTTGGGGAAGGAGAGGGGAAGCTGGGGAGGGTGATTGCTCACTGTCCCCCTGTGATATTACGCTTCCCTTATGCCAACATTTTACTCCCCAAATTAACATTAACCAGAGTCCCCATTTGTAAAATGGAGATAATAATAGCACCTACTTCCAACAGTTGTTGTGAGGATCAAATGAGATATTAATTGCCTCGAATAGAGCAGTCACTATATAAACGTCAGCTATTATTATTATTCTTATTATTAAACTTTGTTTCCACTGAAAAAGATGGATGTATTTATGTGGGAGCTATACTTTAAAATATCCAATGATTTTAGTCATTGCTCTGTGTGTGTGTGTGTGTGTGTGTGTGTATATGTGTGTGTGTGTGTGTGTGTGTGTGTATGTGTGTGGTGGGGGGTGTGTGTGAAGGCTTCATGTGTCACAGTTTGGAAAACACTGGTGAAGGGAATTCCTGGTGTGGAAACTTCTCACCGCAATTCCCAATCTTACAGAGTAGCCTGGGACACTGAGAGATTAAGTAACTTGCCCATGGTTACACAGTTAGAATGCATTAAAAGCAGGATTAGAACATAGGTCCTCTTGGTTCCAGGGCCAGCCCTCTATCCCCCTACTCCATATTGTTTCTTATAATTTTTCTATTACATAGAATATTTGACTAGCCACTATTGGCTGTACCAGAGATAGGAGTGAACTATGTTCAGTTTCTGAAAAATAGTCACAAGATAATGCAACAACATACATTGTTCAGGTCTTATGATGCGAAGTATTTTTTATTGTTGCTGTTCCTTATATCCTGTCTCTGTGGAAATATACTAAAGGAAACACACTTCATTTCATTAAAGAAGATATGCAAAATATAATCCCAGCCAAGTGGGTGCTCAGGAGCCTATAACGGTGTGGGCAAAGCCCTATTCAGACCTGCATTGGTGCCATCTAAGTATGAAGGGAATGCAGGTAGCATAAACAATGACCTTGCCCCCTGGGCCAGGCTTACTTGTGCACCTTCAACTACATGGACATATAGTATAGAGACTTAGGCATACAAACTGATGAAGCTCCAGCCCCCCCCCCCCACCCCCAGATATTAGGTAATCATTTGATAAATAGTCATTACCTGGCTTATAGCCTCGCCTGCAGAGATGAAAATCTGGGTTTTAGGAAACACCATTAATTAGGATAAGGTCTCTGATTGAGGGAACCAAGTCACAGACCTGAAAGAAAGGTAAAAATAAGAGACCAGACAGCTGGGATCATTCTGATCTTTGCTCTAAAGAGTTTGTCACCTGGAGCTAAGAATCTCCTACTTGGGAGACCGGTGGGTTCAGAGGGAATAATACTAGTATGAGGACAGGGGTTTCTGCTTTTTCTGAAAGAGCTGGCAAAAAAGGCATATCGACACTATAGCCAAGGATTTCAGCCAAGCCAAAGGTTGGGTCACGTGGGGTCCAGTAGGGGCCTATCCAGCAGAGACAATGAGACCAATGTCATTGGGATGATGTGATGACATCAACAGAAGACCTCAGTGGCCCAATAGCACCCCTCCACATGGGTGTCTTGGCCATAGGTATACTCTGTGTATGTTCCTCACGTGCGTTACCCATATGTGTCTACCCTTTCCACTGATGCTCTGTGTATTCACTAGAGAGCTTACCCGAGGCTTATAAGGAATAATACTGTTGCTACTTTTTTATTACACTTTTTCAGTAAATGACTTTGCTTTCAACAAATTATGTCCTCTGACCATTAAAGATAAACACATCGGTGGAGGTTTGAGAACTATCATTTTAGGGATATAAAATCTTAAACCAAGGGTGTTGTTGAATCATTTAAGTCACGTCTGACTCTTTGTGACCTCATTTGGAGTTTTCTTGACAGAGATACTGGAGTGGTTTGCCGTTTTCTTCTCCAGCTCATTTTACAGACAAGAAATTGAGGCAAACAGGGTTAAGTGATTTGCCCAGAGTCACACAACTACTAAGTATCTGTGGCTGGACTACTTGTACTCAGGTCCTCCCACTCCATGGTCAGTGCTCTATCCACCACTCACGTAGCTTCCAATGCTCTCTCAGGTTGATTCTTTTGGAAGGCAAACTAGGCCATCTTTTGCTTTAATTGTTACCTAGGCTTTACATGTTGAATGGGTGTTGCCTCAGATAAACTGAGATCTGGGAAAGACCTTAGCTTAAAAAGGCCTAGGTCTCCCGCTGCATTCTGGGCCACTGCCGGTTGTTCTGACCTGTGTCTTGCCACCGGACTCCAAAGACTCTGGAGGAGAGAGTGAGGCGGATGACTCTGAACAGCCCTGCCTCACTTAAATCCAATTCTCTTGCAAGTCAAGACATCTCCTTCCTGAAGTCATTGGTCACCTTTGAGAAGGATGGATAAACAATAGCTGCCCATAAACCTAGGGTTTATTTTGCATTCCCAACCCCACCCCCCCATTAATGATAGCTTGAATTTCTAGTCTCTGAGAGGCAGCAGAAAGAATGCTGAATGTGGAGTCAGGAGAGACTGAGTTTTGAGTCTTGTCTCTCAACTCTTTCTAGCTATGTGACAGTGGATGAATCATGTAATCTCTGAGCCTCTCTGAGAACATGTATTAAGCACCTACTATGTGTGGTGCTAACCACTTTATAAATGTCATATCATTTGTTCCTCCAAACAACTCTGGGAGATAGGTGCTATGATTGTCCCCATTTTACAGATGAGGAAACTGAGGCAACCAGTGGACAAGTGACTTGCCCAGGGTGGCACAGCTAATTAAGTGTTTGGGGTCAAATTTGAACTCAGGTTTTCTCGACTTGAAGCCTGGTGCTCCCTCCACTGAACTATCTAGCTTTGTGGAACCTAACACATGAATGTTGTAAAGATTAAATAAGATAATATCTAAAAAGCATTCTGTAAACTTTGAAATGCTATGTGCACGTTAGCTGTTATTACTTCAGTAGAATGTAAGGTTTTTGAGGGCAGGGAATGTTCTGGTTTTGTCTCTCTGTCTCTGGAGCATAGCAGAGTGCCTTGAATATAGTGGGTAGTCAATCTATATTTTTAAAAAATTAATTATTAAGAGGCAGCTAGGTGGCGCAGTGGATAGAGCACCAGCCCTGGAATCAGGAGGACCCGAGTTCAAATTCGACCTCAGATATTTGACACTTACTAGCTGTGTGACCCTGGGCAAGCCACTTAACCCCATTGCTTAGCCAAAAAAAAAATTTAATTATTATTGTTAGTCTAAACTAAAAACATTGCATTGAGTGAAGTAAGCTCAGCCGGGAAAATAAAATACGCAATGACTCAAATAATGTCAATGAAAAGTCATAATTAAAACAAAGCCAGATCCTGAGCAGAAGTATTGACCTATCATGGTCCTAGAAAAGATATAAGGGAGTAGTACCTCTCTCCTTTTCAACCTTTTTGGTTCAAAGATGGTGCACCATAGGTACAGAATGTTGTGTGTGCTGCCGGGCTTGGTCACTGGGTTGGTTTTTCTTGATCGTTTTTCTTTGTTACAAGGAAGGGCTTATTTGTGGGAAAGTCTAGCTAGAAAGGGCCCTGATGTAAAAACAAGAAGCATCAGAAACATATTTTAAAAAGTAAAATAGGGGCAGCTAGTGGCGCAGTGGATAGAGCACTGGCCCTGGATTTAGGAGGACCTGAGTTCAAATCCCACCTCAGACACATTAAAAAACAAAACAAAACACTTACTAGCTGTGTGACCCCGGGCAAGTCAACCAAAAAAATAAAATAAAATGTGTTGCATCTTTTCTCTTATTTTCTCATGCCTTCACGGCTCATGCCCCAGTGTAGTCTCAGACTTCTGGCATGAAAAGTGCTAACCTTAGCAAAACTCTTGTCTTCAGTGGTCTTTATACAATTTAAGTCTTTCTACCAAGAAGAATATATCCCAAGGTCAAGGGCTCCCCTGCTGAAGTAATCTCCAGGGTGATCGTATACTAACTGAGTAAATGTTGGTCTTGGCTTTCCAGGAATAGAAAGTCAAGTGAATGATGAAAAATGCTGATTCAACTTGTGTCCTTGTGTTGCCTACCTTATTTTTATCCAAGATGTCAGCAGTGGTCTTGAGTTTTTAGCATCTGTTGTCCCAGGGCTCAAGGTTTAACTTTTCCTGTTTGTTTCAGAGAGTTGACGGTCTTTCTCTTTGCTCCTATTTCCCTTTCAAGAATGATTCCATTGTTGGAGAAATCTGTATTCCTCCTTTTTAAGGGGCTGGGAATAAAGCCACATGTTTATTTACAGAATTAGTGAGATCAAAGTGAACTTTGCTGCTGCGTCCTATTATTTGTTACTGATATTCCCCTTACTGGTCAAATTAATTCAGCAAGCCTTTTTAAAGCACCTCCTATGTAAAATGCTATGCCAGGCTTTTCAGTATGGAGGTGATCCCTTGACACATTCATTGTCTCCTTCACTGGAATTATTATCTGGTAATTAGGGGATTGGACAAAAGGATCTCTCAGGAGATTCATTGATTCTGCAATCAGTTACTAGTTAGGATTGGGAAAGTAGGCTACATGCCCCCCAATGTTAAACTAGGGAGTTTTTTGAATTTCTGTAGCTCTTAGAAATTCAGAGACGTTCAGGAAGGACACATAGGGGAGTAGTAAGAGTGCTGGACTGGGAATCAAAGGCCTGGTCTCTAATCTTAGATCTACCATTGATTAACTGTGTGATCAAGAGCAAGTCATTTCTACTCAGATACCAAAATGGTAGTGAGAAGCATAGTGTATTGCAGAGGGAATATTCATTCCTTAGCCCGTTGCCCATCCCATCAGAGTAAGTGCTATATTAGAGATTTTGATTTAATTTTGATCATTCAGTGATGCCACCACTCAATTTAATTCAGTAAACATTTATTAAGTGCCTACTATGTTTAGAATCTGTTCTTGGGTGTTGGGGCTAACAAAGGAAAAAATGAAGTAGTTCTTCCTCTCAAGGCCTTTCCATTCTACTGGGTGAAAATAACACATGTACTTTGATGGTGGGTATAGCTGTGTATGACTTGTACATGCAGGTGTGACTTCACAGAATTCTGTGAAGTTTGGATTCAGTCAAAGAGCTGCACTTAAGGACCTAGAGGACCACTTGTGGTCTTGAGGCCACAGTTCCCCCCACCCCACCCCCCCGGCCTAGACGATCAACAAAAAAAAATCAAGTCCTGATTTGTAGCATTTACTGATTTTTCAGAGTACTAATACTCACACTTAACAATTAGCTCTTGCTGATTTGACCTGGACCCATCACACGCTTGTTACATGGCTAGGTCCACTGTATAAAATACAAAGTGGAGAATGATGAGAGGGAAGAAGAGAGATCTAGACAAGGTATTCTAGAGATATATGAGGATGGAGAGGAGACTTTCAGCCAGAGGGATCAGCAAAGGCTCCACGAAAAAGGTGTCCTTGAGCCGAGTCTTGGGGGAAGATGCTGAAAGGCAATGATGAGGAGGGGATTCATCCTGACTTGAGGGATGATCTGTGTGAATGCCTAGTGATGAGATAAGGGATGCTGAGTCCGGGGAATAGCTAGTGGGGAAATTTGACAGGAATGTAGAGTATGTGAAAGGAGATAATGTGCTATAAGTTCAGAAATGTAGGTTGGTGCCTAGAACTTGGGTTTTATTTTGGAGGAAATAGTGAGCCATTGAAGATTTTCGAGTAGGAAACATTGGCAACACCAAACTTTTATGGGGAAAAAATAAAGAAAATACCAAAATTGTGTGGTGTTTCTCTATATAACTTTGGCTAGAGATTCCTATCCCTCCCTCCTCTTCCCCATCACCCGCATCATTATCATAGAAACTTTGGAGAATTTCTCTAGAATCAAAGAGAGCTGCTGGGTTTCAGGATATGCAAATATAAAGGAGAGGTCAGGGGGTTGAGGTTCCAGAGACCCTGAAGAAAATGTCTCCCTTAGGAACCACATGGGTGGCAGGACTGAAATGGAGGAGGAGGACTGTGAGCTGCAATGATCTTCATGCTCGTCCTGCCAAACCCAGCAGGGAGCTTGGATTGCTTGTCCTGCCTCTCTGTAGGCAAAAACAAAAGATGCAGGCTGTGAGAGGAGATCTCTGTGGAGCATACATGGAAGCCAGGAACGGCAAGACCTGTATGAAGGAGGCCCCATGGGAGTGGCCTGGGGCTAACCAGAGGTTGAGAGAGTGGATCAAGCCCAAGCAGCAGACGAAAGGTTGGTGAGATGAATGAAGTCCAGTCGACTGCTCCCCATTACCTCCAGAGCTGGGAAAATTTCCACCCTGGGTTTAAATCTTAATCCTTTTCTGCAACAACCCTACAGATGACTGGAGGAGAGAAAGAGGCAATCCCAGCTGCAATTTTATGTACATTGGCTAAATGTTTCTATGTGTTTTGTATGCTGCTTAATACTGTTAAGAAAGTACTTGGCCATTAACAGTGATTCATTTAATATTACAAATATAAGGGTGCAAGAGTGAGCAAGACCAGACCAAAGGAGGAGGAGAAAGAGAGGACAGAAAGAGGGAGAGAGAGGAAAGACAAAGAGAGAAAGAGAGAGAGGGAGACACACACACACACACACACACACACACACACACACACACAGAGGACAGATAGAAGAAGAGACAGAGGTAAGATAAAAGAAATTCCCGTGTTGCAGGGCCAGTTTCTAAAACATTCTGAGAGTATACTCACTAGACTATCTGGAGCCCAAGTAACAAAGAGATGAACTTGTGAGCAGAGTGTAGTGGCATTCTAGGACATGTTTTGCCACTTCGTGTAACTAGCCTGGCATCAGGTCTTTCACACTCACACCTCCATTTCACACATTACCTTTCTTCTGAAGCATAAAACACTTGGATTTTAGAACTGGAAGGGACTTTACAGATCAATCTATCTGTTAAAGAAATCCTGCTCCAGTCTCACCCTGCCCCCCCCCATTTTATGGGTGAGGAAATAGAGCCCCCAAGAGGTGAAGAAACTTGTCAGTTACCCTTGATTGTAACTTCATCCATTATCAGGTAATTAACATTAATTAAACACCTACTGTATATTAGGCACTATGCTAAGCACAGGGAACACAAAGAAAGGAAAAAGACAGTCCCTGACCTTTGAAGAACTCAGTATAATGGGAGAGACAGCATGCAGACAACTGCATACAGATAAGCTAATACAGGATAAATTGGAAATAATCACTAGAGGGAAGGCACGAGCATGGAGGATTGGGAAAGGCTTCTTGTAGAAGGTGGACTTTTAGCTGAGACCTGAAGGAAGCTAGGGAAGCCAGGAGGCAGAGATGAGGAGGAAGAACATTCCACCCATGGGAGACAGCCAGTAAAAATGCCCTGAGCCAAGAGATGGAGGATCTTGTTGGAGGCCCAGACAGAAGGCCAGTGTCATTGGTGAAAGAGTACCTGGGGAGAGGAGCGCAGTGTGAGGTTTGCAATGTGGGGTGTATTTTTGTCTTCAATATCCCTATGGGACAAGTGAGAGTAGAATTAGCCTCATTTCACAAATGAGATTTCTAAGACATAGTGGTTATTTGGCTTTCTCTGTGGCAAAGCCAGAAGGCACAGTGGCTGGGCTTGCAATCAGGAAGACTCATGTTCATGAGTTCAAATCTGGCCTCAGACACTTACTAGTTGTGTGATCCTGAGCAAGTCACTTTACCCTGTCTGCCTCAGTTTCCTCTTCTGTAAAATGAACTGGAGAAGGAAATGGCAAACCACTCTAGTATCTTTGCCAAAAAAATCCTAACTGGGGTCATGCAGAGTTGAATTGATAGAACAAAAAGTGGCAAAGCCAGACCTGCAGGGCCAGGTCTTCTATCACCAGCCCAGGGCTCCTTCAGGAAGACGGCTGCTATTTCCTTCTCAAAGCTGTGGATTTGGGTAGAGCAAAACTGTGATTATGATTTTTAAAAGATGTAAATTGTTTTGTTTTCACACCCTTCTCTTGCTTCACACCTCTGGGTCATAAGTTCAATTTCATTCTACCAACATTTGGAAAATTATTCTCTGTGCAGGACACTGTTCTGGGCACTGGAGGTGAAACAGGATGTGGAGAAGGCAGATACATATCTATCTCTGTTTCCTCACTCACTTCTTGTTAGTTTCATTTTCTAGCTAAATATACAGAAATACTTTAATTCACAACACAACAGGGGGATGTTTAGATCCAAAATAAACTATTTTTGTTGGAATGAAAAAAAACCCCATAAGGACTTATTCTTTTCATGCTGCTTTTCCTTTAGAAATTCCTGCATTCTAGCTCTTTAGCAAGGATCTACATTTATTTTAAATAGTTTAGATGAGCATGGTTGGGGCAGCATTTCATTTTTTTGACAGTGATCTAAAGTTGGAACATAATATTTGGGAGAGGCTTTAAACAATCTAACCGTTTGGATCAGCCACTATCGCCTAATGGTGAAATCTGCCAAGCAAAAACAACCCTAAAAAAAGACATTTGGCTGCATCCGATAGAGTGAGGCCTCACTTTGGGCATTAACTATAACCTGAAAAGTGATGTGCAGACTTGACATTTGTGTATTTGCCCACTGACTTCTGTGTTAACCCAGGGGCTGCATTCATTCTTATGGGAGCTATTTTGACTCAAACAACAAAAAAATAAAAAAAATTGCCCGTTCGTTTCAGGGAGCACTCAGTTTCTATTAGTGAAGTGGAGTCAAATTCAAATAGAAATTGAGCTACTCTACATACATAAGAATCCCTGCTGCAGTGAAGGTTTAGAAAACTACATATTAACATTATCTATGTTCTGCTGTATTTTTATTTATTTAATTAAATGTTTCTCAATTACATTTTAATCTAATTCAGGCTGCACTTGGAAATGCGGGTGGCATGTAGCCTTGGGTATCCTGTTTGATGCCTTGGTATTAGTATGCAATTTTATATATGTCTATGTCTATGTCTATGTCTATGTCTATGTCTATGTCTATGTCTATGTCTATGTCTATGTCTATGTCTATGTCTATGTCTAGTCTATGTCTATGTCTATGTCTATGTATGCATTCACGTATATATATGTATATATACGTATGTGTGTGTACATCTTCTTGTTTGTCCTTCATTTTGGAAGAGGACTGATGACATAAGGAAGGTGATGTCTTGACTCTATCACGAATTGGATTTAAGTGAGGCAGAGCTGTACAAAGTTGTCAGCCTTACTTTCTCTTCCAGAGTCATTGAAGTCCAGTGGCAAGACAAAAGTCAAGATGATGGGCTGATGGCCTCGGATGCAGTGGGTGACCTTGGTCAACATTCAAGGCCATATTCCTAGAATCCCTGTGGGGTTATAGTAGACACATTCTGGGGAAGTATATGCACGTACAAGTCTATCCATATCCATACATACACGTATCCATATACATTTTAATAACATATACACAAAACTCTTCTGCCCAGTCTCTGTGTAACACATGATGCTACTTGCCCTGATGAGTTGAATCTCCAGAATGTGGTACTAAAGACCTTTAGGTTTAGGGATATGGCCTTGAGAGGTAATTTTTCTAATACTATAGTTGGATCACTTCCCCAACTAATTAAATGTGAAAAAGTGAGGGAAAGAAGGACACTAACATTTCTTAAATGGTATCTAAGGCTCATCCTTGAGAGTCTAAGATACTTTGTTTTTTTGCCATTTGAGTAAGGATTCCATGACAAAATGTCAATGATAGTTTCCTCACTAAAATATTAACTATGAAAAGATATGTGGATAAAATATTTAATATCATCAATATTTTGGTATAACAAGTAGATTTAATTTTTTCTACTTTACTCCGGAATATCTCTAAATTCCCTTTATTGGGGGTTCCATACCCTCAGGCCTCTCAGGCCATCTCAACCTATGGATTCTATCAACATATATGTAGGTGGGATGTATCGCCGGGAAGCTAGGTAGTCTGAACTGTCCATCCTCCACTAAGTTGGTGTACCTATTAAGCAGGTTGCTACAACTGCTCCCACTCCCTTTGCCTAAATGGAGCTTCACTATTAGCTCACTCCTCCTTTCTTTGAGAGGTGAGACTTGCTTTTAAAAGTCTGGTGCAGCAGATGGTCACGGCTGAGAAAATGGAAAATGAATGGAAAGCGCCCACAGTTTGTTCCCTTAGCAGCCTGCTCTTATGGGCTTGAAATTTTATTTCTAGAACCATGGAATCCTGACTCTGGTGCCAGGCTTGTAACAGTTCAATACTATTCTGCCATTTTGTCCAATAGTTCCAGATTAGCATTCAAGCCCCCAGGTTCAGTTGGAATCTACATCAGTCTCTCTATTCTCTCTCTGTCTGTCTCTATCTCTGTCTCTGTCTGTCTCTGTTTCTCTCCCCTCCCTTTTTATTTGTAAGCATTAAATAGAATACACATGCAGCTTAACATTTCTGTTGATCAACAGCTTTATCACATTTTCTGGCTTAAGAGAAAAATAAACTTTTAAAACAAAGGTAAACACCTTCCAAACCCAGAGGATAACAGGTAAGGTTAAAGTGAGTAAATAATACAATCATCTCTTACCAGGGATAGGAAAAAGGGAAGTATGAGGGAATTCACCAGTCCCCTTTTTTGAACCCAAACTGGATCAGCAACAAGACATTTTTTTCATGCCTGATTCATTTTTACTACTCTCAACCTTCCTTCCATTCCACTCTGCAAGGCCTCCTTTACCTTCTCTTTCCTGTTTGCTTCTCTCATCCCTCCTTTCCTTAGCTTTTACATCTCTCACCTAAGACATCCTCTATTATAGTCAGGTATTTCACCCTTACTTCAAGTCCTTGGAGCTAAAAGAATACTAGTAGTACCACCTTTGATCAGAGAGCCTCCTGAAAACTGGGTGACTGGAGGAGCTGATTGGCAAATGTGTTTTTTTATGTTTTTTTGTATGTGCCACTGACATATAGTCTAGAAGACCGTGATTTTTCACCCATATAGAGAAAGGGATAAGTAGACATAAAGAGGTAGAATAGGTGCGGTCCTGTTACCCCAAGAGAACTCCATGAACCCCGAGTGCATCCTCATCAGCTCTTAGATTGAACACGGTTTTTTTGATAACATAAGAAGGGTCAGTGGTACATACAACTTCAGAAACTCTTGCAGTTGAAGTTGTATCTTTTTGTATCTCCTGCTGCTTAGTACAATGCTGAGCCCACAGTAGATGCTCACTAAATATGTATTGGGAGAACAAAGGCATGAAACCGGATTTTCACATCCAGGGTTGCTTAAATCAGGGTATCACGATTATTTCATGTCCTATCAGTGCCTACTGGATTTCTTTCTTCCCTCTGCTTGATGATAAGCTATGCTCTGGTTATTAATCTGTATTCCTTAGTAGGATGTCAGCTGCAGAGAGAGATGGCTTCAGGACCAGTAATTGCTCCTGAAAGAGTCTTCTCCTGAGGATATGTCTGTGGTTTTGCATTATTGAGCTGGCTCGCTCTAGTTGCCTCCCAAATGCTGGAAGTAGAGAACTGTTTCTGCTCATTGCTATCAATCAGTGCTGCTTAAAGTTAATGTACATGTAATAATGAAGAGTGAAATGAGCAGAACCAAGAGAACAGTAACAGCAATATTCTTCTAAAAACAACTTTGAATGACTACGTCATTTTGAATATTATAAATACTCAAATCAACTACAAAGGGCCTGTGAAGGAAGATGCTATCCACCTTCAGAGAAAGAATTGACAAATAGAAGTATATATAGTATGGTTTGATACATATATACATATTTGTGACTAATGGTAGCCTTCTCTATAGTAGGGTGGGGAGGGAGGGAAAAAAATAAAATATACTCGGCAGAGAACAGAAGAAAACTTAGAAGAAAGCACAGAAAAGCAGGGTAGCTTTGAAAATGATGTGTAGCATTTATTACATAGTTTTTCAAAAAAAGTAAACATTCTAAAATGGAAATTCATGGTTTTATATTGAATCTTCTTTTTATGTTGTACTGTGTATACAGAAATTTTTTTTTCTTTTTGTATATAAGTTAAAAATGAATAAAAATAAAATAAAAAAATAAAGTTAATCTAGTCAGTGCTAAGGAGTATGAAGGGGGCAGCTAGGTGGTGCAGTGGCCTGGAGTCAGGAAGACATCTCCCTGAGTTCAAATCTGGCCTCAGACACTTCCTAGTTGTGTGATCCTGGGCAAGTCACTTAATCTTTTTTGCCTCAGTGTTCTTATCTGTAAAATGAGCAGGAAAAGGAAATGACAAACCACTCCAGTATCTTTGCTAAGAAAACCCCAAATGGGGTCACGAAGAGTCAGGCATGACTGAAATAATTGAATAACAACAAAGCAGCATGAAACAAATGGGGGAGAAGTGGGATAAATCAGAATGTGAATTGACTGTAAAAAAAAAAGAGGACAAAGGCTTTTTGTAGAGTCAGTAGCAGACCAACATATCTGCATTCAGAGTCTTTGCCATCTCAGTTGTGGAGATGAAAATGGTTTTTGCAGATACTTAAACATATTGGAATGATATAGCTGTAACTTTGGGACATGATGGAAGCTGAGGAGTGTGATCAATCCTGTGGACTATTTCTTTGGCAACCCCCTGTTGCCTGTGCCTACAAGGGGTCCAGGACATTCATTTGGTCTCAGGTCCCTTCATGTTGTCGAGAAGCTAATTTAGGCTGAAATGTTAACGACTTAGTGAGGTAACTCTCCTAAAAGAGTACCCACCTTTTAAAGAAGACAACAAGGGAAGGAATTGTTATTCCAAGAGAATCTATTTTGAAGAAGGATGGAGACATTTTGAGGCAGAGAGGAAAATCTTCAAATTATATCATATAGGCCATAACCTGTTCCACTAGTGCTTTAAGTTGACCTTACTGGGGAGCCATGGTTTGTGTATGTGGAGGGGACAAAGGGCCAATTGGTTGTTCATGCTTGTTCTTTTCATCCCCTTTGTATTTTATTGGGAAAATATAAAGCTAACACATCCAGAGACTTCTGAAACAGAAACTATAGCATGCTTGATGTGGTCTGGCTTGACGTGGCTGCTTCACTCATACAGAGAAGGGGATAAGTAAACATAAAGAGCTAGGATGACTGATAGGTCCATAGGTGTAGTCTGGCCACCCCAAGCAAACTCCACGAGCCCCTGAGCATCCTTATCTAGCCTATTGATGTTTGTTGTATTCCCAAGGTTCCTAGGTACATTGGAAAAGAGTTGCAGTAGCTTTTGCCTCTGGTTATAAAACATTGCTACTTTTAATTGCTGTTGGCCTACACTTCTGGACAGGGCATGGTTTTCCCTGATCCTATCACAATATGTGATTTTGCCTCTCAGAACCAGAACAGACCCCCAAAGAATTGGGTGACCAGTGGAGCTGATTGGCACATGTATCCTTTTATGATTTTTTGTGTATATCACTGACATGTTTGTATGTCATCAAAAAAGACTGTACAATTAGCTTTAAGGAGTGTGCAGCTGCCTGTCTATTCCCTGAGATACAGAAGTGAACTAATTTATTCCTTTCAACCCATAGGATCCCTGGCTTCCTTCAAGCCTCAGTTCAAATGCCACTTTTTGTGGAAGGCCCTTCCTCTTCCTCCCTTCCCCCACAACTCAAGCTGTCAGAGTCTTACCCCTCTAACATTGTCTTCCATCTACTCTAAATGTATCTTCTATGATTATCTATCTTTATCTCTATCATCTATTTTTGAACTTCTGTTATTTCCCCCCGATTAATATGCATTTGTATTTTTATTTACAAGTTGTTTCCCCTGTTAGAATTTAAATTCCTTTAGTGCAAACACCTCTCTTTGTATCATAAGGACTTAGCACAGTCCCTGCCTTATAGTAAGCTCTTAATAAATGTTTGTTAATTGATTGGCTCAGTCTAAAGATGAGTAAAGTTGGCTCTTGGGCACCTAATTGTCAGGACTTGCAAAATACCCACCTCAGGTCAGGCACAGCCCAAAGAAGGATGACATCTCGTTTTGTAATCAGAGGTATTTATGCAAAATTAGAGTCAAATGGTGGGTCATTCCCCTTCTCCCAGCAAATCCCCAAACTTCTCTTCATTGCTCTGATTCCTAATTACCTGGGCTAGGTTCTTTTTCACACCTGCTGAGACCACTTCCCCCACAGTAGCATAATTGCCTAGCTGAGGGCTCCCAGTGTACTCCTAATGAGCTCAGGGCCTGCTGCAAATAAGGGCATTTACAATCCCCGGGAGATGCTGAAACAGTTCCTTTTATTGCAGGAGCCCCGATTCTATGCCTGATTAGCTCCTGCTTATTAAAACATATGGTTTAAGTACTGAGTTGCCAATTTAATGTTTCCATGAAACGTAATGCTTTGTGTAATGAGGAAAATAGTTGAATACTGGTGTTTATGGAACAGTAAAAATAGGGTGTTTTGAAAGACCATAACATGAAGTATAACTGGGAGATTAGGTTTAATATAGTCCTTTTGCATTACGTAGTGCTCATACTTTCTATACATCTCAGGCAACAGTGATATTTATAATTCCATGACTTTAGACCAGAGCATTGCCTTTTGTTCTTCAGTCACATCCCCCTCCCCATTTTAAAATCACATGAAATGACGGATGCAAAGCTCTTTGTAAACCTTAAAACTATGTATTATATATATATATATATATATATATATATATATATATATATGATTATTATTTTCTTTTGCATTTTATTGATTTTAATGGTTTTTATATCACCTTCCAAATATATCCTTCACACTTGTTACGAAGAACAAAAAAGAAATAGAAAAAAAATTGAACAAAACTAACTAACAAATTAGCTGAGTCCTATAGTATATGCAATACTTCATATCAATAATGCCATGTCTCCTCAAAGAAGGGAAGGATGCTAATTTACTCATTTCTTTTCTGAAGTCAAACTTGTTCATTATGTAACAACTCTTTCTTGATTCATGATTTTGTGGAAGGGAAGAGTTATTTAGACCCCCACCCCAACCCCCAGTCACTGCTTATGCTTTGTGGGATGAACCCAACTTGGTTGGTCCTGGTCTCTTCTACTTGCTCCCATCTAAGCAGGGCCATCTCTAGTCATCCTGATCCATATCTTGCCACTGGATCCAGACGGTCCTAGAGGAGAGAATGAGGCTGGTGACTTTTCATAGCCCTCCCTCACTTAAATCCAATTCACTTGCAAGTCATGGCATCACCTTCCTGATATCATGGTTCTCTTCGAGAATGGAGGACAAACACAACAAGAAGCAGGGCTAGAGATGCTCAGAGAGGACAGCTTGTTGTGGTGGGGGACCACTGGCCAGAGAGTCAGGAGACTTGGGTTCTGTTCCCTGCTCTGCCACTAACTAGCTTTGTGACCCAGGGTAATTTTGATCGTGAGTCTCTTCGCTTGGATGGACCAGCTTTTGCCTTATCCTGCTGGAGACCACAGCCCTAAGCCATTCTCTGGTTGCTCCAGTTATGCTGACTCCCTGGTAGTAGTGTTTACAAGTGTGTGCCACTGAGGTTGGCAAGATGCCTTTTTTTTTTTAAGGCAATTGGGGTTAAGTGAGTTACCCAGGGTCACACAGCTAGTAAGTGTCAAGTGTTTGGTCTGAGGCCGGATTTGAACTCAGGTTCTCCTGACTTCAGGGCCCGGTGCTCTATCCACTGCGCCACCTAGCTGCCCTGCAAGATGCTTTCTTTAAAGAAAGGAAACAAACCAGGCTGCTTATCCTAAATGAGCGTAGCCTGAATCTCCTTATTTTTATTTAAGGACAACAAATGGAGGGGTTTTCATTTTATATTCACATTTGTACACATTTGTCAACATCATTCACAATAGTAGAAACACCAGAAAATTATAGCATGAACTTCTTATAAAGTGATAGGGAAGCTTTTTCTCCTTAACGTTTTTCTTACTATTACCTTTTATTTTTTCACTGTCCACAATGTATTTCCCAATATATCACTCTCCCTTCTCCCTTCCAGAGAGCCTTCCTGTATATGATAAAAAAGATGGAGAAAAAATCAGTTTGGTGAAACTGACCAGCACATTAGCTAAGTCAGACATTACATGAAGGGCCCTACACACATAGTCCTCCATTCTGCAGAAAAGGGAAGGAGGTGCCTTCTCATATTTCCTTTTTGGGGCCAAGCTTGTTATTAAAATTTGATAGTATCTGATTGTTGCTGTTCTTTCTAAAGAACAGTATGCTGTTTTTATGGTTTCTCCTTCCTTCCCTTTGCATAAGTTATATAAGTCTTCCCATGAGTCTCCACAGTCATAATATTTATTGTTTCTTACAGCTCAGTATGTAATGGCATATCACTGTGCTGCAAGGAAAGAGGGGGAGCCTCGAGTTATTGGCTATGGAGCTGGGAAACCCCAGGGAAGTGGATGGTTTGGCAAAAAGATGGCTCCAAGCCATGACATCCAGCTCCCCACTACTCAAGAGCCATCCCTTTGGCCCAAGCTGATTTAGCACAACTGTCCATATGCGTCAGAGCTCCAACCCATGGGGAAGAGATCATGTCAACAAAGTCCTCTAACCCAAACACCATCGGCCCGAACACAAAAGCCCAAGAAGGGACTGACATTTCTGGAACGGCAAACTGCTCTTCAGTGGGAGTTCCAAACTCAATATATTTTGTTGTAACATAAACAGGATGAAGTCCTTTCAGCTGGAGCGCTTGTTTACCAGGACCCTGTGTGAATGAACTCTATGCTAAGTTGTGAAAATGAAATTAGGAGTAGCAGCAGCAGCTAACACTGTCCTTCTCGAAAACAGAAAAGCAATACTTTGCACCGTGAATACCTGCTGCAAAAGAAAATTAGACCTTGCTTGAAGACAGAGGAGGGGTTGCAGATGTTCCCCACAGCAACGCTGAGCAGGATAAAAGACTCAGTTATGAAGACTATCTCTGAAAAGGGGAAATAACTTGTTTAATAAAAGCAGGAGTAATTTATTTTGAGACAGAAGTGACCTCAGAGGCATTTCACTCTAATCCCCTCATTTTACTAATGAGGAGAATGAGGCCCTAGGTGACATGACCATTGAGCATCAGTGGAAGGGTGGGAACTTACATCCTCTCACTCAAGAGTCCAGGTTCTTTGTGCTGTGCCATGTAGCTTGGGAAAAAGAGAATACCTTATCAGTTTTTCTGCTTGGAAGCAGGAGTCTGGACTTGGAGATCTATTTCAAAGTTGTGGGGGTTTTTTAAGGGTCGAATTGGAGTCTTGAGAATTCATATTTGATAGAAAACTCTCTTTTTCTATGTGCTAAAAAATGTTATTTTAACATCTTGCCCATTTCACAAATTCTGTATATTCTTGTTTCCTTGTCAGATTAGAATTCCAGTCTAGGGTAGTGCAGAAAATGTTTTAAAAGGTCTCAGAGTAGGGGAGTGGAATTAAAAAAAATAGAATAGTTGAGCTTCCCTGAAAGATTTGGGTACCTTCCCTGATTTGGTGCACCTACCTAGCTTTACCTTTGTATCAAGCTTAATTAGACTTATCTAATGTTCTTTGTGATGTCACCAGTATTTGGGTTTAGACAGGCTAAGGGTGTATGTGTCCAAAGTGTAAATTTTTTAAAAAATCAAGTATATTATTTAAGTATTTGTTGTTTGTAAAGGCACTGTTGTTGTTGCTCAGTAGTGTCTGACTCTTCGTGACCCCATTTGGGGTTTCCTGGGCAAAGATACTGGAGTGGTTTACCATTTCCTTCTCCAGTTCATTTGAGAGATGAGGAAATTGAGACAAACAGGGTTAAGTGACTTGCCCAGAGTCATATAGCTAGTAAGTGTCTGAGGCCAGAATTGAACTCATGAAGATGAGTTTTCCTGATTCTAGGGTTAGCACTCTATCCATTGTACCACCTAGGTACCTTCGTACTAAGATTGAAGGAGATGTAACATTTTGCTAAGATGTAGTCTGGGCTTTTACAAGTTTATAATCTAGTAATCTTCTGTGTTTAATAAATACATTTTAGGGATTCTTATTTCACTTAGGACCTCTCATCAATCTTACTTTTTCTTTATACATTAATTATATGAACTTAGACCTTAATTCCTGGCATCTTGTACTTGAATTGTGTACCTTGCTTTGTATATATTTGTTTGCATTTTGTCTCCCCCATTAGATTATATACTCTTTGAGGACAAAGACTGTCTCTTTTGCCCCTTTTTGTATCCCAAGTGTTTAGCACAGTGCCTGGCACAGTGCTTAATAAATGTTTACTAACTGAATGTAGCAATTTGTTGATGGATGGAAATATAAATCAGCAGGCAAGATGACATGGAAACATATTATTAGAGTCTCGAAGTTTTGTGGATAGTAGGAAGAACCCTAGATTTAGAATCAGAGATCCTGGGTTGACACTGCCATCTGTGTGGCTTTGGGTGAATTGCTTTACTTCTTTGGACCTCAGACTCCTCATCTGTAAGATGGTGGGATTGAATCAGAGGACATCTAGTGGTCTATTTCAGTTCTAAATCAATGATATTGGAGAGTTTTAAAAAATAAGCATGAGAATAATTCTGATTGGGTGTCAGAAGACCCCTTTAAAAGGAATTTAGCTTGGGAAAGACCTTAATTTAGAAAGGCCAACGTTCTCTGTATCCCGGGCCATTGCCAGTAGACCTGACTTTTGTCTAACCACTGGACTTAGATGACTCTGGAAGAGAGAGTGAGGCTGATGACTTGGTGCAGCAACGCCTCACCTAAATCCAATTCGTGAGTGAGTTAAGACATCACCCCATGATGTCACTGGTCCTTTAAGAACAAAGGACAAACAACTACAAGAGAGATTAAACTTAATCAATCTCAGAACTTACTTTCCTCAACTGTAAAATGATAGTATTGGACTAAAGCAGGGATTCTTAACTAGGGGGTCCAGGAACCTCCAAGATAGATAGATTTTGGGGAGAGGGTTCTGTGAACTTGGATGGGAAAATAATTACATCTTTATTTGTACTGTAATTGCTTCCCCTATGTACTTATTTCATGAATTTAAAAACATTATTTTGAGAAGGGTTCCATAGGTTTCCCAAGACTGCCAAAGGGATCCAGGATAAAAAAATAAAATAAAAAAAGTTAAGAACGCCTGGACTATAGGATTTCTAAGGTCCCTTCCAGACTTGAATTCCATGGTTTGAGGAGGCTGTGTCCTGAATACTTGCTGGTGGCTCATTCCCAAACTCTGCCTTTCCCTTCAAAAGTTTCTAACAGAGCCAGTACACTATAGACTATGGAGGAAAGAATGTTAGACTGAGATCCTGGAAATCCTTTGAATGCTAACTCCATCACCTACTAGCTGTGTGACCCTAGGCAAATCATGAAGCCTCTCTGACACTCAATTTCCTCAGTTAGTCAGTCAACAACCATTTATGAAGTACCTTCTATGTGCCAGGCACCATGCTACCAGCTGAGGATACAAAGAAAGGCAAAAGACAACCCCCACCCCAGAGGAACTCACAGTCTAATGGGGAAAACAAGACACAAACACTTATGTGCAAACAAGCCGAGTACAGGATGAACTGGAGCATTTCAATAGAGGGAATGCACTAGAGTGAAGGGGAATGGAGAAAGGCTTCCTGCAGAAGGTGGGATTTTAGCTGAGCCTTGAAGGAAGCGAGGGAAGTTAAATGTAATATGGAGTTACTAGTGCTCACTGTATTTACCTATCAGCTGTTGTAAGGATCCAGTGAGAACATGTATGTAAAGCCCTTTGCAAACCTTAAAGCACCTTATACATGCCAGAGTTTATAATCATTTTTATTACCTCTGGCCTGTGTCTCCATAGATGGAGGGGCCTTCAGTCACTGAATAACCTCCTTCCAGAAAGGTAAGAAGAAAAATATTCCCACCGCAGCAGCTAGCCCTGAGGCCAGTCATTAAATGAGAAAGTCAGCCCGGTTCTGCCTTACCTTTCATTGCCATCTCAAGAACAACTGAATAAATTACAGATCAGCTGCAAGGCCACCAAGTGGCTGTGATATTGGATAATAGACAGGTGCAGACCTGAAGTGTCACACAGGGGCTTTCCGCAGCAAATAAATCAGCGTCTATTATTTATTTAATGTACGTGGTTCTCTACCCTCTATTGGGGCAATCAGAATGCAAAATGACCATGAGAACTGGTCCCTCAACTTGGACACCATGAGCAAATGAGACTTTATACATGCACATACATTTGTGTACATATGCAACGTATAATCTTTCTCAACATATTACATGTGTGCATATATACACACACATCTACACACATACATGTAGTTGTTGTTCCGTTGTGTCCAACTCTTTGTGATTCCGTTTGAGGTTTTCTTGGCAGAGATACTGGAGTGGTTTGCCATTTCCTTCTCCAGCTAATTTGACAGATGAGGAAACTGAAACAAACAGGGTTAAGTGATTTGCCCAGGGTCACATAACTAGTAAGTGTCTGAGGCTGGATTTGAACTCAGGAAGATGAATCTTTCTACCTCCAGCCAGGCCTGGTACTATATTCACAGTACCACCTAGTTGCCATATACACACATACACACAATTATAATGTGTATAAATGTGCATGTATATATACATGTGTGTATGTTTGTATATATATTTGTCTATTCAGTTGTTTCAGTCCTTTCCAACTCTTTGTGACCTCATTTGGGGTTTTTGTGGCAAAGATACTGGAGTGGTTTGTCATTTCCACATACATACACATATGTGTATATACATACATGTACACACATATATCTACATATATAATGCTTTGCAAACATTTGAATATTGTTTAAATGTATCTAGCATTATTATTACTAACCATAGAAGCTAGAAGGGACCTTAAGGATCATCTACTTGCCCCTTCTCATTTTACAGATATGGAAACTGAGGCCCACAGAGGATAATGACTTGCTTGGGGTCATGAAACTAGTTAATGGTTTGTCCCAGCCTCTAGTATTCTTTTGATTACTATTTTAAGAACAATATTTAACTTCCAAACACAGGCATGAAGTTAATATTCTTGTACTCAAAGTCCCAACTGCATTTAATATTGAAATCTTAGGTCCAGTGAGATCATTCAATATAATGAAAATGCATATAAGGATCTCTGTTCCCATGTGGAATGTTCGGAAACCTAATTTTGAAAATCAAAGCAAAGAAAATGAGTTGGCTGGTATGTAGAGTAGAGATTTTAATGCTCATGCACAATCAGAGATAAAACCATGAACTTCTCTATCTATTCTTACTTAGAGAATCCCAGATGAGGCACCGGGAGGGTCTTCAATTTCACCTACTCCAACATATAAGTGAAGCATGAATTCCCTCCACAATTTCCCTGAACAGTAACCGTCTGGATCAAACACTTCTAGTAATGTGGAACTCAATACATACAGAAATTTCCCATTCCATTTTTTGAACAGTTTTAATTGTTAGGAAGTTCTTTATTGTGTCACATTGAAGTCTGCCTACTTTTAAAGGATTCCCATCAATTACTCCTAGTCATTCCCATTGACATCATATAAAATGTACCTAATCCTGTTTCAACAGGCCCATCTCTGTTCCGTATATTCTTTTGGAAAGAGTACTCATCTCTAAGTCCTTCAACTCTTCCCCATGAAGTATAAGGTTTCAAGCCCTCTTGTGACCTTGGCTCCTGTCCTCTGGAAGTTTTCCAACTAGCCATTGTCTTTTAGAATCACCTTTGTAAGAGCTAGAAAGAGCCCCGAGGGTCAGCCTTCCTATTTGCCTACAAACATATTTGTTCTCCAAGTCCTCAGAAATCCTTCCCTAGATCTTTCTAGCTTAGTCAACTACTGTTCCAGTTCTGGACGCCCCATTGATTGCTAAATTTCTCAAAATAGTGGTCTATATCTGATGTGTTCCCTTTCTCACTATTCCCTCTGTCCTCAACCACACATAATCTAGCTTTCACCAGCCTACTTAAGGTACCCTCTCATGGGTCTCTAATGAGCTCCTAGTTATACGCAGAATAAAGGGAGACAAGGTCATTTTCTTGTAGGTCTTTGCAATCTATGGGAGAACATGCAGACAAAACAGAAAAAAGACTTTTTGCTCAAAGGCTTTGAATGTCCAAGTTTGCTAATGTAGCCGGTAGATGTCACTGTGGAGGGCAGAATTATACTGTGGGTTTTCCAACAGAAAGGAGCAGGGTTGAATCTACTGGACTACACCTGTCTCTGCCTGTGGGGCAGGGCTTTGGACATGAGCTTCTTTCTGGTCACACCCCAAATCCCTCTCTTCTCCAGAGACAGGGGGACTCTAGCCTCAGGCATGCATATTCAAAGTGATCCAATCTCTGTGGTTTTATCCTAGAGCAACGGTGGGAGATTCACATGGTTGTCCTTTCCCTCTGCTATTTCAGAAGCTTATTAATGTAAATTATTAATATGATAATAGCAAAAGCTCTGAGCCCTCAGGCAATCTTTGGTTCTGAGGTGTCTTCTGTTCCCTATTCCTGAGATGAGAAACTCTAATGGATTAAAATTGTTTGTTTTTTTTTCAAATAGCTATCACCAGCCCCTGTTTTCCACTCTCTGACATGACCAACACACAGATAATGAAGTACACAACTGTACAATCAAATGTTTTAGATTTTATGTAAAAAGAAGGCAATTGAAAAGGAATGCAAGATATGTATGTGTACATATATATAAAACATATGATATATATATATATATATGTTGTGTATCTTCCCTTTAAATTACTTTCTTTTTCTTTTTAATTTAAAAGGAAGGTAAGAATGTATCTATAGATATATATGTAATATGCGTGACATATAATATATTATGTATAACATGTAATATAGATGATATTTGATATGTAATATATGGTATATAATATATAGTTTACATGTAACATACATAATATGTATATGTTTTCCCTTTAAATTACTTTGTTTTTACATAAAATCTAAAACATTTGATCATGAGAGTTATGTACTTTGTTTACTATGTACATGTGTGAATATATATGTATGTATGTGTGTGTGTGAAATTATTAGCACACAAGGCACAGGGAGAAAAAGTCAAAGGAGAAAATTTAAACCTTTTGCTATATTTCCCCAGCTCTTAAAGGATGGTAACCTCTCAGGTGCTCCCTTGTCCCTCTACCCTCCTCTGCCCAACTCTTATGTCTACCACAGATCTCTGTCTTTCTGGCTCTCTCTGCCTCATAACCCCACTCAATCTAATTTAAACTATAAGACAGATTCAGTCTCTTCCTGGGAAGAGGATGCCATCCATTTGAGATGCTGTACTACATTTTCCAGGGCAACTAGGCAGCACAGGGGATAGAGTGCCAGGCCTGGAGTCAGGAAGACTCATCTTGCTGAGTTCAAATCGGACCTCAAGTGCTTCCTAGTTGTGACCCTGGGCAAGTCACTTAACCCTATTTGCCTCAGTTTCCTCATCTGTCATATGAAGTGGAGAAGGAAATGGCAAACCACTCCAGTATCTTTGTTAAGAAGACTCCAAATTGGGTCATGAAGAGTTAGACACAACTGAAAAACAACACAACAAAATTACATTTTTCAGGGGCCCACATAGTCCTTGGAGACTTACTCTGTAGAGATCTATTTCCAAAATATACCACATTTTTCTTTCTTTCTTTCTTTCTTTCTTTCTTTCTTTCTTTCTTTCTTTCTTTCTTTCTTTCTTTCTTTCTTTCTTTCTTTCTTTCTTTCTTTCTTTCTTTCTTTCTTTCTTTCTTTCTTTCTCTCTTTCTCTCTTTCTTTCTCTTTCTTTCTTCCTCTCTTTTCTTCCTTCCTTCCCTCCTTCCTTTTTTTTTTGACAGCTACCGAATGGGGAATAGTGAGGGGTAGAGGCAAGAAGAAATATTTTGAGGAGGCATGGAAATTGGTTGAAAAGTGCTGGGTTTGTGAGTTTTTTTCCCCTTTTGTTTCTTTTTACTTTGTTCCTTTTGGTACACTGGAAATAGCCCAGGTCTTGGAGTCAGGAGAGCCAGGGTTTGTGTCTGGTCTAAGGTTTCTCCGAGACACTTCCATTCCAAGTGATCAATCATGCCTCTGCGGGAAGCATTTCCCTGGCCTCTTCCACGTGGTGAGTAGCATCAGAGGAGTTCTGTATTCTCTCTTACACATCCGAATCAACTGAATGGATTGTATTATAATAGGGTTCAGCATACATAGTAATAGTAATAATACTTCATACGTTTCAGTTTCCTGAGTGATGGAAAAAATCAAACGGAACAACCAAGCATCAGATAATTCACTATTCATGATTGTGTTTTACTCTCTTGAAAAGAGCCTTTTAAAGATTCTCTTGTCCCTGAAACTATTCCTGTGCCCAGGAATCTGCTCTTAAATCCTATAAGAGCAAGACTGCATTTTACAAATGCTACACACTGCCCTCCTGGGCAGGAACTCTTCATCTTCATCATTGCTGTGACTAGGTTCTTAGGAGGGTCTGAACTTTGATTTGTATCACTCCTGAGCCGATCCTATTGCTTCAAAGTTAATCCTCTATAAACCATTAACATGAACTTTGTATTTGACATCCACTAGAATGTGCCAATAAATGTCTTGTTGCAAGGACCCCAATTTCCATCCACATTCTGGAGTCTAATATCTAATATTCTATTATAATCATATTAAGTTTTACTTTTAGATGTGTATTCTTTACTGACTGACCCATCCCTCAAACCACTCTCTCCCACCTCCAGTGAAAAAGCAGGAAAAACAAACCCCCTATTACAAATATGCATAGTGAAACAAAACAAATTCCTGTACTGACTATGTTAAAAAAAAAGTTTCAGTCTATACTTTGACTCCATCAGCTCTCTATCAGGATATGGGTAGCATGCTTCCTCATGCTTCTCCTGGAATTGTGTTGATTAAATTTCTTAAATCTTTCAAAATTGTTTGTCTTTATAATATTGCTATTATAGTATAAATGGTTCTTCTGGCTCTGCTCACTTCACTCTGTATCAGTTCATACAACTCTTCTCATGTTTCTCTGAAACTATCCTCTTCATCATTTCTTACCATACAATAATATTCCATCATATACATATACCATAACTTGTTTAGTCATTCCTCAGTTGATGGTTACCTACTTAATTTCTAGTTCTTTGACACCACAGAAAGAGCTGCTACAAATATTTTTGTATGTATGGGACCTTTTCCTTTTTCTTTGACATCTTTGGGGTTCATACCTAGGCCAGAGGGAATGCACATAAACCTGCTTATTTTGAAAGGGGCGGAACTGGCCATGGTTAGAGATAGAATCAGATCTGGGTTCTTTCTGATCCTGGTTCTGACAGTTTGTTAGCTATGCACGCTACAAGAATCGTTACCTATTTCACGAGTTTACATATGGTCTCCCCAATTAGATTCCCCAGTAACTTCAAGACAAGAACTCCATGTTACATTTCTTTTTATTCCTTATAGTGATTAGTAAAGGGGTAGAGACTAGACCTGTGATTTTGTTGGAATAAGTAAGTCAAGTGAGGAAATTCCTGGTACCAGTATAGGCTAGGATCTTGTCTGAATCTTATACTCTTAGAGAGATGTCTAGATCAGAGGTTAGCAAACAATATCCCACTGGCCAAATCTGGCTCTGTGCCTGCTTGTGTATGGCCTGAAAACCGAGAATGGTTTTAATGGCAGACTGGATTTGATAGTTTGCAGAATATCCCAAGAGATTAAGTGACTTGTCCAGCATCAAACAGCCATTATAAGTGTGAGGACTTCCTGGCTTCAAGGCCAATTCTCTATCCACTCTGATGTACCAACTCATGTGGAATACGTAGCTTAAAAATGAGGCTGTCAGGAGCTAACTGAAATCATGAATCTACACAAATAGCAATAGGAAAGTCAACACAGAGATTTAGTTTCCATCTGTTTATTTAAGACATGCTTTATCTGAGTAGTGCTGTAACAATTCATTCTTTTATCAGAAGGGGGTAGAGGAATGTGTATGTGTGTGCATGTGTGTGTTTGTGTGTGTGTGTGTGTGTGTGTGTGTGAGTATGGGCTATTATATATCTGAAAGGAAGGTGTTTTTTCTTTCCAAAGTCAAATTATTGGCACTACTCATTGATGAAAAATACACCTCCCCCCCAAATTTCTCTAGCCCTGGAATAATTGTGCTGCAGCCTGGGGGGCTTGGTTTTTAGAGGCACTCACTCAGGTATTAGATTAAATAGCCCAATAAGCATTAGCTTTCGGGATAATTGGTTTTTTTCCATAGCTCAGCCGTGTACCAAGTGGGAGCCCAATAAATGTTTTGAAATGAATGATTGGTGGTATTTAATAATAGGTGCTGTAGGGGGCAGCAATGAGCAGCTGCTGTCTGTTTTCCTGAAGGATAGGGCAAGAGGGAATTGGAGTTTATGGGATCTCTTATGGAGTTGTTCAAGACAAGAAGTTCAAGTGTAGTCCTTCTTGGAGGCGAGGACCTGACCTTGATGACAGTCTGTAGCCTCTTCCTTTCCTTCATCAAACTCTGGGACACACTGAGATTCCTTAACATACATGTGGAAAACAGTGGTACAAAACCCCACTTGAGTGACACGCCTTTCATCTCTGGTCAACACACTTTGAGGGTACAACTGTAACTTTGGGAGACAAATATCTTAAATTATGAAATATTGGAAGAAGCTAAAATAACCATGGGAACTAGTGATGGTAGGGTCTTGCACCTCAACATGGCCCTCACCATTCATAAACATGATAGGTAACATTTATGTAGTACTTACTATGGGCCAAGCAGTGTTTAGTACTTTACAATTATTATCTCATTTGATCCTCACAACAACTCTAGGAAGTAGGTGCTATTATTATCCCTGTTTTATAGAAGAGGAAACTGAGGCAACTAGGGTGCAGTGACTTGCCCAGGTTACACAGCTAGTAAGTGTCTGAGGATGGATTTGGACTCAGGTCTTCCTGATTCCAGGCCTGGTGCTCTATCCACTATGCTACCTGTCAAATACCTCCCTTCCCACCATAGGGAATTTTTATTTGCTCTGGGGGTCCCTAAGAAGGCTGTTCTAGATTATTCCACACAATTAAAAATCCTTGGGAGACCCTCCATTAATTCTAGGTAGTCTCCAGAAAAGCTTGGGGGGAAGTTCAGCCTAGAGTAGGCTCTCTAAGTCTATTCTACTCAATATTCATGGCCATAGAGGTAAGAAAACATGAAATCCCATCAGTACCTCACACATTACAGAAACCTTCTTTTCCTCTGATAATTGTTGACCAAAATCTTCCTGATTCCTTCTTGTGTTTTCATCAAGAATGCCTTTGATGTATTCATGTAAACAATGTTCTGATAAAGATTTTAGAAAAACAAAAAAGTAAGCAAAGTAAACAATTACTGATTGTCACTTTAAAATATCATCTGTTGTATTTCTTTTTAATTAAGTTTTTGTATTTTTCTTTTTTCCAATTATATGTAAAACAAATTTTAAAAATTCATTAAAAATTTTTTGAGTTCCAAATTTCCTCTCACCTTCCCTCTCCTCTCCCCTCCTTGAGATGGCAAGAGGTTTGATATAGATTATACATGCGAAGTCCTGCAAAACACCTTTTCATATTAGCCATGTTGCAAAAGAAAACACAGACCAAAAGAAGAAAGATAAGAAAAATAAAGAAAGTTTGAAAAAGTAGGCTTTGATCTGCATTCAGATTCCATCAGTTTTTTTCTCTGGAGATGGATAACATTTTTCATCATAGGTCCTTTAGAATTGTCTTGGATCATTGTATTGCTCAGAATAGCTAAGTCATTCACAGTTGATCATCATACACTATTACTGTTACTATGTACAATGTTTTCCTGGTTCTGCTCACTTCACTTTGCATCAGTTGGTGTAAGCCTTTTCAGGTTTTTCTGAAACCATCCTGCTCATTATTTCTTATAACGTAATAGTATTCTATTATAATCATATACCACAACTTGTTCAGCCATTCCCAAATTGATGGGCATCCCTTCAATTTCCAATTCTTTGCCCCCACAAAAAGAGCTGCTATAAATATTTTTATACATATAGGTCCTTTTCCTTTTTTTAAGTCTATTTGGGATACAGACCTAGTAGTGGTATTGCTGGGCCAAAGGGTTCTATACTAATCATATGATCAGAGATCTAGTATTAGAAGGGAACTTAGAAACCATTAAATTCAACCCACTCATTTACAAATGAAGAAACTGAGGCATGGAGAGGTTGCATTCCTCTGTCTAATCTATCCTACCCTAGCTCCACCTACTGATTCAGGATCCAGTCTCAATGCTACCTCCTCCACGAAGTCTTCCCTGATTCCCTCCATCCAGAAGTAACAACACACATGGCTATACTGGTTTACAAGTTACAAAGGGCTTTCTTCCTGACAAGAATCCTTTGAGCAAATGGTGAAAAGATGACTAATTACCATTTTACTGATGAGGCAATTGAGGTTCTAAGAGTGAAGTAACTTACCCAAAGTTACAACACCAAGATCAATTCTTTTTGCATTGCAGCTGCTGCCTGTCAGTTGAGAGGGATCTCTTCCTCTTCTGAACACTCTTGGTAATTTCATCTTGTCTGCAGTGCCTTGTGCCATAGTTATATGTGAATGTATCTGATCATCTGGCTACCAGGGGTGGGGAACTGGTGGTCTTGAGACCGCCAGTTCCCCACCCCTGGACTAGACTGTGAGCAAAGACAAGAAACTTTACCTGGTTCAGCTTTGCACTCTCAAGCACTAGCATGGTGTCTCAGATTAAGGAGGCACTCAATTCAACAACAACAGAAAGCAAGGTTACGAACATCTATTAAGCATCTATTATACATAAGGCACGTTAGGTTTTACAAAAAGAAAAATAACGTAATCCCTACCTGCAAGGAGTTTACAATCAAGTTGAAGAGATAATTAATGTAAAAGAATAAATATGGTAAGAGATAGAATGTGGAAGTTAAAAAAAGAAGATATCCAGACAAGGTGCTTTGAGAAATTCAAGGAGGGAGAAATCACTTTTGACTGGAGGGGATCAGGAAAGGCATCCTGGAAGAGATGGCATCTCAGCTACGTCTTGAAGGAAGAGAAGCATTTCAAGAAGTAGACATGGAAGTAGCCCATCCAGGCATGAAGACAGTTGGCACAAATGTGTGAAGTGGGGTTGGGGAAGACAAGACAAGAAAAAAGTTAGAAGTCCAGCTTGGCTAGTATGTAAGGTGGGAAAAAGTATGAAGTCAGACTGAAAAGATAAGTTAAAAGGCAATCAACATTGCACAGAGGATAAAAAGCCTGCCTTGCAGTCAAGAAGACCTGGGTTCATTTTTGCCTCAGAGACCTCATGGCTGTGTGATCCCAGCCAAATTTCCTAACTTTTCACTGCCTTAGGCAACACTAAGGGGATACATCCCAGTACTGCTGATGATCCATATTGGTAGAGGGAGTCCTCCAATCCATGAAATCACAGATCCAGATAAAAAAAGTTGGAGCCAGATTGTGGAGAGCCTTGCATTCCAGGATAAGGAGTCTGTGTTTTATTCTATAAGCAACTGGGAGCCATTGAGAGTCTTTGAGCAAGGGAGAGACATGATGAAACCTGTATCTCAGAAAAGTTACTTTCACAGTGTTGTAAATGGAGACCGGGAGAAACTGAAAGCATATAGGACAACTATACGATGGTCTAAGTAGGGGAGGACAGAAGGGATATTTACTGAATGGCAATGAAGTACAAATACTCAAAACTAATTCATTTCCTAAATTTTGCAGAGAACTTTGTGTTTTAACAGAAAGAGTTCTGGCCCAGGAGATCTGAATTTTTGAGGCCTAGCTTTACCATTAGCAATGTAACCTTAGACCAGTCATTTTCCCACTCTGGGCCTCAGTTTTCCTTGGATAAATGAGAGCATTGGGCTATCCATAAATTCTTCCAGCTCTAAAACTCTCTCTATAAATTTCTTTCTTTGGGTCTGTGGAGGGTCATGATTGGAGCATGGCATGTGGTGTTCTGTTGTTCTGGCTACATTTTTAAATAGCCATGAATTGTGGAGAAGCCAGCCCCATGACATTCAATTTGCAGTCTAACTCGGGGCAGGCTGGGGCTTTTAGAATTCAATTTTGTGCTTGACACATTTCAGGGAGATCTTGACATTTTCTGGTAGCTTAAGTTCTTGGCCTGATTTGTATTTTTTTAGACTGTATTTCAGGCAATCAGCTTTTCACCCCATTCCAAGGAGAGGCAGCATGGCATGGCAGAAAGAATGCTGAATTGAGAGTCCAAGCACCTTGATTCCAGCTCAGGCTCTGTTACTCAGTAGCTGTCTGATCTTGACCAAGTCAGTGGGTCAGGATCCAACATTTCCTCATCTACAAAATGAGATGTTTGGACCAGGTGCTTCCCACCCCATGTATATCTTCTATGTTCATTGTTCTTTGTGTATGCACTTTGAGGGCAGGGGCTATTTTTTGCTTTTTTTTTGTATCTTCAGAACTTAGTATAGTGCTTGGCATATAGTAGGTATTCAGTTGTGTCCTACTCTTTCTGACCACATTTGGAGTTTTCTTGGCAGAGATACTGGAGTGGTTTGCCATTTCCTTCTCCAGCTCATTTTATAGATGAGGAAACTGAGGTCAACAGGGGTAAGTGACTTATCTGAGGTTACACAGCTGGTATGTGTCTGAGGCCAGATTTGAACTCAGAAAGGGAGTCTTTCTGACTCCAGGCCTGGCACTCTATCCACTGTGCCACCCAGATGCTCTTGGAACATAGTAAATACTTAATAAATGCTTGTTTACTGGTGATGGAGGCCTGGATGACTCTAAGGCAGCTTTCAATTCTAAATCCTGCATCTACGGCTCAGGGGAATGCATAAGACTATGATTATTAAAGGGGCAGCTAGGTGGCACAGTGGATAGAGCACTGGCCCTGGAGTCAGGAGGACCTGAGTTCAAATCTGGCCTCAGACACATAGCTCTCATTAGCTGTGTGACCCTGGGACAAGTTACTTCACCCCATTGCCTAGCAAAAACAAACAAAAAAACAAAAAGACTATGATTATTTGTAGCCAGATGAATTCAAATTAAAAACATATGTACTAGAGGTGATCCCACAAAGCCAGACTGAATGTGAGGGGGTACCCCTGTTACATGCACTTAATTGAGTTGTTATTACACTGAAACCAGATAAGGTAACCTTGGGGGGAGAAGAGTTGCCTTCCTTATCTGGTATCCATCCATTTATATAATGGTACTACAGTCTCAAATTATTGCTTAAAAGGAATTGTTTCACAATCGAACTCTTGTAACTGATGGGATTAAATTGGATGTGGGAATCAAGTAACAGCATAAATCTTTGTCCTATATAGACAGGGATGTTAGTTTTTCATCTCTACCTGCCACTTCTGTAAAGTGTCTTGTGAAGTAGTAAGGGAGAAAGTCTATGGGCCTTTCTTTTCATCCTTCGTTGTTGTCGTTCAGTTGTTTTTTTTACTTGTGTCTGACTCTTTGTGACCCCATTTTGGGGTTTTCTAAGCAAAGATACTGAAGTAGTTTGACATTTCCTTTTTCAACTCATTTTATAGATGAGGAAACTGAAGCAAGCAGGGTTGTGACTTGTCCAGAATCACACAGCTACTAAGTGTTTGAAGCTGGATTTGAACTCAGATCCTCCTGACTCCAGGGCTGGTGCTCTAGCCACTGGACCACCTACCTGACCTTTCTTTTCATCCTGCCACCTTTAATTTCATCATAACCTGCTTCCCTCCTCCAGAGGTGGCCTCTGTTGTCTCAGTGTAGGGTGGGGAGGGGGTGACCTTGGGCTCTCCAGTGTTTGGGCAGATCTATTAAGGTAGAGAACTGGGTTAGCCACAGACTGTATGGAATGGGACCAGTAGCCCAGCTGGGGTGCAGATCACTACCAGTGTCTGCCCTTTGAAATGGACAAGAATACAAAATGGCCCCAGTTTTGGTGCCATCTCCTCCTTCTTCTGCAGTGCTGGTGATGGGATGGCCTGAAAGCAGACAGAGAGTGTGGAGAACCACATGGGTCTGAAACAATTCCCAAAGATTCCCATGAGGGCTGATACTCTTAACATGTGGTCTTTGTCCATTGGAGTAACTACATCAGATGAAAGCATCAGAGAATTTCAGGGAATTCCAAATTAATTAATTTTAGGAACTTAGCAGTCCAACCTAATATCTGAAAAAGACTCTTCCTTGCAATACACCCAACAAATGGTCATCATGCCTCTGCCTGCATAGCTCCAGGAAGGGGAAGCCATTCCATTCTGACATAGTCCACACCATTTTTTAGATACTTCTAATTGTTAGGAAGACTTTCCTGACCTGAAGTTACATTTGCCTCTTTGAACTTTCCAGTCATTGTTCCAAATTCTAAGGTAAAACAGGACAAATCTAATGTCTCTTCCATATAATAGCCCTTCTTGTACTTGAAGACAGCTTTTATGACATCCCCTTCCCCAATCTCCTCCCCCATTCCCTCACCCTGGCCTTCTCGTCTGGAGAATTTCCACTGATTTTCTCAAACATTCAATGTACATTTCTTAGGCACTAGGGACACAAATAAGGCAGCTAGGTGGCACAGTGGATAGAGTGCCAGCTCTGGAATCAGGAGGACCTGAGTTCAAATACGGTCTCAGACACTAGCTGTATGACCCTGGGCAAGTCACTCAACCTTCTTTACCTCAATTTCTTTATCTGTAAAATGAGGTGGAGAAGGAAATGGCAAACCACTCTAGTATCTTTGCCAAGAAAAACCCCAAATGGGGTCATGAAGAGTTGGATATGACTGAACAGCAGAAGACTTGACTTCAATGTCTACCTTACTGTGGTTATCACTAACATCTGATTTAGAGATATTTAACAAGATCCTAAGCCAATATATTTCTTGATACTCTATGACCTCAAGATGGCACTCTTCACCCTCTTCCAGGTCACTCTGGAGACATTACCGCAGACACCGTTTACACTGCACTCAAGGCTTAGCCTCTCCCCAAACCTGCACAGTCTACAGGAGACATGATGAAGGTGCTGGGGGAGCTGGGAGAGTGTCTTCTCCTAGCCTGGCACTGGAGTCAGTACTTTATTTATCACTGTTCAAACCTTGTCAAATAGGACAGTGAATCTATATAAAGGACAGAGATCAGGGGAGAACATGCCATGACATTTCAATTTATAGTGTAATAGAAAGCCCTGTCTGGGCTTGATGACTCTGGCTTTGGAGTCAGGAGAGCATTGGGTTTGAATCCTGCCTGTGACACTCACTAGCTTATGTGACCTTGACAAGTCATCTTTTTTTTTTTTTGAGGCTCCTTTTCCTCAGCTGTAGAGACAGGGTTTGAATCTGTGATTTCATTGGTATAAGGAATTCCTAGGTAAGGAAACTCCTACCAATGCAAATCACCACCTCCTCTGCAACTTACAGGCTAAGAAAATTGCTTAGAATACTGAACCAATCAATAAGCACTTATTAGACATTAAGCAGTTAAGTATTATTAAGCTCCTATTATGGGCCAGGCACTTTGCTAAGAATCCCTGGGATACAAAGAAGGGCAAAAAACCAACCCTTGCTCTCAAAGAGCTCCTAGTCTAGTGGGGGATACAACATGAAAACAGCTAGGTACAAAGGATGCATACAGGATAAATTGGAGCTAGTAGAGAGAAGGTACTAAGCATTAATTAACTGGAAAGTTAAATGAATTTCCTAGAGTCACAGCCATCCCATATCGGAAACAGGACTCAAACCAAGGGCTCTAGTCTTTGAGGCCAGCTCCCTATCCATTACACCACACTGCCTCTGGTCCATAAAGTGGGAATTGTAAAAGCTACAGTGTTCACCTCCTATGAGTGTTGGGAGGATCAAATGAGATAACGTAAGTGAGGATGTTACATAAATGTTGGGGTTTTTGAGGATAGGTAAATAGGGCATTTATTACTATATTTTTAATATATGATATAATACATTTGTTATATATAACACTGTATGCTATAACTTATCATACATTAATATATTGATATGTAACAATATTTTAAACATATATTACTAGTTCTAGGCAATGTGTTAAGAACTGGGAATACAAGCTCAAACAAGCAAGATGGTTCCTGCCTTCAAGGAACTGACACTCTAACAGAGGGAAGACAGAACATTCAGTAGATCCAGAAAATGGATGGAGGGTACAGAATGGTGTAGAGATATCTGGGAAGAGATTAGATCTGGTTCCAGGAAAATTAAAGTGAAAACTCACCTATCAGAACCAGGAGCCTCAGAGGAAGAATCCAGGGTTCCATTGGGGGAGGGGGCAAAAGGGATGATGAACTGGAGTGGAGGCATGGTGTGCGGGTGATAATAAACTAGGTGAGAGATGATTTTTATTAATTCCACTGTGAAATCCATTATTCCAGGGCTTGATTTCATGGAGGGCCACTGACTGACTCTTTGGAATCCCAAGTGGTCTGAGGCTGGCAGGAGGTGTTAGAAGGTATGTTATGTAGGAATAGGGGTGGGACAAAGACCCCATCCTCTTTGCACTCACATAATCCTGAGTTTGTAGGGAAAAGAAGCATAATTTTTAATTGATGTTTGTTGGGGATACTCCCCCAAATATGTGCAGCCATCAAACAAGCCAGTTATTATTTTTTGGATCTGGGATTTGGGATTTGGTAGGTAATGGGGGAGGGAAGAGGACATCTTTGTATTTGCTCATAAAGATAGAAATAGCACCTCAGAATGCATTTACTTCTAGAACAGAGACTATACTCAATCCTTCCTCCTCCTTTTTCCTCCCCCAACTTCTCATCCAATATGGTTATTTAGAAGCTTCAGTTTCTGGTCTATAGTCAATTTCTGCATCTTTTATCTCTGTGAACCAAATCAATGAAGTACCACATGACACAGGATGCTGAGGGCTTCTCACTCGGCTCCAACTCCTTCCATTAGGGAATTTTCCACCCTTATGATTGGAGCTTTTATATTTTTCCTTCCTCTGGTTCCTCTTTCTGCTTTTCCTCCCCTTTGAACCCTTCTATGTGTTGCTTTGTGCCAGAGACCTGGTTCTGTGGGAGGATGTATGGGCACGTGCCCTTTAAAGCCCAGCTCTTGGCTGAGTGCCCAGCAGAGGAGGGGGAAGTCTTTATGGCACAGCTAAAAGAGTTTTAATTATTCACAGAACATTTATTAGTTGGGGAGACAGCCATGAAACCACCATTTGTTATTAGGCCACAAGTTATTAGGGAAATAAATTAGCTTCCCATCACCACAGAAGTGATTTTCTCCTCTGTGGAGGGGATTGACTGCCCGAGGTTGGCAGTCAAGTGGGTTCAACTCCAGTAAACAGACCCCCAGAAGTATCACATCCACAGGAGAATGCCAGGGACTCAGACAAGTCTGGGACTCGCCATTGACCTTCAAGATTTTTTCTTTTCCTAGTGGAGACTCCGTTGGCTTGTGAGCCAGAGACAAGGCTGATAGCAGGAAGGGGGAGCTTTTTATATAGTATTTTCATCATAATGACCCTGTGTGGTTGATTGTACAAGTGACGTTATCACCGATTTGCTGATGAGGAAATGGAGATTAAGAAAAATTTAACAAATTGTTAATAAGTATTAGACTAGGAATTAGAACCCATGTGTTCTGACTCTAGGCCCAGACCACAGTCTGGTGCTGCCTCTTTCCCATCAGATGCTATGTTTGTGGGAATTATTTTTAACTATAGGCTCAAAGGCCTGATATCTTAATTAGATAAGCTACTGATGAGGAAGAATTTGATAAAAATGGGAAATTTTGAGCCATAAAATTGCTAACATGCTCTTTCCAGCTCACAATGGCCAAGGCTACTAGATGACTCATAGCTATGTCATTGAGAAGTGCACTGGTGAAAAGAACCAGCAGTTGGGATGGACCCACAAGACTGACCACCCACGAGTACATACATATGCATGTATATACTTAGCTAGAGTAACTACATTTTCTGAACCAAAAATGTAGAATATAGTCTGATGAAGGATTAATTTTTATAATCCCAGCACCTCATACATAGTAGGTATTTGAAAAATGATTTTTGATTTGAATGTTGTTGAATTATAGGCACAACGATTAGGACATTAAACAATTCCCAGAAAACCAAGAAGGCATGATTTACATACTTCTGACTGTATTCATGGAAAAGCTAAGCGGTGCAGTGAAGAGAGTGCTGTCCCTGGAGTCAGGAGGACCTGAGTTCAAATCCAGCCTCAGATACTTACTAGCTGTGTGACTCCAGGCAAGTCATTTAACCCTGTTGGCTTCAGTTTCCTCATCTGTAAAATGAGCTGGAGAAGGAAATGGCAAACCACTCCAGTATCTCTGCCAAGAAAACCCCAAATGAGGTCATGAAGAGTTGGACATGATTAATCAACAACAAAAAAGATCTTAAGTTTTTTAAAGTGTGGAATGTACTTCAAATACATACCATTCCAAAATGGAAAACTAGTGTGATTTCTCACAATTAATACACAATTACATGGTGTATCAGAAGAGTTAGTGTAGTCATAAGCTATAAAGGCTTAATATACTAAGGCTTTTAGGGCATTCTTTTAGGGCACGTCCTATAGTTGTATATGTGTGTATGTATGTATGTATGTATGTGTGTGTGTGTATGTGCGTGTGTGTGTGTGTGTGTATGGGTAGAGGGTACAGCATGGCTTAGAGATATCTGGGAAGAGGTTATATATCTATACATATCTATTTTTTATATATATACATACACACACACACAACTATAGGACGTGCCTTGGCCTCTCATATCTGTGTACCCATGCAGCTTACCCCAAACAAATCAGCTATTCTGGTCAAAAGAAAGAGCAGGGATAGAAGCAATATTTTAGAAAACATTCACTGCTTTCTGAGACCAAGAACTGAGGGGTATGGGAGGCATTAGCAGCTGGGGAGATCTGGAAAATTCTCATGCTAGTACTTGGTCTGAGGTTTGAAAGAAAGCAGGGATTCTAAGAGGTGGAGGTAAGAAGGAAGAACATGACAGGCCTGGGGTGCAGCCAGGACAAAGGCAAAGACAAGAGGGAGAGCGTCATGTGAGGAACTCTAAGAATGCCACTTGGGATTAGGATGTATATGAAGGGAATAAGTGTATAAGAATGCTCGAAGGGTGGGTGGGATCCAGTGTGAAGGGCTTTGAAAGCAAAACAGAGGAGTTTTTATTTGAATAAGTGAGTGACATAGTCACACCTGTGCTTTAAGACTAACCCTCTGGCACCTGTATGATCAATGAAATGGAGAGACTCAAGACCAGGAGGCTGATCAAGAGGCAAAAGATAATGAAGGCTCAAATTAGGGTGTTGGCCAAATGCTGTCTAATGGACAAAGAGGACCAAAGCTCAGGAGAGAGACCAAGCCTGGATATAGATGTTTGTGAGCTATATGTCTATCTAAAGATAATATTGAACCCAAAGGAGCAGATGTGGTCACCAACGAATAAATGAATGAATGAATAGGCATTTATTCAGAGCTTACCAAGTACCAGCCGTTAAACGAGAATGTAGAAACATCTTGTCCAAGGACAGCACCCTGGAGTGCACCCAAAGTTAGGGGCTATGATGCAGATGATGATCTAGCCGAGGAGCTGTGAAAGATGTAGACAGAAGAGCCACTTTAACAAACAACTATTCAAAGTATGGTGTGGTGGAAAGATCAGTGTCACAAAAACCCAGAGAAGAAAAATTATTCAGGAAGAGGTCAACACTGTCCAGTGCAACAGAGGAATCAGGAAGGATGAGGATTTGGAAAAAAGACATCTAGTTTAGTAATCAGTAGATTAATGGTAACTTTGGAGAGAGTAGTTTCAGTTGAATGAAGAGAGTAAGAAACCAGAATGCAAAGGGTTGAGAAATGAATGAATGAGAAGACAGGAAATGTCAGCAAGAGAAGACAATTTCTTCTAGGAATGTGGCTGGGAAAGGGGGAAGAAATAAATATAGGATGATAACTTTAGAAGATACTGGAGTCCTATTAAACGTATTTTCACATTAATGATGTTGTAAGGAATAATTAGAACCAATAGGAGGAACTACAAGAAAGAGAAAACAAAACAAAACAGAAGAAAAAAACAGCAAATAATATGCTTCAATCTGCATTCAAACTCCATAGTTCTTTCTTTGGATGTGGATAGCATTTTCCATCATGAGACTTTGGAGATGTCTTAGATCCTTGCATTGCTGAGAAGGACTAGGTCTATCAATGTTAGTCATCACACAACGTGGCTGTTACTATGTACAATGTTCTGGTTCTGCTCACTTTACTCAACATCATGCAAGTCCATACAAGTCTTTCAAAGTTTTTCTGAAGTCAGCCTGTTCATCATTTCTTATAGCACAATAGTATTCCATTACATTCATGTACCACAACTTGTGCAGCCATTCCCCAATTGATGGACATCCTCTTGATTTCCAATTCTATGCCACCACAAAAAGAGCTTGCTATAAATAATTTTTGTACATGTGGAGCCTTTTCCCATTTGCATGACCTCTTTGGGATACAGCCCTAGAAGTGCTATTGCTAGGTCAAAGGATATGCACATTTTTATAGCCCTTTGGGCATAGTTCCAAATTGTTCTCCAAAATGGTTGGATCATTTCACAACGCCACCAACAATGTATTAGTATTCCAATTTTCCCATATCTTCTCCAACATTCATCATTATCCCATTTTGTCATGTGGGCCAACCTGATAGGTGTGATGTGGTACCTCAGAGTCGTTTTGATTTACACTCCTCTGATCAATAGTGATTTAGAGCATTTTTTTTCTTATGACTATGGATGGCTTTAATTTCTTCATTTGAGAACTGTCTGTTCGTATCCTTTGACCATTTAGCAATTATATCAGATTGCATTCCATCTTGGGGAGGGAGACGGACTGGGAGGGGGATAAAAATTTAAAACTCAAAAGCTTATAGAAGTGATTATTGATAAATTAAAATAAATTAATAAAAATATATTAGAGTCAAGTGGGGATTTATTTTTTAAGAATAGGAGACATACAGCTGTGTTTAAAGGTGGCATGGAAAGAATTAGTAGGTAGATGGTGTTGTGGATAGAGTGCTGGGTCTGGATTCAGGAAGACTCATCTTCCTGAGTTCAAATCTGGCCTCAGACACCTACTAGCTATGTGACCCTGGGCAAATCACTTAACCCTGTTTGCCTCAGTTCCTAATTTAGAAAATTAGCTAGACAAGGAAATGGTAAACCATTCTAGCATCTTTGCCAAGAAAACCCCACATGATTGAAATGACTGAACAATAACAACAGCAAAGGTTAAAGATGTATGTGTGAGAGGGGATGATTGTTGGGGCAGAAGGGAGCAGATCAAGGGTACTTGTAAATGGATTGAATCAATAAAAGGTTGGAAATCATAGGGGAAGTTGGTAAGGGGGGGGTTTAAATACTCTGGAAGCTTTGGTCAAATGAGCTCTTTGCTTAGTAATGAATGTGCTGAGGTCTTTAGTTATGAGGCTGTGGAGAGGGGATGGTGTGGGATTTCTGAAGAGAGAAGGTAACTTTAGGATAGTGACTGTGGGGGAATGCAAAAGAGAATAAATTAGGAAGAAACAAAAGGATTGCCTTGCTGTAATGAGGGCCCATTTAAGATTAGGGAACAAATCTACCACGGACCTAGTTAGCACCTTCATGTAACTCTCTCCAGTGCTGCTTAGCATCCCATGCAGAGGAATAGTGGAGGTGGATGTTGGGACAAAGGTGGGGTTTTACAAGGCATGAATGGCAATAGGACAATGGGTAAAAGATTAGAGAGTAGAGGACAGTGACTACTGAACTGGTCAAGATAGAGAAAGGAGGAAAGTGAGTCCAGAGCACATATGATAATCTGGGAGAAAACTGAGGGGAAAAGAACCTGAAAGTCACAGTGAAGAGGAAAAACAGATTTAATGGGGAGAAGCATAGGGAGGAAGAGAATGGTAACAGATGATCAAATAAAGGAATTTTGGATTTCTCGATCAAGGAAGTGGAGTATATGGGTAATGGCAAGATTATAAATTTCTGCATCTCCCTCCCTGGAAGCTACATGCACAGGATAATGATACCACAGAAAATGTGCAGAATGAAATTAGTGCTAAAACCTGTTATACATTGTGTTTTCTCATCAGGCTTCTGGGATCATAGTAACACCTAAATGGATTTACTGGTTTGTGTCTCCAAAGAGGATTCTAGCTCAGTGCTCTGTGCTGTTAACTGCAGGTGACATTGGAGATTGAACAGCAATCTCAGGTGTCTGGGGCAGCAACATTAGTGGATGTCAAATGGCTTTTAATCGGGAAGGTACAGACTTGAAATCACCCAATGGGAAACTTTTTGGCCAATAGAAAAGCTGCTTCATTGGACTGACAATGGGAAGAGAGAATGGTGTGGAGTGACAGGTGGCCTGAGGCTGGGAACTGTCCGCCTGGGGCACAGAGTGGAAGGAGCAGCTGGTGCCTGGGATGTGGGATGTGGGGAGCTTTAGAGAAACAGGGTATATTGCAAACAAAAGATGAACAGGCCCTGCCTGTGAAGAAGCTGATCAGTCCCTGAGCTTCAGCCCTTTCAGACTTCAGCTAGGGCAGATAACTGGTTGTGCTGTCATCATGTAACCTAGATAGGCATATTTACTGTGACTAGCAGCAGCCTCTTTCTGAGGGAGTGAGACTGGGTGACATCCTGGCAATGAATCTCAGTGCTGCTCTGGGACAGCGCTCCTGCTGTTTTCTTGAGCTGTTGCTGCTGCTCTCTTTTATTGTTATTTAACTTTGGAGTGTGTACCTTGTCTTCACAACTAAATTGCAAGCTCCTTTAGGTCCAAGGATCTCCATACTTTAATCTTGCAAGCACCTAGAGGAATGGCTTATACAGTGGCTGTATAAATATTTGATTGGATCTGTACCTCTGTGTGCTTCAACAGCAAGTTTTTAAAGCCAGATGTGGTGACACATGCCAGTGATCTCAGCTGCTGGGGAGGTTGAGGCTCTTGGGTTTCCTGAGGTCAGGAGCTGGGAGTTTCAGGGACTATACCAATAGGGTGTCTGCACCGGCTGGCATCAATATGTTAATACTCTGGGAGCAGGGTACCCAGCCCCCAGCCCCTGGCTGCTTGAGGAGGGATAAACCAGACCAGATTAAAAAGAGAGCAAGTCAAAGCTTCTGTGCTATTCAGTAGTGGAGTCAAGACAGGGAATGGCTTCTGTACTTCCATCTGGGACTAGGGAGACCCAGGTTTTTTTTTTTTTAGAAAGTTGTAGCAGGGCAGCTAGGTGGCACTGAGGGGGCAGGTAGTGGTGCAGTGGATACAGCACCAGCTCGGTATTCAGGAGGACCTGAGTTCAAATCCAGGCTCAGACATGTGTGACCCTGGGCAAGTCATTTAATCCCATTGCCTAACCAAAAAGCAAAAAAAAAAAAGTTGTAAAGTGCTTACTATGTACTCAGTAATGTGCTAGGTATGGAGGGGTGGTGGCAGAGAGAAGCACAAAAGAAGTAGGTGTCAGAATCCCTGCTCTCAAGAAGTTTACAACCTAGTTTTGTAGGTAACATGGAAAGTTACAGATACTGGATAAGAGAGCTGACATAGTGCTGTCCAAGGGTCCTTCCAGTGCTAATATTCTAGAGGTTATGATTTTAAGTAGGAAAACAATAGAAGGTAAAATAAATTATTCAGACACTGCTGGCAGAACCTGGAAGCTGAAGAATTGTTGGGGTGCTGGGGTGGGGGGAGGGAGAGGAGCTGCCAAAGGGAACCCATTCCCACAGAAGAAGCAAGGCTATAGAGAACTATCTTCTTTCCAGACCCACTTCCTGGGAAATTGCATTTACTTTCCCAGCTTTAACTCTTACTTCTAAGCAAAAGACTTTCAAGTTGATGTCTTTAACACACATCTCTTCTATGATTGATACATTTCCAGTGACTGAAAGGATATCCTTACTTTGATATTGCACAGGTACCTGAAGCTCAACATGTCTAAAAATGAAACAATCATCGTTCCTTGCAAACCCCCTCTTCTTCTTGACTTCTTTGTCTTTGTCAATGGCACCAATTTCCCTCCTACATTTCCATGCTCATCACCTTAGAGCCATCTTTGACTCCTTCTCATTGTCCCACATTATCCAATTAGCAGCCAGTCTTATCAATTCTATTATTCACACTATTATTGTTATTGTCCTACTTCAGGCCTTCTTTACTTCTCACCCAAAATACTGTGGTAATGTTTTAACCTGTCTTCCTGCCCTTATCCTGTACTACTTTAATCCATACTATCCTGTAAACTGAGGTACTTTCTCCAAGCAAAACCAGTTTATTAACAGTGACATGTATAACTGTTAACAAAGAAGGTCAGACTGGCAACCTCAGTAAAGCCAAAGACCCCCATAAGAAGGGGGGGGTCCCTTTTTATTGTCTTGCAGGAAAGTCTGAGTAGTTGAAGAACATTTCAATTGGCTATACTTAGGAAAATGCTTGGTATTCAGATGTGGCTAATCACTCTCCTCTCTGTCAATTAAGAAATATTAGTTGTTTTATGGGACTCATCTGCTTCTTGTAATCTTGGCCAGGAGACCTGAACCACTTGGTTTGATCTCCATGAAGGGGAGATCAGACTTCTTCTGAGGCAAGGATAGAAGACTTTTCTTTTGTGGAGGGTGGCACCAGGTGAAGCTGGTTGGGGTTTACAGACAACAAGCAGATGTGCCAGGGGCTAACTTGCATGAGTGATGACAACATTCCCTTCCAACCATACCTTTACACTAGCTGGAAGGGGCAACTTCATTCTTGATTTTAACTCCATAACTGAGAAATGTGGCTTGACAAAATAGGGAATAAGGTCAATTACATAATAGAATCAATACAGCAGAAATTACAGGTAATAGAAATGTTTAATTTTTCACATAATACACAATTCTAATAATGCCATTCCAATGCTCAAAAGGCTTTAGTGAATCCATATTGCATACTACATTATTGAGAAGCTCCTTAGCCATTCAAAGCTCTCCACAATCTGCCTCCAACCTACCTCTCCACACCTATTTCACGTTATATTCCTGTGCCCTCAAGAGATGTATGTTCAGTCAGATTGGGTTACTCACTGTTTTTTGAATACTCCCTTGCTTTTTTCCTGCCTTTGTGCACAGTACTCATTATTCCAATCTATTCCTTTGTCATCTCTACTTGTTCAGATCTTACTGGTCCTTCAAAGCCCAGCTCACATGCTTATGCTTCCTAAAAGTCTTCCCTGAAACCCCTTGTTGTTAGTAACCCTTTCACATCTGAATTTGTACCATTTTGATTATACATTCTCATTTATCATATTCAGATTTGTTTTACATTTATTTCTGTGCATATCTTACTACCCCTAGGAGATTATAAATTCCTAGTGGCCAGAGACATTGTATTATTTATTTTTCTATCCCTCCTGGGTTTAGCATAAGGTCTCTATATGTACACACTCCCCCTCTGTCTCTCTGTCTCTGTCTCTCTCCCCCTCTCTCCCCTCTCCACTTTTTCCCTCCCACTTTGGACCTATGATTTCCCTAGTGTAAGGAGTTTTCTATGAGAAAACCCTCTCTAAAAATGCAGATCCACAACCTAGCTATAATTTGCCATCTTAGAGAGTTGCCTGGGACATGAAAGGGTCAAAAAACCAGGATGTGTCAGAGATGGGACTTGATCTCAGGTATTCCCAACTCCACAACTGGCTTTCTAACTTATTATGTTATGTTGCTTCCGCTGTATATAATTATCACTTAGTAAATGTTTGTTGAAAGAATGAATGATTGATCCCAGCCACCTTCCCTTGGACATGCTGCAGAGTGTCAATGTTTCTAAAATGTGGTGTCCAAAAAGGAAAAGGTTTGACCATGGACTGACCAACAGAGATTAAAATGGAATGTTTACTTCTTAGTCCAACAGTAATAACTAACATTAAAACAGCATTTTATAGTTTACCAAATTTATCTATGTGGCAGCTAGGTGGTGCAGTGGATAGAGTGACAGGCCAGCAGTCAGGAAAACTGGTCTGCATGAGTTCAAATTTGGTCTCAGACACTTAACTAGATGTGTGACCCTGGGCAAGTCACTTAACCCTGTTTGCCTCAGTTCCTTCATTTGTAAAATGAACTAGAGAAGAAAACGGCAAACCATTCCAGTATTGTTGCCAAGAAAACCCCAAGGTGGGGTCATAAAGAGTTGGACATGACTAAAATGATTGAACAACACCAAAACCAACCAAATTTAACTATATCCATATCAATGCTCATACCAATATCTATATTGAACCATTTTGTAACATTTGTTCCATTTCTTGAACTTGTTGAACTCTTTTTGGAGTTTTCCTGACTCATGGCCTGTCAGGTTAGTGATTTCCCTTGACTTCCACATTAGCTGTACTTTCTGCACTCTGTCAATCTGGAGACTGGATGAATTTTCTTTCTATTTCTCCCCCTTTGATGAATTCTCTTCCTGGCCCCTCCTTCCTTGGTTTAAAAGTTATTCAATTCCAAAATGCCAGTTGGAGGACTGGCTTGTGTTTCTAATTTCAGTTCTATCAAAAATGGACTCTAATTACTACCTCAATAACCTAGCCTTTTCCCTTGGAAGAAGGGTAAGGAACATTTTTCAGGAGATTTAATTTATGGAGCCTCAGGATAAAAATCTCAGTGTGCCAGGCAGCAGGACCAGTGATTATTTAGCTGAAGTAGTGATGCTTTCCCAAATGATACAGCTTTTCTTTTGTCTTGGTAATTACCTTGTCTAATTAGGTCTTCGCTCTGATTTTTAGAACAAAGGAGATGCTAGTCCCACTGTACTGTGTCTTAGAGTTGACCACTTCTAAAGCATTGTGTCTAGGCCTGGGTGCCCCATTTGGACATGGGTAGACTGGAGTATTTCCACAGGAAACAGTTCAGAGAGAGAAGGAATGAAAAACTGCCATATGGGTGTTGGCCATCAGATTGGGGATTTTTAATCTGGAGAAGGGAAGGATTGGGGAGAGGAAGAAGGCAGTGGTCTTTAAATATTTGAAGTGTGATTGATTTGCTTTGTTTGGCTCCTGAAGGGTAGAAGTAGGACCAGTGTTTAGTTTGCTAGAGGAAGGCCTATTTCAGCTCCATTCATTTGGTCCCTTTGAAGGGAGGGATTATTTCACTTCTGCTTTTGTATCCACTGTGCCTAGCAAAGTGTCTGATACACACTAGGTACTGGTTAATTTACAAGATAAGAATGAACCCATCTGTAAGTCCCTTGAAGGCAAGGGCTGTATCCTTTTTATCTCAGGGTCCCCAGCATCTAGTATCAAACCTCATGTATGGCAGGTATTTAATACATGTTGAATTGTGTTGAAGAACTTCCTAACAATTAGAACTACTCCAACAACAGAATGAGCTGCCTCCAGAGACTGTAGATTTCCCATCATTGGAGGTCTTTAAACAAAGGCTAGGTGACTTGTCCGAATTATTGGAGTTGTACTTCATGTTGAGGCTAGAATAGCTCTAAGGTCCCTTCCATCTCTAAATTCTAAGATACATGCTCAGTTTTTCAGTGCCATTATAACTGAAACTATGACTGATTTAATTTGGAGGAATATTTTCAAGTTCATTCATAGCCCAAAGTTAATTTTCATTTAATTCTCACATTAATCTTGGAATTATAATTCCTATTTTAAAGATGAAGAAGCTGAGATAAAGCTACTGTGGCATGTCCATGATCATAGAATGAGAACTAACTAAAACATAACTGGCTGAAACATCATTGTCTTTAATGAATATTACTGAATTAAGAAATTGATTGACCAAATACTTGTATGTTTTGATGGTGCTAAATTGGGAGACCAAATATATCCTTTCTAATCTCTTGCTCACTTTTGTCAGGGTTCCACAACCTCTGACATAGGCATACCTGAGAGAATAGGGAAGGAGCTGAAGGGATGGAGAAAGCAGCTGCCATTCTAATCTCATGGTGCAAAGTCACAGTCACCTGGCCCTTTGGTGTATTCTGTGTGTAAGACCTCAGGCAAGTTGTAGCATAACCTAATGCACGAGACTTTCTTGAAGACCCACACAACAAGGAATAACACAAACACCAACACACAGGGAAAGTCACAAAGATAAACAGATTACAGAGCTAGAATAGAATGAATTTGCGATAAGGTAGTATGATGAAAGAATATTACCACCACCCCAAAGCCCTCCCCATCCCTGCCCAATTAGTGGTTTCTGAGAGTGACTGAGTTCTTCTGAAAGGAAAGTACTTTGTAAACTTTAAAGTTCCATATAAAGATGAGCAATTATGATTACTTTTAACATTGATTTTTTATTTTGTGTTCCAAATTCTTTCCCTCCCTTCAGCCCCTCCTCCATCCATTGAGAAGGCAAGCAATATGAATCTATTATATATGTGAAGTCATATAAAATATATTTCTGTTTTAACTGTGTTGCAAAAAAAAGTTAAAAATATGCTTCAATCTGCACTTAGAGTTCATTAGTTCTCTCTTTGAAGGTGATTAGCATTTTTATCATAAGCCCTTTGGAACTGTGGATCATTGTATTCATCAGAGTAACTCTTTCACAGTTACAATATTGTGATTACTATGTACAGTACTCTCTTGGTTCTGCTCATTTTACTCTTCATCAATTTATATAGGTTTTTCCAGATTTTTCTGAAACTATCCTGCATATCATTTCTTATAGCACAGTAACATTCCATCATAATCATACATCACGACTTGTTTAGCCATTCCCCTATTGATGGGCATCCTCTCAATTTCCAATTCTATGCCACCACAAAAAAATCTGCTATAAATATTTTTGTGCTTCTAGGTCCCTTCTCCCCGCCCCCCCCTTTTTTTTTAACTCTTTGGGATACAGACCTAGCAGTAGTATTGCTGGGTTAAAGGGTATATATATGTAGTTTTTTTAGTTCTTTGGGCATAGTTTCAATTTGTTCTCCAGAATAGTCAAAATCATTCACAATTCCATCAAACAGTATGTCAGTGTACCTATTTTCCACATTCCTTCCAGCATCTGTCATTTTCCTTTTCTGTTATATTAACCGATCTGATAGGTGTGAGGCAGTACCTCAGAGTTGTTTTAATTTGCATTTCTCTAATCAATAGTGATTTAGAACATTTTTTAATGTGAGTATTGATAGCTTTGATTTCTTTTTCTGAAAACTGCCTGTTTCTGTCCTTTGACCATTTATCAATCGGGGAATGGCTCTAATTTTTAGATATTTGGCTTAGTTCCCTATATATATTTTTTGCCATTATGCTTATTAAAAAGCTCTGGATTTGGAGTTTGAAAACCTGATGCCATCTCTTTGAATCTCAGTTCTGCCATGTTTTCCTTTTGTAACCCTGGAAAAATAATTTCACTTCACTTTACTGATTTATAAAATGAAGAGTTGGGACTAAATAATCTGCAAGATTCCTTCCAGCTTAAGGAACTCTTACAGCGATGTTATTTGGCTCTCTTGCCTTCATTCTTTTCAACAAACTAAGCTGTAGAGCATAAAGTATTAGGGCGAATTTAGGAACATCAGTCCAGAAGGTCTGGATCTCCCTGGTTTTATCTATTGCCTGTAGGCAGCTTTAGGGTCAGAGAGAGGCTGGTCTTGTTCCAGTTATTGGAGACAGCTGTTGCTCTCCCTCCTTCATTATGCTAACAACTTCCTTGAAGCATTTATAATCTTCCTGAAGTCAATAACCTAAAAGCCACCCTTACTAGTACTCCTTACTCCTGTCTTTCCATTTTCTCCCTCATGTGCTAGTGTTTAATATGCATCTGCAGCAAAATTTTCCATAAACAAGAAATAATGGGACTTGCATATAGGAGCATCTGGCTTATAGCTCTCCTTTTCCCATTTGTCCTTCTCCATACTGAAGCATTGCCCCTGGCTGAGGAATGAAAAGGAATGAGGAAATCAGTGAGCTTCTGTGATTGGTTCTGAGGCTTCTCATCCACTCAGTCTGCTGTGATGGAAACTGATGTGTCAGGGATTGGAAGGGCTGAAGGCTATGACACACTCAGGAGATGTGTGTATCTGTTCCTTCTGTGTGGGCAGTCTTGACAGGTGAACAGACTGGAATGCAACCATCATCCATTCTCAATAGCTTAGGCTTCTTTCTACCCACTCTGGAGAGAACTCTTCATTTCTTTGACATCTTGAAAATCAGTTCCTGGGCACTTAATGTCCAGATTCAGTGAACTGATGACTTTATAAAAAAAAAATCTAAATTGAGACTTCTCTCTAGTCAAACTAAATATTATTCCCCACTGGTATTGATCATTTCAGGGAGTTATTGAGGATTTCATTGATTCTGGAGACTGCTTTATTATATGGAAAAGAAGAGGGAAAAAAGCTCTTTCAGCATTTTTACTGAAAAGGGAAATTCTTGAACTTTTTAGGTCTTTGAGCCATTTGGGTGATAAACTATCTGCTCTGTTCCCTAGAAATTCTCCATCACTTAAAAAAAAAACAAAAACAAAATTACTATAGAGGCAGCTAGTTTTTCTCTGTTCACTTTGTTAGTTTGATGCTAAGAAAGTATTTATAATGAACATCAACACATTAATATTGACAGTCTCTCCTGACATGATGTGCCTTTTAATTTTTGTTATATACACATTAAAAGACAATCCTCCCTGTACTGGACTCCTCAATATCAAACATTCTGCATATAACAACTTCAAATAGTTTTTCCTTGATTTGTTTAGGATCATTGTTCCTAATAAAGCTGAAGGTTCAATGACCTTTTTTTTCCCATGCCATTTTGTCAAAAAATTAAGATATTGGTAATTAAGCATGGCATCAGAAATTAGCTACATACACCAAAAAAAGTAAAAAATTCCCAACCAGAGCTATAACTAGCAAGTCTAGTATCTGGACAAGTTTCAGAAAATGGGAGAACATGGGAGACAGAGACCGAGACCACGGCTGGGTAGGTCCTGGGTAATCTGCCACTGGGAGAGAGACCACCATTGGTCAGGTCGAAGGGCAGCTCACATGGACCTACCAGGATGGTCTCTGGACTCTCTCTTGGTCAATCAATGCACGCTTACCTTCATCTTCACTGTGGCATGGGTAACTTTTGTGCAAGCCCTCGATTTACATAGTTTGTTCTGGTCAAGAGTAGTTCCTACAGAGTTTGGCTTATGTCCTGAACTGAAGCTGATGAACCTTGTACTACTCCCAACCTCCATTACTTACGAGGCAAATAAAGATGAGGCAGCAGATGGGGGTGGGGGTGGGGTGAGAATTAACAAAGTTCTCCCAGGTTAAGATTAAGTCTTCTGACTGGCTATGTTTAGTGCCAATTTAGTGTTGAAACCTGAGATCCTATCAAAAATTATTCCAGAGGACAAGTGATGAAACATGATACCTACCTCCTAATAAACATATGATGAACTAAAAGTGAATAATGAGACATAGGTTTTAGACATTGCTAGTGATTTTAAAGTGCTCAGACCAACCATGGTCTCTCTTTCATTCCTCTCCAGGCTCCACTCCTGACTTTCTGGACTTTCTCTACTAAACCCCAGCAGCCTTCTGACCCTGGAAGATCACTTAATCTGCAGCCCCTTCCTCTGACTAATTGGTTCCTCCCAGAAACTTCATTTTTAAGGAAAGTGGCCACACCATGCATTTCTAATTCTTCATTGCTGTCTGGACTTTGCTCCTGACTCTCTAGACTTTCTCCACCATGCCCATGGGTGCACCTTCTCTTCTTTCCAGTTTTCAGCCTTTTAGCTCTCTTTTATGTATCTTCCCCCATTAGAATATAAGCTCCTTGTGGGAAGCACCCCTTCTTCTTTTTGCCTTTATTTGTATTTCTAATGCTTAAAACAGTACTGGAACAGAGTAAATGCTTCATAAATGTTTGTTGACATGACTTGTGGTGGGGTAATCCAAAAGAGAGTCGCTGAAGCATTTAAAAATGCATAGAAGAGAACAAATTGCAGTTTGGCCAAAAATACAAGCAGGTTGGCTTTGAAATAACATATTGAATTTATTATATACCTAATAAAAAAAAGTCAGCTCTTCATAATACAGATTCATAGCTTCACTTATAGTCCTCTTTTTCTGATCTACTTTGTTGCTGGAAATGCTGGAAATGCTTGTCTTATTTGGTGTTACTTAAGTCCAGATTTTTTTTTAAAGAAAGAATTCAACAACAATGACAGAGCAAAATCTGTGGAACCAGACAACTATCTGACCTAAGGTGGCATTCCTTATGACTTCAATTTAACCTCTTATGGGATCCCATTTCCACCTACTGGAGCTGTGTGATAGCTAGGTCTACAAAGCCAATATGACTCTCGAGATTTTCTCTGGTATTCAAATGAAGATGACCAGGAACAAAAGCTAAATGAAGAGTGTGAATACATTGCCTTCCCATCATCTCTCTTTTTCATTTTCTCCATTCATACAGACACTACCTTAGTTCAAGCCCTGATTACCTCTTATTTGGACTATTACAACAGCTTCTTGTTGGTTTTTCTGCTTCGAGTCCTCCCCATAGATGCCAAAGTAATTTTCCTGAAGTGTAGTGTTGGCCATGTTATCTCTCTACTTAATGAACTCTCTATTATCTCTAAGATCAAATATTAACTCCTCTATTTGACACATAAAGCTCTTCACAACCTGGCCCATTCTTATCTTTCCTATCTTCTTATACATTACTCTGCTCAATGACACATATTGAAAGATGGGGAAACTGAGGGCTGGAGGATTAAAATGACTCAATCAAGATGACACAGGTAGTAACTAGTAGAGCCAGAATCCAACTCTACATCTCACTCCAAATCAACGCTTTTTTAAAAGATTATTTATTTTTACTGTACCAAGTTGAGAAGGAGAATGGGAGACCCCTTATCCAAGAAAGGATTATCACAATGGTTGAGGTCATATGGTCCCATTGGCCACATAGTTTCCCAGAAGGATCCCAGGAGTCAGCCTAGGATTATAGTTTAGAGAAGCCAACTTTACTCTAAGGGCAGAATTAGCATATTCCATCTAGCTAGAGAATTTCTTTCAAACAAACAGGACAGAGAAGACAGATTCAAGGCAAGAGTGAGTTTCCAGAGACCATGGCTGTTGACATGTCCCTTAAGATGAATAAGGTGACTGTTGAAAGTCAGTCTCAAAAGTCTGAAGCCATGGGAAGGGATTTTATGGTCACCTAGGTATGTGTCTTTTTTGTTTGGAGGACCAAGAAGATAAGGGCAGAAATTCTGCAGTTCTGTGGTTTCCTAGATCATGGCTTCATAAACTTTTTCCACTTGTGACCCCTTTTCATGGTTCAGCATTTGCTGGTTTTGCATGGCCTGAGGGCATGCACAGTACAAAGTGTACATACTTTGTGTTCAGAACCAAGGCTGCAGTGAAGTTGTATGATGCAACACTGGCAAGTGCTGCCAGAAATACCTCAGATTCATTTTGTGTTTGATTTTTAATCAATTTTTGGTCATTGTCCATCCAGAAACCTTTTACAGATGCCACATTTTCACGAGCCCATAGGGGTCATGACCCACAGTTTAGTAAGCACTGTCCTAGATCATGAACTCCATGAGGGAAGGAATCATGCCTCATCTAAACTTTATGTTACTGGTATTATATAGAACAGTGCTTTGTACATAGTAGGCACTTAATAAGTGTGGTACGAATAAATGAATGAATCCAGGGTAAAGGAAGTAGTAGTAAGCTTTTTGAAATCCTGAGACCCTGAAAAAGGACTTTTGTGTATACGCGTGGGGGACAGAAGGGGGTGGGCTTAGGGTGTTTGCCACAGGCCTAGTTGCTATTGTTGTTGGTGGTCCTTCTTCTGAAAGAGCACCAATCATGAGAGTGATGCCTTGACTTGGAAGTGGATTGGATTTAAGTGAGCCAGAGCCATATAAAGTCATCAACCTCATTCTCTCCTCCAGAGTCATCAGAGTCCAGTGTTGCAAGACAAAAATCAAGATGACTGGCCATAGCCCAGGATGCAGTGGGGGACCTTGGCCTTTTAAAATGAAAGTCTTTCCCGGGTCTCACTTTGTCTTCGGCAACTCCCATTCAGTACTGAAGGGCTAGGCAAGAATTGAAACAATAGATGGCCTAGTTTGTCATCACAAAAGAATCAGTCTGGGAGGGGAAGACCCTCAGAGCTTTTGGCCAGAATAGAAAACAACTGCTATTTACTTTCACATTCTGGGTTACAGGTTGGGTGAAAAAATTCTTGGAGGACTGAGATGTCAAAAAGAATGATAAATTAATGAGAAATCAAGAGCTTAATCTTTACCATCCAATCCTGCAATATTGCAGCCAGCTGACTTTTAGGACACGACTGGGTAATGGTTAGAAGTAACTGATAAAGACCATGGCCTAGCTCCATGTCTGTTTACATGTTGGACCTTGATTAAGTCTCAAGACTTGTAAAAATCGTGAAAACTTCTCTTGTGATTTGTTTTCTTCTTCTTTTTTTTACAACTTTCTCTGTATTTCCCTATAGTGCTTAGCAGTACAACTATTTAACATATATAAAGAACAGCTGTTCCCTTCCCACACTCTGCCCCCCACAGGCAAAAAAGAAAGGAAGTACCTGTATCTTCACCTCTAGGCAAATCTGGGCTCTTAGGGAGGTTGCATTAGGTAGAGACCAATAGGGCAGCTCCAGTGAGGAAGGACAGTCATTCTGTCAACTACATTTGGAACTAACAGCTGTGGAGATTACTGCATGAGACACTGTGAACTTCGTGGGATTCTAGGATGGCCTGAGGGCCTATTCAGGGCATAAGGCCTTCTCGTATTTTTTTTTCCTCTCTGAAACATCTACATTCCTTATAATGTTGGGAACAGACTTAGCACTGTCGCATTTATTCTTCCTTCCAGTCTCTCTTTCAATGAAGTATTCCCACATGTGCAGTAGCTATTGATGTCGGGTTGCCACTTCCTGCCTCGCATAGGATGGATGGAATACTTTAGCAGCGTGCAGGCTTTACTACATCCTGAAGAATCACTCTTTGCTAAGGCTGAGCACATGACCTTTTTTTAAAAACCAGACATATCTCTCTGGAGTATCTGCCTCATAAAATCTCATAGAGGAACCCCATTTATTTTCCTTTTCCCCTGTTGTATTTATTGTGGAATGTACTGCAGGACTGTAGGAGTGTGATCTGAAAAACCTGAGACAGCTCCAGTTACTGACTTTAGGGAAGCCGTTGTTAGAATAAAGAAAGTTATTGAAAACCCAGATGACTTTTTCAAATACACATTAACCAGAACGTGGTGTTTGGGGTGGGGGTGGAGGGAACACTTCATCATTTCAAGTTAACGCCTGCTGAGGAATTGCTCCTGACTGAGATGAATGGTACATCTTCAGAGAGGTACCAGTCAATGGAGATCTGATGACTGTGGGTCAAAGATGGAAGGCCAAACTGAAAACAAAGGAATTTATTAGCATGCTAAGGAAGACTGCTCACTCATAGCAGCTTCAACTTCATAGGGTACAGATTTCGTTTTGATAACTTTTCAGATCCACTTACGGTATACAACCAATCAGAAGCATTCTGTGGTGATTTAAGATCAATAAGTAAAGCATTTCACAGTATAAGGAGGAATAGAGAAAGAAGGAATCGGCCAAGGGATAAAGATGGGGTGGATCCTGGGGAAATATTTTCCATGAAGTTGTCAGGGCTTGTTTTTGGAATAAGAAACTATTCAAGGGCAGGAGACAAAAGGAAGTAACCAAATACTTTTACAATTGCTAAAAAAATTAATTTAGATAAAACTGCAGGATTGTTTTAAAACAAGGACAACAAATAGTTGTCATGACAGCAGATGAAACTATCTGCTTTTCCATATCCTTGCATAGTTTATACATGTATTTTTTCTCCTTCAATAGCAGTTGGGCATTTTCTATTATTAAGCCACCAGGTGGTTGAGGGGTTTCTATATTGTTAAACCATCAAGGTGTTGTGAAATAATTGTGGTCTTTATTTTTCTCCCACATGCTTTTCATCTAATTGAGGCTACTGGATGACTATCAATGGGGACTACCACATTTGGAGTTCAGAACTTACAGTAGGAGAAGCACAGTCTCTGAGGGTTATAGATAGAACCTTGGAAGTAGTGGTAGGGGACCTCTGAGGATTCAACCTGCCAATTCAAGCAGAAGTTGGGGAATGCTGCTTTCTTCTTCTTCTTCTTCTTCTTCTTCTTCTTCTTCTTCTTCTTCTTTTCTTCTTCTTCTTCTTCTTCTTCTTCTTCTTCTTCTTCTTCTTCTTCTTCTTCTCCTTCTTCTCTTCTTCTTCTTTTCTTCTTCTTCTTCTTCTTCTTCTCCTTCTTCTTCTCCTCCTCCTCCTCTTGCTTTTTCTCTTTCTCCTCCTTCTCCTCCTCCTTCTCCTCGTCCTCTTCTTCCTCTCCTCCTCCTCCTTTATTTTCTTCCCTCACCACATGTGGTCCCTCTCTCAACTTGAGGCACCATATCCTTACATGTGGTTGCTCTCTCCATAGTAATATAATTTTTGGTTGTTTATATTTTGCAAGATATTTTGGGGTTTAAAGTCTAGATTTTAAAATTTTTTTATTAATTTTAATTTTAATTATTATAATACATATTTTTAAAAGTTGGGACAACTTACTTTTTGTACTGTGTGGTTTTTATTTAAATATAGCTCTGAAAAACCAGGCCTTTAAAAAACCCATTATGTTTCAAATCAAGCTCCTTGACTATGCCTTTAAACCTAAATCACCATGGCTTTCACTGAATAGCCAATAATAGTCCTTAGCCCATTGTGGCTCATTATTTAAGTTTTGATGGCTTAGAATGAGTGTAAATAGCAATTGCTTTCTGTTCTGACCAAAATATTTTGAGTCTTGCCCTCCTAGATTGATATTTCTGTGATGGTAAATTAATCTATCTTTTTGTTTCAATTCTTATCTAGCCCTAAGTCATTGAATGAACACTGCCTCATACAAACTGAGACCTGGGGAAAATTTTAATTTAGGAAGGCCAACATCACTCACTGAATCTTTTCCTCTTGTCACTGGACTTCAGTGACTCTGGAGGAGAGATTGAGGCTGATGACTTTGCACAGCTCTGCCTCACTTAAGTCCAATTCAAGTGCAAGTCAAGACATCACTCTCCTGATGTCATTGGTCCTCTTCCAGAATGAAGGACGAGCAACATTAACAATGTCAAGGTCACTCAAATGCACAGGAAGAGAAAACATAATGAAAACCCAATAATGGGGTTGCAAAAGGAAGATCAGCAGACAGGAGCCTAAGGTAGTCAAATCTTATTTGAGAATTGACTGGGATGCTTCTTCCAACAGGCATACAATCAGCAGGCTGGGATTTAACAAAAAAAAAAAAATTTGGTCCCTCTAAAAATCTTAAGGCAAATTTTGAGTCGATCCCCAAGGAGCACATATAGAAATCTAGGATCTCCTAACAGTTGTTTGAGAAAGTGTTTTCCTATTCCTACCTCTGCTGAGGCATCCCCTCAACTCCTGAATCACTGACTTCCTGCTCATACCATTGCAATGCCAAGAAAACTATACTCCAACTTACTCCCTGATGTAGGGAAGCACTATACATCTATGCCCTGAACAGAACTATTTCAGTATCTTTGCCTAGCAGAAGGCGGAAAGCAGGATTTATAGCCTCATATAATCAGATTCTACTTCCTCTCAACAACTAATCTACAGCTGGTCTGCTATTTCAATATTTAGTACCCCTTTAATCCCCCCACCCCATCCCTTATCTTCGGGAATGCTCAGTGGTTATTCCAGTCAAATGCACAGACATTTGGGACGGTCCACTTGTAGGCATGGGTATTGGAGGAGCAGACATGAATGGCTGATGACTATTTCCTTTCAGCCATGATGTCTCAGGGCATATTATTGTGGGGTAACATGGCTGCTGTACTGAAGTGCATAGATATATTATAGGGGTGCTCCTTGCTTCCTAAGGCTCTTTTTGCTAACCTCAGAGCATAACTCTCTACCTCTCCAGAGGGTCAGGTGGAGGGCATAATTCCTCTTCCCATCTGAACAAAAGCATGAGCTGGGCATGCTTGCATCTGAGATGAGGTCTCCTCTCATTTATGTTTTCTTTCTTTGATATTGTGCGATCTCAGATGGCAGTGGGGTCTTCCCCTTCGAGGCACCCAAGCCGGAGGATATCAGAGCAGTTGTGATGGCACCAGTAGCAGAGATAGACTATCCTAAAGGGAAAGAATCCCTTGAAGAGGGAGAGGGAAGGACCACAAGATAGAAAACTCCTGATTGACATTGATCACGTCAGACTCAATGGAGCTGAAATGTAAATGGCTGATTAGCAACCCTCAAAGAGAAACTGTTTGCAAATATTCCAATGAGGCTTTCATATTAGACTGTTTGTAATTGGTCTGTGATTCTTTTTTGCTTAGCATTCCCTTTTATGCTGGGAATAATCATCAGTTCCATACTTGGTTTATGTTGAACTCTGAGTATCTTTCTTACACTGAAATTCCTCTCCTTAGGTTAGAGCCAAAAACAGAAACCGAGGTAGGGGTAGAATTGAAACACTGAGGAACCTGATTCCCCTTTTGAGAAGGCAAGTAAACCCCAGGGGTAGGTAAAGGATAGAGATTGGTAAGGACTACCATTCCCTATGGCCTCAGCTGATAGGTGAGTGCCCAGCTAGCCACTAGGATAGATACAGCTACGATCCATAACCCTTGTATTGAGGTTTTATCTTTCTGTTTATAGTATCATAAACCTCATGACCAGAAAGTTGCCTGCTTTGTGAAGCAGGGCACTGACCACGCTGTCCTACCTTGTACATGCAACAAAGAATTGAGGGAATAGAGGAACCAATTGACAGAGAGGAATTGATAGTCCAAGGCAATATTTTCAAAAATGCTTTTAAATAAAAAGAAAAAAATCTGCAAATGAAGAGACACTTATCATTGTATAGAGTATTTATTCCTTAATTTATGCTGCTCTAGATGATTTATCTTTTTTTCTGTGAATGTCTCCTCTGTACTGATAATAAACTCCTTGAGGTCAGGTAGCAGGTTTTATATTTATTTAAATATCCCTACAGTGCCCTGAATGTGCAGCAGTGATTTGGCTGTATTGAAAATAAGACCAATGAATGGTCTCCTCCAGGCCAGTACTTTTTAATTGATTCTGTAAAATTTTATTTATTTTATTAAATGGCAGAATTAGAAATGGATAATAATTGCAACAACAATATTTTATTCTCATGTGGTACTTTTCTCCACCAAAGTCCTCCTCCAACGCCTCTGAATGGTATGAAGAAAACCCCAGATTCTTCCAGGAAATGTTAGAAGATCCTAAGCTCTGAAATATACTAACAAGGTGCTAGAAAAACTTGATGTAAGAATGCCAGGGATTGATTATACATCTTTTCATTTGGTATCTTTTTTATTGATATATTTTGATAAAAAAGATATGATAAAATGATTAAGAAAATCCATTTTTATTGATATCTTTTGTTTTTATATTTCCTTCTCTTCTAAACATATCTTTCCCTTTCCTTTCCCCTGAGAAATATGCCTCGTAACAAAGAATAAAATGAAAGAAAAAAATGGTTCAGCAACAAGAACAAATCCATTGGTTGGGTTTGACAGCATCTTCAACATTCTATAGCCGTGTTCCCCCACTTCTGCAAAGAAGAAAGGGAGGGAGGTGCATTTTCTCATCTCTCTTTTGGGGTCAAGCTTGGTAATAGAACTATACAGTATTCAGTTTCATCATTATTATTTTTTATCTTTCCATTTAAATTACTGTCATCGTTGTGTGTATTATTTCCCTAGTCCTGCCTGCTTCTCTCTATTCATATAATTTTCCATGTGTTTCTATATACTTCATAATCTTCATTTCTTATAGCACAATGACATTCTATTATACTTATGTACTACATCTTATTTAGCCATTTTCCAGTTGGTGTGTGTCTACTCTTTTTTCCATTTATTCACTATCATAAAAAATATTGCTATAAATGCTTTGGAACATATGAGTCTTTTCTTTCTACCATTGATCTTCTTGTGTTATAAATTCCATGCATAGCTATTGTCTGAAGACCCACCCAGTCTGGAGAGAATGCTAACAGATTATACTAGGGGTAGCTAGGAGGAACAGTGAACTTGGAATCAGGAAGACCTGGACTTGGAGTCAGGAAGACCTGAATTCAAATCTTGTTTCCGGCACTTACTAACTGTGTGACCCTGAGCAAGTCACTTACAATCTGCCTCAGTTCCTCAACTGTAAATTAGCAATAGCACCTACCTCTCAGGGTTGTTGTGAGTTTATAAAGTTTGGGGTATAGTCCCTGGCATAAAGTAGGCACTGAATAAATGCTTGTTTATTTGTTTTTTTAATGATCATGTATGAGGCATGGAAGAGTTGTGATTTGCATTAGAGGTCGGAGTATCCATAATACTGAAATCAAAGATGCTTGAAGATTAGAGAAGGAAGCAGGTACGGAGGACTTTCCTCACGATGACCTTGTAAAGTAGACGGTGGAAGCATTGTTAACGCCATTTTACTGAGGAGGAAGGCTTCTGCCTCATCAAAGCTATCTATAACCAAGAAGCCTTCTTGGTAGTCCCATCATGCTGTCCTGTTACTCCCTCCAAAGCTAATGATTGCCTTCCTGCTGTGTACTTCCTTGGGATTTTAATGACTGGCTCAAGTTAATGATCCTTGGATTTGGCATGGGCACTCATCCCTCCCAAACAGTCATTAATCCCCAGGAAATGCCACAAATTCTGAAAAGTCTTGCATTAAAGTCTATGGGTTCACACACAAGAGTGTGGTGGTGGTTATCTCTGTGGTCAGTCCATGAATGCATGGAACTGTGGAACTCTTTAATTTTATTTATTTATTTTAATTTTTTTCTCAGTTACATGTAAAAGCAATTTTTAACATTTTTTAAAAAAATTTTGAGTTCCAAATCCTCTCTTTTTCCCTGCTTCCCTCTCCTTAAGAAGACAAGTGATTTGAGATTATACATGTGCAGTCAAGCAAAACATATTTTTGTATTAGCCATATTGTGAAAGAAAAGATTAAAAAACCCCAAGAAAAATAAAGAAAGTTAAAAAAAAGTTTGCTTCGATATGCATTCAGACTCCATTGGTTTTTTTCTCTGGAGATGGATAGCATTTTTCATAATTTCTTTGTAAATGTCTTAGATAATTGCATTGCTGAGAATACCTAAATCATTCACAGCTGATCTTCATACAATATTGCTACTACCATGTACAGTGTTCTTCTGGTTCTGCTCACTTCACTTCTCAGGTTTTACTGTGAAATTTTTTAAATAAAGGATGAGCCAAAGGTGATAGTGTAGATGACTCTCTGTGTAATGCTAACTTACAAAGGAAACACTCTGGTTTTAACACAAATAATTTTTCATTGATAGTAAAAATAATTGGTGGAAAGTGAAGTTAGAAACTGTTAGAGGCATCTATGTGGGGTGGTAGATAGAACACTGGGCCTGGAGTCAAGAAGATCTGAGTTCAAATCTGGCCTCAGACACTAGCTGAGTGATCCTAGACAAGTCACTTAATCCCTATTTGCCTCAGTTCATCATTTGTAAAATGGGGACACACTGGAGAAGAAAATGGCAAACTGCTCCAATATCTTTGCCAAGAAAACCCCAAATGGTGTCATAAAGAGTCTGACATGACTGAATAACAGGGTTGGAAGAGGAGGAGATATGAAGGAATGTCTAAGTATCTAGCGACATGCTGACCCTCCTCTCTACCACTTTTTTTTTCCCATCTAAGGAATCTGACCTCTGGATTCTTCATCAAACAGCAATTGTGGAAACATTATCACACACACACAGAGCAAATACCTCACAGCCTGCTGGGTTGGTGACTCATAGCTGTAAAGGGTGCCTGGATAGGTACCCCAATGACTATGGTGTACAATCATAGATTCTGAGCAGAGTTCTTCAGAAAATTTCCAGCAAGACTTCTGAATACTGCAGAGGAGAATGATATGTGACATTTTGTGTGAGACTGCTATAGGAGTTACGGGAGAGAAAACAGATCTGCTCTTCAGTTATACCATCCTATATCTAGGGCAGTAATGGACTTTAGAAGTCATTTAGTCCCATCCCTTAATTATATTCATAACAAAAGTGAGGCCTAGAGAGGGTGAATGGCTTGCCTAAGGTCTCGCAGTTAGTAAATGAAACATTTTTGAAACCTGGCCTTATGATTTCAAATCTAGCATTCTTTTCAATGCACTGGGCCATCTCCAGTTGTCTTGATCTATATCTTGCCGCTGGACCTAGATGGCTCTGGAGGAGAAAGTGAGGCTGGTGACTTTGCACAGTCCTCCCTCACTTAAATCCAATTTACTTGCAAGCCATGGCATCTTCCTGGTGTCACGGTCCTCTTCAATTCCACAATCTTTCCAATATACCATGTTGTCAGAGAAGCTCTTCAGTTGTAAAGGGGCAGTTAGGTGGTGCAGTGCATAGAGGGCCAGGCCTAGAGTCAGGATGGCCTGAGTTCAAATCTGGTCTTAGCTACTTCTTAGTAGTTTGACCTTGCAGAAATTATTTAATCTCAGTTTCCTCCTCTATATAATGGGGACAGTATATAAAATCTTTTGTGATTCCCCCCTTCCCCTAGAGTCTTCTTTGCCACACAAATTTATTTGTTTTTGCTTTGTGGCAGCAAGGTGGATAGAATGCTGAGCCCGGAATCAAGAAGATCTGAGTTCAAATCCAGCCTTAGAGGTTTATTAGCTGTGTGACTCTGGGTAAGTCATTTAACCTCTGTCTGCCTCACTTTCTTCATCTGTAAAATGGAGATAATAATAGCACCTACCTTCCCTGGCTGTTGTGAGGATAAAATGAGATAATATTGATAAAGTGTTTTGAAGACCTTAATGCACTATGTGCTAGTTATTTCATTATTCATTATCAATGAAAAAATGGGAAATAGTTTAATGATAGCCTATACCGAGGGACAGATTGGTTTCTCTTAAGTTCCCTGTGATGCGTATGATGATAATGACTTAAATTTACTTGGTACTTTAAGATGATTTACAAAACTCTATATTCAGAGCCCTCCCATGAGGTAGGTAAAAGAAATATTATCAGTCTCATTATAAAAATGAGCAAACCAAGACTCAGGGTTGAATTATATATTGATATGTACAGACAATCCTTGCTTTAAATAAATTTGCATTACACAACTTCAACTTTACATAAAAAATTCTGAAAGAAATCCATGTTAAAAAAAAGCCACCTGTATTGACTTTATCAATACAATATTGGGCTCTCCCTTCATTCCTATCCTGTGGCCTGGGGCTCTGAGGCCTTCCCCCACCAAAAAAAAAAAAACCCCAGTAAGTAAAAGCAGAAGAAAAGTGGAGAAACTGTCACCAAGCCCACCTGCCTGTGCGTCTGTTAGCACTGGGTTGTCGTGTGTCTGCCTTCAGCCTGTGTTTCCCTCCTCTTGCTCTTGCTTCTCTGTCCCTGGCCCCCAGATGTACTTGAACTGTGTGCCAGCCCCCTCCCTCCACAGGTCAGCAGCCCCCCCTTCCTGTCTCCCTCCCTCCCTCTCTTTCCTACATCCTGAGCAAATTTGCATTGTGTAAAAATTACTTTATGTAGAGGTCTGCAGAATAGTCCACCCAGGTAAAGTGAGAACTGTCTGGGTCTCATATTTCCTAAGTATGAGTTGATATTCAAACTCAGTTACTTCCTGACTCTAAATCCAGTGACCTTTCACATATACTGAACTGCCTGTCTGTGTTGGGATAGGCTCAGGAGTCCACCTGAGACTAAAATAATCTTGAGAGGTCAGATTTGTCCACAGCTCATCCGTACTCAAGGAGACTGCTAAGATAGAGGTCGTCACACTTTTGTTATTGTGTACCACTGGCAGTGAAAAATCAGTATATAAACATGTAAAAATGGAAATTTTAAAAAGGATAAGATGAAATAATATCTGATCCTAGGGCTGATAGGGAGCCACTGGAGTTTATTGATTGGGAGAGGGGGAGAAGATGGGAACAGACCTGCACTTTTAGGAAAATCATTTTGATAGCTGTGAGGAGCATGACCTGGAGAAGGAAGATTGGAAGCAGGGAACTTAATTAGGCCATGGCAAGAGACAATGAGGGACTGAGCTACACAGTTGTGAGGGCAGAGGGAAAGCAGACAGATACGAGAAATGTGGAGGCAGAAACAATGAATTCTGGCAATTGATTGAATATGTGGATGTGGAGTAAGGGGCAATGAGAAGCTGAAAATGACACTGGGGTCAGTGAGGACCTAAGTGACTGGAGAATGGTGGTGCCCTCAATAGTCATTGGGAAGATGGAGGAATTGGGGATAGAGATAACATAATGAATGGCATGATACAGACATCACAATCTATCTATGCCTATTTATCCTGTGGCTCTGTCTGTCCTACCCAAAATGAAAAAGAGTGGTAAAGGCTCTTATGTAATGATCACTGCTATCTCTCTTGGCAATCAGGGTTAGGTGACTTACCCAGGGTCACCCAGCTAGTGAGTGTCTGAGGCTGAAGTTGAACTCAGGTCCTCCTAACTCCAGGGCCAGTGCTCTATCCACTGTGCCACCTAGCTGCTGGGAAACAAGAATGGGTATAGAATTTTCTCAATGATGTATGTACATCTGCTGTGGGTAGTGATTAGTTTATATGATAACTTTCCCTGAGGAACAGAAACCCAGCTTTGAAGAAGGAATGAATAAAGCACCTACTACGTGCTGAGCACTGGGGTCACAAATAGAAAAGTATGACTGTTTGCCCCTGCCCTCAAGGAGTTCACATTCTAATGGGGGGAGAAACAACATGTGTAGAAGAAAGGAAGGTGGGAATTTATATAGGGAAAGACTAGGCAGAGTGGAAAAGCAGTGAAGGATTAGGGTTGGAGTGGTTTTATTAGCAACAAGTCTCACGATTAACTGACTGTCACATCAATGGGGCAACTAGGTGGTGCAGTGGATAGAATGCTGGACCTGGAGTCAGGAAGACCTAGTTCAGATCTGGCCTCAGACACTTACTAGCTGTATGACTCTGGGCAAGTCACTTAACCCTATTTGCCTCAGTTTCCTCATCTGTAAAATGAGCTGGAGAAGGAAATGGCAAACCACTCCAGTGTCTGCCAAGAACACCCCAAATGGGGGTCACTAAAAATCAGACATGGGTGAAATGACTGAACAACAACAACACCACATCAAAGGTGGGATGTGACCTGTGTTCCCACTTCCTACCTCATTGATCACCCTAGGATTCAGGCCATTCCTCCCAGGTGGACCTGGACTCAGCTTTAGAGACCATCGTGCTAAAAGACCCAGTTCTAATAGCATTGTGGAATAGTACTGACTATCCTCTACCAAACTAGCTATCCTGGGCCTTCTCAGGCTCATTCTCTAGTAAGCTAAAACTCTGGAACCAAAGCCAACCCTGAGGAATGTGGGGTGGGAGCCCTTTCCTTGGGGAAACCTGACAGTTGAAAGAACTGTGCCAACTCTGCACCTGGCCTGGCTTTGTACCTAGGGACCGAGCTGGCCTCTTGGGGTTTGGAGGGAGTTTGCCTTTCACCTAGATGTTGGCTTGCTTGTCTTTTCTTTGATCCCAGCTCATGCCCAAGATGATAGGATAATGGATTGAGAACTGGAAGGAACTTTGGAGAACATTTAGCTCAGCTCCCTTATTTTATAAATGAGAACAGTGAGGCCTAGGGAAATTAAGGTAGGAGCCATCATCTGCAGCCAGGCCCTCTGAATTCAAAGCCATAATTGCTTTATTTCTTAAAGCTGTATCTTCATGACATGACCAAGTAAGTCATGTCATCCTGGTTTGACCTGTTGTTCAGTCATTTTTCAGTTGTGTCTGACTCGTCTTGACCCCATTTGAGGTTTTCTCAGCAAAGATACTGGAGTGGTTTGCCATTTCCTTCTCCAGCTCATTTTACAGATGGGGAAACTGAGGCAAAAAGGGTTAAGTGACTCGTCCAGGGTCACCCAGCTATTAAGTGTCTGAAGTTGGATTTGAGTCTTCCTGACTCCAGGCCCAGAGCTCTATCCACTGTGCCACCTAAGCTGCCCTGTTTGACCTGTTACTTTTGACTATTTCTAAGTTTGGTTCCAGAGTCATCATTCCCACCATGATCAGGTTCATTATTAGGATAATCTGATAGGCTTTGCTACAATCTGATTATGTGTCTTATTTAGGTGAGTATTTACTGTGCCACCTCATGAAGAAGGAACATTGGCTCACATCCTAACTACTTAATGCCTAATCTTTTTGTTAGCCAAACATAATTAGGGAGAGAGTATCACTTATCTCTACCTAGGGGACACTAAACTCTCCAGGATCTTGCAGAGAGTGAAGTCTTAAATTTAACTTTTTTTTTTTATTTTGTCTTGGCTGTTTTTCAAGGCAAACACTAACATTAGGTCTTTCTCCAGGGAAGAGTTATCTTTTTTAGATTCTTGAACTTAATTAAATTAATCCTAACTAGTATGAACACATTTAGTAAGCAGAGTTCCCAAAGCCTCAGTTTAAATATTTTCTTCCCTCCCTTTTTTTTTTAAAGAGATAAGGACATGCCTTTGGCTAGTTTGGAAAATGGTTTGAAAGACTTTAAAATTAACTATAAGAAGAGAGACTTGAATCCTTGTCTCATTTAATCTGGTCCTAGGTCTCTGTCAGGGATATGCTGGTAAATGTTTAACAAATGGATCTAATGGGGGAAAAAAGTATGTGCGAGACTCATTTTAAAGTTTAATCTGCATGAACATTTCCTTCATCACTTTCTTAAGTCTAGACGATCAACAAAATAATAAATCATGCCCTGATTTGCAGCTTTTGTTGATTTCCAGCTACGTGCACAGTGGATAGAGCACAGGGCTGGAGTCAGGAAGACTCATCTTCATGAGTTCAAATTTGACTGAAGCTACTAGCTGTGTGACTGTCAAGTTACCTAACCCTGTTTTCTTTGGTTTCCTCATCTTTAAAATGAGCTGGAGTAGAATATGGCAAACCACTTCAGTATCTCTGCCAAGAATATCCCCACAAAGAATTGTTGTACATGACTGAAATGATTGAACAACAAAATGTTCATACTGACTCTCATGAGCTGGTTTGAGCTGGTTCCAGCACACCTCTGGACTTTCTACTGTGACACGCTGCTGCTGACTGTCTCACCTCTGGTTTATGCTGGCCCCATTACACTGGACAAGTCACTTAACCTCTCGATGATCTGGATAACTCTTTAAGACAATAAGTTGCAAGATAATTGGGAATTTGCATTGGTTGAAGCAAATTTCCTTGCTTGACACCAGTAAAATCACAGATATTATGAGAAAATATAAACCAGGGGCTAGGTTCATGAGTCTCTTAAAATATAAGAATAACTAGCGTTTATATAGTGCTTTAAGGTTTGCAAAGCACTTTACAGTTATCTTGTTTGGTCCTCATAGCCATAGGTAGTCGGTGTTAGTCTTATCTCCATTTACAAATGAGGAAACCTGAGGCAGGTGTTAAATGACTTGCCAATGGCCACACAACTAATAAGTCTGAGGCAGGATTTGAATTGAAGTCTTTCTGTCTCCAGGTCCAGTGCTCTAACCATTTAGCCACTTAGCTGCCTGTTGTCATTTATCCTTTGCTTTTAGAGAGGACTAGTGAAATCACAGGTGATTTCTTGACTTGTTAGGGAATTCGATTTAAGCGAGGCAGAGTTGCACAATGGTAATTTTAATAAGTTCAGGAAATGTTCTTCTTCTTGTTCTCAAATGCCTAAATGGTACTGCCATTTCTTTGATGAGATGGAGGCAATAACAATGCAACCCATCCACACCTGTTCACCTCATGCAACTCTCGTCCATGTATTACCCCAAGATCGCCACGAGGAGTCCCCCCCCCCCAATGTATGGGAGCCTTCCTTGATTTCTCCTGACATCATGGCATACCTGTAGAACTCGGGGGCTGTCCAGTGGGAAGATTATGCTTTTGTCATATCACCGGACCATCTTCTTTTTTTGATAATGTTTTTCTCTGGTAATGTTCTTTATTTGTAATTTTTTTATCAGCCTTTATTTGCTGTGGGTTATAGCCTATTCACACTACCACATGCTTCTCTATTGCTCTTTGAGTGACACTCATTTTCAATTCTTCTTTATTGTTCCATGACTCCCAGTACTACAAGCACGATATTGGTGTTTTTAAAAGATGACCCTTTTTTTCTGGGAGAAGTTTTTTTGGGAGAAGTTTGAGGTGATTAAAAAAAACCATATGATTTCCCCAGGACAATCTACTTCTGTCTTTTCTTGCTGTTTAATTTTGGGCCCAACCCATTGACAGTCTGCTCTATCCATCAAATGGAGGAACTCTATAAGTAACATATCTATCATCATGTTATAATCTGGACAACTGGTTTTTCCTGTTGGATTGGTGAGATCAAACTGTTTTGAATGGTTATATATTTATTCCAGGAGGCTCTGAAATGTCTTAGAGCTTCATACAACCAGTACAATGTCATTCCCACATAAGAAGAGCACAAGGAACTCTCCATCCACAGGAAACCTTTCCAACTTGGACTTTACATTGGGTCTCCTCCATCATAGTGGCAAACATCTTTGTTGAGGATACACCTTGTTTTATATTTCACCCGATATTAATGATTATTGTCATCAAACAAGATTACATTTGTTATTACATCTTTCAAGAAATTCTGAATAATTTTGATGTATGTATGGGATGTAACCTGTTGGAAGAGGGCCTTTAAGGTATACTTTTACTCTATGGAATCAATTAAAAAATTAATTTAACAATAAACACAGTGGGGTCTTATGTTCTAGTCAATTGGTAAAGAGGTGCTCCCCTGTGAAATATTGCTTGTGAAAACCTGCTTGAGGTTGACTAAAATCCTTCAGTGGCTGTGTAGATTTTTCTCATAAAAATTCTACACAGAATTGAAAGTGAGTATTTAGGGCAGTAGTTGCTGATTTTCTTTCAGCTGCTTTTTTTGGTATTAAAAATGAAAGAGATTTCCCGCTCCCCCAAGCTTTTGATGTCTCTCCCTCCTCAAGACACTTAGTGAATAGATCCTTGGGTACCTTCACAATTCTCTTGCCTCCAGCATGGATCTTGCCTGTGAATCCTTGTACTAATATAGCTGTTTTCTCTCAGCTTAATTTGTTCTGACCATGACACCATCCTGCTCAATAAACTGCAGCACCTTCTTATTCTTTCTAGGACTAAATTCAGGCCTGTCCATTTGGTATTTAACTCTCTGCATGTACATCCTGACCCCATCCTACCTGTCCAGTCTTCTTACACAGGGCTGTCCTTCACACACTCTTTGGTCCAGCCAAACTGACCTTGCTTGTCTTCATTCCTCTTCCCATGTCTGCACAAACTGTCTTTCTTGCCTAATAAACACTCTCTTTCTCCCTTCTTATCTCTACCTCTTAGAATTCCTAATTTCCTTCAAAGCTCAGCTCACATGCCATATGCTCCATAAAGCCTATTTCCCCATTTTTTAGTGCTGACCCTCAAATTACCTTGCATTTGTTCTGTATATATTCTATTACTCCAGCCAAATTGTTATAGATAATATATTGTATATTATATGTTACAGTTAAGATATTATGTTATATAAATTATATCATATATAGGTTATTCTATGTCACATTAATATATTAGTCTATATATTCTATATTATGCATTATGTTATACACAATATATTATTTATCTAAATATTATACTCTATATTACATGTTACATATAGCATATTTTATTCTATGTTATATTCCATATTATATGTTATACAATACATTATGTTTCTGAAATACATTATTCTAGATATAACATTCTTTATTATATTTATATGTAACATATACTACTCTATATGTTATATTCCATATTATATATTATATATAGGGGAATGTCTACTCCAAGCATGTGAAGACTTCCCTGGAAGAATGGGCACATGAGAACAATTTGTTCCAAAGATTAAGAAGGAGGCTGAAATAGGTGCTGTGGAAGGCTTAGAGCTTGGTCAGCCATTAAAAATGCTAGGGTCATCCACTGCATCCTCGGCCATCACTGGTCATCCTGACTTTCATCTTGCCACTGGACTTTGATGATTCCTAGGAGAGAGAATGGGTCTGACAACTTTGTGAAATTGAGTCTCACTTAAATCCAATTCATGCACGAATCGCCCTGTGATGTCATGGGTACCCTTCAAAAATTAAGGACAACAGCAACAACATGTTATGTAATGCATTGTGTTATCTAAGATATTTTATTCTACAAACTATATTCTGTTATATAATTACATTATGTTACATATACTATGTTAAGCTATATACAATATATTACATTATTCTATATACTTTGGGGTACATATTGTTTTTATGAACGAGATGTAAGCTCCTTGCAGGCAGGAGCTGTTTTATTTTTGTTCTTCTATCCTTAGCACCTAGCACAGAGCTGGACATATAATGAATCCTCAGTAAAAACTTGTTGATTCATCAATTTCCATTTCTATCTCTTTTATAAGCATATATCAGATTATTACATGTTGTGGTTTTTATTGTTATTAATGAAGAAAAAATGGTTGTAAATGTCTTGGTTGATCTTTCCAATTTTTTTTTTTGCTTTTACCTCTTGCTTTTTTTTTTTTCTCTTTAATGCCCTCAGGATGACTTGACTTAACTGTGTTTCTCACCAGGCTCTCTTTAAACTGGTTTTACCCTCCATTGCTTCCCTCTATTTTATGGAGTGACACTGTTGCTAATCTGTCTTCTCTGTAAGACTTATTCCAGACTAAGCTTGCACTGGGCTGCCACCTCTCCCAGCTTGGCAAGTGTTTGCTGAGTCAGGCACTTTTCAGGTTTTTTTGGTCTCCATATTATCACATATTATTCTGCCTTGAGATCTAGTTAAACATCTATCAACAAATGCCTGTACTACCTTGGTCCAACTATACCACTGCTAGTCCAATATGCAAAAAAGATTAAAGAAAGAAAAAGGTTCTATATTTACCAAAATATTTATAGTAGCTCTTTTTGTGATTGCAAAACAAAGCAAAACAACAGGCAACTAAGGGAGAGGAGGAGACTCATGAATTAGGGAATGACGGCACTGTTTGGGGTATATAAATGTAATGAAATGCTGTTGTGCTCTTCTCCCTCTATACTTGCTCATGTCATCAGCTGCCATGGTTTCAGAGATCATCTCTATGCCAGATGCTTCTCATTATCTATTTATCCAGCCCTTTTTTCTTCGACCTCTATACTCTCATTTCCAAACTGTCTTTTAAATGTCCTGAGCCAGATGTCCCACAGACACCTTAAACCAGCACATCCCAAACTGAACTTATTTTCTTTCCTCTCCTACACTCTCCCCTGTTCTACCTTTCCTATTGTTGTTGAGGATACCACCATCCTCCCAGTCACTCTGACTTGTAACTGAGAAAATTAAATTTATTCTGTGTCATTTTTTATTGATCCTATTTACAACTGATTGATTTTGTCCTTTAACTGCCTAAATCATAGTTCTTTGTCTCTGAAATTCAGCTGGCCTGTAATGAGTTAAGTTTAGAAATCCAATTCTGCTAATCTTGCCTCAAGGAAATCTGCTATCGTGATGGATGTGGATGAGCACCAGGGATTCTGGTTTAGTATCTTCATACCACCAAGCTATCCTTCAAGGATGTCTGGTTTGCTATCCAAAGGAGTCTGGTCCACTCTCTAACCTTGCAGGTAGACTCAAACAACGAACATTTTTTAGTCACAGGAGGGAGGAAGGAGGTTGTTGCTAGCCCCTTGTTCCAAATTTCCAACCAATCATATTGTCCCTCACGCCTCAGCTCTGTAAGCAATTATATTGATTTTGCCATTCATGATGTTGAACTCTTGTAACCAGTCATAACTTGTTCCCTGCCTACAAAGTTCTATCCTTTGTTCTGTTCTTCCCCAAAACTATGAAAGAGACCTATCCTCCTCATTCAGGGTCTTAGCTTTGCTGAGCAAGCTGAGGTCCTATTTAAAGGTAAATTCACACTTTACTAACAAATTGATCATGCTTGGAACTTCGTACTTCAGTTTACCTTATTTTGACTGTAACAAAACCTAGGTGTCATATTGGACTCCTCACTTTCTCTCACCCCATATCTGAACTTTTGTCAAATTCTGTCAATTTTATCATCATCATATGTTTATGCCTTTATGTCCTGTTTATGACCTTTTTTGTTCTCTGACACTGCTGCTTGGGTAGTTTCATATCTCATTTCTGGAACTATCTTAATAACCTGCTGGTTGGCTTCCCTGTCTCAAGTTTCTCCTTACTCTGATACATCCTCCAGTCAGCTGCCAAATCGATCTTCCTGAAATACAAGTCTGATTATATTAACCCCTCTTCCCATTTGACAAACTCTAGCAACTCCCTATTATTTCCAGGGTCAAAAGAAAGAAATCCCCTGTTTGGTTTTTAAAAGGATGAAGAAGCGAGAAGTGGTTCAGCCTTGGCCTACCAGGGTGGTTGTGAGGGTAGAGAGAAAGAGATGGATGGGAGAGATGTTGAGGAGATGAAACTGAGTAGGCTTGGAAACTGATGAGATATGGAGGGTTGAGGGAGAGTGAAGGATTGAGGATCACTCCTAGACTTTGAACGTAGGTGACCAGAAGAATGTTGGTACCCTGCAGAGAAAAAGAGACGTTGGGAGGAAACCCGATTTTAGGGCGAAATACGCTGAAGAATTCAGTTTTGGACATATTGACTTTCAGACATCATTGGTACATCCAGGTGGAAATATATTATGTCTATATAACATATATGTTATAACATATGATATCTATAGAAGATATAATTATATGGCTATATAATGTTATATATGTTTTATATATTATATTACGTATACATCATATCTATCTAGCTACTAGATATGGCTTAGAAAAAATAAAAAAAAAACCTAGCCCACTGCATCAATTGAACAAACATCTGGCTAGAAGGAACGGGTTATTTTTAAAGGTGATATGGAATTTCTCTTCTTTATGAGGGCTATGGGGTTGAGAAAGGAATACAATTCTGGTCGTGAGAGTGCTTATTACAACCAATTAGAACCTGATGAGCCTGATTCAGCATTGCCCCGTCTAGTCAGACTGAATCATGTTGCTTTTGCCAAAAGGAACTTGGCTTCTAGATACCAGAGTTAATTAGGAAAATTTGGTGTTTTATAGATCTAGATACAATGATTAAAATGAGTGCATCTTAATGAACCTGGGGCATTAGCTTTCTACAGGTACAGTACCTCTGCTGGAAACTTAAAGGGTTCTTTCGCTTGCCTCTCATTGTACCTACAGTATGTGTTGTGCGTGGATAGGTGGAAATGGCATTATTAGCCCTTTTTAACAGATGTGGAAACTGAGGATTAGAGAAATGAAATGATATGACTTCAACAAACATTTATTAACAATAAATACTTGTATCCAGAGGCCTTTTCTTAGTCTTCATTCTATCTGACCTCTCTTGATCAGTGATGTTCTCTGCTGGACACTTTTTCCTCCCTAGCTTTACTTAACTTTTTTTCTTCATTCTTCTACCTTTCTGACTATCCCTTTTCTATTTTCTTTTGCTAGTTCCTCTTCCTTTCATCCATTTGAATCCTCCAAGGCTATTTTAGACTCTCTCCTTTTCTTATCCCACACGCTTTCCCTCAGTGATCTTGTCAGCTCTCATAGATCCAATGATCATTTCTATGCAGATGATTTCTGAATTTCTATATCTGGTCTTAATCTCTTCCTTGATTCTAGCATGTATTGGGCATCTCTGATAGACAGCTCCACCTGGATATCTCTCAGCCATCGCAAATTCAACATGTTTAAAACAACTCAGTATTTTCCTTCCAAATCCATCCCTCTTCTAAGTTCCTCTATTTCTATTGATGCCCTCGTGATCTTTCTATCCACTCTGGTTTACATATTTGAAGTCATCTTAGACTCTTCTTTCTCCTTCAACCCCCAGAACCAATCAGTTTGCCAAGTCTTCTTCCCACCTTTACAACCTCTCTCCTATCTTCCCCTTCTCTCAAGTCCCATAACCTTTACTTTAAGATTTCAGGGATCACAGATTTAGAGCTAGAAGGGACCTGAGAAGCCATCAATGAATTTAGGCTAAGAGGGTAATTGTCTTGTCAGCCATAACAGAGATAATAAGTAGTACAACTTAAATCCAGGTTTTCTGACTGCAGAAGCAGTGCTCCTTCAATTATACCTTACCACCTCAGTTTAAGCCGCCATCACTTCTCACCTAGACTAGTGCAATAGCCTCCGTATTGATCTCTCTGCTTCCAGCCTCTCCCTGCTCTAGCCCATCCTTCACACGGATGCCAAATAGGTAGTCCTAAAACGACCTTATCATCCTCTCACCTACTCCTATTTCACTGGAAAATCTTTGATAGTTCCCCGGGTATCTCTAGGATAAAATTAAAACAAAACAAAACAAAACAAAACATCTCCAGCCCGGCATCTATAGTCTTTTGCAATGTGGGTCTTTTTCAGTCTAGTTTCATATTATTGCTCTCAGTGTACTCTCTAATCCAGCCAAATTGACCTGTTAGCTGTTCTCCAGCCACGGCACGGCACTTGCCACCTCTGTGCTTTGTACAAGACGTCTTCCATTATCTCCCCTCTCTCAGAGAATCCCCAGCTTCATCCAGAGTAGAGTCCAATTGCCACCTCCTACAAAAGACTTTCTTGGTCCCCCAATTCTAAGCCTTTTCCCCCTCTTGAAAAGAGTTGGTATATACTTTGTATTTATTTATTTGGGTTCCCAGTAGACTGTAAACTTGAGGATAGGGACTGGTTTTTGTTTTTGCCTTTACATCCTCAGTGTTTAACACGTTGACTTACACGTGGTAGGTCCTTAATGTTTGTTGAATTAAGTTCTGTGCAGGACACAATGCAAGGTTCTGGAGAGGACTCAGTTTAGGTAAGTCAGGTACCTGCCTACATGGAGTTTTGTTGTTGTTGTTGTTCAGTCATTTTCAGTTGTGTCCTACTCTTAATGACCCTATTTGAGGTTTCATTGGTAGAGATGCTAGAGTGGTTTGCCATTTCCTTCTCTAGTTCATTTTACAGATGAAGAAACTGAGGCAAACAAGGTTAAGTGACTTGCCCACTGTTGCCCAGCTAGTAAATGTTTGAGGCCAGATCTGAACTCAGGAACTTGAGGCTTCTTGATTTTAAGTCTAGTACTCTATCTACTGTGCCACCTACCTGCCCCTCATGGAGCTTATAGGCTAATATGGAAAGACCACTGAGGACCAGTATGGGAGAAAAGACACGAACTATAATACACAATACGATAATATGGTTACACAACTCTTAAGTGGCAGAGAGTTGGGATTCAAACCCATATCCCATAACTCTAAATTGAATGCCCTTTGTCTATATTTTCTTGTCTATATTCAGGTAATAAAACCGTTGACTTTCCTAAGGGGCTCTTAACTCCATTCCTCAAACTTCTTCCCCTCCCCAATGTTTCAGGAAGTATTTTCACATTTGTTAAAGTACAAACAGGCAGCTGCCAGGCTTGAAAGCATCCCAGGGGACAGACAAAGAGCTGCAAATGGAAGAGAGCTACTGATTGGCAGGCTGCCAGCGCTGTGAACCTTAGTGAATTCATTGTTTTCATTCATGTGAGGATTTGGTTAACACCTCATTAATTTATTAAAACCAGAGAACAAAACTTGAATAAAATAATGGCTGCATTCCCAGAATAATTAGCCGCAGATGGCTAAGTGGGCCTAGTAAATCAGATAAAACCAACCAAACAAACAACAAAACAGCCCAGGGCATCATTTATACTGTCTGCTGGTAGCATCCTCTCCACTCTCATATTCTGTCTTTAATGCTTTGGTGAGGAGGCGAATAGCTAGCTTTGGTCCCTGATACAATTAGCAGTTGTTTCCGGCAGCTGTTTAACATTGCCATTTCCAGACACTGAAAAGCCGATTCTAGTCTCAGGAGGCATTAGGGTTACTGGGCTCCTCTTGGAAAGCTCAGTTCTGAGATGGGAGGACAGACTCCCAGAAAGTAAGCAGGAACCGAAGCTTTGGTACATAGAGCCATCATGAGCGTGGCTCTTAATGGTTGCTGTCCATGACGTCAGGAAGGCAATGCCATGTGAATTGGATATTGGTGAGGGAAGGTTATGCCAAGTCTTAATGGTGAAGTACGGCCCAATGATGCTCCTCTTACTGTTGGTTGAAGTTCCCCCACCTTTTGCTTTATGTGGAAGTTATTTTTCTATGATAAAGTTGTAATGATAGTGTTCTAGAGGACCATTCTGATGCTAGGGGGAATAACTCCATTCATTAACTATTTATTAAACACATATTGGGCAGCTAGGTGGCACCACAGTGCACAATGTCAAGCCTGGAGTGAGGAAGACTCATCTTCATGCGTTCAAATCTGCTCTCAGACACTTCCTAGCTGTGTGACTCTGGCCAAGTCACTTAACCCTGTTTGCCTCAGTTTTCTCATCAGTAAAATGAGTTGGAGAAGGAAAAGGTGAACCATTATCGTATCTTTGCCAAGAAAACTCCAAAACGAGGTCATGAAGAGTAGGACGCAGCTGAAAGAACTAAACAAATTGTTTATAAGGCACTATGCTAGGCACTGGGGACACAAAAATTGAAATAAGAGCACCAATCCTGGAGTCAGAGGACTTAGGTTTGAACCCTACCTGTGATGTTTACTCCCTGAGTAACGTTAAGCAGCAAGTCTTTTGATCTCCCTAGGATTCATTTGTAAAATGATAACATTGGACCGGTTGACCTCTGACATCCCTTTCATCTTTAGATCTACGACTCTGTGATCAACAGTCCTTTCTCTCAAGGAACTTATATTCTACTGAGGATGAGTGATCACAGAGAATCGGGAGGTGTGCACATACCTGGCAGAGTCATAACTAGCTGAGCATTCCTGAGATTTTAACCTAGGGTATTGTATAGGAGGAAGCAGGCTTCCTCTCTATCCCTATGGTGGTTAATGAGTCCATTGCCCCTGAACTTCATGGTCTTATATTGGTCTGTGCTACATGGTATAACTGGTCCCACTCCTCACTTACCCAAATCTGGGCTGCCATCATTAGGCCTGCTTTCCCAGATCCTTCTCTTCCCATTACTATGTCCCAGTGCCTTCACCTGGCTGGGGGAGAGGGGAATGTTGGGAGGAATGTTAGGGGTTAGAGATCATCAGCTCTGCTTCAGGGACCTGGACTGGACTTGGGGACATGTCAACTCCTCTTTGGTATGACTGCATTTGGAATGCAGGGTTTTCTTTGTAGCCTGACCTTCCCCCTAAAGAGTTGGACCCTAAAGAACATGCCTAGTTAGGACTCTGACAACTGGTAACCTGATTCAGGAAAACTTAATTTGTCATTAAGTCCAGGACCTCTCTACCATTTCAGCTCTGTAAATGAACTCAGAACTAACTGGAGGTGACTCTTATATTCATGCCAGAACCCTTATAACTCATCCCATTAGTGGGATGCTCAAAAAGGCCCATAAATTTTGAAACAGTAAGAGAAGACAGTTTGCTGGTGAATCTTGGAAGGATCAGCCAAGAAAGAGACAAATTCCAGAGGGTGATGGCATCTACCATTGAGAGAGAGTTCTTGACCAACTGGAGGATGAGAACTAGATACTTTTCTAGAATTATCATGTTAATAATAGCATGGGCTTTATAGTTTTCATAGAAGTCTTCAAGGTTTTCAAAGCTTGGGAAACAAAACTTCACCTAAAGGGCAGAACTATCAGTATTCAATAAATTTCAGATCATCAGGTGAAGCTTGAGATTGGGTCTAGTCCCTAGAACTATCCAACCCCTCTCTATACCCCCCCACCCACCATTCCCCTTCCCAGATAAGGCTGAAAAATCAATGCAGGACAAACCGAAGGATATGGAAAGAATCTTTGGGTCCAGATAGGGAAGGGTTTTCTTCAGGCAGGTGGTACCCCCTATACAGAGATAAGATCCGGAAGCAGGTTTTTTTAAAGGGTGGAAAATCAAAGGAGTTTTGTCAACTTGAATCTGCTTCTACCTAGGATCCCAGAGACTGATGAAGCATCACCACCCAGACAGGTTTGGGAATGGTTTGATTTCAGGAAATGGGTATCTACAAGAATGAGAGGACAGGTTGAATCAAGAGAGAAAAACTAAAGCTAGCTCTACCTACATTTCCCTTGAAGGTCAGGGATATCTTTTAAAAAATGTTTAAATACCTCTTATAACTTTATAGGCAGCCAGGTGGCTCAGTGGATAAAGTGCTATGCCTGGAGTCAGGAAGACCTGAGTTCAGATCTGGCCTCAGACACTTACTAGCTGGGTGACCCTGGACAAATCACTTAACCCTGTTTGCCTCAGTTTCCTCATCTGTAAAATGAACTGGAGAAGGAAATGGCAAGCCACTCTAGCATCTCTACCAATAAAACCTCAATAGGGTCATTAAGAGTAGGACACAACTGAAAATGACTGAACAACAACATTTATAGAAGATCTTGGACTTTTAAAGCTGGAAGAGACCTTAGAGATAACTTGGTCCACCCCCTCATTTTATAGAAGGGAAATGATTTGTCCAAGATCATATGGCTGGTAGGTCAGGACTTGAACCCAGGACTTCTGACTGCATGTCCAATAATCTTTTCACTGGACCATACTGCCATTCTTTGAGGGCGATAGAAGATGGTTAGTGGTAGAGAACAGTTCAGGGACCAGAGTTCTAGGCTGGAACGAGGCTCAGAGATGAGAGCTGATTGTGTCACTCACTCTTGACTTTGGACAAGTCACATCTTTCCTTATCTTGTGGGAATAATAATAATGATGATGATAACAGCTACATTTATATAGAGCTTACTATGTGCTAGACAGTGTGCTAAATATTTTACAATTATAATTTCATTTGATCCACACAACAATCCTGGCAGTTAGGTGCTATTATCCTTATTGTACAGATGAGGAAACGGAGGCAAACAGAGATTCAAGTGACTTGCCAAGGGTCACACAAGTAGTAAGTGTCTGAGTTTGGATTTGAACTCAGGTCTTCCTGACTTCAAGCTAGAGCTCTATCCATTGTGCCCTATCGCACAAGAAATTGTGGAATTATGAAAAGTACAAATCACATTTGTGAAAGTACCTTAAGCTCACTGGAAGAAAAGTACTGTGTAAATGTGAGATATTTCCGTTATTTTTCCAGAAATGCTTTTCCCAAACTTCTTCACTTCATCTCTATTAATATTTCAGCTAATAGGATATCTCAAGTCTGTGTACTCTTAACCAGTTGAATTAATCTTGCAGGATTAAATGCCCACAATTCCATTATATGGCATGAAAATGATGGTGTTAATACAAGATTAGCCCTTCAATACTAACAAAACCTAAGAAAACCTCCTTGTGCCATTTGGTAAATTGCTTACTGTTTGTGCCAGTCTCACTTCTCTCACCCGTAAAATGAAAGCTTGGACTCAATGCTTTCTGAGGTATAATGACATGGAGTGACAGCCAGTCACAAAATGGAGTTGGTTTGGCATGTGAATCAAGAAAACCGATTAGAATCTATCTCATGAACACATTCCATCTTGTGCTGCCACGTGTATTCTTCTGCAAATCATCCATGGGAAACTAGATGGCATAAACCCTCTATTGTTTCATAAATGCAAATGGATGCAATTGATCAGCATCTCTTAATTCTGGTAAAAGAAAGACCCCCAAACCTACATGTCTTTCTTTTTCCTTTTCAATTTGGAAAGCCCCTAATCTTTCTTCCGATTAGAAATCAAATTACCCAATTTTGTATCTTGTATCTTGTTGTTGTTGTTGTTGTTGTTGTTTTACAATTAATTGGTTTTATTTGATTAGTTGTTTTTTAGTACATAAAACCTGTCTCACTCTGCATTGGGGACACCAATAGCCTCGAGGCCACATGTGGCCCCCTCAGTTCTCAAATGCGGCCCTTTGACTGCATCCAAACTTCACAGAACAAATCCACCCCTGCCACAGACCCATTCATTATGCCTGTTTTACTAATGAATACTATTGCTCAAATTGTTTCCTCAGTCACTATTAATTTACCATCATAGGTACCTTCCATGGATGAATATCAAGACAAACCAGATGTTGCCGTCATGGAAGGACTACAAGTGAGTAATGAGAAGTACAAATCAAAAATCAAAACCCCACTTCCACAAGAGCAAACCTGTGCCTGACTTGGGCATTGCCTACCAGAGTGGAATTGGCCTCATTTGTCAGTAGAGTGCAGCACACAGATCAGGAGGAACAAGCCGTCTTTATCTTGAGGGCCCTAGAATCACTGCTGTCAACTCCATGATCACCTCCTCAGAACCTAGGGAAGCACTTCACAAAAAAAAGAAAACAAAACAAAAACAGATGTTTGCCCATGGTTGCTAGGCTGAAATCTGAAAGGCTAGGCATTGTCATTTTCCTGTAAAGGAAAGATAATTCAGAGAGGGTAAGCAACTTGTCTAAAGGCAAGCAGGGTGTAAGAGGGGGCCAGTTCAGCTCTGCAAAGCACTGGGTCAACACCATCATTTTCTGTCAGTGCAAAGAAATTGGGACGTTGAATTCATTGGAAGAAAATATTAGGTTAAAAATTTAGATTTGCTTTAATTTTTTACTAGCTCAGGGAGCATTCTAGCCTTCCTTGTGCCATGGAATGTATGCAGTGGGTGGCAGTGATCATTGGGAGTATATATATAGTTTATTTGATTCCGTGAATGGTATTTTAAATTTTATTTAAGATAATCATTTGCCTTCTGAATTATTTCTTTTGAGGTGTAGGCAGTTTCAGTCTCTAGGGCTATGAACATGGATTAAAATTTCATGCCTCATTTATCTCCAAAATAACCCTTTGCCTCTCTCTAGGCTTATTTTTGATGCTTATTTTTAAATGCTTACAGTGGGGAAAGAGCTGGGTGAGTTGAGGTGTAGTCTGGGTAGGTGCTTCAGCCCTACTGGCGTCTGTTATAGAGTTTTTGGGCAATGAATGAAGGCCTGGAGGGTGAGGGGAGCTACAATGGGGTTGGTCAGATACACAGATTCACCGTGGTCTATTTAGTTTCTCACAAAATATACCAACACTGAGGCAACAGCTACAGAAAAACAAAATTTCTTAGCAGCATTGCAACTTTTATCTGAGTATATCAAAGGACTTTATGAACTCTTCATTAATGTGCAACCACCAGCTACATCATACAAAGTATCATGCCATTTTACAAATTGGTAAACTAAGTTTTAAAGCTCTTTAAAAAAAAAGAATTTCTAAAGGGAAGCTTTAAAAAGCCCATGTTCTACATTGTCTCAAAACCTACTCCCAATTCTTCAGTTGTGGAGGAGGGGAGAAGGATGCCCTAGAAAGATGAAAGAGGCTCTCATTGTTTTGGAAGCAATATTGACTATGCAAGAGTTAGGGGATGATAGAAACTCCAAATGCAACAGCTTTCTCTTCAACACCATCATCAACATATTATAATGATTATAATTATTATCATCATTATCATCAATCATCATCATCATTGGGCTTACTTACAATAAATATATACAGCCTCATGCTTAGTACTGGAAATACAAAGAAACCAGGGGCATAGACTGGTTGAAGAGGCAGGACCTTCCCTTCCTTCTTCCTTCCTTCCTTCCTTCCTTCCTTCCTTCCTTCCTTCCTTCCTTCCTTCCTTCCTTCCTTCCTTCCTTCCTTCCTTCCTTCCTTCCTTCCTTCTTCCTTTCCCCCCTTCCTTCTTCCTCTCCCCTCCTTCCTTTTTCCTCTCCCTTCCTTCCTTCTTCCTATCCCTCCTTCCTTCTTCCTCTCCCTTCTTTCTTCCTCTCCCTTCCTTCCTTCTTCCTTTCCTTCCCTCCTTCCTTCTTCCCTCTCCTTCCTTCCCTCCTTCCCTTCCTCCCTCCCTTCTTTCCATCCCTCCTTCCCTCCTTTCTTCTCTTCCTTCCTTCTTTCTTCTCTCCTTCCTTCCTCTGTAATTTCATCAGAGTAAGGAATTCTGAGCTGTGGAAACTCCCTCCACAGACACAGATCAGCCACTGGAGCACTGAGAGTTATGTTGTTTCAAATATTGTTCCATGAGACACCTCTCCCCTTTCTTCCATTACTAATTTCCTCTTGGTGCCTTCATTTTGTGGTAGGGCTCAGTCAAGATGGCCTTTATTCTGTCTCTGGCTCTGTTCCTGACTTTGTGGATGTCAAAACTGTTCCCCCTTATTTTCCTTCTTTTTAATCACTCATCAGCCCCTTCTACAAGCCAATTTCCTCCATTAGAGTGTAAGCTCCTGGGGGGCAGCTGGGTGGCACAGTGGATAGAGCTCTGGCCTTGGAGTCAAGAGGATCTGAGTTCAAATTCGGCCTCAGACACCTGACACTTACTAGCTGTGTAACCCTGGACAAGTCACTTAATCCCTATTGCCTCAGCAAAAAGTTAAAAAAAAAAAAAGCAAGTTCCTGGAGGGCAAAGGACTGACTTTGTTTTTGCATATATTTGCATCCCCAGTGCTTAGCACAGACGATGACACATACCCTTCCTTCCCTTTTCCCTTCCATAGCAGGATCAGACAAAGGCCTCAGGATCGGGGCACCTAAAAATCTGCCCAAAGCTGCAGTAAATGTTGCAGCACCATCTAGGAAGCCCCAGCCAAACCAGAATTCTGGCACCCCGGGGCCTGGTTGCACTATTAGGGATCTATGCAGCCCCCTCCCAGCCCAACACTGCTTTAGTCTTGGCACTTTATAAATATTTAAGTTTTCATAGTATGAATTTGGGTTTCCCAAGAATATGCCTTCCATTTACGACATGGAAGTGTGGAACTACAGGTCCCATGCAGGCTTGTTTCATCCAAAGTCTCGAGGGACCAACTAATGGGGTAGGATTTGCCTTGAATTAGTAGGAGCCTGGAAGAATTCTACGACCTGTGCATATAGAAGCAGGTGAGGAAATACAGTATTTTATGGAATTTTGGGGGTTTCTGGTAACAGTTATCCCTGGGTGAAGGAATAGAACCAGGGGTGTTGAAGCTACTGTTGTATAAAGACTGTCTCTTGGAGGGCTTGGGTCAGGGATCAGGGTATTTTGAGATTCTTCTCTTGCAGACTCCAAGGCAGAGAAGCTTCAGGAAATGTCACATTTACAAGTAATCTGCACTTCATTCAAAATCATCGAATCTCAGAGATGGAAGGAAGCTGAGGTAATTTAGTCCAACCCAAACTTTTAAAAGATCTCTAACAAATAGTTTATAATTGATCACCCAGTCTTCTTGAATACATTTAATAAGGGGCTACTCACTGCCTCTAGAGCAGCCCATTCACCTCGGGATTAGTAAGCTTTTCCAAATATCAAGTCTAAATCTACTTCCCTATAACCTCCAATCTTTGCTCCCAGAATGGCCCATCTGGGGCTAAGTAGAACAAGCTGATCCTTGTTCCACAGGATATTCTTTAAAGTACCCAGGAATGTGGGACTACAGAAGATACTCTCTTAAGGCTTTTATTTTATTTTATTTTATTTTTCAGCCATAGACCTTCTTCTAACGAAATCAGCCAATTAATAGAATCAACCCCCAAAATGATCCCAAAGGGTAGAATCCATCGTATTTGTGACATCGTTATCATTTCTATGACCCAAAGAGGGAATGATGATTGTCTGCCTTATGGAGATGCAGTCACATGGTCCGGAATGCCCATGGTGACTGTGACCCTTCTGCAGCTCTCTTTACAAAGTTCAGGTCAGGGCATGGCATCATCTCTTCCAAAGGCATTTCTGTTTAAAGTGGTGGGCCATGCTGGGCTTTTAACAGTGTTGGTTAATGGCAGGCTTCTGGTAGATAGTAGGGTTTGTCCCTGCACTGAGAGAAGCCTATAATATCGGCCCCTCCCCTGCTGACGTTTATTGATGCTTTGCTGAGTGGCAGAGGCACTGTTTAAGGAGCTCCAGATGCAGGTGCAGTCTCCTAATTCTGAGTGGGGTGCAAGAGATGGCGACTGCCCGGGGGATCTGATGTCAGCTCAGCTGGAAATGATTGTGGGGTGCAAGAGCATCAGGGCCCCTTAAATGATAGTTTAGCACTCCATACCAATTAGGCCCTGATAGGGCCTCAATAGGTCATTAGTTTTTTTTGTTTTTGTTTTTGTTTTTTACTTCAGTGATTTTAACTAGAATGAGTATATTTTGCACAAATGCTTCTTCCTTCCCAGAAAATGCATGTTGTCTTAGGAATGGGTTGCTCTATATGCTAGAACTGGTCATAGCTTCTCCTCAGTTGCTCAGTTTGGGCAAATTCCAAGGTCATTAGGGCTAAACTAGCCAGAAATTTTCTTTTGATCGTCTTACTCTTCTGGGCTTGCTCCTAGACTCCCAGGGCAAGCTCTTGTTCAATAGTAATAAGGGATGGGAGAGGGTCATGGAGTTGTATGTTTTCCTACAGCCAATTCTTGGTTCTTACACTTAGTTGTCAAACATTTAATAAGTGGCAACTATTGTGTGTGCCAGGCATACTGTCCTACTTGTATTTCCCTCAATAGACCACACCAGCTGTTCTCCATTACTGGAGCAGACTTCCTTTTCCCCTCTACCCACCCAAAATCTTGACTCTTTTTAAGACTTGGCTCATTGGCTTTCTTCTGCCCTGATTTGAGATTGTCCTTACCATTCATATTATCATATTTTTTGTGGATACTTTTTTTCTGCTTCTGGATGCTTCATTTTATATCAGTTCATATGTCTTCCCACAATTCCCTATATGTGTCACATCTTTTCTGAAGGTAATATCCTGTTACATTCATGCACCACACCTTAATTTAACTGCCGCTCCATCAATAGGCATCTATTTTATTTCCAATTCTCTGTCATTATAAATATGTCAATGCACATGGGGCTTTTCTTTTTATCATTGGCCTCCTTGGGAATATGTCTAGAAGTGAAATTTCTCCTTCAAAGAGTATATACATTTAGTCCATGTGAAAATTTCCAAAAAAATTAGAAAAAATAAAATATCATCAGCATGTTGTTAGTCATTTTCAACTCTTTGTGACCCTACTTGGGGTTTTCTTGGCAAAGATCCTGGAGTGGTTTGCCATTTCCTTCTCCAACTCATTTCACAGTTGAGGAAATGGAGGCAAACAAGGCTAAGTGACTTGCCCAGGATCATACAGCCAGTAAGTGTCTGAGGCCAGATTTGAACTCACAATTTTGAGTCTTCCTGACCTGAGGCCCAGCACTCCATCCCCTGCAACACCCAGCTGCCCAAAGTCAGTATAGTGTAGCACAAATAAGACTGGTCTGGGAATCAGACACTCATTAGCTGTGCGGCTCTTAAAAAAAAACAAAACTCTTTTTGCCTCAGTTTCCTCATCTGTAAAATGAGGATAATAATAGCACCTATCTCCCACACAGCTAGTAAGTGTCTGAGACCAGATTTGAACTTAGGTCTTCCAGACTCCAGGCCCAGAGCTCTCTGCACTTTGCCGTCTAGCTGACTTTAACATAGTTTGTGTGTCGTAGGCTTCACTGGACTGTGAGCTCCTTGAGAGCAGGGACTATCTTGCTTTTCTTTGCATCTTCAGTGCCTAGTACGGCACCTGGCAAACCGAAGGCCCTTAATAGGTTTTTATTGACTGACTGTTACTCAAATTGCCCTAAAGGGCTCTACAAATTCAAGGTGGTATTGTTATTGCTGTAGAGACAGGACCTGAACCCAGGCTCTGCCGTGAAAATTTTCTCCCCCCTTTATGGTGTCTTGAAATTTAGCTCTGAAGAAACAGACTTTTGAAAAGCTCATTGTGATTCAAATGGAGCTGCTTGACTATGCCTTGAAACCTAAATCATTCTGGCTTTCATTGACAGGCACTCAATGCAGTCTCTGAAGCTGAGATGCAACAAAGTGTGGATCTTCTCTCAGCTGCTTGTGCTAATTTTGGCCTAACAATTAACACCAAGAAAACACTGGTGCTCCATGAGCCAGCATCATACCATTCATATGGTATGGATAAATTAGAACCATTGGTTACAGCAAATAGAGAAGTTTTGAATGCTGAGGATAAGTTCTCTTATCTTGGCAGTATACTTTCTAGGGATATACACATGGATAATGAGGTTGACGCCTGCAGTGCCAGAGGAGCTCAATGTTTGGGAAGATTTGAAGGAAAATGTGAGAGAGAAGAGGTATTAGACTGACTACCAAAATGAAGGTCTACAAAGCCATTGTGCCGACCTCATTGTTGTATTCCTGTGAAACCTGGATAGAGTACTAGCGTCATGCCAGGAAACCGAATCGCTTCCATTTGAATTGTCTGAAGATCACCTGGCAGGATAAGAAACCAGACACTGAGGTCATTTCTTCAACTAAATTGCCAAGCATTCAAACTCTACTGCAGAGAATGCAACTATGACAGGCTGGCCATGTTGTTTGAATGCCAGACATACATTTGCCTAAAAGACTATTTTATGGTGAACTCACACAGGGCAAGTGTTCACATGGTGGTCAGAAGAAGCGTTACAAGGACGCTCTCAAGGTCTCTTGAAGAACTTTGGAATTGATTGTGTGACATGAGAGACACTGACACAGGACCTCCTAGCATGGTGTGCCCTTATCAGGGAAGGTGCTGTGCTCTATAAGCAGAGCAGAATTGAAGTAGCTCAAAAGAAATGGGAGATGTGCAAATTCAGAGAATCCACCACAAATGTTCACATGGAAGATTTGTGCCCAACCCGTGGTAATGCATTCTGAGCTCCTATTGGTCTGATCAACCACAGAGGATGCATCATAACTTGACTCTAACCTAGTGGTGTCATTCTGGTCCTCTTCAAGAACAAAGGACAACCACCCACCAACCAATCCATGAGGGCCCCCAGCCCAAGCCAAAGTTGCTCATTGTTTAGATTTTGATGGCTTAGAATGAGTGTAAATAGCAAGGGACCAGAAACCCTCAGGGTGTGTTCCCTCCCAGACTGATGCTTTTGTGGTGGTGAAGTAGGCCATCTTTTGTCTCAATGCTTACTTAGCCCTTAGTCATTGAATGGGTGTGGCCCCAGACAAACTGAGGCTAGGGGAAAGACTCTAGTTTAGAAGGGCCAAGGTCCCTCATTTCATCCCAGGCCATAGCCAGTTGTTTTGACTTTTGTCTGGCCACTGGATTTTGATGACTTTGGAGGAGAGAGTGAGGCTGACCACTTCATGCAGCTCTGTATCACTTAAGTCCAATTCACACGCAAGTCAAGGTATCGCTCTCATAATGTCATCGGTCCTCTTTGAGAATGAAGGATGAACAACAACTGGAGTGATTTGCCTTTCCTTCTCCAGCACATTTTACAGATGAGGAAACGGAGGTATACAGGGTTAAATGACTTGCCCAGGGTCACACAGCTAGTAAGTATCTGAGGCTGGATTTGAACTCAGGAAGATGTCTTCCTAACTCCAGGCCTGGTGCTGTATCCACTGTGGCACCTACCATCCCCCTGCCCTGTTTTTTACTCTCCTTCAAATGTAATTGTTCTGCAATCTGTCCTTAGGTCATCTGACATATTAATTAGTGCTAATACCATCTGAGAATTTACCAAGTCATGTTTAGTATTTATATCTCAAAGTCTCTCTGGAGACAAGTCACAAAGCAAGTAAAGCCATGAGTGGTGCTAGGAAGACACCTTGCTCCCAAATATCTTCAATAGTACTATACTTATGATCTTAGGCAAGTCACTTCCTCTCTAGATGCTTCTATAACTTTCCTTTTCCACAAAATGTTATTGGGTTAAATGATCTCTGCCATCTCCTTGAACTTTAAATCCTGTTATCCTGCTGCTTCAAATTCCACCACTAGTGATTTACTCCTAGATTCCTCTAAGCTACAAGTGATTTCCTTCTGTCATTCACCTCTTATCGAGAGGGTGATTACAGGTCTAGCTTTGGAGTCTGGAAGACCTGGGTTCAAATCCTGTCTCTGACACATACTGACTCTGCAACATTGGTTAGTTCACTTAACTTCCCCTTGTCCCAGGCGACTCTCTAATGCTACAAGCTGCAGACTGGTTGTTGATGTGCCCTAATGAGGGACTTTCCTGACTTGAGTCTATTGCATCAATGAAATCTTAGGTCAGGAACAAAAAGCTCTTCATGGTACTTCTATTTTTCATCTACCATTTTCACATTTTCTTCATCTTGTCATTTTTGCTGTCCATGACTTTTTCCCTGGGCATGATTGTCAGTTCCTTTTAGGGGAGACATCCATTTATTTCCATCTTTTCCCCTTTAGTACCAAGTACAGTACTTTTCACACAGTAGGCTTTGATTAATAGGCAGCTAAGTGGCACAATGGATTGAGCGCTGGACCTGGAGTCAGTGAGACCAGAGTTCAAATCTAGTCTCAGACACTTACTAGCTGTGTGACCCTGAGCAAGTCACTTGATCCTGTTTGCCTCAGTTTCCTCATCTATAAAATGAACTGAAGAAGGAAATGGCAAACTGCTCTAGTATCTTTGCCAAGAAAGCACAAAGTGGTCACAAAGAGTTGGACATGATTATAAAACACAAAAGACTTTTGTCAATAGTTAGGTGTTGAATTGAACTGTTATATCATACCTTCCCTATGGTTCCTCTTTTAAAAGGCAAATACCTCCAGGAAGGCTACTAGTGACTTAATATATTTAAATTATTAACATATTAGTGTCAATTACCTTTATTGGATCATTTTCTTTGAGGACAAGGTGTGTTTTTGTTATTCATCGTTTCCAGCTCTTTGTGATCCCATGGACAACAGCATACCAGGCCTTCTATCCTACACTATCTCAGAGAGGCAGAGCCAAGATGGCAGAGAAAAGGCAGCAACTCACCTACGCTCTCCCCAAAACCTCTCCAAAGACCTTTAAATAATGCCCTAAAACAAAATCTGGAGTGGCAGAACCCACAAAAGGATGGAGTGAAGCAATTTTTCAGCCAAAAGCAACTCATAAGGTCCGCAGGAAAGGTCTGTCACCCCCGGGTGAGAGTAGAGCACGGTTCTGTGGAAGCCACCCCGAGCAGACCTGGCCCTAGCGAATCAGAAGCAGACGTTGGGAGTGACTGAATCAGCAGTGGCAGTGCCTGCTTCCAGAGCTCTCAGCCCACAGACCTTAAGGAGGTTGAACACCCTGGTCAGAAGATTACGGGGTCTGTTTGCTGGCACTGAGGGGCAAGACTCTATTGCTTTGCCCATACTTCAATCCAGGTTGCAGTCCTAGATGACAGCGCTGGGAGAGGAGGAATACTAACACACCAGAGCTTGTGGCTGCCGTGGAGTGGGGGCCCTCATCACAGTTCCAGGGCAGAAAAGAATACTTGTCGCTCACAAACCAGAGCACAGGCCGGGATAGTAGTAAACACACACTTCCTAGATCGCCCTAGATCACACCGCCTTTGAAAAACTGAAATCTTGCAAGTCCCTAGAAGTGTCTCTGAAAACAGCTACACAAAACCCTTGAAGCTGGGGACAGTGTGCCCTCCACCCTGGAAGCAGAGCCCCATTTTAGCAAAGAAGTAAAGTCAAGAATACACTGGAAAAATGAGCAAACAACAGAAAAAAGTTCTGACCATAGAAAGTGACTATGGTGACAAGAAAGATCAAAACACAAACTCAGAAGGTAACAAAGTCAAAACTCCTCTATCCAAAACCTCCAAGAAACAATATGAATTGGTTTCAAAAAGGATTTTGAAAATCAAGTAAGAGAGGTAGAGGGAAAATTGGGAAGAGAAATGAGAGTGATGCAAGAAAATCACAAAAAAAGAGTCCACAGTTTGGTAAAGGAGGCACAAAAAGTACTGAAGAAAATAATACTTTAAAAAACCAGACTAGGCCAAATGGCAAAAGAGGTACAAAAATCCAATGAGGAGAAGAGTGCCTTGAAAAGCGGAATTGGCCAGATGGAAAAAGAGGTACAAAAATTCACTGAAGAAAAAAAATCCTTTAAAAGTAGAGTTGGTCAAATGGAAAAGGAGGTATAAATGCTCACTGAAGAAAATAATTTCTTAAAATTTAGAATTGAGCAAATGAAAGTTAATAACTTTATGAGAAATCAAGAAACAATAATAAAACCAAAAGAATGAAAAGATAGAAGACAACATGAATTATCTCATTGGAAAAACAACTGACTTAGAAAATAGATCCAGGAGAGATGATTTAAAAATTATCAGACTACCTGAAAGCCATCATCAAAAAAAAAAAAAGAGTCTAGACATCGTCTTTCAAGATATTATCAAGGAAAACTACCCTGATAATTTTGGAAGCAGATGATAAAATAGAAATTGAAAGAATCCACTGATCACTTCCTGAAAGAGATCCCAAAATTAAAACTCCCAGTAATATTACAGCCAAATTCCAGAGCAACCTGGTCAATGAGAAAATATTATAAGCAGCCAGAAAGGAATAAGCCAAGTATCATGGTGACACAGTCAGTATAATATAAGATTTAGCAGCTTCTACATTAAAGGATGAGAGGGCTTGGAATATGATATTCTGGAGGGCAAAGCAAGAAGGTTTACAACTAAGAATCACCTATCCAGCAAAACTGAGTATAATCCTTCAGAAGGAAAAATGGATTTTCTTTTTTTTTTCTAGGCAATTCGGATTAAGTGAATTGCCCAGGGTCACACAGCTAGTAAGTGTCAAGTGGTTGGTCTGAGGTCGGATTTGAACTCAGGTCCTCCTGACTTCAGGGCCAGTGCTCTATCCACTGTGCCACCTAGCTGCCCCCAAAAAATGGATTTTCAATGAAATAGAGGACTTTCAAGCATTCTTGATAAAAAGAACAGGGCAGAATAAAAAGTTTGACTTTCAAATACAAGACTTATGAGAAGCATAAAAAGGTAAACAGGAAAGGGAAATCATAAGGGACTTGATAAGGTTAAGCTGTTTGCATTCCTACATGGGAAGATGATACCTGTAACTCATAAGAACATTTTCATTATTAGGGCAGTTAGAAGGAGTGTATATAGACAGAGGGCAAAGGTACGTGTTGAATATGAAGGGACGATATCCAAAAAATAAAATTAAGAAGTGAGAAAGAGGAATGCACTGGGAGAAAGGGAAAGGGAGGAGTAGAATACAGTAAATTATTTCATATAAAAGCGGCAAGAAAAAGTTTTTACAGCGGAGGGGAAGATGGGGGAGATGGGATGGATCAAGTGAACCTTACTGTCTTTGGAATTAGCTCAAAGAGGGAATAACAAACACACTTAATAAGAGAAATCTATCTTACTCTGCAGGAAAGTAGGAGGGGAAGGGGAGAAGAGAAGAGGGAGTGGTGATAGAGGGGAGGGTGGATTGGGGGAAGGGGTAGTTAAAAGCAAAATACTTTTGAGAAGGGACAGGGTGAAAGGTGAGACACTAGAATAAACAGGGGCAAGGGATAGGTTGGAGGGAAATATGGGCAACAATCACAACTGTGGAAAAAAATTCTGAAGCAAGTTCTCTGATAAAGGCCTCATTTCTCAGATACATAGGGAACTGAGTAAAATTTATAAAAATAAGAGCTATTCCCCATTGATAAATGATCAAAAGATACGAACAGTTGATTTTCAGATGAAGTAATCAAATCTATCTATAGCCATATTAAAAATGCTCTAAACCACTATTGATTGAAGAAATGTAAATTACAACAATTCTGAGGTACTACCTCATACCTATTAGATTGGCTAATAGGACAGAAAAAGAAATGACAAATGCTGGAGGGGATTGTGGGAAAATTGAGATATTAATGCATTGTTGGTGGAATTGAGAACTGATTTAACCATTCTGTAGAACAATTTGGAGCTATGTCCAAAGAGCTATAAAACCATGCATACCCTTTTCCCTAGGCTTAAATTACTGAATGGGTATTGTCTCAGACAAATTGAGACCTGGGAAAGACCTTAGCTTAGAAAGGCCAAGGTTTCCCACTGCATCTGGGATCATTTCCAGTTGTCTTGTCCTATGTCTTGCCATTGAGCTCAGATGATTCTGGAGGAAAGAGTGAGGCTGATGACTTTGCATAGCCCTGCCTCACCCAAATCCAGTTCATTTGCAAGTTGAGACATCACCTTCCTGATGTCATTGGTCCTTGGATGAACAACAATAACAACAATTGACCTAGCAATACCAGTACTAGGTCTATATCCCAAAAGAGATTAAAAAACAAAAAGGAAAAGGACCTACATGTACAAAAATATCTACAATAGCTCTTTTCTGGTGGCAAAGAATTGGAAACTGAGGGGATGTCCATCAATTGGGGAATGGCTGAACAAGAGGTGGTATATAATTGTGATGGAATACCATTGTGCTATAAGAAATGATGAGCAGGATGCTCTCAAAAAAACCTGGAAAAAGTTACACGAACTGATGACAGTGAAGTGAGCAGAACAAGGAGAACACTGTACCGAGTAACTGCAATATTACATGATGATCGACTGTGAATGACTTAGTTATTCTGAGCAATACAATGATCCAAGAAAATTCCAAAGGATTCATGATGAAAAAATATTGTCCACATCTAGAGAAAGAACTGATGGTATCTGAATAGAAAGCATATTTTTAAAACTTTCTTTATTTTTCTTGAACTTTTTTGTCTGTTTTCTTTTACAATGTGACTAATATGGACAAGACATTGTTTTGCATCACCACACATGTATAGCCTATATCAAATTGCTTGCCTTCTCAGTGAAAAGGGTGGTGAGGGAGGAAGTGAGAGAATTTGAAAGTCAAAATTTTAAAAACAAATGTTAAAAATTGTTTTTACATATAACTGGGGAAAAATAAAATACTAAATATCCTCCGCTGTCTCTCAAAGTCTGTCCAAACTCATGTTTGTTGCTTCTATGACACTATCCATCCATCCATCTCATCCTCTGCCACCTCCTTCTCCTTTTGCCTTCAATTTTTCCCAACATCAGGGTCTTCTTATTATGTGGCCAAAATATTAAAGCTTCAGCTTCAGTATTTGACCTTCCAATGAATAGTCTGAATTAATTTCTTTAGGTATTGACTGATTTGACCTCTTTGCTGTGCACAGGAACACAAATGGACCTGATATAAAATTCCGTGGAAGACTGAAAGGCTTTCAGCAATAAAGGTTTGGGTCTAACTGGATGTCACTGTTTGTACAAACTGAGCTGTCAATTTCTTCAGTCTTTTAGCTTATACACCAAGATTTTCACCAAGGACTCTCTCTGAAATTTGCTTCTTTTAGAGGAGTTTAATATCAAGCTGATGATTGATGGTCTAGTAAGGTTTCCTGATCAGTGAATTTGCAAGAAATTTGTAGAGCATTTTCAACCTCATTTATTTCACTTAACAAATATTTATAGAGTTCCTGCCATTGTCTCAAAGTGTGCTTAGTACATTTAGGTATACCAATATCTCTAAGAAAAGCTACTGGCCTCAGGAAGATTCTAGTCTAGCCTGAGAGATACTATATATACACCCAACACTTCAATAATCTGGCCTCATACACTTACTAGCTATTTGACTCTGGCCAATTCATTTAATTTCTGTTTGTCTCAATTTCCTCATCTGTAAAATAAGGATAATAATAGCACCTACCTCCCAGGGCTGTTGTGAAGATCAATTAAGATCATAATTGTGAAGTGCTTAGCACAACTTCTGGCACATAGCAAATGCTAAATAAGTGTTAGCTCTTCTTCTTATTAAATAAGTAAATAGGAAAAGAATAGTTATTCCACAGAAGTATGAATTTAAGGGACAAATGGTGATATAGACAATAAATGGTCCAAATTCAGAGAGGGGGATATCTGTGAGTTGGGGATGAACAGCAAAGACTTAGTGGAGAGTTGAGTCATCCTGATTCATACAACAAGAATGAGAAGGGACCTCAGAGACCATGTAGTTCATCTTTGAAATTATATTGAAAAGGAAACTGAGGCCCAGAATGGGTTGATGACTTACCAAGGGTCACCCAGCTAGTAAGCATCTGAAGTGGGAATCAAACCCGGATCTTCCTATCTCTATCAATTTGAACCACTGTGCTCTGCTGCCATCCATTGGGCCATTTTCTTCCCCAGAAAACTGGAATAGATAAGAAGAATTGCAAGCGAAAAGGCCCTGAGTCATCAATAGAACTGACCTTTTGGCCGAGAATGAAGTATTCTTTCAAACCTGGGAATGGTCCTCAAAGCTGGATTGGTCTCTCTGTTTGGGTCATGATGTATTTCATGCTACTGAGTCATATTCCATCATTTCCGAGCACTGAATTCAGCAAAGGAGTTGTTGCAGTAAAGTTCTTTAAAATAAGACAAAACAAAACAAAACCAAAACTTGTTTATTGATGAATTCTTTGTGTGACTTTGGCACAAAAATAATTTCTTAATGATTATTTACCCCTAATCCCAAAGTAACATGCACACTCAGTTAACGTGAATAGAGTCACTGCTGGTGCTTGGCTTCATCTTTCTTGCTTGTGAAAGTTCTTTTGTAATGATGCTGGGGCTTCCTAGAGTCTTTGTGGGTCAGTCCATCTGCAGCCAGTCTTATGACGAGAAAGTGTCTCACACGTCAGAGTAAACAGGAAGCTGAATTGTTAACCAAGCCATCCAAGAAAAGGAAATGATGAGTGTGGCCCTTCACAATCATCCTTGGGGCTGGCTATAGGTCTATGCCTTTTTCCTTAGGCAGGATTCTCAGCTCCTTCAAGGGGGAGAGCTGGTTGTCTTCAGCCTCTGCTGAGAGATCTCTATGGCCTTAAAAGTTTCAAGGAAGGATATGTAGAAAACATTCAACTAGAAATGCACTGGTTCCTGGTGGGGTCAGCAAGACCCTTTGTGGTAAATTGTCAAACGGTTTGTGACTAATTAGAACTATCATAATGCAGTGGCCAACCTGAGCTAACTTTTCTACTTCTGCACCTCAATCTTGTACAGGCAGTGGGCAGAAGGGGAAAAGGTAGTACCACCAATGGGTGCTAAACTTAAAAAAAGACCTTCTATAGAGTCAGGCACCCACCTCACCCTGCCTTCCATAGCTACTGGGTTGAAGCTGGCTGCATGGTAACAGTGTGCCCTCTGTTCCACCTGCCCTTGCCAACTGAGATTCTGTGATAGTCATTTTAATCATCTTTTACTTGTATGAAATATTCCCTGGGACAGGGGTATGGAGCTTGGTAGGGATGGCACATGGTACTATTTTCTTCTGTTATGAGCCTTATAGCCTTTAGGGATAATTTTCTGATAGAAAACCCAAGACCTTTAGATTCATTAAATATAAGTGTGATTATTCTTGGTAACAGGTTGGATGGTCACAAAAATCTCGGGGGTTTATAGTTCTTCCCGGTTTGGAAAGGGAGGTAACTTAACTTGAGATCAGTCCTGGGTGATGATGTATATGTGTGGGGTTTCATGAACAGAGTGTTTTGGGACTCTAGAAGAGAAGAAGGAGAGAAGAAGAAGGGAGAGGCAGTAGTGGTACCGTGGTAGCAACATGATCCTGGCAGCTGGTGTTTGCCACATCTGCAATTCCATGAAAGATGACTTCTAAATGGACAAGGCTGGTAGTGTATGACTGGCTGTTTTATCATAGGTGCTTGCTGGGAGAGCAGGAGGACTGAGAGAAATAAAACAAGAGAGGAATAGAAGGGCAGGCCTTATTCCAACCTGGCCTTATTTCTACTTCATTCTGTTTTAAAAATTTTGTTCTGTTAAAGAATACATTTGCCAGATTTAATATTATGTCTCATAAATACTTGTGGATTTTATTGCCTGGTGTGTCTTTGTTTGTGGTATCCGGGACCAGCAGAAGCCACGTAGGAGGGAGGGATCTGTCCCAGTTCAGGGTTGGGAGTCCAACTCCCAGCCCATCGCTAGAGAGTTCTGCTGTCTTATTGGGGGCATAAACACAAGGCATTTCATAACCAGCCTTCTAAGTGCAGAATTGCTATGAATGTAGGACATATTTTATAAGTCTGCCTCACAGACATGAGCCAAGGCTACGTAAGTATAACCCATTTTCTACTCAGTGCTGGATTCACAAGGATTAGGGTTTAATGTGGTGGTTTTTTGAAAGATTATAACTTATCTCATCTGATTTAAGCCCAACCTATTTTCTTGGGAACTTCTAAAGTTCATCTAAATTTGATTTTCACCTTATTAACAGACCAGGGTAGAACCATATGTTGAAATTTTAAAATATTTAATATTTAAATATTTAATCACAACAGAATTGCTAAGTAAGAAAATAGAAATGCATGTCTTAGCAGTCATTCCTAAATGAATATAACTTCATCCAAGATTCCCTCAGTATAGCTTGGAAAAACACTTTTATCCCCCTCTCAAGTATATACCTATGAAATGGAAAGCTCTCTCTCTCTCTTTCTGGAAATGGAATGAAATGGACAGAACATTACTGATGTCACTGTTCTAAAATGGTGTCTACTGATCATTATACTGCTATGGCTTATTTGTTTATTCACCACTTCCTTCTTTCCTTGCTCTATGAGATCTCAGGAACATGTGGGATTCCTGGGTTTCTGGACACTGCTATTTGCAGTTTCTATTGCTTCTTCTCTCAGACACCATATACCAGATTCTATTCTTCCCAGAGTCCTCCTACTGCTGTCTTTTCATGACAATCATGCAGTGCTATAGGCACATAGTGTCACGGGACGTAGAGTCCTGGGAAATCCTTCTCTTGAGAGCTGCTCTCTGGGTCCCAGGCTTTATGGGAAATGCAGTCTGTTCCCCACCTCAATCATGCATGCCACATGAGATTATGTATTTGTCTAGTTTCCACTAAGAGAAAAATAGGGCTGATAAGGGACTCTGAACCCTTACTAGCTATGTGATCTCAAGCCAGAAACGTAGGGACTTCAGCCCATTCTGAAGAGAATAAATCTCGTTTTAAAACCCACTAGGGAAGGAGATTACACAGTCTACTACCTCAGTGCTCTCTTTGGGTGTCTGACAATCTTTCTCTTGGGAAATTCTTCCATCTTTTAAAAGGAAGACATTTTGGTAGATCTTCCTTCTAGAGAGAAGATGGTACTGTGCCCATCAAAGGCAGACTGGAGCCACAGGACAAGTAAGTGCTCTCACTACTTGAAACTTGCTCCTATACTGGTGATGATGATGACGATGATGATGATGATGATGATGATGGGTCATAACTGAACCCTGATGGAGGCAGAGTGTGCTACAGAGAACTTTGCACTTAGCAGGCTCGTCAACTCACCAGCAACAACAGCTGTCACCAGGCAACATGTGATTAAGTCACTAGTGAGTGGCATAGAAAATAAACACTTGGAATTTCCTGGATGATGATGTCTGTGAGTTGGAGTGGTCAGGGAAGAGTCATGGGAGACCCGGGCCTTTGTAGGAATATAGGTTCATGGGTCTAGAATTGGAAGGGACCTCACAAGCCATCTAGTTCAATTCTTTCATTTTGCAGATGAGGAAACTGAGGCCCAGAGAGTCAAAGTGACTCTCCGGGTCACACAGTAATTCTCTGAGTGAAAATATGGGTAGCTAGGTGGCACAGTGGATAGAGTGCCAGGCGTGGCTTCAGGAAGACTCATCTTCCTGAGTTCAAAGCTAACCTCAGCCACTTACTAGCTATGTGACCTTGGGCAAGTCACTTAACCCTGTTTGCTTTATTTTCCTCATCTGTCAAATGATCTGGAGAAGGAAATAGCAAACCACTCCAGTATCTTTGCCAGGAAGATTCCAAATGGGGTCATACTAAGTCAGATATGACTGAAACAACTGAACAAGAACCAAAGTGTGGAGGGATGAGCCTCAAAAAGGAGATTCTTTAGATGGCACCTCAGTTTATACCTACACTCTTCTATCTCTATAGCACCTACTGGTGCTTGACCTTCATTCCCAACCCTTGGCCTGTCACTCTGCTATGCATTGCTAACTGAAAACATTCCCTTGATAAACTTTAACAAGTTGGCCATAAAATTCTGAAGTGAAAAGGCTTTTCACATTTACAAGTTGAACCACTGAGTACACACTTCATTTGGCCAATGTGTCTCTAGGAGGGCCATCATTTTAAAGCATCATTTTAAAGACTCTAAGACAGTCATTGTCCTTAAGGACAATTCCAGCCTCATAGAGGGCTGTCAGCTGAAGCTTACGTCGAGGAAGCCAGAAGGCAGGGGTAGTTCCACGTAGGAGAGTGAGCATGCCAAAAAGTTTCAGACTCTTGGTTAAACTTGGACCCCTCTCATTTTCCCAGGATTGGAAACTTCTTCCTGACCTTAGGCCTCATTTCTTTGCCTGCACCTTGAGCTCTGTTGGCAATAATAGGTCATGTTTATATATTACTTTGATGTTTGCTGAGTGCTTTCTCATTTGACCCTCACAATAATCTTGCACTATTATTATTGGGCACACCTAACTACATTTGGGTTAGCTCCTTACCTTTTGACTTTGTGGTAACTGATTATTTTTGGTCCATCTCAACCCTTGAATACTATCTGTCCAATTGTAGATAAATCATGGGCTGCATTGGCAGAGATCCAGATGAATGAAATCATGGATCCTTGAAATGCAAAATAAATACATAAAATTATGGGAAAGGGTGCCCTTCTATAATAAGGATGAAAGAATCTAAGAATCCATTGAGAGAAATCACACCTCAGCCTTGGGAGAGAATGGAGTTCCAAGTGTAATTAGGAGAACTTTTCCCCACATCCAAACTAGAATACTCCTGTCATCAACAGTGCTTTCTTAGCCTTGTTGCATGTTTGTAGGTCAGCAAACAAATGGTGTCATAGAAATCTAAAATGACAGACCTGGAAGGATCCTCAGAGATTATTATGTCTAACAACAGCTAAGAATCAGCAAAGGAAGCAATTAGGTTAAACAAAGCAGCTATTGTAGCAGATTTTCTGAAACATGGCTATCTCCAAATCATAGTCTATTTTGTGACGGGTTGGAACATGGAACACATCCCAATCCCATACATGGCTGAAATCAAACACTTCAGAAACATCTTGAGTACAGTGGAAAGTGTACTGGATTGATATTAGGAAGAACTAGGTTGAAATTCCAGTTCTGTTGCTTCCTACCTGTGTGACCTTGGACAAACCATTTGACCTCACTGGGACTCAGTTCTTCATCTGTAAAATGAGTGAGTCAGGTTAGATGATCCCTAAAATCTCTTGTAGCTCTGAATCTATGCTTTCAGACTTCTTAAGAGAAACCATTCCTGTGGTCTCCTGCTTCTTAGAGGAACATTCTTGCTCCAGCTGGCTCTAATTAAGGGTCAGGAGTTGGTTCCATTATATCTCTTTTTAATTGGGGGTTGTCACTCACCCTGTTTTTGCCTCCTTCTGGAGAGGAGACCTATGAATTAAGCTGTTAGCCCAACTTGCTCTTTTGGAGATGTCTCATGTTTGTGGCTTTATTTTCTCAATCTTGTGAAACTCCATTTCCAATTCGGAAATTTGTTGGTATGACCTGGAAGTTCCAGTCAGTTGGAGGAAATTGAAAGTAGCTACTGAGACAGGAAGGAAAGATACCCTGTATTTAAGCATTATGAGTCTTCAGGAAAGAGGGACTCATCATTTAAGCTGCCCTTCCAGTGAAGGGAGATTTGGCCTGGAAAGTACAACTGAGGACATTTTCAATGCTGCTGCTGCCTGTGTCTTCTTGGTGCCTGGAGCTCTGATCAGGGTTGTTTGCTGGAAGAGAGATAAGCAACTAGGGAGTGTGGATCCCTTGCTAATTAAATTTACAAAACTTTCAAGTTATTTAAGAACTTAGTGGAAAAAATTCTAGAATCATCTTCACTCCTTTCGTGTTAGTTGATAAATCTCAAGCACACCTGGTCTCCACTCTTCTCTTTTTATCTCAGATTTGGGGGTTTCTGGATCATGTTTATGATGGTCACTGGGGAATGGCACTTGCTGTGAATTAAATTGGCAAAAGGAATGAGGTTAATGAACTAGGATGAGAAGGATTTTCTTATCTTGAACCACAAGCATTATTTAAAAGTAAGATCTTATCAATGTGTACATTGGTAGTCCTCTATGGAGGGCATAGTGTGGGGCTTTTAGGCTTTGCTTTGTTATCTGCAGCAGGTAGAGCTACTAGGTGGCACAGTGGAGAGAGTGCTGAGTCTAGAGTCGGGAAGACTCATTTTCCTGAGTTCATATCTGGCTTCAGACACTTACTAGCAGTGTGACCTTGGGCAAGTCATGTAACCCTGGTTGCTTCAGTTTCCTCATCTGCCAAATGAGCTGGAGAAGGAAATGGCAAACCACTCTAGTATCTTCACCAAGAAAATCCCAAATGGGGTTATGAAGAGTCAGATATGACTGAAAAAGCAACTGAATAATAACAAAACCCTATTATCTGCAGGCAGTTTGACCATACTATAGAATAATTGAGCAAGAAAAAGACTGTAGCTATTACGTTGCTATGAAAAATTGTTTCAGGATGATTTGTGGGATCATAGGATCAGAGAGTTTAGGGTTGGAAGGTATCTCAAAGGTCAACGAATCCAACCCCTTTATTATGTAGAAGCAAAAACAGAGGCACAGAGAGTAGCTTGACCTCAGTCACATAGCTATTAAGAGATGAAGACAGAATTTGAACAGGAATCCAGCGCTCTGACCCCCAAATCAGTGCTGCTTTTGCTGTTCAATGCTGTCTTCATTTTCCTCCTCCTCTCATCAGTCTAAAATCTGGTAAAATCTCAGAGGTCATCTAGTCCAAATTCCTCATTTTACGAGTGAGGAAATGTGGGTTAAGGGATGACTAGCCCAAGGACACAAAAATGGTACATGTTCAAGGTAGGATTCCAAAGCCAGTACTTCTTCTACTGTGCTGTCCCCAAAGCCAGAAACAACCATGTATGATAAATTACCCTATGGGACACTCTTCAGACTTCTCGACACCATCAGCTAAAAAGACATACATGGCTCCAACCAAAACCAAATTACTGTAGCTGATTTGCATTATTTCGAAAGAGCAGCAAATTAGATGCTACTGTCACCTGAACCCAAAGTTCTGAGGGAAGCCAAATAGCTCTACTGCTTTTTAGACAAGACTGATGGAATGGAATATAGTAATACCATTAATTTACAAGCATATAAAAATTCTGCCCAAAACAGATGATCTTGCTGTCTCCTCAAACTATTATTCTATATCTCCCCTCCTTTTCATAGTCACATTTCTAGAAAAAGCCGTCCGTGCCTGTTGCCTCCATTTCCTCTCCTCTCACCCATTTCTCAACCTTTTGCAATTTATTTTCTAACCTCAATTTATTCAACTGGAATGGCTCTCTGCAAAGGACTCCTAAAACCTGATGGCTTCTTCCCAGTTCTCACCTTTTCTGAACCTCTCTGCCTTGTTAGACCCTGTTGAACACATTCTTGGTTGTCCTACATTTCCAACAGGGTGCATGGGGTGTCCATAAAAGACTAGCCTCTCTGGTGTGAAGGCCCACTGAGCCCTTTTCAGGGCGGCTCATCCACTTTTGGTGTCCACCTGTCACCCAACTCTCACCTGGGGCTCCAAGAAACTGTAGCACACACAGTGGCTACACCTTGGCAAACTGTCTGGGTAGACAGGCTAAACCTGATTGAGGGTAACCCAATGGGCCTCAGATCCATTGGTAAGGTAGCGGGATGTCTATCCCAAGCATGTGAAGACTTTTCCTGGTGGAATGTGTAGATGAGAACAGTTTGTTCCAACAGCTATGAAGGTGGCTGATACAGGTGCTGTGGAGCACTTAAAGACTGAAGGTGCCAAGGTCATCCTTTGCATTCTGGGCCACCACCAGTCATCTTGACTTTTTGACTTGCCACTGGACTTTGATGACATAGAAGAGAGAGTGAGACTGATGACTTTTTGCACCTCTGCCTCACTTAAATCCAATTCACGCATGATTCAAGTCATTATCTCATGATGTCATTGGTCTTTTGCTAGATGATCTTGCCCTGTTACTGTGACTATACCCCAAGGCTCTGTCTTGCATCCTCTTCTCTTTCTATACTCTTTCACTTGACAATGTCATCAGCTCCTCTGGGTTTAATTATTAATGATTTCTAGGCAGATGACACCCAGACCAATAAAACCAACTATAATCTATCTCCTTAGCTCCAGTCCCACATTATCCACTGGTTACTGGAATTTTAAATTGGACATCTCACCGGCATGTCAAATTCAAGGTGTCCAAAGCAGAATTCATTCTCTTTCCCCGCAAACACACCCCTCTTCTGACTTTCCTTCTTTCTGTTGAGAGCATTGCTATCCTTCTAATCACCCAGGCTCATAACTTTGGCATCATCTTTGACTCCTCACTCTCCCTCAGTCTACATATCCATTCAGCTCTCATTTTTCCTCCATGCTGTCTCTCACATCCATCTTCATCTCTTTACTCACACGGCTACCATCCTGGTTCAGGCTCTCATCATCTCACACCTGGATCATGGCAATAGCCTCCAAATTGGTCTACCTGTCTCATGTCTTTCCCCTCTCTAATCCATCTTCTCCTCAACCGCCAGAGTGATTTTTCTAAAGGTCAGGTCTTACCAGTAGCTCCCTATTGCCTTTAGGATAACATATAAGGTTTTCTGTTTGGCACTTAAAGCTCTTCACAATGAGGCCCAAAGCTACCTTTCCATTCTTTTGAAACATTACTTCTCTTCACATATTCTATGATCTGGCCAAACCAGCCTTTTTACCACGGCTCACAAATGTCACTCCATCTCTACACCTTTGCACTCATTGTCTCCCATTCCTGAAATCAGGGGTCTGCAGGAGCCAGGTCTAACCAGCTTGAGAGAGCCATTGGGAAATTATCAATGTGAGCATTTATGCCTGGAAATTGGCAAATGCTATAAATCAGGGCTTGTTTTATTGTTCTGTTGACTCTCTAGATTTAAGCAAATGATGGAAAAATGTTAATAAGGCAGATTAAACTTTAAAAGTATGTCAGTACCTTATTTTCTGCTCAGAGAGCCAGTTATTAAACAGTTACCAGCATATCCCACATCCTCTCCCCCACCTTTGCCTCTTGGAAGCTTGCTTCCTTACTCACCTAGAGCCACTTTTGGTATGAAGTCTTCTTTGACCCTCTTAGTTAGTCTAAGCTAGTCTCTTCTGCCTCCCCACTCCCACATATTTTGTAAGTATTTTGTGTATGAGGGTATGTGTATGTGTTGTCTCCCCAAAGAGAATGCAATGTCCTTCATAGTAGGGACTTTTCCACCTTTTTTGCATATCCCTAGCACTTAACACAGTGCTAGGCACATAGTAGGTACTTCATATTTATTGGGAGATTGACGATTGACTGATTGATTTCTCACAGAATCACTTGTGTTTGTGTCATCAGAATTTAGGAGGCAGGTAGGTGGCTCAGTGAATAGAGTGCTGGGCCCAGAGTCAGGAAGACCTGAATTCAAATCTGGCCTCAGACATTTACCAGCTGTGTGACCCTAGGCAAGTCACTTAACCCCTGTTTGCTTTAATCTATTGGAGAATGAAATGGCAAACCACTCTAGTGTCTTTGCCAAGAAAATCCTATGGACAGTATGTCCTTCAGGGTCATGAAGAGTCAGACACAGCTGAACAACATCAGAATTTGATTTTTTAATATATTCCATTCATATTGGGCTTTTATGGGAAAACGTTATGCTATGGGATCCTCCCTATCCGTTCTTGGTATTCATTGATATTTACTCTTCTAAAATATTGGGTGCATATCAGGCTATGCTCAGTTTTTTTTTTCTTTAGCTGAGGTGGAATAGTCATTCTGAGATGGAGTGGCTGCTTTTTCCCCAAGGGTCTCATCATTTTCACCTATGGTTATGAATTCTGCAATGCAATTTCTAGGAATGGATGTGGCAACAAGTGGGGGCAATATGTCTAAGCTTTGAAAAAATTGTGATGATCCACTTCACTTACTTTTCATTAGAAGCCATCCCTTGATAACTAACTCAGCCTATTAGTATTTTCAGTGATGAAAAAGACACATTGGCTAGCTCATCTGCCTTCACGTAATTCATCTCAGGAGACAATGGCTGGAGATTCTTTAGGAGCATGATTAAATACATGTTAATGTTATCACTTTAATTTACTTTATTCCTTAGCTAGGAGATTTTAGAAATGAAATTTGGGATAGCAATTTTGGAAACCATAAACAGAGAACTTACTGTTGGAGAAATCATCTGTAAAACTACACACTAACAGGATATGGTCTTTTACATTTGATTTTGTTCGAATTAATTGACCAGAGATAAAAGAGAAGCTTATGTTTAGGGACAAAGAGATAAAAACACATACAGCACTAAGAATAACCCATTCTTTTCCTGGATCTTCTCTCAAACTTGTTTCTTTTCTTTTCTTTTTTTTTTAAGCTAGGGAATGGGGTTAAGTGACTTGCTCAGGGTCACATAGCTAGTAAGTGTTGTATATCTGAGGCTGGATTTGAACTCAGATCCTCCTGACTCCAGGGCCAGTGTTCTGTCCACTGTACCACCTAGCTGCCCCCTTCTCTCAGACTTCTTAGAATGTATTTGATCTTTGTTATTTCTGAAGCCTGGGCCAAAATGAATATGGTTGAAGATCATTCCACTGTAATGGAGAAAAGGACTCCTTGCTTGCATTAAGAACACTGTTCTGTTAGTAAAACCTCACTATAGCTTGACATTCATGAAAGGCCTTCCTTCTCTTGTAGGTTTCTATTATGGTTTCTACGTTTTAGCACCTGTAGAGTGAAAAAAAAAAGATTCACAGTAACCTCTTTTTGGACTGGATCACAGCTAACCTCATCAAACCTCCCAAATCTCTAAGTTATTTGTTATCTCTTGTTAATTGCCCTTCTGCATTAGCACTAAAAGCCAATTAATGTCTGCACTGTCTGGCCCCAGTATGGTGACTTCTTCCCCACTCCATAAGAGGAGAGGCCACCAGGATACCTAAGAGGAGCAAACTGGTCCGGGACAGAAATGGAGCAGGTTAAAGCTTCCGTACCAATCAGCACTGAGAAATGGGCCCATGAGTGATTGTTGTATTTCCAACCTGGGTAAGATAGGGAGAGCCTAACTTAGGGAGGGATGAAATAAAGAAAGAAAAAGAGGAAGAAAGATAGAAAGGAAGGAAAGAATGAAAAAAAGAAGAAAAGAAGGAAGAAAGAGAAAGAAAAAGGAAGAAAAAAAGAAGGAACAAAGAGAAAGAAAACAGAGAAGAAGGAAGAAAGAGAGGAAGAGAAAAAAGAAATGAAGACAGGAAGAGAGGAAAAGAAAGCAAGCAAGGAAAAGAAAAGGAAGGAAGAGAGGGAGGGAGGGAGGAAAGAAGGAAGAAAGAAAAAAGAGAGGAGAAAGGAAGAAAGAGAAAGCAAAAGAGAAAGGAAGAAAAGTAAAAGAGAGAAAAGAAGAAAGAGAAAAAGAGAGAAAGGAAGAAAGAGGGGAAAAGGGAAATGAAGAAAGGAAGGAAAAGAAAGGAAAAGAGAAACAAAGAAAGAAAGGAAGAGAAAAAAAGGAATGCTATTCTTATGTAGGAAGGGGTGGGAGGAGGGCAAAGGAGAATTTAGTAACTAATGATAAGTGATAGATTTCTCCCTTTTAATTCATTAGATTTTGAAAAAGAAAAACCCACAAAAGCCTCAAATTCTCTTGTGAACAGTTACTAGGCAGGGAACATTTACGTTCAAAGCAGCAAACTCTGGGAATGCCTGATGATCATCTGTTGCTAATTCCCTGTTAGTGTTTGATTTCTTAAAGTCATATGGTTTGTGTTAGGACATTGAACTTCCATGTCTAGCAAATATGTAAGCACATTGACTGAGACATGTGGAGGAGATAGAGAAGGGTTTCCAATTTCTTATAAATTGTACTTATTTTAAATCTGAAAATGCTTAAATAGAGAGAAAAAAAGATGGCGCTAGAAGAAATGACAGGGGCTAATACATACTCACCCCACTTGTTTTTTTACTTTAGCAGAATTGAAAGCAGAAAATGTAGGCTCTAGACATGAAACTATAGAATCTTTGCTTGGATAAAATTTCCTTAATGAGGTTGAGAGACTATGCTCTGGGTAGGGTTTAGTTCATTTTCACTAGTTCAGCTGATTATTTTACTGTATTAAAATAATGCATGATTCTATAAAATTCAAAGTATTTCTCCATGTGACCTTGAACTTTCTGGGAGAGTTGACATTTCCAAGAAGCCATTTCTTTTGGAATGTTTGCCTTTCACGCACCCCCATTTATGGATCAGAGCTGGTCATCCTTCACAGGTTAATGTCATGATTTTGATTTTCCTGAAGTATTTCACCTTGGGATAAATTACTGGGAATTAAGTATTGAAATGGTCTTATTGGACTTTTCTGGCAACTTGAAAGAAAACTCCTGTAATCAGAAAAAGCCTGTTGGTTAAGATAAAGCTATTATAGAAAAAAGTCACTAGAAACAGTCAAAGTTTAGATGAATCAGAAACAAGTTCTAAGAGTTGGGATAGTGCAGGGGTAAACATGAACCAAGAAAGCGAAAAGCTTGTCTCTGGCATCTTCCTGAGCAAAAGACTGTGGAATTTATGTGATAAAGTGCACTGATGTGCTATCAATTGGATGTGTTATACCCTCATTTTGTTGCAGACTACACACAGGGAGGGGATCTTCAATCAAATGTCCAAGAAGACCTAAAAGGAAGCCCCTGGCACTTTGCACCTGAGGAGGATTAACTGGACCAGTGACAATGGGGTTGTGCACAGCAAGAAGTTGGGGAAGACTTGTGAGCTGCCCTGCCCATCAAGAAAGAAAGGTGGGTGAGAGGTAGTGGAGCTCTGAGTCATGCCCAGGGCTGAAAGAAAGAACAGAACAGACTGCTTCAACCAGAGCTGACATGAAAGGCATTGGAAGTGAGGGGGTTGAGGAGTCATGAGCTCAGGGTGAGCTTGTCATGGGGGATGATAACAGGAGACAGGATGGGAAGAAACAGGGCCAGGCATTCACACACACCATATACATATACATATACACATACACATACACATGCATGTACATACACATACAATATACATGTACATATATAATATACATATCTAAATCTAATCTCTCTGTCTCATCTGTCTATATATCTGCAGCTAGGTGGCAGAGGATAGAGGACTGGGGCTGAACTCAAGAAGACTCATCTTCCTCAGTTTAATTTGGCTTCAGCCACTTACTAGCTGTGTGAGCCTGGGCAAGTCGCTTAACTGTTTGTTTTGGTTTCCTCATCTGTAAAATGAGCTGAAGAAGGAAATGGAGAAACCATTCTAGTATCTTTGCCAAGAAAACTCAGATGAGGTCATGAAGAGTTGGACATGACTGAAAAGACTGAACAACAACTAGATAAATACACATACACATGCATGTATGTGTATGTGTATATGTATATGTCGATATGTATGTGTATATGTATATATATACACACACATACATATATAAATATATGTATATATTTTAAATATCTATATAAATTTTATTTTAAATTTTATATATTTTAAAATATATATAAATATATATTTTATTATATATAAAATTTCCATGCTGTGGATTCCAGACAATTCAAACTTCTGAGACATCTGCAGAGAAAGCTATTACTTAGTACCTGTGTGACCTTGAGGAAATAGGGGTCTTGGTTTTCTCATCTGTAAGATGAGTGGATTGGACCGGATCTCTGAAACTCCTTCCAACTCTAAATCTATGATAACAATATCTTTAGTCCTCTTCAATCAGAATTCTTGTTTGAAACCACCACCCTGAGGCACCGCCATATCCCAGATCACCAAAAAAAAGAGATTTAAGTATGCTTGAAAGCAGACTAGCATATTTTAGAAGCATTTTACACAAGGGATAAAGCACAAATGAGTTTCTAGTTAATGCTCAAGGCTCCAAAAAATTAAATTCACTAGAATGTTTTGGGGATGATCAATACAGCTCGTTCCTCATGTACTTTGATTAATTAAAATGTTACTTTTACTGTATGTAGTTTAGCACAGTGCCTGGCACACAGTAGGAGCTTAACAAATGTTTATTGATTGATTGATACAGTCTTCCACTGTCAGAAATATTTTCTATCATGCGATTTCCCCTAGACAAATCCCATTCACTCCCTATCCCATGTTTATCTGTTCCAATACGCTAAAGACCACACGGGCTATGGAGGCAGTTGATAGAATCCTGGATCCTGAGTCAGAGGACCTGGGTTTGGTGAGGTTCAAGGACTTTAGGGGAAACGTCTTGGCTCTGCTCCTTAACTTACCTTGGCTAAGTGACTTAGTTACTCTGAGGCTCAGTTTCCTTTTCTATAAAATGTGAGAGTTGAACTAAATGACTCTATTGGCTACATGACTTTGGGCAAGTTATTCTCGGAGTCTCAGTCTCCTCATTTGTAAAATGGAAATAAACCACCTGTAGTACTTGTCTCATGTGGTTGACGTGAAGCTCAAATGGGATAATCAATAGGAAGTGCTTTGCAAGCCTTCAAGGGTGTAAATGTCAGCTGTTATTGATATGGTAAGTATTGAGTTTTTAACAGTCCTGTTTCTCTCAGGCGGTCAATACCATTATATGGGAGGGCTTGTGGGGCTAGGGGGAGGTAGGTGAAAGAAGGAAAAGATGTGCTTCCTACTGCTAAGGTTCTTATAGATTATAACCCTAGAGCCGGAAGGCATCTCGGAGAGATCATCTAGTCCTCTTATTTTGCAGAAGGGGAAAAAGAGGACTGGTTAGATTAAGTAACTTGCCCAAGAACAGGTTGTTTGCATCAGAATGAGTATTTGAACCCAGATCCTTGGAGTCAGTGCTCTTTCCAAGCAAAAGGGATAATTAGCAAAATATGCTATAGACTTGTAAAGATGATTAGCTGATGGAATAGATTACTAGAGGAGGTCACCTTTCTCTAGAGCATTTTGAGAAGAGAAGTGAAATTACTGTTGTTCTTCCTTTGTTTTCAAAGAGGACCAATGACATTATGAGGAGACATCTTGACTCTCGAGTGAATTAGATCTAAGTGAGGCAGTTTCACAGAGCTGTCAGCCTCTCTGTCTTTCCTGGAGTCGCAGGAGTCTACTGGCAAGACAAAAATCAAGATGGAGAAAGGTTAGGTAGAAGTTTCACAGATCTTGGGTCTACCAGTCATCAAAGCTCTTTATGGAAATGTATAGTATGATCAGTGTGTGTGTGTGTGTGTGTGTGTGTGTGCGTGCCTCAAAGCATCTGCTGATGTGTTAAGGTACGTAGAGGGTAGTCAGTGAATAACTTGATTGATTGAGATGGATGAGATATTAGGATCATAGGGTATTAGATTTGGTGCTGGAAAGGATCTTAGATATCATCTAATCTCCCTCCTTCATTTAATAAATGAGGAAATTGAGGATTCTGAGAAGTTAATGGACTTTTCCAAGGTCATACATTGCCTGAGACCACACTTATTTGAGAAGTGGGAGGTGGTTTTTTAAATTTGTTTTTGTTCTTAAATCAAGACTGAAAAAAGTGACTGTAAGCAATGAGGAGCATCCAGGATTGACTTTAAGGACTGGTGTAAAAGAGAAGTATTCCTGGAGGTTTTTGTCGTTGTTTCAGCTGTGTCTGACTCTTCACGACCCCATTTTGGGATTTTTCTTGGCAAAGATATTGGAAGTGGTTTGTCATTTCCTTGTTGATGAGGAAAAGAGCCAAACAGGGTTGTATGACTTGCCCAGTGTCACACTGTTAGTAAGTGTCTATCTGAGGTTGGATGTGAAGTCAGGTCTTCCTGACTCTAGGCCCAGTGCTTTATCCACTGTGCCACCTAGCTATCCCTCTCAGAGATTAGGGAGAAGGAAAATCATATAGAGAAGGGAAAGGTCTACTTCTGCCTTGAAAACCACTCACCCACTGAATAGCTTTATACAATGGGGACAGTGTTCCTTCATTTCATGAGGCTGGCCTAGGAAATAACTTATAAAAGAGGCTGTGATGTTTTTTGGAAATATTAAGAATTCAAAAAAAATTATAAATATAAAGAACTGACTTCATCACCTGGTTACATAAATAATACCCCATAAGATGTATTGCCAACAAACTTTTTAACAATGACTGGAAAAATTTCCTGCCCCTGGAAATCATTACAGAAAAATTTAGTTAAGGGAAAGCAAGAGTTGATATGGTAAACAGCTTTTAATGGTGGATTTCTAAAGCTAATGACCAATTAGAGAGGTCTGATACAATCTGTCAGGCCAAGAATCCATAGAGACCTGAGCTAATGGATGGAATGAAACATTACTTAACCCCAAGTCTGAGGACAAGAGCTAGCATATCCAATTTTGGAAAGACAATGATTATTGCATAATGGCAGAAATGAACTGTAACCCAATCGAGGGGGCTTTGTTTTCTGTTCTCTGAAATAAAGGAATCTGCTAACAGCCTGCTTCATGCCAGGGTGCCAGAGACATTAAGCAGTTCTTGGGCCAGAATTTTAAGTGGAAATATTGCTGAGAAGAAATTCAGTTACAAGGAAATCTCATCCTGAGAATTTCCTTTCTCTCTCTCTCTCTCTCTCTCTCTCTCTCTCTCTCTCTCTCTCTCTTCTCTCTCTCTCTCTCTCTCTCTCTCCTATTCCATTTCAGGACCATATTAGAAATGAGAGGTCAACTAATGTCAAATGTTTGGACTGACATGGGAGTTAGAGACAATGGGATTATAGCTTTAGAGTTGGAATGGACTCTGAGGATTATTTAGTTCAACTCTCTCATTTTATAGAAAAGGAAACTGAACCTCAGAGAAACTAAGTCACTTAGCCAAGGTAAGCTAAGGAACAGAGTTAAGATGTTTCCCCTAAAGTCCTTGAACCTTGTTCAAAGCTGTGAGGGGCTATATGTATATCACAAGAAATAGAGTTCTCAAACAATGATTACAGTTCTCACTGCTGTGTCTCAGGGAATGGGGAGGCCCAAGGAGAAGGAGAGAGAGATGGAGGGCAGCTAGTCTCACCTGGTTGATGGAGCAGTCAGAATATACATAACATTTATCGATTATGTTCACTGACTTAGATGAGTGTGGTTTATGGTGCCCCAAAATAATTACTATAGTAACATCACTGATCATAGATCACCATAACAAATACAATAATAATGAAAATGCTTGAAACATTGGGAGAATTACTAAAATGTGACATTTTAACATGATGTGAGCACATTTTGTTGGGAAAATGGTACCAATAGACTTGTTAGACACAGTTTCCACAAAGATTCCATTCGTAAAAAACATATTATCTGTGAAGCCCAACAAAGCAAAACACAATAAAGTAAAATATGCCTGATACATAAAACTAGTGGGAAGGAGGTAGAGTGGCTAGGGGAGGGAAGGAGATACACCCTAGTGGCAAGGCAGGAAATTTGAGGAAGTACAGATAGAGGCCTAGAACCCAGCCAAAGCTTATCCTATCAAAGTCCAGTGTGGCTCCAAGGGGACAGAATCCCATTCTTTGGTAGGGGTGGACCAATTGGAGAACTGACAGCATGGCCGGTAATATTTATTTAAAACCAAAGAATTTATTTCTTTGGTGCCACAACAGCTTAATCACCTTTGGGATTCACTTTGAGAGCCTTAATAGGTCTTCAGTCAATGACATAAATGAAGAATGTGCTGTGAAATAGTGAGACCTTGTCTTGTGAACAGACTCAGAAGGCAATCTTTAAGGATATAGTCCTGGACTATATTCCCAGGACTATATACTTGGACTACCCATCTAGTCTCTTAAAATGAAAACTTTGAAGGGGACAGCATTTATTTTGCTGTACCAATTCTGGTATTGTTAAAATTCTAACTGGTCCAGCCTCTTAGACACAGACTTATGAATTGAGGGCAAGGTTGGTGTTTAATTTAGAATGTGAATCTTCCCTCCTCTCTCTTTCCTCTCTCCCTCTCTTCCCCATCTTTAGTACCTTAGGTCAGACTGCACTTTCAAGGAAAATGCCAAATTAATCAATAATAATCAATAAACCTTTGCTAAGCACCATGTGCCAGGAACTGTGCTAAGTGCTAGGGATACAAAAAGAGGCAGAAGACAGCTTCTTCCCTCAAGGAGCAGGATCTAATGGGGGATACAACATTCAACTTGCAAACAAATATGTATAAAGCAAGCTATATACAGTATAAGTAGGAAATACTTAACAGAGGGAAGGCACTTGAATTAAGAGGGGTTGGTGAAAGTTTCCAGTAAAAGACAGGATTCAAGTTGGGGCTTAGAGGAAGCCAGGGAGCATTTCAGACATGGGAAACAGCCAGAGAGAATGTCCAGAGCTGAGAATAGTGTTTTGTTTGTGGAACATCCAGGAGGCTGGTGTCACTGGATTAAAGAGCACATGTTGGGGAGTACAGTGTAAGGAGACTGGACAGGTAGGAGGGGGCTAGGTTACGAAGGACTTTGAATGCTCTAGCATTTTGTATTTGTACCTGGAGGCAATAGGGAGACACAGGAGTTTATTGAGTAGGGTGGTTACATGATCAGGCATATTCTTTAGGAAAATCACTTTAGTGGCTGAATGGAATATGGATGGGGATAGATGTGAGCTTGGAAAATCTACCACTGGGCTATTGCAATGGTCCAGACGTGAGGTGATGAGGATCTGTGCTAGAGTGGTGGTGATGTCAGAGAAGGGAAGGGCATTCATTCAAGAGACGTTGCAAAGGTGAAATTGTTGAGCCTTGGCAACAAACAGGATATGGGGATAAGAGAGTGTATGAGTTTTCTGCCTCTACTTTTCCAGTTTGGTATTCTTCAGACCATCATCCTCCTCAAAGACCTGGTTTTCTCAAGTGGAGTCTCCCACACCAGGACCCTTTTGCAGGTGGTAGAGGAGCCAGCTATGTCAGGCCCTGGTCCACAGAGCTCTTGAGTGTGGAAGGGCTCCTCCCCCTTCCTCCTGTGGTCTATAGAGAGACTCTGGGTCAAACATACCCAAGTAGGAGACTGCTTGGTCTTGTCCACATCTGATGTCATGCTCATCATTCCTCTCTGTCATTTGCCTTTTGCCCTTTCCCACCCTCCACGACCTGATTTTGAAGTCCAATTGATATTTCAGTCAAATAATTCCATTCACTTCTGGAGTGAAGGAGAGAAACGCAAAGGAAGAGGAACTAAGGATTCTGAAGGCAAAGGTTCCTGATTCTGCAGACTTGTCTCGTGCCACCCTGGTTATTTTCAACCATGGAGATGTGGAAGGGGACACACAATAATCTGCAAAAAAACCCACATAAATATAGGGGCAGAAAAGTAGACACAAGGAAGGGTAGGGAAGGAAAGGACACACAAACACAAGGAACATGGATGGCTGTGGATTCGGCTTGGCAGGGAGGGGATGGATTGAAGGGCAGATTTCTTTTTTCTTTTTTTTTTTGGCTTTGTTAATATTCAGACTTTTATTCTCACTGTCCTTCAGGGTTGCTCATGAAGAATCCATTTTCTGGTCCGTTGCTGTTCAAAGAGTGTGACTTGTTTGCCTTTATGTTTGATCTAGAGTGTGTGTATGTTTTTCATATTCAATTTATCATCTTCTTTTTAAGGGATGCCAAGCTGGCTGAGCAAGGCCTTTCTTGGAAACAAACCAAGGACGTACTGAAATGCTTCCAGAATGTGCTTTCCATCACCACAAAGTTGTGTTGTTCATGTGGTGGACGTTTCTCTCTTTATGTGATAATGGCATCTTTTAGGTGATTAAACTGCAGAGGCTTTGAGGCTGACATTTGGTCTTGACTTGAGTGTGGAGGCTGATACAGGCTACTCTTGTCCGTGACGACCAAGAGAGAGCTGCTCTTCCTCTGGGCTTCAATCTCTTGTGGCTTTTGTGCTTATACAGGATTGATAGTTATCTGTATATATTTCTACTATAGCCTTCCTCAGGGCAAGAGGTTGACTCTCACCTTCCATCTTTCTTTTCCCAGCACCTAGCACAGTATCTTGAAAAGAAGAAGCTTCACAAATGCTACTGTGTGCCTGGCATATAGTAGGTGCATAATAAATGGCTGTTGATTGAACAATTGATTGAACTGAATATTTAATATTTTCTCCTGGATTTTGAATCTTTTAATGGTCATTTTGGCCTAGACATATGATTTCATCAGCATGGGATAACTCCCAGTTTGTAAATTCCCTCCACAGACACAGATCTGTGACTGGTCTGTGATGGATAGCCTTAGAGAGGAGTCCAGGGGTGGTGAGAGATTAAATGATGGGCCCAGGGTCACGCCACTAGTATATATCAGGGGCAGAACTCATCTCCCAGACCAAAACTCTAGTTTTCAATGAATCATTTGTTAAATGAATCATTTGTATTTGAGGTGTTATGCTTTAGAATGGTCATGGACTTTGCTTGTCTGCCATGGAAGAAATAAATGAATGAGGAAATGGATGTCTGGTCTTGTCAGACATTACTAGGGTCTGGAAGTGCTTAAGTGAGCAGCTACCCTGTACTGAGCTCTCTGTTAGAAGGTGAGCTCCTCAGATCACGCACTGCCTCCCTCTCATATTTTTATCCCTACGTGTCTAGGGCAGTACACAGCCAATAGGAGGTGATCAATAAGTCCTCGTTGATTGGACACTATGGGTCTACAGAAGTAGAGTATAATATGGTTTCTATCCACAAGGAGATTATTATGTAGTTATTAACTCCCCCAGGAACTCTTAAATATCCTGCTTATTAATTAGTCCTAAAGTGAACAACTTTTGAGAAAGTTTTGAGGTATTTAATGTAATGACACAAAGACTTTGTTGCCTGGTTTCCTTTATGTCTCAATTAAACTTCCATCTTTTATAGGAAACCTTTTTTAACTCCTCTTAATTTTAGTGTCTTCCTTCCCTTAATTATTTCCTATTTATCTTGTATATAGCTTGTTTGCATCTATTTGCATGTTGTCTCCTCTATTAGATTGTAAGCTCCTTGAGGGCAGGGCCTGTCTTTTGCTACTTTTTGTATCCCCAGCACTTAGCACAGTTCCTGGCACATAGTTGACACTTAGTGTTTGTTGATTGCTTCAGCTTAACAAATCTTTATTAAATACATATTACATGTAAGGACTCACAAAATTTAAGGAAGACACTATCTTTGAACTCATGGAGTATATAGTCTATGGGAGGAAAAAAAATTAAAAATTGGTAACTATAATATAATAATAACCATATTATATGGTAAGTATAAATAAAATACTAAATGGGGTCAAAGGAGAAAGGTGGTTACCAGCGGGGGGATTCAGGGAAGTCAAGAATGGTGGCAATTGGGTTGAACCTTAACAAAGGCTGGATAGAAATCAAATAGGAGAAGAGAGAGGGAGGATTTTCTAGGCCTAGGGAACAGTGTAAGCAAAACGGATTTGGGGACTGATCTGAAGAGAGTTCATGATTCATTGAGCTCTAGAAAAAGCAGAGGCAGGTCAGGTTTGGAGGAGAGAGTACAGTTTGGCTGTAGTGCAGAGTTATCTACAGGGAAGAACAGAATAAGGCAAGGCTAGAAAAATAAGGTGACAGCTGATTATAGGAGAGCCTTGAATGCCAGGGAAAAGAAATGAAAGTCACTGGGGAGGTAAATTTCATTTCTTAGGAATCATTCAGTCTTCATGGGATGGGACTTTTTGTCGTTCAGTCGTTTCTGTTGTGTCTGACTCTTCATGACCCCATTTTGGGTTTTTGTGGTAAAGATGCTGGAGTGATTTGCCATTTCCTACTCCACCTCATTTTACAGAATGAGGAAACTGAGGCAAACAAAGTTATGTGTCCACGTAGCTAGTAAGTTTCTGAAGCCAGATTTGAACTCAAGAAGATGTCTTCCTGACTCGAGGCCTTGCACTCAAATTACTATGGAAGGATACACTTTCTTCAAAAGGAGCATAATAGGTAAAAAGGACTGTAGGATAGCATTAAATGTTAAGGAGACAAATTCACATGAGGAAATCTAGGAAGCAGAAGGTGGGGGGGAGGGGAGGACACCTGTGGAGAAAATTCAGGAGTTTACAAATCTGATACCAAGGTGAGATATAGGTATACAAGGGGTCTTCACCACTCCTTGTTCTTCTTAATCCCAGGAGGCAGAACTAGGGAACGTGAGGGAAAAATATGAAAAGATAAAGGGAAGGATATGAAGGATTGCATGGCCTAAAATCCTCTGAGTGAAATCAAGGTAAGAGGGGATGAGAAGATCCTCAAGATGAAATTCTGATGATATACAATATTCAGATGAGGAAGAAAAGTTACAATTGTTAAGACTGCTTTAAGAAAGACATTTATATAGTATTTTGAGGTTTGCTTTACATGCGTTATTCCATTTGATCGTCATAACAACCCTATGAGATAGGTGCCATCACTATCCTCATTTTAGAGATGGGGAAACGGAGGCTGAGAAAAGTTAAATGACTGAATGACAGCTAACATTTATATTGCTTACACTATGTGCTGGTACTAAGAGCTTTACACATATTATTTCATTTGATCCTCATAACAACCCTGGCAGGTAGGTGCTGTTATTATCCCCACTTTATAGAGGAGAAAACTGAGGTAAACAGAAGTTATGTAACTTGCTCAGTGTCACACAGCTAGTGTGTGTCTGAGGCCAAATCTGAACTCAGCTCTTCCTGACCACAGGCCTGCTGCTCTACCCACTTGTCACCTGGCTGATTACATAACTGGAGTGTTCCATCACACCTTAGACTTCCACACTAGGCTTGAGTTCAACATATAGGGTATAGAAAAACATAATACATGTATGTATATTAATTACATACATGTGTATATTATATGCATATGGGTGTGTATAATATATAAGCATATATATATATATATATATATATATATATATATATATATATATATATATACACATACACACACACACACACACACGTATGTGTGTATATATACTAGCCAGCTCTCTGCCTAGTATATATGTATATGTGTATGTGCGTGTAGGTTAGCTGGGTGGCATAGTGCACAGCGGTTCAGGCATGGAGTCAGGAAACCCTGAGTTCAAATTTGGTCTCAGATACTTACTAGCTGTGTGACCCTGGACAAGTCACTTAACCCTGTTTGCCTCAGTTTCCTCATCTAGAAAATGAGCTGGAGAAGAAAATGGCAAACCACTCCAGTAACCCAAATATGGTTTAGCTTTTAGGTTATATTAATTTTGTGGATATTTTATACACACTTAATTTATATATACTTATATATGTGTTTGTTGTCTCCCAACACCAGTAGAATGGAAGTTCCTTGAGGGCAATGATGGTTTCTTTCATGTCTTTGTATTCTAGTTCTGAGCATAGTGCCTGGTACATAGTAGGTGCTTAATAAATGCTTGTTGATTCATTAATAGTCATCTTTGCTGCAGCCTTTGGGGGATGCAGAGCTATTGTTAATATTCTTTTAGAATTAGTTTCTTGAGAGTCAGGGTGGACCATAGGTCTTGACCTCTAAGTAGGCTAGTTCTTTTCACATTTCTCACTTCTTTGTCTGTGTGGTGCTAAAGGAGTTTCTTGGCCAGCTGCAAGACTTCCCTTCTCCCAACGTTTGCTGTTGTTTTCTCCATTCTTCTTCTTCTTCTTCTTTTCTTCTTCTTCTTCTTCTTCTTCTTCTTCTTCTTCTTCTTCTTCTTCTTCTTCTTCTTCTTCTTGTTCTTCTTCTTCTTGTTCTTCTTGTTCTTCTTCTTCTTCTTCTTCTTCTTCTTCTTCTTCTCTTCTTCTTCTTCTTCTTCTTCTTCTTCTTCTTCTTCTTCTTCTTCTTCTTCTTCTTTTTTTCATTGTCCCCTCCAGCCCCTCTGTGTGAAAATCTCCAGCTCAGTCCCAAGTGGAGCAGCATGTTTTTCATTTCCTTTTTCCCCATCTGCTTTTCAGGGTCTGCATCTTCCAAGTCAAGTCAAGTCAATGAGCTTGTGTCCAATGTTTATTCCATGCCAGTCTGTACTAAGCTCTGGGAATCCAAAGAATGGCAAAAACATGGCCCCTGTCCTCAGGGAGCTCACATTCTAGTGAGAGAAGAAAATATACAAATAACTATGTGCTTACAAGAGAAATACAGGATAATTGGAGGTAATGTTAGAGGGAAGGTGCTAGTGCCAAGCCAGGCTGGGAAAGGCTTATTACAGAAAGGGAGATTTTAGGCTGGGAACAAGGCCAACATCTTTTGTTGTTCCCCTATCCATTCCTATGATGCTCTCCCTTAGAACTGGTGCTTGGGGTTGCAAAAAATATGCTAGCATGAGCAAGGAGGGAAAGGGTCCTGACCTGGTGGTCTCTGTCACTGTTCTTCCTGCCATAGAAGTACCTTGACCCTCCTACATGGAGTAGATTGAAAAAAAAAGGAAGTTATCTGAGGATGAATATAGAAGAGAGACTGTCTTCTTGACTCCTAAGGCACAGAATGACGATGAAGAGAGATAAGAACACAAAGGGTTTCTTTGTTGTTGTTTGTCCTTCCTTCTGAAGGGGACCAAGATATCAGGAAGGTGATGTCATGACTTGCAAATGAATTGGATTTATGTGAGGCAGTTATATCAGTTTTCCTGTCATTTTGGGGAGGAAGAGGAGGCAGGAGGGAGGGAGAAAAAAGTTCGGAATTCAAAATCTTACAAGTGAATGTTGAAAACTATCTTTATGTGTAATTGGAAAAAATAAAATGCTATTAAGTGGAAAAAAATAAGTGAGACAGAGCTGTGCAAAGTCACCAGCCTCAGTCTCTCAGCCAGAATCATCTGGGTCCAGTGGCAAAAGGTTTCTTTAGCTATAAGATCAGAGAAGAGATGGGAATGCTCTCCAGGAGAGACCAGACAATGATAAAAGACAAAAAAAATAGACACAAAAACTACTTAGCTGTTCTTTTGTGTCTGTAGATTCTGTGAAAGAAAATGTTTTTCATTCTGAGAAGAATAAGATAAAAGTGATTAGTAGGGAGCTGAAACTGAACATTAGCAAGGTCAGGACAGGAGCTTATTGTAGCTATCCTCAATGATTTCAGGTTGTCAGGCCTAGACAAACCACACATCCCAAGGGACTGACAAGAAAGGACTGACAAGAGAGGGTTGCTGGGCTACTGTTCATTATTTTAAAAAATATGAAGAAGAAGAGAAATGCCATAACCTTGGAGAAGGGCTCCAAGTTTAGACACAATTTTTAAAAAATGGAGAGGGCAGGATCTCTAAACTCTCTGATAAAATTCTAGAATGCATTTTTCCAGGTATGGTTTTTGAGCATTTGGAAAAGGAAACCATGATGCTAAAAGCCACCATGGCATTGTCAGGAACAGGTCATGCCAGATATAACTAATTTCATTTTTGAACAAGGTTACTAGACTGGTATATCAGGGAGATACCATTGTTTTATCAAAAGTATTTGAGAAAGTCTCTCATGTTGTCCTTGTGGATGTGATAGAGAAATATGCATTAGATGATAATACACTTCAGTAGATTTGGAAATATTTGAATGGCTAAGACCAAAGAGAAGCTGTTAATGGATCAGTGTCAATATGGAGGGAGGTCTATAGTGGAGTGATCCAGCGATCACTTAGCCCTTCTGTTTCATGTTTTTCTTTTTTCTTTCTTTTTTCTTTTTTTTTTTTAATCAGTGTTTACTAATTTATTCGGTGACTTGAGTGAAGGCATAAAGGAAATGATTATCAGATTCATAAGTTGGTAGTTATTTTGAATGCCAAAATAAAGAAAATATTTCAAAATATTTCAAAAAGTTTAAAAAGTATTGAATTCAATAAGATTTAATGAAAATATTAATAGCTATGAATTTGAAATCCATGACTTAGGTTAAAAAACATCACAAGTACAGGAGGGGGTCATAGATAGATGGTATTAAAATGCCCCCTGCCCCCATCTGTCTTTGAGGATCTTCTCTTTCTTAAAAGTTCAACTCAATTGCCTCCTCTTTCCTTGCCAAGGCTTCTCTGTTTCTCCCTTCCCACCACACCACTCTGCTTTACTAGTGCTTTCTTTCTCCTCAAATTATCTTGTCTTTATTAGTCTTTGTGCATATTGTTGCTTGATTGGAGGGTCGAATGTAAACCCTTTGAGGGCAAGTATAGTGGATAGAGCACAGGACTTGGAGTGAGGAAGATCAAGGTTTCAATCTTGATTTAAGCCCTTGTTAGCTGTGTGACTTTGGGCAAGTCACTCGTCTTTGGGCCTCGGCTTCCTCATCTGTGAAATGGTAGGATTAGATTCAATGACTTCTTGTGGCCCTTCTGGCTTTACTGTCATCTTGTGATTCATGATCTAGGGGTGAACTCTCTCATTTTCGTATCCCTAGTAACCAGAAACTTGCCTTACCCACATGGACACTTAACAAATGTTTGTTAAGTCAGAGAAATTTTATAGATGGTGATAGAGAGACTCAGACAGGAGTAGTATTCTGGGCAAGTGATTTTTCCCTTAAGCAAAACATATTAGTGAATAAATATTTCCTGGCAAAAACTGAAAAACAAAGGTTTAAAGAATAGAAATGTATATTTAAAAGGGGTTGATTTTTTAAAAATCTGTGTGGTTCACATTGAATATAAATAGACCCTTGCATCTTATTAATCTCCACTGCCAGCACTTGGCAAATTCTCTCATCTCTTTGCCATCCAGTGCATGGTGAAAGAGAAAGCTTTTTAAAGAATTGTCACTTGAATACTGTATGTTTCCCCTTGCCCACTTACTGTTCATTTTTAGCTGGCAACGTCCCACCTCCAGTGTTTTTGCTTCCTCTTGCTGACGTCCTTCCCCCCTCGAATAGCTCTGGCTCATCCCTCCCGTGTTCTACTTTTCTCCTCATGTGACCATGCCAAGGATGGGTTAGGGGCTGACATGGATGCATGAAGTAAAGCTTCCTTTCCTGCTTGACTCAGACCACTGGCCCCCTGCAAGACTACTATTTCAGGCTCAGAGATCAGCTGACAGAAGCATCTCAATGAACAAAGATTCACAGGTTTTCTCCTCCACTTCCTTATCCTCCCCCTCATTCTTTGCTTTCTTCCCAGTGAATTGGTTGCTATTTATAAAATGGATGGAGGGTGAGCAGTGAGCCAAGAGCCTTGACGCAGCCCCTTGGAATTAGTAAACTCAAGAAGGATTTGATGGAGTATGGAGAGAGAGATGTAGAATGTGGGTGCCATTCACAAAAAACAAACAAACAAAAAGAAAAAACCCCAGGGTGGATTTACCCAGCTAGGTTCTGCCCGAGTGGTACCCAACATGGTCCCAGGCACAGAGAAACTCATTACTTCCTTTTGGTACAAACAGTTAGGAGACCTTTTAAAAACTCAATCAGGATTCAGCTAAGTAATTCTAGGGGACAGTGTGCTAATGTCAGAAAATGCTAAAATCTCCTGTAGACCTTGGCCACTTCTTAGCACTGGGTCCCATAGGTTCTTTTAAAGCTATGCTGACCCACAGGACTTTCTGCTTGAGACCTCGGAGTTTGGGGCAGGTATAGAAGTAGGAAAGGAAGGATTTCAGGCAGGAAGCATCACTTGCAGGATCATGGAATGCTAGCTCTACTCTCCTTCTGAAATAACTAATTTTTGCTCAACTAGTCCTTCTAATTCTTTAGGCGCTAAAGAGTCACCAAAGTCAAATTTCTCTGGATCTACCCTGGAGTTAGAGGAGTCAATACCCTTGCTATATTCTCTGCCCCTCCTTGCTTCTGTCTTCCTATAATCTTCCTTATAGGTTACATGGATATCATATAAGATGTTTGGCTCCTGAGCTTCGGTTTGCTGCTTTGTACCTGGAATCAGCCAAAGTTGGTCTCCATCAGTATTAACACTCCAGAGTGCCCCTAGAGTTCTTCTTGACTGCTTTGTGCTCAGGCAAACAGGAAGTGATGTCAACAGCCTGACCATTTAGTCCTCCAAGCCAACCTGGACTTTAAGATGCTCTCTGTGCCTTTTAAGGAGAAATTAACCTAACTTGTGTTGGGGTTGGGTGGGGAGGGTGAGGATTAAGATATTGCTTCTATCACAAATCCCCTGACTCCTGGCTTCTCCAAGGAGAGGACTAACCATTGTTCTGTTCTCAGCATTTTTTTTTTCTGTAAGCTCTTGACTTTGGGTCTGAGTGAACAGTGTCAGTCTTGTGCCTTGCTTCTGTGCCGTATAGATATGATGTTCTGGAGTTCACTGAAGCTGGATTTTCCCAAGTTAGATGACTCTTTATAGCTCTGTAATCATTTTCAGATTGACCTACTCTTCTAGCACCTGATCCAACTCTGGCAGCTTCTGTTCAAATTTAAGACCAGTTAAGTGTGCCCTCAACTCCTGATGAAATATCACACCTTCTCTGCAGACTTCATCTGCTTCCTTGGGCTTTGCTATTTCTCTCTCTTTTAGTTCCTGTAGAAGCCCATTAATTTCTCCTTCATGCTGAATGTCAGACTAAGTGAATATAGTAAATACTTCCCTTGGTATCCCACTACCATCAAACTACCTTTCTTCTCTTGGTAAGCACCTTTGCCATATGGCTTTAGGCTTTGCAGCATCCAGACTGTATCATTCCAAAAGTTATTCTTTTACGGTTTTTGTTTACTCTAGCTTATATCAATGTCACTCATCAGTCACACACCTGATCCAAATTTCCCTTGTCCCCTCCCTGCCCTCCACCCAGGAAGATATGGGTCCTTTGCTGAGAAGACTCCTAATTTAGTCTGGTGGCTCCGTGGTGATGCAGCAGACCCAAGCCCAGTTCCACATCCTGAGGAGTGTGGAGGCTTGTCAGCATCCATAGCTATGTCTGGTCCTTCCAATAGCTTTTTTTCTTGGATTAGCCCTGATATTCTGTTTACAGCCATTTATTTCCTCTTTCTCAGAAAAATGCTGAAGTTCCTACAATGACTAAAGAAATGCACTTCTTAGTTAACATATCTCTAGCTCTTTTATACCTAGACTCACAGCTTCACCTGTTGACACACAAAACAATAACTCAGGTAGCTGTGCAAACCTTCTGAATACCTGCTGACTCACTCTTTCTTCATCAAAGGTTCCCAGCCTTCAGCCTACTCAAGTTAGGGCAACTGTAAGGGCTCATCTGGGATCTCCATAATGAAGGCTCTAGCATTGCTAGGATCCACTATAAGAAACATCAGTAGTTTTTCTTTTGTTTTCAGACTATAAGGTCAGTCAGTTTTCTAAATGTTTTCTTCATGACTCAGATCTACTGCTTTGAGAAAACTTGCTTAATCACTGATAGTCATTGTATTATTGTGTCCATATGGAGTATGGAAGCTGACATGAGTAGCATGGAGGTTGTATCCTTAAAACATTGATACGTAGCAATACACCTCGAGCCACACAGAGGACTTTTAGTTAAAAGAGTTTCTTGTCACTTAAAAGATAAGGAAACTGTGGGCATTCTTCAGGTTACTATAGATGCTTTGAGGAGACGTGAAGTACTTAACAGACAACACAAAGAGATGGAAAGAACTTTGTCCATTTTCTGTGAATTACCTAGACCATTAGACTATTCTAAAATTCCAGGACGTTTTGAAGAGTACTTGGAAACTGATATGTCTAAAACAGTGGTGTCAAATGCAAAAAGAAACAGATCTCTACAGGCTATGTATTGATTTTGAAAAACACAAATTAACATTATCAATATTGTATTATATTTTTATTTACTCTGTTTAACATTTCCCAATTACATTTTAATCTGGTCCTGTACTTGGAGTTATGTGACCCTGGCCTGAGTTTGACAACTCTGGTCTAGAAGACCAGTCATAGTGTAGTAGGAATGCTGGATTTGGAGTCAAAAGGTCTGGAATTGGGTTCTGGTTCTTTTAGTAACTTAACCTTATTGATCCTCATCTTCTTCATCTGATTATGAAGATAATAATGCACAAAATACCTACTTTTCAGGGATCAGGTAAGGTTTTATGTACATAGCACTTTGTTAAATGATAGATACATCTGATTTCTCATAAATGAAAGACATCTTTTACTGGTGGGCAGGGGAAGAAAATCTCAAAGGCAATATAATAACACAAGTTTGTCATGTTTCCCAGTTCCAATTGGAATAACTGTAGATACCATCAAAAGGGTTTTGATTTTGGTATTTTATTTCAGTTGGTGCTGGCTAAAACCTGGACTAGCAGAGACTTTCATAACTAATAAGCCATAAGGAGTTCTTCAAAGGGTTTCTGAATCAGAAAGGCTTTATGTAAGTCAGAGGGTAAAGGTCCTCTTATTTATTTATTTTTGAAGGAAAAAAAATTCCCAACCTATTTGTTCATTTTTCTTAATAAGGAAACATTTTATAGAACAGGATGAAATGTCTTGGGAATAGAAATGGCATTTTCTTACCCATGATTTTAATGAGATCTGATGTAATAGGAATCAGCTGCAGTAAGCAGCTCACGTAATTATTTACTAGAGTTGTAAAAAACCCACACATTGCCCAGGCCTCAGGACACAAGGGCAGAGCCAGGATATTACCAGTAAACGCAACCAGATTGGAGATTCTACCTTTTTTAGGGTGTTTTGTTAAAGAAGCTAGAAGAAAGTTGGGCTATTCATGAGGCCCAGAGGTTAGTGGATTTTCTGGGAAAGAGAATTGAAAAGTAGAGGGATAGTTTACTATCCTTTGGAATTCAAAACTCATTTCTAAAATGAGAGGGCTGGACTTAATCATCATTAAGTTTCCTTCCAGTTCTAGATCTTGAGAATAATAAATAACCTTTAGAGAGGGATTACCACCTCCCTGTATAATCCTAATTAATCAGTATAGAACTGAAGCTGAGGATGAAATGAGATAATTTTATAAGGTGCTTAGCACCTGGCATGCAGTAGGCATTCAATGAATGCTTGTTTTTTTCCTTACTCCCTCCCCACCACTAGAACCCTTCAGTTCTCTTGGAAGAACCCTTCCAGGTAGAAAATTCTTCCTTATGTTACCCATAGCTAATTATTGAAACAAGGATGCAGTTTCAGACTTGAAATCTTATCAATAATGATGCTGTCCTTGGCTGACTTTGTCCCCACACATATAATCAATCTGGAAACCTCTTAAATGAGCTCTTTTGGGATAGTCAAGTCTGTTTCCATGCTGGCAGCCAATATGACTAATAATAGATTTTTGAGTTTAAATACTTTGCCTTTATTACAAAATAGATAAAGACATAAATGAGACTCAGGTGTGTATTCAGAAAAGCATCAAATTGACAGCATCAAGGGGGAAGTGGGTACCCTTGGAGCTTCTCTGTTGAAGATGGCTGGCTCTGGCTTCCTTTTAGAGTCTCAACCTTTATGTATCTGCCTCTCTTTATTCCCACCTGGAACAGTACCCTGAAGACTGGCTCTCCAGAAAAGCCCATTGATCAGTCTGCCTCAGCCATCCGCCATCTGCCCCCCCAATGTGTGCCGATCTATACTCCATTTCATCCTCCTGCTCTGAGTAATCAAATCAATACTACCATACTTCTGTTAAAAAAAAAAGTATGTGTGAATTGACTACTCTATGGATCAACTCACTATCCCTCTTACTCATCAGACCAAAACTGCCTTCCCTGACCCCAACTCCCCTAGATGGATAATTTCTCTCTATTAGAATGTAAACTCCTTGAGAGCAAGGACTGTCACTTTTATATTTCTGGCCTAAATCTTAGCTCAGTGTCTCACATCTAGTAAGTGATTAAGAAGCACTTCCTTTCATTGATTAATTAACTAATTCATATGTCATCTGCACAATGCAACCAGGTCTCCACGACTCTTTCATCTATGAAAGCCCATGGCTCAGAGAGCCTTAGATATTGGCCCAAGAGTCCCTGCCTCTGCTACTGCTGCTGCTTGACTTCATTCCCAGGCGCCTCCTTCAGCCTTCTTTTCCTCATTTATTTCCCCCTTCTAATGAGTCCCTCTCCTCTCCTCTCTTCTCCTCTCTTCTGCTTTCCTCTCTTCTCCTCTGCTTTCCTTTCCTTTGTTCTCCTCTCTCTCCTCCCTCTCTCTCTCCCTCTCTTCCTCATTCTTTCTCTCTCTCCTCCTCTCCCCCCTTTTCTGTTTCTTTCTCTGTCTGTCTCTCTCCTTTCTCTCTCTCTGTCTCTATCTTTATCTTCTGTCTCTTTGTCTGTCTGTCTTTCTCCTAGGTCCCTATTTGGTACCTTGCTGACATGTGCCTTTAGCTTACTGAGAAATGAAGTCTTTTTATACCATCATCAAGTGTTTTTGTTTGTTTTGCAATACTCCTACCTGGATTCCTATTAGAACTTTTAAGCATGGATCCTCTCAATTCAAGGAGAAGCTTTGGGCCTATATTCAGCTACTTGTGGCTAGTTACATGCTGAGTCAATTCTGATTAAACATGAAAAGAAGTTGGCTCTCGCAATTCAACCTAATTTTAGAGAATCAAACCATAGATGTCATATACTGAAGTACTTTTTCTATTGTATTGTTTCTAATCTGTTTTAATTAAAATTTCTTCTGTCTGTTACACTTATACCTTCCCCCTTCTTCATTTTAACTTGATATGACCAAGCCTGGCTCTGTCTTCTTGACTCACAGAGATCACACTCCTCCAAGTTATTTCCTGCCTTTACTTTTGACTCCTGGGTACAATGTTTCCTCCTGGGAGAGTAGCTCCCTCACCTAGACTGAGGAGGAATGCCCTTGGCTCTGTTCTCTGCTTCTAAGGCTCATACTTCTTTCAACGTCTCCACTCTGGACTGACTCCTAGAGAGAGCTCTGGCTTTATAAGGGGCCCACCAAGGATAGGGCTGATTCTTGATGAGCCAATGACTAAAACTGCCCTCTTTAACACCATCAATTCTAATGAAAGAACTTCACATCTCAAAAAAGAGGAATAAAACATAAACCAATCTTTAAATTCATTAAAGACCTTAATACCTTGTTGACTTTGTAACTACTCTTTATCTTCCACAGGCTGGGGGTGAGGGGTACAGAAATGAACTGATCAGGAGTGTCTTGATCACCTCCTTCCCCTCTGGTATGGGCTACATCCCTTAATCCCTTGAGCTGCAAATTCAATATATTTCCTTGTATTCAATTACATTCTACAAACATGAGGAAATTGAGGCAGACGGTGTTTAGTGACTTGCCCAGGGTCACACAGGTAGTAAGTATCTGAGGCTGGATTGGAATTTAAGTGCTTCATCTACTGCACCACCTATGTGTCCAGAAAGTGTCTACTGTATTCAAGATAACTGTGTTGTGTGGAGGAGATACTTTGCCTCATGTGGCATCATCACTATTCTCCTGGTATAAGTGCTCTGTACAGGAATACCATTACTCATTTCTCCTTCTCTGTGATCCAAAAAAAAAAACTGGATTAATTTGTTTAGCCTTTCTCTAGAGGCCTTTGATCATCATTATTGCTCGCCTCAACTCCTGTCCAAGTTTTCCAAATCCCTCTTTGGCTGTGGAGCTCAGAACTTTGTGCTGTTTAAATCCCTTTCTCTCTTTTTAATGTTGATGAATCTATTATTTTTGGCCAAAATGTACTTCTTAAGAGACTTACTTTTTCATCTGGAAATATACTTGCTAAAACAATAGTTTAAATGGAAAGAATTGAATTAAGAAATTGTAATTCTGTCAGGGAATCTCATAAAAATCTTATAAAACTTCAACTTGATTCTATCCATGGCCACAGAAAACGTAAAAATAAAGATTCTTGTAGTTTATAATCAAAGGATCTTTGAGTTTATTTTCCATCCCTGGTACAAGGAAAAACATTTCGAATAATGTTCCAGTTACACTTCCCTAAATAAATATTTTATAGCAAAGAAGTAAAAGGCTTATCTTCTATCACTCAGACCAAAGTTGTCTTCAAAAAAAATAAAGGTACATGTAAAAATTTTCTTTGGCACCATCAAGCATGACAGTGGTGACAGACAAAATGAGAGTAACTGTAAAGAATGTCACACAGACAGGAGAGATTTGGATGGTGTGACTTTTTTTTTTTTCCTAACCCACAATGTTGAGGTCCAGGTCCAGGTTCCACATGCCATGAAGAATTTGTGAAAATAAGCTCCAATTAATGATTCGTTCTGGCCCTTTCCCCCCAAATAAGCCAGGGCATTTGAGCCTGTCTATAGAAATCAGCCTTTTGTATTAGCATCAAAACCAGTTTTTATGTGCACATATTACTTATCATAGCCTGTTTAGGAAAGGTGGTGTGGCATAGTGAGGTGGATAGAGTGCTGTCCACAGTTAGGAGGCCCCAAGTGAAGTCCTACTTCTGACATAGGTTTGTGTGCAAATCACTTAACTTGGCTCCACAGACTTCTCTAATGAACTAGAAGTTGCAGAACAGTTCCTAATCTGCATACTTAGAGAAAGTTTCCTTATTTGGAATTCCTAGATGAGATCTTGGCTGTCCCCCACCTCTCCATCCTCTGCCACCTTCTGTTTGGATGGCTTACTTCTCTGAGAAAGCCTAGGTGAGACCCATGAGTCTTATCAGCTTGGATGATGGTGTGAGAGGAAGCAGGTTGGTCTATCCCCGAGGGTTATGAGACATTGTGACCAGCATCCTGAGAAGTTACCTCCTTTTCAAACTATCTGGGAGTGGGGAAGAAGAGCAGCCTTGCTGCTCTTGGTGCCATCATGGGCATTTGCTTAGGTTCCCTTCTATTTGCAAACATATTTAAATGTCTTCCATTTTTAAAGTCACATTAAGAAGAAAAACAAAACAAAACAAAATGCTTCCTTCAGCTGTACCACTCCTTTAAGTTACTATCCTATTTCTCTCTGTCCTTTCACCATCAGATATCTTCAAATAATTATCTCCACTTAGCTCCTCCATTTCCTCACCACCACTTGCTCTTTGGACAGCTGGTGGGGCAGTGGATACAGAACTTGAATTCCAGACTCTTACTAGCTGTGTGACCCTGAGCAAGTCACTAAATCCTGTTTGCCTCAGTTTCCTCATCTGTAAAATGAGCTGGAGAAGGAAATGGCAAACCACTCTAGTATCTTTGCCACGAAAACTGCAAATGGGATCACCAAGAGTCTGAAATAACTGAATACATCTACTCTTTAATGTCTTGCAAACTGGCTATTACTCTCAGAATTCTGTTGAAACTCCTTCTTGGAAGATCTCTTAATCACTGAACTCAGCGGCCTTTTCTCAGCTCTCCTTCTCCTTGACCCCTATGCCACATTGCACACTTGTTAGGAATTCTTGATGCCTTCGTATCCATTTCCTTTCTATCCTCCTTTCCTTGAGGAGGGCATTCACACATGCAGAGAATTTCCAATGAAAACTTTATGAGTAGAGATATAACTAGTGTGGGACAATCAGGGCTTTGCCCCAGGGAACTGAGATTTAAAGGATCTGGCAACACATACTTTTTTCAGAAGGCAGAATCAATTGTGTTTAGCACCATACCAGGAAGAATTGGTTAAAATAGAATGCTACCAGATGACTCACTTCTTTCCCCTGAAGGTTGTATACCAGACGAATTCCTCTGCAGCCCCTGCTCTGGTCTTTGAGCTTCCTACTTCCATAGGCATTTCCTTTGCAGTGGTCCATAAGAGAGGTTTTCAGCTTTTCTTTTTTTATGCACACAGTCTTAAGAGCTATCTGGATATTTTGTGATAAAACCCTGAAAGCACAGCCAGCAAGCCAATCAGCAGAAGTCCTCGGGCTTTGGTTAAATCTGTCTTGTGAAATGAACTCATTGTTGTCTTCTGAAATGAACTCACTGCTTAAACTAGGATTCTACTAGTCTAAACTTATTTGAATTACTGTTAGAAATTTCCTTTTAACTCCTATTATGTCTTCCTTTCCTCCCTAATACTTGCCTCTATGCTAGGGGAGGTCAGGGTGCTTGTTGGTGCTCTTTCAAACATGCTCAACCACCAGGTCCTCACTCCTTCTCAGCACTCACGGGAATGGTCACATATTATGTCTAATCATCAGCCACAAGTGCTCCACTTTGATGATCAAAAACTCTGACATTCCCCTATTTGATCATAACCCCCTGGAATTCCATGTCTTCCTATCCCTCATTCTTCTTATACCTATTCTTCTTCCTCATCTTGACCTCCAGTCATACCACCCTTCAGTACTTTCTTAGGCTGCTTTCAGCCTTATTCTGAATTCCCTTCCTTCTCTTCCTAATCTTGACCATAGATTTAACCAGATCAATTTCACATTGTCTTCTCAAATTCCTGTTCAAATCCTGCCAAACCCTAACCCTGTATTACTTTCACCTCCATCTTCTTTGCTCTTCATCATGAGATGAATGGAGCTGAGACCACCACAAATGTGTACAGGGTAAGGATTAGACAGTAGAAGACAGAAGGTGATAATATGGTAAATTAAGTGCAAAGATGTGTCTGTACTCTTTACAAAATGTGAAGAAGTTCTCCATGAAAACATTAGAAGGGCAGCTATTTTAACAAGATGAAGATTGGCTGCATACTTGGTGGTCATTAAAAAGTCAACCCTGGATTTGTTTGGAGAGTGACCAGCTTCACAGAGTGTGATCCTCCTGTAGCTCTACCACGGCTTACCGGTGGCAAGTAGGGAAGAAGATAGCTTTGTTCCTCCCTGTCTCCTACCACTGGCAAGGGTATCTTGCAGTAGAAGTGCTTACTTGCCTTTCCTAATCTTTAATCACTCCCTGTGTACTTACCCACATACCTGAGTTTTCCCTATCCTTAATAATTCTTCACTAGATCCTGTTATTTCTTCATGCTATTTGTTTTCTCTTTCTCAGTTAAATTCCAAGAAAAACCTTTCTACACTTATTCCCTCCACCTCCTCTCATCTCACTTTTCAACTCTTTGCAGTCTGGCTTCTGACATTATCAGTCGACTAAAATGACTCTTTCCAAAGATCCCAAAGATTGGTTAACAAATTTTATTGCCTTTTCCCAGTCCTCATTTTTTTGACCTGTCTGCTGCAGTTGACACCATTGAGCACATTTTCCTCCTAGATAGTCTTTCTTCTCTGATTTTTCATGATGTTTTTCCTCTCCTGGCTCTCCCTTGCCAGTCTGACCACTTCTCAATCTCTATTGGTGAATTATCATTCATATGTTGCCTCTTAACTGTAGTTATTCCCCAAGGCTCCATCCCAAGCCCTCTTCTCTCCATATACTATCTCATCTGAAGATGTTCATCAGCTCCCATGGGTTTCATTAATTATAATCTATGCAGATGACACATAGACCTATGTCTGCTAAACTACAATATTGTATCACCAACTACCTATTGATCATTTCAAACTCGGTGTTCTGTAGGCTTTCCAAACTCAACATGTTCAAAACAGAATTCATTATCTTCCCCTTAAAATGTAACCCTCTCTAGTGGGAAAATATGCTTTATATGAACGTATAAGTAGTGCCTATATCAGATTGCATGCCATCTTGGGTGGGGGGAGAGGAGTGGGAGGGGGAGAAAATAAAAACTCAAAATCTTATGGAAGTGAATGTTGAAAGCTAAAAATAAATAAATAAATTATCAAAGAGGAAAAAATGTAACCCTCTCCCAAACTTCCCTATTTCTGTTGAGGGCATCACCACTCTTCCAGTCACTCAGGTTTGCAAGCTTGGTGTCATCTTGGATTCCTCACTCAACTCGTGTCCAATCACTAGCAAAATCTTGTATTTTCTACCTCTATAAGATCTTTTGTATCCATCCACTTTTATTTCAATTCTCACCATGCTCCAGTTCTTGGCCTCACATTTTGGGGAGGATGGACACTGATAAACTTGAACATGTCTAGAGAAGGCCAATAAGAGTCTTGAGGAGATTGCAATCCATATCATACAAGGATCAGATGAAAGAATTTGGAGAAAACAAGAGTTAAGGAACATAGGATTATGTCTAAGCATCCAGGTAGAGGAAGACTTAGTCTCCATCTGCTTGGCCTAAAAAGACAGAATTATGACCAATAGGTAGAAGTTACAACAAGATTGATTTGTCAAAATTGAAATTGGTAGGAGCTCTCTGGGATATGGAATGAGCCGGCCTGGGAGGCAGTGAATTTCACATCACTGGAAATCTTGAAATGAAGGCTGAATTATTGTTGTTGGTGGTGGTCCTTCATTTTAGTAGAGGACCAATGACATCATGGCAGATGTCTTGACTTGCACATGAATTGGATTTAAGTGAGGCTGAATTGAGGTGAGAATTGACAACCTCTATGGTTCTTTCCAACTCTCCATGACTCTGACTCTAGGTACAAATGAAGTGCTTTCTCCCACTAACTATTAATGGTTCCAAACAGTTCTTACTTGATTTTAGGGGGAGGTAGGTTGCATAGTGGATAGAACACTGGGGTCTGGAGTTAGGAAAATTTGAGTTCATATCTGAGCTCTGGCACTTACTAGCTGTGTGACCCTGGGAAAGTCACTTAACCTTTGTTTGCTTCAGTTTCATCAACTGTAAAATGAGGATAATAATAGTACCTCCCGCCCTCTCAGGGTTGTTGTGAGGATCAAATGAGATCTTTGTAAAGTGCTTAGCAGACTGTCTGGCAAATAAGTGATTAATAAATACTTATTTTCTTCTTTTCAGGTTTTCATGTTATACTTTAAGAAGAACCTTAAATTTCCTTAGGCATTCCATGCCTACTTAAAAAATCATATTGCTCCGTTCTGTTGCCAGATTAAACTCTGAGTTCCTTTATGGCCATAGCAAACATTATTAAAAAAGTGTTGAATTGAATTGAATCAAAGCTAACTATTGCTCACCCTTCACTAATTAACTAATCTAAAGATTCATTAAAATAAATCCTAGGGGTAGACCTAACCAGCTGAGGGTGAGTAGACATAAAACGTGACCCATCCTTTTATAATAGAATGAATGAATGGAAAGGTATTAATTAAACCCTTATTATGTGCCAGAAACTTTGACAGGATCCCACAGCTGGTATGTGTCAGAGGAAGGATTTGAACTCTAGCCTTCAAGGCTGGGTCTCTCTACCCATTATATTAAACTACCTCTCTTAAGCCTGATTCTTAAAGGGACTTCTAACATTTTTTGCTCTGACCATTCTAAACACAATTGAATTGAATATTTTAAAAACAGAATTACTGAATGATTCTCTCACAATATCATTTCTCTTGTGTTTCCAACCCTGCTAGTATTCGCTCCTCTGCCTTGAACTGCTCACCCCCCCCATTTTAATGTCGTTATATGGACTTCCACTCTAGTCTAATTGAAAAATAAGAGTGTTAGGACACAGCAGAAAAAAGAAATAATTTTTTAAAATTTTTATTTTCCCCTGGAAGCCTCAGATGTGCCCAAGTTTGAATGAGTTTCCAGCTTCCTACATAATACTTTCTCATTGTGATCAGATACAACAAAGTTAGAAAGGTGAAATAATTTATTTGCCTTTTCTCCCAGATTTATGGTTTCTTTACTACGTCTTTCTTTGGTCAGAAGGACTTGCTTCTGATCTGAGGCCTGGTAAGGGCTAACACTGGAACATGTGGGCAACGTGTAGGTAATATTCCTCTCCACTCTTCAGTACCGTCTTTACAACATCCTTGCTTGTGCATTTAGCTCAGGGTCAGCAACAATTCTTATTCCTGATTTTGAAACTGTCCAAAGCAACCACATAGATCTCTATAGGAAGCATGAAATTGCTGAGAAATGTTATTGTAATGTTTCTAAATCTAAAGAATTTTCTCTCTTATGGATCTGCGGAATGATTTTTCACTAAAACTTGGGTGAAAAATCTCTCATTGGAAAATGTATAGAATAGAATATAGCAATCAGAATTCTCTCCAGTTAGAGTACTATTTAACTTTGCTAACAAAAAAATAATTCTTCCTTATCATGTTCTCCTGATAGAACTGGCTTTGCCATTCTGTTTCATTGATCAATGTACAGCTAAAAGGGATCTTAGAGATCATTTCATCCAATTGACTAATCAATGAGATAATATTTGTTAAGCTTGGCTTGGTGCCCGGCACAGAATAGGCATTAAATGCTTATTTCCTCCCTCCCTCCCTCCCTCCTTCCTTCCCTCCTTCCTTCCCTCCCTCCCTTCCTTCCTCCCTTCCTTCCTTCCTTCCTTCCTTCCTTCCTTCGTTCCTTCCTTCCTTCCTTCCTTCCTTCCTTCCTTCCTTCCTTCTTCCTTTCCTTCCTTCCTGTATAATAATGGAGGAGTGGTAGGTCCAACCAGCTAATCATTTCACAGATGAGGAACTGGAGCCTTTGAGAAGTGAAGAGATTGGCTCAAAGTCACAATTCTAGTTGGTGATAGAATGGTGACTAGAGCCTAGGTGTTTCTTCTTTCAAAAGTGATTTTCTTCCAGGAGGTAGCTAGATGGCTTAGTAAGACCTGAGTTCAAACACTGACTAGCTGTGTGACCCTGGGCAAGTCACTTAACCTTAGTTTGCCTTAATCCACTGGAGAAGGAAATGAAAAACCACTCCAGTATTTCTGCCAGGAAAACCCCACGAATAGTAGAGTCTACAGGATCACTAAGAGTTGGACACAATGGAGCAACTATTTTCTTCTAGTTGTGCATATTAGAACCCAGGTCTTCTTCCTCTCTGTCTTATGCTCTTCTTCTAGTTGTGAATATTTTAGATAAACACAGGACATGAGCAACTCAAGTTGGCCCTCTTTTCACTATGATGTCAAATGATCCTCAGTGTAAATCCTATATGGCTTATGAGTAGTTCTGTGGTAGGATTGGTGTGGAATGAATTATAACCAAAAATATTTCCCTCCATTAGCTTAAAGTCCTACTTCAGTGATTCATTCATTCCTTTGTGTTAAGTCAATAGTCAGTAGTCTTATCTTCTCCAGAAATCCCCTTTTAGAATGCACATAACCTACAGGGGAATATTCCTGGTAAAGCTCCAACACCCTTATTAGATTCCTTTCCTTTAGAGACTGGCGGGTGGCTATGAGGATATTGAGCTGCTGGGATAGAAAAACCACAGAAAACAGGAAAGAGAAAACAGAAGAGGCAGGCCAGGGCACCAGAGAAAGATGTTGCTTAAAGGGTCTCTGAATGCCCTTCTGGCTCTGATTTGCCTTTAGCTATTTAAGTACAACCTTGACAAAGGTGATTTGAGATGAATGTGATTGCACCTCCTTATAGATATTGTCTTAAATTCAAGTCAGCATAGCTAAGGAAGATATGCTCTCTTAATCTCCACTTCTGGATCATTTTTTTTTCTTTTTTGCCTGCATCAAGGACTCATTTGATTGTCTGTAGTAGTCAATTAACAAGCATTTTTAAAGAGCTAACAGGTGCCAGACACTATGTCAAATGTTGGGAAACAAAGAAAAGTAAAAACCAGTTCCTGCCACCAAAGAGCTTATATTCTAATGGGGCAGACAACATGTAAATAACTAGGTTCACATACAGAGAAGATGAGAGGTAATTTTAAAGAGGAAGAAAATAGCAATTGGAGAGGGGCCATCTGCAGAAGGCAGGCTTTGGGTGGAGTCATGAAGGAAGTCAGGGAAACTAACAGGTAGAGATGAGGAGGCAGAGCATTCCAGGCCCAGGTGAGGGCATGCAAAGACACAATAACAGGTGTTGGAGTATTGTGTTTGAGGAACAACAGGTAGGCCAGTGTAGCTGGGTCATGGTGTTTGTGGAGAAGAATAAAATGTAAGTAGACTGGAAAGGTGGGAAGGGACCAGGCTATAAAGAGCTTTAGATCAAATGTTATTATTGTTCAGTTGTTTTCAGTTGTGTCTGAATCTTTGTGACCCATTTGGGATTTTCTTGGCAAAGATACTGGAGTGGTTTGCCATTTCCTTTTCCAGTTCATTTTATGGATAAAGAAACTGAGGCAAACAGGATTAAATGACTTGCCCAGAGTCATACAGCTAGTTAGTGTCTGAGGCCATATTTAAATTCAGAAACATGAATCTTTCTGACTCTAGACCTGGCACTATTTCTACATCTACTGTACCATCTAGCTGCCTAGATACCAAATAGAAGAATTTGATTCTGGAGGTAGTAGGGAATCTTTGGAGCTCCTTAGACAAGGAGTGACATGGTGAGACCTATGCTTTAGAAAAATCACCTTGGCAACTAAGTAGGAGATGGATTTGAGCAGGGGGAGGTTTGAGGCAGCAAGACTATTTAGAAGGCTATTGCATTTATCCAGGTGAGGTGGTGTTCAGGGCCTGGAATAAGGCAGTGGCTATGTGAGTGGAGAGAAGGAGTTGCATACAACAAATGTCAAGGTAGAAACAACAAGATTTAGCAACAGATTACAAATGTGGGATGTGAGAATGGAAAGTTGGGGATGACACTGAGGTTATAAATTTGGTGGCCTAGAAAGATGGTGGTGCCCTCAATAGTAATAATGGAGTTTGGAGGGATGGAAGTTTTGGAGGTAAAGATAATGAGTTTGTTTGGAATGTGCTGAGGCATCTAAAACCAAACACCTTCAAAACAGAACTCATTATCCTTGGTAATGTATTTATTACAATGTTGGAAAAGAGCTGCATAGCATACAGTCATTCTGCCATGAAAGGCAGGGTGGTTGATGGAAAAAGCATTAGACTGAAAGTCAGAAGGCATAGGTTCAATACAATATTTATTAGCTGAGTAACCCTGGGCAGTCACTTGACCTCTCTGAGCCTCAGTTTTCTTATCTGCAAAACAGAGACAGTAACATTGAAATTGCCCACTTCATGAAGTTGTGAGGAAAGGTTTTACACCTTAGAGTAATGAATTTGGCTCCCTCCAGGCACTGAAAACTCTTCAAGTTCATGGGATCTTAGACTTGGAGCTGGTAGAAATATCAAAGGCTGGCCATTTGTACTTCCCCTTCATGTTATAGATAAGGAAAATGAGGCCTGGGGGAGTCAAGTGACTTGTTGATGGTCACAGAAGAAACAAGATTTGAACCACAAATCAATGCTTTCCATTGTACTAAGTATTTTTCCAAGAAGGAAGAGGTTCCTTTGGATTCTAGACTCATGATACGTAAGTCCATTTCAGTAAGGTTTGCCTTGCCTCTGTTGTTTGCAAAATAGCTAGATCTCCAGTCAAAGTTCCACTCTTTGTGCTTCTTAAGCAGCACTTACATCTTCAGAGGGCAAATATGTATGTACATGTGTGCACACACAGGCTGAGGGTCTCTTTGGGGAAGCCAAGAGAGTATAGAGTTAATCTCTTGTGTGTGCTGTTGAAAGTCCACTGTCCACTCTCTACAAATAATTACAGTTTTCTATGGGGGCAGGGAAATGTAATGTACAAAACCTTTATCAGCCCTTTAACATGGTCTGAGTAGGCAACTATTGGGAGGGTCTGTTTCCTGCTGTTCAGGCATTTCTATTTCCCTCTAGGGCTCTGGTTTCTGGAATGATTTCAGGCCGCAAGTATAATGCCTTGTGACTTTGATGATTCTCCTGCTTTATCCCCTGCCATAAATCCTGGGTGGATAGATCACGCAAACTAAAACCAAGGCGTGTGGTTCTTTCTGTAGTGTAAACAAGTGGAAGCTGTAGGGGGTGGAGGGAAGGGCAGGGAGGGTCTTCAAAAGGCCAAGTTAAGCTACTCTTCAAGTCCACAGTCTAGTTTCAACAAGAAGTGACCTTTGGGGCCACTTAACTTATGACTGTCCATGGTAAAGAACTTTGTGATGCCTTTAAAATATGAGATTGTTAGACCACAAGGGTGGTCATTTGTGTACATGTTTAATTAAATACTCCTGGAAAATGGTAAGCAATTCCTCAGGCCTTTGAGCTTTATTCTGCTCAGTCTTTGGAGTAATTATTTTGTATTTGTAATTTGCTTGGAGCTTTCTAAGTTCTTTCCAAAACATACATACATACATATGAACATATACACATATGTATATATGTATGTATGTATGTATGCATGTATGTATTATATACTCTTGGTGCACTGGATAGAGCTCTGGTCCTGGAGTCAGGAAGACCTGAGTTCAAATACAGACTCAGACACTTACTAGCTGTGTGATCCTGGACAAGTAACAACTCTCTTTACCTCAGTTTCCTTTTCTACAAAATGAGGAAAATAACAGCACTTACCTCATAGGATTGTTGTAAAGATCAAATGAGATAACATTTGTAAAGCACTTAGCACACGTCAGCTGTTCCCTAGTCAATGGGCATCATTTGGTTTCCAGTTTTTTGAAAAAAACAAAATAAAACAAAAAAAACCAACCCCCCCAACCCAAACCCTGAAACAACCACCAAAAAACCTAAATTACAAAAATTATCTTCAATAATGGAAAAAGAAAGCATTTTAGTTTCATTGTTTCTTAAGGTTTAGTTAATTTTTGTCTTCTTGTCCTTATCTGCCCTATCACATATGTGGCTGGAGGGGGCTGAAGTTGTATGCAGTATTTCTGGTACTTACTGTTCTTACACAGATGTTTTTTCTCACCTCAGTGGTAGTAAAGGATGAGTCAGTCCTATAAGTGACTAAGACTGACTGCACAGGGTGATGTTTCTGATCAGCATATCCCTTTTCCATCTCCTACCCTCAACTCCCACCAGGGTTTCTTTAGATCTTAAGGGGTAATGTCTTGCAGGCATCATGGAGAGAGGGATTTCCAACATATATAGTCGGCAGAGGGCTTTGGGTATCAGTAGGATTGGGACATTGGTCACCAAAAGATATTCAGGTTCTCAGTGGCTAATATACTAACCTTCTCCAACCCTCAGCACACTCATATCCCTGGAGATTTGTTGATTAGTGTAGTCCAAAGGTTATGTTTAAAAATATTGTAGCACATCCAGCCTTGTTTATTCCTGCTAAGTGGTCACTGAATTCATTAGAAAAGAACCTTCTCTGTTGAGCTATAAATGTTGAAATTTGTCCTCTCAGTGACATAAATAACTTCTTGTAGTAAACTTGCCTCCAGGATGATTACAGTTAAGCCCCTAAGAAAACATTACCAGCAGGTATTGTGGAAAGAAGTCTTCGAGATTTAAAGTACCTAAGATACTGTATACTTAAGGAAACCATCCATCCTGACCTTTTCTGTGATGCAGGGAATGATGGAAAGTGGGAGATTCAACCTGAGTCAGCCCAGGTGATGCCTGAGGTCCAAAATGGCAGTAAATTACTCAGATCTCTGCTCTAAGGAAGGATGATTGAGGTACTCTTTGGAAATTACCATTTAAAAGTTCATTTCTGTTTTTTGGGAGTATCCCTTCTAGAAATGAGTGAAGTCTTCTGAAAACAGGCATTAAAATAATGAAGCCAACATTACCATTAGACTTTCCGTTGACTTGCTACTGAAACTTCGTAGATGTGCTACCTCTCCCAATTGAAGCATTTACCTCTTTAAGATCATGTGCTGTCTTACTTTTGTGATATTATAATCCCAGAGCTTAGCACAATGCTTTGCATATAATAAGCACTTAATAAATGCCTTTTCATTAATTAATGAATTCTAGAGCACCACCTGTGTGCTATCTGTGTCAGGACTCTGTTATAGGTGAGAGAATGTGGTATAGTGATATCAAAGACTCTCTGATAGCATCTAAAAGAATAAGGTAGAAATCTAAGTGAAGCTATTTAAGAAAGTTTAAGATGAGAGAGGTCATCTTAAAGGAGAGCAAAGAAGGCTTCATTAAGGAGACTGTTCTTGAGTTTAACTTTGAAGGAAGAAAAGGATTCCAATGGGCAAGGTAAAGAAGAAATGCATTCTAAGTTGTTAGACTGGGCTGTACAAGTGCACAGAGACTGGGGGTATAGGATGAATCTGGGGAAAAGTAGCAGTGATTTTGATTTCCTTATCAAATCAACTACCAGCAGCAAAGTTTATAGACCACCTGTGGGGTGAGTGCTGTCCTAGGTGCTGAAGATACAAAGCTAAATAAAGGTATAATTCCTTTACTCAGGGAACTAATAATTTAGCTGAGAAGTCACAATGTACATAGAATTAACAATTAATATCCATATAAGGTAATATCTGCTAAGTGCCAGAACACTAGGATCAGTACTAAGTGGTGCAAGAAATTAGAGAAATGAGAGACTGATGGGGTGTGGGTGGATGGGCCCCCCAAAAACCCTTCCTTGAACTTTTCTTGAACTCTGGCAGTTTCCTGAGACTATAATCCTATCAACTGGCCTTTCCTTATCGCCCATGCCCAATCTCCCAACTCTTTGTTAACAAAATTGAGTTTAGCCCTCCATTGTGTTTTAGCCCATTATTTCCCATCCTTCATCTTATCTAGACACCATTCAGCCTCCCAGCCACTCCCATCAAGATTCTCCAAGGACCCTTCCCCAGTCACCTCAGCTTACTGGCCATTCTCATCAAGATACTCCTTCTCCCAGGCCCTCCTCCAGTCATCCCAAACTACTTGGCCACTCCTAGATCCCTCCCACAGTCTTTCTGTACATGAGATCCATCCTGTCTACCATTTAGGGGCTGAGACTTCCTCATGCCCACATCTTTACCAGTGTTACAAATGTTTAGATTCCTTAAGAGTCTGGTCAATATGGAGGATATTTAATAAATCTTGTCATTGGCTGAAAGAAAGTGTGGGTCAAATTCATTTGGGCAGGACCTGCGTGTAGTGATTTTGCGGTCCCAGCACCCCTAACATTTAAATCTCAGAAAGACCACTGAGGGTTGGAAAGAATATGTGGCACTGTATGACTCAAGCCAGCCCTTTAAGGAAAGATAGGACTCAGTCTGGAGGTTAGGATTGGGAAAGCTGTTCTAAGCACCAGTAATGCTGATGTTTCACGTGCACTAGACTGGGGCTGATTGAGCCCAGAGACCCAACAATGGGTGGAAATTGAAAAGAGGCAAATTTAGGCTTGATATAAGGAAAAACTTCTAGGAATTAGAGTCATCCTAAAGTGGAGTGGGCTATCCTGAGACATTAGTAGATTTCCCCTTATTAGAGGTTTTCTTGCAAGGACTAGATTTTCTAGATTTGTTACAGTGAGGATTCTTTTTCAGATTGGTTGGACTAAACAGTTTCAGAGGTCCCTGAAATTCTATGATTCTGTGAAAGAATTTGAACAAGGGTATAAAGATAGGCATGTCTATGGCATGTTGGGAGAACAATGGGTAAAGCAGTTTGACTAGAACAGGAGGGTTGTATAGTGAGACTGGAAAACTAGTTAGGAACCAAGCAGGGTTCACTGGATAGAGTGCTGGGCCTGGAGTCAGGAAGCCTCATCTTCCTGAGTTTGAATCTGGCCTCACACTTTTCCTAGCTATGTGACCCTGGGTAAGTCACTTACCCTTGTTTACCTCAGTTTCTCCTCTGTAAAATGAGCTGGAGAAGGAAATGTCAAACTACTCCATTATCTTTGCCAAGAAAACCCCACAAGGGGTCACAAAGAATAGATTAAGATTTAAACAACTGAACAATAACCAGGCAAAGAGAGGAGCTATGAAAAATTTTTGAGCGTGGGAATAGGGGATAATTAGTCTGGCAACATAAGATTGTTAGATTTAGGACGGAATGAGATTTAGAAACAGACTAATCTGACATTCTGATTTTCCAGAAGTGAAGTAACTTGCCCAATGTCATACAGGTAAAAAGAAGTAGAGTTGGAATTCATCCTCGGGTCCTCTGACTTCAAATCTCTCTCTTAGACCATATCAGTTCTCAGTGTGAAGGATGGATTAGAGGGTGGCAGGTGTAAAGGCCAGTTAGTGAAGAGACTATTTCAATAGTTTAGATTTGAGGTATCAGGAATTCATTGTGGAAGTGGAATGAACATATGTGAAAGACATTGTTGTTGTCATTGTTCAGTTGTTTATCAGTCAGATCTGACTCTTTGTGACCCCATTTGGGATTTTCTTGGGAAAGATACTGAAGTGGTTTGCCATTTCCTTCTTCAGCTCATTTTACAGATGAATAAACTGAGGCAAGCAGGGTTAAGTGACTTGCCCAAGGTCCCACAGCTAATAAGTGTGTGAGGCCAGATTTGAACTCAGGGAGATGAGTCTTGTGACTCCAGACCTGGCGTTCTATCCACTGTACCACCTAGTTGCCCTTATATAATATTATGTGAAAGACATTACAAAGGAAGAGATTGATTTTCAGGACGTGAGTGATGAAGGAGAGGGAAAAATTAAAGCTGACTCCAAATTTTCCCTGGATAAGATGAAGAATGATGACACTCTTTATAGAAATAGGGAAGTCCTGAGTAACAGCTGGCTTATGGGGAGAGATACTCTTCAATCCCCTAACTTCCCCCAAAGCTCAGTTAAAGAGTTATCTCTCATATGCCATTCCTGGCTGTCAGTTCCTGCCTACTCCGAAATTACATTGGATTTACTATGTCTGCACTTTGTACATATTTATGTGTAAAGACATTGTTTCCTCTATTAAGACATAAGCTCCCCAAGGTCCATTTTTGTCTTTTTACCCATAGCACCTATTGCTAAATGCTTGTGGATTGATTGTGTTAACACGATTTTTACTGAGCCAGTCAGTCTCTAATCTGAGAATGCTTGGAGTCCCACAAAACAGGCCTAGAGACAGGAGTGCCAGTAATCACATAGCCATATTAATTAATTTCATTATAAAGAACAGATTTGCAAATTGGGAATTCTCCTGATCAGAATTCCACCTTGCTGAAGTGAAGACAGAGATCACATACATAAATCACAAGTGGGAAGGTAGGGAGGAGGGTGGATTACAGCCAGTGTTTTCCTGGGTTTGAGCAGTTTCCCATGACAAACCCACAAATGAAAGACAATACTACAATTTTGGAGTCCTGTGGGAGCAATGTTGCTTGAGTCCTTGGGGGTCATTACTTGGTGGGTCACAGGACCAGAGTTCTGTGGTGGGAACAGAAGTTCTCTGATTTGCTTTGCTTCAGGTACACAGGCACAAGGATGCCAGTGACAGTGAGCTTTGTCAGGGTTTGAGTGATCATTTCAAGCTGCATTGTAAGTTCTGACTCATAAGAGAGGCAATTCTGAAAAATCTAATCTATTAGTATATTCATTACACATATATCAATTATTATAAAAATCATAATCCCCTCCACAATTGACACTCATCAATTCAAGCCAAGAGCACTTAAGGAATGTCTGTGTTTTGGGGAAAAGGGGGTGATTTTGAACAGACTTGCATCCGCCCTACTAAGATACGCTTTCTAAGGAATTTGGGGATCATCTGTTAACAGCAAACTCAAAGCCATCTCAGTTGAACATTTTGGTATTTTCAGGTTGACTGGAAAGTTCCAAGACACTGACTTTTTAAAAAATAAATTTCCAACCAAGAGTTTATTAAGTGTATTATCAGAATCAGTTCAAATATTTTGAAATTCCTTTCAACCACTCCACCTATAGAATTCCCAACATGGGATGCCTGCAGAATTTATTAATGGGACATTCATTGACAGAGGCCTTCAGAACTCTGAAGCCAGCTGGCCCCAAGATGCTTTTGAAGTTTTAGTTTTTGAGGGTTTGAATGCATGTGTCTGTTGTAATCACATTCATATGGTTGGATGCCATGTGGAGGGAGGGAAATGGCTGCTTAGCCACATAGATGGGATTACAGGCTTGTCCTGAAAGCCAAATTCAATGACATGGCCACTTCAGATCTCAGTGTTCAGAATCTGCACCCCTTGTAACTTCTGAGACCTCAGAGAAAGAATCAATTTTCCTTTGGGATCAGAGGAGAGGGAGGCAGTCAGTTAGTCAATAAACATTTATTAAGTGCCTACTATGTTCTAAACACAGTGCTAAGCATTGGGGATACAAATTAAAAAAAAGACAGTACCTGCCCTCAAGAAGTTTACAATCTAATGGCTGAAGACAACATACAAAAAGAGCTAAAAAGCAGTTGGGGAAGGTGGTAGAAAGGACAGAGGAGAAGGTACCTGACCTGGAGCATGGTAGAAAAGTTAGAAAAATCCCAAACTAGTGCAGCCAAGTGAGGAATGAGATATTCTAAGCTGAATTCTCTCTTGAAATGGAGGTTTTGGAGTTCATGGCTCCACCCTCCAATCAGAGGGACTCATGGGGATGAGGTGGAATCCTAAGAATTTGCCTTTGATTGATTTCCTATTCCTGCTCTCTATTTGAGAGCTCAAAGAAGGAGTGGGGGGGGGAGGGAAGGGCACTGATTTTCCTGTTCCCTTTCTGTTTGGCATCTTTAAGATTTTCTTGTGTCCCCAAACCATGAGCTTCTCAATCAAAATAGCTGAAGTTACTTTGGCTAGGATTTCCTTGGAGAAAGCTTGGACCTAGTTACTTATGATGAAGGCCCTCATAATTTACATTGAACTCAATGAAGGCTTTCATTAAAATGGATTTTATAGTGTCTCAGATCATATGCTCAAATATTTGTTTTTCTTTTTTTTGTTGGCCCCTTTGAACCTCAGTTTCCTCATTTGTAAAATAAAGGGGTTGGACTAGTATATTCTGATGTCCCTTCTAACGTTAAATTCTTTAATCTCATGACTCTGCAATCTTCTCTTTTAAGGAATGTCAAAGGTAAGGAATAACAAAATTTCCCTAGGTAAGTATGACCAAGAAACGGGAGTCTCTTTTTTTTCCCTTCTTTAAATTCTCTAAATCCTGGCTCTCTCTGTTTATTTTTTTATCTTGGTTAATTTACTCAGTTAAGTTCCAGGACACTCTCTGGGTACCTTGTCTAGCCAAAGCCTGCTGGGAGATATTAAGTTAGCCCTTTGGAAAACATAGCCGACACCTTAAGCTGATTTTGCTGATCTCCCAGAGTGAGGGATGAAGGCTTCTCCCCTGCACATTCCTTTCCAATGTGGTACATGTCTTGTCTGGCCAGACTTCTAGACTCTCTCTCCCTGAATACTCCACTCAGTTGTTCACAATGTTCTCCTGAGAAGACAGGGACATTTATTATTCTTGGAGGAGGAGTAGACGTGATCGACCATTTTCCTTTCTTATTTTTATTCCTAAAATGATTGCTGTGATTTCTTCACTGATTGGCTGCTCAGGCGCGGAGATAGGTTTAGTCCCCGAGACTGAGCGGTAATAGTGAGTGGTAATGGCAATTCTACATGTATATAGGAGAAAGGGAGTTGGGTTAGAAATGGAAATTAGTGAGTTCTAGTTCAGGCTATGGGCATGACAAGGGATTGGTGGAACAGGCATGTGGGTTAATGCCTCCACTGCCACGTTGGTTAATGCCTCCACTGCCATGTTTAGGTTACTAGAACCTCTTCTGCTTTGCCATCCTTTTTGTTTGTTCTTCCAGCATCCCCCAAATTTTATACTATATGGATTTTCTTTCTCCTGTCTCTGGAATCTGGGCAAGATCACAACTATTGATGTTTCATTTTGCTATCCTCTCTGCCCTGATTAAAACAGTTAATGCTTGGTCTATTGCCTGGCGTTCTCCAGCATGCATTGCTCAGGGATGTACTGCTGTGTGATTTGAGGCTGAAGCTGAATACACAGGCATTCTGTTTTTGCAGAGGTAGTTGGCCCCAAACACATGCTTTTTATTACTTTTCAGAAGGGGGGCATAACTAATTTTTCACCATTCATTCCTATGGCTGGGAAACCCCTCTTGTCTAGGATAGGCCTGCTCATTGGGAGGAATACTGCCAAATGTGAATGAGCTAGAGGTCTGGGAGATTAAGAAACGTCCCGTTAGAAGTCAGGCAGTGTTGATTAAATTGGACCCAATAATGAGCCACTGAAACTTTGTTTTGTTTTGATAGGAGACAGCAGACAAAAAGAGTGAAAGTTGAGATATTTTGTGAGGGGCAGCCAAGACCAGGAGCATTTCTGGCTCCTAGTGAACTGTGTTGGGCAGCTGGTTACACTGGGCATTTGGCCTTTGCCTGGAGGGTCAAATAATGAAGCCTTAGAATTGTGTTCTTTTGAGGTGTGTCTACAGTCATTAATGAAGTGTCCCAGAGGACTTGTCACTTGTGTTCATTGGCATTCTGTCCATGCCTCTGTGATTGTGCGTGGGACAGATGTTACACATTTAAAAGCTGAGTTGAACATATGCATTGTCCTTTGTCTTAGGGGAGGATATCCTGCTGTTTGTGAAAGGACAGAAGCAATAAGGATTTCTTTCTGAAGGGTGGGTGGGTTGATTTTAAAAATTGATACCTTTCGTTTTTACGTTATCTTCATTTCCAAATACATCTCACCTCTATCTAGACAGCAATATCTTGGAAGGAAAATTTAAAGAAAAACAAAGAGGAAAAACAAACAGGACCACAAAAAGCCCTCCGGGCTTTCTCTCTGGGCTAGCTTTGGGAGGTTTAGTCCCCAGAGAGATGGTCACTACTCTGCAATTCTAGGGATAATGCTAAGGGTAGCTAGTGTCCTAACAAAAGCTCACAAGCTCCTACTGGTTTGTTTCTCATAACAATCGGGTACTAGACTCAGTTTTTTAGCAGTCTTAGTCAAATGCCATAACAAGAATAGTAGTTACAAAGCCTTTTCTCTAGTACCATGGCACACTCTCCCACAAATACACACAGAATCCATAGGGAAGAATGGACACAAATCTACATGTGATGGTGATGAAACACATACTTAGGGAGCACCAATGGTAAATCACAAATCCAGAACTGTGTGGTTTCCACATCCTTCATTTCCCTAGAGGCTTCTTGAAGAAGTTCATTTTGATGTGGGCCATCAGTGAGAGGTCATGCTGTTGTATAGTTTAGTTGGCTTCTAGAAGGGCATGACCTCTCTGCTGGACATGAGCTTCAGCAATGCTTGCTCCTCGTAGGATATGATATCTCATCTACATAGGCTAAGACAAGTTCTGCTGCTTGGCTGGGTCAAGGGGGTCATTCAATGACTACTCATCTCTTCCATTGGCTCGGCTGCTTTTGGACTGTGCTTGGCAAGCCTTTCTGTTATTGAGCTGTTGCTGTTTGGCTGGGCCAGTGTAAGTCACAGTGCACATATAAAACCAATTTACCGTCATGTATGTGTATTAAGGCACACTAATAGCAATTATACTCATCAGTTCATGCAATCAAACTTTATTGATTATCTAATGATACAAACACCAAACCCTGTAAGAACAAACTAGCAACCTGATTCCTAGAGGTCCTGTCAGGTAAGTGTATCTCAGGCTGGTGCTTACGAGAAGCTTCCCTTTCTACTCAGCTCTTTTCACGACAGCAATCTGGTGAGTCCCCGTCCATCAGTACTGCTCTAGAGCAAATGCACGATGCTCACATTTCTAAGTGCTGGGAATACAGGCTTCTGCACTGGTTGCAATCCAGAAACAGATTGATGCCTGGGATTTCCAGTGGGTTTCTTTGGTTCTCTGGCTAAGGGTATTTACATATGACAACTAAGGTCTGATTTGAAGATCAGTTGCCTAAGCTTATGATGAAAGGAAGCTATCTATCAAAGCTGACATCATTAGCAAGTATTTATCAGTCGATTTGGAAGACACACTTCATTGTCAAACTCTACCAATCAAGTGCTTATCTTATTATGGAAAAACAGTTTACATGACAATGACTTAGTAGCAAAATGAAGGCTCAAAACAAAATGATCTTGCTCAGGCTAAGTTCCATACTTGTTCCCATTACAGTCAGGCAGATTGTTCAGCCTCTGAACTCTTCTCAGGGTGCAGTCTCAGACAGCTAGGTCCATTTCCTAGACTTCCAAGGCTTGTTCTTGAATGAACAGCTGAGGTCACTTCTGCTTCAGGCTCTAGTCAGCTGAGTAGAGTGCTTTCTCTCAGCTTTCTCAACTGGGGCCATGATCCTTTCCTTTGAAGCCCTGAGAGAGACTGGCTCTGAGCTTGTTTGTTATTTCTAGGCAGGCGATGGGAGAGATGTAGCCTCTCTGGTTCCTACAATCCTTCCTGGATCAAAAGGCCCTTCCCTTAGTAAGATACTTTTTCTTGCCTGAGGGTGATCAATCTGAATTCAGTTGGTTCTGTTTCCCTTAACCACTCCAGTATCTTTGCCAAGAAAACCCCAAATGGAGTCACAAAGAGTCAGACCGAATGAAACAACTGAACAACAACGTGGTTCTATCATTTAGCTCGCTTCTCGGCATCTACTCTTTACAGATTCCCATTCAGTGCACCCACTTTTACTCATTTCCACTGAAAACCTTATTTCTCATTCCCTGAAGTAGGGAGAAACAGAGTAAAGTTAAGGTCTACCCTTCCTCTCATGGACCAGAGGTAGCACCTCTGCTAAAGACTACTATTGATGCCCAGTAGGTAGTAGCTATAAAAACAATCAGAGAGTGTATTGTGGGGAGGTGGACAGACACTGGGCAGGGTTCAGCCCAGAGTGATGTGATGCGTTCATCAGAAGACATTGGCAACCTTGTGCCGTTAGAAGCATGAGTTGTCTCCCTCCCACAAATGCCCTGTATACCTGTGTTCCCTGTATGTATGGCTCCATATATGATCCCTATGCATGTCTATTATTTATACTGATGTGTGTATTTGTGGGAGACTGTGCCCCGGATTCATGGGACGAATATTTTATTTATACTCTTCTAACTAGGTTATATTATTAAATGCCTTTGCTTTGAATTAATTATGCTCTATGGCTGACTAGTGCAAATAAAATATACAATATTTTTAAATATTTTTAAGCATTTAAACAGTATTTTTATTTTTAACAATATTTATATTTTAAAACATTTAAAATATTTTTAAAGATTTATTCCAGAATTATAATCCAGTAGCACAAAGTTTATTTATTCTGTGGACAATACTGTTCAAAATTATCAAAGGTATTTTTTTTAACATACAGCACAATGATTTATCAGAAAAATATTTATTCAGGGAAACAAAGATGTTAAAGCAAATATTTGAAATAATTTCCAACACGTTATAGGTAGTTAGTATCCATATCAACATAGATTTCTTAAGTGTCTGGCTTTATAATTAAAAAAAAAACAAGTGTCAATTACTTTGGTTTCCCTTAGTACAACAAATGAAAACTACATGTGAATAATTTTAAAGTTTATAATATTATTGCTAATTATTCCAAATGTATATCCATGTCCAAGAGCCAAGTCTTTGAGATATCTGAGACTCTCTTGATGAAATGTCCCAATAACACTGAAACCAGAACTTTTCATGTATAAATGTATGGGAATATATATATATATATATATATATATATATATATATATATATATATATATATATATATATATATATATATATATATATATATATACATATATATATACATACACACATATATATATACACATATATATACATATACACACACACACATATATATACACACACATGTGTATACACACAAACACGTATATATATATGTATGTGTGTGTGTGTGTGTGTGTGTGTGTGTGTGAATTGATATGGACCTATAGAAAAATTGAGGCTGAGGTAGCTTTCTAAGGGTTCCTAGGTAAAGGGGTTCCAAGTACTACAACAGGTTTTAGAGTTGGAAGTAACTCTAAAGAACTTTTAGTCATTGTCTCATTTTAAAAATGAGGAAACTGAGACCTACAGTAACTAATTGGCTTGCCCCTTATTGTATAATTAGTAAGAAAAAATGTGATATTTGAACAAAGCTCCTCTATCCAGGAGTAGCAGGCTTGGACTGGTTAACAATTGTAGGGAAAGCTGAATATAAGTATATAATTATATTCGTGTGACCCATATAATATGGATTTTTAACTATAAAAATCTTTCATGTCCCTGCCTTAGAATCCTATGTCCCATCAGCAACTCAGCATTTCAATTATCATCTTGTCTTTACCATTGGTTGTGTGTCTTCTAGAGTTTTGTTTTCTTGGTCTTGAAATGGAGAAGATAATTTTTGTCCACAGCAAAGTCCTGTGCTTTGGTTATGCTGGCCCAGAGTTTCTAAACAATCCACTGCTGTCATTATCATCATCACAACGGATTTTGGATAACATTCGTTAAGCAGGTGATCTGTAGAGTGATGGGAAAAGGTGGATACAGATAGTGGCAAGATTAAAATGCTGGGTGGAGAAAATAGGAATTTCCATTCATTGAAGCAAGAAATGATCAAATCCATGTCCCGAGGCTTAGAAACTCACTTTATAAGAGCCCAGCATTAGAACTAGAAGGGCCTTCAGAGGTCAGCTAGTTCATTTCTCTCATTTTATAGATGAAGAAACTGAGGACCAGGGAGCTGAAGTGATTTATTTAAGGTCACACAGATAAGTGTCAGAAGTGGGATTTGAGGGGCAGCTACGTGGTGCAGTGGATAGAGCACTGGTCCTGGATTCAGGAGGACCTGAGTTCAAATCTGGGCCTCAGACACATAACCCTTACTAGCTGTGTGACCTTGGGCAAGTCACTTAATCCCATTGCCTAACTAAAAAAAAAGAAAAAAAAGAAAAAAGAAAAGAAAAAGAAAAACAGAAGTGGGATTTGAGTCCAAGTCTTCTGTCTCCAGTGGGCTCTTTCTTCTGACCCAGGCTTCTTCCTCTCTAAATAAAAATACCTTCTCATGTGAAGATGTACCAGTGCATCTCTTGCTTGAGAGATTAGCTACCAACTATCTATGACCTCAGCTCAATGAAGCTCTTAATGTTTATGTTGGCAGTGAGGATATTACGTGATATCATGCACAGGAAAGAGCAGTACCTCAGCCATAGGACCTTGGATGTGTGAAACCAAGGCCAGAGAGGCAACAAAGATTTGAGTATCTTCCCCCTCCCCCATGGGGATGGGGCATTTGCTAATCATGCACAATGCACAGAGATGGATACACAGAAATGCTACCATGACATTGACATTCTAGGTGGTGGAGATAGAATAGATTCCATGCACACTAAAAGTTAAACCTAAGCCATTCCTTTTACTCTAAAAATGGACCATTGTTTCTTTCAACTCAAGACTCGGTATGAAGAAAACCAGAGGAGTTGGGAGTAAAAAACAAAACAAAACAGAACAACAACCCCATCCCCCAATGTGTCTTTAACATGGACAGGACCAGGGCTGAGGAGGACACCACAAATACAGGAGCGCCCACCGATATAGGATTACAGAACTGCATTTAAAGACAAAAGCCATAAGAAAAGGGACAAAGGGACAGTTTGAGGGAGAGGAGTCCTTGGAATGGATGGAATAGGGAAGCAGGACTTTGGTGAAGATCAGTGTTCCCTGGGTCAGTTTAGGATGGTTTCAGATGGTCCCAGCTGCTCCAGGCACAGGGTTCAGTCAGAGGACAAACCCAGAACAGCTGGTTAAGAACAAGACTTGGGTTAATTTTGGTGATTGGTCAGCTCAGGTCTTCCTCTAGAAATGGGAGTTCGGTTATAGCAGGATCAAAGTCATTTTCACATTTTAATATAAGATCTAAAGGTTTAATTGCATTCTCTGTCACAGAGATCAAGACTTAGATGTCTTATGAATTGCTTATTTAGATCTGTAGAAGATGCATTGTTTTACCTTGTTTGTGCTTTCCTTGATTCAGTAGGCAAGGCAGAGTGTTTGGTAGGGAAGGTATAGTGCAGGTGTGTGTGTGTGTGTGTGTGTGTGTGTGTGTGTGTGTGTGTGTGTGTGTGTGTGTGTGTGATATGGTTAGGTTTATGTTTAAGAAGATAACTTTCACAACTGTGTGGAGGATAGATTGGGGTGGAGAGAATCTAGAGGCCAGGTGTCCTTTTAGAAAATTATTGCAATAGTCCAGGTGAGAGGTGATAAGAGATTGAACTAAGATGGTGGCTGTTAAAGTTTAGAGGGACATATTTGAGAGATATGGAGACAGAAACAAGATATGGCAATGGATTGGATACATGTTATATGTGAGAGAGTAAGGATATAAGGATTACACTGGGTTAATTTGTTAGTTTGCTTTCTTCCCCCGCCCCTCTACCACATGAACTTGTTTATTTTCCTGGCTGGGCTCTCTGAGTTTTCTCAGTGACATGGTTCCTTTTTAGCACTTTGAGGCCTTTTGCTTGTTATCCACCCCCTTAAAGCATTGCCTTCGAAGGACTTTTTATTATAATTATGCTCCACATTTCTCCCTAGTGGAAGTCTTTATCCTAGAAATACCTAAGCTCATCACATGGAACAACGAATCTTGGGAGCCTCGCAAGGGTGATAAGCTTCAATGTCTAAGCTAGGGCTTCTTTAAATATTGACAGATGGAAATTGGATTATGATAGTAGTAGCCTCGAGCTCATAAGAAAGTCAGCCCTAGTGATATCTTGGATAACATCACAGGCTGAGACAGTGAGTTATTAGATATGTTCATCCTGTGATACATGTAAAGATTCTGAGCCACCAACATCCCCTTCCACAAGGCAGCAATGGGCCATGAAAGAGAGCTGGACATGATGGATTATCAATGTAGTTATTGTTAGTGGAATTCCATTTTCCTTTAGAAGATAGGAAGTGGTTGAAGCTCTGTATCTTAATTTCTTCACAGCATTACTTTTATAGGCTAAAATTCATTGTATTGCTTTGGTCCACAATAAAAGGTCAGCAGGCACTTTAATCTGCCTTCATAATGTTGGTTCTGGGGCAGCGTCTTGCCCCCAAGTCCATTTGGTGATTTGTGTTGCTTTCCACATTCCCCATGTAAAGCTGTGTCTGAGAATGCAGAAACTCAAAGAGCCTGAAAGATTGGGGCAGTGAGGTATGGTGGAAGGAGCACTGAACCCAGAGAAACATGCTTTCAGATCCTATCTCAGATACATACTAGCTATGGAACCATGGTCAAGTCGCACACAGTCACATCTCTTCTGAGACTTGGTTTCTGGGATGTGCTGAGCCAGAACGGATGACATGAATTTTCAGTGTGAGCATTCACATCTTGAAAATCAGCAAATGCTACAAATCAGGGCTTGAGATATTGTTTTTTTGATTATCTAGACTTAAGAAAGTAAAGAAGAAAATGTTAAAACACAGGTTAAATGTAAAAGTGTGTCCTGAATACTTTTTTTTTTTTGAGAGCTGGAGAAGCTTGTTAAACATTTACCAGCTTTTCTTTTTGCCACCGACCTCCATGGTATACGTGCCTAGTGGTGGGATCTCTGGATCAAAGGGGATAGAAATGATAACACAATGAATTGTCACTTTATTTGGTTAATTCCAGATTGTTGTCCAGAATGGTCATATCATTTCATAGATACAGCAATGTATGAGGGCGCCTATCTGTCCACAGCTCCTCCAGCATTGGCTAGCCCCATCTTCTGTCATCTTCGCAATTTGCTGTGGGTGAGGCAAAACCCCAGAGTTGCTTTGACTTGTTCATTTTTCCTTACTATGAGTGATTTGGAGCATTCTTTCCTATGGTTGTGAACGGTTTGCTGCACTAACTTTTAAAAATGCTTGTTGCTGTCCCTTGACAACTTTTTTTTCTGTTGAGGAATGGCTTTTATTCCTAAATATTTCTGTTATTTGTCTACATATTTTGGATATCAAACTCTTAGAGGCATTTGATACAAAGATTTTTACTTGCAGGTAACCACTGCCACCTTCCCATTTGTCCCCTCTTTCTCCTGTTTTGCAATTCAACTTTCTTTCTTTCTTTCATTCTTTCTTTCTTTCTTTCTTTCTTTCTTTCTTTCTTTCTTTCTTTCTTTCTTTCTTTCTTCTTTCTTTCTTTCTTTCTTCTTTCTTTCTTCTTCTTTCTTTCTTTCTTCTTTCTTTCTTTCTTTCTTTCTTTCTTTCTTTCTTTCTTTCTTTCTTTCTTTCTTTCTTTCTTTCTTTCTTTCTTTCTTCCCCCCCCTCTCTCTCTCTTTCTTTCTTTCTTTCATCTATTACTTCCCCCATCCCCCTTTCTTCTTCGTGTTTCAGTTAGTCTAAAATCCTCCCTCTTCTACTCTGACTTTTTTTGTTTATTAGGTTTTTTTTTTTTTAAATGAGGCAATTGGAGTTAAGTCACTTGCCCAGAGTCACACAGCTAGGAAGTATTATGTGTCTGAGGCCTGATTTGAACTTAGGTTCTCCTGACTGTAGGGCTGGTGCACTGTCCACTGTGCCACCTAGCCGCCCCTGTTTATTCGTTTTTTAAAATTTTCTGTACCTTTTTTTTAAATACTCTTTTATTTTATTACACAGACTATGTCTTAGCAATGAAATGATTGAAAAAAAATACAAATACTGCCTAGTAGGCAGTGTATTTAACACATTTTTTCCAATAAATACTGTCTATTTATTCCCAATATCAATCCTTCCCCATGCAGGCAGTGTATTGAAATGCTTTTCATATGTTTAGTAGCAAGAGGATGCTGTGAATTTTCACTGTTCCTCTTTGGTAGTGTGGACCGATGCCTGAGTTTTAATTCTGAATACCATTTTACAGCAATAAATTATGTTGAAACAAATGTGGTATATCATAACATAAATATGCATTACCCCCTTTTTATTTGTCCTTCCCCTTAAGCAAATTAAAAAAAAATTCTTCAATGCGTAGTTACGTAATCTGGCAAAACAAATTCCCACATTGGTTATGTTTGAAAATGTATTTTTTTTTTTAGGCAATTGGGGTTAAGTGACTTGCCCAGGGTCACACAGCTAGTAAGTGTCAAGTGTTTGATCTGAGGCTGAATTTGAACTCAGGTCCTCCTGACTTCAGGGCCAGTGCTCTATCCACTGCACCACCTAGCTGCCTCTGAAAATGTATTTCTCTCGGCATTTTAAGTTTATCACCTCTATCAGAAGATAAGTGTCATGTTTTGTCTTCATTCTTTTGAACTCATTATTATCGCATTGAGTTCTAAAGTCTTTCAAAGTTGTTTTTCTCTATGATGTTGCAGTCATTGTATAGGTAATTCTTATTCTGCTCCCTTCACTCTGCACTCTGCCCTATAATCGTAACGATATTCCCAGTTTCTTCTGAAATTGTTCATTTCATAATTTTTTATGGCATAAAAAACACCACAATTCATTTAACTATTCAACAATAGGAGGATATCCCCTTAGTTTCCAGTTTTTTGGCTATCACAAGTAGAAATATTAGAAATATTTTTGACTATGTAGACCATTTTTTTTCACCTTTGTGTTTGTTTGTTTTGAAGAGGAGGGACATAGTCCTAGTAGCGGTATCATCTAGGTTAATGCGTAATTTGGTAACTGTCTGGGTATAGTTCCAAATTGCTTTCCAGAATGACTGAATCAATTTGCAGCTCCACCAACAATGTACTAGTATAGCTTTATTGCCACAACTCCTTCAACATTTGTCATTTTCTTCTTTTGTGATCTTCCAATCTGATAATGTGTGAGGTGAAACCTCAAAGTTACTTTAATTTCCATTTCTCTCGTTAGTGATTTAGAGCAGTTTTTTTTCATGTGATTGTTGATAGGTTTGATTTTTTTCCTCTGAAAACTTCCATTCAGATCCTTAATATTATAAATTTGAATCAATCCCTTTTTCAGGTAGCTTGGGGGGACAGACCTAGCTCCAGATGCAGTTCAGTTCTTTTTCTTGCCTGTGTAGTGTTGCTATGCATAGTGGCCTTCTGTCCCAGTTCCTACCATTCTTTAGTTATCTACCTAAGCTGAATCAATCTCTGACAATTTGTCCAGGATCCAGGAGGGTAGAAAGGGTGTTCCAGGCTAGGTCTCAGCAGCTTTTGCCTTCCCTAACCAAGGGGCTGCTGTAGGCAAAAAGAAGCAGGGTCATCCCCTCCTTTCAAGTCTGGGCACTATCAGGGTCACCTGGTTATTGTCACATGGTGGGATAAAGATAGGGATGAGGTATGCTAGCAGAGTCTCTGCAGCTGGAGAGAAATCTCTGAGTTGGTCTTGTAGTACAGGCCTAGGGGTCAGTTTATACATCCTACAGGAGCATGAAGGCTGGCGTGGGAGAGGTGCCGAGAGAGCATATTAAGAATTAGCATTCTTCAGTGTCAATTCATTAGGTTTACTTTGTGGAATTTCTTGTTTTATTATTTTGTGGCTTCACCTGCAATTGCTCTGCTTCTGGCACAAAAGTCTTTTTTATTCTATTCTATTTTATTTATTTATTTTTTTAGTTGGTGGGAACTGAAAAAATATCCCCTCCCCTCTCATCTCCTTTAAATCCTCTTTTTTTTTTTTTGCCACACTTAGTTTTCTCTGTCGCTTTCAGGTTTTTCTTTTAAAAGAGAACATTTTTGCCTTTGGTTGACGTTAGCTCAGTTCTCCCATCTCTAATTCTAAATTGACTGTTTGGTCACTGATGTTTCATTTCAGATCCCATATCTGACTGAATGTGTTTTTTGTAGTAAATAGGGAGTCTTTTGGTAATCTAACACAGCATTACCTAGTGATTATGTCTGTGTTAAGCAATGTTTCGAAGTTCTATTAGTAATATGGAGACTCATAACCCTCAGGGAAAGCATTTCATCTGTGAAATACCACACTTTGAAGGTTGCCCCACTAGCTTCTCAGAAGTAGCTCCTTGTTCTCTAAAGTAGTTTAACTGAATTCTGTAAAGAAAATCAGTTTTACTTGGTTCAAATCATGCCAAAGAAGGCATTGGACGGCTCTTTCCATTTTCCAAGTGGCTGGGTGTTGGGCAGACATAATCTCTGTTAGCATATAATCAATAGTTCAGGGACAGTGCTCTGTTATTTAGATTTAACTGCATCTGAGCTGTAAAGTGATTCAGATGTCAGATTTAGAATGGATGTAGGAAGTCAGTCAGTTCAAGGAGAATATCTCATATTTATTACGGATGACTTAAGCCTTAAAATATGAAAATTGTATTTTAGACAGCTCTCTTCACATTTCAAAAGGAAATTTCTGAATATCCATTTATATTAATGTGTGTTCTCAGGGCTGATGGATGTCTACCCCTGGTTTGCAAAATTTAACAAATGTAAGTCTACCAATACTCATCAACATGTGGAAATAGTCTCAGGAGAGTATACCCTTCAATTCCAACCTCAAACATTTAAAAAAGGTGTCTGCTGTAAACCTTTTTTTGGAGGGGGGGGGAATTATGAGTGACTACCAGTAAAGAATACTCTTCAAACCCTGAGCTCTCTGACAATCATATGTTCTTTAACTATGTGGAATCACTATAGACTCTAGAAGAATGCTCTTAGTGCCAACAATGATGAAAATAGGCAAAATTTTATCAAAGTTACCCAAACCCCATCTTGCTACCTGTAAGATTGTGAGTACACAAGTACTAGTAGGTACTCAGGAATAGCTACTAGTAGCTGGGGAGGGAGTTAGGAAGAGGATAAAGGGGGAGCAGGAAAGGTTTCCCATAGAAGTTGACTCTTAAACTGAGATTTGAAGGAAAGCAGGAATTCCAAGAGTTGGAGGTAAGAAGACAGAGAATTCCAGGCATCGGGAAAACATGGAGATGGGAGGTAGAACATTCACTGAGGTATAAGAAACAGCAAGTTGTCCATTACTGTTAAACCACAGAGTACATGGAGAATAATATGTACAAAGATGGAAAAGATATTGAGAAACTTTAAATGACAGAGCTTTATGAAGACCTTGAAATGACAAAGAGAAGAATTTGATTTGATCCTTAAGGGAATAGGGAACCACTGAAGTTTACTAAGGTGTGCATATATGGGGTGTGTGTGTGTGTGTGGAGAGAGAGAGAGAGAGAGAGAGAGAGAGAGAGAGAGAGAGAGAGAGAGAGAGAGAGAGAGAGATGGTTAGGCTTATGTTTAAGAAGATAACTTTCACAACAGTGTGGAGGATAGATTGGGGTGGACAGGTGTCCTTTTAGAAAACTATTGCGATAGTCCACGTGAGAGGTGATAAGAGATTGAATTAAGATGGTGGCTGTTTAAGTTAGAGGGACATATTTGAGAGATGTAGAGATAGAAATAAGATACGGCAATGGATTGGATACATGTTATGTGTGAGAGTAAAGATATAAGGATTACACTGAGATTGAGAACCTGGGAGACTGGAAGGATGGCAGTACACTCAACAGTAGTAGGAAGCTCAGAAGAAGGTTTGCTTTGAAGGATAAGATGATCTCTGTTTTGCTCATGATGAATTGGAAATACTCATGGGACATACAGATTCAACTAACTATAAGACAGCTCCATCTGGCAGTCCCAATAGCATCTCAAATTCGATGTCTAAGACCAAACAATACCTATATCACTGAACCTGTTCCTTCTCATTTCACTACTTCTGTGAGTGTTAATGTTTGGTCTCCTACAGTATTTGAAACCATGGTGATGTCTCTGCCTCTTCCCTTCCCTTTACCTCTTACGTTATGTCAGTTGTCAACCTCCACTCCCACAATCTCTCTCCAACCCATCTACTTTAATTTAGGCCTTCATTACGACTATCTCAGACATTATCACAGCCTTTAAAAAGGTGTTTCCACATCCATTTTCTTCCTTCTCCAATCCATTCTTTATATTGTTACCAAAATAATCTTTCTTATGTAAAAATTAAGTTATAGTCTCTCCTCTCTCTGCAAAAAGATGTTCTGTGTCTCACTATTGACTACTTAGTAAAAATTAAGGGTCCTTTGCCTGACATTAAAGGCCATTCACAATCTGACACCACCCTACCTTTCCAACAGTATCTCATACTACTCCTGCCTATAACTCTGTTCTCTAGCCTAGCATGATACTTCACTTTTCTCCTTTTGTGCTTTTATTTATATTATTGCCTATGCTTAGAAAGTCTTTTCTATCCCTTTTCACTTACTGAAATTCTCACCTGTCCTTTAAAGCCCAATTCAAAGTGTACTTCCTTTAGGGAACTTTCCATTGATCTCTCAGTCATTGATAAACCTTCCCTTCCTTTGTAGAGCTCATGTAGCATTTCTCCTAGAATTTCTCCTTGGATTTCTTCTGGAATTCTTTTCTTTTTCTTTTTCTTTTTAAATCCTACCTGAAGTGGTTGTGAGAAAGTTGAACTATCCTTCTTTCACTCACTCCATCATCTCTATGAGTTTTGGCTTACACATTGTTAATGTCTGCGTTTTTCTGTATTATAATTAATTGTGTATGTATAAGTAAAAAATGTTAAGTTCCATAAGGGCAGGGCCATCTCATCTAATCCTTTTATCTTCCCACCTGACCACAATGTTTTACATACAATAGGTACTTAATAAATGTTTGTTGACTGAATATATTGAACTGAAGTTAGACTTGCTCATGAGCCCATGAAGGGATCACTGGACTGGACTGTAGTAATTATTTTTAATGGCGACTAGGGGTCACCAAAAATATTGTAAATTATTTTCAATACACTCTGTTTTCTAAAACAAGCAGATCACTGGTTCTTCCTTGTTTACACCATCTTTATGGTACTTATATATTGTTTTCTCATATAGTGATTTGTGTAAGTATCTTTCCTACAAAATAGTCAACTCTGTGAGGGTAGAAAAGGTATCATTTTTTCTTTTAATCTCATACAGTGTCTTGCACCTAATTTTGTTTAGTTGTTTCAGTCATGCCTGACTTTTCATGACCCCACTTGGGTTTTCTTGGCAGATATTGGAGTGGTTCGTCATTTCTTTCTCCAGCTCATTTTACAGATGATGAAACTGAGGCAAACAGGGTTAAGCATCTGAGGCTAGATTTGAAGTAAGGTCTTCCTGATTTCCTGAGGCCCGGTGCTTTACCCACTGCACCACCTAGCTGCCTTAATAGGCACACAATAGATGCTAGCTGAATGAATGAGTAAAGTAAGAAAATATATTATCCATTTTAGAAAAAACTCTAATAACTTTTTTAAAGCATGTGTGTGATTTGCCTTTATTTTTCCAGAATGCTCCCTGAAAGCAATTCTTCATTGCTGGGACATTCTTAGTAAATGATGGATTCAAGAGACAAGTTTTAACTCATGTTCAAGGATTACCTTAGTATCTAACCCATTGAAAATAAGCATGCTCATCAATGAAAGCAAAAGATGCAGGGCATGGATCTTAAAGCTAAGGATGGATTTTTTTCCAAGCTATTTACTTCAAATAATAGTTTTATAGAAATTAGGAGTCCAGTCTAAGGGGTGAATTACAGAGAATTCCTAGGTCACCCTCTAGTCGTGATATTTTACATCACAACAAAAACACTTTTTCAACTTTGTGTGGTTCCTGAATATCTGGTTCCTGCTTCAATGTTACTGTCCCTCATTGTGTTGTCTACCACATGCAAATGTCCAAGACGTTGAAAAGCCTCTTATTGACCCGACAAGTTGTTCTACATGCAAGACTGGACTTAATGTTTATAGTAAAAATGCATGCTGGCGTTAATAATTAAGAACGTGCTAAGAGTTTGGATTTACTTACAGGAACTATTGATCATAGAGTTTGAGTTAGGAAGGCCCTCAAAAACCATCCAGTCGACACCTTTATTTAACCAATGAAGAAACTGAGACTCAGAGGGAAGGGGCTTGCTCAAGGTCCCACAGGTAGTAGATGGCAAAACCAAGGCTTGCTGCTTTTCCCACTACAACCTAAAGACAAAAGCCATGATGATTAGAAACAAAAAACAAGCTTGGTATAAGCTTCCTTCTTAATGGAAACTTCTTAGCCCAATCTATTCATAATAGAAGCCGAAAGGACACATCTCAACACTTTCACCTCACCCCACCCCCATGTCTATTTGATAAGCACTTTATTTCTAATTTTTTTATAATGAATTTTCTAGAAATCAAGGCCCTGGTGGCTTCAGTTTGTCTTTTCCAGCCTTCACCTTGACTATGTGAGTTCCTCAGTGCTTTATATAATGCTTGGAATAAACTCGTACCCTCAAGGAAATTAATTTATCCAAGAAAAGTACTGCAAGTCAAATTTGAGCATCAATTAAAAACCAGTGCTAATGAAGGAGGTAGTGATTTTAATTCAGGAGTGATTAAGATTGGGAATAAGGAAGACCTGAGTGGCACTGTGACTTGATGAGGCCATCAAATCAATGATTTTTTTTTTCTTATTGAATTTTTTTTTTGAGCCTGTCTTGGGAGTGGAAGATATTTTCTAAGGGATAGTTTTCTGCCCACTGTCTTCTACACACTGATCAGAGTTGATTCTATGGTCTCACCTTTCTGGGATCTGGCCACATTGTAAGTCATGGGGTGGGGCCTAGGGGTACTCAAGTACAGCACTGTACTGACAAGTACTGTGTTTACACATTTCTCAATTTTATTTCCAAAATACATCTAGAATTCGAACTTATTGTCAATTTGCTATAATAGAAAAACTGGAAGTCAAGAGAAACTGGGTTCTTGTTTGGGTTTTGCCACTAACTAGGTATGGGACCCTGGGTAGAGACTACAGGACAATATAGAACTGGAAGGAACTTTGGTGATCATCTAGTTCAACCTTCTCATTTAAAAGATGGTGGAAACTGAAGCTGAGAGAGATGAAGTGAACTGCCTGAGGTCACATAGATTGAGAGGAGAGATTCAAACGTAGGACCTCTGTTTTCAAATACATTTTGTTTTTAATCCATTTTATTCCACCTAATCACTCTACCTCTCTGAGCCTCAGTTTCCCAGTTTCATGTAAAATGAAGGAGTTGGCCTAGATGGTCTCAAAGGTTCCTTGCAGATCTATCATACTATGAGATAATTTTGACTATTCCTTCTATGACACTATAGCTCCCTGAGTCACTACCACCTGATTGCCAAACATGGGAACCTGGGTTGGGGGGGTGGGCAGAATATCCAGTTAAACTAAATTCAAGAATAAAAAAAAAGTTGAACAATCAACATCATAAGATTTAGAACCTTACTGCATGCCCACCAATAGGCTAGACACTAATGGAAGTTGGGAGTATTAGTATAGGCATGTTAGCGATTACCACTAAACAACTGATGACATGGTTTTTTCACTTTCAAACCATTTGGGATTGTTATTTACTCACAACCTAAAATTATTTACATCATATAATGGATTATCAGGGGAACTTATGGTACTTCCTTTATTGGTGTTCTTTCCCCCCCTAGACTAAGGATCTGTGCCCTTAAATTATTTTTAAATTTTCAGTTCCAAATTATTTCTTTCCCTTGACCCCTTCTCCACCCATTGAAGAGGCAAGAAGTCATGTAAGAAGTCATGCAAAACATATTTCTGCACTAGCCATGTTCCAAAAAAAGAACAACAAGAATAACAAAGAAAAATAAATGAAAATATGCTTCAATTTTCACTCTAAGTCCATTAGTTTTCTACATGGAAGTGGATAGCATTTTACATCATGAGTCTTTTGGAGTTGTGGTGGATCATTGATTTAATCAGTTACTAAGTCTTTCACAGCTAATCATTGTTACAATTATTGCTGTTACTGTGTAGATTGAGATTGTTCTCCTGGTTTGCTCACTTCACTTTGCATCAGTTCATATAAGTCTTCTCAGATTTTTCTGAGATGATCCCCTTTATAATTTCTTACAGTACAATAATATTCCATTGCATCTGTATGCCACAATTTGTTTAGCCATTCCCCAACTGATGAGTATGCCTTCAATTTTCAATTCTTTGCCACCACAAAAAGATTGTTTAGGTAAAGGACTGTCTTTAGAAAGATAGTCTAGTTCATCACACATAGACCTTTCTAATCCCAAGATTCTGCAACTTGTATTAGGGTCTCAGCTGGGTGGACTACATAAATCATGTGGGCAGGAGTCCCTTTGGGCTAACTTTTACATATAAAGTCCTTTTTGATATGTTTCCTTAAGTTTTTCTCTCCTGCAATCACTCAATATCAATTAAATTGGTTTTGCCCAAAGTCCTTGAGTTTCAACTTCTGGTTGCATCAGCAGATGCCTGGTCTTAGTAAGTGATGCAGATACTCCCTATGAAGGCCACCTTTCTAGCACTGGGACTTTTCTGTCAGTTGTAAACTAGGACTTTCTGCTGCTCAGGATGTGGGTCAGGATGATTGGGAGCATTACTGCCTCTTCGAAAGTAAAGCATTATAGCATATAAATCTGCAATATCATTATTATTGTTTTTATCTTGGCCTACTAATTATATCAAGATTAGTATATCAACCACAGCCTAACACCCTCTTTGAAAGTTCAATAAAATTCACCTGTCATGTGGTCACACCCCTTTCCCCTTCTTTATTTTTTTCAAGTCTTTTGTGTACAAGTGTAGCATTATGTAGGGGCCCACAAAGAGTGTATGGGTAGAGATTTTCTGCAGACAGATGGGGATATTTTCTCTCATTAATGTTCTACTTCCTTAGAAAAAGTTCAGGGGAAAAAAAGGAGGAGACCATATTAGTGCCAAGAAAAATATTATAAATGCAGTGCTGGTTCATTAGTGTTGGTTATCTATAATTTTTGAATTATGCTGTCAGAAGAAGGAAGTAAATATAAATCAGATTCATTGGAATCTTACATTTGCAGCAAATGGATATTTTAGAACTCAATTTTAAGAAGTTAAATTTAAGTAATATTTTCCCCAATCAAAGGAAGAAAGACTGAGATGAGAATATGAAATTCTGTTAGAGATTCTCTTTTTCAAGAATCTACTAACCTATTCATCAAAACAAAGACAAATAATAAATCTACAAGAACAAAGTTGGACTTAACAATCTTCTCATCTTGCATTTTAGTAAGCAAAAATTATATTGTGGGTTAAGTTAAATATGCCAGTGCCAAAAAATGTCAAACAAATCATTGTTTGTGGATCCTTTAAGGAAATTATGAAATTCCAAAAAGAATCCACTAATACATTGAAAGATGATGCCAAAGAAAGCCACAAAGGGAAGATAAATTGTTAAATACTCTGAATACTAGGACATAACTATTCTAAAGGCTACCCAAAACCAGAATTTAAGTGACTGCTCCAGGTGTAAAATTTGTAATGAACAGTGATTGTATATTTAGATCTTTATTCAGGTCATACCCACTAAGCATGGTATCCTTAAGGCTCTGTCCTAGGCCCTTTTCTCTTTTCACTCTATACTCTCCTACTTGTAATATCACCTCCCATGGTCTTGGCTGTCATCTTCATCAAAATGATTTCCATATCTACCTAACCCTAATTCCTCTCCTGTGCTCAGTCCCATGTCACTCATCTATTTTATATGCTATCAGTATCTCAAACTCAGTATGGCCAAAAAAGAATTCATTATATTTTCCACTAACCCTTCTCCCATCTTTTCAACTTTCCCATCATTGTCCAGTGGATCATCATCTTCTCAGTCACCCAAGCTCACGACCTCAGTGTCCTCCTCTACGTCTCACTGGCATTTATCCCATATATCCAATTTCTTGTCACATCTTGTCATTTTTACAATATCTCTTGGATATGTTACCTTTTCTTCCACTCACACAGCCACCGCCCTTGTCTGGGCTCTCATTACTTCTCACCAGGTATATTGAAATAATCTCCTAAACGTTCTCCTTGTCTCGAGTGTCTACTCCCTGACTTATCCTCCAAATTGAGCATAAATTGAGCACAAGTTTAATCACGTTTGGGGGCACATAGCTGATAAGTGTCTGAAGCCAGATTTGAACTCAGCAAAATGAGTCTTCTTGACTTCAGGCCTGGTACTCTATCTACTGCACCACCTAGCTGGCTTATCCTGTATGTAGCTTGCTTGTTTATATATTTTTATTTTTTGGGTCCTCCATTAGAGTATGAGCTTCTTGAGGGCAGAGACTGTCTTTTGCCTCTTTTTTGTATGCCCACAGCTTAGTACAGTGCCTGGTACATAGTAAGTACTTAATAAATGTTTATTGATTGATTGTCTGTTGTCTACCCCATTAGAATGTGATCTCCTCGAGGGTAGAGATATTTTTGCCTTTGTATTCTTAGCATTTAGCACAATGTCTCCCACATAATAAATACTCAATAAATGCCTGTTGACTGAACAACTGACACTTACCTATATTCTCCTTCAATAAAGTCCTCACAGAGCAAATCAATTTCGTTATGAAACATGGTATAAAATGGCCCTTAAAAAGTACTAAATACATCCACTAGTGGGTTAAGGAATAAAAACAAAATTGTCCTTTAAAAAAGCCCTGAATCTTGAGAGAAAAGGTCTTGGTTTGAATCCTGGCTTGATTATTTATCAGCTATGTGATCTTAGGGAATCTGCGTCACTTTTTGTGTTTCAGCCTCCTCACCCATGAAATGAGAAAGTGGGAGAGGATACTGTCCAAGATTTGGTGCAGTCTGGTGCAGTAGAAAGGGTACTAAGCGTAGTAAGTGTCCGGGGGAGCGAAGTTTGAATCCTGGCTCTGTCATTCATTCCTTGTGGGACTTTGGACTTTCTTTACCTTTCTGGGCCCCAAAACCCTTATATTTAAAGGAAGAAGTTTGTATTATGTGATATCTAAATTTCAATCCAGCTCTAAAGGTGATAAAATTAGGATCCTGAATCCTTTCCTGCTTTAAATCATACGAATCCTAGAGTGAACTAGAGAACATGCTTTTTTTTTTACAATCTTCTTATTATGTAAGCAAGTCACACAAGATAATAAAATCCAAAAAGCAAACACTTGAAATGCCCATGTAAGAGGAAATGCCCTGTAAAAAGATGCTGCAGATATGAAAGTTAGTTGGTTTTCAAGTGAGGGTCAATCCTAGCCTTAGTTAAATAAATGCCTGTAATAATTCTCTTTAGATGACTGTCATTTCCTTGGAGAAGGAAGCTTCTTTTCAGGATTTTATAAAATACTGAAGAACTAGAACAGTTAATGACCCTCTAAGGAAGAATCTACACTCGTTTTTTTTCTTGTTTTAAGGGGGACAATTTAAGTAAAGAGCTATTGAAAGAATATGAAACACTGTCATTTAAGTAGTGGAAAGAACGTGAGTTCTAGAATCAGAGGACCAGGGCTTGAATCCTAGCTCTGATAACTACTACTTCTGTGACCTTGGGTACATTACTTCGCTTCTCTGAACCTCAGTTTCCTCATTTGTAAAATGAGGTGGTTGGATTAGATCATGGGTCCATGGGACCTAAACTTTGTTTTTGTATGACTCATGAACTAAGAATGTTATTTAAGTATTTTATTTAATTTTTAAATACTTTATTTCAAAAGAAATACTTTAATAGACAAATACTGAAATATTTCATATAAAATGCAAATCATTTTTAGTTCTTAAATCTTACAAAACCAGTTGTAGGATGGATTTGGCCCTCAAGTTTTAGTTTGCCAAAGGACTTTTCAGTTCCCTTCCCGATCTAGAACTTGCTTCCTATAAAAATGGCAAATCTGGTGAAGTAAAAAAAAAGACACTGGCAATGTAAACTGCTGAAAGAAATCGCTACATGGTACAATATAATGCTTTATTTCCTCAATATTGACATACAAATACTCTTAGCCAATTCCACTTTATATCTTCATTCAAAGATTGGAAACATGGAAGCATAAGGTCAATAAGACTTTCCTTATATGGGTGGCCATTATTATATATTTAACAGAAAGCAAAAAAGTAAGAATGAGTTTTCATGTGTGGTAGTCCAGTCCCCACTGAGATGACATTTTTCATCATCTTAGTCATTATAACTTCTTGAGTTATTTAAACTCCAGACACTCATTTCTTTTCATACAGGTTTAAATTCCTGGCACCCTGAAGGTCAAGAAAGGAAGTTTGTTTCAGTTACTAAGATTCTTTCCTGGTCAATTGGAGGAAAGACTTCAATTCATAGTCAGGAGTCTTCTTTCAAAGGCTCCATCACCATTCTCTTCACCAGCATTGCAGTGCCCACCATAGCACAGCTACTGTAGATTGTGGATATGTGTACCCCTTCCCACAAAAGCAAGGAACAACCTGAATTAGAGATTGGGATTTTTAGAAGAGTGGATAAATAACCTCAAATAAACAATTAAAAATGAGGCATGATCAGCACCAGTGTGGTCACTTTCCCTCCTTTCCCCAACCCTCAGCAATGTCCAAAGGAGGTGGTTCTAAGCCCATTGAGGGTCAGGAATACAAGCATCATTGTCCAGTAACCAGAAGCTTATTCAGAAACATTTTCTGTGGACAATAGATGGACCAGACTCATCGTATTCCTGCTTGCTGATCCACATCTGTTGAAAGGTAGACAGGCTGGCCAGAATGGAACCACCGATCCAGACCGAATACTTACGCTCTGGAGGAGCGATGACTTTGATTTTCATGGTGCTGGGTACCAGGGCCAGTATTTCCTTCTGCATCCTGTCGGCAATGCCAGAGTACATAGTGCTGCCCCCAGAGAGCACAGTGTTGGCATAGAGGTCCTTGCGGATGTCCACATCACATTTCATGATGGAGTTGAAAGTTGTCTCATGGATCCCACTGGACTCAATGCCCAGAAAGGATGGCTGGAAGATGGCTTCAGGGCACCGGAACCGTTCATTCCCAATGGTGATTACCTGCCCATCAGGGAGCTCATAGCTCCGTTCCAGTGAGGATGATGTGGAAGCACTGACCATCTCTTGCTCAAAATCCAAGGCCACGTAGCACAATTTCTCCTTGACATCACGCACTATTTCCCTCTCAGCTGTAGTGGTGAAGTTGTAGCCACGCTCAGTGAGAATCTTCATGAGATAGTTGGTCAGGTCCCGACCTGCTAAATCCAGGCGTAGGATGGCATGAGGCAGGGCATACCCTTCATAAATGGGCACAGTGTGAGTGACTCCATCTCCAGAGTCCATGACAATGCCTGTCGTTCGTCCAGAAGCATAGAGGGACAGAACAGCCTGGATAGCCACATACATGGCAGGTGTGTTGAAGGCCTCAAACATGATCTGAGTCATCTTCTCCCGGTTAATCTTAGGATTCAGGGGTGCCTCAGTGAGTAGGATGGGGTGCTCATCAGGGGCCACACGCAACTCATTATAGAAAGTATGATGCCAGATCTTCTCCATGTCGTTCCAGTTGGTGACCACCCCATGCTCAATGGGATATTTCAGAGTGAGAACACCTCTCTTGCTCTGGGCCTCATCTCCAACATAGCTGTCCTTCTGGCCCATCCCTACCATGACACCCTGGTGTTTAGGTCGTCCAACGATAGAGGGGAACACAGCCCGAGGGGCATCATCCCCACCAAATCCTGCCTTGCACATACCTGACCCATTATCTACTACCAGGGCAGACAGGTCATCATCAGTCATGGTGCTCGCTGGATCTTGCCAAAGGTGTGGTTTGAGTTCCAATGCAGAAGATGTACTGGTAGGATTCAGCCTATAGAGAGTAGGAAAGAGGATAAAATTATCTTTAACCTCTCTAGAAGTACTGGCAGGAGAGAAACACTTGGGTTGTGACAAGAAGCTTTTAAAAGAAGCACACTGACTCCACCCATGCTTTGTATCATTACATCACACCCCCATCCCTCCTAGTGCTCCCAGTTAGGGTCTCCTTCTAGGTGTTAATAATGATCTTGTAGACCTTCTATCATAAAGAGGAAAATTGGCTACCAAATCCACCAGTGACTGTAATTAGAAAACCCACATAAGAATGTCTGGCTGCTATGGTAGTGACTGGATAAACATGGTGATGCAATATGGAATATAAAAAGATGAAAGGCTAAGATGTGGGCAGTACCACAAGAACAGTGACTCCATCCTCTCATCTGCCCTTGGGGAAAGAATTCTTCATGTGAGCTGTGACTTCTGACAGTGTATAATGTTGATATTTGCATTTTTGCACTGGTCCCACTCCGAATATTCCATGTATAATGATAGCCCTATATACCATACTATTAACCACAGTAGATAGCTCTGTGAGGAGAATTAATGTAATAGATAAAACAATTTCATAGCAGAGGGAGTATTGATAACTTCAGTCAGAATCTCATTTGTACTTCGTGCACAGTTTAGAGATATTTAATAGAAACAAAAGGGCAGCTAGGTGGTACAGTGGATAGAGTGCCAGGCCTGGAGTCAGGAAGATTTATCTTCCTGAGTTTCAAATCTGGCCTTAGACACTTATGAGCTATGTGACACTGGGCAAGTCACTTAACCCTATTTGCCTCAGTTTCCTCATCTGTAAAATGAGCTAGAGAAGAAAACAGCAAACCACTCTTGTGTCTTTGCCAAGAAAACCCCAAATGGGTCCCTGAAAAATCAGACATGACTGAAACGACTGGACAATAGAAACAAAATTTTGAAACCATTAAAGATGAAGTTAGTGAGGATCATTAAAAAGCTAGTCAACAATAAGCATTTATTAATCACTTACTGTGTGCCAGGCATCACACTAAATGATGAGAATATAAAAACAAGCAAAAAGAAATACAGAAACAGTGTATGCTCAAAACACTTACGTTTTAGTGGGGGGAGGTAACTCATACAAAGATCATATATCTTTAGACAAATCGATCAGGAAAAGATGATGGATGAGAAGACTTGAGCACACCGAGGAAGTGACTCAGATTCTTCCTTCTGGATTTACATTCTAAATCAACAAATATTCACTAAAAATCTTCTTTGTGCTTTCCCCCAGGAGTTTGCAGATTTGCAGAACCTCTGCTGCATGCACTGTGTTTTTTTTTTTTTTAAATTTGCTTTTTGGTGAGGCATTTGGAGGTAAGTGACTTGCCCAGGGTCACAAAGCTAGTAAGTGTCAAGTGTCTGAGGCTGGATTTGAACTCAGTTCCTCCTGACTCCAAGGTTGGAGCTCTATCCATTGGGCCATCTAGCTGCCCCAGCTGGATGCATTGTTGCTGGATGCTTGTGGGTGCCTGGCACTAATAAGGAGTTAAAACGTTATCCATTCACTGGCATCTAAGATGACAAGGCTGTTTTATTAAAATAAATAATATTAGATAAAATAATTTGAAAACTCACAAATAAAAAAAACCAACAACCTGGTCCTTAAAGTATTCTTAGGCTTTAGATTAAGAAAGGAAAACTAAATGGTTTTGTACTGGTCAGAATCCAAACAATCGTCCTCATGTTGGTGCTTACTCTGTTTCTCATTTCTGGACTTGCCATCCTGGGCTAGCTTCATAGGAGGCATTTGTTTCGATTTTATACGTCCTAGAAGAAGACCAGGACAGTTTGTAACACATGATACATTTAGTAGGACAATAACAATGAATTAGGAAGTTCATTACTGTTTTCCCTCTCACAGACTGTCAAAACAGGAAGTAATATCGCCCATTGGTGATTCTATCAAACAACATCATTATCAGTTCCCATATTTCTCATGCATAACTCCCAGTTTCATTAGAGATGTATCCAGTGTATTCAATGCACAGAACTGCATCCTCCAGCTCAGATTCTGGAGAGCTGGTCATGGCCCTGTGCCCAGGGGCCTCCTTCTATTGGGTTGTAACACTAGGCTGTGCTCATCCCGTCCATGGTTTCCTCTTCAGGCTGAATACAGAATTATCCTTCTCTGCCTGTTGTCTGTTGTTCTTTTCTTTAATGCACCTTTGAAACCTCCCCCCAGAAGAACACATTTGGCTGGAATTTGTGCTCCTCCAAAAGACACTTTTCTTGCTCTCCTACCCTTAATCTTTTTCTGTAAGTGCCAATGCTGTCCATCTTGAAACAAACAACACTAAACAACTTCTCTTCCTGCCAAGCTGACTGGCTCTGGTTTTTTAGCTTCCTTATTAAGCAATACAATAAGCCTCTGAGTTAAAATAACATTTTGTGGCTAAAGAATGATACCTCCTCAATAGTTCTTTGCCCACATCCCCACTTTCATATTTCTCACATGCTTATGCCTCAAAAATAAAAAAAAATCAAATGACTTTTAGCCCAAAACTTTATTTGCAAAACGTCTTGATGAATCAAAGCCATATCGATGAAAACAAGAGACTGAGCCCAGCATAGTGTGAAGCATAACTGCCCCATGAAAGAAATGCTGTCTCAAAGAGAAGCCATGTATGCCACATGCTCAGAGTGAGGCTGATTTGTCATTTTGCTCAAAGTCATTTAACCCTCTGTGGTGCATTTGGTTTCCCCAAAGAGGATCTTGTCCATTGGTTGTTATAGAAAGTGTTTTTAATTAGCCCCTGCAATTTAGGGGGGAATGTTAATTAAGCTGCCATTTAGAGGCCTAATCCCCCCAAGCTGGTTAAATGCAAAAGAACCAAAGCAATAGAAGCATTACCAATAACAGAGAACAGAAAGGAAGAAAGCTAGCTTTATAACCGCAGTACTCTTGCAGCACTCTCAAACACCATTACATCCTTCATGATTATGCTCCATCTGTGAATCAATATTTAGCTCCAGTTACTGAAAAGTCCTCAGAACAGGAGAGACCCCTCTATAGTTAACTGCATAATGGTAGAATTCATGTTTTGTTCTTCATTTTGACTGTGTAGCAGGAAAAAAACCCTGCTGCTTACAGTTTAGAATCCAAGTCGATAAAAGGCTTACATAGAGGTTAGATGTGACTGCCCATTTACACTAATATAGATGCTTTCTAAAATGGAGTTACTCATATCAAGAAAGGGAAAATATAATGCTCTTCCTGACCCTATTTTTCCCCTTGGAAATTTTTTTCAGCTTTATTCAATGGTTTCCATCTCTAACATACACAGTCAGCACTTGGGGTCCTTGAGGTAGGTCATATGGGACGCAGGTAGGTGGAGCCTTGAGATGACAAAGAACCCCAGTTATGTTCTTGGAAACCTATGGAACAGGAAGACTAGAGGGCAAAAGGGGATGGAGACTAGGCTGGGGAGGAACTGGAAGGGGCATCCACGATAGGACTCCTGGAATGGGGATCCAGAGAATAGGAAACAGCGTGAGTCTTTGGTAGAGGCTCTCCATGGTAAGGAAGCTTTAACTTGAATGACAGCCAAAGACTCAAACTGGACCTGCTAGCACATCCTGTGCTTCTGTTCCATCTTCTCCGCTCTCATAACCACCACCCTAGTACAAACCCTCCTCATATCATGCTTAAGGGGATCTGGAGCATATTTACTTCTTGTCTAGGTATGGGGGAAAGGAAGTGGAAGGCGGGGAAATAAGCATTTATATAAGGCCTACTATGTGTTGGTCACTGTTCCAAGCACTTTTTACAAATACTATCACATTTGATCTTCACAATAATGCAGAAAGCTAGGTACTGTTATTATCCCCATTTTATAGTTGAGGAAACTGAGGCAGACAGAGGTTAAGTGACTTGCCCAGGTTCACACAGCTGGTAAGTATCTGAGGCAGGATTTGAACTCAAGCCTTCTTGACTCTGGGTCCAGCACTTTATCCACTGTGCCACCAGCTAGGTGGAGTCATGAAGTTATTTAACGGTGAGTTAGAGCTGAGATAAACTGTTTTCTTCTATTCTACCAAGTGGTTTTCCCAACTGGTGTCTGCTCCAATCTCTCCACTCTCCAGTCCCTCCTCTACTCATCTGCCTGAGAGGTTTTCTTGCTTCCTTATTCAATGAAGCTCCGTGGCTCCTTATTAACTGTAGCAAATAAAAATGTCTTTCTTTGTTTATCATTCAGAGCCCTTAATACAACTTGGCCCCAACCTGCCTTCTCACTTTTTAATATATTATTCTCCTTCTCACATTCAAGGGTCCAGGCAAATTGACACTCTAGCGATTTCTCACATTCATATAAAAACATAGCTAAAATACTCAAACACAGGTAGGAAATTAAGGTATAATATGCCTTTTAAGGAAAATCATATAAAGAAAAAATAAGGGATGGATTTATATTGAAAACTTTGATGAGTGGAGATCAAAGCCAACTCACTTTTTTTGTTATTGCTTTTGCAATGTGTATTGTGAATACATAAATACAGAGAAAGATAGCCTTTGATGAAAAACTGGTATGCTCACAAACTATTCTGACCTATTATTTGATTGTTGTATTGGGCATCTTTCAATAAAAAGCATCTAAGATAAATTTGCTTGCTTGCTACATGACTGAATTAACTGAATTAGTAATTATTAAAATATTCTTTACAAATAAATTCTATCTCCTAGAACATGCACAGGACATACACTATTTCAAAAACTGCGATGCATATTCAATCACATTGTTCTCTGGAGCAACACTTCTTTGTGCCATTATTAAAAATAAAATTTAAATATTGTTTATTCTTGTTTTTATCTTTTATAATTTTAATATTTTGTAAGTTTTATTTTGCACATATATTAACAAAGTAATTATGTATATAATTTGTAGGTGTGTATATTCATGTAAACCAGATCTCAGGCCTGGAACATTTGTATAAGATTCTACTCACTGGATGAAAGAATGATGACTGGGTGCTGTGTGCCTATACAAGAGGAGCTCTTGACATGAGAACTCTGGAGAGGACAAACATTCTTCTTCCTGTTTGCTTCTAGAGAGAAGATATTGTTTCCAAACTCTTTTCAGAGGGACAGAGAGAGAGAGAGAGAGAGAGAGAGAGAGAGAGAGAGAGAGAGAGAAAGAGAGAGCATTGTCTCATATTTAAATATCTAAATATACAATTATCAAATGAGATTGTATTTATAAAGTACTTTGAAAACCTTGAAGCATTATATAAATGTTATTATTATTATTATTATTAGTTAGTAGTAGTAGTAGTAATAGCAGTTATTGTTGTATCTAATGGCACACTGTCAGAAAGGAGGCAAGCTTCTCCACTCTTGATAGTTGCTGTAGAATGGTGGATATTTCTGTTCTGGTAAAGAGCCTGGGGGTGGATTTGGGAGTAGAGGTTTTGAAAGAGGATTCCTGACTATCACGATAAAGGGTGAGAAGAAAGAGAGAAACAAGATGGGTTTGCACATAGAATTCCTAGCTATGATAGTGTGATTTTGGCTCCTAAAGGACAAACCCCACATAATGCTCTGACAGTGTGCAAGGCCCAAACTGGATTCTGATCCCAGAGGTGAGAAAGGAGAATATTGATGGATGGCAGACCACAAAGAGGGCTAATGGCCCTGTGGCAGGAGTGACAGAAAAAAAGAGGACTTGCATAACTCATTTCTTAAGACCTTACAGTTCTGACATAAACAGATTAGGAAATACTCTTCTGAGATATTCTTATAAAAACTAAGTCCTTTATATTGGGAAGGGATAAATAAGTTGTATTTTACACAAGAGAAATTGAAATGAAATATGGAAAACCGCAAATATTCTTCCAGTGTAAAAACAAGTTATTAATTTCTTGGGGCCATTTACATTTCAGAACAAACCCTCTAAAATTATGAGAAAATGATTGGACTGAGAAAAAAGGCTTTTTCAGTAATGAAATGACTTTACTATCATCTAAAATGAAATTACTCTGTTAAAGATGCTTCAGTGGGGAAGAGTGGGTTATATAGTGATTGATAAAGAAATAAAAACTGTATCAGGAAGTCTTGTATATCCTTTGGGTGGTTGGCAGCAGGGGCAGTGGAATGAGTCTTAGTGTTGGTGTTCATTGATTTTGGAAAAACATGAGAAGACTTGCATGAAATAACAAAGAGCTAAATGAGCAGAACCAAGAGAATGTTGTATAAAACTGTGGAAATAGACCCAGTAGTGGAAAAGAACCTCTACGTTCTAAAATATTTACAGCAGCTCTTTTTGTGATGGCCAAGAATTGGAAATTGAGGGATGCCCATCAATTGGCGAATGGCTGAACAAGCTGTGATGTATGAATGTAATGAAATACTACTCTAAGAAACGTTGGACTCATTGATTTTTGAAAAAAACATGGGCAGACTTGCATGAAATAATGAAAAACAAGATGAGCAGAACCAAGAGAACATTGTATACAGTAATAGCAATATTGTTTTAAGAAGACTTTGAGTGACTAAGTCATTTTGACTATTATAAATACCTAAATTAACTACGAAGGACCTATGAAGGAAGACACTATCTGCATCCAGAGGGGGAAAAACCCTGATAAATAGAAGTATATAGAGAGTGATTTTACGTACATAGACATATTTGTGTCTAATGGTAGCCATTTCAAGGGTAGAGGGAGAGGGAAGAGGGAAAAAAGAAAAAAATTTACATAATAACATTCTATATTTAAATGGAATAGCAAGTTGTACATAATAGATTTGCAGTTTCTTTTTTTGTCTTTTTTTCTAGTATGTTATAGAAAAACCTACTTTATTTCATAAATTAAAAAAATAAAATTTTAAAAAAGAATAATAAAGAGCTATTTAAAAAAAGACTTGGCTCCAATCTCAGCTTTTCCACTTCCTAGTTACTGAGTAGGATCTTGGACAAGTCCCTGAGCCTCTCAGAACTTTAGTACATGACCACTTAATTTTTTAAAAAAATAATTAATTAATTTTTAGTTTTTAACATTCACTTCCATATGATTTTGAGTTCCAAATTTTCTCTCCCTCCCTCCCCTTCCTCCTCCCCAAGACTATGTGCAATCTGATATAGGCTGTACATATACATTCATATTAAACATATTTTCATATTAGTGATGTTGTAAAGATGAATTAGAACCAATGGGAGAAGCCATGAGAAAGAAGAATCAATCAAATAAACAAACAAAAAAAGTGAATAGCATGCATCGATCTGCACTCAGACTCCATAATTCTTTCTCTGGGTGTGGATAGCATTTTCCATAATGAATCTCTTGGAGTTGTTTTAGATCCTTGCATTGCTGAGAAGAGCTAAGTCTATCAAAGTTACTCATCGCACAGCATGGCTGTTACTGTGTGCAATGTTCTCCTGGTTCTGCTCACTTCACTCAGCATCAGTTCACGTAAGTCCTTCCAGGTTTTTCTGAAGTCCACTTGCTCATCATTTCTTATGGAACAATAGTATTCCATCACATTCATATACCACAACTTGTTCAGCCATTCCCCAATTGATGGGTATCCCCTCAATTTCCAATTTTTGGCCACCATAATAAAAGCTGCTATAAATATTTTTGTACATGTGGTTTCTTTTCCCATTTTTACGATCTCTTTGGGATACAGACCTAATAGTCATATTGCTGGGTCAAACCGTATGTACAGTTTCATAGCCCTTTGGGCATAGTTCCAAATTGCTCTCCAGAATGGCTGGATCAGTGCATGTGACCACTTTTAAGCAGTATCATTTTAACCATCCATGATGTAAGTGTTACAGCTGTTTTGAATTTCTGGAAGTTGCATTAATGTGTTTGAAGTAAGGAATAGCTTTAATTACAATTCTTTTGGCTGTTACCATCACTACTGAGAAAATATTCATTTTGACATTTTTTATTTGAAAGAAAAGTAAAATTCAGGATCTCAGAAAGAGAAACTTAATTGATTTTTTTTTAAAAAAGAACTTCAGTGTCCTCAACAGGTTCTCATCATACTTGCTTTACTTATCTCAGGGAACTATTATAAGAGCTAAAAGAAATTATGTATATAAACCACCTTGTAAGCATAAAGTACCATATACCCAAAGTTTACCCTATTCACTCTTCTTGTTATTTTTGATCTGGATATGTGGTTTAATCAGTATGCTGAAGCAGAAACTCTGCTACCCTTGCAAACTGTCACTTCCTCTATAACTTACAATCATCAAAAATTGCCTGGAGCCCTGAATGATTAAAGGAGTTGCCTGGAACCATGAGGCTGGTATGTGTCGGAGACAGTCCTTAGACCCAAGAATATTTAACTCTATCTATAATGTTTTCTTAGCTTTATTATTATTGTTATTGTTGTTGTTGTTTTTCATTATCATTATCATCATTATCATCATCATCATCATCAGGCGATATGGCCTAATAGATACAGGGCTGGCTCGGAAGCCAGGATAACCCATAGGATTCAAATCCCGTATGCTCCATACACAGACAGTGTGATTCTGGGGCAAATTACTTAATCTTACAGGGCTCTGGGCAGCTCTCCACAATTGTATCAGAGAGGGCGATTCTCTGCATTGGCAAGAATGAATTTCCTCATTGAATGGTCCATGTACTAGTGGAATCACAGTTCCATTCCCCATCCTATTATTGATGCAAACTCAAAGCCCTACCAAATAGTTGCAGTGTTTGGCCTTCTATATATTCCTGTAGAATCTGGAATGGCTCCAATCTAGCCAGAGCATCTAGCTTCTTGAAAAAGTTTTATCAGCATCTCCGATGAGTCATATTTAACTTTAACTGGCAAGAGAGAGACACCAATAATTGAGTGGGTAGCTCACATTGAAGTAGTGCTACATAGCTGGCCTGCTCTGGCTGGAACATGTTGAGAATGAATGATAAAGGAGAGCAGAGTCAATGCAGCTTTGGAGAGTCCCAGGGAATAGCTCCTGTCATCAGTAGAATATTGTTCAGAAAACTTGTTAAGAACCTTTATAAAACCTTCCAGAGATATTGCTGAGAGTGTACTATAGAAATCAGAGAGGCAGGAGAGTGGAATTCAATTCAACTCAATTCAGCTCGATAAACATTTATTAAGCACCCACTCTATGCCAGGCACTGTGTGAAGTGCTGGGGATACAAAAAAGAGGCAAAAGACAGTCCCTGCCCTCATGGAGCTCTTGTGGGGTGGAAGGGACTCTCAGAGGTCTGCATGTTCATCCTCTTGCTGACCGAGAGGGCAACTAGGTACCTGGCTGGTGAATAGGAATGCAAGGGACATTTGGTACAGAGGACAACACAAGGCCCTTCTTTGTTGGGGGTTGGTGGGAGACATAAGGGAGGAAGTTACCTGGGGAAAAAAAGCAGAAAAGTAGAGCAGGATGAAAGAACGTGGCACGTAGCGAGCATTTAATAAATATTTGTTGAATAGATAAGTATATGAAAGTGACAACAAGAAGACATTTTACAACTGGTTAGAGGGATAGGGAGTATACTGGAGTTTCATTTGTATCAAGAAATCCCTAATAAGGAATCTGTCTCAACCAATGTACTTGGTACATTCTCTGCAACTCAGTCTTGGACAGGTGTCTAGGGCACTGAGAGGTTAAGTGAGTTACTAAGGGTCCCGTAGCCTGACTCTGAGGCTAGCCTTCTATGTTATGCTGCCTTTGGTTATACTAAATGAGAAATAGGGACTAGGGAAAACTAGCAGGGTTGAAAAAGTGCTTTAAGGGGAATAAACACTCCCCTGTCCCCTTCAACCTCCCCCCCCAAAAAAAAAAACTATACAACCTTATTTCTTAGGTAAAAATATGTTGGTATTTGTGGTTGACATTGAAGGTATTTTTGGCTTTAATGAGGAGAAAGGGATCAGAAGAGACAGGACAGATGGGAGGTTAATTAGAAACACTATGAAAAATGTAAAAAAAAATCCAGAATATTAATGCAAGGACAAAGTTAGCCTATGTAGGCAAAAGTGAATGGAGAAAGTCACGAAGATTTAAAAGCATTTGATATGATGCCAGTGTGGTCCCAGCCTACCTTTCCAGATTTATTTCACACCCTATAAATTTCAACCCAACTGAAATACTTTGCTGATCCCCAAACACCAAGTTCCAACTCCTGCCTCCAAGCTCTTGGACAGGCCTCTTTGCCTTTACTACAATGCTAACTCTCCTCTACCTTTTGGAATCCTTAGCTTTCTCCAAGTTCATCTGAGATGTCCCCTCCTATTTTTGGTTTTGTTTTTATATCCCCAGTTCTTAGCGTGGTGCCTTGCAAATAGTAGATGCTTAACATTTATTAAATAAATGAGTGAATGTGAAACAATAATTCATGGAAGCGTATATAAAACTGGAACATAGTTCACATATATATAATTTCTAATAATATTTTTGTTTTTTTAAAAATCAGCTAAACTCATGCAGGGTATTTTCACTTGGGTATCCTGATTCCAGTTTGATATTGTCCAAAGATGAATTCCTCAATTTCCTGCCAAAATGTCTCCTCTGTCAACTTCCATTTCTCAGCCCAAAGATTATTATGTCAGTGGTATATGGAGAGATGTTGGGGAGGATTCAGGGAGCCCACAGAGGAGGCTACGATTACAGCTAGTTCCTTGGCTAGAGTTGCTGATTCCTGAAGAAATTCGGTTGTGAAGATGAATGAATACCTACAAAAAATGCCTCAGCCTGACTGGAGAAAGGAGTAAACATTAATGACCGCAGAGCTGCCTGTGTGTGTCTGAGTTGATTCTCTGAGGTGATTTCAGAGTCTAGGACCCCAGAGAGCTGCTCTCTTTCTAGCTGTATTGCAAGGCCTAATCTGGTCCAGATATGTGCCTTCTTTGTAACTTCCATACTCAACTTACTGGAAGATGCTCCAATAGCATTAGCCACTTTAGGTAAATTGAGAGACTTTGGTGATGAAAAAGCTAGTCCACTTAGACCACAGCCCTTGCAAGTTACTTAAGAATTCTACTTACCAGTTATTAATTACTTGGAGACAGACTCAATTATCCCAGGAGCCTATTACATTGTAAATGTTTTCTGTATTGATTAATCAACAACACTGGGAGAGAGAGAGAGAGAGAGAGAGAGAGAGAGAGAGAGAGAGATGGACAAGAAGAGGGGGGAGGGAGAGAGGGAGAGGGAGAGAGAGAGAGAGAGAGAGAAGAGAGAGAGAGAGAGAGAGAGAGAGAGAGAGAGAGAGATTCTTTTTAGATTGGCAGATGACCTCCTTTATTGCCTCTAAGGTTTGTTTTTCCTCCTTTCGTTAAAAACAAAACAAAACAAAACAAAATGGTGACCAGGAACTATTAGGTTATCTTGTCTGATATCTTAATTTACATACCTGGAATTACCTGTAGAAGAGCTTATTTTCTGCCCAGAGGCAGAAAAAATCCATTTATTTATTATTTTTAAAAATTTTTAATTAATTTTATTCCTTTATTAGTAGTGATTGATTGAAAATTGATTTAAGACAAAAGTTCTACCCCCCACTGAAAAAACTGAAGGTCATGTTTTTCCGCTTCCTTTTGCATTTCTTTCAACAACTGCATGAGATGAAAGCACTCACATTTAAAGTAAAATAAGAAGCAATTGTTCCCCTAATTTTCTTAGGGTAACCAAGTAAGTAAGGAAAGCAATACGGATTTGTGTGGCCTGGGGGGCACAGAAAAGGCCCAACTCCTTTCTTACTCTTTCTGCCTCTCAAGCTGCTGAGATGGAGGTCCTGGAGAATCTGAGGATGGAGAACTAGGGAGAAACTCTGAGCATTTTGTGAAGTACAGTGTCAAGTTACACTTAATTCTTTATAGGATATTGAATTCTTTGCGAGACATAGTTTGGAAATTGTCCAAGTTTTTGATTGATGTATATAATTTGAAATGTGGTCCAGAGAGATCCACAGACTTTTACCTGGGGTGCTTTGTTTTGCTGGGTGTGCAATCTCTTCGGAAGAACAGAATGTCATTTGGGTACTTTACAAGAAATCTGCTTTGTTGCAGAAAATTTTCCTACTTGACTTCATTCCCCCAAGCATTGGTTTGGTGGGGGATTTTTGGCAAGATAAATAGGGGAAAGTTCCTTCAGTCATTTCTGTTATTTCTTGAGTGCATTAAAATACTTGCCACCTTCATTGCCACTGACTTTTAGTTCTAACAGCTAAAGAATGGTCTGAAATTCATAACTGAGAAGATGCAGATTGACAAAGAAAAATTAGTGCTGAAGAATGGGAGGCCACATTTGCAACCTGACTTGGGAATGAGGAAACAAAAGCTGACATTAATGTAACATTAAGGTTTACAAAGGACTTTGTGTAAAATTCAGTTCAACAAGCATTTATTGTGCCTTACTATGAGCAAAGTACTGTGCTAACTGCTAGAGATACAAGGAGCAAAAACCCCACAAAAAGTCACTGCCCTTAGAAAACCTTCCACTCTACTGAGGAGATAGAACATTTAGACAGGTAAATAATTACAATATTCTTTGAGGAGAGGAGAGCAGTAACTTCTAGAGGAATCAGGAAAAACTTAAAAGAAGCCAAGGATTCTAAGAGGTGGATGTAAGAAGGAAGCACATTCAGGTCTGGGGGCTGCCTGGGTGTGCAAAAGGACAGTGGTGGGAAGTCTAATGCTGAGCTAGGGACTAGAAAGCAGTCCAGTTTGGTTGAAACAGAGGGAAAAAGAAAGAAAGAAGGATGAAAAAAAGGAAGGAAGGAAGAAAGGAAGGAAGGAAAAGAGGGAGAGAGGAAGGAGGGAAGAAAGGGAAGAAGGGAGTAAGGAGGGAAGGTAAGAAAGAAGGGAGGAAAGGAGAGAGGGAGAGAGGAAGGAAGGGAGGAAGGAAAGGAAAGAACAAAGGAAGGAAAAGAGTGAGAGAGGAAGGAAGGGAGGAAAGGAGGGAGTAAGGGAAGGAAGGCAGGAAGGGAAAAAGTGGGAGAGGAAGGAAGGACAGAAGGAAATAAAGGAGTGAGGAAGAGAGAAAGGGAGGAAGGCAAGGAGGGAAGTCCAGGATTCTCTGGTTCAGAAACAAACATTTCCAGACCTATTTCTCAGAGCCAGGGTAAAAGCAAGGGAAGGTAAGTCCCTCCCTCTCCTTGGTTCAGGTCATGGCACCCATGCTGGGTGCAGCAGAGAAAAGTCTGAAAAGAGTGTAACTGAAAAAAAAATGGAAGAAATGAGAGAACAGCTGAAGAGAGAACAACAGGAAGAAAGCGGTAAAACAAGAGGAACCAGATCAAGTGGCCGGCTTTATAGATGCAGGAAGCTAATCAAAGGAGGCTATTCCCACCCATGCAGCAGGGGATGCAGAAGGCTCCATGCTCAGTAAACCAGGCATGCTCAAAACATGCCCAGAGAAACATGGCATTTATTAAGGCATTTATTAAGTGCCTACTATGTGCCAGTCATGGTGCTAAGTGCTTTACCAACGTACTTCATTTGAACCTCCTGGGAGATAGATGCTGTTAAGATCATCCCCATTTTGCAGTTGAAGAAACTGAGGCAGATAAAGTTTAAGTGACTTATCTAGGGTCACACAGCTAGCAGACATCTGAGGCAAGATGTGAACTCAGATCTCCCCTGACTCAAGTTCTAGAGCTCTATCCATAGTGCCATCTAGCTACCCCTTCCCGTGGGTAAGAAGATACATGAAATCAATCTTAAAAGGTAGATTACAGCCCCACTATAAAGGGCATTTGAGACATTGGTATCATAGATGTAGAACTGAAAAAGACTTCAGAGACCATTTCATCCAAACCCCTCCTTTCCTCATCAGAGGAAACTGAAGCCCAAAGAATATACATGACTTGCCTAAGGTCACACAAATAGTAAGCATAACAGATGGGACTAGAACCTGGCTCTTCTGATTTCTGGTCTAACCTTCTTTCCACCGTACCATCCTAAAGCTTAAAGATAACCTCATGTTCTTCAGACATTTTTCAGAAGGGTGTATTTTAGAATCTGGGCAGCTAGATGGTGCAGTGGAAAGAATGCCAGGCCTAGAGTCAGGAAGAACCAAGTTCTAATCTGGCTTCAGACACTAGCTGTGTGACCCTGGGCAAGTCACTTAATCTTGATTGCCTCAGTTTCCTCATCTGTAAAATGAATTGCAGAAGGAAATGGTAAACCAATCCAGTCTCTTTGCCAAGAAAACCCCAAATGGGGCTACAGTCAGACATGACTGAAGTGACCAAACAACAAGAAATGTTTGATAACCACTATTACCTTCCCAGACAATCCACTCTTGTTCTTTGTGGATACTGTCCCCATCACATGGCTACCACTAGTACTGAGCTGTTTCTTCAGAGAATTGTAGCATATTGTTCTAAGGGCAGAACCAAAGGCTGGAAAGAACTGGCCATATGTTGGTTATTCACAGTGATCTGCAGTCCTTGGTATGGACTTGGTATTAAGTCAATGCTTGTTAAACTGAATGGAATTGAATCAATATTTCTTGAGTACTGCAAGAGACACTTAGGGCACCAAAGAAATAAAACACAAGAGGAAATAGGATACCAGTATGGGAAAAGATGTGAGACACAGAGCCAGAAGAGCAGGAGTCCAAGGAGATGCAGCCGCTATGGGAAGAAGGCAGCGGGATTCTGGGAGGGAGGACAGGTCTGATAGGGTGTGAAGAGTGATGGGGTCTTCTACCACAGATATCACCCAGATCCTGGGCTCCAAAGTGATGACTTTTTCTTTTCTTCCTCTGTCCCCCTTCTTGGTAGTTTGAAGTCTTTTTCTTCAGTCACAGGGAAATTCTGTTTATCAAAAGTTCATTTGTTTTTCTTTGTTTTAAAAGTTTACCAGAGGTATGTGTGAGAAATGGTGTTCACCATAGGTATTGCTAATTTGGGTATATTTATTGGGAGAAGACATTAAAGTGTCTCAGGAGGTTAGAGAAAGATAGATTTAAAACTCCAATGTTTTAACATGTTGTTCTCTCTGGCTGGGGGCTCGGAGGTGAAAAAAAAAGAGAGAATTGTAAATTCATTTGTTATAATTTCCTAGAGCAGGGAGAAAATGTTTATACTGGGAAAACCACCTAGGGAATGAGTCAGTAGTGGACTTGGGGTGAAGAATAGTGACTGACCCATCCTGCTTACCACTTTTTCTTACTACTGCTACAGACTGAATCTGTGGGGTTTGGGGTTTATTTTTGTACTTAACTTGGATTTTATCTCTGTAGCGAACTTATGCTGAGGGAACTCCTTCTACTGATGAAGGTTGGCACCTGTTCTGCAATTGGGACCTTAGACAATTGCCAGGATGGGAGTCACTGTATCATATATAGAGCATATTTCTTTTTTCTTCCTTTCTTTCTTTCTTTCTTTCTTTCTTTCTTTCTTTCTTTCTTTCTTTCTTTCTTTCTTTCTTTCTTTCTTTCTTTCTTTCTCTCTTTCTCTCTTTCTCTCTTTCTCTCTTTCTCTCTTTCTCTCTTTCTCTCTTCTCTCTCTCTTTCTCTCTCTCTTTCTCTCTCTCTCTTCTCTCTTCTTTCTCTCTCTCTTTCTTCCTTCCTTCCTTCCTTCCTTCCTTCCTTCCTTCCTTCCTTCCTCTCTCTCTCTCTCTCTCTCTCTCTCTCTCTCTCTCTCTCTCTCTCTTTTTCTTTCTTTCTTTCTTTTTCTTTTCTTTCTTTTTTTTTTTAAGGCAATTGGGGTTAAGTGACTTGCCCAGGGTCACACAGCTAGTATGTGTCAAGTGTTTGGCCTGAGGCCGGATTTGAACTCAGGTCTTCCTGACTTCAAGGCCAGTGATCTATTCACTTCGCCATCAAGCTGCCCACAGAGAGCATATTTCATAGGCAAAAATTGAACCGGGGTCTTCTTGTCTCCAAAGCTGGCTTTCTAGTTATTATGCCATATTATCCCTTAGCCTATCTATGCTGCATAGCATATGGCCACATGTGGCCAAATTTTGAAGTTTGGATTCAATCAAAGGGCCGCACTTGAGGACCTAGATGGTCACATGTGTCCTTGAGGCCTTAGGTTCCCCGCCCCTGCTCTATAATCTTTCCCCAACTATACCACTAGGGCCTAGAGCCTTCATTTACTCTCCTACCCAATGTCTAGATCAAAAGTTGTTCTTAGGGGCAGCTAGGTGGTGTAGTGAACAGAGCATTGGCCCTGGAAGAAGACCTGAGTTCATATATGATCTCAGACACTTCCTAGCTGTGTGACCCTGGGCAAGTCACTTAACTCTGATTGCCTCCAAAATAGAAAAAGAAAAAAAATCCCATAGATTCAAATGTTTATACTGGGAAAACCACCTAGGAAATAGGTCAGTAGTGATGTGAGATCTGATGAGGGAAAGGTCATTTCTAGCTGGGGTATACATCTGAGCTGAGTCTTAAAGGAAGGGCAGGGTTAAGTTCTATGGGTAGGAACTCAGACCTTAGCCATTGGATGGGGGAGGACATGGCTGGAGGCTCCCTATAGTTACTGAAATCACTCTATTAGTGTCACAGTCACTAATCAAATCAGCAGGTGCTTATTATGCACCTACTGTATGTTGCCCATTGTGTTCAGCACTGGGGATACAAAGACAAAAAATATTAAATAGTCTTTGACCTCGAGGAACACAATATTTTATTGGGGGAGATAACACATTTATTATTTTTGATACAAAATACACAAAAAATAAATAAAAAGGGATTTCCTTGGAGGTGGGAGGATATTAGCATCCAGGGCTGGGGTAGGGATCAGGAAGGGGTCCCTCAAAGGAAGGAAGGTACTGGAGCTGGGCTTTGAGAAAACTGAGGAATTTTAAGAGGTGATGGCAAAGAGGCAAAGCCTCCTGTGGCTTGTGCAATGGTACCAATAATTCACAGGATCTATCATTGGAAGGTATCTTTAGAGATCGATCTAACCTTCCCGTTTTATAGATGAGGAAATAGAGCAGCTGAAGTGATTTGACAAAAGAAACACTTAGTAAATAGCAGTAATCACCATGTCAATGAATGGTCTTTAACTTTCAATATAATTTTCCTTCTATCCACTCTTGCATATCACCTTTCTCTGCCCTTCTTGGTTGAGAGAATGGTCTATTATTGTTTATAATTTGTTTAAGGTTTTTTTTTTCCTTTCTATTGTTGAATGTGAATTTTAGAATACTCCTTTTGAAAGAGCACAGGAGTCACTTAGCATTTGAACAGAGAAAGGTAGATAGAATAAGGGTCTGGGCCTAGAAAAGGTACCCATTGCCTATCAAAGGGTCTGGGAAAGCCCACCAGGGACACAGGCTTGGATAAGAGAAAGCAAGGAGTGAGTTTTGGTGGGTCCTAAGCAGGGAAGCAATAGGGAAGGAGATCGTGGTGGTCTCAAGGAAGATAGAAAGAACTTCAATGGGTCAGAGCTGTTCACATCTCTAGGAAGGTGAAAGAGATGATCCCTGAGTTGTTAAAGGAAGTTTGATGTCCTGAAGAGGAAATTTTGCAGACCAGATAGGTAATACCGTTTGATAGGTCAAGAACTTTCTTGTCTAGGAAACCAGGGGCCAACCACAGGATTTCCATAATTCTTTAGTAAGCACATTGGGATATATCGGGTGTTCATGGAGGACCAGCACCTCTGCTATGAGGGCTCGCTTTTCATGGCTGCTCATCCACCTTTGGTATCTTCCTTTCACCTAACTCTCACCTAGGCTCCAAGAAGCTATAGCATATGCAGCAACCACACCCTGGTAAACTATCTCAGCAGGTGGGCTAAACCAGGTTGAGGGGAGCTGACAGGCTTCAAACCTGTTGGTAAGTTAAGGGGAGGTCTACCCCAAGCATGTTAAGACTTCCCCCAGCAGAATAAGCAGTGAAGAGCAGTGTGTTCCAGTGGGTCATGAAGGTGGCTAATGCAGGCACCATGGAGCACTTAAGGCTTGGTCAAACACTGAAGATACCACGGTCATCCATTGCATTCTGGGCATCGCCAGTCATCTAGACTTTAGTCCCGCCACTGTACTCGATGATTTTGGAAGAGAGAGTGAGGCTGACAACTTTGTGCAACTCTGCCTCACTTAAATCCAGTTCATGTACATGTTAAGATATCACCAAAATCTACTATTTTACCCCAACAGAGGGGTGTCATTATCCCTTTTTGAAAACTAAGGAAGGAGGACCGTAAGCCAGATTGAAGGCCAGGAGAGGTGTCCTTGAAAGGAGAGGGGTAGAGTGCAGAGACAGAAGTAATTTTGCTTTAATTTGTTGTTTTAACTTCATATGTGTTTCCTTAAGCTTAGTAATAAGTCCTCAAAAGCAGAAACAAAACGAAAACTGTATAGTCAGAAAGGAAAAAAAAAAAGTCCTGAGCTAAGCAACCCAGCACATTGGTTACAAAGAGATATTGGCAAAGAGAAACCAGGAGAGGGAACCAGTGAGCCATGACGTGGAGCTTGTGGCTGGGAAGATAGTAAGAGTCCTGGTTTTGGGAGCTGGGCTATGACGTGCAGTGTGTCTGTGGCACTGAATGTAGGCCCCAGCCCACTTTGAAAAGGAGCAGCTCCATTATGACCATTATAAGAATCACAGGGTTTGCATTTATATGCTTCCATTAGATTTCATTATGGGATTTTGTTGATTATTATATTTCATTTGTATCTTTGTGAACACCATGGAGTTTTGGTGAAGGCGGATCTTGAGGCAGATAGAACAGATACTGACAATTAATGGACAAGAATAGCAGAGGTATCAGTCAATGTGGAGCCATGGGAGAAAGGGGGGAAGCGACCTGACATGCGGTCCATGGGGTGAAGAAGTCAAGCTATGTTCAACTTTGGTCCTTTCAGAAAACGGTTTCTGTCAAGGGTCTTCTACCTGCCCATCCACTATGGGAAGGGCAGTGAGTCAGTCTATGGGTTTAATACATACACAGGTGAGTGATGCGCCCTTGTAGTATCCAAAAACAAAGCCAGTAACAGGTGTTTTGGCTGAAGTCCATATTATGGTTAGTGTTGAATCTTGGTAGGACAGAGAAAAGTTTGCAATGTAATTGGTACTAATATACATCACTGTTGTTGTTGTTGTTATTTGGTTGTTTTAGTTGTATCTAATTCTTTGTGTTAGATGAAAATGAAAATCCCATTTGGGATTTTCTTGGCAGAGACACTGGATTGGTTTGCCATTTCCTTTTCTGGCTCATTTTACAGGTGAGGAAAATGAGGCAAACAGGGTTAAATGACTTGCCCAGGTTCACACAGCTAGCAAGTGTCTGAGGCCAGATTTGAACTCAGGAAGATGAGTCTTTCTGACTCCAGGCCTAGCATTATGTGCACTATGGCGCCACCTAGCTGCATAGCATCACTAAACACCAGTGGTCCATGAGTCCTACCTCTTGAATCCCATCAATGGGCAAGTGCTTTCTGTTAGCTATTAGCCAGGCCACTGTGGTAGAAAGGTTAGCTAAATAAGAGTTGACAGTAGTCAGAGCTTGACCTTGAGTTATGACATATTTGTTAAAATACCATACTCAAAATTTCCAAGTAAATACATTTATAATAACATTATTTAATTGTAAAATGACAGATAAATAATAGGCTTGTTCAGCCCTGTCTGATTCTTCATGACCACATTTGGGGTTTTCTTGGCAGAGACACTAGAATGGTTTGCCATTTCCTTCTCCAGCTCGTTTTACAGATGAGGAAACTGAGGCAAACAGGATGAAGTGACTTGCCCAGGGTCATATAGCTAGTAAATGTCTGAGGCCAGATTTGAACACAGGAAGATTAATTTTCCTGACTCCAGGCCCAGTACTCTATCCACTGCACCACCTAGCTGCCCTAAATAATAGTAGCTGACATTTTTTATGGTGGTTTCAAGTTTGCAAACACCTTATATACAGTATCTCACTTGGTCTTCATTACAAGTCCATGAGACAGGCAGGATGGGTATCAATAAAGCCATTTCACAGATGAGGAAGGTAATGATTTGCCTGTGCATTCAGGAAATGTCATAGGCAGGCTTTGAACCCAGATCTTCCTGCTTCCAAGTCCAGTGATCTACACAACCACACCACACTGTCTCATGTAAAGGGAGAAGCCTGAGCGTGACTTAAACATTAATTTCTAAAGAATTAGAGGCATGCAGCAGAGCCCCTCTACGCGTCTCACTCTTCTGCTTCAGTTGGGAGTGAGAGGCCTTTCAGAATGTTCGATAATTTTAAATGTCTAAATTATCTGTTCCTAAACTTGAAAGGAAGCTTGTGTTCTGAAAGAGCACAAAGAAAGCTAAAGTTCTAATTGAAGGATATTTTTAGTTGCCAGACTAGAAACAGGACTTTGTTTTTTTTATGAGTCATGTTAAAATACTTCTTCAACTGTGTATCACGTTGTTTGTCAACTGTGGAGGAGAGGAGAGTGATGGTCATGTACGTCAAACATGAGATTTCATAATCTTGGACCTAGTACAGGAAAGCCCTTCTTCAACGCTAGTCAAGGGTCACAGTTTGTGTTTATTGTATTGGATTTACATTATGACCATGACTTTCTGGTGGAATGAGCACAAGATTGCGAGGCAAGAGAACTGGGCTTTCTAGTGTGGTGCTGTTCACTTTATGCCTACCTATGTGACCTTGAATGAGTTACTTCCCCTCTCTAGGCCTCAGTTTCCTAGTCTGTAAAATGAAGGCTTGGACTAGATGGCTTCCATCTCTACGTAGTGATCTCTTTTCCTGTGCACTCTTCTGACTTGTATATAAGGGCATTAGTCTGTGATGAAGTCACCAAAGAGCAAATGCTCATGGGAACAATGTAGCTGAATCCATGACTACCTCTGTTCTTTGATGTATGGATTGTAAAAGGGATCATGTGGGTACCCAGACATTTCTTTTTCTCTCTCTCTTTTTTTTTTTTTTTGGTGAGGCTATTGGGATTAAGTGACTTTCCCAGAGTCACACAGCTAGGAAATATTATGTATCTGAGGCCGGTTTTGAACTCAAGTCCTCCTGACTCGAGGGCTGGTACTCTATCCACTGAGCCACCTAGCTGCCCCCAGACATTTCTCTCTTTGGATGATGGTCCCACCCTCAAACTCTTGTCCTTGATTTCAACCTGGATACATGTTTGTACTAAGAGATCAAGGGATTCAGAGATTTCTAGACCCTGGCCAGTGTTAGGAGGGAGGTAAGGGCTGCTTTCTTGAAACGAGGTGGGGGGAGACAGGTTTGCTTTATTAGGGAATGAATTGAGAGGGGTGGAGGGAAAACGACCTACTTTATCTCAGTATCTTCTTCTGTTTCTTGCGCCTTAGTGTTTTAGTATGTGAAGTAAAACTTTGGCCAGTGAGTATAACATTTTAGTTATTTAAAAAGGCAATAGCAATCAATCAGTATTCATTTATTCAATACCTGTAATGGGCCAGACACGATACTCATGATGCTAGGTGCTAGTGATACATAGACAAAAAAATGAAACAATCCTGTCCTCAGGAAGCATATGTTCTATCAGGGGAGATGGCATGTGCTTTTATAACTATGTATGGAATAAATACAACATGACTGTAAGCTGGTACCCTTTTCTGGACCTGTAGAATAAAAGTAATGACACTTGAAACCTCTTTAAAAAAAAACGCTGTAAACACTGTTAAGGATTAGGAGGTTCTGGGCCCAATCTATAAGGGGAATTGGCTGCTTTAAGGTCATGAATGGGGGTGGGGGTGGAGGGGCTGACCCTACTTACATGGAAACCAGGCAAGATCAGCCAAGCTGACGACTCAGTAAAAATAGACTTCTCTGGAATTAGCCTGGGGCTCTGGCATCAGGCCAATCCCAAACTCACCCCTGGGAAATTACCCATAGAAGATATTGCTTTTAGCTGTTAGGAAAGGGAAGAAAAGGATGGGAAGAAAAGTAGTAACTATACATATATGTACACACATGCACCCAGATACACACACACATACATATACAAATATATGCCTATATCTATATCTATCTATCTATCTATCTATCTATCTATCTATCTATTCATCCTGCAGATTTGCAGAGGAGGAAAAAATCTTCTACCTGCTTTCTTCCTCCTTTAATTAAAAAAAAAGTTATTTTGTTCATTCTTTCATCAAACATCAAACATCATACATGTAGCACCTACTATATATAAAGAACTATATCTAAATGCCTGGACTATTACCATAGCTATCTAATTGTTCTGCCTGTTTCTTCTTGGTCCGCTTCTTAATCCATCCTTCACACAGCTCCTGAATTAATAATCTTAAAACACGTATCTGACCATATTATTTCCCTGCTCAAAAATCTTCAGGGGCTATTGTTGTTGTTCAATTGTGTCCAACTCTACATGACCCTATGGGGTTTTCTTGGCAAAGATATTGAGTGATTTGTCATTTCCTTCGCCATTGTGTGCTCTCATTTTACAGATGATGAACTGAGGCAAATAGGGTTAAGTGACTTACCCAGGGTCACACATCTAATAAGTGTCTGAGGCTGGATTTGAACTCAGATCTTGCCCACTGCTGTATCCGTTGCATCACCTAGCTTCAGGGGCTGGCTACTGCCATATTACAAAATCATAAACTTAGTATTTTAATCCTTCTACAATCTGGCTCTTATCTACCTTTCCAGTCTTATTTAAATTACTCTCCTTTCAAATCTTATTCCACTCAAACTGCCCTATTAGCTGTTCCCTGTGGATGAAGTTCCTTTTTCTACCTCCATACTTTTATCCTCCATGTCTGGAATTTACTTTCTCTTCACCCCATCTCTTAGAATCTGTTGTTTCTTTTAAGGCATAAGTTTTGTGTCACCTGTCTGAGTTCTCTCCTGATCTCTCTAATTGTTAGCATTCTCTACTTTTTGAAATAACTTTGTGTTTACTTATCTTTGTACATGTTATACCCTCTCCAATAGAATATAACCTCCTTTTGGGGTGGGGTGTCATTTTTGTCTTTATTTCCTCAGTCATTTAATAAAGGTTGAGTTGAACTAAGAAAATAGCCTAATAAAATCAAAGGAATTAATTCCCTTAATTAATTGATAATTAGTTTATTTGCTCATGGCCCACATATATGCCAGAGAATTCTACAGTCTTTAAACTTTTTTAAAATTTTAATTTATGAAATAAAACAAGCATTTCCATAACATAGCAGACTATTATGCACAACTTGCTATTCTTTTAAAATATATAATAAATTTATCATGTAAATTTCTTTTTCCCCCTTTTTTCTTTCCTTCCTACCTCCTGGCCCAGAGATGGCACTATTAGACACAAATGCGTGTATGTATGTAAAATCATTACATATATACTTCTATTTATCAGTTCTTTCTCTGAATGCATATACTATCTTCCTTCATAGGTCCTTTGTAGCTAATTTGGGTATTTGTAGTAGTCAAAATAGCTTAGTCACTCAAAGCTATTCTTAAAACGATAATGCTGTTACTGCATGCAACTTTCTCTTGGTTCTGCTCATTTTGCTCTTCATCATTTCACGCCAGCTATCCATGTTTTCCTGAGATTGACAAGCTCATCATTTCTTTTAGTACAGTAGTGTTCCATCATGACCATATACTACAACTTGCTCAGCCATTCCACAGTTGATGGGCATCCCCTCAATTTCCAGTTCTTTGCCACCACAAAGAGAGCCACTATAAATATTTTAGAACATGGAGGTTCTTTTCTACTACTAGGTCTATTTCCATATTACCACACATTGAGAGTTGGAAGGAAACTTTGAAACCATCTCCCTCATTTTTTTCAGGGGAAAAAGTGTTCTGATCACCCTTATCAGAAATCTGAACATCTTACCTTTGAAATTAGAGGGAATGAGATTTGAAGGACATTAGGAGCTTTGTTAAGCTCAGAATAGTGGTAGCAATAACAATTAAATTGTTGGCTGGTATTAAGCCCAGTGTTTTCTACTTCTCTATTTGTGTGAGAAGGGGAGGGAAAGGGGACAAGACAAGTTTTTCTGGGGTATCTCATTATGCTGTCCACAAATGGCAGTCCTTTTGTTTTTCCAGGTCTCCATTTTCCTCTATCTAATGTGTTATTTATGTATTTATCCACTAGATGGCAGAAATGCACCTTGAGTGATTTAGCTCACTATCCTTTGCTCTACCCCTCAGGCATCATATTAAATAGAGAAGTAGCTAAAAACAGATTTTTTTTTTTTAGCCCCTGCTCACAAATTCACATTGTAAGTTCTATTGCGTTATTTATGTGTCTGCCTGGTTTAGTGTGTCTACTTTTGTTAAAGAGAACACACCAGCTTTTCCTCCTAAAGGAAAAATAATCATTTTGTATTTCGATTGCCTTTTATTATTAATTCAGACTATTGCAACCGGTTCCAAAAAGTTGTGTCCATAGTGCTTTTCTCATTTCTATTTGGAGCAATGGGTAAATGGAGTCCTGAAATCTCAAAATCAATATTCTCCCTTTTGGAACTTTCTTTTTTTTGGGGGGTGGTGGTGCTGTTTCTTTTCTTGGAAAATAAAGGTGGGGAGAGGGCTGGGCAATTTAAGAAAGCAAATGCAGATTCATATCTTATTCCAAATGAACAGGCTTTTGCTTACAAACATTTGCTGAACAACCACAAAGATTAACCTTCTGATTTTGATTCCCTCTGAATTTAAGGTTAGTGAGGTTTGGGAGAAGTAACACAATTGGATCTCCTTTTAAATATCACTTTCTGGGTGTTTTACTCATATATAAAAGGATTTAATGAAACTTATGCCCTAAATTAGCGGGGGAGGAGCACAGTTTCCCAAGATCTCAGATCTAGTGTCCTTTTCTGGGGTACAGTGAGACATCTAGCAATATCCCTCAGCGGGCATAGTGAGGAATTGGATTTGGTTCCTTTTAAAAGAAATCAGAAAAACTCCAAACCACCAGATGCTTAAATTCTCAGAAGATGACATGAGAATACAATCAGAGCCTTATTCAGGCAATAAGTACATTTGATAGGCAGCTAGGATCAGAGGCATATTCTCTCTGGTTCCTTAATTCAGGAGTAAAGGAGAAAATGGTAACAAGAAAAATTTTTTTTTTGAAAATTATCTTCTATTAAGGAGGGCCTTTCTTGCATCATAATAAATCAGACAATGGATGCAGAAAAATGTGACTTGCTCAAGGTCATGGGTATAAGTCATTGGTATAAGCAACATTAGAACTTGAACCTATGGTCTCCCAGTTCCCTTTCTGAGTCTTAACCAAGGGAATCCCAACCTTTTTTTTTTTTAAACAGTTTCAATTTCAGAGAAATCCTATTACGGGGAGATGGGAAATGCCAATGATGCAACTTTTCTTGGAGACGTTGAAGGGATCCTCTGCCCAACCAGAATCCCCTGGAAATCAAAGATCTTAGGTTTGAGTGATATATATCTAGATCTGGAAGAAAGCTCAGAAGCCATCCAGTTGAACCCCCTTATTTTATGGGTGAGGAGAGTGAGACCCAGGATGAATGACTTGGCTGAAGTCATGCATGTAGTAAGCATCAGAATGTATTCTATATTCTTCAGATCAGACTTGAACTGAGGTCCTTTGCCTGCAGAATATACTGCTTTTTCCATTGGTCCATAAGTCAGGCAAGCTCTACCAGTGTATCTCAATCAATTGATTGGAGGGAGGCAGAGAAAAGGAAGTGAATAAGCATTTATATAATGCCTACTATGTGCCAGGCACTGTGTTAGGCATTTTACAATAATTATTTCATTTGATCCTCACAACAACCCATTTTATTATTCCCATTTTACAGTTGAGGAAATTGAGTCAAACAGAAGTTAAGTGGCTTGCCCAGGATCACACAGCTATTAAGTGCCTTCCTGACTCCAGGTCCAGTGCTCTATCCACTGCCCTATCCAGTTAGCTGCCTCCTGATTGGGGGAACCTTGAGCATCTATTAGACTGTGATACTTTTTAAAAGAGACTTGTTGCTTTTGAGAGAGACAGGCAGACAGAGACAGATAAACAAAGAGACAGGAAGAGACAGAGAAAGAGAGAGAGAGAGACAGACAGAGATGGAGATAAAAACAGAAAGGGGGGACAAGGGGGAGGACATAGGATAGCAATAAGAAGAAAATCAGCTCAACCAGTGAGCTCCTTGGAGCTACTCCAGGCTGCAGGCCTTGGGATCTTCCCAGGTCTTGTGTGAAGTCCTACTCTGACCTGGAAGAGAATGCTAGAGATGAGATAGAGAGAGCAGAACAGATGATAAAGATGTAATGGAGGTCATTGGTCCAGAGAGAGTCTTTGAGGAGGAGAGAGAGGGAACAAGGAAAAGAACAATGCTGGAGTGTACGGAGGATGTGCTTAATCTTTGAAGTGTTAGAAAGTTTCCACGCTTGGGTCAAACTCTAACAGGAGGAGCTTCCTGTTGGAAGATGAGACCTTCCCACAACCCTCTCCTCACTCCCCCTTCCCTCCACCTCCTAGTCACCTTCAGGGCTGCCACCCAGAAAGCTGTTAAACGGTTCCAGAAAGCGGTCCCGAGGTGAGCTGGGGGCGAGGTGAAGGGAAGTACATCTCTAGCTTTTAGCCTCGGGGGAAAATGAGCCTAACTAGATTTGAGCAGAGGCTCAGCTTTGCAGCCTTCGTCCATGAGACTGGCCAGCAACATCTCATTGATCCCAGCTCTGCATTGCAGCTTAGAAAGTGTTGTTTCTGGAAGGGTTGAAGAAGCAAACTGATTGGAGCTGCTTGATTTTCCTTTTGCCAGTAGTGTCTTACGTTCATAGAATTGTCCTTTGTCACTTACAAAACATTTGCTAACTGTTCATAACTCCTGTTCTCAAGGAAGACAAAAGCAGCCAAACAAGGGGGCTGGGGATGTCCTTCTCTAAGTTGTCATTGGCTAGCCACGTAAACCATTCCTGGAGCCCCCAGGGATGGGTCCAGTCCCTCTGCTGTCTGAGCCTTTTCAGGAACACGTCTATGTGGAGAGGGCTGTAGAGTCTCCTCCAGAGAGCTTTAAAAGAAGGGCAGCTGCTTACTAGTAGTCACTGAATGACAAATAATAATAGTAATAATAGGAACAAGAACCAAGAAGGATTTGAGTCAATCAGTCAAGAAGTATTTTAATAGGAAAAGAAAAAAACCCATCAACTTAATCACCACAATTACAAAAGCACACTGAGGAGAAAAGGTAGATTAGAAGCTGGGTTGGGGTGTTGGAGAATGGGTGTGGTTAATATAGGAAAACTCTATGTAAAGGGGATCTTAAAAGAGGAGAAAGGGATGCCATTCTAAGAGCAGGTGATGGGTGTGGCCAGGAGTTTGGAGGCAGAAGGATAAAGGAAGGAGACCTGGGGAATAAAAAAGGACCTTTGAAATGTCTTGACCTATAATTCTAATCAGTGTAGTATATTAATATCATCTCACTTTTTAAAAAATCCTCATTTGGAATTAATTGGAAGCTCAATGACAGTTTTAAACTTTTTTTAAAAACTAATTTTTGACGATGAACAAAAAATTTTCCCCTTTCTACTTCTCTTCTCTCCTCCCCCACCTCCCCATCCCGTGGAAAAAGGTAAAGAAGGCTCTTTTAAAACTTGTGCTTAGTCAAACAAAACAAATTCTGGCACTGGCCTCGACCAAAATACGTATGGTTTCATCCTGCACCCTGAGTCTATCACCTCTCTTTTAGGAAGTGGGTAGCACTCTTTATGATTCATCCTCTAGAACTGATTGGTCATTGTGTTGATCACAGTTACTAAGTATTTCAAAGTTGTTTATCTTTACAATGTTATTGTATAACTTGTTCTCTTGGTTCTACTCACTTCACTCTGCATCAGTTCATACAAATCTTCCCAGGTTTCCCTGAAACTGTCCCTTTTATCATTTCTAACAGCACAATAGTATTCCATCACATTCACATGCCAAGGTTTAATCAGCCATCCTCTACCTGATGGACACCCCCTTAGCTTCCAGTTCTTTGCCACCACAAAAGACCTGCTATAAACATTTTTGTACATAGATCCTTTTCTTCTTTGATCTCTTTGAGCTATAGGACTATCAATGGTATCAATGCCTAATAAAAGTTACCTTCTTAGGCAACCAAGGCTGGGGATTGGTGATGGTTTTCCAGAAATGACTTAAACCATGTAGGCCCTAATCTTAATGGATTTTTTTCCCCATGGAAAATGAGGCATTAAAAAAACCCCCACAAACTGAAGCTCAGAGTTGAAATGACTTGTCCAAGATTACCCAGGCAATAAGTGGCAGAGCCAGAATTCAAATTCAGGTTTTCTCTTTCCACTGTCCACACTGACTTACAGGGGAGGACGCGTTGCTTAGCTTAGAAACATTCTCTCTTTCTCTCTCTCTCTCTCTCTCTCTCTCTCTGACTCTGTCTCCCCCTTCCTCCTCCTTCTCTCTGTCTCTCCTTCCCTCTCTGACTCCTCTTCTTCTCATTCCTCATCTCTCTGTCTCTTTGTCTCTGGCCCTGTTTCTTTCTCTGTCTCTGTCAAAGGTTATGATGTCTGAATTGAACAAATGCCATTTCAGCGCAGCCCTGCCTCCCTCTAATAAGCTGAACCCTCTTGTCAAGCCTGCATAATTAAAACCCCATTTGTATCCAACATTCATTCAACAAAATGGCCTTGAAATATGGGTTACCCCAGACTAAATCCACATCAGTGAGGGAAATCTCTGTGGGTCTGATGAAGTTAGCTGTCTGAGGACAATTACAGATTTATATTCAGAACAGATGAGTATGGAAATGGGATATAATGAGTGAGATGGATTTGATTGTGTAGACTGCAAAGTATTATAAAATCTTCTCTCTGCTAACTCCCACTCTCCCAACCCCCTCTCCAGCTTAAGTAAATAAGCTAAAAGGTAAATTGTAGACCTTATAGGAGATTGCAAAATAGCCTGTGGTCATTTACATAAAGAAGAACACAGGCAACAACCAATTAGATGACTGCCAATTCTGTAGTCTTTAAAAAATAGTCTGCTCTGTTGCTTTAGCAGGCTATTTCCATAATGTGCCTTCCTGCACCATCAAATTTGGATGCCATCTGTTGCTGGTTTTTATGTGTGAGGTCAATTTTGAATCACTTTATGCAATTATGCAAATGCAGTTCTAGGAGAGTACAGGCAGGCAGGTTGCTGTCAGTCACTGTTGAGAGCCTTCCAGCAGTAAAATCTCACACTAGATTAGTCAAAATATATTTACCTTTTCAGTTGTACCATGAAGCTACAGATTTAATGATCTTTTAAAGGGCATTTGTTAGGAGCTGAGCTTGGGTTGGTGACTTCTGACGACAGATGTGCATTTGCATGCATGTCCGTATGACGGATGCATCATACCCCCAGACTAGTTTGAGAGTCATCAGGCATTCCAAGTAACCCTCCCTCTTCAACCCCGCCCCCCCCAAACCCTGTCCTTGCTTTTGCATCTCACTTCTTCTCAAGGGCTGAAGGTCCATCACATCCAGTGACTCTTTTACCTGAAAGCTTGATAAGGGCTGTTGCTTGGTTGTTCTCAGTAGCGTGAGATTCTTTGTGACCCCATTTTGGGCTTTTCTTGGCGAAGATACCAGAGTGGTTTGCCATTTCCTTCTCCAGCTCACTTTACAGCTGAGGAAACTGAGGCAAACAGGGTTAAGTGACTTGCCCAGGGTCACACAACTAGGAAATGTCTGAGGCTGGATTTGAACTCATGAAGATGGGTCTTCCTGACTCCAAGCCCAGTGCTCTGTCCAGTTACCACCTAGTTGCTCAGATAAGGGTTTGGCCCCACAGCTGACTTGACCTCCGTGTAGGGAGTCATCATACCTGTCCCCAAAAGCCATGTCCTTCAAAGAAAGGTAATGACGCTTTGGGGCATGAGAACAGGCATTGTGAAGACCTCCTGGTGACAATCCCCTGCGCCTCTGCCCTTGTTGTTGCAAGAAACAGAACCCATGTGTTTTGTCCTCTTGCATCCTTCTGTTCTTCCTCTGCAATGAGCAACTATGGGGTCACCTTTTCAGGCGCTTGAGGACAGTTTGAGCCAAAGCAGAAAGCAAACCATCTCTGTCCTGGGGCCAGACCTTACCTTTAGTGCCGTCTATTTCTAAGAGCTTCTCTTGCTGCTGGTACTGCCATGCTTCCTGGAATTTAGACCTTGCCTGTCTAGACCTCTTTGTCTCAATTTATTTCCCTGAACTCAACTTCTCTTTGCCTGGATATATGGTGTTTTCAGTCTCTGTCTCGTGGCCTAGCCTGCTTTTATGTCTACCCCTTCCCCCCACCCCATTTGCCTTGCCTTCTGTTGGCTTACCTAGTCCTCCCCCTGCTCTTTTTAGTTACCCACAGTACAATGCATATAGAAAGACCTTGTCATACCCATACATATGTTAGAAGAAATAGAAAGTGAGTAGTGCATGTGAGCAGGGCAGCTAGACGGTGCAGTGGATTGTGTACAGTGTCGGACTTGGAGTCAGGCCTCAAGTTCAGATTCCATCTCATATCCTCAGATACTAGATATGTGACTCTGAGCAAGTCATTTTATCTCTCCCAACCTCAGTTTTCTCATCAGTAAAATAGAGATAATAGTGGCACATATCTCACAGGACTGTTGTGAGGACCAAGTGACTTGATGTATCTAAAATGCTTCCCTAACCTTAAAGCGATATGTAAATGTTAATTATTATTAATGTTTGTCTTATGTATACATACTCGATCATGTAAGATCTGCTTTACATTTGAATCCATAAATACCACCCACATAAACACTCATTCTATCTCTTCTCTGAATCCCTTTACGCAAAGAGAAAGTTCCCCCAAAAGTAGAATTTCTTGTTGGGAAAAATCAGAATTCATTCCCAATGCATAATTGGTACATGAAATATTAATTATGATGTATATTTGAGGCAGAGAAAGAACACAGAACTATAGTTTGGAGAAAAATAGAAAGGGATCAATAATTCACCAGGAAAATATTCCACCTTCTCTATCATATTTGTTGAGAAGTATGTTTTTTTAAGGTCTTTAGCTAGAACTGCACAGGTCATCAAATTCCCCATTTTTCAGAGTAGCCTATTCCAGGGAAGCTTTACCCCATGCCTCCGTGATACCATATGATTTATTCACCCTGCTATTCTTTCATTATATTTTGTGGCTTTCATAAATCTTGTGGTCAAATATTTGTAAAACTATATAGAGCTCTTTCCAGTAGCTAACTGTCCCTAATAGATGTCTGCTCCTTTCTGCTATCTCTTTAACAAAAGAGGCAATTTTAGTTTAATCACACATCTCTGTTTACTATTTTGGCCTTATGCTGTCTCTTCATTTTATCTTGTTAAGGAAATCATAGAAAATAAGGCAGATTGGAAGCTTCCGCAAAAGCAGATTTCCAAGTGATTCCCTATCAACTTGATACATTTCAAGAGGCAGGCATTTGATCAGATGAATTCTATAATTAATGGTGAAAATTAATTATATAAAGGAAGAAATAGGCATAGATAATATAGAGTACCCTTAATTAGAATACATTCACAACTTTTGGAGCCAGAGTATCATGAACTCAAGGAAGGGCAGTTATATCAGTTTCTTCCAGAGAAATATACCTGTGGGGGATGCCCTTAATTAATATGATTTGTGTAGCATATGTGTGTTTGCAAATCTAATGTATGAAAAATTCAGATTTGCCCAGCTGATGAATTAAGCATTGATTATCTGTGTTATAAAATGATTCTTCACTTTACAGAAGGATTAACTAAAAGGACTCACTAAAGAGACGTCTTTAAAAGAGAAATTTCTTAGGGCACTGATAAAGCGTTTCGATTTTCAAAAAGTCCATTTCCAAACGACTATTCAGAAGAAACATGTCTGCCCTGCAAAGAACATCATAAGTATACATGAACATGTATCTGTACATCCTCATTCTCAGACGCTGCCTCCTAATAGGAAAGGATTCACTGGGTCTTGTGGAGCACAGCCCAAAGGACAAACCAGCAGCCTGTTCCAAGCTGTGCACACAGAAAGGCTGTCCTCTGGTGAGCAGCTGTGGTTGCTGTTGGAAGAGCCTGCTATTGTTTGCCTCAGCCTCCCTGCTGCTAACACTCAGCATCTGCCAGGAGCCTTTGCAAACTGGCCCCCTAGTTCTCCAGCTCTGTGCGGGCCGGCAGCACGGCAGTGGCCATTGTCTCCCTGTACACCAAGGCAAAATGAAAGCCTCTGAAGTTGCCTTTCAATACATCTCTAACTCTCTCCTAGTGACCATTCTTCAAGTGTGCCCAACTTCAATCCAGAGCATCTAACGCTTACCAATTTTCTGTATGGTCTCTGCAAATGACGCTGCAATCCTGGGGAGCCCTTGCTGGGGCTTCATCCCTAATTAGATACTAGGATTGAGGCCCATGAAACTAATGTGTACAGTACCAATAACTACTAAATAAAAGCTAGCTTGCTTAGCCCTGAGAATCCCTAAGAAAGGGAGCATAAAAGGATGGCGTTGGAGTCAGGACGACCTGGGTTTAGGTCCTGCCTCTGACATATACTGTCTGGGTAACCCTGAGCAAGTTAATTTACCTCTCAATACCCAGGCTGCATGTTAACAGAAAATTGGAGTTTCCACACCGGGAATTCCCTATTAAATTACATGTTGAGATCCTCCTCCACATCACCTTACCCCTCCTCACACAAAAAACCCCCCAAAATCAAAAAGAAGTCTTATTTATTAAAACATGGAATACAGTGGATCACAAACTTTTTTTTTTAGGCAATTGGGGTTAAGTGACTTGCCCAGGGTCACACAGCTAGTAAGTGTCAAGTGTTTAGTCTGAGGCTGGATTTGAACTCAGGTCCTCCTGACTTCAGGGCCAGAGCTCTATCCACTGTGCCACCTAGCTGCCCCCATCACAAACATTTTAATCCCATAACCTCCAATGGCCTACATAATTCTCTCTCTCTCTCTCTCTCTCTCTCTCTGTCTCTCTCTCTGTCTCTCTCTCTCTCTCTCTCTCTCTCTCTCTCTCTCTCTCTCTCTCTGTCTCTGTCACACACACATGCTTTTTCTCTCTCTTTTTCTCTCTCACACATATGCTCTCTCTCTCTCTCTCTCTCTCTCTCTCTCTCTCTCTCTCTCTCTCTCTCTCTCTCTCTCTGACACACACACACACACACACACACACACACACACACAAGTTGTTTCCTCTAAATTTTTATTAACCTCAGATGCAAAATAACTTTTCTCTATCCAAGGTTGTGGCAGAGCCCTAACTAGCTCCAGGTGGCTGAAACTATGCTCTAGTTTCTTACCTGTGGGTGGGGGAAGCAGAGGGGCACAGAGGTACTTCCTCCCTAAGGTAGCTGTTATCTCTACATCTCATTACAGGACCTCTGACGTCAGGTGGAGTGTTGTGTTCGGTTCTGGAGGTCTTGGTTCATGGTGAAAGGACACTGATAAGCTGAAGAGCATCCAAGGGAGGACAACCAGGTCTTGAGTCCACTGGCTGGACTCAAGGAACTAGACATGTTTAGTTTGGAGAAGAGAAGCCTCAAAGGGACATATATTTCATGAGTCATATGGAAGAAGAATTAGACTTGGTCTGTTTGACCCCAAATGATAAAACCAGGAACGATGGGTGGAGGTATAGAGAGATAAATTTAGGCAAGATGGAAAGCTATCCAAGAGTGGAATGGGAAGCTCTACAAGATGGTGGGCTCCCTACCCTCCTTGGAGGTCTTCAAGCAGAGGCTGAAAGGCCATGTTCTAGGTATGTCTGAGTGAAGATTGCTTTAATGGATGGATTGGACTAACTGACCACCAGGGTCCTTTCTGACTTTCAGATTCTGTGATCCTGTGACCAGGGTCTTGTGGCCACTGTACCAGCCTGTCTCCTAATCCCTATGGGAGCATGGACCCTCTGGGACACTCCGGGAGATGGACTACACATCTTTCTCCCAGTGCAATCAAAATATACCCTCTCTTCGGTCCAGCTGTGTACCCTCTGTATTCCCACCCCACTCTGCACAACTGAGTTTGCCCCATGTACAAAGTTAGAGCTCTGGATTGTGAGGCAGGAGAGGCAATAATAAGGAAAACTAGAAAGGTAACAAACTTAGGGTCAAGGAAAAGTAAACTGTGGCTGAAAAGAGAAGGAAATTCCCAGTGGGAGCAGCCAAGCACATATTGTGCTAATGAACCCCACCATACCTCAGAAGTTCATCTTCCCACCTTTCTCTAGATCCCAAAGATCCCTGATTTGGAAAAAAAAACCCACTAGTCTTCCTTCCTCCACCCTAAGACCACTAGAGTCTGATCTTTTCTATATCCTCTGCTTGTTGATTAATAGCCCAGATACAGAGATACACAAATGTATAAATCAGGACAATGCCTTCATAATTGATAATAAACATTTGCATGCTGATGCACACACACACACACACACACACACACACACACACACACACACAGCTTTCCTTGTGCCAGTAGAAAAGCCAGTTCCATGTGCTGAAAGGTCTCCTTCCATCTCAAATATCTATGCTACTATTGTTTTTGCATAATTCAGTATTCAAATCATGTGGTCGCCTGCACTGAATATCAGCCTGATCTGCACCGATCTGTGAGCCTTTTGTAAGGCAGAATTACATATCTCGCTGTTTTGCCTTTAGATTCTGGTTTATTTGATGTTGGCTTGGAGAATGTGGCAATGTTAGGTTGGAGGAATTTGTCACACTTGTGGCCTTCATCAATTTGGGCTTGAAGAGAACAATTGTTCCCCATTTTGAGCTGGGGCAGCTTCCTCTTTTCCGGGGCTTTTAAGGAACCCATTGGAACTGGCTGGGTGGGCCACTGCTTGTAATTAAATCCTTGTCTGTATTAAATCCCAGGGAGAACACAGCAAAGGTAGCAGCCAGAAGGGTTTATAGGAACATTTCATGATCACAAAGGGCATGTTGAAAGGGGCTTGGCTGCATTCTTTCTGTTTTCCTCTGGCCTCAACTCTGCACGCATCCGCCAGCAACGGACCCTCCAACCTCAGCATAATTTTCTGTCTCCTGCTAACAGCAATGCTTTATTGTTCACTGATGGGGGCTGTCTACAATTTGCTAGTGACTTTGAAAATGTATAAAAGACTTTTGTTCCTATTGGGACTGGGGATACTAGTTCCAAAAAGTTCCAAATTTCAAACAATCAGCTCTGAACCCAAATTATTTTTTTTTGGAGAAAAGGGAATCTTAGGGCAACGTGGTTCAGCAAGCAAGAGAGAGGACTGAAATCCCAGGGAAGTGACAACTTCCATCATTCAAACAGCATTTATTAAGCACTTCCTATAGGAGAGGCTTTGTGCTAAGGCACCAGGAATACAAACACAAGAAAGCTAATGGTCTTTGCCTTCAAGGAGATAACATTATAATAGAGGAGACAGTATGTACGTATATTGATAGATGTAAAGCACATATGAAACAGACATGAGATAAAGAGGAGGAAGGAGATACATGAGAAGCTGGAAGGGGGGCCAGGAAAGATCTCACGGCAAAAGGTGGGATCCATCTGAGTCTTGAAGGAAACCACAGGCAGAGATGAGAGGGAAAGGGTATTGCAGGCATGAAGGACAAATAGTACAAAGAGAGGAGATGGTGTGTCGTATGTGGGGAACAGTAAGAAGGCCAGTATGGGCCCATTCCACTTTTGAAAAGCTCTAGAGAAGGAGTGGGGAACCTGTGGCCTTGAGGCCACATGTGGCCTTCTAGATCCTCAAGTTTAGCCCTTTGACTGAATCCAAAAGATTTGTTCTGTCAAAGGGCTGCACTTGAGGACCTAGAGAGTTATACATGGCCTCGAAGCTGCAAGTTCCCCACCCCCGCTCTAGGGGAAGTTTTTTTTCCTTAGAACTAGCCCAAATTTGTCTCTTTTTTGCAACTCTCATCTGAAGCTTGTTTTAGAGATAGATTCAAGAGCAATCCTCTGAATGGAGGTGATAAGGATATAGACTCAGCTTGGTACAATGGACAAGGGAACTCAAAATGGATCTTGACACACTTTCCAGAAAAGGAACCTATATTGAAAAAAGATTTTTTTTAATTGAATTTGCTCTTTTCCATCCTCTACAACTGCTGATAGTGGGCTCAGATTTCTAGCAACCTCTTCTAGACCTCTCAAGTGGACAAATTATAGCTTCCCCATTTTTAAAGATATGTAGTAGCAACTAATATATTATTGATTCATCTGAGCCTCACAACAACCTTGTCATCAAGTGCTATTATTACCCCTGTTTTTCAGTTGAGGAAACTGAGACAAACAGAGAGAGCTGCAATGACACTTGATGGGTAAATGAGAAAGAAAGGAAATGAGAAGATAAATATTGACTCCAATGCTCCCTAGCTGTGTGATTGAAGACAAATCACACACTCTCAGATCCTCCAGTTCCCCCTTGTAAAATAGGAATACAATTTGAGCCATTTATTTCACTGGGTTATTATAACAAAAGCATGGACATCACTGAAAACCGAACAACAAAAAAACTTCCTGACTCTAAGACTGGTGCTTTCTTTCCACTGCTTCTCTGGTTCAAAAAATTGTAAATGGTCAAGTACATCCTATAGTATAGATATTAAAATGAAAGAGAACCAGAAAGGACCTGGAAAAAAAAATCTGGTAAGTGAAAATTTAAAACAGGAGTCAGTATTCTAGGTCACATTAACATTAACTGAGCTAGCTTCAGTTGCCCCAGAGGACAGGTTTGAGAGCCTGTCGGCCATGAAAATCACTGGGCAATAGAGGCTCACACACCATTACCAATGCCTCCTCTGTAGCCTTACAGAGTGTGATCAACACACATGTCTTTTCACTCCTCCGCTGCCCCTTGCCATGTCAGAAGTCAATAGTGACCTTGGCACACTGTTTTTGAAAAGTTGCCAACTTGTGGCCTAAACCATACAAAGAATGGTAGTTGTCTATTCTATTTTTAAAGATTTGTGGAGGTGGTAATTACATAATTTTCTCTCAATCTCTCCCAGTGTTTCACTACATTCACCATTAAGAACTCCCTTTTATCTACATGAAGCTTCCACAATTTAAGCATACTTTCTTTTGTTTGACTCTGGACGGGACAGAGGGCATAACTAGCCAACAACCTCTTAAAATGAGCTTTTCTGTAATGAGTTTCTATAATTCTCCATATCCCCTTCTACTCCAGCAGGGCTGGCCTCTCTGCTCTCCTCTGTGAATACATTGTTTATTCCCACTTTTCTGCTTTCACCCCTGCTGTCCTTTCTGCCTCTCCCCCTTCTCCTCCTAAAATGCCTGTCCAATTCTCTTTGGTCAACTCAAAGCCTGCCCTTTGCTCAGGGAGCAGTTTAAGAGTTCTCTCCTATAAGAAGCCTTTCCTGAACTATCTTCCCTCAATGATGCCCCTCTTTCCTTACCCTGAATTCTTTCAGTTATAGTTTATCAGGTAATGATTCTCTACTTCTTTTCTGTTCCTCTCCAAATTAACACATAGATCCAGCCTTCAATGGCTCATTTTTCCTTTGGAACTGTTAAGTGTTAGGTATGTGTTTCTTTGGAACAGTAATAATTGAAAAGATCAGATGCAAGTTTGATAGCAAAAAGATTGTTCTACTTAATGTTGAGGGAAAAAATTCTCAATATGGAAAAATACATAGGGTAATGATCTCATAATGTAACATTTATACTGGAGCTATTCTAACCGACAGTTTTGATTGGTGGGTTGCATCCCCAGAAGAATGCAGCTATTCTCCTTAGAGTATCTCAGGGTAACCCTGAGTGATTGGAGGTTTTTTTCTCTGGTATTATCATGTGTGAGTTCCATTCTGATCTATTTCTCTTGATATCATTACCAGTTAATATTTCCACAATAACAATGGACTTCTTTATTTTTGACTGCCCACCAGTGATTACTATCTCAATATCATTTTGACCAGTTGATCTCTCCTCACTATTAACTGACTAATTAATACCATTGGGGTAGTTAGGTGGTGCAGTGGGTGGAGTGCAAGGCCTGGAGTCAGGAAGACTCCTCTTCCTGAGTTCAAATCTGGCCTCAGACCCTTACTTAGCTGTGTGACCCTGGGCAAGTCACTGAAACCTGTTTGCCCCAATTTCCTCAACTGTAAAATGAGTTGGAGAAGAAAATGGCAAACCATTCCAATATCTTTGCCAAGAAAACCCCAATTGGGGTCACGAAGAGTTAGAGATGACTGAACAACACAAAGTTTTTTACAAAGGGATGTTTACTAAGATGTAGCAAGAACCAAAGTGTGGGGAAAAAAACAAACAAACTTCTGAAACCAGGAACCCACTGCCCTCTACCACCTCAGTCCCTGGGGAGAGATAAATGAAACATAGATGAACACAAAAACACACAGGAAAAGACATTAGGAACAACAACCCCTCAAAGCTATGCTATTACTCTGTGGTCTCACCTGGCCATCTCTTTCTCAGACAATCATCTCTGCAACAGCAATATGAGATGTAGGTATATATATATACATATATATATATATATATGTATATATATATATGTATATATATACATATATATATATGTATATATATATATATGTGTGTGTGTAGTACACTTTTAAGTTTAATATGCTTTACAGTATTAACATTTTCCATCATTTTCATTTTTGTAGGAGGAGCTAAGAATGGTTTATACATTTTAAAATAATAATGTAAATGAAATGGGCAGAAGAGAGCAGTTCGTTACAATGGCAGTGAAGATGGCTGAAGCAGGCGCTGTGGAGCACTTAGAGGTTGGTCAGACACTGAAGACCCCAAGGTCATCCAGTGCATCCTGGGACATTACCAGTCATCTTGACTTATGTCCTGCCGCTGGACTTTGATGACTCTGGAAGAAAGAGTGAGGCTGACAACTTTGTGTAACTCTGCCTCACTTACATCCAATTCACGAGCAAGTTCAGACGTCCCCCAGGATGTCATTGGTCCTCCGGGAACAGCAAAGCATGAGCAATAAACTACCTTCCTACTGAAGCAATGAATAGGATTGAGCACGAACTCTTTAGCTCAGTCCATAAGCTCATAGGATCATGGCTTTGAAACCAGGAGAAATCTTCAAGGTCATCTCACCCAATTCCGTTACTTTACAGATCAGGCAACTAAGTCTCAGAGACAGGAAGTGACTTGATCAAGGCCACACAGTAGTGCCTAACAGAGGTAAGATTGAACTTATCCTCTGATTTGGAACCAAGTGCTCTTTGGCCTCATAACCTTGTGGATAGTCTCTTGTTCTGAGCCCTGAGACTAAGTTAGAAGACCGAAGACCAAGTTAGAAAATGAAACCCTCAAAGGCAGAGTTTGGGCTCACTGTTTTCTTATGAATTTATTCTGTTTCAGAATGATTGGGATTGATGTCCTCCTTGGAATTCTGAAACTTGCTTCCAGTTAATAATAATTTCTTGGTGTAGACCAGGGGTGGAGAACCTGCAGCCTTGAGGCCACGTGTGAAGTTTGGATTCAGCCAAGGGCCACACTTGAGGACCTAGAGAGCCACATGTCTCGAGGCTGCAGATTCCCCACCTCTGGTGTAGATGCAGAGTGAAACATCACTTCATGTCTCAGACAGTACCAACTATCTTTTGGGAAGACTGGACTTGTAGGTGACATTTTCAAAGATGAGAAATGGAAAGCAAAGGATACAACTCGATTGAGTCTGAGTGTTCTGTCCGATGGTAATTGTACTTTATACGTATTCTCAGTCAAATTGTCTGTAGACATAGTAATAAAAAAAAAAAGCTAGATTTGGAGTCAGAGAATCTGGTTCGAATCTATTTACTGACTGCCATTTACTAATTGAATGATTTTGGACAAGTAGATTGACATTTCTGGGCTTCAGTTTCTTTATCTGCAAAATGAAAGGGTTGGGCTTGATCAATCAATTATTAAACACCACCTGTGTGCTGGGCATAATGAGTAAAGAAATAGTTCCTGCCCTCAATGAGTTTACATTATTGGTAAAGCCAATATTCATGTGTATCCATGTATGCATATATATATACATATACTATGTATATATGTGTGTGTGTGTGTGTGTGTGTGTATACACACATATACTATGTAGTTTATACATGACTTATATACCAGGTACATTTTGAAGTGGTAGTGGGGGGAATCAGGAAAGCAGATGGTAAGACAGTGCAGATTCAGAAGGGCCTCATGTAGAAGGTAGCATTTGAATTGAGCTCCGAAGGAAACTGGGGACTCCAAGAGGTTGGGGTAAGGAGGGAGTTCTCTCTAGTTGTAGGAGATACCTTGTACAAAGGCATGGGATTGGGAGATGTCCTGTGTAAGAAATAGGAAGAAGGCTTGTTTGATGGATCAGAGAATAAGTGAAGGGAAATCATGTATTTTAAGGTTGGAAAGGTAAGTAGGTTGGAGCCAGGTTGTAAAAGCCTTTGTGGAGAAAAATGAAAAAGATTATACCAAAATTCTAACAATACCAGACAACCAAAGTATAGCCATTTTGTACTCTAGCTGAAGGCTCCTTCTGTAACAGGCATAAGTTTTGTTTTTCTATAAATAACGCAAGTTGAGCAGGGAGGTGTTAAGCTTTATCTGATTGGCTGTTCATTTCCCATTTTAGTAAGCCTAAGAGCATATATATTCAGAGCACTCTAAATTCAGAGAGATACTCCCCACTCCTCTCTTTAGGTATTAATAAGGATCTTTTTCTTCATTCATGGGTGGGGAATCACTCCTTTTGGGTTCTACTCCCCAGGTTCTGAAACCAGGAACCCACTCCCCTCTATCACCAGAGCCTTTAAATATGAAAGAGAGGAATGTGTATTTGATCCTAGAGGAAATAGGGAGCCACTGGAGTTTATGGAGCAGGGAAGTGACATGGTCACTTTAGCATCTGTGTCAAAAGGGTAGCTTAAATAAAGGTGAGAGGAGGTAGACAGAACAAACAGGAAGCTACTGAAATAGCTCAGGAGAGAGGCAGTGAGGGTCTGAATTAAGCTGGTATTCACATGAGAAGAAAGAAGTGAACATATGCAAGAAATATTACAGTAATACAATCTGGCGTGAGGGAGAGTGAGGGATGATGACACTAAAGAGATTCCGTTTCCTTTAGAGAAATGGAGAAATTTCAAAGAGTTGAGAGGCTGGGGGTTAGTAAGTAATAAATCCTCGGTTGGATATGTTGAGTTTAAGATGACTCCAGTACATCTGGTTTGAAAAATCCAGTACATACTTCATGGGACTGAAGCTCAGGAGGAAACTAGACAATATATAGATCTGGGAGCCATCTGCATAGAGATGACTATGAACTGAATATAGTTCTGAACTGAACAGAACATAGAACTGAATCCCTCTGGGAACTTAGGAGATCACCAAGAAAGAAGGTATGGAGACAGAGGAGAAGGACTGAGTCTTGGGGTACACTCACAATTTAGACTGTGAAATACCAATAATGATCCAGCAAAGGAGACTGAGAAGAATAGCCAAACAAATAAGATGAGAGCACATGCATGGAAACCCCAAAGGGCCAAAGTATCCAGGAGCCGAGGGCGGTCAAGAGTGTGCAATGCTGCAGAAAGGTCAAGATAGGTGAGGGCTGGGAGATTGCTACATCCGTCTAGTTGGTCAGTTAAGAGATCTTTGGTAACTCTGGAGAGAGTTGAATGATGAAGTTGAAAGCCAAATTGCAATGAGTTGAGAGGTCAACAAGAGAAGAGGAAGTGGAGACAGTGTGATGACTGCTGAGGTCTGTCCCATCCCGCCCTAAACCTAGGAACCCGAGTTCAAATCCTGACATGGCCATTCACTGGATATGGAACAGTGGGCAAGCTTCTTGACTGGAAAAAATGAGGGCAATACTTGTACAAAATCTCTTGCAGTGTGATTGTGAGATGAGTTAAAACATTATAAAAATGTGAGTTTTTGTTATTTTCATAGAAAGTAGATTCTCTTTGGCTATAACTTCTCACCTAGGATATTCCAATAATACTCCCCCTCTTTGCCTTAAGGGATTTCCTAAGCAACGATCAAAGTACGTTATTTGCCCAAAGACTCAAACCCTCTCTAAGGCTCAAGGTTATGAGAGCTCCAGCATTCCAACCACACACTGGAAAGGGGGAGAGCAGTCAGGGTGGGTGAGAAGGACAAAAAGTATAAGCTTTGATTGACTCCTGATTGTCAAATTTGTTTTTCTAAAAATTACTTCCAAAGTTGTGTATTTCTTGAAGCCAAGGGACCAGCCTTGGCTGTATCTTCAGCTCTGAGGAAGCTGTTCATTTCCTTGTGTGACTTCCCAGGGTATCCTGTGTGACCAGCTGGCTGGGGCAGAGCCCTCAGTCACATGGTTCCCAGGGAGGGGCCTCTCCTTAGGTAGGGGATCTTGGCTGCCTGATGGCCAGAACCCAATGGACCAAGACAGCTCTCCATTGCTGTCCTTTTTGCCATCGCCCAATCTCATTCTCCACGTTACCTGTGCTCTAGCTAATTCCAGGATTGAAGAGCAGTTGTGACCTGCGTGAGGCATTTCCTCCAATTCTTGCCTCAACCTCTGTAACAGGGGTTGCTCCAGAAGAATTAAGACTTCCTCCTCTCACCCCCAGCTGCCAAGTATTCCTGGACAATTACTCTGGAAATGACATCCCCCTCTTGCTTCCTCCCTCAACAGTGAAATATCTCTTTTTAAAATATACTTTTATATGTATATACATATGTATATTTTTTTTTTCTAAATCACCTTAATTTTCCAAGATGTCCCTCTCTTTCCCTGGTCCAGAAAGCCACACCTTAGAAGAAAAGAGGGGAAAAGATAGTTAAGCAAAACTAAATAACACATAAACCAAGTCTGATAGTATTTACAGCATTTTATATCCACTGTCCCCCATGAGAGGTACATTTTCACATATCTTCTTCTGGATCAAGCTTGATCATTCTAATTACAAAATGTTCACTTTCCAGTTTGTTGTATCTTGTTCAACAAGTAGGTGGCACAGGGGGCAGGTAGGTGGCAGTGGATAGAACACTGGCCCTGGAGTCAGGAGGACCCGAGTTCAAATCCAGCCTCAGACACTTACTAGTTAGCTGTGTGACCCTGGGCAAGTCACTTAACCCCTACTGCCTCCAAAATTTAAAACAAAACAAAACAAACAAACAAAAAAGATAAGTAGGTGGCACAGTGGATAGAGCTCTAGACTGGAGTCAGGAAGCCTGAATTCAGATCTTGCCTCAGATGCCTACTAGCTGTGTGATCCTGAGCAAGACGCTTAATCTCAGTTTGCTCATCTATAAAATGGGGATAATAATACTTTTCCTGGTTGTTGTGAGGTTCAAATGAGATGATGTTTGTAAAGCATTTTGCAAACTTGAAGTGCTATATAAATGCTAACTACTGTTACTGAGGTTGCATTATTATTATTCTTTCCATTTACGATGTTGTATATTGTTTTCCTAGTTCTGCTTATTTCACCTTACCCTGTGAAATATTTCAGAAAATAGAATACCCTTCCAATAAGTATTTATATGTGGTGATGGCATAGTGGCATAAATCAGATTTTAGAACTCTCATTCTGGCTAAACTGCAATTATGCTTTCAAAGAGCCCCAGGAAGTGACCAGAATGGGTTAATTAGACCTAGTCATAAGGTGACCTTTCAGAAATCAGCCATCTTTATCATGTTTTCTTGCCCTTTGTTTGATCTAGTGAGTTGGTTGCTACTGAAAAGGGCTTCTGTGCCTTTAAAACTCCCTCCCCAGGCCATGTAATGTGATTTAGTTTTCCTGTGATTTGACAGCCTCCTCTTCTTCCTCCTCCCGCTGCCTTGTATTCTACTGCTGTCAGGAAAAAGAGCCTGGGAAGTTTTGATGACACTGTCTGAGTCTCAGCTCCATTCCTTCATGCAAATATGCATAATCCATTACAGGTGCTAATCATATAGTATCTCTCTATGATCTAGGAGCCAAAGGGGAAAAAAATCATGGCGGCTGAGATCAGTAAGGAATATCATTTCAAGCCAGCCAACATTTCATTGGCAAGTCAAAAGTAATCTGTCACTTCTCAGATGGAAAGTGTGCATCAATTATACTTGGACTCCCTCCTGGGAATTAGGAACAGTATTGGTGGATATTACCTAAGACATTTCTAAATAAGGGTAACATTTGGTCTAGATCTGAACCTCCAACAACTCTTGAGTCTTAACACAAGTAAAACCCATGACAAAAGCCTTGTGGGCAGAGGTGGTAGAATACAGACACTTGGGGAAACCCATGACAAATGCTTCTACAATTCAGCCTCTAGACTATAACTCGTGCTCAGAGACCTTGTCCCATATGATTCCCATCTATCCATTTTATCAGAAACAAGTGGTAGGTCCAAAGGCTCGAAATAATTCCATCTGCACCACAAAACTACATTCAAATGAAATCAATATCTCCAAATAATTATACAAGAAATATTGTGATTTTCCATGTCAATGAAAGATAGGAGTAGCAAAGAAAATTGAAATCTATGGGTAATCTTAAATCTTTGTGTCAATGATTATTCAGATGAACATATAAACAGAAGTGATATCATAGTGGGGGTATATGAATCACCAGGTCAGAGAGGATATGATTTTTTCCTAATGAAAATCATAAAATTAGCCCAGAGGCAAGGTACAGTACTGATAGTGGACTTTAGTTATGTTCTGAAAATCTCATTCTCCTAAGGAGATTATGTGATAAATTCTTGACTTGCCTTCCCAACAACATTGTCTTTGAGGAAGGGAAGAAGGAAACAAATATTTATTAAATGCCTACTACATGTCAAGCACTGTGCTAAGTATTTTACAATATTATCTCATTTGATCCTCACAACAACCCTTAGGAGGTACGTGCTATTATTATTATCCCCATTTTATGGTTGAAGAAACTGAAGCAGATGGTGAGAAGTCAAGTGACTTGATCAGGGTCACACAGCTAGTAAGTGTCTGAAGCCAAATTTGAACTCCTGACTCCAGGCATAGCACTTCATTCACTGTGCTGCTTAATTGCCTCTTCCTTCTCAAAGGTAAAGAATGTTTTATCATTGTCTGCTAACAGCTGCTCTCCCTCTACTCTAGCAGAGGCTAGGGTATCACCTGCCAGGGAAGCTGAAAACTACCAGTAATCAATAGGCATGAATCAAGAGTATCCATTTCTTCATGTCAGTTGTTTTACTTATATAGAAAGAACTTGTAGGAACAGTTTATTAACTTCAGCACAGAGACAGAATCAAAGTTTGGAGCTGGAAAGGATATTAGAGATTATCTAATCCAGTCTTCATCACTTAAACAAAGTGATTTGTTTAAGGTTGTTGTTGCTCAGTCATGTATGACTCTTCATGACCCCCCCCCTCCATTTGAGGTTTTCCTGGCAAAAATATTAAAGTGGTTTGCCATTTCCTTTTTCTCGTTTTACAGATGAGGAAATTGAGGCAAACAGAATTAAGTGACTTGCCCAGGGTCACACAGCTAGTAAGTGTCTGAGGCCACCTTTGAACTCAGGTCTTCCTGATTCCAGACCTGGAGCTCTATCCACTGTGCTACCTCACTGCCCATTTGTCTAAGATTATACAGGTAGCAATGGCATTTGGGATTTGACCTCTGTTCCTCAGATTCCCAAGTTAGTGCTCTTTCCACAGCACCAGGTGATAATGATTGCTTCGTTTGCTGATTCACAGCATCTTTCATAGTTAGTCACTGTGACATTTGGACAGTGTTTCCTTTGCATATAGTAAGCACTTAAATAAGATTAATGAGTTAAATGAGTGATTACTCACACAGATGCCCATTCTTATCAGGTGAAAAATACTTCACAGAATCTCATAGACTAAAGAGTCCTCAGAGTTTATGTAATTCAACCTGTACCTGAAGAATTCCTTCTATTCTGTCACCTGCATCACCAAGGCAAAATTCATTCATTCCCATGATAGCTGATTCCACTTTGGCAGAGTTCTAATTGATATTCTAATTGACTGATTTTTTCAGTCTTGAATGATTTTTCCCCCCTTCCTCATGTGGCTGGAATAACAGTTCCAATGGGGGGAAAATCTAGGGGGCTTTAGTGGACTGCAAGATCATTATAAGCCAACAGTATAACATAGCATTCAAAAAAGCTAATACTGTTCTTGGGAGCATTGAGAAGCATGGTGCCCAGACTGAGAGAGGGCACTGCTGGACTCTGCCCTGGTCACAACACACCTAGAGGACTGGGATCAATTCTGAGGACCACATTTTAAGAACCGTGTGAAAAAAGCTAACCAAAAGAACTTCACATATCTTCTTCTGGGTCAAGCTCGATCATTCTAATTTCACAATGTTCATTTTCCAATTTATTGCTTTGTTAGGCATAGAAGAGAGAGCCCAAACTTGGAGTCAACAACACTTGAGATGGTGAAGGGCCCAAGGTCATGTCATATGAGGATCAATCAATGGTTATCCTGGAGAAGATTTAGTGAGTACATAATGGCAGTCTCTAAGCACTTGAAGAGCTATCATGGGGAAATGGGAATAAGTAGACTTATTGTGATTGGCCCCAGAGGGCAGAAGTAGTTTTGGAAAGACAAATCTGCCTCTTGACTTAAGGAAAAGCTTCCTAATAATTAGAGTTATCTAAACACGGAATGGGCAACAGCCAGGTCCTGATTAGTGCAAATAATGAATCCCCTGAAATGTCCAGCATGTAATCAAATCCATACCATTCAAAGGTATAATTATGTAAAATATGGTCATTGGTTCCAGCATCATGGAAATACTCAGTGTGAATTCAAAAGATGGTACTACTTCAGGGGATTTGCTATTTCCATGAATTAGAGACCCAGCTGTATCTTAAGAGGTGGTGAATTCCCTCTCTCTAGAGGTCTTTAAGCAGAAGCTGGGTGACTTGTCAGCAGTGTAGTGGAGTGAATTCTGGGCCAGATACAGGTCAAAGATGATGTCTGAGATCCCTTTTAACTTCTAGGTTATGGAATTCCATAACCATGTGAGACATTGAGCTAAAATCTTCTTCTCTGAGACTTCCACTGCTCCTCTATCTAGGGCCAAGTAGAATATGTCTAATACCTCTTCTGTGTGCCAGCCCCAAGAGTATTTATTTGATAGTCATGCTTCCCCATCCAGGACTCAAGAGCTGAATTTTTTTTCACCCAAGTAAATACAGGACTTGGTATTTCTTCCTATTACATCATTCTAGACTATCAATCTTTTTAAATCAGAACCAGTTAGTTATCTCTTCCTGTTTGGGGGTCATCTGATAATTTGAGACACATGCCTCCTATGTCTTCATCCAAGTCATTGTTAAAAAATATTGGATGGCACAATGCTAAGGCCAGATCACAAGGGTAATCTACATGAGCCCTCCCCTCCAAGCTGCCATTGACCCATTACTGGGTCAAATCCATCTAATTGTATTGTAATCCAGCCAACATTCTCTCCACCTTTCCCAAAGAAAGGAGGAAAGCACTAGAGACTGCCAAATGCTTCAGTTAATTTAAATATATTTTAAATCTACCAGTCTAAATATCCTGCCAAAAAATTAAAAGAAATTATTCTCTAATGACCTATTCTTGATGAAGTCATGTTGGCTCTTGGGGATCACTATTTCTCTTTCTAAATACACGCTCAAACCATTCCTTTAATAATACGTTCTAGAATTATTTCCACAATCCAAGTCAAGCTCACCAACCTATAGTTTACAAACTCTTCTTTCCTTTTTTGAAAACTGTACCAATCTTTGTCCTTCTCTAAGCTTGTGGCCCTTCTCCCACCCTTCACAATCTTTAACAGATTGCCAACAGGTGCAGGGCGATCACATTTGTCAGTAATTTCAGGGTCTTAGTATGCAGTTTTCTGGGCCTGCTGGCTAGAGTTTATCACATGCAGATGGGTACTGTTTTACTGTTTCCTCACTTCTCAGGTTTCAATTCACTATTCACAATTTTGATTATATCCTTCCCAGGTCAAATATTATTCCCTGTGGAAGAAAAAGCAAAAACAAAGAGTTGAACAATTTTGTCTTCTCATTCTCGTCCATCAGCATCCGGTGAGCTTATACTTTCTATACATCTGTGTCAGTGAGCACAATAGAACTTACAACCTTGTGTCTAGAGCCTGTTCGAGATACCTCAATGTTGCTAAAGGGACCACACATACTGTCTCTCTCTCTCTCTCTCTCTCTCTCTCTCTCTCTCTCTCTCTCTCTCTCTCCCTCTCCCTCCCTCCCTCCTCCTCCCTTTCTCCCTCTCCCTCTCTGTTTCTCTCTCCCTCTCCCTCACCCCCCTTCCCCTCTCCATCTCTCGCTCTCTCTCTCCCTTCCTCTCTCTGTCTTTCTCTCTCTCCCTCTGTCTCTCCCTCTCTCTCTCTTTCCCTCTCTCCCTCCATGCCCTCTCCTGTGCAAGAAGCACAAGATGTTAATTCTGTCCAGCCACAAGAAGGAAAGGAGGAAAGCAGAGAGAAGAATCAGGAAGGAGGCAACTGTGGATAGCTTTATTGAGCTTAAAAAAGGGGTCTTAAAACTAGCTGGGCCCAGTACTGTCTCCTCCAGATTACTCAGGACAGGGACCCAGGCTACCAAATCCTATATTGCCCAACTTGGAAAGACTAAAGTAGTCTTGTTCTTGGGAGTCTACTCACCAGCAAAGGGAAAGGGAGCAAAAAGTGAGTGGCAAAGTATGCAAAAAATACCAATATTAAGACTATACTAAAATACCAAAATCTCGTGAGATATAACGTCAATAAAAAAACCAGAGCAAAATGAGGCAAAGCAGTAGAATCATAAAAATAGGAGGAAGAATGAATAAAACCTTAAAGAATGAAAACTCTCTTAGCAAATATTACAACATGAAGGAAAGTAAGGCCAATAATGCCTGATGTAAGACAGAATTTTATACACTCTCCAAATAGTATGGAATAATGAGAAATTCCAGAATGGTTCAAAGGAGAAATAAAGCTCACAAAAATTAGTTATCAATATAGATTGGAAATTAGAGATCCCAATGAAAAATTAAAATCAATAAACAGATTTTGAAAAAAAATTGAATCCATTGATCTGCCTTTAACAGAGAGAGTTTCAATTGACATCTAGCTAACTGAAGTCCCTGTAAGCTCTAAACCAATAGTATCAGACTCAAGTAGATATAACAGCCACTAAACTGTAAATAAGGATCCCTGTGGACCACACAATGACTTAGAAAACAATACATATTTATACATTTCTTTTCTATTAATTAATTTATTTTGTTAAATATTTCTTAATTACATTTTAGTCTGGTTCTGGCCATGCTCAGGAGCGTTATGGGCAGCAGGCATTCCTGCAGCATGTTTGACACCTCTGATGACACCTTCATGTTAGGCTTGTGATCATTTTCCTTCACACTTTAATTAGTTCCTTGCATTGTCCAGATGTTCTGTCGTACATTCCCACAACAGTAAGACTGCTGTTTCTCCTTCTATTGACCCTTACCCATATGACCTCTATCATGCTTCCTCCTCCAGGTTCCTGTATTTCCTTGCAGGAGTATACAGCCCTCATATACAATGATAATTCCATTATCCCCTTTATTTTTTCCCCTTTGAATACCTAATCCTCCTTATTTATTACCTATATTTTATACATTAGTATATAGTCACCTGAAGCCATGGGTATCATTTCTGGCTTTCCTTTTGGATGTTGTTTCTTCTGAATTACTGTTCTGGGTTGTGAGGTTTTTTTTCTGCTTTTCTTCCTCTTATGTTGTACCAGCTACCCTGTGGTACCCTTGGCAGATACGTGTGGGCTGTCTTCTTTTCCCTCTTGCTCTTTTTAAGTTTAAAGCCCTCCTAATCAGATTCACAAAACTGCAGGCAAATCCGTATTTTACAGCCCCTCATTACTCTATGCCTGGACCTGCCCATCATACCTATATTTTAAGTGATAGTCAAGAAATCCAAACCTTGTTCTCAAATGCCCTTTCCTTACTCATCTATTCCCTTCTCCAATCTGCCTTTCTTTTCTGAATCTCCTGCAGTAAAGTAAATTCCACTTGTGTCCTCAATATCCATCACTTGATAATCTTTAGTTATTGCAGAAGGATAGTGGCAATACTATTTGTACACACGTGGATTCCCAGTAATGGGTAATGGTCACCTGGTTTGAAAAATATCAGGAGGCTTTTCACAATGTCTTTGTTAGGTGAATATCCCAGGAAGATGGCTAGCTTCTTTCTTATTTCAGATCAACAAATAGTCACCTTGGGACCACTCAGCAGCGAATAACCAATTGCAGTCATTCTCTTCTTCCTCCAAAGGAAGGAACAATCTTTCCTTCGATGGGATCTGTATATCCACAATATCATTTCTGGGAGCATAAAAAGTTGCTTTCTCCTCATGTTGTCTGGACTCCTGACTCTGTAGAAAGAGTTTCATATCTTAGCTCCATTGATTCTTTTCTCCTTTCTGTTGTGTCGCATTCATCCACTCTCCAATATCCTGACACAGATTAGGATTCCCTTCTGCCTCTTCAGTTTCTTTGTCTTTTTTATTCCCTCCTTGGAGCACTTCCTTCATTGTGCCATGGAGCATTTTGCTCTCCATGATAGCCTGAAGAGTAGAGGCGAGTTCCTCCAATGCTTTATCCTTCTCCTCTAGGATGAAGACCAATATTCATTTTATGCACACATTATTAGGGCAAGGCAGGATCTTATATGTTCCCTAAAATGTATGGAATAATAAGAAACTCCAGAATGGTTTGAATGCGAACCAAAAATCATGAAAGAAGAAATTAGTAATCAATATAAATCAGAAGTTGATAATTGATATAAATCAATAGTAACCAATACTGGTAATTAGAAATTGGCAATCAGTATAAATCAGAAGTGCCATATTATTTACACACACAATTACTTCATACTAGTAACAACATAGACATAGCAAACTCTCTTGGGTCACTGAAACCTCTTACATCCTCAGGCATGTTGATTCAGAAACAGCAACTAACTCTAGCTCCTCAAGGAGAAAGCCAACAATATGAAATTGAAACCTTGTCCAGCTGGGGGCTCCAGGTCACCAGAGTCATAATGAACCCGTAATTGGCACTTATGGAAGAAAGTGTACACTCATGAAATTCTATAAACCAAGGCAAAAAGGTTCCACCACAATAAGGCTAGATAGCAACAAAATGTTTTTCCAGGATTGTTTATGGCGTAAAAAGAGCTGTAAACATGTAAATGAAGAAAACAACTCATTTAGCATGATTTCTATGGAGCTAAAACTAGCCCATTACATGTTCTACCTCTTCCCTCACCCACCCACATCTGAAAACTCAATTACATTCTTATTAGGCATTTACATACCATTTCCCACTTTCTATTCATCATTTACTTTTTATCCATTCTTTGCTAAATCTCTGAGGGAGTTTAGTTTGATTTTACTTAATTTCAATCCAAGAGCACACACACACACACACACACACACACACACACACACACACACACACAAGACAGATGTTAAAGAAGTTCTCCCAAAGGCACCCTGTGACCATAACTCAGATTTTGGAAGCCAAGGGAACCTAGACAGACTGAGCCATATAAAATATTATAAGCATGTGAGCATACACTGTTGTTGCCAATTAAAAGAGATAAATAAAGAGCCTGAGAGAAGATCTGGAGCTAAAAGGGACCTCAGAAGACATCTGATCAGCCTCTCTCATTCTATAAGAAAAAAACTGAGGCCTAGGGAGGGTGAAATGACTTCCTTCAGATCATATTGGTAGTAAATGTCAGAGGCAAGATGCTTCGCCTTCTTGCATTCCAGATCTAAATCAAGAGTTTAGGTCACATCACCTAAGGGAGACTTTCCCAGGGAAATCTAACCTGGGTCCAAGGCCAACTGTTTCAATATAATACACAGATCAGTTTCCCAGTTCGAAAAAGTAACTGGTAGCTTTTTTTTTTCATATTAAAATCTTTTATAGGTTTTTTTCTTGAACTTCAAGATTTGAATTTATCTGAAAATATATGTTGATTCATGTAAACTAAACCCTTCAGCAAGATTGTATGATCCTTATGTAACGAGAGACCAATCAACTTCACACTATTCTTTCAAAAATAATCAGTCCTTACATGAACTTATGCTGAGTGAAATGAGCAGGACCAGAACATTGTGCACAGTGACAGCCACACTGTGCGATGACTGACTCTGATAGACTTAACTCTTCTCAGCAATGCAAGGATCTAAGACAATCCCAAAAGACTCATGATGGAAAATGCTATCCACATCCAGAGAAAGAACTATGGAGTCTGAATGCAAATGGAAGCATACTGTTTGCTCTTCTTTTCTTTTGTTGTTTTGTTTTGTTTCTTCTTTCTCATGGTGCCTCCTATTAGTTCTAATTCTTCTTTACATCATGACTAAGGTGAAAATATGCTTAATGTGAATGTGTGAGTAGAGCCTATATCAGATTGCACACCATCTTGGGGAGGAAGGAGGAGAAGGAGGGAGAGAAAATTTAAAGCTCAAAATCTCATGGAAGTGAACGTTGAAAACTAAAAATAAACAATTTTTTTAAAAGAAGGAAAATAATCAGCCCTTTTACATGTGCGATGGAAAGAGAAGGGTGTTTGTAGGGCAGGTGGAGAGGGTCCAAGCAAGGAGAGACACAGGATGGTATAAGGTATGAAGAATGATGGATTTGGAATGAGCGGACCCAAGTTCAAATCCTGGTTCTGCTACTTACTAGCTCTATAGCCTAGTTTAAGTTACTTTGTTTCTCAAGCCTTCAGTTTCCCAGATGTAAAGTGGGGATGACAATACACTTCCAACATCACATGGTTACTATGAAGAAAATGCTATGCAAACTTTAAATCCTTATACAAATGTGAGTTATTATTATGGTTGTGCAAACAGATACCAGTAATTTGATGACCAATTCCACTTACACCTCATGACACTAACATTGTTCTAGCCAAAGTAACGTCAATTAATCATTTAACCAGAACTTGTTATTAAATGCCAGGCACAGTTCTAAGGGCTGAGAATACAAAGAAAAGGTAAAAATAAGCCCTGTCCTCCAGGAGCTTAGATTCTAATGGAAGCAAAAATATAATCAAAAGCTTCTGGAGATATCTTGAAGAAATCCTTTTTTGACATGCACAACCCAAAGCTCATTCCTTATGATCATTGCACTTCCTGTTAGGTCTATCTCATACATTTTGGGGATCAGGGTAATCTTGTTTTCCCAAGAATGCCACAATAGTGGCCACCTTGTTTACCACATCAGAGTGAAATACAGGCAGGTTTACTAGACGGACAGGGCTAATTTGCCTTCATGCAAAGCACATTGCTTTTTCCAGATTTAAGAACTGTGGTTTGATTAGGACTGAGGTAGCCAAGAAACAATCCCTTCTTTCTGAAGAAATTAGATTGTGGTGGCTTCGTTCCTCTGTGAACTGGAAAAGAGAGTAGTTTGATTATAACCCCCCAAAAGCAGCAACATTTGATATGCCAGTGCCGAATTCTGTGTATGTTCAGGAAAAATTCAACAATTTGTTGGTTACCAGGCAGAATCCTGTTCTTTATTGTAACTTCATAGGACGTTTAACTATTCCAGGGTATCAGATAAATCAAATAGTTTGGCATAAAAATCTCCCCTTCTCCATTTCCCAGTTGCCTATAGATTTCGTAGATTTTGGCTTTGCTACACACAAATCCCTAAAAACACATAACTACAAACTTGTTCCCCCTGGAAATGAATAGATACAAGCAATTTTATATTCCAGGCATAACCTAAAATTGCAGTTGCTGCAAAATAGTACCAAGCTGAAAATTATAAGTAGGAACAAAGGCAGCAATTTCTATACCACACGTCTGGAAGAAAATTAGCAGTAATACCTTTGGTCTCCAACTTCATGTGGTCTAAATGGAAGAATAGTGATGTGACTGCAGTTGGTTTCTTTCCACTCTGCCCGTCTACCCCTCCCCTTTCCTGATATTACTATTCACGTGAATAGTGTTCAGTTATTTCAATTGTGTCCAATTCTTTGTGCCCCTTTTTGGGGTTTTCTTGGCAAGGATACTAGAGTGGTTTGCCATTTCCATTTCCAGCTCATTTTACAAATGAGGAAGCTGATGCAAACAAGGTTAAGTGACTTGTCCAGAGTCAGACAACTGATAAGTGTCTGAGGCTGGATTTAAATTCATGTCTTCCTGACTGGAGGCTCAGTGCTATATCCACTGTGCTACCTAGCTATTCCATTCATGTGAATATATGGCCATATATTAATGCCTTACTGAATTCTGAGTGTGTGTGTGTGTGTGTGTGTGTGTGTGTGTGTGTGTGTATGAGGGGGCAGTTAATGCAGAAAACTGATCATTTTTGACATTATTTATCCGATCTTTATAATTTATCAGAAAAATACACAATGAGAATACAGCATAGCATAAGATCAGTAACCTGGGAAGAATTTTATATTGCTTGCCTTCTCAATGGATGATGGAGGAGCCAGAAAGAGGGAGAGAATTTGGAATTGAAAAAATTTTTAAAAGTTTTTAAAATACATTTTTGAAAAGAAAAACATTGTGCCAAGGCTCCACCTCCCTTACTTCTGAATTTTCCTCGCCACAGGAGCAAGCTACTGCCACTAAAAGACCCTTTTTCCTGCCATTTTCAACTAACAATTTAAAGATGCCCTTCTCTAGTCCCATAGAGGATAAAAGCCTAAGTGATCCATTACCAGACCCAATCCCTTTCACCCACCCCTTGGGATTCAGAAGTCAGAGAACCGAACATGTACCATACCCATCCTGCAGGCTCCATTCCTGGTCACAGGCTAGAAGGAAAGAAGGCAAAATTCAAGTTCATTTGCATGAAATGTCTAAATTTTCTCCTAGAACAATCTTACAGCATGATGTAGCATCCTGTCATCCCAGGAGAAGCATCATGAAAGAATGGATAGAGCTGGCCTCAGAATCAGGAAGATTTGAGTTCCAGGCCTCACTTTGATGTAAGCTGACTACATAATCCTGCCTAAATGCCACCCTCTAAAACTATTAAGTTGCAGTATTATTACTGATCAGCACTGGTAAAGGGAACTTCCTTACCAAATGTTCTCTACACTTAGGAAATCATCAGTCTGGACCATACTCATGCCCCTTACACATAAAAGTAGTCCGTGTCTACTGATAGATAAAGAATCAATAATGGAAAAAAGGGGAGAAACAGGCCTCCTGTAACTCATGACCCCATTATATTTGTATAGATAACTCCAACTTAATCTTCCTAAGTATTCCAATGAGTTCCTGGAACAGAATTTTACAAAGTGCTGCTCCTTATGCTCAGTGTGGTCAATAACCAGCAAAACTCTCCACAAATTACTACCTGCTTAAACCAAATAGCTCAATGTAAAGTTGATATTTTAAAGGGTTTTTCATTTCTCATTTGTCATACTCCTACAAACAAAAGATTCCAGATTTTGATAAATGTAATTCATCTTTGTATTCCAAGCTTAATGCTGAGATGAACTATATTATCACAAAATCTCTTAGTTGGAATAGCTTTCAGAGGTCATTTAGTTTAACCAGTCAAACAATAGTCAAGAAACATTTCTTAAGGACCCACTAAGAGCAAGACACTATGCTAGGTGCTGGGGATACAAAAACTATGAATGAAACAACTCCTGTTCTCAAGCAGCTTACATTTTAAAGAGGGAGATTATAGGGACACATACAAGAATATGCAGAATAAATACAAACAGATAGAAAGGGAATCTGAGAGTGGGCACAAACAGTTGAAGAAATTAGAAAGGCTGCATATATAAAGTTGTGCATAAACTTCATCTTGATGGAAGAGAGGGGTTCTTTGAGGCAGGGGCATGGAGAAAGAGCATTTCTGGCGTGGAGAACAGCCAGTAGAAGGACCCAGTGGCAAGAGTTTGTCCAGCCCCTGAATGAAAATTCATTCTATAATATACTCAAGAAGTGACAATGTAGCCTTTGCTTGAAGACCTCTATTAAGAATCCCAGAACCCATTTCAAATTTTGATAGCTCCATTTGTTAGGAAGTTTTCCCCTAATATCTAGCAGGCCAGGCCAAATTCCACCCACTGTGCCTGGTTCTGCCCTCTGGAGTCAAATGGAACAAATCTAATCCCTCTGCCACAGGATGATATTTCAAATACTTAAAAATAGCTATCACATACCTCCTGAGTCTTCTCTATATAAACATCACCAAGCCCTTTCTAACCCTTCTAAGTCATTAACTTAAAGTCCTTCACCATGCTGGTCACTCTCCTCTGGATACTCTCCTTCTAGCTTATTAATGTCCTTCCTAACCTGTAGTGGCCAGAACTAAACACAGCCCTCCAGATATAGTCTAATCAGGGCAAAGACAGGAGAGCTCATGAATTCCATATTCCTAGAAGCTATGCCTTTTGTAGCGCTGTTCAAGATTGGATTAGGTTTGTTTGACCACCATATCACATTGTTGACTTACACTGGACTTGTAATCTAATAAAACCCCAGACTTTTTCAGATGAATTGCTGTCTAGCCATGCCTTGACCTCCTTGCTTTTGTGAAGATGATTTTTTTGAAAGCAGGTAAGATTTTATAGTAATCCCTATTGAGTTTCATCTTATTAAATCTGGCCTGATGTGCTAGACTCACAAGAAGCCACATGTGGCCTCAAGGCCACAGATTCCCCACCTCTGTTCTGGACTGTCAAGACTTTTTGGATCTTGACTTTGTCATGTAGTATGTTTGCTAACCCTCCCAGATCTATGCCATCTGCAAATTCAATCGGCATGCCATTTATTCCATTATTCAAGTCATCAATGAAACTATAAAATAGCACAGGCCCAAAGGACCAACACCTCAGACATGTCACCAAAGACCCCTTCCAAGTTCCAAAGACCTGCATCAAACAGTTTGATGACTACTCTTTGAGACCAGTCATCCAACCAGTTCTGAATCCATGGAACTGTATTACCATCTAGCACAAACTTCTTCATTGATCCTATAAGAATATCAAGAGATGTTTTATCAAATGATCGGATTAAAACTATATAAACTTCATCTGTTCTCCTGTTTAGTAATCCTATCAAAAAAGGAAGTTAGTTGAGTCTGGAATGTCCTATTCTTGAAGAAGCCTTACTGGTTCGTTGTGATCACCACTTCCCTTTTCTAGTCTGATTCCTTCATTTGTCTAATTCCTGCCTAGCTTCATTCCTGGGTTTCATGTGTATATGTGGTCAGTAGCAAACTTCTAGGGTTCTTTCAAGCTCTAAATGCATGCTCAAATTCTCATGTTCAGGAGTGTGCTAGAAACAGCCCATACTGACTCATAAGAGTCAATTGTTGGGATAGCTAGGTAGTGTAGTGGACAGAGCACTAGCTCTGGATTCAGGAGGGCATGAGTTCAAATGTGACTTCAGACACTTACTAGCTGTGTGACCCTGGGCAAGTCATTTCCTTTCTTGGCCTCAGTTTCCTCATTTATAAAATGAGAGTGTTGGACTTGATGGTCTCTCAGATCTTCCTAACTCTAAATCTATGACCCTATGCCAGTGCTCCAGCAGACAACACGGTGTCCTCCAGCTGATTAGTAAAGGTAAATACATTAGTGGGGGCCTACGTGTTATGGTTTTGAGTGAATACTAACCCACACAGAACCTCAAAACTTTTCTTGTGGACACCTCCAGGTGCTACAACTGTTCATCCAAATTGATCTCTTCAGACAACTTGTGCTTTTCCTTCTCATCAAAATAGTTTCTCTTTGTGACTTCAGGATTTCATTCGTGAGAGATCCCCATGTATCCTGGCCTAACTTCCCCTGTAGAATTTTAGTACTTGGATTCCTTCCTGTCCTCCTGAACCCTTTGAATATATTCTCTTCCCTTAAAAATTCTAGAGCACATGTCAGATTATGCTAACAGTTGATGTGGCAAAAAACTTCATCAACTTTTTGCATATCCAACTTTTTGAATACTGATGTGACTCAAGTTAGATTTCCCCCTTTAGGGGCAACACGGATTAGAGGAAAGAATGCTGCATTTGGTATAAGAAGACCTGAATACAAAGCCCAGTTCTCCTGCTTTTTAGTGCTGTTACCTTGGGAAAGTAGCATTGCTGGGGCTCCATTTGGAATATAGGGCCAGTTAGATGCCTTCAGTGATAAGTTGTGCTCTAATACCCCTTTCAAGTCTGTCATTGCATGTCTAAGCATGCATGTGTTTATATCTGTTTAGCCCTCTTGTTGCTCCTGGTGTAACTTCTCGTTTTCTCCATATTATTCCCATTGTAAACTAAATCCTCATGATTTGCTGACTTCAGGTTCCACTTTTCCACATTTCGCTTCTAACCCTCTATAGCTCTCAGAGAGATTTCCTGCCTATCTTAATAAGCACTTCTAATAGAAGCCTTGTGTTCTGTGGAGTCAGAGCGGTGCTAGTTATGGGGTCTGGTTCATCTTGTTTGATTTCATTTTTAATTTCTATTCTGCCAACACAGATTCCACAAGCTTTAAGATTTTCATTTAAGATTGCAAAAGGGCTTCTTTAGAGAAGCTGAGTGACTAGATGACCTCATGAGTGTGACCTGGCTGCTTGTTCAGAATAACAACAAAGAGAAAGAACCTGCATCTCAGTCCAGAAGCTTAGGAGAATCCAGGAATGAGTGATGAGGAGCTGTGAAAACAATGAACACTCAAGAATAGTCCCGAGGCAGGAGACAAAAGAATCAGAGCTTCCCTCGGAAACTCAGAATCAGCAGGATTGCGAACAATGCCCATCCTAGTCCCTGCTGTCTCTCCTGCCACCCTTACCCAGTCAGTCTCCCTACCCCCACCCAAACCAGCTCATACAAAATATAGGCAGCAGTCACGGGATGAAATTAAGTGAAAAACTGTTATGCACTGCATGCACTTGTATATTCGACTCAAAAATAGCTGCCTAACGGCATTTCAAAACCCACGCTCAGTGCTGTGTACCATACTTCTGTCATAGCTGAAAGGCATAGAAATAGACTGGATGCAGAAACTCACTTTAAAACCCCTTCTTCTTTACAACTAGTAAACGTGGCCTCGTGACAGCTGAGCATATTTTCTGAAGAATTTTCAGCTCTGATGCTGCCATAACACGAGACTGGAAAGTCATATCACCTCATATAGCCTCCGGTCCTTGACTTGTAAAGAGTGAAGAGAGCAGAACTCTTTTATTATGCGATTCTAAGAATGTAAACAAAAATAATAGAAAATTTCTGTTGACCAAAGATCTGTTGCATTGACCTATCTTCATCCCAGAGAAAAGAGGAAGAAATAGATCATCCTTTTGTTTGTAGAGAAGTGATATGTACAGATAAGGATTGTCACATATATCATCAGATGTAATCTCTTGTCCATTGGGTTTTGCTCATATTTTTCTCTATAAGAGAAAATTAATAGGGTTGTGGGGTATGCAGAGAAATTCTCTGGCAAAAAAGGAGTAAACCAAAGTTATTAGTTGGAAAATGAGGACAATACCACCTTTTCACAGATATAATAATAATAACAGCAATAGTCACCTATTTATACATGCCTTATAGTTTACAAAGCACATTACGTCCACTATTTAATTTTATCCCAACAATAATGCTTGTGAGGTAGACAGTGGGAATTATTATCCCTGTTTTACACATAGGACACCCAGGGTTACACAACTAACAGTGATTTGTTTATGCTTTTAATTACTAACTGCAAAAGAGTTGCGATTGATCATGATGCCCAACAACATACACACGTCCTCTAGGCTGGGACAGTAATCCATAGTTGATAGCTGTTTAGGTAGGTATAGTAAATGAATGGATGGATGGATGGATGGATGGATGGATGGATGGATGGATGGATGGATTGAAAAAGTGTTAAATACTTACTTTCTCACTGTATGCCAAGTACTTTGCTATGTGTCAGGAAAAGAGATTCAAAAGCATGACAATCCCTAGACAGACTACCAAGTGGCGACAGAATGCTGCGCCTGGAGTCAGGAAGACTTAAGTTCATGTTTGGATTGAGACATTTACTAGCTGGGTGAAGTCACTTGACCGCTATCTACCTCAGTTTCCTCAACTGTAAAATGGGGACAGTCATAGCACTTACCTGACAGGGCTTTTGTGAGATTCAAGTGAGATAATACTTGTAAAGCACTTAACATATAGTAGATACTATATAAATGCTTTTCTTCCTTCTCCCCTCACCTTTTCTCAAAGAGCTTACATTCTAACAGGAGGAGAAAATTATATAGGAGAGGGATATACAGCAGACATATTTTGTTTTAGGATAACGAGTTGAACCATAGTGGAGTACATTGACACGCTATATGAGCACTTTCTTCTGGTACATTTTATCTTTTCAAAGAGTTCTATATCACTGCTTTTATCTAAGTATTCTTTTTTGCTTATTACAGAATCACAATAAACTCTAGATTAGCTCTTAAGTTTATATAATTTTGAAACGCCTAAACACACATGTGCGCACACACACCCCACAGGTTTGTGCACATACACACACACACACACACACACATACATCTTCCTGAACTTGAAAAGAAACTTGACCTTAGTGTAAAGAGATCATTATCCTCCATCATATATGCATATGAAAATGAAACTCACCCACCAAATGCAGAATATACCTTAGTTCAACTTCTAGGATAATTAGTATTTTCTCTGACCCATTCATTCTTCATCAAATTTTAACCTGTCAGCTGTCCAAAATCCTACTCCACAACTCTGAACCTGTACCTATTTTCTCTGACCTCTGATTGAAACCAATCTAAGCTGGCCCACCCCATGCAACTCTCATCCATATATCCCTATAAATTCAACACAAGGGGCCCATCTAATGCATGAAGGGCCTTCCTGGAGTTCTCTTAGCATTATATGGTCACGACTGGAGCACATGAGCTGTCCTCAGCTGTTCCTTACTTTCCCATTGTGATCAACCCATTTTTTTCCTTGGTGGTCTGTTCATCTGACAGCATCCTTTGCAACTGTATATTTCTGCATTTGCAACATGCAGCAACATGCTACTACTAATGATGATGATGATGATGATAACTAGCATTTACATAGTCCCTACTATGTGCCAGGCACTGTGCTAAGCACTCTACAAATATTTTCTCATTTGTTTCTCAAAATAACCCTGGGAGGGAGATGTTATGTTATTATCATCTCCACATTGCTGATGAGGAAGCAGAGGCAAACAGAAGTTAAGTGACTTGTTAATTCTCCCCAAGCCCTACATACCTCTCTCTATTGCCCGTCAGATGACCTTCAGCTTCAGTACTGTGGAATCTAGAGTGTTCCATAGCTCTTCACAAATGTATCGATTTTGCAAACTGGGGAAAATTAAAGTATGTTTGGTTCTTTGTCCATGAGTGGTTTTTGCTTTTGTCATTAATTGATTTCTGAGATGAGATGTGGTTGCTTGTCTTTGAGTAAACATATATTCAAAAGTTTTCTGGGACCTCAGCTATGCTTCTTGGTGCAGAGGTTTGGACACATGGTAATTGAGTGGGATGCAGCTCTATGGGTCCCATTCACTTAACTGAAAATTTAGGTTAACCCAAGGCTGGTGAATCAGTGCTGCCCGTGATTTAAATGGGACCTCTTGTGTCTATAAAATCAATGTCTGAAAACCAAATAAAAAGATACTTAACCAATTGATCTTCTTCCATTGGTGCATTAGCCCCAGTGTTTGGATAGAAGATCCTGATTCTGGTCAGGCCAGTGGTCAGTTGGGGTAAACCCTGAACTGAACCAAAACCTCCTACTGCAAGCAGTTCTCTGTTAAGGCTGGGTACAAGAGAAGAAAACTGAAGCTCCTGCTCTTTTTTTCAAGCCTTTAACTAAGCCCAGAAGTGGCACAAATGATGTCTCGTGGGCTTTTTTCCAGGGTAATGGTTAAGAAGAACATAGAATTGTGCTTGAGTGTCCGATTTTCATTCTGGGAGCTAGGATAGAGGTATAAGAAAATAAATAACAATTTGTGATTGCTGCAGGGCATGGCCTGCTTTTGTTTTAAAATTTTAAAATTATAAACCTTAAGAAATATGAGTATTTCAATACATGAAGAATAACAAAAAGAATTATACAGGAAGCCATAAAATTATGTAGAATTTAGTTTTTTAAGTAAATATTAAATCTTGTAGGAGAGTAACAGAACTGCCCTGCTTCTCTGAGCCCCCTTCTGGACTTCCTTCTACAGTCTGTCTTCTATGTATCTGGCTAACATTTCATTACATGCTTTTCTTTTCTTTTTTTGCATCATTATCACTACCCACCAACTGCCGCCTCAGATAGAAGTTCTTCCTTGTAATAAATAAATATAGACACTCAAAATAAATCTACACATTGGTCATTTCTGAAAATGGATGTCTCATTCAACATCACCTCTTTGCCTAAAGTGGGAGACATGCTTCACCATAAGTCTTCTGAACTCATGATTGGTCATTGTATTGGTAAGAGTTCTGAAGTCTTTCAGATTTGTTTTCCTTTACATTATTGTAGTCACTGTTTAAACTGTTTTCCTGGTTCTGCCTCCTTCACTCTCTATCAGTTCATAAAAGTCTTCCCAGATTTCTACTAATTTTTTATATTTGCCATTTCTTATAATACAATCTTATTCTATTACATTCATATACCATAATTTTTCAGCCATTCCTCAGTTGATGGGCACCCACTTCATTGAGTGCCTCCAAAATTGCTGTATTTTTGTACATATAGCTCTTGTTCTTTGTCTTTATCCTATTGTATATGATTAGTAGTGGTATTGCTAGGTCAGAGCGTAGGAACAGTTTAGTCACTTTTAACTACAGTTCCACAGGATATGTCTTGTAGTTTACTCATTTCTCTCCTCCCTGTCTTGGAACTCCTCCTAACTGCATCTCCACTACTCCCATTAAGTATATGAGAAAGGAAGATGATAAGGAGGGACTATAGCTCTTGGAATCAAACTTTACAGAAAAAGAGGTCATCAGCCCCAAGATGAGTCATATGTGTGTTTCTCGACTGCAGTGGGTTGTTTTAGAGACAGATGGGGGTTTGAATCCCACCCAGAAGCTTCAGATCAAGGACTAACTATCACTTGCCTCCCCCTTCTCACCCACTCCATTCCAACACTAATTCAAACCATTCCTTACCTCAGAGCCTCTAGAGAGTTAGATGTGAACTTTTTCAAGGGATTGTGGCTAACCCATGAAGCAGTCATTAATAATTTTTCATGTGTTCATTTCCCCTCAGCCTCAACATGGGATACAAGCCCAGAGACAGGAATATTTCAACAAGCAAGGGGAAAAAGTTGATGGGAAATATGTCAGAACATCCCCAAGAGCTGTACAGCTTGCAGTATCTCTGATGTCGGCCCCTGTGTAAAAAGAAATATGATTTGTACTTATATGGCAATCTGAGGCAGATTACTGCTCATGGGAGGAATGGACAATCAGACTTTTGTTCCCAATGGTTGATTCATTATTTCAATTGATCTTTACAAGGAGAAAGAAAGAAGGAAAGAAATAAAGAAGGGGAGAGAGAGAGAGAGAGAGAGAGAGAGAGAGAGAGAGAGAGAGAGAGAGAGAGAGAGAGAGAGAGAGTCATTTTGGTTGGGAATAAATAACATCAAGTGGGCTAGATTCACATTTCCCCAAAGTCTGAGTCACATCTAGCTTCTCTGTGTGTGGATTAGTCAAATCAAGATTCTAGAGGAACTTAGTTGTTCAGAAGGAGAGGGAGAAGGAGGTACAGGAGAGGAGGAGGAGAAAGAAGGAGAAGAGGAGAAGGAAGAGAAATTGCAAGAAAGAGAAGAGAAGAAGAAAAAAGAGGAAGAGGAGAAGGAGGAGGAGGCGGAGAAAGAGAAGGAGAAGGAGGAGGAGATGAAGAAAAAGGAGATGAAGAAGAAGAAGAAGAAGAGGAAGAAGGAGATGAAGAAAAAGAAGAGGAAGAGGAAGAAGAGGAAGAAGAGGAAGAGGAAGAAGAAGAAGGAGGAGGAGGAGGAGAAGAAGGAGGAGGAGGAGGAGGAGGAGGAGGAGGAGAAGAAGAAGAAGAAGAAGAAGAAGAAGAAGAAGAAGAAGAAGAAGAAGAAGAAGAAGAAGAAGAAGAAGAAGAAGAAGAAGTTGGAGAAGGAAAAGGAGAAGGAGAAACAACCAATGTCAACAAGGAAGACTAAGGGATTTGGTTCTCAGGTCATTCATCATTCACAGCTCCCACAGACCTCATTAAATCACGTGCCTACTCTGAGAGAAAATGATGACTCCCTAGCAAAAGTCCAATAGATTCCCTCTCTCTCCACTCTATTGCTAACTCATCACCTCTAGCCTGGATCACTAGTAAACAACCTCCCAGTCAGCATCCCTTGTTCCAGTACATACCATAGCCAACCCAACTTCCCTATGCCTTCATCAGGCCACCCCACTGCTCAGAGACTAACAATGGTTCCTTATTGTTCAGTGCACCAAATCTAAATGTCCTTGCCTGGCTTTCAAGGCCTTCCAGACATAATCAACCTCGGAACAATCCTTTTGACTTTCCTTCTCACTACCTTTTAACAATGCATTCCATTTCAGCCACATTGGTTTCCTCACAGTTTCCACATAAACCTGTGCTGATGAGGCTTCCTCAACTAAAATGCTCTTCTTTATACCCTCAGCTATGCAAGCTGCACTTTAAGTATTTGTTCAAGGCCAAACTTCTTGATGAATCTTTCCTTGTTTTGAGAGTCTTCTGATTCTAGGCCTGTAGTCAGGAAAGATCTGAGTTCAGGTCCCATTTCTGATACTTCTTTCTTCTCTCTCTCTCTCTCTCTCTCTCTCTCTCTCTCTCTCTCTCTCTCCAATGTGGATTAAGTGACTTGCCCAGTCACACAGCTAGTAAGTGTCTGAGACCAAATTTGAACTCAGGTCCTCCTGACCCCAGGGCCAGTGCCCTATCTGCTGCACCACTTAGGTGTTCCTGACATTAGTTTCTGGTAACAGTTAATTCATCTGACCTCTGTGAGCCTCATCTGTAAAATGACTTGACACTCATAGTACTCACATCATGGGGTTATTATGAGGATCCAGTGAAATAAAGGGTATAAAGCTCTTTACAAAACTTAAAATGTTATGTATAAATCAGCTCTTGTATCTCAAACATATCTCTAAAGCCATTGTCTCCATCCCCCCCCCAAAAAAAAAAACCCAAATAAAATCTAAATTCTCCCATACGTTTTTTTGAGGTTGTAAGAAATGTAGATGAGTGCTATTTTGAAGGAGGATGGATTCAGTTTTGATGGACCTTCCTCATGTGAACAAACACAATTCAGGGTAATGAGACAAAACCAATCAAGAACAAACACGTATTAAATACCTACTCAGTGCTTGGTGGACAAAGAAACATTAACACAAGCTGGTCCTCTAAAGGCCTCCTATACCTCAATTCTTCTAGTGAAAAGAAAGACTGTTCTCACCTTTAGTTTGTGTTGAGATCCCAAGACTTGTTGACTTACTCATACTTAACTTAGAAGACGTTGACCTAAATTTATAGTTTTGGCTCTCCCCATGTATTTCATGAGTCTGAGGGCTATGCATAGATCCAAAAGATTACTAGAATCCAGTCTAAAGACCATAAAATCCTGCAGAAAATTCTAATTTAATTGTGGAAATTCTTTATAATTTGTTTCATCTAAAACTTTTTTCATAAGTCATACTGCTTAGCAAAATTAATTGTGGAAAATAAGGTAATGCTTATTGTAAAACTGCATTTCCTCAAACATCTTTTAGTAATTAAGATACAAGCCAAGCATTGTGTAAGATACTCATTTAAAAATCCAAAATCAGCTTTAAAAATAGTCAATGCCTAGCACATTGCCCAATGGATAAATTATCAAAGGATATGACCAAAAATTTCTAAAAATAGGAATTGCTAATTAATAACCATATTAAAGATTGCCCCATTACTGATAATAAGAAAAATGCAAGTCATACCAAATTTTGAGGTTTTATCTCATATCCAGTAAATTGGAAAAGATGGCAAAAAATGAAAAGGATGGGCTATGGAAAGATAGGCACATTAATATATTCTTAGTCAGACAGTGAACCAATTGGATCATTCTCAAAAGTTACTTCCAATTTTGATAAGAAAATAACTAATGTGTCCATATCCTTTGACCCAGAGACCCAAAGAAGTTAAAAAAGAAGTCCCTCTACACCAAAAGTAGATACCCTTTAAATGGAGAATGACTTTAAAGAAAAGCAGCACCTGAATATAATGGAATATCCCGACCTAATATCCAATATCCTGAATATCCAATGATGACTATGAAGAATTCAGAGAATCATGGAAACTCGTATGAATTGATGCAGAGTGAAGAAAAAAAAGAGGACAACAATATACAAAGTGACAACAACAAAGTAAATTCAGAGAACAAAAAATTAAACTGAACTTTGAGGAATTATAATAACCGCACTTGTGGTCAAGAAAAGAACGGACCTTCTTTGCTGAGATGAAGAGGTATGGATGTGGAACATTTCATATAGTATCACACATAATTTTGATGAATTGCTTCTGCTCCTTTTTTTCCCTCTATCCTTTTTGTTATGTACTGGATAGGGGAGTGGGAGGGATATATATGCAAATGAAAATGTTATAAAATATATAAATTAAAATTTGAAAATTTAAAAAAATGAATGACTAGCACATAATTACTTATCACCCTTAATTGATGACAGGAATCAAGGCCAAAATTCCCACTGTCATTTGTTCTTTTGGGGAAAGCTCAAAATAGAACTAGAAGTGAAACACACAACACCATCCTCCTAAAGAAGATGACCCTTGGTGTTTGATTACAAGATCTCTCCTCATTTTCTCTCTACCTCTGAGAATTTGGAAAAAGAGACCTACACAAGACCTTTTCTTAGGGACATTCTTACGGTACTCCTGTGGTACTTTCCAGCGACACAACCCTTTGCTGTGTCAGAAGAATTTTTGAAATACTGTATAAAGTGACAGAATCCTTGGATAAATATGAGTGCAGGGTGAGTGGGAGGTGGTAAAATAGGGGAGGCCCAAAGTTCATACAGCCTGGTCATAGAAAGCTGCTCTTATTACTAATTCAAGTTTTGGTTAATTTGGAACCAGACCCGAATCAGAAGCAATATGGCATAGTGAATATAAGTCAGGAAGACCTGGGTTCAAGGGCCACTTCTCATATAGGGACCTCAAATGAATTGCTCCACTCCTCAACAGCTCAGGAAATTCTAAAGGTAGAGAGAGTAACTTATTTACATTAATGAGGGAATCTCGTCCCTGGGAGTTCCCTGTATCAATGAAATTAGAGGTCTGGACTGAAAGAAACCAAAAAGAATGAAAAGAAATAGGCTAAAAATCAAGAAGAAACAATTTACAATGAGAAACTTTCTTTGTTAATAATCCTAATTCTCCCTTTGTGATATGTCATTAACATTGTGGCCTAGCAATGTGCTATATCCATATCTCCTTCCTCTAGTTGCAGAAAGAAAAATAATTGGACAGGTAATCTACTACAAGTCTCTCTCAACAAAGTGAAGGAACCTGTCAATCCAGTACTTAATACTGTACCTAGCACATAGTAGATGCTTAATAAATGTTTATTGATTGATTGACTGAATCCTCACATCTTGGAAGCCTGCAATGGTACTTTCTTCACAGTTCACATGAGGATGCTCTTCTAGGTCCATTCATGTAGGAGCGCTGTCTCTCCCTCTGCCTTAAGATGTAGCCCTTTGATTTGGGGACATGCCTCTGGTGAATGGTCAGGACTAAGTGTCACCTCATGGCAATCTGCTCCAGCTAGATTAAAAGGCAGCAGTAGCAATATCTTACACATCTACAGTATTTTACAAATATCAACACATTCAACCTTGTGAAATAAAAAAGGAAAGATATCTTTAGCCTGATTTCCAGACAAGAAAATTAAGTCTCAAAGCAGTTGTGACTTGTCCCAAGTCACACAGCTAATAATGTAATAATAATATATAATATATATATATAACATAATAATAAGGGACAACTAATAATAATAATAGACAAAGTGATGTAGCTGAGTGTGGGTTGTGATAGTGGGACCAGAATATAGATAATAAGAGTGGCTAACCTTTAAATGGAGCAGCAATGCTTAGTGGATAGTGTCCTCTAAATCAGGAAGGTAAGTTCAAGTCCCATGTCTGACACATCCTGGACAGGTCGCTTAACCTCTGTTTGCCTCAGTTTGCTCATTTGTAAAATGTAGATAGTGATAGCCCCTACCTCCCGGGACTGTGATGAGGATCCAGTGAGTTAATAATTGTAACACACTTAGCATCCTGCCATGCACGTAGTGAGTGCTATGTAAATGTGGTTCACTGTTGTTGCTGTTTAACCTCATTGTGCTCTAGGCAATTTCCCAAGATTATAGGTTGCAAAGCAGATATCAGCCTGCATTGGGAGACAAGAAATCTCTTCACTGGGGAGCTTCTTAAATCAATAGAGTCATAGCTCTTGATATGAAAACAGAAACTTTTTTAATGAGAATTGACAATTCACGGTTCTTTCTACACAATAACGCTTTAAGGCAGGCAATACAGATACTAAGTGTGATCCAGCTTCCAGCATGCTCAGTTTGCCTAACATGCCCTCTGTGTCCCTGTGTGAATGGTGTAGCCACCTTTGATTGGCATCTACCTTGTTAAAACTAATGAGAACAAGCTGATTATTCTCTTAACACCATCTTTTTGGCATCACCCTTCTCAGTGACTCTTATCTTCTGCACAGGATCCCAGCATGGACTTCCATGAACTGAACCAGCAGAAGGGGAAGGACTCTCCTTCCCCTTTCTCCCCCTCTTTGACCCCTGCTCTGAGAAATGGGAATGTTTGATTTTGCTCTGTACAATTTGTCCTCAGTTTTAGGTGTTGGGGGTGGTGGTAGTGGTGATTCTTCTGATTTGGGAGGTCGAGCCATGCTGGCCCAGGAGCCAAGGTTGCAGGTGGGCTAGTGCAGCCAGCCAGGCTTCCAGCAACAAAGTCCTGGTGAGTCTTCACATCTGGGACTAGAGTCCAAGGAAGATTTGGACATGGAATTGGGACTGTGCTTTATGGGAACATACCTAGGCTGAATCTAAGCCCCTTCTTTTCCCCAGAGACGGAGGGGGTGTAGGGGGGAAGGAAGATCATGCCTCCTACATGTTGGGGTGGTGAGAGGGTAGTGTGTTTGTATTTTTGTGATAATCTTTTAAAGTAAATATTCCTCTTTGTAAAAACTCCACTGTGTTACATATATATGATCCCCAGCTTATAGACAAGACAGCTAAAGCCCAGAGAGGTTAAATAATTGGCCTACAGTCACATAGCTAAGCCCTTATGAGGACTAGCATCTAGGTTTCTATCTTGGGCCCTTCCAACAACACTAAAGGATCACAGATTTAGTGTTAGAAGAGGCCATGAAGTTTAACTTTCTCATTTATAAATGAGGAAACTGAAGCTTAGAAAGGTGACTTGCCCAGAGTCACAGAGCAAAGAAGTGTCTGAGGTAAAATTTGAACTCAGGCCATCCTAACTTCAAATTAAGTGTTATATCCATTGAGTCACTTCATTGCAATTCACTATACTACCCAGGGCATCTAGGAGTGCTGGGCCTGGACTAAGTTCAAATCTTGCCTCAGACTCTTACCATCTATGTGATCCTGGTCAAGTCACTTAACCTTGTTTGCCTCAGTTTCCTCATCTGTAAGATGAACTGGAGAAGGAAATGGCAAATCACTTCAGTGTCTTTGCCAAGAAAACCCCAAATGGGGTCACAGAGAATCAGACACGGCTGAAAAACAACTAAACAATAACAAATGCTACGTAGTTTGCCATTCACAAATTTTGTGACCCAGTGATTTTCATGAATCCTATCATTTGCTGAAACTATTTCTGTGATGATCTATTCAGTTCTCATGTTTCTAGGAAGGTCAAACCACACCAGTCTTGGTAGATGAGAGTCTAGCCCATTCTTATAACTCTCCTGGGGAATATCTCCCTGGCTTGATATTCTAACAAAAGAAACCCCACCAGAATTTCCATGGGGTTTTCCTTGCTGCCTGACATATTTTCACAGACCTTTTTATAGTGTTTCCTTTTCCATCAATAGACTATTTCCAGTTCAAAGTGCTGTTATGATTGCTACTGTCATTTCTTGAGTTTTCTCTTCTGTGTTTTTACTTATTCATCAGCCATGACTGATGTCCTAAATCAAGAATTATTAACCTTTTGTGTGCATGGGTGCATGTGTTGTGTGTGTTTGTGTGTGTGTGAATACGTAATGTTTCAAAAGAAGATAATTATATTTAAGAAGTAATAAAAATATTTTGAAAGTCACAGAATGCAGATTAAGGACCCCTGCAGATGGAGGTAGAAGAGACAGAGGAGATGAACAGAGCTAGTGGAAGGCTGAGGGAAATGTACAAGGGCTGCGGGACATCTTTATCAGCAGAAGTGCTGACAGTTATGTTTGCTATAGAGTGGCTGGCTTGGAGAACACTGGTCTAACTTCTTGGAACCAAACCAAACCTCTGTTAGAATGAAATGAGGCCCACACCATTTCACAAGAGCAGCATTCTGTGTGCCGGATAGAGATGGTCACCCAAACACATAAGATTACAGGCAGGAGACCCATCAATCACAAAGTCAAACAATATTAGCCTCCCAAATGGCTCCTGAAGAGGGCTCTCTTTGCCAATATCCCAAAGAAGGGGAAAGTCAAAGGGAATTTCTAATACTAGATGGACTAGCAGAAGTGTTGATAAACCTGTTGACCAGGGGGATTAGGGAGAGATGTTGTCAGGCAGTGCTCTAATGCACAGGGTATGTGTTTCATTTGCTCATAGTATGTTTTGGCTACAAGATGAAGTGGAATTTCTACCCACTGGAGTACTGAGAAATATTCTCATTGCAATCTGTATTTATAGTTATAATTGTAACATGGAGACAATAGCATATGCAGCGAATTAGACATAACACTGTATCTTTTCACAGTATGAAGAGTTAACTCAGTTATTGGGTGGAGTAACTCAGGGTCCTGATTCACTTGGAGATCCTTTCCAAGTTACATTCTTCCAGATTGCCCAACTTCTCATGATTGTTTCTGGGGCTTACCTAGATCTTAAGCTACACAGATGCAACTGTGATCTGAGTGATACCCAGAGAGAGGATTGTGGACATTCCACACTCTGATAAGAGACCCTCTGAAATATCTTATCCTTTGTATTTCTTGCCAAAATCTATCCACAAAAATCCTCCATGGTAGATGCATCCAACATGATGAAGATCTTTTCTTAGTTCTTTTTATATCTCAAGGACACCAACATAGTATTCAAGCTGTCCATCACATATCTCATTTTCTTCTTTATCAGGCCTACATGTCTTTGATAATGTTATTTGTACCCCTTCTCACAGCCAAGTCATTGGTCATGGCCTATAGCTGCTTATCCCTACCGTGTATCTCAGTGGCTCATCTTTAAGTATGATCCTTCCAAGACTGTGATGCTTCACAACATGCAACCATACAAAGTCACCATGAAAATATAGGCACAAAAATGAGCTTTTGTGGTAGCTGGGAGCTTGAAATAATTGAAAATGCCTACGTAATTTTCTAATTGCAATCCAGGATGATCTTCTTCTACTTATAAGACAACCAATGAAAATAGAAGGGCGTGCTAATGATATTGCAATAATATTTTGTTTTGCAAAGATTGAATTTAAATAGATGCCTCCCTCCATATCTCTTCATCCCCAGACTACCCACGTATTCATCTGTTTATTTGGCCATCCAACGAGTTTATTCACCACCAGCAAAACACTTTATGTTATCTTATTTAAGCCTTACCATAACACTGTGAAGACTACACACATGCTTATCCCCATCTTCTTAGTAAGGAAGCAGACTCAGCAATTAAATGATTCACCCTATAGTCATACAACTAATAAACATCCAAAGTGCTCTTGGGGTCTTACTCCATTGGGTCACTCTTAATGTTATGCTACTTCTCCTTATACCCCAGTAGTTTCCACCCATGAGGAACTAACCTGACAAGACACATACACATGATAGAGAAGACAATACAAGGCAATACATAACTTTCACCTGAAGGATGGGGAGGGACACAGACAGACTAGGAAAGCCAGATAGATGGGAGGGCTTGGATCATTTACTGAATATGTGGTGAGTAGGTGTAGAATATTAGGGGACAAGTATGATGGAGCATGGACAGCTAATAAACCAGTAAGTGTTATTTAAGTACCTGCTATGTGCAAGGCGCTGGGTTAGTCGGGGATACACAGACAAATGTGAAATAGTATCTACCTTTGTGGAGTTGGACTCTTTTCGGGGAGACAACATATAGATAGATAGATAGATAGATAGATAGATAGATAGATAGATAGATACAAAATGTATATAATATAAATAGAAGGTAAGGGGAGGGGAGTCGTTAGCAGCTGGTGGAATCAGGAAAGCAATTCAAGTATAGTTCCTCAGAGCTGATTTCATATTGAGAGAGACTTAGAAGAATATATACCTATTTGACTCCTCAAAGCCAATTCTGCTTCAGATATGTGGGTAGTAGATTCAAGGGCCAGGTATAGGTAGGTGAATCCTACCTGAGAAGCTGGTCAGAGAGTCTTTGGGCCTAATACTGATTTCTTTGGAGAGTATCATCATTTGGAGAATTATGATGACCAAGCCCTGGCAGATGGAGATATTTTGTTTCCTAGTAGTCTTTTTTTTTTTTTTTGAGGAAGAAAGTACCCAGGTAGAAACTAATCCACCCAGAATCTAGATGCTAGCATAATTTGTAACAAATGATGAAATACTTATGAATGTGTGAGTAATAGGTAGGATTCAGATAAGCAGGGAAAGAATATTCTAAATTAGGTAATTCTAGCTCACCAATCAATTCCATGCATGGAGTAGACATTTAACTAATATTTGTTGGATGGATGGATGGATTTGGGCTACACCCTGCTCTAATCAATCACTTCTGAAGCCGAATAACAACTAAGCATCTTTGTGTCCATGACTCTATGTTATTGTTTGCTACTCAAAGTCCAACCCCAGCTCTGGGGAGAGCACTCAACGTGGAGTCCAAAACTGACCTAAAGTCTCAGCTCTGAAACTTCCTAGGTCATTCCTAAAATGGTCATTTAACTACTCTGAGTCTTAGTTTGCCTATCTCTGAAGAGGGATAATGGCACTGGTATTAATCACCTATTTCACATAGTCATTTGTAAATCATGAAGTGACATATGAATCTGAGTTGTTTTATTATCACTTCAATGCAAAAATCAAGGATCCGTGATTTTACTAGTGTGAATGCTCTTTCACCAATGTATCTCATGTCCTCAGGAGTGGGCTGGTGAATGCTTAACAACTGGCTCTCTGAAATCCACCACATACTTTGAAGTTTCATCTGCACTAATTACGTTTTCTCCATCACTTTCTTAAGCCTAAACGATCAACAAAACAACTAATCCAGCCTTTATTTGTAGTGTTTGCCAATTTCTGAGGTATAAATTATGAGCTGGCTCTAGCACACACCTTTAAACTATGCCTAGTCTGCAGACAATAGATATATACATTGCTTATCTGGTATTCAAAATCTCATCAATGTGGTAGGCCTGGTAGAACTTGCTCTTTATTAGCACATTTCTAAAAAATCCAGGGTCAACTCCATACCATGATGAGTCAGCATATGAAGATATTACTAGAAGATACTATTATTTCATTCTTTTAAAAATAAGTGAGAAATAAAATTAGAGATACACTGGAAGATTTCTATGAACTGATAAAAGTGAAATAAGCAGGCCTAGGAAATTAGACTATAGAAAGACTACCACAATGTGAAGTAATAGTGAAAATTAAAACTGGCTGCTATGAAATTATAATGGCCAAGCTTGGCCTCTAAGAGCTATGAGAAAGTATTCCTTCTGTTCTTTGAAGAAGTAGGAGGTTATAGGTTTAGGGCATTGCATGTGATATTGGACTGAGTGGATGTGTTGGTTAGTTTTGTTTTTTTTTTTTAAAATCATACAAATGGGAAAAGGACCCACTTGTACAAAAATATTTATAGCAGCTCTATATGTGATGGCAAAGAATTGGAAATTGAGGGGATGTCCATCAATTAGGGAATGACTGAACAAGTTGTGGTATATGAATGTAATGGAATACCATTGTGCTGTAAGAAATGATGAGCAGGCAGACTTCAGAAAAACCTGGAATGACTTGTATGGTCCGATGCTGAATGAAGTGAGCAGATCCAAGAGAACATTGTACACAATGACAGCCACGTTGTGCGATGACTAATATTGATAAACTTAACCCTTCCCAGCAACACAAGGATCTAAGACATCTCCAAAGGCCTCGTGATGGAAAATGCTATCCACAAAGAAGAAAGAACTATGGAGTTTGAATGCAGATTGAAGCATACTATTTGCTCTTTTTTTTCTTCTGTTGTGTTTTGTTTCCTCTTCTGGCGGTTCTTCCTATTGGTCCTAATTCTTACAACATCACTAATGTGAGAATATGTTTTATAGGAATGTATATGTAGAGCCTATATCAGATTGCATGCTGTCTTGGGGAGGGAGGTGGGGAAGGAAGGGAAGAAAAATTTAAAATTGAAAAGCTTATGGAAGTGATTGTTGATAAATCAAAATAAATTAATTAAACATTTTTTAAAAATGACTTTTTTCTTTCTTTTTTATTTTTTGTTATAGAGAATAGCTCCTTACCCCCTCTCTGGGAGCAGGAAGTGAGAAATATTTTGGGAAAGAAAAAATAAAAGATATTGGATTTTTTTTAGATAAAAAATAACAGTTTGGTTAGGAATGAGTAATATTAAGATTGAAAATTGAGTTAGAAGGTGGTAAGATAGAACCTTTCATCTAACTCTTTAGGAAAGAGGAGCTTAAAAAAACTTTTTGGTTTACATGCCAGGTCACTTGATGAATGTTGAGAAAAGGGCTAAAAAATAAAGCTGGGAGGTGGGACAGCTAGGTGGCACAGTGGATAGGAGTCAGGAGGAACTGAGTTCAAAACCGGCCTCAGACCCTTGACACTTACTAGCTGTGTGACCCTGGGCAAGTCACTTAACCCCAATTGACTCACCAATAAAAAAAAAAGAAGCAAAAATAAATAAATAAAACTCATAGAACATACCCTTAGATAGATCAGTAGTAGAAGAAATAAATGAAAAAGAGATAGAAAAGAGATTTCTTTGGTGAGGTTGGGGAGAATGAAGAGCAGTGAAAAAGAAGACAAGTCATCCAGAACCAGATCCAGCAGTCTTGAGGTTTAAGACTGAATGCTTATGTATGATATAAAATGACAAGAGAAGAGGTCATAAAAATGATGTCAAGCATCAGGCAACCTAAGGAACAAGCCCAGAGAATGCCCAAGCATAAATGCTCTAGAGTTTCTACCACTACTCATTGGTAATGAATGCCAACGAGAAAACTGTAGTTTTTTTATCAGTTTGCCTTTTCAATTTTTTTTCCTCTTGTGGGTTGACAAAAACAAGAGTAGTGAGCCTCATCCACTGGGGCAGCTAGGTGGCACAGTGGATAGAGCACCAGGCTTGAGGTCAGGAAAACTCATCTTCCTGAGTTCAAATCTGGCCTCAGACACTTACTAGCTAAGTGACCCTCAGCAAGTCACTTAACCCGGTTTGCCTCAGTCTCCTCATCTGTAAAATGAGTTGGAGAAGGAAATAGTAAAAGACTCTAGTATCTTTGCCAAGAAACCCCCAAAAGATGTCACAAAGAGATGGACGGGGTTAAAATGACTGAACAACAACAAAAGTGGACCTCATCTCTGCCCTGGACCTGCCATAAGGACAAGATGGAAGATAAAGAGCTGGCTAATGACACCTTATTAATCAATTCTGAAAATAATTGTGTCTGAGATCAAAACATTTATCTATTTTGGCTTGTAAAGTAAGGCCCAATTGAGAAATAATGCATAAGTGCACATGAGCCATTGAAATGTAACACAGGAGAGAAGGTATTTTTCAGGGTCTTTCTTCTAATCTTTACAATGACAAATTTGTATCCTAGATCTTGCCTTTCTGAAATGTGGAAGCAGGAGAAATCAGGGTCTCACATATTTAATCAAGAACTGAGAGGTGGGTGGGGAGGCCTGGAACTTCCTCTTTTTTCTAACTCAAAGGGAAATTCCCTCTACATTCAAATTAAAACCAGAAGTGTCAGAGATGAGATCTTAGAAAGAAAAGGAGTAGTGTCTTCAGGTGCTCTGAAGTAGGTGGGGGGATCATTTTCAGATCCTTGTGGAATACACTTTGCCAGCTGGTTAGGTTCTTTGTAGTTTTGAAAGTTTCCATGTAATGGTTGGCTTATGTCCAAGCAAGGAAATGATGAAAACCCCCCACCATTTTAAAAGCATCTAGGATGCTATCCCCTGAAGACCTAAAGAGAAAAAGTTTGAAAAAAAGAAGAAGCAGCTTTCCAGGGGATACCATTGAGAGAAAGTGGACTGGCTTGGAGTAATATACTTAAATATTTTATGATTCCAGGTTACAACATTGTTGATTCCCCCAAGGAGGAAATCATATTGGGAAGAGTTATGAGTGAAGAATTTTCTTTAAATGTAAAGATTAAATGTAGTTCAAGAGGAAAAAAGATGAAAGGATGACCACATTTGGCCAAATAATAGTCTGTTGCCAGGAAAAGCATATGAGATGAATCACTAAACAAACATTTATTAGGTTCCTACTGTGTGCAAAGCTCTTGTACTAGGATGCAAAAACCTCACCTTTCATTCCTCTGAAAATGAAGCAGTTCCTATGCTGGAAGTTTTTATTTCAGGTTGGGGAGGACGGAGGTTGTTAAATTGGGTGGTGTAGGTGACAAAAGAACTTCCTACTGAGACTCAGAAAGACTAGAGAGCCCTTTTGGAAGCATTCCCTTTACCTTTTTATAAGCTGTAATCAAATGACTGTTTCTGAGCAAGAAACTGTGAAGCCTAAGTATATGAAGTGTGCCTATTTAATTTAAAAAATATTTAGTACATTTAAAGGCAAAGCACTGAGCTAGGAGCAGATTCCAATGAAATAGTAATATTGATTCCAAGGTGACACCATATGGATGTGTATAGAATTTACTCTTGTAATAAAATAAAACTTACAACAATGTTAATGACACGTTTAATTATAGTCAGATGGAGAGCTCTGCAGAAGATCTGGAGAGGCAGATATACTTGTTGACAATATACTGGTTTAAAAAAAAAGATGCAAGGGCATATGGCAAACACTTAATAAATGCTATGTTGAAATGTTTGTTGAATGATGGTGAAAAATAGATAGATTTACAGACTAAATTCCGCCACATATGGCTGACCAAGAGGTAGAAAATTTGGCTACGTGAGTCCATGGTCTTTCAGATAGAGATAGAAATGATGAACAAAGAAGGAATGTGAATTTCAGTGTTCAAGATGTCTCTGCTCTTATTTTGTTGAGCGACCTTGGATCTGTATAAACAAATGAACAAAAGAGTTATTGTCTTTTATGGGAAATAGGCATACATGGCAAGTAGTTCACAGATATGGTTGTAATTCATCTGTATGGGTAGCTAAGTAACACAGTGGATAGAGCTGGGTCTGGAGTCAGGAAGACCTGAGTTCAAATCCAGCCTCAGACACTTACTAGTTGTGTGACCCTGGGCTAATCACTTAACCCTGTTTGCCTCAGTTTGCTCATCTGCTGTAGGAGGAAATGGCAAGCTATTTCAGTATCTTTGCCAAGAAAACCCCCAAAGGGGTCATGAAGAGTCAGACATGACTTAAAATAACCCAACAACACAGAGAGGAAGCAATCAAGATATACCTATGCCTTCTCGGAGCCAGAGAGGGAAAGGGATCCTTCATTATTCATTTCCAGAAGCAGACTCACCCAGTCTCCACAGAGTTGTTGTACATGTTCTAAGGGCTGGGCCCATGATGGTCCATCTTTTCACTACACACAAATGTAGAAATATTAGTAAAGTACAACCCTCTTCATTTTACAGTTTAAGAAGCTGAGGGCCAGAGAGATTAAATGTCTTGTCCCTAGGCCTTTTCTTGTTCCCACAAGGCTGGTGTGTCCAGCTACCTCTAGTCTGTAGTAATGAAAATACCATCTTTTCTTTAGAACTCACTCAAGCTGATTTAGGGCTTTTCCCACCTGGGGTCTGTGGATAGAACTTAGTGGTTTTTGGGCTTCCAGCCATACTTTCAGCTAATCAGGAATCCTCCTGATGTCCTTAGTGGGTTATGCTATTCCACTCATAGCACTTCATAATTCCTAGTTAGCTTTTCAACCACCAAGGGAAAACCAGGGGATTACAAAATAGCTACAAGAACCCCCTCACCTCAAAAAGATGACAATGAAACACTGCCTCTCGAATACAATTACGGATGATAGCTTGCAGTTATCTAGAGCTTTTAAAGTTACAAAGCTCACTCATTATGTATGTGTTCATTTGTCCAACGTAATGACTTTGTGGTAGAGGTAATGTTATTTATTAGAACTATGGTAATTACAAGGTTAAAATTAGGCTTTGGGAGATATATATTCATAGCAACCAACAGAGAGCTGAACCCAGAAAACTTGATCCAGTCAAATAGTCAATACAATTACTGGTCCTGGGAGCAAGGGTCTGGTTAGAGCTGGGCCAGATAAGAGTGCAACTGTGTATTGATTAAAGCAGTTGAGAGACAGGAAGCAGACTCCATTGTGTGCTAGGAGGAACACTGAGGGAGGGGACCAAATGGATAATGAGTACAGGGGAGATGAAAGCAAGACTGAAGCAGCTAGACTGAAGTAGAATGAATGGGAATGCCAATGGGCTGAGAGGTCTAGTTCAAAGCCAACTTGAAGCAGGACAGTCAAAGTCGGCCCAGGAAAAGACGTTGTTATTGAGATGAATCATCTTTAATGGTTGTATGGGAACTTATGCTTTGTACTGTTGGCATGCTGAAAGCATTTGGCTGCCCTCCTCCTTCCAGTGTTCCATTTTACAGATGAGAAATGAGGGTGACAGAAAAATGAAATGAGAAGCAGAATAGCATAGCAGATACGGACTTCATCTCAGGAAGACCAAGACTTGAATCTAGCCCCAAAGTTGTGTGACTTTAGGCAAGTCATTTCACATCTATGGGCTTCTGTTTTCTCATCTGTAAAAGGTGAGTTTTAGATTCAATGACTTCTAAGAGGCTTTCTGGCTCTAAATCTGTGATCCTGAGAAATATCTCATCCAAGATTATAAGGCTAGCAAGTAGCAAGGCTGTTCAGTTGACTTTAACTCTATCTCCTTTCTGACAGACGCCATCTTAATAAGGGGGAAGAAGATGAGAAGTCAAGAAAGTGTCATGAGCCTGAGCCAGTAAAAAAAATGAAAGTCATGTTGAAAACACTAGAAACAAAATTCTGTGACTGGACTAACTAGTTTTTCTCTACCTGGGATTTTTACCCAAATAAAAATTGTGGGCAAACTACTTCCCCTACTGTGTAGCGCAGTAGGGAATGGTACCTTTCGAATGCTTTTGTCTCTGGTGGAGTTAACCAGAGCTCCAGGGCTGTCACTTGGTCATGCCTGACACGTCCTGAATAATATAGCCCAGTGTCTGTATGTAGGAGAGAATGGGATGTCTACTGTGTCTCTGAAGGTTAGCATCACAAAGGAGTTGGCGTGTTGGGATAAGGAGCAGGGTGGAGGAATCATAAATTGTTTCCACTTTTCATAGCGCCTCTAATCCGCCTCCTCTTTGACTCTGTCCCTTTCTGGCCTCTGGCCTGTTATTTACTAGTTCATCATAATGATCTGATCAAACCTCTACCTCTCACTGCACTCACGGGCATTGCTGAGTCAGAATTAACGTTTCATGTGAAGGAAAAGATGAAAGTTGACTTTTAGCCCTCTTTCTTTTGTATTTCACGTGCCCTTTCACTCATGTATTTCCTGTGCATAAAATAATGTAATTTAAAACATTTAAAAACCCAAGTATTTGAATTTAGAAAATAATTATTTTTCATATGTAATAACCTACGATTAGCTATGATAATTATGCTGAAGTTAGATTTAATCATTCCCAGCTTTTTGCCCTATGTGCCTTTGAAAGGATGCAAAATGAATTTCTATTTTAAAACTCTCCAGCTTCAGGGTCGTGCAGTTCTTCAATTAGGAGCAGAAAAAAATATCTCCAATTATGAATCCAACTGAAGCAAATATTTTCTTTGCTATTGCACTAGATGAATTGCTGGCTTTTTTTTTTTAATATAGCAAAACACAAAGCAAATTTCTCATAATGGGTATCTGTTGTGTGTTACACATGGGACAAAAGGGGAAAATAGTGTGATCCAACCTCACTAAGACTCACTGGGGCAGGGGAGGCAGAAACCAATTTGACTTAGTGTAAAATTTCTATTTTGGAATATTTTAAGTGAAACAAACTGTGATCATTTTAAGAACACATTACATATGCTTGTTCCATACCCCATTTGTATATAGTATGTGATCTCATTTGCAGGCCACATTTTAGGAAAGGTATTGATAATTTTTTAAATTTATGGAATAAAACAAGCATTTCTGTAACATAATATATTAAAAAAGCTGATTACACATGAAACTGCAAATTTAATATGTACAACTTGCTTTTCCTTTTAAATGTGCAACAAAGTTATCATGTACGTTTCTTTTTTTCCCCCTTTTTTTCCCTTCCCTCTCCCACTGCTCTGCCTTAGAGATGGCTATCATTAGACACAAATTAAATACACACATACATATACACACACACATATGCACACACACATACACATTATTCTATACATCTATTTATCAGTTGTAAAAGAATGGTTAGGATACTGAACTTGGAATCTGGAAGACCTGTATTCGAATTCCACCTTAGACACTAGCTGAGTGCCCTTGTGTAAGTCATAACTTCCCAGGGCCTCAGTTTCTTCACCTGCAAAATAAGAGAGCTAGACTAGATGGTCTCTCAGTTCCTTTCCATCTCTAGGCTATGAGATTCTAAGAATTATCTGAAAATAAGTTTTCTTTCTTAGATACTGAAATCGATTTAAAGTCAGAGGGACTGGTTTGGAATCTAATCTCTGCTATTTACCTTTGTGACTATGGCAAGCCACTTAAATCTCTTTCCCAGTACTCTTCTCATTTGTCAAAAGAAGGAATTAAACAAAATAACAACTTTCCAATTCCCTTTTAGCTCTCCATTGGTGATCCTAAGATTTGCCTGCTCCTTGACTGTTTCCTGCCCTCCAAAAACGAAACCAAAACAAGTCACGAAAACTTGTTTATAACCAGTAATTTGCCTAGCTAGGCCCCTTTTGTGTGGATATTTCAAAGATAAATATGAACTGATTTTTCTCAATTATTTAAATTTGAATTTAAATTTGTGGGTTCAGAATGAATTGACTTCCTTGGACAGATATATTATGGCAAACCAGAAGACACTCAAAGGCCTGGGAAGATCACACATGGGAGATGCAGGTGTGTCCAGGGTTGAAAAGACCTATTCATATCATTTTACCCTTGTCTAAAGTGGGACAGTCTCTGTATGAATCTGTTGATGTATGCAGTAATTGCCTCTCAGCCTTTATCCAGAGCCCTCAGTCTGTTTGGACTAGGATTTGAAAGAGACCTGCTGTAAAATGGTAAACACCATGTTTAACAAATTTAGGAATGATTGTAGCCCTGGTCTGACTTCTGTTAATCATTTTTTAAACCCACCACAATTTCATGTCATGTTTTTTAATTGAAACATATGTAAATGTTTAAACAGAAAGTTTGTGTTTCTGGGAAGGACTATATGTGGTGCATAGGACTGACCTTGGGTAAAATGATGAGGTGGGTGAAGTTTAACTCCATGAGGGTTATAACTGTAGTACTAAGGGAGAGGAGCTCACCTGGATGTGGAGAGGTCTTAGGATTCTATCTTGGCCAGAGTGTGCCCTTAGGGTTGCTGATCCTGGTGGCCTAGGTTTAATAGTAAGACACAGCTCTAACTAGAAGTGAGGACAGGCTTCCTAATTCTCTCTGGCCTATGAACTCTATAACATATTGTGACTGTTCATGCACTCCTATTGTCTCTCCTGGCCTTGTCCCATTATCCCAAGGGCTCTGTCACTATAATACACCCTCCTTTGGGACCTGCCTGACATCCCCTTTTTTTCTTCCTTCATCCCTTCTCCCTCCCCTTTCTTCTCCTGGGATTTGGAGGTGGGGTAGGATTGAAGGTAAAAAAATCCTCAGCTCAGGATCCCTGTGGTATAAGGTGAGTGAATTGAAGGACCATCATGAGGAGCTCACAGATGAAGGCTATCTGAGGCAAAGTATCAGTCATTCTGCTCTGGTTGCAGCTCTGGTTTTCATCACTGAAATGCTATAGAAAGAATACTGGGCCTGGAGTCAAGCCTTGACTCTGGCCCTTAACTGCGTGACCCTGTGCAAGTCACTTTACCATTAGGCTTTGGTTTCTTCATCTATAAAATAAGAGGGATGGGCTAGATCAGAGATGTCAAACATTCAGCCTATGGGCCTCATATAATCAATCCACAGTACTCCCAAGTGGGGCCCCGAACCAGATTAAAATGTAGTTCCTATCTGATTTTAATGTATTAATTTAAAAAAAAATATTGAAACATGTGAGTTCAGACCATGAAAGAGTTAAGTCCTCTAAGGCGTGGTTTCTGGCTTACTTGGCATAGTGGCCAGTGAGACGTTCAAGGAGTGAGGCAATGTATATAAAGCATATCCATATATTGGCATTTTAATAGCAACCTTTATCATACCCCAAAGGAGTAATGTATCTTAGATACTAAGATACATTAGGGGAGATGTTTGGGGCCCTGAAGGCCCAAACTAGACCACAATTCTGCCTATATATAGTACAGTTGGCCCTGTTCTTGCCTTCTGGTAAATGTTAACATTTGTGTTACTAACTAATTTTAATTTTACAATTATTTTCAAAATTTCTTTTAAATATTTTGTTTTGAAACTCAAAAGAATGAGAACTATTGATCCTGCCTTCTTATAAGCAAAAGTTCATGGCAAAGACCACTTCTACCAGGGGGGAAAGTTTTTTACATCAGGAATGTGGTGGCCAATACAGAGATGCTATATAAGGGGATAGTTGGGAACTTCTGCCCTGACTATACACTGGGGCCTAGAATGAGCTCAGGGCTTTTCTAAGGTCCCAGAGGAGGAATATTCAGAAACATAATATAGTAGGAGAAAGAGGCTGGAGCTGCAGTGATGGAGATTAATGGGACAATTCCCCCAAGAGGATTGGAAAATGGCACCTTCAGGATGAGAGGCAAGAATCTATCTGGGGCAGTGGAGGGTCCTAAGCTGGTCCAGGTCAGATTAAAATGGAGACAATCATGACTGACAGGAGGCAGAGCATGAGCATAGATGATGTTACAGGGGCAGATGCTATAAGAGAAGAGAAGAAAATCCTGATGAGAATCAAGGTAAACAATTAAATTGCACAAGTTCAGGACTAGACAGTACTTAATGTGTAAAAAAAGACTTGGGGAGTTTAGGGGACTGCAAATTCAATACAAGTCAATGGTGTGATAATGGTAGCCAAAAAAGAAAAAAAAAGGAAGGTGATGCTAAGGCGCACTGGGCAGAGCATCATGTCCTAGACGGGGAAGGCTAGAGTCCCACTGTGCTCTTTCTTGGTAAGACCACACCCAGAGAACTGGGTTCGGTTCTGCCTGCTGCCTTGGAGGCAGGACCTTGGCAAACTAGAGCCTATTCAGAAGAAAATAACCAGGAAAATGGGAGACCTCAGATCCATATCAGGAGAGAACTGAGAATGTTGAGATTGAGCCTAGCGGCAACATGATTGCTCTCTTCAAATATTTGAAGGACTACATATGGAAGAGGGATTAGACTTGTTCACTTGGCTCCAGAAGGAAAAAAAAATAGGAGCAATGGGTAGATGTAGCAGGGAGGAAGGTTTTGACTTGATTTAAGAGAACTCTCCCTGTTGGTTAGGCAGAATTATCAAACACGAAATAGTTTGTTTGCCTTCAAAGGTAATACTTTCCCTCCCATCACTGGAGAGCTTCAAGTACTTGGGCACTTGTTGGGGATAGTATAGGAGGGATTCCTGTTCAGGTAATTACTTAATGTTTGAAGTCTCTTCCAACTGTGAGATTCTTTGATTCTGTGGATCTAGAGAAACAAGCAGGTGCTGGGCATTTAAAAGACAAAAATGAAACCCCATTGTTCTTAAAGAGTTTACATTCTAGGGGCAGCTAAGTAGTGCAGTGGATACAGCATCGGCCCTGAAGTCAGGAGGACCTGAGTCCAAGTCTGGATTCAGACCAAACACTTCACATTTACTAGTTGTGTGATCCCAGGCAAGTTATTTAACCCCAATTGCCTAAAAATAATTTTTAAAAATTATGAAAAAAAGAGTTTACATTCTAGCAGAAGAAATGATATTATGCTTATGAGACTATATGAACTATTTATTTGACTGGGGCTCTCTCTGGGCTCTCTCTGTTTCTAGCTGACCACAGGTATGTGACTCAGCACTGAGGGGGATCAGTGCTTTGGCGTTACATGATAAATCCTTTGTGGTCCTTGGTTTTTCCCCCAATCTCGTGACATGTGTTAGTTAAAAAAAGAGAGTCAGCTTCTCTCTCACTCCTTCCTTTGATCCACCAGGTGGTATAATGTGACTCTGAGATTTCCTGTGAGGGGACACGGTGCCCACTTCCACATGGCTGCTAAAATAGAGACACTCAGTTAGGTGATCTTGTGGCTGGGCCCTCATTTGCCTGTCCTTTCTTCTTTGTACTTGCTGCCCTGAGAAGGTGGCCAAATCTCAGTCTTGAGATGGATGTGTCTAGGCTTAGAAGTGACTTTGTGAGTTTCAGAAGTTTAGCCTTTTCAGGTCCATTGGGTGGAGCCGACTGAAGGCAGGGGCAATTCTTGCATTGGGGAGGATGCCACCAACAGGGGAAGAAGCTGAATCCTTGGTTAACTCGCAAAAAGACATGGACTTTGAGGGAGACAGCGTGGAGTTGAGGTGAAATATAAAATATAAAATGCCTAATCAGTCTTGCCTGCATCTTGCTTCACATTTATATCAGTTTCAATATCAGTCTCCTAGTAGTGTATAATTATAAAAGCTAACATTTATATAGCACTTACTATGTGCCAGGCACTGTGTTAACTGCTTTACAAATATCATCTCATTTGTTCTTTAAAACCCTGGAAGGTAGGTGCTGTTATTATCCCCATTTTACAGATGAGAAGATTGAGGCAAATAGGTTAATTGACTTGCCTACCTGTCAGATATCTAGAAAGTGTCTAAGGCTGGATTTAACTCTGTCGCCAAACTCTGTCCGCTGTGCCACCTAGCTGGCAGGTAGAGTGGTACCAAATTATGGAAAATACCGGATCCCAGGCTGTAGTTTGGAGCAGCTAGTTGTAATACAAAACTCCTAGAAGATATGAGTAGGAAAAATGAAATTAGAATTTTAGGAAGATTATCCTTTTGTATAAGAGCGTATCTCATGAGTATTGAAAGTGATACACAATTGTATAAATCCTGTCTATTATCTTCTTTTTAATCCATTCGGGCTCCAGGACATTGTCTATCTGAAGTGTCTGTCTAAGATATCTGTCAAGATATAACAACTTAAAGGATTGATTGTCTAATCGTATGTCACAATGGGTCAACATATATTTTTGTCCATTTGGTTTTTTTTGTAAGCATTGCTTAGATCAGAGGTATCGAGTCCAAGGCCTGCTGAAAACCAAATTAAAATCTAATTAAGAAATATTTACCAAAAAAAACAAAAATGCAATGAAACATAGATAATGCTAACGTATGGTTTTCTAAGTCAATAGGCAGCCTCCAGGGTGTACAGTTCATGGGGTCTTTGTGTTTCTACTGGAGTTTGACACCATCAGCTTAGATAATTCCTGTGCATCTCATTGAAGAAGACCAATAGTAGGCCAGGGCTTGATGCAATCAGCAAAGCACCAGTGACCCAAAGGAACAACATCATGTGTGGCATTATATGACTACAGAATGGGAACCATGGAACACCACAATCTCCAAAGAATCACAACTTCAGGTCATCATCTAAGGGCAATAGGAATAACGATAATAATCTTGACAGTAACATTCACAAATGATTTGTATGAATAGGTTGAAGCATATTATCAGCGATAAGTGCTGTGCAAGAAATGGAATAAAGGACATAATTAGGGTATGTATGATTGGAAAAAGAGATGAATCAGTTATGTAGTGACAACAAAGGCCAGTGAGCAGATGGACTGCCCCATTGGAGTAGAGTACCGCTATGGGAGGAATATCAAAAGACCTAGAAGAAGTCCTCTAACATAGGGGATAGGTTCTGTTAGAGATCTAATAATAACACCTACTTCATAAGATTGATACAAGGCTAGAATGGGATAATATATGTAAAGCACTAACAAATCTCTTAAATTGCTTTGTAACTGTAAACTATTATTATTATTATAATAAAGATATTTGTAGGGACCACAGACAAGAAACTCAAGAAGGGGAAGAATGAGTGGAAAGGGTGTCAACATGTAGGAGATCCTGGATCAACTGGAAGATCTGAGTTCAAGTGTGATGTGGGATATGAGGGGTGGTTTGAAGGCAGTAGGCACTAGAGTGCTAGAGACCAGTGAGAGGGCAGCTGTAGGCTTGAGGTAGTGAGGGCCTGGGCCAGGGTGGCAGCAGTGGGAATGGGGAGGAAGAGACAGACAATTTTAAGAGAAACATCAACACGACCTGGTGACTGATGGGATTTGAGGGTGAAAGTTGCTGAGGAGGGGTTGGTAAAAGTTAACTCTGATTTTTGACTATTATAAATACCCAAATTAACTACAAAGGACATATGAAGGAGGATGCTGTCTGTACCCCACGAAAGAAGTGATAAATAGAATCATATATATATATATATATATATATATATATATGTGTGTGTGTGTGTGTGTGTGTGTGTGTGTGTGTGTGTGTGTATTACATATATATATATATATATACATATATATATGTAAACACACATATACACTTATGTCTAATGGTAGCCATCTCTATGGCAGGGGTGAGGGGAGAAGGAAGAAAAAAAGGGAAAAAAAAGAAAGTTACATGATAACTTTACTATACATTTAAAATGAATAGAAAATTATACATAATAGATTTGTAGTTTCATGGTTAATCATCTTTTTTTTTCTATTATACTATGTTATGGAAATGCTTGTTTTATTTCTTAAGTTCAGAATAAAATAAATAATTTTTTAAAAAAAAACCTGATTGAGGTTTAGAGGCCATGTGACTAGAACAAATCCCATTAAGACCAGGATTATCTGTTGCACCAAAAAAATAAAAAAATAAAAAAGGCTCAGCTGAGAGATCACTCACTATAAACTCCACCTGATACAGTGAAGTTTCGCAAGTAAACAGAGCCTCAGAATTCATTGTAACAGGATTTGATTTGTTGAGTCTGATAATGGAGTTTGTCTTGTGGCCTAATATTTGGGCTGTGATGTTTCCTGTCTTCATGGCTGCTCTGAGGACTAAAGATAAATAAGCCTTATTAGCACCTGCTGTGTAATAGCTCATCTTTCTAGCAATGTTAGACACCACTAGGGTTAATCTGTTTAGTAAAACTTAATGAACTCAGAAACAATGGAAGATTTGTATTCAAGTTATCAGCAAAGGACAATATCCACACCTGGAGGAATTTATTAGATGTAAGCAAGATGAGGTAGTGTGGTGCAGTGGGTAGAGCGCTGGAGTTGGTATCAGAAGGCCTAGTCCAATCCTTACACTTATTATCTGTGTGACCTTGGGAAAGTCACAGGTTCTCTGGCTGGTAGTCTCCCCATCTATCAAATGAAGGGTTTGAACTAATGACTTCTAAGGTCACTGCCAATTTTAAATGATGAGATCTGCTGATGTAGAATCCAGTAGATGTTACTATCAAATGACTGACCAGTTTCCTAGGAACATTACAACTTTCTTTTCCTGTCAGCCATTTGACTTTGGGGACTTTTATTACTAGAATCTGCTTCAATCTCCCATCCCTCAGTGAATATCTCTTAAAATGACTCATGAGGAAACTCCTCCAAGTATGAGCACCAGGGTGACTGTTTTCCCCATTTGTGGATTCCCCAAGTTACAAGTATCTGGAAAATGTTCAAAAGGTAGATATTTTTCTTCTGAACTTCTATATTCTTCACATTGGATCAGAGTTAGTTTTATATTAGTATAATTTGGAAACTTCAAAGGATTTGATTAATAGCAGATTCTGAAACCAGATCACCATTACTTCTAGAAAATCATGGAAAGTTGATCCTAATTAGGACTTTGGGGATTATTTATACTGCTCCCTACTCTTGACAGATGAGAAAGTCCAGAGAGGTGGATATGCCAAAGACTGAACAGCTACATTGTAGCAGAGATAGGGCTGGAACTCAATTTCCCAAAGTCCTAAGGCCTTTTGCATTGTCTCAAACAGGGTGGCTAGGTGGCATAGTGGATAAAGGGCTGAGGCTGGAGTTAAGAAGACTGGTGCTTCTGAGTTCAAATCTAACCTCAGATACTTACTAGCTGTGTGACCCTGGGCAAGTCACTTAACCCTGTTTGCCTCAGTTTCCTCATCTGTAAAATGAGCTGGGGAAGGAAATAGCAAACCACTCCAGCATCTTTGTCAAGAAAACCCCAAATGGGGTCACAAAGAGTTAGATATGACTGAACAACAAACACCCTTTCCTTTCTTCCTTTTCTCCTAGGTTAATCTGGTTCGTTTTCCCCAAAGATTCTCAATTCTCACCTGTCAGGCTCACTTACATTATAAATGCAAAGGGCCCAGAATTAGACTGACTCTAATAGCAATAATACATATAAATTGTTCTACTGGTCTCAAGTAGCTTTCACATGCATGATCTTTTTCACTGGACTATTGATTTTAAGGCAGAAGGCACCTTAGAAATGATCTAGTGCAAACACCTCAACAGAGATGCAGCAAGGTCAGATGACCTGCCCAAGGTCATATAGAGAGCAGATGATAAATCTGGGATTTGAATACTGGTCTTCTTACTCCAAGTCTAGTGATCAGATCGATTTATTTTGGACCAGGTGAAAGAGGCCATTCTATGCCTCATTTCTTATTTAGCCTTAATCACTGAATGAGTGTTGCCTCAGTCAAACTGAGACTTGGAAAAGACCCACTGCATCCTGGGCTACCTCCAGTCTTCCTGATCTATATCTTGCTATTGGACCCTGATGGCTCCAGGGGAGAAAGTGAGGCTGGTGACTCTGCACGCCCTCCCTCACTTAAATCCAATTCATCTGCATGTCACGGCATCACCTTCCTAATGTTATGGTCCTCTTTCAAGAACAAAGGACGAGCAACAGTAGCTGCAACTAGAGAGTTTTCTACTGCAACATGGCAGGGGAGTCATTATTGCCCTCCCTGTAGAGATGAGAAAATTGAGACTGAGAGAGGTTAAATGGTTTGTTTAATGTCATGTTGAAGAGTAGGTATTTTGAATAGGAAGGAAGAAAGGAAATAAACATTCCTTAAGCACCGATGTGCCTGGTGTTTTGCTTTACAAATATTATTTCATTTGATCCTAACAGCTACCTGGTTGGTAGATGATATTATTATCCCCTCTTATAGATGAGGAAATTGAGGCAGATAGCATGCAAGTGACTTGTCTAGGGTTACACAGCTAGTAAGTCTGAAGTTAGATTTGAATTCACTTAGTTCTTTGGTTGCTAAATCTAGTGCTTATTTTCTTTTGTAAACTGTGATGCTGAAATTCAGGAATCCTTTTAGTAGCTCTCTCCAGCCTCCTTATAGGTGGAGTGGCTAATTCTGGTATGATGGAAAGAGCTGAGGGTTTAGAGTCAGAAAAGAGTTCAAATACCTTCTTCTCCACTTTTTAGCTATCAGGCCTTGGATAAATTACTTAACTCCCCTGAGTCTTAATTTTTTTTACTTGTAAAATGAAGGAGTTACACTGAATGATCCCAAAGGGTCCTTCCAACTTTTAAGTCTTGTGAACTGAAAGCTATGAGATTGAGTAGAAGTCATCATGAAAAATAAAAATTCCATCTGACGGTCAATGGGAAAGTCTGGTTTGTGAAAGGAAAAAAATGTATCCTTGTATTTAAGGGAGAAGGGAGACCTTCCCTTCCACCCCATCTTCTTAAAGCTTTATCTCCACAAGGGTATCCTTTGCCAGAAAAAGTAAATGTTATGACCCATTTAAAAAGAGAGGAAAGAAAACAAAAGCAATGCATGAGGTTATTTCATAGGTTGGGCTCTGTAAGTGAATTTTGCAGTGTAATTCTCCTTTTTCTTGTCGTGGTTGCTACATGATGCTGTTGTGACGCTGAACTCCATGGAATGATGCAGATGGTGGGTAATCAGCAAGTCCTTCTTCCTGCTCCCTCCCGCCTTTTCCATTGTGGAGCTCACATAACCAGCAAGTCTCACGTAGGAACTATGAAAGGCAGGGCTGAGCAATGCCCAGGGAGGTCTAGTGATGCCACTGGCGGACCCAGCATACTGCTAGGCACAAAGAAGTTGCTCAGTAAACATTTGTTAGTAGATTGATAATATTGCAGCACAAGCAGAGAGACAACAGGGGAAAAGTCAGAAAAAGAGGAGAAAAGGGAGAGGGGATGGAAAATGACTTGTAAGAGGTGAGGATGTTCCTGACAGTTCCTCTCACCCATGCCATGAGTTGCTCACTTTCACACTATGTTCTATTCTCAGATCAGCCTGGTTCACATCTGGCAGACTATGTGCCAGGTCACTGTTCACGACTTCAAAGGCACAAAATGTAAAATTTTCCCTCAATAGGATGTAAACTCCTTGAGGCTATTAATGTTTCATTTTTGTCTTGGTATCCGAAGTGCCAGGCACGTAGTAGGTTTTTAACAAATGCTTGTTGAATGAATGCATAAAAGGGGAATTTCTATGCAACATCATTGAAGGATACATCCATTCTAAGGGAGAGGGTAAAAACAGCCCCCGCTTGATAGCATCACTGTTCTCCTCTCTCATCTTCCTCACCTCCCACTAGCCTACAGAGCAAATGCTTAAATGACCTCTGGAAGCAAACTAAGTATAAGTAGGAGAACAATGTATATAATGAGTACATTGATTCAAATGGAAAAAACAACACGATCAGACTAAACACTGTGGTTACCATGATCAACTTCGAATCCAGAGAAGAGAAAATAGATCTTCCTCCTTTTCGTGAAGATGTGGGAAGACTATGGGTATAGCATAATGCATATGCTGTCACGTAACCATTGATATGTCTATTCGTTGTGCTTAATTCTTTTTGAAATATCTTAACTAGAAGAAGGGTAGCGGAAGAGGGTATATTCAGAAGTTAATGTGACACGAAAACAAAAGACTCCCATAAAAATTAATTAAAAATCATGTCTGGAGATATCTTATTTGCCTCAGTGTCTCCGTCTGTGAAATGGGGACAATAACAGCACCTACCTCCCAGGGCTGTTGTGAGGACCAAATGAAATAATGATTGTAAAGTGCTCAGCACAGTGCCGGGCACACAGTAAACACAATATAAATGTTTTGTTGTTGTTGTTCAGTTGTTTCAGTCATGTCCTACTCTTCATGACCCCATTTGGAGTTTTCCTGGCCAAGATACTAGAGTGGTTTGCCATTTTCTTCTCCAGCTCAATTTATAGATAAGGAAACTGAGACAAACTTAAGCGACTTGCCCAGGGTCACACAGCTGGTAAGTGTCTGAGACCAGATGTGAACTCAGGAAGATGAGTTTTCCTGACGCCAGGCCCAGCTCTCTACCTACCGTGCCACCTAATATATAAATGTTAGCTATTATTATTATTATTATTATCTGACCTGCCAATACAGTGTTTTTTCTTTTGTTTTTGTTTTTGCTTCTGGTTATAATCTTGCCATTCAGATTTCAGAAACCTAAAATTTTTGGAGCTTGAAAAGACTTTCGAGACCACTCGCTCCATTAAATGCCATGGCTTTTTGAATGATGCCCAGAGAGGGAAAGTGACTCTTTGAACCCAAACTCACGGTTAGTATGTGCCAAGACTAGAATCTAGATCTCCTCACCCCAGCCTAGACCTTCCACTCTACCATGCCATCTCTTGAGCCTTAGCTAATGGCTTTCTCCCAGAGGAACAAGATGTCTAGGTATATCAAATAAAGCTGAACTGTTCCAGCAGCTCTTTCCCCTTTCTTAAATCTTCTCAATGTTTGGTCTGCGGGTGTAGCTAAGGATTTAGGTGCTTAAAGGAATAAAGCCCAGGGAAATGACAGAAAGGAAGAAAGTGACTCAGTTTTCTGGTTCTCTTCAAGGAAATACTTTTACCTACAAAAAACTCACCTTCTCCTTCCCTTGGCCTGTCACCTGCAGGGAGCCTTCCTGTCCTCTGTGGGTGCTTTCCTCTGCAATGAAAAGTAATGTACATATCAAGCCCATTGCAACAGCCCTGGGCACCTTTGCAACATCATCTGCATCCTACCAACCCAAGAGTGGGAGATGAAAGAAGATGACAGATAACAAAGACGAAGGAGTGTATGGCATGTGACTGACCACCTATTTCTGCAGGCCTTCATCTAAAGTTTAAAGTGCATATCGCAGGTCCTGCTGCATAAACACTAGCTGAATTCTTTGCCGGTGAGCTACAGTTGTATGTCCTGTTAGTAAGTTGACCTTAGCTGTCTCCCTGAGCAGAGAACAGGTGAGTTCCTGCGCAGCTCACCCAGCTCCTGGCTGTCACTCTGCTCCTAAGGGTTCGTGTGTTCTCATCCAGTTCCTAGGAAACTGGTCAGTCATTTGATAGTAACATAGTGCCACATATGAATCTATGAGTGAATGAAAAAGCATTTGTTAAGAGCTTTCTCAGGGTAACTATGTGGCAGAGTGGATAGATGCCATGCCTAGAGTGAAGAAGACTCATCTTCCTGAATTCAAATCTATCTTTAGACACTTACTAGCTGTGTAACTCTGGGCAAGTCACAAACTCACTTTGCCTCAGTTTTCTTGACTGTAAAATGGGGAAAATAATAGCACCCACCTTCCAAAGTTGTTGTGAGGCTCAAATGACATAATTATTGAAGCTTGTTCTCTCTTGGGTAGGGCAGTAAGGCTGCCTTTCCCTCCCTCTAAAGACTGAATGTGTGACTTTTTGGACAGGGCAATTTTTCTGTCATTGAAGAGTGATGATTGTGCTTTTCTTCCCAAAAGGTTTGGGAATGAGACAGTGAGTTTTAACCTGACAACACATAACATTTATAAAACTGGGAGGGAGGGAGGAAGCAATTCAAAGAAGGAGAAAGGTAGGAGGGTCACACATACTCCTCCATTCTCCTCTCTCCCCATTCCCCCAACATGTCTTTTGCTTCCTTTCTTTTCCCAGTCTGCAACTCGACTCACAGTGTTACTGTCAGAATGTCTTTCTTTCCCTTCTATGGGCCCCAAATCCTGTCTCTGCTATCCACTCTCTATGTGGCCTTGGGCCCATCATATCACTCTTCTAGACCTTGGTTTCCTCATATACAATGAATCAGTTTTTCAATTGGGGAGTGACTTGTATTCCTATAGTTCAGTATAAAATAAATAAAGTTTAAAAAAAGAAAAAAAGAGAACAAATGGGTTTATAGGATTACAGATTTGGAGATGGAAAGGCCCTTAGGTGCCACATATGAATCTATGAGTGAATGAAAAAGCATTTGTTAAGAGCTTTCTCAGGGTAACTATGTGGCAGAGTGGATAGATGCCATGCCTAGAGTGAAGAAGACTCATCTTCCTGAATTCAAATCTATCTTTAGACACTTACTAGCTGTGTAACTCTGGGCAAGTCACAAACTCACTTTGCCTCAGTTTTCTTGACTGTAAAATGGGGAAAATAATAGCACCCACCTTCCAAAGTTGTTGTGAGGCTCAAATGACATAATTATTGCAAAGAGCTTAGCACAGTGCCCTGCACAAAGGAAATGCTATTTAATATTAGCTATTATTATTATTGGCATTCCCTTGTCAGAATGGGAGCTTCTTAAGGGAAGAGATTTTTTTTTTCCTTTCTTCGTTTCCCAAGCATGAAGCACAGGACCAGGCACATATTAAGTGTTTAATAGATGTATTTTGATGATGATGGTGGTGACCCAGATCCCTGGAGCTCTAATACTACAGATCTCAATATATCAAGGATTTCCAATTTTGTTTATGTGGGTGTTTCTTTCACCAATGCAGATGACAATCCCACCATTGTGTAATTGATTGTCTTTTAGAGCTGTCATGGCCAAGAGTCCACCTCCTGGGAGTCATTCTGGTGATGAGCCTCTCTGACCTCAGCTAACCTGATTCTTGAGCAACAGGCATATATAATCCATTACTGGGCTCAGGCTGGAAATCTTTCTAGTTTCTCAGGCCTGGCAGGGGTTATGTTTCACTGGCATAAACTACCAGGAACCCGAGGCTACCTCCACCCAGTGAAGAAGGACAAGGGGAGGACTTCAGGGGAGTCTAATGTCCATCAGGAGGCCATTTCAGAGTGGCTTCTGTGATTTAATTGCTTGTGTGTTCTTCCGCTATCACTGACAGTTCCCTTTCATTCTAGGTCATTTTGGGTGAGTTAAGAGCTGGCTTTGTTGTTTCTGCACTCTTTCTCTTTATGATTTGAACTTTGGGATGCAGAGGAGTCATATGACATGGCAGGATTGGAATATTTCAGATGTCTTCAGAAGCCAGACCTTTAAGACATAAATATAACAGTGATTGAAGGCCATCTTTTGTCTCCTGCTTAGTCACAACCTAAACCTACACATTGCTATTTTCTTTCCGGTCTTATCATTTTTACATCACATAAGGCCTTGGGAAAAGAAATAACATACAGAGTTCTGTCTTTGCTAATTTTTTTTCTTTTAATACACTTTCTACCTTAGTGATCTCATCTGCATTTATTGCTTAGGATGTATTTTGGGGGCAAATTAGAATCCAGAGGAGTATTGGACTTGGAGTCAGAAAAGCTAGATTTGAATACTTTATCTTACTTGCTTTGTGACCCTGGGCAAGTCACTTAAGTTTTCCTGAACCTCAGTTTCTTCATATGTAAAACTAATTGTACTAGATGTCTCTGAGGTTGTTCCTATGCTAGATAAGGAGTCTGTTTTTTTTTTTTTTACCTTAACTCAGGGTAAGATCTATGACAAAAAAGCAGCCATTATGTTGTTGAGTCATCTTCAGTTGTGTCTGACTCTCTGTGACCCCATTTTGGGCTTTCTTGCCAGAGGTACTGGAGCCATTTCCTTCCCCAGTTATTACAGATGAGGAAACTAAGGCAAATAGGGTTAAGAGACTTGCCCAAGGTCACACAGCTAGTAAGTGTCTGAGGTCAGATTTGAACTCAGGAAGATAAGTCTTTCTGACTTTAGTCCTACCACTCTATCCACTGAGTCACCTAGCTGTCCATCCTTTATGATTAATAAATAAAAATAAAAGAAAGAATTGAACCTGAGGCCACTAGTTAGCTTGGGGTAGTTCTTTTAAGTGTTTCAAAGAGCTTGTTGCCTGATGTGATAGAAGGCATTCTGGAGAGAAACTCCCATTCCATGCAAGGCTCTGAGAAACAGACAGATCTCCTCACGTGAAGGGTATACTGATTTTTTTCCCCTACTAGGCCATTGAATGGGTGTGATTTGGCTTGTGTCTTTCTAAAAAGAGTTCTAGCAGAAATGAGTTCAGTTTTAGACATGTTGCATTTAAGGAGATCCAGTCTGAAATGGTCACTAGGCAATTAGTGATGTGGGTCTGAAGCACAAGGAAGAGAGGGAAACGAGATATCTATATCCGTGAGTCATCTGCATAAAGATGGTAGTTATACCCATGGGTGCTGATGAGGTTACCAAGATAGAAAGCACAGAGGGAGAAAAGAAAGACAGAGAGAACCTCGGAGACCTCCCACAGTTAGGGAGTGTGATAGTATAATGAGCCAGAAAAAAAAAAAGACTGAGGAGGAGCTGTCTGTCAAATAGGAAGAAAAGCACCAGGAAGTTTTGTCATGAAAACCTAGAGAGAAGAGACTATTCAGGGGAACAGGATGGCCAACATTGTGAAATTGAGTAGATAGTTTGAGAAGGTTAAAGACTGTGAAAAGACCAACAAATTTAGAAATTAAGGAAACGTTAGTAACTTTGGAGAGAGCAGTTTTATCGGAATGGTGACGCTGGAAGTCAAATTGGAAAAAGTTGAGGATTGAATAAGAGGAGTGGAGCCAGTGAGTATAGCCAACTTTTGAGGGAGTTTGGGCTGAAAAAGGGTGACAGATGGTAAGTTCTCTCGGGGCGGGAAACTCTTGTTTCTTGTCTCCCCTGAGGACCCATGGAGTGGTACACAGAGGTGGCTAAGTAAATATTGATCAAAAGATATATAATTCACATCTTTATTCCAAAGATTTATACTGAGATATCTGGCATAATATACTCAAAGCTGTCCTTTATGAGTTTTAAGCCTTTTATTAAAAGAACCCCACAGCTCTCTTGGAGAAAAAATCATTTAACACAGTCCCTTTGGTAGTGAAAACAGCTTAGACAGATTCTTTAGATTGGTTACAATAAAGTAGTAATTTATAAGATTAAATTATTAATAAGTTCATCAAAGTGCTTAGCCCCATTTGGAGTTGAATTATTTTCCAGTTTTTTCTCACAAAGAAGTTTTTAATGGCTCCATTAGAAATTCCTAAAAATATTGCTGATGGAAACACAAAATTCTTATCTGTGAAGGGACTCCAGCTTCCTATGAAGCAAGTGAGGCATTTCAAAGTAAAAGGGGAGCATATCAGTGCCTCCTAAACCCAGGTTAATGGATAATGATCAGTGATGCAAGGGAACAAATTGAGACTTGTCTCACCAATCTCTGTAAGTGAGAGCATGGTGGCAGGGACTCAGTTTTGTCAGCTAAGGAAAATTTCAGCCATACAGATGCTGTACTTTCCTAAATTACCACGGTCGAGTTCTTTTCACTGGAAAGTCAGACATAGTTAAATTACTGGAGCAGGGCAGTTTATATATAAGAATATCTCCTCATCCTCCTGAGGCAGCTGAGAGGACTTACCTATTACAGGTGGTGGAGACTTACACTTCTTTCAGCAGATTGTGTTTCCTGATTGAAGGTTGTTTTTATGCTTTGCCCCAAACCTTGTAGCCTTTGACTTCTTTCTTTTTCTGTTTGTAGTCAAGTCAATGACATTTTTTAAATGCCTACTTCGTGTCAGGTACTGTGCTAAGCATTTAGGATACAAAGAAAGCCCCTACACTGATGGAGCTCATGTCTCAGGGGTTCCTCTAACCCTGAGGAGAAAATGCCCTGTTCCCTAGTCTTGGTTGACCAGCCTTGAATATTTACCCATGATTGGTCATGTTGCAGGGATTGATCCCTGTTGCTCAATGGATATAGGATTTTCACTCATTTATGTTACTTGGGACTGCCTGAAAAACCCTCCTTCACAGTCAACCCTTGGGCTACTCAACCAGTCCCAAATTATGCTTGGTGGTTTCATGTTTGGGGAACATTCCAATGTCATTTGTGCTGCTACATATCTCAGACTTCAGGAATCCTTTGGATCTGAGTTGGGGCAGGGGTGTGAGTGAGGAGGAGGGATGTCTTTTTGACTGCATAACATCTATAGCACTCTCTCGGTATCCTTAACCTAATAAATAACTTCATTTAACCTAGTGGTGAGTATAGCGGTAATTTCCTTGGCTTATCCTCAAACACCTGAAGATTATCGATTGGACTAATATATCTCCTTCCACTCCAAAGCTCGACATGAAATTGTCTTCTTATGGCATAAAAATCCAAGTCCTCTCCATGCCAGGAACATCAGAATTAGTAAGGATCTATGAAAAAAACCACTTTGTTTAAAACCTATCTCCCTTAACTGAGTTTGCAGTGATTTAAATCCTCTTGGTTGCATTTGGCATTAGAGTGAAAGTTAAGGTTTTAGTTCTGCTTGCTGCTGCCTTTTGAAGTCAGAAACATTCACTGTGGTAAATGTAGATTGCAGAGATTTGCATTTTCAAGTACCGTCCTTCTCTGTTCAGCTTTGAGAGTGGAAATGGTCATTTTAGTTGGCGTTTGTTAAGTTCAGAATTTTAAACAAATAAAAATGTTTAAAATATTTTAAAATAATAAATTAAAAAATAGTATTAAACAAAATATTAAATAAAAATAATAAAGACAATCCTTCTGCTTCAGTGAAATTGATCTAGTTATTGTTTATTGACCATGCTTGAGTTTTCCTTTTACTGTGCCTTTGTTCAGGATGCCCCCATTATCTGGAATGCACCTTTTTCATTTCCACCTATTCAGCTCCTACACATCCTGCTCCTTATCTGCCCCTTATTTTCCATTCAGGCCTACATTGATCTAGACTTTCCTCTCCTCTCCACTAATATTTTTCTGTCTGGTTTCCTATTCTTAAGTATTCTGTTGCCCTAAAGAGACAATAAATAGTAAAGATATGAATCACAGAAAGCTCATAAAGAGGGATGCTGAATTGTGACAGGCCTATGGGAGAGAAGCTTCTGGATGCTGGAAACCTGAAATCATTCTGCCCAGGTTATTGACACTCTATTCATGTGACATAAGTCTCTTTGGCTATAAGACAGCTCCATTTACAGGCTTTCAGGCTCATATAACTAATAAAGTAGGGAACAAATTTGACATATATTTTTAAAAGACTCATAGTTATTGATTTTTGAGGTATCTTTGACTCACTTTGTGTCCTTGCCAGCAGCCCTGCAGTATCCAAGCTGTGTTGGAGAAGCTAATTCAAAAGAAAAAGAAAGGAAAATAGAGGCAAAGGGAAGAGAGAGTTGGGGGAGAAAGAGAAGAGAGGAGAGGAGAATGAGGGAAGGGAGGAGAAACACTGATAATAAGGGAGAGAGAACAGGAAAAGGAGAGAGGAGATAAGATAAAAAGGAGAAAGGAAATGAGAAAGAGGAACTCAGAAAAAAGGCAAGGAGAGAGAGGGATGGAGAGAAGCAGGGGGTGGGGGAGGGGAAGAGGGAGTGGGAGAGGGAGAGGGAGGCAGAAAAAGAGAGAGGGAGGAAGAGACAGGCATATTTCTTTTGATAATTTGATGATTCACTCTCCCCAGATTCCACACAGCACAATGGCAGGTCCCTGTGCTTACTTGAATACATTACTTGCCATTGATGATGTCTGAATTCTGAGTCTCCCTATGTCATGTGTATATCATTCCGGTGAACCAGCCTGTGAGTCCAAGTTATTCAGATGCTGGTCATCAACAAACCTATGATTATCCACATTTATTTTAGCCTCTTTCTATGCTAACAGGAAAAGCATAGTGCTGGCTTCATTTTTTTCTTTTTCTATTTTTCCCCTTTTATTTCTTCTTGGTATTATAATGAGAATCATTTATTCAGAACCTTTCAGGTCTAAAAAAAATTACAAACAAATTCTCATTCTTTTTTTTTTACCAAGCAAATTGTCTGGAATTTGGCTTACTCCATTGCTCCCACTTCCCAGCCCCCAAACACACTGTTCCCAGCGGTTTAATCCCATTGTATTTCTTCCAATTACTGCTTTGAAAGATTTAATCCATATTCCAGATTTCCTCAAATGTCAGGTTTATTTTGTTCCCTTGATACCTCAATAGAACTATAACCCAACCATGCTTTCTCATCTTCTGCAATGTCTATCCATGATCTTCCATGGGTCCTCTACAATATGCTGATGGTGGTGGTGGTGATGGTGATGGTGAGGGGCAGGTCTTCCTCTTTATCTTTTTGCATTTCTTGGAAACCTGTGGAAAATGATTTCATTTTGCATCTGCACTCATTTTTCTGTATATGCCATACAAATGGACCACCTTCTTTTCCAAGCATATCTCTTATATTCAAAGAAGTTGCTTATACCACTTTATGAACACTGACCAATGTTAGTAATATACTGTAGTCTACTAGAGCCTGCTATCTTTCTTTGGCTCACTCATTCTTCAGAAAGCACAGAATTCCAAGCCATTCAAAGTCTCTGAGAGAACATGAGTTGGAAGGATGAGCCCTAGAATCATAGGATAATAAAATCCTAGTTTTAGAGCTTAAGGGGACTTCAGAGGTCATCTAGTCTAACACCTTTATTTTAAAATGAGGAAATAACAGTCTAGAGGTGAAATGACTTACCCATCGTCACGCAGATAGTGACAGAAAAGAAATTTGAATCCGTGTCGTCTTGACTCCAGATTCAGTGTGCTTTCTCACTGGATATTTCACTGGGTTTGAGGCAGAGTAGAGGAGTAAAAAAAATACTGGATCTATGATTAGACAACTTGAGTTAACATCCATACTCTGATATTGTCTATGTGATCCTAAGCAAGTCACTTAACTTTCCTGAGTCTCAGTTTCTTTATTTGTAAAATTGGGTGTTAGACAACATGGTCTCTACCTCTAAGATCTATGACCTGATTAGAAGCTCTACACAATTTACTAAATGAAACCTAACCATTCTCTTCTTCACTTTCAGTTAGGGATCCAAGCATTATCCCCCTATCCTAGACTGTCCTAAATGAACATACTTATGCATACTCTGGCTGTTAATTGTCTTTCTAAAGTGCCAGTCTGATCATCCCTCCCACTTCCTCCCACTCCATCCAATAAACTCCAGTGGCTCTCTATTACTTCCAGGATAAAATACAAAAGCCTCTGTTTGGACAGAGAAAATGCCCAGAGCTGAGAGATGGAGTGTCCTATTGATGGAATAGCTAGGATACCAGGGTCATTGGATTGAAGAGTCTGAGTAGGGGAGTAAGATGTAAGAAGCCTGGAAAGGTAGGAGTGGGACTAGGTTATGAAGGATTTCGAATGCCAAACAGAGCATTTTGTATTTGTTCCTAGAGGCAATAGGGACCACTGGGATTTATTGAGTGGGGGGAGGGGGTGACATGTTCAGACCTGTGCTTTAGGAAAATCACTTTATGAATGGAAGATGAATTGGAGTGGGGAGAGATTTCATATGCAGTCCTCTCTTTTTTTCCAATCTTGGTATCTAGCTGGGAAGTGTTTGTGTTTATGGATATTTATAAAATTCATAATAAGAAATGATTTTTTGGTAAAAACAAAACAAAACTAAGTGACATGCTACATTCCAGTCTCTGAGGGCCTTGTCAGTAGCCTGGTTTACCGTTTAGATAAATATATCCATGCTAAGATGTAACTAGATGAAAAAGAGTTAAGGGTTGCTCATTAGAAGTCAGCACAGTAACATTTTAACAGGAACTTTCAAGACCTTATTCCCAAATGGTCACTAACGGTGGGAATTTTGGACATGAGATGTGTTAGTGAGGGTGGTATTGTTAGGCAGTTGTTAGTTTCACTGTCTTTCTAATTAGGCCACCCAGGTCACTGGACTGCTCCACCCTTGTTCAGGGCCCACCCCAGGAAAGCTTTCTAAAGGCTAGCTCCCTTATGAGACTGGAAAGTAGTAGCAGAGCCTATGGAATCTTCCCTTTCTCTGCCTCTAGGATGATTAGGACTGCTCCTCACACCCACTCCAAAATTAGTCATTATTGATGAAAATATTAGCACTAGCTTGGCTTCAGAGAAGACTGCTCTGCTCAGTTGATTTCCTGGCTAAGGGAGAAGAAAGGAGAGAGGGGGATGGGGTCTTTATAGATACCCTCCATGGCATTCGAAGAAAAAAGCCCAGCACCAAGCTAGACACTGCTGGACAATCCCCATCTCCCCTGGTGTCTGGATACCAGCTGGCAGATGCGAGCCTGGCATGCAGTGTCTGCCTAATATAAAAATATCTTTTTTTCCCACTATTACTTTACACTCTTTCACTAAAGAAGAAAAAAAGAAAAAAGAAAGAAAAAGCCCAAAGCTTTTACACTTTGCTTCCTTCCCCCCTCGCCAGCCTTCTCTCCTTTCGTGAAATGTGGTTGCCGCTGCTGCACAGCAGGGATCCGAAGCAGGAAATGAAAATGTATCATGAGATAATTTGGCTCCGCCAAGCGGGTCTTTGTTATCTCTCCTCCAGCCAGTTTGACCCTTGCAATCACTATCGGGAATTAAAGTGAGAGCCTGGGCTGGCGGCTCGTTCTCCTGTTCAAGGTGGAAAAATACAAAAGGAAAAAAAAGAGAGAAAAGAATAACCCTGGTTTGGAAAGGGAGCTAAGCTCCTGCTCAGAGATGAGAGCAAGAATGAACCAACCAGGAGACAGTTGTAATATAGGTTTAGGATTTTTGTGTGTATGTCTGTATATGTGGGCGCACATGTCCATATGTATATGTCTGTGTGTGTCTGTGTGTCTATGTGTGTGCCTGTATGAAAGTCTTGTGTATATGCATGCATGTGTATGTATGTGTAGCTGTATATATGTGTGCATGTGTGTTTATGTATGTGTGTTTATGTATGCACATATATGTGTATATGTGTATATAGGTGTATGTCTCTGTAGATGCATGTGTATATATATCTCTGCATATATACCTCTACATATAGGTGCATATTTGTGCATGTGTATATAAGTATGTGTTTATGTCTATGCATGCATATGCATATATCTCTGTATATGTGTGAATATGCACGTGTATTCTCTGTGTATATGTATATGTTTGCTTAAGTATATATATGTGTATGTGGTTACGTCTATGGATGTGTATGTGAATATTTCTGTTTATGTGTATGAATGTGTATATGTATGTCTCTGTGTAGATATATATGCATGTGTATATGTATATGTGTTTATGTCTATGTATGTGTATATCACTGTGTATGTGTGTATATGTGAATATATGTCTGTGTGGATATGTGTATGTGTGCTTAAGTTTATGCGTGTATATATGCAAAGTATGTATATATATATGTATTTGTGTGTGTGTGTGGTGGATAGGTGTTGAGTTTACTATAATTTAAAAGCACCATTGATATCCTCTGTAGTTAATTTGTTAATGTTTCTAGGGTGGTTAATGAAGGTGCTAAGGACATCAAAGTTTGATCCTCTTAGAACCTTTTTCACTGTGTTCTTCTGCACCCCTAATTCTGGAGAGCCATTCTACAAAGCCAGGGGGCGCTGTTGTCCAGTCACAAAGGCCCAGGACAAACTGAATATTTTAACCCGTGCACATGCCCTACAGAGTGAAGAGCCAAGCTATGATTTTGGCTCTTCCTCTAATCCTGTGACTTTACTGTTCTGGACCCCAGAGATTCCTGATCTGTAACACAAGGGGCTTGGATGGCAATAACAGAGCTGCCAGCATGGAATGGGCTGATCCATGCATGAATGGACATCCCCATCAGTGGATGCTCAAGGGGAAGCTGAGTGATTCCTTTTGGGAGACATTATAAAGGAACTTCCTGTTCCAGGATGGGTCGGACTAGATGAATTCTGAGGCCCCCTCTAATTCTTTATCTTGTACATAACTGTTTGTGCTTATTTGTTTATTTGTTGTCTCCCCCATTAGATGATGAGCTACTCAAAGGCAGGGACTGACTTTTGCCTTTTTCTGTATCCTCGGTGCTTACAAAGTGCCTGGAAATTATTGGACGTTTAGTAAAAATTCATTGATTGACTGATCCTTGAATATGTCAGTTCTTAGGTTCCTTTTAGCCCTAATACCATGTGATTTAAAACTAATTGTATTATAATAAATAAGGAATGATGGGTTACCAAAGTAGGAATAATTCTAAATGAAATGTCTGGGTACGGTAAAGTTGACTTGGAGCAAAGGTCAAAAACAAAACCAAATTAAAATAAAGAACAAAAACAAGAAGATATTGTGGTATAGGCAACTGAGTCATTCAAGCCAAATCTTTATCAAGGAATTGTTGATGCTACAAGGGGAAAAAAAGGAAAATGGAAAACTCAAGATAAGGATTAGCATCACTTTTCAAAACAGAGTGAAGTTGTACAGATAAAAACAGTTTTACAGAAAGCTTGATGAGAGAGTCAAGGCCTAATTGAATGTCCAAAGAATAGTCATTAACGTTTTTGTGTTAGCCAGCGATCAATGGCATGTGATTCCCAGTGGAATACCCCAAAGTTCTGTAGTTGACCTTGAACTATTTTGCAGTTTACTTATATGACATTTTTATCCATGATTGGGATAAAGGCACAGATGGATGGCTTATCAAATTTCCTTATGACACACAGCAAGGAGGGATTGACTGGCAAAGTTAGGATCCAAAAAATCTTGACAGGCTAGAACACTGAGACAAATCTAATCAGGGAAAATTTATAGTGATAAATTTGAAGATTTATAATTGGATTTTTTAAAAAAAATCAGCTTTGCAAGTTCAAGATGGGTGAGGCATGACAAGACTTCAGTTAATCTATAATATTCATGGGGAGGGGTTCTCCAATTCAATACAAGTCATTATTGTGATATGGAAAACCAAAAAACCTCTGGTGCATTCTTAGGCTGAACTGAGAGACCAAGACTAGGGAAGTGAGAGTTCTGTAGGACTCTGCCTGCATCAGACCACATTTGGAGGTCCATGTTTTGGAAAGCACTCCAGAATAGGGTAACAATGATGGTGAAGGGCCTGAAGGTCAGGCCATGTGAGTATCAACTGAAAGAGAAGAGAAGGCTTAGGGGCAGCACTATAGCTGCTTCTAAATATTTGAGTGTTATATGAAGGAGAGATTATACTTGTTATGTTTAGTTCTAGAAGGCAGAGCTGAGAGAAGGAGGTGGAGGCTTCCAAGTGGCAGATTTAGGCTTGATATAAGCAAAAATTTCCTAATGATTAGAATGGTCCCAAAGTCAAAAAGTATTTATTAAGCACTTACTATGTGCCAAGCTCCACGTTAAGTGCTGGGAATACAAACACAAAGAAGTAGGGGCAGAGGGCACTGCCAACGTATGAATTCCAGGGCTGGAGCAAAGCTTCAGGATGAAGGGCTTCAGGATGACAGAGGAAGTTTGGATTACAGCCTGGAGAGGAATGAAAAGTGAAATAAGCTCCCTCAGAAGGTAAGGAGCTCTTATCACTGAAAGAATTCAAGAGCAGCTAGTTGGCCACCTTTTAGGAATGTCAGAGCAAGATTCATGTTCAGGTATGAGTGAGGGACGTCAGCTTTTGACGTCCCTCACAGATTCTGAGATTCTGGGCTTTTGGACTAGATTTTTAAGGTTCCTTTAAGCCCCCAAATATGATGATTCCATAGTTCTAAAGGGCAGAGAATTTTGTCCTATTAAACTTGTGGGATGTCCACAGACAGTTCTTCACCAGAATCATGAAATGTGCTCTGGAAGAGCATTATCCTAATATCCCCAACAGTGATAATGAGGTTGGTGGGATGAGGACCCAACTGCTACCCCAGAGTCCATATGGTTCACCTTCTGCTTCTACTGCCTCTTCTCAGTGTGAGGAAAGATGGCCTGGTAGCAGAGACATGCCATGGAACCCTTGATGGGAAAATGAGCTGGTAGACAACCACGTACACGGGAACTTGGTAGGCCTGGCTCCTTGCCACACTCAGGTATTGTTCTTTCGTCCCAGAGCCCTTCTGTGACCAGATATATGTGATTGGCTGTGAACATGCATATGTTTGCATGTATGTGTGTGTGTGTGTGTGTGTGTGTGTGTGTGTGTGTGTTTTGGGCATATAGGGGCAAGAAAGGCATCATATAATAGTAAATTGAACTGGTATCAAGAAGACTTGGGCTCAGATGCACCTCAGACCCTTAGCTGTGTGCCCCTCAGCAGTTGTTCAACCTCTGAGGTGCTCCGGTTTTCTAAGTTGTATTTTTTTAGTTGTAAAATGAGGGGATTGGATATTATGAGTTCTAAGGTTCCTTTCAGCCCTAAATCTTTTTTCTTATGGTCCTATAATCTGTGGTGCTGGTCTGATCTTGATGGAGGAGGATACATCACAATATGAATCAGTAACAATTTGATAGTGAAGAGGCCAAAAGCAAACAGTGAGTCATTTGAGGAAAAAGGACCAGTAATCACAAGTGGCAAGCAGGGCCCCCTCTGATTTTCTTGAGTCCTACAATGTGGTGCTAAGCCACCTCTTTTGGTGATCTGATATGGTCAGGAATGGACAGGGAAGCAGTGGTGTTTGGTAAGTGGCAGACAGGCTCTGGTGATGACGTGATCCTATTAGTCTGGCCATCACTCAATAAACTGGGCAGTGGCATGTGGGCAGGGAGGAAATATCCTACAGAGACATTTCAAACTGAGTACTAAAAATCCCATACCTGCTTATGTATATTAGATTTGTTCTCTAATTTATTAATTCTGTGAGTTGAAATTCTAGATTAAGTTCCTGAAGTAGGGAGAGATATTTGTTTACAATGCGGACCAAAGGTTGACAGAGAATGTGTTCACACTGTGAACCATAGTGGCCCAAGGGCTTGTTAATTACAATCTGGACTCAAGGTAAATTACCTTGATGACCTCTCACTTCTCCTCTCTTTCTATTTCCCTCTCCTAATTCCTGGTGACTCCTTCTACTCTGCTATCCACTTGTTCCCAGAGAGAAAGTACTCACACAGTCTTCTTATCTAAAAAACACCATTCATGGCTCCCTACCTAAGATTCCCTCCCCTGCCATGCCCCTATATCTATGTATCTATAGAAGTCCCAGCTCTGACAAAAGAGGGCGGTGATAAGGCTGGTTAAAATCCAGCACCAGTGCCAATGTCTCCCCATAAGTTAATATCAACACAATGGGGAATGTAGCGCGTAAAGCCAATCAAACCCTTCTCTAATCTCTGCCAATCCTCCTCCTGTTTTAGAACAAGCTTTGTTTATCGACTCTGACCCAACTCATCTTATCCTCTGACCCAGATTGGTTCTGAATTTTAGGGTTGCTTTATCAATCCTTTCCCCCATTACTGGCCCCAAACTGCCTTGTAGACTTGTTTACAGGCTTCCTAACCCTCAAGCAGCAAAATGCTCCTTGCCTCAGAATTGCTCCAATCTCTTTTCCAGCTAGGCCTGGAGTCAGGAAGATCGGAGTTCAAATCCACACTCAGACACTTACTAGCTGAGTGACCCTGTGCAAGTCACTTAACCCTGTTTGCTTCAGTTTGCTCATCTGTAAAATGAGCTGGAGAAGGAAATGGCAAACCACTCTAGTCTCTCTGCCAAGAAAACCCCAAATAGGGTCACAAAGAGTCAGGCATGATTAAACAACAACAATAACACTGCTACCTAACTTAGGCAAGCCCAGGTTTAGGGGGAAAGTGGACTATCTAGAGGAGAAAGGCCTGTGATTAGATAACTTTGGAAGTCAAGCCTGTCTAGCTGTGTAGAGTTTGTTCTAGTATTTTTTTTGGGGGGGGCAATAAATTCAGGAAAAGAAACTGATTACAACTAGTAGGCAGGGATGTGCTGGTAGATGTTAAACAATTAGCTCTCTGGGGGAAAAAAGTACATATGACAAACTTTTCCATTTAATCTACATTATTGACATATTTTCCATCCCTTTTTTAAGTCTAGACAATCAACAAAGCAATAAATCAAGCCCTGCTTTGCGGCATTTGCTGATTTTTGAGGTGTAAATGTTGAACAATTGGCCCCAGGGAACCATGAGGAGCTGGCTCCAGGATGCCCTGTTGGCAGCTTCTCAGTAGCCATAGGAACATGATAGACTAATGGGAAATACTCAAGACTTTTGGAAGAAAGATACTACATATTTCATGAACAAATTGAACATCTGGTTTCAGTCAAGAAACATTTGTTAGGTGTCAATTATGTCCAAGGCATTGGGTCAGTGAGAATTTAACAGTCAAAATCAGTTAAATTCCTGCCCTCAGGGAGCTTACAGTCAATAGAGGAATAAAGCATGTACACAAATAAGTATGGTTCAACATGACATATGACTAACTGAAACAGAGAGATCCAGACAAATTATTTTAAGATCATTTGAAATGATCCTTTGGGAGAATGAGGCTTCTTGGAGAAAACAACACACAAAAGCTGGGCCTTGAAGAAAGACCGAAATTTCCAAAGGTTGAGATCATGGTGGAATGTGTTCTAGGGGAAGAGAATAACCCATGCAAATTCAAGGAGGCATGGAGAGATTGAAGAACAGCTAGTTAATGATCCATTTTGGTTGGATTGTAAAAGTTTTTGAAGACAAATAGTGTGAAATAAGTTTGTGAAAATACATTTAAGCCAGCTTGTCCTCTTTCAAGCCAAGGAGTTTCTATTTTCTATCCTGAAGTCAATTGGGAGCCAGTGACAGTTTTTGAACAGGAGAGTAACATGATCACTTACTACTACTACTACTACTACTACTACTACTACTACTACTACTACTACTACTACTACCACTTACCTACCCAATTAACTAACATTTATACAATGTTTACTATGTGCCAGGTGCTGTGCTAAGCACTTTACAGTTATTATCTTTTGATCCTCATAACTGCCTTGAGAGGTAGGTATCATGATCTCCATTTTAGAGATGAAAAAGCTGAGGTAAACAGAGGTTAAGTGACTTGTCTAAGATCACTCAACTAATAAGTGTCTGAATCCAGATTTGAACTCATGTCTTCCTGACTGCAGGCCAGCTCTACTCACTGTGCCATCTTGATACCCCTGATATGCCTTTTAATATGCCTTAAGATTGATTTGGCAGACATGGGAAGGATGGATTAAAGAGAAGGTACAGAAGAGAGGGAGATGGGTTGAAAGATATTATGGTAGTCCAGATTTAGAGGTAATGACTTGAATTAGACTATTGGCAATATTAGTGAACAAGAGGCAAGAGATACAATAGATGTTTGGGAGGTAGAATGAATAGCACTTTTCAACTGATTGTCAAAGGTGAGAGGGAATGAAGAGTGAAAAATGATTTTAAGGTACTAAGGCTGGGGGATTGAGAGAGTGGTGTTGCCATCCTGATAGTTGGGATGAAGAGTAGGTTTTTGGTAACCAAGAAGCTGAGTTTGGGACATGTTGGGTTTGGGGCACTAGCGCACTGTCCCGATGGAGATGGACAGTATGATGGAGATTTCATTGAATGTATAGATTTGGAAATCATCACTATATAGGTCATAGCTTGAGGGTAGCTGAGTTCACCAAATGAGAGAATAGAGAGAGAAAAGATAAGAGAGCTGAAAATGGGACTTTGGGGGATACCCACTGTTATGGCGCACGATGAGAAAGATGAATCAGTGAGTGAAAGAAATTGAGGCATCATCAGATAGGTAGGAGGAGAGGCAGGAGAGAGTTTCTGTGTTATGGAAGCAAGAAAATAAGGGTGAAGAAGGTGGGGGTGGCTAATGATGTGAAATGCTATAGAAAGGAACAGAGGGATGGTGATTGAGAAAAGGTCATTAGACTTGACAATTAAGAGGTTATTGGTGATCATAGAGCAGTTGCAGTAGAGGAGTAGGAACTGAAGCCAGATAAGAGACAGTGGAGAAATGCTATGTAAGCAGCGAATGTTAAACATGCCTTCTAGAAATTGAACAAAGGCTGGGAGGAGAGATAAAGGATAATAGCTTGAGTGGGGGGAGCAGGGTCTAGCAAAAGTTGGTTGCTTATTTGTGTTATGACGAAGGATGGTAGTCTGGAGCATGTTTGTAGGAAGAGAGGAAGGAACCATCAGAAAAGGAGAAATTAAAGACTAGGAGAGGGAATGGTCAGGATGGCAAGGTCCCAGAGGCCAGGGGATGAGACAGGTTGGGAGCAACAGCAGAAATGAAAGGAATGGCTTTGATAAGGAAGATGGCTACATCCTCTGAGAGTGGAGGGAAGGAAGAGAAGCTGAGGGAAGACATGGAGAGCTTTAGCTCAAGGCAAAAATAGCTTCATTTTTTCCCCCAAGTAAAATAGACAGTGAAGTTATTTACTAAGATAGAGGAGGTTGAAAACTGACTAGATCATTTTAAAATCTCAAAGTTCAATGAAAAACCCTTCATTAAGTGCCTATGATAGGCATGGCATGATACATTGGAGATATATAGATAAAAATGTTGTAGGCCCTGATTTTTAGGAGCTTACTTTTACTCCAGGGGGAGGTTATAGGTAAGCATGACACATACTAAGTGATGGGGACAAAGGACTGATTCAGACAAAGTGCTCTATGGAGATCTGAGATTAGGGAAAACACTTTCAGCTGAAGATAAAAAGCAGTGAAGGCTTCTTGGAGGAGATGGTACCAGAGGAGGAGCCTTGGCAGAAGTTTTTGGTCTAAGGAAATTCTGGTATGGAAACTCCTTCTCCTGATGCAGATCAACAAAACATCTTCACTCTTGTCTTTGCAGTCACAGCACCTAGCAGAGCCTGGCACGTAGAGTTGCTTGATAAATGCTTGTTGAGCATCCCTGCAATTTCCAGTTCTTTTCCCCTAAAACAGAGAAAGGATTGATAAATAGAAATATGCATGGAATGATTTAAGTATTGACAAAATTTATAAATTTACAAAATTTACATATATATATACCTATTTGCGTCTAATAGTAGCTATCTCTAGGGCTGGAAGGGGGAAAAAAAAGGGGGAAAATTTTACATGATAACTTTATTATATATTTAAAAGCATTCATAATAGATTTGCAGTTTATTGTGCAATCATCTTTTTAAAAATTATACTATCTTTGTTTTTATCATATATTTATCTTTGTTTTATTTATTTGTATTTGTAAAAATATATTTATATGTTTTATTACATATTATATACTCTACCTGTTTTATTCCATAAATTAATAAATAAATAAAATTTTAAAAATTAATGCTTGTTGATTGAATTTATAGTTTAGGGAAGTACCTGGGTCATGAAGAGGTCAAGTGCTTTAGCCTTGGTCACACAGCATCAGAGACAAGACTTGAACAGGGTCTTCTGGACCCCAAGCCTAGCCCTCTATTCAGTGTGCCATGTGGCATCTCTCAAAAGAAGATAAGTATTCTGAAAGTTGGAGATGATGAGACAGTACATTCTATTCACTGAGCCATAGTCTGCTCAGGTACCCAGAGACGGGAGATAACATATAGAGTTTTTGAGGTGGTCCAATTTGGCTTACATATAGAGTGGCTGGGGGGCTTGAGGACAAAGGAGAAGGTTTAGATTCTAAACCACATGTGACCCTTTGACTGAATCCAAATGTCACAGAACAAATCCCTCTAATCAAATAATTTGTTCTGTAAAACTTGGACTCCCTCAAAAGGCCTCACCCAAAGACCTAGAAGGCTACAACTTCTCCTGCCCTGGTTTAGAATAACTACTGTGGGTAGGGAGATAAGGACTTAATCAGAGATGAATAAGAAGAGTGCAACAAATCAGTGAGCCATGAGCTTAGATGAGATAACAAATTTCTAGTGGCCAGAGTCCGCATAATTCCATTACTTCCTTTAGACTCATTCCATGGCTCAGGTATCCATATGGACAGATGCAGGATTAACTGGTTGTGAATAATTGAAGGAAGAAAGTCTAGGGTGGATGATAATACCTAGTAAAACTGACTAATTATAGAGTCAAGACTGTGAAAGGAAGGCCAGAACCCAAGAACAGGAAGAGTTAGAGATTCTAGGAAGTTGCAAGTCAAGTCAATAAACATTTATTAATCACCTGCCATGTGCTAGGCATTGTGCTAAGCACTGGGGATGCAAAGAAAGGCAAAAAACCCAAACCAAACCAAACCAAACCAAAACAACAACAACAACAACAACAACAACAACAACAAAACCAGGCCCTGCTCTCAAGGAGCTCACAGTCCAATGGAGGAGACAGTGTGAAAACAACTACATTATATACCAATGAGATATATACAGGATAAACTGGCGATAATCAACAAATTGAAAGCACTGAATTAAGAGAGATCAGAAAACACTTCTTGTAGAAGGTGGGATTTAGGCAAGAATGAAGGAAACTAGGAGTTGGAGATAAAGAGGGTGAGGCCAGGACAAAATTTCAGGGAGTGCAAAAAACAGGTTTAGGAGTTAGCAGTGGGAAAAGTGAAGAGGGAGAGAGACAGTGTTTAGAGAAGGTAATTTCAGAAGTCACAGTCTGGGTGGGATAATGGTGAGGTCTCAGATGTAATCACTCCTGTGGATAGCTGGAGTAGTGTAGAGATGGAGGTCATGGACATGGAAGAGGTTGATGAACTCAGAGGTCAGGGTAGCCTAAAGGTTGTTAATAAAAGGGGAAAAGAAAAAGGTCACAACAACCTCTATGGCGAATATGATCAGGATTATAAATCAGAGGCTGGACAAGTGCAACCTCCTTACGTTACAGAGAAGGAACTAGCAAGGCCCACCCAGGTTCAGTGACATGCCCAAGGCCACACAGACTCAGAGTTTCGAAGAGTAGATTTGAAATGACTGACTCGAGTCATTCTTCTTTCCCATACACTGTTCTTCCTTTAGGAATGAAGGCCCAACTGAGGTGAAATACCATGAAATACCATGTGGTGGATAGTACATAGGAGGAAGAAGTGGTTCCTGGGAGTAGGAATAAGGAAGGCAAATGGTGGAGGAGATCCAGGGTTTGGTACTAGAAGGTAGAGACATCCAAGGACAAAGAGCTCAAGGGATCAAACATGGGAGACAGTACCATGCTGAAACGACTGACTACAGTGTCAAGATTGTGAAGGAAGGGAACGGAGCCAGAGGAGGAGTGCTGGCTGGGACAGCAGGGAAGAACTTAGGGCCTAGAAGGGAGAGAAGAGCAGGTTCCAGAGGACAGTCTTGAGACATTTCTTGTTCAGTCCTTTCAGTGGTATCTGAATCTTTGTGACCCCGTCTGGGGTTTTCTTGGCAAAGATGCTAGAGTGGTTTGCCATTTCCTTTTCCAGTTCATTTTAGAGATGAGGAAACTGAGGAAACAGGGTTAAGTGACCTGTCCAGGGTCAAACAGCTAGTAAGTGTCTGAGATTTGAACTCAGATCTTCCTGACTCAAGGCCCAGTGCTCTATCCAGTGTGCCACCTAGCTGCCCTCCATCATGTAGAGATTTCAAAGTTGAAGCTAGGAGAAAAAAGTGTGTAGGTGCATGCATGCGCGGGCGCATGTGTGTGTGTGTGTGTGTGTGTGTGTGTGTGTGTGTGTGTGTGTGTGTGTGTGTGTAGGTTAGGGGGAAGATGGAGGAGGAGGCTTCAGCTTTGGATCTGAACTTAAAGATTCTTATTCTTCTTCATTTAAAGTGAAACACCTAGGTGGCTTTCAGCCCTGAATGACCTACCTACCTTGGCAAACTGTGAAGCCAGGCCTTTCAGCAAGATGAATTGGATAAATGTTTTTGGAGATGTTCTGGCCACAGGATTGTGTCATTAGTACTTGCAAAGTGTGTCTAATTTATTTAATGGCTCATAATGACTTGAAAATGGCTATAATGACCTATTTGCCCAGATTTCCTGACTGCTTGGGCCATTTGTGTAAATATGCAATTATGTCCCTGATGTTCAGGCTATTTTGTCTGAAGATCACTTACCTGACTCCCTTAGTCAATGGTGCTAATACGGATGTTGTTTGTTTCCCTAGGATGTTTGCCTATTAAAAACCCTCAAATAACCATTAGTTATAGAAAGAGCAGTTGCATGGAGCCCAGCCCAGCTATTTTTGTCCAAATTGTGGAGCCCACCTGTGAATGCTCGTTTTTAGAAAAAGGGAGAAATGTCAGAGAAGTGCAGAAGCACATTTGTGGGTCTGTTTTATATTCAGTCTTCAACTTATCCCAAAGAATGTTTTTGTTCCTTTCCATGTTTTCCAGAAAAAAACCTGTGCTTACATGCTTTTGCTTATGTGTTTGATGCCAAGAACTAGGCCAGGGTAGATTTTTTTCAACTATGTCACTACCTTACCCTGTCCACATCTTGGAATTTTCCAAAATTATTTCCTTTGTTCCCCTTTTCCAATCCTATCCAAAAAAGAAGGATCTTCTCTTTTGGATGCTAGATGAATTCAGACTTATCAGTATTCTAAAGGATGCTTCTATTACATTTTTTCTCCTTTTATCTGACTGGGATACTAGGAATACACAATTTAGTTTCATTGTAAAGTGGGACTGTCCCAAGCTTTCCAAAATGTATTTGCTCTGAGCTCATCACCTGTGCCATTCCTTCTAAGTGGTGCAGGGTACTGTGGTAAAGCATTGGAATTCAGGAAGACTTGAGTTCAAATTTGCCCTCACTAGCTGTGTGACCCTGGGCAAGTCACTTAACCTTTATTTGCCTCAGTTTCTTCACCTGTAAAATGGGATAGTACCTACCCATCAGGATTGTTGTGAGTATCAAAAGAGATCATACTTGTAAAGTGCTTAGCACAGGGCTTAATAAATGCTTACTCTCTTCCCATTCTATCTCTCTAAGGTTATCTATTCATCACTGTCAAATAGCGGAGCAGCCAAGAACAGAGTATAGATATTCCTCTTTGCTTGTCAGCTAAGGACACATTTTGTATTCTTCCCTCTACCCTCTTGAGGTTCAACTACCCAACCACGGAAGATAGTGGAGTTGTGAGAATGTGGGATCCCTTCCAATGTAAATGCTGGGTAAATATGTTATCCTTATCCTTTTGAATTCTCTCAATTTCTATCAACTTGTGTTAAAACCTCACTGATTCATGATTTCACCCATGTGTATACTTTCACCACTGACAGATCCACCCATTACAAACCCTCTAGGCCCTACGAGTTTCTGTAACTGAAAAAAAAAAATCATCTGATGGCTAATGAGTTTCTCTGACCCGACCCAGGCTAATCCCTGGGCCATAGCTGCACATTCAAAGTTATCGCCTCTTGGTAAGACTTGGAATAAGTCGTACTCCATTGGCATTACCTTTCAGAAACCAGGCTTAGTCACCTCCACACTATCATCAAGGATCAGAGTAGAACTGGAATAAAAATTTCCTTGACTTTTTCAAATAAAACAATGGTTCAGGGTCAGTATGCTGAAGGAGAATTGGTAATGCTGGAGATAAAGCAAAGGTTAACCCTCCTAAACAGAAATGATCTAAGCTGCATGAGTTGAATTGAGCACAATTAACTGCTTCACTTTATGTAACTGACGTGCTTGTGAAAAGTTGCCCGAGTATTGAATTTTTGTAAACGAAATCTCATTTTTCACTACTTATCCAATCATTTTTGATGTGTTTTATTTTGGGCTCTTCAGATTTCAGCTTTTCTCTGTCCTTCAGACTCTTTGTCGAATCAATATGATATAAAGAAACACTGTAAAACGAAAAGGAGTTTTACTTACAGGGACTTGCAGAGAATTCAAGTCAATAACTCTTTTGTAACATGAACCTCTCTGCCATTTTGTAAGTTAAAATTTTCTTTAAGAGGTTACACAGTCTGTCTTTGCCTCTAGATTGATTATCTCATATTATTGGCCATATTACTAAAGTTATACTTAAAGATAAAAGAGAGACAGAGTAAGAGAGATCACTTTGCTGCCCTTGATGAAATTCCAGTCATCTGCCTAGATGATACTAGAAGAATTAGTAGATACGATTTCTGAGACACTGTTATTGATATTCAAAAGGTCATGGAAAATGGGAGAGGCACCCAAGACAAGCAGATGCTGTCTTATTTAACGAAAAAAAAAATGTGAGGGGCAGGTAGGTGGCACCGTGGATAGAGCACTGGCCTTGGAGTCAGGAGGACCTGAGTTCAAATTTGGCCTCAGACACATCACTAGCTGTGTGACTCTGGACAAGTCACTTAAATCCAATTGCCTCACCAAAAAGACAAATATATGTGAAGAGTTTCTGTTTGATTCTTGGGAAAATCCTAAACCAAGTGAAGTAAGAGATTATTAGGGAATATATTCGAAGGAAGGTGGAGATTAGAAAAGAGCAAGCATTGCTTCATCAAGCACAGGTTATGGTAGGCAGGGCTGCACCACAGACTGCCCCAGGGCCGCTTGCTGCCAGCCAAAGGATTTTGGGCAGTGGCGAAAAATGTAGGGTTGCCACTGCATACTGTGTCCTGTTTGTCACGTGCCTCTCCACAACCAACCATCATCACTCTGTCTCTAGTCTAACCTATCTGTGGCCTGAAGAAGTTTTGCCTATTTTAATTTTGGCCTTTACCTACTGCTAAGCTGTGCAGGTCTGAGCTAGGCTAATCTTACCTCCCTTTTTTTTTGATAGTTCTACTGTAGATCAGGGGAATACTGCTGACAGTTTTCCTAGACCTGAGCAAAGCATGTGACAGGCAATGGAGCCAATGAATAGAAAGTTGACCTCAGAGTCAAGAAGATTTGAGTTCAAGTAACAAATACTGGCAATTCACCTGACCTCTCAGTACTCCAGACAACTTTCTAAGACTGTAAGCTGCAGAGAGGGCTGCTAGGTGACACAGCGGATAGAGTGTTGGGCCTAGAGTCAGGAAGACACCTATTCCTGAGGTCAAATCTGGCCTCAGACACTTATTAGCTGTATGACCCTGGGCAAGTCACTTAACCATGTTTGCTTCAGTTTCTTCATCTGTAAAATGAGTCCAAGAAGGAAATGGAAAATCACTACTGTCTTTGCCAAGAAAACCCTAAATGGGCTTACAAAGACTGTTAAACAGAAAAATGACTGAGAAACAAAAAAGTTACAGAGAAGGTGGCTAATCTGCTTTGGTAAAGGGAGTTTGTTCCCTGGAAGTTCTGTTTACCAATTAAATCACAGGTCTTATTAAAAAACAAACCTTTAATAAAATAATTCTTACTTTCTTGTTGGAAAGATGGAGCTATATGAACTGGACAATAACATAATAATATGGATTCAGAGTAGATTGAATAACAGGGCTCAGAGTTGTTATAAAACGTTTGATATCAATTTGTCAATTTCCCCGCAGAGTATTGCAGGGATTTGTGCTATTTAACAATTTTCCTCAATGACTTAAATAAAGATATAGATGGAATCCTTATTGAATTTATCATTTCCACAAAGATTGAATGGATAGCTAACACATTGGATGACAGAGTAAGGGTCCAAAAAACATTTTGACTAGGCTAGACCATTAGTCTAAATCTAATAAGGTGAGTTCAATAGTGATAAATGCAAAGTCTGACCCTTAGGTTCAAAAAATCAGCTTCATAAGGATAAGATAAAGTAAGCATGGTTAAGCAGCAGTATATCTGAAAGAGATCTGAGGATTTTAATAATATGCAAGTTGAATATAAGTTAGTAGTCTGATGAGTCAGCTATAAAAACTTATGCATTAAGAGAGTATAACTTCCACGAATAAGTGACAGTCTCACTTTATTCTGTCTTAGTCACACTGCATCTGGAGTCCTGTATTAAATTCTAGTACCACAGTTTAGAACAGGCCTGTACAACATATGGCCCGTGGGCCTCTTGTGACCCACCAAAGGATTTTGAAAGGCCAGAGAAAAATGAAGAGGATGCAAAAGAAAGTAAAGATGTAAGGAGTGCTTTGTCTGTGCTCTGCTTAACCTGCCTTCCACTAGTCACTATTTTGCCAGTCACGTAACTTGGCGGGTGGATTGGCACTGCGCATTCTCTCCTGTTTGTCACGTGACCTGTAGCAATCAACCATCATCAGTCTATCTGTATTTACCTTTACTTGGAAAATGAGCTGCGAAAAACCTATCTGTAGCACGAAGAAGTTTAGCCTATTTTAATTTTGGCTCCTACCTGCTGCCAAGTTGTACAATTAGAAGATGCAGTTATATGCAGAAAAATACTCAGAGCAAGGCAATCAGGATTGAAGAGACTTGAATCAATGTTGTATCAGGAATGACTGAGGGCACTGGACATGTTTAATACAAAGAAAGGACTCAGGTTAGACATGATAGCTGCTGTCTCTAAGTATTTGAATTGTTGGAAAATTAATTCTGTCTTATGGAAGAGACTAGTTCTGAAATGGTTCTCTTCAAAGTTACCAATGACATCTTTGTTGTCCAATCTAATGGCCTCTTCTCAATATTCTTCTCTCTCTCTCTCTCTCTCTCTCTCTCTCTCTCTCTCAGCAATCAGGTTTAAGTGACTTGCCCAGGGTCACGCCACTAGTAAGTGTCTGAGGCTGAATTTGAACTCCTGACTCCAGGGCCAGTGCTCTATCCACTGTGCCACCTAGCTGCCCCAATATTCAACTTCCTAGACCTCTCTGTAGCAATAGGTAAATTTCTGGATACTCTTTCCTCTCTGGGTTTTCATAACACTGCTCTTTCTTTGTTTCTCCTACCTGTCTGACCACTCATTCACAGTATCCTTTGTGGGTTCTTCATCCATGTCACGCCCACTGACTGTGGGTATGCCCCAAACCTCTGTCCTGGCTCTTCTTTTCACTCTACATTTCCTTATTTGGTTACCGTGTCAGCTTCTTTGGCTTACATTGCCACTTCTATGCGGATGATTCCCAGATCTGTAGAGCTAGCTTGAGTCTCTCTCTCTCTCTTCTAGTTTCACATCATGAATTGCTTGTTGTACATTTTATACTGAAAGTCTTGTAGACATATTAAACTCAACATACCCAAATAAAAACTCAATATCTTTTCCCTAAAGCCCATCAGTCTCCTGAACTTCTCTATTTCAGTGAGGACATCATCATCCTTCTGGTGGTCACCCAGGTTTGCAACCATGGTGTTGCTCTCAGTTCCTCATTTTGACTAACCCTACAAATCTAATCAGTTGGCACATCTTGACATTTCTACCTCCATAACATTTCTGCTCATACAGCCATCACCCTAGTTCAAGCCCTTAATACCCATCACCTGGATTATTCTAACAGCCTCATAACTGGGTTCCAAGCCTCAAGTCTCATGCTACTCATTCTCTCTACACAGCTGTTAAAGCGATTTTAATAAAGCACCCCTGGCCATGCCAACCCCTGCCCACTCAATAAACTCTATTAGCTTCCCAGCACCTCTAGGACCAAATATAAAATCCTCTATTTGGCATTCGAAGCCCTCCACAACCTGGCCTCCTCCTGCTCTTCCTAGTCTTCTTGCACCTTACTCCCCCATGTAATGCGAGATACAGTGATATTTTCCTTCTTCCCGTTACTAACATATCTCTTCGCAACTTGACCCTTTCCTATCTTTCTAATCTTCACATTCCAGTATGATCCAACCATACTGATCTATTTGTGTCTTCTATATCTGTCCCTCTGAAGTAGCGGTCCTTATGCCTGGAATGTTCTCTCCTTATCTCCACCCATTGGAATCCCTGGTCTCCTTCAAGAGTCAGTTCAAGAGAAAGCTAACTTCTGCATGAGACCTTACTGATTCCTCATACCTTCCCTGGTAAGGTTACTTTGTGTAGAGCTTACTGGGGCTTACTCACAACTTACTTACCACTACTCTGGGCTTACTGTCTCTACCCTCCATAACAGGTTGGGTCCAGGGAGGAAGGACGCCTACTTCTTTCCTCAGGATTCAATGGGCAATCCTGAGGGATTAGGGGTATGTGCGGGTGTCCCCTTCGGTGTGCCATCTGATTAATTTTTACTTAATATCAGTCAGCCAGACTTAGTTAGCTTTTAGAAATGGGTGTTTACTAAGGTGGTAGAGTAAAAACAGCTGGTTATCAACTTTGTTGCCCAAACCACATCCTTCCACGAGCACCCAGAGAGGCCAGAGGGTTTGGGTGTGTTCAAGCTTACCGATCCCATGTAGCAGTGGGGTAAGTCTCAGTTCCAAGAAGTCCTGATTTCCCCCTTTGTTCTTATAAAGCTTCCCTTACGCGTGATGTAGCTTTCCCCCCCTTTTTTCTTTAAGCCATCTGCTCAGCTTAGCTTATCTTTGGCTCCTGGTGCAGACACTGTTGTTCTGTAGACGCTGCTACTATGCCTGCGTGATGTCCAAAATCTCCTGCCTTTTCAAAGAAGTTCATCCTTTCATCTAGGGGGAAGGAGAGGACGCAGGGGTTCTCTCTCCCTCCCTTCTCCTTCTCCTCCCTGTTTACCAAAAGGAATTTCCCTTCCAGGATATTGTCTGGAAAGCTTTCACACTAAATTGGCCCACAATCTGTATGCTTGATGACGACTAGATTGCTGTTTTTATCCAAGCTTCACCTGGTGTGACTGACTCTTTGACCATTTCCAATATATTTCCCTGTTTGCTGTTGTTTCATTCTGTCCCTTATTTGGAAACATTTGTTGTTGTTTCAGTCATTTTTGACTTTGTGACCCCATTTGGGCTTTTCTTGGCAAAGATGCTAGAGTAGTTTGCCATTTCTTTCTGTAGCTCATTTTACAGATGAGGAAACTGAAGTAAACAGGGTTAAGTGACTTGGCCAGGGTCACACAGCTAGTAAGTATCTGAGGCCAGATTTGAACTCGGGAAGATGAGTCTTGGCCAGGAGCTCTAACCACTGCAGCTCCTAGCTGCCCCAGATTCATTAGGAACTTTTCACAAATACTGATCAAGTCAATAGATGTATTCTCACCTGATAAAGCAAGTTACAGTCTATCTTCTTAGTTATTTTAAGTAGGTTGCACTGACTGATTCAGTCACTCCCCACTCTTAGACTTGTATCTGTTTTGTGCATATCTTACATATGGAAAAGTTGCCTCCTCCATTGGAATATACACTCTTTAAAGGGGGGGGCTTTTTTGCTTTTGTCTTTGTGTTTCTTGAAGTTAGCATGGAGTTTAGCATATAGTAGATACTTAAGGGCTATTGATTAATTTAATCTTGGAGGCAGAAACAGGAGCAAATTAGAAGTGGCAAAACATATCTCATATACGCGCTCTTCTCTACTTTGATACTACCACCACTGACACTGCAGGCCCTTATCGCCCCACACCTAGACTCTTGCACTAGCCCACTGGTGGGGGTCTGCCTGTCTCACTCCCCACTCCGATCCATCCTCACTCAGTCACAGGAAATCCCGAGGTGATGACTGTCTTACAACCTGTTTGTTGAAGTAAAATGGACCCCGATCATAAACTGAAAGGTAAGCCAGTAGAAATGTTGTGATTTTCCTTGGTGTTATAAGCTGTGAAACCATCCTTACAGTCTTACTGCCCCAAGACACACAGAAATGTTGTATGACTCTCCTGTAGGCCTGTAGCAATATGATTAAAGTTTCTTTTGACATTCTTTGGAACTCCTGGGGGTGTCTGCCCTGAGTTTCTACTAATCTGTAAGGTATTTAAAGGTGGAAACTGTCTCCTATTCTTTTACATGTCTCCAGTTTTTCTCAGTATATGGCTTTGCTTAGCGTAGGCCAAGATATAATTTATTTTTACTAGGGAAAAATGTTAAATCTTGAGCAAATTTTGGTTGACCACCCGGGTCTCACTCCAAGCCATTAATGCTTAAATTAGAAAGAGGAGGAAAGGTTGGTTGGTCTCCCATCAAAAACCCTTCATTGCTGAATGTGGAGAACTTGATCTGGGAGGGTGGACATCTATCTGGCACATTTTTTTTCCTTTCTTTTTAAATCCATGAAGCGTTGAAAAACAATGCAATGAAGATAGATATAGGGAGGGAAACAGAGAGACAGAGACAGAGAAACAGAGAGAGAGAGAGAGAGAGAGAGAGAGAGAGAGAGAGAGAGAGAGAGAAAGAGAGAGAGGTTAAATTGGTTTTCACTTCAAGTGAAATAGAAAAAGATTTTCAATGACTTTGAAAAGGCATATTTATTTTTATGCAACTTTACCCACTGCATTATTGTTCTCCATTTTCTCCTACCAGGTAATTTGCTTCTTCTCCGCTTTGAGCTCTACCTCCTCTCTCCTCTTCACTTTCTCCCCAAAAGAAGGTGCTGCAATCATTTCTGCCCAGGCCTTTTTTCTTCTTTTTGTAATCAAGTCCTTTGTCAGGAAGTTGAAATGGGGCTGTTATCAGAGGCATCCAGCCCCTTCTTTCCAGCCTCTTTGACTTGTTCCTTACCTCATCTTTCTTATCTTGGTTATTCATTTCATCTATTGATTGAGGTGTACTCAAGATCAGATACTTAAGGATTGTTTTAAGCAACATCCCTTTCCCAAAGAGCCTCTTTTAGAAGTGTCTTTACATCTTCAGCCAAGGCCCAAATAAGAAATTGCTGAGAACTCATCTTAAACTCATCTCCTCCCACCCCAACCCCTTCCACTTCCTTTAGCAGATTGAATTCACTGGAAATTCACTAAGGAAATACAAGTAATGCAGAGCGCAGAATGCCAGGCCTAGAATTAGGAAGACTCCAGTTCAAATCCAGCTTTACCAGCTGTGTGACCCTAAGCAAGCCATTTAACCTCTGTCTGCCTCATTTTCTCATCAGTAAAATGGGGATAATAGTGCCTCCCTCCCAGTGTTGTTGTGAGGATCAAATAAGATAATAATTGTAAAATGCTTAGCATAGTGCTTGGAACATAGTAAGCACTATGTGAATGTTAGCTATTACATTTGGGTTTTACCAGTAGGGATAATTGGGCAGCCAGGTGGCACAGTGAATAGAGTGACAGACCAGGAGTCAGGAAGACTCATCTTTCTGAGCTCAAATTTGACCTTGTATATTTAATAGCTAGCTATGTGATTCTGGGCAATGCACTTAACCCTGTTTGCCTTAGTTCTTCATCTACAAAATGAGTTGGAGAAGGAAATGACAAACCATTCTAGTATCTTTGCTAAGAAAACCATATATGGGGTCATGAAGAGTTGGACACAATTGAATAGACACAAGAATAGTAATAATAATAGCTATTACCGAACAATTATTACTCTTGGTGGGTTACATTGCTTTTTCCTGCAAAGGCTATTGGTAATGCTATGGGAAAAGAGCTGAACTTGGAATCAAAGGACCTGAGTTTGAATTCTGTCTCTATTTCTTGCTACCTATGTGACCCTGCGTGAATCTTTTAATCTTTGTGGGCATCAGTTTCCTCCTCTGCAAAATGAGGGAATTGTACTAGATGACCTCTGAGGGTCCTTTTGGTTTTAAATTTATTATCTTAGTACTTTAATCATTTGTATGTCCATTAAAAAAAGAAATATGGCAGAAGGGTGTTTAAATGTCTGTCGGGCGTTGGGTGTTAGTGCAGACAAAAAAAAATTAAAAATTCCTCACAGTAGTTTATGTGTGAGTAAACTAAAGTATTGTGTGGAGTTAGCCCTACTCTGATATCCTGGAAGTACTAGTTTCCTACCTTTGGCATTTCAGGATCAATGAGTCTCATGTAATGAGACAGCTGTAGTTAGGAGGACAGAAACAATTCCTGACCTTTTGGGGATCCTCGAGGGCTTTTTGTTTTGTTTTGTTTTTCATTTTCATTTTGTGGTAGTTGTTTTCACAGACCTCTGACAACCTGATTCTCTCCTAGGTCCATTGATTAACTTGTTTGTTATTCCTAAGTTTTAAGAGATGTGCTTGGAATTGTTAAGGACTCTGCTAAACTGTGTTATTGATTTCTGACATACTTAGTCTATGCTGCATATTAAACTGTCGAGCAGACAGATTTTCAGCCTTCTGCTACCTCTTAAGCCACATCTCTTTTCTTTTTTGGGACATGTATCAACCTATAAATGATATGTTGTGTACCTAAACTCTGTACCGGGTGCAAGTATGTCTTAATTAATATCAAAATAAGACTTTCAGAATTCAGAACAATCATTCCAATCTTTGCACTTCAGTAATTGATTGTTTTTATCACAACAGTGATAAAAAATGTTATTTTTAAAAACTTGAGCCCTGAATTCAGGAATATAAATAGGTTATAGTCAGGATTGTTATTGCCAGAAGATGACAGAAAGAAATGTGGTCTAGCATGGGAGTAAGATCATGTTTTCCTTAGGGGTAGAAAGGATTTCTGAAAGAGTGGGTCTGGAACAATGAAGAGGAGGTAGAGGGAAAGGAGAAGGAGGAAGAAGATAAGAATAAGGAGGAGGAAGATGATTCGGAGAACAGGAAGAGTGGGAGGAGGATGGGAAGGAGCAGAGAAAGAAGAGAGGAAGAAGAGAAAGAAGGAGGAAGAAAAGAGGGAGGGAGCAGAGGAGGAAGGCATAGAAGACAGGAGGGGGATGAGGAGAAAAGAAGAAAGAGAGGGTACAAAATGGAATAGCAAAAATACAGGAAAACACAGAGAATTACTTCTTTACTTTGTTTTGTAAATAGTTACAATTCACTTTTCTGAAACTGCACCATTCCTTTCGGGATTCAATCTTATTCTAACTTGCCTCATTCTCTCATTTTATGCCCATCTTGGCCCTTCAAGTAGAAGGTAAATTCCTTGAAAACAAGAACCCTGTTTTATATTTCTTTTATACGTCTTATAAAGTCTAGCCACAGTGCTTGACACATGGTATATGTGTCATCCCATTGCATTGAACTGGATGTCTCATTGTTAAGGCTGATAGGTGACTTGGGTCTTCTGGGAAACAGGACTTTGCTCATCATCACTATTTGCATTATTCAAAGTTATAATGATGTAAAATATGGCAATCAGTTCTAGCCCAATGGAAATACATAATATGAATTAGAATAACATGGCCATTTCAGGGGATTATTTATTGAACTAATTAGAACCTAGGTGGCTTATTCTTCTTAGCAGCCAAGTTCAGTTTGTCTCAAGTAACTAATTATAGCATCCTTTCAGGTACTTGGAATGGATGTTAAGATCCTATACTGTCTCACTGAACATTATTTTTTTTAAAAATGGGAGAAGGGGCTTATTAATGTATTAAAACTTAAGTAACTCCAAATAAGGAAAAAATATTAGGCTGGGGAACAGATAGATCCTGCTTCCTCAAGCATTCAAAAAAGTATTGATCAAATATTTAAACAGATTCATAGGATTCATAGACCTAGAGCAACAGAGACCTGTTAGATCGTCTCATCCAACTCCTCATTTTACAGATGAGGAAATTGAGCCCCAGGAGGCTTGAGTACCTAAAAGGTGGTACAGGAGATGGAATGCTGGTCCTAGAGTCAGGATAAACTTAAGTGCAAATCTAGTTTCAGAAACTTACTAGATGTGTGACCCTGGGCAAGTCACTTAATCTCTGTTGGTCTTAGTTTCCTCAACTGTAAAATGGAGGAAATAATAGCATCTACCCCTTAGGGGTGTCGTGAGGATCAAATGAGATATTATTTGTAAAGTGTTTAGCATATAGTGCCTGGCACATAGTAGGCACTTACTAAATCCTTCCCTCCTTCCTTCCTTCCCTCCTTCCCTCCTTCCCTCCTTCCTTCCTTCCCTCCTTCCCTCCTTTCCTTCCCTCCTTCTTTTCTTCCCTCCTTCCCTCCTTCCTTCCCTCCCTCCTTCCTTCCTTCCTTCCTTCCTTCCTTCCTTCCTTCCTTCCTTCCTTCCTTCCTTCCTTCCTTCCTTCCTTCCTTCCTTCCCTGGCAAGTTAGGCAGCACAGTCGACAGAGTGACAGGCTTGGAGTCGGGAAGACTCATCTTCATGAGTTCAAATGTGGCCTCATTTGATTACTAGCTGTGTGACCCTGGGCAAGTCACTTAACCTTGTTTGCCTCAGTTTGCTCATCTGTAAAATGAGCTGGAGAAGGAAATGGTAAACCACTCTGCTATCTTTGCCACAAACAAACAAAAACCAACCAACCAGCGACAGCAACAACAAAAAACCAAACGGGGTCATGAACAGTCAGACATGACGAAATTACTGAACAACAACAAATGCACAAATGTGTCATTCTGCAGATGTAGGAAAAAGGGCCATCGAGACTAATGGACTTGCCCAGCCATAATGTGAAGCCAGATCATCTGTTGCCAAAGTTTCCTTCCTTCTCCACAGGAAGTCCCACTTAACATTCTGGAGTATTGCTCATGTTAACTGTGAAATAAGTGCCTCTCCACTACTCCTGCAGCTAAGGCACAACTTGGGTAGAGCCAGAGTGTTTTTTGTTGTTATTCAGTGTTTTCAGCAGTGTCTGATTTTTTGTGACTCCATTTGGGGTTTTCTTGGTAAAGATACTGCCATCATTTGCCATTTCTTTCTCCAGCTCATTTTACAGATGAGGAAACTGAGGCAAACAAGGTTAAGTGACTTGCCCAGGGACACTCAGCTAGTAAGTGTCTGAGGTCACATTTGAGCTCAGGAAGATGAGTCTTCTTGACTCCAGGCCTGGTCACTGTGGCCTGGAGCCACCTAGAGCTGCCCCAAAGTACATGATGTTGTATAAAAATAAACATGTCAAGCTTTTAGTACCTTATAACAGTTGGACCACCTGCATTACTAATCTAACATGTTATACTCTTTTTTGTTGGTATTATCAATAACAAGCACATGCTAATAAGCTGCAGGATTTAGCTGTTTCACTTTCTCATGTATAGACTACTCCAATTAAAAACAACTATGCAATTATTATATGGAGTGCATTGTGTTGTAGAGGAGCTACAAAGATAAGTAAGACACTCAAGAGGTTCTAGGCTCTTAGCAAAAGTGAATTACTGGGATGACTTGCTTATGGTAAAGGTACATAAGCTTCTCTCCCTTAAATTATCCTCAATGATGTCATTTTTTTTTTCAAAAAAAATCTGCATGACTGAAAGATCTTATTCTTGTTCAAGGATGGATGAGAATAACATCTTGTAAATAAGATTGCCTGTAAGTACAGAAAAGATATAGAATGGGCCCAAGTAGAAAGATTAATTGCAGGTAAAATATGCTTTTAAAAAAGAGAGAGCTTCAAAGTTATTAGGGAGACTAACGAATACAAACTACATGGCTAAGTTCGGAGCACTTTTACCTTGCTGAATAACACCTTCAGCTAATATTTAGTGAGCATCCCCTGTATATATCGTTGTGTTAAGTGGCATGGAGGTATTAAAAGATTAGATTAGACTGAGTTCCTGTCCTTAAGATATAGTGTTTTCTCCCAAGAACTACCTGATCCTAGTTGCTTTAAGTCTCTATCTTTGGCAGCTGCCCTAGAGAACAGAACTTTCGAGTGAATTTGCATAATGGAACGCCCATTGAATTCTAATTCAACCAAGGAGAAAGTAGCAAAGTAATTTCCTGTGACATTCCTTTACCAAAAGTTTAGGGAGTAAAATTCTCTAATGCCAAGCTCCATTTTTTCATGGAGGCAACATGACCCACTCTAGCGTTCAGGGTCATAGTGATAACACAATTTCATTTCAAGAAAAAGGAGAGGAAAAAAAGGGACACGTTTGCTTTATCTTTTTTTTTTAACTTTTTAGGCAATTGGGGTTAAGTGACTTGCCCAGGGTCACACAGCTAGTGTCAAGTGTTTGGTCTGAGGCCGGATTTGAACTCAGGTCCTCCTGACTTCAGGGCCGGTGCTCTATCCACTGCACCACCTAGCTGCCCCCCACATTTGCTTTATCTTAAAAAGTGTGCGGTCCATATTTGACTCTTCTCTAGATACACTTGAACTGTTGGATTCAATGGTTAGCATGGTATTTTGCAAGATGAGTGGATCTTAGTTGGTCTGAATCTCCATCTCAGCCTAGTATCTTCTGTTGTCCTTTAATTTCAGGTTGTACTTTACTACTAGTCAGGTAAGGAACATACATTCTTAATATGAAACATTTAACTGGAACTGAAATAATTACGAAAAAAAAAAAAAGGAAACACATCTTAACACCCATGCCCCAATGAGTTCAAATTCACTCCCAATTCTCACCAGAGTAGGCTGAAAAAACAGACTCTTTGAAACTCACATGTTTGGAATAGGAAAATCTTGTTCTATCTCTCTAGAGTACAATGTGTCCGCTGATCCAGGTTTCTTCACTGATCTGTTGGGAAAACTTGAAAAACAATCTCCTAAATGGCTCACACTCCATGGTTGGGAAAGTTTTGCAAAATCTCTGGCATGGCCAGATTGAAGCTGGCCAGTGATACCCACACAATGCCTAGACCTTTACTCGGAACGTCCCATGCTCTTGCCATCTCTTTCCAGCCTCGATGCCTCTTTTCCTTTCACCAAGAAGTCTCAGGGGTATGTCTGGACTGGCCTCTTGAGTGGCATCATTGCAGTTTCTTTCCTTTTAGTTTCCTTCTCAGAAGTTTCCAATACCAATGAAAGTCCATGACTCATGACATAATTGTCCTAAGCATTAAGAACTCAGACTCATGGGAAATGGAATACTGGAGATTGTCTGAGCCAGGAATCATGGGAAATACTGCCAGGTGCAACTCTGTCACAGTTGTTTATTTCTGGAAATTCTACTGGTTTTCAACTCAGATGTCAAATTTCACATTTATTCCTATTGACTTTCTTCTTATTAGATATGTACTAATTTTCTAGGAAAATAATGTGGGGTCTTGACTAGCATCCAGAGTGTTTACCGCCATTCCCAGCTCTGTGTCAACTGTAAATATATTAAGCATATTATCTATGCCTCTATACAAGTCATTGATAAAATGTGTTAATAGGGCACTTTACTCAACACTTCCATATTCATATCAAACCATTAACAATTGGTCAATTCTCTTAACCTCTCTGGACCTCAACCTCTGTGACATTGAGCTAGATTAACTAGAGCTAATGTCCTCTGTAGTTGTAGATTCTATAATCCTATTAGGTCCCTTTAGTCAACTCTATTCATTCTTCCAGGCCTATTTCAAATGCTCCCTTCTCCATTAAGCCTTCCTCACTTTTCCCAAATAGGAAACATTCTCACCCATTATAATTTTCTTTTGGAACTCAGAACATGTTACTGCTTATTATTATGCCTGACTTGAATTAAGGAAGATCTGTATTCAAATCCTACCTCAGACATGATTATGAGGTGGTTACTGGGAGACTGGTGGTCCTGGAGTCAGGAAGACTCATCTTCCTTAGTTCAAATCTGGCCTCAGACAATTACTAGATGTGTGACTCTGGGCAAATCATTTAAGACTTTTTGCCTCTGTTTCCTCATCTGTAAAATGAGCTGGAGAAGGAAATGGCAAACCACTGCAGTATCTTTGCCAAGAAAACCCTAAAGGGGTAATGAAGAGCCGGACATGACCGAAAAATGACTGAACAACAAAATCTCAATTTCCTTGTTTTTAAATAGGGATGATAATGGAACTGACATCATAGGAATGGTATGTGGATCAAAAAGAATAACATATATAAAGTCTTTTGAAATATTTTAAATACCGTAGAAGGCAAATTACTTGGGACAACATGAACTAATTATATTTATTGACATCCAATAAATTTCACAACTTTTTAACATACAGTTATCCTTCCATATGGCAGGGATTAGGAATGCTATGTCCCTGCAAACTGGAAAATCTCTGTAAAATGTTTTCGCCCTCCCTTTGTACCAGAGAAGGTCTGAATTTTTTCTTTTTCTTTTATGGGGTGTTTACAATATCTCATTGTAAAATTTGGGCTAAGTATTTGGTCATGGGTTCTTTGTCCTCTCCTAGCCTTTGTGTGTCATTTGTGGCTTCTGCAAAACTCCCCCAAAATTCCCATTTAATTTCTTATGCTGAGCTGCAATATACTGAAACTGTAGTGGGTTTCTCTGTGGGGAAAGTTGCTATGTGGAAGGAATAACTGTATTTAAAATCTCTTACTAAGCGATGCGTCCTTTTATTTTGTGTGATTTGGCAATTTTTGGTTTTTGGTATTTTCGTTTTTGACCCCACTTTCCTTTGTGCTTTGGTATGACTGATCCTGTTCAGTTGTAGGCCTGAGTGATTGCTGAAATGCTTTTCCACACCAATAACTATTGCAGCACGCACCTTTAGAGCTATGACTTTTGTATGTTTCCTTGGCATATTATCCATTCTTAAAAATCACAGAATTAAAAACATGCCAAAACCAAAATCCAGCACACAACTGATAGATAACTAACTAAAGATAGGGAAACAACTCAGTTTAACCTGGTCACAATAAAATTTTATTTTGAATCATCCTTGTGACAGTACAAGAATAGGCTTGGGACTATTGATGTCACAGAATGAAACCATCTCAAAATGATTAGTCACCCCAAGCTATTTACATATCACTGTCTGTAAATGTCAGCTATGATTGTTGTCATTGTTGTAATTTGCAGACAAGCCTTATTTCCCCTACTAGATTTTAATTCTCCTTAAGATGGAGAAACTGAATCTGAGAGGCAATAGAATATTCCAGAAAGCATAGTGGAACCTAGAATGAGGGGAGTGTTTGACTCTTGCCTCCTATACTTTCTAACTTTGTGACTAAGGACGTGTCACTTAGCCTTTCTGAATTTCATTTTCCTCATGTGTAAGACAGGGATAATAATGCTTATATTAGCTACCTCTTCAGATTTTTGAGGAGCTGATGAGATGTATAGAATTGTAAAACTTAAAAAGCTATATAAATATTATTATTATTAATCTTTCTATCTTTTATTTCCCTAACATGGTTCTTTGAACATAAGCATTTGTGAGGAGAGAGGAAGGAAGGAAGGAAGAAGGGAAGAAAGGAAGGAAGGAAGGAAGGAAGGAAGGAAGAAAGGAAGGAAGGAAGGAAGGAAGGAAGGAAGGAAGGAAGGAAGGAAAGAAGAAAAAAGGAAGTGCATGGAGAAAGGAGGAAGGAAGAGAGGAAAGGAGAAAGGGAAAGTAGGATGGAGAAAAGGAAGGAGGGAGGAAAGAAAGTAGGAAGGAAGGGAAGGAGGTAGGGAGAAAAAGGGGAGGGAGGAAAGGAGGGAGGGAAGTGAAAAGTGGGGAGACAAGATGAAAGGACAGGAGGACAGTATAGGAGAAGAGAAGAGAGGAGAGGACAGGAAAGGAGACAAGACAGGAAAGAAGAGGAAAGAAGAAGAGAGACGGAAAGTGAGGAGAGCACAGGAAGGGAGATGACAGGATAGAAGAGGAAAAGAGGAGAGGAGAGGTAAGGACAGGACTGGAGAAGGGAAGAGAAGGGAATAGCACAGCACAGAAGGAGTATTAGCTTTGGAGTTAGAGGACCCGGCTTGGTTCCCTGCCACCTGTGCGACCTTGGGCCACAGAGTCCTTACCTATCAAACGAGGGACTCAGACTTGATGACCTCTTCCAGCTCTAAATCTACGATCTTATGAAAGTCAGGGTCGAGTGGTGCTTCAGAACCATGAGACACTGGCAGGTCTGTCATGTAAACTTTACTTGGAGTTCCTCAGGTGCTTTCCAGGAGATGAACAGAAGGAAGACCTAATGCGGCTACATTTTGCATACATTTCTTTCTTTTACTAAAGGAACAATCAGAACAAGAGAGTCCAAGAGTGCTGTGAAGCATCACAAATCCACCAGAGGAATGGCTGATGCAGAATGCTAAACTGCTCTTCTCTTAGGCAAAGTTTGTTTTATTTTCCCTGTGAGAGCTATCACTACCCACCATAGGCTTAAAAGATTCAGTTAGAGCTTTCCAAGTGAGACAGGGAATAGAGCAGTAAGAAAGGGGTCCTTTGTGCTTTGGACTTCTCTGCAGGTAAATAAGTGCCAGGGACTTGTGTTGAATCTGATGGTACATTCTTATGCACTGTTGTTCAGGCCATCTCTAGTCCTGATCTATATCTGGCCACTGAATCCAGATGGCTGTGGAGGAGAAAATGAGGCTGGTGAGTGCATAGCCCTCCTTCACTTAAATCCTCATCACTTGCACGTCATGGCATCCCGTCCTGATGTCATGGTCCTCTTTGAGAATGAAGGACAAACAACAATAATAATAACACCCACCTGGGGAAATAGGACTACCATCCCATTTTCTTCCCTAAAGACACTGCTACTGGGGTGTGGCAGATGCTGCCAAGGCTTCCCACAGAAGCATGAGCTCCATAGAAAGCCCTTGCAGCTTGACACTAATCAGTGGGTGGGTGCACACACACATACCCCTTTTGGTATGTTCCCACACACTTAGAATCCGAATAAGATGTCTAGCAAGGACTGTTTACAGATGTGAAAATGAAACTTCAAACTTCACAGGGCTTTCACAGTGCTGTGATCGATTTCCGTAAGACCCGCATAAGAAGCTGTACTATCGTTTTATAGTCACCTCTCACACATGCTTAATTTTGTGTAAAACGGTGTTTTTGACACCTTGCCTACTAAGTGATCTCTGCTGAGGAGAAAGGCTGCTCTTTTAAATAGTCTGGGTTGTCATGTGCCTATGAGGACCAAGGCACCCTGTATTAGCAAGGCTTGAATCAGGCTGGCATCTTGTTAGTTTAGGTTCAGCATTGGAACAAAATGAGACATTTACAGATTATTTAATGATTAGTAAAATTAAATTATTTGTTGTTGTTGTTCAGTTATATCTGACTTTTCATGGCCCCACGGACCATAGCACACCAATGTTTGTCTATGGGGTTTTCTTGGCAAAGATACTGGAATGCTTTGCCTTTCCCCTCTCCATTGCATTAAGGAAAACAGAGGTTAAGTGACTTGCCCAGGGTCACATAATTAGTCAGTGTCTGAGGCCAGATTTGAACTTAGCTCTTCCTAACTCCAGATCCAGTACACTATCCACTGAGCCATGGCATAGAAAGGATATTCAGCAACAATGCCCCAGCATGGAGTTTGGGGTAGATGTAACCATATCTGCCTTCCCATATGGAAATAGGTCTGGTTATCAGAGCAGGGTATATGTAGTGACTTGTGAAATTTTTGTGGTCTTGAGACATTTATCAAGTCTGAAGGGCTGAACCCATGTGGTTGGGACTTTTTAAAGCACTTAGATAAGGGTGAACTGATAAATGTTTAATAAACAGCTCTGGGGAAGGGTAGAAAGATGCATAATACACTTTTAAGTTTAATCTAAATTACTAACATTTTCTCCATAATTTTTTAAGATCTAGACAATTAAAAAATAATAAAAATAAATTTGTAGCAGATTTCTGAAGTATAAATCCTCTCATTGAAAATTTAACTATTGGCTCTTGAGAGCTGGTTCAAGGTGGCTCCAACATACTCCTGCCCTTAGATGACTAGGAAGCCACATCTGGCTACACGGCTTGAGCCTTAGCCTCCTGGGCCAAAAATGTTTCAGGAATAGCTTTTTTTACCTTACAGGGAAAAACTAGCCTGACCCATGCTGTGGGGAGAGATCCCTGGAAGATGGTGCTGCTATTACTCACCTCACACCAAAACATCTCTCTTCCATACCTGCAAGTTGCCCTGTGTTCCACCATGATAGCTTTACTCCAGTGGGTCTTGAAAACTTCTCTGATTTGGGTGAGTTTCTCACGAAATATAATCTATCCCTGGTTAGTCTAAATCACTCTCGGGCTTCAGTGGTCACTTCTATGTCAACCTCTCTTTTGTGGTTGTTGTTGTTCCACTGTTTTGATTGTGTCTGATTCTCTATGATGCCATTTGGAGTTTTCTTGGCAAAGATACTGGAGTGGTTTGTTATTTCCTTCTTCAGCTCATTTTATAGATGAGGAAACTGAGGCAAACAGGGTAAAGTGACTTGCCTAGGGTCATATAGCTGGCAAGTGTCTGAGGCCATTTTTGAACTCAGGAAGATGAGTCCTCCTGATTCCAGGCGTGGCACTCTATCCATTGTGCCACCTAGCTGTCCCCAAAATTATTATTTCTAGCCCCTCCAACCTTGCTTTTTCAGCTCTAGCACCTTATTTCAGACCATGCTGGGCATTTTCACCAAGATGTTTGGCAGGCGCCTCAAACTCAGCTTACATAACGAAATGAAAAGAGTTCTGGACTAACGGTTGAGAATTACAAGTTCTGACTTCACTACTAACTCACCCTGTAAACCCAAAGTCACCCCGAGCAAGTCACCTGACCCAGAGTCATAAACTAGGCATGCTGGCACCTGGGGCACATCCAATGGAGCCAGGCTGGGCATGGGTTATGAAGAGGTCTAAAGCATGACTTCTCCTGTGTGTGGTTGAGTTGAACTAGAGACAGAGGATATGGAAATTGAGGATGTTGAAGAACAGGGAGGTCAGAGTAGAAAGGATTCTAAGCCAGGTAACAAACATATTAAGGAGGGAGAGTGACCTGGAGGTCTATAGATGCTAGCAAGAAGCATCTTCACAAGACAGAGTGAATTTTGCTGTCTATTAGCCACCTTCTTCCCTCAATTCTCTGCTTCCCTTCTACCTTCGCTACTTCACTTCCCTATTTCCCTCGGTGCAGCTCTTTCCTTTGTTAACAGACACAGAACCATCCCCTCTCTTTCCATCGCTCTTACAAGGGCAGTGCATAGAGCCTTGAGTCGTGGTTGATTGCCCAGCCGAGGAAGTAGGTTGCTAAGGGAGACCACAGAGACTCTTTCCCTGGAGACCTGTAAAGCTAAGAGGGCTAAGATATCTTTCTGAATGGGACTGTTTAAATGACATTCTGTTTTGATGCAGCAAGACAGACTTAATGAATTCTAGAGGTCTTGACTACACCCCTGGGATTCTAGAATTTGTCACCAGATGTTCCTTGGAATTAGCACTGGGATTATTCTCGAGGCATTTCTGAACTGATTGGACTTGCTAGAACTTGTAAGCTGCAGGCAAAGGCCTTGGAATTTCAGGAAAATGTTCTATAATCTGATGATGAGGCGTAAGATAGCAGAATTGCAAAATCATAGAATTTGAGACTTGGGAGAGATCGCACTGGCTCCTTGTTCCAACTCCCATACAAAAGGAGTCTCTACTCTAACACAGCCAATCTCTGCTTGAAGACTTCCAAGGGGGTCTTAAAGCAAAGGGTTTAAAGCAGCCCATCCTATTTTTTTTTTAACAACTTTGAGTTATAGGTAGATGTTGAGCCTAAATTGGTCTTTTCCCAAATCCTATCCATTGCCCCTGGTTCTGCTCTCCGAGATCAAACAGAACAAACCCGATACTTCCTGCACACAATGGTCCTTCAAACACCTGGATACATATGTATCATAACTCCCCACATCTTCTCTTTTCCAGGGTAAATATCCTCAAACAATTGTCATTTGTTATAGACCCAAGGTTCTTTGCCATCCTAGTTTCCTGCCTATGGATTCAGTCTAGGTTTTCAATGTCTTTATTAAATCAGGACCCTGGACTGAACATGGCACTCTTGTAACTCCCATCCAAAGCCCATTGATATGGGGACTCTTTTCTTATTGGTGAAGTATATGCCCTGTCCTATGTGAAGGATGGGCGGACTTGGCAGGAGGAAAGCAAGATCCAGCCTTGGCCAGGCCCTTTTGTGACCCTCCGAGTGAGAGTCCTCTTTGAGTCCCACTTTGGGACTTCAGGGACAATCCAGTCCTCCCCTTGCACTCAAACTTCAGGTTTTCTTCAAGAGTTGAATTGGCTTCCAGCTTTGAGAGAGAAGACGAAAGTGGCCAACTCCACTCTAGGTTGCTGAAGGAAAAGACTCTGGGAGGACTTGAGAAGAGATGGTGGTTTCCATTCTGTCCCTATTCCTAGTCTGCTGCTCAAGGATTTCAAGGATTTTCCCCTTGTCTGAGATTCAGAACACTATCTCTTGGTTGAACTGAGTTACTTTGCTCCCAGTGGGAGAGCTACTTCACTTGTGCTGTCTGGTATATGTTCACCTATCCATACCTTCTCTGATTTATTTTTGCTATGGTTTGGGTAGATGGGTTTCTTTGTTATTTGCTATATGTTCTCATTGTGGAACTGGCATTAGGTGGGAAAGAGGTTGGAGTCCCCTTTCCCTCAAAATAGTTCAAAGTTAGCGTGAACCTGATCATATCCCCTAGACGAAGAATATTTAAGGGAACAGACTGTTATATTTCTAGTCCAGTACCCCTCTCTCTGAGGAAAGCAGAGTGGCCTCTGGTCCCAACCTCCTGCTTCCCCTGCTGACAGGAATAAAAGTCTCCTTTGGGAAAGGGTTGGGGAAGAGGAGGCCAGAGATATCTATTCTGCCTCTGTGAGGCACACACAATGGAAGCTAAGCCCTTCTTGAAGCAGGCCAAGGTGGTATTAGCTTTTTTGGGTGCCTTTTTATGGTTCTAATTCATAACTGAACTTTCAGTCCCCATCTCACACTTGTGAAGCTGATTTTCTTTTTACTTTAGTTAAGGATTTTACATTCATTGGTAATGGATTTTTATCTTACTGAATTCAGCCTAATGCTCTACCTAACTTGTTATCATCTTTTTGGATCCTGATTCTGTCATTAAGTTGGGGAGGAGAAAGAAAGAGAAAATCATTTATATGGCTCCTACTATGTTCCAGGTATTGTGCTACGTTCTTAGCACCTCTCCATGGTTCAGTTTTCTCATCACTATCATAAAAGGCCTGCACTAGATTAATTCTAGCTCCTCTATTTGATGTTTGTAGGTTCAATATTGAACTCATCATGTTGTTTCCCTTGCCCAACAATATTCTTCTCATGTCTTCCCTAAATTTTGTTTTCCTGGTCACTCAGGCTCAAAACCTCTATTTGATGTTTGTAGGTTCAATATTGAACTCATCATGTTGTTTCCCTTGCCCAACAATATTCTTCTCATGTCTTCCCTAAATTTTGTTTTCCTGGTCACTCAGGCTCAAAACCTCAGATTCATCTTGGAATTTTTCTCTTCCTCATACCCCACCTTAGATTTTGGAAACTGTTGTATTCCCCATATCTGGTCAGTTGCTAAGTGCTATTCATTCTATCTTTAAAATGTATCTCATATTATCTTCTCTTTCCATTCCTACTGCCACCATTATAGGTTAAGATACCATATTCATTTACTATGAATATTTTTAAAATCATGAAAATTTAAAAAATTTTTATTTCATTAAATATTTCTCAATTACATGTAATTTTTTAAACATTCATTTAAAAAAAACTGAATTCCAAATTCTCTCCCTTTTCTCTCTTCCTCACCTCTTGAGAAGGTAAGCAATATGATATTGATTATACATGTGAAGTCATACAAAGCATATTTCCATATTAGCTATAGTGATGAAGAAAACACACACACACACACACACACACAAAACACAAGAAAAATAAAGTTAAAAATGCTTCAATTTGCACTCATAGATCATCAGTTCTCTCTCTGAGGTAGATAGCATTTTTCTTCTTGGGTCCTTTGGAGCAGTCTTGGATTATGGTCTTGATCAGAGTAACCAAGTCTTTCGCAGTCAATCATTCTTACAATATTTCTGTTACTTTTTTACTATGATTATTACAACAGCTTTTTAGCTGGCCTTTCTATCTTCATTTTCTTCTCACTCTCAAACTTCCTGCATACAGCTATCAGATTAATCTTCTTACAGCAGAACTTCAATTATGTTATTCCCTTGCTCAAAGGCATTCAGTGGCTCCCTATTGATTGATAAATGAAGTCCAAATGCCTTTGCCTGGTATTTAAAGTGTCCCTTGTGCAATCCACTTTTCCAACCATATCTCTGATTATTCTTGATACATACTTTATGCTGTAGTCAAATTGGATTGTTCAGCATACCTAATTTCTAGAAATACAGCTCTGAAAAACTGGGCTTCGATAAATCCATTGGGATTCAAATGGAACTACTTGACCATGCCTTAAACACAAATCACTGTGGCCCTCACTGATTGGCCAATAATAGGACCCAGCCCAAGCTCACTTGGTACTGTTTGAGTTTTGAAAGCTCAGGGCTAGTGTAAATAGCAATTGTTTCTGTTCTGGCCAGAAACCCTGAGGGTCTCCCAGTCTCAGTTTGATGGATTTTTTTTTTTGAGTAGACAAACTATGCCATCTTTTGACTCATTTCTTACCTAGCCTTAAATCACTGAATGCGTGTTTGCCTCAGACAAACTGAGACCTAGGAAAGACCTTAGCTTAAAAAGTCCCATCGGGGGCCATCTCTAGTCATTCTGATGCCACTGGACTCAGATGACCCTGGAGGAGAGAATGAAGCTGAAGATTTTGCACATCTCTGCCTCACTTAAATGCAATTCACTTGCAAGTCAAGACATCACCTTGCTAATGTTCCTTTTTGAGGAATGAAGCAACAACTACCTGGAATGTATGTTCTACTCTCCTGATACCACTGCCTCAGGCATCTGTGCAGTTCTACTAATCCTTTCAGGCCTCCTTCAAATGCCACACTTTCCATGTAGCCTTTTCAGACTATCCTAGGTAGACGAACTCTCTTTCCTGTGAACTCTTACTTCTTTCTATGTTTCTCCATAAGGCATTTGTCATATACTTTATATTACTGTCGCCGTACTCATGTATTATTTTTTATTCCCTGCTATACTGCAATTTCCTTGAGGTCAGAAACCATTTTCCATGTTTTTATATCCACCGTAGCACCTAATATAGTGTCTGAGGTTACTTTTAAATTCTGACTCTTCTTGACCCCAGGACCAGCATTATATCCATTGTATCACATGCTACCTCTAAAGAAAGAAGGAAAGAATGAATGAGCAAATGAACAAGTGAAATACTCCAGAAGTATTTGTAGAGGCATGAGTTGGGGGAAGCTGAGAAATGCAGTTTTGAAGATAAACTTTGCCTAGGGCTAGCCCCTGGTGAGCTGCAGGTAATGTTTTGCTTTGTGTCTAAATTCTGTCCCTTTGGGAAGGTGCCAAAATGCTCCTGGCAGATTTAAAGAAGTGCCAAGGTGTGTCCAATTACATCTGTGTTTAGGGGTAACAAATGATGCAGTCTTGATTGGTAGGTAGGGTCCTTCTAAAGAGTAGTAAATGGGATTTTTTTTTCCCCACAGGGAGTAAAACTATTCAGCAAGTGGGAGAAGTGACAATATCTGGTGGAGTCCAGGAGGCAAGGCTAGGGGTGACAGTGATTGTGGGGAGGGAGCATGACACCTTAACCCCTCCCCTCTAGTTATTGTCACACCAGAGCAAAGCCTCACTCTCCCTAGCTTAGTTAGTGCTATGACTGTTACAGTGGGTTGGTTAGGGAGAGAGAATCAGGGGGTGGGGCAGGGTCACGTATTTAGTATCAAATATCCTTATCAGAAAAAGCCCACCTGAAGACATTTTTGCCAAGTCTCCCCTCTCCATACCCCCCCTTTTAAGTCCTGTTGACTGTCAAATTCAGGCTAGCCATTAACTACTATACATCATTTCTTCATATAAGTCTTTGTCAAAAGCAAATCATAGAATCATCAGAGTTTTAGATTTGGGAAAGATCTTGGAACAGCTCTCCAAACCAAGCTGATCCATACCATTCCTTTTGCAGATGACACCACTGGGTCATGAGGCTGATTTCAAGGTAGAATGTAGGTCTTCTGAATCTTACTCCAGGACAGGCCTTTGGCAGGGGATGGAGAGGGGAGGGGGAAGTGACTAAAGAAGATATTTTGACCATAGTAGTATTTCTATCTCCCAGATGCCCACATGAGATGCTAAAGGATCTGACCTAGAGAGAAAATTATCCAGATATTAAGCAGAGGTAGATAGATTTGGCTTCTTCCCAAAGAAGCAGCAAAGAAAAGGAATTTCTCCAAGCCTGGGCTTTAAAGTATTTTTTAATACCCTAAAAAGCATTCCCACAATTGAATATGTATCAAGGGCTGTGCCCCTACACAAAGCATGTGCTTGTCATTGTGTGACTTGAAGGGAGGCAGAATAGACATCTCTAACCCTTTTTCTCACCATTCTTCTCCAAGGAAGGCTTTAATTTCTTCTAGGATGGGAAGCAGAAGCTTGGATACTGCTTTTCTCAGAGAAAGAGAGAGAGAGAGAGAGAGAGAGAGAGAGAGAGAGAGAGAGAGAGAGAGAGAGAGAGAGAGAAAAGGGAGAGAGAGAGAGAGAGAGAGAGAGAGAGAGAGAGAGAAGAGAGAGAGAGAGAGAGAGAGAGAGAGAGAGAGAGAGAGAGAGAGAGAGAGAAAAGGGAGAGAGAGAGAGAGAGAGAGAGAGAGAGAGAGAGAGAAAGAGAGAAGAGAGAGAGAGAGAGAGGGAGGGAGAGAGGATACTGGACTAAAATCTACTTTTTTTTTAACACTTTAACTTTTTTGGGGGGGGAATTTGCATCATTTAAAAATATAAATTATTTTCTTTAAAATGGCACATCTTAAATTTAATAATTTATTGTAAATTTGTGGAGTTTTTCTGCACTGAAATTTTGACACAATATTGCATCATGTAACTGTATAGTATCGTATTATAAACAAGGGATTATATTCACATATTCTTGCCAATGCATGCTGGATTTCTTGACATCACACAACATGCTCTCCTGCTAACACTCACTTGTTAAGACCTGTTGGCAGACTTGGCTACTGATCAGTTATAACTTACATTTGTGTGTTTATTTGGAAAATAATGTAATCACTATGACTTTAACTCTGTTACACAATGGGTGAAACATGTAAGAACAGTTTTTCAAAATTTTCTTCTCTCCTGTTCTTTCCTTATGCTTCCAACCCCCCTTATTTTTATTCAACCCCCCCCCCCAATTGCACCCAAGGTCACTGCTGCCCCCCCAATCATTCTAGCACCCCTGGGGGGGGCTGCATCACTTACTTTGGGAATCCATGACTAGATAACTATATCTATCTAGATAGAATTCTGCTCCCTGAAGTATTGTTATTTTAGGGAACATAGCTTTAAGATTCGATATAACTTCTGATCACTGGTTCATCAAATGAGAGAAATAAGACCCCAAGTTTTATATCCAAGGCTTGATTCCCCACCAAATGCCAGTTCCATAGTGAATACACATAGGAAGTAGCAAAGAAATCCATTTACCTATGTTCATAGCAAAACAGAATTCAGAGGAAGTATGCAGAGGTGAATCTGTAGCAAACAATACAGAGTGAGGGAGCTCTTCCATCAGGAGCATGACAATTTAGCTAAATCAAGAGAAAGAGTTTTAGATTTCACCCAAGGGGAAGTTCCCGTAAGTCTCTAATGTAGTAAGCTGGGGATAGGGAAATGTTGGAGGTTGCTAGGTCCTCTCATTTTCAGTTCTTCCAGAGTCTTTTCCTTCAGCAACTTAAAACGAAGTTGGCCTCTTCCATCTTCTCTCTAGAGATAGAAGCCAGAAGGGGCAGGGCATTAATCTCCACTAATGAGGAGAGATTCCAACAAAGAGTTTTGGGACTCAGGTTACAAATCCTATAGGAGAGGGTTTGTTTTAATTTTGAATTTGTATTCCCAGCACCTAGCATAGTGCCTGGTACAGAAGAGGTTGATGAAATGATTAATTAGTTATTTCTGGTTGTTGAGCCTACTACAGGCATAGCAGAAGCCACTATTTAAATGCCTGCCATAGGTAACTTAAGAATTTGATCTTTTTTAAAGTTTGTGGGAAGTTTCTTATGTTCTGGTGCATATCACACTCTTTTCATGAGAAGGAACCTCCTTTTCATTTAGCAAAGTGTTTGTGAAGGTGTCATTACATGTGAGCATTTGTCAAATGATTGAGTTCTTTCTATGGTCTTGCCTTGCCCCAGCGTTCTGAGTGTTCAGTAAGGAAAGGGTCATGAATTTGGAGTCACCAGACCTGAGTTCAAATGTTGGCTCTGTCACTTGCTATTTGCGTGACCTTGGGCAAGGTTCTTAACCTGTCTGGGACACAGTTTCCTCATATGGAAAATGAGGGGAGAGGATTAGATGACCTGGAAAGTCTGATTCTAGGTCTGTGAGCCTGTGATCATTCTGTAATTAGATTTGTTGTCATTCAGTAGTTTTTCAAATGTATCCAACTCTTCATGACCTCATTTGTGGTTTTCTTGGCAAAGATTCTGGAGTGTTTTGTCATTTCCTTCTCCAGTTCATTTTATAAATGAGGAAACTGAAGCAAACAGGGTTAAGTGACTTGCCCAATATCACACAGCTAGTAAGTCTCTGAGGCCAGATTTGAACTCAGGAAGATGAGTCTTCCTGACTCCAGGCCTGGTACTCTATCCGTTGTGCCCGGTATTTATATAATATTTTTCAAAAGAGGAATCAGAAACGACTTTCATTTAATTTTCTGCAGAATTCTTTTTTTTTTTGGCAACATGCATAACCAGTTTTAGCAATGCTAAATGCAGTATGTATTTTTTGGCAATTGTAAGTTGGAGCTTATTTATATCTACAGGTTTGTTTTTTTTTTCCCAGTGATAATGTTGTCTGTGCTTTGAAGAAGTTTGTAAACACAGCATTATTCTGGTGAGGATTGTTTGGGTCAACCATGCTGTCTATCTTTCTATCCTGGGACTAGACCACATGGGAGTGTGGTGTAGTGGGAGAAAAACAAGACTTGGGAAGAGAAGACATAAGAAAAGAGCCCCGTCTATATTACTAATGAGATGTTTGACCTTGGACAAGTCGTTGGAATGTAAGCCTCATTTTGTAGATGGAGAGTTTGAACTAGGTCTTCCTAGAGGTCCCTTTCAACTTAATATTCTGTAATTCTCTGGTTCTGTGAGCAGTGAGGAATTTATACAATGGGATGCCTCTGCATGTGTGGCAGAATGAGGACTTAAGCACAAACACTTTTCTAGAGTATTGTCTCAAAAGGACATGGGTTCTCTGCCAAGGGCCTCTGTTTTATTAGAATACTGTTGCAAGTTTTATTGGTTGTTTGACTGTTAATAGTATTCCTCAAAATTTAAAGCAAATGAAAGGGGAGGAAGTGGGCTATTTAAGGGCTCATTTGGCTAATCTGAAGAGAAAATTACTAGGGACTCATCATACTATGTTCATGCAGCTACACTGAAAATTTAGCTGATTTGGGCATGGGGAATATAAAGTGGGTGAGTGAAGGTAGAGGAAGGCTAGGGAAAGTATCTGATGTTTATTCCCATTTAATATTGCCACTAAGTTAGTCTAGAGTTCAGTTTGATGTATCTGTAGACCTTTCAACCTCTGGAGTTAGAACTTTAATGATATGCACACACCATGGCTATCATACATACACACTCATAATTAGCAGATACACACAAAATGCAGCATGGTATCATGGAGAAATAGTTGACCTTAGAGTCAGGAAGACCTCTATTCAACATCTGCTTCTAACACATATTACCTATGTAATTGTGGACATCAGTCAGTCTCTTGGTGTCCTAGACTAGGTAATGTTCTGAGACTATAAGTTACAGATACATTTCTGATCTGCATTACTAGGAAGTTGCTCCATTGAAAGTTCTACGCTGATTCAGAATAACATATTTACATTATTAACATCTAAAAGATGTCTGTTTATTCATCCATCCATTCATTCATCTATCTATGAAACTATTATCTATTTATTTTACTAGAATGTCACAATTTTCAAAAAAGAGAAGATGAAGACTGAAAATTGTAGACCAGGGAAATCTGCTTTATTAGAATGGAAAAGCTTATAAAACCTGGAATCTGTCAAGGTTGGGCTATCTTCTTTCAGGATTATTCACAGCACAGACCATGGTGCCAATACCAACACCCCAGACACAAAGTCAATATAAATAAAGCCTTACTGATGAGTATGAACAAAAGCATAGGGCAGAAAGGAAACCAGAGCAGAAGGGATGTTCTTCAGAAGAATAATATCTGTTCAATCATGAGTAAATGAGTAAATGAATGATAAATTAATGAAAAAGTCAGAGACAAGGGTTGTTCATTATGGACAGACATGAATGGATTGTGTTGTCAGTCATTGGAGAGAACTTCTAAGTTGGTGAGATCACGGATCCATTTTGGTATTTGAGTAAAGTTGGACAGATAAAATGGAGGCAACTGATTAAGAATCTTGAATGCCAAGTTGAGTTGAACGAGTTTGAATTATTACGGAGACATAGGTTCAATTATATCATTGTTTATAAAAGCGTCTGCTCATATTCTCAAAGATGGCCTGTAAGCCAGAAGAAGTAGGACCAACCAAGGGTTTATTGCACTGACTCAGGTATATAGAAAGTAATTAGGCTATAATAGTCAAGTTTGGCCCTGGAGAAAAATGGAGAAATGTACCTCTCTCTTTCTTTGCAGAGTAAGGGGACTGTAGGAATAAAATATTAAATATTCTATAAGACATGATTGGTGTGTTGCTGGTTTTGCTGAGCTGCTGCTCTTTCCTCCTCACTCTTTAAAAGAATTGTTACTATAACAAATGGTTTTGTGGATAGAGTGAGGGTGAAGGTACATCTTGGGAAATGAACATGGGTGTAAAGGCAAGAGGTAGCAATAAGAACTTCTTAAAAAGTGATCACAGCTTAGAGAAGCTTGGAGTCTGTGAAGATAGATAGAAAACAGAATTCAAGGACAATCTCCAAGGAAGAATTACAGAAATATAGTAAGTGAGTCTAAGGAGAATAAAAATCAACGATAACTTCAAATTGTGTGACTTTAGAGTTGGAAGGAATCTTTACAATCATCTGTTCTAAACCTCTTATTTTATAGATAAGTAAATTGAAGCTCAGAAAATTTTGTAAGATCACATAGATATTGAGACATAGATCTGGAATTCAAACCCATGTCTTCTGCCATCAAATACAACATTCTTCCCACTATGCCACAACTTCCTTGCTTTGAGCCTTATATGTGCTTGTTTATATTTAAGTTTTCATTGATGCCATTTATTTTATGTCATAGTCGTTTCCAGATCTATTTCACCCCAGTGATGAGGTTTGTTGGTAACAAAGAAAAACTGTTAAGTGAAATCAATCCAGTTCCCTCTCTCTCCAGTGAAAGAAGGAAGATTATTTCCTCATTTTTTTCCCTGAGTCCAAGATTGGGCCTTGTAATTTATATAGTATATAGTCAATGTCACTTTAGTGCTCTTTTAATTTGTGTTACTGTGATTATCTTGTATGACACCCTTCTGATTCTACTTATTTTACTCTGCATCTGTTCATATAAGTCATTCCCAGTTCTAATGTTGGTCCTTTCTTACTCAAACTTTGCGTTTAAATATGGGTCTTCTCAGATTAGCTTTTTTTTTTTAACATTTCCCTTCAGTAAAGCTCAGTTTGGAAGGACTCTCCAATGCCAAAAGCATCAATCTTTTCCTCATTTTCCTTCATAGCTTCACTCAGTGAAGTACATTTTTGAGAAGGTTGACAGGTCATTCAGCCACCAGTTTTTGCCTTCAAGCATTCCCTCAAGGCATTGTACATTTTAGTGCGAATAAGGTGTACTTGTGGAATTTCCTGGTGGGGGGGGAACCCATCATTTAAAATATATTCAAGAAGAAGAAAAAATGTGAGGAAAGTTCAAGAAATGAAAAGTGGGTCTCATATATATCACTATTTAGTGAGCAGTTAAATAAAACTCAGCACCATGGCAACAGCAGCCATCGTTCATAGTATAGAAAGTATTTTGCAGAGTGGATGGAAGGTGATTTTATAGAGAAGAATTATCATTGTTCTTTCCAGGCTGTTTTGAGGAAAACATGGTTGCTAGGAAACATTTTTCTTTTTTAACTGCTTATCTTGGAATTTCGTCTTTTTCTTCATCCTCCCTTCCCCAAAGGATATTTCCCAACCATATATTTCAGTTTGGGGAAAGACAACCCAACGGACCAGGTGATACAGAGTAAGGGACATTTCAGAGAGGCAATTGGAGTTTTTAGGTAATGACAGGGCATGTCTAAATCGCCGTCTCTCACTTTTAAAAACCTAAGAAGTAAAAAGGGAGTATTTGTTTCTTTGTCACTTCTCTCTTCCATCCCTTTCCCCCAATTATGCAAGCAGGGCCCATTTTATTGTTGAAGATTGACTATCCCATGTCACGATGCCTGCCGATCAGACCTTATGCAGTCTCAAAACAATGCAACCTTACTAAAGAGCCTTGATGATTTGGTGAAGAGATTGGGGGCTCCAGTGGGGAAGTGGGAGGGTGTCAGATTTTGAAACTGTGAGTCATTTTAAGAATGTTTGAATTTGTTTTCAGTCATTTATTTTTTAAACCCCAAAGAGGTGACTTCTGTATTTGAATCTGTCTGCAGTACAGAGTCTGCTGACTCATGTGTCTGTAATAAAACAACAATTTAAAAAACTCAAAAAGTATTAAAAGACGTTATCTGTGAATGTAATGTTCAAACCCTCGGTAAGTAGGAGCCATTTCGGATTTATAGACATATCAACTAACACGAAAATATTAATGTTTTGGCTCCTGGTTCACTTTAAATTTCAAGTCACACAAACGGTTTTCAGGATTCCCTAAGTCTAAAGCTAGGCATAACAAGTTCTAGATGAACCCAGATTTTAAAATCATCTGAATTCTTGACAAAGTATGGATACACGATACAAACGCTTTTAAAAATGTCTTGATCTCTTAATACAAACGGCAGCACCATTTTCCCTGTAAAAAAATGGGAACTTTCTTTCTCTATGATCATTTGAAGAGAATAACAATAACAGATACAATACCCAGAGGGCCAGGCTGCGGGGTGTGGCTGGAGCTAAATTGTTTCAGGCTGAGAAATTTAGCACTGATATAAAAGTGTAATAATTCTGGTCGACCAGACATTCTTAACCTGGGGTTCATGGAACTTAGGCAGATTTCAGGGGGTCTGTGAGTTTTGATGTGAAGGAAAAAAAATGCATTTCTACTTTTTACTGACCTCTAAATAAGATTTAGGATTTCCTTCAATTATTAAAAACAATTATTCTGAGAAGGGATCCATAGATTTCACCAGCCTGCCAAAATTTTGAGAACCCCTGGAAGAGTCTCTGAACTCATTGAGGGCAGTCAATGTTTGTTATTGTCGTTGATGTTGTTTTGTTTTGTATCTCCAGACCTAAGCACAAAGCTTCACATGAACATAGTTGGTATTCAAGACATGTTTGTTGAATTGAATTTTTATTCATACACATATATTGTGCAAAAATTATGGTAAGACTTGTATGAACTGATGCAAAGTGAGGTGAGGAGAACCAGAAGAACATTGTACACAGTAACAACAATATTATAATGATGATCAACTGTGAAAGACTCAGCTACTCTGATCAATGATCTAAGACAATTCCAAAGGACTCATAATGAAAAATGCTATCCATCTCCAGAGAACTGAAGAACTCTTGAGTACAAATTGAAGCATACTTTTTTACTTTATTTCTCTTGCCTGTCTTTTGGAATCATGACTTCACAGGTATAATGACTATCATATTGCTTGTCTTCTCAATGGATGAGAGAAGGGCAGAAGGATGGGAGAGAATATGGAACTCAAAAATTTTAAAAAAATGAATAAAATGTCCAAAGAGTTACTTTTGGACCATAAAATACAATAAAATAATTTTACTACCGAGGCAGCTACGTAGCTCAGTGAATAGAGCTCTGGCCTTGGAGTCAGGAGGACCTGAGTTCAAATCCAGCCTCAGACACTTAACACTTACTAACTGTGTGACCCTGGTCAAGTCACTTAGCCCTGATCGCCTCAACAAAAAAAAATAACAATAATAATAATTTTACTAACAAGGCCAAAAAAAAAAAAAGAAATAAAGCTCTATTTATTATGCCCCAGGGGCTGTTCTAGGTACTACAGATAAAAAGACAAAAGTGAAGTAATTCCCGCCCTCAAGGAGTTTACATTCTATCGTGTGTGTGTGTGTGTGTGTGTGTGTGTGTGTGTACACAACATCATGTATGTATATAAAATATGTGTAGAATAAATAAATACAAGGCTGTTAAATATAAGGCAGTTAGGGACAGTGGTGTCAGATGGATTAGGAAGTCACCTAAAAGGTGATGTGTGATTTGAGTGTCAAAGGAAGTTCAGAATTCAAGAACGCTGAGGTGAGGAGGGAGTGTATTCCAGGGAGGAGGAATAGTGAATGCCCAAGCACAGAGGCATCTAGGTGGTGAAGTGGATAGAACGTAGGATTTGGAATCAGGAAAGACTTGAGTTCAAATCCAGCCTAGCTTTGTGACTTTGGACAAGTCTATAAAAATAGGGATAATAGTAGCACATATCTCTTAGTTAGTGAAGATCAAATAATTTGACTTAAGCAAAGTGCTTTGAAAACCATAAAGTACTATTAATATTGCCATTGTGGTGGTTATTACTATTAGACTGCTATGTGTAAGGATCAACAGAAAGACAAGTTTGGCTAGACCATAGAGTATAGGAAGAGGAGTAAAGAGTATGAAGGGCTTTAAAAGTCAGAGCAGCTTATGTTTGGTATATTTGATCCTGGAGGCAAAGTGGAGCCCCTAGAGTTTACTGAATGTGTGTATGAGAGTGGGGATTACATAGTCAGACCTACACTTATAGGAAAAGCACTTTGTTAGCTGTGTAGAGGGTGATTTCGTGAGGGGAGAGATCTGAGACTTGAGGAAACTCACTAAGGTGGTTACTCTTTCCTCTGGTACAAATCACATGCCTCTCATTAGATGCCTCTCATTTTGTATCTTTTTATAAATGCTCTGTAGAATAGCCACTCAGTGTGCTTTAGGTTTCCCTTTGATTTAAAAAAAAAACCCAAAAAACTTTTGTTGCTTTGATTCAGGATGTACATTTGTTATATTTCATTCTCAAAATGCAGTTGGCTCACTTTTTTCTCCCTTCATGCATCCCTTAATGAAAGATTTTTATAGCCTTGGACGTGCATACTTACATATCACTTTGTTTGACATTTTGCTTGAGACTGATGCTCAGGTGATCACTGAACAAAGTGTTTTTTTTAAACTATTATTGCACATAGAGCACTGGAAAAATACTTACAAAATATAAATTGAAAACCCACCTTAAGTGTAGCCCATATAATCTCTAAGTTCCTTATCCCAACTCCCACTTACACTGAAGAGTTGGGTCCTCCAGAGCCAGGATAGCTATGTCTTCCTTTCAGAGTTCTAAGGATAACTTGAAGGACCTGGGACAGTCTTTCTAAGGCTATTGACTGAATCCCCCATTCTGGTTTGTTCTTACCAATATCAATCACCAGTTACAGTTAGCATCTCTCCAATATAAGTTTTTGACCTAATAATTAGCACTATGGTATGATTTAATCAATTAAAATCAATTAAGTTTTATAGAGATATTTACTGAGGAGATGTAGGAAGAACAGAAGCATAGAGCATTTCCCCCAACCCTTCTACCACCTCAGTCCCTGGAAGAAGAGGTCTCTATCTTAAAGTAGCTGCTACAACCCTCATACCATCCAGTCCACTTCATCTGGGTGAGTGGCTCCCTCTTGGATGTAGGCAATCCACTGCTCTGTGGGGTCAAGCAGATTGCTCCTCACTCAGCTCAACTGCCAGCATACTCTGGCATGAACTCTTATTACTGGACCCCTAAAATTCTCCCAACCTTTCAAAGCTCATAAAGTTGTAGCCTAATCTATTCTCTTTCTAATATTCATTCACCTAAGACAGGTAAGAATAGACACAACAGAAACAGAAGCGAAAGCAGAACCATGTACCCATGGTTCCATGGGAGAACAGACTGCTAGTGTCTCTCCACTTAGAGACAAACGTTAATTATTGCCTCATACTCAAATGCAGACAGGGCAGAAAGAGACCTAGTTCCCCCCCCCCCCCCGGAGTCTTTTAACAGCTTACAAAAGGAACTTAGTGTGAGGACTAGAAATATAGAGTCCTTAAGCATATTCCAAAGTCCATGTGGGATTACAGACCCATGGGGTACCTAGAACCTGGGATAGACATCCCCCTACCACTCCACCCCCCCTTCTAGGACCCACCCTGTGAATGCATCTAGGGGGGCAATATTCTCATTTACATTGTTGTGGCTATTAGCATTATTTTCCTGGTTTTGTTTACTGCATGACATTAGTTTGTGTGTCTTCTTACATTTCTTCATGTATCTCCAATGTATCACTATTTATTTAGACCTTCCTCAATCAATGGGAAATTATTTTGCTATTACAAAAAGTGTTTCAATGAATATTTTTTGTATGTATGGGACCTTTGTGTCTGTCTTTGGTCTCATGGGAATTTATGCCTAGCAGTGAGGAGATTGATGTCTCTTGGAGGATTAGTGGATCATTCATTCCTTACAAATTGGTAATTATTGTTCCCTATAGTGCCAAATCTTGTTTATCCGTGGGCAGAGATAACTGAAAATAGTAGCTAATCTTCTTTCAGCAACATTGGGAACCCTTCTGGCAGACTGTGTATGGGGAGAGAATGGGAAGGGAAGGGGGGGAATGAAGGTAGAGTGCTCATGGATAATTTGCGGTGTGGGTAACTGTAAATTGATTGTATCTATGAATGCCTTTTTATGCTCCTGCAATATGACTTACTAGGTTTTGAAATAAAGAAATAGTATTTGAAGCAGTAATGACCTTCCATCAGTCTCTATCAAATTCACATTTCAAGATGGAGGCTGCATAGTAAAGCTCTTGTGAAAAGAGTTTCCTAAAAACAGAACCACATAGCTCTAGCTGCAGACTGCTAAACTCTGCCAGAAGGTCGACAAGCTCCAAGTCAATGGCTTCACGGTCAGGCTCTGTGGAAAATGGAAAAATTCTATAAAGATTGTCGATTAGTATCATCTTTCACTCCCCTTGCTTTTTTCCTCCTTCTGCATTTTTTTAAAAAAAGAAAACTGGTGATTAATTTGGTGTACAGACCTCCTGGTGAAGAAACTCTCTTAACCAATGTTTACCTGGCATGCTTTTTGCAACTTGAAGTCTTAGAGACTTGCCTGGGGAACTGACTGGTTCATTGACTTACCCAGAGATCATAAGATCATAGTTTTAGAAATGAAAAGATCACACGATCAAGAATCTAGAGCCTTGGAAGGGTCCTCAGAGACCATCTAATCCAACCTCCTCATTTAATAGATGTTGACCAAGGACCATGGTGGTTAAGTCACTAGCTCATATACTACACAAGCAGTATATGTCAGAGGTGAGATTTGAACCCAGCTCCTGGGACTCCACAGCCCATACTCTTTCCGTTCTACCAAGGTCATGTGTTGGTACACATGAGACCCAGATATTCTTGACTTCAAGGCTGCCTCTATCCATTCTGACACATTGCCTCTCTTGCATTAGTTGTCTCTGTCTATATATACATAATTGAATTGTTAGGGACTGTCATGTCTCAAAAACACTGCCACTAATACTGGAGCTGCCAAAGTGGGAAATAGCATTGGATCGCATTTGTAGGGCTCCAGTATAATTTTTTTTTTCATTGCTGAAAATGCAGTTGAATTCCGGCCTAGTCCATAGAGCAAAATGCAGTCTAATGCAAAGCTGTTGAAAAGGTTGAAAAGATAAAAGATTTGAAATTGTATCTGGCATCTACATAAGCATGAAGCTATTTCTTTATTTCAAAACCTAGCAACTCATATTGCAGAAACATAGAAAGGCATTCATAGATATAGTCAATTCCCAGTTTCCCTCATTGCAAATTGTCCATGAGTGCTCCACCATCCTTCCCCCCTTTTCTCCTCACCCTCCTGTGCTGCCAGAAGGATTTCTGATCTTTCTGTTAAGAGGATTAGGCTCAGTGACCAATACCCTGCCTCTATCTCTTCATCTCTCCTCCACTCTGTTTCCTACTTAGGTTTGGGTTTCTCCTGCCTTTCCCCTCTAGGAATAATCTAGGGACTGAAGACAAAAGACAACAAAAGAAAGATCCATAATGCCAATGAGACCTGAATAACCTTAGACCTGAAACAAAAGAAAAGCCCGACCACAGTTATCTAGTGTAGCATATTTCCAGAAATCCTTTTGCACCTTTATGTTTATCCAAATGACAGGAGCGGCCTGTGAGACAGCCAGAGCAGAAAGAGCAAATCCAGCTTTTAAAGAAGTGGGTCAATGAAGTCAAGGATGCACATGAAGTGCGTGGAGAACAATGACTAAGTTTTCTGCCGCCTGCTGCCGTCGTGGTTGCTAGCTGAGCGTGGATGACTTTGCACAGCTCTGCCTCATTTAAATCCAAAACGTTTGCAAATCAAGACATCAATCACCCTGCTGATGTCACAGGTCCTCCTTAAAAAAACAAAGGCTGAGCAACACCACCGACAATCTGTTGTTTCCACCACCAACTCCTTTACAGCCTATACAGTGTTTTTCTATCCATCAGCTCATTTAATCCTAATAACAACCCTGTAAAATAGGCATGAAAGTTATTATTAAGGGAAAGGAAGGGGAAGCGAATAAGCATTTACATAGTGCCTACTATGTTCCAGGCACTGTGCTAAACACTTTGCAAATATTATCCTCACAAAAACAGTGCAAGGCAGGTGCTCCAATTATATCCGTTTTATGGATGAGGGAACTGAAGCAAAGTTTAAGTGTTTAAGAGTTTAAGTGACTTATCCAAGGTCATACAGCTGGATTTGAACTCAAGTCTTCTTGATTTCTGGCCCAGTGCTCTATCCACTGTGCCACCTTATGATTATGATCATTATTTCTACTTGACAGATGAGGAAAGGGGTATTTTTACTCACACAGCTAGCAAATGGCAGAATCCGGATCTTTTTGTCTCTCAGTCTAGTGTTCATAGCTGGTTTGAGAGAAATGTTAGAAAAAAATAATATAAAAGGTATATCCTAGGCATTCATCTCGGGCAATAGAATGGAAGCTTTCTTTAGAGGGAAATCTGAATGGAATTTTGCCACAGCAGCTCCTGGGGTAATGAAGTCACTTCTCAGTGTTGTGGGAGCTCCCCTTGAGCCAATATGAGCTGCCGCAGGCAGCCCCTCCGCAGCGGGCTTCCGACTCTGCTCCGGCCAATTCTGAAGAAAGCCCTGGATCAACGCTTTCTGTGAGGAGAAGGCCTGCCTGCTGAGCTGCTGTCATCCAGGACAGCCTCCTCCAGACTTCATTGATTTCAGGGCACAGTACTGTACTGTGTGTTCACTCCAGCGCTGGGTGGTGTGCGTGCCAAGCTTGCTCCAGCCTGGAACAAGAGACGGTACCCCCGATGGTGAGGGCTGGGGAGCTGGGGAGGGGGACCAGAGAAGACAAGCTGTTGTTAGTGCCCCATTGCCTTTATTCGAGGGTGGGTGGTCCGAGGGAGATGGGCTCTGTTGCAGAGGCCTGTAAAGTTGTTAATTGCTCCGAGACGATATCAAGAGTACAGTCTCATGAGCTGAGTTTAAATAATCTAAAAGGCAACATTTATTTTCATGTATAATATTTATTTCCAGGCACCTTTCCCATTTTTTTATTACAACTTAAAAAAATTAAACCCAAAGATCTTTAGTCATGGATTTTTGAAACTTTTAGATCATTACTTCTTTTATAGAGAACTTTGATAAAATGGTACACGTGCTTGTAGAGGCCTTTCAGTGGGGCCTGACACTTTCAGAGGTCATTCCTGAGTACTATGGATCTGGTGGTACAGTGGAAAGAGCACTAAGTCTGGAAGAAGGAAGAACTGAGTTCCAACCCAGCCTCAGACACTTTTTGGCTGTGTGACCCTGGGTAAGTCCCCTAATTTCTGTTTACTTCAGTTTCCTCAACTGTAAAATAGGGATAAAATAAGAGCACTTAGCACTTATGCCTGGCACATAGTACTATATAAATGCTTATTCCCTTCTTCTGTCCCCTCCATTTTAAGGGTAGCAGTGGAGTACTCTGGCTATGCATATGTCATCCCTTACATCCCACCAAATGACTAGACAACCTTCTCTTCCTATTATATGTCTATTTTCCTGTTTTCTCAGAAATTCCTCATTTGCTGTATGTTATAGCCTGCTTGTCCCCACCATGAGCCTCTTCTTGTCTTCTATGGGATACTCATTTTTAATTCTTTAGAACCTATTATATTCCATTTATTACTGCCATGCAGAATTTTTTGGAAAATATTGGTATTAAAATTAGCCTTTGCTTTCACAGGGAATTTCAGATCATTAAAAGAGCTTTGCAATTTTTTGAAAGTACTCCCACAACTCCTCTTCTGATGAACTCTGGGACCAACTTGTTTTCCATTTCTACTATATGTCCCAGATATACATAATGACGGGCAAATTCTATAGGTTATCCATCCAAATGCATGTTGAAATTGGAGCAGTAGACATGCTTTATCCACTTCTTCTTTGCCATGTGGATGGTCATATCAAGCTCTTTTGAGTCATTATACAGCTCCAAGATGCTCTGCAGTGTTCGAGGACTTGACTCAGTTAGCATGTTGTCCTCAAACAAAAGCATCTGGAAGACCTCACCATTCACAGGAAATCCCTCTATGACTTGAACTTTGCCTCAGTTTTCCTCTATCAAAGGAGTGAACAACTTACGGTGAGCACACATCTCTCATTTTCATGACTCACTTGATGATTGTGATCAGAGGTTCCTTGAACATGATTACATATGTTACATCTTCTAAGGAATCTAGAATGAACTTAACATGAGGATGTGAGCCTCCTTGTAAAAAATATCAAAATTATAGTTTAGATGTAGAGTGGCTAGCCATGATTACTGTATACCAGTATAAGTTCACCAAGGACGAGTCTTCCCAGCTAACCTTACTTTTTTTTTGAAGGGTTTACAAAAATGGTGTCTCAAGTGAATAACGAAGACCTCTCATACAGGGGCTTCAGAAAGGCCTTTAACAGAATTTCTTATGAATCCTTGTAGAGATATAGAGAACTTAATTATAGTAAGTTGGGTACAATCTGAACTGGTTGAAAGATCAGCTGCAAAGAGTGGGGACACTCGGAGTGGAGTCATCACTGCTTTGCTTAAGGCTGTGCCTTTGATGGTGTTCTGTGTAACATTTTTTCAACGTAGATTACTTAAAATCATCTTGTAGGAAGATAAATTGAAAGAACTAAGCATAATTTAAGGGGTGACATGAGAGTGATCTCCATGTATTTAAAAGGTTGTCACGTGGACAGAAAATTAGACTTGAGCTGCTAGGCCTCAGAGGGCAAACGTTGGAGTTAAGGGTGGAAGTTGCTAAGAGGCTGCTTTAGGATTGATAGTACAAGAAACTTTCTAAGATCTAGAACTCTCGAGAACTTTAAGTGACCCAAAGTGAGCTTCCTCGGGAAATGGCCAGCTCTCCATTACTATTTGTCTTCAAGCAGAGGCTGGATGATTATTGTGCTGTATAAAGGGTTCCCGCTCATGAACAAGATGGATTACATGATCTCTGAGGTCTCTTTGAACCAAAGTTCTATGAGCCTATGTTCTAAGACCAATTAATCCAGAGATTTTGTCACAGTTTATTTGTATAGTCATTAGATAGCTTCCTTTGATAGCTTGTTGAATTTCCATATAGTACCTGAATTTTACAGAGTAATTTAAAGAAGTATGCTACTATAGCATGAATAAACCTGACTTTCCATTTTTAGCAAGTAACTCTTTGCTAAACAAACTCTAAATGTGACTACAAAATCCATTGTTAAAGGTCATTTATGGCTAATAAGAGTTTCTGTAGAGTGATTCATCCCTGCAAGGATCCAAGGGGTCCTGGAAGTTGTCATGGAGGACAGCAGAATAGGAAGACCAGAGGGAACACAATTGCTCTAATCCTTTCTTTAGGACACAGAGAGGATACAGAAGCAATGAGATCTTTTTACTAAAGTGCAGGTCTAGAGTCACCTTTTCCTTCAGTTAGAGAGACTTATAGTCATGCAGGATACAGGGAGTAGGAAGTCTTAGTGATTGGTCTGAGCACCTTAGATTTTAGAAATCCCACTCATCAAGTAGAGAATCGTAATGCTCAGCATCAGCTCGGAGCTGCAGTACCTAATTGCCTTGTTGCCAAGCGACAGCTGACTTTGGGATTGAGATTATCAAGCTATGATGGCCAAAGACGGTTACAGCTTGAGATTTCTACCTGCCAGGGAATAGGATGGTGGGAGGAAGATGCAAGACATCAGCCAGCTGAATCCATAGCTACCAGAGACTGCACTGGGATGATTATTCCTATAGAAGCACTATTATAGTGACTGGAATGGACAGCTTTTCAAAATTTCATCAACTACTGGTGAAATGGAGTGGAAACTAACTCTGTCACACCACGTTTCCTTGCTTCTCTTTTTATATAGTCCCTAACCTATCATTTGATCTTTCTAAGATTTTTGGCAGAGATAGGTCAAAGCACTATCTTTTGTTCACTGTACACTGCAGAACTTGGAAGACAAATGGGAAGAATTTGGGATGATAGATTCATACAGGAATGCTTAACATTTTTTCTTTATTTTTTAAATGTTTGGTAATCGAGGTAACCATTTTGCTTGGGTATGATATTTAGGTTATATGGGTAAGGACTAGATGATCATTGAGGTCTCTTCTAAAGTCTCATAATCTAGATTTTGAGAATACCTTTAACCTGTAAATGTGGGGGAAGGTTCAACTGAAAGGATTCCACATAGGAAATGGGGAATAGAGCCATTGAGTTCCCATCTTTAATATTTTTAAACAGTATCTCGTGTCATTCTTAAGTTCAAATTCTAAACTGGCTGGTGCTGCTGCCTGATGCCATGCAACTTGACAGCAATGGTGTTTTCCATCCTTTGTTTTCAAAAAGGACCGATGGCATCATGGGGTGATATCTTGACTTGCATGGAAATTGGACTTAAGTGAGGCAAAATTGCACAAAGTCGCCAGTCTCCCCCTCTTTTCCAGAGTCATCAAAGTCCAGTGGCAAGACAAAAGTCAAGATGACTGACAATGACAGCTCAGGATGCAAGTAGATGACATTGGCATCTTTGCCAATGTCTACAGCAAATGCTTTAGCCACACTCATGGCCACTGGAACAAATTGTTCTTATCTGTTCATGCAGTGGGGGATGCTTTCACATGTTTGGGATAGATATCACTCTCACTCTGTTATCCTCAGTTACCCTCAACCTGGTTTAGACTGTCTGCAAAGATGGTTTTACTTGGGTGTGGTCATTGTCCATGCTATAGCTTCTTGGAGCCATAGGTGAGAATTGAGTACCAGGTAGACACCACGGGTGGATGAGCAGTCCTGAAAAGTGTTGGCAAGCCATCACAACAGAATAAGGTGTATAGGGTGTTTAGGAAGGACTAGAACCTCTGGTGGGTAGGGGGAATAAAGGGAATATTGCAGCATTTGGGGAGGATTATACTGTGCACATACCCTCTGGTTCTATTGAGTAACTATTGGGCTAGTGGCTCAGAGAGTGGGTCATGTAGTGGACAACTCAGATATAATACTCCCTTGTTAGATAATTTATACAGTGACTTACTGCCTTTCTGTAGCCTTAATGTAGGCAGCATCCAAGCTGATTTGGATTGCTTAGACAGCAGTTCTGTATTACAGTACCTCAAGTGGCACACGGCACGTGCATAAAGTGAAGGTGAAATGTACTACAAATGTGAAAAACTCATTTATAGCAATATCAAATTGAGAAAGTGACATAACTCAATCAATGAAAAACTCCAATCTATTTAAAACCAGCTCCAATCTATGAAAAACTTCCTTTAAGCCAGTGTCACTGATGCTCAATTAGAAATGTGTAGAACAGTAGTTTACAATTCTAATCTCAAGAGGTCCAGTGTGTCTGAAGATTCCTCCACTGTCATTCTGGCTTTGCTCTGGAAGTAGTGCCTTAGGACAAGTAGATGGAATAGTTCACTAGGTATTTAGAGCCTTTTGTTTCCACAGTTAACAAATTCCCCATAAAACTCGGCTGATTTGCAACTTCTTTTGATTTTTAAATCCAATTGATGTAGCCCGAGTGGAAGGCTAACACACTTTCTATAACTCTTTAATACTCAGCCAAGTATCGGTTTGCCTTAAACAAACTCTGGGTAAGTTTCTGTTGGTCTTTCTTACTGCTTTCCTTCTTCCTGTCATTGTCCCACAATGCATTAATTAGAAAGGCTGCCTCCTGAAATTGGCAAGTATTGGTAATCGGTTAATCCTGTGATTGCTTATGAGCAATAAAGATGAACATGGGGTTATACATACATGTGCATGTAAATGCATGTATACATTTATTTATCTCTAATATCTATCTGTTTTCTGTCTCTATCATCTTTCTCTTTCTCTGTCTCTGTCCACCCACAATTTTTGAACAATATTTGGGGACATATTAATACGGTTTCCTCTTCATACACATAAGTTACTTGATGCATCATTATAAAAAGAACATCTTCAAAATAGCATTACCATAGAAAATTCAAAAATTCATCTTCTAACGGCTGAATATTTTAATTAGACTTACTGCTTTTTGAGGGGCAGCTAGGTGGTGCAGTGGATAAAGCACTGGTCTGGGAATCAGGAAGACTCATCTTTCTGAGTTCAAATCTAGCCTCTGACACTTACTAGCTGTGTGACATTAGGCAAGTCATTTAACCTTGTTTGCCTCAGTTTCCTCATCTGTCAAATGAACTAGAAAAGAAAATGGCAAGTCACTCCAGAATCTTTGCGAAGAAAATCCTAAATGGAGTCATAAAGAGTCAGACGTGACAATAAAAATCATTCTTGAAAAATGTAGTTTGAAATTAATATTAAGCTGACAATTTTAAAATGTTGTTTTCTGAGTTCTGATCAATGTAGGGTGTGTATGTGTGTGTGTGTGTGTGTGTGTATGTGGGGATGTGTTCATACAGTGGTGGTGATACAAAAAATAGAGGTACAAATAGTGTTTTTTTTCAAAATATGCACTAAATCTTGAACTTCATGAAATAAAACAAAATAATAGATAAATGTCTCTCCTTACAGATGTGCCATTTATTGAGGAAGGTCCCACATTCATGCTCTGTATTTCAGAATTTGTACTTGCTTGTCACTTCTTGTTCTGGGTAGTTTATTCTACCTTGACCTCACAGGAAGAAAACATAATTTAATGGGTCTCTTAAAATTATAGCTTTATTTCTATAAGTTGCAGTTCTAATTCCCTGAAAAATAGACATGTATGTTGCATGTTCTTCAGATTATAAAGTCAAACATCAATTTTTGGAAGCTGGAATGGGTAAAAAACTGTTTTCCGCCTGCTAGGTCATTCTTCACCATCATCATTCATTTTCTTTCTGCCATTTTGACATGACAACATGTAGTATTTCATTATTCTGTATTGGTCCATTCACTGTGTTCTATTCCTGGTGATCATCCTAGGTTTATGTTTATGTTAAATGCTGAGATCTGGATAACTTCAGCATTGAATGAAAAGCAATAACCAGATTCATGAATTATACTTATGTTTAGCCTTCTACTCCAAAGGCTAATTGTTTATGAAAGACTGCTATGTTTAAGATCATAGCAAAAATGCCCCTGGTGAGCCCAGATGCTAGCATGAAATGGTAGGCTTCTAAAAATGTACATATACTTTTGAAATGCAAATATACCGCTGATGTCCTCATTGCTTAAATTCAGGCAGAGTACTTGGAATAGAAAACCAAACAAAAACTCAGAGCATAATTTGCTTATTGTCATTTCTTCATTGTAAATCTGAACTCCAGTCTCAATTGGAGCTGTGACACATACATGTCTATATCCATGCAAGTGGAGGTGGATGCAAAGGCTACATTTCTGCCCAAATCTGGTTTAAACCAAACCTGAGCATGCCCAATGATCATGTTCTTACTAAAAGAATGACAACAAAAGTGATGAAAATGAAGAAAGTCAGTATCATATACATTAATATAATATTCATTTGAATCAGAAGAAATAGAAAAAAACTTCCATTGTTAAGAGTTTTAAAGAGTAATTTAAAAAAATTATACATTATTATACATTTTTTTTTCTTTCAAAAAGGACCTCATCTTAGTAATATGGCCTTCATTTTGTTGTGGCCTGTATTCAGACAACATGTGTATTTATTTGTACACGTGTATATGAATCCTTTGCCCCCTCAATACATGGTACTAAGTATGCTGTATTAGCAAACAATTGACATAAAAAATGCAGACATTTACTGATTTATTATACCAGCACATCCTGCCTCTAAGAGCCAGGATTGGGTGGATCTTGGGAAGATGGCAGGGGAAGTGGCCTAGGGCAAATTAGTCGAATTGGGGGAGGGGGGAATGCTGATATTTTTTCCCCATTAGAATATTGACAAACATGTTTCCAGAAAGAAGTTGAACACATATGTATAAATACCTTCTCCCTTCCCCCACCCCTTCCACCATTGCTCCCTCTCTGTCTTCTATCCTCTTTCTTTCCTATTCCTCCTCCTCCTTCTTTTCTCTGCTTCTTCACCACCATATTAAGGACATTTTTCAGCTTCTCCAGAAAAGCTACCCTAGGAGATCCTTTCTCAGATAAAAGCTTCCCTCTCTTCAAAGGAGCTGCTGAAACGCTATGTAAAAAGCAAAATATTGAGTTTTCAGGCAGTCAACAAACATCAAATGTCCTAAGAATTAGCGGTTTCCTTTCAGCTGCCAAACAGCAGCTGTAAACTTTTAAAATATTAAACCCAGTTCTAACTCATAAAGTATTCCTCATTTCCTTCCCCAGCCTAAAGACAATATTCCTTTGACAAGGCTGCCAGATACTGTTTTATCGTCTGGGTTTCTATTCAGGCAGGATGCAGGAGCAGCCCAGACCTGAGCACTTGGTGGTCCACAAACATGTCTGGCTCTTGCTCAGCTTCCTTGTGGGACCAAAGCAGTTATGCCACAATTAGGCCAGTGGTTTGGCGACTGGGAGGCTGTGCTTTGGCTTGTTTAATAGACTGAAGGAAAAGCTTGAAAGGGAGGATGTTAATACCGAATTGATAGAAATCTCAATTTGAAACTTAGACTGCGATTGAATTTCTTCTTGGCTGAATAATTTGATTTAATGCTGAGATACAAAAATATATCTGGCCTAGATTCCTCAGGCAAGTTTCTGTGGGCTAGAGGGTGAGTGGGTGGTCATCCTCGAGTTGACTTGGCTCTATTCCTAAGGAGACCCTTTCTCCTGGGGTTGGTAAGTGCCCAATGACCTTTCTGTGAGTGACATTCAGGAGTGGCTAGGATGATCCTTTGTAGTCTGACCTCAACTACCTCACAACTAGGGTTATATGTTGGAAGTCTGACAGACTCTGACTTTTACTATCTTCACTTGAAAAAAAAATGTTTTTTTTTCATGTAATCATTCAACTGTAACAAGTATAATGTTTCAGGACTACGTTTCCCAAAATGCCTGGTCCAAGAGCATAATTGCTTATTTGGAGACATTTTCAGGATTTAATTTCCTATGAGAACCTTTGTTTTCGGTGCAGAATGATCTTGTCATGATGAGGCAATGTCTGGAGAGATCAGGAAAATTGCAGCTGCTTCTGGGGTTTGTGACCAGAAGGAGAGCATGCCCCTAGGAAATCAGGTGACGACAAAAGTTAGACAATCTGGTAACTGAATGGAGATACAGAATGAGAGCCAAAGTGGTAGACAATTTTGGGGGCAATTTTTGAGCAGCAAATTGCAAGGCCATCTCTACTGAAGATTCCAACCCTCCCCGTTTGGGAATTTTGAGCATGAGGAACCTGTTTCCTAGTTGTTGGAGGGGGGGAGGGCAACAGGGGAGGTAGGAATTGAAAATGTACTCACTTGAATGGGCAGTGATCGTTTTCCTGTTATTTTTATATTTGTTTTATTCCCGATTAAATGTTTTATTCATTCTTAGTTTGGGTAGTATCATGATTAACCATCTGTTTAGATATGAGTGACTTTTGAAGTTTCCAGTTTCAAGCAGGAAGTGAGGGTGAGGGCTTAGAAGGAATGCTGAGTTTGCAATCAGAAGACTTGTTTTTGAATTTCAACTTGGTTACTTGCTCCTATATGACCTAGGGCAGGTTGCTTTATGTCTCTGGGCCTCAATTCATCTCTTGTAAAATTAAATTGGACTAGAGGAATCTCTGAAATTCCTTCCTGATTATGATCCCAGGAAAGCACTTTGTAAAATATGAAAAGTGTTACATGAATAGCAGGGAAGTCTTGACAAAGAATTGGAGGAGCATATTGGCAGGGCCTTGAGTGTGTCAGAAGGTGATATGAATTAATGCATGAATGAATGAGCATTTATTGAGCACTTACTATATACCAAGCACTTTACTAAATTGTGGGAATAATGCAACTAGAAAAAAATGAGAGAGTCCTGGTCTCAAAGATCTTACATTCTAACTGGAGGGGACAGCACATAAAGAAAGTCAAACCGCTGGGAAGAAGGGTGCTCCAGTGGGGTGAATGGCAAGGCCCAGAGGTTCCTAGTTTACACAAGTGGTTAACACTGAACTAGCACCTTGGAAACAGGTGACCCTGGGAGGAGGAAGGCTGTAGGGATGATGGAGGAGATGTCAGACCAGGCTAGAATAGCCAAGGGTTGAGATGAGAGGAGGAATGAATAGAACAAAACACATATTTCATGGACAAGGGAGTGAGGATTGGGCAGGACAAGGGTGAGATCCTGGATTGAATCAGAAGCTCAGAATACTGAATGGACAGAAGCTCTGTCTTTTCTATTGAGGCTTCAGACCACTATTGCTCACTGGTGATGGGGCAGCTAGGTGGTACAGTGGGTAGCACACTGGGCCTGGAATCAGGAAGACCCAAATTCAAATGTGACCTCAGATATTCACTAGCTGTGTGACCCTGGGCAAGTCACTTAACCTCTGTTTGCCTCAGTTTCCTCATCTTAAAATGAGGATAATAATAGTACTCACCTCCCAGGGTTGTTGTGAGGATCAAAGGAGATAATAATTGTTGAACACTTAGCATGGTGGCTGACACATGGTAGGAGATATATAAATGTTAGCTATTATTGTACTTGTTATTTTTATGATATATGGAAAGTGTATGGAAAGATAACAACTCATCAATCCCATAGCCCTCCCCCTAGAATAGGGCTTCTTAGCTTATTTTTGTCTCATGGGCCTCTCTGGCAGTCTGGTGAAGTCCACTGAGTTCTCAGAATTAGGTTTTTAAATGCTTAAAATAAAATGCATGGGATTACTAAAAAAAAAAAGAGTTCTATTGAAATATAGTTGTCAAAATATTTTTTAAAAAATTCAGCAACTCCTGAGTAAGAACCTATGCTTTAGAACATTGTAGTTGAGCAGCTTGCTTCCAAGCGAGTTAATAATGTTATTTTGTGGAATAGGTCATTTATTCACTGTTACCCACTCTGTGCCCTGTAATCTCAGGGCTCTCTCTCTACTTAATGGCCTGACACAGTCACAAGTTCCTTGACTAGCTGTAGGAGGCAGCAGGCTTCTTCTGCCAATGAGGAGCACTGAAATTGAAATACAAGTTGCCTGGCTCACCAGGAAGTCTGCCATATTTTCTACAGAAAGCCATGCTGCTGAGTGTGCCAATGGCCAGCCTGCCTGCCTATCGAACCTAATCCATGATACATTTAAGAAATGATCACTTGCTGTTAACAATACTTACCCCTGAGCTTCTCCCTGAAAAGGCCCATTTGTTTAAAGAATATTCGGGTTCCAGACTGTCACCACTCCTGGGTTTCCAAAGTCTCATGCAAGGGGAAGACACCATTTGGTGATAAGAAGTTTGAACTCCTATAATTGCATGTAGTATCTTCTTTTCATCTTGTTTGGTGCTGATTTTTAACTTTGTTTTAATCAATTAATGATCGGATTGCACCTTGATAGAGAATTCTGAAGTGATCCCTTCTCTGTTGAGATATAATCAGTTCCCTGTTTTTGTGTGCTGCTGTTGGCTGCTTGCAGATCCTTGGTGATGCTCATTTTGTAGTGTGTGCAAAGTGTAGGATTGAATAACCAGGGGACAGCACAGTTTGCTGTAGTGGTGTGATGTTTCTTGACATTCTCCTTTGAACTTTTTCTATGCAGCTCTGGATGCTGAGCCTTAGAGAACTGTAGTCCCAAAGTCTGTGTATTTGAGGTCAGGTCTTATGATTCCGGAGCCGAAAGCCAAGGAGACAAAAATGGTATCTGAGTAAAGATGATGTGTGTCACAGATTTGGTCTAAAGTTGCTATCTGATACTGGGTGAATGAACTCTACCCTGCTCCTCACCCAATATCCTAGAGAATGAAGCTCAGTAGTGTACATCAATATGTTACACTTTACATGGAAACACTAGGGGCCTAGGGGAGTGGGGGTGGGAAGGGGAAGAGAAAAAAATTTATTAAGCACCTACTATGTGCCAGTTATTGCAAAACACTTTACAGCTATTATCTCATTTCATCATCATGGCAACCCTATGAGGTAGTTACTTTTATTAGCCTCATGTTATGGTTGAGGAAACTGAGTCAGATGGAGATTAGGTGTCTTGCCTAGACTAGCACAGTAAGTGTCTGAGCCTAATTTTGAAGTCAGGTCTCCCTGACTCTTGGCCCAGTGATTTCTATCCATCTGACCACCGAGCTACCTTTAATGCAGTTATCCATGTGGTTAAGTGTCAATCATAAAAAAAGGAATAGCATTTTCTAGGGCAGCAGATGACAAAGATTTTTTTTTTATGTGGGATCTTGATGTCTATGAATGGGAAATCTATTTCTTCAGGGAGAGATTTATACTTACAGTAATTAACTCTGGAGAAATCACTATACTGGGGGATATTAAACATTACTGAATTACAAGTAGCTAACCCAATCATTTATTATGTTAGATGGCATTTGAGACCAAATTATTGAGGAAGGAAACAAATGCTAATGTTTCCTACTACACATTTGCCAACTGCTAACCACCCTTAAGGCTGTGGCTTAGACAACGTTTCAAGTAAGAGAAGTAAAGAAGTGGACTTAGTGGTGTGACCATATTTTCTGGACCCCTAATCAAACATTTCTGAAAAGGTCATTTTACCTTTAATAATTGAAAAATAAGTAGATCTCCATCTTTTATGGCATTGGCTCCATAAAACATATGTCAGACACAAATAGGTATATGAATGTAAAATTATTCTATACACACTTCTATTTAACAGTTCTTTCTCTGGTTGCAGATAGCATCTTTCTTCATATGTCCTTTATAGTTAATTTGGGTATTTATAATAGTCAAAATGACTTATTTGCTCAAAGTCATTCTTAAAACAACATTGCTGTTACTATGTACAGTGTGGTTCTGCTAATTTTGTTCTTCATTATTTCATGCATATCTTTGCATGGTTTTCTAAGATCATTCAGCTCATCATTTCTTATAACATAGCAATATCCTATCTCAACCATATACTCGACCATATACAGCTTGTTCAGTCATTCCCAACTGATGGGCATCCCCTAAATTTCTAGTTCCTTGCCACCACAAAGGGAACTATTGGTAGCCATCTCTAGGGTTAGGGTGAGCAGGAGGGAAGAAAATAAGAAATTTACATGATAATTTTATTAGATATTTGAAAGGAATATCAATTTGTACATGATGGATTTTCAGTTTCATGTACAATCATCTTTTTTTATTAAGTTATATTATGGAAATGCTTATTTTATTCCATAAATTAAAAAAGAAAAAGAAAATTTAAAAAAATGTCAGACTATCTCTCTTAAAACAAAGAACCCAGGTGTACTTAGGGAAATTCTGTTTCTCTGCCTCCTACCTCCCCATCCCCCCACCTCAGATAATTTGAGGAATTCCCTTCCTGACACTCCCAGGGAAGAGATTTTTGATTTTTTTTTTTGTATTACGGATTTCTTCAGCAGTCTAGTTATTTCTGTCTACTTCTCCATGGGGAGTAGATTCATGTTTCAAAATTTAGAAAATAAAACAACTTAGTATGTATTATGTCATATATATTATAAAGGAAACAAATTGTATTAAAATATAGTTATCAAATTTTTTAAAAAAATTCATAGACTCTAGGTTAAGAAGCCTCACATTAGGCTCTAGTCACCAATGCTTACAGTCACACAGTGTTAAAAATTAACAAGTTTATTTCAAGGAAATTTTGTAATTCTATCTACAGTTATGTATGTGCAGTATGTTTAATCTTTTGTTTTATTTTTGTTTTAAGTTTTTGTTTGTTTTGGACTTATGATTTTACTAGTAGGAAAAAAGTCCTTGTACAGATACACAGGAGCAGTTGATAATGTTTGTTCTGGGGGCAATGAAAGATTGAATGATTTGCCCAGGGTCTCATAGTTACTATGTGTCTAAAAGCAGAAGGGTTTGAACTCAGGTCTTCTCATTCCAAGGCTGGATTCGCATTCAAGATTTAATGCTTCCACTTACTTGTAGCTATACAGAGAATTCTTCAATATCTAGACAGAAAAGGGAATACTTTCTTCATTTCCCTTATTCAGACAAAATCCATATCAATTAGAATTTAATTGATTATTAGATCTCGAGGATATTTTAGAGATGTCTAATCCAAGTTCACATTTTGCTGATGGAAAAAGTGAAAAAAAAAAGGGTGACATTGCCTGAGGTCCTAACACATTTATTTCCTGGCAGAGCAGGTACTAAAACCAGGAGTCTTGATTCCAATTCCAGTGCTCTTATCAGCATCTCAGACAATCATCTTCAGCTAGCAACGAACTGATAAATTGACATTCAGAAAAAAAAAACACCTTTTATTATTATGGGAGATTTGATTTTCAATTAATTAATTAATTAATTATTTTGTTCTTAACTCCCAAATTTTGAGGACACAGCTAAAGTAGTACCAAGGGAAAATTTATATCTCTAAACACTTTTATTAACAAAGAACAGAAAGAACAGATCAATGAATTGGGAATGCAAGTAAAAAATTAGGAAACCAATAAAATTTTAAAATGCCAATTAAACACCAAAATAGAAATCTTGATGATTAAGGAAAACAGCTTTAAAAAGTAAAAAACAAAAAAAATATTGCATGAATAAATAAAATTAGGAGATTTTATCTAACAAAACACAATAAAATAGATGAACTATTACCTAATTTGATTATAGGAGAAGGAAATGGCAAATCACTCCAATATCTTTGCCATGGACAGCATTGGTATGCTATGGTTCATTGGGCCAGAAAGAGTGACTAAACAACTGAACAAAGCAAATCTGATTACAAAGAAGAAAAAAGGGAGAAAAAAGGATTAATTTACTGCAAATGAAGAAGAAATAAAGGATATTATTAGAAACTACTTTGTTCAATCATATGCCAACAAAACCAGCAACCTAAATGAAATGAAGGAATATTTACAAAAACATAAAATAGCCAAATTAACAGAATAAGAAATGAGAAATTAAACAATCCCATTTCAAAGGAATAAGTTGAGCAGCCCATAAACAAGCTCGCAAAGAAAAAACCCCAAGACCAGATGGAATCGCAAGTTAATTCTATCAAACATTCAAAGGAAAATTAATTTCAATATTACATAAATTGAAAAATAAAATCTTAAGAAAGCAAATTCCTTCTATGACACAAAAAAACGGTCTTAATGCATAAGCCAGAGAGAACCAAAACAGAAAAACAAAGACAAATATCCCTAATGAACATAGATGGAAAAATTTTATGTTGCCTATTGGCAACAGCATAAAACAACATATCAAGAAAATCATACATTTTGAGCAGGTTGGAATTATGCCAGGAATGCAGGGTTGGTTTAATATTAGGAAACCTACAAACTTAACCATATTAAAAACAATGAAAATTGTTAATAGATGCAAAAAAAAAACTTTGGCAAAATACGAGATTCATTTCTATTGAAAAACAAAGCTAAAAGCTATAGGAATAAGTGGGTCTTTCCTTAAGATGATCAATAATATAGATCCAAAACCTGAGAGCTATCAGCTGGTGACATAGGTGAGAGAAGTGAGTTCAAATCCTGCCTCATATACTTACTAGTTTTGTGACCTTGAGTAAGTCACTTTATTTCCATTTGCTCCAGTTTCCTCAGCTGTAAAATAAGGGTAGCACCTACCTTTTTGGATTGTTATGAGGATTAAATGAGATGATATTTGTAAAAAGTGCTTAACACAGTGCCTGGCACATAGTAGATGCTATAGAAATGTTCATTCCTTTCTCTAACATTATTTGTAATGTAGGTAATCTAGAATTCTTTCCAATAAATTCAGGGGTGAAACAGGAATATCCACTGTCACCACTTCTATTTGATGTAGTACCAGAAATGATGGCTATAGCAATAAAATAAGAAAAAGAAATTGCAGGAATAAGTATAGGTTAAAAGAAATGATCACTTTTTGCAGATGATATGATGGTGTACTCAAAGAACCCTAAGGAGTAAACTAAAAAAATAATTGAAACAATAACTTCAGCAAAATTACAATCATTAGCATTTCTACATAATACAAATAAAACACAGAGGAAGAAATAAAAAGAGAAATTTCATGTAAAATTACTACAAAATATATAAAATGCTTGGAAGTCTACCTTCCAGGGTACACACAAGAAATACACACACACACACACACACACACACACACACACACACACACACACACACATGCACACACACACACATAACTGCAAACAACTATTTACAGATACATAGACCTAAATAGTCGGGGAAAATATTAATTGTTCATGGGTAGGATGAACCAAAACAATAAAAATGACAATGCAACCTAAATAATTTACTTATTCAATACTGTACCAATCAAACTACCAATGGATACTTTATAGAACTAGAAGAAAAATTCACTTACAGGAAAAAAAAGGAGAAAAGGTCAAGAATCTCAATAGAAATAATCAAAAGAAATGGGAGTAAAGAAGGCCTAGCAGTACTGGACCTCAAACTATACCACAAAGCAGTACAATTTGTTACTGGTTAAAGAATAGAGATTGGTAAATGTAACAGATTAGATATATGACATATAGAGACAAATATATCTATCATCCAAGTATTCAATAAATGCAAATACCCCAGCTACAAGGATTAGTACTTACTTACTCATACTATTTGACAAAAACTGCTGGGAAAATTGGCCAGCAGCATGGAAAAAAATAGATTTGGTTATTAACCTTAATCTTTAAACCTCATTCATTATACAAAGTGAGCTCCAAATGGGAACATGACCTAGATATAAAAGGTCACATCATAAACAAATGTAGAAAACGTTATCTACCATATTTATGGATAGGAGAAAAGTTCATGCCAAATAAAAGATTGGATTACAGAAGATGAAATAGATAATTTTGATTATACAAAATAAAAAATAGTTTTGTGTAAACAAAACCAATAAAGCTAAGATTAGAAGGAATACAATTAATTGGGAAAATCTTTGTAGTTAATATATTTGATAAATGTTTCATTTCTAAGATGTATAAGAAACCGATTCAAATTTATAAAAATAAGAGCCATTCCCCAATTGGCAAATGGTCAAGGATATGAACAGACATTTTTCAAGGGAAAAAATCCAGACTATCTGTACTCATACAAAAACATGCTCCAAATCACTATTAATTAAAGAAATGTAAATTAAAGCAACTCTGAGATTCCATAGCATACCCACCAGAGTACCAAAGATGACAAAAAAGGGAAAATGATCAATTTTAGAGCACTGTGGAAAATAGGCACATGAATGCAATACTGGTAGACCTGTGAATGGGTACAACCATTCTGAAAAGCAAATTGGAATATTACACACAAAAAAACTACTGAACATATGCATTGACCCAGCTTTATAATTGGTAGGCCTATACCCAAATTAGAAAAGGTGCTAAATGTATAAAAATATCTACAGCAAGTCTTTTTGTAGTGGCAAAAAAACTGGAAACTAAACAAATGTCCATCAATTCAGGAATGGCTGAATAAGTTGAATTATAAAAGTGATGGAAAACTACTGTACTGTAAGAAATGAAGAAACAGATGATTTCCAAAAGACATGGGAGGACTTGTATGAACTGATGCAGAGTGAAGTGAGCAGAACCTGAAGAAAAATTTATATTCTAACATCAATGCTATAAAAATGAACCATTCTGAAGACTTTTATAAACTGAGGAAGAAAGAGAGAAGCATAACTCAGAAAACAGTTCATATCATTATAGTAACTGTAAAAATAAACATCTTTGGAAGCCTTAAGAACTATGATCACTACAAAGATGTTCATGATTATAAGCAATCAATGATTCAACATGCTATCTGTTCTAGAGAAGTGATAAATTTAGGGCACAGAATGAAACACACACATATGCATGCATGCATGTATGTATGCATGTATGTATACAGTCATTGAAGGAATTTGTTTTGCTTAACCATATATATTTGTTATAAGAAATTTATTTTCCTTTTCCTTTTTTTTTCTTGATGGGGTTGGGGGTGGGAGGGGGACTTAAAAAGAGACTTCAGAGGGGGTGTGTGCTACAGATAGAAAAAAAATCACATAAATTTCCCGATGAGATTGCTGTACTATTAGTTTTATTTAATCATTTTACTTTGTTAAATGGGACCTTTCATGAAGTTGGAGTAATTTGTAAATGTTTGTAATGTAAAAGCACAACATATAAATAAAACTTTACAAAAATCTTGAAGTGTTTAGCTGAAGTGAGAATTAATAAATAAATAAATAAATATATATACATACATACATATACACATACATATATATATATATATATATATGTATATATATATATATATATATATTGCTAGAGCCTTAGAAATCATTGATGATGCTTTGTCAAGATTTTCTCATTCAATGAAGAGACCCTTGAACTAGTAACTACATGAATGTCCCTGATAGGCCCTAACTGACTTTTGAGTTTGTTTCATAATTTCTTTCCTTTTCACTCCCAAGTCTTTGTAAGAGCTGCTTGGATATGGTTATACCTATAACTGGGATGATCCATCTTGGTGGGTGAAATGAAAGGAAAGGAAGTGAAATTATCTTAAACTTTCTCTTCACCTCCCTCCCCCCCAAAAAAAAGTATGGAAAAGGATCTCATTTAATTCCACCCAATTTCAAGCCCTGTTTTGGAAAATACTACAGCTTATGAGAGACAGTAAAGAACAAAGGTAGTGGTGATTTGGTTCTCTGTTAATGGTTGGTTAAGGTCAGGTTATTAATTTCCAATTAAAACATAATTGTCTGGACACCTGTTTGTAGAAAATAGGTAAAATTATCCTCCTTTAGAAAATGAAGGGGTTGAATCACGGTGGTCTCTGTGGATACTTCGAAGCCTCCAGGGACTTCTCTCAGCCCTCTGGGAGCCCACCTTTAAGGACATGCTGTTTTCTGTAATTCTGGAACTTGTTCAACTATACAGATCCTCACCAAAGGACAGAGAAGTCTCTTCCTTATTAAGGAAATTCTTTCAAGGTCAAAATGTTAAGGCTTTTAAAATGAAAATATGAATTGAAAGGAGAAACATGTCTACTTCAGTAAATGATTAATTAGGAGTCTTTTTGAAGTCTTGTGATATGACCCAAAGTATAGCCTGGATGATTAAAATCAAGCTTCTCTGGAACTGAATGGGACCTGGGACTAAAAAGTTTTATCTTAATCGTACTGGGCACTCAGGCATGATAGAGGTTTTTGAGTTTCAGTTTTCAGACAGACATATAGTGAAGCTGATATTTATTTGACCAGAAGAAACACTACATTTTACCTGAAACACACACACACACACACACACACACACACACACACACACACCACTACCATCACCAACACCAACAACAAGTGGATGTGATAATGGTGCCTTAGGTATCCAGGAGTTGTCACTTACTGGTTCTATTATACTGTAGGGGGTAAATGTCCCCTTTTAGTTACCTCCTATCCAATTTAGGTATCCTGCCACCAGGTGGTGGTAAAGAATCATGGTTGAGAAGTTTACATTCAGGTAGTAAGGCACTGAGTATCAGATACTGTGTGAACATTTTAAAAAATCAAACAAAAATTTTTTTTATTTAAACTCATCTTTAAAATAAATGAACTTTAAATATGACAGGAATGCAGTGACTAATAAAATGACCTCTAATCCAATAACATTCTGGTATCTTTTCCCAACTAATTAGCTATTTATTTCTAATACAATCAATTCTAAATATGGTCTTATTCTCCAACTTGTAGAAAGAACTTGCAAGTTTACAGTGACACTCAGCTTTATTGTTCTTCAAACCAGTGGCCATTTTCTTTGACTGGCTTCTGATTTCTTTCTGCTCTCTTCTTATTGTGGAGATATCTCTTCCGGATTGTCTTGGACTTTCCTAACCATGAAGGTCACCTCTCTTGCCATTGTTTCTCTTTTCTCTCATTAAGTGCTAGAGAACACTAGGCACATCCTGTCATATCCCTGGACCATAAATCTCCATGTCCAACTTGACACAGTTGCAAAAGAGTCTTAGAAAAAAGAAAAAGAAATGAGAGAAGATAAGGAAATGTTCCCAGTTCAAAGTATTTAGCATAGAGTAGGAATGGTAATTTATGAAGCCCTTTCAGAGATTCATAATATGTACTTTCTTGATCCATAGCCAGAAGACTTGGGAAAATGTTTTTATTGTACAGTAGACTGACCAACTGCTTACTTGAAAGCATACAGTTCAAAGAGGACATAAAAGGATAAGAACAAAGTTTTCTTTTTTGTTTGTTTTTGAAGTTTTTGAATTTTTATTTTCAGTTCCAAAACCTCTACCTTCTTCCAGCCCCTCCCTCAGCCACTGAGAAGGCAAAAAAAAACATACCAGTTATACATATGAAGTCACACAAAACATATTTCCACATTATCCAAATCAAGAAAAATAAAGTGAAAAAAATTTGCTTAAATCTTCATTCAGAGACCACCAGTTCTCTATTTGGAGGTTCACAGCATTTTTCATGATGAGACCTTTGGAATCATCATGGATCCTTGTACAGAAGAGAGTAGCTAAGTCTTTTACAGTTAATTATCATTACCAATACTGCTGTTAATGTATAGATTATTCTTTTGATTCTGCTCACTTTACTTTGCTTCAGTTCATTTAAGTCTTCCCAGGTTTTCCTCAAACCATCTTCTTAATTTTTTACAGCACAATAATATTGCATGACAATCACATACGACAACTTGCTCAACCATTCCTAAATTGATGAGCATCCCCTTAGTTTCCAATTGTTTGCCAACACAAGAAGAGTGGCTGTAGATATTTTTGTACATATGGGTCTTTTTCCTTCCCCCTATTTTTTTGGGGGGAATCTTTTTGGGACATAAACCTAGGGATAATATTTATTGCTGGCTCACAGGGTGCTCACAGTATTATAGCCTTTTGAATAAAGTTTCAAATTTAAACAAATGATTTTCAAAAGAAAACTTGTAAAGAACTAGCAACAATATGGAAAATTGTTCCAAATCACAGTGATAGATAAATACAAATCAAAATAACTCTGAGGTTTTACCTTTTACACAGCAAACTTACAAAGATGATAGAACACGGAAACCATCGGTGTTTGCAGGGCTGCAGAAATGAGAGCAATCGTAATACTCTGTTGGTAAAACTATGAATTGGTCTAACCATTCAAAAAACAATTTGGAAATATGGTTGAAATGTGACTAAAATGTCCACACTTTTAGAACCGGAAATCCCACTGCGAGACATATACTCCAAAGAGGGTAAAGATAGAAAGGGGCCACATATCCCGAAGTATTAATTGTAGCACTTTTTAGAGTAGCAAAGAAGAGGGGATAAAAACAGTCCCGATCAATTAAGGAATGAATGAACATATACAGAAACATAATGGAAAAATACTTGCAATAGGAAATTATTAATATGAAGAATTCAGAGAAGCATGTGGGGACATAAAATCCCTAGGATTTATATAGATTTGCAAAACACTTTAAATATTTTATTTTGTTTGATCTTTACAACAAGCTTCTAAAGTAGGTGCTATTATTACCATCATTTGCAAATGAGGAAACTTAGACTCAGTGAAATTAAGTGACTGGCCCAGGTTCACACTGCTAGAAAGTGTCTGAGTTGTTTCAGAGTGAAGTAAGTAGAATGAGAAAGCAATATATACAATAACTATAACAATTCAAATCGGAAGAAATACCAAAGGAATTCTATGTAATCATAATGACCAAGATAGATCCAGGAGGAGTTAAGACAATTTCCTTTTCTCCCTCCCCTCCCCCCTCCCCCCCCCTCCCCCCCCCCCCTCCCCTCCCCTCCCCTCCCCTCCCTCCCCTCCTCCCCTCCCCTCCCCTCCCCTCCTCTCTCTCTCTCTCTCTCTCTGTCTCTCTGTCTCCTTTCTCCTCTCCCTTCCTCCCCCTTTCCCTCTCTCTCTCCCTCCTCCTCCACTCTTTTCTGGCCTTTCTTGCTCTCTCATTCTCTTTGTCTCTCCAGTTCCTGCCTTTCTTTACGATATTCCCTATTGATCCACTGGTATCTCAGTCAAGGTGAGAAGAATCTTAAACATTTTTGAATCAGTCCTGTTCTAACTCTCGGTCATCGTTTTACTCTTTCCAGTTCTTCTCTTCTTTGTTTTCTTCAGTTATTTATTTTCCAGCCCTACATTCTGTTCTGTTTACATAGCATCACGCAGAGAAAACACATTTTTTTTTCTCTCAATTACTCAAATGGGAGAGGGACAGAGAATGGGAAAGGGAAAATATCCTGGCACCTTGACAACATGGAACACTCAACAGGATTTAACTTGTTTCAAGGCAAAAAGCTAATGAGGTGATTTCTCTTGATCTCAGTGGAGTTCCCTTGGGCTTGCGGGGGTGGGTAGAGATTGAGATATCCCAAAAGGGTAGAAACCGCGGCCAGGGAAAGGAATTATTTGATAAGAATGAGAATGAAAGCCCCAGTTTCTCTGCAATTCATTCTGATCCCATCCATCATGAATGTTTTTCTCATCTACCTCCCAAGCAGATAGAATCCTGGTCAAAAGGTGAACAATTCTCTGCAGTATATGAAGAAAACTGTGGCTTAGGGTGAAAACACCCAAAACAAAATATTTTGAATCTGAAGCCAAATGACTGGGGTTCAAATACTGACTTTGTTGCCTGTTACCTATGTGATCTTGGACAAGCTACTTACTTTCTTGTGAGACTCAATTTCCTCACTTTAAAAATCTCCAAATTCCCTTCCAGCTCTAAATTCTCTGATCCTATAATTGATTAGTATCCTGCAATGAAGCCAGCTAGATTTCAGATGGGTATTGACCATCTGGAGAGATGTAGAGGCCCTTTCAAACTGCTGGGGTCACTCTTACACAGGCTCATTCCTGATCCTACTGCCCATAAATAAACGTGATGCCAGAAGTGAGATAGATAATATGCAGGAGATATTTTCAGCTTGGGTATTGGCTCTGGGGAAAAGACATCTTGCCCATGCAGCAACACTGCCCCTGGAGACCAGTCGGCTCTGAGATACTCCAAAGGGGATATCGCTGGGCCTGACACCTCTGCACAGACTCAAGCAGAATTCTCAGGAATTCACTTACTGAATCTGTGGGCCCCAGAGGACCAAAGTGCACAATGTTATTAGGTAGTTTGGGAAGGCCTACTGATGTAGTTTTCCTAGTGTCATCAGGTTATGTCAGTTTCTCTATATGATTCATGACAATAATAATAATAATAATAATAATAATAATATTCACAAGTGTATGGTGTTTTACAATTTAATAATAATAACTGACATTTATATAGCACTTTATAGTTTGCAAAACTTTATCCACTATGATATCTTCATGACAACCCTGTGATGTAGGTATTAATCTCTCATTTTACAGATGAAGAAACTGAGCTTAGAGAGTCTATGTGAATGGCACACTATCATACACAGTGAACACTAGAGAAAGGATTTGAACCCGGGCCTCTTATGAGTTCTGCTCCAGTGGTCTTTATGCCATACCACACTATCTTTGGATTTACAAAGTGTTTTCCTCGCAGAAATATAACTATAGATATTCTATTTACACAAATATACATATATAGGTATTGTTGTCCCCATTTTATTTCTTTATTAGATCTATGATCTCATCACTATTGACATTCCATCCACCTATAGAGTCTGCATCCATATTTTCTCCTTTGTGATGCTCATCCATGTTTTCCTATAGGCCCTTCTCAGGGGATCTGCCTAAAGTACTAGAGGCCGCATCCAAATCTTATTTTTTAATTTAATTTTTATTTTTTCCAGAAAAATTTTAACATTTGTTTTTTAAAATCTTGAGTTCCAAATTCTCTCTCTCTGACATCCCTCCCCTCTCCTTGAGAAGGCAAGCAATTTGATATAGATTATTCATGTGCAGTCGTGTAAAACATTTTCATATTAGGCATGTTGTAAAAGAAAACAAAGATAAAAACCCAATAATAATAAAAAATTAAAATAAAATATGATTCCATCTGCATTCAGACTCCACCAGTTCTTTCTCTGGAGATGAATAGCACTTTTCATCATGTCTTTCAGAATTGTCTTGGATCATTGTATTGCTGAGAAAAGCAGTTGCTCATAGATGATCATTGTACACTATTCCTGTTACTATGTACAATGTTGTCCTGGTTCTGCTCACTTCACTTTTCTTCAGTTCATGTAAATCTTTCCAGGTTTTTTGAAAGCATCTCGCTTGTCATTTCTTATAGCACAATAGCATTCCATCACAATCATACACCACAATTTGTTTAGCCAGTCCCCAATTGCCTTATCTGGATCTCATTGTTTTCCACAGGCAGTATAGAAGGATTTGGGCTGTGTAGAACATCCCTATTAAATCATACATTTTCTCCATTATATCCCTTATACCCAGGGTTATGCTGGAAGATGTTTAACACAACTGGCTATCCAAAAAAAATGCATGTGGAGCACACTTTTAAATTTTATCTGCATTCTTAACATTTTCTCCGTCACTTTCCTAAGTCTAGATTACCAGCAAAATAACAAATCAGTTCCTGATTTGTAGCATTTGCTAATTTCTAAGATGTAAAGGCTAATATTGAAAATCGGACAATTGGCTTTCATGATTCAGTCCAAGCTGACTCTCGCATGCCCCTGCTTATGCCACCTTTTATACACAGAAAATCATTTGAGATTAGGGCAGTACGTTTATGCCCACTGTGCCATCTGCCGGTCTGAGCCTTTAGAGACTGTGAAGTTCAGAATCTGTACCCATGCAGCCTCCCTATGAAACCATTAGACTGAAAAAAGTCATCTTCCACACCATCTAGCCACTTGAGATCACTAAAAGCATTGCTCATTTTCACAAATGTAATCCACCCTGCTATCTTCTCCCTATTTAATAATGAATCCCTAAATTCATCATCCATCTTTGTATCCCGTCCCAATTTTCTGTATGCGTGGACCAACTCAATGGACTGGCCAGCTAACTGCATTTCATAATATAGGCTGAAGAAGTCTGGGTAGACTAGGTCTCTTCTTTGAAATAAGAATGCTTTTAAGTTCCATCCAAATTCAACCAATAAATTTTAAATGAATCCTACCAGTTCTTATATCTATGTTTATGTTGCTATTTGTTGTATAGAAAAAAAAAAGTCAGTTGACTCAATTGAGCAAAATTCCATCTTAATATCTCTCCTCCAGAAAGGAGTATCATATATACTTATTAAAATTATACAAGATTCCTTTATAAATGCATAACCCATTTCATATTAAAGATTTGTATATTTCAAGTTGTCAGAGTTCTGCTTATATTAATTTGGTGCATTTAAAAAGAGCCCAGATCTCTTCATGGAAGCTTCAATGTTCAAGAGCTATTCACATCAGTCTACTCTGGAAAAGCTGGCCAACTCGTCAAGAGCCTGAAATGTATTTTGGCACATCAACGAAAGACAACCTTGGTGGTTCTGTAACAAACTAGGACATGTTCTCTCCATAGTCTTAATTTTTCACATTATATCTAGTTGACTATTCTGTAACCATGATCCAAATGGATTTTTAAAATGAACAACAGACATTTTCCATCAATTTATTTTTTCCTACATGGATTGTTGGGTAGTTTTATTTTTAGCAATGAGTTTCATTGATGACATCTTACAACTTGACATAATGTTCTACAACTTGATATAATCAGTACAATATCATCTGCAAACAGTCATGTCTGGAGGACGTTGTCATATATCTCTTCCCTTTGAACTCTACAGAGGGCATCCTCATGACAATGACTCTTACTTTGGACAAGTGTATATCTCCCAGTTTTAATCCTCACTTGATGTTAATAACTAGATGGTCACTGAAAGAAGTTATCTATGAAGTATGCATTTATAAAAGAATCTTGTGTAATTTTAACAGGTTTGTGTGAGATTCCGTGTTGGAGGAGAGCCAGTAAGGTGGACTTTTGTTCTATTAAGTTATTTTTTTCTACGCAACAAATAGCAAACATTATTAATCTTATACAATCTGAAAGTTCGTTCAATCATATCTCTGTAAAGATGTGATGTATGGCAAAGAAGCATTTGTGAAAGTGATTCTTTTTTTTTTTTTTGAGTTCCATATTCTCTCCCTTCCCCAGCCCTTCTTCCACTTACTGAGAAAAGAAAGTAATGTGATACACATTATACATGTGAAGTTATATAAAACAAACATATCTTCATATTAGCTACATTGAAAAAAAGAAAGAATAAAAAGTGAAAAAAATGCTTCAATCTGCACTCAGAGTTTATAAGTTCTCTGTCTGGATGCAGATAGCATCTTTATGAAGATGTTTCCAAGGTTGTGGAATTCCAATATGGATATTTGCTCAGTGTGTGTTTGCTTTGGTTAGACTATTCTTATTGACTTTGTTTTCTTAAGCGTCCTTTCTATTTGAATAGTACGTGGAATTCTGAGGTGTGATGATTCTAGAATTTTGCCAATAATTAAAATCTTAAAGGAATATGACATCCTTTTATAGTAATATTCTTAGCTGGTCTATGGTTTGCACACTCTATATTCTTAGCTTTTTTGAAAAAAAAAAGGTTATAACATTTGCCCATCTCCAAAGCTCTAATTTTTCATGATCTTTCAATGAATAATGAAAGATTAATGGCTCAGCAATGTTGATATTTTTGAGTACCTGAGGATATAGCTTTTCTGGGCCAAGTGACTTGAATTCAATAAGGCTGGGTGTTGTTATTGTTATTGTAAGGTATTATCATGCTTACCTTTATCATGTCTATCAATTCTCCACTTCTCATATATTTAATTTTATTTTAGTTCTGACTGTTCTGTTCCAGAGATAATTTCCTTGGCAGAGAAAACAGAAGCAAAGTAAGATTTAGACAAACCTTCCCTCTCTCTGTTGCCCATTATATCATCTTTCCATTCACCCCTTATTGTGAACCTATTGCTTCCTTGATCTTCCCATCTTCTCTTACACTTTTAAAACAATGGTTTTTTCTACTTAGCTTTCCTCACCAGGATCAGTTCATTTGCATCTTTAGTATTCTTGACACTATTCTTGAAAAAATTCTGCCATGCTTCTGCATTCATCCTGCATTACACATTCTTCTTCCATTTTTGAAAAATCAAAGGTAGTTCTCAAGTTCCCTGAGTGTCCACATAAACCTCTGTAGGCAATTCCTTCTCTTCCTTCTTTATCTCCAGTTGAATCTTTGTGGAAAAATATTTTCTGTTCATGTTAGAAAACCTGAGGACTAATTGCTGGAGAAGTCCTATAGAATCAAAATGTTATTCTAGCTCCTTCTAACACATTAATTAATATATTTAAAGCCCCCTCCCCCATCCTTTTTTATATTGAGGAGAATCCTAACTTAGTGCTGATTTGAGGGACATGTTTCAAACTGCTTCTTGCCTAGTCACTTTCAAAACACAACACTTCAGTTGACAGCTGGAACACCATTGTTCAGTCCTGAGTGGTTGTGTACTGTCCCGCAATTGATAGCTGGTAAGTGAGGAGAGCTTAAATCAAGTGCCAATTCTAGGAACAAGATGTCCAGCTTGGACCCTAATTATACATCAGTGGGCATATGGCATAAGGACTGGTGAGGAAGCAAACTGCTTCAAGTCTAAGAAACACAAAGAAGTATTTCTGTCCTGCTCTCAGATGCTGAAAACTGTTTTGGTGTCTTTTTTGCCTCAACACAGTTTTAAGGCTCTGTTATGTAACCCTAAACGTGACCTGGTGGTCATCAATTTTGAAACCCTTGTTCAAGCCTTTGTAATAGTGTGAAGGAATGGGAGTAAGAACATAGATACCCTGACTACTGACATATGTATATATGTGTTTGTGTGTGTGTGTATGGAGAGAGAAAGAGAGAGAGAGAGAGAGAAAGAGAGAGAGAGAGAGAGAGAGAGATTCCAAATTCTCTAAAATAAGAGTTTTTTGATAAATTGTAGGGAGTGCATGAACTTAGAAGAATGCAAAAATTTTACTTCTTTATTTCAATATAATTAGTTTCCCTTGTAATCCCATTTGTTTTATTTTACACATTAAAAAATCTTTATTTTGAGAAGGTATTCTCTAGAATGCCATCTTCCTCAATTCAAGATGGTTCTAGAAATGTTGTCACTTGATGTCAGAGTTGAGTTGATAAGATATCCTGGAATTGTCCTATGTTTAGACAATGTATCTTGCCGTCTGAAGAAAGTTAATTGGCACCCCTTTCACTTCCCCACAAGTCCCATATTTCGTAGTAAATCAGTTTAAATATTTTAACCCTGTTATTATCTCACACCTTGTCTACTCTTTATTCTCCCCCATTAAAACATAAAAACATATCTAACTGTACAGATTACAGATTGGAAATATTGGGTGTTTAATGATACAACCCACAGAATGTTGGTATGTGGCAAAATGTTTGGTGACATTTTCCAATAGAACGTAGTAAGCTCCTTAGGTTTTTTTCATTTATGCCTTTATATCTCCGGTGACTAGCGTAATGCTTTGTACGTAGCTGGTGCTTTATAAATGCTTGAGTTGAACTGATAAAGTTTCATTCACCTTGGCCTTGCTATAGTTTGGAGGAATTGAAAATGTCTGCTGAGGACATAGGCAGTGCCACCTATGCAGAGCTTAGGAAGAGTTGGAGTGAACAGGAAGTGGTTTTTTTTTTCCCCTAATAAGGTTAGTGCACATTGCAGGTGAAGCAGCCTCCTCCTGCCAAGACTGGTTCTTCTGGGCCACCTCATTGTTCTGCTCTGAGTCCTGCTCTGTTAACTTCTTTTACTTAATGGCCTGTTTAATTTTAGCCTCCTGTCTCTCAGCTCCTACTACATGACAAAGCACATTTTATTTAAACGAATAGATTTCTGCAAAGAGATTTTAAAAGCTAAACACCTTGGAGCCCCAGCTTGGTCCATGACTATAATTACACTCTCCAGTTTTAGAAACAGGCCTATTTCAAACAGTAGTTCTTAGAGTGGCAGAATTAGAGAATTAATCACTGGGGGCCTGTTCTCGTACCCTGGTTCATGCTGCAATGAGCTGAGCCCATCGTGTGTATAGGAGTATCACCCAGAGGCTGATCTGAGGGTAAGAACACACATAGCCCTTTTTTCTTGACATGTCTTAGTGCCCTGGCAAGTAACTGGAAGGATCTATAAAAGTCTGGCTTTAAGGGCAGCTAGGTGGTACAGTAGATAGAGCATCAGCCCTGGATTCAGGAGGACCTGAGTTCAAATTTGACCTCAGACACATAACATTCACTAGCTGTGTGACCTTGGGTAAGTCACTTAAACCCACTGCCTAGACAAAAAACAAAAAAACACAACTCCATGGATTTTCTCTTTGTTTTAAGAAGGGGCTTTGCCCACAGATGCATTTAATATATAGCAAAAACACATACTTGCCTCAGGTAAAGAAATGAGTAGTTTCTCTTGTCTGAAACTGAAGAATTCAAAGCAAGTACTAAACCAAAGAAAATCTCTGTGTGGAACTATGTGAAAACAAAGGTATAAAATGCAAGGAATCTCTTTCCTTTAAAGGAAAGGTCAAGTAAGTTTGGTATGGAGGTTCTCTCCCAAGTGTTTTGATTTTGGCATCTCTAAAACACATTATCAAGGACATATGTGATGAGGAAAGGAATCAGGCTGATCACATGGCAAGAGTGAAACACACAGGAAGAGTCAGTTGGTATCTGTGAAATATTAAAACTACATGAAGCAAAAAAAAAACCCCAGTAGATAAGGATATGGACAGAGTTTTCAGAAGAATTGCAAACTATTAACAACTATATGTGAGAACGGCTCAAAATCATTAATTACAAACAGAAATGCAAATAAAAACACTTTCAAGTTTCATCTTACCTGCTGAAAGATGACAAAAGATGGACATAGTCAATGCTGGAGGGGTTATGAAAAAATCAGCATACTACTGTATTGTTGGTGGAGCTGTGAGCCAGTGCAACCATCTTGGAAAGCAATTTGAAATAATGTAACTAAAGTGATTAAAGTGACCATACCCTATGATCTAGAGAGTCCATTAACAAGCTTACGTCCTAAAGATGTCACTGATAAAAAAAATAGTTCTCATAAACACCAAAATATTTATAGTAGTATTTTTTGTGGTAGCAAAAGATTGGAAACAAAGTAGATGCCCATTAATTGAGGAATAGCTGCTAGACAAATTGTGGCGTATGAATGTATTAGGATATTGCTGTGCTGTAATAAATGATATGGGGATTGGGAATTGAAGGGATGCTCAACAACTGGGGAATGAATAAGTTGTGGTAAACAATTGTGATGGAATACTATTACGCTATAAGAAATGATAAACAGGATGTTTTCAGACAAATCTTGAAGATTTATATGAACTGATGCAAAGGGAATTGAGCAGAACCAGAAAAAAAAAAACATTGTACACAATAATAACAACATTGTATGAGCAATTGTGAATGACTTAGCTATTCTGATCAATGCAATGATCCAAGACAATTCTAAAAGACTTATGCTATCCATCTCCAGAGAAAGAACTAATGGAATCTGAATGAAGATCCAAGAGTACTTTTTTAAACTATCATTATTTTTCCTGGTTTTTTTTTTTGCTCTGTGTTTTCTTTCACAACATGGCTAATGCAAAAATATGTTTTGCATGATCACACATGTGTAATCTACATCAAATTATTTGTCTTTTCAAGAGGGAAGGAAAGAAGAGAAGGAAAGGAGAGAATTTGGAACTAAAATTTTTTTTAAAAAATGTCAAAAATCATTTTTACATGTAATTGGGAAAATAAAAAAATTAATTATAAAAATAAAATTTGTGCATTGATATTCATTAGTGGGAAAAAGAAATGATGTGGGAAATGAATGCAAAAACATGGAAATCTCTACATGGATTGATACAAAGTAAAATAGGCATAACCAAGAAAAAAGTATATTCCATGACTGCAACAATTTCAACAGAAAAAACAATCACATTAAAAAAATCAAAAGTGAATGCTTCAAAACTGTAAAGAGCAAGCATGACTTGAAAGAAGAAATATGAGAAAATCCTCACACTCCATTGCTTTGTACAGTCAGGGACCTGGTCCTTAATTTGTTCATTGAACGAATTTTCAGACTTTTTCAATGTATTGATGAGTTATGCTGTTTTTTCTTCTTCTTTTTTCATCTCTAAAAAAAATCATTTATTTGCTTCTGGGAAAAGGATGAAGAACACTGGGGAAAATAATGATGATAAAAACAAAAGCCATCAATAAAAACTTATTTAAAACAAATTTTAAAAAATCAGAGACTTCCTTCTCATGGTCACACAACTAGTAGAATTTGAACCTAGGTCTTCTTGACTCTAAACCCACTCCTCTAAACCCACCATTAAATATCTCAGAATAAATATTGTACCTTGTAAATGATAGTCTAGTACTTTGCAAATTCACCTTCTGTTTCTGTACATACTTATATTGAAATATAAAAGATCAAAGGATATGAACAGGGAGCTTTCAAAAGAAGAAATCCAAGCTATCAACAACAATATGAGGGGAAAAAATGCTCCAAATCTCTCACGGTCTCATGAGATCATAGATTAGATTAGAGATTAGAGGTAAGAGAGATCTTAGAATCTAACTAGTCTAATCTACTAGGAAACTGAGACCTAGAGAAGTTAAATGACTTGCCCGTGGTCACACAGAGAGGTTGTATTTCCTTCCATTTATTCACTAAATATTATTCAGTTCAAGAAACTTCCACCAGTCCCATGAGACGAAGCAGTCGTCTAAATAGCATCTTGTGACAAATTTTTAAACTTGAGCTGAAAGAAGGTAAATAACTCTGGCCCACTAACCAGTCTATCAAGGGTGAGGCATGATGAAAAGCCCTGTATACTGTTCAGATTCCTGCTCCAACATCTGAGTCCAAAATGAAAGATAGTTAGAGAAAGGCTTTAAGAGGGATTTTTCCACAGGGCTCTTCCTTTTTATTCCTGTGAAAAAGATAATCTGAATATTGTAGGGAACTCTATTTTCTTTGGAGAAAGATGCTCCAGAAGCTCAAGGTAAAGCATCACAGTGTTATTCTCAGAACACTGAAATCTTGGAGCACAGAGTCCAGAGAATTCAGACCATCTGCTCTAGGCCCCTATAGTAAAGTCAAAGAATGCATCCAAACTCTCTATGGATGTTCAGTTCCTAAAAGGTGACAAGCATCAGCAATCGCATGACTCATTTGACAAAGCTGCATTTTTTACTCATGATTATCAGGTAAAGTGATATTGTAGGGTTTTTGTTTGTTTGTTTGTTTGTTTTAGAAACGAAGCCATCAATTTGTAGAAGGGGTTTTACCTGCCAACTTACTTCATTGCAATTTATTTTTGATGTCATTGCTAAACCTCTTATTTAGTGAAATGACTTCCAAAGTCCTCCTGAGGTTAACACAGTTTTCTAGGCAAATGCATAAGTGGTATCTTCTTGTCACAGAATCATCTTTCCCAGAAGCTTTCTTACCAAGCAGATGACTCCTACAAAAGTATTGCAGCTGGTGATGTAACATCATATGCCCTTTGCTAGCAGTTTCCTCATTGCTGATAAGCCAAACCTCCCCTTACCAAAAATAATAAAAATAATAATAATATAACATAAAACCAATGGCTCCTTACTCAATTCTATGATACTGAATTAACAGCTCTGCTTTAAAATTGTTGTCCTATTCCCAGCTGCTTTGCTAGAGCCTAGAGTATCTAATACATGAGTAAATGGTTTTTCATTGTGCAGAAATGTATACTTATTAACATCTCGATGGAAACAAGGGAGCCCAGAAAGCATAATGTTCTGTCCTTGCTGATAGTTTAAGTCTGTTAGTTGCTGATATCACTGTCCTTCAAAGTTTTCAGGGCCTTAGTTTATACATACAAAGAAAATAAATCCATCATTCAAATTATTTATATTGCTAAACTATATATACTTTGGTGCATCCACCATAGCATCAATGTGTTTAAGCCTTCCACCAGGTTAGATTGCAATACTCCTATGCCTTCTATTCTTGTATGATTCTTGTTCATGTATTCCTATAAATTCTCCATAGAGGATTGACTCAACATGCTGGAGGTCTGATACTTTTAATATCTTGGGTGCATCAATATATCACATAGATTTATCCATCCTCTTATCCTTGCAATGTGACTGGCTTATCCTTTTTTTTCCAGTCAATAATGTGTTACATTCCATTTCTTGCATGTAAGTCATCATTAATAACATGTTTCAGACTATTCATGGTTACCCTGCATATTTTTATTGTCTTTTAGGTTACTTGTAATTTTGATACTCTTAAAATAATAACTTTCCGTGACTTATAGAGTATTAGTGTTAAAGACAGATGCTTTTACAGAGGAGAGAGGTTTAGATGGTTAGAATTAGAGAGCCAGTGGGCCAAAGTGAATGAATTATTTATGTACATTCAGCTTCCATGATGAGGAGGTACCAGAAAGGAAATAAGAGGTTTTAAAAAGATCTTGACAGGATAGAATCCTGGGCCAAATGAAACAAGATGATAGAGTTTTAATAGGGATAAATGTAAAGTCTTACACTTAAAAAAAATCAAATATATAAGATTGGTGAGCCATGACTAAATGGATTTTTTTTTAAAGGTGATACAAAAGCTCACTGAATAAATGGATTTTTTGAAAGGGATCTGGAGAATTTCACAGACTTCAAGATCTATATGAGACTGAAATGTAGTCTGGCTGCCAAGAAGCTAATCTGAACTTTGACTGCTTTAAGAGAGGCCTAGAATATAAGAATAAGGGAGTCATATTTTTGCTCTGCTCAGTTTTGGCCAGACCATGTCTGGAGTCTTGTGATCACTTCTGAGTGCCTCATTTTGGAAAGGACAGTCAGATGAGGGCAATCTGGGTGAGATCAATCCATATAAGGGCAAGGTATAGAAAATGAGGATGTTCTGCCTGGAGAAAACCTGATGGGGAGATATGAGAGCCACATTCAAGTATTTGAGGGGATTTCATGTAGAAAAGGGTCTCTACTTATAATTCACGGCAGAGGGCAGAACTATAAGCAAGGTAAAAGTTGTCAACAGGGACATTTAGACACAATCAAAGGAAAGGTTTCCTAAGAATTAGATGTGTCCAAAAGTGGGATGGATATTTGTAGGATGCAGCGTATGAGTCTCCCCTCCCTTCCTTTCCCCCCCTTGGAGGTATTCAATCAAAGGTCTGATGACCACCTGTTTAGTGGAATTGTTCTGGCTTTCATTAAATGGCCACAGGTCCCTTCCAATTGCAAAATTCTGTGATTGTGTAATTGGTCCATTGTAGTCCTTAATGGATGCTTGCTTGCTGATTATTGTTGTTCGTATTTTTGTTGTGGGAAGAGACCAGTGATATCACAATTGTTGATTAAATGATTAATCAAGTAGGGTGATGTGAATGAGTGATTGATGTTGGAGAAACTAGCAAGATGAGGAGCCCTCCCGCAAAAAACAACTGGGAAGCAAAGGGGCATACCTGATATCAGGCTACAAAAGGGAGACAGGCTGGACAAAGAGGATCAGAATATCAAACCTGAGTAAAAGGTCCTGTGGTGGCAGTTAAAATATTGAAACTTGCTTTGAAATAACCATGTATAGATAGGTATGGGTAGCTAGGTGGTACAGTGGGTAAGTCATTTAACCCTGTTTACCTCAGTTTTCTCATCTGTAAAATGAGCCGGAGAAGGAAATAGCTAATCATTTCAGTATCTTTGCCAAGAAAACCCCAAATGGGATAACTAAGAGTTAAGCACGACCGAAAAATGACTGAAAACATAAAAAACCAGATGATTATCCATAACTATTATGAAATGAAATTGAAAGTTGGAGCCAGAAGCATGTCAAGGAATGTGATATGAACATGGGGTTAGGGAAAGGGTCTGTTAATAGTAATAATATTAATAATAATAGTTGACATTTGTTTATCACTTGCCTGTGTTGTATTATTTGGTGGCACACGGGTCTGTGAAATTGTTAAAGACTTTGGACTGCTGGCTGGAATTCGTGCTTCCCAGTTGTGGCCTTGGTTGTGCCACATCCTATGATGAATAAATCTGCAGCATTCTTAAATAGTTATCTTCTCTTACTGAGTACCTTCTTGGATCCCAGGCTATCATGGCAAGGAGACCAGGGACCAAAAAGATCATTGGAAACATCCTCAATTTGATATGGTGCACCTGGACTCAACTATCGTCACTTTGCAGATGACTCCCACATTTATATATCAAGCCCCAGTCTCTCTCTAGAACCCTATTCCTGCATCACAGCTTTTGGAAATCTAAAACTTGATGTCTGTTAAGTGTCTCAAGTGCAACAATAGAACTCCTCTTCTTTCCTAGTAAACCTTACTTCCCCATCACTGTTCTACACCCAGAGTCTTTTGAATGTTGAAATATGCAGCGGCATAGACTTTCATCATGGAAGTGTTCGCTGGCTTGAAGATGGACACTTTTAAGGAACAACTACCTTGATAGAGCTGAGATTCTAGTGCCATGGAAGAAGTAAGAAGGTGGGCAAATGGCCCCATAGTTGCTGATGTCTTCTCAATTACTTTTTTTCTGTAAAATTAAGTTTTACTCTTGTCTTTTGTTTTTACAGCCTTGTTATTTCTAGAAATATTTCTTACCTAAAAATTAAATTCTTTCCAATGAAAAAATTCTTTCCTACAAATTAAATTTTCTCTGGTAACAAAAAACAACAGTTAAAAACACTCCATCCAGTGACTGAGTCTGACAATGTACATGGCATTCCACTCTAACAAGCCTCTGTTTCTCTGCTGGGAAGAGGTAGGAATATTTCATTGTCTATTCTCTGCAGCCATTATTGGATTTTTCAGTTACTGAGATCTAGGTTTTCTTTCTTATATACATCATAGTATTTGTGAATATTGTTCTTTTGTTTCTGTATCAGTTCATACAATTCTTCCCTTGTTTCCTGATTTCCTCACATTTATCATTTCTTACTGCACGATAATAATTCATCATTACATTCGTATATCATGTTTTTTCAGCCCTTTCACAATTGATGACTTGGCCACTTTTCTAGTTTTTACCACCACAAAGAGTGCTGCTGTGAGTAAGTGTGTATATATTGGATATTTTTTTTCTATCTCTGACTTCCTTGAGGTATATGCCCAGTGGTTGGATTACTGGGTCACATTGTACAAACAGTATAGTGACTTTTCTTGAATAATTATATAAAATTAGGTGTCCAGAAGAATTGGACCACTTCCCAACTCCACCACAGTATTAGTATGCTTGTCTTGACATTGTCCTTCAATATCTGTTGCTTCCATTCTTTTTACTGCTTTTGCCAATGTGCAGTATACGAAGTGAAACTTCAGAGTTTACTTTTAAATCTGTAGTTTTCCAATTATTATTAGTGGTTTAAGCAGTGGTGTCAGACTGAAATAGAAACAAAAGTGCTAAACAATACATATGAATGCACGTGGACACACATGAACCTTTTATATTTGAGTCATGTTTCCATTTGCAACTTATTGTCATATGTGGGATGAGATGTTCCTCTAAAGCTAATTTCTGACATACTGGTTTCTTGTTTTTCCAGCAATTCCATTTAAACAAGAAGTAGTTTCTCTAGTAATTTGTATTTCTGCTTTTATCAAATACTGGCCTATAGTTTTCAATCACTTTTGGTTCATATTTAGACAGTCAATTCCACTGATTTTCTTATCTGTTTTTAAACCAATACCAAATAGTTTCAGTGACCACCTTTTTATAACATCATCTGACATCTGATAACAGTACCCTGTCTTTACTTTTCTCATTATTTCCCTTTAGTTGCAAGGCTCTTAATCCATTTGGGGGGTAGTAAAATTTGTGTATTTGCATTCCATTCTTTTGGAATCTTCCACTCTTTGGGACACCTTGAAATTTCATGTCTTCGTACCTGCAAAAGGTAACTAAGTTTCACAGTGGGTAGTGCACTGGGCTTGGAATCAGGAAGACTCATCTTCTTGAGTTCAAATCTGGTCCCAGACACTTACTAGCTGTGTGACCCTGGGCAAGTCATTTAACTCTACTCGCCTCAGTTCCTCATCTGTAAAATAAGCTGGAAAAGGAAATGGCAAACCATCTCAGTCTCTTTGCCAAGAAAATCCTAAATGGAATCACAAAGAGTTGGACACAACTGAAACAACTCAGCAACAATAGAAGTACCTCCAAAATTGCATTGTTACCAGCATAAATGTCTTACGAATAGGTCAGTTTGTTCTTTCCAACATCTTTTTAAATTCCATTGATATTTCCTCACATAATCTATCTTAAATTGACATGACACAGTCTATATTTGGTGGTTATGTTCTCATTGTGTGAAACTAGATAACTAAAAATATTGGCAGATACATTCTATTTTGTGTCTGTTTGTTATCCCTTTTGTGACTTCATCTGTTTTTTTTTTCCTCCAATCTATAGACCTGCTTCTTCCCAAATGTATTTCCAGGTTCATCATATAGCTCTTACCCCTACACCTGGCTGTTCGCCAGTTTTATAGTACATTTCTTTGCTGAGTTTGCCTTTCATTTAGCCCTGATTCCTTTCTTGGTTTCCTGCTCTGTTCTTTTCTACTTTTTTTTTTTTACACATTGTCCCTTAGTGACCTCATGTGCTCCTCTGTTTTAATTATCACCTTTATGCTGATAATTTCTAAGTCTATATACCTAGCCCTAATCTCTCCTCTGAACTCTAATACACATTTCCAAGTATTAGCTGGACATTTCCACCTGGACAGCATTGCCAGTCAGTCAATAAACGTTTTTAAGTACCTACGTGCCAGGCAGTGTTCTAAATACTTGCCAGCACCTAGGCTTCAGCATTTTCTGAATATCACTTATCACTTGCCTTCCTTTCTAAATCTAAGCCTCATCCAAACTTCTCTATTTCTCCTGAGAGCATCAATATCCTCCTTTACCAAGTGTCAAAACTTGGAGTGCCCCTTGAGATTCTATGCCCTTCACCCTCAAATCCAATCAGTCACCAAGACATGTGTTTTCTACCTCCACAGAACTACTTGCATACTTGTATTCCCTTTTCTTCCCTCACACTGCCCTCTTCCTAGTTCAGGTCATTATCATAATTGGTCTGGATAACTGTAATATTTTCTAGTTAAATTTAACTTCCTAGAGGTCAAGGATTACTTAGTTTTTTACTTTATGTTACATCCCCTAACAATATATTTCACATAATAGGTTCACAATGAATGTTTCTTTCTTTTAATGATAGTTTCATTTACATATAAAGATAATTTTTAACATTCATTTTTAATAAGATTTCGAGTTCCAAATTTTTCTTCCTCCCTTCTTCCTCTCCCTGTTCTCTAAGACAGTAGGCAATTTGCTATAAGTTATATGTGTACAATCATGTAAAACATATTTCCATACATAGAGAATGTTACTTGAATTGAATTGGTCCTCACCTCTCTAAACTATCTTCTACAAAATTGCAAATATAATCTTCTTAACTCAAAGATTTGACTCCACAGAGGAGGCCAAATCTGCAAATAATCAAATACAAAACATATGCAGAATATTCTTACAGTATTTTGTTTTTCCTCTGTCCCCATCAATTTCTCTCCTGTGTAATCATCCCCTGCTCTGTGTGTTAGTCACTGCTCTGCGGGGCTAACGTCCATTTCTGCTACTCCCTGTCTCCACACTCTCATCAAAGCCACCCCTGCCATAGTCCCTGTCTTTTTCCACCCTCTCATTTCACCTTGCCTGCTGATAACTTCTTTCTGTAGTTAGCATACTCTCCTTCACCCTCGATCTCTAAATTTTACACTAATTTCATCTTTTGGGGCTCTTCCCTGTACTGTACCTGGCTGCCTTGTCCTGTTCTGGCTGCTTCTTTTGTCAAAACCCTAAGCACTTTGGGGCAGGAGGAGGTCTCTGTCTACTCTTTGCTTCCCTCGATCCATCCAGAGCCTTCCTCTGCTATTTTTATTCTGCTAACATTTCTCTTTTGAGGTTCACTCTACCCATTCATATCACCCTTTCCTTGTCCTTGTAGTAATTTACTAGCCCCCAGGTCATTCTCCTTCCTTCTTAAAGTCCAGTGCCTGGATCAGTCTATTTCTACATCTCTACTAGTGCCCCCATATTTGGAAGTTTCAAAATACTTGCTAATATCCCTGGCAACATCTTGTGCTCCCAATTCATTAAATTCCTCAACCCCATGACCTACATCTTTCCTCATATATTAATCAAAACAATTTCTCATCTTCAGCTTCTGCTTTTCTAGGAGACAGTGGGAGATGAAGTGGACAGGCAGTGAGGAAGATCTGAGTTAAAATCTGGCTTCAGACCCTTATTAGCTTGTGACCCTGGGCAAGTCACTTAATCTCCATTTGCCTGAGTTTCCTCGTCTGTGAAATGGGGATGGCAGTAGTCCCTGCCTCCCAGGATTTGGGGGAGGATTCGATGACATATCGAATGCTTAGTGCAGTGCCCATAATGTAGCACATAATTAGTGCTACGTTATTTTTATCATTTGCTTCTTCTCTGCTGATTACAAACATTATCTGAAATCCTCCATTCTTAAAACAAACCTCTACTTGACCATGCCAAACCCTCCAGATCTTCTAATGGATCTCGCCTTCCTTTTTCACTAACAAGCATTCAGAAAGATCCATTTATTCTTTTTTTGTGTGTGTTGTTTTGTTTTGTTTTTAGGCAATTGGGCTTAAGTGACTTGCCCAGGGTCACACAGCTAGTAAGTGTCAAGTGTTTGGTCTGAGTTCAAATTTGAACTCGGGTCCTCCTGACTTCAGGCCAGTGTTCTATCCAATGTGCCACCTAGCTGCCCCTGAGATCAATTTATTCTTGCTATTTCCAACTTACTTCATCACCCACTCATTTCTCAATCGCTTCTGATGGGGGGCTTCTGACACCAGAGTTCAGCCAGAAGTTCCTTCTCTTCCCTCAGGAAGCTTACAGTACTTTAGTGGTGGAGGCAGCCTGTAATGGGGAAAGTGTAATGGGGAACATGAAAGGCCTCTCGTAGGAGTTTGGAGTTGAGTTCACCCTTAAAGGGATCTGTTGGTGTTGCTGAGTTTTGTTGAGTTATTTCCATCGTGTCTGACTCTCCATGACCCAATTTGGGTTTTCTTGGCAAAGATACTGGAGTGGTTTGCCATTTCCTTCTCCAGCTCATCTTACAGATGAGGAAACTGAGGCAAACAGGGTTAAATGACTTGCCCAGGGTCACACAGCTAGTAATTATCTGAGGCTGGATTCGAATTCAGTTCCTCCTGACTCTAGGCCTGGCTCTCAATCCACTGCACCATCTAGCTGCCCTAAGGGGACCTAGGGGGTCTAAAAGACAGAAGATCATTTTAGGCATGGACCACAGCCCTCACATACATAGAGACAGGGAGAAGAATGCCATGTGCAGGATACAATAAATAGTCCAGCTTGCCTAAAATGTAGAGTGCAGAGGGAGTAATATATAATTAGGCTGAGAAGATAGGGTGAATTCAGATTGTGAAGGCTGAAGAGTGTGGGCTCAGTGCAGGTGATTCTCCAAACTATATATCTAACCCTCTTGTCTAGCCCGAGCTCTAATCCTACATCTTCAACTTACTTTTGGGCATCTCTACCTGGATGGCCCTTTGGGATCCCAAATTCATTATGTCTCAAGTGAAAATTGTCATCTTCCCTCTAAATCTGTCCCACTCCCAAACTGGCCTATTTCACTCATGGAACTACCATTTCCTCAGAATCCCATGCTCATGTTCTTAACTTCATTCTTCCCTCTTCCCTCTCTCTCACTCCCTCCTCACATTCAATAGGTCTCTGAGTCTTATCAATTTTACCTCCACAATATCTCTCACCTTTTCTTCCATCTTTTCTTTTCTCCAATCACATCATAAAAATCCTAGACAAGGTCCTCAACCCCTCACCAAGTCTATTGCAATATCCTTTTAATTGGTCTTCCTACTTCCAGTTTTTTCTATCTTTTCTAATCCAGTGGTTCTCAAAGTGTGGTGTGAAGGTCCTAGTGTCCTCAAGACCCTTTGAAGGGAGTCTGTAAGGTCAAAACTATTTTCATAATAATATTAAGATGTTTAAATTTCTAATATGGTAAATATAGATTGCTATAACCCCCATAAATAAAAGTTCTTGGGTAAGGGTACTCAATAATTTTTAAGAGTGCAAAGTATTCCTCAGACCAAAAAGTTTAAGAACCACCAATTTTAAGCCCTTCTCCACACAGCTGGCAAACTAATCTTCCTAAAAACTAGGACTGACAATGTCACTCTCTTATTCAGCAATATTCCTTGGCTCCCAGTTTCCTCTAGGATAAAATATGTACTCCTAAACCCTCCATAATCTGACTCCAACTTATCCTTCCAGCCTCATTTCACATTATTCTCCTTTATGCATTATACATTTCAGCCAAACTGAACTACCTCAGGATTCTATTACTTTCTCTCTGTTGGAGTAATCTGTAAAATTCATCATTTTGGCACTCAGCTATCTACTTTGATCATCAGTTTAGCTGAACTGGAACAGCAGGGGTTTCTAGCACATACTTTCAAAGAATGGCTTTGCTAGAAAGGCTGTGTCCCTAAAGCTCAGGCTGAATTACTTTCTGATGAACGGGGAACAGACACAAGCATGGTGCAGGGTCCTAAGAGATTGTCTTTGTTGGTAGCCTCAGAGTAGTGGATTTGCCAGCTGCATATTTTTAGTTAGTTTTCTTTCATCTGGAAAGAAAACAGGGCATCTGTAGGTCCCAGAAGAAGCCCAATATTCTTTAACTGGCTGCTTCATTTTGGGTCCTAATATCACTTAGCTCTTTAGCAAGAAGATATTGCTTGAAGTCACCTAAACTACGTAATGACTACAATGAACCCTCTCTATAGAGTGAATGGTGGTAATCCCCCGGTTAAGAAAACTTTCCCCGTATCTAATCTCAAGAGATAAGATTGTTATTCAAGTTGTGTGTTTTTGTTGAACAGGAAAAGAGTATATTTACCCTAGTTATAAAGGAAGATAAGGTAGTTAAAGAGGCAATTAGAAAGGGAAATCCCTTTAGGGTCAGGAGACTGCAGAGAGAGATTATTTAAAAGCCTTGCTGACCTTGACTCACTCTGAGGTGGGTCAAGTTTGGGAGCCAGGGGTGGGTCATGAAGGAGGTGAGGAGGAACTGAGTGCTGTATTTCACTCAGTGATCAAGAGTCAAGAGTACAGAACTACAGAACATTTTTGTTTTTACAGGCAACTGATTGAATTTCTGGGCTACCTCCGGCATGTTTATACTCTTTGCTACTTTCACAAAAAATAACCCTCTTATCTACTTTTTGTGTGGATTTTAGTTAGAGTTTTCACTCTCAATTGAAAAAAAAATGACATAAGTCAGATTCTAGTCTTGTCTCCAGTGCCCGGGAAATGAAATATCAACTAGGGTTCTCTCAGGAATTTAAAAAAAAAATAAATTTTTATTGATATTTTGTTTCCTCTATACTATAGTATCCCATGGATCCTTTTCCTTATCCCTTCCTGAGAATCATCCCATATGATAAATAGTATTTTTTTGGAGAGGATAAAAAATCAGCACAACTGATGGAAACATTTACAAAGTCTGAAAACATATGCAAGGTATAACGCCTGGGCAGGTTGGGTCTGTCTTCTCTTGTCTTGTTATTTCAGTCCCAATTGATCTATATAATTCTGTTATATTTACTTTTGATTTTTTGGTGTGTACTTATTCTATTCACATTGTTTTAGCTACTATGTATGTTGTCTTCTTGGTTCTGCTTACTTCATTCTTTATCAGTTCATGTAGATCTTTCTATGCTTCTCTGTATTCACCACTTACATAATTTCTTGCAGCATGGTAATATTCCATTATACTCATGTACCACGATTTATTTAGCCATTCTCCACCTGACAGGTGTCTACTTTGTTTTCATTTTTTAGCTATCCAAAAAAAGTGCTGCTATAAATATTTTCCATATACGGGGTCTTTTTTCTGATAATAGCTTCCTTGGGGTATAAGCCAGTAATGGAGTCTTTGGTTCAGAGGGCATGGACATTTTAGTCACTTCATTTGCATAATTCATTGCTTTCTAAAATGGTTGTATCATTTTACAGCTCCATCAGGAATATATTAGTGTGCTTATCTTTCCACAGCCCCCTCCAATACTGTCGCCATTGTTTGTCATTTTTGCCAATTTGCAGGGGATGAGGTGAAACCATAGGGGTGTTTTGATTTGCATTTCTCCTATTACAGTGATTTGGAGCATTTTTTTTCTTGTAGACTGTGAATACTTTGGAGTTCTCCTTTTGAGAACTGTTTGTTAATATCATTTGACCATTTATCTATTTGGGGAATGGCTATTAGTCTTATTGTTTTATTAATTGTTTATATATCTTGGCTACCAAACTCTTATTAGAGAAATCTGATAACAAAGAATTTTTCCCATTTGATGACTTCTTTTCTTATTCTGGATGCATTAATGTTGTCTGTGAGGAAGCTGTTCAGTTTCAAGTTCCTTCTTTGCAAACACAATATTATGTTCCTTCAATGACTTCAATCTTTTTTTTTTTTAAAGTGACTTTATTTCTGCTGGCTCTCTTCCTTAATCCCCCTTTCTCCTTTCACATTCCTTCTTCTTTTCGTCCCCTTCAGCTAGTCCTATTCCTCTGTTTTTAAATTTCATTTTTTGTGCCTTTTTCCAGAAACGATTTCTCTCATTCTCTTTATCATCCATCTTCTCTTTCTCTTTACTCTAGACTGTCATTCTTTGATTCAGTACCCTTATATTATCTGTTGTCTCTCATTTCTCCGAATTCTTCATGCAATCAAAACTTCTAAGGTATCCAATCTTGGGTCTTCCCTCTAAACATTTTCCACTACTGCCTTGTCGGGTTTCCTTCGTAGATTCCCATTTTCCATAATGTCTCAATTCCAGAACAATGACAATTATTACAGGTGTCAGAGAAGAGATTTCTCCATGGTAGGGTCCCTCCACCACCATGTACCTGATTATGCAGTCCGCCACCAATTTATACCCTCTCTTGTTGACCTTTTCTTCAATATTGACCTGAAAATCTCTTCCTTGGATTCATGCTCTCCCATTCCTCTAGGTGCCAGTTCTCCCCCAAGGCTCCAATACTTGGCCCTCCTTCCTAGGATTAGTAGATTCTTCAAGACCAAATTCCCCAAGCCCCTTCCAGTGTAAGGTCCTTATCTCCCTTCACCAATTATCTCTTTACCCAGAAGGACATTTACCAGCGGAACCCTCCCTCACCTCCAAAGTAAAGCCTCCTTCCTCCCCCCACTTTTTTCAATTTTTCTCCCCTCCTATTCCTCACCCACTCACCTGTAGGCTCTTCTCTTTCTGAGACCAGAGGTTACCATCTCCCCATTGCTAGCCCTTGATTTGACCCTAGTGTGTACCTTATTACTCTTTATCTCCCTGTTCTCCTCCCCCTGCCTTTCACATACCCTCCCATGTTGTTATGTAGTTGAACAACAACAACAACAACAACAAAAAGCATTTACCTGGGGCAAGGTGTTGTCAGTCTCTGTCCATAATTCACCACATCTGCTTCTTCACTCTTACCTCCAGCAGATTTCTGCTTCCACCTCTCCCCCGCCCCCACCCCCCATCTCCTTATGAACATTTGGAAAGAAGTCTCTAACTGGTCTCTCTGTGGTCATTCTGCTGCTATTACTGTTCTTGTCTGTTGGATTTATTCACTCCTACATTTCTGTGGTTTGGGGTGTTAAAGAAGCAAATAATTTCTTCAGTTCCTTTTTTCTTTATAAAAATCTTTCAAACTCTTCTTTATTATTGAATGTCTATTTTTTGTCCTATATGGTTAAGCTCAGATTTGCAGGATAGGTCATGCTGGGCTGCATCCTGAGCTCCATTGCTCTTTAGAACACATTATTCCATTCCCTCTTTTCTTTCTAGTGGGTACACTATAGTTTTGAGTTATAAAATGTCCTTTGTTTTGTATTTGAAAGTCTTTCTCCTTATGGCTTACAGAACTTGTTTCTGATTTGAATTATTAAATTTTACTGCTGTGTGTCTTGGAGTTTACAGACTTTTTTTTTTCTGGAGATGATCTGTAAATTTTTTCATTTGGAATTTAATTTTCTATGTTCAGCAATTCTGGACAGTTCTCGACTATATTCATCATTACGGTGTTAAGGTTTTTCTTTTTTTGTTCTGTCATGTTCTTCTGAGAGGTCTATGATCCTTAGGTTGTCTCTGTTCATCCTATCTTCAAGTTCTGTATGTTTTGTTTGCATAATGAACATATTTTCTTGTAATGTGTTTTTTGCTTTTCTTCTTTTAGGTTGTCCTTCACTTCTGTGTATTTTCATTGACAATCTATTGTTCTCTCTTTTGTTGTTTTGATGAGGCTTGCCATTATAGATTCAAATTTTCTATTCTGCTCATTATTTTTGTTGTGCAGGACATAAATTCTACTTTCAGAATTCTCATTTCTCTTTTAAACTACTCAGGAACAGCATGTTGTGATTCTGTGTCCTCCTGAAATTCTACAAGGTCCTCTGTCTCATCAAATATTGGATCATTTTCCAAATAGCCATATTTATTTATAAGGGTCTGAAATTGTTTGCTAAATCTGGGAGATCATATTTCTTTCTGTTGTTACTGCTTTTTTTTTTCCCTGTTGATTTCTCTGTTTATGTTCAAGGTCTTTGAGTTTTCTTCCTGAAATCTCTGGTACTTTCAGTCTTCTTTCTTCCTTATCACTCACTCCCTGGTTTCTTCCCTTCAGTTGTGGTTTTCTTCCTTGCTGGATCTGAAACATCTCAACCTTCTCCTATCTGGACAATTCATGGCTCATCAGCTTAAGTCCACTTTTGAATTGTCAAAACTGGCCCCAGGTGGATACTGTGCTCCTTTTCTCAGGCTTGGTGGAGTGCTGCACAGCTCCCCACATGCACAGTGCCCTGTCCTGGAGGCCTGTCCCAACACCTTTTTTCCTCAGTTCATTGTCCTGGCCCCAGGAATTCAGAGCCTGTTTTCCCTAGCACCATTATTTCAGAGCTTTGCAGCACTGGTGCTTCTGGATTGCTGCCTCTGGCAGGCTTTTGCTCCTGAAGGGCTATGGCCAAGCTGGTTGGCAAGGCACAAGCACATTTCTATAGGCTAAAACTGAGGTCTCCATGGCACTGGAAAGACGGAGGAGGAATGAGGGGCCACAATCAGGTTCTAGGGGTAGGTTTTGATGTGAGCCTGTGTGTGTTGTGGTTCACTAGTACAGTCTCACTGCTGATAGTGTGAAAGGTGGGGAAGTGGTGATGAGTGAGTGTAGGGTGAGTAAGTGTGAGTTCCTGGGGTTTTTTTTAATCTTCTTTTAAATTCAAGTTGTCCTAGACCATGGAGGCAGCTGAAGTTGCTTCATCTTTGGTGCATAATTTCTGTTTTGGAGAGGTTTGAGAGTTGTGGGGATCAGAGAAAATGTCCAGTCTATAATCTTGTTGCTCATGTGACCCAGAAGTCTTTTTCAGGCATTTTTAGAGGTTTTTAGGTTCTATTTTGCCACTCAGACTGTGCCATCATCACAGAACTTTGGAAAATTTTTGGGAAAAAAACTGGAGTAAACCAATGCACCTATCTCTTTTTTTTTTCACCTGGTGTGATGAAAAACCTGCTGGAGCCCTAGACTGGTGATGGGGAGAGCTGCAGTTCTGGCACTGCCACTAATTACCTCAATTCTGGCTCTTGGAGGAGATGGCATAGAGGTTGGTAACACTGGACTAGGTACCAGAAGGACCTGGGTTCAAATCTTATCGCTGCCATTTACTAGCTATATCACTATGAGTGAGTCATTTCACCTCTTTCAGCCTTAGTTTCCTCATCCACAAAATGGGATTCATATCTATAATACCTATCTCACATAGTCATTATGAAGTCGAAATGAGATAATATATATGTGTGTGTGTATGTATACATACATACATACATACATACATACATACATACATATCTATCTATATTACTTTAACTTACATTGATAAAAAAATAGGGATAGGGCCTAAGCTTGTGATTTCTACAACTTAGCATCTTAGAGAGTTGTTTAAATCACTAAGAGATTAAGTTGATTTGCCTAAGGTAACACAGCCAGAATATGTTAGAAGCCAGACTTGAACCCAGGTCTTTCTGGTTTGCATGCTTATTCTCTATCCACCATGATATACTATCTCTTTAAGAGCATAATATATATACAAATTTCAGTTATGATGATTATTCTAGCATCATGAATCTAGAGTTGGAAGGCATCTCAGAGGCCACCTATTCCAACCCTCTCATTTTTTTTTTCTGATGAGGAAAATGAGACCTAACCAGCTGAAGTGACCAGCCCAAGGTCACACAGGTAGTAAACACTAAAGGCAGATTTGAATGTAGGTCTTCTGACTCCAAGGAGAACAGATGAGACCTGGGGCCACACAATTAGAAGTTGCCTATCCAATGAGGATTCCTTACATAGAATGTAATTTATGATGTGAAATAGGACTCTGGTGACTCTCAAATCTATTAGACCGGGGCCTTTCTATTGCTGATGATTATTGTTTATAGTACTTCGTCATGGTACCTTTTTGCGTCTTCAGTTCCTGGTGTCTAAATCAAAGGTCAGGCTGGAGTGCTAGCTAAAGTTTCTTCTATACTAATGTTCTGTAAGCCTGTCACTTGTACTTCCTTGATTTCACTTCAATAACCTCATTCATGACAGCATAACTAACCTTCTTTCCATGGGAATGCCAATTCTGGCAACCTGATTCTTGGCCATTCTTCATAAAGACATCAATGCCTATTCACTCATCTCAGTTTACGTTAAAGATAACTTCAAAGTTGAACTGATGATGCTCATTGTAAAACCTTTTGTGAGCAGAGTTTTAAAAACAATGCATAAAAAATCCACCCTTAATGACCTGCCAGAGAGATTAATGGTGAAGTTTCCTCCCATCTGTACATGCTTAGCAGTACAGAGTCATTTAATTTTCTCACAGTTAGGATTCTTCAGAAATAAAGTGGGTGCCTTGTGGGTTTCCCATCACTGGACTTATTCTAGCAGTAGCTGGATGCTCACCTTTCAGGAAGGTAAAGGGAATGTTTACTTCTTCGTGGAGGTTAGACTTGATCAGGGGTCTTTAACACAGGGTCATGAACTCTTTTTTCCCCTTCTCTTCACTTCTCTTTCCTTTTCCCTCATCCCTTCTTGGGCAGCTTGCTGGGCTGCATGGCCAGAGAAAAGCTCAGAACTGAAGCTCAGAATTTCTGAGCCCCAGTGATCCACTCTAAGTCTAGCTAGAGGCAAGGATTATGGATGTGTATCATCACATCAAGTCATGCACTTAAAAATTTTTTTTGATAACTGTATTTCAATAAAGTTGGTTTTCTGTATAATTTTATGTATTTTGTTCTATGTCTTTAAAAACATCATTCAGAGAAGGGGCTCATAGACTTCACTAAACTGACAAATTCCATGATAGACACACAAAAAGGTCGAGAAGTAGGGTAGAAGGTCAATTAGATTCAGAGTTAGAGTCCGGTCAAGATAACCAGAGCTTTGTCCAAGGACTGAATTTCTTTCTTTTTTTTCCTTAATAGTATTTTATTTTTTCCCTAATTACATGTAAAGATAGTTTTCAACATTCATTTTTGTAAGATTGAGTTCCAAATTTTTTCCCTTCTGATATAAGTTATACATGTACAATCATTTTAAACGTATTTACAGACTAGTCATGTTGTGAAAGAAGAATCAAAAGAAAAGGGGAAAAACCATGAAAAATTAAAAAAAAAACCCACACACATAAAGTGAAAATAGTATGCTTCAATCTGCATTCAGACCCATAGTTCTTTCTGTGGATGTGGTTAGCATTTTCCATCATGCATCTTCTGGAACTGTCTTGGGTTATTATATTCCCGAGAAAAGCTAAGTCCGTCACAGTTGATTGTTGGACAATGTTACTGTTGCTGTGTACAATGTTCTCCTGGTTCTGCTTGTTTCACTCAGCATTGGTTCATGTAAGTCTTTCCAGGTTTTTCTGAAATATAACTACTCGTCATTTCTTATAAAACAATAGTATTCCATTACATTCATATACCACAACTTGTTCAACCATTCCCTAGAACTGATGGGCTTCCCCTCATTTTCTAATTCTTTGCCATCACAGAAAGAGCTGCTATACATGTTTTTGCACATGTGTACATACTTTTAGTGATAGTATTCATTCCCTTGGTGGACACACTCCTTGGCCTTAGACTCTCCTCGACATTTCCCTCTCCCCATCCCCAGCAACTGCCATTCCTTCAGAAGAATAGACATCTCAATGACCTACTTCATCCTCACCCACTACTGGCTGTCACAGTCTGGGTGAGCTCCCACCCTTTCTCCTTGTCATAGTAAATACAAAATTTCTTAGTTAGTTTTTCTGAAATCTAATCTTGTTTTTGGCTGTATGAAAACAAAACATAACAAAACAAAACACTTCACAGTTTTTGATGTTTTGCTCACAGTTGAATTTAAATGGAACCGACCTGAGGAAAGTGAGAGCTAGCCCCAACTTTTCCTTTCCTTTACCCCTCCTTCAGGCCCTAGTGTTCTTTGTTCAGTATTTCCAGTTGTGTTTAACTATTTGTGAGCCCATTTGGTGTTTTCTTTTTTTTAAAATCAATTTATTTTGACTTATCAACAATCACTTCCATATGCTTTTGAGTTTAAAATTTTTCTCCCCCTTCCTCCCCACCACTGTCCCCAAGATGGCACACAATCTGGTATAAGCTATACATCTACATTCCTATTAAAAATACTTTCACATTAGTGATGCTGTAAGTAAGAATTAGAACCAATAGGAGGAACCACCAGAAAGAGGAAACAAAACTCAACAGAAGAGGAAAAAAGTAACAAATAGTATGCTTTGATCTGCATTCAAATTCCATAGTTCTTTCTTTGGAAGTGGATAGCATTTTCCATCACGAGGCCTTTGGAGGTGTCTTAGATCCTTGCATTGCTGGGAAGGGTTAAGTTTATTAATATTAGTCATAGAACAATGTGGCTGTTACTGTGTACAACATTTTCTTGGTTCTTCTCACTTCACTCAGCATCAGTCCATACAAGACTTTCCAGGTTTTTCTGTTCATCATTTCTTATAGCACAATAGTATTCCATTCCATATGTAATGGAATGACTTGTTCAGTCATTCCCCAGTTGATGGGCATCCTCTCAATGTCCAGATTTGATGTTTTCTTGACAAAGATACTACAGCTCATTTTACAGATGAGGAAATGAGGCAAGCAGGGTTAAGTGACTTGCCCAGGGTCACACAGCTAGTAAATGTCTGAGGCTAGACTTGAACTCAGGAAGATGAGTCTTTCCTAACTGAAGACCCACCACTTAGTTGCCTGTTAGTGCCCTACTGCCCTTTAAATTCCTGTACCAGTTAAAGGAGGAAGACGTCTGAAATCAATCATTTAAGTTTGTTGTCTGACTATACTTTAGTGTGACTTAGGGAAGTAAAGTTTTTGCTATAATTTCAGAGATTTTAGGCATGAGTCAATAGGTAGGGAAGATTCTTTAAAATTTTTTTTTTGTAAAGTCTTCCCTAAAAGTAAATTTTGTTGTGGTGGTGGTTGCTGTTTTGGGGAAGACTAGGAGTCAGAAGGAATACTCCATAGTTTCTCTTTCTCACTCTTAAAAGTCATCCCCAGGAGTTGGGGTGGGTAGATGGGGAGATGGAGAAGGGGAATCCACTCCTAGGAAGAGGGATGGGTTCTGAATTAAAATTCCAGAATTGTAGCAAAAGGCCAGGATGGGTGGTAACAGAGATTTCCAGGTCAATAGCCAAATTATGGATGTGTCAGAAGGCCTAACCATTAGACAGATTCAAGCTGTCTTGAGAGTCGGTCGGCTGTGGTCCCTGTCCATTGATGCCTTGGGCTGATATACCAGAATAACCATGGGCCATGTATACTGTGTTCCTTCCAGACTTTTGGTATACCAGAAAAACCAAAAGCAGTATAGTGTAGGAAATACAGTTGAGCTTGGAAATAGAAAGACCCAGGCTTGAATCCCTCTTAGGAACTTACTAACTGCTGGGCCTCAGTTTCCTTGTTTACAAATGAAGGAATTGGATTAAATGATCTCTAAGGCCCCTTTCAGCTTTTACTCAATAATCCTGTGATCATACGAGCAGGGGATCATCACTCATGTTGAGAATGGTCAAGGATAGTGTGGCTATGACTTCAGGAAGCCTACTTTTAGGAGCTGCTTTAAGTTATAAAAGACAGTGTGTTTGCTGAGCCTGCATAGGTCCTTTCTCTCCTCTAATGCTGCCTCCACCCTGGTTCAGGCCCTCATCACCTCATTCCAAGACTATTACAATAGCCTCATTCTCCATTCAGCTGTCAAAGTGATCCTCCTAACTCCCAGGTCTGAATGTGTCACTCCCCCATTCAATAAACTCCATCGGTTCCCTCTCACCCTCCAGGATCAAATCCAGAATCATCTGGCTTTTAAAACTCTTCATCACCTGGCCCCTTCCTACCTTTCTAATCTTCCTGCACTTTATTCCCCACCATATGCTTATGGTCCAGTAACACTGGTTCCCAACTGTTTTTTCACTGACTGTCCCCTATGCCTAGAATTCTCTCCCTCCTTTTCTCTGCCTCTAAGGTTAAATCCCATCTTCTGTGAGAGGCCTTTTTTTTTCCAGCACTCTTTCCCCCAACAAATGCTTGTACTTTCCTTCTGAGATTGTCTTCAATATATTCTGTATATACCTTGTTTGTATGTAGTTGTTCAAATATTCTCTCCCCATTAGATTGTAAACCCTTTGAAGGCAAGGACTGTGTTAGCCTTTCTTTGCGTCCTCATTTAGCATAGCATTTGTGCATGAGTCCTTCTTTCTATCTCCTTCTTTGCTTCCTCTACCTCCAAACTCAGAAATGCCAGGATTCTCACCGATCCCCCTGCCATCCATTTCATTGTGTGGCTTCCCCTCACTCCATTTCCTCCATGGAGATCATTGCGGTTCTCCACAGGCAGTACGTCCCTAGCCTTCTTCCTTAGGTTTAGCTCTCTGATGCCCCACACCCCAGGGGTAAGGCAGGAAGAAACTGTATAGCTACTAACTTCTGGGCCTCAGTTTCCCCTAAGGCAAATTGGTTTTGAAAGAAGGAATGGACAGGAGCAGAGGGAACCTTGGCCCAGGGCTGCTGGGTGGGAGTTAGGGGCTTTGTGAAACTCAAAGCACTATTAAAACAAATTGTCATTGCTATGCATAGGTTTAATCTAATTATGATTACTTGTTGAGGGCAGGTTTATAGTAATGGCAGTGGGTCCAAGAGTAATTTTAAGGCCCATTGGGATGTATTTGATCTAAAGAACAACTTCTATTTTGATAGCATTTTAAAGTTTGTCAATCACTTGCCTCACCACAACCTCATGAGGTTTGTAGTGCCGGGATTATTATTCTGATTTTATAGGTGAGGAAACTGAGATTTGGATAAGTTGACATTACTTCCCTAAAAAGTTACTAAGTTTCTAACTTGCTTCACTGTCTTACTTAGTTTCTACTAAGATGTCACTAAGTTTAAAAGTCAGCATTTGAACCCAGATCTCCTGACTCCAAGCCAGTGCATGTTCTACTCCACTGCCAATTCTACTTCCTTAGTATCTCTTCCATCTCCTATACTCAACTCCCTCTACCACTGCCCTAGTATAACCTCCATTATCACCAGACTGAACTATTTCAAAAGCTTCCTAACAGGTTTTTTCCACCTAAACCCTCCACTCCCTCCAACATATCCTTCATATTTTAGCCAGAATGATTTTTCTTATATGTACATCTAGTCATGTTACTGCTCTGCTCAAGAGATCTCCAATGGCTCCCTACCACCTTAAGTAAAATCTCCTTTGGTTAGTATCCAAGTCCCTCAACAATCCAGCACCACCCTTTATCTTTTTTTTTTTTTCCTTTTCTCCTCTCACTCTATGCTACACTCTACATGTCCTCTACCCTCCAGCCAAACTAGATTCCTCACTTTTCCTGCAATAGCTTGCCTCTTCCTATTGCATTTTTTGTTCTGGCTTCTCTCATTGTCTAAATATCCTCCCTTCTTTTCACTTGCTAAATTTCTAACCATCCTTTAAAATTCGACCCCAATGCTTCTTCCTTCATGAAGCCTTCCCCATCTCTTTGTTCATAGTGACTTTCACTCTACCCCCTTGCAAAGCTTTATGCTATACTTGCAGGTGCCATCTTCCTTCATAGGTCGTTTGTAGTTAATTTGGGTATTTATAATAGTCAAGATGACTTAGTTGCTCAAAGTTGTTATTCAAACGATGTTATTGTTACTTTATAGTGTTCTCTTGGTTCTATTCATTTCATTCTTCATTATTCCATGCAAGTCTATCCATATTTTTCTAAGATCACCGAGCTCATCATTTCTTATAGCACAGTAGCATTCCATCATGATCATATACCACAATTGCAGAAATGCTTGTTCAATTTCTTAAGTTCCGAATAATAAAAAACTCCCACTTATCATGCAATATATTCTATTGTAGTTATGTTTGACAGTCAGTCACACTTATTAAGCACTTTCAAGGTGACAGGCACCATGCTAAATGCTGGGAGTATAAAAAAAATAGAAAAGGAAAGGAAAAGGAAAAGGAAAAGAAATAAACAAAGAAAAAGAAAACAGTCACAAAATTTAGAACTTGCCCCTTTTTCAGATTGTAAGATAACCTGGGAGCTTTGGGTCTTGATGAAACTTTACATCTCTTTATGAGCCCATCATAATTTTCTATACAAAGTTGGCACTTAAATTGCTCAGGCTTAAGGGATGAAGTACAAAGAGTGCTGGGCTAGAGTCAAGAGAGACTTTACTTGGAATCCTGCCCCGGTGTCTTCAAAGCTATGTGATCTCAGACCAAATAAGGTCTTTAACTTCTCTGAGTCTCAGTTTATGTATAAAATGATGATTAAAAAAACTTGTATTTACTTGACAGGGTTGTTGTAAAGCTCAAAAGAGATAATCAATACAAAACACTTTTAAAACCTTTAAGCACTATATAAATGTAAACCATATCAAGAAAAAATGCCAATATTAATATTGACTTTGGATTTTAGAGAACAAGCTGGGGAAAGTGGATTTGGCTTTGTAAAATAGCAATGATGCTATTGTAAATATGAATTAGAGAAATTCTAATTTCTCTGGGGAGGCAGTGTCAAGAGCAATAGACCCAGGTCCATTTGGGAGACCAGATTTTTGGTTCCATTTCTTTTAGTTGGAGCTATGACCTTGAATAAGTCACTTAAACTCTCTAGTTCCCAATTTCCTCATGTGTAGATATTAGGGCAAAAGCATACCACTCTTTTGTTGCTATTGTTTAGCTGTTTTTCAGTCATGTTTGACTCTTTGTGGCCCCATTTGGGGTTTTCTTGGCAGAGATACTGGAGTGGTTTGCCATTGCTTTCTCCAGCTCATTTGACAGATGAGAAAACTGAGGCAAACAGGATTAAGTGACTTGCCCAGGGTCACACAGCTAGTAAGTGTCTAAGGCTAGATTTGACCTCGGGAATATGAATCTTCCTGTCTACAGACCTGGCACTCAATCCACTGTGCCACTTAGCTGCCCATCCTGATCTACTATTCTCAGATTTTATGATGTTTGCTTAACTGCAATAATGATTCCAAGTACCATTTAATAAGTGGCAGATTAACTTATGTAAGTTTTCCTTGTGTACAAGACTGAACTCTGATCATATGTGTTCAGCCTTCATGGTTGGTTGATTGTCCAGCTCGGTTGTTGGCCCACACTTAGAAAAATTAGAGAGGATTGGTTTCAACAGGGCACAGTAAAATCACCTTGGAGTGTTTCGGAGGAAAAAAATGGGAGAAAAGATCCTACCTGGACTCTGTGTATAGGATACTATAGAATCCAAACAAGTACATACCCAAAATTGAGGAATAAAGTTAAAAAATGTCACCCTTTGAAACAGAAGTTACATAGTAGAAGCCAATAGCCAACGGATTAGCCATTTGCAAAAATAACATTTTCATACTTCTCACCCCACACCAACCCAAGAGATGGTTTGTGAAAAGTCTTACTTCTAAGACCCGGGACTTCTTATATCTCAGCAAAGGGCTTAACAAAACTCACTGAAAAGAAAGATATCACTGTAGAACTAGTGTAAAAAAAGTATGATGTCTCTGTTTTTTCAATAAGTGTGTAACAAGTGAGGGTGGAGTTACTCTATCATATTCCCCTACTACTATATACACTAAGGTTGGCTATATGAATCATAGAAGTTTAGAGACCTTAACCCTCTCATTTGACAGATCAGGAAACTGAGGTCCAGGGAGGGGAAGTGGCTTGCCCAAAGTCACATAGCTAGTCAGTGGCAGTGACTTCTGGCCTGGTGTGATTCAGCAAACATACACTTTTTCAATCATCTGGCAAATGTTTCAAATTTTTGCCATGCACAAAGCTCTGGGTGGAGATACTCCAAGAGAAAATGTTGCTGCTCAAATCATGGGCCTGTTTTTTCTTTTTATGATTTTTATTTAATACATAAGAAACTTTTGTTCCCATAACCATCAGAATGAGGCCATGAGCCAATGCACACCAGCAGCGTCCCTTGGCTTTAATTTTCTCTCCCTTTGGCCATCAGCTCCTTCGAGCCACATGGCAGATCAAGGAAATTGGAGGAAGATTCTGGACTCATTATTCCTTCAGGGTCTGTTAGGTATGGGAGGTTTGAAATAGGGCAGGGTGCTCCAGGGGACCATTTGAAGCAGCCATCCTGTTTGAGATTGTGTTAAAAGGGAGCTTTGCTGGAACTCAAGCAATAACTTATGAACGATGGGGAAAGGAGAGAGACATGTCCACAGGGCTCAGGGAAGTGCCAAACCATACTTTGCCATCTTGCTAGAGATTCCAGGCCTTTGAGTTTAATGGACCTCCAAAATTGTACTTAATTCCATTTACAAGCACAAAAAAACTCTGTGAGGAAAGAAAGATATACTAGGCTATGACCCTAATTTGCACAAGGACTGTGTATTTCCAGGTGAACCTCTGGCTATGCAGAAACATATGCTACTGTTATTTTAAAAAGCCATAGAGACGTTTTGTCTTTTAGGCCTCTAGTCATAGATTTGGGCCTGGAAAGGCCTTTACAAACCATCTTATTCTAATCCTCTCATGTTAAAGAAAACTGAGGCCCAGAGAGTTTAACTGACTTCCTCAGGTCACACAGGGAGAACTCAGATTTGAACTCAGACTGTTGGTTCCAAATCCAACATTCTTTGTGTAGTGCCACACTGACCTTTCAATCATAATAGGTACCATATCCCTGTATGGAGAGACATGTAGCTTTCAAGGCCATTTCTATTGTCTGGTTTTGAATAATAATCTCTTCCTCAGAATTGCCCAAAATGAGAGAGCCTGGCCTGGAGGATCCCCTCATTCCACTTAAATTTATTGGTAACACAATCACCAATGAAATGGTGGATATATAAGGTACTAAAGACCTCTTAGAACTAGAGGGGAGCCACGTGACACAATGGACAGAGTGCTAGACTTGGAATCAGGAAGAACTGAGTTCAAATACTACTTCATACACTTATTAGCTATGTGACCCTGGGCAAGTCACTTAACTTCTATATGTCTCAGTTTCCTCATTTGTAAAATGAGGTCAATAATAATACCTAACTCCTAGAGCTGTTGTGTGTATAAGATTAGATAATATTTGTAGAGTACTTTACAAACCTTAAAGTAAAAGTATTATATAAATGCTTCTTCTTCTTCCTCTTCTTCTTCTTCTTCTTCTTCTTCTTCTTCTTCTTCTTCTTCTTCTTCTTCTTCTTCTTCTTCTTCTTCTTCTTCTTCTTCTTCTTCTTCTTCTCCATTCCACATTGCAGGGGTCCCTGCTATCTGGAAAATCTGTATAAAATTCTTTGGCCTTCCCTTTGTACCAGACAAGTGTGAATTCTTATAGTATTAAAACATAAAATATGTTGAAGTTATATAATACTATGCATATATTTTATGCATTTATGAGTTTCCAAACTTTTTCTGTGTCATCTGCTAGCCTTTGTGTGTAATCTGCAGCTTCCACAAAACTCCCCAAAATTCTCATTTAATTTCTTATGCCAACCTGTGATATATTGAAACCATGATGGGGGAAGTTGCAATGTGAAAGAGATAATGTATTATTTAATTATTAGGGCAGCTAGGTGGTACCGTGGACAGAGTGCTGATCCTAGAGTTAGGAAGACACATCTTTCTGAGTTCAAACCTGGCCTCAAACACTTCCTAGCTGTGTGATCCTGGGCAGGTCATTTAACATTGTTTGCCTCAGTTTCCTCATCTATAAAATGTGACAGACAAGGAAACGGCAAACCACTCTCGTATCTTTGCCAAGAAAACACCTGCTACTAGCTAGCTATGTGACCTTGGATTGGGGATTGGTAGACCTGGGTTTTGTTCTCTGTTCTGCTACTATATGATCCTGGGCAAATCATTTAACTGCTGCAGTCCTTAGTTTCCTCATCTATAAAATGACAGACTGGTGTCTAAGGTCCCTGTTAGCTGCTCTCTCATTCCATGAACAACCTGCAGACACCAATGACAATGATTGTGTTTCAAGCCCATCTTTGCCATACTCCCTGTGTGAACTAGCACAATTTATTTCAATTTCTTTGAGCCTCAGTTTCCTGCTCCGTAAAATAAAAGGATTGGACTGAAAAACTTCAAGACCACTCCAAACTTAAAAAAACCCCAACAAAACCCAATGCCCTCTGCCCTCCCCCCCAAGATAAAATGTTTTATTTTGAAAAAAGCAAAGTTTCTTACTGGAAAGATAAAATCTTTTAAAATTAGGCTGTAGCCTCATGGTCCTCAGGTTAAGGAAACATTTTAATTTTTATAGACCTACCCAATTTTCTTGTCCGTTTCTGTCACCTGAGAAGGGGAAACTCATCAGAGAGACAGACTAGAAACTAAATGGAAAGCATTACTGTTGAGCTTGAACTGTGGTGTGGCAGTGCTTTGATTACCTATTCATTTTTTGTTGTTGTTGTTGTTGTTTTGCATAGTATCAGCCCTCCTAGTTAGAAATTCTGCAAAGAGGAAAATGCTTTCTGATTCTTCAGTGATGAAAAATGAAAGGACTTGGCTATTCATGAGGGCTCCAGTGCCATCATAAGCCACTTGAGTTTCCTGTCTAGTCACAGCTCTCTCTTCATAAATTTTTGAAGGGATTATTTCCGGTGCCTTGTGGAAGAGAGGCTCTCGTCTTCATTTACTTTACTTACATTCTTTGTAAGATGATATGGTTTCCTGGGGAGGTTTATTTCCAAAATGTGCCCATCTGGGGTGGGGGTGGAGATCAGGGAAGAGCTCAGTTTGCCAAGATCCCAAGGCTCTCACATTACTTTCTTAAAAAGCAAGGGGTGTGACAGTCTTTATTTTCTGAAAGGGAGATATATTGTCCAAGCAGAGCAAAGACCCTTGCCTACATATATTTCATTTTCAATTCAACAGCTTCTCCTCCCACCTCCAACACACACTTATTCACTTCCCACAAAGCAAAGGAGGATTGTAAGCTGGCAGAGTGGTGTCATAGAAATGCCATGGATGACCTGGGTTAAAATCCAGACTCTACTACTGACTACCTAGGTGATCTTGTATAAGTCATTCAAACTTTTATGAATACCTATTTTCTCATCTGTAAATTATGAATAATAAGGAGCTGTGAATTTGTCCAACCGTCATGGAAAATGATTGGAATTGTTTGAGAATAGTCACTCCTACTCCCTTTGACCCAGAGATCCCAATGGTGATGATTGATCCCAAGGAGGTCAAAGACAGAAAGGAACATCCCATATTTATCAAAATATTCAAAGTAACCCTTTTTGAGTTAGCAAAATACTGGAAATGTAGGGAGTACTCAGAGATTGGGGGATGGTTGAATATATTACTATGTTAATTATGAATAATATATGAATATGTTAATTCATTAATATGAACTAATAATGTAATTAATTATTGTGGCATGATTGTGTCTTAGGCAATTATAACTTTGAAGAATTCAGAGAAACATGGAAAGACTTAGACTCACTGATACGAGGTGAAGTGAGCAGAATCAGGAAAGAAATATGCACAATATTTATAATAATGTAAGTGAAAAGAATGCAAAAAAGAAAGCTGAATGTTGTGTCATTATAATGACTATTCTTGGTCCTTGAGAAAAATGTGCTCCTCCTTGTTTTCATTAGAGATGCAGGACATTATAGATGCTGAATGTCACCCTCCCCCCACCCCAGTTCATTTTGTATACCTTACATAAATATTGTTATATAGCAAATCTAGGTGTAGATAAGAGTAGGGGAGGGTAGGAGACAGTGTCTGTATAACTGCCTCTTTGAAGCCAATTGTCTCACACTCATTGAAGAAATGAGTGGCATGAATCATTCCCAGTTGCACCTAATTCCAATATCATTTATCTTATACTTTGCATTTAATTTCACAAATATAATTGTACTTCTACGGAACTCAGAGCTTGAAGAGACCTTCATGATGATGTAGTTCATTTCTCCCCCATCCCTAGCCCCTTTTACAGGTGAGGAAATCGAGACCAGGAGATTTAAGTGACTTGCCCAGAGTTAAAGAGTTAGGTGTTAAATTGGAGAGAAGAGGGAACAGATTTCCCTATTAAAGAATGAATTGTGGTCCTCTGCTAAGATGGAGGACAGAGTGGATAGTTTAGGTAGATAGCTTGAGGAGTGAAGAGCAGATGTAGAATGGGCCATGTGGAAAGTATGATGAAAAGCCATTTAGGTAGGAGCAGAAGGATTGTTATGCAGCAGTGAGATCAGATAATATGAATACGTAGTAGATCCTGTTGGCATGGTCCTCCAATGGGAAGCATAAAATGAACAAGGAATAGAGTTTAGCAAAGAACCTTGAGGAAAATTTAACTTGAAGGTACAAGAAGGGGACAAAGATCCAGGAAAAGAGGAGATCATAGGGACAGAGGGCGAGACCTTCGTTTGGAGGAGTGAATGTTCTATTAAAAAAAAAAATAGAACCTCAGGGACACTGACAGCTCATGGCCTGAAGGCAAGAACATCTCCAAAATTTCAAGGGACTATTTTCCAGAACAATTCCTTGAGGGCAGGAAAGGAGATAGAGATTCAGGGAAGGCTCTCTTTTCAGTAATCAAGGTTATGCATTTATCCTAGGTCTCTTCTGTCTTATGTTCCTCTAAATCCTGGTACGTGTGGATGGAGAAACCCAACACCATTATCATAGGTTCATAGAATGGGACCCCAAAGACTATTTAGTCCAATCCTCTCCTTTAACAGATGAGGAAACTGAGGCCCAGAGTGGCGAGGTAACACCTCAAGTTTACCAGGTAGCAGAAGACAGAAATGAGATTCAAACCCAAGATGCTCTGATGCCAAATCTAGCATTCTTTCTACTTCCTTCCTTCTGTGGCTAAACTAAATCCTGAGGTCACAAGATCACAAGACTTAAAGCTAGAAGGGGCTTTAGGGGTCACTGATGTTTATTTTCGAGATGAAGTGATAGATTCCCAGAGAGGGACAACATCCAAGCAATAAGTGGCAAAGCTGGAAAATGAACCTAGGTCCCCTACTAAATACAGTATTCTTTCCACATTCCTGATGCTTCCTTCCCTGTGAGGCTTCAGTTCATCTTGAGATGCAGCAAGGTAAGTATTGAAAGTGGTTTTGTTGGTGAAGCTTAGTACCAACGTTGGGTCAGGGAGTTGCTGACATTCCATTTACTATACATGTTATGGGAAGATTGGTTGTCTAGTTCTTATTATTTGGGGAATGGCCATGAACTCTGCTAAGTTTCACTGAGGCAAGAAGGGTGATTCCTCCCTCTCACCTTCAAGATCTTCCCAGGAAAGAGGCACTTTGTTGTTCTCAGCCCAGAAACAATCATGTGCACCCTTATATGCCCTTGATTTTGCTTTCAGTGATCAATCAATCAATCAACAAATAATTATTAAGCTCTTACTAAAGGTCAGGCATTATGTTAGGTGCTTGGCATATGAAAACAAAATTGAACTAGTCTCCACCCTTGAGGAGCTTGCATTCTATTGTCAGGGGCATGCAATAAGAATATGCAAGATACTTGATAGCAACACAAGGTAATTTAATTTGGGGAAGGGTAAGGCATTAGTAGGTGGAAGCAAGCAAGCAAATAAAGCATCTATTAAGCTCCTACTATTTGTGAGATGGGATACCAAGAGCCTTACAAATATCTCATTTGATCCTCACAACCACCCTGGAGGTAAGGTCTATTACTATCCCCATTTAATAGTTGAAGAAACTGAGGCAGACAGAGGGTTGAGTGACTTGCCCAATGGCACACAGCTAAGAAGTGTCTGGGGAGTTTATTAGGAAAAGCCTCCTGCAGAAAGTAGCACTTGAGCTGAGCTTTGAAGGAAACTAGGAATTCTAAGAGACAAATGAAGAGAGAGGACTGTCTGGGAATGGGAGTCAGTACGAGGACATGGAGATAGGAGGGTCATGCACGAGATGGCCAGCTCGGGTGTCCTGTAAATTTCATGAAGGGAACTAAGGTGCAAAAAAGATGGAGTGATAAGTTGAGGTCAAGTTGTGAAGTGCCTTAATACCAAAAAGAGGAATTCTTATTTGCTCCTAGAAGTAATGGGGAGCCACTGGAATTTAATGAGTAGAGGAGTGATATGGTCAGATCTCTGTATTAGAAATAACACTTTGGCAGATGTGAAGAGGGTGAATTGGAGCAAAGGGAAACTGATTAAGGGGTGATATTAGTGATACCCATAAAGATGCGTGTTATACAATAAGTTGGACCTAGTAAGGGCATAATGGGGCTGCTTCAGCCCCTTTGGCTTGTATTTGTACATCAACACTTGTCAACACTTCCATGGACATGGATGTTATAATCTATTTTTTTTTCCTTTCATGTGTGTGTGTGTGTGTGTGTGTGTGTGTGTGTGTGATGTTTCTGTCTCCTGCTTCTGGGTCTTTCATTTTGAGAAGCAGCCTTTTAATTGATCATAGTCTTGTTTTGTGGGATAGTCCCCTGGCTCTCTGCCTTATGCTTCTTGGCCTTGGTAAAATTTTTCCTGTCTTCTATGGGATGGGATACGTCAGGAATATTGCCAAGTAAGCAAACACTTAACGGATGTATTTCGCTTAATGATATAGACAGATTTCTTTTACTAGGTGGAGAGGTGGAAAGTCTCTCAGATGCAGTTTTGCCTTTTGTGTTTGCATTAGGCACAACAATTCTTTCTCAAATTATAGGGTAAAGTGGAGTGCTTATAATTTTCCACCAATGAGTAAAGTCTTATGCAAATGGACTTGAGCTCTAGGTTACATAAGGAAATGCCTTTAGGAATCCTGAAGGAAAAGTTTCTGGATGAAGGGAGCTATGGGTGACTATTCAAACCATAAATGACTCAGGGTTGACCCAGCAATCATCTTTTGAGCTCTGATCAGCCATCCCAGTATAATACACCAATCCAAAAAGGGCTTTCTATTGATAATAATTGAATCTCTTTTTCCCCTTCCATTTCTTGAAAGAGTTACCTATACCTAAGTCTTCAATTTCCCTACTACCCACCTCTCTCCTCATTCCCTTGCCATTGGGATTCTTCCCTCTCCCACCATCTTTACAGAAACAATGCTACTTTCTATGATATAATTCTGTGGTATTCCAAAGCCTTTTAGTCACCAAATCCAATAGCCTTCCCCACCTCCTCCACCCCCACCCCTGCCTAGTTTTCATCTTCCTAGCCTCCTTCGTGGCATGTGGCATTGCTTATTTTCCCTTCCTCCTGGAAGGTCTTTCATCCTTTGCTTCAGAGTCACCATGCATTTTTGCTTCTCCTCATATTTCTGAGCCTTCCTTTCCTATCTCTTTGCCTAGCTCCTTATCCTCTTCCTGAGGTCTTAGAGTGGGTGTTTCACAAGGTCTTCTTCTCACCACTAATCCTCTTCTTTGTTTTCTCCTGAAAGAAATGATTCTTTCTTTCATATATTAGTAATTAATTATTGAATTAGGAACAAAGTTTTTCCACTTTTCTACTTCCTCATCCAGAAATCACCCAATATGGGAAATCTTAGGCAAAGACTTACCCATTCAGGAAAGCTAAGATCTAATCAAAGACAGCAAAGAAATTCTAAATTTTGGCAAATGGGTTGATTCCTACTTATCGTGTTTACCTAGACAGGTCTGGGAAAATGTGGATTCTCCCTTTTGTCAGATGGGTGATATGGAAGTATAAGACTCTTTGACCAAGATTTGGGTGCTCAGTGTCACATGCCTCAAGACTGTCATTGGAATAAACTTGTCTCTCATTATACTATTCATTGTCTCATTAATTATGAACCAATCTACAGTTGATTGCTTAGGAACATCCATTCTTCCAAGGGCATATAAACCGTGAGCCCATCACCACGAGTGGTCTTTGGTCTCAAAGAGATGGCCAAATAAGCATTCCTTTTATTAATAAAACACTGGCATTATTAATAAAATGATAAATTACTAGAAACTATATCTTTCCAACTTTTTTAACATCACACTCCTTTGGCTATCTCATTTAATCCTGTAGCTTCAGCTACCATCTTCATGAGGATAGCTCTCAAATCTCTATCTCCAGCCCTGACCTTTCTCTTCTTAACTTCAGACCTGTGCTTAGAATGTCTTCCTACCCAACCTTTAAAGTCCAACCCATACCTTGAAACATTCTTTGGTGACTTTTGTCAGTAGCAATCCTTTTTGTGACTGCCCAGAGAATATTTTTGGCACTTCTGGGATGTACTTGTCATGTAACATTATGCATTGTAGTATTTGTGTCTTCTCCTAATGCACTACAGCCTCCAAAAGGACAAGGAGTTTGCTTCTCATCTATACTTTGCATGTCCTTAAGCACCTCACAGTCTTTTATACCCAGTAGGCATTTAGTAAGTGGTTGCCGTTACTTGTTGAATTGCATAGCTACCTTTTCCTTGAAAGTTTAACTGGCTACTCCCAGAAATCTTCAGAAGGCTGTTGAATGCTAGTCCTAGAATGACATGAAATAATATGAGGGAGTAAAGGTCAAGAGATACATTTCTAGTACTGACAAACAATTTCCTCATTCCAAACTCTGCTGTTATGTGGCTGCAGGCTTCTGTCAAACTCAAGAACAATAACTTGCAAGGTACTAATTAATTAACTTCTTTGGTTCTGGAACCTTTTATAGACATGGATTTTGGGCACTGGCAAATAACGCCTGAACTTTTTGTCGTCCTTTGTCCTTCATGGCCTGACTTGGAAAATTAATTTCAGAGAACAGGCCACAATGTTTGGGAGTGAAATGTGTACCCTATTACTTGGCACACATTCCAAGTGCCTAATTTATATTTTTTCCCCTTTTTTCAGTCTGCACGAGGCCAAGGAACTGGTTGAAGTTGTTATGAATCGACCAGTTGTTTTGCAGGCAAGGACTAGCATTCTTTGGTGTGGGTTCTTACTTTCTTTGAAGGGGCGGGTGAAGGATGGAGCTCTGGCTTCTAGCTGACACCAAGCATCTTGGGTTCCCAGCTGTGGTTTGTGGCCTTCATATGAAGCTTTCTTAGCAGTTCTGAACAGAAAGGACTGTGCTACCCCATTGCCCTAAATTCCCCACTCACATCTCAGTTTCCAGAATTGGAGTTTGAGGATCTGTGAAGCACTAGGGTCTCCCCAGCTACTGGGGAGTCCTATGTAGACAAATGGTACATTAGAAAAACACCTTTTTGTCCTCATGAGAAACAAAGGTGGTATATGAAAAAGATTACTGGATTTTGAGCCAGAGGACCTGGGTTTAAGCTCCTGGTCTGCAAGTTACTAGCTGTGTGATTTTAGGGCAAGTCATTACAGTCCCTCTTTGTCCCTAAAACTTTTTTTCCTCAGAGAATCATACAATGTTTTTCTTATTTAAAAAAATTTTATTTTTTAAATTTATTAAATAAAACAAGCATTTCTATAATGGCATAATGAAAAGATAATTGCACATGAAACTGCAAATCTATTATGTATAACTTGCTATTCTTTTAAAATATATTATAAAGTTATCATGTAAATTTCTTTATTTTCTTCTCTCCCTCCACCCTAGAGATCAGCATCATCAGACACAAATAGACAAAAAATGTAAAATTATTCCAGACATACTTCTGTTTATCAGTTCTTTCTCTAGGTGCAGATAGTGTCTTTCTTTATATGTTATTTATAGTTAATTTGGATATTTATAATATACAAAATAACTTTATTCCCTTGAGGTAATTCTTAAAACAATAATGCTTTTACAGTATGCAATGTTCTCTTGGTTCTGCTCATTTCACTTCATCTTTATTACTTCATGCAAGTTTTTCCATGCTTTTCTAAGATCATTGAGCTCATCATTTCTTATAGCACAGTAGTATTCCATCACAACCAAATACCGCAACTTGTGGCCAATCGATGGGCATCTTTGCAATTTCCAGGTCTTTGACTCCACAAAGAGAGCTGCTATAAACATTTTATAACCTGCAGGTTTTTTTTCCCTTTTCCCCTAATCATTTTTGGAAATAGACTCAGAATCATACAATCATAAAGCCTCAGAGTTGTAAGGGGCCTCAGGGCCACCCAATTCTGCCCAGGTCTAAAAAAGAATGCTTTCTATCACATGATGACGAATCTAGTCCCTGCTTGTAAACCTCCAAAGAGGCTGAACCTAGGCATTTCAATGAAATTTATTCTGTTTTTGCCAACTATAATTATTAGGAGAGGTAACTGTGGTGTTGGAGGTGAGACTCTCCTTGCCAGCACTCTCATAGGTCAGGTTCCATTTTGGGACAAAATGAGGCACTCATAAATCACTGGAGATTTAACAAAGGAAGTTGACTTTGCCCTAACACAGCAGAGACATACACTAAAAATACAGCTGCACTTAAGTGTCAGCTTTGGTAGACTTGGCCTCCCTCAGCTCCCTCAGCTTAAGAAAGTTCTGATTGGAAAGTCTAAAAAGGTATGATGACTCACATGGTCTAATGCAGTGGTCTCAAACTCATATAGAAATAGATCATTGAGGCCCACACATTGACTTAGAAAACCACAAATTAACATGACCTAGGTCATATTATACTTTTGTTTATTTTGTTAAACATTTCCCAATTGCATTTTCATCTGGTTTGGGTTTCACTGGGGAATTTTGGGGGCAGCCAGTTTGACACCTCTGGTCTAAGGCACCCACTGAGTCTGGGAGGCCTAGATGCCTTGTGGTTGGGACTTTTTAATGCCCCTGGATGACCAAGAAATTGTGTCAAGGAAGCCAGGGCCAATTAAACCCCGGGGGGAAGCTCTGCTTAAGACCTGCCCCATGTTGCCTGAGGAAGGCAGGGAAGGAAAATGCATCAGGAAAACTCTAGCCATGTCACAAAGGACATAGTGGAGAGAGAGCTGGCCTCAGATTCAAGAAGACTTGAGCTCAGGTCTGGATTCTAATATACACTGATTGTGCAATCCTGGGCAAGTCACTAATATCTCAGTGCCCCTTGGCAGCTCTCAAAGACTTAAGATGCAGAATAGAAGCCAATCTCAATCCATTCAGAGAGTTTCCTTGGGGAAAATTTCTTATGTCAATGAAATTATAGATCAAGATTGAATTTGGCTGTGCATGAACACACATACACACACACACACACACACACACACACACACACACACACACACACTTTTCACTCCACTCCATTGATAAGCATTTATTAAGCACCTACTATGTGCCAGGCATTAGAGGTACAGATACAAAGAATGAAACAATCCCTATTCTCCCCCTCTCAAAGCCTCAGTTTCCTTATCTATGATAATACTAACCGGGCAGCCTCCCACCCTCAACTTACAAAGTTGTGCTTAGAAAAAGTGCTTGTGAATAGTTTTATACATATGAGCTCTTATTACTTCTCCTCTTGCACTGGTTTATCAAGATAGCAAGTGCCATGAGCAGTTTTTATAAACATGCAATTTTACCTCTTCATCTTGTGGTTAACAAAATTGTAAAGGAAACCAGATGGGAGCTGAGTGGTAATTTTACCGCATGAAAGTGTTATCTCCCCAGCCTTGTCTCTGCCATGAACAATGGCCTTTACATTAGAAGCTTACCCCCTAAATGTAGGTAGCCATGCTTAGCTAGAGAAAAGGTGGGGAACTTTGATCTTCCCCAGGCCTGAGGACTAAGGAGGAGAATGGAAGAGAGCCTGCCCTGGACAAGCATAACTTGCTGAGATTGTAGATTCCCAGGGGGATAGATCAATAGCTGTTATTGAGACTTTTTGGGGATGTGACTCAACCTGTTCATGAGAGAAAATTGGGAGATAATTGGTAAGTAGGGTGTCTTTCCAGTTCTAATAGGGTACACTTTTCTGAGAGCAGTCAGGCCCAACCCTGATGTTGGGAGGTAGGAAAGACGTCAGGAGTGGCACCAAGGTAGTGAAGGGAATTTATGTGGGACTAACTTTGTGCTTTTACAAATATTACCTCATTTGTTCCTCTCAACAGCCCTGTGAAGTAAGTGCTATCTCCTCCCCCCATTTTACAGTTGAGGAAACTGAGGCAAACAGAGGTTAAGTGACTTGCCCAGGATACTTTAGTTAGTGTCTGAGGTCAGATTTGAACTCATGTCTTCCTGACTCTAAGCCAGGCACTCTCTCCACTGCACCATCAGTTTCCTCCTACGAGCTCTCCTTATTTGCAAACATGTTGCTAGTTTTCAGGTATTCCATTGCAGAAGTTTCCAAAGGAGAGGGTGAAATGTAATGCTGAGCACTTCTGAGACCCTGGGCCTGGGTTAGCCTCTGAACCTATAGATGGAGACAGGTGAGTTATAAACACAATATTAAGATGTATGTGCTTGTACAAGGCATTTATTCAGTGTACAGAAAGTATATTTGCTACAGAAGGTAAGCTTGCTGCGGTTTGGGTCCAAAGCTAGGAACCGTTACTCTAGAGCAGGGGTGGAGAACCTGCAGCCTCAAGGCCACATGTGGCCCTCTAGGTCCTTGGGTGTGGCCTTTTGACCTAGTCCAAGTTTTACAGAACAAATCCTTTTATGAAGGGGATTTGTTGTTAAGGCCCTACAGTCAAAGGGCCATACTTGAGGAGCTAGAGGGCCAGATGTGGCCTCAAGGCTGCAGGTTCCCTACCCCTGCTCTAGAGGACAGATTTCAAACCGCCTCATATTGCTATTGCTTTTTCCCTGGGAATGCCTTCCCTTTACATTGAATGTATCCTGTATGTTACATGATCATCTGCATATTGTCTTCCCTATTAAAAGTGATTTCCCTGAGGGCAGGTACTGTTTTTGTGTCCACATTGCTTAACAAGGTATGCCAGAGCACATAGTAAGTACTTAATAAATGCTTGATGACTAACAGATGCATATTCATCATACTATTATCCTGAGTGTTTGCTTAGTAACTGGGCACCTGTTTATTTTTTCTGCTATAAACCGCATTCTTATATTCCCCAAAAGGGTATGAGTCCATGTGAGTAACTGCTGAGATAGATGTCTGTAAGATTGGACCCAGTGCATTTAAATCCATAGCTTTTGTTATGGACTGCAGTTTACATTTGTTTCCACAATGCTTTGTAGTCATTTTTATTAGCTTATTGACTCATAGGATTTGAGATCCGGAAGGGACCTTCAGGATCATCTGGTCTGACCCTCTCATTTTGAGATGAAGAAATTGAGTCCCTGAGAACAGAAGCAGCTTGCCCTAGCTCATATCCCTAATGAATGGACTAGAACCCAGGCTCCCAGATTTCTGGTTTGGTGTCCTTCCCACCCTATTATGTGTTGTTTCCCTCTGCACTTGGATGTGATTAAAATGTGTCAGCTACGGTTCACCTGCTGCGCTAATGGACAACTGGTTTCAGTACAAGGCAATCATGACTTCAGTGGGTAAATAATCTGAGTATTAGAACATCCAAGATTAGCCTTTTGAGGGCAGAGGGGGAAAAAAAGGTCATTAAGGACACAAGCAAAAGAGGCAAACAATAGCTGAAAATTTTAACTATTCTTCTTTTCTCCCTCCCTCTTTCTACCCCTCTCTCCCTCCCTCTCTTTCTTACTTTTTTCCTTCCTTCTTCCCTCCCTCCCTTTCTTTTCCTCTCTCTCCCTCCTCCCTCCCTTCCTCCTTCCCTTCCTTCCTCCCTTCCTTTTCCCTTCCTTCCTTTTCTTTTCTCTTCCCTTCCTTCCTTCCTTCCTTCCTTCCTTCCTTTTCCCTTCCTTCCTTCCTTCCTTCCTTCCTTCCTTCCTTCCTTCCTTCCTTCCTTCCTTCCTTTTCCCTTCCTTCCTTTCCTTTTCTCTTCCCTTCCTTCCTCCCTCCTTCCCACCCTCCCTTCCTTCATTCCTTCTGTCTTCCCTCTGTTCCTTCCTTCCTCCCTCCTTCCCAGCCTTCCTTCTTCCTTCCCTTCCTCTCTTCCTTCCTTCCTCCCTTCCTTCCTCCTTTCCTCCCTTCTTTTTCTCCTCCCTCCTTCTCTTCCTCCCTCCCTTCCTTTTTGCTCCTTCCTTTCCTTTTCTCTTTCCTTCCTTCCTTCCTTCCTTCCTTCCTTCCTTCCTTCCTTCCTTCCTTCCTTCCTTCCTTCCTTCTTTCCTTCCCTCCTCCCTCCCTTCCTTCCTCCTTTCCTTCCTTTTCTCCTCCTTCCTTCCTTCCTTCCTTCCTTCCTTCCTTCCTTCCTTCCTTCCTTCCTTCCTTCCTTCCTTCCTCTCTCTCTCCCTGCCTTCCTTCTTCCTTCCCTTCTTCTCTTTCTTCCTTTCTCCCTCCCTTCCATACTCCATTGGTCCCTTTCTTTTTCCTCCTCCTCCCCTTTCCTTCCCTTTCTTCCTTTCCCTAATGGCTAGGGAGTACATGTCTCCCTGTGGATCCTGAAGCTATGACATCAGCATGAGTCCTTTATAGGGTGATGTTCTGTGCTGTAATTTGGAAACAGAGGCCCATTGAGAATCAGTCTATTTAGTAATGGATAGTCAATTTGGGTAATTCCCAAATGAGCTTTTGGTGTCGTTTTGGAGCTCCTGACTGTTAGTGCCTTCATCAGCTTGTACTCACGGGGTGCTGTTTCTGTAACCAACATCTGCCTGATTGTAGAAGAACAACTCTCTCATTAATCACAACACCCACAAAATTAGTTGTATGCAATGCAAGCCCATGTGATTTATCAGGATCATTTTTCTGTGGGACCCTATAAGAAGAACTGAAACCCACCCTTAATGTAAATGATGCCTCTAGATCAGTGAAACCTCAACATCTGGGATAAATATGTTTCCTTCGTGTGTGTGTGTGTGTGTGTGTGTGTGTGTGTGAACTTAGACAAAGACAGGAGAAGGCCAACTGGTTTTCAGTGTTTTTCCCAGTTACTCTGAAGAATTTAGCTCAATTCTGGGTATTCATAAAAGAAATGGCAAGAGGCAAGAGCAGAATGATTTCCTAGGTTATTAGCCAGTGAGGCCTGTTTCACATTACACAGAGGTAAACCAGCTAGCTGTGGGTTCCCTAAGATATCGGTTTCTAAACAAAGTCAGAGTTAACTAACATAGCCAGCTCAGACTATAAACAGGACAGACATATCCCCTCAAATGCTTTGCCTGGAGCTTTTTCAGCTGCCTGTGAACCACTGAGTTTTATCCTCTTTAAAATTAGGTGTTGGGGAGATGCTTCCAGCGAAGCCCCAGTCTGACAGCTTATGACCTCATGAGGTGACCTGGGCTCTTGAAGTGGAGCACAAACTCTAGCCAGGTCTGCCAAAAGGCTTTGGGTACCTGAGACAGGCTGACGATGGATGAGCTGTGTGTCTGTTGTTGAACAATCAGCCTAGGCTTGTCCCTTGAGGCTTGGCTAAAAGCAGATGTGTTCATTTTGAACACAGCCATTCATTAGACAGTGTTCATGTGGCTGCTAAGTGGCACAGGGGGTAGAGCACAGGGCTCAAAGTCAGGATGACTCATCTTCATGAGTTCAAATCTGGCCTCAAACACTTACTAGCTGTGTGACCCTGGGCAAGTAACTTAATCCTGTTTGCCTCAGTTTCCTCAACAGTAAAATGAGCTGGAGAAGGAAATGGAAAACCACTCCAGTATCTTTGCCAAGAAAGCCTCAAATGGGGTCATGAAGAGCCAGACCTGACTGAAACAACTGAATAACAAAATTCATTAGACAGCTAGATGTTGAAGTAGCAAGAGTCTTAGACTGGGAGTCAAGAAGTCTTGAACTCAAATCATTCCTCAAGCACTTATTAACTGTGTGATCATGAGGGCAGGTCACCTAATCTCTCTCAAACTCAGCTTTCTCATATGTCCAGCAGGAATAATAACAGCACCTACCTTACAGTGTTATTGTGAGGGTCAAATGAGCTAACATGTGAAGCCCTTTGCAAACCTCAAAGTGCTTTATAAATACCACCTATCACTATTCACCTGGCAGTATGCGAGTCTGGGAACTATATCATCAGAAAGAATGAATTTGAATATTGCATCTGGTTGGTAAGAGGGACGGACACCAGAATTTATAGCACATGAATTGTTCCTAAGTTCCTCAAAATCATTGCAAATCACTTTACATATATTATCCCATTTCTTAGCATAGGCATAGTACATAGTAGGCACTAAATACACTATCTAATTTGAGGCTCACAACAATCCTATGAGATAAACACAGATATTATTACCCCCATTTTACAGATGAGGAAACTAATATTCAGCGAGATTAAGTGATCACATAGCATCCCACAGTGTTAGACATAGGACTCAAATCCAAGGCTTTATGACTCCCAGGTCTGACATTCTATGTATCCCTCTAAAATGCAATAGATTTCTCATGCCCCACATGGAAAGCAAGAGGCAGAGGGGAAAATGTATTTCACTCTCCTGCCACAGGCAGAAATTCACTCATAAAGATATTACAGCCTCCACATGCCTTTGTTTCTCACAAGGACATCACAAAATGAAACCTAGGAACATGAGCAAAACCACAGACTTCTCATGTTGCTCTGCCTGAACGTGGGGATCACATTTTGTGCTCCCATGGGTCACTGGTATCCTTCTGAACTTCCTGAACTATTTCATTTTTCTCTCTTTGACTTCATCCTTCTGCCCTGGTATGGAGACTGATGAGGTTGGTGCTGTGGAGGAGCTATTCTGCCATCATGACCTAGATGGCAAGGAAGGCAGTTATCTCCCTGGCGTGATTTGAGGAAAAGCAGAGCTTTAGAGGCTGAGTGAGCACTTTGGCTGAAAAAAAAAGAAGCAATGGACCATACCAGTGAAAAGCAACAGTTCTGACTAGTAAGCATTGGACCTCCATGTGTCCATGAATAAACAAGGACAAAAGTACATATTTATGTGAGCACAAACCTTTGAAAATAGGCATTTCAAGCAGCCTAAAACCTCAAGAATGAAAAGAGTTGCTATTCCTCAGCTGTGATTACCCTGAAATAAGGTTTTCCATGTTCTAACACCATAATCCAAGAGATATAAGGGCTTCTCTTTTTGTTGTGATCTTGGAACCACAGCCTGGCCCACACTGCTGTCTCATTTTTCTGCTACCATTCAAATCACAACATCCTCAACCATTGTACCATCTACTCTTGCTCAATGTGAGTCATCATAAGATAGCTTCTCTCTCTCTCTCTCTCTCTCTCTCTCTCTCTCTCTCTCTCTCTCTCTCTCTCTCTGTCTCTTCCTCCTTTTCTTAACTCTAGACGGTTTCTTTCCTTCACTATTATCAAACTTGTCATACTTGGTTCAAGTTCAAATTTTCTGATCTTTAGCCCTTCTGGTGAATGTCTTTTTTTTTTTAAATGTCATAATGACCCTGACAATCAACTTTTAGACCACAGAAAGCTAGCAATTGCAAGTCCACAGTCCCATATATAGAGAGATAGAAGACAGAGAGCTGGCCTCAAAGCCAGGAAGACCCATGTTCAAGCCCTGCCTCTTAACTCATATTGGTTGTGTGGCCTTGGACAAGTCACCTAACTTTTCAGTATCCTAACCAACTCTCTAAGACAATAAATTGAAGGAAAGGTACTAATCAGCATTGGTAGAGATAATTTCTCACCTGAAAGTTCTTTATATCAATGAAATCACAGGTCCAATCTTTATCTCCCATTTGCTTATGACATAAAATGACTTTTTCCTATCATGGAAAGTAGACATATTTACTATGAAGGTTTTAGCAGTGAGTGGTTTTATTGATCACTGAAGTTTATGTATGCTGCTGGAAGAGTAGAAACTTGTAGTCTGATGGCTAATGATTTTGTTGTTGTTTAGTCATTCAGTCATATATGACTTGTCCTGACCCCATGGAGCCGTGTCCATGGGGTTTTCTGAACAAAGTTACTAGAGTGGTTTCCCATTTCCTTCTCCAGGGGATCACCGATCCATAGTCAAACAGAAGTTAAGTGACTTGCCCAAGGTCACACAGCCAGGAAGTTTCTGAGGCTAGATTTGAACTCAGGTTTTTCTGACTTTGAGTCTAGCGCTCTATCCACTGAGCCTCCTAGCTGCCTCAAATGATAGTTGTAACTAGTGCTGATCATTGACACTGAATCATTGGTAAGTGTTTATAAATTAGTTTATTTTCAAAACAATCAACTTCACACTGGAAATAAAACATGAGAAAAGTATGGCTAAGTAACAGTCCCTTTGAAAAAGATCAAATAATCAGCAATTGTTTTAAAATTTACAATCATTATTAAACTTCTATTGTATACCAACCACTGGAGATTCAAAGACAGAATTGAAACGATCCCTGCTGTCAAAGCTTACATTCTATGAGGGGAAACAGCATATACAAATGTATCACATATATAATATATATAATATATGTGATAGATTTATGTGTATGCACACATATCAAATAGATGACAGGTAATTTTTTTAGGGGGAAGGAGTAACAATTATGAGTAGTTGGTGAACTAGAAGCTCAATGAATCAACAATGTGGTATGTTAGCCAACAAGCTAATGTGATTTTAGGCTACATTAGGAAAAAGACGAGGCAGTTAGGTAGTTCAGCAGACAGAGCACTGGCCTTCGAATCAAGAAGATTCACCTTCCTGAGTTGAAATCTGGCTTCGGACACTGGCTATGTGACCCTAGGCAAGTCATGTAACTCTGTTTACCTCAGTTTCCTCATCTGTAAAATGAGCTGGAGAAGGAAATGGCAAATTACTCCAGTATCTTTGCCAAGAAAACCACAAATGGAATCATGGATAGTCAGACATAATTTAAAAAAATGACTTAACAACAAAAGAGAAGGATAGTGTACAGTGCAAAGGAACCGATAGTCCTTCTCTATTCTGCTTGGTCAGACCTCATTTGTAGTATTATGTTCCGTTCTGGGCACTACATATCAGGGAAAACATTGATAAGCTATATAGTATCCAAAGAAGGTTGATTATGAGAGAAAAGTCTTGAGTTCATGCTGTATGAGGATTAAGAGAAGGAAAAGGGAGAGAGTAATGTTTGACAAGGTTATGGGATCTCTCTTAAAGGAAAAACAAAATTTAAAAAAAAAAGGACAGTAAAGCAGAATTAGGATTAAATTAGTTTTGCTTCGCCCCAGAAGGCAACACAATGGGTGGAAGTTTCAGAAAGAGATTTTGTTCCAATGTAAGTGTAAAGGATAGAGTTACCCTTTTCATCTTGGCTGATGTAGTCATCTAGAACCCAAGGTATTAAGGAGGAATTAAAGAACTTTTCTGCAGCATGAGCATAAATTCTCCATCAACTTGTGAGGATTATAGGGCCCTGAAGATAAGATGAAGGCAAATGATATCTTGTGGACATTATCCTGGGGTTGGGTGAAAGAATCAGTCTTGCCCCTTGGGCCTAAATATAAAAACAATGAGACATTTGGCAGTTAAAGAGTTTAGGCTTAGGAGTGCTTTGTGGAGGAGACTCCAGTGGGGAGAAAAAGGGAACTTTCTCTTCTCCCTTCCTCCTTCTTGTCATGTTTTTGTAACTAGTGGACTAATCGGATATAATAAATCAAGACTGTGGTGAGCACATGCACACACACACACACACACACACACACACAAATGATAAAGAATGATAGTCATTAGAGGGAAAAAGCTTTAAATGAATAAGATTCAAAGAATAGCAGAGAGGAGCATTGGCCATGGATTCAAAAAATGAGCAGACCCTGGAGCCCGGCTGAATGGCCCATTCATCAGAAATGTTGCCTCAAAAGAGAGCTGCAGTAGAACTCTATAAATATAGGTAGGATTTCCATGTCATGCACTACCAGGGTTTGTGAGTTACCTTTGGAGTCCATGTTTCCTAATTATGTGTCTTATTGTCAATGTATTCTAAATAGGAGCCCATTCCTTTTTGAATGTTGTATACAATTTTGAGAAAGTGAGCCCCAGGTTTATAGGGAGATTTCTTTTTAGTAGCTACTGTTTGCTTCATACTGTTTTAGTAAATATCTTTGACGAGAGTTAAATGAGTCTACTGGCTGATTGTTCATGGAAAATTTACCAGTAGAGGTTCATGACCAACAGTAGCTGGAATAGATATCCACAGCATTACCCTTTTCATGCTCAAAGAGGACCGATGACATCACAGTGCTGAGGATAAGGTACAGTGTTTGACCGTGGCTGATCAGTCCAAGACTTTCTGCAGCAGGTTAGACACGAATAGTTGATTTGAACTTTTAGGATGAAGATATCTCTGGATCTGTGCATCTATGTTTCCTTTGTGATACTGTGATTTTGCTTTGCTCATACAGCATATCGCCTTCTACAGCATAGCCCACATCAATATGGGCACTCCATGATGGGCAGTCTTGCTCCAGTGTCTTCCATGTCTTGTAACTTATACTACGGTGCTTCAGAGAGACCTTGAGAGGGTCCTTATACCACTTCTTCTGACCACTGCGTGAGCACTTACCTTGTGCTTAAGGAAAAAAAAATTACTAAAAATAGAATATTAAAAAGCAGAGTGGGTTTCCTTGGGAGGTACTGGATTTCCCTTACTAGAGTTCCTTAAGCAAAACTTCCATGTCTCTTTGTTGGATTGGAGCAGGTAGAAGTCTTGTTCTGGTACAATTTGGGCTAGATGACTAATCAAGTTTCTTTTATCCCAGTAATTCTGTGATTCTGCATAAGTTCAGGTTTAAGAATAAGAACATTTCCCTCTTTTGATCCAGACTCTGAATAGTAAAATCTAAATCAAGGATCATGAGAGCTAAATTAAAAAAAAATGGGCAAGAGAGATGATGCCAGATTGAGGGAAGCAAGAAAATAACCTGAAAATAACCTATGGATTCAAAAAATGAGCAGACCCTGGAGCCCAGCTGAGTAGCCCATCCATTAGAAGTGTTGCCTCAAAAGAGAGCTGCATGAGAACTCTGTGAAGAGAGATAGGATTTCCATGTCATGCACTACCAATAATAATAACCTTAATAATCCATAACTTCTTAGGTAGAAAAAATCTATGATTTATCATTTATTCCAAGCTTATTATCATTTGATTCTTTTAAATATCAATATCTCCTGGGAATGAGGAGGGTTGGACAACGTGATCTCTAAGGGAATATTTCAATCTCCTGATCTTGTTATATCTGAGGTTCCTTTCAACTATAAAATTGTATGACTTTACAGGATACTGGCAGAGAAACATTTTACTGTTCATAGCCTTGTAAAACCATGACAAAGTTTGTTCAAAATAATAAAAATAATTTCTGGGAATTGTTCTTTTCATGTCATATTCCTTATTTTTCTCTAACAACATTCACCAAAAGGTGACCAAATCTCCATGCTGACATGGCAAAGAGTGTGTCAAAACTAACCACCATACTTATTCAGCAAGAATTTATTTGGAAGTTATTATGTAGTCCTGCATGAAGATGCATCAATCCTGGTTGTAACACAAGGTCACCTCATAGATATTCAAGAGAGATTAATATAGTTTTCCACACAAGAAAAAGGATGCCTGATTCCCAGATTGCACCATGCAGTTGGATGGTCAGCCCACTGACTTACTTCATTAATACACACATATTGGATAATGCTCCATAACGAAATAAGGAAGTAGAAACCAGACTGAATTGCATATGGAATACTGCCCAGCACTTTTAATGAGCCCAAGTTTCTCCTTGATATAGAAGGCCATTTTTTAAAACATCAGTATTCTTCTAGTACTGATGAATCACAATTATTGTGTAACATCATGTTTGCCACTGAATTAAGGTTGTGGTTACCATGATAATTAGAGATGAGTTGAGAGGTGCCTGGTGGTTATAAGCAAGCTATAGACTATGATCAGTCGTGGCTTAAAGGAAGGAAGTGGTATAAAAAGCATGAAAGACAAACATAACAGGAAAATTGAGTAAGTGGGCCAGTTATTTGGTGAGAGTCAGATATTGCAAATGAATAAACAAGTATTGCACTGGGATATACAATATATTAAAAGGGTACAAAAGAAAGTCTCAAGTATATCAGGTAGATAATTGATGATAAAAAATAATAGGTAACATTTATATAGTGCTGTAAGGTTTACAATACACTTTACAAACATAATTTCATTTGATCCTCACAAAAACCCTGAGAAGTAGTTGTTACTAACATCCTCATTTTACAGATAAGGAAACTGAGGTGGAAGTTAAATGACTTGCCCAGGGTCATAAAACTAATAGATATCTGAAGTGAGATTTGAACTTGGGTTTTCTTGACTCCATGTTTATGTTTTCTTGTATCATTTACATGCCTCTTCTCTTGAGGATTTATTGAAGCACATGGGCAAGGATCATACAGGAATAAGAAGGTGTGGTTGGAATATAATCTGCACCAGACAAGGAATACTTATATTGATGATATCACAGAGACATGGAGGTGCTGGAGTTTATGGTCATCACTGTGCTAGGGAATGTAAGAAGAGGAAAGTGGGAGAATATTCAACAGAAGCATATTACACAGTGCCGGCCTTCAGGGACCTCACAAATGTAATTGAGCTGAGTATCTATAAACAACAAGAATTAAATAATTAACAAATAAAAAGGTATAGAATTTATGTATGATTATGTGGCATACACTAATTTTAAGGATCTTAGGATCTCAACAAAAAATGAGAAAAAAGTAGAAGAAGCAGAGACTGATTGACCTGTATAGGATTAAGGGCATGAGGACCAATTTTGGGCCACTTACTTTAAAAAAAAATAAATTTTGAAGTTTAAAATATTGTTTGAATTTTTTTTGGTGGTAGTAGCAAAAAACTGGAAATGTAAATGCCCAATAAATGGGGGAATAGATAAACATTTTGTGGTATATGACTGTGCGCCATAAGAAAACACAAATGTTAGGAATTCAGAAAAGCATGGGCAGACTTGTCTGAACTGATACGAAACAAAGGAAAGCAGAGAGAAGGGAACACTAAACACAGTACATTACACAAACTCACAATATATTACACGTATACACAATATACACAGTGACTAGAGCAATATGAATGAAAATCATTGATGCTGAAAGGGAGCTGAACTCAGCTTAATTGCATTGAAAAATCTTGTTCTTGTAGGACAGGTCATAAAATAAATCTGCCTCCTCTTGGTCAGGTGGGGAACTATAGCTACAGACTGTTGGCTGTCAGAGAAGATGGTTTAATAGATCAGATTTCCTTTATCGTAAGGTAGGGTTCAATGATGGTAAGGGGGTGGTATTTTGGGAAATGACTGTAAAGAATAAAAGACTCCAATAAAACTATTGTTACAAAAAGAGAAAATGTTGCTCAAACAAAAAAGCTTCTTCATAGTTCTGTCTTTAAAAATTCTAGAAAAGGTGGTGACACAGCATTCCATTTTTGTAAGATCAGTAGTGTTCACTTAGGATGCCCTAGAGTGACATAAAGCTAAGGCTACAGTCACCTGGAAATAGAACCTTCTCTCTTTTAACCCAATTAATGATGCTGTTAGCATAATCATGTATAAACATGAAATCTTCTCCTACTCCATCAGGAGAGGCCCAAATTTAGCCTGTTTCATTGATATTAAGAATGATAGCATAATTCAGATTTAATTAAGGTGGCACCTGCACCTTTTCCAAATAAGTTAAACTTTAAGACAGCCTCATGAAAAACAGACTGAGTAAATCAGCATGGGGTAAGTACAAGCCTTATACTGTATTGCTGAAAAAGCAAAATCCTTCAACTGTTTGGGAATATTTTCTTTCTAGGGAAACAGACAAAGTATTATATATATTTTTATGGCAATTCTCCAGAGGATCTTTGGTTTTATTAGTGTCGTGCCTTGCATTTTATAGGTGCTTATAAATATTGGTTGGGTTTAATGGAATCATTTGGGTACTTCCTCCACTCATATAAACCTCAATCCCTCCATGTCTTAGCAGTTGGTTTAATGAGTGGCTGTGGGTAACAACTTCACCTGGTAGTGACCACGTAGTTTCATACTTGGCTGGGTTGGTCTTCAAGAAAGCTCTCTGGTCAGTCTCTGGGTATAGACTTAAGGGTTTCTCAAATTGACAGGAGCAGTCAGAGCTTGCCCTCTATTTGGCATAATCTTCTGATTTTCAGGGTCATTTCAGTGACATGATGACTCATCAAAACAAGAATTTGGTGGTAGCTTACTTATGGAAGAAATATTACAGAGTGGGAAACAAGTGGCCAGCATGGTTAGAGTCAATGTCAAAATTGTCATCCAAGATGTTTCCTACAGAGCATACTTCCCAGGTAATGGGTAAATGAGCATCAGCTATGTGATTCTAATATTGAATAGATAAAACATATCATTGCCACTCAGATCCCACCACTGAAGGCAGAATGATATAGTAGGAAGAAGATAAGATTTGGAATTGGAGTATTGGAATTCAAATTCTGACTTTGGGCAAGTAATTTAACCTCTCTGGGCTTCTATAGAAAGGACTGAAGTACAACATTCCCCTTTCCACACCTATTCCATCCTTGGGGAGAGTAGACTGAAACTTAAAGTATTTACTATATAATCTAGTGTTTGAGTAATCCAAAGATCCAAGCTTTTGGTGAAAGAACTCACTATTGAACAAATATTGCTGGGAAAACTGGAAAGAAATTTGGTAGGAACCAGGCATAGACCAACATCTCATACTGCATACCAAAACAAGGCCCAAATGAGTACATGATTTAGACATAAAGGGGGATACCTTAAGCAAATTAGGGAGCATAGAACAGTTTTCCTCTTAGAACTATTATGGATAAAGGGAACATTTATGATCAAACGAGAGATAGGGAGCATCACAAAATGTAAAATAAACAATTCTGATTACATTAAATTAAAAAAGGTTTTTCACAAACAGAATCAATACAGCCAAGATCAGAAGGAAAGCAGAAAACTGGGGAAAATTTTTTCAAAGCAAGTTTCTCTGATACAGGCCTTGTTTTTCAAATATATAGGGAACTATAAATGACCAAAGAACATAAACAGGCATTTTTTTCTGAAGAAGAGGTCAAAGCTATCTATAGTCATATGAAAAAATACTTTAAATCATTTTATTAGAGAAATGAAAATTAAAAACTTTTAGGTACCACTTCACACCTCTCAGATTGGCTAACATGACAAAAAAGGAAAATGACAAATATTGGAAGGGATGTAGAAAAGTAGTAATACTGATTGGTGGATTTGTGAATTGGTCCAATCTTTCTGGCTTTGGAACTTTGCCCAAAGGGCTATAAAACTGTGCATACCTTTTGATGCAGTATTAACAATGCTACAGCTATATCCTGAAATCTTCAGAGAAAAAGAAAGAGGACTTATATGTACAAAAAATATTTCTGATAGCTTTTATTTGTGGTGGCAAAGAATTGGAAATTGAGGGGAAGCTCATCAATTAGAAAATTACTGAACAAGTTTTGATATATGATAGTGATGGAATACTATTGTGTTATAAGAAATTAGCATAATTGTTTCAGAAAAACCTGGAAAGATCTATACGAATTGACACAAATGAAATGAGCCGAATCAGATCTTTGTTCGCAATGTGTGTAACATTGTATGTTATACAGCAATACTGGAACAATGACTATCTGTGAAAACTCTGATCAATATGATAATTCAAAACAATTCCAGAGGACCCATGATGAAAAACCTATCCACCTCTAGAGAAAAGACTGATGAGCTCTGAATGCAAATTGAAGTAATTTTTTTCATTTGATTTTTCTTGCTTTTTTTGTTTTGTTTTTATAACATGGCTAATATGGAAATATGTTTTGTATGACTTCACATATATGATCTATATCATATTGCTTGCCTTCTCAGTGGATGGGGGAAGGGCTGAATGGAGGGACAGAATTTGGAACTCAAAAATTTAAAAAAAATTAAAAATGAATAATAATAAAATTTTTGAAAATGTTTACCATAAAACGTTCCCCTACCAAGCTCACTTCTGGACATGACATAGTAGATGGATGAGTCTCGTCCCTTGCTTGCAGGGCATAGTGAATGTCAGGTTGATTCACTGCCTGGCTGAATCAATATGGTTACTCCTCAGGGCTGGCTCTTCAAGGGACTCACTCTACTACTGCTTCTTCCAGCTCTGGTTGGCAAGTGGACTTTTAATGGCTCTTTTGACCTTCCAAAATTCTCAAGGTCATATTCTGGTTTGTTCTGTCTCTGTGCGGGGGCATAAATGTAAAGGTAAATGAATGTTTTTGAACAGGAAGAAATAAATACAAAGAGGCAAAAGAAACAGAAGTGCCGGGTGTTCACAGCTACATGGCAACCAAGTGTGGAGATAAGGCAGCAGAGAAAGGTCGATGCCATTCCTTTGCTCCCCTCTGCAGTCCTTTGATATGAGCAATTCTTGTCTCATTTGCCTTTGGAAAAGAGAGAATGAGTTTTTAACTCCATGAACCTTTTGGATATGCACCAAGTTCTATCTCAGCAGCCAATTAAAATGCTTTTTTTTGGTTTTGTTTTGTTTTCCTCACTACACAGAAAACTGACATGAAATAGCAAATCTTTACACCTGTTCTAAAATGGAGATTGTGAGGGCCCTTTGTCTCTTGTTTCTGGAGTTAGGAGCACTAAGTTTTCACGTTGATATCTTATATGTTCAAAGGCTTCGGGTCTCATTGGCTAGTACCCCCTTACATACAGAGGAGGAATCTGAGAAAGATTTAAAGAGTTAAAATACCTAGTACGTTGTGATCTAATTAAGCAGTGCCATAGGTTAGGTTTGAATGCAGTGACTGACTTCTAATTCAGTACTCTTACAGTTATACCATGATGCCTGTCTCTTACTTTAAGAATTGGAAAAAGGGTAGGCGTTAGGGAATGAGACTAAGGGATGGGGTGGGCATAGCAGCAGCAGTCACACTGAGTAAGTGCATAAATAGAAGTCCAGTCACACTCACAGAATAGGGTGAAGGCCAGGCGTGAGTCAGAAGAAGAAAATGAGTCCTGGTTTGGGGGGTTTTTTTGAGCAAGGCCAAAGATTTTTTTATTGGAAGGAAGGTTTTGAAGGGTCATGAATTTAAGGGGGAAAGGACAGGTATGATGTGTTTATCAATAGCCAAATGTCTCCGAGGGTGGGGAAACCTACTTTTATAAGGTGGATTTGTACCATGAAGTTTGGATTCAGTCAAAGGGCTGATATAGACAAATGGAAGACTGTAGCCCTTTAGCAATACCCAATTAGTCTTTGGAAACCTACAGCATGTTAAAAAAAAATAGGAGAGACATCTCAAAATTTCAAGGGCCTGTGATTTCAACCATGTACTTTATCTTTCCCCCTGTGAAAATCATGCCCCATCGCTTTCCACGTTTAACCCCCATCCCTACCCCTTAAAGCAGGGATTCTTATCCTTTTTAATGTCATGGACCCCTTTGGCAGTCTGGTGAAACCTATGGTGCCCTTCTTGTGTTATTTTTTGAAAATTCATAATGAAAGGAAATGTTAAATTTCAATTTGAGGTCGGTGAATACAAAGATACATTTTTTTTCCTCATCCAAGTTCTTGGACTCCCTGAAATCTATCCTCATGTATTCCTTGACCCCCGGTAAAGAATCCCTGAATTAGTACATTGTCTAATGAGGAGCCTCGACCAAAAAGATTCATTACATGGTATTCAGCCTTCTGGTGGTGATGCTGTCTGACCTTGGCTATGCTGTCCTTGGTGACAGCTGCACTGCCCACCACAGAGCCTAGCATGGAGAGAGACACAATGGAGGAGGAAGTGGGGGACCAAACATTTTCAGTAAATGGTGAAACAGCCTTGCTTTAACACTGCAAGAGAGAAATTCCAATGAAATCCTTCCCTCCAGGATTCTCTATCATCTTCTCTAATTCTCTTGGTTTCTGTCTCTGTCTCTTTTTCTCTTTTAGCACCAAGGGATTGTCAACAGAGTTTGTGCTTGTCTTCAAAACAATGATAACATTTCCAAAGCCATTTATAAGCCCCCTGTATAAGAAATTCATGAAGTAAGCATTGCAGATATAATTGTCATCATTTTACAGAAGAAGACATTGAGGCTTCTGGAGTTTATACAACTTAACAAAGTTACAGTTAGTAAATGGCTGAGCCAGGACTTTAACTCGCGTTCAAGGTACAGCGTTCTGGAAATTTCTACCAAACTACACTGCCTCCCATGTATGTGCATAGACCTCCCCCTGCCCCATACTATATGAGGGAGAGTTTCCTCAGGGCCAGAGATTGTGTCCATTATACTAAATGGTCACAGAGTGCTCAGCTCCATAATTCCAGCCAACGTCAGTGGTTCCCCATTGTTTCTAGAATATAATTTATACTCTTTGTGTACCTAGCACCTACCATATTGCCCAGTATGCCTGGGAATTGATAGGATAAAATACAGCAGTCAGTCAGTGGCATTCAAAGTCCTCTAAAATCTAGCTCTCATCCACCTTTCCTTTCTAATAGGCTGTTCCTTCCCCTTTCCCTACTCTGTCTTTTAATTAAACTCATCTTTTAGTTGTTGTTCATATAGGACATTCCAGCCTTTACCACTACTCCTTGGCATTAGACTGTAAACTCCTTGAGGACAGTCTTTTGCATCTTTTTGTATCCTTGGTACTCAGGACAATGCTGGGCACGTAGTAGTGCTTAATATTTATTAAGTGATTGATTGTACAGGCTGCCCTCTATACCTCCATCAAGGCAAAGATCAAGTGCCACCTCTTACAGAAGGCTTATTCTGATGATCCAGGCTTTTAGAGCTCTCTGATTCTTAAAATTACTCTATGTTGCTTTGCATATATGCTGATATTACAGCCTCTAAATGGATTGCAAGCTCCTTGATGATTGGGATTTTTTTTTCTCTTTTCATCCCTAATACCTTCCATGTACTTGGCACATGATAGATGCTTAATAACTGTTTTGTAAAGTATAATTGAGTCATCTAAATAACTGTGTTTCTGGCTGTGCAGCTGACTTGGCTGAGTAATTCATGATGGTATCGAGGACCAGAGATGTCATGATGAACTTGAATACTGCATGGAGTTGTGACCTATTGAAAGCCTTGCTCTATGTGGTGCCCTTTGTCCTGAAACTTTTAATGGGCCTCCCAATGCATGAAATTTAACATAAGAGACAGTGGTTATAACTTTCAAATAAAAATAGCATCGCCCCATCCCTGTGAAGATTTCCCTGCCGATTTTTGGCTATAGCGGTCACTCTCATCCCTTCATCACTTAACATGTACCATATAGTCCAGCACTTTGTTATAAATTTATTCTATGTTTATCTTGTACAAAAGAAGTGTTTCATACTTATCCTCTCCTACTCAAAAAATCTTCCATGTCTCCTTGCTGGCAGAATAAAGTCCCTAACTCCTTATCTATTTTGGCAGTCAAGTCACTTCAATCTGGTCAAAACCTATCTTACTCTCCTTAGGTGTAGAGGTATGTATGCTGGAGCCCACTCATACTGGCTCATGAGAACCAGAATGTTAAGTTTTCAACATGAGCATTTAAATCTCAGAAATTAGAAAATGTTACAAATCAGGGTTGATTTACTATTGTTGATAGCCTGGACTTAAAGTGATAGAGAAAATGTTAATAGTGCAGATTAATTTAAAAGTTTGTCCTGAGTCTTCCTTTTCTTTTTCTTTTCTTTTAAAAAGAATTAGTCATTAAACACCTAGCACACTGCTGCTTAAGTTCCCCCTGCTTCTCTACATAATCCTTCACTGGAACCAGCCTAACTGCTTGACTCTGTTGTTTATGCACAGCAAAGGGGTTCCTTCCTCCACTGTTTCTTCTTTCTAGAATTATCTTCTCTCATCTCTCTGCTTCTCTGAGTTTTAATGATGGGAAAATAACTAACGTTTTGGAAATTATTGATTTAGCAGTTTTTCTTCCTTAATAACTTTTTTTAATCCATTCATTTGTTCATTTTAGAAATTGAGATGGGATAGCAAATCAAAATAGTTTTTTTTTTTTTTTGCATATTTTAATCCTTTAATCTTGGAAAAGTTCTTTGCATACAAAGCACAACAGATTAGATTTATTTGCTATGTTAGGCAGCATTTGGAGAAAATAAATTCATAAATTTTGCTTCAAGGTTAAGTTAAAGAAGGTTTGGCTGGGAAAACTACTTTATAATTGACTAAATAAAGGAGGGATGGAGGAATTCATTCAATGGTTAGGGGAACTTGAAACTGTTAGCCTGGCTGCTGTTCCTGCAGAGGAGAGGAAGGCAGAGCTTCTCCATTCTGAGATGATATCAAATAAAGGTAGTCACTGTTATTATTGTATTTCAAGATACTTTGTATGGTTCTGACCTGTGCATGGAAGAGCCTTCAAAGTGGCATTTTGCTCTACTGACTGACCATTTTTATATAGTTAACATAGTAGACAATAATGAGGCATGCATTAATTCAAGGATAATGCTGAGGAAAAGCCCTGGTCTTCCAAGTTGGCTGGCACTGGTGGCACACAGCACCTAATTTTGGGAAGTTGATGAGTGAAGGCCAGGTGAGGGTCAAAGGAGTGGCCTGGCTTCAGTGATACCTGTCCACTCTAGCACAGCTTTTGGGTTATGAAGCTTGACCTTTAATTTGATATGCAATCTTTATTGCTTTTGCTCTTATTAGGTTTTTGAAATGTAATATATCTACTGAGTCAAGTCAACAAACATTTATTAAGTGCCTATTATATGCCAAGTAGGGAAGATAGGTGGTACAGTAGATAGAGTGCAGGGCTTGGACTCAGGAAGACTCATCTTCCTCAGTTCAGATTTGGTCTCAGACACTTATAAGCTGTGTGACCCTGGGCAAGTCACTTAACCAAGTTTGCCTGAACTGGGGCAGGAAATGACAAACCACTTCAGTATCTTTGCCAAGAAAAACCCAAATGGGATCATACAGAGTTGGACACAACTGAACAAGAAAAATATGCTAACTGCTGGAGACACAAAGGAAAGGCAAAAGCACAGTCCCTGACCTCAAGGAGCTTACATTCTAATGGAGAAGATAACATTCAAATAATGGTGTATGTACACAAATGTAGAAATGTAAATGAGAGGCAACCCAGAGAGAGTAAATTCATTTTTTCCCCTGGAATTCTCTCAAAAAAAGAGAAAAAAGCCTATTTTGAATAACAGAACTTCAATAGTAGAACTGCTTGGTTTTGAACTAAATGACCTTGGGAGGTGTCCTTGGTACTATGATTCCATAATTGTATAATCAAAGAGGGGGAGAAATTCCCATTTTATAGAAAAAGAACTGAGCCAACAAGGGACTTAAACAATTTATTTAAGCTTAATGAGTCAGCTTGGAACTGATTCCCAGACTTCCTTCCTGTCCAGTGGAGTCAGCGGCAGGTTACACTGGCCATTTTAGAAATCGAATAATCATCATCTTAGTGTAGTTTCATCGTTCCCCATCTACTTCTGCTACAGCAATTCTATTCTTTGAAGTAAATGGAGTGACTCGTTCTTTATTGCTGAAATATGTTGGCTTGGCTTCTGGGGTATTGCTATCTAATATACCAGGATGACCGTAATGCTTCCAGACAGTCACTCCAGGGGCACTTATAAGGGTGCAGTCAGTCAAGGCAAGCAATGCTTTTGACAGCCAGCTGGCCTCTACCTGACCCTCTATAGAATTCAGATGGAAAAGCTGCAGCAGATCTGAGGCTTTAGTTGGGCTGGTGACTCATGGAATGAATGTTGCACAAACATGAGCAGTTCCAGGCCTGACACAATAGTTAAGAAAAGGGAATTTGGCTCAGGTGGATGGGGGAGACCTGACTCTCTCTGGGCTTTTCATATGGAGGGTCAGATTGTCACCCATTTTCCAATTACATTTTCTTTTTTTGCCTTAGATCAAATCCCCATAGAAAATGAATCACTGAGTGCCTTGTGACCAATCTGTATCACCACCCCCCTACTCCCTGAAAGACAGATGCTCACACACCAATCATATTCAACAAAACAGGAAAGAAACTGTTTAGGAGAGCTTAGGCCATTGGGAAATATTCATTTAAAAATCTAATTTCTATTTCCATTTATGATTCAGACATAGGCTAGATGTATAAATGTTGGAAATAGGGATTGTTTCATTTATTATATTTTTCTCTGTACATCTGCAGCTCATCACTGTAGCTGGCACAGATCAGATGCTTAAAAGATTGTTGTGTGACATGCATAGATATATATGTGTGCGTGTAAGGATGAATACATGTATGTGTATGTGCCCATATATTCAGGGTGTTTCAAAAGTCCTAGCTCATCTTAAGCTATTAAAGCTCTAGAGTGCACTAAGACTCGGTTTGCCCTGTGTATATGTGTGTGTATGTGTATATATATATGTGTATATGTGTGTGTATACATATATATGTATGCATGTATATGTACATGGAAATAGGCAAAGAGAGACAACAGAGACCAAGAGACAAAGACTGAGATGGAGACAGAGAGTGAAGGGGTCCCTAATAAGGAAGCTCCACCTGCCAGTGTAGACCAATGACTTCTCTATAATTTATAGTCTTAGATCTATTTGGGGCTCTAAGAAGTTGAGACCTACCCTCAAGGAGTTTATAACCCATCATGGAAACAATATGTACATTAAAAGTGTGTGCAAAGTACATACAAAATAAAGACATGGTCATTTTGAGGAGAGGGCACTGGCAGCCAGGAGTGGGGCAATTTTTGGAATGATTTCATATACAGGGGTTCTTAACCTGGGTTCTATCGACCCCTCCTACCTTCTTTCCAAGAGATCCTTGAAGATGTTTCAGTGAAGTCTGTAAACTTGGATGGGGAGAGAAAAAAAACCACATTTTTATTTTCACTTACCTTTAAATTATTCATTTTATTTTATGCATTTAAAAACAAGGAGTTCATAGGCTTTTCCAGATTGTTAAAGATGCCAATGATACCAAAAAGATGAAGACACCCTTCTCCTCCACTCCTACCCCTCACTTACTATCCTTGTGGCCCTGATCACATCACCTAACTTCAGTTCCCTCATCTGTAAAATGGGGATGATAAGAATACCTCCCTCCCAGGGTCATTATGAGGATGAATTGAGATAATATATGTTAAAAGAAGAAAACACTTTGGAAAAAAAAAGGTATAGAAGATGCTGCTTGAGCTGAGCTCTGAAGAGAGCTAGGAGCATTAAGTAAGAAGGGAGAACATTCTGGGCATGAGGCAGCATGTGCAGACACAGAGATAGGAGATGGAGTGTTGTGTGTGAGAAGCAGTAAGAACCATACACATAGTTACCTTTCCCTGGTACCTGATCTTGGATGCCCTGAATCATGACCCTTCCCTAAACAAAAGATGACAGTTGTCTTCTTCAGCCTGAGGTGGGGGTTTCTCCCCTTTTCCTCAGTAGCTTATTTCTGTCTAGCTCTCTCCTCTCTGCCTAGGTGACCTTCCTCTGACAATTAGCTATGGGAAGAGAAGGATCAGCACGATGGTTTGGAGACAACATATGTTGTTTTGCACATTGGAAGGAAAGGCTTTTGGGGAATAACTGAAGAGAAAGTCTTTTAATTAGTACCTGGAGTGCCCAGGAAATCATTATTGGAATGTGATACATGCAGCATCATGTGCTGGCTGAGACAGCTCCCAAGGAAACAGCAATCTTGTAGAATCATTGTTGTCCAAGGCTGTAGACATTTTTATAAAAATAAATTTTAGCATACCAACCACCTGCCACCCCTTGTGGAATAATCCTAGACACCAAGGAAGCCACTTAAAGTTTGCTTAAAGGGAAAGGATGTGTTTCCATGAATTGGACACAAAAAGTGAAATAAAGTCATTTGCGTCCAATGGATTTAGGACCATCAAAGGTCCTCCTCCCCTCTTCTTCCTCCTCTTCCTTTCCCTCCTCTTTGTCCCGCCCCCCTCCTCTTCCCTTCTTCTCTCTTCCTCTTCCTTCTTCCCCTCCTCCTTCCCTTTCTGTGTCTCTCTCTGTCTCTGTGTCTGTCTTTGTCTCTGTCTCTCTCTTCTTTTCCCTCCTTCCCTCTCCCTCTCTCCTATATTTTTTCCAGGACATTTAAAATCTTTACAATTTGTTAATTTTTAAGTCCCTCACCTCAACCATTATACATTTCACTGAGTATCACAACAGCTCTGTGAGATAGTTGCTTCCAGTGTTATATTTCCTATTTTACAGAAGAGGGAACTGAGGCTATAGAAGATAAAGGACTTGCCCAAACAAGGTCATAAAACTGTGAGTGCCATAAATGAGATTTAAATGCACATCTCTCTGACTTTAAGAACTGTATTTTATCTGTTGAATTAAGTGGCCTCCAGGTCTTGCTTTACTTGGAATCATTGCTGAATTTCTTCCTCTGGTAGCAGAAATTCTGGGTCATGATGCTATGACTCACAGAACCTTAGACCAATGATTTAATCTCTCTGCATGTCATCTGCTCTTCTCTTTTTCTAAATGAGTTAATAACAACTATCTCCCCCAGCTACCTCCGTGACTCTGCAGAGAGGAGGCCTGATGAACTGGATATTTGTCACATTCTTTCTGGAGTTCTAGGTGGTAGAGTATTAGAGCTTGCCTCAGTCATGTTCAATTATCTGAAATGGAAAGTGAGTAAGCCACATTTGATTAAAAAAAGTCTCCCATGTAATCTGAAGCAAGCATATACCCTACACATAAATTCTCTTACCCTCTATTCACCTGAAAATTATATGTATATTCATTATCTCATAGGCCTATTGTGAGGAAAATAATTAGTAAACCTAAGCATATCATACAAATGTGAGCCATTACTGTGAACCAGACATTTTCTTCAGTACTTGGAATGTTTGTGAGGCTCCAAAACCGGCAGGGGACTCTGATGTTGCTTTTGCAAAAAGGCCAGTTAGGGCTTCACTAAGAATAACCATATCCCAGAAAGTCTATGTTCTCTGTCGCCTCAGAAGTCAAGTCAATCAGCATTTATTAAGCACTTGCTATTTGCCAGAAAATATAGAGGATCATAAATCTAGATCTGGAAAAATATTAAAAGATATCTAGTCTAACCTCATTTTACATATGAGGAAACCAAGGACCAATACGTTTAAGTGACCTTCTCAAGGTAACACAGAGTCAGAGGAAGGATTTGAACCCAGGTCCTTTGATTCCAAATTCAATGCTTGCTCTACTATACCATACTAGTTCTCTGGTTCTGGACTTATAGTCCCACCCTTGCTGTCTACTCTCTTTCTGGACCCTTCTTTAGTTTTCAATACCACTGGGATGTACTAAGCCTCAAGAGCTTTCACCATTCATTTCAAATCTAAGTCAACTTGAATTTTGAGCAATGACATTTATTTACAAGAAGAGAGTAGATTTTTAAATTACACAGAAGGTAAAAGATGTTTCGAGTATTAGCAAGGTGTCTACCCAGGGACTTACGGGGTAGTTTTAAAGCTCACAAATCTATCCTAATTTCCTTTGGCCAACCCCACAGCCTAATTTGATGACCCATGATGTCAATCTTGTTCTCATGCCCCAGGAACTCCTCCCAGATGGAATGGGAACTGGTTGAGGATTTTTTTCCCATGCTTTTGACTGTGCCACTAGGTTAAAAGAGTTCCTGGTTAATTCTCTGAGATGCTTTATTAGGTTCTTGGGTGTGGCCTTTTGACTGAGTTCAAGTTTTATAGAATAAATACTTTTAGTAAGGGGATTTGTTCTGTGAACTCTGGATTCAGTCAAAGGGCCACACTTGAAGACCTAGAGGGCCATGTGTGGCCTCAAGGCTGCAGGTTCCCCATCCCTGCAAGTTTAGTATCATTGCTACATACCCTAGCCGAATGAGAACAGCCAGCATCCATATGGCTACTAACTTATAACTAAGGAACACATCTCACAGAGGTTGATGTCTCAATATAACAACTTCTACCACCAATGCCACTCTCAAAGATGCCTCATTATTTTTGATCGGACCTTTCTCGTAACTCACCGTGAAGACTAGTTTTCTTGGGGCACATGTAAAAACTGAGTCACAAGTAAAGAACTCATCCCCTTCACACAGTAACATGGCAGCAAAGTCAGGGTCAAGGTAATTCCCTTATTCCCTACCCAGCTGCTTTGCTAAATGAGATGTTAATTATCTCTGTTGCTATTGGCCTTCTTTTTGTTTGTGCTATGTCCTTGAATTCTTGTATCAAATTGGAAGTTTTTCTTTTGCCAAAGTATGAACCTGGCTATCCCAGAGAGATGCTCCAGGCAGAACAGGAAGTTCACTTGCTGCCTGCAATCTTACATTCTGTCTACATAGTCTGGGTCTTGCTGAAGGAACAGGTCTGTTTCTCTGCACTGTTACATAAATAACATGCTTTATAATTTGGATAGCTCAATTGGATGATATTATAATAACACCTTTTAAAAAAAATCGCCATATGCATCTGTGCATGATGGAAAGCCAGTTCTTACTGGCACAAAATGTGGCACTCAAATGAGTAGCAGGCCACAGGAAGCATTGCTTTGGGAAGAATACCATAAGCAGTAGTCTGCCCCAGCATGGCAGCATAGCAGAGTGCAGAGGCTCAGGAAGGAGATAAGAAGCTATTGCATTGGGAAGCAAAGATAACATGCTTGAAACAGTCTTATCTGATAGGTGGCGAGACACTCCATGAAATAGGAAGAAAATGAATCTCGAACATTGCTTGCCAAGAAACTGACTTATGGGTAACCTATTTGTATTGTCCAGGGCTATTCATTTCTTAGACTCAGACATTTATCTTTTGAAAATCCCCCTATTCCCTTATGTTTTGACTCCAGTATTCAGTGGGGAGAAGATGGAGCTTGGCCACTTCCTATTCATGAGATATGGTATGTTTGGTTTGGGTCTAGTGGCCAAATTCAACTATGTGGTTCGAAAGTCCCTGGCTGGGGTTATAAGGAGAACTTCTTTAAATGATGGTCACTCTTTGCTCTTAACCTTTAATATAACTTGGAGAAGAATCCATTCATTGGGCGTGGTGTTGGATTAGATATGGGAGCAGTGTGGGATAGCAGGAACACTGCACTTGGAGTCACAGAATCAGCTTTTGAATTATGGCTCTTTCACCCATATGACCCTGGGCAAGTCATTTAACCTCTGTCTGCCTCAGTTTCCTTAATTGCAAAATGGGAATAATAACAGTATTTACCTCTGAGGGTTGTTGTGAAGATCAAATGAGATAATATTTGTAAAGCAGTTAGCACAGTGCCTGGCACATAGTAGGTGCATAATAAATATTTGTTCCCTTTTAACTCTCTTCCCTTTTTTTCTTTGACTTTTGTTAAGTTACCTAACCTCTACAGTCCTCAGTTTCCTCATCTTTAAAATGAAGGAGCTAAACTAAATGACCTTTAAGATCCCTTCCAGTTTTAGAAATTGTGATCCTATAAAAACAATAAATCCTTCTAAGTCTATAATTCCTGCTTACCCAGAGTCATGCAGCTGGTGAGTTCCATGGTCAACATTAGAATCCAGTTTTCCTGGTTGTTTTTACTTTATTGCACTCTCCTCATGTTTGCATTAAAAATAAAAACAAAGACAAACAAAAGAAAATCAGATCAATGACTTAGGAGAAACTCTGGGAGAAGAACTCCTTCTACCAAGGCAAGAAAGAAAGTTGTCTGGGGTTGGCAGGCACTAATCTGTGACACAGCTAGTCTATGTCAGAGGTAAGACCTGAACCCAGGTCTTCCTGACTCTGATTTTCTTGTATGTGTGCATCTCTGTTTCACAAATGTAGGCAGAGGCTGTTGTGATTGCTAACAGTCAGTTATGACCCTGCCACACCTTCTTAGCCCTTTCACCACCACAGCTGGGCCAAAACATTTATGGGCTTTAGAAAGGTTTGAAAATTGCACCTCTCCGCATTTGAAAATTAGTGCCTTTTGTGTTACTGGAAGGTGTAATGCTTATGGCTTGGCTTCTCTCCAAATAAAAAGCCACATGCCAGAGACAGTGGAATTTTATGACATTAAAAATATATGTCTAGTCATGGGGGCCGAAGAACGTAGCAGATTTATTCTAATGTCAGACTTTTTTTTTTAATGTGTTGGTTAGCTTTGTTGAACCGCTTTCTCTCCTCTCTTTTTTTTTGTTGTTGTTCTTTTCTAAACAAATAAATAATGTCTCTTTTGTAAGGGGAAGTATACAATGGGAAATATGTTGCTGTTATTCAGTCATTTTTCAGTTTTGTTCAACTCTTCATGATCTGATTTGGGGTTTTCTTGGCAAAGATACTGAAATGGTTTGCCATTTCCTTCTCTAGCTTATTTGACAGGTAAGGAAACTGAAGCAAACAGGATTAAGTGACTTGCCCAGGGTCACACAGCTGGTAAATGTCTGAGGCTGGATTTGAGTTCATGAAGATGAGTCTTCCTGTCTCCAGGACTGCATTCTATCCACTATGGCACCTAGCTGCCTCTGTTTTGTTTTGATTTTGTTCCATTTTGTATATTGTTTCAATCAAATATTCAGTTATCACTCAATATGATAAAGAAGCAAACACACCTTCTATAATGATAATGATACCAATAGCTAGCATTTCTATAGCACTTTAAGGTTTGCAAAGCACTTTACAAATATGATGTCATTTTATCTTCACAACAACCCTGGGAAATAGGTACTATTATTATCCTCATTTAACAGAAGAAGAAACTAAGGCAGACAAAAGTTAAATGAGTTGTCCAGGGTTATAGAGCTAGTCAGTATCCGAGGCAGGATTTGAACTTAGCTCTTCCTGACTCCAGGCTTTATGCTCCATCTGCTGCAACATTTAGCTGCTTAAATCAATATTATCTATTCAACTGTAGGATGAGTAGATAATATCATACACCATGTATGTATTACTTTTTCAAAGATATGTAAATGCTAATGTGATTAATAAACATATTTCATTTAAAACATGAATTCATAGTAATTTTTTATCCTTAAATAATGACCGACTCAACAAATATTAATATTACTTCTATCATATACAGAAACCTCCAAAATTTTTTGTTATTTGAAAGGAGTCCACCTACACCAAAAGAATTAAAGTAGGTGGCCACTCAGGATAAGATGTAACAGGACAGAAAGTTGCATCTTTATAAAAGTAAAAAAAAAAATCCTCTCCTTGTGACCCTTCCTTGCTTCTTTCCAAGGTCACAAGGCAGCATCACAGCCAGGGGACTGGAGTACTTTTTGCCTCCAATTTAATCTAGCAAGACAAGGGAAAACAGCTATTTCTAAGAGTTGTTGCCTTAGCAGGCAAAAGTACCCAAGGTCTTGTCCCTTAATGTCATATGAGTATGGGAAGGGGGTTTGGGGTCCCACATGCGAATTGGCAACCACAATGTCCTTAGGTCAGAGTCAGGAAATAACACAGCTGGAAGTGGATGTACTTGTACAACCATATTCATCTTATAGACAAGGAAAGAGAGGCCCAGAGACTGATGTGACTTCCTCAAGGTCACACAGCTGGTTAGTGGCAAAGATTCATCCTGTCTTCCACTACACGAATTGGCTTCCCTTCCTTTAAAACAAATTCAGTTTTGTAAAACATCTGGTAGGATTTCAATGATAAAAAAAAAGAGAAAGAACAAACATCTTAGACACTAAATGTGATGGAGGGTGTGTGTGTGTGTTTATTGGGTACCTATCATGGGTGAGGGGATAGCTAGGTGGGGCAGTGGATAAAGTGCCAGGTCTGGAGTCAGGAAGACTCATCTTCCTGAGTTAATCTCTGACCTCAGACACTTACTAGCTGGGTGACTCTGGGCAAGTCACTTCACCCTTTTTGCCTCAGTTTCCTCATCTGTCAAATGACCTGGAGAAGGAAATGACAAACTGTTATCTTTGCCAAGAAAATACCAAATGGGGTCAGGAAGAGTCAGATATGACTCAAAAGTGACTCAACAACAACAAAAACAACTATGGGAAAGGCACTGTGCTAATTGCTAAGGAGAACTTAGGTCCTGACCAAATTAAAGGAGCTGTGAATAATGCATATGCTCCAAGACACATGCTGGTTGTATATTAACATTTAGAAATGGGGATGTTTTAAAGATCAGTCCCCAAATAGGAAGCTGTCAGATTGTAAAATAGAAACACTGATCTTTGTGGAAGGAATGGAAAAGTCCCCATAGGTAGAGACTTTTTCATTTTACAGGTCAGGTTAGCTTTTGTTACTGTAGTTGTTATTGTTAAATAACTTTGTAGGAAAAACACCTCTGGCCTAGTTCTTTTTTTTTTTTCCCCTGACTTTGAAAATTGGGGACTTACATTTTTATTTTTTCAATTTTTTCCTCTTTGGCCAGCAATTTAGTTTGGGTGCTGAGTCAAAGAAGAAAAAAGGAAATCTAACATCTTTTTCTTTAACTGTTAGTTTTTTTAAGGGAATTAGTCCAAGTGACCACATGCACAAACTTCCCAGCATTGTTTATTGGTTCTTTTATTAAGCATAACAACATTACGTGGGTTAGTTACCTCCACAGGAAACATGTGATGCCATCCCATCCTCACCTCCCTGGGGAGCTGATTAATAACATACCTTCCTTTTCCACATAAGGAAACAAAGGCCCAGGAAGTTTAAGTGACTTGTCCCCTGTCACACAGCAAAGGATATGAAAACTATCTTTTTTGGATTCCCACTTCCTGTAGTCACAGTCCACATCTGCAGGCCACTGGGTTATGCTATCCCAATCTAAATACCTGCCCATTCACCTTTAATATGTTGGTTTGTTACCATCTTTAGAAAAAAAGAGGGTTTGGAATACCTAAAGAAGGGATTCAGAAACTCAGAGGAAATAATAATGATCAAAACAGTCTTTGTCTTCAAGTGGCTTATAACATAAATAAAATATATAAATACATAATGTGTACCTATGCATATATATATATATATATATGTATGTATATATATGTATATATACACACACATAATATGTATGATGAAAACAATCTTTGGATGTGAGTGACTGAGAAAAAATCAGTGTAGGCCAACATATGAATGGAAGAGATGGACAAAATAAATGACAAGCTAATGTGTCCATCTGGGCCTCCAACTTGAGTTTGGAAAAGTCCAATGGATAGGCAACTGGCCCATGCATGCATCCAGAAACCTTGAGGCTATTCTCATACCCATGATTTGTTGAAGAAAAAAATTACTTGGAGAGGAAAAAAATTACTTGGAGAGCATGGTAACGTGGAAGGAAACCCAGAATTCAATTGCAATAGTTCTTATAAATGGGGCTGTTCCAAATCATAACCAAAAGAAGCGATAAAAAAGGTTTATGGTGTGTGAATTGAATGCTGTGGAAAGGACTGGACTGCTACCAGAGATCTCCCCATCAATTTGCCCTAGGGAGTTTTACCCCCTCCCCACCCTTGGAAATTCCCATCATTAAAACCACTGATGACAAAGAATGGACAGTCCAGGAAGCTACAGTTCAAATATATCTGTATTATCTTTAGGAAATTCAGTAGGCAAATTATTCTGTTTATTCATACTATTGTTCACTAGGTCACGGATTAGTAGATTCTAAGATTTTTAGACCCATAGGCTAATAGAATCTGAGAGCTGAAGTCAGTTTAAGAGACCACTTTATTTCTTTATAATATTGTAAGCTCTATGAGGTCAGTGACTGTTTCTTTGTTAAACTTGGTGTCTCTCCTGGTGCCCTGCACAGGACTCCACACATGGTAGATACTTAATAAACTTTAGTGAATTGTTGCTATTGTATTGAACCCTCTCATGTCATAGAAGAGGAAGTTAAGACCAAAAAAGTTACGTTGCCAATGAGACAGAAATCAGGGCATTTTGTTGTGATGCAATAAATATTGGGAATCAGATGCTTCAGGTTGGGGCTTGTGAGGGTACAGGGCAGGTTTGTGTTGGAGCAGCTCCTACCAGCCTTAGGACCTATTGTTAAATTTTCAGAGTGAGACTAGGCAAATACTACAAATCAGGGCTTGATTTATTGTTTGTTGATTGTCTAGACTTAAGGAAGTGATAGAGAAAATACTAATATTGCAGACTAAATTAAAAAAAAACCTGCCACGTGAACATTATTTTCTCCTAATAAAGTCAATTATTAAACATTTCCCAGTAAATCTCTGGTGCAGGACCAAAGTTTGTGGACATGGCTGGAGGATGTGGGTGCCTAGGGATGAAGTAGCAAAAGGAAGGAAACATTGATATTGGTGGGAATTGCCAGAAATAAACTCCACAACTTTGCCTTGAGGTTGGCTCTGCTTATGAATAAGTGTTTACAATTTATTTTATCTACATAAGCATTCTTCAGCATGTGGTTTCTCAATGTTGGACTTCATGTCTTGGTGTTCTACAAAAATCAATATGTTTATTTTGATAGCTGTATGAATCATTTAGCCAAAAGGTAATTTTGGAGTGCCTTTTATGGGCAAGAACTACTAGGAAATGTGATAAATATAATGGATATAGAAGAAGAAGAAAATATGATTTATGCTTTCAGTTTACAGTTTGACCAAAGGGACAAAATGAACTCATAGGAAACATGTAGAGAACAAGGCAGGACAGCATATATCAAATGTTTAATTATGTCTAAAGCCCTTCTCTGAAGCTTACTCTGACATGGAGGTGACACTGGCTTCTCAAAATCCGCATAGGTATAATGAAAGAGTGGTTTTACTAATCTGGAAAACCTTGGCTAGAGGGTGAGTGATGGACTATGGCCCTGTTGGCAGAGTGGCTCATCACTTAAGCTTGCCACAGAGTGCTGACATTTTGGCTATAGTAATTCCCAAAGATCATCTATTAAAAAAAGTTTTTAATACTATGTCTGGTATTCCCTTTCTGCTCCTGTACCATGAGAGGCAATGGTCAAAGATGCCTTTCAAGAAACATACATGGTTGTTGTTTTTATTTTCTAAAAGCATCAGTATTTTGCTGCCCTCCTTTTCTTTGTTGATTTATCATGTGATGTTATCACAAAATGTTAAAAATGGAGGGAATGGAGGGGACCACAGAGAGCATCACCTCCCAGTCCCTCACTTTACAGATGAAGATTCTGAGGCTCACAGAGCTTGGTTATTTGCCCAAGATGATGATCAGTGAAAAGATCGGAGCCAGGATGAGAAGCTAAGTGTTCTGACCCTCCAGGTCAAGGACTTTTCCCCACCATACCAGGTTGCCTCATGATGGAGAACCAACTAGAACAACAATGAGGACTGTTTGTTTATTTATAATGAGAGCAGAGATTGATCAGAACTAGGAGAGCTTTGATGATCTTTCGTCAAGTGCTTAGAGACTTATGTCAGAGTCTTCAAGAAATATAAAATCTAATTGAAAAGAATGCAGAAGGATGGAGGTAAGCAAAGAGTAGAAAAGTCTTATGAAATGAAAGGCAAAGTCATATTACAAAGCTTTTCTCCTCTCATTACAAAAAAGAAAACAAAAGAAACAACGATCTAAATGTTACAAAGAAAACACCACTATACAAGTGAGGAGAATGGGGAGGGAGGTAAGACAGGGATGAATGGTAGTGAATTCATCTGTCTTCTGGAGAGCATCAGACCCCTTAGATGCAGTGAAGCTATTGGGCATCACCTTCCAGGGAGTGGGGTGTCCATGGTAAGAAGGATCAGGCCTAGAAGATGAAATGATTTTCAAAAAAGGGAGTCATAGGCATTTTAAACGTCATCACTTTAAGAATGCAGCATAGGAGTTGGCCTCAGATACTACCTGTGTAACCCTGATCACCTTCCAAAAGATTTAAAAAAAGAATACAGCATAGTTCAGTGGAAAAAGCATTGGTTTTTGAACCCTGATTCCACCACTTACTACCTTTGTGACCTTGGTCAAGTCACTTCTTTGTCTGTGCCTCCAATTACTCAACTATAAAACAAGAGGATTCAACAAGATGATTCCTAAAGTCCCTTCCAGCTCTAAGTCCATAACCCTATGAACCTATGATCCTCTGGGACTTAGTAGATGACCTTGGAGAGAGTTACTGTGACAAGAAAACATCACTATTTGGCCAACCTAGAAATGTACTTCTTCAATTATAGGGATCATGTAAGGCTTGATTATGCTAAACTTTAGACAACAGATATTTTATCAGCAGTGACATATCTGAAGTCTTCCCTGACTGATCAAATCTTTGCAAACTTTTAAAATTATGTGTAACTGGTAACTATTTGTTATTGTTGCTGTTATTGATTTTGTTATTGTTATCGCTCTCAAGATCGATCAGGTGGTGTTCTGGATGAAGAACTAGCTTAAGAGTCAAGAGGATAGGTTCAAGTCCTGCCCCTGACACATGTTGGCTTCTGGGACCTTGGGCGAGAGACTTGACTTCTCAGTAACTCAGGCAGCAGTACAAGGATATGACTTTCAGAGCACGTACTAATGTGCATTAGAAAAGAGAATTTCTTCATTAGAAGTTTCCTGTACCAAAAAAATCACAGGCCCCATCCAAAAATGTTCAAGGCACTGGGATGAGCTCTGGGAAGTATAATGATTAAAAGGTTGGTGGATAGAGAGCTTGATGCAGAACTAGGAAGCCTAAGATTCATATCCTGCCTCTGACAAATACTGGCTTGGAGCAGCCCCTTGGTGCTTTAGGCAACTAAGACCTTAAGCTTCAGAGAAGGTGCCAACATGGACAGACAGAGGGAGTTTCCTATACCACTGACATTACAGGACCAGTCCCCTTCCCACATAAGAGCAGAATTGTTCATCCTTCATTCTCGAGGAGGACCAGTGACATCAGGAGGGTGATGTCTTGACTTGAAAATGAATTGAACTTAAGTGAGGCAGAGCTGTGCAAAGTCACCAGCCACACTCTCTCCTCCAGTCATCAGAGTCCAGTGGCAAGACGTAGATCAGGATGACTGGAGATACAGTGGGAGACATTTTAAGCTAAAGTTTTTCCTACATGTCAGTTTGTCTGAGGCAACACCCATTCAGTAATTAAATGTTTGGTAAAAATGGAGGCCAAAGATGGCTTAGTTTGCCTTCATGAAAGAATCAGCCTGGGAGGGGAAGACCCTCAGAGTTTCTGGCCAGAACAGAAACAATTGCTACTTACATTTACGTTGAGCCATCAGACCCCAAACAATATGTAGGGCCTTAGAAGCCTGACAGGGGAACACTTGATATTGCAGGAAATGGGGAGGCACTGGAGGATTCTGAGCAGGATAATGACATGATGAAGTAATGTTTAAGGGTCATGAGTCTGGTAGTGATATCGTAGTGATACTGGATATGAAGGATGAAGGAGAAGTGGGGCTTTCATTTTGGAAGCCCGGGAGAATGGTGGTGGCATTGCCAGAGACACAGTCTGTGCAAAATGTGGAGAAAGAAGTACATATGAAAACAGGAGAACATGGGGGAGAGGGCCCAGGCTAGACAATGACCCAGGAGGCTGCTGTAATGTAGGGCCTGCTGGGAACAGCTGAGGTTGGATGTAGTCTAATTGCATTAGTACTTTATCCTAGGGCTCTACTAGCCAGGTTACTTAAAGGGAGGAAAGAGAGTGGGCAAGGATGGCATCTATTCTAATCACTCTGTAAGTAGAATTTTACCACAGTTCACTGTGTTCACTGTAGATAATGTGGCAGGGAAGTGGGGAAAGAGGGGGGACAGCAAGAACAGAGGTCAAGCAAGGTTTGTGGGAGCTGTGGTTCAGTGCTGGTAGTCTGGGGCTCTGGGGCACTTTCTCCTTGTCTCTCTGGGTTTATGTGTGGTCAACCAGAAATTCTCTGGGAGAATAAGTGGCATGTGTTTGCGTGTATTCCTTGGGTCGTCTGTGTGGTTCCCAGTTACGGTGTCCTGTGGCCCCAGAGTGAAGGCCCTGGCCATATTTAAATGGTAGGATCAGAGGGATGATGAAGTTGTGGTCCAGATGCAGCCTGATCTCACTGGCTGGACTCACCTTTCTTCTTCATAAGGGCATTGCAGTGGCAGAGGTCATGGCTCTATGAGAAGTCACAGGACATTGACACAAAGAAACTTTGAGGGAAAACTGCTTTGGAAAGAAAAAAATTAGAAGTGGACATGTTGAATTTGGGACCACATTGGCATAGGCGAATAGGAATGTTGGGAGCTAAAATTTGGGATCTAAAGTGATGAGAATGGATAAGCTGAGGGAGAGAGAGAAGAAAAGAGAATCACAGATTTTAGAGTTGTAAGTGATAATAAAGGTACTTGAATCCAAAACCCTCATTTTACAAAGGAGGCCCAGAGAGGTGAATGATTTGCTAAAAGTGACACAGGTTAGAGACTGAGGGCGAAGGATTAAGCCTTGAGATATACCAATAGTTAGAAAGCAAGGAGGTGAATGTGAAGAGAAGAAAGAGAGAAAGGAAGGAGAGAGAAGCAGAAAGAGAAGAAAAAAAGAAGAGAAGAAGAGGAGGAGGAGAAATATCGCTGTAATAGAATATCATCCTCCATAGAAAGAGAATTTTAAGGAGGGCAATTTTAGGAGTTGTGAAGCTAGACACTGGATTACAAAGGGGTAAGGAGAAAAAAGGAAGAAAGAGAGAATGGAAAAAGAGGATGAAGATTTAGAAATTTGAAAACTGTCAATGAAAGAAAAAAGAAGAGTATGGTAGAGTGGACAACAAGGTCATTATCTTTTTAAGATGGTGAGATAAACATATTTGAAAGCTAAGGAGACAGATTGAACATGAAAAAAGAGAAGAACTAAGTATGAGAGTCAGATTTCCTGAGAGGGGAACGAGGTTGAGATCAAAGATACAGTTAAAGGGATTAGAAACCTCATAACCTCTTTCACAATAAAGTATTGATTAATAGCTGATAAGACTGCACTGAGATCATTCTTTTGGCTCTTTGCACTTCAAACATTTTGAGACTGAAGAACTGAATCCATTATGGTGGAACTTCAGGCACCAGGGACAGGGTGCCTAAAAGCCTTCAGTCATGTCAGGTGACCTGTTGAGAAGTCAGTGCACTGATGAATTTTGAAGGTGATGTGTCTCCCTTTGCCAAAGAGATCCCCTGGTGCCTTTTCATTGCCTGGGTTTTTGAAGGTTGTGCCAGCAGGGTACAAGCTGTGATAGCTCTTGTCAAGCTAGAAAGAGTATGTACCTGGTGAAGGACTATGTGCACAGCATCTAAAGACTAGACTGGCTAACTTTGAAGAATCTGTCTGCTAATGGGCAATTTTTTTTTTTGCTACATCATCTCACAAAGACCTTCAACTAAAGATGTGGAGCAGTTGTGATCTGGTAGAGTACATAGTATGGACGTGCATACATACATGTGCATGCACACACATACACACACACACACACAAGCACGCACACACAAACTGCTGAAATCACAGATCCTTAAAGGACTGAAGAAGTAAATACTACTCCAGTGGTGAGCAATGAGTAAAACCCCGGTTGCTATGTCAATGCATTGTCATTTTCCTTTCCTGGACTATTACGATAGCCTCCTAAATGGCCTCCTCATCTCCAGTCTCTTCTTCTAATCTGCTTTTATCACATCACCTCCTAGAGATATTAGGAAAATGCAGAAAGGGCATTCCCTGGAAAAGTAAAATGAAAATCCAATGACACAGCCTTTCCCCTAATCACCTAGGCTTGAAATTCCAAAATCGTTTTTGATGCTTCCCTCATTTGCTCACACACATCTTGACAGGTCAAAAAGCCTCAATCAGTTAGTCAATAACCATTAAGTATCTATTGTGTGCCAGGAAATGTGCTAGGTGCTAGGGTTTCAAAGAAAGGCAAAAGACAAGTCTCTGTTCTCAAGGAGGTCACAATCCAATGAAGAAGACAAAATGAAAACAGCTATGTACAAAAAACTAGATAAAGTATAGATTGAAAGTAATCAGCAGGGTGAAGGCACTAGATTTAGAGGGAACTGCAAAGACTTCCTGTGAATGTAAGATTTTAACTGTGACTTAAAAAAAGCCAGATCCTGACAATGTCTCTGTAATATCTTTTGCATTCATTCCTTTATCACTGATAGCATCCTAGGTCAGAATCTTGATTATTTCATTCCTGGGCATGGTACTTTTTCCAGGAAATGTCCTTTCTATATTTTCCTAATGTTTCTAGCTCTCATTTTAACGAAACTTAATTCATTAGCACTTAATTTCATGGCTTGAAGGAGACTGGCTCTGCCTTATGACTTTGATTTTGCCTCAGTGCAATCCACCATGATGGCTGCCACTTGAAACTAACCCAATCCAGAATCTTGAGCTCTGAAATTACCTTCTCCAGCCACCAATACTTCTTCCAAACCTATTCGTTGTTTTTCAAACCTGGCAACTAATGCTTCCCAAAATCTAGCCCCCACCTACCTTTCCAAACTCATTACACATTACTCCCTTTAATGTATTCTCTGTTCTAGTCAAATTAATTAAATTGTTCTTCTAATTCTTCCCCATAAAGGACCTTCCAATCCCCATCTCCATGTCTTTACATATGGCACATCTGATGTCTAGAATGAACTCCCTTGTCACCTCTGCTTTCTAAAATACCAACCTCAGATATCCCCCGTATAGAAAGCCTCTTTTTTTTCCTCCATCTTCTTCCCTCCTACCCAACCTCCCTCCACTGTCAAAGCCATATGATCCTTTATCATGTTACTTTGTACTAATCTCTTAAGTCTTAGATCAAGAGTTATCTATATATTTTTCATTTACCTACCTTTACACATGATATATTCCCCACTGCACATAAAATAAGATAAGCTAGGTTAAGGTCAGATTGTGGTGGTACCTAAATTCTAAGCTAAAGAGTTTGTACTTTTTCCTATGTACACTGGGGAATCATTGAAAGATTTAAGGGAAAAGGAGGAGATAACATGAAAAAGCAGCATTTTGAGAAAGTTAATTGAATGCAAGAACTGTTTTGTTTTTGTCTCTGTATTTCCATCCTTTAGTACAGTGCCCTACACATCATAGACCAACAAATATTTGTTAAATTGAAATGAAGTTAAATTGTAAATCTCTTACAAGTGACACCGAAGAGGGCATACCATTTTCTCCCATGCTGACCAAAAAAAAGGCAAGGGAAGGACTAGAACTTTTGTTCTACCAAAGAAAGGGCATCCCTATGGTTTTATTGCAATTGCAAGAGAGCAGGTGTCTACCTCGGATGGTGACAGATCTTTTTTCTTTTTTCCTTTTGTAATCGGTGGATTTTGAAGTTTATTCTTGGTTTCAAGGATTGTCATCAGAATCTAAATTTCAACTTCTCTGTGATGGTTGTTAGTGGTTTGGGGATACACAATGGCAGATGCTGGAAAAAACCCCAGAACTCTCATTGAACTGCCTGTCACACAGTACACTCCTTCCAACTCTTTGTTCCATTAATTATTTATTAGAATGTTAAAAATATGCCCGGTGCCTAAGTCTCTGGGGTCTGACCATAGTCAAGAAACAGAATGCTTCATTAACTGTGCAGATTTCTTTTACAGGTGGTAGGAGGACAGTGTCCTTGTTCAAATCTTTTGTCTTCCATATTAACAATAGTTTTGTAATCAGCTTTGTTGAAGAGTTATTTTAAGGATGTCCCCCTGGCACTTCAAACACAACATGTTCCAGCGGAATTTTTCATCTTCCCCATTAAATCTACCCCTCCTTCCTAGATTCCTGTTTTTGCTGCTGATGGTACCATTATCCTCCCAGAAATCCAGGTTCAAACCTGAGTCATCTTTCCCTCTTTATTCAACCTGACATACACCCCCATATCCCATCAGTTGCCAATTCTCCTAAAATCAGCCTCCCAAACTAGGTCAGAGCCTGCTGCCATCTTATTCAATTTTTTTTTAGTGGCTCCTATTGCCCATAGGGGAAAAAAGTACTAAATTCATTAGCTTGACCTTTAATGAAGTGTGCAATCTGGCTCCCACTTACCTCTCTAGTCTTATTTCATTCTACTCCCCTTTATGAACTCTGCATTCCAGCTGAATTTGACTATGAGCTTTTCTCCAGTCTTGTCCTGTCTCTTAGCTCCAGGAATTCATGCAGACTGTCACTCATGTCTTCAACAATGCCCCCCTCCTCTGTTCCCCATCTCACCCCATCTCTGATCTTAAAATCCTTCTCTTCTTTCAAGGATCAATTTAGGTGCCACCTCCCCCATAAGCCTTCCACAATCCTCTTAGGTGAAAGTGATCTCTCTTTAAAAATGCTCATGGCAATTTGTCTCCACTTCTCATTTCCCCCAATTACACCCTGTATTGTAATTAATTTTTTTTTGTACAGATCATATCCTCCAACCTCCTTGCTCTTTGAGGACAAGGACTGGATTATTTTTCATTTTTGTGTCTCTAGGGCATTTCACATTTTGGTAGGGGGGCAAAGGTGTAGTCCATCAGTTTATGGTGTTCCTCATAGGAAAACTTCCTCTACCATTGCAGATCAGCCACTTCTCTGTAATGTATTGTTTTGAAAGCTGTCTGAGGCATTGGAAGATGAAGCAACTTGCCCAAAATAGCTAGCGAGTGTCAGATGTAGGATTTGAATCTAGGTTTCCTTGATTCTAATTCTACCATGCTGCTTCTATGTTTTGAAGTTCAGAAGTATTTTATTTTTTAATTAATCAGTACATTTGTTGAATAAATGAATGAACTAAGAACCATCAGATCCATAAAGACTTGCTTCGATCTTTGACTTTACAGATTTATAGAATTTTTGGATCTCACATATATACACTTTTCAATTTTTTTTTGGGGGGGAGGATAGGGCAGATCAGTGATTTCTTTAATTTAGGGCTCTCAAGATGAGGAAAATTTCTTTGCCAAATGCTGTTTGACATTGTTAAAAAGTCAGATGCTAGAAGACCAAACTTCTTGTGAGTGAATTTAGTCTCATTTGGAATCTCACTAGCAAATCTGATTTCATGTAGTTTTGCATGGGGGACGAATATTAAATCAAAGAATTGGGAGACCTAACTCTTTTAGTCATAGTTTCATTACTGAATTGTTGAATGATCTTGGGTGTGTCACTTCAATTTATTTATCATATATTAGCTTCCTTTTGTCCCACACCCTATTGCATGAAATGCTGTTACTAATAATTGTTGCTTCATAACTCCCAGGAAAACTATGAGGGTAAATGAAAGACAACATGATAAGTAATCTGAGCCACTTGAAATAAAGCATCTGTCTATCTATCTATCTATCTATCTATCTATCTATCTATCTATCTATCTATCTATCTGTCTGTCTATAGATACATATGTTTTTATATACACACATACATATATATACATATACACATATCCAAAGTACTTTTGCTAGGAGGACTCATTAACAATTGAGTTGATCAAAAAAGCCTTTCTAAAGGAAAGAGTGCTTAAGCTGGGCCAGGAAGTCAGCTAGGGATTCCAAGTGGATGAATTAATCAGGTAGTTCATTCTAGACACAGGGAATAATCTATGCAGAGTTATAAAGACAGGATATGAATTTCCTGTATATAAGCATCAATGAGTCAATTCTGCTTAGAACATAGAATGTATGAGGGGGAGTAACACAAGATTAGTCTCAAAAGGTATGTGGGAAACAAACTGTGAAAGTCTTTAAATAGCAAACAGAAGAGTTTTTTTTTTCATTCTAGAGATAATAATGAGCTGTTGAAAATTCTTGAGGAGGGGATGACATAGTTAGACCTGTACTTTAGGAATACAAATTTGGCAGCAGTGTAAAGGAAAAGGGAGAGACTGGAGTTAAGTAGCCTGATTAGAAGACTATTGTAATGGTATAGGCAGTAAGAAGTATTGAGATCCTGAAGAAGGGTGGTATGTATGTGAGCTGAGAGAGGCCGACAAGTGTGAAAACTGCCATTCAGGGGAGAATTTATGAGACTTGCAACTGATTAGATATGTGAGGTGAGGAAGAGCAAAGAGTTTAAGATGAATGGAGTAACTGGAAGGATGGTGGTATCTTTAAAAGAGAAAGGGAATTAAAATATGGGACTATTAGAAGAAGGTCAAGAAGATGACGGAATCAAGGCTACTGAAGAAAGTCAGTAGTTCAGTCAATCAGCATTTATTAAGCACCTATTATATGCCCTATGATACATGCACTATACATAATAAGTATTCTGAGCCACTTGAAATAAAGCATTTATATATTTTATGTCTCTATATATATATGTATATATATGTATGTATGTATGTGTGTATGTATGTACCTGCATTATGCTAAGTGAAATGAAGGAGCTCACAGTCTAACAGAGGAGGAAACATGAAAACAGCTTTGTAAGTTGTAAGAAGCAATATATGGGATAAATCGGGGATAATCAACAGGGGGAAGGCACTAGACTTGGTTGGTTGCTGTCCTTTGTTCTAAAAGAAGACCAAAATGACATCACTGTGTTGGGATCAAAGTACACTGTGTTCGACTGTGGCTGATCAGACCAATATGAGCCCTGAAGGTTCCACCACAATTTGGGCACAAATAGTCCACATGAACATTTGTAGTGAAGAAGTTTTTAAATTTGCACATCAGTTTTGGCACTAGAATTAAGGGGGAACAGGAAGGCTTTTTGCAGAAGGTGAGGTTTTAACTGAGTCTTTAAGGAAGCCAGGAAATCTAGGACATGGAGATGAGAAGGGAGATGCTTCCAGGTATGGAGAATAGCCAGCATAAGTGCCTAGAGTCAGGAAATGAAATGTCTAATTCACGTAAGAGTAATAGTCATTGTATGATGGAGGGGTTGTAAGAATTAAGAAATCTGGAAAGATAGAAAGGGGCCAGGTTATGGAGGACTTTAAAAGCCAGGAAGAAGATTTTATATTAGATCCTGAATACAATGGGAAACAACTAGAGTTGATTGAATGGGGAAGGGTGTGGTGGAGAAGGGTGACGTCATTTTGGAGGTAAGATTATCTAAAGCTGCATGACAGAGGAATAAGGGGATGGGGAGCTGGTGGGGGGTTAGTAGCCAAAGTGAAATTTGAGTCTATCAACTTGAAAACCTAGCCTTTATGGATTTCATCATAACCTTCAATGTTGAAAAGTAGAATGTCGTGACATTGTCTTTCTATTGTTCATTTATCAACTGCAAAATTAGTAAATTTTTAGCATGTATAATGTATTATTTGCATGGAAATCCAGTGGGTAGTGATTTACATTAAGTCTCTGGGATATTTTATCTCCTTTTATTCTTTCTATAGCTTTTTCTACTCATCCTAGAGACTGTGACAAGTGACCTCCCAGTCTCCTATGATCTTCTTAAAAGTACCAGTTTGTCATGTATTTTCAAATGATCACAGTGTTTTGCCTGGAAAATGATTTCTTGTGGGGAACTCATCCCTCTTGATGTCAGAAATAAAACCTTCCAATTCATTCTGTCGAAACATTTCTGGGGAACTAGAGATAAGGGCAAATTTGAGTCTCTTATCAGTAGATTTTGCCATTTGATTCCATAGTGCTCTTAGGTTATCAGACAACATTCTGTTATTTATGATGTTTCTATTTGGCCTGTGTTTGTTTGTTCAGAGTTTCACAGATGGGCCTAGTCTCAAAGTAATTTTAAGATAGACTTTGAGCTTGAAATTACATGAGAAATTACTTTATATGAATTGAGGCCAGTATAGCCTTTGTTTTTGGTTAAACAGACACAGGGTAATATAAACACAGGGTGTTATAAAGTGTTAGATCATATACAACAGGAGGGTAGAATGCCTTTCTTTTTCTTTTCTCTTTTTTTTTCTTTTGCAGACAATTGGGGTTAAATGACTTGCCTAGGGTCACACAGTTAGTAAATGTCCGAGGCCAGATTTGAGCTCAGGTCCTCCTGACTCCAGGGCCAGTGCTCTATCTGCTGTGCCACAGCTGCCCATGGTAGAGTGCCTTTAAACTAGTTTATCTAAATTTTAAATGCTAAATTTCAATAATACTTATTGAAATACATATTGAAAACTTTACTTATACTATAATCAGGATGCCAGTTTTTCACATAATACAATGTATTTATTAAATATTTAGAGCACTGAACTAAAGGCTGGGAGACTTACATAAGTTTATAAAAGATAAGGTGCTCATGGAGAAAACAATTTCTGGGGAGTAGAAGGGACCAATGGACTCCAGGGAATTTTAAAATCTCTTTGGCTCTATTGGGTCAGGGAAAAGATTAAATATGGATCATACAAGTTGTGTTTTTACATTCCTCATTGGCTAGAGTTCTGGACTTAGAGCAAAGAAGACTTGAGTGTGTCCCACAGCAGGCACTTACTAGTTGTGTAAACAAGCAGTTTCTTCATCTGTGAAATGGGAATAATAACTGCTTGTTATGAGGATCAAATGAATATATATCTCAACATATATTGTATATATACACACATATATAATGTATATATAAATACACATATGTATGTATTTATACACAAACACACAGATATCACAATATATCTATATCTATCTACCTAACCATCTGTCTATCCATCTGTAGTGAAAGTAAAGGTTTACTTTATCAAATGAGGGCTTATTTCTGAAAAACATTGTTGCTACCTATGGAAATCTTCCACCTTCTATGAAATAATGATGTTAATAATAATAATGTTGATAATAATTATTATTTATATAAGGCTTTAAAGTTTGTAAAGGGGCAGCTAGGTGGCACAATGGATAGAGAACTGGACTGGGATTCAGGAAGATTTATCTTCATGGGTTCAAATCTAGCCTCAGACACTTACTAGCTGTATGACCATGGGCAACTCACTTAGCCCTGTTTGCCTCAGTCTTTTTACTGTAAAATGAGCTGGAGAAGGAAATGGAAAACCACTCCAGTATCTCTGCCAAGAAAACTCCAAAAGGGATTACACAGAGTCAGATGTGACTGAAAAAATGGCTGAACAATTAAAACAGTAAGGTTTATAAAGTACTTCGTGTGCATATATATATATATATACACATATATGAAGCACTTTGAAAACTTTAAAGCCTAATAATAAATGATTTTTTTCATGGAAGATGGAAGATTTCTGTAGATAATAATGTTTTTTTCAGAAATAAGTCCCCATTTAATTAAGGGAATTTCTGGTTTCTGAAGGATTTGTGTCAATCTGGCACTTCCTTATTAGTCAGTCAGTCAGTCTAACTGGGAAGCAGAATCACACAGGGTTGAATATCTGAATCAAAGTCATCTTTAGTAACCACCGGCATATCTCACAGTAGGGAGCTATGAATACACTGGCTGTCAAATCCCAGGACCTGGGTTTGAATTCACTTAGGTTCTTTGGGCTTCCCTTTCCTCATCTGTGAAATGAAGCAGTTGAATTAGATGACCTCTGAAATCACTTCCATCTCTAGATCTATGACCCCATCACATAAAGATCTATGACATAAATCTGGATAGGAAATTTACTTAATTAATTCCTTAATATGTGTATCCTGGACTAGACCTTCAGATATATGAAGAGCTGGGCCTGTGTGATCTCAAACTGAATGGCAGTGGGAAAGCTATGATGGATTCTATTTGGAAAATTGCTTATGTTTTCATTGATCCCAAACCACTTCTTCCAGCAAAAAGCACATTTTACAACATTATTTCTTCTGTGTGTCATTACATGACCATAAATAATGGGACATTGCGACCTCAAAAAAGCTAAAGTGAAAAATAATGCAAAGGGCAAGGGAAGCTGCTTGGTGGACATAATTTGTGGCATGTTGACGATTAACTACCTGCCTAAAAGAAATAGCACAAATACATTAGAGTATATGTATTATAGAAAACTAGACGGGCAGGTTATGGAGAAAGAATTAGACACCACAACTAGGTCAACTTGAATGATGCATTGGTGCCCATAAAATACTAAATGAAGTAGTGGGAGTCCTGTAGTGCCTTAGGAAGATCCTTTGTGAGGGATTCATGGGAAAAGAACCAAGAATCACAGTGAACAAGAAGTCATTGAAGAAGTTGTTGAGATGGTCATTGGTTGAAGGAATACCCTTGGGGAGGAAATCATGCATCTTTCTTTAAAAAATAATATTTTATTGTTTCCCTATTACATGTAAAAATAATTTTTCACATTTATTATTTTTAAAATTTTTCGAAGTGCCAATATCAATGGAGGCTACTGGAAGGTAAGATGAGGACACATAGTTGTAGCACCTGGGTTTATTGGGCCACTGAAGACCAGAGGCAGCATAATGTAAGTAGAAAGAGCCTTGGATTGGGAGTTGGATGACCTAGATTTAAACCTTAGTTCTACTTACTCTCTGTGTGGCCTTGAGGAAGTCACTTCACTCCATAACATCTTACATTTAGAAATGGAAGGGACTTTTGAAGTCATCTGGTCCAGCTTCCCAATTTTACAACTGAGGAAAGAGAGAAGTTAAGTGACTTGCCCAAGGTTACACAGTTGATAAATGATAAAGGCAGGGTTTGAAACCAGTTCCTCTGACACCAAATATATTACATCTTCCATCATACCATTCTGTCTCAGTTTTCTCATTTCTAAAGTTTCAAGCTGGACTACATACCTTCCAGGGTCACTTCTTTTATTTTTAAAAATCTTTTGTTGTTTTTGAATTACATGTAAAAACAAATTTTAGCATTCTTTTTTTTTCTTTTAATTTTGGGTTTCAAATTCTCTCCCACCTTTTGTCCTCTCTGTCCTCATTTAGAAGGCAATTTGTTATAGGTTATACATGTACAGTCATGCAAAATATATGTCCATATTAGTCATGTTGTGAAAAAAATATATAGACCCCCCCAAAAACACCAAGAAAAATAAAGTTAAAAAAGTATGCTTTGATCTACATTCTACACTCAGACTCCATCAGTTCTTTCTCAGGAGGTGGATGGCATTTTTTATCATGAGTCCTTTGGAATTATCTTAAATCATTATATTGCTGAGATTAGCTCAGTCATTCACAGTAGATCATCATACAATATTGTTGTTTCTGTGTACACTGTTCTCCTGGTTGATGTTCACATCGCTTTGCATCAGTTCATGTAAGTCTTTCCAAGTTTTTTGGAAAGCATCCTGCTCATCCTTCTTGCATTCAATTTACAATTCTATAACTAGGATAGAGGAAAGCTCCTAGATCAAAGGTTCATATTCTGGTAAAAGTGCCTTCATCTTTCCGTCTTTCCTCCTCCTTATACTAATTCTAGAGTTCCAAGCCAGCCTCTATGGACTAGAAAGATGAAATTGCTGAGTCTTATTAGTGATCACTGACTTTCATGGTGACCCAAACAGAAGGCTCTTGATTGTTCTTATAGGAACTATTTAGGGTCTTGGGACCAGTGATGTGTACAATGGAAATTGGGGAAGGATATGAAGAACAATGAAATGTCTTGAGTTCTACAAACACTGTTAGCACTCAGAAAGACCAAATGACATCTGCAATATATCTGTTTTTGCTCTTTCCTGAGCTAATTAGTGGGTTTTTTGTCTTTATCTGAGAAGTCCAGAGAACTGTCTTTGCATCTTCCTGAATCATATTTCTTTATGGTCACCAGACCACTCCAGATGATTTTCATTAGTTTGGTAATTAGCTTCCTTTGCTCTCAGAAAAGAATGTTAAGATCCTTAGATCAGATGGCTTTTATTCGTGTCCCAGATAGACTGCATTCAAGTTTCTTCAAGGATGTGATAGAGAAATCCTGAGAAACTCTGACCCTGGTTTGATTGAAGTCAGATTTGTTGTGTCTATAATTCTGAGGCTTTTTAATGTGATTGGGTTATATTTTATTTCCCTTAATTGCTCAACTTTCCCCCATGGTTTTCATATATTTTCAAGTGTCTGACTTAGCTTATAAAATGAAAAATCTTATATTTACAGAATATGTTGAACTGGGGACTGTGATGGATGTTCTAACTTTATAATTAATTCAATTTTCCTATCATAATACTAGCTTCTGCAGTAAATTGAAGCTGTCCTCACTGGATGGAATAGTAAGTTCTTTATCATTTGATAGTGGTACACCTTATTTGACTGGTGTTTGCCATAATTTTAATCAAATATAAGATCAGATTATTCCTATAGGAAGGAAGGAAGGAAGAAGGAAAGAATAAAAGGGAAGGAAAGAAAGAATAAAAGGGAAGGAAAGAAAGAAGAAAAGACAGAAAGAAGGATGGAAGGGAGGAAGAAAGGAGGGAGGAAGGCAGAGAAGGAAGGAACAAAGAAAGGAAGGGAGAAAAAGAGGAGGGGGAAGGGAAGGAGAGAAAAAAAGGAAGGAGGGAGGGATGGTGGGAAGGCAGGGAGGAAAAGAAGAAATGAAGGAAGGAAAGGGAGGGAAAGAAAGGTGGAAAAAAGGAAATGAACTACTGAGTCAGTCAATAAACATTTATTAAGCACTTACTATGTGTCAGGTATTGTGTTAAGTAACGAGGATATAAAGGAAGATGAAAGAGTCTCTCCTCTCAAGGAGCTAACAGTCTAATGGGACAACATGCATACAATTAGGTAAAACAAGGTTTATTTAGAACAAAGTGGAGGTAATCAACAAAGGGAAGAAACCAGAATTAAGTAGGGATTAGGAAAGGCTTCCCATAAAAGGTGGGGTTTTAACTGAAACTTGAAGAAAACCAGAGAAGCTAAGAGACAGAGATGATGTAGAAGAGAATTCCAGGCCTGGGTAACAACTAGTGGAAATGCCTGCAGTCAGGAGACTGGAGGAACATCAAGGAGGTCAGCATCGCTGTATTTTAGAGTATGGGAGGTGAGGGTGGGGAAAGAGAAGGTGTAAGAACACTGGAAAGGTGAGGGAGGAGGGCAATTCAAGGACTTTGGACACTAAACAAAGGACTTTGTATTTGATCCTGGAGGTAAGATGGAACCAACAGAGTTTACTAAGTAGGAGAGTGACATAGTCAGAGCTCTGCTTAAGAAGATTATTACCGTTGTTATTGTTAATTAAAAATGAAATAAAAAGTTGCTATCTGAATCCAGAAAAAGAATTGATAAATAGAAATACTTGTTAAATAATTTTATGCATATATACCTATTTGTATCTAATGGTAGCCATCTCTAGGGTGGAGGAGGAAGGGATGAAAAAAATGTACATGATTATTTTGTTGTATATTTGAAAGAAATAGTAAGTTGTGCATAGTAGATTTGCAGTTTCATGTGCAATCATCTTTTTTATTTACTATGTTATAGAAATGTTTGTTTTATTCTATAAATTAAAAATAAAATTTAAAAGAGAAGAAAATAATGTGGACCCTGAGTCCAGGATGGACTGGAGTGGGGAGAGACTTATGGCAAGGAGGCCAACCAGTTGGCTATTGCAATTGTCCAAGCATGAGGTGATGAGGGCCTGTACTAGATTTGTGGGGGGGGGTGTCAGAAGAGAGAAGACATATACCAGAGATGTTACTACAAAGGTAAAATCAACAGAACTTGGAAATATATTGGATATGGGGGTGTTGGTGAGAAACAGTGAGGAACTGAGGATGACACCTAAGTTTTAAGCTTGGATACATAGGGGGATGGTGCCTTTACAGTAATAGGGAAATCAAGAAAGGGCGAGTGTTTTCATGGAAAAGATAATGGATTCAGTTTTAGATGTGTTGAGTTTAAGGTATCTATAGGTGCTACTGTTATCTTCATTTTATAAAGAAAATCAGGCAAGCAAATATTAAGTGATTTTTCCCAGGGTGGTCTTCCTGACTCCAAGTCCAGGCCTCTATTTAGTGCGCCACCTAACTGCCTCTGCCCAAGAGGCACATAGCCTCAATCCGAGAAGGTTGAAGACAGAAAAGACCATGAAATTCGGAAATTAAGAGATCATTAGTAATGTCAGAGAGAGTAGTTTCAGTTAAATAATGAGAATAGAAGCTAAACAGTGGAGATTTAAGAAGTCAGAAAGGTAGTAGAGGCAACCATCGTAACAAGCTTTCTAAAAGAGTTTAGCTGCAAAAAGAGGGGAGATATGAAACAATTGCTAGAGAGCATGGATGGGTCAAGTGAAGGTTTTTTGAGGATGAGTGAGACATGGGCATGTTTTACCTATAATGCAGTTGCAGAACTGCCAGTAGACAGTGAGAGATTGCAGACAAATGAGAGAGTGAGGATGATGAAGTGGGCAATCTGCTGGAGAAGATAGGATGGAATGGCTCACTTGTGGAGGGAGAGGGGGTTGTCGTGACAAGAAGAATCATCTTATTATGTGAGATAGGGCATCTGGGAGTTTTGAATTGAAAAGGAAGGGAGAAGATGGAACTCACAGTAGATGACCTCAACTTTTGCAATGAAATATGAGGCAAGTTCTCAGCTGAGAGGTTTGGGAAGGGGAGCCATAGGAGATTTGAGGGGGGTTGAAAATTCTTGGAAGAGCCAATGTGGTAAGTGGGAGAGTGATTCAATTAGGGAAATATAAAAGAATTGCTTTGCAGCAGTGAAGGCCCACTTACGATTTTGTAACGTAAATTTGTAGTGGACCCGGTCAGCATGAAGTCATGATTTTCTTCAGCATCATTTGGAGTGAAGAGTAATTCAGGGCTGATGTTTGGTAGGGCAAGATGTTGATAGGATAAGGGGAAATTAAAGAGAAGAGGAGAGTACTGAGGGGTCAAGAAGGGGAAAGGAGAAGGATGTAGCCAGTACAGGGGTGATGGTCTGGGAAAGAAGTAAGGAATTGAGGGATTAGAGGCCATGGTATAGACAAAGAGCAAGATTTGGGATTGCAAGGCAGAGGGAGAGGTACAATCACCACAGACTGTGATCAGATAAGGTAATTTTAGGGTTCATAAACATGGAAGTGGAACATTTTGGAGTGATTGTAAAATCAAGCTTATGAGTATCTTTTTGTGTGATGGGGTAAGGTGGAGGAGTAGGTCATGGGAAATGAGCAAGTTGAGAAACTAAAAGGTTAGGGTGTTTAGGGAAGTATCTATCTGTCTATCTATCTATCTATCTATCTACCTACTGAATTCCCTTAGTATGAAAGCAGGGGTTTGTGAGGAAAGAAAGACTGTGACCCAGGTACCAAATTTGTTAAGGAAAGTAGGGAAATATCCTGGAGATCAGGTAGACAACAACTACCAGAATTTTAATTGGATGGTAGACATGGATTGAATGAACCCCAAAGGAATCAAGATTACTGAGTGATGCTGGTGAAAGAGAGCCTTGAAGTGGCAATGGGGCATAAGGAGTATTCCACCTCCCCCGCCTCAACCAGTGTGTCAGAAGAAATGAGTGAAAGTATAATGACCACTAAGAAGGGTGGCCTGCTGGGTCATTATGAAGGAGCCAGGTCTCCCTAAGAGCCAGAAGATGGAAGGAATGGGAAAGGAAAAGACTGAAGATGAAAGCAAGTTCCTTAGCTATGGAACACATTGCAGAGAGCACAATGGAAGGGGTGGTAGTGTTACAGTGAAATATTGTGGGATTGGTGGAGGAAAGTTGAATTTAAAGAGGTTGTAGTGAGGGGTGGAGAACAGGGTTTGTATTATGACAGCTGGGGGCTCTGGATCACCGAGATGGGGAGTAAGAGTTTGTTAAGCATGGCCAAATCAGTTCAGGAGGGTTATTCATATTACTATGGATTTGGTCTCAGAGTGATGTCCTCCAAGGGTTTTAAGTAGCTCACACATGCAGACCTATGATTTTTAATTCATTTTTGGTTGTTGCAAATTCAGAAACCTTTTACTGTTGCCAATTTTCCCCACAGCCCCATATGGGGTCACAACCCACACTTTAAGACTCGCTGCTTTAGAGAACCCTTGGAGCCCAGGTAATATAAGGCATGTGACACATAGCTGGAAAGTGCTATATCAACATGATATTAGGCAGAATTCCTCCTAAAGAGTGATCTTACTTTTATGATAAACCTGGCATCTTAGGGATGAGGTTTTGAGGAAACTGACATCTCTCTCCTATCACTCATAGATGGACTCACATGGTTGAATGCATTATCAGACAGGGGCCTTTATCACATTAAGTAATGAGCTTCAGTTTCCTTTTCTGTAAGACTGGGCAAAAATACTATCACTCCCTGCTTTGCATGGAGGTATCATGATGCAATAGAAGGAGCACTTACTTGCGAGTCAGAGGTTTTTAATTTAAATCTTGCCTTTGTTGCTTATTGCCTTTAGACAAATCACTTATTAGCTATAGCTTCTATTTGGCCTTTAGGGTTTGTAATGGACTTTACAAATTTTATTTCATGTGATCCTCATAAAAAACCTGGGAGGTAAGTGCTATTATTAGCTCCATTTTACAGATGAAGAGAGTGAGGATAGGAGATACTAAGGATTCGCCACACAGCTAGTAAGTATCTGAGGCAGGATTTGGATTTGAATCTTCCTGAAGAATCCCAGTCCAACACTCTATCCACTTGTTTCCCTAGCTACCCCTAACTTAACCTTGCTAGGCCTCAATTTCTTCAATGGCAAAATATAGAGGTAGAACATAAGTCCTTTCTAGCTCTAACTTCATTATCTTCTTGTGGTTGTGGTCTGAAAACCTCCAAGCCCTGGAGAAACATGAATTGGTCATAATAAGTAGCTTCAGAATTACTGTGTCCTTCTCAATATGATGCAAAATAGGTTAAGTGGGCATAGTACCCAGAAACATCACATGCTAGTAGTTATCCGCAAAATGAACATGTTTTCTGGACCATGTCTACCAAACACAGAGTATCCACGATGCACATGTAACTTTGCAGGGCTGGAACATGATTGTAGATTAGATTAGATGTCTTTATTGGCCATAGTAGAGGAAAAAGAATCCACACACAAACTATTGCAAAAGACTGAAAGACACAGTTGGCTCAATGTTGCTGATTTAAAACTACTGTCCAGTTTGTTTCTAGTTGGAAGGAACACGAAGTGCTTGCTGAATACAGGATTATAGTGAAGTCAAGGTGAGAGAGGGTCTAGGGTGTGTGTGTGGGGATGGTGGGAAGGGGAGAAGTGGAATCCAATCTTGAAAACAAATTTGGAAATCATTTTATGGATAGGTAGACAGATCCATGAAGTTAATCTACTCCTCCATTTTGTAATCTACTCCTCTATTTCATTACTCCAGCTGTTAAAAGGACATTGATGATCTTATCAGTCACCTGTCCAAGGAGCAATGATTCAGTGGACACTTCAGCATTCAGTCTATTATAGCTTAAATGATTCTGGAGGCATTCTCAATTCTCCTGGGAGAGGTCTTTGCCAACATTCTGTAGTCATTGATGAATTTCACTTCTCTAGTCGAGACTGTCTTATACAGGACATTGGTCCGATAAAAAGAACTCCTGTCTCGCTACTTTAGCCTCCAAACATGATATCCTTCAGAGGCCATACTTGAAAGCAGCTAAGTCAATGGGCTCAGCATCCCCTGGGGCCATGTGTCCTTATATTCATCTCCACCATTCTCTGCACTTACTCTTTTTATCCCTTTCACCTACTTACACTTCTTTCTCTGAGAACTATGACCTAATTACCTAATAATAAAATATTTAACAATAATATTATATAAAATATAATAATATTATATAATAATAAACACCTAATAAAAAATATAATCTAATTACCACTGCTTCTGGAAAGCTGGGTTAATGAACTGAGTTCTTGTTCCCTTCACCCCTTTTGTGACTTCCCAAACCAAAGCACACTTTCCTGGTCACCACTATGTTATCTTTCTCATTAGAATGTAAGCTTTCTAAAAGGCACCTATGATCTCAATTTTGTACTCATATCCCCATTGCTTAACACAGTGCCTGGCACATAGTAAACACTTAATAAACATTCTTCTTTCATTCATTCACCTATTCAAGGCATAGTGGGTTGCTTTGTGTAGCTGCTTCCATCAGTCCTAATTTTTAGAAAGTTAGCTAGATTTATGACAGCTAGTACTCCCAACTGAATTTGAACATCCATTTACCTTTAGACATTCATCGAGAAGTACTATGTGGGAATGTATAGGTAATTCTTGATTACTCATACAATGAGTCATACAATTCAATTAAACAAGCATTTATTAAACATCTACTACATGCCAAGGTACTGGGGATATCTGTGCTAGATACTAAGACAAAAAACAAGTCTCTGCCCTCTAGAAGCTTATGTTAGGAGTAGGGGTTAGTGGGAACACAATATATACAGATTAAATAAATGCTAGAGTTAGGAGAGACCTTAGCCATCATCTGTTCCCTTTATTTTACAGATAAATAAATTAAGGGTCAAAGATATAAATTTGAAGCTTGGCTAAAATTCACACAAGTTAGCAAAAGGGTCAGGATTAGAAGCCAAGTCTTATTGTAATGGTTCCCATCAAGTTTGTACCTCCTTGTTGTCATTATCACAATATGAGATGGTACAGGCAAGAAAGTCCTCAGTAAATTTGAGTTCTCTATCACCCAGTCACGATGAGGTCATAGCTTCCTCCACTGACTGTGTCATGGCAAGTAGGGCTCTGAACCCGTCCAAGGTGAATGGAATCCATTGTGCTTGTGATTGCTGTGCTGTTTCTGAGGCCAAACACTCATTAAAATATTCTTCTGGTGGGTTCTATCTAGGACCGTGAAACAAACCAACCGTTAGATTGAGAGTACGAATTGAGCTTCATAGATTTTAGAGACGGGAGGGATCTTAGAGATCATCTCAGCCACATCAATGTTTTCTTTCCCTATGTGACAAACTGAGGTTATATTCTATGTCTTGTCATTGTTGTTGTGGTTGTTGAGTAATGTCCTTTGTGACCCCATTTGGGGTTTTCTTAGCAAAGATAGTGGAGTGGATTGCCATTTCTTTTTCCAGCTCATTTTACAGATGGGGAAACTGAGGCAAACAGGGTTAAATGATCTGCCTAGGGTCATACAGCTAGTAAGTGTCTGAGGCTGGATTTAAATTCAAGTCTTCCTCATTCCAGGCCTGGCATTCTATCCACTGTGCCACCTAGCTGCCCAATACTCTCTGTCTTAGTGTCATCTTTTTTTGGTGGTGGATGGGCTTCCCAGGACAAGTGTTCCTGTGAAGTGAAGGATGAAAGGAAACTTTCTGTCCTCTTTCACCTGACTTGTCGGCCTGCCTATTTGCCATTACTTTTAGCAAGAACAGATAGGACAGAGAGGATCCCCTTTCCAAAATTTCCCCATAGAGAATATAGAAGATCCTCCAATGGAACCCTGAAAGTCCTCTCTCCCTAAGAAAACTAATAGTATATAGCTGTTTTCTTTTGCAAATGTGTCAGATTTATCCTTGTTATTGTGTTTTAAAAAATGAGAACTTGAAAGACCCTTTTTAAATGTTTTTGCACTAACAGCATAAATCAAGAAGTCACTAAAAATACAGTTGCTCAAATTTTAGTAGGAGAGAAGACAGCAAGCTGGAGCTGACCACTACATTCTCAGAGAAGGAGAAAACAAACATTATGGTGTCCAGTATTTATAGGCCTTGGTTTAGTCTGCCAATTTTCTTTCTCTTATCCATGTGTAAGAACTGGGAGGGTGTGAAATAGTTTAAAAACCTTATTGCCTGTGGCTCAAAACATTCACTAGGAGTTTCAACACTTGGAGAAAAGTCAGTTAAGCAGGAAGCTGGGGGAGGAAGTGGAGGGAAGATGTGCCCTTGATGGGGAGACAGATGCATGGACCTTGTCAAGGGTAATGACTTCCTCAAGTCTGCTGGGTTGGGCAATCAGCCCTGTTGGATGTGGTGGTAAAAGAAGATTTGGAATGGGGGCTTAACATTGATGAGACCCTGTGGGGTGGGTGGCCACCAGTTGGTATGGGGCAGGACCTCAAGGCCACAAGCTCCCCACCCTTGGCATGAGGGAAGGGCAGGGAGGAGGGGTACAGGGCATTGTGGGTCAGTAGAACAGTAGAGGACTGCTATAGGAAAGAAACATGTCCCTTAAGACACCAGCACCCCAGGAAAAAGCCCTCATTGTCTTGGGCTAATTATAGTTCTGTGCATACTGGGCATAATTTTTAACGTCTTCCAAGATAATGCACTGGGACTCATATTGGGAAATTAGCCTCATTCTAACACTGCAGGAATCCCATCCACTGGCATGAGACTTAAAAAATAAATTTGTAGCTTAGAAAGCTTTTAAATAGAACATTTTAATATAATTTAAAATAACAACAACAACAACAACAAACCTTGGCTGCAATGGTATTACAGGCAGAAAATTGTGAATACCACATTATGTCTTTTCAGACATTCACTGTAAATGTGATGAAAGCTACATCTTCCCTATAATGGAGTCATATTCTACATAAAGTCTACTAAGTAAAGGCATTTGGACCCAGCAGAAATATAAACATAATGACAAGGTGTGTGAGTGTTAATGTCTGTCAATCATCCGGAAATTGCCACACCAAGCTTTGTGCGGGCCCTTCTGTTGCCAACAGTTCACTATTAGCTGGCTGCTATTTGCACAGGAACATGATATCTGTTGAGCCTGGCAATGACAAATTGTTATTGTGGTTTTTTTTTTTTGTTCCAGGAGTGAAATACTTTTTTTTTTTTAAATGTTCTTTGGCTGGGTTAAGAGCATCTAACTAGGGCAGTGAAATAAATAAACCATTAGGATTAGAATAGGCACTTAGAATCATAGGCTTTAGGGATGGAAGGGGCCTCAGAGATCATCTGGCTGAACCGCCTGATTTTACAGATGAGGAAACTCTCACTGGACAGGCTGGTTAATGTGCCCAGGGTGGTACAGTGAATTAATGGCAGGGTAGGGACTAGAATCTAGGTCTCTGGATTTTTAGTTCAGGGCTTTCCTGGTCTCTGCCACCCATATACCATGCTATTTAAATATAGGCACAGTCTCTTAATTTATTGTTTGCTCAAGGTTGTCAACCAATGTAGAGGCAGTGACATGGTGGTTGAGTGCTAGCTGGGAACAAGGAGACCAGAATTCTAGGTTTGCTTCTGTCACTAATTACTTCACATCTCTCAACCTTGATTTCCTCATCTTTACTTTTTTTAATTAAATTAAATTTTGTTTAGGATTGCATATCACATTTATTTATTTTATTTTTAATTTATGGGATAAAACAAGCATTACCGTAACATAGTATAATAAAAAAAAAGATGATTGGACATGAAACTGTAAATCTATTATATATAACTTGCTATTCCTTTTAAATATAATAAAATTATCATGTACGTTTCTTTTTTTCTCCCCCCCATGGCTACCATTAGACACAAATAGAGAAAGAACTGACAAATAGAAATATGTATAGAATAATTTTACACATATATATGTATATATTTCATCTTTTTGGTTTTTTTGGCCATACAATTGGGGTTAAGTGACTTGCCCAGGATCACACAGCTATTAAGTGTCAAGTGTCTGAGGCTGGTTTGAATTCAGGTCCTCCTGACTCCAAGGCTGGTGCTGTATCCACTGCACCGCCTAGCTGCCCCTATACCTCATCTTTAAAATGAAAGGATTGAGCTGGATTAATTTGCAAGGTCCAGATGTATGTGATCTATGTTCAAGACTGATAATGGGCATAGAATAGTGGGATATAGGAGAAAATGAGTGGTAAATCAAATCACAAGATCTAAGTTCCAGTCTTTGCTCAGTTATTTCCTAGCTCAACAAGCATTTAAGTCAGTTTCTAACAGTTGCTAGGCACTGTGTTAGGCAGGTGATTCACAAATACAAAAATAATGAGGCAGTCCCTACCCTCAAGGAGCTTATATTCTAATAGGGGGATACAACACATATAGAGGAGTGGTGGCCAAGGAACTGAGTTTGATTTAGTCAATCTTGGGGAATATGAGCAGCACTATGGGTAGTAGATTGTCACTCTCTCTCCAACAGCAATGATAGTATTGATTTGGGTTTTGTTCCAAGAGCAAGTTTGGGAGATGGGGAGGGGAAGGAGGGTGCTATGCACAGATAGATAGCTCTATGGTGGATAGCTGCATGGGATGTGAAGCATGGTCTAGGGCCAACTAGACGGAGTTATATTTCTACCCTTGGCCTATATAAGCTCCCTGATGGCAGCAACTGTGTCACATTTTCTGCATAGCCCCATCACCTGGAGCAGTGTCTTATATCTTATAGGTGTATAATAAACATTCAGAAGCTGGAAGGATATTGATCCTAGATTTTAAAGCCGGAAAAAACTTAAGAGGTCATCTAGTTCAAATACCTCATTTTACAGATGAGGAAACTGGGGCCCAGCAGATTTGGATGGGGCAGGGGGAACATTAAAAACAACCTTTAAGTATTTGAAAGGTTTCCATGTGGGAGAGGGATTAGATTTGTTCTGCACAGCCCTCAGGGGAAGAATTTGGAGTGATGCAAAGAAGGTTCAGAGAGGCAGATTTTAGTACTACTTAAAGAAAAACTTCCTAACCATTAAGCTTTCAGCAATGGCTGTGGTGGCTCATACCTGCTACCTGGTAGCCTAAGACTGGTGGATTGTAAAGATCCACTAAATGGATGGAGGAATGAATCAAAATTAAAAAAACCAAAACACAATTGCCACGTTCCAAGCACTGCTAAATGCTAGAAATACAAATAGAAAGTTGAAATAGCTATTGCTCTCCAGGAGCTTACATTTCAATGTGATGGAGCAATACATATAGGAAGTTTCAGCTGTCAGCCTGATGGAATGACCCAGTTAGGCATCTTTAGGGTATAGCAGCAAAGCAGATGACAAAGCACCTTCTTTAGTATCATTTCCATTGGCAGAAACCAAAGCTACAGAAACATTTGATGGTGTCAAGGTCTTTAGTAGTGAGATTACTCTTCGGGTACACGTTGAAAGAGATGAACTCCAAGATAATTTCTAACTACGAGATTCTATGCAGTGATTTGCCCAAGGCCATATAACTACTTTATAGTAAAAATGGGACTAGGACTCAGTCGACTTACTCCTGGACCAGTGCTGGTTCCACTACATTACACAGTTTGCTGTTAAATCTCACAAAAGTTATTGGCTTATCCAGATGGATGATATTGCCTGTGGAGAGCTTACAAACTCAGAATCTGCCAAGTTTGCTTCTCATTGAATAGAAGTTTGGAGAAGGGCTAGTTCTTCCACAGTAGAGGCAATAGGAGACAGAGATAATATGTGTCATTAAAATCCAGTAATCTCCCAGCCTCAGGAAACATTTTACAGGAGATTTTAATGGGAAATAGGATTGATTAATTTCAGTTAATCAATCCTGTCTCCTCCCTCTCTGACTCCTGCTTGCACTTCTGTTAGAATGGCTAACAAGCAGGGAAATGGTTCAACCTCAGAGAGCGGAAGTGAGAAAGAACCTGGGTAATTGTCTTCTGACTAATTTAAAGTTAGCTGTGTTTTCTATGTGAGCTAGTTTTCTTCCACTTTGCATCTATTCCATAAATATTCCAATGGTAAATGATTTTTAACATTTTTTAACTTTTCTACAAAACTCAGCTTGAGTTTTACATATGGGTGAGATCTTTCTTGATCTTCTCCAGCCACTAGTACTTGACCCTCATGCCCCGTTATTATCTTGTATTTATTTTATATATATTTGCACATGAAACTGAGTTCAAATCCTGCCTCAGATACCTTCTAGATTATGAATTTGGGAAGTCACTTAAATTATATTTGCCTCAGTTTTTTCATCTATAAAATGGGGAAAATAATAATAGCGCTAACTCCCCGGACTTTTGTGAGGTTCAAATGAGGTCAGATTTGAACTCAGGAAGATGAGTCTTCCTGACTCCAGGCCTTGGCTCTCTGTCTACTACTCCACCTTGCTATCGAAATCCTGCTTAACCCTTCTGAGCCTCAGAGTTCTCACTTAAAAACTTAGAGGGTTGGACAAGGTCACCGCTAAGATCCCTTTCAGCTCTAACTTTAAAATCATATTATATTTTCCCAAAATTTGCTTCTCCTTACTTCTTGCCAATAGCACCGCTAGGTTTCCACTCTTCCCTCATCCAATCAGAGTCACTTATATTCTTCCTCCTTCCTCATCTTCCATACTCAATTAGTCACCAAGTCCTGCTGAGTCTAGCTCCAAAACATCTCTAGTATCTGCTCACTTTCATTGTCCTATTCCTAAATTCAGCACTTCATGATAAGGAGTCTTCTTTGGTATCATTTTCACTGAACCATTTGATGGTGCCAGCTACTTTTGGTGGTTTGATACACTTTAGGTCTTCTTTCTGGTTTTCTGCTATCAATCTTCCACACCTCCCTTTCCACCCTACACCCTACCCTGCCTTCCATCCATCTGTCAAAACCGCAGAATAATATTCCTAGAACATAAGTCTGATTGCTTCAGTCTCTTGTCAAAAAGCCTAGAGGGGATCCTTGTTATTTACTGCCTCCTGAAAAAAGTGAAGATTCTTGACATTCAACACTCTCTACTCCTATACTCTAAATTACCATCTCAGCCTTATCTCCCATTATTCCTCTTTCAGGTACTTTATGTGACAACTAAGCTGAACTACTCACTGTCCATATACCCCATGATTTTTCATGTACATATTTTATTTTATTCTATTTCCTATAGTTCAACATTCATTAAGAAAATCCCACCCATCCTCAGGGCCCAGTTGGAATGCCCTCTCTTCCTTGATTCCATTAACCAGAGCTTTCTCTCTCTCTCCTAAAAGACTCTAATGAAACCTTATTGTCTCTTTCTCATTTGTTGTTTCTATATGAGCACCTACCTACCACAGAGTCTTGTGCTAGCAGAAACAAAATAAATATTTGTTGGATGTTGAATTCAATTAATCAATAAACATTTATGAAGTTCCTACTCTGTGACAGGCACCATGCTAAACACTGAGGATACACAAAGAGGCAAAGACAATACCTGCCCTCAAAGAGCTTGCAATCACATGGAAAAGACAACATGCAAACAACTATATACAAAGCAAGGTATTTTCAGTATAAACAGGAAATAATTAAGAAAGGGAAGGCACTAGAATTAAGAGAGGTTGGGAAAGTTTTCCTAAAGAAAATCATATTTTAGTTGGGACTTAAAGGAAGCCAGGGAGGTCCATATGAGGAACAAGTCAGGGAGAGAGATCTAGGCGTGGAGAACAGCCAGAAAAAAAATGCTTGCCACTGAGAGATGGAGTGTCTTATTCATGGAACAATAACGAGGCTGGTGTCACTAGATGGAAGACTACATGGTGGGGAATGAAAAGAAGACTGGAAAGGTAGGAGGGAGATAGATTATGAAGGACTTCGAATGCCTAAAAGAGCATTTTGGATTTGATTTGAGTAGGCACACTGACATGGTCAGACCGGTACTTCAGGAAAATACTCAGTGGCTGAATGGGAATGGATTAGAGTGGGGAGAGATGGGAGGCATGCAGACTCATGAAAAAGCTACTAGAATGGTCCAGGCATGAGGTAATGAGGACCTGTTCTAGATTGGTGACAATGTCAAAAGAGAAAAGGACATATATTTGAGATAAGTTGCAAAGGTGAAATCAACAAACCTTGGCAACAAGTATTTGTATAATTACTTATTTTCCCCTACTCGATTGTCCTTGAAAGCAAGGACTGTTTCTTCTTTATCTTTTCCCCACCATCTCTCCCAGGTTTGAACCTAGCACATTGTATATCGTAGGCACTTAAAGATAACTCTTTGTTGAATATTGAATGAAATTATGTTTGGATCTTGAATCTGGGGAATGAACTCAATGACTTCTGGAGTCCATTGCTCTCTCAACTAAAATCAATGATGTGGCAATTTTGACTCTCTGGAACATAACAAAGAATGTAAAAGGAAGCAAATAGTTATGTTTGCAGCCAGAAAGGTGTTATAAAGTCCATTCATTAAAACCTTGGGCACTTGTTCTCAGAATAGCCCCTTAGAGCTTCACTGGAACCTATTTACTCTAAGTTTATATACAGTTCTATCAAGTGTAGATGCAAATTAAAAAGAGAATGGGAAAATGACTTCTTGAGGCAAGCACACTGACAGTAACAAGAAGTGATCACTGAAATTCCTAAAACCATAAGAAAAGTACATACAAATTCAAGAAGCATGTTAACCTGGAGTTATTTAATAATGATTATGAATAATAAAAAAAATAATAGGATTTAGAGCTGGGGAGGAAACTTTAGAAATCTTCTAGGCCAGAGGTGGCCCAACACAGGGCCTTCCTACAGCTGCCAGAACTCAGGAGCAAAGTCCGAACCAGATTAAAATAGAATTGAGAAATATTTAACAACAAATAAAAATAAAACAGACCATAGACAATGTTAGCATGTGGTTTTCTAAGTCAATATGTGGCCAGCAGAGATCCTCTTGTAGGGTGTTAGTGGCTCCTGGTTCTGTCTGATTTTAACACCACTACCTAGTCTAATCACCTCATTTTTACAAATGCAGAAACTGAGGTCAGGAGAGGGTGTGATTTTCTCAGAGACACTTAGATGGGAAGTGTCAGACCTGGGATTCAGACTCAGATCCTTTGACTTCAAGCTCAGTTTTCTTTTCTCTACAATGTGCTCTTTGTAAGAAGGCAGAGAAGTATGTGATACATTTTAGGAAGACTTTCATCCAACATAAATACAGTTTTGGGTGCTTAAAGGCTGCTTAGGTTACCTGGAAAATTCATTTAGTGGAAACAGCTCATTTTTCATCAATCTTGGATAAATGATGTGCTCCTGTATAATAATACACTTTGTGCCATGTTAGGCAGGCATCTCTTTTCAACTGATATACTCACATTTATCACAGTGTTTTAAAATAGGCATCGTTTTCCTTTCCTATCGATATTCTTACCCTAACTGGTGTAATTTGAAGCAATTTTCTAAGTAAAAATTTAAGAAATCGCCTCGTGCCTGAGCAGCTTCTAGCTCCATTGTTCCTTTATTCAATCTTGCATTGTCACGTTACATTATAGGTCTTCCGTAAATGCTTTTAAGTACAGTTACCACATTACCCTTTATCTTTGTTATTTTCCTCTCCATGCTTCCTGTTTAGATGGAACTCATGTATATTTCCATCAATTCTCATATAGTCTGGTTTAGGGGAATGTAGAGTTCTTTGAGCAAAATTGTACCAGATGACTGACAAGAACAAAGATAAACAAAGTTGGAATTATGGTGAAACATGTAAGTACTCTATTACTAGTATCTTCTGCATCCTCTCCAAAAATCAAAATGCATAGCTCAAGCAGGAGGTCAGTGAGTGTGTGAGTGAGTGAGTGTGTGTGTGTGTGTGTGTGTGTGTGTGTGATGCCTCATTCTTAAGGCAGTATGGTAATGACATTCAAAGCTACACAGTAAAAGGTACTAGGGAAGCTTTTACCCTAGGTAATTGAGAACGAGGCATACCTAATGGACAGCCAATAAGTTTAATTCCTGTGCTTGTATACCAAGAGAAGTCAAAGAAGCATCTCATCATGCCTTTATGGTCCCCTTGTGGCAAATCTATGGGAGGACATGAACAAGAATTCTGCCAGGTGGGCAAGCATGAATGAGTTGTGATCTGCATGGTAATATCCCCATATCACCATCAATGAGAACACAAATCTATTGGAGTGAGTCACTGGAATGAGTCACAGAGTTTGACCAGTCCATTTCTCTAGAGATTTTAGAAAAAAGGATAGACAATTATTTCAGGACATTTTTAATAGGGACGTATTTGGCTCTGTCCCTGAGTCTTTGAGGGTGACTTGGAATAAACATTTTTGTTTTCCCTTCTGAGAAAATAACCATGTTTATATATCTCACAGATAAGCTGTGAGATTTAATTAGTGGCTGTCAAACACTTAGAGATTCACAGAAAAAAAAAAGGCAGAGAGGTGCAAAATATGTCTTACAATGTTATATAATGTCTTCTTTTCCAGGAGCAGTGGGGATTCATTAGAGTTCTTTTTGAAGAGATCCATGCAAACTCAAGAGTATTACTTTCATTGAAACTCTATATGTGAGACACTAAAATGTTTTGGAAGTAAAAATTTTTTTCCAATCCAATGAGTCCTTAAATTTTATTAATTTTTCCTTTACAATTTTAAAAATCTTATCTAGCTTGTCTTTCCCATTCCCACTGCTCTTGTCGAAATCCAGGCCCGCCTTATCTTGCAAATGACCAACAAATATTTGTTGATTGACTATATGAGTAGGGATTCCTGGGCCCAAGAAGGTAATATTAGTGTTATAAGATTATTATTACATTATTCTCATTTGTCTGTGATTTTTGTTTTCCCAAATTATTGGTTATCTTTGGCATCAAGTATTCACCTTAGATTTTAGGACATAATGCTGGACTCACAGAAAACCTCGAGGGGAAACAGGAGCTGCAGATAGTAGGGAACTTGGTAGTTGTGTGAAAGAAAGCTGTGTATATACCTCTCCTTCCCATTCTAGTACAGTTGGTGAGGCAAGGTTAGGTGATGGGCACAGAAGTCATGGGACAGATCTGGGATGCAGTGAAGAAAGTTCTGGCCTAGTCATGAAAGTCTCCTACTTTCTTAATGTCCTGTGACCTTGGCAAGTGAGACCATTGAACTCCCATAACATTTGTTTCCTCAGTGTCTTGCTGTTGGACTCTGATGACCCTGGGGGAGAGAATAAGTTTAGCTGATGACTTTGCACAGCTCTGCCTCACTTAAATTAATTTCACTTGCAAGCCAAGACATCACATTCCTGAAGTCATTGGTCCTCTTCAAGAATGAAGGAGAAACAGGGGCAGCTGGGTGCCACAGTGGATAGAGCTCTGGCTTTGAAGTCAGGAGGACCTGAGTTCAAATCTGACCTCAGACCAAACACTTGACACTTACTAGCTGTGTGACCCTGGGCAAGTCACTTAACCCCAACTGCCTAAAAAAGAAAGAAAGAAAAAAAGAATGAAGGAGAAACAACAACAGCAACAACAAAATTAGGGGGTTGGACAAGATGTTCCCCTAAGGTTTCTTCAATGTCTAACATTCTGTGGTTTTCTTTTGATAATCTTCCAACTGTCCTATTTGTCTTCTTTGAGGTATAGTGGAAAAAATACTGACTATGGAGTTAGGGGATTTGGATTCAAGTCCGCTGTAGGCACTTATTACCTGCATGACCTTGGGCAAGTTATTTTGGCCTCAGTTTTCTCATCTTTAAAAAAAGGAAATTTAACTACGTGTCCTCGTGAGTTCCTTCAACAATGATGCTATGATCCTCTTCCTGTTTGCCCTGTGCACTGCTACTCAGATTATTCCTCTGCCAAAGTCCATTTATATCTACCTCTTCCTTTCCATCGCCTGTCATTCTCCATTGTTTCTTGGATAAACTCCAAACTCCTCACCCTGACATTTATGGCCTTTCAAAATCTAGTCCCAATCTTCTCTTCCAACCTTACCTCCTGCCACCTCCTAACAGGCATCCAGCCAAGCTGATCCCTGTCCCCTGAGTACACCATACTCTGGGCCCTCTCTGTTATATTGTGCCTTCCACAGAGAAGGCCTTTTCCTTTTCTCAGTCTATCACCTCCTTTTCTCAGACTATCACAACGTTCACCATCTTTCAAGGCCTCTTAAAATTCCATCTCCTTCTATCGATTCCAAGTCCTGAATGGGATAAAAACACTATAAAAATATAAGGCAGCTAGGTGGCATAGTGGATGGAGTGCTAGGCCAGGAGTCAGGAAGACTATCTTTCTGAGTTGAAATCTGATCTCAGATAATTACTAACTGTGTAACTCTGGGCAAGTCACTGAACTTGGTTTGCCTCAGTTTCCTCACCTGTACAATGAGCCAGAGAAGGAAATGACAAACCACTCCAGTATTTTTGCCAAGAAAACCCCAAATGGGGTCATGGAGAGTTAGACATGACTGAAAAACTACTCAACAACAGCGACAACAACAAAATAATAAAAGCCAACAAAAAAAATATCACAAAGTCACTAGAAGTTCATTGGTAAATCTAAATATGAAAACGGGCAAGTTTGAAGCTAATATAAAGTGCAGTGCCTGGGAATGATGGGATCAGGAGATTTCCTTATATCTAGAAAACTGAAAGATGAGAAAGGTTTTTCTTAAAGTGGAAGATTTGCCATTTCTCAGCAAGAGGAAGGTTACAGCAAAATTGCTTATAAATGAGTACACACCCTTGTGTCGCAGAATTAATTTTAGCTATGGCAACACCTTTAAGCAGAAGTCTTTTGCAGGGAGAGGTGGAAGGAGGAATAATGAAACAAATGTTTTCATTCCTATAGTGTTTTAGCCTTTTCAACACAGCAACCCTTCCAAGCAGGTAATTTGGGCATTATCTCCATTTGACAGATGAGAGAACTGAGACCCAGAGAGGTTAAGTGACTTGCCTAGATTTGTACAGTTAGTGTTAGAGCTGGGGTTCAAACACAGATCTCCTGATTTATAAGTCCAACGTTCTTCCTACTACGAAGGAGGGTCTGTCTTAGTCGGAGGCATCTTGTGTCATCCAAGGAATAACCAGAGGATCGTCTAGTCACGTGCTTGGAGTGGCTCTTTCCCAGACATGTACATAGGGAAATAAATTCAGAAACATATAGTCTTACTCATACAAGCAACCAGATCCAAGAGCATGAGATGGGAGAAAGATGAGAGGTAGGAAGGGATAGAATCTATTATTGTCAGAGGCTATCCCATGCCGGGAGAGAAATCTATCAATCAATCCATGTTGAGTACTGTGGTGGGTATCAGGTATAAAAATACAAAAAAAGAAGCAGTCCCTTAGTTTAAGGAACTTAAGTTCTATGAGGTAAGACATCTATAAGCATATACAAAATAAAGACAAAATAAAATAACAAATAAATATTTGGGGCTGGGGAGGCACTAGCAGCCGAAGGGGATCAAGAAAGATCTCATGAAGACTGGTGGCATTTTACTTGATAAAAGCCCCATCAAATGACCTTGACAAGAGAAGTTAAGACCCAAGAACCTGCCTAGAACAGAGGAAGGAAGGAATGGAGAGAAATGTGAGAAGAGAGGGAGGTGGGGTCAAGAGTGAGAAGAGAGAGGAACTTTGAATGAAATTAAAGATTCTTCCAGGCAGAGATCCAGAAGAAGCACCTTGCAGGCATGGGAAATGTATAAAATAATGGAAGTGGGAGACAGAATGTCCTGTGGGAGGCTCAGCAAAAGGCCAGTTGTTTGGACGATACAGTTGCGAAGGGGAGTAATGCATAATAATGCATAATAAATGACCACCAATATTATCCAAATGCAAACTTAGGGTTAAACATGACTAAGCTATTGTTCAGGATTCCCCCCCTTTTAAAGGGTGGAGAAAGATATATTTTTGTAAGCTCCTCATGAGAACAAACTAGTTCATATACCTCTCATATCTCACGTAAAACTTAAGACAAAGTAGATACTCATTAAATTCATGCTGAATTTATTCAACAAGGAGACCAATAACAAGGAGGTCAGGAGCAAGGAAGACAGTGCTGCAGGTGTTGCATCTCTGGAATGACACTTTCTAGATGACTTTGAGTCTGTCTCTAGTCTAGACCGAACCTGGAGGCCTCCCTCCCTTCCCAAGCACAGCTGCGTTCTGCATAACCAAAGAGCTGCATAATGATGTCCCTGGAAATCTTGCTGCTCTGTAACCTTAACTATAGAAGGCATAGAATACAGAACAATAACCATATTCATTTTAACAAGGAATGACCCGTCCAGAGCAGTGGTGTCTTTATTTGTTGCAAAAGCAGCACTGTGTGTGTGTGTGTGTGTGTGTGTGTGTGTGTGTGTGTGTGTGTGTGTGTGTGCACGTGCTATAAATCATACCCACAGACCCATAATAAAGTTTTGATTTATAAACCTTTTCTTTACATTCAGGCTTCAGGACAAGTGACTTAGTTCATAAATCTCCAAGATTCCCATGTTTCTGACAAGCTCAGAACAGAGATGAAGGGAATATTTTATAGAGATCAGTGGGCTGACCTTATCTAGTGTTGTACTCTGCTCATATTCTTGAGATAATTTTCCTTCCTTCTTTCCTTTTTCCCTATTTCTTTCTTTCTCTTCCGTCCTTCTTTCTCTTCCTTCCTTCCTTCCTTCCTTCCTTCCTTCCTTCCTTCCTTCCTTCCTTCCTTCTTCTTTCTTTCTTTCTTTCTTTCTTTCTTTCTTTCTTTCTTTCTTACTTTCTTTTTCTTTTATTTATTGGGAAAGGATTCTCACTATCAATTTGTCACATAACAAGAAAGGAAATATCCTCAACATCAAGTGTCAATTTCTTAGGTTTCTTTAGACATTGATGGTCAAAAAGGGAATTTTAGTTAGTTTAAAATGTTGTAGATTTTACTAAACAGGTAGATTAGAGGAATGGAAATAACAAAGCATTTGATAAAGTCTTTCATAATATTCTTATGGAAAAGATGAAGAGAAATAGATCTTGCAGAGATGAATGGCTACACCCAAAGAGTACTTTGCTTGATGTCTCTTTGAAAGGAGAGGGCCAGTGGAGTGCCCCAGAGAGATGAGCTCCTGGGTTATTAAAAGTCTTTATCAATGATTTTTGAATGGAAGCAAGCTCTTCCAATTTGCAGATTTCATAAAGCTGAAAGAGAGAATGGATAGACTAGATAATAGGATGCAAAAGAAATTTTGACAGACAAAAACACTGAGCCAAATCTAATACATTATTTAATATGAATAAATGTAGAGACTTTATATGTGGATTCTAAAAAGCAGCTTCACAGGAACAAGATAGGAGACATATGGTTAGGTAGTAGATGGCCTGAAAATGATCTGGGGTGTTTAGTGGACAGCAAGCTTAAAATAAATCAAGAGTGAGGTGGCAGCCAAGAAAACTAATTCAATTTTAGGCCATATTAAGAAAGGAATAATGTATAGAATTAGGAATTGAGAGTTCTACTTTAAAGGTGGCCTGGTAGAAACCACACTGGATTTGGAGATGAATATAATTGAGTAGTTTGAGTTGAGTCTCATTTTTCATGACTGCATTTGGGGTTTTCTTGGCAAAGATACTGGAGTGGTTTGCATTTTCTTCTCAGCTCATTTTATAGTTGAGGAAACTGAGGCAAACAAAGTTAAGTGACTTGCCCAGGATCACACAGCTATTAAGTATCTGAGGCTAGATTTGAACTTAGGAAGATGATTTCTAAGCCCCGTCCTCTATCCACTGTGCTACAAGGACCTGGGTTCAAACCCTGACTCTGCCACTTACTACGTGTGACCTTAGGCAAGTCATCTATTCTATTTGGGTCTCACATTTCTTTATCTGTAAAACAAGAAAGCTAGAAAAAATGACCCCTGGGGTCACTTTAAGCTGTAAATCTATGATTCTAGGGGAACTGAATATAATGCTATAGAGGTACTATGACTACTCATAGTGCCTCTGGAGTATTATATTTAGTTCTGGGTCATAGTACCCTCTGGAGCATTATATTTAGTTCTGGGCATCACAATTTAGGGAGGAAATTGATAATCTGGACATTGTTCAGAGGTGACCAACCAGGATGCTGAAGGGTCTCCAGTTCATGCATGTAATTTTTAGCTGATGGAACCAGGAGTATTTAGCTAGAGAAGAGAAGACTCAGGGAAGAGTGGCATAGAACTAGGAGTTATAATAGGTAGTATTTGCAAAGGGGTAGATTCATATTTGATGTCAGGACAAACTTCCTGACATTTAGGACTATCTAAGAGTAGAATGGTCTACTTTGGGAGGTAGTGAGTTCTTTTTCTTCTGGAGGTCTTGAAGCAAAGACTGTCTGAATATTGTCAGGTCTCTTATAGAATGGGTGCTTGATTCAGCATGAGCTCTCTGAGGTTCCTTCCTTACAACTCTGAAATTTCAAGATTATCTTTTTTTTTAAATAAAATTAAAATGAAAGAGAACTCCAGTGAAGCTACAGAATGAAAGTCAATTTGCTGACCAGCTATAATGGTGAAGTGGTTATGTAGGGCATCATCATTAAAGTGAAGGATCTGATGGCTCAGTTGGGTGAATAGGACTACCAATTAGTATATCGCATTCATTTGTTTTTATGCGAGACAATTGGGGTTAAGTGACTAGGGTCACACAGCTAGTGTCAAGTGTCTGAGGATTTGAACTCAGGTCCTCCTGACTCAAGAGCCGGTGCTCTCTCCACTGTGCCATCTAGCTACTCCACCATTCATTTTCATTAACCAGTTTACACGGTGGTTGTAATCTCCATCCAGGGAAAGGGGCATCTATAAGGATTAAAACCCAGATCCATCAAAGTACAGAAATAACTTAAAATGTAAAGGGGTATCATTGAGTTTTCTCTTTTAATATCTTAAAATGATTTGAACAATTCAACTTAAATTTATTCCTGGGCCTGATTGGGCCTCGTAGACTTTGTCTGTATAATCCTGATCTGTTCCACACCTTATATAGCTAGCTCATGAGGTGTCTCTTTGTTTCTAACGGTCTCTCTATTTAACCTGATAGAAAGTTTTCGTTAGGAGATGTTTCCTTTAAGGCAAAGGTTCTTAACATCCTGTGTATGGGTGTAGGCGATGAGTGTGTGATCAACCCCTTTGATAGTCTGGTGAAGTTCATTCTTAGAATAACATTTTTAAATGCATTTAAAAAAATACAAAAGATTGCAAGGGAAACTGATTATATTGAAACAAAGTTATCAAACAACTTTGTTTAAAGTTCATGAATCACCAGGTTAGGAATTTTAGCTTTAGCCTCTTCTTAGAAAAGCAACATTGTAGTATAGGGAAAAGAGAAGAGTCCATGTTGTCAGAGGATATGGGTTCAAATCCTACTTCTGACATTTGATACCTCAGTGACCTTGAACAAGATCTCCCTTAGTTTCCACATATGTAAAACAAGGAGATTAGATGAAATCGCCTCTGTGGTCCTTTCCAGCTTCAGACCTATGCTGCTGTGAATTTTCCTAAACTATTAGTGCAATTCATTCATAATTGATTACTTTCTCATAGAATAAAATAGCAACCAGCTTAGGTTTTGGGAAGTCATTTCAACCTCCCTGATCATGTGACTAATACCATACAGATTCTATGAGATTTCTTTTTTTTTTTTTGCCAAACTCTCAGCTGAGGAGTATCTCTAATCAGTCTTGAAACGGCACCTCGCCATTAAGAGCCTTTCTGTCAAGGGATCCTGTCAATATCCCTAGGCTATTTTTGTGCTGTAGCAGTCTCCTGTGCCTTCAGAGGGGATGGAAGACAGCTCCTCACCTGCCTCTCCCCTCTCGTCCCACCTCCTCCCCTCCGTTTGTAGAGAGTCACGGGAGAGAGAGCATGATGCGGTTACTGAGCGTCAGACAGACTGGATCAGAGGGTCACCCCTCTGAGCCACAGTTTCCTTATCAGAAAAATGGAGATAAAAGAACAATCATGCTTCCTATCTCATAAGGATATAGTGAATAAAATGCATTAGGACCATTTTTGTGGTTGCTATTATTATTATTGTTCTTAAAGTAAACTGTTTTGGTAACTAGAACAATAGTGTTGGGGCACTACTGTCCTGGTAGGTGAGTCATTGAACACAAATGCACAAGGCTCATATCTATATTTATATATCTACATCTATATCTATATATACTATACTATACTATATATATTACATGTAGATATGCTATGTCTACATATGTATACATACTTACACACGTCATCTCTACATCATCTCTATCTCTCTGTTTATGTCTGTATCTGTATCTATAGCTATACTTATATCTATACGCACATCTTCATTACTATCTCTACATTAATATATAGAAATAGCTATCTATCTTGACCTTGAACTATGCTTCACATACCATCCAACTATTCACTCCTTCTATTCATCTCTCTCATCTTTTTGCCCTGCTCTTCCTCTCTTGCCCCCAATAGTAATCATATCAATACTATCATTGCTTACAGATAAAAGTATGCTAATTGACTCTGCTATGGTTCTGTTCGCCACTCCCTTGTGGTTATTGTCTCATCCCACTAGAATGGGGCCTTTTTGAGGGAAGGCAGGGTTGTCTTACTTTTGAATTTCTATCCCTAGTACTCAGCACAATGCTTGAAGCATAGTAAGTGCTTTTCATTAATTCATCCATTCATTCGTGGCACAACAAAATGCTGTCTACAACTTGGAGTCAATAATACCCGAGTTCACATCCAGCCTCAGACACCTGATTCGCTGTGTGACCCTGGGGAAATCACTTAAACTGTCTGCCTCAGTTTCCTCATTTTAAAAATAGGGATCATGACAGCATCTACCTCCCAAGGTTATTGTGAGGATCAAATAAGATAACATTCGTAAAGCGATAAGAGCTCAGAGGAGGCACTTAATAAATGATTGTTTCTTTTCTTCCTTCCTCTCTATACTTCCCCTCCCTCCCTCAGAATTTTTTATAGTTGTTGCTGTAGTGTTTGTGTTTGTTAAACTCTGTTGTGTGTTTGTGAACTTTTTTGAACCCGTCTGCTTTGAGTCTTAATTCTTAGTTGGGATTTGGTTGTAACTTCAGTGGGTGTCAAAATGTTATAGGACCAAGATATTGCAGTCCTTTTGCTTGTATCCCCAGGGAATAGAAAATAGCATCAAGAGAGGGTCAAATGGATGATTTCACCGGGACCAGTGTGGACTGCAATATTAGAGGCCATACATAACAGAAGAGAGTCATTCTCCCTGAGCTGATGGCCTTCTTATTTCCCCTGAGGTTTTGTTTGTCTTGAGCGATTCACCTTGCTTTCCAGGAGGCTTTCACTCAAAGACTACCAATACCATTCCAAATTGAATTCAACAACATTTATTAAGCACTGACTATGTATAAGGTCCTGAGATAGATGGTGAAGATACAAAGTCAAGAGTTAAATAATAATAATTTTAGCTACCATTTATGTGACATTTTAAGATTTCCAAAACACTATGTAATATCTCAGCTGATCATCACAACAACCCTGGGAGGGTATTTTATTATCCCTATTTTTATAGATGATGAAACTTAGGCTGAGAGAAGCTAAATGACTATCTCAAGGTCATATAGTTAGTCTGAGGTGGGATTTGAACTCGGGTATTACTGACTAGGAGTCTAACACTCTGACCAGTAGTATGATCAGGCTTAGTTGTCTGGGCCCTATCCTGCAGGAGTTTACAGTACTATAGATGGGAGAAGAATAAGGATACAAATTACTACGATTTAACAGAAGGTGAGAAGGCATGATAAATGCAAAGAAGGGATTCAGAAAAAAAAACTATTATTGGAAATCTGAGGACTTTTCAGAAGTGTATGGGTAAGTGTGTGTGTGTGTGTGTGTGTGTGTGTGTGTGTGTGTGTGTGTGTATGTGTAGGCTTCATAGAGGAGGTGGCTTCTAACATGGACCTTGAGGTGTGAGTAGGGAAATCAGAAGATTGTTGTGCAGTTCAAGAACATACACAGAGAAGGGAAAGGGTGCAAGAAATATAGGCGATTGGGAAAGGATAGTACTCTAGTTTATCTAGAATGCAGAGCTTACGAAGAAGAGTTGTAAAAGAAAAGATCGGATAGACAAACTGGTGCTAGATCATTGAAGGAGCTCGATTCAAGCCTCTGCTTGAATGTCAGCATCAAGAATTTGTACTTTATTTTGTTATCATTTATCCTTCCTTTTTGAAGAGAAGCAGTGACATTGTGGGTGATGTCTTGACTCCAGCATGAATTGGATTTAAGTGAGGCAGAACTACACAAGGTCATCAACCTCACTCTTTCTTCAAGTCATCAAAGTCCAGTGGCAAGACAAAAATCAGGATGACCGGTGATGGTGCAGGAAGCAGTGAATGACCTTTGTTTACATCTTCAATGTCTGACCAAGCTCTAAGCACTCCACACTGCCTGCTTTACCAGCCTTCATGGCCATTGACCAAATTGTTCTCATCCACTCATTCCTTCAGGGGAAGTCTTCACATGCTTGGAGTAGACATCCCCCTAACTGTTTTCAGCCTGTCTTAGCCTGTCTGCTGAGACAGTTTTACTGGGGTGTGGCTGCTATGCATGCTACAGCTTCTTGGAGTCACAGGTGAACGTTGGGTAACAGGTGGACACCAAAGGTGAATGGACAGCCCTGAAAAGGGCTTGGCAAGACCTTACTTGGTGCCAGTGCTTCATGAACACCCCATATGCCCCACTTTCTTTTGTAGGCAATGAGGAACCACAGAAGGTTTCTGAATAAAGGAGTGACAAGGTCACAACATGGTGTTAAGAAGATTACTCAGACAACAGTGTAGTGAACAAATTAGAGAAGAGATAGATTGAAAGAGGTTATAATACTAATCCAACTAAGAAAAGATCTAAACAAGGGTGGCTATAGGGATATTGTCGTTGTTAGCCCTTCCTTCTTGAAGGAGACCAATGATATCAGGAGGGTGACATCTTGACTTGCAAGTGAAGGAGCCAGCTATAAGAGATATTGTGGACAGAAGAATGTTGGGACTTGCAAGAGATGAGATATATAAGGTATTAAAGGTGGAAGAGTAAGACTCTTTATAATATTTAGGATTATGAACACAAGATGCTAGGAGGATGGCTATGTCATTAATGGAAAAAAAAGAAATTCAAGGAAGGGGAACATATAATAGGGAATAAGATTTCAGCTTTAGACACATTGGATTTGAGAAAGCAGTCAGACATCCAGGTACAAATGTTCAGCAGGAAGTTGGAAATCTGGGACTGGACTCTAGGGAGAAGTTAGAGTGGAATTATAGATTTGGAAGTCTTCTTCATGGAGGTAATAGCTGAATTCATGGGAGAAGAGGAGGTCACCAAAAAAGAAACCATAAAGAGAGAACTGAAGAGAAGCTATATAATATAATAGAAGGGACACTAGACTTGGAGTCAGGGGACACTTGGTTATTAATTCTGCCTTTGACGCTGATTAGTAATGTGATCATAGGAGCATCATTTAACTCTAACGAAGTACATCTGTTAAATGGGGGATGCCAGTATTAATTTACAGAGTCACTGAAGGCTCAAAATGGGATAGTATATTCAAAGTAATGTATACTTTAAAACACTGCATGACTGTCAGTTATTATTAACCTTAGAACAGAATCTTGGAGATCACCTGCATTTTTGGAGTTGAAAAACAATGAGGAACTATCAAAAGAGTCACAGGATTGCTCATGGAAGACAAAAAGCATGAAATAGTGTTGTCAGAGAAGCCAAGGGAAAAACAATATCAAGAAAGACGGTGGGTGGTCCATGGTGTCACATGGCTCAGAGAGGTCAAAGAAGTGAGAATAGGAAAATTACTACTTGGGGGAGCAGGGTACAGGACATGGAAGAGGAAGGAAACAAAAAGGAGGAAGGAAGGAAACATTTATTAAGCACCTACCATGTACAGTGTTGGACACTGTGCTTTGCAAATACTCTCTAATTTGAATGCATATGTGGACCTGAATCTCTTATGTTTCCTGGCTCTTGCCTCTAAAATCCAAGGTCATACACCACACTCAACACTGCCCTGGCTAAATGGCAGACAACAGAATGTATTTATTTTCTCTGGCTCTCAAATGAATTTATTTTTTCCCACAGGAAAAATGGCACTGATTTTTTCCATTTAATCTCTTCTAGGCGCCATCATTGATGGTATTTTAACTCAGCAAATAGTGCCTAATTTTTTTTTATTATTTTATTTGACCTTCTTTATTGTCTATTTGTCTTTTTGACATTACAGCTCCCAGAGGGAAAAATCGACATCTTCTCCAGGTATTTTTACTTAGTGATCTTCTCTGCCCATTTCCTTCATGGAACTACTGCAAGATGTTCAAATAAATGATGTTGTGTTGTTGGACACTGCATGGCTGCTTGCCCCAGGCTAAGAGAGAACTGTTTCACCTAATACCTGAATCAAAAACAGGCAGAGATCACCACTGGATTTTTAACCTATCACTAGAAGCTCAAAAGAATAGAGCTGCCAGCTAAGTCTCAATGTTTATTTCCACAGCATCTATCAACACAAAAGTGAGTGGAATAGATCAACACAAGAGAAAACGGAACTAAATTCCTGAAATACATATCCATACATATCTATCTATCCACATACACATGTATATATATATATATATATACACACACACACATATTAACACATACATATACATATGTGTATATGTGGTTTATATATTCCTACACCTATGCATGTATATGTGAATATATGAATGTGTTCATATATATTCATATATATATATATATGTATATATGTATATGTTCAGTCATTTTCAGTTGTGTGTGATTCTTTGTAACCTCATTTGGAGTTTTATTGGCAAAGATACTGGAATGGTTTGCCATTTCCTTCTCCAGCTCATTTTGTAGATAAGGAAACTGAGGCAAACAGGGTTAAGTGATTTGTCCAAGGTCAGCCCAGGGTCACAAAGCTGGGAAGTGTCTGAGGCTAGACTTGAATTCAGGAAAATCAGTCTTCCTCACCCCTGGCCTGGCACTCTATCCACCGCACCACCTAGCTGCCCCTATGAAACTGAGAATAAAGGGGAAGGGGGAAAGTTGGTAGCCAGAATGATGTGATTTCATAAAGCCAGAGCTGTAGACATGTAGAGCTGGAAGGTACCTTAGAGGGCTCACTTAGATCAGTCTATTAATGTAACAGAATTGAATTCAATTCAATCAGCATTCCTTAAGTGTCCACTAAGTGTTTGGTATGGGCACAAAACTGTGCCCATTTATCCCCTCAAAAACAAAACGTAACAAGATAAAATGACTTGTCCAAAGTTCATAGGAAGGATTAGGTGAAATGGAGCAGATCCTAGTCTTAAAAAGAATTTCTGAATAAGAGCTTATTAAAAATTTTTTTTAAAAATTCAGATTTATGCTGAGTATAACTAATGTATTCCCATTGACCCATACATTTTTCTTCTAGGTTTATAACCCAAGGGGGAAAAATGGAAAAGTATCATATGCACCAAAATATTTATATCTGTGCATCTTGGTAGTAGCTGGGGAGTGGGGGTGCAATAGACATCTGTCAGTTGGGAAATGGCTAGAGAAATAGATGAATACAATGAAATGCTACTGTCGTATGATAGGGTGAAGATACAGAATGCATAGACCCATGTGAAGACTTTTATGAATTGATGCAGAATGAACAAAACTAGGAAAACAGCACATATGACTGACAAATATAAATATAAAGAAAATATGGAAATGAACAATTTAATTTATAAATACTAATTATATTACATGACTCAGCTTGACTCCATAGAAGTTATATGATAATTCACTTCTTTCTTTTCTATACGGAGGATGAAGACCAGGGACAGGTAATACTATCAGACTTGGTTGAGGTATGGGTCTTGTTAAAATGCTGTTTTCTTTATTTTTTATTCTTTGTTATAACTGATGATTCCGTGGGTTTAGGATGGAAAAATAAAAAAAATACCAATTAAAAAACATCTCTGTGTGTGTGTGTGTGTGTGTGTGTGTGTGTGTGTGTGTGTGTGTGTGCATATCCTGGGGGTAGGAGTTCAGGGAAAGGGATATTGAAATTGCATGAAAGAAAAAAAAATGATGGGCAGTAAAAATATTCATGGGGTAAAAAAATAGTTAAAATGTTAAACTTAGGGGTTTTATTGAAAAGCAAACATGCAGCTCAAAGATCCTACAGCAGAGTATAGTAAACCAAGGCAGAAATCTGCCCAGAAGGTCTGAAAAAAGACTGACAGATTGTTTCTCAAACATGGAGCATGGTTGCTTCAGCATTTCTGTCAATTTCAATGAGGCTAAGCCAAAAGGTTCTTGAGCCTCCATATTAGAATCAAAACCCCCCTCAAAAACAACAAACCCATGGCGTGCCATATGTCCTACATATGCATATATGCAGATCTATAATTGGCCATAACGTCAGGAAGACGTGGGTTCAAATACTGCCTCTCACATATATCACTCTGTGGTACTAGAAAAGTGACTTGCCTTCATATTGACACTTAAACTGAGCTGCAAAGGGAGTTATGGATTCCAAGAGGCTAAGATAATATTGCTTTCTAAGTTTTTGTTTTCTGCTTAATGCCAGAAGTGTGGCTATACTATAACTCATGTAACCTATGGAGAATCACTATCCCACAGCCCATTTCCTGCAGGGTTCACCAGATTTAAGAAGTCTGATAAGCAAGAAAGAAAGAAGCTCCCTTAAGATAAGAGATGATAGGATTTTCAGGGTCACTAAAGATAAGTTTTCTAGATCTCTTCAGCAATACTTGCCCTTCTCAGCTGATTAAGTCAACCTCTTGTATCCTCTTTCTTCCTCCCTCTTTTCTTTAGGGAGAAAAGATTAAGACTAGTTGAGAGTTGGATTTGATTTAAAATGTCAGATTGAGGTGTCTGGAGGTGCTATTTCCAACACTTTTCTAATTATTTATTTGTGAAGTTCAGTGAATAAGATAAAGAGAAGAGGTTCCATGAACTCCTGACATCCTTCCAGTCCCAAGCACTTTTTGTAGTTCTTTTCAGTTCTGACAACCAGAAAAGATGGATTCAAATAGATTCAAAACCAAGTGAAGTGTGTTCCAGTGGAAAGAGCACTAGATTTAGACTCCAAAGACCTAGGTTCAAATCCTGACTCTACTAGTTCCTACCCGCATAACTGGGTACATCTTTTAAATTTTCTGTGTCTGTCTTCCCCTCTTCTCAAAAATTTTCAGTGGCTCCCCATTGCCAGGTCCTTCATCTAGCATTTAAGGCCTAGTCTACTTTTGTATAGCTCTAATTATTAGGAAGTTTTTCCTTATTTCAAGTTTATAACTTCTATTCATTATTGTTACTTCAATTTTCCAAGACCAAGGACAAAAAAAATCTAATCTACTTAGTCTCAGAGTGCAAAACTAGGAGCAGAAATCAAATAAAAAGTTAGACAGACCAAATTTGAGGCCTGGTTCTGTCAACTACTATCTAGGTGACCTTCAGCAAATATGTCACTTACGCTCTCTGGGCTTTGGGTCTTCTCATCCGTAAACTGGTGAAATGATACTAGCCCTACTCACCTCACAGGGTTGTTGTTAAGGATTAAAGGGATAGTTTGTGAAAAGGATTTGTTAACTATAAAATATTAGATATGCACACATTGGTAGTCATAGAAAGAGCATTGAATGTGGAAACAAAAGACCCGGGTTCTATTCCTTTTTTTTTTTTTTTTGGCGAGGCAGTTGGATAAAGTGACTTGCCTGGGGTCACACAGCTAGTAAGTGTCAAGTGTCTGGTCTGATATCGGATTTGAACTCAGGTCCTACTGACTCCAGGGCCAGTGCTCTATCCACTGTGCCACCTAGTTGCCCCTTGGGTTCTATTTCTTTTTTTTGTTTTTGTTTTTGTTTTTGTTTTTGTTTTTTTGAGTTCTAATATATATTTATTTATTTTTTAGTTTTCAACATTAATTTCCACAAGATTTTGAGTTCCTAATTTTCTCCCCATCTTGTCCCACCCCCACCCTAAAATGGCATGCATTCTGTATACCCTTTCCCCTAACCTGCCCACCCTTCTATCTCCCCTCTTCTCTTATCCCCTTCTTCTATTTTCTTGTAGGGCGGGATAGATTTCTATACCCCATTGCCTGTATATTAATTTCCCAGTTGCATGTGAAAACAATTTTTAACATTTGTTTTCAAAACTCCAAATTTCAAATTTTTTCCCTTCCTCCCTCCCCACCTACCCTCATTGAGAAGGCAAGCAACTCAATGCAGGTTATATATGTGTAGTCATGTTAGTCATGCAAAACACTTCCCTAGTAGTCACTTTGTGGAAAACTAACCATATTTCCCTTCATCCTAACCTGCCTCCTGTTTATTCTATTCTCTCCTTTGACCCTATCCTTCCTCAGAAGTGTTTGCCCTCCCCTCTATTATCCCCCTACTCTCTTATCCCCTTTCCCCCTATTTTCCTGTAGGGTAAGATAGATTTCTACACCCAATTAAGTGTGTATGGTATTCCCTCCTTAAGCCAAATCTGGGGGAGAATAAGATTCATTCATTCTTTCTCACCTTCTCCTTTCCCCTCCACTGTAAAAACATTTTCTTGTCTGTTTTATGTGAGATATTTACCCCATTCTACCTCTCCCTTTCTCCTTCTCCCAGTATAATCCTCTCTCACCCCTTAATTTTATTCACCAGATATCACCCCCTTCATCTTCAACTCACCCTGTGTCATCTATCTATCTATCTATCTATCTATCTATCTATCTACCTACCTACCTATTTATCTACATATAATTTTTTCCCCTCCCACTACCCTAATACTGACGAAGGTCTCATGAGTTACAAATGTCATCTTTCCATGCAGGAATGTAAACAGTTCAACCTTAATAAATCCCTTATGATTTCTCCTTCCTGTTTACCTCTTCACGCTTCTCTTGAGTCTTGTATTTGAAAGTCGAATTTTCTATTCAGCTATGGTCTTTTCATCAAGAACACTTGAAAGTCCTCTATTTCACTGAGAGTCCATTTTTTTCCCCTGAAGGATTATGCTCAGTTTTGTTGGGTAGGTGATTCTTGGTTGTAATCCTATCTCTTTTGACCTCCAAAATATCATACTCCATGCCTTCTGGACCCTTAATGTAGAAGCTGCTAAATCTTGTGTTATCTTGACTGTGGCTCTAAAATACTTGAATTGTTTCTTTCTGGCTACTTGTGATATTTTCTCCTTGACCTGGGATCTCTGGAATTTGGCAAAAATATTCTAGGAATTTTCTTTTGGGGATCTCTTTAAGGAGGTGACTGATGGATTCTTTCAATTTCTATTTTACCCTCTTGTTCTAGAATATCAGGGCAGTTTTCCTTAATAATTTCTTGAAAGATAATGTTTAGGCTCTTTTCTGATCATGGCTTTCAGATAGTCAAATAATTTTAAAATTATCTCTCTTGGATCTATTTTCCAGGTCAGTTTTTTTTTCCAGTGAGATATTTCATATTATCTTCTATTTTTTTGCTCTTTTGGTTTTGTTTCACAATGTCTTGATTTCTCATAAAATCACTAGCTTCCAATTGCTCCATTCTGATTTTTAAGGAAGTATTTTCTTTAGGGAGTTTTTGGACTTCCTTTTCCATTTGACCAATTCCTGCTTTTTAAGGCATTCTTCTCCTCATTGGCTTTTTGGACCTCTTTTGCCATTTGGGTTAGGCTATTTTTTAAGGTATTATTTTCTTCAGTATTTTTTTGGGTCTCCTTTAGCAAGCTGTTGAGTTGTTTTTCATGATTTTCTTGCATCAGTCTCATTTCTCTTCCCAGCTTTTCCTCTACTTCTCTTACTTGCTACTCAAAATCCCTTTTGAGCTCTTCCAAGGTTGGGGACTGATTCATATTTTTCTTGGAGGCCTTGGATGTAGGAGCTTTGACTTTGTAGTCTTCTTCTGGTTGTATGTTTTGATCTTCTTTGTCACCAAAGCAAGATAATATAGTCTGACTTTTTTTGTGCAGTTCGCTCATGTCCCCAGCCAATTACTTGAGTTTTAAACTCTTTGTTAAGGTAGGAGTCTGCTTTTAATGTGGAGAATGCACTGTCCCAAGCTTCAGGGGTTTTGTGCAGCTATTTTCAGAGATACTTCCAGGGACTTGTAAATTTTCAGTTCTTCCAAGGTGGTAAGATCAAGGGCAAGGTGTTTACTCCTTTCCTGTCCTATACTCTGATCTATGAGTGTAGAGCACTCTTTTCTGCCTTGGAACTATGAGAAGGATTCTCTCTCCACTGCCACCACAAGCTCTACAATGCCAGTGCTCTTTTTCACCCCACAACCACCACCCACAGCTGTGACCCTGATCCAAACACATGCAAAGCAAAAGTCCTGCCTCAGTACCAGCAAAGAGATACCTGAAATCCCTCTCTGATCAGCCACTCAATTCCCCATCAGTCTGTGGGCTGAGCTCCAGAAGCAGCCACCCACCCTGGGACTGGGGTTGGAACTGAGGTTCTCTCTCACCATGGTCACAGACCTTTGCTGCTGACTTTCTAAGTTGTCTTTGGTGTTTGTGGGTTGAGAAGCCTGGAAATCACCACACCTGCCTGTGATTCAGTCCTCTGAGGCCTGCTCCAGGTTCACTGAGGCCTGGGCTTTGCCTGTGGGCCATCCCGAACTGAGTTTCTCTCCCAGCCTGGTGCAATAGACCTTTCCAATCAACTATCCAGATTGTCTTGGGCTAGAAATGTGTTTCATTCTGTCTTTTTGAGGGTTGTGCTGCTCTAGAAATTGTTTAGAGCAATTTTTGACAGGTATTTGGAGGGCTTTGGGTGAGAGCTCAAGCAAGTCACTGCTTTCACTCTAACATCTTGGCTGTGCCTCTCCTTGGGTTCTATTTCTGGCTGTGATTTTGGGCAAGTCACATCACTTTTCTGGTCCTTACCTTATGCCTAGAGTTCAGGTCTCAGTGCAGATCATCCTTCCCATACAGCCATTATCTAGGGTGGCAACTTAGTCAGCAGAAGTGTCTGCTCATGGGAAGTCAGCAATTACCCAGGACGCCCTAAGTTTATATGGCATTCTGACTTTGAAGGAACTTCAGTAAAGAAAGTCGTGTGGAGAAGTAGGTCAGAGGCATTTAGATGGTCAGTTGAGACTGATGGAATATTAGAACAGAGCACCCCTCTCTGATACTGTTGGGAACCATTCAAGTGTACAGTATAGTAATAGCTGGTTGCTATTACTGGCCTGATGGATACAAGAGGAAGACAGTGGAGACTGAGACTGATCCAGGACTGGAGATGATGTGGTAACTAGACATGGGCAAGGCACGGATGGACTGGGATGGGATGGGAGCCAAGAAAGTAAGAGAAAATTGGGCAGAAGTGATTGCTGAGGAGCCAAACCCAGTCCACAGCATCCTGCCCCATCCCTGGAGTGGGGAAACCATTGTTTATCTGTCCAACCATGTACTTCTTGTTTCCCCTCTGACCTAGGGGGAGAAAATAGCAGGGGAGGGAGGGAGAGGAATGTATTCTTCTTCTGGCTTGGCCAGCATTTGGGAAACTTTATTCCTTTAACTATTCATTTACTTTACTACACGATTTGAATCTGCTACTAAAACTATATGGCCATTGACCATGAGTTTGTCTGGCTGAATACAGAGAGTAGGACTGAGAAAGGGGAGCCAAATCCAACTGTTTCTTTAGATCAACCTGAGGTGGGGTGAGGCTGATTAAAGAGAGAGGAAGGAAGAGAAGGAGAGAGAGAAAAAGGTGGTGCAGAGGAGGAAAGAGGGGGGGAGATGTAGAGAGGTGGAGAAGGAACAGGAGAGGGAGAGAAAGAGAGAGACAGAGAGAGATAGAGACACACACACAGAACCTGTTACCGTAATAATCTTCCAGAATCCACAAATTTCAGATCACACTCTATACCTTTTCTTTTTGAACTCAGAAAGAAAGAGACTTCCAAGGAAACAAACCTGGAAGCCTCTTAGGGTGAGGATTAATGCAGGTTTTTTCCTGAATGCAGCTTGGCACTAAACTGTTTAGGGCTACTCAAGACTGATTGACTGAATAAATTAATTTTAAAGCATTTACTAAGTGATTGGTCTGTATCAGGCACTGTGATAGTACAAGGAATATAAATATAAGAAAGCAAAATCATCTGTGCTTTCAAGGAACTTACATTCTAAGAGGAGGAGATAGATTTAGGGGAGTGGTAAGCAGGAAAAGAGTCATAAGGATGATAAGCAGGAATATAGGGAAGTTAAACGACATGTCATTTGAAGAAATAACAGTGTTAGGGGTTTGATTACTGTTCCCAGAACAAGAATATGTGTTAGAGGGGTTGGGGGAGAAGGGAGAAGGTGAGTAAAAGCTATCAAAAGGCTATGTGTACATGGCAGGAATAGGACAAGATGACCTGAGAAGGCTGAATGGCTAGATGGTCTGGTGCTTGGGGGCAGCTAATCCTGTAGATATAGCAGGTTAACTCACTAATCACTCAGGTAGGTTGGGGCCTCGGGTATAAGTCACAAAGATGAATGGATTAACTTTCCTGGGCACAGGGAGCATGGATTCTGGAGGTCCCTGGTCCTATGTGGAGAGGGTGAGTTGAGGTGGTGAGAAACGGGGCAGTGGTAGCTCAGTTGGCAAGGTGGCTTGGCTGGATGGCCAAATGGAGGACTGGATAGGATGTGAAGGTTCGACAGGTTGTTAACCTTGCCTCGTATTAGGGGTCCTCTGGCATACTCTATTTAAATGGATCCTTTCTCATAGATCCCACTCAACCATCCTCTACCCCCTTATTAGGATTCAACTTCTATAAAATCAGAGGATAGAAGTAGATGAGATCTCTAAAGTCTAAAATTCTATGATTACAGTGTTATTTCTGTCAGATGTTACATTAATTTCCTCAGCATAAAATGAGTGAGATGATAATTCATCTCAGAAAATCAGGGTAAAGTGTGGCTGAGAAGTGATAAAAATGTGCTCCCCAAATACTTTAGACTAATGTTCTCTTCAAACTCAGTTAGAAAAGGGATTAAGTATCAAAAGCAAAGGGAATCCTAGTTTTTTTGTATTATTTTTTTCTAACTTATATAGCCCCCAAAGCCAACTAAAGATGATCAGTATACAAGAAGTGAGTCCACTTTCTTGGTGAAATGCCTCAGCTATTCCTACTAAGCTGGTCCCTGGGGCCAAAGGACAAAGTACCAAACCCATTTTAAGCTGGAGATGCCTTTCCAAAGACTTTCTTTGACCTCTAGTATTTAGTGGTGAGCTCAGTTGGCTAGACCCAGGCCAGTGAGAGAGACAAAGAGAGAGAGATGCCCATTCATTGTCTTAAGGATGGAATTCCTGCTTATGAATGAACAACACAGTAGCTTTTGGGGATGACCATGAATCATTATGCTTCTCACTCAGACTGTAGAAGCATTATCCTACAAACTCCTTAGGAAAGGAACTCTCTGTGTCTGACAAAGGTCGCTTTTCAGAGCGGTGGGGCACAGTTGACATCAAGAGATTCTAGTTTTTATTCTCACTGCACCATAATAGATGGCTAGCAATAGTGGGTATCTCTGATCCACCACTGCCCAGAGACACTATGTGATGAAAAAAGCTTGAAAATTTATCCAGAAATAGGATAGGAAAATGTAATCTCTGTGCAAGTAAAATTTAGGGATCTAGTTAATGCAAGGAAATTTTACACTAACTTATCAAGGGAACTCAGGAACCATGAGGGATTTGCACTTGATCAAAAGCAATGACAGAAAAGGGAAGAAAATTGTACGTTCATAAAAAGTTTCCCTTCAAGTATTGGCAGCTAGAAAGGCAGAGATTATCAATCAAGCCATTTTAAAAGATTCTGTTAGTCAAAACACAAATAGGTTTTTCTTGTTAATGCTTCTCCTGGGACCATGAGTGTGTTTCCTACCTATCCTCCCTTCTGAGACATATCCTGACAACAGAACACAGAAAGAAGAGATGAAATTTTACATAAAAAGATTTAAGTGCTATTCAAATACTGAAAATATTATTTAATTTATTATCATATTTCTGGAAGGGTAAATACAGTATATTGTAAAGAAGATGAGACTCAGAGTTAGTGGAGGTGATGTAGTAGAGAAGACACTGCCTTGGGGGTGAAAGGAGCTAGATCCAAATCCCACCTTTGATGCTTATTGCCTGTGTCACCTTGGACAAGTCACTTATTCTCTTGGGCTTCAGTATCCCCTTTTGCAAAATGAAGATGATGGAATGGGCCATTGGATTCCAGTCAGAAAGACCTGAGTTCAAATTTGATCTTGGACACTTACTAGCTGTCTGACCCTAGTCAAGTCACTTAACTTCTGTTTGCCTTAGTTTTCCCAACTGTAAAATGGGGAAAAAATATCACCTACCTCCCAGGGTTGTTATGAGGCTCAAATAAGATATTTTTAGATATAATATTTGTAAAGTTCTTAGCACAATGTATAGTATACGTTGTTATTGTTAAGTGTTTTTTAGTTGTGTTGAACTCTCTGTGACCCCATTTGGAGTTGTCTTGGAAGAGATACTGGTTTGCTGTTTCCTTCTCCAGCTCATTTTTCAGTTGAGAAATATGAGGCAAACAGGGTTAAGTGACTTGCCCAGGGTCACACAGCTAGTAAGTGTCTGAGGTCAGATTTGAATTCATGAGGATGAGTCTTTCAATCTCAGTGCTCTATCTACTATGCCACCCAGGTGCCCTTTTTGGGACTACAAGGGTTTGAAAGATATTTTCATCAGGAGATGGTTCCAAGATGGTGGAGAAAAGGCAGTGACTCACCTGAGTTCTCCCCAAAACACCTTTAAATAATGCCATAAAATAATTCCTGCAGGAGCAGAGCCCACAAAAGGATGGGGAAAAGTAATTTTCCAGCCAAAGACCCCTTAGAAGGTCAGCAGGAAAGGTCTGTCACACCTGGGTAAGAATGGAGCAAAGTCCAGCACAGGCTGCACCAGAACAGACCAGGACCCAGAAAACCAGGAGCAGGCCTTGGGAGCTACTGAATCAGCAGTGGCAGCAGCTGCTTCCATATGTCTCAGCCCCCAGATGGTAAGGGGATCAAACAACTAGTCAGAAGGAGATTACAGGGGTCTTTTTGCTAGCACTGTGGCAGGACTCTGTAGCTTTGTCCACTTTGGGATCTGAGTCTCAATCCTGGGTGGCAGTCCGAGGGCAAGAAGGAGCACTAGCACACCAGAGCTTGAGGCTGCAGTGGAGCAGGACCCTCGTCACAGTTTCAGAACATAAAAGAGTGCTTGTGGTCACTCATAGACTAGAAGACAGGCCAGGAGAGTAGCAAAAACACCTCTCCTTAGATCATACCACCTTGGAAGAACTAAAAGCTTATAGGTCCTTAGATATCTCTCTGAAAATAGCTTCACAAAACTACTGAAGCTTGGGACAGTATGCCCTCCACCCTGAAAGCAGAACCCTACTTTAAGAAAGAGTCAAAAATCAAGAAATAGGTTCAGAAAATGAGGAAACAACAGAAAAAATTCTGACCATAGACAGTTATTATGGTGACAAAGAAGATCAAAACACATGCTCAGAAGATAACAAAGTCAAAGCTCTTACATCCACAGTCTCCAAGAAAAATATGAGTTAATCTCAGGTCATGGAAGAGCTCAAAAAGGATTTTGACAATCAAGTAAGAGAAATAGAGGAAAAGTTGGGAAGAGAAATGAGAGTGATGCAAGAAAATCATGAAAAAATGAGTCAAAAGCTTGGCAAAGGACACACAAAAAATATTGAAGAAAATAACACTTTAAAAAACAGACTAGGCCAAATGTTAAAAGAAGTACAAAAAGCCAATAAGAAGACGAATACTTTAAAAAGCAGAACTGGCAAATTGGAAAAAGGTGCAAAAAATCACTGAAGAAGGGAAAAGCTCCTCTAAAAAATAGAATTGGCCAGATGGAAAAGGAAGTACAAAAGCTCATTGAAGAAAATAATTCCTTAAAAATGAGAATGGAGCAAATGGAAGCTAATGACTTTATGAGAAATCAACAAACAATAAAACAAAAGATGAAACAATGAAAAAATAGAAAATACTGTGAAATATCTTATTGGAAAAACAACTGACCTGGAAAATAGATCCAGGAAAGACAATTTAAAAAAATATTGGACTACCTGGAAGCTGTGATAAAAAAAAAAAGATCTAGACATCATCTTTGAAGAAATTATCAAGGAAAACTGCCCTGACATTCTAGAAGCAGAGGGTAAAACAGAAATTGAAAGAATCTTCCCAATCACCTCCTGACAGAGATATACCAAAATGAAAACTCCCCAAAACATTACAGCCACATTCCAGAGCTCCCAGGTCAAAGGGAAAATATTACAAACAGCCAGAAAGAGACAATTCAAGTATTGTGGAGCCATACAAGATTTAGCAGCTTCTACATGAAGGGTCCAGAGTGCATGGAGTATGATAGTTTGGAGGTCAAAAGAGGTAGGATTACAACCAAGAATCACCTACCCAACAAAACTGAGTATAACCCTTCAGGGAAAAAATGGATTCTCAGTGAAATAGAGGACTTTCAAGCATTCTTGATGAAAAGACCAGGGCTGAATAGAAAATTTGACTTTCAAGTGCAAGACTTACTTGAAACATAAAAAAATAAACAGGAAAGGGAAATCCTAAGAGATTTAATAAGGTTAAAAGGTTTACGTTCCTACATGGGAAGGTGATATTTGTATTTCATAAGAACTTTCTCATTATTAAGGCAGTTAGAAGGAGTATGTATAGACAGAGGTCATAGGTGTGAGTTGAATATGAAGGATGACATCTAAAAAAATAAAATTAAGAGGTGAGAGAAGAATGTATTGGGGAAAAAAGGCAAAGGAAGAGGTGGAATGGGGTAAATTATCTTTCAGAAAAGGCAAAAAAATAAAAGAGGCAAGAAAAAGCATTTACAGTGGAGAGGAAGAGGCAGGAGGTGAGGATGAGTGAACATACTTCTCATCAGAATTGGCTCAAAGAGGGAATAACATAAACACTTGATAGGGTATAGAAATCTATTCTACCTTACAAAAAAGTAGGAGAGGAAGAGGAGGAGAAATGGGAGGGTGATAGAAGGGAGGGCAGAACAGGGGAGGTAGTAGTCAGAAGCAAAACACTTTTGAGGAGGGACAATGTGAAAGGAGAGAGAATAGAATAAATGGGGGAATAGGATGGAGGGTTGTATCATTAGCAATAGCACTTTATGGGGAGAAAATTTGAAGCAAGTTTCTCTGATAAAGGCCTTATTTCTCAAACATATAGAGAACTGAGTCAAATTTATAAAAGTAAGAGTCATTCCCCAATTGATAAATGATCAAAAGATATGAACAGTTTTCAGGTGAAATAATCAAATCTATCTATAGCCATATGAAAACAAATGCTCTAACTCACCATTGATTGGAGAAATGCAAGTTAAAACAATTCTGAGGTACTATGTCATAACTATTGGCTAATAGAACAGAAAAGAGGAAATGACAAATGTTGGAGGGGCTGTGGGAAAAATGAGACATTAATACACTATTGGTGGATTTGTGAACTGATTCAATTATTTTGTAGAGTAATTTGGAGCTATGCCCATAGGACTATAAAACCATGCATACACTTTGACCTAGCAATACCACTACTAGTCTGTATCCCAAAAGGGATTAAAAAAAAAACAAAAACAAAAAGGAAAAGGAAAAGGACCTATATGTACAAAAATATTTATAGTAGCTCTTTTCTGGTTGCAAAGAATTGGAAATTGAGGGGATGCCCATCAATTGGAGAATGGCTAAACAAATTGTTTTATGTAATTATGATGGAATACTATTGTGCTATAAATGATGAGCAGGATGCTCTCAGAAAAACCTGGACAGTCTTACATAAGCTGATGCAAAGCAGAATATCTGTGTGTAAAGTAACAGCAATATTGTAAGCTGATTAGCTGTGAATGACTTGGAATTCTCAACAATACAATGATCCAAGCCAACTCTGAAGTACTTATGATGAAAAGTGCTATCCATCCACAGAGAAAGAACTGATGGTGTCTGAATACAAATTAAAATACACTTTTTTTACTTTCTTCATTTTTCTTGAGGTTTTTTTTTTGGTCTTTGTTTTCTTTCACAACATGACTAATATGGAAATGTTTTCTAGGACTATACATGTATAACCTATATTGAATTGTTTGCCTTCTCATCGAAGGGGGATGGGAGAGAATTTGGAACTCAAAATTTTAAAAATAATGTTAAAAATTGTTTTAACATGTAACTAGGGAAAAATAAAATACTAAATAAATTCCAAAAAAAGAAAGATATTTTTATGTGTTTTTACATATTTCCAAAATGAGCCTAAGCCTTCAGGAAAATGTTTGTCTATTTTATAACATTGTCCCCTTTTTTTTCCCCTTTTGTTTCTTTAAAAGATGGAGACTTATTATAAATGAATTCTTTCTTTGTGATAACTTCTACATTTAAAAAAGCAAAGGCTGGAACTCTCTTTGCTCTTGCTGACTCCACCCTGCCCCACTTCTCACATAGGTCAAGGCCTTCATCTCCTCCAATAAGGAGATAATTGTCCCATACCAACGGGATTTGGGGCAAGGGTTACACAAATATGATATCTATTATTTCTCTATGGGTTTGCCTTGAATATAGTAGGCACTTAATAGCTGCCCTAACATATAGTAGGTACTTAATAAATACTTATTCCCTTCCTTCTAGCTGTACATTGAATTCTATGCACCAAGTTGGAGGTCTAGCTTTGACACTTACTTTAATATCTGTGTGTCTGCTTTTCTGAGCTTCAGTTTTGTCACCTGTGGAACAAGGATCATGATACTCAAGGTACATTCCTCATAGTATCATGGTGAAGAAACTGCTCTGTAAGCCTCACAGCACCTTTTAGTAACCATCATCAGAAGCTACTTCACCTGTCATACTCCACAACCTGGCAATTCCAACTGGAGTGCTTTGGGCACCTTGTTCCACATTCCCAATTCTGGATAGTTGACTGGGGACTTGTGGTGAGTGCAATCACTGAGTTCTTCTTCATTGCTTCCCTTTCTAAGAGTCTCAGCAAAGTCCCTGAAGTGTAGTTCTTAGATACTCAAGTTAAATCTTTTACAAGGGCCCAGTTCTAAAAGCTGGTAGACTTGCAGAAAATTCTCACCCCCAAATGCATGGTTATATATATATTTAAAAACAAACAGAAGTTTACAAAGTTACTACAGGTTACCATTTTCCTTGGTTCTTGTAGAGGCCTTTCCAATCCAAAATAATTAGGAATAGCAACTAGAAATATGAAAAGAGAAAATGAGGGTTAAAAAAACACCACCTTCTTGCCTCAGAATGGATGTCTAGTCTCAGACAATTGACTGAGGTTTGTGGGGCTCTTCTGAAGGCTTAGATGTCTTGGCTCTTCTAAGAAATGCCTCTGGTCCTCCAAATCCTCTTCTTTCTCCAAGATTGTTGTTGAGGAAATATCCCTCTTGGAGGCCAGCACCTAGGCCTTGATCTCAGAAACTCAGAAATTCTCTTCAAACTTTCAAAATTGAATGAAAAGGTTATTCTCAACAGGCTTAGTCTCTGATCTGTGCTCAGAAATGGAAACAGAAAGATAGAAGGCAGTCATGAGCTCTCTTCTCAGACTACCTGGGCAAATGTAGGCAGCTTTCCATGTACTGCTTATGTCAGTCATGATTTTTTACTCCTAGGAGTGGGGAAGAGAGAATTCCCTCTCCCAACTGTCTGCAAACCTGTCTGGAAGCCTAACGGAGAAAGCATAGGAAAAGAAAAATGAAAAGTGTGAGCTGGGTTACAGCTTGTGAAAATGGTGGCTCCTATGACAAGATCCTGCCCCCTCTCTCACACTCAATTATCATACAACCTGGAGGCATCTCTGGTCACTGGAGACCAATCAGAGAAGTTCCCCATGTGCTGTTACCAATTGTTTAAGACACCAGTGAAACTCCATGGGAAGAGCTCCTCCAACAAAATTCTACAGCCTATGATCTCATCAAATTGATTTAAGGGTCCCAGGATCAAACCCCTCCCTAACCTACAGCTTTTGGGAAAAGGTACAGTCCTTCACTTGTGATTGTAGTGGTGTTATATGAACTCACAGCCCCAAAGGGAATGAAACCTAGGTCTATACCCTTAGATAATAGCCATGAAGGTTCATTGTTTTGATGTATTAACCCCTGGAAAGTATTTGTTATTACTGTTTAGTTGTTGCAATCATGTCCGACTCTTCATAATCCCATTTGGGGTTTTCTTGGCAAAGATGCTGAAGTTGTTTGCCATTTCCTTCTCCAGCTCATTTTACAGATGAGGAAACTGAGGCAAACAGGGTTAAATGACTTGCCCAAGGTCACATAGCTAGTAAGTATCTGAGGCTAGATTTGAACTCAGGAAAACAAGTCCTTCTGACTCCAGGCCTGGCACTCTATCCACTGTGCCTCCTAGCTGTCCATAGGAACCCGAGATGGGGTCACAAAGTGTTGGACATGACTCAACCAACTAAACAACAATAACAAAAAATATTTGCTTTCTTGAGGAATAGCTTTTCAATGAAAGGACTATATTTCTAGTAGCAGAACTTTAGGCTATAGTAATGAACTCCCTTTCATAAGATTTCTTCATAGATTTTAGAGCTGGAAAGGATCTTGGAGATCATTGAGTTCAGATCAGATAAATGAAGTCCACAGAGTTATGCAACTCTCCGAGCATCCCCAGATAATAAGTGACTGGGGCAAGATTTGAACCCTGATCTTCCTGGCTCTAAATCCAGTGCTCTATATACTATACCATTCTGCCTCGCAGAGATGCACAAGATAGCATTAACATTTTCCATTTTCATCCTTTGTATTCCTCGTGTTTAAGATGAGAAAGATGAAGTTAAAAGAAGCAGAGTGAGCATAGGGGAAACTCAGCTAAAGCAGAGCTATGTCCTCAGAAAACACTGATACATGTGTGGTTCTGAATCACTGTAGATCTACAAAACCCTTATAGCTTTGCTTCTAATGCAGGTAAGAAAGGGTAAATGTTCCGGCAATGTTTACCATCACTCTGTAGGTCTGGGTTTTCAGGACCAAGGGTCATGCCCTGCTAAGTTTCAGTTTGGTCATGAGGGATAAATGAGGCAGCAACAAATCAAAGCATTCTATGCTGTAGAAACGTGAGCTGTTATTCTCTTTTCCAGCCCTCACATTCTAATTGAACCAAGAGACCAAAACACACAATGATTCAACAATACAAATGAAAATATTTACTAACAGGAATTTGAACTCTCAGTAATTGAAAAACTAATGATGAGCTGGAGAAGAGACAATGAAACATAACCTCCTGCCTTGGGCTTGAGCTTCAAAACACTCCTGGGAACAATGTTGCATATATTTTCAGACTTGCCACTGTATCAATTGAGTGTTTCTGCTTAATTGTTTCTCTTTGCTATGGGATAGGAGAGGCATTCAGTCTGGAGGGAGGAAGATACTCTTGTTAAGTTTTTTTACAATGGCTCAGACTTTTTTTTTTTTTTGGCTAGGCAATGGCGTTAAGTGACTTGCCCAGGGTCACACAACTAGTTAGTGTCATGTGTCTGAGTCCGCATTTGAACTCAGGTCCTCCAGAATCCAGGTCCGGTGCTCTATTCACTGCACTACTTACCTGCCCCGGGATCAGACTTCTAATAGCTGGTAGAGTTAGGGAAAATTCTCACTCCCAAATGCATGGCCATAGCTATTTAAAAACAAAAAACAGTTTATAAAGTTACCACAAGTTACCATTTTTCCTAGAGTTTGTAGAGGCTTTTCCAATCCCCAACAATCAGGAGTAGTTTCAGATTTAGATTCAGATAGGAATTGTTTCAGAAATAACTGGGGGCAAAAGGTATTAATAAAACATTTCAATTACAAACAATTATGATTATATATACATAGATACATACATATATACATACATATATTGAAATATACGTATGTATGTATGTATATATGTTCTAGTGGACAGAGAGCTGACTTCAGACTCTGGAATACCTGAGTTCAAGTCCCTCTGACATATACTGGTTATGTGAACATCGTCAAGTGAACTAAGCTCTCAACACCCTGGCCCTCTATCTTAGACCATGCAGATGATTTACCAATTAGCATTGATGAAGAGAGTTTCCACAGGAGGATTTCCTTACACTAATGAATTAAAGGGTCTGTTATGGGCCAAATTAAAAAAATAATAATTTTATTGTAATTTCCTCAACAGTTAAATTTCTTTACCTAAAGCTATAGGTGGCAAAATTTAAAATAATAAGAAATAGTTCTTTACCATCATGCTGCTTTGATATCCTTCCTTTTTGGTCTGGTCTTTGTTTAGCAATACAGTTCTTTGCTTTTGCTTCATTGTGGAGGGTTTCTGAAATTTTTTGCCAAGAAAAATGAGGGAAGGGAAGCTGTCCTGTTGTGTTTTTAGATAACACTACCAAGCCCTCTATAATAGGAAAAGGAGACTTTACTGATTTTATGCTTTTTCCCTTTCACAAGAAGCAAAAATGCTGGTGTTTTCTGGTAAGTCTCCACTAGAATTTGATAACTCACTTTTATATAGCACATTAAGGCTTACAAGGTGCTTTCCATACAAACCCTGTTGGAATCACCACACAAGGAGGCCAAAAGAGCTTAGAAACCATTTCAGCCAGCCAACATTCAATCTCCTTGCCAAGCCAAGAGGCATGGCAGCCAACACAATGCAAGTTTAGAACATTAGCTCACTTGCAAAATGTTATGGGGGAGGCTAGAGAAGGATTATGATCCATATCAAGAGGACAATGAATATGTAGAAATCACGGTTGAAGAATGAACTCAAAAAGATCAATTCAAGATCATTTCTAGATGAGACTGGAAGGAGGACAATAAAAACACAAGAAAAAATGGAACAGATTTGTCAGCATTTCTGTCACAAGCTGTTTTTGTAATGGATGACAATGGAAACCCCACATTTGTTCTCCAGCACCTCAGTCAGCTTTGTGCTGGATGAGGAAGTGAAAATGGCACTCAAAGCAAGGGAGACAGAGAATGGTAGAATCACATGCGACACTCACAGAGGAAATCTGGTCTGGAGGAGACACAATTTTAAAAACCACTAAGCAACTTATTTTCAAGATATCTAAAAGAGGAAAAAAGCTATAGAATGATTCAGAAAAAAAATATGGCTGATAATATTATTCCCGAAAGGCAATTAAAAAGATATTAGTAACTACTGACATATGTCTGCTTTTTCATTGCTATAAAATCTGTGTGAGAATGATATTCTTATGTTTGGAAGGATAGAGTTTGTTAAAATTTGGAAAGGGAATAATCAGTCTTTCACAAATGATACTGCACAAAGGACCACATCTTTACATGTAGTCACAATATTGACTGAAAGGTGTCCAGAATATATTTTGTTGTACTGTTTGTTGATTATATGAAGAGCTTGAAAGCTTTTCCCCAACAAAGTATCCCCAATTAATATCTAGATAATATGAGATTCTTTGACAAATCACACATTTTATTTTTTGGGCAAAGTTTCCTATGAATCATGAAAAACATTAATCTCTGAAGAAGTAAAATCTCAGAGACCTAAAATGCAATAGACACATCCAATCCAACCTAATCCAATAAACGTTTATTAATATGTGTCAGCCCCTTCCAGATTACTGCCTTGTCTCCCTCCTGGATCACTGCCTTATCATGGCGGAGATGTTACGTAGGTCAATGAAACGATGAGCCATGCTGTGCAAGGTTACCCAAGAAGGATAGGTCTTGGTGGAGAGTTCTGACAAAAGATGATCCACCGGATAAGGAAATGGCAAATCACTCCAGTATCTTTGCTGAAACAATCTTATTTTTTAAACAAATTTTATGACAATATACAGTATTATATAATAAAATAAAAATTATTAAAGAAAATCCAAACAAAACAGTATTAAAATTCATCTATGGGACAATGAAGAATCAGATAGAACTGAATGATTAAGTAACACCATGTGTCCAGTACTGTGCTAAGCCTTGGGGATACCATTAATAAGAAGACAGTCCCTTCCCTCAAGAATCTTACCATCTAAAAGGGGAGACAGCAAATAAAAGTAGACAGGAAAGGGAGGGAGGAGACACTAGATGGTATCTAGCCTGGGGACATCTTGTTTCACAGAGTTGAAACCAGTCAGATTAGCAAATGCAAAGTGGAGTGAGATTCCAATTTCTGCCCCTTATAAAGGATGGCATTGGGAAGAACTACATGGTGGGCAGGAATAGATTGGCTAGGTGGTAAAGTGGGTGGAGTACTGGATTTAGAATCAGTTGGAGTTCAGATTCTGCCCCAGAAACTTAACAATTGTGTGATACTTATCAACTTCTTGAAGACCAGTTTGACCTCCTTTCCAAGGCTGGGACACGGGGAGAAGGGAGGAGGCACAGAACTAAGTAAAGCAAGTTGTTCCTGCTTCCACAGTCAGCAGCATCTGGCATTGGTTGCTGTTATAGCTGACAATATGTCCCTGTCTGTCCTTTTATTCTTCCCACCCTCTTGACATTATACTGCATATTTCCCTGCATGTAAAATAAATTAGTGGCTATTAATCTTTATTTTATATGTGGTTAGTTTTGGCATTGGAAAACTGCAGTAGGGGAAAAAGGAAAAGACACATCCAGTGGACAGAGGGAAACAGGAACAGAAAGAGGCAGACTCCTAATGTTTACCTGGGGGTAGAAATTGCAGACCATTACTTCTCTGTTATAGTATTCTTTAGCAAGATTAAGGGAGTAAGAAAAAGTGATGAATAATTTAAAGTGAGTCATAGCTAGCCGTGTGATCTGGACAAGTCACTTTACCCTGTTTGCCTCAGTTTCCTCATCTGTAAAATGAGCTGGAGAAGGAAATGGCAAACAAGTCCAGTATCTGCTAAGAAGGTAAGGTAACAAAGAGTCGGGCATGCCTGAAAAAAACAACTGAACAACAACAATCACCATCCCAACAACAAAATAATTCCTTACACTGATCGAAGAGTTACTTGTGAGCCAAAGTCCAATATGACTGAGGTGAGAGAGCAAGGCCTTTTCTGTGGACTGCCCAGCTCCTGTTATATTCTTTATTGGGTACTCACCTGAGATGCCCTTCTCATGGAATTATTAGGTCTCTGCCAAGGAGATCAGTCTATTCAAAACTTAAATGTGGGAGACCTGATTGGCAGGGGAGTCTATTCCTCCTAATCTCCCCATAATTTCTATTACATTTGAGAGGCCAATATAATTCTTATTATATCAACAAAAAATTTCATTCAAGAAATGTCATAAAAGATATCATGTATTATTCAGGAAAAAAATAGAAAAGATAAGCCAATCATATAGCGATCAACCCGATGCAATTCCACCCAGTCTAATCCAACCTAATCCATATAAACCAATTCAATCCAACAATCTTTAATTAAGTGTCAATATGAAAGGCACATGACAGCCAACAGGGAATAATGGTTAGAGAGTCTTAGAGTAAAGAAGACTCGACTCACTGGTTGTGTGACCATGGGCAGGTCATTTAAATTCTTAAAGTCCCAGGAAATCTCTAAAACTACAAATTCATTAGCAAATTTCCTATGGCAATGATATCACAGATCTAGTCTGAAACTATGTGCAAGCCACGCTATGTACTGAGGGTAAAAAATTATTACTAAAAGCAGTCCCTGTACTCAAGGAACTTCTAGGGGAGAGGAAACATATAACTTACACTGGTAGTGAAGTCATGTGAGCAAAAGTCAAGGAAGGACTCCACACTGATGGAGAATTTATGGTGCAACATGGACAAGTATTACACAGACAAGAAAGCATGGATGAGTTAAGATCTATACAGTTGGAGAAAGGACCTACATTATTGACATGATGGATACATTGAAATATTACATGTTATAATTATAACTGAACATTATTAAGTATTCTGACAATAATTTCCTCTTTTTTGGTAAAAAAATGATTCCTGGGCATGATCATAATTACTTATTGTATAGTTTGCAAAATCTTGCTGATAACCTATAATTCACTAGCTAGAGCAAACCTTTCTTAACCCACAGTATTTGGTATGAATTCAGAATATCAGAGTTCTACTTTAGGAAAGATATATGTTTATTCTTCCACACTCTTTATGGATGTGAGAACTCAACTGTTCCTACAGTCATATTCACCCATTGAACGCATTCCACTGGTGCCACCTACATACCATATTGAACAACAGATGGAGGGACAAAGTTCCCTGTAGTTAGGTTAGGGGAGGGAGAAAGAAGAGGAGCCTGCAGAGGAGACAGAAAAGGAATAGAGAAGTAAAGAGAATCAGGAAAATGTAGTGTCATGGAAACTAAGAAATTAGGGTGATTTAGGGAAAAAAAAAGAGTGAAAAGTCAATAATACTAAATCTCCCAGAAAGAATAAGGAAGTTGGAGATTGACTTCCTGGAAATAAATAAGTAAAAGCAATTGGATTAAGAATCTAGAGCTGTAAGGAGTTTGCGGGTTGCTCTAGGAGACCCTGGGATGAAAGGATCCTTGATTCAGAATTGAAAAGTAATTCAGGGGTCAGCGATGTGGCGCAGTGGATAGAGCACTGGCCCTGGAGTCTGGAGGAGCTGAGTTCAAATCTGGCCTCAGATACACAATACTCACTAGCTGTGTGACTATGGGCAAGTCACTTAACTGCAATTGCCCTCACCAGCAAAAAACAAGGGAAAAAAAAAAGAAAAATAATTTAAAGGCCACTTAATCCAATCTCATTTTGCAGATGAAGGAACTGAGGCTGTGAGAGCTTAAATGATTTCTTCAGGGTCACACCATTAACCAAGACCAACATTCTTTCCAGGACAGTGTGTTAACTGGTCCAGCTCTGTAGGAAGTCTGGATTTGACCAGTTTGAGCCCAGGAGATCCACTGAAGTCTGATGCCTCCATAGGAACTGTATTCTAAGTCACTATGCCCTCATTGCTTCTCTGGGCCCATGACCTCAATATATACCAGTTGGCTGATACTATCTCACAGGGATATGAATGTTCAGCCTTACCTAGCTGATAGTAGATGCCTCTAATGACCGTATTAAGAGTGATGTACCTCCCACAAATGGGAAGTCAGGCAATATGCCCTCATCAGACCTTGCTTCGATTGTTGTTTTCAGTTCTGGGCACCATTGCTTTAGAAGGACCTTGATGAGTTAAGAGTGACCAAAGAAAGGTAATCAAGATAATGAAAGGCCTAGAGGCCATGACATTGGAAGATCCTGGGGATGTTTAACCTGGAGAAGAGAAGATTGCTGGGGATGAAGTGAAGTGGGAAAAGAAGGGAGAGGTGGAGGAAGCATGGTAGTTTTCTTCAAGTGCTTGAAGGTTTATTCTGCGGAGGAGGTATTTGATTTATTCTGTTTGTCCACAGAGGTCAGAACCAGGAGGAGTGGGTTAAAAGAGGCCAATTTAGGCTTGATGTTAGACAATATTATTTAACAATCAGAACCATCCCAAAATGGAATGAGCTACTTCCAGGCATGTTGGGTTCTCCTTCCTTGGAGGTCTTCAAGCATCAATGGGACAATTACTTGTTAGGTATGTTAGGTATGGGAAGTGTGTGTGTGTGTGTGTGTGTGTGTGTGTGTGTGTGTGTGTGTGTGTATGAATTGGACTAATTCATCAAAGAAATGCCTTCTAACTTTCAAATGGTGTGATTCTTGGTGAGTTTAAACAGTGAGGCCCAGAAAAACTACACCTCAAGCTGTAAAGGAGTAGGAAGCTGTAACTGCGAGCTGCAGCCAGTGACCTTTGAATGTTCCTGGAGAACTGGAGAAGTGTCACAGGACTGGAGAAGAGCAAATGTTCCATTTTTTTCTTAAAGGAAGAGGGTAATTTTTACATGAGCCTATGAGTTTGATTTTGATTCTTGGAAAAAAAACACAGAATGGATAGTTAAAGGGATGATTTGTAAGTGTTTAGAAAAAGAAGTTCATACTGTTTGCCATTTTTCATCTAAACATTTTATTGTTGTTCAGAAGTTTCAGCTGTGTCCAACTCTTCATGAGTATTTTCATAGTGTTTTGGTGTTTTCTTGGCAAAGATACTGAAATGGTTTTCCATTTCCTTCTCTAGCTAGTTTTGAAGATGAGAACACTGAGGCAAAGAGGGTTAAGTGACTTGCCTAGGGTCACAAGCATAAGTGTCTAAGACCAGATCTGAACCCAGGAAGATGAGTCTTCCTAACTCCAGGACTAGCATTCTATCCATGGTTCTACCTAGCCATCCCTAGAGAAAGAAAGTAGCAATCACTAAAAGCTAGAATAGCTTTATTTAGACAAGGTCGTGCCAGAGTAGCTCACTTCCATCTTGGCCTGGTTTACTAGCTTAGTAGTTCAGAAAAGTATTTAACCAAGTAACTCATGCTATCTTTGTGGACAAGATGGAGACAGATATAATAGAAGTTAAATCATAGTACATTTAGGTGTACAGTATATATTTAGGTATACATGGTACATTTAGGTATGCAGTACTATCTGAATAGCGAGACTCAAAGAGAATTCATTAATGAATAAACTGGTAAGAACCTCTCAAGTAGAAGGACCCAAGAGAGTTACCCTTGGTCCTATGCCAATGACTTCTATGAAAACTTTTTTTTTTTTGGTGAGGCAGTTTGGTGACTTGCTCAGAGTCACACAGCTAGTAAGCATCAAGTGTCTTGTCTGAGGCTGGATTTGAAGTCGGGTCCTCCACATCTGGTGCTCTACCCACTGCACCACCTAGCTGCCCCAAAAACATTTTAAAAGGCAAGATTGGTTGTCTTTATTAAACTTAAGTAAAACACCATACATTTTATAGAAAGTAATACAATTTATTTTGTAATAAAATATCATTTATACAAAGTAAATATTTAAATCAATGACTTCACTGAAAACATAGATATAATGCTTGTACATTTGTAGATAAAATGGTGCTGGGAGGGACAACCAACATTGCATGACAGAGCCGGGATCTAGAAAAATTCACAATAGGCTAGAATAGCAGCCCAATGCCAAATTCAAAAGCCAAGAATGTTTACTATCAGTTAGTCTCAGTCTCCTATCCATCTGATGATTCATTCTTTGCCTAGAGAGATCATGAACTATGATTTTCATGAAACCAAGTATTTTCTCTCTCTGCTCTATAAAGTTACAAAAAAAATCAATAATTCTCTTTTCTTTGTGCTTCAAGTCCCCAGCCAGAGAACTGCTGTGGCAAAGTATTACAGCGATGAATCTGTCTCTTTCCTTTCCTGAGTATTCCCTTGTGACTGTCTCTACAGCATGGTACCTCTTTGAGCAAGGATATACATAGGTTAGCAATAGTTAACCATGTTTATTGTATATAATTTTTGTATACTATACTTAAAGTCAATACATTTTATGCAAAGCAATAAAATTTCTATAATAGTACAGTAAAATTTATGCAAAGTAAATAAAATGATAAAATTTAAGAAACATAATTTCTAAGAAACAGGCACTCTCAGGAGAGAGGGAGGGAAAGAGGAGAAGGGTATAATGGAGAAATCACCTCTTTGGGTCTGCATTCTGGGAGGGTTTCAGCTTCTCAGCATCCATCCCTACCCTTCTTGTTCACAAAGCTCTTCCTCATTTCTGATCAGGATGGATAGGATAGTTGTGGCAGATTAAAAAAAAAGAAGGCAGAACTACTAAACTTCTATTTTGATTGTTTACTCTATCAAGGAGAATTATTCTATAGAGCAGGAAAGGAATGTAATGATTTCTTGGCTTGCCAAGGATATTAGGAGGCAGGAGATGGATCCCTTCTGGTTTGGAAAGAAATTATACCAGCATTTTCTTCTCCACAATCTGCCCTCCACCCCCAGCTCAAGTTTGCGGGCGAGCAGCACCAGGAGTTCCAGAGCGGAAGTGGGAGAGTGGGTGGCAGCAGCCTCCAGAGTTTCTGCTCTCCTGGTGCCAACAATGCAGGGACTATCTCGCCTCTGCTTTTGCATCCCCATGCTAGCATGCTTCCATAGGGCTTCAACTGCCCACAGTACCTTAGGCTAGTGGGACAGATCTTTGAATCTAATCAGGCCTCCTTCATCAGTACCCAAGTTAGGGCAACTACCCTGGGGAGACTGAGGGCAGGGAAAGTCAGGGCATTATCCCAGGGTAATTTCACCTCCTGAAATTTAGAGGGGGTGCCAATAGCACTTTCAATCCTTTAGCAGCTAGGAACAAGTGAATTTAGCACCTAGGTTGCAAGAATAAGTTACAGGTGTGGGGACCTTATAATCTTGAAGCCACATGTGGCCCTCTAGGTCCCTCTATGATTTGACTGAATCAAATTGCTTCAAAAAGAGAAGGAGATGGAAGTCCAAAGAGTTTGTTTGTTTGTTTTCTCAAAATCATCTAAAAGTAAGCAGCAAATCCAGCACTTGAATGCATGGCCTCTGGCTTCAAGTCCTGACAGTCAGCACACCTGACTTATACATTGGGAGATCCCAGCTCTGTCATTAACTGTGTGACCTGGAGCAGGTGACTTCAGCCTTCTGGTCCTTTGGTTCTACATCTTGAAAATGAGGGGCTTAGAAAGCACTGGCCTGGAGACCTAGTTCTGGTTCTTGGTTCTTGGTTCTGCCGCTAAATAGCTCTATGTACTTGAGCAAATTACATTCACTCTGTAGGTCTATTTCTTTCCTAAGGTCCCTTTGTGATTTTGAGATTCAGAATTTAGATCTGGACATAGATCTAGATTTATGACACTTTAGTAAATTGAAGATTAGTTAAAGGGATATTCAAAATGAACCTATCTCCCAACATAGAGTTTAATTGATGAAATAATCATATAATAAGGAAGATATTTTCCAAAATACTGATGACCTCTTTGTCCTGGTAATTAAATAAGGCACACACTTAGGGCAGAAGGATTTAGAGAAGAGAAAGAAAATAATTCATATTTAACAAGCATTTATTAAGCACCTTGTATGTGCAACCACAAATGTAGTAGGTGGACCCAACATACTGTTAGGTCCTGGAGGTACAAGATGAAGAACAATATAATCAGAGCAAGGGGTTTAGAGCTGAAGAGAGAAATAGGAAGAGACAGAGATCACTTCGTGTAAGGAGGCTTCATGGAGGAGGTGGAGCCAGAGCTGGGGCAAAATTTGGGATGTCTGTCTGGAACAGAGGATATCTTATGTCAACACATGACATATGAAAAGGAATTTACTTTATTTTGCTGCCTATGGCTCTTCTGGTGGAAGTATTTCTACAGGCTATTAGGCTTTTGCTTAGAAGTCTGTTCCTCTGAAAAGGGACATCAATTAGAGGTTTTCCTAGCCCTAGCTTATTAATCCTCCAGAGTTTCTAAGGTCATTATCTAAAGAACAGATATTTAGTTCTTTGGTAATGTTTCAAAGCCATATCATATATATATATATATATATAATATATATATATATATATATATATATATATATATATATACACACACATATATATACATTTAAAATTATCTATACTATATTTATATCTAATTATACATGTATATATACATATATGTATGTGTATGTACATGTACAAATACATACATACACACACATATGAAATTTGGTTTAAATAAGTAAATAAACTACAGTAAGCACTGAGGGGCTACGGCCAAGAAGTGAAACTTTCACATATTGCTCCTGGACTGTTAGTCTGGAAAGTCACCTTAAGCATGTAGGAGTTCTTAACCATTATTTTCATAGCATGAACCCTTTTGGCAGTCTGCTGAGGCCTATGAACCCATCTCAGAAAAATATTTTAAAATACATAATGGGGAGTTAGTTCATATCTTGCATTTATATAGTGCTTTAAGGTTTGAAAAGCACTCTGCATACATTCTCATTTGATCCTCACACCCTGAGATGGCATCACCCAGGTGGAAGATGCTAAGGGACTATTTCCAGGAACTGGGAAGCCTGGAGCACATATGGACATTTAAGATTGGCTTAACACATATTGTTGGGAGCAGCAATTTTCCATTGACTGTGTAGCTGGAACTGGGTGTATCTTTAAAATAGACTTATTAAGCAAGGCTTTTGCCAAGATTTTGCTGCTGTGGGTGAAGAGCTTTTTCACCCATACCACGCAATAAGGAGGGGGGGACTGGAAGGCCATATCTTCACTGCCCCTTAGATCACGTGAGCTCAAGAAATGTGCCTGGGCCTTTGGCCTTTTTGTTTTTAATTTCCTGTTCTAGGTTTAAGGGGTTGAGTCTCCCATTTGGCCTAGAAGCATAAGCCATTGAGTTCCAGGAGTCCCAGGATCCAGGGCACACATTATAGCCAGGGAGCCCTGAAGAGCCTGGGTGCAGGGACACCAGCCAAGCAGGAGCCAGTACTGCTGCTGACTTTGGCCTTGAGCTTGGTAAGACTAATGCTCTGAGAAATGAGCTAAGTAGTGACCTTAGTTCCATGTCCCACCCTGCCCCCCCACTGTTAGAGTGAGGTGATATGGGGGAATTATGTCCTTGAGGTGCTGGGGGCCATGCTTCTATGTGTGTTCTTAATGTATTTTGAAGTAAATATCCCTTTTTCAATGCTAATCTGATGTGAAGTGAATAAATGGAACTAGGGTACTAGTCACTGCATCCCTAAAATGGGGAGACTACGGCTGGGGCTATGGCAAAGAAAAGGGAGCCTCCTCAATCCCATCAAGGTGCCTGAGAACCCTGTGTGTATGTGGGGATGGGGGCTCGGGGGGAGATACAATGTAATGCACCTCAACCTGAGAGAATGGGGCTAGAGTGAAACCATATTAAAAATTAATAAAATAAAATGCGTAGCATTACAAAGAAAACCAGTTATAGTGAAATACAGTTATCAAAAACAAATTCATGGACTCCATGAAATCTATCCACAGACCCTCCATGGATCCCAGGTTAGGAACTGCTACAAGGGAATTGTCCTCAGTGAGAAACTAGTGTGTCAGCTCACTGGCATCATTCCCTCACTGTAGTTTGGTAATGTAGTTATAGGACCTTATTTTCTTGCCTCTCGTAGGAACTAATCACAGGTGACTAACAGGACTGTATCCCCTTCTTAGTGGTATCCTAAACCAAGTCCAGGGGCACTAGGTGGTGCAGTGGATAGAGCCCCATGTGTGGAGTCAGGAAGAAGCATCTTCATGAGTTCATATCTAGCCTCAGGCACTTACTAATTGTATGACCATGGGAAAGTCACCTTAACCATGTTTGCCTCTGTTTCCTCAACTGTAAAATGAACTGGAGAAGGAAGTGGCAAACCCCTCCAGTATCTTTGCCAAGAAAACCCCAAATGGGGTCACAAAGAGTCAAGACATGACTGAAAATGACTGAACAACAAACCAAGGTCAAGAAGGAAGTTCTAGAAACCCCTCTCCATTCGTATTCCATATAGTGCAGTAGCTGGGAACATTGGATTTCCAGTTTGAGAGTCTGTGTTCATTTTCTAGCTCCGTTATTTACTATGTAGTAATAATAGCTAATAATAGTAGTATACTCTACATATATTATTTTATTCAATTCTCACACTTGATTAATTGATGCAATTACTGCTCCCATTTTACTGAGGAGAAAACTAAGACAGCAAAAGCCTTGCTTTTTTTTTTTGGTGGGGGCGTTAAGGCAATTGGGGTTAAGTGACTTGCCCACACAGCTAGTGAGTATCATGTGTCTGAAGTGGATTTGAACTCAGGTCCTCCTGACTCCAGGGCCAGTGCTCTATCCACTGCACCATCTAGCTGCCCCCAAAGCCTTGCTTTTGAATGACTTGCTTGAGGTCACACAGATAGTAAGTGTCTGCGGTAGGATTTAAATTCAGGTCTTCCTGACTCTTAGTCCACTGCTTTCTCTACCTAGGAATTTTGAAAGCAAGTAATTTCCTCTTTCTGAGTCTTAGGTTTCTTATTTTCTATATATAATGAGGTTAAGCTAGATGATATCTATGGTTTTCTTCTAGTTTTAAATACTATAGTACAGTCAGAATGCGAGTTAGATATTAAAATTCATAGGTAGTTGCCTTTTGGTGATGAAAGATCAGTGGATGGAGAATGAGATGGATCATAACTCAAATACCAGAGACCATCTAGTTCAATGCCCTAATGTTACAGAAGAGGTCCAGGGATGTTCGGGGACTTGCCACACAGGAAATATTAGAGACAGGGCTGGAAACTAGGCCCTCTGATTCCATGCTCTTTCCCTGTACTCTGTGATCTCTTCTTCTTTTTTTTCTTCTCTTAAATGAATGCATACCTTCCTTAGGATCGAGATCACAGTCATGTACGATGTTTTCACTAAGTCCTAGTGTACCCAGGGCACATGCCTAGAGTTAACTAACTAGACAGTATTTTATCCTCCCACTAAATAGAGAAAACACTTGTTTCAAATTGATTTTCTGAATCTCTCAGATCATCTAAGGGATAAATTTTTCATTTCTGTGGGCTGGATAAGAGTAGGTGTTTTTCTTTTATCCAAGTTTGCTTTCTCTCCCCCCAATATCTATTTAATTTAATTGTGCTTCTTTGTTGCTTATTTTGTCTGACTCATGCTTGATTTAATTTTTTCATTATAAACACTTGAGTGAGAATCTTACATAATCATTTTCTTTTCTGAGCTGTTTGTTTTCATTATATTTTATTAAAGTTTTGAAAAGATGGTAAAGTTACAGTGATTTATGAAACAATTTAGAGAAATTCAAAGTGCTAGAGGTATAGTCATCTGATTGAAAAATTATCTCCCTTTCACAATTCTGGTTAAAAATATTAAAACTAATTTTCCTGAAATACCACTGTCACATATTTACAAAAGTCCTACCCCAGTACCTTATCACAGCATGAGATTGAAGATTATATTGCCAGAGTACAAGGTTTATTTCATTCCAGAAGCATTTATCAGCTGCCTACTAGGTACTAGGCCCTATGCTAAGCTCTGGAGACAGAAAGACAATCCTTACTCTGAAAAAGCTTACATTCTACCTGGGGAAAACACACACAGAGATATGTACAAAGTACATAAAAAAGCAAATCCAATGTATTTTTGGAGATGATCTCTAATAACTAGGGTGGGAGTGGAGAGGGAATATGAGCTGATCTTTAAAAGGAACTAACAGTTGGAGGTGATTGAGAAAGGGTATGAGAGATGATCTGTCCAAAGATTGAGACATGGAAGATGGAATACTGTGTACAAGAAAGAGTAAGGAGATCAATTTAGCTGGAATGTAGAATATACAATGAGGAGCAACATGCAAAAAGCCTGGACTGGTAACCTGGAACAAAATTTATGAACAAAATTTATAAATGTCAAACACAGATAAGTATATTTTATTCTAATGGTAAGAGGGTGCCACTGAAGACTCTCTGGAAGGAGAGGGACATATCAGACCTGTGCTTTAACAATATCAATTTGCCTGCTCTATGGAGGATTGGGGGCACAGCTAGATGGTACGATGAATAGAGTGCTGGTCTTGAAGTCAGGAAGACTCATTTTCCTGAGTTAAATCTGGCCTCAGATATTTACTAGCTGTGTGACACTGGGCAAGTCACTTAACCCCATTTCCCTCAGTTTCCTCATCTGCAAAATGAGCTGGAGAAGGAAATAGCAAACCATGCCAGTCTTTGCCAAGAAAACCTCAAATGGGGTCACAAAGAATGGGATGTGACTGAAACAACCCAATAACAACAACAACATGGAGGATGGATTGGAAAGAGCAGAGATTAGGCATGGAGACCAATTAAGAGGCTATTATTATAGTCCAAGTGATGAAATCCAGAAGATGTGGCAATTGTTTGGCATTAGAAATGAGAGATAGTGAAGCATCCCGGGGTAATTCTGAATTTGTGTACCTATTTGACTACTTGTAGAAGAATTCTATTGCTCTCTCCAGAAATAGGGAAGTGAGTAAGGAAGAAAGACTTGGAGGAAAAGATAGTGAGTATGTTTATGACATTTTAAGATGTTATGGGTCATCCAGTTCAAAATGTGTAGTATGGAGTTGGTGATTCAGGCCTGGAACCCAAGAGAGACACTGACTAGATATGTAGATCTTGAAGTCATCTGTACAGAGATGGTAGTTGGATGTATGAAAGCTGATGAAATCACCAGAATGAGGGAGAAAGAGAGAAAGAAAAAGAGGAGAGAGAGACAGAGATAGAGAGAAAGACAGAGAGACAGAGAAAAGACAGACAGAGATAGAAAGAGAGAGAAATAGAGAAACAGAGACACAGAGAGTCATAGAGAGAGATGGGGGAAGGAAATAAAAGGAAGGGAAGGAAAGCAAGAGAAGAGAAGAGAAGAGAAGAGAAGAGAAGAGAAGAGAAGAGAAGAGAAGAGAAGAGAAGAGAAGAGAAGAGAAGAGAAGAGAAGAGAAGAGAAGAGAAGAGAAGAGAACCAATGGCAGAGCCTTGGAAGACAGTCACATTTTGGGGGTAGTGCATAGATTAAAATCCAAGCTAAACAGGCATCGAAACTAATATGGAGAGCTTAATTTCTTAGAAGGCTGGCCGTTAGGTGATGTGTTACCTGGATATGGTAACCCATGAAAAGAAAAGAAATTTTAAAATGACCCTCATTCTAATATGGTTACCTTTCTTTTCCACAGTTATGGCAGAGTGTAAGAAATGGATGCAACACATTCTCAGAATTGTAGTTTTTAAGCCATTTATATATACTATTTTAATATTTAGTGATGATTATCCTCAGAGAGAAAAATAAAAAGGTTGGCAGGGTTGTCTTCATTGTGGACCCAAAGAAAATAAGAAATGTGATTTTATGGATCATGAATCATTTTGCCTTGAAGAATTCACATTGAACACAGTCAGGAAGACCCCTAGGAAGTCATTGAAGTTTATGCCCCACCATCTGTTGAGAATGAAGAAGTTGGAAAATTCAATGAAGATTTTGAGAGGGGACCCAACCAAGGCAACACACATGATAATATTTTTAGAAAATATGACAAAGGTTAAAAAATGAAAGAGTTCTCAGAAAACTCACACTTCTATTTCAATAATAAATGTTTTGAGAAGAGAATTAGAAGCACTAGGTATGGTGAGCACTAAATGATATCACAAAAAATGAAATACATTATTTCTCAACAGGTTTAAAATAACTGGTTATTGATATGAGAGTCATTTCTTTTTAAAATACATTTTATTGACATCTTTTGCTTTTGCATTGCCTAAATTTCTCCTGTTTCTCTTTCCTTTTCTTCTTCCAGGATGACATCCCTCATTGCAAAGATTATTACTTAAGGGGGAAGAAAGAGAGAAAAAAAAGAGCAAAATCAATCAACACATTTGAAAAGTCTGAATATATATTCAGTGTTTGACACTCATGGACTTTTCACCTCTGTTAAGGAATGAGGGGTAATTGTCTTCTCATATCTCCTTTTTGGCATTATTCATGTTATTTGTAATTTTGTAACATTCACTTTTGATTGTTATATGGTCATCCATTTATAGTTGCAATTGTTTTGTACATTCTTTTCTTGACTCTGCTTATTTCACTCTGAGTCAATTCATATGTCTTTCTATGCTTCTCTATATTCATCTTATTTATCATTTCTTATAGCATAGCAATATTCCATTATATTCATGTACCACAATTCAGTTAACCATTCTTCAGCCAATAAGAATTGATTTTGTTCCTACTCCTTTGCTACCACAAAAAGTGGTGATATAAATATTTTAGTGTATATGAAGACTTTCTTCCTTTCAATGATCTTCTTGGAGCATATGTCTAGTGATAATATTTGGATCAAAAGGTATGAACTTTTTAGTCATTTGATTTGCACAATTCCAAATTGCTTTCCAGAATGGTTGCATTACTTTGCAGCTCCATCAATAATGCAGTAGTGCCCCTACCTTGTGGGAGGAATTTCTAAATTGGCTACTTGTATGTAATCAGAGCACTGACGAATTAAAGCAAGACCAAAGCAGAAGAAAAGATAAACAAGAGGAAACACTTTGGCAGTCAAAGAAGCTTTTAACATGATCTGTTTATAAACACTGCTGATTCTGAAAAATGAAAATGGATAAAGGGAAAGACTTGGACTCTGGTTATAGAGTTCCTTACAGAAGTAAAAGTGCTATAGTGAAGTTGCTGCTTTGAGAAAGGCAAATGAGGGGGCAGCTAGGCAGTGCAGTGGATAGAGCACCGGCCCTGAAGTCAGGAGGACCTGGGTTCAAATCCTGCCTCAGACCAAATACTTGACACTTACTAGCTGTGTGACCCTAGGCAAGTCACTTAACCCCAATTGCCTAAAAAAAAAAAAAGGAAAAAAAAGAAAAAGGCAATGAGCTGAGACGCAACCTCAGTCAACAAACCCAAAGGAAATGGCAGGTAGAGTAGTCTCATTTTCAAATTTTAAGAGCATAGAGAAGGAAAATAATTACATTCAGTAAAATGCTAGAATGATAGATTACGAGCTGGAAGAGACTTTGGGGATTAGAGATTCCAACCTCATCATTTTACAGGTGAAGAAAATCGGGACCAACTGGCAACACAGTGGAAGAAAAGGAAGAGAAAATTAACATGCAGAGAGAGCTTGACATGAGATGCAACCAAGTGAGATCATTCCAAAAGTGCTTTCAAATGAAACTGAAGGAAAAATAAATTGATGGACAATGGAGCAGATTTATGGGCATTTATTTGGCAATTCATTCTCATTATCCATCACAGTGGAGTGATCAGTACCTGAGGAGGAAAAGGAAAGGGCAATTAAGTTGATAGAGATGTGGAGAAACTGGCAGGTTTAAATAAAAGCCCCCAGAAGAAATCCATGCTAGAGGGGTTGTGAAAACACTGAGGAGTTCATTTCCATGATACCTGAAAGAATGGGGGTGGGGGAAAAGGCAATGAAGCCTAGGTCATCAAGCACAGAACCTGAAATCAGAACTGATTTCAAATCCTGCTTCTGACTCATTAGCTATGTGTCCAAAAGCAAGTCATTAAATCTCTCTGAGTTTCAGCTTTAGATTTTCTCAGTCCTCTTCTCTGACACTACATTTGACTACTATGTTTGACACCATTGACCAGTTAACCAATACTTTCTGGATAGCTTTCTCCTAGGATTTTGTTGATGCTACCTTGTGCCCTCTCCCTGCCTGTTTGGCCGATAAATCCTTTTTGCACAATCACCATTTTTATGCACCACCTTTGTGTGAATGCACCTCAAGGCCCTGTCCTGTTCCCTCTCCTTTTCTGTCACTACATTTTCTATCTTGGTGATCTCATTAGTTCCTATGGATTCAATTATACCTTTGTAAACAGGTCTCATATTTATACATCCAGCTCTCAGTACTCTTCTGAGCTTCAGCCCTGCATCTTCGGCTGCCTTCTCTACATCTCTATCTAGAGGGCCCGTAGAAATCTCAAAGTCAAAAACCAATTATCTTTTCCTTCTGGTCCATGCTTCCAACATGCCCTGTTTCTGTCTAGGGCACCACCATCCATTAGTTCTTCACTTTGACTTTTCTTCCCTCTTTGGCTTCCTTCAAGTCCCAGAAGCCTTTCCCCAATCCCCCTTAATGCTCATACCTTCCCTCTGAGATGACCTCCAATTTATCCTGTATACATCTTATTTGTATATAGTTGTTTGCATGTGGCCTTCCCTTTTAGACTATGAGTTCCTTGAGAGCAAAGACTTTTTTGTTTGTTTGCTTGCTTGCACTTTCTTTGTGTCCCTAGAACTTAGCACAGTGCTTGGCATCTTAAGCCTTTTAACAAATCAGAGCAAACCTACTTTTTCAGTCTTATTGTACAGTACTCCTTTTAATACACTCTACAATTCAACTGAACTGCCTTCTTGCTGTTTCTCACACATGACTCTCTGTCATATCATATATCTCTGTAGTGGAACTAATTTCCCACCTTCTTTTCTCCTCCCCTATGACATGGGTAAACCTAGGCCTTAACCCCTTCCTAGGGGGTTAATTTTACATTTCATATCTCCAGAACCTAGCATAGTGTCTGGATCATAATAAATGCTTAGATTTTTATTGATTAATTGAGTCACAATCTAGAAATTATTCTTGACTCTTTACTCTGTTAGCCTACCCCCACATCCAATAAATTGTCATATCTTCCAAATTCTGCCTTCTTAATGACTTTCACAGTTATCTCCTTCACATGCTGCAGTCACCCTAGTTTAGGTCTTCTTCACCTCATGAATGAATTGCTGCAAGATCTTCCCAATTGATTTTCCTGATTCAAGTTTTTCACATTTCTGCACCCATCTTCTACATAGCTACCACATTGGTTTTCCTAAAACAAAAGTCTGACTATGTCACTTCCTTACTCAAGACTTTTTTTTCCCCCCTCACTGCCTTTTGGATAAAATACAAACATCTCTGCTTGGCATTAGAAGCCCTTCATGCTCTTATTCTAGCCTGTCCTTCCACAGTGATTAACTCCTCCTCCCTCACTAAATGCTGTAGCCCACATGGCTCCTTATTTCCCCTATACAACATTGTCTTGCTTTTACAACAGCAGCTGCCCACATCTGGAACACTCTTCCTTGTCATCTTCACCTATTGGAACTCTTAGCTCTCCTTCCAGGGTCGGTTTAAATGCCACTTTTCTTCAAGGGGCTCTTTCCTTCCCAGTTGTTAGTGTTACACTGTGTCTCTTTTTGGAATAGGGGGATATACACACACATATACATACATATATATATATATATATGTATATATATATACATATATATATATACATATATATATATATACACACACACACACATACACACACATATATATGTGTATGTGTGTGTCTGTAGAGTATATATATTACATATACACTTACATGTGCATGCATATAATTTAATTATCTGTGAATATATTGTAAAATGAAGGCTTCTTGAGGTTAGAAAATCTCATTTTTGTCTTTGTATCTCTAATGTCTAGCATGGTGCCTGTCACATAGCAGGCTCATAACAAATAATCATCAGTTGATACAACTATCACTTCTCTCTATAATGCCCAAATCCCTATCTCCTGCTCTAACCTTTCTTCCAAGATCAAGACTTGTCTTTTGGGCATCTTCATCTTGACATTGAAGATCAGTGTATTCAAAACTAAACCACCATGTTTCCCTCAATCCCCTTCTGTTCCTAACTTCCCACTTCATATTAATGACAACACTGTTCTTCTAGTTTCTTGTTCTTGAAAATATGGATTATCTTTGTCTCTCCCTTAATGTTGTCAGATACTATCAGTTCCCAAATCCTATCAATTACATCACCACAACATCTTTTGAATCAAGTCCCTCCTTCCCTTCTGACTAACAGCACTTGAACTCAGGCCCTTATTAGACATCTTGCCTTTCCTATTGCATTGTTGTAGCCTTCTAACTCACTTCTTGGACTCTAGTCTCTCCCTCTTCCCTTCCTTCCTTCACAAACCTGATAGTAATTTTCCTAATGTACAACTCTGATCATTCTATGAACCATTCAGAAACCTTCGAAGACTCCTTGTTTCCTTTCTTTTTAAATTAAAAAAAATTAACAATCAATAAATGTTATAAATAATAAAATTTTATAATCCAAACCCCTTATCTTCTAGATGAGAAAACTGAAAATGAAGTTGAAATGACTTTGCTAAGATCACACAACAGACCAATGGTTGTGGTGGAGAGGTGGGGCTAGGACCCAGGTCTCCTGAGTACAGTCTTGCCTTCTTGCTTCTATCCCATATAAATCCCAGCTCCAATATCACCTTTTCATATTGCTTTTCCCGATTCCCCTAGCTGGAACTAATTTTTTCTTATACCACTTTGACTTTCTGCTATGAATTTACATATTCAATTCTGTATTGTATACAGTAAGTCAAATCAACAAGCATTTTTTAAGCACTTACTATGTGTCAGGCACTGTGCAAAGTGCTGGGGATAAAAAAAATGCAAAAACAATTCCTGCCATGGAGGAGCTCACATGGCAACTGGTGTAAACAACATGGAAACAATTATGTACACGTAAGATATATATAGGATAAATTGGAGGTAAATGAAGAGGAAAATTATTAATGTCTTAAACTCCCCATGTCTTCTGTATCTTATATTCACATATTTATTGATATTGTTTCCCCCATTAAAATGGAAGATCCTTAGAGGCAGGCTCTATTTTGGGTTTCTTTGTTATATCTAGTGCTTAGCACGTGCCTGACACATAGCAAACAATAAATGCTTGTTGACTGAATGGTCTATAAGTCTTTAAGTTCCATGAGGGCAGAGACCATGTGTTCATTCATTTTGGTTTTCCCCTAGCACCTAGTATATCGTCCTGCAAAATTACTAAATATTATCTAAATTGAATTATAATTACAGTCAAGTTACCTTGCTGTAATAATTACTCTCCATAACTATTTTGATCTTGTTCTCAATTAATAAATAGACTTGGGTGTTTAACCATGTCACTAATTTTGGTTCAGGTTTACCAGAAATGTGTGGGGCAGGAGAGTCTTAGATGTTAGCACTTTGCAAGTTACCATTTATTTTGGGACATGTATGAGTATTTAGGGAAAAGAAGAAAATTTGCTCACAAAGTCCAAGTCAGAATCTTCTGTTCTCAGCTCCAAGTTGCTGAGGAAATCCCTGATCATATTTGACATCCACAGACACATGTAGATCTGAAAATGAGGCAGGAATCAGAATGAGGTGTAAAGGAAAAGCCACAAAAGCTTTGTTGCTTTTTTGCCAACACTCTAATTTTTTTAACCACTGTTTCTAGTGGGAAAGTACTATGTAAATTCAGGCAATAAGTAATCAGCACATAGGGTGTTACAGGGAAAGGGTGAAGAATTGTATTTAAACACCAAATGTTTCTTTGTTGTAGTTAATTAGTACTTCAAGTCTTATCTGCTCACAAAGAGCTTAGAAGAAACCAGAATGAGAAAGTGACAAGAACCAATTAGTTTTTTTAATTAATTGATTAATTTTGTTTTATTTATTTATTTAAGAAAAGGGGTGAATGATTGTGAAGTTTTATCACATTCTTCCAAGGATCATTTCTATGTAAAACACAGATGCTTTACTGAAAACTGAGAGAACTTAGAGATTCCTTGGACTGATTCTCTATAATCTGACAGATTATTTACTGTTTTCTGTAGTGTGATAAAATAATCTCACTGTTCACTAGCTTCATTATGAAACTGTGTTCTATTGCTCGTTTGGAGATCCTCTCTATTTCTACCTGCCTCTCAGGCTTATCAAGCAAGCCTATTGGTTACTTGGTTTGCCTAGAAACCAGAAGCACCATTGGCCTTGAAACTGTTTTTGGAAATAAATGAACAGCTCTGACTTCTTAGGGTGCAAGGTTTTAGAAGGCAGAGATGGGTTTTCACCATGTTTCATACGAGCCCAGCTAAAGTCTAGTTTTTGCTCTAGGTTAACGTGGCCTAGTGTACAGAGGGTCAAAGGATCAAGATTCAAATCTTAGCTTCATCACTGATGACTTGGGGTACTTCATGTAACTCACTTCACTGTGAGTGAAATGTCTTCACTGTCCTCCTCTATATAATAAGGGGTCTGCACTCAACGACTTCTACAATCCTTACTCACTCTAAAACTATGATCCCTCCAGCAACCCAGAACAACTTAGCTCGGCTCAGCCCTCTGTGATTTCTTGCTCTTCTGAAACCCTAGAGCCGTGCTTCTCAAAGAATTTGTCTTGGAAGTTTTGACTAGTTGTGCTCCAGTTATATGGAATTTATCCTTACAACCTGTCACTCACATGCACATATGAATCTCTTCTTGAATTGTATGGAACTTATGCTCATAATCGTGTCTACATGACAGAATCTACCAACCCTTCAGTAGTTTACTTGGATTCCTCACTGTAAGGGAGTGGGCCAGAGTGGGAGCATGACCTCAAGTCTCACAAGGATTGTCAATTATGTTGAGTGAATAAAAACAGCAAAAGAAGCTCCAACTATCCCATGGGAACATTTGCCTGTGACCCTGAGCCTTCCTTGGCACTATGCTTTTCTCTTTCTATATAATATCTGACCAGGCCTAGGGTTGGTGTGGGGATCCATTACACCATTCTGTTCTTCTGCCACCAAGGACTGGGTCTTGTGAGTAAACTCCTTTAAACAACCCAATCAGCCCAATTAACCTAACAAATCCTAATAAACCTATTACACAACTCAGCATGGGCCCCAGTTTCTTCAGTATCTCAGTATTGTCTCAGAGGATCTGTGTCCCTATAATTGGCATACCAGGGCAGAACAGATCAGTCCCCTTATATTTGGACTTAAAATTGGTGTGGCTGGCAGGATCATCTGCTCCCCTACAGATGTTGTGTGCTTACACTCACAGGGACAAATAGTGCTGTACTATGAGCAGAAAAATGTTCGAGAACCATTGCCCTGGAACGTGGGTATACCACTGATTGGATGCTTGCGTTCTTGGGCTTTGTTTTTGTTTTTATGCTTGTTTGTAGGACTTCTCTCCCTAACTAATGTCTTGGGGGAAGGATCATGATGAAATTTCTTTGTCTTCCATACAATGCCTAACGCTGTGCCTTATATCGCATCACATCACAAAATCATGGAATGTTAGATTTGGAAAGGCCCTTATGGGTCATCCAGTACACCTTTTAACCTAAAGTAATCCCTACCATGACACATCTGACAGCCTCAGCTTGATGATCTCCACTAAGGAAAAACAACCAAGCCAACCCCTTCCACTTTTGGAGAGTTCTAATTATTACGAAGTTTTTCTTGACATTAAAGTTTTAAAGTACTTCACTTTATTGATCCTGATTCTACCCTCTGGAAACAAAAACAATAGGTTTTCTGTACATAATTGTTGATTGATTGATTGATTGCCATAGAGTCTACTCTTGCCACATAAAGATGTATCTAATTAAGAATTATTGGGTAAGAAACTGCAAATGACAACCCATTACAGCGAGGCTTCTCTCCACCCCTGAACATCGTTTTAAGATCCATCCCCCACTTTAAGAAAGTCACTATGGTAGTTCACTAAGTGGCATGTTTTTAAATGAAGTCAGGGCATAGACCATGTGACCTCTGGAGACACTTGCCATAGTGACTAGGAACTCACTCCGCTAAATCTAGGCCACTATATCTAGGCAGACTTCAGCCATGCTTTTACTCCCTGGCCATTATCTTTTCAGCTGCCTTGTCAGAGGACCTCCCTCAGTGGCCCTTATCCCTCTTTTTGGTTCTGGAATCATAATCAAGCCTGTATTGTCACTGGACTGGAAAGGGTGTGTTATTCTAGTCCTCTATGACTCTATTCACCATCCCTGTAACTTTCCAAACAGAATAACTTCCCTAGTCACTTCTTCCCTATATGTATTATCTTCACCCTATTAGAATGTAAGCTCCTTGAGGGCAAAGATAAGTTTTGATTTTACATTTGTATCTATAACACTTAGCTCAGTGTCTAGAAGATAATAAGTGCTTATAAGTTCTCCATTCATTTCTTCATTCATTCTGTCATTCATCCTCGCTTTTACTAAGCTAAAATGTTGTCCTGAATGCAGTTGGTTCAATAAGCAGGAAGCTTTGGTATATGTGTGTGTGTGTGTGTGTGTGTGTGTGTGTGTGTATGTATACATATATATATACACACACACATATATATATACATATATATTTATTTATATATTTATATATACACACATGCACATATACACACATATATATACATATATACATATATACACATATGTGTATGTGTGTATGTATTCATACATATATGTGTGTATATATGTCTAGATAGAGATAGAGATAGATGCAAAAAGATATCTAATATAGGTACATATGTGTATATAACATCTATAATAGATAGATATAGATATATTTACATAGAGAGATATATGTGTGTGTTTGTTGCATGTGTATTTGTGGTGTATTTTTCCTATTTTAAATAAAGGTCATACAGTATTGTCTTAAGTGCAGCATATATCTTAATATTCAGTTATTTCAATGTGAACATTTTCATGGGAGAAGAAAGAGAAAATGTATTGGAAAATATGGTTAAGATCAACAAGTGTGGGATACCAAAGGCTTCTAGTCTAAGCAGAGGTCTCTTAACATCATCACAAATACTTTCTTGTAGAAAGTGGAGGCACTGAATGTGTTAAGTGCTAAAGAATATCACAAAAAGGAAAGTTAACTGTATTTTAAAAGAAAGGGAATGACTAGTTACTAATGTGGGAATCATTTCAGAAGTGATTTAGTGCAGCTAGATCATAGACTGGTTAGTACAAAGGTCGAAAATCAATAGCCAATTAGAAGAAAAGGTACAAAAGGAGATGCTTCTGCATGTATAATTATGGATTAAGCAAACTGTCTCCTATGAAAAAAGGGAAACTGCTAAAAGTACAGACATTGACTCCAGCTACCATCATTTCTTAGAAAAGTTTGATTGATTCAGAACAGTGACTTCAACTTCAGTGGAGTGTGAAGGACTGGTGATAAGCGGTAATTATGACAACAGTCACACCTGGGTGCTTTTCCTGGAACTGGGCTGGCTCAGAACATGTGCCCTTGATGAGATGATGCTAAGTTAGTTGGTTTACTTGCCTTTAGTTAGTTCTTTGTCAGGTGAGTGCTGAATTCTGTGCCATACACAATTTTTTTTTAAATTTTGTTTTAGATTTTCTGGTTTTTAAGAATGGATGAAGCTTGCAAAAGTTATAGCTTTTCTTTTTTTGTGAGGCAATCGGGATTAAGTGACTTTCCCAGGGTCACATAGCTAGTAAGTGTTATGTGTCTGAGGCTGGATTTGAGCTCAGGTCCTCCTGACTTCAGGGCCGGTGCTCTATTCACTGTGCCACCTAGCTGCCCCAAAAGTTATAGCTTTTCAAGAACTTACTTCAATGACTATTAGAGATATTGTAGTTATCATTGGTGTGCGGAAATGAAGCATTTCAAGGATCAATAAAGCCCACCATGCAACAGCATCAGTTGCACCAAAATAGAAAGAAAAGTGAAGTCTAGAAAGGAAAACTAACACCAAGTATTGATACATTATTGTGGCAAAATATCCTCATTAATCCTCAGAAAGCTAGTAAAGGCCTTTACAGGGATTCGACCATTCTTTTTACAGTGTTTCTTAAAGGAAAACGAAGCGAGAAAAATGGTGAAAACATAGCTGTTAAACATTGCTATGAAAAAGAAAAAAGTCATAGTCAAGACAATACAAGGACTAAAATATTGAACACTGGAAAAAAGGTGATTTTAACTGTGGAAATCCAGTTTTTTCATTCAACACTGTTTAAAACCTAAGGGCTTTAATTGAGGCTAGACTTGAAAAAATGGTGAAAGACACTCAGAATCTAAAATGATAAAAGCATGGTTTTATGAGGAAGTATGATAGAAATGTTTCAAAAGCTTGTAAACTCAATGCCAAATTGTGTAAAATAAAAATTGCAGCAAATGGAACACATGGTGCAAATTAAAAGGTTTTTTAAGATGTAAAAATTGTAAAGTTTATTGTTTAAGTCAACAAATTTATTTTACTAATTCAAATACCCCTATAATGTTGTTAATTCCTCCAGAGACTTCCTTAGTCAGCAAAGATATCATCCTCTTGCTAAATGTAGAGCTGTGGAAACTAAGGGAAAAAGGACAAGCTAATTAAAAAAATATTAAGGGGAGAAGGATGATGACCACTTGGTAATATGCGAAAGAGGAACTCCACCTGAAAGCAAGTCCATACCACATTCATTAACTCCACCCCCCCCCCGTATTCACTTGATAGTCTTGCCTCTTCTCCATATAAATTTAATTTTATTTTTATCCAAGTCTAGGTGGCATAGTAGATAGAATGCTGGCTTCACAGTAAGCAAGAATTTAGTTCAGACTCTGCCTCAGTTACTATCTGTGTGACTGTTGGAAAGTCACTTAAACTCTTGTAGTCTCTGTCTTCTTATATATCAAATAAGGGGATTAGACTCAACGCCCTTTAAGATCCCTTCTGGCTCTAAATCTATGATCCTGTGATGCTATAAAAACCCTTGGTTTTTGATTGGTTTTGCAATAAATATGTAAATTAATTCTGTATTGTTGAATAAATATTTTTACTATAATGATCTAACCCATCCACGAACACTGTCCAATTACTAAGCCCTCCATTATTTCAGTCATTATGGTTTTATAATTAATATACCATATATTAATTATAACTTATACTTTTATTATTTATAGTTTTATAAAACAGAGAAGTAGTGTAATAGAATAGAAAGTACACTGGACTTGGAGTCAAAAAGATATGGATTCCAATCTTCTCTTTGATACTTTTTAATTGTGTGACCATGAACAAGTTACTTAAACTCTCTGAGCTTCAGGATATTATCTAAGATAGAGATGACACATGATATTCAGATCGCCATCTGCCAAAGTGCATTCCTACACAGATGAATGTACATGTGACTGACAGAATTTTTAGAATTGAAAGTGACTTTAGACATCTAGTATAACTCCATCATTTTGTGGATGAAGAAACAAGCCTAGAAAAGTAAAATGGCTTTATTAATGGAGAGTTACTTACTGGCAGATTTAGAATTGGCATCTAGATAACATTCAAAAAAGTCTTAGCAAAATGTGTGTGTGGAAACATATACATATTTCCAAACATATGTGCATATACACTGATATATGAATATGTATATATTGAATATACATATTATATGAATATACATGTAGATTTCAATATTACATTTTTAGGCAGAAGATCAAATCCTTTTGCTTAAAAATCAATGGAGTTTCTTAAAATATGGATTAAGCCCGTCAAATTTTTACACATAATTACATCTTTGATAGGTCAGGAATTTATGGACTTATTAAAACCAAAAAAAAGATGCTGTCTTACTCTTTAAAACCATAGAGTCTTAGATAGGATGCCCACTTCTCTCACTGGTCTTCATGGATGGTCAGAGATACACAGTAATAATTCTTGGGCTGCATTGACAACCCAGTCTCAACCATTTGCTATAAGGAAGTAAGTAGCCTTTCAGGTCAAAAAGTATAACAAAATCAGGTTCATAATCTCCAGGTCCACTCCTTAATCCTCTTTAAACTCCTAATCTTTGGGGATACTAAATAGCATGCCAAAGACTTCTGGAGCTTCCATTCCACTTATGGATTCCAGACAGTCCACCAGGTGGAATTTTTATAAGGAGAAGGTATGACATCTATGTTACCTTTCCCTAGGCTATCTTACTTGTCGGGGCCTGAAATTCCCAATAGCCCTCTGCCATGACCTCACCAAGACCTAAGAATTCTCCAAATATGTCTCTTTCTTGGCCGAAGGTGATGTTCTTCTTTGCACTAGAATGGCATCCCTTTGTCCTGGGATATTGTGCTAGGACCTTGGCTCTGGTCAACTTCTATTTCCCTGGGTTTCATCCCTTTCTTGCTTTACAATCCAGGCCATACCACAAATCAACCAGGAATTCGTTAAAGTTAGCCTGACCTTGGTGTTTTACTCACACCTTCCATGTATAGACCTGAGGAAAAGTTTCTGGAGAGGATAAAAATAATAGTCACTTATATCTGTGTTTCTATAATTAAATCATTCTGTATGTTAATAATCCATGATCCATTGGATTACTAACATTTCTAAAGGTAGTCTATTTTCTTACACTCTTTCAAATAAAATAATATTTATTGATTAGCACAGTACCTGACACATAGGAGGTGCTTAATAAATGTTTATTCTGTCTCCCCCCCCCACCTCTCCTTAGGCTAGCCCAAGCTATGACTGCCCAGTAATTCTCCTTCTTGTTGATTGCTGAAGAAGATTCAAGGTCCTCTGAAATTCACTCTGCATCTCAAGCATCCGCAACACAGCATTTTATTGAAGGGGATCTTCAGGGTTGTTGTTCTGAAGACGCATCATGCAAAGGTAAAACATCCACAGTGTCAGCTAAAAGTCAGAGGGTATTATTTGTGCTATACACATTAAATTTGTACTCCAGAAGGGAAGAAATTAATTTCTGAGCACATATATTGGGGAACTAGGATTCACAGTGTCTCCTTATTCCCCTTAGGTAATGAAATTGAAAGCAACTCTTTAGTTGGGAATTTGGTGGTTACATCTTTTCATAGTGCCTGGAACTTAGTAGGCCCTTAATAAATGTTTACCGACTGACTGACTGATTTTCAAGGCCTTGCCTCTGTTCTGGGGCCATAATTGGAGTTGTTGTTCTAGCTACTCAAGCCAGTGGCTTGAGCTGTGAAAGGTAGCAAAGAAGGCGAACAGGTGCCAGCAGCTGGCATAATAAGAGTTCACATTCCATTAGCAGTTTAAAGTTCACACAACACTTTTGTCACAACAGTCAACACTAGAAATCTCACCCTCCTTTTCTGAAGGAGGAAAATGAGAAATTAAGCAGTTGTTTCTGAATCCCACAAGCTAATCAGGGTGGGCGGCAGCATTTGAGACCAATTCTACAGGTGTGATGCTCTGTCTGCTTCGTCATTGTTCCCTTCAAAGACCTGAGGAGTTCATGTGCATGTAAAACCTCATCTAGAGGCTGAGGCTTTCAGTCAATCAATCAACAAATAGTCATTAAGGGCCTATTATGTGCCTGGCACTGTGCTAAGTGTTAGGGATACAAAAAGAGGCAAAAGACAGTCCCTGCCTTCAAAGGTTTCACAATCTAATGGGAAACAACAAACAAATACATACATATATATATATATATATACGTATATATATATATATATATATATATATATATATATATATATATATATATATATATATATATATATATATATATAAAAAATACATATATATAATACATATATATCATACATATAATATATATACATATATAAACAACTTATATAGAGAATAAGTAGGAAATAATTAAAAGAAGGAAGGTACTAGAATTAAGAGGGTTTGGGGAAGGTTTCTAATAGAATATAGGATTTCATTTGGAACTTGAAGGAAGCCAGGGAAGCCAGGAAGCAGAGATGAGGAGGTGGAACATTCAAGACTTGAGGGACAGATAGAGAAAATGCCCAGAAATTCCTTATCCTTAAAACAAAGGGATCGAGGTAGATGTGTTCCAGGGATAGTATTCTCTTCCTACTTGGGGTTAATTGGCTCTTTGAAAGACCTGAAAGATTAGTCCAAGAAAAGGGGAAAATAAGACTTGGAAAACATGCAAAAAATGATTACATTTGCTTCGTGCTAAGTGCACTTTGCTGTACAAATTAATGCAGAGTGAGATGAATAGAACCAAGTGAACAACTGAATTACTTAAGAACTCTGATCAATGTGATGTCCAAATACAACTCTGAAGGTCTAATAAAACCTGGTAATCACACACTGACAGAGGAATGATAGTCTGAGTATCCAGAAAAAGATATATAATTTTGGACTTGTCAAATATGAGGATTTTTGTTTGACTGTTTATCTGTTACAGGGATTTTGTTTTTCTTTTTTATGATAGGAGATAGAATGGGGGGTGGAGAACAGATAGCAATAAAAGAAAGCAATAAAAAAATGCCAGAAAAAGAAAAAGAGAGAAACAAAAGAAGGTCATTAAAGTATTTTTAAAAATACACAGGCGAGAACGGAAGGGAATTTAGGGGAAGAACAGACAAGCAGGTCAGCTTAGAAATTTATGTGTTGAAATATATATAGATACATATACGTATATATACACACATAAATAATGTACATATACACACATACAACCATATTCAATAAAGCAATACATAGTGATTCATAATTCTATATGTAACCTTTTTCAATTTTATACTGTATATGGAAATTTTTGTCTAGTAAATTCAGAATAAAAATGGAATTTGAGAAATAAGCTTTATTATTGGAGAGGACTTGTATGTGGGGATAGGAGTTTTAATGGGCAGTGACAAAAAGAATATCAATTAAGCATTTTTAAGTGAAAAATATAAGTAAATATGATTGATCATATGAAGTTGGGGCGAATTTTTAAAATCTCAATTGCTGGTGTATCAATTTGTCTATTTCTTCCGCAATAACTTTTTATTTTTTGATTTTGTTTTGTGTGGCAATCCGGGTTAAGTGACTTGCCCAGGGTCATACAGCTAGTAAGTGTCATGTGTCTGACATTGGATTTGAACTCAGGTCCTCCTGGCTCCATCTGGCTCTATATACTGTGCCACCTAGCTGTCCCTCACAATAACTTTTTGAGGAATTGACTGATTTTTGCCAAAATTCGTACTTTATTAAAGAGCATCAAGATTCATCCTGGGACAACCTCTGTCTTCCAGCACAATAGCAGCTGAGAAGACTTTTCTTATAAATATCTAGATCAGTCCAGAATATGAAGGGAACTAATGAAAAGAAATGCAAGAGAAGGTGGCCTAGCTGTATCAGATCTTAAATTGTATCATAAAGCAGAAGTCATCAAAACTACTTGGTACTGGCTAAGAAACAGAGTGGTGAATCAGTGGGAATAGGTTAGGTATGCAAGACATAACAGTCAATGACCATACTGATCTACTATTTGATAAATCCAAAGACTCCAGCTTCTGGAATAAGAAATCACTATTTAGCAAAAACTGCTGGGAAAATTAGAACGTAATATGGCAGAAACTGGACATAGACCAACATCTTACACCCTATACCAAGATAAAGTCAAAATGGGTACAGAATTTAGATATAAAGATTGATACTATAAGCAAACTAGGAGAGCAAGAAATAGTTTACCTTTCAGATCTATGGAGAAGGGAAAAATTTATGACCAAACAAGAGACAGAGAACATTATGAAATACAAAATATATAATTTTGATTACATTAAATTGAAAAGTTTTTGCATAAACAAAGCCAATGCATACAAGATTAGGAGGGAAGCAGAAAACTGGGAAAGAATTTTACAACCAGTATCTCTGAGAAAGGCCTCATTTCTAAAATATGTAGAGAATGGAGTCAAATTTATAAGAATACAAGTCATTTCCCAATTGATAAATGGTTGAAGGATATGAACAGGCAGTATTCTGAGGAAGAAATTAAAGCTATCTATAGTCATATGAAAAAAATGTTCTAATCACTATTGATTAGAGAAATGAAAATCAAAACAATGTACCACATTACACCTATCAGATTGGCTAACATGACAATACAGGACAATGATAAATGTTGGAGAAGATGTTGGAAAATTAGAACACTGATGCATTTTTGGTGGAGTTATGAACTGATCCAACCATTCTGGAGAGTAATTTGGAACTACATCCAAAGGGCTATAAAATTGTATATGCCCTTTCACCCAGCAATACCATTTCTGGGTCTGTATCCCAAAGAGATCATAAAAACAGGAAAAGGACCCACATGTACAAAAATATTTGTAGCAGCTCTTTTCGTGGTAGCAAAGAATTGTCAATTGAGGGGATGCCCATCAATTGGGGAATGGCTGAACAGGTTGTGGTATATGAATGTAATGGAATACTATTGTGCTATGAGAAATGATGAGCAGGCAGACTTCAGAAAAACCTTGAAAGACTTATGTGAACTGATGCTGAGTGAAATGAGTAACAGCCACACTGTGTGACTGACTTGATAGACTTGGCTCTTCTCAGCAATGCAAGGATCTAAGACAACTCCAAAAGACTCATGATGGAACATGCTATCCACATTCAGAGAAAGAACTATGGAGTCTGAATGTTGATGGAAGCATACTATCTGCTCTCCTTTTCCTTTGTTGTTTTGTTTTATTGCTTCATTCTCATGGTTCTTCCCATTAATTCTAATTGTTCTTTACATCATGTCTAATGGGAAAATATGCTTAATAGGAATGTGTAAGTAGAGTCTATATCAGATTGCACGCTATGTTGGTGGGGGCAAGAGAGTGAGGGGGAGAAAATTTAAAACTCAAAATCTTATGGAAGTGAATGTTGAAAAGAAAAATAAATTATTTAAAAAATAAAAAATACTTAGATCATTTGTAATACCTTGATACATAAATAATTTTAAAATAACTATCAATGGCATTTGGCTTCTGTATGTGTGTGCTTGAGGGAGAATTATGGGATTTTGTTACTAGGAGGAAGAGAGAAGGATTGGAAGGAAGGGTCTATAGTTGACGGAACTGCTAATTATCTCTTCCAGTTGCAAAATGGAGGAAGTAAAGGACTGAGAGATTAAGCAGTTTCTTTAATGCCATGCTGTAAGTTCATTTTAAATGATATTTATATTGAGCTCAATGGCCTGAAAAGTGCTTTTGACATCTGATTTGATCCTCACAATAGTCCTGTGACGTAGGTGCTTTTATCTGCTCTATTTGACAAGTGAAGAAAAAGGCTGTGAGCAATTACCTGATTTGTCTTGGATCACACAGTAGGTGTCAAAGATAGGATCTGAAACTATGTCTATTCATGACTCCAGATCCTAAACCTTGATGCCTCTTCATGGTGGATAGCAAACTGATACTTGATTCTTTCAGATGACTTATGTATTTAAACTCCTACCTGTGCAAATTGGGTTCAACTAAATTTCCAGGGCACTCGGTAAAGCACTGCTGTTATTAACTTTTGGGATACAGATGTAAAGGTGTCTGTGTGTGTGTGTGTGTGTGTGTGTGTGTGTGTGTGTGTGTGTGTGTGCAAGCACATGTGAAATTCCCACTTACGTAAGTGCTTGAAGTGACAAAAAAAAAGTGACAGGTGGTATAGCAAAACTTTCAATTTACATTGTGACTTTACATTTCAGCTCCCTATTTTGGAAGACTGTTTCCAGAAAGCCAGAGGGTGAAGCTGCAGAACCTGGGAGGTTGCAGATGAAGTGTTACAAAGCTAGGTAAAGAGATCAGGACAGCAATTTATGCAGTGGCCACAGTCATATGAAGGAAACAACACTGACAGAGCTCTGGGCTATGAAATAACTTCACTTGACTAATGGTGAAAATGCTTCCTGTCTCTTAGAACAGGAGTAATAGACTACAGGTACAGAATGAAGGCTATACTGTCAGCCAAGGTCAATGTGCTTATACTTATTTGTTAGAAGGTAGGGGATTGGGGAGTTATTGTGAACTTTTGGGGAATCTTTTTTTTAAGATTATTAACTTTTTAAAAGTTAATTTTAGTTTTAATTAATTTAATTTAGTTTTTTAAAGTAACTATCAAAGTTATTGGGAATCTTTTTTCTTTAAAAAAATTAATAAAATAGAGGAAAAAGTTTTGAAAAAATGAAGCCCCAATCTGAGTGAAGGCCAGTGGGCTTTATATTCTTTCCACATAGTACAGGAGTGAGAGACACTCACTCACTTAGAAATAAAGGTTCACTTTTTTTTTTTCTGTAAGGCAATCGGGGGTAAGTGACTTGCCCAGGGTCATACAGCCGGTAAGTGTCAAGTGTCTGAGTCTGAATTTGAACCGAGGTCTTCCTGACTCCAGGGCTGGTGCTCAGTCCATTGCACCACCTAGCTGCCCTAAGAGTTCACTTTTATATCAGTTACTATCCCATTAATTTTTTTCCTGTCTGCATATCTACTACAGTGACTAGACACTGTAAGAAATTATCATAGATAGATGATTGGCAGTTAGGAGAAACTTACTGAAGGGTAGAGGGAAGGGGTGCCTTTGCTGCATCGAGAGCAGCCTTGAGATTGTTGGTTGGGGAGAGCTTACTATATCTGGCCCCAGTTACCTACGTTGTTTGAGTGCAAAACATACACTTGCCAAAAAGGTTATTTTATGAAGAACTCACACAGGGCAAACATTCACATGGTGGTCAGAGGAAGCAACGCAAGGACACTCTCAAGGTCTCTCTTAAGAAATGATGGTATGACATGAGAGACCCTGGCACAGGACCTTCTGGCATGACATACCCTGATTGGAGAAGGTGCTGTGCTCTATGAGCAAAGGAGGAGTCGAGGTAGCTCAAGAGAGACACAAGATGTACAGACTTAGAGAATGCACCCCAAAGGTTCACATGGACTATTTGTGACCATCTGGGGTGGAACATTCCGAGCTGATATTGGTCTGATTGGACAATTGGACACACTGAAATTCGACTCTGGAATAGTGATGTCATTTTGGTCCTTTTTGAAAATGAATGACAACAGGGGCAGCTAGGTGGCGCAGTGGATATAGCATTGTCCCTGGAGTCAGGAGGACCTGAGTTCAAATCTGGCCTCAGACACATAACACTCATTAGCTACGTGACTCTGGGCAAGTCGCTTAACCCCAATTGCCTCACCAAAAAGAAAAAAGAAAAAGAAAAAAAAAGAAAATGAAGGACAACAACACAACATACCTATGCTTCACCAGCATCTTTCTCTCCTCTCCTCCTTCACACTTCCCACCCTTTCTTAGTAGGCAAATCAATAATGACTACTTCTGAAAAGGGCACATCAATCAATTGCCTATGGTTACACCCCCCACCCTTGTGCCTTCCTAGAACAAGACATACTTCCCTGACTACCATTCCCCTACATGTGTTGTTTCCCCTTGGTAAAAAATAAATGACACAAAAAATGAAAAAAAGTAAAAGCTCTTTTAAGGCCAAATATGGTTTCACTTTTGCATTTGTGTCCCTGGTTCTTGGCACATAATAAACACTTAATAAGTGTTTTCATTCATTCATTTATTTATTCATTCATTTGTTTATTCATTCAAGGTTGGCCTTGGTGATAAGGAACCTTGAAGAGTGTGTATTCTTTAATACTCCTCACTCTGTTGTTTTCCTTATCTTTCTGATACCAGATACATAATAAAAATGGTAGTGCCATAGCTAAGACTTACACATCTATTCAAATACATGAGTCACTCTTTCATGGAGCCTTTCATCTGGGAGACAATTTTACCCTTTGTTATCCTTATGCTCTTTTCTGCCTAGATAAGTGGCTGTAACCAGAGTAGCTTCCCAATGAGGATGTATGTTATTGCTTGCTTTTTGTTTTTAAGGCTTATGTGTCCTGAGCCTTTCCTCCACAAAGGAAAGTAGAGGTGTTAATTCTTATCTGCTACTAATTAAAGGCAAGAGTAGTCTCCATCTGATGAGGAAATCATAGTGCTTTAAGTAGAGAAGATTCCATTGTCTGCAATAATATCCTCCCTTTAATCTCGCCAGTCCATTCCAGGAACTGGAAGAGTAGTTACAAAGAGGGAGATTCCCACAAGAATTCTCTCACACTGCATGAGCAGATTAGTAGTAGCAATGAGGAAGACTAGTCAGTGCTGCACAGAGCTCTACATAATAACATAGAAACACTTATGGAGTGCAGAGAATATCCAACATTTGGGTGGGGGTAGAAGGTTAAGGAGAGAAAGTCATAGTTTTAATAGGTCTCCAATTAATCATTTGAAGTCTGGAATCTTAGGCAGTTTGTTGGAGATGAAGGGATCCAGATATAACCATCTGATGGTAAGATAAACAAATAGGCAGGTAAATAAGTAAATGAATAAATGAGGTTTCAAGGCCACCCAGAAAATGCTTTGAGTAGCCTTGAGATTGTTGGTTGGGGAGAGCTTACTACATCTAGCCCCAGCTACCCACCTATGCTTCCCCACCATCTTTCTCCCTCCCTCTTCTCCATACTTCTATCCTTTCTCTTGGGAAAGTATTCAAATCAACACTGACTACTTCTGAAATGTTCTACCTCAGAAATTGTCAAGGTCACTCCAGATTCTTGTTCCATACTTTGTCTTCAAGCATGCCCATTTATGGATTCCTGGTGGCTTGAATTTACAAAGCTTCCACATAAATAGCCTGATAAATACTTGAGTTACCTTGAGTTGTTAGCTTAAGGAACTTGCTGTGAAAAGCTTGATACATGCAGGTTTATGCTTTTCAAAGCATAATGGATAGATTACATTCCACACATTTTTCATCACACAGTACAATAAGCAATGTTTTGATGAGTCATGAAACTCCCACTAGTGTGAGTCATCATTTGTCATTAGTTCACTCTGAAAGGACAGTGGAGTTGGTTTTTGCAACTGATCTAGTTTTTTTCATCCTTTTAGCATTCTTCTATTTGCACCAGAAGCATCCAGTTTTTGAAATCTCACAGGTCTGGACCCTCATTCTAACCTGGGCTTGTGACTTGGCCTCATCTGGCTATGGAAGGATGAAGAGCTAGATGTTTGTACTGCCTGTGGATAAATCTGTCATCTGGCTATTTCTAACAGCTTCTAGGTTCACGAGCATTTATGTGCCAGCTTTATCCTCAGGACTTTGTAAGGTACTTGATAGTTCAGGAATTTCTGCCCTCCTGGGGCAGTAGAATTCTCTCTTTATTTCATATGGTTATAGCTCTGAAGCTTAAAGGGCCCTTAGAGACCTTCTAGTTCAAACCTCTTATTTTACACATGAGTAAACTGAGGTCTGGAAGGAGTTAGTACCTTGCTCAAGGTTACATAAGTAGAAATCATTAGAAGTGGTATTTGAGTCCAAGACTTCAGACTCAGGTGCCAGTCGTCTTCCCAGTTTGCCATGCTTCCATGTTATGGAATATATACTAAGGGATGATGGTACATGAAACGGCAGCGAGGCATGGTTACTCCTGGCCTTGATCCTGTCTATTCCAATCTTCTCCTCAGGGAGTATGCCATCTTGGTCATCCCTTCTCTCTTTTTAATCTTCCATCACTCTTCATACAGAGGCTTTTCCTTGCTGCCTTAAAACATGTCCATATACATATGTATATATGTATATATTTATACACGTACACACATATACACATATATACACACATACATACGTACGTATGTATATATGTATATATATGTGTGTGTGTGTGTATATATATATATATATATATATGCATATATGTTCCTATCCTAGAAACATAAAGAAAACAAAACAAAAATACTTCAGTTGACCCTACCATCTCCTCAAGCTCTTATACTTTCTTCTACCTCCCTTTCACAACCATACTCCCAGAATGGGGAAGCTGTCCATGCACATTGCCTTCACTTATACACATCCTATGCGTTAGCTCTTTACAATCTGGTTTCCTACTCCACCTTTCTCAACTGAAACTGCCCACCTCAAGTTACTAACAATCTATTAATTGCTAAATCCAATGTCCTTTTCTCTGTCCTCATTCTTCCTGACTTTTTAACCACCTGCTCCTCTGTCTCTTCCCTAGGTGGAGTATCATTCTTCTTGATGCTGATCTCAGTAGCTCTTTTGGATTCAATTATCACATTCATGCAGATGAGTCCTATAAATCTGCATACCCAGCAGTCATCCTGCTCCTCAGCTCCAGCCCTACATGACCAACTGTATCTCCATCTGGATATCCAATAAGCATCTTAAACTCAACACATCCACAATGGAACTCATTATCTTTCCTCCTAATTGTTCCTTTAAACTCTCCTCTTTCTCTTGAGAGTGCCCTGTCCTTTTAGTAACCTACATTCACAAGTTCAGAGTCCTTCTCAACTTAAGGAGGAAGTTCAGGTCAGCCATCTCTTCATCTCCTACCAATCTGCACTCTCTATCATGCCCCAGGAACCTCTCCATTCTGAAAGGTCACTTCAGCCCTGGGATTCACACCTCAGAAGTACCCTGTACCCTTAGAGCCCCTCCCTCTGAATGGAGTACCTTTAAGGAGGGAGCCCAGGTCAACCAGCTCTTCATTTCCCACCAGGTTCTAGTCCTTTTCACTTCCTCCTCATGCTCATACTTGATCCTGTCTCTCTCTGCCCCTTCTCCCTTTTCAATTTCCTTTTATGTATTGTCTTCTCCATTAGAATGGAGGCTCCCTGAGGACAGGGACTCTCTTTCTTTTGCTTGTATTTTTTATTCTCTTGTTTAGTACATCACCTGCTGCATAGTGAATGCTTAATACATGCTTTCTGACTGATTGATGGACAGACTTTTTTCCTCCTCTCTCTACATATCCAATCAAATGCCAAGTCCCATTGTTCCTACCACCATAACATCTTTCACAACCTTCCCCTTCTTTTCGTTCACATAACCATCATCTTATTTAAGGTCCATGTCGCCTCTCACCTGGAATACTGCAATCCCCTCCTAATTTGTCTCCCTCTATTTCACTTCTCTCTTCTCCAATCCGCCCTCCACATAGTTGTCAAGTTGATATTCCTAAAACTCAAATATGACCCCATCACTCCTCTGCTCAAGAAGCCATTCAAAATATGGCTCCAACTTATCTTTCTAAACTGATTTCACATGACTTCTCCTCAGGTTTTCTTCACTATAGCCAAGCTGGTCTCCTCTCTGTTGCCTAGAATATGGCCTTCCACCTCTAATTTCTCCTTCAGTGCTTTTGTGCAATGCCTGGAATGCTTGCCCTCTTCAAATCTCTTGGTATCCCTAACACCCTTCAAGACACAGATCAATTACCTGATCCCTTCTGTGACAATACTCCACTCCTTCCCTCTCCCCATTATTTTACATTTATTTTGCAAATTGCTTTTTTTTTACCTGAACCTATGATGTATGTCCATAAAGACTGCTAACTTCTTGAAGGCAAAAGGTGTTTATTTTTGTCTTTATATCCCTCATATCTAACATAATGTCTCATTAAGTAAATACTTATTGAATTAAAAAATGAGCCTGGGGACCTGTCTGCTCTGAAGGATGCCAACAGTGGCTAAGGCCTCACTTCAGCTAGTGTTTAGGGAAGCTGAATACTACTACTAATAAAGTTGATAGCCGACATTTCTATGGGGCAGCTAGGTAGGACGGTGGATAGAATGCCAGTCCTGGAGTTAGGAAGACTCCTCTTCCTGAGTTCAAATCCAGCCTCAGACACTTACTAGCTGTGTGACCCTGCGCAAGTCATTTAACTCAGTTTCTTCATCTGCAAAATGAGCTGGAGAAGGAAATGGCAAACTGCAGTGTGTTTGCCAAGAAAACCCCCAAAGGGATTACAGAGGGTAGAAAATGACAGAACAACAACATTTATATAATGCTTACTCTGTGCCAGGCACTATGTGCTTTACAGTTATCTCATTTAATCCTCATAATGATCCTGGAAGATAGGTGCTGTTATTATCCCTGTTTTACAATTGAAGCTCCATTTTACATTAAAGCACAGGGAGACGCCACTGCATGAAAGCAGGTCCTTTTCTATACACTTTTCTGTGGGGGCAGCAGAAACTGGAGGAAAAAAAAAAGAGGGTTAGAATTATTCTTCTCAGTGGAACCAGTAAACACGCCTGGAAAGCCTAGAAGGAACACTTAACCAAGGTCTTTAACCGAGACAAAATAATCCCTAAACATAGCTAACATCAAATAAAACACACTCGCACACATACACAGGTGCACACAGACACATGTATGAGTATACGTATAGTCTGCTTTTATTTTCAGAGATAATTCTGTTGATCTAAGTCTTTGTCACAGGTGTAGTTAAGGGCAAAGCATAACTTGCAGGCCTGTGTCCAAAGAGAACACATCATTTGTCTGGGGATGGTAGCTTATAGAATGAGCAGAATCTTTGGGTTTCCAAAGTGCCAGAGAACAGCTGCAAGTAGGTTCAATGTATAGGGCTCCTTGGGGTCGGGGGAGAGCGGTTGCAGCATTGCCCCAGGATCTGCAAAATAAGCTGACTAAAATGCCCCCTCCCTAGCTTTGCTAGGCAATGCAATACGTTTCTTTTTTTTAAACAAACATTGCAAGAGAAAGAAATCAACCACCCTTCCTGATTGCAAACTCTGCAGTAACCTTGACATCACAGAAACATGATTAAATATTCCCTTCCTTTTCTTTCTTCTGCCTTCACTGTGCTTTCTAGGTCCCAAGGAATCTGTGAGTTATTGAAAATCTCAAATCCCATCATCTCATAGGCGAAACAATAACATGCATCTGTAAGCAAGTCAGTCACTTCCTTGGCAATCCTTTAATTTCCCTTCAACATCATCCTTGGGAATGCTGGATGTTAAGCTTCTTTGGCCTGCAGAGACAATTGCATATGATTTAAATGCTGGTTCTCAGATTTGTCATGTAATCACTGGAAGGCTATCATTGTTTTCCTTTCCTATGCAAGCATGTGAAGTCTCTGTGACTTCACAGTATAGGGAACCACTGGTGTGTGGACTCCCTCCATCAGCATGTACTTAAAGCTACCTATGACTTAATAAGTCCCAGGAAATTATATGAAACATAAACAGGTTAGGTGCTTTCCCCAAATCACATAGCTAGTATCAGAAGTGGTATTTGAATCCAGTCATTTCTGACTCTAATCCCTACATTACTCTCTGCTTGTTGGGCATCGCTACCTGAATACTTACTGAAAAACTCAAATTTCATCACTTCAGAGGCAGCTAGTAGTACAGCGGATAGAATAAGGGGCTTGGAGTTGGGAGGACCTGAGTTTGAATTTGGTCTCAGAGATTTGCTAGCTGTGTAAATCTGGGCAAGTCATTTAATTTCTGTTTGCCTCAGTTTCCTCAACTGGAAAATGGGTATAATAACAGCACCTATATCATAGGGTTGTTGTGAGGATTAAATGAGAAATATTAGTAAAGCATTTAGTATCATGCCTGACATATAGTAGGTACTATATAAATGCTTATTTCCTTCCCCACTTAGATGTAAAACAATTTTGGTATCTGCATCACACTGACCCTATTTTCCTTCCTTTCCCTCCTTTTTCTAGTAGAAATCCCAAACCTTCAGTTGCCTTTTCCATTGTTTTTAATTTTCAGGTAAGCATTTACTTCTTGAGCAGGGGCGGGGGGGAGAGAGGTGTTTGATGGCAGTGGAGCAGGAAGATGCCAAAGAAGATATAACACATATTCACATCCAGGGGAGATTTGCTGTTGCCGAGCTTGGAGAGAGAACAATTGAATTTGGACAAACAGTCAACTATTCAGCCATATTCTTGATCTAGAAGCTATTACAGCTATAATGACAAATACCTGTTGTACATCTCAAAACAACCTAATAACCCTCCTTGTCTGAGCAGAACATGGAAAAAAAAAGGTGAATGTCAAAGGCTGTAAGAATCCTAATGAAATTCCTGGGATTTACTATCAGCTAGTAGCAAAACCACAATTGTATTATTCATTGCCTTACTGGAAACCAAGACAAGCTAAATGCCTTTCTAATCCAGTTTGTTGTATAACTTGCTGCCCTTTGGAGATAGAACAGCAGAACATACATAACCCCAGAATCCTCTCTCTCCCCCACTTTCCCATCACCAACTCTTAGAATCTACCATATGACGTGGCACCAGAAAGAGCTAGTGTGGGTTTAGAAACACAACATCTAGAAGGAGGGAGGCAATGGTCTTATATTTTGTCCTGATCACACCTGTCTGGAATATCATGTTCAGTCCTAGGCTTTGCATTTTAAGAAGGTCATGGCCAAACTAGGGCATAGCCGGAAGAAGACCAAGATGGTGAAGGGATTGGATAGCAAATCATGTTGAGATCAACTGAAGGAACTGGTGATGTCTGGCATTGAGAAGAGAGGATTTTGTGTGGCACTAGGGGTTGGGGATAGGACAAGTATTTGAAAGGCCATCATATGAAGGAGGGATTAGATTTGGCCCCACAGTGCAGATTTAGGAGTAGTGAGTAAAAGTTTCAGAGAAGCATATTTAATGTCAATGTAAACAAAAACTTCCTAACAATTAGTTTATCCAATCAGCCAACTGATTGACAAGTATTTATTATGCACGTACTATGTGCCAGATACTGTGCTATGGGAGTGTATGGAATATTCATAGAGGACTAACACCTCTGGTGGGAGGGCTTGCTGAGTCCTTTTCAGGGTTGCCCTTCCACCTTTCACCTAGCTCTCACCTGTGGCTCTAAGAAGCTACAGCAGGCACAGTAGCCACACCTTGGTAAATGGTCTCAGTAGATGGGCTTAACCAGGTTGAGCGGAACCGACAGGCCTCAAACCTGTCAGTGAGTCGAGGGATGTCTACCCCAAGCATGCGAAGACTTCCCCTGGCAGAATGGGCAGATGCTAACAATTTGCTCCAATGGCCACGAAGACAGATGAAGTGAGTGCTGTGGAGGGCTTGTTTGTCTTTCGTTCTTGAAGAAGACCGTGACATCAGAGGTGACGCCATGACTTTCAAGTGAATTGGATTTTAGTGCAGGTCTGTGCAATGTCACCAGCCTCCCTTTCTCCTCCAGAGACAAGATATAGCTCAGGATGACTGGAGATGGCCCATTCAAGCTAAGGTCTTTAACAGATCTCAGTCTGACTGAAGCAACACCCATCTAGTGATTAAGGTTTAATAAGACACGGGCAGAGAATGGCCTCTTTGCCTAGTGAAAAATAAGCTTAAAAGTAAATAAGCAAATAAATAACTTGGTCAGACTTCAAAGATGTTAAGGTCTCCCACTGCGTCCCAGGCCGTCACCAGTTGTCCTGACTTCTGTCCTGCCACTGGACTTTGAAGACTAAGGAAGAGAGAGTGAGGCTGATGACGTTGTGCAGCTCTGCCTCACTTAAATCCAACTCATGCAGGAGTGAAGACATCACTCCGTGATGTCATTGGTCCTCTTCAAAAATGAAGGACAAACAACAATGACAATAACAACAAATACAAATGAATGAAAAATCCATTATGTTAGGACATGAGAGATAACAAGTATACATATGTTTGTATGTGTATACACACATATAAATGTATACAGAATAAATATAAAGAGAACAAATGCAAATAAGTATATAGTAGTTCATATAGGGGCTGCTAGGTGGCGCCATATTGCACAGAGTGCCAGGCCTAGAGTCAGGAAGACTTATCTTTCCTGAATTCATATCCAGCCTCAGACACTCAGTAGCTTTGCGACCCTGGGCAAGTCACTTAACTCTGTTTGCCTCAGTTTCCTCATCTGTAAAATGAGCTGGAGAAGGAAATGACACACCAAGTCAGAATCTTTGCCAAGAAAACCCCAAATGAGTCGGAAAGGACAGAATGACTAAACAGCATTAAGAAGTTAATATATGTGTATGTATAGGATATGTATGAAGGGAAGAAATGCAAATACATATATGGTATTTAATGTATATGTGTATACAAAATAAATATGAAGAGAACAAATGGAAGTAAATACAAAGTAGTTTTTTTTTTTAATGTTGTTTGCAAGGGAGTACATGAGTGGTTAGGAGGTGGAGTGGGAATTAGAAAAGGCTTCATACAGAGGATGGTGCTTCAATTGCATCTTAAAGGAAGAGAAAGACTGTGAGGCAGAGATGAGACAGCAATGCATTCCAGGCATGTTCAAAGGCCAGGGCAAAGACATGACGATGGGAGTTTGAGTGTCTTAAGGGGAGAAAAGAGAGAGAAGGCCAGGTTGACTGCATTGCAGTGTGGGAGAGAGAATAATATCAAATAAGACAAGAAAGATAAAGATGGGGCAGGGTTGTGAAGGGCTTTAAAAGCTAAACATAGAAGTTTATATTTGACCCAAGAGGCAAGCCATAGGAAGCTATAAGAATTGATTCAGTTGGGGGGGGGAGAGGAGGGAGTCACATGGTTAGATCTGCTGCTAAGGAAAACTACTTCAGTAGCATTGTGTAGAATGGAGGAGAGATTTGAGGCAGTGTGATCAATTTGGAGGCTGTTATAATAATCTAGGGGAGAGATGATAATGGTCTGAACTAAGGTGGTAGTTGAATGAATGAAGGGAAGGGATTAGAACCAAGAGATGTAGAGGCAGAGAAAACAAGAGACAAAAAACAAAAACAAAAACAAACTAGTTAGATATTTGGAGTGAGGGAGAATGAAGTGAACCTGAGACACTGAAAAGACACTGAAAAGACACTGGTGCCTTCAACAGAAATAGGGAAATTTGGAAAAAGGGAGGATTTAGGGGTAAAAAACTACTAAGATCAGCTTTAGACATGCTGAATTTAAGGCTTTTGGTAATATGGTACAGAAACTAAGGGGAAAGACTAGGGTTTGATTTATAGTTCTCAGAGTTATCTGTATGGAGATGATAGATTTTTATGGAAGCTGATGGCATTATCAAAAATATAGAGAGAGTTAGGAGGGGACCAGGTCAGAACTTTGAAGATTACCTACAGTGAGAAGGCACAGTATAGACGATGAGCTAGCACAGGAGTAATTAGATGGGTGAATATAGAACCAGAGAGAGTATTGTTATTAAAGTCCAGAAAAAAGAGAATATCCAGGGGGAGGAGGGTAGTCAAGAGGGTCAAATATAGCAGAAAAGTCTACAAAGATGAAGATTGAAAGGGCATCAGATATGGTAATCAAAAGGTTAGTGTTAGCTTTGGAGTGAATAGTTTCATTCAAATGATAAAACAGTATTGGAGAAGGTTGAGAAGTGGGAGAGAAGTGGAGACAGTGAGGAGAGACAACTTTTTCTAAGAGTATGGCTGAGGAAAGGAGCAGATGTATGAGATGGTTGTTTAGGGAGATGGTAGGGTCTAGAGAAGAGTTTTTGTTTTTGTTTTGATGGGAGAAATGTGAGCACATTTGAAAGCAATAGGTTAGGAACCAATAGATGGGGAGAGGTTAAAGATGAGGGAAAAGGTGGGAGTAGGGGATAGAATGGACTGACTGAGTTTGTAGTCTGCTGAAAAAGACCAGAAGGGTGGATCAAGGCTTCCTTGGCAAATTCACAGGGGGTCTGGAGTAGATGGTGGCTGGCTGGTCACTTATTAGAGCTATTATGAAGGTGATATTTCCAGGCATGGTTTAGTCTAGACGAACAACAAGATCCTGTTAAACTTTGAGGATCTGTGAGTTTTTTGATGAAGGGTGGCTGAAATAGGTAGTCTTAATGGCAAGTTGCTTAAACACTCCATACTCTTACTTCTTTTGTGTGTGAGATTATAGAATGTAGTGGCTAGAGCAGTTGGACTTGGAATCAAGAACACCTGAATTCAAATTCTCTCTTTGATCCTACTAGCTAGGTAACAATGGGCAAGTCATTTTACCTGTAGCTCAGTTTTCTCATTTGTAAAGTGTATTTTTAAAATACTTTTTACAAAAAAATCTGCAAATTTTCTCATCTAATAACCCCCTCTTCAAGGTTATTAAAAATCTCATAAAAAGTAATGCACTATATAATGTCATGTACTTTTTGAAGGATAGAATAGATTTTTCCCCCTCCTCCACATACCAGATTCTTCTAATTCCAAACTGGCTAAAGATCACTCATCTGCTCTTTTTCATAGAGCCTTTTTTTTTTTTATGTAAGATTTCAGCCTTGGTTCACTCATATTTTCCCCAATAGACTGAGGACCTGCCTATGCCACAGAAACTTCAGTGAAATTTCCTAATGTCACTAAGGATTCCCCCTTATAAAACCTCCTTTTATTTTCTAATTTCCTACCATCATTCGTACTGCCACTAATTCTTCTCTCACCCATTCCGGGTTGAGTAGAGTGGTATTCCATAGTGCATACATTTCTGTGGTATTTGAGGTTTGAGGCAATTTACAGAAAGTTGGGTTTCTTGGAAAGCATTTTCAAAATGTTTCACCACTTCTTTATAGATCAGACAAAAGGAAACTGACCTGATGAGAAACAGTGGGGTTTTCCAGGTCACTGAGTGAGTCAGGCTCTAGGTGGGGAATACAACCCCCAGGTCAGGAAACATAGCATGGTTATCCGAGCTCTACATCAGGCCCCTTTGAATTTTGATATCCAAGACATGCTGCCATTGGAATTTTTTCCCTGCATGCTTTGTCAATGAGTATGGAAGATCCCAGCTCTCTTTGCCAAATACAGCAGTCACCAGGGGTGAGGAGGCCCTTGTCTGAAGCCTGTTTTTGAAGATTGCCTTTGGCTCCACAGTAAGGAAAAACAAGGGCTTCTTCAATCTGAAGATATTTTTACTTATTTGAAGTCTTAATTAGTCAGCTGCTTTGTACCCTGGTCATTAGTGAAAAAGGGCTTGGGCCTGGGAGTCAGGAGACATGAGTTCTAGTCCTGACTCTGTCACTCATTGGCTATGTGACTGCATACAAGTCATCCCTTCAGGTCCATGGATGGTAATGTGGCATCTTTGGAAAGGACTTTTGAGGTCACTTCCCATCTCTCTCCCTCTCATTTGACACATTAGGAACATGAGGATCAGAAAGGTTACCATGGTCAGAGAGCTTATTCATTGTGCCCAAGTATCCTGACTTCCAGTCTACTGGTCTTTACCACATTGACCCCTTAGCAGTATAATAAGGAGACAGGGGCAGCTAAGAGGATCAGTCTATAAAGCACTATGAGCAGAATCGGGAAGACCCAAGTTCAAATTCTGCATCAGGCACTTATTAGCTATGTGAACCTGGCAAGTCACCTAGCTCTCTGGCTGCCTCACTTTTCTCAATATAATAGTAGTAGCTATCTCTTAGGGCTGTTGTGAGAATCAAGTGAGATAATATTTGGAGTCAGCACAGTACCTGGTAAGTCCTAGGAGCTTAAGAAATGCTTATTCTAACCTCTTCCTTCTTCTAGATCTAGAACTAGATTATTGAAGAAGTTGGAAATGTCTTCTAAGCAATCTGGCTGTCTTCTGAAAATGTATTGCCCCAAATGATCATTCCAATGTCACTCCTTTGTTCAAAAACCTCCAGGGGCCTCCTTCATGGTCTTTACAATGTGGCTCTAGACTGGTTTCCCAGGCTTATTTCATGTTTTCCACCTCTGTATCTACAATCCTATAATCCTTCACACAAACTACATTTAAACATAACTTGGCCTAATTTGTGTTCCTCAAACTAGACATTCCATCCTCCTCTGCTGGGCTTTTGTGCAGGCAATCCATCATGCCTGTGCCTGTGTCTCTTGTGACCAAGAAGATGAAAGAGAGAAACTGCTCACAAGACAACCCACTGGCTCTGGGAGTCAGTCCAAGGATACCTTTCTTCTCTTGGCAATTGGGTGGTGTAGGGACTAGCTTTCTCAAATTGAAGTCATAAGGACCTGAGATTGAATCCTGCCTCAGATATTTGCTAACTATCTGTGGGACCTTGGGCAAGTCACCGCTCTCAGCTTTGACATCCTCATCTGTAAAATGGGGCTAATAATAATAATAATGACACCTACCTAACAGGGTTGGGTTGTGAGGTTCAAGTAAGATAATACATATAAAGAACTATATAAATGGTGCCTGTTCCCCTCATAGGGCAGCTAGGTAGTGCAGTGAATAGAGTGCTGGGCTTGGAGTCAGGAAAACTCATCTTCCTGAGTTCAAGTCTGGTCTTAGACACTTACTACCTACATGACCTTGGGCAAGTAACTTTACCCTGTCTGCCTCAGTTTCCTCATCTGTCAAATAAGCTGGAGAAGGAAATGGCAAACCACTCCTGTATCTTTGCCAAGAAAACCCCAAATGGGGTCATGAAGAGTCAGATATGACTGAAAAATGATTGAACAACAATATACCCATAGAAGAGAAACCAAACTTGACTATTTCCAGCTTAGAACGAAGTCCCTTCTCACCTTCCCCCTTAGAATCTCTGCTAACTTCAAGGTTCATCTCATATGACATCTATATAGGACCTTTCTTTACAGATCCCTTAGTTAGCATCCCCTGTCTTTTCAAACATCCACAGCTATGTTTATCTATTTAGATTGTATATCTCCTTATGAGATTCCTTCACTGTTTTTTGATATATTTTTGTTTGTTCACTGCCTAGCATAGGATCTTATACATGGAGGACATTTAATAAATCCTTTTTTGGATTGAATCGAATCCCTGCATTTTAGGTTGAGATTGCTTCATATACTTGATATAAGCAATGTCCTATTTTGAAGCCACTGTTGCGGTCTAGCTCTGATAGTGTCGTGGGGTTTCATTACCAAAGCACTGGTAATTTTTTTATGAAGAACAAAGGAAAAATGTAGCACCCCTCTATGCTGTGTTAGCCCTACCCCAATGATTGGGGTCTCATTATAGCTAGAACTCCACATATGGTCCTGGAGTGGCTCTGTATGTATGCTACAGAAACTGACTAGGGTGAACAAGATGGAAAGCCTGATGCCCGCCCCTCTGAGCTCCAAGATAAACAAAATGGTGCCAGCTCACACTGTTTTTTGAATACCCATTTGAAATTCTCACTAAATTATTCTAAAAATTGGGCAGAAAATGAGGTGTAGGAGAGGGAGGGAGAACTTAGTTTGCCTAATTCAATACTGGGAATCTGTTAGAAGGTGAAAACAAAGCAACAATATAGGCAAATAAGAAAACACCAATCTAAATTTGGCTTTTAGCTTTGATCAATCCATAGGGTTTTCGAATTTTTCAGAAAATTTGACACCTTGATGATATCAGAAATTTTAGAACTGGAAGTGACTTGATACATAACTCTGTCCAACTGACTTATTTCAAAGATGAGGAAAATAAAGTTGAAGGAGGTCGTGACCTTGGTAAAATGGCAAAATGAATCCATGAATTAAACAAATCCAGAGCGATGGAATTTTGTTTGCAATGCAGGCTGCAAAGAAATTATAGCCACTAGAGGTCACCAATGCACCAGGCTTGAAGCTCCTGGGGAGGGTTTGGCAAGAGACCTGTTAAAGGCTCAGAACCCAGAAAATATGGGATGAAAGAGAAAATGAGGCAAGTGACAGCTTGAAGGGCATTTTACCACCAAATCCTCACAAAAGAAGAACATAATCTGGTTTTTGAGTAAACTATGTTTCCGTTGATTTTATTGTTTTCCTTACCCGATCTGCAAGCCGGAAGAGAATCTTAGAATGCCAGCCATTCTCCTGGCTGAGAGTTTAGCTTTGGAGATCAGGCCAGAAAAGAACCACAGTCACTGCATTATCAGGGAAACAAAGCCAGGGGAACAGACCGTGTTATCCTTTCCTGAATCAGCCTCTTCTTGAAGTGAAACTCCAGAAAAGAAAGGACCCAACCACCCTCTTTCCTCAGCACGCTGCATGAAGCAAGGGAGAAAAAACTGAGCATCTTTCTGATCATGAATGGGACTGGGGCCTTATGAGGAAGCTGCTGCCCAGGAGCTGAAGGGGTTTGCATTTCCACTGGGACTTCTTCATCTGGTCCCTCAACAACAATCCACATCAGGATTATAAAAAAGACCAGTCTTGTAAAACTTTATAAACAGATAATGAAATGGGCAGAATCAGGAGGACAATTTATACAACAACAACAACAAACGTTGTAAAAACAAACAGCTTTGAAAGCTGTAATAACAATCCTCATCGACGTGATTACCATCCACGATTCTGAAGGGCCAGTGATGAAATGTGCTCTCCACCTCCTGGCAAGAGGGATGGATTCAGGGTGCAGAAAAAGACATATGTGTATGTGCATATACACAGGTATACTACATGCATGCATGCACATAAGTACACACGTACATTTATGTATACATGTATATATGTGTATGTTCGTGTATATGTGTATATGAACTATGCTCATGTGTATTAACATCTACATGTCTTATACGTGTCTCATAACACACTATTATAAGACACATATAAGACATAATGTAAGACATCTTATTTTCATCCTGAATCCATTGTTTTGTGCCAGGAAGTAGATAGCATGTTTAATCATCAATCTTCCAGAATCAGAATACACACACAAGCACACACACACACACACACACACACACACACACACACACATACATACACAATACACATATGGGCATTTGTTTTGTTTGACTGTGTATATTTGTTACATAAGATTTGTTTTTTCTTTTTTTTTTCCAATGGTTTGGGGTGTCAGGGAAAGAAAACTGATTTCTATTAATTAAAAAAACCCAACAACTTCAAAGTCAGAGAAGAGAAAGCTATACATATGGCTCACTGCTATGGAGCCAGAGGCATCTTTAGAAAATTTCTGAAGACTAAAACACATCGCCAAAGGGGGCCCTTTGAATGCCTGTTGTCTAATGTCTCAATCACCTTTTTTTAGGATTCTGAGGTTCCCTAACCATGCACAAGAAGATGAAGGAGGCAGTGTTTATAAGACATTCTGTTGGCTTTGGTAGTCAGAAGCCACCTTTCTTCCTTTTGTAGCTAGGAGGTGTTGTAGCTAGGGAGCTAGAATTGAAGTTATAAGGACCTGAGTATGAATCCTGCCTCAAATATTTACTAGCTGTGTGACTTTGGGAAAGTCATCTACCGCTTTCAGCTAATATCCTCATCAGTAAAATGGTGCTAATAATAACACAGTATTGGGTTGTGAGGATTAAGTGAGCTAATACCTGTAGAGTGCTTCACTATTTAAAGAACTATATAAATGGTGCCCATTCTCCTTATAGAGGACAGACCAAAAGTGGCAGGGTTGGCACTTTCCAAACCGAAACAGAGGTTTTCTTCCCTAGTTTTATCTTTTAATTATTCTCTTGCCTTTAATCATGCATGAGGCCAATTGTCTCCTTGTGATGGAGCTTTCCCAGTCAGGCTAAAGTAGGCAAGCAGCTACAACACTGCTGAAAACCTTGGACATGCCCTGGCATAGCCCAGAGCTGAAGTATTGTGTCCCTTGGTAAGTGACTGGGCGGTGGCAGCACAGTTCACAGCATTGTTCTGTGGCTCCAGGGGTAGCTGCAGCAGGAGGAATTCCTATGGTAAGACTTTCCCAGGGCTTCCTTGCTGCTTTACAGCTGACCGATGGGGAACTCACCTCTCACCCTCCCCTCCACTTCTTCCTGAGTATTCCCCCAACTCAAGGTGGGGCCTAAGTCTCAGAAAATCTGGTCTGACTGATTGACTGCTTCCCACCTTCCTTAACACACAGAAAACCCTCCTCTAGATAAGAAACACAGGAAATCTATTTAGTTCTCTTTAGGGATGTTCTCTTTTAACTCCTACGTTGCTGACTTTCTTTTTTTCTTGTCATTTCATTAAGCTACTAGGAAGGTTAATCTTCAGACAATAAGCTTTGTCTGAACAACATTTAATTTTTTCTTTATTTTATTTTATTGATGTGTTTTATTTTTACACCACAAACATTTACAAACTGCCCTTAATCCATGAAAGATCTCTTCTAACAAAAGAAACGAGTTAAGTAAAGCTAATAATACAGGGACTTCATCTGAAATAGCATGCATTTACGTCATAGCACCATCCCCTCACCCCTCATTTCTCCATTAAACAAAAAACAACAGACATTTATTTTCTCTCCTTTTCATCCTCAATCCCATTGGGGGAAAAAAAGATAAGAAAAGCAAATTTCTATGCTTTCTAAGTGTCTTTAATAAGAATTGGTGTTGTATTTTGTCAAAAGCTTTTTCTGAATCTGTTGATATAATCATGATTGCTGTTATTGTTACTGATATGGTCAATTGTGCTGATAGTTTTGCTAACAGTGAACCAGCCCTGTACTGCTGATATAAATTATACTTGGCCATGCTGATTGATCTCTGTGATGTATTGCGGTAATCTCCTTGCTGGTATTTTATTTAAATTTTTTGCATCTATATTCATTAAGGAAATTAGTCTATAGTTTTCTTCCTTTGTTTTTGATCTCACAGGTTTAGGTATCAAAACCACATTTGTTCCATAAAAGAAAATTTGGTAGGACTCCTTCACCTATTTTTTCCCAAATAGTTTATATAGTATTGAGATTGATTGCTCCTTAAATGTTTGGTAGAATTCATGCTATTTTAGTATTCTGTTTCCTCTTTATTAATCTGAGTTTACATTTTTATAAATATTCATCCATTTCACTTAGATTATCAGTTTTACTGACATATAATTGGGCAAAATAACTACTAATAATTGCTTTAATTTAATTTTCATTGATGAGTCAAATCAAATTAACCAATGGTTTATCTATTTTATTGTTGTTTTATAAAAGCAGCTCCTAGTTTATTTATTACTTTAATGTTTTTTGTACTTTCAATTTTGTTAATATCTCCTTTGATTTTCAGGAGTTCTACTTTAGTATTTAATCGGGAATTTTAATTTTTGTTCTTTTTCTATTCTTTTAGTTGCATGCTCAATTCATCAATCTGCTCTTTCTCTTAATGATGTATACATTTAAAGATATAAAATTTCCCCTAATTACTGCTTTGACTGCATCCCACAAATTTTGTAGTATTGTCTCAATGTTGTTATTCTTTTTTAATGAAATTATCGATTGCTTCTATGATTTGTTCTTTGACCCACTCATTATTTAAAATTAGATTATTGTGTTTCCAAGTAATTTTATTCTATGCTCCCTTTATTAAATGTAATTTTTCTTGCATTATGGTCTGAAAAGGATTCATTCAATATTTCTGCTTTTCTGCATTTGGCTATAAAGTTTTTATGTCCTAATATGTGATCAATTTTTGTGAAGGTGCCAAATACAGCTGAGAAAAAGGTATGCTCCTTTCTATTCCCATTCACTTATCTCCAGAGGTCTATCACATCTAAGTTTTCTAAGATTTTATTCATCTCCTTGACTTCTTTCTTGTTTATTTATTTAATCTAACTCTGAGAAGGGAAATTTGAGGTTTTCCCTACCTCCATATAATTTTACTGTGTCTGTCCTCCTATGATTCATTTAACAACTCCTTAAAGAGTTTGAATGCTATTCCATCTGGTGCATATATTTTTAATATTGATATTACTTCATTGTCTGTAGTTCCTCTTAGCAAGAGGTAGTTTCCCTTCTGATTCCTTTAAATTAGGTCTATTTTTGCTTTTGCTTTGTTTAAGATCAAGACTGCTACCCCTGCCTTTTCACTTCAGCTGAAGCAATATAAATTCTGCTCCAGCCCCTTATTTTAACTCTGTGCGTGTCTCTCTGTTTCAAGTGTGTTTCTTGTAAACAACATATTCCTTGATTCTAGTTTCTATTCCATTTTGCTCTCTGCTTTCATTTTATGGATGAATTCATGCCATTCTCAGTCACATTTATGATTCCTAACTATGCATTTCCCTCCATCTTATTTTCTTCTGTTTATCCTTCTCTCGTTCTGTTTATCCTGTTTTCCCCTTAAAGTCTGCTTTGCTTCTGACCACTGACTTCTTTTATCTGCCCCCCTTTTTATCACATCCTCCTTTTTTTTTAATCTCTTTCCTTCTTTCCCCTCCTATTTCCCTGCTGGGCAATATTGTCAATTGAGTGTATGCATGTGTGTGTGTGTGTGTGTGTGTGTGTGTGTGTGTGTGTGTGTGTTTGTATTTCCTCTTTGAAGCAGTTTAGATGTGAGTAAGAGTCAAGGATTGCTTGCTCTCACACAATTTTCCCCTCCAGAATAAAAACTCCTTTTTTGCATGCTTCTTTTATTGAGTTTTTTTTTGTTCTTCTTCTCACTTTCTCCTTCTCCCAGGGCATCCCTCTTTCTTGCAAATCCATTTTTTTTTAAATAATCCCAACATAATCAATTCATTCCTGCCCCACTTTTCTATGTAGAATCCTTCTGACTGTCTCAATAACAATAAAGTTCTTAGAAGTTATTTGTATCATCTTCCCATATGAAAATTTAAAGAGTTTAACTTTTTAAGTCCTCTATGATTTTTCTTTCATATACACCTTTTTGCCCTCTTGAGTTTTATATTTGCAAGTCAGGTTTTATATTCAGCTCTGGTCCTTTCATCAGGAATGCTTAGAAGTCTTATGTTTCATTAAATATCCATCTTTTTTTCCTTGAAGAATTATATTCAGTTTTTCTGGGTAGGTGATTCTTTATTGTAATCTCACCTCTTTTGCTTTCTGGAATATATCCCAAACCCTCTGATCCTTTCATGAAGTACCTGCTAAATCTTGTATGATCCTGACTGTGGCTTTTTGGCTGCTTGAACTATTTTCTCTTGACCTGGGAGCTCTGGAATTTGGCTATAACATTTCTGGGAAATTTCATTTTGGGATCTCTTTCAGATGGTGATTAGTGGATTCTTTCAATTTCCATTTTACCCTCTTGTTCTAGGATATCAGGATAGCTTTCCTTGATAATTTCTTGAAACATGTCCAATCTCTTTCTCTGATCGTGACTTTCAGTTAGTTTAATAATTCTTTAATTATCTCTCCTGGATGAATTTTCCAAGTCAGCCATTTTTCCAATGGGATATTTCACATTATCTTCTATTTTTTTCATTCTTTTGACTTTTTTGAAGTCAGTTTTTGTTGTTATTGTTGTTGTTGTTGCTTGCTTATTTTTTCCCACCTTATTTCTTATTTTGAATTTTTATTAAAGTTGGGATCTGGAGCAGCTAGGTGGTGCAATGATACAGCTCCAGCCTTGGAGTCAGGAGGACCTGAGTTCAAATCCAGCCTCAGACACTTGACACTTACTAGCTGTGTGACCCTGAGCCAGTCACTTAACCCTGACTGCCTCACCAAAAGAAGAAAAAAAACTTTGACTAAAGTTGGGATTTTTTCCAGGTGTGTGTGGGGATAGGCACTGCCTCACTCTTCAGGCTTTTTTGAATTGCTGTTTTTAGAGTTAGTTCTATGGGTCTGGATCAGTACTTCCAACCTGGTGTGACCTGGTGTGGTCACTGCTCTCCTCCTCTGTGCTCTGTTCCTTACCCAGGATGGGTCTCAATCCCTTGGATTGTGATCAATACTGCTTCTCAGGGTTCCAATCCCTTAGGACCAGAAGTGATACTGTCTCTCAGGGCTTCCCCTCCCTCTTGACTAAAAGTACTTCTCTTTGCCCTGAATCATCCCCCAGAAGTGGGTATAGCCAATGAAGTTACTAAATAGTTGCCCTTCAGGATTCCCACTCCCTCTTAACCAAAAGTGTTCCTTTCTCTGCCCTTGAACTATGACCCAGAAGTAGGTACAGGAATGGAAATGCCAAACAGCATTTGGCCCAGAGTCCAGTGCTAGCACAGGGGTCCCCTGTATTATTTTTCTGACCAGATGTCAGATCCCTTTGCCATCTCTGGCTTGAGAACTCCTGAAGCTGCTGCTTCTTCTGTCACCACCTCCTGGTTCCAACACTGGTGTTTCATCCATTGTGGGCTCCAGGTCAGCCTCCACCCCAAGGTCATAGATCTTTCTTTCTGACCACCTAAGTTGTCTTGGGCTGGATGAATGTCTCAGTCTTACCTTTTGTTGGCTCTTCTACTCCAGAATTTGATTTCAGGTATTATTTTGAAGTTGTTTGGAGGAAAATGTTGGGAGAGCTCAGCTGAGTGCTTTTCTTTACTCTGCCATCTTGACTCTGCCTCTTCATAGTGTTGTGGTTGTATATAAATTATTCTTCTGAACATTCTTTATCAGTTAATAAAATTGCTTATTTTAAACAATTACAATTAAAACTGTTTTTTTTATAGTATTGATGTTATCACCAGTTGATTGTTTCTCTTTCAATCACAGCTTTATTAAATTTAGATCTTCTTTTTACAAGGAAACTAACAAAACACAATTAACCATAGTCTTTAACCATTTTTGCCTCCTATTCCCCTTTGGCAGCCTGGTGAAGCCTATGGACCCCTTTTCAGAAAAAAAGTTTTTAAATGAATAAATACATTGTATGGTATTACAAAGGAAACCAATGACTTTGAAATACAGTTGCCAAAATATATTTTTTAAGAAAGTAAATGCATTCTAGGATGAAAAAAACAAACAAACCAACCTCAGTTTCAAGGCTTACTGGAAATTATTCAAAAGAACATGAGACAAATTTTTCATGCTAAAGAATAATCCTTTCCCCAGGGAACCCTGTAGAGCTGACATCGTACAGATGCAGGAATCTACAGCTTTGTAGGCCTGCAGTTGGAAGGGGTCTTGGAGTCACTTGCATGATGGAGTAGAAAGATCATTGTATTTAAAGTCAGAGCCGCTGAGTTCAAATCTTGGTTCTGCCAATGACTTTCTGTGCGACTTGGGCAAGTCTCTTAACCTTTCAAGGACCTGGTTTCATCAATCATAAAATGAGATTATTGGACTAGATGATCCATGATTTTATGAATGTTTATTTTACAGATGAAGGAATGGAGGTTATCTGCTTGAAGTTCACAAAAGTATTAAGTGGCAGAGTCAGGATTTAAATTTAGTTTCAGCATTCTTTTCATAGAACTAGAAACGATGATTACTCTAAAATCCATTAACATGAAAGGCCCCTTACGCATTCCATTAATTTTTAAAAGTTTCAACTATGACCTTTGCATATGTCTCCTAAATTTTTATCTCTAGTCCTGCCCCCTCTTCTGAATCCATATTTGTACCTCCAACTACCTTCCAGACATCTCCATCTAAATGTTCTACCAGCTCCTCAAACGAACTCAAACCATCCAAAAAGGGACTTGTCATTTTTCTTCCCAAATGTGCTTCTCTTTCTGTCTTCGTAATTTCTCTTGATGTCACTAAGTCTTGGTGTTCAAAACCTTTGGGTTATTCTATCATTCTGATATCTGATATCCAGTAATCAAGTCTCATTACAATAGTATTTGTATCCATCCTTTTCTCTCCAGTTCCACTGCTACCACGCTAGTTCATGCCCTAATTACTAACTACCTACCTTCGCCTTCTAACAGGCTGAATCTCCACCCTTCATCCTTCCTGTCTATCCTTTATTCTGCTATCACTATAGCCTCTCTTGATGCCTAGATCCAATCATATAATTTTTGTTCACCAATTATAATTTAAACCCATTTATCTGTTATTTAGGATCTTTCATAATCTGACACAATCTTAACTTATTTCATGATACTATCTTTTATACACTAAATATCAGAAAGCTTGTTCAATATTTACTCATCTCTGTACCATTTTTCTTATTCCTCTGCAGACGACCTCTAAGGTCCCCTTCCAGGTCTAACTGTGTGATCGATGCTCCAATTTTCCTGTTAGATTTATTTAGCCGTGAAAGAGCAATATTATAGATCATTATTCTTTTTGTGTTATGGTGCCTTTAAGAGTAATGTACTTTCCTTGTCTTGCTTTTATCTATTTTTATTATTATCTTTCAAAGAAGAGGACTGCTACTTCTGTTCTAGGCCATTATTTTAAGTCAATGCGAATTTTTATGTTTCTTACAAATAACATGTTGTTTGATAGTGCTTTCTAATCCATCTGCCATCCTCTTCTCTTTTATGAGTGAGTTCATTCCATTCACATTCATACTTATAATTTTCAATTGTGGATTTCTCTCCATTCTGTCCTCTTGTACCTTTGCTTCTCTTGCAGCCATGCTTCTATCTTTACAAAGAAGAAGCAGGTGGTGAGAGAAAAATTAGTAAACTCTACTTGATATATGCTTCTATTTCCTGGCCTCTCTTTTTTCTGATTGCTGAGATCACACAGAGCAAGCAAGCCAGCTTAGCTGAAGAATCAAAGTACCCTGAGAGAGAAAGAAGAGGCAACATGTACCAGGCAAGTCAAACCACCACCACCACCACCACCTTAAGAACAGACCATGATGAAGACAGCTCAGCACCTGAGCCCAAGAACCTTAGAAATAGCAGCATCCCACAAGCCAGTAAATATGCTTCCATCTAAGACCCAATAGCCACTGTTGAGGTGAGAGATCATTGTGCAGAAAGGGACCATCTTCTTCAGTACTGCCAGCAACAATGGCCAATCAGCTGCCACCAATAGGCAGAAAGGCACAATAGCCCTGGGAATAGCAACACTCCCCCAAGCTACCAGTCCTACTTCCAGTACAGCCTTCATAGACATTCCCACGTGATAAACATTCTAAGCCAAGTACAATACACAGGACAGGCAAAAGAGAAGAGACAGGAAGCAATATGTACTAGGCAAGTCAAACCACCATTATCACCTTGGCTGCTACCTCCCATAAAAAGATAGCACAAGACCCTCAGTCCTCGGAATTAGTGTTGCTTCCCTCCCAGTGCCCTTGGCCACCATCCTCAGAAAAGAGCCCTGTGGAGAAGCAGCCTGGCTGTTGCTCCTACAGGTGCTGTGGTCACAGTGCCTGAAGACCCAGAAAGGAAAATTCTTTGCCACCAAATCCTTGGCACTGTCAAATGATTCAACTTCAGAAACTGATATGATTTTTAGTGAAAATGACATTAAAGGAAGCATTAGTATCTGCTTTTCCACTCTACTCTAAAGACTATGGGACTTTTCCTTCTGCTTTGCAGCTAAAACCTTCTAGATATGTTGTTTCTTCATTAGAATTTAGACTCCTTAAGGGCAGGGAGTCTTACTTTTCTATTTTTCAGTCAATTGATTTATTACTGCCATTATTTCATTTGTTGTTATTGTTTCATTCAATTAATTTATTAAGTGCCTACTATGTGCCAGGCACTGTGCTTAAGCAGTATCCCTTAGTGCCTAGCATAATCTTTATACACAGTAGGTGCTTAATAAATATTTCATTACTTCATTCAGACCTTGACCATAGGTTCTTACCCTTTGTTTCCTTTTAAATTCTTCATCACATTCACCCTTTGTGGCTAGAATTTCCTTTACAACTAATCCCTTTCTGAAACTACTCTCCCTCTTAATCACCTTCCCCCTCTAATTCCCTCCCATTTCCCAAATGAGTTGGATTTAATTCTAAATCAATCTCTTGGATGTTAGCATGTGTGTGTTCTGTCCAGGTCTGATTAAAGTGAAGTTCAAGTAATGTCCATTCCTCCCACCCCTCCTTCAAGTTTGTACAGTTTTCTTCTTGCACATTCTGATTAACTGAGACAGTGATTTATAGCTCCTTCCTTCCCCTTTCTACCCTACTGTATTCTCTCCCTGTCCTTATCTTTTCTAAAATCATCAAAACATAACAGAACGTTTCCTAGACCATATGTGTTATTGAAGATCCTCTATAATCCTTCATGCCATTAGAGTTCTGAAGGAATAACTCACTGCTGCCATATCAGGGTCACAGTCCTTTACTTTTCTTCTGAAGCACTCCATAATAGGCTCCATGGCACTGGCCTAACTTACATTTCAAAATATTCTTCCTCTCTCACTTAGTTAGATTAATATCCCTCCACACTGCTTTCTCCAGATGCCAGATTGCTTTTCTCTCTCTCTTTGCTCATGTAGCTTCTCCTGGAATAATAGATTCTGGCCACATATGCTAGACACATAATGGGTATTTGATAAGTAATGAATGAATTAGAGATTATTCTACTTACTACCTAACTGTAATGCCAATGTGGATTATTCTCATATACCTAGAAAAGTATTAGCTCACCTTGTCATCCCTAAGGACTAACTCAATTCTAGGGAGTAAATACAATCTGGAGCAACTTCCAGAGAACTAACTTATTATAACAATTATAATAGTAGTAATAATAGTAATAATAGTATTTGTTTTATAGTTATTATTTCATTTCATCCTCACAATTACCCTGCAAAGTAGGTGCTACTACTTTTCCTATTTTACCAATGAGGAAATTGAGGCAGACAGAGGTTAAGTGACTTGCCCAAAGTCAAAGAGCTAGTAGTAGGTGTGTCTGAGGCTAGATTTTAGCTCAGGTCTCCTTGACTCCAGGCTCAGGGCTCAATCTACTGTGCCACCTAGCAGCTTTTCAATAACACTGGTGCTTGCAAATTTCATTGATTTATTAATTGATTTACTGGAAACTGAATAGCTTGATTCCCATATCATTTGTGGATGGCCATGTGAATTCAAGTCATCTTTGAAGTGGGCCTGGAATTTGCAGATTTCTGAGCCCTAAAATAAATCTTGAGCCCCCTAGAGTAGGTCTGGATTTGTACTAGTTCTGTGGAGATGGGGCAAGCTGCAGCTGAAAGGACTATCCCCTTTGGGAGTCTCCATTGGTTTGGGGCTAAGGTAGAATATGACATTAGGAATTAGAAGAAAACAAGTATAGACAAGCACATATTTGGCTCTCTATTAAATCAAGCCAACACCATGACATTTTTTGAAATGGACAAGGCAAAATATTGTTAATTAAACATTGTAGACAAAGACAGAGAAAGTGATGCGAGAGTGTCCAAATTCTAACAGTGTGTCAATGCTAATAATGACTAATATTTATATAGCACTTTCAAAATCACAAAGTATCTTCCTATAAGAGAGGTCATACAAGTATTTCTTTTTTATTAATTTATCTTGATTTATCAACAATCACTTCCTTACGCTTTTGAGTTTAAAAATTTTCTCCCCCTCCCTCCCCACCACTATCCCCAAGAGGGCACACAATCTGATATAGGCTATATATATACATTCCTATTAAACATATTTTCACAGCAGTGATGTTGTAAGTAAGCATTAGAACCAATAGGAGGAACCGCCAGAAAGAGGAAACAAAACTAAACAGAAGAGAAAGAAATAGCAAATAGTATGCTTCAATCTGCATTCAAATTCCATAGTTCTTTCTTTGGATGTTTCTTTCTTTTTGCATCACAAGGCCTTTGGAGATGTCCTTGTACTGCTGGGAAAGTCATACAAGCAATCCCATTTTATAGGGGAAAACCAGGTCCAAAGAGATTAACTCACTTGCCCAAGATCACTTATCTAGGAAATAACAGAAGGCAAACCCAAACCTGGGTCTTCCGACTCTAAGTCAAGTGATTTTTCTATTGGCCCACATTTCCAAGACTTAGATAATCTCCCTCCTCCTATTTGTCCTCTCCTGTGAAAATACTTTCTTATTTAACTTTTTTCCTTCTCTTTCTACTGATCCTTTAGTGAACTGTATCATAACTTGCCAAAAGGCCAGGAAACCAATTTAGCATGGAATTGAAAGAGAATAGAAATGTATCATGTATTTATATTACTTAACTACCTCTATGGATAAAATCATATCCAAAGGAAATATTACATAGTTTTGATGCATATCATTTAATTTATAGAACATACACACATTTTCCAAATGCAAGTCACTTGATTTCTTTTAGTGAAAGAAATCAAAGCATTTTATCTATAAGAAAAAGCTATTATTCCCTATTATTTCTATAAGAAAAAGCTATTATTTCCTAAAAAATATTTCCTATAAAATGACAATGGAAAAGACTTGGTCATAATAGTTTAATTCACCCCTCAGATGTGTTGTCCTATACACAACATACAATAAATAGAATTGCTTTGAATCCACATACAGTACGAGGTATCTATTCCTTCCCCCTTCCCATATGTATTTGTAACGGACTAGAAGAATAAGTTGTGTAAAATATTGAAACGTGGAGGAGGTTCACCTTATAGAATAGCATTTTGGAATGAGGTTGCTTATTCTATAAGAAAACAAACAGGAAGTTTACTACATGAGAAATGGGAAATGGCTTTTAGATATGAGGACTACTATGGAAGGAGATATGGAATTGAAAGGGGAAGAAGAGTATAAATGGACAAAGAGTAAAGTAGCAACACTGACAGAGAGATACTTATAATTAGTCCAACATCCATAGGTTGGAGTTGCTGCATGGTAGCTTTAGCACAGTGCCTAGCACATAGTAGGAGCTTAACAGATGTTTATTGAATGAATGAATGGTAGATCCTGGGTATCTTTAGGCTGAATGAAACCACTCAGAACATTAAAAACAACATGAACACTAACAACAACAGCAAACTGAACGTTGAGTAATTTAATGGCTAGGCTTGGTTTCAGTGGCGAGATGAGGGAATGTTCTTCTTTATGAAGAGGGGAGACTATGAGTGTGAAATATTGCATATGTTGTAAACTTGGCTGCTGTGTTACTTAGTTTTACTGACCCACTTTCCATCTCCTTTTCCTCAACCCTTTCATTCTTTACACGGAAGAGTTTTGCTGTGGGTGGAGGAGACAGGAACTAATCAGAAAAAAAAAGTAATGGGAAAACAAAAGCAAATTTTTCAATACCTCCCCAAGGTTGGATGAGGGGAGAAGAAAGAGGATTTTAAGAAAAATGGGTTGATACAAATGATGTGAGGAGGAGGAGATTCTTAGTAATAACAGAAACAGCTTGGCGTTAGAGTGGGTGGAATAGCAGACTTTGAGTCAGGAAGACCTAAGCCTGATTCCTGCCTCAGGCACTTACAAGGTATGTGACTCTGGACAAGTCATTTATTTATTTCTCACAGACTCATTTTCCTTCTCTGTTAAATGGGGATTGTAATAGTACTTACCTCTCAGGATTGCTGTAAGAATCAAATGAAATACTATGTAAAGTGCTCTGTAAACCTTAAAGCACTTTAGAAATATTAAGGATAATGATGATGATGATGATGATGGTGGTGGTAGTGGTGGTGGTGATGTGATCAGTTCCCCAAGGGGTGGGAAAAGGAAGGTATATAAGAGAGTAAAAGAGAGGCAGTGGAGACAGTGCATGACATAAATCCAAGAGGAATTGGATTTGAACCCTGCCTCAGACACTTACTAGTTTATTAAACTTGAGCAAGTTACTTAAGTTCTCTGAACCTCAGTTTTCTCATTCTATAAAATAGGGATAATAAGAGCACCCAACTCACAGGAGTGAGCTATTATCATTAATGAAGCAATAAGATGAGAGGAACGCTAGGTGGCGCCATAGTGCATGGGGTCAGGAAGACTCATCTTCCTGAGTTCAAACCTGGCATCAGACTAGCTGTGTAACTCTAGGCAAGTCACTTAACCCTGCCTGTCTCAGTTTCCCCATCTGTAAAATAAGCTGGAGAAGAAAATGGCAAAACAATCTAGCATCTCTGCCAAGAAAACCCCAAATGAGGTCATGAAGAGTCAGACATGACTGAACAAAAACAACAAGAAGGTGAGACATACCTTAGGAATGTGGGGAGAAGTAGCTAGGATAATAATGGCACAACACATTAAATAGTAGTGTTTATATCTATAACCCAGTGGGAACTTCACTTCTCTAGTTTGAAAACCAGTATTCATTTGGATTTCAAGTTATTTAGGTCAACTTATTGACATTGAGAATAATCTTAGAGTAGGACTATAGGAGAAGAGACATGAATACAAGGGGCCTATGAGATAACTGAGTCCAACCCCCTTTTTACAGCTGAGGAAAATGATGCATGGACTTAAGTGACTGGCTCAAAGTCAAGTAACTAAACCAGTGGCCATAATCAGGCTGACTACGGTAAAAGAACATAACAAGGTTGTCCCTGACAACATTGCTTCCCTCTTCTCCCAGACAACAGGTGAGACCAGGGATCTAGGTGAAAAGTCTCAGCTCCACCCCCCAGCTTTCCTGAGAATAAGATTACCAGATAAAAACATAACGCCTACTTAGGAACGCATGGCCTGAGCAATCCCATAGGCTTTCTTAAATCATCCTATAGCAACTTATTCACAGACAAGCATTGTGCCACAAATATACACAAGCTCTCCATGAAGAATAGAGCTATCAAAAGAGGCCTCCACTCAATGGCTTCTCTTCTCTTTTCTTTCTTGGTTGTGGTACATTTCAGCAATAAATCATGCTTCTTCACTTCTCCAGTGGGTTTGTGATCTCATGCAAGTGAGCCTTTCCTTTATGAAAGAAGCTCATAAACCATCTCTATCTGCCAATCCTATGCCTTTGTCCTTCTACTCCCATAAGTTTTTCCATAGTGGGTTTGCCTATCATGCAGGAGTAGAGGGTCTTTCTCAGGTTCTCCTCACCCAAGGATACCAACAAAGCCCATATGGTTCATTCATGGTTTATCTCTTCCCTTTACCATGTGTCTTTAAGGTCTCCTTATTTAACCATAAGTCCTTTATACCCCACTTTCTGCCCTGCTTTATACCCCACTCGCTGCCCATCATGCACCACCTCTTTATTGCCTTTTAGATTATCTTCAACTTCAATTCTTTAGGGACTGTAATGTTCCATAATATGCAACCATGTGCACAGGAGAATATTAGCATTAAGATGGATCTTTATTTTCAGAGAAAAAGCTTAAGATTATTAAAAGAACTCTGAAGTTTTCCAAATGTAATCCAGCCATCCCTGCTTCTGTTCCAGGCTCAGTGCATTGTTCTTCTGTGGACTCATGGCTGGGCATCATCAAGTTAACCATTCAACTTCATTTTGTTGTTCAGTCATCTTGGTCATGTCCAGCTCTTCATGACCCCACTTAAAATTTTCTTGGCAAAGATACTGAATTGGTTTTCTATTTTTTCCTCCAGTTCATTTTATTTTATTTACTTATTTATTTTTAGGCAATTGGGGTTAAGTGACTTGCCCAGGGTCACACAGCTAGTAAATGTCAAGTGTTTGGTCTGAGGCCAGATTTGAACTCAGGTCTTCCTGACTTCAGGGCCGGTGCTGTATTCTCCAGTTCATTTTACAGATGAGGAAACTGAGGCAAACAGGGTTAAGTGATTTGCTCAGGGTCACCCAGCTATTAAGTGTCTGAGCTAAGATTTGAATTCAGGAGCATGACTGTTCCTTATTTTAGTCCCCACAATCTGTCCACTGTGCCCCCTAGCTACCCTATTCAATTTTAGATCCTAGTCTAAATAATAGTTATTCTACATCCACTAGGTTTTTCCTGTGGGAATACTTAGTTCAAACTCTTTTTAGAGATCTTGGATTACATTTAGAATGTTCTTCGAAGTTCTGGGCCTTGACACAATCAGCATAATGTCATCTATGGACAGGAGCATCTGGGGGACCTCATAATATATAGTGGAAGCCTCTTTGACTTTAGTTCTCTGCTGGATCTTCTCTATGACCAAGTCAAGTCACATCAAGTCAAGTCAAGGAACATTTAATAAGTGTCTACTCATGCTAATCATTGTGCCAAAAACTAGAGGTAAGAGAAAAAGGCAATGTATGCTCATGTGTGTGTGTGTGTGTGTGCGTATGCATAGTTCCTGCTCTCACAAGATCATTCGCCGCCCTATCTTTTAAGCAATTCAATTCAATAAGCATTTATTAAACAGAGACTGAATGTAAGATACCTGTTCTAGGTGATAAGAATACAGAGATGAACTACATGACACCATCTCTGCCCTCATGGAACTTGTAGTTTGGTTGTAGCTTTATTTTGTCCTAGTTGAGGGAAAAAATAAGAATTTAACCTGTGTGACAAGTTTGAAATGCCCAAGGTCTGTGATCAAATTTAACCATAAACCAGAAAATGTTAGAGCTGGAAGGGCCCTAGGAAATCACATAGTTCAATACCTTATTTGCAGATGAGAAAGCTGAGGGCCAATGAAGTAAACTTAGGTATCGCTATTCCCAATGTGGTGCTTTTTTCATTACATATTTGCATTAGTCACCCAGACAAATTCTCATCCATTTTAGTCTAAATGGCTGCATCCAACTCCTCTGTTTTGCTTTCTTTTATCCTAGAACTTTACGGTTTTCTATGTAAAGATTTCGTATCCTTTGACATATTTCTCAACATAGTAGGACTAGAAGGTGGATCAAGCAAGTGACTTTGGAGTAGAAGAATCAGTTTATTACTTTTGTTATAGCATAAGAAAATAACTTTCCTTAAGGTAAATCAATATCCAATGATTTAATAATTCACAGTCAGTAGTTACTAATGTCAACATGCACTAATCTAAAATTAATAATATGTTATAAATGACCAATAGTTGATTGTTTATCTATTGTCAATAAATGTCATTTATTGGTCAATTGATACACGCCTAATTGATCATTAATAGACAATTATCCATAACCAATAATCATAAAAACAATAATGCAAAATTAAGGCCAATGATCTTTCAACTTATATGTGTAATTCTCTAATTCATATGAGCTTGTAAGGGATTAGTTGGGTGACAAGGTAGTTATCTAAGGTCTTTAGTTGGATGATATTATAAATGCCATAGAGTTAAGGAAGGGAAAAGTTTTCCTTCATACCCTAGCACACATCACCTATTTTTTCCATTTCTTCATAGTTATTGTTGTTATAATTATAATACAACTATTAATCAAATCCAAGAGGAAGTAGCAATTTCATTTACAATAGAGAAATCAAGTGTTCCAAAAAGAGCCAAATTATAATAAAATAGAACTAAACGAAGACCTAAAAACCTTTCTGCGTTCTTATAGTTAGGTAATCCTTTCTCCCTCTCTAATAAACTGTGCCAAATTATGTATAATACCATATTAATCAAAAGTAGAAATACAAAATTTTCAACAAGAGTATATTCTCCACATATCATTACTCAATATAATTTATACTTAAGTTAATAGTATTCCTTAAACGTAAATAGAATACTCCTAAACTCACAAACAGCAGGGAAATTTTAAAGAGTTATTAACTTATCTACTGAGACACACACAGGAACTATATGAACACAATGACAAAGTACTTTTCACAAAAATAAAGGCAAATATAAATAATTGGAGGAAATATTAATTGCTCATGGGTAGGATAAGCCAATGTAATAAAAATGACAATTTTACCTAAATTAGTTTAATTATTCAGTGAAATACTAATCAAACTACCAAGGAATTACTTTATAGAACTATAAAAAATAACAAAATTCATCAAGAGGAACAAAAGGTCAAGAATATCAAGAGAATTAATGAAAAAAAATGTGAAGGAAGAAGGGGTCTAACAGTATCAGATCTTAAGCTATACTACTCACCTGTGATCATCAAACAATTTGGTACTAGATAAGAAATCTAACTAATGTTAGTGGCTAATCTAACAGATTAGATACACAATATACAGAGGTAAATGAGCCCAGTAACCCAAAGATTCTAGTTATTGGTACAAGAACTCACTATTTGACAAAAATTGCTGAAAAAATTGGAAAGTAGTCTGGCAGAAACTAGTTATAGACTAATATCTCATACTGTGTAACAAAATAAGCGGAAAATAGGTACTTGATTTAGTGATATCATTAGCAAATTAGTGGAACATTGAAGAAATTCAGATTTGTGGAAAGGGGGAGAGATCATGGCTAAACAAGAGATAGAGAGATTCACAGCAGGTAACATGAATAATTCTGATTCCGTAAAATTTAAAAGTTTCTGCACAAACAAAGCCAATGCAGCCAAAATGAGAAGAAAAGCAGGAAACTGGCAAACAATCTTTGTAGCAAATTTTTCTGATGAAGGTCTTATTTCTCAAATATATAAGAAACTGAGAACATTTCTAAGAATAAGAGCCACTCCCTAACTGATTAGTGTTCAAGACGTATGAACATACAGTGTTCAGTGGAAGGGACCAAAGCTATCACTAGTCATCTGAAAAAGTGCTCTAAAGCCTAATAATTAGAAAAATGTAAATTAAAACAACTTTGAGGTACTACTTCACACCCATCTGATTGGCTATGAAGATACAAAAAGAAAATGACAAATACTGAAGAGAATATGGGAAAATAAGTGCACTAATGCATTGTTGATGAAGCTTTGAACTACTATAACCATTCTGGAGAGCAATTTCAAACTCTACCCAAATAGCCATAAAATGTGCTTACCCTTTGACAAAACAATACCACTACTAGGTCTCTACCCCAAAGAGATCAATGAAAAAGGAAAAGGGCCCATATGTACAAAATATTTTTATAGCAACTCTTTCTGGGGTGGCAAAAATTGGAATCTAAGGGGATTCCCATTAATTGGGGAATGGCTGAATAAGTTATGTTGTATGAATGCGATGGGATACTACTGTGCTGTAAGAAATGGATGAAGAGAATAGTTTCAGAAAACCTGGAAAACTTAGATAAACTAACACAGAGTGAAGTGAGCAGAACCAGAGCAATTTACACAGTAACAAAAATATTGTAAAGATAACTGTGAAAGAATTAGTAACTCTGATCAATACAGTGATCCACCACAATCTCAAAAGAATTATGATTAAAAATTCCATCCACCTTCAGATAGAGAATGGATAGGCAGATTGAAACATATTTCTCTTTCTTTTCCTTTCTTATTTTTTTCAAAACATGGCTAATGTAGAAATACGTTTTGCGTGACTTCATATGTATGATGATTACTGCATTTCTTGCCTTCTTATTAAGTGACAGAAGGAGAGAATTTGGAAATGAAAATAAAATTTAAGAAAAGAAACATGTTCATAAAATTAAAAACAAGTTGTTAAGTTGTTACATCTTAATATTCATTATCTTATACCTTGGTATATTAGAACAACAGAGTTGAGCACTAACTGAAGTTATATCCACCAAAAGTTAAATATGGCTTTTTTGAGAAAGTAAAAAATGTAAAAGGAATTACAATTTACCATTGCAGATTTCAGCAGCTTGAGTATTCAACGAGGAAACTTTTGGTTTTACTTCATAAATTGTGTTCAGTTACATAGGACAATTTGTTTTTAGAGGTAATTCCATGTTACTGTTTCCCTTTTTGACAGTCCACTTGTACATTCTTTTGAATTCACTGTGTTTTTCACATTATGGTCTGAATCAGAAATTTCAAACTTGAAATAGTCAAGTCAATAAAAAATAACAGCTGACATTTACATAATACTTTAAGGTTTTCAGAATATTTAAACACATTTGAGCCTCACAAGAAACCTGTGAGCTAGGTATAAATATGTTCCCTATTTTACAGATGAGGAAACTGCAGCTGATAGTGTTGAAGTAATTAGACCTGTGTCACTTACTCAATAAGTGTCTGAGAAAGGATTTGTTCCTGTCTCCAAGTCCAGCACTAGGCTAGGCAATGTCTTAATTCAATATGTAACATAATGGTTATGTACCTGGGATTTTACCTTAAATTCTTCTGAAATTTACATCTACCATGCTTAATATTAGTACGAACTGAGGGAAGCGAAGAGATATGACACACAACTCCCAAAGTGTCACAAATACAATCATTTGAAGAGGTCTCAATAATAGGGTTCAAATTTCTAGGGGACAAATCATGAAACAAATGCTTCGTGTATTATTTATACAACTGCCTCATATTTACATTTTAAATCTGTTTCAAATCATTCTACTATATTTAAGTTATTCTTTAAATGACCAATGGTTAGCTTCTATAGGGAGAAATGTACTTCTCCTTGGCTTAGACCCTGAGGCCAAAGATAGACTAGACTAGATTAGGATGTTTCTGCCCCCTTCCTTGAAACACAAGCAATCAATGACCATTTAAAACCCAGCCTGACTATGTTTGCTCAATACTATGACTACCTGATTACATTAGCATCACTGACAAGAGAGATACCCTTCTCTATGAGCCAACTGATGCTTATTCTTCACTTAGCTTATTACCTCTGGGTGAAATAGTCTTTTATTGGCTCATCCTGTGAATTATAAACAATAGGTTTTCTTTCCATGATGCGCAGACACATGGTGGTTCAGATTTTCTTCATCTTCTTTTCTGGATATTGAGGAGGGAGGTGTGTACACTTAGGTTCTTTTCTTTTTATTTTATGTAATAAAACAAGCATTTCTACAACAGTGCAATAAAAAGATGATTGCACATGAAAATGCAAATCTACTAGGCACAACTTGCTAGTCCTTTCAAATACACAATAAAATTATTATGCAAATTTCTTTTTATTTTTTTCTTTCCTCCTCTCCGCCAGCCTTAGAGATGGCTACCATTATATATATATATGTATATATATATATATATATATATATATATATATATATACACACACACATATACATATATGTGTGTGTGTGTGTGTGTACACAGACATTTATATATGTATATATATACATATATACATACACACATATTATGTGTGTGTGTGTAAAATTATTCTATACATAACTATATTTATCAATTCTTTCTCTGGATGCAGATAGCATCTTTCTTCCTATGTCCTTTATAATTAATTTGGGTATTTATAATAGACAAAATGACTTATTTGCTCAAAGTCACATATGTTCTTAATGCATCTAGCACAATGGACTTTTTCCAACTGCTCAGGAAGATAATCACACACAAAAAAAGTGCATTGGCAAATCATGGGGCAACTATGACATATAGAATGGTATGATTTCCTCCTGACAGTTTTGGTTGAGATGTGTCACTTAAAATAATCTGCAGACAGAAACAGGTAACATATACACAGCCCTAGGTGCCAATCTTCTTTTCCCTTAGAGTGGACTTTTCTCTCCCTTGGGCTCCTGCATACTACTTCCCCAATTTATCAGTGTTTTTTATATGGAGACACAAGCATTGGGATTATCCTCATCAGACATTTCTTAGCCTGGTACCATGCTGAATCTTGTATTTCTAGTTATCTTTAAGGAAGTAGCCTCTACCTATGCACCAAGAGTCTAAGCTTCTAGAGCGCAGGGAGCATAATCTTTGTTTATTTCAGGTAGTAGCCAGCACAGAAAGGGCTCAACAAATTGAGTGGTTCAGCGCCTTTCATAAAGGTGTTCCTTGGAGTTCTTTCAGTGCATATCTATGATCCAGAGTAATAAATAAAGAGTGAATGAATGAATCAACAAATAATACTAATAATCAACAGTAAATAATAATAAATGTTAATTAATAATAAATACTAATACTACTACTAATTCCTAGGACATATATTGCACTTTAAGGTTTTCAAAGCACTTTACAAATATTGTCTCACACGTGCTTGGGAAGAAGCACCATAATTATTCACATTTTACAGATAAGGAAACAGGCAGACAGAAGTGAGGACAGCTAGATGGCACAGTGGATAGCATGCCAAGCCTGAAGTAAGGAAGCTTTATCTTCGTGAGTCCAAATCAGGCCTCAGACACTTACTAACTGTGTGACCCTGGGCAAGTCACTTAACCCTGTTTGCCTCAGTTTCCTCATCTGTAAAATGAGCTAGAGAAGGAAATGGCAAACTGTTCCAGTATTTCTGTCAAGAAAACTACAAATGGGGTCACAAAGAGTACACACACACACACACACACACACACACACACACACACACACACACACAGGTATAGAGTAGCATCTTTAGTTGTTAATTTGTGTACTTGTCTGTTTAACCCTTTTCTTAGATGTGAAGCCAGGGAGAGAGACTAGATGTTCTTCCTTGGACAAGTGTGAGCACTCTGACAAAGTGAAGTTTTGCCTTAATCAATCAATTAATAAGTAGTTATTAAGTACTCTGCACCAGGCACTGTGTTAAACATTGGTGATAAAAGTAAAAAACAAATGTGCCCCTGCCCTTACGTACCTAGCATTCTAACTAGCAAAACAACACATATTCAAAGCAAAATATATGACCGTGTCTAGAATAATAGAATCTTAGAGTTTTTGAATCTACAATCTTAGAGTCATAGAATCTAGAATCTTAGAGTCAGAAAAGACTTCCTTATTTAACAACTGAAGAAACTAAGACATAGAGGTTAAGTGACTTGCACCAAGTCATACAACAAATTAGTGGCTAAGCTGGGACCAGAGTTCAGGCCTCCTGGACTTTTAGTCCAGCGTTATTTTTAAACTATAAAAGGTTTTGGAATCTCTGACTCACCAAAGAGTTTCTTTGCCCAGATTTTGATTAGCTCCAGAGGGAAAAGAAACTAACATTATTGATTACATTGAACAAAGCTGATTTGTCAAGGCAAATTTTGGTGAGGACATGGTACCAGTGAAGATGAGCCCCAAAATGGGTGCTCACCAAATACAGCACATACTCTAGTTTACTTTGCTAGTTCATAGAGTACCTGAGGGCCACCCCTTAAGATTCAAGGGTTGTTCAAGGGCCTTTTTTTTGAGTCTTCTGTCTATTTATTGTTTTACAGCAGAATGCCTAACACAAGTCATCGTAACTGCCAAATAGTCAGTTGTGCAAAATAGTATATGCATACATACGTACATACATACATACATACATACATACATATATATACACACACACACACACACACACACACACACACACACACACACATATTGCTTAAGTGCAAACGGGAGATAAGATTATTTTTTTTAAATAAATACTTAAACACAAATTTATGGTCCCACACAAGAGCATTTAAACTAGATGGTCTGCCTCCTTGGACCTACAGTAGCTGTTATTTTCCCCAAAACTAATAGAATTAATATACTGAATTATCATCAGTTCCACTGTGTGAATAATGGATCACAATGAACAAGTCCCTTTTTCTAAGAACTTTTCCTGGCTCCCCTACAAACATGATCTGATGTAGATAAAAATACAATGGGAATTTCTTGAAGGTCAATGGTCCAAAATGCTAAGTATGGTTAAGTATTTTACAATGATCTATACTCACTGGTTCCATTTTTAGTTAAGATGTACTTAGATTACTTTCTTCAATTCATCATACAAGACTAGCATGAAAGCTCTACCCATGTCTCAAAGAACATTGGCCCAGACGCCTTGAAGAAAGCTTTGCCACCTTCATCTTTAGCAATCTTCCTCCAGGGGTCAGTTGTCTCAGGGTACATGATATCAGCTCCTTTGCTCCCAGACTGCATCATCATTTGCTGCCTCACTGTATCGCTGGGATAGGAGACCACACCTGCTACAGCAGTCACTGTTTATGCAATCATCCAACTTATCACAATGTGAGTGTTCTTCAGATCTGGGGACATACTTTTTGCTGTATCATAGATTCCAAAGTAGGCTGCTCTATAGATAATGATACCCTGCACTGAGACATTGAAACCTTGATAACAAGCCACGAATTCCATCAGACTTGGTGATTTTCACAAGGCAGTCTCCCAGGCCTTTGAATTCTCTCTCTGTGCCAGATTTCCCAACATCAACTGCCAAGTGGGTTCTCACAAAATCCAAGGGGTAGACAAAGCAGAGAGAAGCAGCTCCAGCTGCACCAGCAGAGGCACATTTGCCAGCAAAATACCTCCCAAACTGTGTGTGCTTGTCTGCCCCTCCACCAAACACCTGCTTATACTTATTCTTAAAGACAAAGTTAAGGGCCTGGGTGGGGAAAGGTCTGATGACATTTGCCAAGTTCCCCTGACAGAAGGAAAGCACCCCTTGTTCCTGTGGAATTCAAACTATATGATCCGCTATGCCTTTGTACTGCTTATCTGCAGCAATTTGTTTACTTGCATGCTGCACCTGAAATGGTAGTTTGGCTCCCTCGATGGGGGCCACTACAGTCTTGAAGATAGCAGCTGAGATGCCACCGGCCAGGAATTCTCTGGAGAAGGAGATGGCCTGTTCCATCATGGTAAGAGAGGGAGAAAGTGCTGAAGTTGAAGGAAGAAAACTGGGGAGAGAGGACTGAAAGCTGGGAACTTGTTACTGCCTGCACAGCCCCTTGCTACAGCTCAGATTGAAAGGCAAGGGCCTTCTATATCATCCTGAATGCATTCTTTGGGGCTGGAATAATCTGGGGAGCTCTTTTCTTATCTCTATAATTCTTTATTGTTTAGTCATGTTCAGTCATGTCTGACTCTTTGTGACCCCATTTGGGTTTTTTTGGGGGGCAGAGATACTGGAGTGGCTTGCTATTTACTTCTCCAGCTCATTTTACAGATGAGGAAACTGAGGTAAACAGGGTTAAGTGACTTGCCCCGGTAAACACAGCTAGCAAGTGTCTGAGGCCAGAACTCAAGAAGATGAGTCTTCTTGACTGCAGGCCTGGCAGTCTATACACTAGCTGCCTCTGGCATTGGTTTAGGGTGCTACTAAGTCAGGGATACAGTCCTGCCAGTCACCTGTGTTTAGTTCCTACAACAAGCAAGAAAAAAAAAAGGTCCTATTGCTATGCTGCCAAACTATAGGGAGGGCATGATGCCTATGAACTGACTAATCAAGTCCTCAATGAGGATAATTCCCTTGCAGGACTTAACCTGGGGCCCGTGGAGAGTCTGTGGATAGATATCAAGGGTCCATGAATTTGTTTTTGATAACTATATTTCAATGTAACTGGTTTTCTTTGTAATCTCATACATTTTATTTTATGCATTTGTAACATGGTTTACCTCTGGCCCCATCTTCTCAGGTTGAGGCCTATTACATTCCCCCCAGCCACAAACACACACACACACACACACACACACACAACACACACACACACACGGTTCTCAAGCACCTGGAATGGGACTGAAGTGGCTCTCTTTTCTCTGCAATAGCTCCAGCTGTATTCTTCCCATTTCAGGGATGCAGTGACTAGTACCCCAGTTCCATTTATCCACTTAACATCAGATTAGCATTTTAAAAGTTATATTATCTTTAGCATGGGATAATATCTGGAGCATTTACTTTACAGGGCTGCTTTACATAATGCATGTAAAACTCTTTGCAAATCTTAAAGCTACATAAATATCAATTATTATTATTAATTGGTGGGTGAAGTTTTACTCTTCTGTCTTTTTTTGGACCTCGGGTTTACTGGTGACTCCATTCGCCTTGCCATATTCAGACCATAAGGCAAGTTTTCAACACCTTAGGTGGTGTAAGACAGGGAGGAAGTGTTACAAGATAAGATGAGTAACAAAATTATTTATAAATTCTGTATTACTTTGAAATAGGCTGTGTTTAATTTTGGACCTGGTTTGAAACAGAGCGTACTCCTTACTCAGCTCTTCTTTATCTGAGTTAGAAGAGACCAAAATAACAATACCACCCAATCTTCTGTATGCTTTTTGAGTCTTATTTAGGGGGCCAAGAAGATCACAGACATGCAGTTGACTGCAACACAAATGGAAAGATACACATTTCTTGCTAACGAGGCCAAGGATGAGGGCAGACTCTCAAATGTAAAAGTTAGCTTTGTTTGATATATGTGTCCACCCATCACTTTGCACTAGTCATAAGGACAACTAGGTATGACTGAGGCTCTCTGAGCACACAGTCAACATCATTGGAGATGCTGGGAGTCCTGGGGGAGGGTTCAGGGAGGGATAGGGACAGAGATGGAGAGACAGAGATATAGAGAAACAGAGAGAAAGAGACAGAGACAGAAAGAAAAAGAGATGCAGAGGCAGAGATAGAAAGAAAGAGATAGAGAAGCAGAGGGAGAGAGAGACAGAGGAAGAGAGAGACAGAGAGAGATCCAGAAATTACTGATAAAAGTGGAACTATGCATCTGGAATCAAGTGAACATTACTGAACAGGAAAGCATATATATTTCAAAGGTCAGAGAGAAGGTAGGCAAGCCAAAGTCAGGTCATACACTAATCATAAGAATCAAAATAAGCAGTAGTTGTTTAGAATTATAGATAAAGATCTGGTGGACATAAATACTAGAGGACAAAGCAAGGCAGGCAGTCAAAAGTTTGGGGATATATTCTGCAAAATAGATCTGCAAGAGCTTAATGACAGGAAAAGGAGCCAAGAGGATATCACTATTCTAATATGCCAGTGGAACCGTGACCTAAGAATATATGGGTATTCGCTCTAACCCATCCAAGAAGACCCATCCATGAATGTCAATCCTGTTCTACTCTTATCCATGACATCTCATATATTCATGACTGAGAGTGATACAACAAACAAAAATTACAGTCTTCTGAAATTTCAGGGAAACCAGTGGCATATGTAGACTGTCCATTAGTTTCACTGTCTCACTGGAGAGCAAGGGAGTAAAGAAAGAAGGTGAGTGAATTGCTGAATCTGATAGAAGCCTTTTTCATTCTCACACCTTCATCAAAGATGCTCTTAATAAAATTATAAATTATTCTCATAATTATTTTATAGAGATAGAAAATAGGCCCATAGATCTATAGTTATTGATATTTTATCAAATAGTAGCAAAAATGTCTATTATTTTTTCCCAAGATTTTCGCATTCTTCTTTCTTCTACATGTGTTGAAAATTAACCCTCAGGCATCCTCAAAAATTTTATAACCCCTACTATGAATCTCCTTTGTGCATTCCTGGTTTTGTCCAAATGTTTGTCTCATCTTTATTTATTTATGGTGAGGCAATTGGGGTTAAGCAACTTTCCCAGAGTCACACAGCTAGTAAGTGCCAAGTGTCTGAGGCTGGATTTGAACTCAGGTGCTCCTGACTCCAGGGCCGGTGCTCTATCCACTGTACCACCTAGCCACCCCTCATTTTTTGTTTTCTTTAATGCTATTTATAATTACCCATATATATAGTACATCAAAACTCATATTCAGGATCCAAATGCGGTAGCTCCATTATCTTAGAATACTCTTTCTTAATTAGGTCTCACACTGAGTTTTCTGCAAACTCTTTCACCCTCTTCCACTGACTTAGCTATTTTATGAAGTGATACTTTAAATAATCTTCCACTACCATCCTCCATAAGATTTTACAAATGAGTTTGTATTCTAAACTGGTCCTGCCCTTGACTATCATATGTCTTCCCTTAACAAGAAGATGGAGCTTTGCTGTCTGAGGAGATGTCTGGGTGCTCTGGTAATCCTTATTACAATGATTGATTGACATTACCAAAATATCCCAGGAAATGGTGATGGTATGAACTGATGTTTGTCCTTTTCTCCATTTCTCATTTTTTCAACATCGCTAGCTTGTTTAAGTGCATCTGGTCAAAGCTCTGTTAATTGTCTGCCATATCTGCTGATTTTTATTCTTCACATTTGTTTGTTCTGATCAATCAATCACATTCTGATCAGTGCACTGGAGGCCATTTTTGCTGTTGCTGTTGTTTTAATGTATCTGGGTGCCAAAGGAGCGTGTTATTCTCAACTCCATGATAGGCCCACCTCCTTTTTCACCCATATATGTCCTTGGAGGTGTGTTCCAGGCCAATTCTTGTACAAAAGCAATCACTGGTAATACACCGTAACCTGCCTTTTATATATTACTCCCCTTGCTGCACTCTATGATCCAGCCAAACTGGTCTTGCTCTGCACACACAACACTCCATCACCCATCTCTGTGACTTTGTAGTAACTGTTCCTGTCTGGAATCTACTTCCACATTACCTCCTACTTAGAGTGCTTTCAAAACTCTGCTTGTGGAAAATCTGTTCTGTGAAATCTTTTCTGAGTTTCATAGCTGCTCCTGTCCTTCTCCAACCCTTGCCCCACCCATTACACACATAATGTTGTTATTCAGTCATTTTTCAGTCATGTCTGACTCTTCATGATCCCATTTCAGGTTTTCTTGGCAAAGATATTGAAGTTGTTTTTCCATTTTCTTCTCCAGCTCATCTTACAGATGAGAAAACTAAGGGAAACAGGGTTAAATGACTTGCCCAGGGTCACACAACTAGTAAGAATCTGAGGCCAGATTTGAACTCAGGAAGAGGAGTCTTCCTGACTCCAGACTCAGCACTCTATCCATTGTACCACCTGTATTTATTTTGTCTATATCTTATATAGACTTGTCTGTGTAGATGTCATGCTATCATGCTGCCTCTACTCTCACCATTACCTCCACATCTTCCTCCCAAGGAAACTGGACTCCATCCCAGGGTTTGTCAGCTCTGTGATAGGTCAGTTTTTTCCTTAGTCTGTGTCTGGGCTTCCATAATAGACTGACCCATGCTTATCATGGCTCATGTTCTTCTAACCTGCCCCCACCCCACCAGCTCCCCTTTATGTTCTGTCTTCTTTCCTTACCACAAAGCTTAGAACATATTAAGTGTTTAATAAGTATTCTTTCTCTCTCTCTTTCTCCACCCCCCCCCAATAGAATGTCAGCTCCTCAAGGGCAAGGAACATTTAAGTTTTGTCTTTGTATCCACAGTGCCTAGCACTTAAGAAATGTTTATTGACCAATTGATTGGTTAAGTCCAACCCAAATGACCCATCAATCATTTTTTTCCTCTTTTTTTCTTTTTTCTTTTAAGACAATTGGGGTTAAGTGAGTTGCCCAGGGGCCCACAGCTAGTAAGTGTCAAGTGTTTGGTCTAAAATTGGATTTGAACTCAGCTCCTCCTGACTTCAGGGCCAGTGCTCTATCCACTGCACCACCTAGATGCCCCCCATCAATCATTTATTGAGCCCCTAATACAGTGCCCAGTGCTAGTCACTGAACATCATGTATATAGTAAGTGGCAAAATCAGAATTCAACTCCAGATCCTCCAACTCCAGAACCAACTCCTTTCCCACTGTACCATATGATCTGTACCATTCTTGTAACATACTGGAATTCCAAGGCACACAGTCATGTGGCCTGAAGTGCATGCTTAGAGATGGCAAGTAGGTCATAGCTATAGTCCGAGATAAAATGTGAAAGAAATAAAAGACTATCTACAACATCTTGTAAAAAGCCTAGGACTCCTTTCCCAAGTTACTTCTTGTTCCTAATATAGTTTTAGCCAGGATTTAAAGGATCCAGACAGTGATAAATGGGTGTAGAGAAATGATCCCCAAAGGACTGGAGAAGAGGACTTTCTTCAAGAAGAATAGGCTGCAGCTATCTTTTTGATCATAATAACTTTTTCCTTCCATATTTAATGTTTTCTCTCTGAGGCAAAATTTTCATTTGTAAGATACAAACCTTAGAACAAATCTCCCTTGCTAGCACATTTAAATTCTTCTGGCTCAGACTATTATATTTCCCTGGCCTTCTAAAATGTTAACAATGTCATGAACTCTGTCAGTAGAGTAGGACTACAGCTGTTAAACTTTAAGAGCATGAAATACTGCTTATACACATACACACATATATACACACATTTATACATATACATATATGTATGAAACATTTAACACACATATAAATACTTCAATGTAGGAAATATTTATCACATGAATATATACATATATAAATATATATGCGTATATGAAAAGAGGAAGAATGCTAAATTCCCAATGGCGGAAAAATGGAAGTTTTATGTAAAATATTTAGGTTAACTTGCTTTTGCATTATATATTTGTGAATGAATAAATAAACATAGCTGTATGCATGTATATATGTACAGACATATATACACATGCATGCATATATACATATATATATACACATACATACACCTATATTCATGCCTACTCTAGATAGATATAGATATGTATATATACATGTGTGTATTGGGCTAGGAATCAGATATCTCTGTTACATTCTTGATGACTTGACTGCATGACCTTCAGCGAGTTACCTAAAATCTCTATAACAGTTTCCCATTTTGTTAATTGGGAGACAATGCCCCACCCTTGAGAGAATAGTAAACCATGCAAAGAAATCGACAAGCATTTTTTACAAAGCTCTTTGCCAGGTACTGTGTTAAACATTGAGTATATAAAGACAGAAATGCAGCTGTCTCTGCCCTCAAGTAGTTTATATTCTAATAGGAAGAAAAGATGTATTTATAGGTATATGGAACAGCGAATAGAGCATTGGACATGAAATCAAGGAGACGAGTTCAAATTTGTTCTCAGACACTAACTTACTAGCTGTATGATCCTGGGAAAGTCATTTAAACTCTTCTTTTTCCTTATCTCTAAAAATAGAATAATAATAGCACCTCCCTCCAAGGGTTGTTATGAAGATTAAATGAGATAATATTTATAAAGTGGATTGAGAATCTTAAACATTATATAAATGCTAGTTGGTGGTGGTGGTGATCATTATATTAGGTGAAAATGAAGTAATTTAGTTAAGATGTATACCAACAGCTATGGTTTGTCTTTCCTTCTCAAAGAGGACCGTGACAGAGAGGTGATGGCATGACACACAAGTGAATTGGATTTAAGTGAGGGGGGGCTGTGCAAAGTCACCAGCCTCATTTTCTCCTCTGGAGCCATCTGGGTCCAGTGGTAAGATATAGAACAGGACCACTAGAGATGGCCCTGGATGCAGTGGGGACCTTGAACTTTTTAAGCTAAGGTATTTAACAGGTCTCAGTCTGAGGCTACACCCATTCAGTGATTAAGGCTAGGTAACAAAGGCTTCGTGTGGAAGTCGGTGGTTCAGCTGAGAATTAGAGGAAATCAGGCATTCCAAGAGGCAGAGGTGAGGAAGGCTCCAGTCAAGGTGGCTGTCAGTGCACAACCGCAGGCTCAAAAGAATAATGCTAGTAATAATAGCATCTATACAGATCTTTAAAGTGCTATCTGTCTGAGGTAGGCTTTACAGGTCTACCTGACTCCAGGTAGACTCCAGGGCCAGCTCTCTGTCCATTAAGCCCCCTAGCTACCTCTCCAGAACACCCCTCTTTTTTGTGTTCCTCCACACCCTCAAAGGCAGAACTATAAAGGTTTTTACCTGCCTCTGAAGCTAGCTGAGCATTGGTAGATGTGAAATTTTAGATGGGTTTTGAGAGGTGACTGAGTGGAGAGAACTTTTTAGGTGAATGCCATCATTGAAGCTAGAGCCTCTATCTTACAATGGCTTCTGTAGACTCAGGTTTTCTCTCATCCAGTCTAGAATTTGACCTCCATTCTTTCCAGTGGCACTAGGGATCTCTTTTTTTTTTGGCTGGCATTGCACAAGCCATTCACTGTGCAAGGCATGGTGAATGTCACAAAGCGCTCCCAGAATTGTTATCAACATTGATTGGAGCGGACAAATGATGTATCCATCTAAAAGCCACTTTTCAGGTCCTGAGCCTGAGCTCCTTTTTCAGTAGCAGGGCTTTCAGGATGTCTTGAGCACAGTCAAGATGGAGAAGTTACCCCCAACCAAGACTATATAATTGCTTTTTAAACATTTATTTAATTTTTAATTTATGGAAGAAAATAAGCATTTTCATAACAGTATAATAAAAAAGATAATTGTACATCTATTATGTATAACTTGCTATTCCTTTTAAATATATAATAAAGTTATCATTACCACATAAATTTCTCTTTTTCTTCCCCTGCCACCCCACCCTAGAGATGGCTATCAGACACAAATAGGTGTGTATACACACACATACTCATACACACACATACATAGATATATATGTAAAATAATTTTATACATATGTCTATTTTTCGGTTCTTTCTCTGGATGCAGATAGTGTTTTTCTTCATATGTCTTTTGTTTTTCATTTGTGGATTTATAATAGTCAAAACGACTTAGTCACTCGAAGTTGTTCATGAAACAATAATGCTGTTACTGTATACAATGTTCTCTTGGTTCTGCTCACTTCACTCTTGGCTCTTTTGTGTAAGTCTTCTCACCCCTTTCTTAGATCATTGAGCTCATCATTTCTTAGAGCACATCAGTATTCCATCACAATCACATACCACAACTTGTTCAGCCATTCCCTAATTGATGGGAATCCCTGAAATTTTCAGTTCTTTGCCACCACAAAGAAAGCTGCTATGAATGTCCCATTCACATTCAGTTATAATTACCATTTGTGAATTCCTCTCTATCTTTTTACTTACTATTTTCTTTCTTAGCCTCTCTTTTTACCCTATCCCTGTTACCTTATCTTCTCCCCCCACTCTCCCACTCTTCATTTTACCCACCCCTCTGAGAATCCCCCCACCTTCCCAATCCATACACCCCTCCAAAACATCCTCCCCTATCCTCTTCCCCTCCCAAATTCTAATTTATACACCTCTCTAAAAGTTCCTTTCCTAACCTGTCCCCCAGTTTTTTCACCTTTCTACATGTTTAGAAGGCTTCTATACCCTTCTAAATGTACACATTGTTTCCTCTTCAGTATATAATTGTAACTAGGGACCCCCTTCCCTTTGTTCTGGCAAGCTAACCCCCTTGTTCACCAAGTCTAATGGTGGCTTGATGTGATATTTTTTTGTTTTCTCAGTCATGTCTGATTCTTCATGATGCTATTTGGAGTTTTCTTGGCAAAGATATTAAAGTGGTTTGCCATTTCCTTTCCCAGCTCATTTTACAGATGACAAAACTGAGGCAAAGAGGGTAAAGTGACTTGCCCAGGTCCACACAACTAGCAAGTATCTGAGACTGAATTTGAACTCAAGTCTTCCTAGTTCTAGGGCTAGTGCCAATGGTGGCTTGGCAATGGTTTATAGAAAAGAATTGGCAGTTGGACTTCATATGGCCTTTTACCTTTCCCATCAAAACCCTTATACTGTTTGTCAAAAGGAGTGGGGAGTATGTCAAGAAGAGCATTGAATGCTACTACCATCCAGGACCAGTATCTGTTCCCTTTGATTCTTAACCCACTAGATTAGCTAGCAGGGAGTGATAGTCATCAAAATTCTTCTTTTGGAGTGGGGTTGGCATACAATCTGTGGGGAAAATGATGGATATAAGATGGCCTTCCTGATCTTGTATTCCTAAATACCTACTGGGTCATGCTCTTCCCTTTGAAAAATGCTCCCCCAGAATCCTAAGGCGTGCTCTTTTGTTCTGAGAGGTGATGGGAATGATGATGATGACAACAACAGGGGAATCAGTTGGCACAGTTTATATAAGTCATTGCTGTGTTCATAGGACCATTGATTTAGAGCTGGAAGGGAACTTAGAGGACATTTTGTCCAGCCCCCTCATTTTTAAGTTGAGGAAACTGAGGCCAAAAGAGGTTAAGGAATTTGCTCAAAGTCACATAGGTAGTACAGTGATACATTCAAGACTTGAATTCAGGTCATCTGACTCCAAATCAGGCACCCTTTCCATCGTACCATATTCCCAGAACAAGAAGTGAAATCAAGGAAAGGAGGTTACGCTGGTAATTGGCCAGGATAACAAAACATGATTGGGTTTCTTCCTAGCTAGACATAGTAAAGAGGAATAATGTATGATAAGGCTGGACAGATAGGCCAGGACCAGGTTTTGAAGAGCTTGAACACCAGACAGAGGAGTTTGTATTTGGTACTGAAGGTGGTAAGAAGCCATTGGAGTTTATTGAGCAGGGGAGGGACATGATCAGATCAGGCTTTCAGAAAATCACTTTGGCACTTTGCTAACAGTCGATTGGAGTGTGTTTTTACATATTCAAAAGAGAACTTAATTTGGACTCAGAAGAACAGCATTTTAATCCTAAAATCTATGTCTTGCCACTTTGGGGACTTTCAGTAAATCATATCACTTCTTTGGACTTCCTGATCTGTGAAATGACAAGGTCAGTCTATATGACCCCAAAGGTCTTATCTGTCTCTAAATTCTATAGTTCTATGAAGTATAGACACAGCCTATGTACAACAGCACACAAGAAAAGGATGGCCATAAGGGAGGAAGATGATATGTGTAGAGAAGAGGCAGAGAAAGATAAAGAGGAAAAGAGAAGGGGGGCGAAGGTGGGGGAAGGTGGAGGAGTAAAAACACCATGTGTATGAAGGGAATAACAAAAATAGGTAAGGATTAAAAAAAAAGAGGTTGTTTGTGGCCCCATTAAGCTTACTTGTCATTTTTTTAATATTCTTGCAAATGAAAACAAAAATCCTTTCTGTAGCAATTACCCTATGCCATTTTCAAAGACGAAGAGTAGCTGGTTCATGTGTCACATCATCATATAGCTGTTCTTAAAATCCCAAACAGATCTAGCTGGCAGAAACAAATTAATGTGCCAACCCATGTCACCTCTTCATGCCCATGTTTTTATCCACCTCTTCAGAGAGAGATGTTGAGAGAAACCACGCTCAGTTGTTTTTGCTCTCTATTGAAAATCCAATTACTGTCTCTCTTCCCACCTGGGGCCTCCCTCCAATGCTTTTAATAGTGTGGGATTTTCTCATCCACTGTGAATCAGATTTTCTTTCCTATATGTCTGTTCCCAAGTGCAGCAAGTTTCCTGGGGGGAAAACAGAGAACAGCAAGAGAATCTTGAATACACCCTGTGGCAGATATTTATATTAATAGGAAAACTTAATGCAAAGTTGTTATAAGGCAAAAAGGGTTGGGGGTGGTGTGCTAGAGGAAAGTGCCCCATTGAGGGCCATTCCTTTCAGATGAATGGTTATCTAATCATAAGCTTGCCATCTGACTTAAAGGAAAGCTGTGAAGCTTTTGTAGACTGTGCCTTCCCACTCCAAAGACATGGTCATGTAAGATGTCATTCCTCCTTCATCTCTTAGTGACAGCCACTGATTATTTCTTGTTTCTATTCCTCCTTCTGGGATAAAAATGTTCAAATCAAGTTAAATTCAGAAACATTTTGATCTACAAAGATTGAGACTGAGGATATATCTGAAGTCATACCTTTGAAGAAATTGCCACTTGGAGAGGAATCAGTATCAAAACCTCAGGAAACACAAAAATTTTAAAAAGGGGTGAATTGAAGATAATACATACGATAGAAATGATGACCTAAGGAAGACAGAGAATGAAGAAAGTGCATGGTCTTAAATCCTTCTCAGTTCTGCTCAGTAGAGTTACTCATGGTCAATGGAATGATCAGTCAATCAAGAAATCAATAAACATTCATTAAATACCTACTATGTGCCAGGCACTTGGATGCAAAGAATGAAATAATCTCCACTTACAGAGCTTACAATCAATAAACATAAGCATACACAAAACAAACACACACACACACACATATTTGTTTCCGTTGATACTATGTAACATGAATATGTGGGGTCTATGTGTAACAGAGTTACAGATTTGAAATGCCTCACTCCACATCCCAGGGAGAATGGAGTTTTGCTTTTGCAGGGGTTAGTAAAATGGTCATGATTGGACAATCATTCTCTTGCTCTCCAATCTTTTTTTTTTTTAATTTGTGTATTTATTTTTTCCAATACATGTAAAAAGTTTTTTTACCATACATCTTTAAAAATTTTGAGTTCCAAATTCTCTCCTTCCCTCTTTTCCCACCCCTGTCATTGAGAAGGTAATTATACATGTGCAGTCATACAAAATATTTCCATATTAGCCATGTTGCAGAAGAAAACACAGACCAAAACAAAAAGGCCAAGAAAAAATAAAGAAAGTTTAAAAAAGTATGCTTTGATCTGCATTCAGACTCCACCAACTTTTTTCTCTGGAGACGGATAATATTTTTCATCATGAGTCCTTCAGAATTGTTTTGGATCATTTTACTGCTGAGAAAAGCTAAGTCATTCACAGTTGATCACTGCACAATATTTCTATTCCTGTGTACCATGTTCTCCTGGTCTTGCTCACTTCAATCTGCATCAGATCATGTAAGTCTTTCCAGGTTTTTCTTATAGCACAATAGTATCCATCACTATCAGGTATAACTTATTCGGCCATTCCCCAGCTGATGGGCATCCCTTCAATTTCCAATGTTTTGACATCAGAAAAAGCTCGCTCACCTGTCTTCAAAAAGGTTGTGGGGCTTGGGATTATATCCATCACACATCAAATACTTCTAGTCTAGATGCATGATTCTTTTTTTTTTGTGGGGGGAGGGAAGAGGGTAGATTAAAAGTTACCTTCTCTGGTCACTAGAGGTGTGGAAGTTGAATAATTCCTTTTCTGACCTGGATGGTAACAGCTTATTCTTGGCCAGTTTAGGTCTCCTCCTACCGAAAGTTTATTGAACAAAAGGCAATCATGCATACCAAACAAAGATATTTATCAAAGCAAACAGTAAAACAATAATTCAAGAAGACATATAGAAAAGTTCAGGAAACAGAACACATATTATTAGTCAAGGGATCTGTAACCCAGGAGTGAGATAAGATCTCAACTAGAACAGGGAAGGAATGATCTCGCCCAAGCAATCTACTATGTTTTTAAAAATTTTTATTCATTTATTCATTTTAAACTTAAATACAAAACAAAAGAGAAAAAAAGAAGAAAAAGAACATGTTGGGGTACCAAATTTCCCCACATGGCTACGACTCTAAGGAACTTCCTTCCAATATTTAAAATATATACTTTCTCTCTTTTTACACATCTCTTCTGACCCTCTCTTCTCTCTCCCAAAAATCTCCTATCAAACTGCAGCCATATATCCATGCACAAGCTATTTTTCACAGACTTTCCAAGCCCAAATGAAGCTACATTATATACATATACACATATTTACATGCACGTGTACATGTATTACACATACTTTGTGTGTGGGGGGGGAGAGAGAGAGAGAGAGGTTAAGCAACATTAATGAAGGAAGAGTCCTCCTCAACTGCGAGCTTTTAATATCTTTGAAATAACAAGTTTAATCTATAATGACTTTTGTTTAGATTTCTCAGAACCATCTTTTCCTCCATGCATGTGCCCTTCTTCTCTTTAACGTTTTCTTCTGTTAAAATGTAAGTTTTTTGAGGGTAGAGACTACCTTGTTTGCTTGTAGTTGTATCCCATGGCTTTGCGGTGTCTGGCATATAGTAAGCACTTACTATGCTCTCCCCTCCTCCTCTGTCTCTGTGTGTCTCTGTTGCTCTGTCTCTATGTCTCTTTCTGTCTCTCTCTGTCTCTCTGTCTCTCTGTCTCTCTCTCTCTCTCTCTGTCTCTCTCTCTCTCTCCCTACATATAAATACATTTGATTAAACCAGTTTATTTTTTGTTCACATACCTATTTTTGATGCTTTGGTACTTCTAAGCACACTTTCTTGTAGTCTTGGAATACACGCTGAAGCCTGATGGTAAGAATCACCAAAGAAACTGTTAATTAACAAGCTAATTTATGTAGATATGTGCAATAGGCTGTATGCCCCAGAGAGTCAATGCCAACAGTAATTAGAGTGTTGTCATGAGTTCTCTATCAGCACCACCATTACTCCTCAAAGAGTAAAGACATTTCATGATTGGTAAAAGGTACACAATGGCCTTTATTTGACCGCTACTTTTTTTCTCCTCATTTGCTTTAGTCCTGGAAATTTCTGCCTCAGAAACAGGATCAGAGAATTGAAAGGAAAGTGAGCTGACTAAATACTCAAGAATGCAGATGAAGAGAGATGGGAGCTTATTTGACTGAGAGAACAGAGAGGAAAAAAAAAGATTTTATTCAGTTAATGAGCTCAGAAAAAAATGCCCCAGACTATTTCTCTTGACATTGGAGCCTGGAAAATAAACTTCTGTGGGATGGATTGGAATGAGAGGGAGAATGGAGGTTATGGGTATTATTTCAAGATTGGTCTTACCCTAAACTGTTATTAGAACAGTTAAAAATTATTGAGAAAGGAAACCTTCAGCAATCTTAGAAGCTTATTTCTTCCTTAAAAGCTTGCTCTAAAGAATTATTTGCTTTGATGGTTAGTTTTAATGTAGTAAGTGATTTAAAAAAATTAATAGTTGGAAATCTATTTATGTTTGTAAGTCAGTGGGGTGAACAGGAAGTGACAACTTTATTGCATGTCAGGAAAAGTATTTCCTTTTTTATCTGTAAAAGGAAGATGAAAAAGAACTGTAGCATTTACCTGACAGGATTTTTATGAGGTACATAAAAAAATAATTTATATTAAGCAGCCTGCAAGTACTTTAGTAAGTGTTATATAAATGTCAGTTCATTATTATTGCTATAGTTATTATTGTTGTGATTTTTAAGAGACAGCATGGTACAGTGAACAGAGAGACTGCTTTGACTGCCTTGGGTTCAAGTTCCATATCTGATATAACCTGCCTGTGTGACAGAGCAAGGCATATATCCTCTCAGTGTCCTTAGCAATTCTCTATGACTCTATGCTACAGCTATGCATTGGTGGAGAAAATTCTCCACTAGAAATTCCTTATATTAATGAAATCAGAGGTCTGGATATACATATACATGTAATTATTCCATGCACAGTTCGAAGAATATTGGGCCTGGAGTCCAGAAGACCTGAGTTCAAATCTAGTCTCCGATGTTTCTGAGCTGTGTGACCCTGAGCAAGTCACTTTCTCTGTTTGCCTTGGTTTCCTCATCTATAAAATGGGGATAATAATAGCACCTACCTCTCAGGTTGTTGGGAGGATAAAATGAAATAGTAATTGTAAAGTGCCTGTTACATAGTAAGCACTATATGAATGCTAGCTACACACACACACACTTACAACTTAGAGTTGTAAGGGTCTTTAGAGATTATCTAGTTCAATTTCCTCTTCTTAAATATGAAGAAACATAAGTGAATTGGCTTACCCATATTCAAACAGGTAGTAAATAAAATACAGGTAGTAAATAATAAATGCAAAATTTGGCCCTCTGTGCCCAGTCAGGAATCTTTCTACTGTATCATGCTGTAGTATACATATATACATACACACACATACACACATACATATATACATATACACACAATCTAAAGATACATATGCATGCATATATGCATGTATTAGATGTTATTATTATTACACATTTCCCCTTGGATTTTGGAAACCCACAAAAACTCCCATCACCTGAATGCAGGGACAGTAACAAAGGCAAGAATCTAGCCCTATTTAATGAAACCGCAAAATGGAGTTTATAATGTTACAACTTTGTGGGACTGAAACACTTGTGAACCCCATGCTGAGCAGACAGAACTCATTTGCCATGGACGACAGAATGGAGCATGAAAAGAAGAATCAAAACATCTTGAAAGCAACCATTTCCACTAATATCTATTATTTTTGTTTTGAAAAAATGGAACAAAGCAAAAAACAACATATGAAACTAATTTTCGCAATTGTCCTTGCAAATATTTCCCTGTTATTAAATGACAACTAGTTCAGGAATGGTAGATTTCAAATCAGAATATATGGATTTGAATCTTCAATCTGTTCCATGAGATGTTTATGATTCTTAGCAAGTCATTTCACCCCTTGGGCTTTAATATCCTCATTTGCACAAAGAGGGACTAAGTGGTCTCTAAGATTTCCTCCAGATTGAAATCCTATCATTTTAATGAGTGGATAGCTAGATGGAGGGGTGGGTAGGCAGATGAATGGAAAAGCTTTTAATAAGGGCTCACTCTATGTCAGGCACTGGCTAAGCACTCAGAATTTAAATCCCAAAATGAGACAGTCCTTGCCCACAAGGAACATATAATCTAATGGGGGAAATAACCCAAAAAGGACAATAAAAAAGAATCTGGCAAGTGAGAAGAATGCTGAATCTACTGAAAATCAGTTGACACAATCTTTCACAGAAGCAGTGGTAATATTAATTTGATCACTTTGCTCAGAACAAGAAATGGAAGGAGGTGGGGGAAGAGTGAATTATAGTGGCCTAGCTTCTGACTAGCTTGGCCGGGCAGGACAGCAGGGTGTGATATGGAGCATGGTCTGGCCTGGGGCCAATGAGATAAAATGGGTTAGGTGAGTTACACTCACTTACTCACCAATAAAAACAATTGATCCCAAGGTCAGATGTTCCAAAACTGAGCAGATTAACTCTCCCAGGACTGAAGAGCATAATAGTTTCTGCAAGTTTCTTCTAGTCTTGGAGGATGTTACATTATCTCCAGAGGCGGAGGTTTTGATTCACAGCTTATTCAATAAATTTGATTTAACAACTAGTTGTTACTTGACTACTATGAAAAAGTATCTGTGTATTAGTCCTAAAGATTTTTTTAAAGATGAAATTAAATACAGACTGTTCTCAAGAAGCAGATGATCTAACTGAGAATGTTTACAATAACACAAAGTAGACTGGAATAAGAGTAAAGAGGAGGTCTAGACAAAAGTGCTGTGGGATTCTGATGAAAGGGATCACTTGGAGATGTTTCTAAGAAGGAAGGAAGGAAAGAAAGAAAGAAAGAAAGAAAGAAAGAAAGAAAGAAAGAAAGAAAGAGAAAGAAGAAAAGAAGGAAAGAAAAAGAAAGAAGGAAGAAAGAAGAATTTACTAATCTCCTACTATGTGCCAGGCACCATGCTCAGTGCTTTATAAATATTATCCCATTTGATCCTCATTACAATTCTGGGAGGTAGGTGCTATTATTAGCCCCATTTTACAATTGAGGAGGCCAAAGTAGGCAGTGTCTAAGTGACTTGCTCAGAATCACACAGCTAGAAAGTGTCTAAGGCTGAATTTGAATCCAAATTTTCCTGACTCTGAGAATGATGCTCCATCCATTGATCTACCTAGCTTCTAGGAAACACAAGGCAGTCAACTTAATGTCTGCATCTCAGCCCTTCTAAATATGAAGGGTGTCATATTTTCATAAGTGATAGTTTTCTTCAAGGTCTCCCAGCCCAATCAAATCTTATACTTGTCACCCTGGAAATATTAGAATTATAAAATCCTAAGAAATACCCCTAAGCTACCTTTTTTTCTTTTCTTCTGAAAAAGCCCAACCAGCAGCACCATCTCCAAATGTAATTACTAAATCCAGATGCAAAAAGAACCTCGGACAACACTGATTCCAACCTCCCATACAATGCAAAAGTCCTCCTCTGTAACAATCTTGACAGGGGCCCAGACTCCTGCTGCACAGCCTCAGGGATGGAGAGCTTACTACCTAACGAGGTAGCTTGTTACATCATCGGAGAATCTTAATTATTAGTAAGTACTCTCTTTACCTGTTAACTCCTATATGTTAGTCCAGGTTCTGTCCTCTGAAGCAATATGGGAAAAAAAAATTCCACCCACCCAGAGACTCAAATCTTGAACCTATAGATGAAATATTTGATTTTGTGCCCATTTAGATATCTAGGCTCTTCTTGAAATGCCACAACAACCCCAAGGATTTCAGGAATGTCTTATTCCAGGTCTTTCACCCAGCAGGGGAAAGCACCTGTTCCTTTCTCACTTTTATCTTTACAATGATGGCTCATAGGAAAATCATGCCATTCTCTAGACCATCTCTATCTTTAAAGATCATAGATTCATAGATTCAGAGCTGTAAGGGACTTTCCACTTTCCTTTCTTTATTATTTGCTGTAATTCAAATGTTCTCTCTCTGGGTCTGTGTCTCTGTCTCTCTCTCTCTGTGTCTTTGTCTGTCTTTTTTTTGTATATCTGTCTCTGTCTCTGTCTCACTGCCTCTCTCTGTCTCTGTCTTTCTCTCTTCTCCCCTCTCCTCTACACTTCTCTTGCCTCCTCTTCCTTTCTTTCAATTTTTTCTTCTCTTCTTTCCTTTAAGCTAAGGCTCTAGGGTACCGTATTTTATCCAGGTTGGAAGTGCAGCTGCCAATCACAATTGTGACCCCCACCCCCCTTCCAAAATGCTGTGGAAGCTCTGACTTGCTCTGTATTTTGGCTAAGACTTTGGCTTGCTCTGTTTTTGACTAAGCAGGGCCTGGTTCATCCCTCCTGAAGCAGCCTAGTGGGCCTCTGCTCTCTGGGCTCACCAAATTGATTCTGGACTTAACATGAACACCTGGTCAATTTTAGCCCTAATGAAATTCAGAACTTCTAAATTCAAGTGATCCACTAGTCTTCCTTGTAGCAGAGATTGCAAGTGTGTACCACCAGGCCTAGACCGTAATTTTCTTTAAATCATTCAACTCTCAATGGAAGGTTTTTTCAAAAAAAAAAATTTGGAGGTTGTTTTAAAATTTGTTTTTGTTACACTCAACTGTCCAAATATAGGAACATAACTCAGATACTCAAATGTATGTGTCATATCATTGATTTAGATGATCCCTCCAGTGATGTGGATTTCAACTGATCCATTCTTGCCTAACTTGTATGTCTTGTTCAAGTGAGAGGCAGCATGACACAGTAGAAAGAGCCATGACCCTGGAGTTAAAGGAACTGGATTTAAATTCTCCCTCTGATGCTTGCTACCTGTGTGATCTTAGACAAGTCACCTCACCTCTGTGAGCCTCAATTTCTTTACCTATAAAATGAGGTGGCTGAACTCTGATGTCTCTTCCAGATCTTGCCTCTAGACAACATTACTTATTTTGTTTTTGTTTGTTTTATTTTTATTCCAAGTAGACTCTATGAGATTCCTATAAAATCATAACAGGAGGTGATGGAAGAATAAATAGAGCAAATTCTCTGCCATGCAGAATGGTTAGATAATTTTGTGCTCTGGAAAATCAACTACTCTGGTTTGATAAACGATTATTATCATTTCATATATGACCAACCACTTAAAATACATTCATATATATGTGTAAGTATGTGTATACATGCATACACACATACATATATGTGTATATACATACCTATATATGTGTGTAGTTTGTATCTATCCATCCATCCATATATATGCCTTACTGATGATTCTTCTTGATTGGCTCAGTAGGCCCATTAGGATCTCAGTGTTTCATCATACAGTAGCTAGTTAGCACAGTGAGAAGAGAACCAGGCCTGGAGTCATGGAGACTTATCTTCCTGGATTCAAATCTGGCCTCAGATACTTACTAGTTGTGTGACCCTCAGCAAGTCACTTAACTCTGTTTGCCTCAGTTTCCTCATGTATAAAATGAGCTGGAGAAGGCCATGGCAAACTACTTTAATATCTCTGCCAAGAAAATCCCAAATGGGGTCACAGAGTCGGACACAAATGAAAAACAACTGAAGAGCAACAAAAACTGAAGTAGTAGCAAGATTTGTAGCTGGCTTATTTGGTTTAAGGTCCAATGCTTATACTTATTAGTTATGTAATAGTGAACTAACCAGTGATTTTTGTTTCTCTGGGCTTCAGTTTTCTCATCTGTGGAATATAGATTAGATATTTTCTAAGACCCCTTACAACCTTGTTTTGAAAGCTAGACAGAGACACTCAGTGTGTATTTATGTAAGGGTAGGGAGAATTCTCTGCCTTCCCACCTTCTCCCATATGGTACCTTGGGCAATGGCATATTGGGTACTGAGCAAAAGATATGGTGTGGCCCTCTTCTAGTCTTCACAGGCTGCTAGATGGTGCAGCAGTTAAGAATGGTGGTCAGGAGTCAGGAAAACATGAGTTTAAATCTGGTCTCAGACATTTACTAGTTGTATGACCTTGGGCAAGTCATTTAGTCATTGTCTGCCTTTATTCCTGCATCTGTAAAATGGGGATAATGATGGCACCTATCTCAGGATTGTTATAAAGGTCAGATGAGATAATATTTGTAAAAAGCTTTGCAAACCTTAAAGGCTTATACAAATGAGAGCTATTATTCTCCCATGCTATAAATGACACTAGGGGCAGCTATTTCTGAACATTCCCTAAAATACAAGAGCAGTAGAGAACAGCTCTTTGCTTCCCCCACACACCTGGAAAGCCATTCTATTGCTTAGCAGAACCCGAAAGGTGAGTTACTCCTGTATCTGTTACAGTGTGTCTCAATGGACACAGCTTTAAAACAGAGACTCTTTCAAACCTCTTCTGTGCCAAACCTGGGTGATTGCTTCATTGCTCATTCTCCTGTGCTTGTCCATGTTTGGGGTTCCCTATCATCCACAAGAGGGAAAGCCTCCTCCAATTAACATTTCCTGATACTTCTTGGATGGCTCAGAACACATCAGTCCTGATTCATTTCAGTAAAATGTCTAGACATTTTATACTCCGAGGGCGAGTTCTTTCTTCAGATGCCTAATCTATAAAGCATACTATCATCTCTAAACTAGTAGAGACTCTCTTAAACCACAATGCAGACAGGTCCTAAAGACCTTTAAGAATAGTCAGCATTTATGTGTAAATAAATAGCAGGACCCTAATTACATTTACTGAAACAAATTAGGGCATATGGGTATTTCTTTGGCAAAGCTCTGTGAAAAGCTGAAACTGTTCTTGCAACCATAGGATGTAGGGTTAGAGCAAATAATACTTCAGCAGAATCAAGTGTTTTGTAATCTATAAAATTAGGGGCTTATGGATATTCATTTTATTAGGAAGGGCAATGGATTTAAAGTTTAAATCCACCTGAATTCAAATCTCAGATCCCATAATAACTAAAAATACCACCATAGGCAAGTTTTTAACTTTTTTGAGTCTCAGTTTCCTCATCTATTAAATAGAGATAATACAGATTGCAGTACCCATTTATAGGAATGCCAGAAGGAAAGTATTTTGTAAACTGAAATGAATTATGGAAATTGTGAGCTTTTTTTAATTTATTTTTTGTGAAATATTGCTCTCTTTAAAGTTTCTTCCAGCTCTAATTTATTTTCCCCTAGAACTGTATTCTTTCAGGTTCTTTGGGTATGTGACACTGTTTGTTAGAACACAAAAGCGTATATAGTAATTTTGTGTGAATGGTTCCCTAGAAATAGCTAAGGGGCATATTAAGAATATGAGCTATTCTCTTAAGTCATGGGGTAGGATGCGTCTAGCTGGGGCAAATTGTGGAACAATGTCTCCAAATGCTACAGTGCACTTCTCAGACTGGGAAAGCCTATAAGAGCTCATTATCAGAGTCTTGCAGACATCATTATAACCTTGAATATTGAATGGGAAGAGGCAATAATCTAGGTCATGGAATGAAAGGTGGCAAGGGAAACTGCTTTCTCAATATAAAAAAATATAAATAAAAATGCCAGAAGGAAGCAAAATAATTGAAAATCTTCAAAAGAAAATTGAAAAGCTATCCAAAGGTAGAAGGGAGGGAAAACACACACACACACACACACACACACACACACACACACCACCACCACCACCACCACCACCAACAACAACAACCAAGGTCTCAGGTCAATTAACCAATACTTTAAAAATATTAATTGCCTACTATGTGGCAATCTCTGAGCCAATACTGTGGATAAAACAAAACAAAACAAATGAAAGAGTGTCTACTCTCAAGAAGCTTATATTCTATTGGGGAAAAAACATATACTTATTGGATTGATTTTATACACACACATTTGTGTCTAATAGTAACCATCTCTAGGGAGGGGAAAAGGGAAGGGAATAAAAAAAAGAAAAAAGCTGCATGATAACTTTATTATATATTTTAAAAGAATAGCAAGTTGTACATAACAGATTTGTGGTTTCATGTGCAATCATTTTTTTTATTCTACTATGTTATGGAAATACTTGTTTTATTTCACAAATTAAAATAAGATAAACAAAAATTTAAAAGTAAGTACAAAACATATACAAGTAGATAAAAAGTAATTTACTTTGTATATATCATTTATGGACATTTTTTATAAAAATAAAACAATCACCAGCATAGTGGGAAAGACAGTGTGGATTAAGATAGAGTGAGACAAAATTCAAGAAGAAGAATATACAGAAATGACATTGGTAATGATAAAAACAAAAGTAGATATTTTTCAAGAAACAATAAAATTACTAATAAGCAGATTAAAATATAATTAGCAAAATAAAGACATCAAGAGGAAAAAGATAGATGGAACTGTATGAAGCTAATGAATCTCATGAAACATGAGGGTGAAACTCAACAGTTTAGGAATACCTTATAGGGAATATAAATAAGATACTGGATTGAAGAAAAGTAGAATTATTTTACTGAAGGATAGAATGGTAGAAGGAAGAGAAAAAGCAATAAAGAAAGTGAACTAGAACTGGAAAAAAAAGATTTGGAAAAAATGTAGGAAAATGCTGAATTCTCAAAACAGCTCAAACAGAAAGAAATACATTTTCAAGTATATTTTAGGATATCACATAAAAAATACCAGCAATATTGAAAATAGTGGGAAAGGCAATTGGTATTGGGCCCATGATTTCATTGACATATGATATTGTCAGGTGAGTAAATTTTTTCAATGAAAATAAGTTGGTAACTTTTCTGAAACTTAGGGAATTAAGAAGATACCCAGGATACCAAGAGGTTAAGTAACTCTCCAAGGGTCATTTAGCCAGTAGATTCAGAGGTGGAACTTGAAGGCAGATATTCCTGGCTCACAGGCCAGTTCTCTCTATCCATTATTCCATGCAAAACTGCAAGTGAATAGATTTTACAGGATGCTAACAAAAGGAAATGAAAAAAAAATTGCTCAGATCTATCATTTTCAAGCTTCAACATTACTGCGACAATGATGTGATCTTAAAAATGACTAGGAAAAAGGCATCAAAACAACAACAATAATTTGAATATTTTACCATATTTTAATTTTTTTTAAAAAGAGAAGTGACAATAGACATCAGATTAGAACATGTAGAAATTTAAGCAACATAGGATTTAATTCCCAAATCAGTATTTAACAAAAATCAGTATTCATACAACATGAACTACAAAGCCATTTATACCTTTTGACCCAAAGATCCTCCAACTAAGACTAATAACGTCATTGAAAGCAAAAGAAGACTGTATCACAAAGAGATCAAAGAAAAAGGAAAAGGACCTATATTTACAAAAATATTTATAGCAGCTCCCTTTGGGGTGGCAATGAATTGAAAATTGAAAGGACGCCCATTAATTGGGCAATGGTTGAGCAAGCTGTGGTATATTATTGTGATGGAATACTATTGTGTTATGAGAAATGATGAGCAGGATAGTTTCAGAAAAAAACCTGGGAAGACTTACTTATATGAACTCGTGCAGAGTGAAGTTGGCAGAATCAAGAGAACATTGTACATAGCAATAGCAATATTGTAGAATGATCCACTGTGAATGGCTCAACTACTCTGATCAATACAACAATCCAAGACAGTTCTGAAACACTCATGATGAAAAATGCTGTGCATCTCCAGAATTCAACATATAAAGAGGGAGAAGAAAGATTTTGTGGCATGGGTAATAATATGATTAATGGTATGAAGGTAGGAATGCAGAGAGTAAGTTTGGAGGACAGAGATAAGTCCTATTTGAATGAAGTGTAAAACGTTATGTGAGGAGTATATAGAAACTATAGAAGGTGGGATGGTGTACAATTATGAAGTGGTTTTAACTCCATGTCTCAGAAGAAAAAGGCAAAAACCAAGACAGTGGTTTGTAAACTATATACTTCCCACTCAACAAGGAGAGTGGTGGTTGTCCATGGGGTGAAGGAGTCCCACATTCCACAGGAGCGCTGAGTTTCAGGTTTCTCAGTGTTTCTGGCACTGATCAACCCCTCTTTGACTGATCTGTCAACAATGGCTGAAATGCATCCAGTCACAGTCTACTTCCTTTTTTCATCAAGATAATTGTCAAGATCTGCAAATATCCTCTAATAGGATAACCCTCTAATATACCTCTAACAGATGGGATCCCTTCTGCCTGCCCTCTGTCAGTTAAGACTTGGATACATATGTTTGTTCTTCCTTCTGCCAAGGAGTTATGGGTAGGCCACATGATTTCTGAGAAATTCTCAGAGGCTTTGTTCTCAAAATAGCATCACATAGAGTACAGTTAGAGCCCTATGAGGAGGTAAGACTTCCTTATTCCTCTAGGTCTGATCATCTCTGACCACCCCTGTAAGGGCAGCCTTTTGCCATTTCAAAGCTTTTCTACTATTCCTCAAGCCCCTTCCTAGAACCTACCTGTTTGGTCCAGATCAAGGTCCTCCACTTACCCACTCTTGTAAAGCAGCACATCCTTTTTAGTTAGTGTAGAATGTTGAAAGCAGTGTCTCCCTTTTGTATTTGTGTCTCCAAGGTCCTAGCTAACACATTGCTTAGAATATTGGAAGTACTTAATAAATGTTTATTGATTGATTGATTAGTTTCCAGTTGCTGCTAAAATCAAAATCTTTACTTCAAACTTTCCTTTGCCTCCCACTTGATCGTCTGAAGTTTCCAAACTACTATCCACTTGGAAAGATAGAACACGCATATCAGAGAAGTGTTTCATGAATTACTAAGTAATACAAATGAATGTTAATGCAACGGCATATGTCAATGCATATACACACATGCACACATGCACATATATATAGGTGTGGCTGCAAATGTTAATACTAATGCAATTATATATATATATATATATAAATGCATGCAATTTATTATATATATATCTGTTAATGCAATCATTGGTATGAATGTAAACATTATGTATTAATGCATACAACAGTATCCATCAACACAATCATATACTTACATATAAAAGATATGTACATATGTGTATTGTGAATATATACGCACATATTCAGTTTTCTATATCAGGCATCAAGTACAGATCATTCATTCTACCTTCTGATGTCTTGGCGTGTACATACTCTTTACAGTGAGGAGCACAGCACTGACTTTTCTCACATTTTCTTAGCTTATTTATTTTGGATCTCTTTTTTGGCACTCATTTGAAACTCTTTCTACATTTTTATTGGTCTCGTGTCTTATTTTCTTGGTGCATGTCAGCATGGGAATGCTGTGGATGCGTAGCTCACAGTGGTCCCCAAGAAGAAGGCTTTGAGTCACCAGACAGAGCGTCATGGGCCTTGCAGCAATGTTCATCTGATTACTTGTCACTTTGGCCGTCATCTCCATTGTTTATCTTTTCTAAATAAGGCAAGTGTTGTTAAGTCCTGCCTGTTGCATTTTCACCAAATTAGATCATCAATGCTGATGCCAGGAGTTTTTTTTCCCCCCCTCTCTTACAGACCGACAACCTATGTGCTCAGATAGTACGCTATAGCTGTACTTAGATATGGAGTATTTAGATCCTTGAAAAGCATCAGTTTGCATTCCTGGAATTCTGGATAGCTTTGCTGAGGCTATATGTCACATTAGGACAAAGTTAAACCAGAGTCCAAATTCACCCTGAGTATTGAAGGTGAGAAGGGGAAGGAGAGATGGGCCAAAAAGAAACACTTTCAGATTATCCCTTGGTTGATACATAAATTGAAAAAGAAGGGGACTTATTTAGAGTCTTCTACCTCCAAAATGAGAGAAGGGAGAATTGTGGAAAAAGTGAAAATGAGCTCAGTGTTTGATGTTCCAGTCCCTTTTTAGTAACTCCTCTTTTCTTGGCCCATCACACAAAGTTTTATGAGGGGGCAGGTAGTTAATCAATCCGTGAAAACAAATGAAATGGTCATTTGGTGGAAGAGGAAAACTCTTCATTAGTGCAACATCTTACTACTAAGCCTCACAGGTATTTCATGTTTCAGAAAATGACAGTAATGTTTGATCTAACTTGCAGTTATTCATTCAATACCACTTCAGCCTCCCAACCCTCTTGCCTCCCATTCTGGCCTCTTCTTCAGTGATTGATGCCTTACCCATTCAAATGGATCAAATAGAGATGTATTACCTCCTCTGCGAGGCATCATGACTGTGAATAGAGAGGTTACTTTCAAGTCAGAAAGAGCTCAGTTCAAGTCCCACCTTTGATATAGATGGGCTATGTGACCCTGGGCAGTCATTTAGCCCAGGCAATCTCCTGAAAGTTTCAGGACAGTGACAGATCTGTATTGATAATGGGGATTTCCTCACTGGGAGTTTCTGGCATTAATGAAATCATAGGTCTTGTTAAAACAATAGTAACAACAAAAACCATGCATAAACAGATCCCAGAAAGCCCTAGAGGTCACGTAAAAACGTAAGAATTGAGGATGGAAGACTTTCAGGTAAAGCCTAACAATTTCCAAATGGGGAATTTTCCTGCCCCACCTGCTCCTTAAAGGCTCTAGTAGGAAACTATAGGAGAGTTGTGTGTTTGCATGTATGTATGTACATACATACACACACACATACATACATACATGTTGTTGCTATTTAGTTGTTTTCAGTCATGTCCAGCTCTTCATAACCCTATTTTGGATTTTCTTGGCAAAGATATTGGAATGGCTTGCTATTTCCTTCTCCAGGTCATTTTACAGATGAGGAAACTGAGGCAAATAGGATTAAGTGACTTGCACAGAGTCACTCAGGTAGTAAGTATGTGAGGCTGAATTTGTATTTGAACTCAGGAAGTTAAGTCTTCCTGACTCCAAGCCTGGCACTCTATTCATTGTACCACTCAGATGCCCACACAAACACACAAACATACATACATACATGCATGCATGCATGCACATATACATATAATATATACACATACATGTATGTATATATGTATATATTTACACAGACACACGTGTGTGTATCTAGCATTACAGCCTTTCAGAAACAGTTGCTAAATAGCTATCTGGTCTTATGCATGTGATATTTCTATGACAGGAAAAATCAATGCATGAATGGAATGAGTTAGGACCGTTTCAGGCAGCATCTACGCTGAGCAAAGTTACCAAACATTTTCCATTTTCTGCAGCTTCCCAAAGGATACTCCCTTTGTCTGCTATATATTGGAGCTTGGACTCATATACTGCTTTGTGAAAAGAATGAATGAGCTCTCACCTTGGCGGAAGAGTGTCTGAGAACTGATAGTTCCTTCTTAATGAGGATAGGCTTTTCTGGCCCCAGCTTTATCTTTGCCTTTACAGTGCCTTGAAGATGAGCCAGTTCATTTCTATAGGCCGGTGCATATTCAAGTAGAAGGGAAATGCTTATTGCATCCTCATTTCAATTTGTGCTTATTGTATTCTAATGCTGATAAACCAAGATTCATTTTCTAAATGTTGTGGAGGTCACCATGATGGGGTGACATGTACATTGATGCTTGGCATTCTGCACTGGCATTTTTTTTTTCTGACCCAGGGAAGATGTAAGTGCTGACAGACTCCCTCCAGTTCTTTTGCTGGATCCTTATGGTTCATTTGGGGGGTGGGATAAAGTCCTAATTTTGGTATAATGCTAAGGAACACCTCTTTCGCTTATGTTCTAAACCAAGCTCTTTCAAATTTTAATCTGTTAGGAAAAAGACTTGAAATATCAATAACATTTTCCTTCTGGAAATGCTGTTAGGTTTTAGAATTCCTGATTCATCACCAGATTTTCTTTTCTATAAGAATTATAAGGTTATAGGCCTAAAGCTGGACGGAACCTTTGTTGTTGTTCAATTGCATCTGACTCTTGATGACCTCATTTGGGGTTTTCTTGGCAAACTTACTGGGGTGGTTCGCCATTTGCTTCTCCAGCTCATTTTACAGCTAAAGTAACTGAGGCAACTAGGGTTCAGTGACTTGCTCAGTGTCATACTGATAGTATGTGTCTGAGGCCAGATTTGAACTCCAGGCCTAGCACTGAATCTACTGTGCCACCTACCTACTCAATAGAAAGGAACCTTAGAGATCATCTATTCTAGGAGTGGGGAACCTGTGGCCTCACATGTGGCCCTCTGGGTCCTCAAGTGTGGCCCTTTGACTGAATCCAAACTCAAAGACCTGCACTTGAGGTCCTAGAGAGCCTATGGCCTCAAGGCCATAGCTTTCCTCCCAGTCCAACCCTCTCATTTTACAGATGAATATATTGACAGCCCAAGAGGTTGAGAGACTTGCCCAACATCCCATAATTGGTAAGTAGCAGAGTCAGAATTTAAACTCAGATCCATGGCTTCAAGTTTGATGTACTTTGTGAAATTCAGTGGAATGATATATCATTGCTTATTAAAAATAAAATTAAAAGAAATAAAGTTGCTTTCTTTTCTCTTTAACCCAATGCCTACCAGTGGTAGGAAAATAGAAAGTATTTAATAAATACCTTTCAGATAAATGCTTACAAGTTCAATGTCTCATAGCATCTGTCTATGTCTCCACCCATTTTTCTTTTGCTGCTGTTTCTGTCGTTTCAGTCATGTCCTACTCTCTGTGACTCCATTTGAGGTTTTCTTGGCAAAGATACTAGAGTGATTTGCCATTTCCTCCTCCAGCTCATTTTACAGATGAGGAAACTGAGGCAAACAGGGTAAAGTGACTTGCCTAGGGTCACACAGCTAGTAAGTGTTTGAGGCCAGATTTGAACTCAGGTCCCCCTGATTTCTCGAATTAACTTTTATTGAGTTGCTACATGTTCATAGCACTGTGTTGGGCACTGTAGAAAATGCAGAGAAATCAGATATTTAGATTCTCTGTTCTTGAGGAGTTTGAACTCTACTTGGGGAGCCATTATGTCATAGGATCTTAGATTTATATTTGGGAAGTGAAGTCTAGTCCCTTCACTTTACAAATGATAGACTTGAGGTCTGAACTAACCCCAAATCACAATAACAAGGGAAAACAAAACAAGACAGGTCACTACGAAATATATGATTATTTGTCAAATACATAGTTTAGAAAATTAGTTCTGTTAACTGTGTTTATGGTGTAGGAAAAAAGAAAAGACATTTAGAGGAGAGAAAACTTATCTGTAAGCTGAAGAGTTCAACTGAGGAGATGATTGAAGAGATAGTAATTGAGCAAGGCTTCAACTGGAACCCTAAGAAACTGTTCCATCTACACTGTTTTCTTAGAGGATAAACACATGCACACGCACACACACACAGAAGAAAAATCTGCAGTGGATTTCATATTTAGGCATCTAGTATTATAGTTCACATTAATTTTGTATTACCTGTATCCAGGCCATTCTGCATTCTGTCTAGCCACATAACTAGGGAACCAATTCATAAAAAGAATCATAGCCCTTCTTTTTTTCTGAAATCCAGCTTGTCTCCAGCCATCATCCACAAACATTTTATCTAGTGCCTATTGTGTGGCTGCCATGGAACAATGTGCAGAGGTGGAAGAGATGCTGTCAGAAAGCCTCCTCTCCTCTGGTGAACTGGATGCAAGCCCATCAAGATAGGCAAAATCCTGCACAGAGCAATGAAGTCCCTCACTGGCAGAGCTCAGTAACACCTCCCTTCAAAGGAAGGCCAGCTGCCAGATGCAGCTTCTGAAACACACAATTGTTCAGCTTCTTCTGGGAAAAAAAAATACAATAACCTACCTGTCAACACTAACAACTCTGCCAGAAACCACTCTGTCTCTAACCTTTCCATTCTCAGGAAGTGAGTTGAAAAGGTATTATTAGGGTAACTCCATCAGCACCTGGACCCACTGGCTCTGTCCTTTTCTCAACTGAGAAGGAATTACATTTAACCCTTCAACAAGTACCTATGAAGTGCCTGTATGTGGAAAACGGTGAATGGGGTACTGTGGGACACTGAGATGAATTGGACAGAATCCTTTCTCTTGAGGACCTTGGAGTTTCCTGGCAATCTTTCTGTTCAAAACCTTGAACAGTAACCACATCAATCAATCAATCAATCAATGAACCAACATTTATTAAGTACCTACTATGTGTACTTTGCTAATCACATAATATTTAAAGTTACCAGTAGCCCTATAGATCATCTGGTACCACCCTGTAACTTTATAATTCTAATCATTGAGATTGAGAGAGAAGTAAATAGCTAAATCAGGATTTAAACCCAGGGACCCTGGCTCCAATCTAATGCTTTCTTGACTGTAACACATTTATTTAGATACGATTCATTACTATCCTTTCTGCATTGAATGTGATTGACTTGATCCTTGGATCTGATTAGAATAAAACCTGGTCTGCCAATCAATGAATTAATCAGCAAGTATTTATGTACCTACTATGAGCCAGAAACTACTAAGTATGGGGATCACAAAGACAAAAGTTGAGCTCCCTCAGGGAGCTTCTATTATGTCCAAGCAACTAATACACATAAAAATGTACATACAAAATATTTGCAAGGTAAATACAGGTAATCTTTTTTGGAGGGAGAGCACTAGCATCTGGGTGTGGGGAGTAGGGGTGTATGGGACTAGAACAGGCTTTATGTAAAGTTTTAAAGGAAACAAAGGATTTTGAGAGATGGGTGAGGAAAGAATACATTCCAAGTATTGAATAAAACCAGTGCAAACATTTGGAGAGTAGAGTGTCATATGTAATTAACAGTGAGAAAGCCAATTTATATGGACCATAGAGGGTAAGAATGGAAGTAAAGTAAAATAGATATCATTTAGTATAAAATATATAAGGCAGCTGTTGGTGGAATATATAGAGCTCTGGGCCTGGACTCAGGAAGACTTGAGTTCAAATCCAACTTCAAATACTATCTATGTGACCCTGGGTAAGTCATTTAACTTATTTGCCTCAATTTTCTCAACTGTAAAATGGGGATAATAATAGCACCTACCTTGCAGGATAGTTGTGAAATTCAAATGAGATATTTGTATAAAAAGCACTTAGCAAAGTGCCTGACACATAAGTGTGGCATAATGCTTATTCTCTTCCCATTTTCTGTCCTCCTCTACAATAAAATTGGAAAGGTAGAACAAGGGAAGATTATTGAAGTATTTTAAAAGCTAAACAGAAGAGTTTAAATTTAATCCTGGTAGCAATAAAGAGATATTGGAGTTTACTGAGCAGGGGAATGACATGGTCACATTTACATTTTGGGAAAATCCTTTTGTTAGCTATATGCAGAATGAATTAGAGAAGGGAAAGACCTGAGATAGATCAGTTATGAGGCCATTCAACAGGCAGCCAGGTGAATAAAAGGTTACTGATGTAAGCATTGTTGTCAAGTAGAAATGGCAAGATTTATCAACTTCCTGAATCTGTGGAGTAGGGAGAGACTAAAAAGTGAAGGATTACAGCAAGGTTATAAACCCAGGAGATTGTGAGGATCATGGTGCCTGTGACAGAAACCTGTCCCTAGAATGCATGAATACAATCAATTTGTTAGCAGACAAGCTCAACTCAATGAATTCCAAGGGGTCAAATGTAACTATGAGAATGTGTTTCCAAAATGAACTAGAAATCTCCTCTGGAAGGTTTTATAAGCATGATTTTATATCAGATGCCTTATATTTCTCCAAATTGTTAACAATATCTTGTAAAATTCCTCATCAAATAGTCAAAAACATTTTCAAGAAGAGGTACAAAAATTTGCTGAAGAAAAAAAATCCTTAAAAAGTAGAATTGGCCAAATGGAAAAAAGAAGTGCAAAAGCTCACTGAAGAAAATAATTCCTAAAAGATTAGAATTAGCCAAGAGGAAGCAAATGACTTTATGAGACAGCAAGAAGCAATAAAACAACATCAAAAGAATGAAAAAAAAAAAGAAAACATGAAATATCTCATTAGAAAAATAACTGCCCTGGAAAATACATTGAGAAGAAAGAATATAAGAATTATTGGTCTACCTGAAAACCATGATCAAAAAAAGAACCTAGACATCATTTTTCAAGAAATTATCAAGGAAAACTGCCCTGATATCCTAGAACCAGACGGCAAAATAGAAATTAAAAGAATCCACTGATCACCAGCTGAAATAAATCCCCAAATGAAAACTCTCAGAAATATTATAATCAAAATCTAGAGCTCCCAGGTCAAGGAGAAGATACTGTAAGCAGCCAGAAAGAAATAATTCAAATATCATGGAGCCACAGTCAGAATAACATAAGATTTAGCAGCTTTTATTTTAAAGGACCAGAGCTCTTGGAATATGATTTTCTGGAGGACAAAAGAGCTAGGATTACAACCAAGAATCACATATCCAGCAAAACTGAGTTTAATCCTTCAGGGTAAAAAATGGATATTCAATGAAATATAGGACTTTCAAGCATTCCTGATGAAAAGACCACAGCTGAGTAGAAAATTTGACTTTCAACTACTAAGACTCAAGAGAAGCATAAAAAGGTACTACGAAAGAGAAATAAGGATTTCAATAATGTTAAACTGTTTACATTCTTACATGGGAAGATGATACTTGTAACTCATAAGAACTTTGTCATTAATAAGACAGTTAGAAGGAGTATACATAGAGGGCATACGTGTGAGTTGAATAATAAAATTAAGAGTGAAGAATGCACTACGAGAAGAAGAAAGGGAAAGGTTAGAATGGGGTAAATTTTCTCATATAAAAGAGCATGAAAGAGTTTTTAGAGTGGAAGAGAAGGTGGGGAAGGTGGAGTAAAGGTGAACTTTACTCTCATCAGACCTGGCTCAAAGAAAGATCACTCAGTTGTGTAAAGAAATCTATCTTACCCTATAGGAAAGTAGGAGAAAAAGTGTGAATGTGTGTGTGTGTGTGTGTGTGTGTGTGTGTGTGTGTGTGTATTCCTCCCTTCTTCATAGTATTTTGCTGTAATTACCTTAAAAGTATTTTATTTAAAATTTTTGCATCAATTAGGGAAATTGGTTTGTAGTTTTCTTTCTCTGTTTTATTCTCTTTGGTTTAAGTATCAAATATCTGTGGATATTTGGTAGGATCCCTTTACTTATTTTTTTTAAACATGTAGTAGTTTATGTAGTACTAGAATTAATTGTTCTTTAAATGGTAGAATTTGCTTGTAAATCCATCTGGTCCTGGGGTGTCTCCCATGCTTTAGAAATTTACTTATGTCTGGTTCAATTTTTTTTTTTAAAGATAGGGCTATTTAAGTATTCTGTTTCCTGGTGTTTATTTTTTTTATAACCTGAGCAATTCACATTTTTGTAAATATTCATCTATTTCATAGAGTTGGAAAAATAGCTACTAATGATTGCTTTTATTTCTTCTGCATTGATTGTGAATTCATTTTTTTCTTTGTTTTTGATACTGCTAATTTGATTTTCTTCTTTCTTTTAAAAATGAAGTTTGCTAATGGTTTATTGAAAAAATATATACATATATATATACATACATATATATGTATATTACTCCCATCCTTCCTCCCCTCATGCCTTCCTCTCTCCTTCCTCCCTCCCTCTTTTCCTCCCTACTTTCCTTTCTTCCTATCTTCCTTTCTTCCATCCCTTCCTCCTTCCTTCTTTTCTTGCTTTCCTCCCTTTTTCCTTCTTTCCTTCCTTCTTTCTTTCTTTCTTCCTTTCTTTCTTTCTTTCTTTCTTTCTTTCTTTCTTTCTTTCTTTCTTTCTTTCTTTCTTTCTCTTTCTTTCTCTCTCTTTCTTTCTCTCTCTCTTTCTTTCTTTCTTTCTTTCTTTCTTTCTTTCTTTCTTTCTTTCTTTCTTTCTTTCTTTCTTTCTTTCTTTCTTCCTTCCTTTCTTTCTTCCGTCTTATTTTCTCCAACCTTCATGTATCATAACTGCAACTACTCAGCCAGAAGCTGGGTGACGTTATCATGCAGCAAAAGAAATACATAGCTTCTTGGAAAGTATAAAATCCAAGGAGAACATTACCCAACAAGTGAGACCTTCTTAGTCCTCGGCATTGTGTGAACACAAGGTTTCTTCCAGCTATGTGATGCAATGACTAACATAACTGAAACAGTTTAAGAAGATGATACTTTTTGCTGATGTGACACTCCTTTACTCTAGCAATCTCTCTGAACCAAAACATAATTTCTATATTATAATGTAGCACAAATACTACATTCTTGTTCAGATTTTTCCTTTTACCATATCCTAAGAGTCTAAGAAAGAGACTAGAAAATACTGTTTACTTCCATTAGGAAAAAAATACTTCACAAATGTCACCATTATTATAATTTAAAAATCAAGTAGTTTCTGCTCGGTGTGAAATGCTCTACTAGGATCTGTGGACTAAGAGGCATCCAGAATAATTCTGACCTTCAGGGAGCTTCTTATTTACTGAGGAGGTGGACATGGACAGGAAAAGACAACCAGTAACTTAAGGACTACATGACCACAGATGCTGCACCAATTCAAAGGTGCGAAAATGCACCATAGAATAAAGTAGAGAACATTGCCTAAAGAAGAGGAAGCTGATTTGGGCCTTATATGAAAGTTAGAACTTAATTAAGAAAGTGAAAGATAGAAGTATTGACAGTGGGAGCAAAAGCAAGAATAGGTAAGATTAGAGGCAAGAATAAGTTTGCATATTAAATAGCATGCACTAAGGTTGAAAAGGTCAGGATGGAATGTAGAAAACTCTGAATGCTGAGCCTATGAGTTGGAATTTGATTCTGTTTTTCTGTTGTTTGTCCTTCATTCTCTATCTCTATCTATCTATTTTTTTTGTGAGGCAATTGGGGTTAAGTGACTTGCCCAGGGTCACACAGCTAGTGAGTATCACATGTCTAAGGCCAGATTTGAACTCAGGTCCTCCTGACTCCAGAGCTGGTGCTCTATCCACTGCACCACCTAGCTCCCCTGTCCTTCATTCTCAAAGAGGACCAATGACATCACGATGATGATGTCTTGACTTGTGTATGAATTTGGTTTAAGTGAGGCAGTGCTGTCCAAAGTCATCAGCCTCCCTCCCCTCCAGAGTCATCAGAGTCCAGTGGCAAGACAAGAGTCAAGATGACTGGTGGTGGCCCAGTGACTTTATTCTGTAGGCAATGGGGAGCCATTAAGGACTTTTGAGCAGTGGAGTGACCTGCACAAAGCAACGTTTTGAGAAGATTAATCTGAGAATAGTGTTTTTGATAAGTTAGAGGAAAGAGGTTAGAGTACTGTGATGACCAACATGAAGTATTGAGTGTCTCTAAAAAGGTGTGGACACTAAGATGGAGAAAAAGAAAAATGTATGAAAGCTATTTTTAAAAGAAGACTTGTCAAGATCTGGGGACTTGAGATAGTGGAGGTAAAAGAGAAGGGACAGTCAAAAAGACTCCACATTTTAAAGCCTGAATGATGGGGAGAATAGTTGTGCCACTGATTAATTAAGGCAATGCAGACAAAGAGCTGCTTTGGGGGAGAGGTAATGAGTTTAGTATTAAGCATGTTTAGCTTGAAGTGACAAAATGGTATTCCAGGTCCCTGTATAAACTAAATCAATGAAAATTGAGGGATTAGAGAGTGAGGAAGTGATTTGAGTGGCATGGAGTTATGGCCATCACGTTCTACTGCTACAAAAGCACCTGAGGGACCTGGATGGCATCTAGTCCAATGCCATGATTTTGCATATACCAAAAGTGGGACCTACTGTGGGTAAGGGACTCAACCAGGTTCAAACAGACATGGTAGAGCCAGGATTCAAACCCAAGTCTCCTAACTTCATACTGACTGCTCTTGTCTCCACATCACATGGCCTTAGTGAGTTAATTCTGTTTGCTGCTGTCTAGACACTGAAACATTTCATTTTTGTTTGTTATTTGCTATTTCTGCAATAGACACAGAGTGATACCATTATCCTAGCAACAAAGATTGTTTAAGTAGGAGGGATTTCAGCAATTAATTAGTACTATGTTTTCATTTTACAGATGAAAAAACTGAGGCCTAGAGAGGTTAGTGACTTGCTCAAGGTCACACTGGTAGTCAGTAGCAGAGGTGAGATATAAATCTCTTATGACTTTTGATTCCAAATCAAATAGTCTTTCCACTATATCATGTTGAGAGATTCCTTTGAAGAGATCCTTTCTTTACATATCCAAAAAGCCTATTCTCTGCCATCTGGGCCATTTCTTGTTTTTTAGATGTTGCTTCAGGAGACGCCCAGATTATACCTCTTGGCTAACAGCAATCCAGAAACTTGAATAGGCTACACCCTGCCAACACTATGAAGACCATGGGAAGGGCAAGGGAGGTGACCCAGTGTCTTCCAAGCCTATGAAAGCTGGGATATACCTCCAGCCCAAGGGGACTTAGCAAAGATCTTCATCTTAGGTGTGTCTCTGACATCTGAGTCTCTATGAACAGTAGTTGTGAAATGATACTTATAAAGGAATGGAGTTTCCATGTCATAAGATCATAACATCATAGACTTAGAACTGGAAATGACCTTAAAAGATCATCCATGTCAAAGAGTTATTAAGCTGCCTATACCCCTGGTGTAGGCTCAAAAGCCACCAATATCACTACTAGGTCTGTTTCCCAAGATGATCAGGGAAAAGGGAAAGGAACCTGTATATTATAAAATATTTATAGCAGTTCTTTCTGTGGTGGCAAAGAACTGGAAATTGCTGGGTTGCCCATCAATTGGGGAATGGCTGAACAAGTTGTGGTAGATGATTGTGATGGAATACTACCGTGCAATAAGAAATTATGAGCTCAGTGATCTTAGAAAAACATGGAAAGACTTGCATGAAATAATGAAAAGTGAAATGAGCAGGACCAAGAGAACATTGTATACAGTAACAGCAATATTGTATTAAGGACAACTTTGAGTGACTACCTAATTTTGACTATTTCAAATATGCAAATTAACTACAAAGGACGTATGAAGGAAGATGCTATCTGCATCCAGAGAAATAAATGATAGAAAGAAGTATATATAGAATGATTTTACACAGACACACAGAGACACGGGCAGACACAGATACACAGATGCACACACATACACATATATATACATACACACATACATACATATAATTTTGCCTAATTGCAGCCATCTATGAGGAGAAGGGAAAAAAGGAAAAAGAAGAGTTACATGATAACTTTATTATATATTTAAAAGGAGTAGCAAGTTGTTCATCATAGATTTTCAGTTTCATATACAATCATCTTTTTTTCCTGTTCTGCTCTGTTATGGAAATGTTTATTTCTTAAGTTCTAAACAAACAAACAAATAAATAAAGGCCATCCAGTTCATCTCCCTCATTTTACAATGAGGAAACCGAGTCCCAGAAGGAAGAAAAGTAACTCATCCAAGATCATACAGATAGTTAGTGACAGTGATGGTATTTTAACTTGGGTCCCATGACTATGAATGACTAGAACAAGACAAGATGCTTGGGACATCATCCCCAAACCTCAATTTTCCCAGATTTCTTCAGACCATTTGGATGCTACTCTCATTCTTTTTTCATTTGTAGTAGTACCATCCACAGTCTTTGATAGAACCATTTCCCTATAGCCTATTGCTCTGCAGGTCTTGAACCCTTTCTCCGGGCTGCTTTGACCGAGTCCATGGGTCTGGCTTCTCAAAGATGGGCACCGCTCGGCTGGTACTGCTGGAATTCCCTCCTTCTTGCATTCCAGTGGAGCCCCGTTGTATGGCATTTGTGAAGCCATGCCAGACATCTGTTAAACTTGGCATTGGTTTCAGCCATCCTTTTGTCATGTGATTGGGGTCAGTCAATTACAAGTTGGCAGCAGGGATGGTGGCAGGGGGGGAGGAAGAATAATTTCTAGTTATTTTTGGCAACAGATATAGGTCTTAGTTTTTAACATTTATAAATAGTCTACCGACAGGACTGTCCAGAAAGAATTATTTTAGAAATACTAAGATGAGTGTTGGTGTCATTCATTCAATGGCATCCCTTATGCTATTTTTTGTCATGTGTTACAAAAGCAAGTGAACTTGATGGGAAAGCCAAGAATCCCTCACTTGACTGCATCCCATGATACTAAATGTTTCTCTAACTTGAGGGTGGGTGGATGGGTGGGTAGGAGATAAACGGCAGCAGTATTTAAGACAAAGCATGGAAGAGTAGATAGAGCAGTGGACCTGTGTTCCTATCCCATTACAGGAACTTCCTAGCTTTATGACTTTGGGCAAGTCACTTAACTGAGCCTCAGCTTTCTCATTTTTAAAATAAAAAGGATTGGACTTGAATAATCAATAAACATTTATTAAGTATCTACTATGTGCTAGGCACTGATGATACAGAAAAAAAAGAGTAAAAATAAACCAGTCCCTGCCCTCAAAGAGCTTACTAGGGGGGAGAAAATAAGCAAATGGATATGTACAAACAAGCTATATACAGGATAAATTGGAAGTAAATAAAAGAGGGTATTAAAATTAAAAGACCTTGATGATTTCAAGTTTCCTTCTTGCTCTAAATCTATGATCCTATGATTTTACAGAGCAGCTAGGTAGCTCAGTGGATAGAGCAGCAGGCCTGGAACTAGGAAGACTAGAGTTCAAATACAGCCTCAGACACAAGCCGTGTGACCTTGGGCAAGTCATTTAATCCTGTCTGCCTCAGTCTCCTCATTTGCAAAATGAGCTGGACGAGGAAATGATAAACTACTCCAGTATCTTTGCCAAGAAAATCACAACTGGGGTCAAAAAATATCAGATGTGACTGAAATGACTGAATGATAACAGGATGATTTTATGACTTGAAAGAACAGAAAGAATTACAAGAGGAAACCAAAACAATGACCTCCCACTCCCAACTTTTCCCCCTCAGAAAGGTATGGGGGAACAGGGTGCTACATACATAACAGTAACATCACCCAAGAAAGGTCTTGTATTTTGCTGCGACTAAGACTGATGATAAAATCAAAATGTGGAATTCACCTTTAAAAAAATCACTGTATGCTTATACCTCCCTGATGAATTCAATTTGGTGACCATTTGTCAAGCCTCTGTTATGTGCAAGGCACAGAGCTGGGTGTGGGAGATACAAAGACAAAATGAACAATTGTCTCAGACCTCAAGGAGCTTATATCCAGTTTGACATTGAGATGACCTTTAAGCATGGTTAGTGCTTTATACTCCTTTAGCATGAGTATTTATTCTACATCTAAAAGGAATAGCAAGTTGAACATAATAGATTTGCAGTTTCATGGGCAATCATTTCTTTTTTTTTTTTGCTGAGGCAATTGGGGTTAAGTGACTTGCCCAGAGTCACACAGCTATTAAGTGTTATGTGTCTGAGGCTGGATCTGAATTCAAGTCCTCCTGATTCCAGAGCCAGTATTCTATCCACTGAGGTACCTAGCTGCCCCTGGCAATCATCTTTTTAAAAATTATACTGTTATAGAAATGCTTGCTTTATTCCATAAATTAAAAATAAAATAAATAAAAATAAAAGAATGAGAATTGTTAGCCATAAGAGGTAACATCATGAGAATACATCTACCCTACTTGGAACTTCAATCAATATTAAACCAATATCACCAAAGCAGTAGTAGGGGTGGTAGCATCAGGACCCAGTGGTGTTTTTGTTGAATATTTCATTCACCTGATATTGCTCATTCCTGGGCTTGGCGTGGGGGTCTTTTATGAAGGCTAATGATACTTCTACATCACTCTGGGTACAAAGGAGAGTTTTCTATTTATCACCTCTTCCTCTAACATAATTTTAAAAAATTGATCAATAACTCAATAACCATATTTCTGGGTGAGCTCAACCTGCTAATCACATCTATATTCAGCAAGTCATAAGATGAAGGGTAATCAACATTTTAGATCCATTTCTTCTCATTTAAAATTGTGCTGCTGCTCCCTGGTTTGATCCTCGAACCAATCCTTAGTACTTACTTTAAAATGTTGAATCACAATCATCAGTGTCTATTAAGTAACTACCAGAGTGTTTGGGGTTGCAGAATTTAGGAGGAGGAGGAGGAGAATAGGCTGTGTCACTTCTTAGAAATTGTGCAGTGCTTTTGATGACTGTGAGCTTCTCCCTAACATGAATAAAGGCCCATCTATTTAACATCAATATTCTTCCAGTGATGTGGCACAGCAATGAATCATAGAACAGCAGAGTCTCTGAAGAATGAAAGTGGTGGGTCACTGAAAGCACAATGGAGAGGTGCAAAGTGGGTGTGTGAGCAGGCTGCAATATATTCCTAGTGAAGAATTGTGTAGGAGAAGTAGTGATATCATCACAGAGACGTATGATCAGAAAAAAATAGTTTGAGAAGGCATGGAGTGAAAGTGAGCGATAGCCAACGGACAATGTACTCACTCCCTTGGGATCTATGCAATCAATACCAAGAAGACCCTAGGAAGGTCTTCAGAATAGTTGGTGCCAGAAGGGAGGATTGATGGGAAGACATGAATAAGAGTTGTACAGTTGGAGAAAGTGGGGAGGGGTTTTCTGATAGAGAACAGCAATGAGGATCACTGATTTAATGGAATTTAATTTAATTCAAAGAGCATATGTGTCAATCACCAATTTTATGTAAGTCACTGTATTAGATCTTGGGGATACAAAGACAAAACTAAAATTAGTCCATGGAGCTTACATTTTTTTTTCTCATGTCACAGGAAGTAAATACAGGATATTCTGAGGAGGAGGGGAATCAAGAAAGGCCTCATCTAGGAAGGGTACCTAAGTAAGCCTGGAAGGAAGCTAAGGATTCTGAAAGCTAGAAATGAGTAAGGAATGCATTTGTGGCAGGGAGGACAGCCTGGGCAAAAGACTAGAGATAGGAAATCAATTCTGAGTTTCTGTGGACAGCAAGTAGAATGATTTGACTGGAACCTAGATTTTCTTTTCTGAAATAAGTCTGGAAAAGTAATCTAGAGTTTGACTATGAAGAGTTTTAAAAGTTAAAGGAAAAAGTTTTTGTTTCATTCTAGAGAAACTGGGGAATCATTGAAGAATCTTGAGAAGGACAGTGACAAGGTCCACTTGCCATACTTTGGGAAGATTATTTGGGGACCTTTAAGGATGATGGAGAGGTTGGAGAATGGAAATAGGAGACAATTAGGAGGCTAATGTAATATATCAGACAAGAGACAATGAGCACCTGAATTAAAGTGGCAATGGAAGGAATGAAGAGGGTGTGAGAGATTATGGAGGTAGCATTTACAAGATTTTACAACTAATTGGATATCGAGCATGAGGAAGAATTAAGAGTTAAAAATGTCTTCAAGTCTGTGAAAGTAGGCCCCAGAAAGGATGCTGATGCTCTCAAAATATAGAGAAGTTTCAAGAAGGGATGGAATAGCTAGCATTTATACAACTCCTTAACGTTTGTGAAGTGCTTTACAAATGTTACTTCATTTGATCCTTATAATAATTCTGAAAAGCAGTTACTATCACTATCCCATTTTACAGTTGAGGAAACTGAGGCAGACAAGTTAAGTGACTTGCCCAGGGTCACATAGCAAGTAAGGATTTGAGGCCAGATTTGAATTCAGGTCTTCCTGACTCCAGATTCAATGCTCTATTTAGCTGGGGGGGCGGGGTTAGAGAGGGAGATAATGAATTCCATTTTGCATGTTGAATTTGGGAATTCCACTGGGCACGTAGGTAAAAATTTCTGCTACTCTGTTGATGATGAAGAATTGGCATTCAAAGGGCATTGGAGAAGTGATGGTGGATGTGAGTATCAAAGGTTGGAAGTGCCTGCCACATTAAAGGCATGGGGCCCAGCTCCGAGAGCGAGGCATGGACGGATAAAACAGAGTTCCTACTTCCAAAGAGCCTTGATTATAGATTGAAAGATGAAAAATACCTTAGAAGTCATTCAGCCCAACCCTCTCATTTTACAGATGAGGAAATAGAGGCCCAGAGAGGTTAAATGATTTACCCAGGGTCGCAAAGCTGATGTAGGATAGAATTGGGATTCAAATTCAGGCTTTCTGACACCATATCCAGGAGCTTCAAACTTAGGTAACACAGCATAATCACAAACAACTGTAATATAGGACAATATGTGAAAAATTTCGTAAAAATGATACTCACTAAGTTCCATGGTGGTTCAGAGGCAGGAGAGAGATCATTTCCCTCCCAATCCTGTTACAAGAAATCCCTGGGATTCTTTCAATTCTCTGCTTATGATAAACTCCTTGTAGTAAGAGAGGTATTACCTGGAAATTGGGTGCTTTAACATTTACTAGCTAAGTGACCCTAGGGAAATTAGTTTCCTTTTATGAGTCTCAGTTTCCCAATCTTGAAATTATGTACAATGTTGCTTATTATCTATAACAGGGCTGTTGTGAGAAAAGTTCTTTGTGAGTCTTCTAGCGCTAGAGAAATGTAAACTTTTCTCTCTTTTTTTAGACAAGATCTATGATTTCAATGATGAAGGGAAACTCCTAGTGAGCCATCTCTTTTTACCATTGCAGATAGTTGATTACTTTGAAATGTATAGTTTTAGAAAGTTTCCAGGGGGCACTGAGAGGTTTCCTGATCAGACCATAGTCACACAGCTAGCATATGTCAAAAACCAGAGTAGAATTCATCTTTCCAACCCTGAACCTGGGCCCCATCTACTCTGCCATGCTCTTCAGCCCCTGAAGAAACCACCATAGTTCAGTCCCTCCTCACCTCTTGTCAATACTATTATAATAGTATCTTAAATGGCCTCTCTTTATCTTGTCTCTCTCTACTCCAATGCATCCTCCACACAGGTACCAAAGTGACTTTCCTAAAGTGCCAGTCTGACCATGTCACCCCTTGTTATCCCTAGGATAAAATGCAAAATCTTCTCTTTGGTATATAAAGCCCTTCCAAACTGGCCTCAACGTAACTTCCCAAATTCATCAGACATTGCATTGCTTCCTGTACTCTATACTCCTGGTTAACTGGCCTTCTTGCTCTTTCTCACACATGACAACCCATCTCCCATTCCTGTCTTTGCAATGGCCATCTCCCATGCCTGGAATCCTCTCCCTTGGCATCTCTGCCTCTTGGAACACCTTACTTCCTTCAAGACTCAGATCAATAATAAATAAAATATCAAACAACAAAAAAAAATTGCATGCCTTCTCAAGGTGGGGGAGGGAAGAGAGGAAGCAGGAGAATTTGGAATTCCAAATTTGAAAAAAGAATGTTAAAATTGTTTTTACATATAATTGGGAGAAAATAAAATATTAAACAAAAAAAAGATTCAGCTTAAAATATCATCTGTACAAGATGATTTAGGATATTAGGTTAGTTCCCTGTCAATCACTCAGTTTGCAGCTCTAGGTAGTCTAACACACAACAATCAGTTCTAATTCTCCTCCACTACAATGATGCCCCTATAGTTTGTCTTTCTTACTCCCTGATGATTTCCTTATATTACTGTGATTGAAACCTTTATGATCATAGAGTTTTAGAAGGAAAAAAAAATCTGTTATGTCTGACTCTTTGTGACTCTATTTGGGGTTTTCTTGGCAAAAAATACTGGAGTGACTTGTCATTTCCTTCTCATTTTACAGATGAGGAAACTGAGGCAAAGAGGGTTAAGTGACTTGCCCAGGGTCATACAGAGAATGAGTGTCTGAGGCCAGATTTGAGCTCAGGAAGATGACCCTTGCTGGTTTCAGCCCCAGCACTCTATCCTCTTTGCCACTTAGCGGCCTTGAAAGAAAGCTTAGAGATCACGTAACACCATCCCCTCCTTTTAGGTAGGAAGACTCTGGGTCCCAGAGGGTTTAGGTGATTTTCCTAGTCACAGTGATAGTAATAAGACTGCAAATCCAACACTGCTGCCACTGCGTCACGCAAGGTTCCTGTTAAAGTTCGGATCTGAAGTGTTTGTAGCCTGAAAAGTTCTCCTTTCCTCTTGGTGGGGATGGGGGCAATGGGAAGACAGAGGGAAATGGAGCGGAGGGGAAGGGCAGGGCGGTTCCCTTAAGGGCAATGTAAGCGCCACAGCGGTAGGCAAAGAGGAAAGGGCCCCGCTTTGTGCAGAAACGGAAAACATCCTGAGAAACCTAATGAAGAGCTTCCTTTCTGATTGCGGTCTGGTCGGTGGAGCAGCTTCCTCTCTCACCTTTCCTTGACAAAACTTGCTCGAGAGGAATGCAAGGGATGGGTGTGATCTTCCCAAAGCCAAGAGTGAAAGGAAGTAACATACCAAGCGGATGATGGCATAATGAACCCTGCTGCTTCTCATTCCGCCCCCACCCTGTGGGACAACCGCTCAGCAATATTTCAAAAGGCAAAGGCAACTCACAGGAAAGGAGAGGGGAGAGAGGCATTTAACAACTTTCCTGAGGAGAAGCCTGGCTGGGAAGGCGGGAGGGACGGGACACCCCACCAAATGCATTTTTTTTCCTTTCAGAAATATGTGCTGCTCTCTGCAATTCTCTGGGCCTGGAGCCATCAGAGCCCAGATATGCATATTTTATTTGCAATGCTGAGGCCTGAGAGGAGCATTGGATCAGGAACTTAGATGTTCAGGGCGTTTAAATGAAATACACACTCCTCTCTCTCACTCTGTTAAGGTCATTTTCCAATAAAAAGACTGCAAACTGCAATTACCTTCAGGGTTCCTGCCTTCTTCCCCTCTTCCCAGCATGCTTGTAAGGCCAGAATCCCCCTGTTGAATTTTCAAACTGTCAAGATCAGCAAAGCAGATTCCTTTTTCTGCACCATGTGGCAAAAGAAGAAAAATTGAATTTCAACGTGAGCGGGGAAGGTATGACATATCGAATAGCCAGGCGGCAGAATTTACATGTTTTTGCCCTCTGTTTGACCCAAGAATTTTTACAGGGAAAATTCATCTCATTCACTTTCACTCACTTCCCTTCGGCTTGAAGCTTAATGTGCTAGACGGGTTGATGGCTCAGCATTTAGAGTGCATCACACCACGAGAGAGGCAGGTGCTTTTCCCTAATTGTATCCAGTCAGATATAACTCGCCTAGATGGAAGACAGGCAGTTTTCCTCACTAACAGTCAGCTGTACTACTATCCCTGGGGGGGGGGGAAGTCCAGAAAAAGCCCCTTTAGCCTATGACACTTCTAAACACATTTCCCCCCAGTAAGCATTTCTTAAGTGCTAGCCCCCAACTAGACTTACCCCACCTGCCAGAATTCCTAGCTATGACACCATTCTTCCTTATCTACCTCATTTGGATTATTTAAATCTTCAGAGGGCTTTTGTCTTTGATCTTCCTGGCCCTAGAAAGTGCTTTGTACATAGTAGGTGCTTAATAAATGTTTGTCTAATTAAATCAAATAAAATCTCTATTAGAAAGCCTCTCCTTCCTTCAGCCCAACAACTTAGTGACTCTTCAGATATATGTATATAGTATTAAGTATTATACTATCAGGTTCCCTAAAGAGGGATGAATCAGTCCAAGTTGGAAATGAGTGAGCTAGGGAAAATCAGCATCCCCTCCCTAACACCCTCACCATTCCAAAAAAGTGGACATATCAGCTAAAAATCTGAGGTTGAGATCCAAGTGGGGAAGCCTAAAACCTCAAGCAATACACAGTAGGGCAACAAATTTGAGTTCAGGAATAGCAAAAATAAAGGAATACCTTCAAACAATAAAACATGTTTCTGAAGAATCTATTTTCTAGATAGAAAGTGTATATATACATATACATACATACATATATAAATATATGAAATATCATAGTTTTGTTTTTGTGGGGGAATATCCCAATAGATCAGCTATAAATTTCAAGGAAGGAAAGAACTAAAAAGTTCTAGCTTTTTCCCCTGTCACCTTGCCTCCCAGGGATGGGCATTTTGGATATCTTGTACTTTCAGTAATACCACTGCTTCTTTAACAAAATAAAATTGAAGAACAATCAAAAATACCCTAATGAAACAAAACTAAACTCATACATCATAGAAGGAAATCTACAGTTGCCCCCTGTTATTTTTTAAGTGACCAGCTATCACATTTGTTTGGCAATCAGGCAAACAGTTCACTGGAGATAAGAAAAATTAGTTAACTGTGAGATTTGTATGATAGAACAACTTGCATTTCTAAGTGTTTTAAGATTTCTAAGGCATTTGCTTCCCAACGACCTCATGATGATAGGTCATATAAGTTTTATTATCCCCAGGTTCTTATCAGAAAACCAGACCTATGAGAGGTTAAGTCACTTGTCCACTTGCCCATGACTGGGCAAGTCACTACAGAGCAGAGAAGTGTCTGGGGAGGGAATGTCTGACTCTCAGCCCAACATGTGCTATATCAACCCAACTTCAAAACACATTTCTCACATTGTCTAATTCAACAAATATTAAATTCCTAATATGTACAAAGCACTAATGCAACATAAAGGGATATACTAAGATGACTATGATTATAGAATCATAGATTTAGTGTTGGAAGGGATCTTAAAGGTTATCGACTCCAACTCCAGTGTTTTATTTTATGTTTTTTCCCCAATTACAATGGAAACAAAAAAAAATTTAACATTCATTTTTTAAAATTTTGAGTTCCAAATTTTCTCTCTCTCCTCCTCCCTCCTTGAAAAAGCAAGCAATTTGATACAGATTATATATGTGTAGTCATGTTAAACATTTCCATATTAGCCATGTTGCAAAAGAAAATGCAGATCCCCCCAAAAACAGAATAATAAACAAAACCCTGCTTTAATATGCAATAAACATCCATCAGTTCTTTCCCTGGAGCTGTATAGCATTTTTCATCATAAGTCCTTTGGAATTGTCTCAGATGCTTGTGCTGCTGAGAATGATTAAGCCATTCACAGTTAATCATCATATAGTATTTCTATTTCATGTGCACAATGTTCTCCTGGTTCTGCTCACTTCACCTTATATCAGTTCATGTAAGCCTTTCCAGGTTTTCCTGAAACCATACAGCTCATTTATATATATATATATATATATATATATATATATATATATATATATATATATATATATATATATATATAAAGACATCACTTTTGGTGGACTTCATGGTGAAGGTGGCACTTAGTTTAGGTCCTGAAGGATTATGTTGTTCAGTTGTTGCAGTCATGTCTGATTCTTTGTGACCTCATTTGCGGTTTTCTTGGAAGAGATATAGAAGTCATTTGCCATTTCCATCTCCAGCTCATTTTCCAGATGAGGAAACTGAGGCAAACAGAGTTAAGTGACTTGTCCAGGATAATACTGATCTGAACTCAGGTCTTCTTGACTCCAGGCCCAGTGTTCTATCCATGGAGTCATCTAGCTGCCTGGCCTTGAAGAATAGTAGAATTTTAATAGGTAGAGATGTAAGAGTGGGCCTCCCAGGTTGAGATGACAAATCAGGCAGATCTGGAGTAACAAATGTTCAATATATCATGGGAGAATTGGGAATAGTCTAAATAGGATTAAAGATATTATGAGATAAGACTGTAATTGTAGGATGCAGTAAGGCTTGGAGGGGCAGGGAAGGGGAGTAAGAGAGGGAAGCTGTTAATTCCAAAACATTTAGAGCTGGCATGAAAAAGCTATCTCTGGGCTTCAGGAAGATTTTTTCTGATGATTCTGTGAATGTTCTGCTCCCTCACCTTAGCCCCTTGATTTCCATGGTTTCCCACCTTCTGCAGGCCTTTCCGTCCCAGTCCCTCCAACCATGAAAGTCTTCTCTTCTGAGATTACCTTCCATCTACTCTATCTTGTATATACCTACTTGTATATATTACCTCCTGCATTCGAATGTGAGCTCCTTTGGAGTCAGGGCTGCTTTTGCCTTTCTTTCTAGCTCCAGCATTAGCACAGCACATAGTATAATAGTAAGAATTTAATAGGGGCAGCTAGATGATGCAGTGGATAGAGCCCTAGACTTAGAATCAGGAAAACTCACCTTCCTTAGTTCAAATCCAGCCTCAGACACTTACAAGCTTTGTGACCCTGGACAAATCACTTAATCCTGTTTGCCTCAGTTTCCTCATCTGTCAAATGAGTTGGAGAAGGAAATGGCAAAGTACTCCAATAGAAAACCCCAAAATGGTGTCATGAAGAATGTGACATGACTGAAACAACTGAACAAGCATTTAATAAATGCTTCGTGACTGGTTGACGGTTGACTGACTTTGTCAATGACATAGGACTGAAACTCTGTAATATCCTTTTCCCCCTCTTTCGAGATAAGGTCAGAGATTTTGAAGGGAAATAATATGGACCTAAAAATAAAATAAAATTGAATTGAATTTAAAAAAGAAAATGAATAAAAGACATTATATAATAATAATGATTAGTTCTTCCCCCAAAGAAAAAATGAAGATATTTACCTCACTCCTTCCCTTCAAAAGGTAGAAGACTATGGGTATGGAATGTTGCATTTGCTGTCAAGTATGTTCATTGTGTTGGTTGGATTTACTAAATGTTTTTTCTCTGTTAGAAAGGAAGGCTCACTTGAGTGGATGGAACAGAATATATTTGAAAATGATTGATTTTAAAAATAAAATGCATCAACCAAACTTTCTCTCTACACACATACACACATATGTGTATAGTGTGTATGTGGAAATATATATACATACATATACACACATGCATATAACATACATGCATACATGTATGTGTATATACATGTATGTGTATATATATACATATATGGGAGAAGAGGGAAAGAGAGAGAGAGAAAGTAGATCAGAAAAGAGACATGATAACTTCAAGGTTCTGTGATTTCTTTGGCAACTAGAACTACTCCCTCCGCCAATGCAGATTATAACCATTCCTGCCTTAGCAGACAGCACCATGAGATTTTGTGCCCCTTCCAAAACACGTCTTTATAGGGTGATTAGCGTTTGGGGATAAGGCAGAGTCTCCCTAAACTCGCAGGACTGATTCTTGGGTTGTTGTTGTTCAGTAGTTTCAGTCATGCCCAATTCTTTGTGACCCCATTTAGGAGTTACTTGGCAAAGGTACTGGAATGGTTTTCATTTCCTTCTCTGCTGTACATGTTTTGCCAGGCATTCAGAGGTTAAGTGACTTGCCTAGGATCACACAGCTAGGACATATCTGAGGCTGGATTTGAACTTAGGTCTTCCTGACTCCAGGGCCAGTGCTCTATTTACTGAGCCACCAACTTCCTCTGATCTTTGGATAATGGATGACTACTCTTTGATAACAATAACAATGATAGCTAGCATTTATATGGTGGTTTAAGGTTTTCAAATTGCTATACATATTTTTTTAAATTTTATCCTCAAAACAACCCTGGGTGATAGGTGCTATTGTTATTCCCATTTTACAGAGGAGGAAACTGAGGCTGCTTCACCTGTGCAGTTGTTTGTTATTTACGTTTTTCCTCATACTCATGTGTCTTTTCATTGACCTTTAGGTGACTTCCAGCATTAATTCTTTAGAGATGGTAGTATTCCATGCCTTACAGCCTAGACAGGTCATCAGAAGAATGCTGTTGTTCAGCCTAACTACATACACAGAGAACACCACATGGATTGTCCAAATTATGACATACAGCAGAAGGGACAATTTATACACCCAACAGAGGTGTACATATGTCTTGGACAGAGTATGTGGATGGAAGCTTAGCTCAGACCAGAACTGAGAGGAGGAGAGCTAGCTAGATTGTCCTGAAATTGTGTGATGCTTTAATGACTCCAATTGGCTCTGAAACAAAATTTCATTTAAAAGCAACTTTTCCTTTGGGAGTATGGCAGGGGGGTGAAGGACAGAAGCATGCTTAATAAACTTTGAAAAAAAGTTAGGGGAAAACAATACAATATTTGTTCAAGTTTGCAGAGTTTATCATGAGTCACTTTTCAGAAAGCTGCCCCCTATTGCCTCTCCACCCCCACCTGCCCCATTTTGAGGCATTCAGTGGGTCAGCACCTACCCCAGACCAAAGCCCACAAGCCTTCATGGGTTTACCTTTACAAGACAAGATAGGACATGATAATTCCAAGCAAAAGACATTTAAGTAAATAGCATCACAACTAAAGTAACAAGCTAACATTCCATCCTCAATTCTCCCATGAACATACCCAGAGTGCATGTGTGAGTGTAAGGATACATATGCAGGCAGCATGTGAAGCCAGGGGAAAACCATGAAGAAGCATGTATCAATAGTCCATTGGTGTCTAGGGTTCGTGCACATGGAACGCATGTACATGGACATGTGTGTACACTTCCAATACTGTAAAGATCCCAACATCCTCTTTGGATGTCAATGCATTCATTGCTCTAGACTGCTTTCTGTTGGGTGTTATTTTTATTTTCCACCAAGAATGGTGGAATACCATCTCTGGTCATTCCTTCTTTGACGCTATAAACTTTTTTTGCTCTGGCATGTCCCCATGCTAGGAGAACCAAAGCATCTTACTGTAGGAGGCAATCTCAAAGCATCCTCCTCCCCCTCATCTTTCCTCCTGCTCACGTTCACAGAAAAAATGAATAGAAAAATAAAGGAGAGACTAAGCATATAAATTCCTTTTCACTTCAATGACTTAATACTTACTTTTATGACTCTCTTACATGAAGAGAAGTGGACTGGTGGATTAGAAAGAGCACAATACTTAGAATCAGGAGACCTGAGTTTGAACTCCATCTCTGCTAGCTGGATAAACAAGGGCTGCTGGTTACCTGTGTAAACATGATGTTAAATATCACTGGACTTCTCTGAGTCTCAGTATCCCTATCTGTGAAATAAAGATGGTACAGTTTATGCTCCTACTTTATTGGAATGTTAAGAAAATACTTTTCAAATCTAGCAAACCATAATGTGCTAGATAAATGTGCAATATTGACATTGATATTTCATTTCCGTCCTTTTCCTTTCCGTGCTTTCTTCTGAAGATGACAGGAGTATCTAGAATCTTTTTTGCCACTTTATGGATCATAAGATTTTAGAGTTGAAGGTGACTTTTGATATCTTATATGGCAACTCCCTCATTTTATAAATTAAAAAAAAATGAGGCTCAGAGAAAAAAAAGCTATAGCAGTTTTGTGGAAAAGAGATTCTTGTCAAAACGACCCAGTAATATCTAAATTACCTACTGGACCAGGAACTCCCTGACCAACTCTACTGGTTGAGACTTGAGAGTCTGAAGGTGCATGTACCTGAAAATCACTGAGCAGAGGTTTCTAAGGGATAGCAGACTTGAAAAAAGGTAGTCTGTTTCTGTGGTTTCTAGGTTGGGGACTATGTGGGAGGAACATAGCACTAGTGGTCACAGCTGTCAGAAGAAGGATGACTTAAAAACAACCAGCAGAAGATAGAAAGCCATCTTAGAAATAGAGGCACACTGAGAGTAGAGGCTGGGCATAGATCAAAGCAACCAGAATGCATATGCTACTGGTACCATATTGAGAAATTGAAATACCAGAAAAGAGTGACATGATAAGTTCCTGGATCCATACCCATCCTCCAGTGGCTAAGAAAGGCAGTGATAGGAAAGTTAAAAATTTGGGCCTATAATGGCTCCTCTGTTCATGTTCTTAGGAGCATAAAGTAGTGATTTTTTCAGAACTGTTATTGAATGTCTGGTTGGAAGAGAAACTCAGCTCACTGATGAAGACTTTGATAAAGGGGCCTGAATATAATCTCTTTGCACATCATTAATAATCTTGTTCTAGGTTTAGTCTTAAAAAGCATAATGCTTGCAGGGGGAATAATGAAGGAGAAGATCCACCAAGAGATTTGAGCCACATTCTGTTGCTCCCAAGGAAACTTCTGGATGAGAGTGGCAGGACATAGAGATAATTATTAGAAAAAGCCACATGGGGGCAGCTAGGTGGCACAGTGGATAGAGCACTGGCTCTGGGGTCAGGAGGACCTGATTTCAAATGCGTCTTTAGACACACAACTTACTAGCTGTGTGACCCAGGGCAAGTCACTTAACCCCATTGCCTAGGGAAAAAAAAAAAAAAAAAAAGAAAAAGAAAAAGCCACAAAATCCATCCCACCTACTGGAGAAGAGTCTAAGCAGTAGGTAGTAGAGCCAGTAAATGAACCTGGGCTCTCTAACTACAAATTCAATGCTCTTTCTACTGTACCACATTACTTGAAGTTGCATGACTACCTTATCCCCAGAGGGGATATGTAACTCGCTTAGAAAGACTTCAAGGGTGAATGACTTCAGTTTGTCAAAAGTGGAGCTCCTGTGTCTACCATACATGCTTGGCTACACTCTGCCTTTGCTTGGCGGAAATTTGCATGCCAAAGGCAATCTGGAAATGCCAGCTCCTCCCAAATAACAACCACCTTCATACTTTACATTTTTGCTCCTCATATTTTCAAGCTTTTCTGACTATGAGTTTTGTTGTTTTGGCTAACATCCATATGTCAGAAGGGCAAAACAGAGAGTGTGGATAAACCAATTTTGTGTTTCTTTTATTGTAGCTCTCTCTATTTTTTTTTTAACTAAAGTCCAGCTGATTTCTGTAGAACACAAAGTTCTGGAATGATTAAATCTGGCAATGCTACTGCTTGAAGATATGAGTAACAGGCCCTGAGTATTTGGGGGTAAATTCCAGTTTTCTGAATATTTACCCAATACATTAGCAGATTTTCATTCTTCAATTTGCCCATTCTTTATTTTTCAAAAGATCATAAGATTGTGTCTTTAGAGCTGGAAGGAATCATAGAAATCCTCTAGATCAATGTCCTCATTTTATGGATGAGGAAATGGGTGCTCACAAAGGGAAGTGACTTATCCTAGGCAGCAAAACTAGCTAGTAGCAGACCTGGGATCTTCTGACTCATCATCTACAATGTTTTCAAAATTCTCATGATATAACTTCAGCTAAACCTCTTGTTCTTTATTTTTATTCAGTACTAAACTATCATATATGGAAGACATATGAATGTATTTGCCCTTAAAAACATTTATTTTTAATTGAAACCCAAATGTTCTCACCGTGATGTTCTTATAAAAGCTGTAATTCTGCTTGATTGCTTATACTTAAAGCTGTGACTGGCCCTCATCTTCTCTAGCATTTCATCAGCATAGATGATACCATCCATCTTTCAGTAAGTGGTTTGTTTATAGCAGTCAGAAGATCTATTTCCACTGTTGACTTGTTTTATAACCTTAGGCAAGTCAGCCTCTCTGAACCTTGATTTCTCCATCTGCAAAATGGGGATAATAATACCTGCCTCCTACACACATTTTGGATGTTGTGAGAATTAATAAGATAATGTTTATAAAGTACTTTGTACTCACAGGGAGCCTTTCATCTAAGGAAGGAGCTCAAAGTATTATTGTTGTTGCTGCTAGTCATGTGGATGGTAAGATTCCCACCTGGTTTTATTTTTACACCTTACTTAATGCAATACAGTTGAATCGCATACCTTAGAGATGGTACAGATTCTACAGGTCACTCAGTCCAGATCCATTGTAGAATCCCTCCCTACAACACACCGCTATAGGTGCTTCTCCTTTCTGTCTGAAGGCTCAAGTTATCCAATAGAATCATTTCTTCTTCAACGTGTGGGTTCTTCCAGGAACAATTCTAACAATAACTTTTGACCAAAGTGTTTACACGGTCATACAATAGAAACAACCCAGGCCTCATTCCTACTGATCTAAATTCCAGAATTTGAGAGTTTGGAAGAGATTTATATCACCAAGTCTCATTCATCCATTAACAGGAATCGTAATAATAAAGACAGCAACAACAAACATTTTATTGCAGTTTAAGATTTGCAAATTTTGCCTTGACAGCATTATTTCATTTAAGTCCCACAACCCCTCTGGCAAAGGTATGCTTGGTTGTTGTCCTCAGTTCTCAGAAGACCAAAACAACATCACTATGCTAGAGTTAAGTTACAGTGTGTCTGACTGCGACTGATCATATCAATACGAGCTCAGAATGTTCTACCACAGGCTGGGCTCAAATAGTCCATGTGAGCATTTGAGGTGGATTCGCTAAATTTGCACATCTTGTGTTTCTTTTGAGCTGCTTCAATTCTGCTTTGCTCGTAGAGCACAGCGCCTTCTCTCATCAGGGCATGCCACGCTGGGCCTGTGCCAGTGTCTCTCATGTCATATGATCAATTCCAAAGTTCTTCAGAGAGACCTTGAGACTGTCCTTGTATGGTTTTATCTGACCATCATATGCCCTGTGAAAGTTCTCCATAAAATAGTCTTTTTGGCAAGCCTACATTTTGCATTCGAACAGCATGGCCAGCCCATCAGAGCTGTGCTGTCTGAAGCTTGGCAATTTAGTTTGAGAAAGGACCTCAGTGTCTGGTATCTTATCCTGAGAGGTAACCTTCAGAATCCTCCTAAGACAATTCAAGTGGAAGCGAGTCAGTTTCCTGGCATGGCAGTGGTATACTGCCCAGGTTTCACAGGCATACAACAGTGAGGTCAGCACAATGGCTCTGCAGACCTTCAGTTTGGTAGGCAGTCTAATACCTCTTCTCTCCCACACTTTCCTTCAGAGCCTCCCAACACTGACGGAGTGGTCTTTTGAATACTTCTGATGAGTGGCAGCCTGCTACCTCCTTCCTACTTTTAGAAATTAAGAAGTTTTTTGTTTTGTTTTGTTTTGTGTTTTCCTTACATTAATCCTAAACTGCCTCTCTGCAACTTACATTACTTCTAGTCCTAACCCTATGGCCAAACTGAGCAAGTTTTATCTCCTTCCCCTATGAGTCAGGTACTATTATCTCCATTTTGTAGATGAAGAAACTAAGGTTCAGTGAGGTTGACTTACCCAAGGCCATAAAACAATAGTGGAACTACATCTCCTGACTAATAGAAGTAAGTCACTAAAAGACAGTACCTGACTTCTTTTACCACTTGACTGAAATTACTCCCTCAAAACTCATCAGTGACTTCCTGATCACTCTTTTTTTTTTTAACCTATCATTCATCCTACTTGTGCTCTTTGCACTGCAGATTTCTCTCATCCTTCCAGACACATCCTCCTCCTCTGGCTTCTGAGATACTACACTCTCTTGTTCCTCCTTCTACCTCCATACATTCTCTTCTGCCTCTCTTTCTCTTACCTTTTTCTCCTTATTCATTTCCTGACATCCACCCCAATGGATGTTCCCAGAGTTTCCATCCTCAACCCTCTTCTCTTCTTGTTCCATATGTTGTCCCTTGGCGATCTCACTGCCTCCAGTGACTTGAGCTATCGCTTCTAGACAAATGACTCTCAACCTGTGTCTCCAACCATGACTTCTCTTCCCCATTCCAGACTTGTATCTCCAATTTTCTAAAGATATATCCACTCGTATATTCCACTCAACTGGATACATCCAACTCAACATGTCTCAAACCTACCTTATTAACTTAAACTTTCATATGCTCACTATATGGGTGATTTGGGGCAAATCATTTAACCTCCTTGGGCCTCACTATTCTCATGTATGAATGCAAGGAGTTGTTCTGCATAGCCTCTGAGATTCTTGCTAGCTCTGGAATTGTGATGCACTGATCCCTGAGAGCACTTCTGAATTTATCCTTTCAAACAGTGGCCCCACCATGGATTCCATTGACCCAGTCTTTCCTGGTCAAAACCTAGGGTGATATCTTTGACTTTTCTGTCTCTATCACCTCTCATACTGAATTCAATTCTCTGCTTTTTCTTCATTTCTACTGCAACCACTCTTGAACAGGCCCCAACTTCCAAACATCTGAACTGTTACAATCACCTATTAACTCTTATAATGTCTATACTCTCCATGCTTCTGAGTCATCCTTCATAAAAAGGACAGACTAATCTTCTTTGTGTACAAATTTGATCATGCTACTCCTCTACTCAAAATTTTCAAGCCCTCATACTTCTTACTGAGTAAAGTTTAAACTCATTTTCTATGTGTTCACGTTCATCCATAATATCTTTATACCATACTACCACCTTCCATGAACTGTAGGCTCTGACCAGTTTGCCTTATATTATCATGCCCTTTACTCTCCCATGCCTTTGCTCATGGTTTCTCCTCTGCCTGGAATGCTATTTCTCCTTTTTTTTTTCTCAGTTAAATGTCTGCCCTTCTTTTAAAATACAAATTCAAATGCCACCCTCTCCAATAAGCCCTTCCATAAGCCTCCTGTAGGTGATGTCTCTTTGTTCCCTGGTCCTCACAAAGCACTTTGCTTTGTAGCTCTCCAGTATGATCACAACGTACTCTTTTGTATTATATTTATCTGTGTATGTAATAGCCTCCTACTAGATTCTAAGCTTCATGTTTTATCTAAGCTTTATATCTCCTCTGGAACTCAGCATGCATTGTTCCACACACAAGGTAGTAAATGAATGTTGGCTAAAATATATTAAACTACAATTCCTGCCAGTTCATTCCACCACAGATATAGACCTTACTGATTTGGTTTGACCAACAGATTGGGTTAAAATGGCTCTTGAGGGATTTTTGCTGATTTGTGCTTGTCTGTTGTTTAGTGGATGAAGTCATACTCCTGTTAGTTCTCTCAGTGATAGCAACATATGTATCGATTTCCTCCCCCACCCCATATCAATCCCAAATTCTCCTCATTTGTATGTTTGAGTCTTTTTTCCTTTATAGAAGACTAGATCCTCCTCAGATTTATCACATTTCATGTGTAGACAGGTATTGCCATGGAGACACCTTACCAGATATCAACCAGCCAGCGCCATCATTGAACTGGTAGTACTCTGGGATTACTTATTAGGAATTGGGAGACAGAAAGAGGGGCAAATGAGCATAAATCCTTAACTCTGTAAGGTCAGGATGGAAGACAGGCCTGACTTTTACTCTTTTGACTTGGTTTCCTCTTTCTCCTTCCTCAGATTCCTTAAGAATAACATGAGAGTACCTGTAGTTCTATGCTCTCCATGGCTGGTGGGTTTCAAGGAAAGCATCTCCTTGATTGGGCTACACACACATATTAGATCTGTACTTATTGAGAACCTAGCGTACTAATTTTTTGTAAAGGTCCTATAAGCAAGTTTTGTGTTTTTTTTAACATCCAATATCGTGGTTTGTATTTCTTTTTTTATTCTCTTGGTAGAATGATATTCCAGCTGTTAAGGTTGAAGTCAGTACTTGGCAAAGTATACAGCATTTAGTAGGTGCTGAATCAATTAATAAGTAGATTACTACCTATTAAATTCCTCAGTTTAGGTGCACAAATGCAGCAAATTTTTACTTTTTGCATTGAATTTTCCCCTTCCTCCTGCCCCCTAGTGAAGATGCTGGGGCCCCTTGGAACTACCACCAAATAAGTTACAACTGGTTAGTGTTATTCAGTCTGAAAAGGGATCATAGCAACATTATTAGAGCTGGAAGGGACATTAAAGGCTATCTCATCTAACCCTAAGGAAACTGGTTTCCAATGAAGACTTGCAGATGATTACACAGAAATGGGATTTGAACCCAAGTCCCCCGACTCCAGCCCACTTGCCATGATATAACTTGTAGCCTCTAAGGAGGGTTCAATCCAGGAGGATAGGTCATGAAGGGAAATTGCCCCCATTCTATTTTCCTGTGTATTTCTTTTCACAGCTTAGTGTGGAAACAATATTCTGATCCTAACAGACCCTAAATCCACATTTTTGTTCCTGTGTTTCAAAAAGCTTAGCTTTGCTACAAAGAACTCTGGAGAAGTTAGACATTTTTTCCTACAGGATTATGGGAATGAAATTTCCTATAGTTAAGTCTGCTTTCTTCAGGATAATAATGGAAGAGCCTATACTACAGATCTTACTATAATTAATAATCTTTTTAAATATTTTGCCTGTTTCTTAGAATATCCCAACAATCTATCCTTCTACCACTGTTAAGTCTCAGTGATATTACTTTCTATACTTCCATATCTTGTCTACTTGATATACCTCTATTAATCTCTTTGACTTTGTATATCTTGATTAATCCTGTCCAAGATTCTCATTTGATTGTTTATTCCTTCAGAGGGTATAAAATTGTTAAGCCGAGTGCAACTGAATGAGCTTCTTCACTGAATCAATTTCTCTGTGAGGGACTTTTCCTTTATGGCCTTAGTCATAAATAATAAGAGCAATGCCTTGATTACTGAAGAAGGAAATGGCAAACTACTCCAATATCTTTGCCAAGAAAACCCCATGGACAGTTTGATCCATGGGGTCATAAAGAGTCAGACATGACTGAACAATGTACCAACAATAATAACATCTTGATTATAATGAAATTTTCTGTGTTCTGGGATAATTTTTCAACATCATTGTTTGGAATAAAAAGCCTGAGGTAAAACTAGACTCTGAAATACATCTTTCCCTCTCTTCTTCAGGCTACAGTTCCATTAATTGCTTCTTGCTCAATAAATTCTTTGCTTAAGACCTCGCTGAAGTTTCAGGTTCATGGGGGCCATTTTAGATGACCACTTTGAAGGCAACTTTCATCTTGTCTATTCACCACCTAATTTGTTGGTGTTAGTGGAAAGGCGTTGTTTAAAGCCACTTTCAAATCAGTTCATAGATATCCACACACCAAGGATCCTGGACAAATATTCAAAACTCAACTTTTCTTGAATATAAGCTAGAGGTATATGTTAAATGATAAGAAATCTCCATTCTTATCACAAATTGTCAAAGGACTGATAAGATCCTCAGCAAAAAAAAGTATGAAACAAAATGATGATAATATGTGTTCTTTTGAAAAGCATTAGCTTTGGGCTCAGTAGGATGGAGATGAATCCCACTTATGCCATTTTTCATCTGTGTGACTTTGGACAAGTTACTCAGCCTCCTTCACCTCAGTTTACTGATCTGCAAAATGAGAGGGGGTGGAACTTCCCAGCTCTAAATCTCGGATCCTTAGAACCTTTGAGTGTGAGAAAATTAGAAACCAAACTTCATATGTAAACATAAAGCTATCCAGAGTTTTTATCAGAGCAATTGGGTTCAAAGAACTTGTGGCAGTTACAGTTTTTCTTTTCTTTTCTTTTCTTTTCTTTTCTTTTCTTTTCTTTTCTTTTCTTTTCTTTTCTTTTCTTTTCTTTTCTTTTCTTTTCTTTTCTTTTCTCTTCTCTTCTCTTCTCTTCTCTCTCTTCTCTTCTCTTCTCTTCTCTTCTCTTCTCTTCTCTTCTCTTCTCTTCTCTTCTCTTCCCTTTCCTTTTCTCTTTCCTCTCCTCCCCTCCCCTCCCCCTCTCCCCGCCTCTCCCCTCTTCTTTTCAATGTAACATGCTGTCAAACACTGCAGTCTTTGTTAGTGGACTTTTGGATGCTTGACTCTGAAATCTCCTTTACCCATAGTTCTGTGGCTGGTTAGTGAGATAGGGAAGGGCAATCAGCTCACTGAGTCAGTGTGAAGGAGTCCTGTAATGTTGGCTAATTGTTCCTTTGATGTGTTCTGTGGTTAACATGCTTGAGATACTTGATTCAAGACCAACTAGGCCCCAGCTTCAGGAAAAAGGGGTGGCTTGACTTCTATGTGATACAGGCTTGGCAGCTCTCTGATGAACACAGAATTGTGAACCTCAGTGTCTAGATTTTGATATGTGAGTTGTTGGTTTGGTTTTTTTTTCTCTTTAGATTATTTACATTTAGTACTTGCCTTATACATACTTGGCACTGGTCAATCCAACAGAACAATATCACCACATACCTGTTGAATCACCTTCCTGTCTGTGATCATATTTCCAGCTTTTATCATGGGAGTTTCCAGATAAATATTTTAATACATAATCAAGAAACACAATATATGTAAAAAAGGAAATATGTACATTAATCATGGACTCTTAGAACCATATATACTCTCTTTTTTTTTTGAGGACAGAGGAAACAATCAGGGTTAAGTGACTTGCCCAGGGTCACACAGCTAATAAGAGTCTCAGACCAGATTTGAACTCAGGTCCTCCTAACTCCCAGGTCAGTGCTCTATCCACTATGACACCTAGCTGCCCCTCATGTACTCTTGTTATTTTATTTATCACTCTAGCATTTCTGCCCCAAATATCAATACTGATGAAACTTGGTGGTTCCCTTAGCAAGGATTCTCTGTAGGGCATCTAAAGAAATTAGTCTCATTCCCCTCTAATCAATAGGATGATAGTATGAGTCATAAATCCTTTCTGGGCTTCAGGTTTGTTTTTTTTGTTTTTAACCATGAATATTTACATTCTGCAGGCCTCAGCATGATATTAATGACAAGAATCAATCAATCATCAAGCATTTATTAAGCACCTACTAGGAGTCTGATGTTGCACCAAGTTCTGGGGAGATAAAGATAAAATAAAATAGTTCTTCCCCTCACAGAGCTCATATTCTATCAGCATTTGTAGATAGACATATGCAAAGATAAACGTAAGATATAAAAAAATTGGGGGGAGGGGACTATATGTTTGAAAATTCTACTTTTCTTCTCTTCTTCCTCACCCACCCCCTTCAGCTTCTTTTTATACATAGTCTCTCCCTTTAGACTGTGAGCCTTTAAGGGCAGGGTCTGCCTTTTGCCTTCCTTTGTATCCCCATTGCTTAACGTGGCACATAGTGAGTACTTAATAAAGGTTTATTGACTGTTGACCATGAGCTGTAACTCCTTCTTCCTCTCAAATGCCTTTCTTTCCTCTAGGTATGTGTTCTCTTTCGACCTAGTAAGCCTGGGTGAACAGAGGGCTGGAGTAAGCCAGGACAGAAGTGAGTTCATATTCCACCCCTGACACTTACAAGCTGTGTGATTCTTGAAATATAGCTCTGAAAAAAGGAAGTTTTGTTAAAGTCCATCGTGATTCAAATGGAGCTACTTGACTATGCCTTTAAACCCAAATCACTCTGGCTTTCCTGATTGGCGAACAATAGGGCTCCCTAGTAGTCCAGACCTATACTTGTATCTCCTCAGATGGCTCTGGAGGAGAAAGTGAGGCTGGTGACTGCACAGCCCTCTCCCACGCAAATCCAATACAATTGCAAATCATTTCATCATCTCCCTAAAGTTATAGCCCTCTTTGAGATGGAAGGACAGACCACAAAACACAATAGGGCTCAGCCCAAGCTTTACTTGCTCATTGTTTGGGTTTTGATGACTCAGAGTGAGTGTATATAACAATTGTTTCTGTTCTGGCCAGAGGGTCTTCCCCTCCCAGATCCATCCTTTTATGAAGGCTAACTAGGCCATCTTTTGCCTCATTTCTCACCTAGCTTTAAATCGCTGAATGAGTTTAGCCTCAGACAAACTGAGACCTGGGAGAGACCTTAGCTTAAAAAGCCCAAGGTCACCAACTGCATCTAGGGCCATCTCCATTCGTCCTGATCTATAAATTGCCACCAGACTCTGATGACTCTGGAAGAGAGAGTGAGGCTGATGAATTTGCACAGCTCTGCCTCACTTAAATCCAATTCACTTGCAAGTCAAGCTATCATCCTCCTGATATCATTGGGCATCCATCTTCAAGAAGGCAGGATGAACAACAACAAGTATGATGCTGGGCAGGTCACTTAGCCTCAGTAAGCCTCAATTTCCTGATCTGTAAAATGGGGAGAGTCATAATACCTGCATTTCAGGTTTATTGCAAGGATCAAATGAAATGTAGAGAGTAAAGCACTTCAAAAACCTTAAAGTGGCATGTGAAGATGAGCTTCTTTTAGTGGCCTCAGAAAATAGGGTGAATGACAGCAATAATCTGGAAATTCACATTGCCTCTCACCTAAAGAAGTCTATCCCCTATCCTTCCCTGGTGGTGGTTACAGAACCAAGGTGAGAAAGCTATCCTGATGGTTAGAAAGGTATAGTGCTTTATTTTGCACCTCTCCCACTCACATAGCTTGCAATAGTGTGTATTAGAGTTAGCTGGGTTTGTGGATTATCTACTTTCTAGATCTTAAAGGCAAAATGGATAGAGACTACGTCCATATTTAACCTTTGAATCATCCCTTTTTCCCATGGGGGAAAAATTAATGTTAATTGTGCATATAAATCACTTCATAAATCTCAAAATGCTATATAACTGTCACAAATTATTATTACTATCATTAGTAAAATAACAAATAGGCACTGAATTAGGGAAGGGAGTAAGCATTTATATGACACCCACTAAATGCCAGGCACTGGGCACTTTACATATATTATCTCATTTGATCCTTACAACAATCTGATGAGGTAGGTACTACTATTATCACCATTTTACAATTCAGGAAACTGAAGTAGAGGTTAAATGACTTGCCCAGAGTCACACAGCTTGTGTCAAAGGCTAGATTTGAACTCAGGTCTTCTACCATGCCACCTAGCTGCCTAGGAGACAAAATACTTAGGAATTCTTAGAGTCTCTACCTATAGTTGGGACAGTAGGATGTGGCAAAACCAGGAAAGGAGAGAAACATGCAGATGTTGCTTTTTTTTTTTTCTGCAGCACAGCCCTTACAATGGCTGGAGAAACCAATAATTGACTACAAGTCCATGTGGGTATTTAGGGGGACCAAGGAGCAGGCACATGTCTGGTGCATGGGGTGGCAGATGAGCAAAACTAACCTTGCTGTGGTGATTGTTAGAATGTGAGGCTCAAATCGGGAATGAGGATCAGCAGCAACTTATTGAAGATAAGTCTGAATTGGAAAAGAGAGAAGAAACAGTGCTTCTGCAGAGTTTGTATTGGGTTGCTTCCCTTTCATTGGGAAACCAATGATGGTCCCAGAAAAGAGATAAGGAAACATTATCAGAGAGTCTGGAGACTAGGGTAGAATAGGATCAGGTGTGATCACAGCCTGGGCTGTTTTAACCTAATTTGTATTTCTTTTACACAAGGGAGTCCTGGGTAGTGGTAATGATAGGGGCTTTTTCCCCACTCCAGAATTGATAAAATACTTGAAAGAAAGAAAAGAAAGAAAAACATAGTCCACAGGTAATTGATAAATGTCCTTTGAATAATGAAGTCCATTTCTAGGTCACCCCTCATCACTCACTTTCTCAGATGTGCAGCTGTCTCATGGAAACGGTCCTTGTCATCACTAAAGAAAAAGAAAGTCCTTAGCTACCCAAATATCTGAAGGTTGCTGTGTTCTGTACAGCTGTGATCAGTGCATTTTGTTCTTGTAACTCCTGCCCAGGTTGACCCTGCTTCATTTCCCTAACGCGCTCTATGGTTCATCCCATACTTGATTCATCTCCTGTGAAACAACACTTGGTATTCAAGTCTATCTCCTACACTTCCTTAGTCATCTTTTGTCACTCAGCATGTGAATTTCTTTCCAGAAAAAAAAAATAAGATTTTTATTCATAATATCAACAAGAGCCTTTTTGGACTAGATCTCATAATATCTTGTAAATATCACTTCATTAATCTTCTGTCACTTAACCACATCAAGAGGGCTAAACTATTATTGTTTATTCCTCTTTAAGACGGTAAAATTATTCAATCAATGACTTGATGGCAATGCCGAGAGCTGACCTCAGGATTTTCACTTTAATTAGTAGGAATGTCTGCTGTCCTGTTTTTAGGGGAAAATTATATTTCATAATTGCCTCGTGTTATGGAACCTAGCATGGCATCTGGGATATGGTAGATGCTCTATCAATGTTTATGAAGGAATGGATGAATAGTCCTCTGAATTATAATTTCAGTTTTTCAAAATAAATTTTTGCCATTAAATATTTTAGGCATTTAATTGACACATAATTACAGAGACAATGTAATATGAGGGTCATATCCTACTTTAATTGCATGCATGTTAAATGTATGCATATGTATATATACACACACAAATGTATTTATAATAGATTTTTAATCTGAGTCCAAGAGCTTTGGAAACAGCATTACTTCCTGCTGAGTTTCCTCAGTGATCATTCTAGGAAGCAACTCCAGTGGAGAGGTGCTCCTAAAGGTGCTATTGCCTTCAATACTGAGGACCCAAAAAAGAAAGTGCTCACTATTGAAGTTCTTGGTACTGTCAGATGATTCAACACCAGAAACGGATATGATTTTATCAGTGGAAATGATACTAAAGAAGAAGCATTACCATCTGCTTTGCCTCTACACCCTAAGGACCATGGGACTTTTCTATATGACTTGCAGCTGAAACCTTTCATAATGTTTCATCTCTACCTTTACAAATATTAGCTCCCTGAAGGCAGGGACTAGCTTAATTTTCTATGTGTATTCCTAGCATTTAGTACAGTGCTTTGTGCATAGTAAGTGTTTAATAAATCATTCTTTCATTCATTCATTCATCCATTCATTCATTCCAGTGGTTCCACAGGTATAAGAACGTTCCAGTATAGAAGCTCCCTATATTAAGAACATAATGGGTACTTAATAAATATTTAAAAATTCCATTCCAATTGTTCCATGGATATAAGAAACTCCTAGTATAGAAACTCCCTATATTAAGAATGTAGCAAAGGCTTAATAAATATTAATAAATACTTCATTCGTTTATTGCAGTATTCCACTGCTTTGAGAAACTCAGTATAGAAGTTGTCTATAGCTTCTAAACTTAGGGAGTCTTGGAGGATCTGGAGAATCCAGGAAATGAATGGAGAACTGAGAAGTTAAAAAATTTGTCTGTGGTCTCATAACCCACCATGTCTTAGCCACTGGACTTGAACCCAGATTGTGCTGACTTCGTTGCCATTCCTCTATCTACTATACTACATGGGACTACCTATCTATAATAATAATACAACTCATATTAATGCTGAAAGATTTCTAAAGCACTTTGTTCACAACATCCTGTTAGAACAGATGTTATCCTCCTCGTTATACAGATGAAGAAACTAAGCTTCAGAGTGTTAAGTTAAATGCCCAAATCTCCAAATGGATTGGCAATCTCATCAATCCAGGAGTTCCCACCAATGATGCAGATCACAACCTACCTCTTCCTATGTGAATCTTATCCAAAGTCTCCCCGAAGTTTTTCAGATAAGGTCCTACTCTGCCATCCTTTGTTTTTTTGTTTGTTTGTTTATTTTTGTTTTGCTTTGTTTTGTTTCTGCTATATAGCAGAGTTGTTATTTGCATTTAGTTGTATACACGGCATTAGAAGCAGAATTCAAACTCATGTACCCCTCCCTCAGGAAGACCTGGGTTTAAATTCTTCCCCTGATGCTAAGTATGCATTTAAATATATACATTCTTTACCAAACGGCATTACACAGGTCTCCATAAGCACTGATCAGACTAAGGAATTAGAAATGAGAGAGGAAAATAATATCAGGCCTTAGGAGGACAACATGGTGTTATAGACAAAGCAGGAGACTTGGAAACAAAGAACCTGGGTGAGAATCTCTGTTACCGCTGTCTGTGACAGGCTGCCTATGTCAGCTCGAGCAAGCCCCTTTTCCCTCTGTTTGTCTCTATTTCCCCATCTGTATAAAAGCGAAGCTGGACAAGATACTCTCCAGGACTTCATCCTTCCCCTCAGGAGTCTCTAGGCCAGTGATGAATCCATTGGTAATTTACATGGTCTGATTAGTATGGTTTCTGTCAAGCAAAGTGATTTCATGCCAATAATCCTTTGACCAAATTTAAGTGTGGAGAATAATGCTATCTGCATATAGACTTATATGTGTGTGTGTATATGTGTATATATAATATATATATATACACACACACACACATACATATATATATGTACACACATTCAATATATATTTATATGTGTGTATACATACATACATACACAAATATACTTATATGTGAATATACATAAATATACATATATATTTATATGTACATATAAATGTATACACATATATACTCATGCATACATATGTTCCTTCCAGCCAGTTCTAGATGTGTTATTTTCAAAAGCAATTAAAACAAAACAAAAACTTTCTGATCAGGTTGGTGCTGTGGAAATACCTGGGTTCAAATCCTGACTCTGCCACCTATGGAAAAGTCATGTAACCCCACTAAGCCTCAATTTCTTCAAATATAAAATGAGGGAGTTAGACAAAATTATTTCAAAAATCCTTTCTGTCTCTAAATCTATGCTCTGATGGTCTTAGTTATGGTTGATTAACAATCATGTTGTTACTTATGAGTTCAAGGATTTTTTTTTATAGCTCTGGACTATTCCTTCTTTCCTCTTCTTTTTCAAACCTCCACTCAGTAGTCCAGTCGATCTCCCTAAGGCACAAGCCTGACCCCATGCTACCCCTCTACTCAATAAATATCAGTGACTCCCCATGACCTCCAAGATGAAACATCCAATCATCCGCTGATTTTTGGAGCCTTTGGTAACCTGGCCTCTTCCTTTCTTTCTAATCTCCTTACAGCCGACTCAGGGTTACACTGACTCTGGCCTCCTGGCTGTTTCTCACACACATGGCTATATCTCCCAGCTACAGGTATTTCACTAGTTGGATCCTATGTTGGGGATCCTCTCCCCCTCTTCTCTCCTCCTACCTTCTCAAGCTCTTTTGAGTCTCAATTAAAGTCCCACCTTCTGCAGCCTTTCCCAGGCCTTCTTAATGTTAATGCCTTCCCTATATGACTATTATCACTTTATCCTGTATTGTTTGTAAATGGTTGTTTGTATGTTGTTTCCCCCATTAGAATGTGAGCTCTTTGAGAGCCGGGATTTTGTTTTTGTTTTTGTTTTTCCCTTTGTATCCACGATGATTTAGCATAATGCCCAACATACTGTTCAGTCATTTCAGTCATGTCTGACTCTTTGTGACCACATTTGGGGTTTTCTTGTCAAAGATACTGGAGTGGTTTGCCTTCCCTTCTGTTGCTCATTTTACAGATGAGGAAACTGAGGCAAACAGAGTTAAGTGACCTGCATAGAGTCACACAGTAAGTGCTGGATTTAAACTCAGGTCTTCCTGACTCCAGGCCCAGCACTCTATCCGCTGCACCACCTAGCTGCCCTACCTGGCACATACCAGTGCTTAATAAATACTTGTTGGGTGGATTTGACTTTGTGGCATTTTACCAAGTGGTACAGTGTGGATCCACCAGCTGGATCATTGTGTACAGAGTTAGGAAGACCAGAGCTCAAATCCAGCCTCAGGCACTTACTAGCTGTATAACCCTGGGCAAATCACATAACTTGTGTCTATCTCAGTTTCCTCAACTGTAAAATGAAGATAATAATAGTACCTGTATCGCAGGGCTGTTATGAGAATCAAATGAGATAATATTTGGAAAGAGTTTGGCACAGTGCCTGGAACATAGTAGGCACTTAATACATGTTTATTTCCTCCCTTCCTTTTTGGTAGGTCTCCAGAGCCCTGAACTAAGGAGAGAGTCGATAATCATCTGCTTAGTTTAACTGATGAAGGAAACTAGAGATGTAACCCAGTGGAATTATGAAATGATGAAACACCCCTGCATTGACTGATCTCATCCTTAGAAGTTTCTTCCTGATGTTGAATCTGGAAGTTATTTGCTTTCAGTACGCCTCAGAACTCCCAAAACATGAATATCACTTCTCCAGTGACCTGAGTCGATGCAAAGTTATAGAGCTGAGGGTCTAGAGACTATGTCTCATTTACTACTCCCCTAGGATTCTGTGCTAGGCACCGTGAAATATATGATCTTTGCCTGCCACGTTTCATTCTCAAAAAGAACTTTACCTGACAAGTAACTGTGGCAGCAACAACTCAAAAAGTCAGAAAGATTTGAGAAATACTGTCTTTTTTCTCTCTTTTTGAGAAACTTTCTTTTTGTTGTGAAAAAGCCTCCATTTTAAGACTTTTTTCAGTCTTGCCATTGTCCTTCTGAGGCTATTACATAGCCTTGTGTATTCACATACTCACAGACTTACTTACATACAAAATGGTATTAGAAAATGAGTTGTCAGACTACCACTGGGGGATAATTACCCTTCTCAGGAGACTGCTGCTCATGCAGCGTCCCTGAGACAGAAACGAACTAATTGCCTATTGTCTTCTGAGTTTTCCAGATAAGAGATTTTCAAGGCATTCCAAGGAATGAAGGCATTGGATCAGCATGTGCTTGAAGGACCCACCCTTCCTATAATAAACGAACTTTTCACCATCACAAAATTAAACAGATATTTGAGGGCGATTCATCTTGTCTTCCAAGAATTTGTCTTAATCGGCTAGTTACAATCTGTCAGGAACACACTGAGAAAGGCAGGAGACTCTCAGGACAAAGGTTCTTCTATGTTACTTTTCTTCTTTTCTCCTTAAAGCCAAGAGATTTAGAGCTAAAAAAATCTGAGGCTGTTGCCCTTATTCTACAGATAAGGACATTGAGAGCCAGAGAGGTGGTGATTTCCCTGAGGTCACATAAGTGTTACAGCAAGGCCTTCGACCTGGGTCTTCTGATGCCAAATCCTATACAATTCCCACTCTATCACCCTAAAGCAGAGTGTACCTCTGGGATTGGGATCACTAGGCCCTTAGCTAAACCAAAGCCTCTGTTTAGCTCTCCTATTGCTTTAAACACAGAATCCACAGATGATCAAGGGTAGACCTGGCTGGGAGGTTCAACACGATGGGCCAACTGAACGTTCTTATTCATGCATTCACTCAATACATACCCGTCACACCTCAATAGTGTGCAGAGCACAGTGTTAGGAGCTTTGGGGATGGGAAGAACACATAGTCCCTACCCTCTTGGAATATACTAAGAAAAGCTTTATTCACCCTTGCTGGACCAACCATGTAGAGACAAAGCTGATTTACATTTTGTTGGAAGTAACGCAGTGTTTCAACTGCAGACTACACTCTGTAATGTGGAACAGTTGTTATGTGTGTGTGTACAAAATGCATACGCACATAGACATGTACATGTATATATGATGTATGATTATATATGTAAAAAATATATTGTTTGAATATGTACATATGTATGTCACCAAATAACATATTTGTAATGAACTTAACACAGTGCCTTATATGTAGTAGATGCTGTATATATAGTAGATGCTTAATAAATACTTATTTCCTTCCTTCCTTCCTTTCTCCCTCCCTCCTTCCCTTCCTTCCTTCCCCTCCTCCCCTTCTTTCCTTTCTTCCTTCCTCCTTCCCTTCTTTCTTTCCTTCCTCCTCTTTTTTCCTTCCTTTCTTCTTACCTTCATTCCTTCCTTCCTCCCTCTCTCCCTTCCCTCCTTCCTCCCTTCCTTTCTTTCTTCCTTCTTACTCTAGGCATTTGGTGAGAGAGCGTGAAACTGAAAATTCTCACTCCTGCTGCAAAACCAAAGCACATGTCAATGCTTTTGACAGAGGGACCATTGGAAGGGAAAAAAGAAGCCATTTAGCCCATGGTCGCTTAACCAACTAGTAAGTCTCCAAGGTGAGATTTGAAATTAGATATTTGTGACTCCATGCCCTGCTCTCAATCTACCCTACTAAGCTATCTCTGTTTATACATAGTCCAGGGCAAAAAATTTACAAGTAGGCAGCCCAGGGTGCAGGTTGCTCCACTGGGGTGGTGGCAGCATTGGTTGATATAATCCTGGATACGGAAGTGAATACCTTGGTGGGAACCTCTACTGGAGCACCCTAAAAAGAAATGAGAAAATATTTCTGAGGCAGTGCCTGCTTCTCATACAAGGAGTACCAGTAGAATCTCTACAATTAAATAATGGTGTTCCACTTGCAAGTCAAATTAATTATTTAATAACAACAATAACAACAGATGCTAGCATCTGCATAGCACCTTCTGGTTTCCAAAGCACCTCACGAGCATGACCTCCTTTGATGCTGAAGATAATATCACTAGCCAGGCAAAGCAAATGTTATTTTTTCCCATTTTGCACACAAGGACCCTGAAATTCAGAAAATTAAAATAAATGGTCATGGTAATAAAGCCTTCACATATGAGGTATGTGTAATGGAAAATCAGCTGTCTTTCAAACTTATATCCTTAGCTGTCACAAGCAGGTTTGTTGCTATCCAAAATATAGTGATATAGCCTTTTGATCCGGTCTCTTTTGTATGCTATAACTCAAATTTACATTCAATCCTCCTACCTGGAGTTCATTATAGCTGTCTCTTTGGACCTGGTGTTACTCTTCCACCTTCTCCCTACCTGTTGTTAGCTGGACTCCACCCCTAGGGTCCTTCAACTCAGTTAGACTAGCTTTTGTTTTATCTTGCCATGACCCAGACTTTCCCAAGACTTTCCCAGTTTATTCCTTCCCGCTCGTCCTGCCCTGAATCCCTGTCCCCTTTCCATAGCCCTTCACGTATTGTCTTTCTGTTAAGGATGTAAGCCCTTTAAGTTGACTGAACAAATTATGGCATACTAATATAGTAGATACTATGGAATGGCTTCAGAAAAACCTGAAAAGTTTTGAATGAGTTGATGTGGAGTCAAATGAGCAAAAGTAGAACAATTGATAGTGTAACAATAAGATTGTAAAGACAAATGACTTGGAAAACAGGAACTCTGATCAATGCAGCAATTACCCTTGATTCCAGGGGACAAATGATGAATTGCACTGCTCACCTTTGAGAGAAGGGAGTTAAATTCAAGATGCAGAACAGGACACATATTTTTGGATGTGGCCAATGTGGGAACTTGTTTTGCTTTACTAGGTCAATATGTTTATTTTTCAAGGTTTTCTTTTTTTTTTCCACTGGGGGGTTGACAGAGAGGGAGAGAAAATAAATGCTTGTTAAATGAGGGGAAAAGAATGGAAGCTACTTGTGAGCAAGGACTGTCTTGCTTGCTGGCATTTGTATCTCCAGCACTCAGTCCACAGTGCCTGGCACATAATATGTGTTAATAAATTGTCTGTCATCCATCTATCTATCTATCTATCTATCTATCTATCAATCAATCATCTATCTATTCTATCTTTAGAATTATTGTCTTTGGCTAGAAGAGACTCTTAGGAGTCATATTCCATCTTTTTGCAGAAAGTACATGAATCTCCTCTCCAATGTCCCTACTGGTAGCCATCCATCCTCTACCAGAACACTTTTAGACCACTGGCATGCATGCACAGGGGGCTGGTTGCACACTGTCGGGGAGCATTCTCATTCTTCTTTCTCTTCCCCTCAAGGCAAAGGGAAATGGGGATGGTCTTTTGAGTTTTGCTAGCACACACCACCTGTGTTCTATGCATGCCTATATTCCAGAGAAAAGAAACTCAGAAGTTCATAAACCTGGGCAGCTAGATGGCACAGTGCAGTGCCAGGCCTGGAGTCAGGAAGATTCACCTTCCTGAGTTCAAATATGGCTTCAGACACTTATTAGCTGTGTGACCCTGGGCAAGTCACTTCACTTTGTTTGCCTCAGTTTTCTCATCTGTAAAATGAGCTGGAGAAGGAAATGGCAAACCACTCTGGTATCTTTGCCCAGGAAACCTCAAATGGGATCACAAAGAGTCAAATATGACTGAAACGATTGAACAACAACAAATAAAACTTTATAAGGCCACTCATTCCATTTCGGGACAGCTCTAAGAGTTTGAAAGTCCTTCTTTACATTGGGCTGAAATCTATCCTCATTTGACTTCTACTAGTTGGTGCTGGTCTTAGACTCTCATATCCCACAGAATGAGCCTAATAACTTCCATATATAAGCACACTTCAAATGCTTGAAAAAGCTCTTGTTATCTCCCCTAAACCTTTCCATCTTCAGGCTAAACATGATAAATTTCTTTAACCACTCCTCATATTTTATAATTTCCTGGTCCTCTTGCTACAATAATTGTCCTTCTCTACTTGCTTTAGGTTTTCCGCCTCAGTTTTATTAATTTATTTATTTTTAGTTTCAACATTCATTTCCACAAAATGTTGAGTTCCAAATTTTCTTCCTATCTTGTCCCTTCCCCCACCCCAAGGTGGCATGCATTTTGAATACCTCTTCCCCTAATCTGCCCTCTCTTCTATCTCCCCCTGCCCCTTCTCTTATCCTCTTCCCCTTCTATTTTCTTGTAGGGCAGCATATATTTCTATACCCTGTTGCCTGTATATCTTATTTCCCAGTTGCATGTGGAAACAATTTTTAACATTTGTTTTTAAAACTTTGGGTTCCCATTTTTCTCCCTTCCTCCCTCCTCACCCACCCTCATTGAGAAGGCATCTGCTTGCTTTAGTTTAATGACCCTTTACGAGTGTATGCCTCTGAATTGAACACAACTCTCCAGATATGATCTGGGCAGCTCAAAGTCTAGTGAAATAATTACCACCTTGCTCTGGACATTGTTCTTTATTAATAAAGCCTATACTATTCACTCTTTGGGTCAGTCATGTCACCTTCTTGGCAGAGCTTGTGACTGAAAAAGTCTCCAGGTCTTTTTCATATGAATTGCTGTTAAGTCAGATCTCTCTCATCTTATACTTTGGGCAGATTTTTTTCAAATTTTTGTCAATATGAAGGACTTTACATTTATCCATATTAAAATAACATTGCTAGTTCACTTCATGATTTTGTCTGTCTAGATCTTTTTAAAAATTTTGATGCTGTCATCTAGTGAATTAACTATCCTTTCCACCTTTTTATCATAGACAGATAACTTTACATGTCTTCTCTAATTTCTTACATCCAAATTGCAGATAAATATGCACACCAGATTACAATGTGGTGAACCACATGATTTCTATTAACTTAGACCACTATTTCCCTGCATTTATTAATTTCTTTATTTTACCCTTTCCTAATTGACTCCACTCTCCACAATACCTGTTTCAAGTCTTTTCTCTCTTTCTGTGTCACCTAAACCCTTATCCTCACAACTAAGAACCTCATTTTGTCATTTACTAAGGAAACAGGCCAGGTACTTTAAGTCTCCTGTTCTTCCTTTCTCTATAGCTCACACCACCCCTGACATCATCACCCACTGTCTTCTCCTTTACTCCAGTGTCTGATGAAGAGGTGGTCCTGCTTCTTGACAAGGCCAACCCCTCTAAATGTACTCTTTATCTTATCCCTTCACATGGTCTCCAACAAATTGACCCATAATCATCCCTTCTCTTTTTCTTTCTACTACCTCTCTTGTCTCCAAATATACTCCAGTAGCCCCTATCCTTAAAACAGAGTGAAATAAAAACCTCTCTAGCCCCTATGACCTTCTCAGTAAGGATAGTCCTTGAACTTGAATATCCTCGTCCTGCTACTTCACATCTGCTCCTCAATATAATACCGTGTCATTGAGGTCCAGGTCAGATCATACTACCTTCCCTGAATGCTCTGTGCAGACAAAGCAAACAAATAAGGTATCTTGACTCTCTCTGTGTGTCTCTGTCTCTCTCTGTGTCTCTGTCTTTCTGTCTGTTCCCTTTGTCTCTGTCTCTGTCTCTTCTGTCTTTCTCTCTCTCTCTCTCTCTCTCTCTCTCTCTCTCTCTCTCTCTCTCTCTCTCTCTCTCTTCTGTCTTTCTCTCTCTCTCTCTTCTCTCTCTCTCTCTCTCTCTCTCTCTCTCTCTCTCTCTCTCTCATTGTTTGTCCCTTTGATTTCTCAGGCATCATTCCCTGTCCTGTGGTAATAGTCAAGTCTTCCTTGCTTTTATGCCTTGTTTACCCAACTAAACTAAGAGTTCTTTCTGGTCAAGGAACATGTCTTCTACTCCACTGTATTTCCAAAAGCACTTAGTAAAAAATAAGTTTTAACAAATATTGAGGGATCATTTTTTCTTTGACTTTCATGGGAATTTTTTTGTTTATGGGAGAATTTTGAGAGCGTTTGCCATAGGTTACCATCAAAAGTAAACAAAAACATATCCACAAATACTTATTGAGTGCTTATTTTATATAGAGACACTGTAGGAGATACACCATCTACCTTATATGATAAATATTTGTATGGATGTCTTAATTCTTCTACTAGATTTTAAGGCCCTGGAGGGCAAGAACCAGGCCTAGTAGTACTCTTGGCCTAGTAGTTACAGGATGCAGTTGGATTGGTCACTGGAATGGATTGTTAGAGGTATTGATAAATGTAGATGAAGTTGATGTTATTTTGGGGGGCTATGATTTTTGAGACTATTGGCTGATGAAGCTTGATACAGGACTTTTATTTTTATTTGTTTACCAATTTTATGAGTAAAATTTTATTTTTTTAATTAATAAAAATGCCAGCTTTCTCTTTCTGCCACCTCCCCAATTATAAGGAAGAAAAACAAAACACTTGCAACAAATATGCGTACTCAAGCAAAATAAATTGCTATAGTGGCTTTGTCCAAAACAATAACAGTAACAACAACAACAACATCAGATGTCATTTTGTACAGAGTCCATCACCTCCTTGTGGTGATTCTTTCTCAGAATAATGTATTTAGACTCCTAGAATAAATGACATAGGACTAAAAGGAGATTAATATATATTGAGATATGGCTACCAAAATATTAAAGTAACAACAGCAAAACCAGGCTCATGGGCCCTAGGTGAAGAACCCCTGCTCTAGATGGACAAGCACATCTCAGCCAAGGCTGCTGAGATAGGCAGGATCAGTGTGCATCTAGACCGAAACAAATTCTCAGAACTGAGGAATGTTGACTAAGTGAGCAGAAATGGATTTATTTACCTTTTAAGACACAGAAGCTTCCTTCTGTTAATCACAGACCAAAATATAGGAAGAGGGAGGCAATCCAAACCCCTTCTTAGATCTTTTGCCATATAATTTTTCTTCCTCTGTCATGATGTCATTATTACCCTGCCCTGGTCCTGTACTGGTTCCAACAATGTGAGCTTGAGGAGCCCACGACCTTGCTGAAGAGTGCCATCTCCTGGCACTGCCCTGATAGACCTACTGTGGCCTCCCCTGACTGAGACAACACTCTCCAACGCTATGTCTGTCATCCACTGGGTTTCAGAAACCATTCCCCCAAACCAATTCAGCAAACTGCATGCATACAAAATTAAAGAGGAAAAAATGCAATAAAATCTGTTACGGGCCTTTTGAAGGAAGCATTTTGTGGTGGTGAAAAGTCTGCTGGACACTGAATCAGGGGACTGAGGCTGGAATTCCTGTCCAGCACTTACTAGCTGTATCATTGTGGGCAAGATATGTCATTTCTATGGGTCTCAGTTTCCTCATCTCTAATATGGGGTAATAATGCTATCCTTTTTTTTTTTACCATCACAAGATGATTTGATTGCATTGCATACAAGAAGCATTGGCTGAGTGCATTCTACATGCAGTGGACTGTCCTAGGCTCTGGAAAACTGGCTCTGCATGAAATAGAATGTGATAGGAGGAGATGAGAGAGGCAAGCAAAGGACTCCAGGAATATTGGAGGAAGAGAAGATCACTGTCAGCCAGGACTGTCAAGGAAGGCTTCCTGGAGGAGGGCATTGTTTTGTTGACTTTCAAGCACTATCTAAATGTGAATTGTTGAATGTCTGACTACTGGGTGACTAGTGCAAAAGTGTCCAGACAGGACTGTTGGGTACTCGGAAAGCTATTATTTCACGGGTCCGGCTGTGTATTTAAGAACTATTAAAGATAGTTGGATCAAAGTGAAATAAAGTATTTTGTCTTTTTTTTTTTTGACTAGGCAATGGAGTTGCCCAGGGTCACACAGCTGGTAAGTGTCAAGTGTCTGAGGCTGGATTTGAACTCAGGTCCTCCTGATTCCAAGGTTAGTGCTGTCTATCCACTGCACCACCTAGCCACCCCCTTTTCTATTTTCTTCTTTATGCTGTCATATTCCTAAAAATGACATTTTCATTTGCTTGTTTGTTTCCCCAGTATGAGGCTAGACTAGAACCCAGGGCATGAGGGCATCTAAGGGGGTGAGTGGGAGATGGGGTGGGGAGCAGCCATTCCCTGTGCAATGAATGGCTAGCAGAAATATAGGCACAGGTAGCATTTCTATGTAACTGTAGTGGCTTTTGAAAACCTAATATTTGGGGCGATGGGAGCAGCATGCATGTCTTCTTGTGATTTTACAGCACACTTAGCCCAGATAATAGCCAAAGAGAAGATAAGATTTCACTGTGCCTCTCCTGCTAGCCAATATGGAGAAGAACAAAATCAATGGAGAAATGGTATACATGTAGCTGGATTTTTATCTTTGTTCTCCACTAATGATTTTTTTTGTTTGCTTGTGGGAGTTGCCTCCTGCCTGATGACTCCCAGAGACTCCACCTCTTCCAAGTTTCCTTGCTCTTTGACCAGGCCAGGGGTGGAAAACAATGCCCCTTAGTACCTGAGGGAAGACTAAGGCAAGGGGAAGCCCATATGGAAAGCATGGAAGTGCAGGGGAAAGTGCATTGTATTTGGAATCAGAGAATCTGACTTCCAATCCCAGATTTACTATTTATTGCCCATGTAACCTTGGGCAAATCACTAAACTTCTCTGGGCCTTATTTTCATCATCTGTAAAATGAGAGGGTTGGAGTAGGTCTGAAGTAACTAAGGTCACTTCAAAACGCTGAGTCTAAGACCCTATTGACCATCTTCAGCATGACCCCTATCCAATTGAGGAACAACTCTAGTTATTTTAGGTATTTACTGAGGTAGCTAGGTGGTGCAGTGGAGAGAGTGCAGGATCTAAAGTCAGAAAGAACTGAGTCCAAATCCAGCCAGAGAGATTTCCTAGCTGCGTGGCCTTAGGCAAAGTCTCTTAACTTCTCTTTGCCTCAGTTTCCTCATCTGTAAAATAATAATACTTACCTCTCAGGGTTGTTGGGAGGATCAAATTAGATAATAATTGTAAAATGCTTAGAGCAGTGCCTGGCACACAGTAAATGCTATATAATTGTTAGCTGTTATTATTAGGTTATCAATTATGTCTTTGTTCTGCTCCTCCATTTTTTCTTTGTTCTGTCAACTGTTCATCTATTTCATTGGTCATCAGTACATCTGTAAAAATGTAGAAAAAGTGAGGAGGCAAAATGCATTTCTATTTTGTTAACAGCAATCAGACAAAAAAAAAACAAGACAAAAATGGGGAGAGATTGGAACAACATTTTTTGGTTTATCAGGCCTGGGATTTCAAGAGACAGAAACAACCACATTTGCCTTCAGCTAACTACAAGATTTAAGAATAACCTTCAGATCATGTTTATTCATGTAGAAAAGGACAAAAGAAGACATATGTGACTGCTGTACCCTTAACTGTGAATCCCAGTCTTGGTCTGGTTCTGGGAGAAAAAAAAAAGCCAAAAACAGAACTTCTTTCAGGAAAAAAGAATAACTCTGAATGGCTCTAAAACACCTGTTAGAGACAGGGCAGTTTAATACATAAAGGAAACAGGAACTTTTTGCAAAAGTATTGGTCTAAGAGGCAAACACTAGAGTTATCTCTGAGTACACCAATCATGAGTCGGTGAGACAAGTATGTACATAGTGGTTGGTACATTTCTTTGGTGTCAGGACTTCTCCTCTCAGTCATTCTGATTGTTTCTATTTGTTCCCCTCCTTCTGGGAATAGAGGTCCAGTCTAAGCAGCCTGAATCATATGGATTATATATTATATTATAAATGACATGGCCAAAGGGAATTAAAGTCCTTCCTGTGAATGCATCAGTTCTCTGACCTTTTCCAACTTCCTAGGAATCATGGGTAGACCTCAAAAATAAATGTTTAACTGTTTAATAACGCAACACACTGCCTATAACCTGCTAAGAAAGAGCTCATCTCAAGATTTATGATACAATTGAAAGCTTTAAGAGTCTTAATCAACTCTGTTTTATGCTCTGCATGTGTGTGTGAGTGTGTGTGTATGTAAGTGAGAAGAGAGAGTATATAAGTTCCCAGGCCTTTTCTAAGCTGGGAATGTCACCATATGCATGAACAAATGCCTCCTTAGTCGATACTGGGTGTAAACCACTTGAGATATTGGAGAAGGGCCAACATTTCATCATCTTGGCACATCTCATTCGTACACAGTGTAACTCTCTCATGTGCGGTGCCAGAGTAACGAAATGCCGAAGGCTTGTCAAAAACGCCAATGATAATACACCTATTTTCAACTAACACAGCCACCGTCGTTCACATAGTCATTTTCCCAGCTAAAAAATGCTGGTGAACCAGCATGGCAAGACCAGAATGAGTAGCTGCTTACAGGCACTGGCTGACTACGGACCAATTAAACCTCTGCACTGAGTCACTTGTCAACTTTGCAGGGAGATTTTAGGAACCACCATCAATTTTTTTTGGGTTGCATGCTACTTAAAACCCATACAGCAGTAAGAGTTATGTTTTAAATTCTCTCAAATAACATTGATCCATTAATCAGCAAGCATTTGTTAAATATCTAAAAGTCAGATTCTGTGCTGAGTGTTAGAAATACAAGTACAGAAGTGTCAGTCTTTGCCCTCAAGAAGTATACATATATACATGCACACACACATATACACATATATGTATGTATGTACATGTATGACTGTTGGGAAATATTAGCAAGAATTATATTTCCACCTCCCATAATACTGGGACAGCTTTTAGATATTTAAGCAAAACTTAATTTGCCATGTTTATATCAGGACAAGAGATTGTGTTCAATTGGTGGGAGTCGTGAGCCGACCAGACATAGTTCATAGGCTCACACAACCATGGAATTGGAAATGGAAGAGGCCATGGAAGCCATTTAGTTCAAATCTCTAATTTTACAGGTAAGGAAACTGAGGCTCATATAGAATCACCCTGGTGACTTGCCAAAGTCATACAACTCCTAAGTATCAGAAGTAGAATTACAACCCAGCTCTTCCAGATTCTAAGTCCAGACCTCTAACTAGCTTCCAACATATAATGTTATCACTATTGATTTCTATAAGCCTAAGATTGTTTCAATGGTTTCAGCTGCATGGTAGATTGGGACTTGGGGGGGACAGAGGAGGGTATAAGATCAGAGGGAGAAAATGATAGTCACCAAAAACATCTAGCTGGTCATTATTTTATGATTCAAAGACAGACTAATCCCTGAAAAGGAAACTCCTGTCCATGGTAACTCTGAATCACAAATAAATAGATCTACAGAGCCCTCAGGGTCAGCTTGTCCAACTCTTTGATATAGTAAGGGGATTAGACACTGCATAGATTTTGACATCTGAAAGAAAACTCAACTGAATTGCTGAATGAGTCATTTTATTGGTGGAGGGGGATATCTGAGGCCCACTTTCAGTTTTCTATTCAAAAAGGGCATGGACAATCCTGTGTAATATCTCCTGTGGGGAAAAGGAAAGCCTGTAGCAGAGATTCTTGTCTCCACTTTGAAATGTCTCCATAGCACTGGCTAAGGCTAAGAGGGCCCTATAGTCTAGTGTGAGAACTACAAACTTCCTCCCTTTAAATAATTAATTATACCCTTCTGTGTGATTAGGATACATCCACTGAAAATTAGAGTCCATGTAATTGTGATTACTATTAAAACAAAACATACACTAAATAAGCACAACCACGTTTTATTAAGATAAATAATAGAGCTGATGGGATCAAGTCCTTGCATTTGAATACAGGCACATCCTCTGTTTCCCATGGTGTAATTATATGTGACTCAGTCTGCTGGACACCAGAGATGAGCCAATGCAAACTTATAGGGAACAGGGAGACCATTGCAGAATTCCTGTTTGCTGTATCTCTGAGTTTCTGAATTGGTCTAGGACTGTGTGCACCTTCCTGGCTACCCTTTTGAATAAGCTGAATGGTACAGACAAGGAGAATGGGAAGAAAAAAAAAATGATGGCTACATTTCTTTAGTTCTACTTGTGGAAAATAGCCAAGAAGAGAGGGGAAACAATTAGAATGATATTTCTATAGCTCTACTCCTGGTTCCTGGAATTACTATAATCAATACATATGCAGAGTTTGAGTCAAAGACCCACCTTAGGGACGCTTGCCCTGCAGGTGCTGCCGGTTGCTGTTCACCAGGAGTGGCTTTGCTTCCAAGATCATTTCAGTTTTTCACCTTGACCCCATTTACACCTCTTCCCATATCACCCCTCCTGTAGGTTTCCATGGCACTCCACAGAAAGGAAGCTAGACATAGGCAACTTATTAAGGTAGACAAATAAAATAAGTGGCCTCCACAAGGCTCTAGTTAGGACTTTGCCAAAACCTTTCTAGAGACCTCATGATTAGCCTCAATCTGAACATCATTCTGGTGCAAACTGACCTTGGGGTCTTTTGCTATCTTGAATAGGGCCATTGAGAGACTCAGCATTCCCACCATGGGCTCACCACCAGTTCTTCACTTCCACTTAGTGAGCTATCTCGGCTTCCTCCTTCTCCTTTTCCTCATCCTTCCCTTTTTCCTCCTTCTTTCTTTCTCTTCCTCCTCCTCCTTGTCTTCTCCTTCTCCTTCTTCTCCTAAATACACACACACACACACACACACACATATACATATACATGTACATATTATTTTATCTTCTAAGTTAACAATAGCTAACATTTACAAAAGTTTTTGAAGTTTACAAAACTTTACATGTATTATTTCATTTGATATATCAAAAAAGCCCTCGGAGGTAGGCACTATTAATATTCCCATTCTACAGATGATACTTAGGTCTAATTTCCTCAGAGTCACACAACCAAGTAAATGTCTGAGGTAAGATTTGAACTCGGGCTTTCCTGAGTCCATGTCCAGTACTCTATCTTCTTTTTCAATAATTGTCTTTTCTGCTGAGTTGTCCATATAGAACAGAAGCCTAGTATTTGGGGAAGGAATTTACTCATGCGTACAAATGTGAATATTGGTTATTTCAAGGCTGAGTTTGCACAAGGCAAGTGTTGTCAAACTACTGTTTTGTAGATTGTTTGTTCCAATGTGTTTGACTCTGAGAGATAGAACTATGAAAATGAAGACTGTGTGAAACCTGAAACGCTGATTCACTGACTAACCAGGAAGCTTCTGTCTGTGAACTTGACCTGGCAAATCCCTGAGAACCAATCAGAACAGTTGACTTGGTTTGGAACATCTCCCCAACTTTCCCACCCTCATTAAAACAATAAGGTGGAACCAAATATTTGGGCATACAGGGTGGGGACCAATATGGATTCAAGTTGGTAAATGGTTTCCAGGTTGATGTTGCCTTGCAACAATGGCTCACTGGGACACTCATTTGCTTGCTGTTTGGGAGAGATAGCTTTGATGCAGATTTCTGATCTGGCTGAATCAATCTCCCGTCTAGCCATTTGTCTCATACCAGCTACCTGGATATGCTGGTAGGAATATTCCATATGCAAGTGTCCTGTTTGATGACTTGTGTTCCAGTGCCTCCCCAGCCTTCTCTCCTTGTGATATGGATGCCTTTTCTGAGATTATGTACATGAGTAGTTGCAGAGGTTCTTAACCTGGGTTCTATAGACTCCTTCAGAGGTCTGTGGATAGTTTTTAGGGATCTGTGAACTTGGGAGGAAAATGGTCATTATTTTTGTTCACTTCTATGAAATTTACCATTTCCTTCAATAATAAAATTTTAAAGATATTCTAAGAAGAGGTCTATAGGCTTTGCCAGACTGTGAAAGGATTCCATAACACATAAAAAAGTTAAGAATTCCTGATTTAGAGAGGGAAAAGAAGTATTAGGTCAGAAAACATTATATTGACAAATGTGTTGGTAGATGTATATGACTTTAATTCAATTCAACAAACATTAAGTGCTTGCTAAATCTGAGGCACTGTGCTAGTTACTGGAGGCACTAAGAGAAAAAGAGCATCGTACTTGCCTTCAAGGAGCTCACGTTCTATCCAAGGGCCTCCATGTAAGGATCCCATTGCTTTGTGCTTTTATTTGCTCTGTTGGCCTCAGTCATTCTATCAAGTATTCAACTAGATTTGCTTGTTTTAACTTACATACCAGTAGAATATAAACTCCCTGGAGGCAGGTGCTTTTGGGTTTTTTTTGTCTTTATAGCCCCAGGTCCTGGCACAGAGACTAAGGTATAGTAGAATCCTAATATATAAGTGTTTAATTGAATTGAGTTGAACCTCTCGATTTTTAAGCAGTAATAGCATGGGCCCTGGTCACCACAAAGAAAATTCTCTTTTCCACATTTCTCACAGTGAACAAATTCATGTTTCTAGGCTAAGTCTACTGGACACAAAGAGAAATAGGACAGTGGCAATGAAGCTGGCCATTCTAAACCATAAAGGGAATCATTTGGGATAACCTAGAATCTGAAGAGGCCAGTGTGATTTTATTTTTCTCTTTATTTCTAATTGTAGCAGCTTTGGGATTTTGGCTTGAAAGGCTTGGGTTCATAGCCCATTTCTACTATTTGCAATCTGTGTAAGGTTGGGCAGACACCTCAGCTTTCAGGATTCAGTTTCTCATCAATGAAAAATAGAGGAGATTTGATCAGATGACTTCTGAGGTTCTTTTAAATCCTTGTCCTACACGACCTATAAAGATGTGTGAAGTAACAAGTGGTACATATTAGATTGAGACAATTTTTACAAATCACTTTTAGAAGTATGATTTAGTTAGCATGGTTGCCAACAGAGCTCAAATTCTCCAGGTAATTGTCAGTGTTCAGTTGACAAGGTAGACCCGGCTTTCTAGTTAGACTGGAGTTAAAGATTTTGATTTTAAGAACTTCTGAATCCTAAATGAATTACCTCCAGGAATCCCTTGGAGTTCTTAAGCCATCAACCTTAGGAGCCAGTCTTTCAAGGATGTAAAAAGGGTCGGTAAAACAGAACAGTGTTCTCAAATAGAAATTATGCCCTGGAGTGATACCAGAACTTGTACCAACCCAAGGACATGAAATCCTACAAAATGCATTTTCTTAGATACTGTTAATCTAGAAGAGTTCTGCCCAACACCTCTGAGATACTCAAAGTTTTAAGAGAGTTTTGGGTTTGAGATAGTGAAGAAGATTCTACGATAAGCTCTTTTTATCCCAGGTCTGCGACAATTTGTGTGAAAAATGGCAGTGTCACCTAGCCTATTAGGCCTTAAACACACCTGACTTCCATTCCCAGCTCCACCTCCAATGGACTCTGTGACTTTGTCCAGAAAATAGGCTGCTAGTAATGCATCTAGTGACCTTGGGCAATGCACTATGGTCCTGGGCCGCAGGTCCACTTGCCTACCTCTAAAATGGGGCTCTGCTTGACTTCTTGCCTTACAGGGATATTATGAGGACTGAGGAGATAATATTTATAAATTGTTTCAATCCCTTGGGAAGGAATCGAGGAGCAAGTGTGAAGCATCACCATTGTTTTACAATCATATTGGATCCTCCATCCTTCCAGGTCTAAGGTTGACTTCAACACTTGGGCGTGTCCTTTATCCATCTGACAAACCCAATACTTAGTTGTTCCACCTTTCCTTATTCATGGCAGTTATCTTATCGTGTTGTTCATGTTGTTTCCAAGTTGGTTTCATTGGAAACTATATATGAATAATCCTTAACTGTATCAGAGATAGGAGTAGGAGATACACAAACACACATGAAGGAGAGCAGCTATTAAGAGATAATACAGCAGTGTGAGAAGACTTCTTGCATTTGCAAAAGATGATGTGCAATGAAAATAATAATTAAAGCTCTGCATTTATACTGCACCTTTCATCTGATGATCTCAAAGTATCTTAGAAACATTAATTAAAGTTCCACAACACCCCTCTGCAGTAGGTATTATTAATCCCATTTTGCAGATGAGGAAATGAAGTTCATCGAGGTCATGGGCCTTGAATAAGGACATAGTATGAGTCAGGGTCAGGAAGAGGATTGGTAGAACCCCAAAATGTTAGAACTAGAGGAAACATTGGTCAAACTCTCTCATTTTTACAGATGTAGAAACTGAGCCATTATGATTTGCCCAAGATTATACACACAGTAAGTGACAGAGCTGGAATGGTTAACTCAGGAACTCTTTGGTTAGTACAGTGGGAAGAGACCTGAATTTGCCCATGGCAACTAGGAGTTGGAATATCTATATTTGAACCTCAGCTTTGTTTTGTTTTTGTTGAGTCATTTTTCAGTCATGTCTGGCTCTTTGTGACCCCAATTGAGATTTCTTGGCAAAGATACTGGAGTGGTTTGCCATTTCCTTTTTCTATTGCACTTTTTTTTTTTACAGATGAGGAAACTGAGGCAAACAGGTGAAGTGACTTGCCCGTGATCATACAGCTAGTAAGTGTCTGAGGGCAGATTTGAGCTCAGAGAGATGAGTCTTCCTGACTGCAGGGCCAGCACTCTATCCACTGAGCCACCTAGATGCCCTCCCAGCTTTGCTACTTGATGCTAATTCTGCGACCTTTGGTAAGTCTTTTTAACTTCTCTGGGCCTCAATTTACTCATTTGTAAAATAAGAGGGTTGAACCAGATTACCTCTGAGGTCTCTTTGGAATCACTGAATTTATAGTGCTAATCCTATGACTTGAAATCTGTTAATTATTCCATTGTATTTTAGAGTTTGTTCAAGGTCAGGGTTCTTTCTATGAGACCAGTGTTCTTTCTTGGCCCTCTTTATGTTACACCACTTGAGTTAGTTTTATCTCTACATTCTGGGCACCATTTGGGGAATTTAACTGACAATTATATGATGGTAGACCTATTGGTAATTGCCCAGAAATGAGTTTTCTATTTACACAAACCAACCTCTTCCTTTTATCTCATGCTCCAGTTTCCTGTTTTTTCCTGTTTCTGTTCTTCCAGATCCTTCTTTGCTGATTGGTACTTGCACAGGAGAATGATGATTGGGAAGGGCAGGGTAAAGAATATGGAACTGCCATCAGTCGATTTCAGTATATGGCTATAGTATGTATTAAAAAAAAAACTGTAGGGAAATATTGTCAAAACTAAAGACCAAATTCAGGGTTGTGAATTACCTCGGATTTCTAATTCACGTTATCTCCCTCTTTAGCAATCCAATAGATTAATCGAGAGCTGCCTATAAAGTGCAATGGAGGCAGCTGGGCTGGATTTGGAGGCAGAAAGGCCTGAGTTCAAATAAGGTCTCAAACATGTAGTAGCCATGAGACCCCGGGCAAGTTACTTAACCTCTGTCTTAATCCGTTGGGGAAGGAAATGGCAAGCCACTCCAGTATCTCTGCCAAGAAAACCTCATGGACAGTATTGGCATGCTGTGGACCACAGGGTCAGACATGACTGAATGATTAAACAACAACATATTAACCATGTGGTGGTCCAGGGGATAGAGTGCAGGTCTTAGAGACTCACCCTCCTGAGTTCCAATCTGGCCTCAGACAGTTATTAGCTGTGTGACCTCGGACAAGTCACTTAACTCTGTTTGCCTCACTTTCCTCATCTGTAAAATGACGTGGAGAAGGAAATGGCACACCACTCCAGTATCCCTGCCAAGAAAACCGCAAATGGGGTCATGAAGAGTCAGACATGATTGAAAATGACTGAATAACAACATAGAATATAATATGACAGGGAAAACCTAATAATTTCCTTGACATTTATTTTATATTATAACTCATTTTCATGATAATAAGAATTGGCCTTATATAAGAACTGGCCTCCCTGTTGTTCCCTGAGCTAGACACTTCATCTCTTGTCTCTAAGTTTTCTCTGGCGGTCTCCATGACTGGAATGTTCTCTCTCCTCATCACCACCTCCTGGCTTCTCTGGCTTCCTTCAAGTCCTAATAAAGTCTCACCTTTCACCTTTCCTAGTGCCCCTTAAGTCTAGTGATTTCCCTCTTCATTATTTCCTATTTATCTGTGTACATGGCTCAGATGTACATATGTGTTTGCTTAATGTCTCCCCCATTAGATTGTGAGCTCCTTAAGGGGAGGGACTGTCTTTTGCATTTCTTTGAATGTTCTTTGCTTAGCACTCTGTCTGGCACATAGGTGGTGCTAAATAAATGCTTCTTGACAGACTGAATTACCGTTCATCATTCATGACTTGAGTGCAATAAGTTGGTTCCTAGGTTAGAATTAAGGTAGGAGACCTCACATATAAAATGGCTCACATCTCTTCCTGGATCTTGATCTGTTGATTTACTTATTCTGCGCTGAGTTGTGATAGTTTTAAGATAAAATAGTTGCAAATATACTTTATGAAAGGATGCTGCCTGTCTCTTGGGAGCATCACCTTAGGTAGCTAAATGATATAGTGGATAGAGTGTGTGATTTAAAGTCAGGAAGACCTGAGTTCAAATTCAGCCTCAGATACTTTCTAGCTGTGTGATCCTAGGCAAGTCATTTAACACTCTATTTTCCTCAGTTTCCTTATCTGTAACATGGAGATAATAATAGCACCTATCTCCCAGAGTTGTTGAGAGGATCCAACAAAATAATAATTGTAAAGTGCTTAACACAATGTCTGGCACGTAGTAGGTCCTATGTAAATGTTTGGTATTATTATGACCTTACCTCTTGGGACCTTATTTTTCCCATCTGCAAAATGGAGGAGTTGATCTAGATTACTTCTTACTTACCTTCTTGCTCTAAATCCCAGATAGTAAATGTAAGCTTTGTCACTTACTGTCTACCTGTATGACCTTGGGAAAATCACATCACCCCAGTTTCTTCATTTGTAAAATGAGATGGGTGCATTAGGTGACCTCTAGTGACCCTTTGATGATGTACTCTCCCATTAGTAAGCTCTTGATCAATAGGTATCCCTAGCTGCGAACTCATCCTAGGGCTTCTTTATAGGGAGTGGCAGGAGATTTGGGCAGCCTACCTGCATGGAATGATAGTTGCCTAGAGTAAATTTTAGAGCAAGAGTTTTTCCTAGGACACTCCTACTAGGGTACTGGAGTACCCCAGTGTGGCCAACTCTGCAGAATCTACGTTAGAAGGAAACGTTTCAGGAGAGAGCATGGTGCAGTGGCCAAAGCAGAGTCCTGGGATCAAGAAAACCTGCCTCTCGTTACTTCTCTTCTCCCTTCCCGTGCAACTGAAAAAAAAATCGTTTTTCTCATAGTGAAGACCTGATCTGTCACTCTCCTCCCCAAAAAACCTTCCGCATCTCCCCATTACTTCTAGGATTAAATACACATTTTTCAGCCTCTCATTTAAATTCTGCATTAAGTCACTACAAAACTATCCCTTTCAAAAACTCTAGATGTATAATACCTGGCACCTAGAAGGTGCTTAATAAGGGCTTGTTGACTGATTGATTGATAGTCATGTGTTAGAACTGAAGCCAGGAGTCCTAAGAAATGGACACATTGAGTTTATTTCATTCCTCTCTGCTGCATCCCTTGAAGCAGGCAATAGAGTGTCTGCTTAATGCTCGATTCACCAGATGAAGAGGCAGAAAGTCTTGAGAAACTCAGGACCTAGGATTCACAGCACTGGAGGGTAGATTTGGGGTTGGGGCTGTGAAATTTGGTTCTGGTTGTTTTGTTATTGTTGGCAAGCACCTCTAACTTCTTCTGGCCACAGCTGGCCTATTACAGAGAAGGCCAAGAACACTCAGCAGCTGAAACGGCAAAAAAAAAAGAAAAGAAAAAGAAAAAACCCATAGCCACACTTGTGCCCTGGTATCTTCTCTGACCTTGGGCCCAATGTCCATTTGCCACAGTTGAGTCACAGCACCTTCTCTTTCACTTTCCTAATCCAAAGCCTCCACTGCTCCAGCAGTAGGGAGCAGGGACAGCTGTCCAGTGAAGAGTCACTGCATCTCAATGATCTCTAACGCCCCTTCTGGCTTGAAAAGACTCTGATTCTATTATTCAATTTGAATCCTTGTACATTTTATTGTGCATGCATCATATTTCTTTAACGCTGTCAATGACAAGGCAAGCTAACAGGACACAGGGACTGTGGTTTGGGTCATAATAATAAATCTAATAAGTTTATTAAGTAATGATAATAAGCTAATAAGTGTCAGAACAGAGCATGAAGGCTGATGACTATACTATAGGGATTGACACGTCACTTGAATGATGTCTCTCTGACAGTGACTTTTGTTTTATTGGTTCTCTGTGTGTGTGTATTACAATAAAAAATTGCCTAAAGTAAATCCAGGCTCCCTTTCGATGTTTCTAGAGAGAAGAGAACTTGGCTGTTGCCCTAAAGTGTTTAGCCTCATTTACAAAGGACTTTTACAAAGTTAGAGAATATGACAAGTGCCAAAGTTAACTCAACCATGAAATAAAATGATAGTCTTCTGTCGACAAAGTGTTCCAGATGTGCATGTGAAGGATACAAAAAGAGTCAAAGCCTGGAGGAGGCAGATTTGCATTGATTGGGGAGGAAGGGAATGTGGAAGAACAGTAAAGCCTAATTTCTGTATTATACCTATACCATTGCTTGTCAACAAGATAAAAAAAAAAAAAAAGCCCTTTTTGTGTATACTAGAAGTGTATTCAGGAGTGATGGAACCGGTTTACCTGGTGTCAAGGCAGTGAAATCCTTTTTCTGACCTGGGCCTCAGTTTCCTTATCTATTAAAAAGAGGGAGTTGGAGGCATAATGCCTCAGGTCCAACTTTAATATTTCTTGATTTTTTGAACTTAGGCCAGCATAACCAGCAAAACTTATTGAGATTTATAATGGAGAATTCTGGGTGAAAATATAAAAGCATATTTCAGGAACTTGATTGTAATAAATCCTAGAGAACTGATTTGTAAGTCAATAGACAGTCTGATGGCATTCTCAAATAAAGCACAACATATGAAAATCCTTATTTCTTTTTCTGATGATTATGACTTGAGCTGTCAATCTCTTCTCAGTTCCTTCATTTTAATGCATGAATGCTTGCTGCAGTTCAACAACTGTCTCAGATATTAGGGAGAGGAAGAAGGGTGGGGAGGTTTGGAATGGAGGGGTGAGGGAAGAATCAAAATAAACTTTGCCTGATGTTCTCTAGCCCTTCCCTTCTTTCATCTGGTTGTTTGGACTTACAGAACCAAAAGACTTGAGTTCAGATGCTGTCACTGTTATTAAATATGAGACCATGAGACAGTCACTTAACTTTTCCAAATCTCAAATTTCCTCATCCATTTAATGAGGGGATTGAACTATATGGCCTTTGAATTTAAAAATTCCGCAAACACTCCCTAACAACCTAAAATTAGGTTGATATTTCTAAAGTAGCTTGCAAACCATAAAGCATCATGTAAATGTTAGTCATTGATTATTAATATTACTAGTCAGGCAGCCCATAAGCATTCATTAAATATCTACCATATGTCAGGCACTGTGCTAAACACTGAAGATACAAAAAAAGGAAAAAAAATAGTTCCTGCCCTTGAGGAGCTCACAAACTAATGGGGGAGACATTAAAAAAAATAACTACATAGAAATAAGCTACATACAGGATATATAGGAAATAATTAACAGAGGGAAGACATTAGAATGAAGAAACATTGGGAAAGACTTCCTGTAGAAGGTGGGATTTATTTGGTACTGGAAGGAAGCCAGGGAAGTCGGGAAGCAGAAATGAGGAGAGAAAACATTCTAGGCATGGAGAATAGCCAGAGAACATGCCTAGAGCTGAGAGACAGAGTGTCTTCATCATTGAACAACATAGAGGCCAGTAGCACGGCATCTAAGAGTTGGTGGTGGGGAGTAAGGTGTAAGAAGACAGGGAAGGACATAAGAGTCTTGGGTTATGAGAGGCTTTGAATGCCAAACATCCTGGATATGATAGGGAACCACTAAAGTTTATTGAGAAGGAATGTGAAATGGTAGGCCCTGACCTTTAGGAAAATCACTGTGGTGACTGAACAGAGGTAGGATTAGAATGGAGAGAGAGACTTGAGGTAGACAGACCCATCAGTTGGCTATTGGAATAGTCCAGGTGTGAGGTGACAAGGCCATACACCAGAGGATTGGCATCATTAGAGGAGAGAAAGCATTTTTTTAAAGAAATCATTTATTTATTTATTCATTTATCTATTCATTCATTCATTTATTTGCTCATTTATTTATTCATTCTTTTTTATTTGTTTATTTATTTATAAAAGAGTATTTTAGAGAGGTGCAAAGGTGAGATCAATAGGCCTTGGCAAGAGATTGGATGTGGGGCGTGAGACATGTTGATATTGACACTTGGGCTTCAAACCTGCGGGACTGGGAGGATAGTGGTGCCCTTTGTGGTAACAGGGAACTTTGGAAGTAAAGAGGGTTTACAAGAAAGTCATTTAACCTCAAATGCCTCTAAAAAAAAATTCAGTAAGCATTGAATCAGAAGACCTGAGTTCAAGTCTTGGTCTTGCCACTGACTAGCTACATGTCAGGCTTCCAGGCCTCAGTTTCCTTATATGCAGAAATGAGGGAATTGGACTACAAGGTACCTTGTGGTCCTAATGTTCTGTAATTCTGGGAAAGAAAGACTGAATTGATAGATACGTTAAAATTCCATGCTAACATTGGCTACTATTATCAATGAATAAATGCATTCGAAATGTTTTATATTGTCAGGTGAATAAGCTTTTTTTTACCAATGCAAGCCAGAACCTTTGCTTCAACTTAGTCTTAGGGAGTTGCCTTGAACTTGTTTGGTCTTAGAACGCCTTTGCGCTCTCACATCAAAGAATTTTTGTTTACTGCATTAGAAACTATGTGTATTACTATTATAATGAAAATAGTTTTGGACAGCCAGAAATCCCTTGACCATATTTTGAGAACCACTGAGCTGGAGCACTGAGAGGTATGGGACTTACCTGGGGTCACTTCTTTAGTAGGCTTAAGGGACAAGTCTTGAATGCAAATCTTCTTGATCCTGAGCCTAGATCTTCATCCCCTATGCCATATATTATTTAACAAATCATTTGTATTGTATTTGCATTATTAGTAGGCAGACTCCCTTGAGACCCTGAAAAGCAGAGAGCTACATGTTCTTCTTAATTTACTCTGCTAGTTTGTCAATGGCAAGAAAACAATTTATAGGTAGCAGTGGGCAATCAACGACATTAAAGGAATAGTCCCCAATCTTTGGCTTGCTGCTTTGTCTTTGCATGCCACACGCATGCCTGTGCGCTCTCGGCTAGGTGACAGTGAGGAGAGCACTGTTGCACTGTGGTAGGAGGGGGGCTATGTGGCCTCCCATCAGAGTCCCGGGCCTTCCTTGTTCTCCAGATCTATGACTGGGTTCTCCTGCCAGGAAGTCAATGCCTGCCAGCAGTGAGCAGAACTCCAGCCCCCACAGAGGAGAGTCTGATTGGAACTTCAAGGGGGTCAGGATGCTGGCAAGCATGCTTTCCTCTCCATCATGAAAATTCATTTAGGGATGCAGAGAACTGTCACATGTTTTAGCTGGATTCCAACAGTTAATGAGTTCTCTCTCAAGACTTCTGTTGGGATTTATTGGCAAGTTTCAAAATAAATAGCAAACAAGAGCCAATTGTTTGTTTGTAACTTCAGAAAAGTTCTAATAATTAAAAAAAAACACACACTTAGTTTAAAGTTTTATCTCTCTGCTTTCCTCCTACTCCAACCCCCAATTATTTTTAATCATAATAATAGCTAGCATCTACATAGAACTCTAAGGTTTGTATAGTGCCTTGTATATGTTATTTAATCTTCATGAGAACCATGGAAGGTAGGTGCTATTATTATCCTCATTTTACAGATGGGGAAACAAGGGCTGAGATGTTAAGAGGTTTGTTTAGGTTCACACAACTAGAAAATGTATGAGGCAGGACTGGAGCTAAGTCTTCCTGACTCCAAATTCAGCAACTTTACCAACTAGTCTCTTCAAAGTTATGCTTTTTTTTCTTTTTTTTTTTTTTGAGGCAATCAGGGTTAAGTAACTTGCCTAGGGCCATACAGGTAGTAAGTGTCTGAGGCAGGATTTGAACTCAGGTCCTCCTGACTCCAGGCCTGGTGCTCTATCCACTGTGCCACTTTGTTGCCCCGCTTCACTGCTTTTAAATATTTTTATCAAAGCACTTCCATTTCACAAGTAGAAGGGATGGGATTTTTGAATGTGTGTGAAACTTAAGAATTGTAGATAAAATTACAGAAAAAAATATAGAAAAAACTGAAGAATCATGGTAAAAGTACATAAAAAAAGAATTACAGAAAAAAATTACTTCCTGGTTTCATGAGGGAAAACAGGAATTGACCAAAATTGAAAAGAAGAAATATTAATAGGGGAGCCAAGATGGTGGAGTAAAAAGGTAGTTGCTCTCACCCTCCCCTACCAACCTCTGAAAACCCAGAAAATATCACCCCAGGAAAAAAAAAAAACCCTGGAACAGCTGAACTAGAAGAAAGACAGGGAACAGCAGTGCAGCAGCCCAGCAAATGGATCTCCCAGAGCCTCAGCAAAAATGAAGGAAGCAGCACTACAAAGGGCCCCAGGCAGATAAGCACCCTGCAGCATTCATCTGAAAGGGGCTGAAGAAAGCAACCTAGAGTCTTCCTAAGTCCCAGCCTTGTTGATTCCAACCCAACACCAGGTAAGCTGTCACAATCCTACAGACCCCAACTGTCAACCAGGAGGAGATTCTGAAGCCCAGGTGGTAGAGCAGGCAAACCCCAACACCTGGACCTCTGAAAGCCTCAGTGAGGGCAGGGAAACTGGTGGAAACCAGCTCAGAAAACCACCAGGTGCCTCGGCACTCTACCACAAACGAATCTCCCAGTTCATTAGCAGAAATGAGGAAGTCAGCGTTGCAAGGGGCCCCAGTCAGATAAACAGCCTGCAGCAAACATCTAAAAGGAGTTGAAGAAAGCAAAAGGAAAGGAAAAGCAGGCAACCTAGAATTGCCTAAAAGTTCCAGCCTTGCTGATTCCAGCCCAACACAAGGTAATCTGCCAAAACCCTACAGCCTCCAATTGCCAACACAAGAGGCACCAGCACACAAAGCCAGTGACCAAGAACTAGGCTCCCAGCACAAGAAGCTTGGGTCAGTGCCCTCTGTTCCCCAGCAGGAGAGCTCAATCTCTTTAAACGCCAGGGAATAAAGAAACCATGAGTAAAAAGAAATGTACCAGATTATTATGAGAAGAGTGAGATCAAGACAGAAATTCTGAAGAGGACAACATTGTCAACAAAACATCTGCAACATCAAAAGGGAATATGAACTGGTCTGAAGCCCAAAAAGCCTTCTTAGAAGAGCTCAAGAAGGATTTTAAAAGTCTAATGAGAGAGGTAGAAGAGTCCTTAAAAAATACAATTGGCCAATTGGGAAAAAGTACACTGAAGAAAATAAGTCCCTAAAAAACACAATTGGCAAACTAGAAAAAAAGTACACTGAAGAAAACAAATCCCTTAAAAATACAATTGGCCAATTGAAGAAGGAAGTACAAAAACCAACAGAAGAAAGCAATCTGCTAAAAACTAGAATTGGACAAATGGAAACTAATGACTCTATGAGAGAGCAAGAATCAGTCAAACAGAAACAAAAACATGAAAAAATAGATGAAAACATAAAATATCTCATCACTAAAACAACAGACCTGGAAAATCAATCCAGGAAAGACAATTTAAAAATCACTGGACTACCTGAAAATCATGAGGAAAATAAGAGCCTGGACAGTATCTTTCAGGAAATGATAAAGGAAAACTGCCCGGAAGTCCTAGAACTAGAAGGTAAAATAACCATAGAAAGAATACACCTCTCACCACCTGAAAGAGATCCCAAATTGAAAACACCAAGGAAGATAATAACCAAATTCCAAAATTACCAGATCAAAGAGAAAATGCTGCCAGCTGCCAGAAAGAAACAATTTAAATATCATGGAACCACAGTCAGGATTACACAGGACTTTGCAGCTTCTACATTAAAAGACCGCAGGGTGTGGAACATGATATTCCATAAGGCAAAGGAGCTTGGAATGCAGCCAAGGATCAACTACCCTGCAAAAATGAGCATGATCAAGAAGGGAATAACATAATCAGTTAGGTATAGAAAATCTAACTTGCCCTATAGGCAGTAGGAGGGAAAAGGGGAAAGAAAAGGGAGGGAGGATAGAAGGGAGGGAAGAAGCAGTAAGGCTAAAGGGGAAGAAAAGGGAAAGGGACAATAGAAGGGAGGAGAGACTGAAGGAGGTGGTGGTCAAAAGCAAAACACTAGTGGGGAGAGGAAAGGAGAAAGGAGAAAAAAAGTGTAAATGGGGAAAAAAGGATGGAGAAAAAGATACACATAGTAATCATAACTGTGAAAGTTGAATCAGAAGAATAAGATGGACCAATCAGGTGTAAAACATCAGACCTTTACTGTGGCAGGCTTGTATTCCCACAAGGGAAGCCCCAGGAAGGCCAATTTTGAAGCAAGTTGGGGATGGGAGGGGAAGGAGAAGGAGATAAGGAGATTTTGATTCCAGAGAATCAGAAGCAGGCTTCCTTCCTTTCTGTAGATAGGTGGTGTCCCTCTGGTATGGAATAAGACATATACTGTTAGATATATTCAATGCACTGCTTTGTCTTGCTTAATTTAACTTTGCTTCTTATTCACAAGAGAAGTTTCTATTGGGGAGTGGATTGGAATGATGGAGGAAAATGATATCAATGTAAATAAAGAGTAACAGCAAAGCATTTTTTAAAAAGAAAAAATGAGGCAGCTGAAAGGTCTATACAGGGTGGGGAACCTGCAGCCTTAAGGAATTGTTCTATAAAATTTAGATTCAGTCAAAAGGCCGCATTTAAGGACCTAAAAGGCCATATGTGGCCTTGAGGCCTCAGGTTCACCACCCCTGGTCTATCACTTAGCAAGTCTTACAGAAAATCCTTCCTCATCACTAAGGGTCATTGTTAAGGTATTAAAATACATATGAAAGTAGCCTTTGTCTTCCCTAGAGGAACAAATGAGCATAGATAAGCATATAATGTAGCCTTAATGACATATATACCGCTTTTCCATTATTGAGGATTGCTAAGCACTGGAATGGGGCAGCTAGATAGTTCAGTGGATGGAGTTCTGGGCTGGAGTCAGGAAGAACTGAGTTTAAATCCAGCCTCAGACATTTACTCACTGTGTGACCCTGGACAAGTCATTTAATATCTTTTCCTTAATCCACTGGAGAAGGAAATGGCAAATCACTCTAGTATCTTTGCCAAGAAAACCCCATAGACAATATGGGCCATGGGGTAACCAAGAGTAGGACATGATTGAACAACAATGAGCACTGAAATGGGTTCTCAAAGGGATTCTCAGTCAGTGGCAATTTTTAAAGATAGGTTAGTTTCTAATTTGTCTAGGATGATTTCAGGATTCTGTTGTTGGAAAGTGGGAGAATGAACTCTGTCAATGATATTGGGGATTCGTTTAGACATCAGGATGCTATAAATATTATTGAAAATCTTTGCCCAAACATTCTATTTGTAAAAAAATAAATAAATACAAAATACAAATTTAAATGAGAAAACACAAAACTCTGGAAGGAAGAACTTCAATGATATCATTCAGTCATTCAGTCATGTCTGACTCTTTGTGACCCTATAGACCATACTGTCTATGGCATTTTGTTGGCAACATACTAGAATAGTTTGCCATTTCCTTCTCCAGTGGATTAAGACAATCTAAGGAATTAGATTAGATTATTCTCTAAATCCAAACATTCTATCTACTACTCCACCTAGCAATGGGTTGTGATTTGCCCAGGGTCACACAGCTAGCAAGTGTCTAAGGCCACATTTGAACTCAGGTCTTCCTAACTTCAGACCCAGCATTCTATCCACTGAACCACCTAGCTGCTTCCTAGAATTTCAATACATGGTTCTTTTTTCTGTTCTTCATAAAATGTTTCTCTTGAAATTTATTTCATTAGCCTAGCTTTCATGTTAGAAAAGGGAGATTACAGCATCACAATCCCTAGGGATTTCAAAATTCTCCTCCTACTCCCCAGGATTTGAGATCACTGAATTATCCTCTTAGGTCCCGTGGAAACACATGTCTACCTCTACCACATGCTATTCCTCACACATGGCATTCCATTCCCTATCTGCCTATGGGGCACAGGCTTTCCTCCATGTCTACCATTGTACTCTGCCCTCTCCTGTCCTTCTATGCTCAATTGTTTCCTTTAAAACTCAGATCAAATACCACATAGTACCTGAAGTCATTTTGAACCCCACCAGCTGCTAATCCCTCTACTCCAAAAATTATCTTGTATTGGGCTGCTACGTGGAGGAGTAGGTAAACCATTTGGATTTAGAGACTAATTTAATCCCTTAGATCGTGAGACCTTCCAAAACAGTGACTGTCTTTTTTTGTCTTTCTTTGTATCCTCCAGATTTATCACAATGTCTAGCACAGAGCAAGCACTTAGTGAATTCTTACTGACAGTCTAAAACAGGAAGACTTGAATTCAAATCCTCCCACAGATGTTTACTAGATTCATGATACTGGGCAAGTCACTTAATCTTTACTTCACCTACTTGTCTATAAAATGAAGATAATAATGGCACCTATCTCACAGGATTATTGTGAGGATCGAATGAAATAACATGTAAAGAGTTTCACAAACCTGAAAGCATTGTATAGATGTTAGCTATTATTATGGTTATTTTGCATGGATTTAATTTTAAACATACTTATTTTTTGTTCATGTGTCTGTATATAGAATGAGTTCCTTGAGGATAGGAACTTTTTGGGGGGGTTCTTGTTTCTCCAGAGCCTAGCACAGTGCTTGGAACAATGTAGGTTCTACTTACTGACTAATTTATTGATTAACTGGTGTCACTATCTACTGCTTCTATGGAGAAAGGGAGAAAGCCCTTCATCTGCTTTCTTCCATCCTCACTCTGGAAGAAGAATGTATACAGGAAAGATAAAAAGAGATCGCAAGAAGTAAGTTGTTCTGTTATTGCTGTTATACATAATACCAGGAGGGGTGGCACCTTCACAAAGGGACTCAATCAAGCAATCATCTTAAGTTCTTTGAATTCCATCAGCAAGGCACTAGTAGGTATGCTCCCTCTCCCTGTTGGGAGATGCCCCTCATATTCTTCCATACCAAGGCCCTTATACATCTTATGAAGTTAATTGGGGAGACTCATCAAAATTATCACAGACTCCTCTCATTAACCCTTTTCCATGTTGGATTATTCCTGTTCTTGGACACTGGTAGATTTTATAATGAGGTCTACCATGAACTCAGAAGAACAACTAGTCAGCTGGCATCTCAGTTCTAATTTTTTCTTTTTTTTCCGTCGAAGGGCAAGTCATTTAACTTTGCCTCAGTTTCTTGAGTCTACAAAATGACTAATAAATACCTACTTTGGAGAGCTGTTCTAAGGATTTATTAGATGATCTTCACAAAGACCTTTGAAGATCAAAATGTTTTACCGGAAGGAAGCATTGTAAAGTCTTATTGTTTCTCAATGTTATACTCTCAGGCAGAATTTCTAACAAACTTCTGTATAGTCTAAGGTCACAAGACTGGGAGGAGCCTGGAGAAATTATCTGGGTTATCTTCCATTCTTTGGGGAGAAAGTGATTTAGATTTCCTTAGAAAGACAGTCCTCTTTGCCTTTCCTGAGAAGTCTCCGAGATTCTACAATGACAACATTCTAAAGGAATGGGGAGTGCCAAGGGTCTAGTACACCTGGAGATGAGCTGGGGCAGGGGTGAGGAACCTGTGACCTCAAGGCCCCATGTGGCCCTCTAGGTCCTCAAGTGTGGCCCTTTGACTGAATCCAAACTCAAAGGGCCACATATGAGGATCTAGAGGGTCACATGTGGCTTCTAGGCTGCAGGTTCCCCACCCCTGAGCTGAGGGAAAAGAAAAAAAAACCCTTGAAAAGTGGTAGAAATCTAGTCCTTTCCCCTTTTCCAGAAAGTATGTCCTCTGGCAAGTTTCTGTGTCTGGGTTGCTTCATTTATAAAGGATAAAAAGTACCTTACTAGCCTAAAGGCAGAGGACTAGACCAAATCATTGTTTGAGGTCTCTTCTGGCTATAGTCTCTTTGCATAGAGCCTATTACTTTTATAGTTCTGTGTATAAGGCTTTTAAAAATATTTTAGATAATTTTATACTATTTATTTATTTAGGGCATATTTACCAAAGTTACAATTTCTATATTTGAATTTTTGCAGCATTGGTAGGCGGTTGTCCTGTGAACATATCAACTGACAAATGTGGTACCCATATTGCTCTGACAATTACTAGCTATGTGACTATGGACAAACCACTTAGTAACTTATAACCTCAGTTTCCTCATTTGTAAAATGAGGATAACACAAGGATTACTTCTGCCTTTCAGCATTATTATGAGGAATGTACTTTCTTAACCTTGCAGTACTATGTAAATGTAATTTACTGTTACTTCACAGCAAAACAAAGATTTAAAGTGCCTACTAGATGTAAGGCAGTGTGTTAGTGCTGAGGGGGCTAGAAATAGAAATAAAGTGCATTGCGAACTTTAAAGTCCTAAGGAAATATGAGTTGCTTTTAGTGTTATAGCCAGTCCTGCCTCTCAAAAAGTCCAGGAGACATTTTGGCATGTTCTCAGACTACACCATGTTGTAGTAGGTGGTGTACTGGCCCTGAGGACGCACAGATAAGGGTTTGAATCCCAGCTATTATCTATGTAACCTCCATAGAGGCAGCTAGCTGGTACAGTGAATAGAGTGCCAGTCAGGAAGACTCATCTTCCTGAGTTCAAATTTGGCCTCAGACACTTAATAGCTGTATGACCCTGGACAAGTACTTAAATCTGTTTGCCTCAATTTCCTCATCTGTAAAATGAGTTGGAGAAGGAAATGACAAACCACTCCCATATCTTTGTCAAGAAAACCCCAAATGAGGTAACAAAGAATGGAACATAACTGAACAACAGTTCCTCTTCCAATTTTAAATCTAGACTCCTTTGAAATGTAATATAAATTAGAGTTCACTAAGAAAGGTAATGCAAGACACATACTCATTAAGCTCCTGTTAGGTTCTGATTTAGTGCAGAGGTCATATACACCAAAATATCCCCCACCCCCAAAAAAGTCCAAGACTTCATGGAAAAAAAAGAAAGTGGCAGTGGGGGGGAGGAACAACATTTACCAAGATAAATAAATTCAAAATATAACCCAGTATTTGGGGAAGGGAGACAAGCAACTGAGGGAAATGAAAAGAGGATACCATGAAATTTCAGAAGAAGGGAAATATCATTACTTTGAGTGAAAGGAGATGATGTAGGAGGCTGCATCAAGGAGGTGGTTTTTAGTTTAGGGTTTCTAGTCTAATAGGGGAGTGCACTCCAGACATAGAAAATGTGAGCAAAGGTACAGGGTAGGAAAGAGAGGAGTGTCACACACACACACACACACACACACACACACACACACACACGCTTGTTCATTTTTGCGGGGTCTGAAAATTTCCCCAACTTGCAGTTGGGTAAATACAAACAAATAAACAACTTCTGAAAAGTACCTTTTGCCTTAGGCCTAGGCACTTTCAGTTGTATTTGACAGGACATCAGCAGGTCCGGGGAGAAGAGGAAGCAGACTGACAAATTTCTAACTGCCCTCAGGCAATTCCTTTTGAAAAGAATCCCTTTGAGTAGATTGAAGCTGGTTGGAGATTCTTGAGGGAATTTCCTAAAAGTTTTGAAGGCTAACAAGCCTCCTCATACCTCTACAATGCTGGGTCTCCATTAACATTGATGATGAAAACTAAATCGGGCAGAAGAAATTGATAGGAAACTTCACTAAAAATGAGGTGAGGAGAGAGGAAATAGTGTTTTTGTTGTTGGGTTTTTGTTTGCTTGTTTTTATGGAAAATTCTTTGAAAGGGGAAAAATAATCTGTAATAATCCTATCCACTTCCGGTCCATCTAAAGAGACTTATTTCTGAGGATTTCGGAGAGGTGCTCTGAGGATTTGATCTGGTTCCAAAAGCAAAATTCTTAAGGAATTTTCCCCAGAGTATCCAACCATCAGGGAGGCAGGATGGAAGAGGAGAATGTTGGACCTTGGTGCTAGGGGATCTGGCTTGGAATCTAGTCACTGACACCTGCTAGTTGCATGACATAGGCAAGTCCTTAATCTCTGAGACTCACTTTCTTCTTGTAAAACTTATACCACCTACCTCAAAAGGTGGTTGCAAGCTTTAAATTACCACATTCATTTGGATTATCATACAAAAAGAATGCTGAGTCTACATCTAGGAACCCTAAATTCATGAAGAACTTTGAAAATAAGACAAAATTCACTGAGTCCAGAATAGACCCTAGTTCAAAGTAGGCAAAATATCCACATTTATTGAATATAATTGGTTCAAAAATTTAGAGTCTATGAATGCAAGACTTCTGGCAATTTTGATAGGAAAACCTCTAATAGAGAATGAAATAGATTGGGGAAACTGAGTCTAGAATTTAATTTGGGAAACTCTATAACAGCAGCATGATTTAAGCAGGAGTCTGCCCAGACATGCCTGCAGAACAGGATGAGGATAACCAGACAGCCTTGGCACAGAAGCCTAGCTTAGAAACGGTTTTCTTTTTATGGAATGAAAAGGCATTTCAAGTGGTTTATCCTCTGTTCTGTTTGTGCCCATTTCAAGTGCCTATTTTAACAAGGTAATTTATTTCTTTATTTATGGTGAGACATTGACTTGACAGGCAGCTTGCTTTACAGATTTTCCAAAGACAAGTAGAGAATGCTTCTTATTATTGGAACATGCATCTCATGGATCACCCTCCAGGTAATTTGCTGTTTGCAGAGATTTCTCACCACTGTTCCAAATCAGTATCACAAATAGACTAGGGCACTGCAAGACTTTATTGCCTTTTAATTCTAAAATTTCAACAGCTCTTAAAAACAGACAATAATGCAAATGTTAGAAGCAAAATTCTAGTATCATCATCATCATCATCATCATCATCATCTCCCCATGCTAAGTAGGCTATAGGATTTTAGATAACACATGAGGGAGCTGGGTGAGTAATTTTCTAATACCAGTTCTGTGAGTGCTTTTATAATGTTGGGCAGAGGTCAAATACTTTATACTTTATCATCTGAAATATGAAAAATAAAATTTTGCTTTTCTCATACACTCAGCATATTAGATATGCCCATCCTTTGGCAGCACTTAACATTCACACACACACACACCCACACACACACACACACACACACACATTTTAATGAGCAGCTATTTCTCTGTATAACTGATAACAAAGATAGATGGAGTCAAATTCCTATGAGCTGCTACTTTCATGCTTATTTTGTAGGGTGGAAAGATCATTAGACTACTGGGTGGGAGATATAGGATTGAATTTCAGCTACAACATTTATTAGCTGTATGACCAAATATCTGTGACTGTGGTCAAGTCACTGATGCTCTCTGAGATTATTTTCTCATGAACAAAATGGACAAAATAATATTTTTGAGAATCAATCAACCAATCGGTATTTATTAAGCCCTTCTATGCACCCGGCATAATGTTCTCTGAGCCTGTTTTCTCATCAATAAAATGGGTAAAATAATATTTTAAGAACTTATACATAAATCAGTTAATATTAGTTAAATGTTTAATATGTACCAGGCATTGTGCTAACTGCTGAGGATACAAAAAGATGCAAAAGACAGTCCCTGCCCTCAAGGAACTTACAATTTTAGGGTTGGATTTGGACTTAGAGAATGCTAATTCAGAGCCTGTCTACCACTTGCTTTTTGTGTAATAAGGTTTCATCAATGTGTTACTCCTTCTAAAATGTAGTTACAACCCATCTATTCTTTCTCATTCTGGGCAACTTTTATCCATTCCCTCCTCCTCATCCTCTGCAGAGGATCAACCCAATGGAACAAGAAGCAGCCTGTTGGTTATCCATGGTTTTCGCTACTTGGCTGAACCAAGTTCAGTGCTTGTATATACATGATATGTATGATATTATATGTGTGTGTGTATATATATATATATACATATATATATATATATATATATATATATATATATATATATAGCTCTCTTATGATACCATTTTACCTGTTTCTCTAGCAAAATTCTCCTTTGGTCATATGTTGCAGCCTTCTCCTATCTGTTCTTTCCCTCTTCATAACTGAAATTTGGTGACCTGAAATTTCAGTTCTTTGGAGACTAGAATTCCAGACATCAGAGCTGCATTGTGTCAAGTGAAAAATACTGATGTTAAATTGATAGACCTTTGTTTCTGGGAGAACCTCAAGGTCATTGTATGCTTACACTATTTCACAAAGGTAATCCAACCGACTGTGGAGAGAGACAGAGATAGAGACAGAGACAGAGAGAGAGAGAGAGAGAGAGAGAGAGAGAGAGAGAGAGAGAGAGAGAGAGAGAGAGAGAGAGAAATGAAAGAAAGAAGGAAGAAATGAAGGAAGGAAAGAAGGAAAGATAGATTTTTTCCTCTGGGCTTTACAAACTCAAAATTATTAGTGCCCTATAGTTTAAAGAAGAGTCTTCTCTACAGGTCTGATTTCCAAAGCCTCTCATCAACCATGAACTGGAAATTTCTAAGTAATTTAACACTTTAGCAAGTCAGTTATTTGTGTCTTATTACAATGAATGGCCACTCAATGGCAGAAGCTTTAGCAAATTTATCTTCTATTTCTAAAGCATGGATTAGGTTAAGTACTTTGAACTGAGGCCAGGATTCAGGGTAAGCATCCTCCTTTGACACTCTTTTTTGGGAGACCCTCTCTCCCTGTTCCTCCTCTGCTTAGTTGCCGTGCCTTCCAGATCGCTCCTTTAGAATATCCCATCTTCTCTTTATCTGTCCTACAGGCACGCATTTCTCAAAGTGGAAGTCCTACTACATAATCTTGATAGCAGTATTTGTTTCTCCAGTCATACAGATAAGGACTGAAAAAATGTCAATAAACAGAATGAAGAAGTGGAAAGAGCTTTGGATTTGGACTTAAAGAATGCTAATTCAGAGCCTGTCTACCACTTGCTTTTTGTGTAATAATCATTTAACCTCTCTGAACCTCAGTTTCCTCAACTATGAAATGAGGGGATTGCATTAAATGATCCCTAACATCCTTTATAACTCTAGATCCATGATTTAAATGAAAAGTTTTGGCCAGGTAGTCCTCCATCCCTCTCTCTCAGGCTTCATGGTGGTCTAAACAAGAGGAAAAAGAATGAAATCATCACATTTGTTCCAGGCTACAGAGACATGATGGCTGAATTTCTGTTGGATTTATATACTTTACTAACTAGAATCCTTTTGCCAGACATTATGTTACATTGAATTATAACTTTTAGAGTTAGGGAGAAAAAGTCTATTCTGATATAATAACTCCTTGTTAGGGTTTCAAGATCAACTATTCCAAACACCACATTTTATAGATGAGGAAAGCAAGGCCTAGAGAGTAAAATGACTTGCCCAAGCTCATACAGCTTATTTGCAGTAAATCTGTGGTCAGAACCTAGATTTCCCAATTACCAAAATAATTATCTTTCACCATCCTTCATTTTATCCCCATGAACATTTATTTTATTTTTATCTCTAAAACTACAGTACTTAACCCAGTACATCGAATATATATTTTTTTTAAATCAGGCAGGCTTTTGATTTTTTTGGTGTGCTGAATTTTTGTCATGGCCATTGTCCCTCTTGATGTAGAACAGCAATTCTTCTATAATTTAGAATCTAAGAGAATTGTCTGGGATGGGGGGGGGGGGACTGAGAAGTTGTGATTTGTTCAGGGTCTTCTTGACCACAAAGCTACGTCCTGCTCCTCTATTCTTTCATAGCTTCCTAGTGGGTACTCATTATGATATTATGGAAGATTTTCAACAGTCATTTTACTTTTTTTTTTTAAACTTGTGTTTTCATGGGTATAGTGAACTCCCAAGAAGAAACTTCCCCTTCCAATGCAAGTCTGTACCTTCTTGGCAACTTATAGTATAAGAGAGTTGACTGGAGAATATAACTTTATAAGAAAATAGATCTGAGATTTTATTGGTGTTGACGTTTCATCCATTAATGCAGCTTACAACACATTCGTGCATTTTCGACCTGTCCCTGTCTTCTCCACGACCTTTCATACATAGGCCAAAGGAGGTCCTCCTAAAGTCTGAGAGACCTTCCACACTTTTTTCCTGGTATTTTGAGGATACCATGGCAGCACATAGGCTGAATAAATGTCCATCAGCTAATCCTTATTCTCCCCATATCCCACCACTTTTTTTTCATTTTGTATTTTCTTTGATGCCATCCTTTTCTCTGTTTCTCTTTTATAATGTCTTCCCTGTGTGCAAGACTCTATAACCTACTGTGTCTTAAATTGAGTTGTTGAATTGTTTGATTCCACAAATATGTTCTTTATCTACCCACAGGGTACTTTTCAGGACAGCATCTTCAAAATGGATGCTAAAGTTTTGTTCTAAACTTTTCAAGTCTGTAATAGGTATGAGAAGCATGAGGTGGGTTGTGAGAAGCCTCCTTTAGACCAGTAAATCCAATCTGCCTGTAGACCAAACTCCACAGGCCTTCTTCACTGTCGATTTTTATCAGCTTCCTATAGTGTGTTTCCAACATGTTTTTCCCGTAGTAGTAAATCAAATTCTACCTGCAAAGATAGAAAACAGAGGAATCATTGACTTATTCATTAGAGTAGAATTTCTTCCTGAAATTGCTTGGTAAACTTTCCTAATAATCTTTCACAGAAGTCCTATTATTGATTGGTATTTAGGACCATCACTCTGCCCCCATGAAATTAAATGGCTGGCCACCTAAACCAATCGAATATAACAATGTCTATCTTCTATTGCTTTCTTTCCTTCTTTCTGTTTGAAAAAGAAAACAAAAACAAAAAACAAAACTATACATCTGTTCTGTTGTCAAAGAAATTGACATTTATGGAATACTCTGTGGTAAATGATAAAGAAGATGTGCAAAATTTAGACATCTGTCCTCTCATATATGAGGAATGACTTCTACACATTTACTATTTTGATACAGTTGGAATAATTACAAACCGACTGATGCCAGGGTTGACCACGCTCTTGCTAATTGACATTGTCTCACTGCATTTCCTAAGCGCTGCAGAATATTTCTGACATTAGTAATATGGGCACAGCTCCTCAGAGCCTCTACATTTACAGCTAGAAAGGCAATTTCCTTGCAGAGAAAGAGATGAGCTTGGGGCAGAGATCTGGGAGGGAGGGCTCCCTTCTAGGCTGCTTCCTGAACTCGGCCCTGAACTCCCTGAAGCTGTATGGAAACAAAGCTTTGATGCATCATCTGAATGCTAGTCGTGGAAGATTAGGGGACAGGAGGCCACTAGTTCTCTTCCCCTGGCCTGTCTTTTAGCAGTGCTTTCACGATTTCCTACACTAGAAGCTGTGCTTGGTCTTTCAATTAACATGTGTGTGAATGTTTGTGAAAGGGCTTCTTCAATTTGTTCTGCTTAATGAAAAGATGTTGGGGGAGGGGAGGATGTCCTTGAAAACTACCTCACCTAAAGCAAACCTGTGATTGCTCAGGTTTTCCACAAGAGACCTCTGTCAGATCACATAAGGACTTGGGAGCAGTTTTAATTACTGGGCGTTACTTTAGAAGCTGCAAAGAATATGACTCTGCCAATTGCCCCTAGGAAGAGGTGAGGTTCAGTGTCAAAGGAGTACAATTCTGTGATTTTTTTTTCCTCTGCCTCTTTTTTCTTTTTTTTCTCAAGCAAATTGAAACTTATCCAAGCAGGTGTGTTGTGAGAAACAGAAGAGGAAAGATTTTTTTTTATTTTCTGTGCCTGGAAGCTATGCCATAAAGATGACAAAGAAGATTTAAAAGTACTGAAGTCTCAATGACATGTTCTCCCCTTTACCCTCCACCTCACTCCCCAAACAAGCAGGGGAAAAAACTTAAAAGGTATTTTCCTGAAAGAGCTATTGTCTACTCTGAAATAAAGTCAAAGTCAGCTGAATAAGTTTGAAGTCTCTGTACTGGTTATTGACAGGAATGCTAGAAATAATCTCTCATATTAATTTGAAAATAGTTATTATAGAAGCTGGATGATGACAGTATCCATATGAAAGTATTCCTGTACAACACAATCAACAAGCATCTAATAAATGCCTACTGTGTGCCTGCGCACTGCAGTGGATGCAGACAGAAAGGAAACTATGGGCACTCCTGGAACTTAATTTCTATTAGTCAAGACAGCATGTACACATATAAGTAAATGCAAATTCATATACACAATAAATGCAAGTTACTGGGTGGGGGAGTAGAGGTGGGGGGGAAAAACTATCAGATGGGAAGATCAAAAAATGCCTCAGGCAGAGTGTGGCAATTGAGATAAGCTTTGAAGGAGGACAGAGCTCCTTAGAGGCAAAAAGTGAGCAGAGAGGACATGGGGGACAACCTTGGTGTGAGCATGGGAGATGCATCGTTGTGTGAGGTACATCAGGGATGTCTTCTTGGTTGTGTAGCATTCTGTTTGACACCCTGAGTTCTAGGTATTCTGAATTAATAGAGCAACAGATGTTCCAAAGCTGTAAGGAGAGAAGGGTGGCTGAGATTTCACCAGCTTTTGCAGGGGAGCCAAACACATTAAATCTCAGTTTGACATCAGATGGTCTGCAATAGAAATCATCAACTGGAAGGTAAAAGAATCCCCCTTCATTTAACCTGTGACCCTATGGAAAATTGCTACAGATTGTGTTTCAGAAGCAAAGTGTAATGAATTTTGTCCTTTATCTATACGCTTTTCATGGTATAAATTTAGAAATCACATCAAGAATGGTCTTAGAGACCATAGTAGCAATTGTTGTAGTATGAAATGAGCCTGAGTTCTTTACTACTTATGTTTTCTGCTCTTCCCCACTACCTCCCACCTCCAGCACCTGCCAGCAACCAGCTAGCCTGAGAAATGGTTGTTTCTAGCCTTGGCAGTTCTCAAAGGTGGAGAATTCTTGACTTCAATATTCAAGCATTGGTTGGTCTTAAGGAGAAGAGTTCTTTGGATAAAAAGATGGCTGCTTTACATCATCCAGGAGCTGAAGAAAGTCAAAGCCACATGTGCCACTGCTGGCCAGGAGATCTTGTCCTATTGAGTTGCTCAAACCATTCAAGTGTGAGGCGAATGCAAAATATCACTTCATCTATCCCATTGGGTGCCCCTACCATCATGGGGGAATCTAATTAAGTCATTTTTCAGTCCTGTCTATTCTTTGTGACCCCATTTGAGGTTTTCTTGGCAATGGTACTAAAGTAGTTTGCCATTTCCTTCTCTAGCTCATTTTACAGGTGAAGAAACTGAGGCAGAGTTAAGTGACTTGCCCAGGGTCACACAGATAATAAGTGTGTGAGACTGGATTTAAACTCAAGAAGATGAGTTTTCCTGCCTCCAGGTCCAGCACTGTATCCACTGAGCCACCTAGTTGCCCCATATAATGAGTGCAATGGGTTAATTAAGGTGTTTCATATTTTCTGTTTATATTAACACGTCTACTAATCTTTGGACCTTATGCAGCTTCTGAGGTAGAGGAAATAAACAGATGTTCTATAATTTATACTCATATTTTGGGGGGGGAAACTCTAGATATGAGCCATGCCCAAGCTTTGTTTTAGAGATCGCCCCAGACAGAGAAGGGGAAGACTGCTTTTCTTTTTGGGCTCAGGTTCTCTCAGTATGAATCTGGTTCTGTGGAAGTTTAGAGAAATCCTTTACTTGTTGGGCCTCATCTTGGTCATGGGTCATCTAAGAAAAAAAGCTTGCAGAGAGGATTCTGGGAAGATGGCTAAGTAGGTCAGAAAACTTTCTGCTCTCCAAATTTCCTCCACAAATAAAATACAGAACATTGCCTCAGAGCAGCAGAAACAAATACATGGTAAATCAATTGTCCTCCTAAGATGATTTGAAAAGACCCCAGGAACAACTTAACCTCCAGCAGCTGAGGTTCCCCTGAATGAAGCGCAAACACCTCCAGGCCAACTCTGCAGAATCATCAAACAAGCCCTGGGGGCAGCTAGGTGGAGAGGTAGCCTCAGCTTCAGAAACTTTCATCTTGCAAACAATGTGCATGGGGGGTTCTGACAGATGAGTAGGAGAAAATCGAAGGACTTTCATTGTCAAGGGATGCCAAGTACAGCTATGCTGACCAGATATGCCCTGGACTGTGGCTGTAGGGAGGAGCTAGAGCACATCTGGTGAGTGCAATAGCCAGGGGTGGGGACCTTATTATCCGTGGACACTTACAGGAGAGCAGAGTCCCTGGTTTCAGTTCCAGGGCAGAAAGGACAGCTGTAGTTTGCAGTCATTTGAGGGACCACAGGGAGCAGGATCATTCGTGGGACAGTGTGGCTGGGGGCCCTGGCTGTGGATTAGGAGTGGAGAGGAGAGCCCAAGGTCGAGACCTGAAACAGACCTCAGAAAATAACAGTAAGAAGCACCTGAGACTTGGGGCATCATTCCCCATACCTTAGGACTACAACTTGATTATGTTAATAGTTGCTGAAAAAACAAAACAAAATAAAGCAAAAAATAAATAAATAAAAATAAATAAGCAAAGAAAAAAAGAATCCAACCGTAGATAATTACTATGGGGATAGAGAAGATCTGGATTCATATTCAGAGGAAGATAATGGATCTAAAAAGAAGTCACTCCTTTTTCAATGAGAAATGTGAAATGGTTCCAAGTACAAAGAGAGTTCTTGGAAAACCTTAAAAAGGACTTTAAAAATCAAATTAGAGAGATTGTGGAAAAATTGGAAAAAAAAATAGAAGCAATCCAAGAAGAACAAGAAAATTATGAAAAGAAAGTCAACTGACTTGAAATAGAGAACCAAAAACTTAAGGAAGTAAACAATTTCTTGAAAAGCAGAATTGGGCAAGGGGAAGTTAATGATATTCTAAGACACCAAGAAATCATAAAACAAAATCAAAACAGGAGGCAGCTAGGTGGTGCAGTGGATAGAGCACTGGCCCTGAAATCAGGAGGACCTGAGTTCAAATCCAGCCTCAGACCCAGCGCTTGACACTTACTAGCTATGTGACCCTGGGCAAGTCACTTAACCCCAATTGCCTAAAAACAAACAAAAACAAAATCAAAAGATGAAAGGATAAAAGAGAAAGAGAAATATCTCATCGGAAAAACAACTGATCTGGAGAACAGATTGAGGAGAAACACTATAAGAATAGTCAGACTACATAAAAATTATGATAAAAAATCTTGATACAATATTAGAAGCAATTATCAAGAAAAATTGCCCTGAAGTTCTAGAACAAGAAGGTAAAGCAGAAATAGAAAAACAAAATCCATTGATGACCACCTGAAAGAAATCCCAGGGGGCAGCTATGTGGATAGAGCACCAGCCCTGAAGTCAGCAGAACCTGAGTTCAAATTTGACCTCAGATATATAATACTTACTAGCTGTGTGACTGTTGGCAAATCACTTAACCCCAACTGCCTCACCAAAAAAAGAAAAAAAAATCCCAGGAGGAAAATTTACAGGAATATCATAGCCAAGTTTCAAAGCACCCACATTAAGGAGAAAATATTGAAAGCAATAATTAAAAAAAAATTAAATATCATGGAGCTACAATAAGGCTTACAGCAAGACCTAGCAGCTGCTACTTTGAAGGACTGTAGGTATTGGAATGCTATATTCCATAGAATAAAAGAGCCAAGATTATGACCAAAGATAATTTACTCGTCAAAGTTAAATATAATCCTGAATAAAAAAAAAAGGACATTTAATGAACTGAAAGACTTCCAGGTTTTTGTGACAAAAGCCCTAAAACTTAAGGGAAAATTCAACACATAACATCCAGGAAAAATATAAGGTAAACATTAAAGTCCAATTGTAAGGGACTCAGTAAAGTCAAATTGTTTACTTTATATATGTGAAAATATTAGTAGTACTCTTATGATTGTCATAATTATTTGGGTGGCTTGAAAGAGAGGCTTGAACTGAGCTGAGTATGATGGGGTGATTCTAAAAAAATAAAACCGTGTTGAGAGATAAAAAGGGATAATTATCTCATACAAATGAGGCATAAAAGAAAAGTTGATTCAGAAGAAGCTGGGGGGGAGGGCAGGTAGTGCTGGAAACTTACTGCCATCGGAATGGGTTAAACAGGAACTATATACCTACATACACAGATACATACATATATATATATATATATATATATATATATATATATATATATATATATATATATATATATATATAAAAGTCTTTTAAGTTCATAAAGAAATGAGAAAGACAAGAGAAGGACTTTAGGTGGGGTAGGTAAGTTAAGGAAAAGGAGGGCAAGGTGGTGGGTAGAAGTAAAGCAGAGGAGTGAGGAGAATAGGGTAAATAGCCTGAGAAGCATAGTGAGGAAAAATTTGAAGGAGGAAAATGCACAAAAAGTAATTGTAACTTAGATTGTGAGTAGGATAAATTTACCCAAAAAACGGAAATGGAGAGCATATTACACATTTGAATTCAACAATATGTTGCTTGCAGGAAATAATAAAAATGAAAGATACACACAAAGATAAAATAAATGACAAGAGTAGAATTTATTATGTAAAAAAAGTAAGAATAGTAAGCATGATCTCAGACAAAGTTAAAGTTAAAATAGATTTAATCAAAAGTGAAAAATAGAGAAACTGCACTGTCAACATTATTATTCAATATTGTTTTAGACCATTTAAAATACCTAGACATTATAAAATACATGAGTGTATACCTGCCAAAACAGACGTAAGAACAATACAAACATAAATATAAAAACACTTTTGATACGAATAGACTCAGATCTAAATATTTGAAGTAATATTTATTGTTCATGGGTAGGTAAAGCCAATATAATAAAAAAATGACAATTTTACCTACCTAATCTATTTATGTAATGCCATCCCAATTAAATTACTAAAAAATATCTTACTGAGTCAGAAAAAAAAACAATAACAAAGTTCATTTGGAAGAACAAAAGGTCAGGAACTTCAAAGAAACCCAGGGAAAAAAGATGTAAAGGAAGAAGATTCAGTAGTATCAGACCTAAAATTGTATTACAAGGTGAGAGCATTGTTGAAGCATAAAATGGATAATTTTGATTATTTTAAATTAAAATTTTCTTGTATATGTAAAACCTATACAGTCAAGAATAGAAAGAATGCAGAAAATTAGGGAAAAAAACTTTCATAAACAATCCCTCAGATATGTGTAGTATTTATTACATAGGTTTTCTTGAAATGGTAATTTATTGTTTTGTATTAAATCATCTCTTATGATCTGCTATGTACATGGCAATGTTTTTTTTTCTCTCATTTTTTATTTGTCTAAAATTTAAAAAAAAACTTACAAAAAAAGGAAAAAAGCTTGCTATTCTCTTAAGCGAGTTTGTGGGCTGTTTGGGGGTAGGGAGAAAAGAACATCTCCTATTCTAAAATAATCCTTAAAGGTCTAGCCTTCTCATAGTTTGAGTTGTTACCAAAGTAGCTTATCTGACAGAGCTAGTGCACCCCACAACACAGGCTGGGGCCAATTCCTATAATACCAAGTCACTAAGCCAAGTTACTAGAGGCAGTATCACTGCTCACCCCAAATACCCTTTCTTCACCACCCTACACTCACACCCATTCTGGCCAAAAAAAAAAAAATAGTAAACTGTGGCTTATCCCTTAGGCCAGAAGGCAGATGTGTTATGTGCCCTCTGGGTTAGTCCAACCCTGGAGTTTGAGGTCACACACAAGTTAAAACATGACTGGTATTTTTCTAACTGCAAGGGAGTTAGAGAACACACCTTCTCATCAATTGACTCTAACTGGAAGTGAGGTTCTCCAGGTATGCCATGGCTGACCACAAATATTTGAAAATACGTGTTGATGCAGAATATGCAAAGATTGATTCCGAATGACCAAAAAGATACAGGACTTGTTGCATGGGCCACAATGATGGAATGGAACACATGCACATGTTTGACCACGGACAAATCATGTAACCCAGGCAGTGCCTCAATTTCAACTACAAAATAGGAATATAATATTTGAAAAATCTACCTGATGGAGGTATGGTGAAGATTGAATGAGATAATTTACAAAAGTTTTTTACAGATCTCAGAGTACTTTATGAGGCATAGAGATGGGAAATAGACTTGCAGTTTCATTGTTACAGAGAATTTCCAGATGAGGAAGTTTTCTCCACAAAAATGAAGGTTAGCACCTTCTCTGCAACTTATAGTGTTAGTTGCTTGGGTACTAAGAAGGTAAGTGACTTCCCTAGGATCACACAACCAGTATAAGTCAGAGTTAAGACACAACTGGACAAAGTGCTGTATAAATGTCCATCTCTTTCTCGATCTCCCATGAATCTCCTTTTCTCCAGTCATATAATCCTGTAGTTCAAGCCCTTATCACTTCTCATCTGCACAATTGCAATACCCCCTCATTGTTCTCTTTGACTTTAGTCTCTTCCTTTTCCAATCTGTATTTTACATGCTGTCAAAATAATTTTCCTCAAGCACAGGCCTGACTATGCCACTACACTGTGTAAGAAGTTTTAAAATCCTGGTTCTTGCACACTTTTCTAAATTAATTATGCATTGTTGTTGTTGTTCTGTGGCATCAGATTCTTCATGACCCCATTTAGGGTTTTCTTGGCAAAGATACTGGAATAGTTTTGCTATCTCCTTCTTCAGCTCATTTTACAGATGAGGAAACTGAGGCAAACAGGGTTAAGTGACTTGCCCAGGGTCACACAGCTAGTGTCTGAGAACAGATTTGAACTCAGGAAGATGAGTCTTTCTGACTCCAGGCTTGGCGCTTTATCCACTATGGCGCCACCTAGCTGTCCAGTTATTATGCATTACTCTTTTCCATATAATCTATCCTTTAGTCAAAATATTCTACTTGCTTTCCCTCACATAGGACATTTCATCTCCATCTCTTTTTACAGCTAGTTTCCCATGCCTGGAATAAAATCACTCTCACTTTGACTCTTTGAATACTTAGTCTCTTTCAAAGCTCCACTCAAGTGCCACCTCTTAAATGAGCCTTTTCTAACGCTTCCCCATCCCCCTAGTTAGTACTTCTTCCCTTCCCCCCAAATACCTGGTGTTTACTTTGTATCTTTTTATCAGTGTACATTTTATTTCTGTGATAGGATGTAAACTCCTTGAAAGTAGGAAGTTTCAATTTTGCATCCCCAGCATCTAGCCTAGTGCTTAGCAAATATTAGGAATTCAATAAATTCTTGTAGGCTGGTAGATTGGGTCTAATCATTAGTAATATTGCTGTCACCTTCTACTTTGGCTAGTGCAGCCATGCCCTGGCATTGTTAAAAGAGCACCATTAGACTAGGAATCAGAATACCTGAGTTCAAGATTTGGTTCTGCCTGCCTGTGCCACCTTGAGTAAGTTACCTATCCTCTCTGGTTCTTAATTTCCTCATATTTAAAAGACAGGGGTGTGATCCTGATGAAGTCCACATCCCTCTTTGGACCCAGATTCTATGGCATGTTACATGATGTCTTAAATATTGCTAGACTGATACAACATTCTTACTGCAAGGGGCGTGACTTGGAGATCTATCCTTGTGAAATATACAAGATTTGGGAGGGCAAATAGAGACTTGATTTGCCAGAATTAAATTAGGCTCAGGGATATAGTGTTTCTTAAGGAGGCTAGATAATTAAATTATTAAGTCTCATTTTTACAGAGATGACATAGGTAAATGTGCCACATGGGCTTTGTTTTGTGTTACGATTACACTGAATTTCATTAGATCTGTACATCACTAGATGTGGTTATTGAAATGTGATTAGGTCTGCCAATAAAAAAAAGTGATTTAGAGTGGGTAGAAAAGGTTTTCCCCAAATGGCTTAAATTTTAAGATATCATTTTGCTGTGAGAGTCATGATTATACTAGTAACCTTTATATATGTATAGGATACCATGCTGCTAAAAACCCATCTACCTAACTTGACCTGGAAGAATTACATTTGAGAGAGCATATGCAATCCAAGTGTGATTAGGTGGAGGGACCTTCAATGAAACATAGCATTGTAGATCTGGAAAGGCCCTCAGTGGCCATCTAGTCTAACCCATGCCCTTAAAATAATCCATATTACTTCACATTCTTTCTTTGAAGATTTCCAGTAAAGAAAAATCCATTAACTCCCAAAGCTACCTGTTCCACTTTTGGATGGCTCTGTTTTCTGCTTCCAGCCCAGTTGGTGGGATAGGACAGAAGAAGGGTGTCAAAGGGAGCCTCCAGGGAGAAGAGAAGACAGATTGACATAGGAATTGGGGAGTAGTCAAAGATAGTAGGAACAACAGAGGGAACAAAAGAATCACCAGCTGAGGACAGATAGCCTTCGGAAGTAGTGCAGCCTGAAGAGACTCATGCCAGATTGATAATTTCTAGAAAATGGTCCTTGAGTGATCTTTAAGGCTCAGGTTTATTTGGTAGATTATTTTTTTTCCTTTTCCCTCAGTGATTTCCCTCAGATATTGTGATCTCTGTACTTACAAGCGGGGCATTGGTTTTAGTTTTCTGGCCTTCCCATTTGGGAGATTCATCTAGATTTCTAAGTGGGGCTTCAATTAAGTAAGTGTGATACTCACTGAGACTTGAGCCGGATCCTTGGGACCAAAAGGGTCTCTGATGTAGGAGACGCACATGCTATAATCCTGGTCCATTGCAGAGAACTGAAGGACAAATCTTACAGAATTTGATGGTTTGAAGTAAGATGGACTGCATTTGTAAAGTTTTTACCTTCACTGCTAGTAGAAGTAGAAACTCTGGGTTCTGTATCCCATCCCACCAAATTGACCTCTTTCTAGCAGAATGAATGAATAAATGATTGAAAACAAAACACTTATTAAGCTCTCATTATGAGCAAAGTACTATGCTAAGTGCATCAGTAAAAAAGTGGAGATAATTTCTGTTTTCAGGGAGTTCATATTCTAATGAGGGAGACACACATATAGGGGATTTCATGTCCAAGTTAAATGGAAAGGTCCTGTTGTTCTTAGGGTAGCGAGGCAAAGCAGATGGTAATAAATTATCTTTAATGCCATTTTCACTAATAAAGCTTTACTTGTGTCTGATATTGAACTATTTGATAATGCTAAGTACTTTTTTGGCAAAAACCTTCTTTACTGGGCCTTCAATCACTGTGATTGCTGAAGAGGCAGAAGCTTTAGTCCCTGTAGAAGCAGATGACAGTGCCACATCTCTGCAGAGATTACTTCTTGGGATGCTGTCTCTCAGGGCTGGGCTGGAAGAAAGACTAGCAGTCTGAGTGGTACTGTATTATAAAGGCTCTCGGTTTTAGGGCCCTGGGCTGTCTCCACTGTGATATAAAGGAAGGCAACAGCACTTATTTGACTGCCCTGGCACATGGCACCTCCCTCAGGGTGCTTTGATGCTTTAGTTGGGTTGTAGTTTGAACCTCGACAAGTGACTTCCCCTTTCTAAGACTCAAGTTTCTTTATTTGTAAAATGAGGATAACTGCACTGACCATGCCTACCTCACAGGCCTGTTGTTAGGAAAGCATCTCCTAAATGTCAAACACTATAGGAATGGGAGTTGCCATCATTTTATTTCATAACATAAGGGCATATTCAGAATTAGCAAAGAATCTGCCAACCATGCATCGTGAAAAGGTATATATTGGCTGCCTATAGTGAGAATTTTCTGTGTGGCTTTTATAATAGATACCTCATATAAATTTGATAATTTTACATATTCTCAGAAGTGAAGTCCTTCTGGAATTAATTCCTTCTTCTCATCTTTCTCATAGAAGCCCTAGCTTCCATCTAAGCATGTATCTGGTGCCATCTTTTCCTCCAGGCTTTTCCCAGATTTAGAGTTAGTAGAGACCATAGATATCACATCTAATCCAAATCCCTCATAGAGGTGAGGAAAACTAAGGCCTTGAGAGATCAGTGGAGTTTAACCATGTTCACACAGGTAAGAAAATAGTAGAACAGGGAATTAAACCCAGGCCTTTTTACTCCAAACCTCTTTCTTTTTCTGCTATTCCATTTTGCCTCTCTTCTCAGTTCCCCTAGTTGTTGTCATGTTCACCTTTTGTAAAATTACTTTGTTTTGCCTTGTATGTAATTTATGACTTATGCATGCATATACGGTATCCCCAAGTAGAAGATAAGCTAGCTGAGGGCAGGTACTGTTTTCTTTTTGTCTATGTACTCCCAAATGCCTATTAGTGCCCTATACATAGTAGGTGCTGTTTGTTGAACGGAACTCTCAGAAAAAGGGTCATTCTCCACCCTAAACCATATCTGTTGTATTGAGTGTCAACATAGTATAAAAGGTAGAGAATGGATCTCAAAATTATGAAGACCTGGGTTCAAGTCTTCTCTTTGACACATACTAGCTGTGTCACACTAGGGAAATCAATTAGTGTCTCTGCACCAAGGCAGTATTCTAAGACTATATATTTCAGAACAGCTTCCCATCTGTGTTACCATAGAGAACTTTCTCATCAAGAAGTTGTCTCCATCAATAAATACAAGTTTAGACGCCTCTGCCTCTGTGATTAAATAAAACTTTTATATCAATGCAACATTTCCTATTAAATTTTTAAAAATTCATTCTTCTACCCTCCTACTTCCACCTCACAGTCAATCACGCATCAAAAATGATATAGAAGTCTAAGATATCCTCTTAAAATGATCTTCAGCCACCTGCATTTTACAAGTGGAAAAGGCAACTCTCCATGTGGGCCTTTAGACACAAACCTTTTAAATCAAACAACTGTTTTTAGGCATTTCACATTGATTCTTCCTTAGGAAAGCATAGGATAAATGACATGATTCTTTACAAATGAACTGCTACCTTCTAGTCTTTGTACAATTTGGCATTTAGTTAAATCAAGAAACAGCCTAGCTCAAAGGCGCTGAGGAAAACAGAGCCTTTGAACGACAATAGAAAAGAGTCCCATCCGTTAGAATTCCACATCAGAGACAGCATGAAGAGTATTGTTTATTTCACATGGATGGTGTACATTTCCATTACAGAATGTAAAAAAAATACCCTTCAAATAAACTACCACTTACAGAGTCTAATTATGATCCTGGGACATTGTTCTATTATGACAATAATTGGGCCGTTTGGGATAAGATGGAATACAACCCAGTTAATGGAGAAGAAAATAGGACAACATAATATCTTTGCAGCAGACTCTGCGAGACCCAGATAATATTATTAGTAATGCTGAATGTCTATTAAAAGTCAATGACTGAATAGTTCCACTTCTTTAAATTAACATGTTGCTCACTATATTTTGCAAACAAATGGAAAGCCAGTCGGTATGCCTACTCAATGCTAACCATCTGGATGAAAAGTAAAAAGTTCAGTCAATTACTTAGATGATTTCTCTGGACATTGCCAAATCTGCAGATGCTTGGTGTTGTATAGAGAAATTACTTCAACAGTTGAACGTTTCATTTTAAAGTTTAAGCATCATTTAGACACAGCTGACATCTGGAGCTTATAATATTCTTTAACTTAAGGTTTCCAGTAAATTAGATATTCAATGCTGATCCATTTCGCTTATTAGATAACAGATGCCAGGGTGGTATGATGGATGTAGTGCTGAAATAAGAGCCTAGGTTTTGGGTTCAAGCCACATGACCTTGGGTCAACTACTAAATGTCTCTGATCCTCAGTTTCTTCTCATAAATTATTATTAAATTATAAAATGTATAAATCATATAAAATTATAAATTATAAAATCCTTTCTTGTCTTCTTTCTTATAGTAATTGTGCTATTCTGAGTAAAGCACTTTGTAAACCATTATGCACTGTGTATACAAGACAATGTATGTGTGAGTATGAGCTAGTATTTCTGAATAGATAGGGAAATTTGTTCCTTCCTCTGGAACATAAATCACATCTTCTTTCCCAGCCTCACTTTCCTTGTTTATTAAGATGAAGGCTTTGGTTTCAGTCCAAGGTTCTTAGTGTGTGTGTGTGTGTGTGTGTGTGTGTGTGTGTGTGTGTGTGATGGACCCTTTTGGCAATCTCGTGAAGCCTATGGATCCCTTCTTGGAATAACGTTTTTAAATTTATAAAAGGAAATACATATAATTACAAAGGAAACCGATCATATTGGGGGGGAGCTGTATTTTTTTTTTTGCATCCAAGTTAATGGGCTCTATGAAATCTATACCAAGAACTCTAGGTTAAGAACTATTGCCTCTTTGATCTCTAAGGTACCTTCTAACTCAAATTCCTAATATCTAATTAATCAACTAATTACACTCTATCCCAATAAATCAGAAATTAATAATATGAAAATTAGAACTTCACTGAGTAGTCTCAGGATTTATCTATATAGAATATTGTAATTTTCATTGTGTGATCCATATAGCCATGTTTATATATATATATATGTAGTGTTAACAGTTTGTACTAATAGCTTCCCCTCCCTTGTGCCTGGCCTAATATTCTTCTTTTTCCATTCCACTTCTACAGTGGTGACTGACTGCCCAATCAGCCATGCTGAGCATTAGCTTAGCGTTATCTCCCCTCCATTTCTTTCACTCATATGTTGGCACAGTCACTCTTTTTCTTGACTTTTTATTTAAATAATGATTTTCAGTCACTGGAATAAAAATGCCACATGATTCAAAATTTTCTTATTCTTACAGTAGCCTAGCTTAATATAAACATGACATTTCATACCTGCCCTCCCACCCAGCCCAGTGTTCATTATATGCCATACACAAATGTCATTAAAGAATTTTGAAAATTCATCCATACATAATACACAGACACACACACACACACACACACACACACACACACACACACACACCCCTAAATGTTTATTCCTAGGCTCCTGGCCCAGACAGCACTGCTATAAAATCAGTAGACTCAAGCAGATGGTATTCCAGGGTTTACTAGTTGGTGACACATTTTGAACTTGTCTTTCTGGGATTTGGTATTTTGGTGACTTCTGGGGAACAGAAACCAGAGGAAGACATTTCATCCTCCATTTTCTGCCACACAGGTGGATGTGGCCAAGCAGGGAATCTAATCTTTAAATGGTTGTTCCCTCTCCTTCTGAAGCTTTTAGTGGATGGAGTGATCAGAGATAGTGATCAGAGGTGCTGGAGAATCTACTAAAACTGTGTCATTTCTGACCTTTCTATTCCCAGTGCTTCCACAATCAAGAGACTGAGTCTGATGACTTTGTACAGCTCTATCTAACTTAAATCCAATTCACCCACAAATTGAGACATCACACTCATGATGTCATTAGTCCTTTTTGATACAAAGGATAAACAACAACAGTAACAACAACCACAACCACTGTAATTAGCAAATGCTTAATAAATGTTTGTTGGTTGCCAGACTATTTGAGAACTGAGGATCTTGGTTGGTGAGCTAATACAGTGTGCCAGATACATCTCTTTATCCCCCTGTCTCCATTCTGGGTGACAGCAACTTTCCTATTAAATGATCAGCTCATTTGAGTTCTGTCTCTTCTCCCTGCCTGTTGAGAGGGTTGAGTTAAAGTGAGGAGAAACTGTGGTGCAGATGGCATCATAAGCCACTGACTTCTTCCTGTCCAGCAATCTGTTTCGCATCCCCTCCTCATTGTTCTCTGTCTTTTCATTGCTACCATTTTATTCCCTTTTAAATAAAATAAAATCAGTAGGTACAAAATCTTTGCCTGGTGGGATTAACACTGTAGTGGGTAGAGATTTATGAAGAAGTCTGGACTCCTTAAAGACAAGCATTCATCCATCCTTATTTCAGTTTGACTGAGACATGAAGTGAGGGAGAAGAGATAACTGACTTCATTTGCAATAATGATACAGTTTTAAATCATGTCACTTCTTTTTTTCAGCTGACCATGGGGAATGGGGTGGGGTGGTGGGTAGGAGTGTGTGTATGGTGGGTGGATGTGCAGAGACCACTACAAATATCATTCAGGTATTGATTATAGACTCTTTTATATTGACATGACAGTGTATAGTACATAGAAAAAGGACACTGTAAGTTGTTGATCCAGGGATTAAAACCTCCCTAGGTATGTGATGACAAAGCACAGTAAGAATTTAAAACCACACCTTTAAGGAGAGATTGGGGCTGTTTTAAGCATTCTGAAAACATCTGGGTTGGGTTTACTACCTGATACAATCTTATCACTGCAATAAGAATGTGGGAAAAGGCCATGGTACAGATGGGTTTTACCAATGAACCAGGATATGATCAAGGTTTGGTCAGATCTTTAAAAATAGTTGAAGTTGTATTTACACATGGAAATTGGTTTGTTTAAATTCAAGACAGCAAAAAATATTTGAATTCATTTAACCAGTTGTTAACTGTATCTGACAGCAGTTAAGCAGTTAGCTAAATGAGTTCTTTGCTTTTGTTTGTTTTCTTTTTTTCTTAGTTTTTAATCTTTATGATACCAAAAAGCAGTTTGGCAAATTTTTTTTTCATATTTTTATTTGTTTTGGCATCACACAGACATTTAAAGGAGAGATTGGCCAATGATGGTCCACCTTGGAAGGTTTATGCAATATTTTCTGCCTGTGGCCAATATATGGTGACTAGGTAAAACCTGCTGGCAAGAAATTTGTGATGTAGGATTCCTTTCCCTCACTGCTTCAAAGAGTATACAGGTATCCCCTCAATATTTCTTATCAACTTACTATGGGTATTAAAAGCTTTTCGATTAGCTACTGAGCCAGAAATTAGTATACATATATAAGGTTTGAAAATATAGAATCTCATTCTTTTCTCTAATGGCTTTGTAGCAAAGCAGAATCCCTTTGGTTGGGGAGAAAGATGGACACAGCTACTTTACCTTTCTACCTGGCTGCCATGTGGCCATGAATGCATGGTGCCTCTCTTTTTGTCTTTTTTGTCTCTTTTTGTTTATTCTTTTCTGATGTTGGGTAAATGAGTATTGGAGATGGAAGACACCAGGTCAGGATCTTGGGAGATTTTAAAGGTTTCAAGAGTCATCAGCAGGCCAGCAACTGTAGTTTATAACAGAGTCCATCAGTAGACATAGAACCTGAGTTGAGTGAGGACCCAGCCATGAGGACAGACCCATTCAACTTAGCCCAAGAAGGAGTCAGTCCTTCTGAGTAAGGGAACAGCTTTGGCTATGTCACACCCAGAAGTGAACTTGGTACAGACCTCAGAAGGGAGAAATGGACTTCCATGATTAGGAAGTAACAACTTGCTTCATTGGGAGGGGTGGCAGGAGGGGACATAGTTTGCAATAATTGCTTTTAATTTGAATACGCTCTTTCCAGGAAGGCGTATAGAGGGGAGAGTGTAATCCTGGTTCAGTCCTTTATTTACCTTTTTAAATAAAAATCTCTTTGTAAGAGCATGTTGTTAGTTGTTCAATTGATGTTGAACAATTGTTAACTGATTGAGTGACAGGGGGCACACTGGATGGGGACTTGTGAGGAATAGTACTAGAGAAAATCCCCTGTTCCTCAGTCACCCATAGAACCATGAAAGGAACAGTAGTTAGATGCCTTCCAGGATCCAGCCTGACAGTTCAAGTGGACTTTGGAGGAAAAATAACCACAGACCTGGGGCTACAAACACATCAAAAAGTGAGCACTGATGAAAGCATTCTGAGAAGAGCCATACTCAATATATGGTCTCAAAGTGTCCACAGACTATTGAAAGAAAGGAAAAATGCAACAATGCAAAATATATCCTAAAAACCAACTGCTATAGCCATCTTTATTTTATGATCATTGGAATAATTTATTTTTTTCTGGGAAGAGGAGGTCGATATTTCAAGGTAGACAGGGAAGAAATGTGACCTAATAGCTATCTATCTAGCTAATAAAAATTTTCAATTGATGTACTTGCATCACACTATTTGTTTAACCTCTTTGAAGCTATAATGACACCTGGTAGATAAGGGCAAGGCAGGGATTGTATAGAATGAATGGTGTTTATATCACATTCACAGAACTAAAAGTCTATTTATGATCACAGATGACTGGTATTCTAGTCATTCTATATATTACTAATAACAACTATCATTTTTACAGAGCTTTAAGGTTTGCAAAGCACTTTAAAAATATTATTTCACTTTACCCTCTGAATGACCATAGAAGGTAGGTGCTAATCTTATCCCCATTTTACAGATGAGGAAAATGAAGTGGATAGATATTGAATAACTTTCCCAGGGTCATATAGCTAGTAAGTGCCTGAGATTGGATTTGAGCTCAGATCTTCCTGACTCCAAGTCCAGTGCTCTAGCCATTGTGTCACTTAGCCAATCATAAAAGAGGAAAGCCAATTTAAATTGGAACTTACCTCCTTGAAGATAACCATGATCCCCCAGGTGAGAATCATCTCTACTTTCTCCAAACTCCCATAGGGTTTTGTGCACGCTTCTCTTGCATTTATTAGATTCTACTTCCTATTATAATTATTGGCATACAGGTCTCAATACCCTGCCTAGACTACAAGTTTTAATTTTGTATACTTCACCATGCCCAGAAAATTACTTCATGCACAGAAGGTAGTAAAGCATCCCACAAGTATCCTCCCTCTCTTTCTAATAGTCAGTCTCTCCATATCTACTGGTTCCTTTCCTACTGCTTTCAAACGTGCCTGTGTCCTCCCTGCAAAAAAACAAAACAAAGCCTAATTTAATCCTATCTTTTTTTCATTTTTTAAAATATAAATTTATTTATTTTTAGTTTTCAACCTTTACTTCCACAAGATTTTGAATTCAAATTTTCACCCCATCTTGCCCCTCCCCCCACACCAAGATGGCATTCATACCCCTTGCTCTAGTCTGCCCTTCCTTTTATCTCTCCCTCCCCCTTCTCTTATCCCCTTCCCCTTCTATTTTCCTATACAGCAGGATAGATTTCTGTACCTCATCTCCTGTATTTCTTATTTCCCAGTTGCATGTGAAAACATTCTTTTTAAACATTTTTTTAAAATGTTTTAAACATGTTTTTAAAATTTTGGGTTCTAAATTTTCTCCCTTCCTCCCACCCCACCCACCCTCACTGAAAAGGCCAGTAACTCAATACAGGTCATACATGTGCAGTTATGCAAAACACTTCCACAGTAGACATGTTGTGAAAAACTAACTCTATTTCCCTTAATCCTATCCTGCCCTCACATTTATTCTATTCTTTCTTTTGACCCTGTCCCTCCTCAGATGTACTTCCTTCTGATTACCATTTTCCCAATCTGCCCTTCTCTCTATCATCCCCCTGCTCTCTTGTCCCCTTCCCTTCTCCCCCCCCCATTTTCCTATAGGGTAAGACAGATTTCCATACCCCATTGAGTATGTATGTTATTCCCTCCTTAAGCCAAATCCTATGAGAATAAGATCCCCTCATTTCCTCTCACCTTCCCCTGTTTCCCCTCCACTGTAAGAGCCTTTTCTTGTCTGTTTTGTGCAAGATAATGTACCCCATTCTACTTCTCCCTTTCTCCTTCTCAGTATAATCCTCTCTCACCCCTTAATTTTATTCTCCAGATATCACCCCTTCATCTTTAACTTACCCTGTGCCATCTATCTATCTATCTATCTATCTATCTATCTATCTATCTATCTATCTATCCATACATACAAATAATTTTTTCCCCTCCCACTACCCTAATAATGACAAAGGTATCATGAGTTATAAATATCATCTTTCCATGCAGGAATATAAACAGTCCAACCTTAATAAGTCTCTTATGAATTCTTTTTCCTGTTTACCTCTTCATGTTCCACTTGAGTCTTGTATTTAAAAGTCAAATTTTCTATTGAGCTCTGGTCTTTTCATCAAGAATGCTTGAAAGTCCTCTATTTCACTGAATGACCATTTTTTTCCCCTGAAAGATTATACTCAGTTTTGCGGGGTAATACTATCTTCTTTGCTCTCCAGAATATTATATCCCACGCCCCATGGTCCCTTAGTATAGCAGCTGCTAAATCTTGTGTTATCCTGATTGTGTTTCCACAGTACTTGAATTGTTTCTTTCTGGAATCTTGTAAAATTTTCTCCTTGACTGGGGAACTCTGGAATTTGGCTACAATATTCCTAGGAGTTTTCCTTTGGGGATCTCTTTCAGGAGGAGATCTGTGGATTCTTTCAATTTCTATTTTGCCCTCTGGTTCTAATACATCAGGGCAGTTTTCCTTGATAATTTCTTGAAAGATGATGTCTTTGATCTTTTTCTGATCATGGCTTTCAGATAGTCCAATAATTTTAAAATTTTCTTTCTTGGATCTATTTTCCAGGTCATTTGTTTTTCCAATGAGATATGTCATATTGTTTTCTAATTTTTCATTCTTTTGGATTTGTTTTACAGTGTCTTGATTTCTCATAAAGTCGCCAGCTTCCAATTGCTCTATTCTAATTTTTAAGGAAGTATTTTCTTCAGTAATCTTTTGGACTTCCTTTTCCATTTGGCAAATTTTTCTTTTTAGGGCCTTCTTCTCCTCATTGGCTTTTTGGACCTCTTTTGCCATTTGGGTTAGGCTATTTTTTAAGGTATTATTTTCTTCAGTATTTTTTGGGTCTCCTTTAGCAAGCTGTTGACTTGTTTTTCATGATTTTCTTGTATTACTTTCAATTTTCTTCCCAGTTTTTCCTCTGCTTCTCTTACTTGCTTCTCAAAAAACTCCTTTTGAGCTCTTCCAAGGCCTGGAACTGATTCATATTTTTCTTGGAGGCTTTGGATGTAGGAGCTTTGACTTTGTTGTCTTCTCCTGGTTGTATGTTTTGATCTTCTTTGTCACCAAAGTAAGTTAATACAGTCTGACTCTTTTTATGAGGTTTGCTCATGATCCCAGCCAACTACTTGAGTTTTAAACTCTTTTTTAAGGTAAGAGTCTGCTTCCAACATGGCAAATGTAGTGTCCCAAGCTTCAGAGGTTTATGCAGCTGTTTTCAGAGATACTTCTAGGGACCTGTAAATTTTCAGTTCTTGAAAGGTGATATGATAAGGGTCGAGGTGTTTACTCTTTTTCTGGCCTATGTTGTGGTCTATGAGTGACCGATAACAAGCAGTCTTTTCTGTCTTGGAACTGTGAGGAAGGTTTCCTCTCTACAGCCATTATAAGTTCCACCGAGCCAGCGCTTCTCCTCAGCCCAGGGCCACCACCCAGAACTGTGACCCAGATCCAAGCATGAGCAAAGGAAGATATTCCTGCTTCAGCACTGGCAAAGAGATCCCTGCAATCCACCTCTGATCAGCCAGAGGATTCCCCCTCAGTCTGTGGGCTGGGAGCTCAGGAAGCAGCCACTGTCCTGGGGCAGTGCTCCACACAGAGCCCTTGGGAAATGGCTCTGAGACCTAGCTCCTTTCTCACTGCAGAAACAGACTTTTCCCACTGACCTTCTAAGTTATTTTTGGCATTCATGGGTTGAGAAGTCTGGAATCCACCACAGCTGCCTGCAATTCCATCCTCTCCGGCCTGCTCCAGGTTTGTCATGGCCTGTGTGCCCACGCCGCACTGCGCTCTTCTACCTACCCTGCACAATATACCTTTCTGATTATCCAGGTTGTCTTGAGCTGGAAATTTGTTTTACTCTGTCTTTTTGTGGGTTCTGCCACTTTAGAATTTGTTTAGAGCCATTTTTTTAATGGGTATTTGGAGGGGTTTGGGAGAGAGCTCAAGCAAGTCACTGCTTTCACTCCGCCATCTTCAATCCTATCATTTTTTTAAAGCTATTACCCTACATCTCTCCTCTCTTTCTCAAACTCCTAACTGATCTCACTATCTTCATCTTTAAATCCATCTCTTTTCTAAACTTCCGTATTTCTGTTGAGGGCAACACCATCCTTCCCATGATCCACATTTACAATGTCAGTGTCTTCCTTGAGTCTCTAATCTTTCTTATTCCATATATCCACTCAGTTGCCAAATCTTGTCATCATTCCCTCTAAAAATCTCTCTCATCTGTCCATTCCCATGGCTACCACCTTAATCCACATCCTCATCACTTCCTGTCTAGATTATTGTAATAGCCTCATAATGGCTCTCCCTGCTCCAAGTGTATCCTTCACTTGGTTACAAAATTGATTTTTCCTGAAGTGCGAATCTGATCATGTTACTCCCCTACTCAATAAACTTCAATGGCTCCTTTTTTACTCCCAGGATGAAATATAAATATATATTTAAAACTCTTTGCTTCCTGACCCCCACCTACCTTTCCAAACTTATTTCACATTATGCTCCTCAATTCACAATGTGGTCTAGCCAAACTGGCCTATTCCTCATACACGGTACTCTCTCTTTTGTCTTGTGCCTGGTTGTCCCCCTTTCCTGGAATGCACTCTTTCCTCACGTCCATCTTTGGAAACCTTTAGTTTCCTTCCAGGTTCAGCTCAAATACCACTTTCTGTATAAAGTCTTTCCTGATTCCCCAACCAACTACTACTGCTTTCTTCCCCAAACCACCTTCTATGCCTTTACTGATATTGTGTAGGTACCTATATAAGCACATGTTGTCTACTCTGGCTCGCCTGTAAGCTTCTTAAGGACAGGGGGTGTGTTTTCATTTGTTTGTTTATCTCCAGCATATTTCACAGTATTCTGCACACAGTAGGAACTTAATAAATGCTTATTTAGTGATTTTTAAAGAAAAATTCCAGGTGTCTTGAGAGCAGTAATCAGATGCATGGTGGGTATAACTAGGCTGTAGCCTATCTACAACACTGACATGAACCCCAAAAGTGGCACAGGAGACATTGTAAACAACACACAAGACTATAAAAGGAGGCCATCTTTGTATTTCATCAAGAGCTAAAAAACATTCCCAGAACCAGAGGAAGGCTGCACTGGGGCATGCCTTCTGAGGAGGATCTATGGAAAGACAAGTGTGAAAATTGCTCAGAACAACTCAGGCATAGGTAGGTTCTAATTTGCAGTAGTAGAAAAAGTAATTTTATGGAGGAGATCACAAATCTACTGGTGTCCAAATAACTCATAATGCATTTTTAAAAATTAATTTAAAGAGGAAAAAAATTGTCTATATTTATGTCCCAATAAGAAGGAATAATTAATTCTCTTTAATTGGTCATATGTATTTGAATTGATAGAATTTCAAGTTATAATTGTGTGAAATATGTAAATTAGTTCTAGCTAAATGGAAATATGTAGTTAGAATTAAAATAATACAACTAATAATTTAAATAATATGAATAATGAATCAGGATTCATCATTCACACGAATCAGGAACTAGCTATAATATGCAGATATATTCTTAAAAATTGTGATATGGTAACTAGAGAAGAGAATAAACAATATTGAGAGTGATTCCTTGGAATGAATAGGAATCGGTGAGGCCTATCTCTTGGAAAGATGTCTCTGTCCAGAACTCATGACTCCGTAGGGAAGTTGAAATATGATTTTCTCTTTTTTCAACTTTGTGCTTTACTGGTTTCTATCTTCTTTCTCCATATTTCAACTTTGACATTTGCTTCTTCTAGGGACTGACTAATCCCTGCTGAATGATGATGACCACTCTCTAGGTAAGTAGACCTTTTCTTCCCATTATTTATTTCTACCCTTAACCTCTGCCCACTAGAGTAAAGTCACAGGGTAGAGGTTCTTTACTGTTTGGCTTTTACTATTTGTTTTTCTGTTTTCTAAAAAATTTGAGGAAGACATAGCCATAACAAAGTCAGCCCCCCAAGGGTCTTAGCTATTCTGTTTAGAGCTGGGACTGGGTCTTTTGGCTTTTGTTCATGTGGAAGAAAGGAAAAAAAACCACCGAGACTGGGGCCAGGAGATCTGAGTCATTATGCCACCTCTCTGGGGTTAGATCCAGTTGGATTCTGTCAAAGGGCTGCACTTGAGGAACCTAGAGGGCCACATGTGACCATGAGGCTGCAGGTTCCCCACCCCTGGATCAGATGATCTCCAAGGTTCCTCCCACTTCTAACCTTCTATAACTCTGAAATCCAGGTATCTAGATTCAGAATTCCCACTGTGCCACATTTTCACTATTGAGTGGTTTTTGCACATGACTTCTTCTGGAATGATCCCTGGAGGCCTCTTTCATGATGTAAGTATTTTATTTTGCAACCTGAAGTTGAGATTATGTTTACCAAGCCACTCAATGATAATAATAGAGAAAAAAAAAGGATGTTTGCAGTGGAAAATCTAAACCCTTCATCTTGGCTCAAGGGCAGCAAACTTTGCCAGCCTGGCAGCAGCTCATACACTAGGAAATAAAGTTCTGCCCTCTTGTGCATTTTGTCAGGAAGCCCAAGGAAATGCCTTTTGCTGGTGGTGAAAGCGGCTGACCTCGGAAGAATGTTTGATATCAGAGTAATAAATGGAGGATATACACTGGCCCAAGTAACTACAACAGTGTGAACAGGTAGCATTTAGAATATGTATGCCAGGCTTCAGAGTGGCAAAAGCGACCTTTTTATGGGACTATGATGCCCACCAATTGCTGGCTTATCATGTAAAGGCATTAACAGGGACCGCGTGATAGCCCTACAAAGTGCTTTCAGAGACCTATCTGTTCAACCACCCCAAAATTTCACTGCTCCTACTCAAAGCCAACTGTTCTTCTATTGAACTAAATTGATTCAATTTAAGAAATGCTTATTAAGTAGCTAGTAGGTGAAAAGCATTGTGTTAGGAGTGGAGATCCAAAGATAAAAACTGACATAATCCTTGAACTTAAGGAGCCTGCAATCAGGTAGAAAGAACATGCATGTACGAATGAGTACGCTACAAGGAGGAACATAGTGGATGGGGACAAAGGTAACAATAATAGCTTTTAACTTCATAAAATGCTTGTTTCCTTTTATCCTCACAACTCTAGGAGGTAGATGCTATTATTATCCTCATTTTACAGAGACTGAGTGACTTGTCTAGGGTCACACAACTAATAAATATCTGAGTCTGGCTTTGAACTTACGTTTTCTGACTTCAGGTTCCAGTGCTCTATGCACTGTGCTACCTAGCTACTAAAAGATGAAACTGAACAAAATGTTCCAGGAAACTTTGGCTAGGTAAAGCGAATCAATTTTAGCTATCAAGGATTAAGAGAGATTTCCTTCTTTCTGAAGGAAATAGCATTGATCATTTCCTGAGCAATAATTTCATCATTTTTTTTCCTGTTTTACTCCATGTTACAAAACGTATCTGGGCCAAATGCATTACATTGTCTAGAGCAGGGATGGGGAACCTGAGGCCTCAAGACCATATGTGTTCTTCTAAGTCCTTGGGTGTGGCCTTTTGACTGAGTCCAAGTGCCATAGAACAAATCCTTTTATTAAAGATATTTCTAAATCCTTTTATTAATTAATTATTTCTGGGAACGTTAGAGTCAGTCAAAGGGCTGCACTTGAGGACCTAGAGCACCACATGTGGCCTTCAGGCCACAAGTTCCCCACCCCAGGTCTAGAGAGCACCCGCAAACATAGGAGAATGGAATAAAGCAAATTTCTTACTAGAAACATTGAAATCCCCTCCCCATTAGGCCACCCATCTACTTCCTTTTTAGGGCCTTGGAGATGATGAAAGCTTTTTTCTAGACCTCTTGTTAGTATGCAAATGAGGCATCTCTTACTCCTCCATACTCGTTCCAGAAGGTAAGCTACTTTATAACAATAATAATAAAAAACAGTAATGACGATGATGATAAATTTAGTAATAGCAATAGTAATAGTAATAACAAATCAACAGATACACAGTACTGGAAGTGAACTATTGTTCACTTTTGCCTATTATTGCCCAGATATAACAATGATCTATAAAAAAGTGGAGAACAGTGGTTTTTTTTTAAACAGATGTTGCCATAGCAAATATTCATAATGTCGAAATTATGGGGACCTAAAAATTTACAAAATGGAGAAACCTACCAGCAGAAATCAAAATCATACAGGAGTAGAAAGACGCATGTATCATTTCGTGGCGCTCATGTTTATTGCTAAAATTGTCCTAAACATGCTTTCAATGAACATACAGAAAATAAATTTATATCTCAATACTTATATTCAGTTTTTAAAAAGCAGTTGTTTTATTCTCTTATTCTGTGCAATAGTCCATAAAATAAAAAAATATGTATATATATGTGTATATGTGTATATATATATGCATACATGTATGTATGTATATATATACACACACATACATATATGAAATCATAATAGCAAGATATTATGTCTGGCTCCAGGACCATTTCTACCTAACCTTCAACAGCAAGGATAAGAATGAGATACACAATGTAATGACAACAGTAATCATTCACTCTTATATAGCACTTCCAGCTTTCAGAGCACTTCCCTAACTGCAACCCCACGAGGAAGGTAGTACAAGTATAATTAGCCCCATTTTACAGATGAGGAAACTGAGTTTCTGAAGAACGACTTGCCACCCATAGCTACAGAGTAAGTGTGTGAAGAGGATTTCAAAACCTGATCCCCCCACATAATACTGATTTCCTTTGTGGTTCAGAATTTAAGTTCATTCAATAAGCAAGATGAATGTGAGATGTATAGAATCATCAATTTGAGGAGTTTGTTTTGACCCCGGAATCAGAGAATCTGCATTCAAATCCTGTCTTTGATGCTTGCTGACTATATGGTTTAGCATGCTTGGCCCTCAGTTTCCACATCTGAGTTGGATGTGATGGCCTTTAAAGTCCCTTCAAGCTCTACATTTGTGATCCTCCAGCTGTGTTTACAATTTGGGGAAAAAGCACAAAAAATGTCATTCCTCTTACCTGACTCATATCACATTTTTATTTGTTGTGTTTGTTCCTTTAATCTTGCTTGTTTATTTTTTTTCAAGAAGATGTTTTAAATACTTGGTTATGTTTTTACATAATCTTTTTCTGTTTCAACCTCACACAAAAATGTTTGCATCTATATGAAACCACTGGTATTCATGAAAACTGTATTCTTAGATGAGCCATGTTTGAAACTCTCAACCCAAGGAAATGTAATTTCAGTACATATAGGTCAAGTCCACTCAATCAGTGAGGCCTGAATCCTTGCCTTTGGCAGAACTCCCATGCGTACAACTCAGCTCTAAGCCAAAAGCCTCCTGGCCAGGCAAATAATCATGTTGTTTGGGAACACAAATTGTCAAAGGCAATGCTATTCAAATATGTTCACTTTAGTGTGAGATGAAACCCTCGTGTTGTGGTTATTGCCCAAATGCCATCCACAGACCATGTAATTCAGCATCCATTCATTTATTGACCAAGCATTTAAATGCACACTACATACATGAAAGACACCATGCTAAGGGATGGGGATACAAAAGCAAAACTAAACATGGTCTGTGCCTGTAAGTAATTTATATTCTCCTGGGGGATATGAAGCACAAGAAAATGAGTAAATGTATTATTTGAGGAGAGAGAAAATGCTATCTGGAGCAGTCAGAAAAGTGTTCCTGCAGGAAGCACCTCCCCTGAACCTTGAAGGAAGCTAGAGACTGTAAGGGCCAGAGGAGAGGAAGAAGTAAGTTCTATGCAGAAGCATGTTCTAGGCAGAAGCATGTTCTAGGCAAGGGGAAGCAGCCTGTGTAAAGGCAAACCCACAGAAGATGAAGTGCCAAGTTCAATAAGGATCAAGAAGGTGTGTTGGACCAGAGCAAAGAGTATATGAAGGGAAATTGTGATAAGTAGGCAAGGAAAGAGGCTGGAGCTAGAAAGTCAAAAGAATTTTGAGTCCCAGCTGAGGAATTCACACTTTTTGTGAAATAGGGAGTCATGGAAAATTCTTGAGCAAGGGAGCAATCAAGTCAGACCCACACCATGGAAAGAGTATTTTCACAATTTTGTGGACGATGGATTGGGAAGAATAAAGACTAGAAACAAGCAGACCAATTAAGATGCTTTTGTTATAAATAGCCCAGGCAAGTGGGGAATGAGGACCTGAGTATGACAGATGTGTAAATGAAGATGGCAGGAAAGTAGTTTTATTTATTTCTTAAAGAAACAAAAGTTATTTTTTGTAAAGTTCTTTTTTTAACTTATTTTAATTTACTTAAAAAAAATTTAGGTTTCAACATTCACTTCCATAAGCTTTTGAGTTTTAAGTTTTCTCCCCCTCCCTCCTTCCCCTCCACCCTCCCAGGACAGTATGCAATCTGATTTAGGTTCTACATATGCATTCATATTAAACCTATTTTCACATTAGTCATGTTGTAAAGAAGAATTAGAACCAATAGGAGAAACTATTAGAAAGAAGGAACAAAACAAAACGGCAACAACAAAAAAAAGAGCAAATAGTATGCTTCAATTTGCATCCAGACTCCTTAGTTCTTTCTCTGGATGCCGACAGCACTTTCCATCATGAATCTTTTGTGGATGTCTTAGATCTTTGCATTGCTGAGAAGAGCTGAGTCTATGAAAGTCAGTCATTGCACAATGTGGCTGGTACTGTGTACAATGTTTTCCTGGTTCTGCTCACTTCACTCAGAGTCAGTCCGTACAAGTCTTTCCAGGTTTTTCTGAAGTCTGCCTACTCATCATTTCTTATAGTACAATAGTATTCCATTACATCCATATACCACAACTTGTTCAGTCATTCCTCAACTGATGGTCATCCCCTCAATTTCCAATTCTTGGCCACCACAGAAAGAGATGCTATAAATATTTTTGTACATGTGGGTAGAAACAAAAGTTATGATAGTTTTGGGAAGAAGGCAAGGTAGTAACTACAGCTTTGTGACATATCTGCTAATGTCACAATCTCTTAGAATTGTCTGTGGGCTCAAATCTAAAAGAAATGAAGGGTAAGCAAGGTAAGGGATGTATGACTAGATTGGCAATTCACCTGAGAAAGACTCGAGAGTTTTAGTGGAGGACAGTCTCATTATGAGTCAACAGGATAGCATGAAAGAAAAAAAAAAGTAATGTTAGGCTGCCTAAAGGAGGCACTGTTAGTAATCTGAGGAGATAACAGTCCCACTGTACTCTGACTTGGACACATGACATATATTGTATATAGTTCTGGGTACCACATTTTAGGAAGGATATTGACAAGCTATTGTTTGCCTCAGTTTCCTCATCTGTAAAATGAGCTGGAAAAGAAAATGGCAAATCACTCCAGTGTCTCTTGACAAGAAAACCCCAAATGGGGTAGCAAAAGAGTCAGACACAACTAAAATGACTGAGCAACACTTGATAAGCTAGAGCATTTCCAGAGGAGGACAACCAGGATTTTGAAGGGCCTTGAGATCAAGACATACAAGGATAGGTTGAAGAAACTGAAGATATTTAGTTTAAGTAGTAGAAGACTCAGATGAGGAAACTGAGGCAAAAAATTGCTTATCAATATCCTTCCTAACGTGTGGTACCCAGAATTACATGCAATATATGTCCAATTCAGGGTACGGTGAAACTGTTACCTCCTCAGATTATTCACACTGCCTTTGTTAAGCAGCCCAAGATCACATTTTAGAAGACTCAGGGAAAGATATGACATTTGTGGTCAAGTCTTTGAAGGTCTGTCATATGGAATTATACTTTTTTTTCTTGACCCCAGAAGGCCCAAATGGAAATAATGGGTGGAGGATGAAAATAGGCAGATTTAGACTTGATTGGAAGAAAATTGCTTGACCATTTCAAAGGGTACTTCTAGGATACCTTGAAGGCTATTTATGGATCAAAGACCTCTGGTGCATCCCAACCACTTAGTGCTGATGGAGCCACATTGATTAGTGTTAAGGACATGATCCTGGAGAGATGGGCTAAATACTTCCATGATTTTCTTTTTTTTTTTTTTTGGTGAGGCAATCAGGGTTAAGTGACTTACCCAGGGTCACACAGCTAGTAAGTGTCAAGTGTCTGAGGCCAGATTTGAACTTGGGTCCTCCTGACTCCAAGGCCCGAGCTCTATCCACTGCACCACCTAGCTGCCCCACATGGTTTTCTCAATCAATGCCAAAAAAATTGACCATACACATAAGGTTGTAATTAATCCTTCTCTAGCCAACCTTCCAACTGAAGAAGAGATATTGAATGCCATCAGGTTCCTCTCAAGTGACAAAGTGCCTGGTGCTGATTCCATCCCAGTGGAGATCTACAAAGCCGGGAGTCCACTGCTCAAACAAAAGCTGACCGAAATAATCTGGATTATACGGCAGGAGGAAGTCATCTCCCAGAAGATCAAAGATTACTTCATTGTCCATCTCTATAAAGGAGAAGAAAACAGGCTGTCCTGTGACAATCATGGGGATGAGGGCATGGGGGAGAAGGCTCTCTTTCTTGGTCATTGCTGACAAGATTCTTGCCAAAGTACTCCTTAATAGGCTGGTCCTTCACCTGGAAGATGGTCATCTATCTGAGAGCCAGTGTAGCTTCAGAAAAGACCAAGGAATGGTCAAAATAGTGTTTGCTGCCCAACAACTCCAGGAGAAATGCCAGGAGCAGAGCAAAGGTCTGTACACAATGTTTGTCGACCCAGCCAAGGACTTTGGTACTGTCAGTCATGAGAGTTTGTGGAAGATCATGGTGAAATCTGGTTGCCCAGAGAAATTTGTCAGTATTGTATGTTAGTTTCATAACAGCCTGCTTGTATGAGAAAGGATGATACTCTCACACTTTCCCAGTCACCAGTGGAAGAAAGCCAAGCTATGTGCTTGCTTCCATGTTTTCCATCAAGGGAAAAGGCTTCAAGCCAAGACCAAGGTGAAGGGAGAGTGGATATGTGACTTTTTGTTTGCAGTTGACTGTGCACTCAATGCAGCCTTTGTGTCTAGGTGCAACAAAGCATCATCGATTCTTGGCTCCTCATGCTAATTTTGGCCTTACAATCAACACTAAGTAAACAAAAATCTTTTACCAATCAGCACTGCATCATCCGTATGTGGAACTATTGGTCATAGTAAGTGAGGACATTTTGAATGCTGTGGATAAGTTCACTTACCTTGGCAGTATACTTTCCAGGTATGTCCACATAAATGATGAGGTTGAAGCTTGCATTGTGAGAGCTAGTTTGGTATTTGGGAGGCTCTGAAATAAAGTGTGAGAGAGAAGAGGCATTAGGCTGCATACCAGACTGAAGGTCTATAGAGCTGTTGTGCTGACCTCATTGTATGCCAGTGAAACCTGAACACTGTATCAGTGCCATGCCAGGAAACTGAGTCACTTCCACTTGAAATGTCTTAGGAAGATGCTGAAGATCACCTGGTAAAGTAAGGTACCAGACACTTAGATTCTTTCTTGAGCTGAAATACCAAGCATTCAGACTCTATTGCAGAGACTACAATTTCTCTGGGCTGGCCACAAAGCCCAAATGCTAAACACAAACTTAGCTAAAAGAGTATTTTACAGAGAACTGATGCAAGGCAAATGTTCACATGGTGGTCAGAAGAAGCGATACAAAGACATTCATTGTCTCTCTCTGAAAAACTTTGTAATTGATTGTGAGACATAGGGGATGCTGGCACAGGACCACCCAGCATCGTATGCTAGTACCAAAGAAGGTGCCGCTGTCCATGAGCAAAGCAGAATCACACACAAAGTAGCACAAAGGAACCATGAGCGGTGTAGATTCAAAGCCATCTCCATCCCAAATGTTTGAAAGACCCACTTGTGCTTGACCTGTGTTAGACCTTCCAAATTCTTATTGGGCTGATCGGCCACAATTGAACACTCTATACTCTAACCCCAACATTGCAATGTCATTGATCTTCTTCAAAAATGAAGGACGAACAACTTTAAATAAAATAAATACATATGTGTATATACAATATTTTGTATAAAATATATATTTTATTTGAAATCTATATATTAAGAATAAAGGTAATCACATATACAGGAAAAGTTCATAATCTAAACAGCTAAGTTTACAAATTCCTTCAGTCATTGCCATAGGAAATGGCTAAAGTGCATACTGCTTTTCCCCTCTTGCAAATCAGAAAGCTATTTACCTTCCCAAATACACAAAGGAACTAGGATGTAATTTTTCAGATAAAAAGGTTATGTTGCTTCTGGGTGAAATATTGTGCTACTCTTGAGAAACATCCAAAAATTCTTCTTCAATTTATAGCTTTTCTGCTATTTAACAGTTCCAAGTCCTTGAAAAATCACTGTTAAAACCTATATTCTTGATTATCATTTAAGAGAAATTGTCTCCCTCACCAATACGTGCTATGGGCTGCATAGCAAAATTTTTAAAAGGAAGATTGATAGAGCAGTTGGAGTCACCAGTGGAGGGGGTCATTGGCTGGAAACTGAAGAGCCTCGGGCCAGCAGGAAACATTAAACCCAAGACACTGGAGTCAATCCTAGGCTTGTTGGGGGTTTTATCCGTGTTACCCTGGCTGTTTTCAGCTGAGCTTCCAAGTCACATTGTTTGGTTGTCTATAAGAAGACTAGAGTATTGTGTGCCAAAAATGATACCACCTTGCCAATCAATTAATCAAGTTCCCTCAGCACTGCTGGCAGCCTGACTCTTGTATCCAGCATCTATGAAGAAAGGTCCTACCATCCAGCTTAAGTGAAGGAGGTGGCAGGTGCCTGGGGTGGCTGTGAAGGGGGTGAAGTTCAAACCATGGTCACCACCTCAACCACTATCTGCACTTGGAATCAGGGTTAGGGCACAAGAGAGGGAGGCACCCTGCTCGTGGAGTATTTTAGCTCCTACTTCCCCAGTATCAAAGCTACTGAATACAGGGAAAAAAAGGTTCTTGCACCTCTCCCCCTACTGCTCCCAACTTTTAGCATTATCAAATGATTCAGCATTAGAAACAAATTTGCTTTTGTTAGTGGAAAAGACTTTGAAGAAGATGCATTACCACCTGTTTTGCAGCTGCTTTCCAAGGGACATGGGGGCTTTCCATCTGATTTGTAGCTGAAATCTCCAATATGGGTTGTCTCACTCTATTGGAATATGAGCTCCTTGAGAGCAGGGACTATCTTGCTTTTTTATCTATATCCCCAGCATGCAGTATAGTGTTTTGTTGACAGTAAACACTTAAATGCTCATTCATTCATTCATTCATTCATTCATTCATTCATAAATTCCATGCACTGTGCTATATGTTAGTGATACAAACAGAAAAGTGAAGCAATCTCTGCCCTGAAGAAGCTAATATCCCTTTAGGGGAAAGTGATGCAATATAGATATATAGAGATATACAAACTATATATAAGTAACGTTTGATGAATATAAATGCATGTGTATGATATATAATAATATATTTCATAATGTAATGTAATATAATATAATGTGCATGATATATAACATGTATGTATAAATAATGTGTAATGCGTGGTTGTGGTTTGTCCTTCATTATCGAAGAAGACCATGACATCAGAGAGATGATGACATGACTTGCAATTGACTTTGATTTGAGTGAGGGAGGGCTGTGCAAGGTCACTAGCCTCACTTTCTCCTGCAGAGCCATCTGGGTCCAGTGGCCAGATATAGATCAGCATGACTGGAGATGATCCAGGATGCAGGGTAGACCTTGGCCATTTTAAGCTAAGGTCTTTTTAGGTTCTCACTTTGAGAGAGGCAGTGCCCATTCAGCCTCTTTAACAAGTGAGTCAAGGAATGGCCCCTTTAATGAAAAAAAAAATCAAACTGGCAGGGGAAGACCCTCAAGGTTGCTGGACAAAAGAGAAACAGTTACTATTTACATTCAATCTGAGCCAGGACAGCTCAAACAAATGTGTATGTATATGATGTATATAGACATAATGTATGTAAAATACTTGTATATGTGGTGCATTTAGGCACATACAATTTATAAAGTGTATATTAAAATTTAAAAAAAAAACCCAAAGAATCTGGGGCATCACTAGCAGCTAGAGATGTGGTTAGGAAAAGCTTTATGAAAAAAGATGGCATCTGAGCGAAGTATTCAAGAACCTATCTCTAGGAACCTTCTTTTCTCCTCTTCTGCCCTATTATCTTTTCCTTATCATCTTCCTTTCTTCGAACTACACTGCTGCTCTCCACAGAGGGCTAGCATTTTAGAAAGATTTTTTTTTTTAAGACAAAGCCTCACTTTCCATGTTAGACTTGTGACCAGCCTTACAAAAGCCAGCTGGATTCTAACCCAGGCTAGCCTGGGACTTCAGGTGACAAGAAGATGGTCTGGCGGGGTTATCCTTTAAGATTGGGTCAGAAGCTTCTGCTTCTGAGCAGATAGCTGAACCCAGTAGCTCTGGAGGAAGCTGTGGAGCAAACAGCAGCATCTTGGTGCTTCCTTTGCCTGCTGGGGCTGGGCTCCCTTTGCCCTGCCCTTCCCACACCTAGAGAACACCCTGTCCCTGGTTAATTACAGGCCTTGGCTTTATTAAGTAAATCACATCAACATTACAGCTGTCACAGAAACTCCTTGTCCTTGCCAGGCCTATGTGAACAAAAGCATTATGAGCCAGGTGGCCACCAAAAATGAAACCAATTGTCCTGGGAGGACTCCTCTATGGACATATCTGCAGACCCACCCTGCTCTTAACTGCGGTGTATTACTGGTGTACCTCTCCAGGCAAATGCAGCATTGAGATTTAGGCAGATATGCTGTAATTGGGTCTTCCTTGCTCCACTTTGGTCAGAACAGTTGAAGGACTGAAAGAAAGTTCCAGTTCTATTTGCTATGGGTAATTAAGTCTTTTCATATTAAAACAAACAGACAAACAAACAAAAAACCAACTCTTTGTGTGCTTCAGCAATAGCATGCCTCCGTTGTTGTTGTTCAATTTCATGTTACTGTAAACTGAAAAATTAAATTAAATTAACAAACATTTAAGTGCCTACTTTGTGCCAGGTACTGTGCTAAGCACTTTGCAGTAATTATCTCATCTGATCCTCACTGCAATCCTGGGAGGTAGATGCTATTATTATCTCCACTTTGCAAGTGAGAAAATTGAGGCAGAGGTTAAATGAGTTGCACAGTGTCACACAACTATTAAGTGTCTAAGTCCAGATTTAAGAAAATTGAGGTAGATGCAGGTTAAATGACTTGTCCAAGGTCACACAGCTAATAAGTATGAGTTCAGATTTGAACTCAGGTCTTTTTTCTTTTTAGATAATTGGGATTAAGTGACTTGCCCAGGGTCACACAGCTAGTAAATAACAAGTGTCTAAGGCCACATTTGGACTCAGGTCCTCCTGACTCCAGGGCTAGTGCTGTATCCACTGCACCACACAGCTGCCTTGAACTCAGGTCTTCTTGACTACTCACTGAACCAATAATAATTCACTGAGGTAGAAAGAGTGCTGTATTTGAAGCTAGAGGACCTGAGTCCAAGTCTTAGCTCTGCTACTTCGCTTCTTGTGTAACCATGGATATGTCTCATTACCTCCACCAGATGATGTCTCCTCATTGGAAAAATGCAGAAGTTGGAGTAAGTTTAAGTGATGGACTATACCAGGAGTACATGGCATGTACATGCTGTAGCCTGTGGTCATTGAATGGGCATTGCTTCAAGCAAGCTGAGGCCTGGGAAACTACCTTAATGTAGAAAGGCCAAGGTCATCCACTGCATACCTGGCCATCATCAGACATCTTGACTTGTGTTCTGCCACTGAACTCCTATGACTGGAGGAGAAAGTGAGGCTGACAACTTTGTGCAGCTTTTCCTCACTTAAATCCAACTCACGCTCATGTCAGGACATTACCCTCTTTAATCTCTCTATCCTGTGCTCTTTTGTTTGGCCTTTTTGACCACGTAACTAGAGTGGATTTTTTTTAAACACTTAGAACCGAAGTTGTCCAGCTTTAGTAGGAGCCAATTTCAGCAGAAACAGTGTAAGGAAAAAGGAGAAGACTATGGCAATAATCTTAATATGAAATATTGAAATGTAAGCATCATTCCACAGAGACTTTGGGTGAACGCTCATGCTTTGGCATTATGCAATCAGCTGACTCGTCCTCTCTGAAGAGAGATATGTAAAATGTGTTCTGATGAAGTCTCTGCAATGTAGATCACAGATGCCACACAATATCTACGTTGCCCTACAGAAACGGCCTGCTCACATTCACTTCCAAGACATGCTAACTAAAATTCTAACTTTACCAGCAGACATGGGAAGGGGGAGAAAGTCAGTTAGGTCTATTACTTTTTGATATTTGAATCACTTTCTCCTAATAATTACCAACTGTTCACTAAACACTGGTCTCAGGGTTTCCCCTAAATGGTTTTAGTTCTAGGTCTGGGAGGAGTCTGATTTTATTTCTCCCGCAAAAAGGCCCTCAAACTGTTAGACTGGAAGTAGTGTTTCTGTTGTTGTTGTTGTTGTTTTCTTCTCCTATTAGAATGTCTTTGTGGCTACAAAACTGAAAATAAGATTTAGTGTTCCAACACCTTAAAGTGATTCTGTTGGCTGCAGGCAGACAGAGAGATCATGAAAAGTTGTAAAGGAAAAGCTGTATATCCTATGAGGTAGGAGAACTCTTATAACTAACACTTATATAGTGCCTTAAGATTTGCAAAGTGCTTTACAAATATTATTACCTCATTTGATACTGACAACAGCGCTGGGAGCTACCATGGAAACTGAGTCAAACAGAGGTTAAGTGGCATCCTGATGGTCCCACAGGCTGTAGGTGTCTGAAGTGGGACTTGAACTCTGATCTTCCTGACCCAAGGCCCAGCACTCTATCTACCCTGCCACCATCCTATGAGTCTGTGATACTATGGGTCAGCATTGACTAAGGGACTTTTTGTGTTATGAGCCCTGCCTAGATGAATATTATTTTTGGTCATTTCCTTATTTTGAAGGGCTCTGCCATTTTTCTTCAGGCAAATATACAAAGACCTTTGTCAAATCTATAAGAATACAAGTCGTCCCCCAATTGATAAATAGTCAAAGGATATGAACAGGGAATTTTCCAGTGAAGAAATCAAAACATTGTATAGTCATATAAAAATGCTCTCAATCATTATTAATTAGAAAAATGTGAATTGTTGGGAATTTCGAAGGGCTTAAGCTCCCTCTGCCCTCAGACAGCATGTTCATCATTTTCTTACCACCACTGATAGATTTCTGTCCCTTTGTACTAATTCTGCTTTCTTCTTACCACCCCTCACTTGTTTACACGCTACATCCTCTCTAGTTAAATGTGAGCTTCTTGAAGACAGGGACAGTTTTCCATTTTGTGCTTGTATCCCCAAGGCCTACAAAAGTGCTTTGCCCATAGCAGGTACTTAGAAATGCTTATTGTATTGGATATCACCACTGCTGTTAGGTGTTTCATTTTAATGGCAAATCTATTTAGATTTTCCAACAAGCTTTTTATAATTATTTTTCTTCACATTCAGGGCCCTGGAGCCTTTGGTGGTGTAGTATCATTATCATAATTAAATGTTAAGGATCAGTGTGACTCAATAGGGGACTACACCTACATTTCAAATGTGGACACCTGGCTGCCTGTCAAGCCAGGGTCATTGGGTTCAATAGAACTGTTTACCCTACTGTAGCTTTAGATGGATATTTGTTCAAATTCCTAAGTATTTTTATATTGGGAGGGGTAGAGATCTGTGATCCTGTGAGTATAGCAAGCACTCACTGTGGAAACTCCCTCTTCTGATACAGATCAGTTCCTCTTCTGTAAATTGTCTAGGACACTAAGAGATTAAATGGCATTTCTATGTTCACCTAGACAGTATATGTAAATGGAAGGTCTTGAACCCAGATCTTTTCTTCATTATGCCATGTTGCCTCTTTTTCTAAGCATCAATTCCAGACTTCATCTTAGAAAGCTATCTAGGGCTAGGGGACAATTTCCAGGGTGAGCTTTGTGTATGGGCGGCATGGGGAAAAAGTGATTTAACATTCATTTGGTGGATACTATCCCTTATCCTTTGTAATTCAATGAATGACCATGTACTTATTGAATCTCTCTTATATGGAAGATGTTGTGCTTCTAGGTTTTTCCATCTATGAAAATGCCACATAATCTTGTCTATGTAATTCTACCCTGATAGACTCTCTGGCTAAAATCCAAGAAATACTTATTACAAAGTACTCTTTGGAGGAACAACAAAGCATTCTAATGATGAAAAATTCTTTTTGAATCCACTGGAATTTATATTATCTCTAAGAATAATGTTTTGTAAACTATGTTAGAATTCTTTCACAGTAAACTGGTCTTCCTCTACAGCTCCAGTTTAAAGTTCTACTCTTTAAAAACTGCCACAGAGTCTACAGTTCTCCATGTGTCCTGCAATCACTTTCTTCATTTCCCTTAGCCCCTGTCATCAGTGTTTGTGCCCTTCACTTCACCCTCATGAAATAGAATCTAGCTCCCTTGGCTGCCTCTGATGAGTAGTCAATGGCTGTCTACTTATATAGGTCATTCTCTGTGGTAAGATTTTTCATCTCTGTGATTATTTTCTCCTTTGCCTCCTTCTTGGTTGTAGATAAGTATTTCATCCTTTAGCACAGAAGTCCCCATCTCCATGCAGGCCCCCATAAGAAATTTCCACATCCCAAAGTATTCGTAGAGTTCTAAAGGAAAGATGTGAGGAAAAAGAGAAAGAGGCCACAAAAGTAATAGATGTCCTTGGGCATTTTTAATCTCTATAGTAGGGGTTCTTAACTAGAGTTCTGTAACTTGTTTTTTTTTTTAAATTATAACTGAATTTCAACAAAATTGGTTTTCTTTGTAATCCTAAGCATTTTATATTATGCACTTAAAATATTATTCTGAGAAGTATATGGGTTTCACCAGACTGTGGAAATGGTCCATGATTTAAAAAAAAAAAAGACTAAGAACCTCTTCTTTGAAGATTTTTTATTTTATTTTATTTTAATTCCAGGAAAAAAAAATTAAGCTGAAAAGGCAGAAGAAAAGAATCTGAAATTAAAAGAAATTCCTGGCACAAACACTTAGTTACTTTTGTCATTCATAAGTGGAATTATCATCAAGCTTGTTTCACCTTTCCTTTCCTTTCCTTTCCTTTCCTTTCCTTTCCTTTCCTTTCCTTTCCTTTCCTTTCCTTTCCTTTCCTTTCCTTTCCTTTCCTTTCCTTTCCTTTCCTTTCCTTTCCTTTCCTTTCCTTTCCTTTCCTTTCCTTTCCTTTCCTTTCCTTTCCTTTCCTTTCTTTCCTTTCCTTTCCTTTCCTTTCCTTTCCTTTCCTTTCCTTTCCTTTCCTTTCCTTTCCTTTCCTTTCCTTTCCTTTCCTTTCCTTTCCTTTCTCTCCTCTCTTCTCAGCATATCTTGAAGACACAATGTTCTATAGATGTACTAAACTGTGTATGTTCTTATACTCAGTGATAAGTCAGGTTTACAGGTGTTTGTACACCTGTAAAACAATGAGGTCCCTCTTATTATCATCTTATGTAATAATTTTACAAGTTATAAAGGATACGCATAAGAATTTAACCCAGTGACAATGAGCCATTTACATTATTAACATTCAGTTGTCTTTTCTTAGCTCACCAAGAACAAATCTGTATTAAAAGCCTTAATTTCAGATACAAATGTCAGGGTGTACATAATAAACTGGATAGTGTAAAAGCGCTTTAAGCATTAAAACAGGAGTTGAATTGTTTTAAGACTTCTAATACTCATCCAAGGAAATGATAGCCTTTATGTAGTTACTACTTGTCTAGAAGTTGCAACAGAAACACTAATTGTCAAACAAAAGTGCTTGTGTGTTTAATAGAGAAAAAACACATAAAAGGCTATGAAAAAAATGATAGGGATTATATTTGTGATTTCATTAGTTTAGGGAATTCATATGAAGAAATTCTTTCTACCAATATATTTGACATTTTCTCTGCCTAGAGCATTTAAGTGACTTGCCCAGGGTCACACAGCCAGTATCAGATGTGGCAATTTAAACCAGATCTTCCTGGCTCCAAAGTCAGCTTTCTATCTGTTATGCCATTTTGCCAGTCATGATTTATATACATACCACAAAGTTCCACTTGATGCATTGTCATGGCACAGAGGTAACCTTGAGTTCTTGAAGATTTTACTTGGAGACTATAAACTCTGACATATGTTGTTATGCTGGAAAAATTTTAAGTGGAGTCTCAGTGACAAACTTAAGTTTACTGTCAGAAGAGCAACCCAACTTGATATGGAGACCTTCTTTATAAGTTGTCTGATAATCAGTTCATTGGCCATTTGTTGTTGCTGTCTTTGTCGTTTACTCATTTCAGTCATGTCTGACTCTCTGTGACCCCATTTGGTATTTTCCTGGCAAAAATTATGGAGTGGTTTGCCATTTCCTTTGCCAGCTCTTTTTATGATGAGAAAACTGAGACAAAGAGGGTTAAGTGACTTGCCCAAGGTCACACAGCTAGTAAGTATGTGAGGCCAGATTTGAACTTATGAAGATTCCTGATTCCAAGTTCAATGACTATCCACTGTATCACCTATCTGCCATAATAACCATTGGATATTAACCCACAAAACAAATTTAAAAATGCAAAGGAATTTCTCCATCCTTTGGATCACCTTCCAGATTAATGGTAGTAAATGGGACAGGAAAGTGAACTTTTAATCATCAAAAACATTAGCCTAACTATTAGCACTCTAAGTGTAAGATAGCTTTGGTCCAGTGGCCAAGACATTGACATACTATTGAAGGAACTAAAACAAGTCAATATTAGCACTTTCATAATAAATGAAACCAGAAGAGCAAAGAAATTTTAGGTAAATGCAAGGGTAGATCTCAGGCTCTTTTTGGCCAACCTTACAAAGGAGCTAGTGGATTATGTGCCAAGATAGTGATGAAGGTCAATTCACAGAGCAGTTGGCCATCTGTAGTATATGCAATGCTTAAGTGATACTTTGATATTATCTTGCCTCCAAAAATGTGGGTAACCACCAGACCTCCTTGTAATTAAAAAGCTTTACACCTCTGTATCATGAATACTTTTCCCCCGAAAGAGTCAAATGACCCTGGATACCGTGAGCAACAAAGAGTCACGAGAAATGAATCTGACTATATCTTAAGTATGCAAGAAATGACTAGGGGCAGAGCCAAGATGGTGGAATGAAAGCAGCAACTTGCCTGAGCTCTCCCCCAAAACCCTGCAAATATAAAAATGGCTCTAAACAAATTCTAAGGCAGCAGAACTCACAAAAAGACAGAGTGAAACAAATTTCCAACCTAAGACAAGGTGGGTGATTGATCAGAAAGGTATATCGTGCCAGGATTGGAGCGCATGGGCCTGCAGGCTGCAGTGAACCTGGAGCAGGCCTTAGAGATCTGAATCGCAGGTAGCTGTGGCAGTTTCCAGACTCCTCAACCCATGAATGCCAAAAACAACTTAGAAGGTCAGTGGGAAAAGTCTCTTTCTACGGTGCTGAGAGAGGAAGGAGGGGTCTCAGCTCCATTCCCCAAGAGCCTGGCCCTGGGGGGGGCAGCTGCTTCCCTAGGTTCCAGCTTCCATCCCACAGACTGAGGTGGAATAGAGTGGCTGATCAGAGGGGGATTGCAGGGATCTCTCTGCTGGTGCTGAGGCAGGAATCTCTTGCTTTGCCCATGCTTTGATCTGGGTCACAGTTCTGGACAGGGGTCCTGGGGTGAGGATGAGAGCTGGCACAGCTGGCATGGTGGAGCATGTAGTGGCTATGGACAGGAAACCTTCCTCACAGTTCCAGGACAGAAAGGAGTGCTTGTGGTCACTAATAGACCACAGCATAGGCCAGGAAAGGGGTAAACACCTCGCCCCTTATCATACCACCTTTCAAGAACTGAAAATTTACGGGTCCCTACAAGTATCTCTGAAAACAGCTATATAAACCCCCGAAGTTTGGGACAGTACATTCTACACACTGGAAGCAGACTCTTACCTTAATAAAGAGTTCAAAACTTAAGTAATTGGCCAGGATCATGAGCAAGCAGCGCAAAAAGAGTCAGACTACATTATCTTACTTTGGACAAAGAAGATTAAAATATACAACCAGAAGACAACAAAGTCAGAGCTCCTACATCCGAAGCCTCCAAGAAAAATATGAATCAGTCCCAGACCTTGGAAGAGCTCAAAAGGGATTTTGAGAAGCAAATAAGAGAAGTAGAGGAAAAACTGGGAAGAGAAATGACAGTGATGCAAGAAAATCATGAAAAACAACTCAACAGCTTGCTAAAGGAGACCCAAAAAATACTGAAGAAAATAACACCTTAAAAAATAGCCTAACCCAAAAGGCAAAAGAGGTCCAAAAAGCCAAGGAGGAGAAGAAGGCCCTAAAAAGAAAAATTTGCCAAATGGAAAAGGAAGTCCAAAAGATTACTGAAGAAAATACTTCCTTAAAAATTACAATAGAGCAATTGGAGGCTAGTGACTTTATGAGAAATCAAGACACTAAAACAAATCCAAAAGAATGAAAAAAATAGAAGAGAATGTGAAATATCTCATTGGAAAAACAACTGACCTGGAAAATAGATCCAGGAGAGAGAATTTAAAAATTATTGGACTATCTGAAAGCCATGATCAAAAAAAGAGCCTAGACATCATCTTTCAAGAAATTATCAAGGAAAACTGCCCTGATATTATTAGAACCAGAGGGCAAAATAGAAATTGAAAGAATCCACAGATCTCCTCCTGAAAGAGATCCCCAAAGGAAAACTCCTAGGAATATTGTAGCCAAATTCCAGAGTTCCCAGGTCAAGGAGAAAATATTACAAGCTGCCAGAAAGAAACAATTCAAGTACTGTGGAAACACAATCAGGATAAAACAAGATTTGGCAGCTTCTATATTAAAGGACCACAGGGCATGGAATATAATATTCCGGAGGGCAAAAGAGATACGATCACAACCAAGAATCACCTACCCAGCAAAACTGAGGGGGAAAAAATTGTCATTCAGTGAAATAGAGGACTTTCAAGCATTCTTGATGAAAAGACCAGAGCTGAATAGAAAATTTGACTTTCAAATACAAGACTCAAGTGGAACATGAAGAGGTAAACAGGAAAAAGAATTCATAAGAGACTTATTAAGGTTGAACTGTTTACATTACTGCATGGAAAGATGATATTTATAACTCATGAGACCTTTGTCAGAATCAGTGTAGTTAGAGGAAAAAAATTATATGTATGTATAGGTAGATAGATAGATAGATAGATAGATAGATAGATAGATAGATAGGTAGGTAGGTAGGTAAGTAGGTAGGTAGATAGAAGGCACAGGGTAAGTTGAAGATTAAGGGGTCATATGTGGAGAATAAAATTAAGGGATGAGAGAGGATTATACTCGGAGAAGAAGAAAGGGAGATGTACAATGGGGTAAATTATTTCACAAAAAAGAAACAGAAAAGAAAATGCTCTTACAGTGGAAGGGAAATGGGGGAAGGTGAGAAGGAATGAGTGAATCTTATTCTCATAGGATTTGGCTTAAGGAGGGAATAACATACATATTCCTTAAGAGTCTGGCTAATGTGGCAGATCTTTAATAAACCTTGTCTTTAGCTGAAACAAACAAACAAAAAAAGAAATGACTAGTTATTGGTAGGGAATGATATTGAAATCAACTGCATATGTATAGTCAGACCATCAGCTAATTAGAGCACAAGTCAAGATCAACATCAAATTAAAAGAAAGGATGAAAAGGAGAAAAAAGACACTGTGGACTGACATTAAATCCTACATGATCTTGGAATAGTCTCATCAGCTCTCTGGGCCACAGAATGCTCATTTGTAAAATGAAGAAGGTGGATTTAGAAAACCTCTAAGATCTCTTTTAATTCTAATTCTCCTACCTTATGGATAATTACATCATCAAGCCAAATGAGTTCCCACATTATCTGTACCCAAAACGGCAGGTCTCATTCTGTGTAATTGTCTACCATCACCTCTCTCTCTCAGGACGCGGGTGGCATTTTTAATCATCAGTCCTCTGGAATCATGGATGATCATTGCATTAATCAGATAGTTTAAGTTTCAATTTTTTAAATTTAAAAATAACATAATAAAATAATTAATAATACTATCTTATTGTACTGTGTTATGGAAATACTTGTTTTATTCCATAAATTAAAAATAAAAAATAATAATATACAAGATATTCTTGATGAAAATATAAGAAAGGAGACAGACTTTCTTTTCTGTAACAGACCACATCTTTTCAGTCACATAATTGACTTAAAGATACAGAGGATGGAAAATCCTGCTATCTATTGCTTTTGGATTAGAAAGAATGCATTTGACTCAGAACAAAACACAGCCTTTAAGACACTCTTCCAACAGCATATCATGCATATGTTAATGTATTACAACATTCCTTGATAAGCATAAGCACAGCGATAAGTCTGCTCAGTTTCCCTCTGGTCATTAATATCAAGCAGGATATAAAATGGAGGCGTATTCATGCCAAAGGTGTTTCCCACCATCACTGATGATGTCCTGCACAGATCTCAGGGGGCATAGTGATTCCCTGTGGATGAATGATAAGAAGCTTTGGATGCTCCTTTTTGCAGATGGCATTGTGTCAGTTGGACCAAGACCCAGAACATTACAATGCCTCCTCAGTCAGGTGCCTGTTGCCCAACTGATAACACACAGTTTGGTAGCAAGTCCATCGAATTAGTGTATCAGTGTATCTGGATAGACACTACAGAAAGAGAATGAGTGCACCTGGGATGGGGAAGTTGAGGGGGCCAGTGTAGGAGGAAGAGAAAAGATGGGATCATATTTGGGAATGTGAACGATGTTTTTCCTGATCCCAATCTGTTCCCCAGGACAAAATTCAATCTTATTTTAACACAAATGCTCTCCCTGTGATACTGTACAGTTGAGAATCTTAAAGCGTCAGAATCTCTGAAGAAGCAAAAATTAAAAAAAAAAAACAACATTGGTGTATGAAGAGATGCAGAATGGTTGCGAGTGAGGTGTAGCACATTTCTAGCGATGGCCTAAAGTCAGGAAGTGACATAAGGGGAATTATTCAGGAAATGTTCGATGGGTAAAGAGGTGGCTCAGTCAGGTAGGAACAGAGAGCAAAAACAAATGGTTGGACTAACTGTTGTGCTCTAGAAAAGTGAGTAGAAAATCTAGTGGGATATGGGGATGTGGATGGGGAATGAGGGCAAGAATAAGGCAGCATGAAAAGGTGTGGACATCTGCATCTAAAGAGGGAGTGTCCATATTGATGAGATCACATATCCACAGAAGTACTGAAGCACATTTTAAATGCTAGCATTGATTGATGAGTTTACTAGACTATCTACAGAATGTGAAATGAAAATAAATGGTATCTGAAACATTGTGAGTCACATATTGTAACTACAAAATAATGCAGTGGATTTCCTCGGATCACATATGGAAACCACTACAATTATCCGTTCATCATATAAGACCATGACTTACTGGAAAGTGATCTCATTTAAAACAGCAAACCCTTTCCATGTGAGATTATTGTTATCAGGCAAAATCCATTAATAAACATTATAGAGAGCAGGGTGACCGGTCCTGATATGAACCTGCATTTCAGTAAAAAGAGACCATTCTCATCAAGGATCCCTGCATAATCATCTATTAATGAGTTATAACCAAATTTCTCCCATGAGAATTTGGCTTTATATCAATATGACTCTGAAAGCAGAGATCAAAGCCTCTTCATCTGGGCAATTTTGCACTGACATACTTGTCTTGGGCCGTTGAAATGTGACCTTCAAATACTTGATATATTGCTGTCCTTTAAGCTTCAATAGTGAATGGATGATTTGTTACTCAGGAAAGCACCATTCATGTGTACAGCTGATAAATGCTTAGAAATGTGAAGTTGATTTGGTGTTTTTCCACGGCTACAGAGCATGGACGCAGACTAAATCTTTTTTCTTAGTGGTTCACACTTTCTTTTTGGTTTGGCAACAAATGGTAGAAGAGGAATCCAAAGACTTTCAGATAAGTTGTGCCTCTGCTGGCTCTTCAGAGGTCTGCTTGGGCATGTCTAAAAGAAAAGATCAAAAAATCAGGCTAGCTGCCATATATTTAAACTTCTACCATCCAGCTGGACAAGGCTGAGCTGAACTTCCCAGATGGATGCATAGGGCTTAAATTACATAGGCATGTGAATAGCTTTGACCTCACAGACTACTCTAAAAAGAAAAAGCTCTACTTATTTAAAGACTGTCTCATTTTAATTTGTGTCTTTGAAGTCAGTCACGTCTGGATTTCCTTTCTGAAAAGTTAAAACCAAAACAAATTCAGTCTAGCCAAAAGGCATAAACTTTTATTAATTTGCAACATACTTTTGTCAATCTTTTAGCATAATACTAGAAAGCAGCATTGTAAACAAGCAGTAAATAACGGTCACCCCACCCAGAGTTCGGGAAGCAGTGTTGCATAGTGGGTATAGGGTTGTACTTATGGTCAGGAAGAACTGAGTTCGAATCAAAATGCCAATCATTAGAGGAGTATCAGAGATAAAATTCATCTATTTTCCAATTTGCACATGCTGTCATTCCCTGTCCAAGTGTAATGGAAACTCCTGGAAGGTAAGGACTCTTTGATTTTTTGTCTTTCTATCCCCAGCACTTAGCAAAGTGCCTTGCATATAGTAGGTGCTTAGTAAATGTTTGTTGAATTGAGTTGACCTTGAGCAAGTCGTTAACCTCTTTGAGCCTCATTTTCCCCATCTATAAAATGTAGATAATAATGAACTGTAGCACTTCTGGGTCACATGAGCAGCAAGATGATGGATTAGATTTTTTTTTCTGGTCCCCAGGACCCCTCATACCTCTCAAAGACAGATATTATGTGTCAAAGACAAAACGACTTTAACTGATTGCATGATCTAAAAACACAAAAGAAGGTTAAAAAAATTCAAACTCAAGAACTGATGCTTATTGACCCTGAGCTTCTTTATCACCTTTTCCCCACTTCCTATGCTACCAGCAGTGAGGCTGCACTAGCAGACCCAAGGATATGACACAGGTTTACATCAAAACCCATCCCTGCAGCCTATTCCCCCCCCTCTCTTTCCAGGGGCATAGAGACCATGAATCTAGGCTGGCCTGGACAGCCAACTTGGCCAAAACCCTCAGGAACAAAAGTCTGCCAGAGGCGGCAGCCCAGAAGCACTAGAGCTGCAAAGCTCTGAATTGTACCGGGGAAAGTCAGCTCTGAATTGTTGGTGCCAGGACAGAGAACTAAGGAACAAAGGGAATGGGACAGGTGTGTGTGTGTGTGTGTGTATGTAGCTATGAAGCACTCTACCAAGCCTGAAGAAAAGAACACAACATCCAGTTCTGACCATCCCAAAATTACTTGGGGCAGAGATCTACACTGGTGAACTGCAAACTTCCCATTGTGGGAGAAGGCTGAAATACTCTAAAACCAAGACCCTTAAAAAAATTTACAATCAGAGGAGAGGGAGTCAGGAAGTGAGTAATAAGGAAAACAAGTATAGAATCGGGACTGAAAGTACCATGGATTTCAGGAAGAAGAAAACTCAAAGACCTTGAACATGAACAGAAAATCAACAGGAAAAACAGTAACAACAAAAGGAAATATGGCCCCCAGATCTAGTAAATGAAGTTAAGGCACCTATGAATAAACACTGAAAAATGAAGGAAAATGATCCCACACTTGATGAGATAGAAGATCCTGTGGAATTTGAGGAGAATATAGAACCATAACATACTGTTTCCGAGTTGTTTGAAGAGAAATAAGAATATGAGAGTAGAATTTATGTCCTGAACAGCAAAAATAATAGCAGAATAGAAAAAGTTGAATCTACGGTGGCAAACCTTACCAAGCAAACATACAAAAAAAGAGCAATAGATCAGGAATGCAAATGCACAGAAGTAAAGGACAACCTAGAAGAAGAGAAGCAAAAAACAAAGCAAAACAGAAATGTTTAAAATACATATGCTCATTGCTCAAGTAAAACATATGGATCTCAAAGACAGAATGTGTAGAGACAACCTAAGGATTGTAGATCCCCCAGAAGAACATGAAAGGACAAAAAACCTTAATGCCATAACAAAGAGAATAATAGAATAGAACTGCCCAGGACTTCTGAACATAGAAAATGAAATCCCAATGGATAGAATTCACAGATCACCTCCAGAAAAAAAAAAGCAAGGCTAGATAGGTAGTGAATTTAATAATTCAATTCAGAAGCAACAAGTTTTGCAAGCCATCAGGAAAACGATTTTCAAAAACAAAGGAAATGACACATGAATAATGCAAGGTTATTCTGCTCCTCTAGAAAAAGGAGGAGCCAATAGAATAATGTGTTCTGAAAAGCAATGGAGGTCAACATGCAGCCCAGGGTGACCCATCCTGCAAATCTGAACTTAATCATACAGGACAAAAAATAAAAATGATATTCAATAATTTAAAAAAAAAGAGTTTGCAACATTTAAAAAAAGAAAGCCAGAACTGAAGAGACTATTTGCTTCTCAATTACCCCAAACAACAGAAATATAGGAGGCATAAATAAATATAGACAGCAACAGCAACAGGGTGAAACAGAGGAACCAATTAGAGACTTCTTTCTAAACGTTCACAAGGTGACAGGAGTGAAGACAGAAATCAAGCAGAAGTTACAATGAAGAGTCAGATAGGGGACATTACGGGCAGACTGTGGTGACATCCTGCCTACAGGTGCATGCTTCTTTTGTGAGATACATTACAACATGGGAAGGCACATAAAAGGTGGGGAGGGAATTAGGGAGATAGAGATGAAGGAGTCAGGTGCCAGGGTCAAAAATCAAGGGCTAGAAATGAGTGGAAAGTAACCTCTGTGGTCTCAGAAAGAGAAGAGCCTATAGGGGAGTGGGTGTAGGGGAGGGAAGAAAGTTTGGAAAGGGTGAGGAGGAAGGAGGCCTTATTTTGGAGGTGGAAGGGGGTTCTGCTGATGAATGCTTTTCTGATTGAAGGGAGATGAGGTATCTGGATGAGGTCCTGGGGGATTTGGTGCCTGAAAAGTCTACTTGTGTTGAGGGAAGGGAACTGGAATCCCTAGTGGCAACTGGCATCTGGAAGAGTGGGAAAGCATGGATACAGGGAAATGTCCAGGCAAACATAAGGGAAAAAAAGTCAACAACAGAGGGCATACATCAGTGAGGGGGTAGAGGCTGCAGGGGGAAGGGTTTCCTACTACAAGGCAGTGTCCTCTCTGACATCTGCAATAATTGGCATTGCTCTTTGGGAAAGAAAAAATGGAAAAAAAGGAATCCATGGCACAAGCCCTAAAAGTCAGTGGCAGAAGGTGCCTAGAGGACAGAATCCAGATTGGATACCTTGGAAGCTTTGAGCATATGTAGAATCCAGAGAAAAGAGAGACATCAGATGAATATAAGAGTCATGAATCAAAGAATGAGGGTCTAGAGTAAATAGAAAGAGAAAACAAAGAGAGTGAGGGAAATCCTTTTTGGAAAGGGGCACAAAAATGAAGTTAATAATTAAGCACAAAAATGAAATTAATAATAAACTGTAGCATCTACTTCACAGAATCATTGTAAGGATTGGATAAGCTAGTGCAGGCCAAGAACTTCACAGATTTTAAAGCACCATATAAAGAGAAGTTATATTACCACCACACCATTCCCTTAGAGCCCAAGTAGTAATAAAATGAATGATATCCAATGCCTGACATCTCTTTTAACTCATGCTGGTTGGAAAGAGTAGCAGCTGTTTCTAAGGCAGCCATGAGCACCCTGCCTAGCACCAATGAGTACCCCAGTAACATATCAGACCTCTCATACTATGAGACTGAGGTAATAAACCTTATTCATTACATTTGTAGCTGATGTTGGAGAACCTAAGGGAAGATTGATTTAGCAATGGCTGAAATTAGGATGGTTTAGAACTGTTTGAAGTAGTCTAAAAGAATGTGGTCTGCTTCTAAGAAGACCTTGGGGTCTAATTAGTCCATGCCTAGAGACTACTGTGGAACGTATTTAGCTTTCTGGTGGTCTTCCAGGACATGGTTATAATCACAAAGAATTTATTAAGTCCCTACTTGCCTATTGCACTGTGAAAGACCTTATATAGAGAGGTTTAAATGTAATAGGGAGGCGGGGCTGGCCAACAAAGGCCCCATCTTGGGACTATGTCCAGTGGCCTCTGCCTGCTGCCAACCTACATATATGCTCAAGGAAATTTCTTCAAGAAAAAAAGCAGTTGAGGGCCCTGCTCTCCACTTTAGAGTATATACATTCTGCCAAATTATTTAGTGATCTCAGAAGGCTATTTGGTTGGCTGCTGAACTAGAACTGAGGAGCATTCAGAAAAGTCAAATCAAGTCTTTCTTCCCTGGAGGCTAGGAAGGCAAGAACTTTTGTTGGCCTCTTGGTAGAGGAGGGTCCTTAGGCATAGAATGTATGGCATCTATATAACTTCTGTCCCTGGTGTATCTTGTCTATTCTTTCCTAATCTTAGATGGCAGGACTGGAGACAGAACGACACTGTGAGCTTTGAAAAGTTAGAAGACTCAGTAGGATTTGCCAGCAACCATTGCTATCACTACTATCTTGTTTGACTCAGGTCAGAAGTAGAACAATTCAGCAACTGTGATTCCATGTCCAACAAGCAAAAGAATGACTTTTCTGTCAGCCGCGATCCAGGCAAAAGTGAACTCAGTGGTGAGAGGAAAGTTTGTAGCAGCTTCTGTAACTGAACGCACTCTCTCTAGGAATCAAAGTGTGCGCCCCAACTGGGAAGATGTGTTTATACTTCTATTCTTGCTGAATCTTCTCAGTAAATATCCCTTTGTAAAAGCTAATTGATGTTAATTGCTTAGAGATGATATGGAAGGGATATTAATTGGGTTCACTGATTTAGGGGCACTAATTCCTTATGCTTGATATTGGATGGGAACACACTGGAATGGGGACTTGAGCTTACAGAAACAGAATAACACCACTTCCCCACAGGGGAACCTTTGGAGGAAATGTAGCTAGCCATGCTCTGGATAACTGTCAGTGTACTTATGAGTCTAGTTTTGCTACATACACATGATGTCTTATGCCTGGGGCATCCCCAGAACCTTCCTGAACAAATTCTTCTGGTATTTTCTCAGGTCTGAGATCCTTCATTATGCTCCTATCAGGGAAAAAAAAATGTTAATTGATAGTGAAATGATAGAAAGAGAAAGGGTCAGTTTTGCACTCATTCATATTGCTGTCATGCAGTCGTTTCAGTCATGTCTGACTCTTCATGACCCATTTGGGGTTCTTTTGGCAAAGTTCCTGGGGTGGTTTGCCATTTCCTTCTCCAGCTCATTTTACAGATGAGGAAACAGAGGCAAAAAAAAAGATTAAGTGACTGGCCCAGGTTCAAATAGCTAGTAAGTGTTTGAGGCCAGATGTTAACGCAGGTCTTCCTGAGTTCTAGGCCTGGTGTTCTGTCCTCTATGCCACTTAGCTGCCCCTATTTACTTATATTAAGATGAACTATTTCTCAATGTGAATCTAATCAGTTAGGTAATCTCTGTCTACAAGTGGTTATTAAATCACAAGGTAATGAGGATCATTGGATACTTAGTGTTGGGAATGAATTTAGAGGTTCTTTAGTACAATTCTGTCATCTTATAGATGAGGAAACTGAGTCCCAGAGGGAAAAAAATGCATCCTCAAGGTCATACAATGAGTATGTGACAGATCTGAGATTTGAATTTAGGTCCTCTGATTCCAAATTCAGTATTCCTCCCATTGTAGCACACTGCCGTATTATCAACTTCAAGGAGAAACTGAGGCATTTGCATTTCTGCCCTGTATGAGGTAAATGACTAAAATAACATACAGAATCCTGAGAGAAAATGGTCATGGCTCAGAGAATAGGATTCATCTACAGGATGACAATTTATGATTGGCAGGTTCTCCTAGATAGAAGCTAGAAGACTGACAATCACCTATTTGGTCAAATTGGTCAACTTGACAAGATCTTGACTGCTAACAGGACCAACCTTGTTACATGTCTGCTTGCTATTTGCTTGCTCTATATCCAAAAGATATCTCTCATCTGCTGTAGGTAAATAGTCTTACTTGCACAATGATTTGTTTGAATTTATCTAATCTAAGCTAGGGCATCACAAAATTGAGCCCTATCACACTGAAAAAGGGAGAGTATGCCAGAAAACACTTCCATTTTTGAAGTTCAAGGTCAAGAGGATTTTAGATTGTTTGCTTATTTGTTTTTGCTATTTGGAAATCAATAGCCTTGGAAATATTTTGGCATAGGTTCTCAGTATTTATTTACCTAGGCCTTCTTCACCTGAAGTGCTGGATTCAGTGGGTTAAAATGAAATATTCCTTAGGCAGGCTTTCAGTGTCCTTGGCAGTGATGCCCAGTTGGCCAAAGGGCTGCCTATCTTTCTTTGACCATTCATCACTGTAAAAAGAACTATCAAGACCTGCTTCCCCAGGCAATGCCCCAAAATGGTTTGGCATCAAGAAGACTTCTTTAGACTTTTTGGTGGAGATTGTTGGACCCTCGATTTAAGGAAGGAAAGAAGGGAGGGAAAGAGGAGAGAGAGAGTAGTGAAGTTAGGAAAGATGGAAAGACAAATTGAGCGGGGAAGAGAAGAAAGAAAGAATAAGCATTTATTAAGTGCCTATGATCTGCCAGGCATTGTGTTAAGAACTTTGCAAGCATTATCTCCTTTGATCCTCACAATGAGCGTGGGAGGGAGGTGCTAATCCCCATTTTGCAGTTGAGGAAACTGAGGCAGATAGAGGTTAAGTGACTTGCCCAGAATCACACAGCTATCATCTGAAGCCAAATATGAACTCAAGTCTTCTGTCTCTAGTTCTAGCGCTCTGATCTACTGTGTCACTCAGCTGTGACAGATCCATTTGCAATTAGGATTTGTCTCATTGGATTTGGTTTACAGGTTTGGAGTTTAAATAATTCTTATCTCCAGGTTTTTTTTTTCTTATTTGTTTACTGGTTCCCAGCACCTAACATAGTACTTGTCACGTAATAGGTATTTAATGAATATTTGTTGCATGAACGAATACACAATCATCACTTTCTATCATAGGTAACATTTTCCTCACATGAAACTTCTGAAATCACATTCTGCCTAGTTCCTCCCTTAAATAGAATATAAGCTCCTTGAGGGCAGGAGCAGCTTTTCACTTTACCTTTCTTTTTCTAATACTTAATAGAGTGCTTTACCCATAAAAAATATTTAATAAACTCTTGCTGATTGAAGGAATGAGAGAATGGATGAATGAAAAGTGCTGCGACCAACACTTCACATATAGATCATAGAATATCAGATCTAGAAGGTTTTTAAAGATCAACTTGGCACAGGATCATAGAGCTAGACGTGGAAGGGGTCTTAAAGGTCATCTAGACAAATCCTCTTGTTGTACAGAGGAGGAAACTGAGTCCCAGGCAGGTCCCTCTGTCAGCAAACATTTATTATTTACTCTGTGTCAGACACTGCATTACATACTGGAGACACAAAGAAAAGTAGAGATTGTCCTCATCTCTATCAACAAGGAATATTCTTTCTAATATGGGAGGCAAAATATGAACACTTTATAATGGTAGATTAAAGGCAATCTGAGAGGGGAGAGGACTAGCTATTGCGGGGCCTGGAGGGACCAAGAAAAACCTGCTATGTGAAGTGGAAGACAGTGAAACTAAAAGGCTGAGGCAAGGAGGCAGGGCACTGCAGGCATCTGGGACATTCAATGAAAAGGCACACACAGACTGAAGGGGGAGATAGAGGGTAGATAGAAGATGAAGTATCTTGGGGGAGTGACAAGTTGGTCAGTTAAGCTAGACTTAGTGCATGTGGAGAGGAGTAAAGTAGAAGCAGATTAGGAAGATAGGAGAGGTCCAGGTTAAAAAAACTTAAATTTCAAACAAGATTTGATATTTGATATTGGAGGTAAGAGAAGCTCAGTGGGGATAAGAGGAGTGGGGGGAGAGGAGAATAATGTGGTCAGATCTACACTTTAGGAAAAACACTTTGGTGACTGAAAGAATGGATTTGAGTGATGAGAGACTTGAGAGAGACCAATTAAGGGAAGGCAGAAATGACAAAATTTGGTGATGGATGGGATATGTGGGCTAATGTGAGCAAGTGTTGAGGATGCTACCAACATTGTTATCCTGGGGCCTAGGAGGAGGATGGAGGCAACTAGATGCTGCAGTAGATGGAGAAGTGGACCTGGGATCAGAAAGACTCATCTTAACAAGTTCAAATCTAGCCTCAAGACACTTATTAGCCTTGTGACCCTAGGCAAGTCACTTAACCCTCTTTGTCTCAGTTTCCTCATCTGTAAAATGAGCTGGAGAAAGAAATGACAAATCACTTCAGTATCTTTGTCAAGAAAACCCTAAAATTGGGTCATGAAGAGTTGGATATGACTGAAACAACTGAACAGCAACAAGTCCCATCATGCATCAATCTTGAGAGAGGTTGGGAAAGAATCTATAGGGCTCTACGAAGTTTTTAATATTTCAGAGGAATATTTGTTTGCACGGGAAAGTCGTGTTGGCAAGTACCTTATGTAACCGTTGAATAAGTAACTGTCTGAGGCCCCCTCATCCAGACTGAGCCTGTTGTGGGCTTATCCTGGAGCCCCTGAGGAGCCTATTTTGAGGGGTGTAGTTTATATTTGATCAAAATTCACTTTGAAGTTGCTGCAACAGTTAGGAATTTCCCCCTTTCCAGAGCTCACATCCGCTGAATTTTTTATCAAAGCAAATCTTCACATAATATTGTTGGGAAGACACTAAACATCCTATCACCCTCAAGGAGGAAATGATGAACTAGACAGTCCACTTTCAGCACTTAAAAAAATCCTTCCTCTGACTGCGATTTTCTTAGACAAAATCACATTTGTATCATTAGAGAGAAGAGAGAAGATATTGGCCTAGTCACATATCTCTCCTCTCAGGCTAAGATGTGTGAACACAAGGCTATTTCCAGCATGTTATATTCATTTAAATCATTATGTCAAGTTATTTCCATCTGCAATGAGTAATAAGTGCTATTTGAATACCTGAACTGAGAGAGTTAAAAAAATAGGCAGGATAAAGTTTTAAAAAATAAGTTTCAAAGTTCAAATATAATTATTCATTTATTTATAGAACAAACATTTATTATGAGCCAACTATGTCAGTTAGTTGATAAACATTTATTAAACACCTACTATGTGTAAGGCACTGTGAAAAGCATCTTTCTAGGCCCTGGAGGAGATCCAAAAATAAGCAAGACAGTCAACGACTTTAAGGAGCAAAATTAATTCTTGTGATTATACTTTCATGAGAAAATTAAAATAGTGTTACCTTCGATTTGTAGAGTCATCGATCCAAAAACATTTAAGCACCTCCTCTGTACCAGATACTGAGCTAGACACTGGACAGTCCAAGATAAAAGTTAAATAGTCCTGCACTCAAGTAGCTTACATTTTGTACATGGGAAATATGTACGTAAAATATACCTAAAATTATATACACAATAAATATAAAGTTTGAGGCAGTATGATGTGTTGTCTTTGTTCAGTCATTTCCAATTCTTTGTGACACCTTCTGGGGGTTTTCTTGGAAGACATACAAGAATAGTTTGGCTTTCTTCTCCAGCTCATTGTACAAATGAGGAAACTGAGACAAATAAGGTGAAGTGACTTGCCCAGAGTTACACAGCTAGTAAGTGTCCAAGGCTGGACTGAAATCAGATCTTCCTCACTCCAGGCACAGCACTCTAGACATAGCACTGCACCACAAATGGTGTAGGGATCTCATACTTCTGAAGCATATTGGTTGTGAGATCCTAGGCAAGTGACTTAACTTGTTAGTGTCTTGGGTACCTCAATAAGATTATAAGCTAATGAGCAGTTAGAAGAAATTGATCAAGTCTCTTCCAAAAACATCTCTATAAAATTTGTTTTGGGCAAAGAGGCACTAGCAGCTGAGGTTGGTGTGGGGAGGGAGGTCAGGAAACACACAATTCTGAAGAGAGCTCTTGAGTCGAGTTTTTTTTTTTCTGATTTAAATTTTTTTTTTTACCATGTGCTTTTGAGTTGAAATTTTTTCTCCCCTTTCCTCCCCCACACCCTTCCCAAGACGGCGCACAATTTGATATAGGCTTTACATTTACATACCCATTAAACATATTTTCACATTAGTGAAGTTGTAAGTAAAAATTAAAACCAATAGGAGAAACCACCAGAAAGATGAAACAAAACTCAACAGAAGGTAAAAATAAGTGATAGCGATTCGACTTCTATAGTTCTTTCTTTGGATGTGGACAGAATTTTCCATCCCGAGGCCTCTGGAGATGTCTTAGATCCTCGTAATGCTGAGAAGGGTTCAGTTTAACAATCTTAGTCATTGAGTAACGTGGCTGTTATTGTGTACAAAGTCCTCTTGGTTCTGCTCACTTCATTCAGCATCAGTCTATATAAGTCTTTCCAGGTTTTTCTGAAGTCAGCCTGTTCACCATTTCTCATAGCACAATAGTATTCCATTACATTCATATACCACAACTTGCTCAGCCATTCCCCAGTTGATGGGTATCCTCTCAATTTCCAATTCTTTGCCACCACAAAAAGAGCTGCTATGAATATTTTTGTACATGTGGGTCCTTTTCTTTTTTTTTAATGATCTCTTTGGCATACAGCCCTAGAAGTGCTATTGATGGATCAAAGGGTATGCACATTTTTGTAGCCCTCCTTGAGTCGAGTTTTGAAGGCAACAGAGGCTTGAAGATAGAATGTCACGTGTGAGGAACAGTGCTCACTAATCTGCTTATCCAATAGCAATAATAGCCACCATTTATATAGAGGTTCTGATGTGCCAGGCACTGTGCTAAGCACTTTACAATTATCATCTCATGTGATCCTCACAGCAACTGTGGGAGGTAGGTGTTATTATTATCCCCATTTTATAGATAAGGAAACTGAGGCAAACAGGTTAGGTGACTTGCCCAGGGTCACACAGCCAGTAAGTATCTGATTCTGAATTTAAACTCAGTTCCTCATGACTCCAGGTCAAGGGCTCTATCCACTTGGCCACCTTGGTGACACTCTGAGCCCTCTGACTAAATCATAGTGCATGGGAAGAGGAGTGATGTAGAATGAGCCTGGAAAAGTCAACTGGGGCCAGGGCTTTAAATACCAAACAGAAAAATTTTCATTTGACCTTATACAAGTAATTTTTGTATATATTGTGCTACATAAATAATATGATACTTAATAGATAGTTTGAGATTTAAAATTATTATTAACATTATTAAATTATTAAATGCTATTAAATTGAGATCCTAATTTCTATTTTATTTTAAGAAAAAATAAATAAGTTGTTCAGTCTCTTTTTTGAGTAGATTGCTTCTTGCGCTGCCCTTAGGTCTCTTCCGTGAAACTGGTACCATGTGGATAGTTTAAATGGAGCCATCACCACATCTACTCCTCACTGATCTCTAGGAAGTTAGGACATTTTCTCTCTAATCATGGTTGCTAAACATTTACCCAACTTGACTACAAAAGAAGTTCATGCAGGGGCCAGTACCGTCAACAGCCATTGAATTTTGGGGGGATGGACAGTCTTTCAAAAGTGGGTGGGCTGGAGCATTGGCACTAGAGTCAGGAGGACCTGAGTTCAAATCTGGTCTCAGACACCTAACATTAGCTGTGTAACCTTGGGCAAGTCATGTAACTCTGATTGCCTTGCCAAAAAAAAAAAAGTGGGTGGGCTTTCTAAGGCTGTTAGCTAGCGTGCCAATGCATGAGAGAAATGATTCACTGTCTCTCACAAAGAGGGGAAGGTGACAATGGGGTACAAAGAACCAGGAGTCCAAGGTTAGCCACACTGACTGTCCAGAGGCAGATATGGTGGTAGGAGATTATTCCTCAAAGTAGCAGAAGGCAGACACACTGGTGAGGTCTTGGCAATGTCAATAATTAAAGCTAAGGTTTATCATAACTTTCTAGAATCAATCTCAGTCAAAAATAAAAGTCTTCAGCTAGTGTGAAAATCATCATTCGTTTGTGAAAACACAAACCTACTGTGTGCAATATACTGTGCTTGTTGGTATTGCTTGTCCTTCATTCTCAGAGAGGATCAATGACCTCACAAGGGTAACGTCTTGACTTGGGCATGGATTGGGTTTAAGTGAGGCAAAGTTGCCAAAGTTATCAGAGTTATTGGTCAACTGGCAAGACAAACATCAAGGTGACTGGTGATGGCTGGGATGCCATCATCTAAATTAAAGCTAGACCTTGAGGGAGGATACAAAGATAAAAAAAATAGTCCTTGCCTCCATGGAGCTTACCACTTAGTAGAGGTGACCACACATAAAGCAAAATATTATGTGAACCAAGATGTGGTGATGCATAGAAGTAGCACAACTTTTTTTTCGTGATTAAGTGAGGGACAAACATGATGCACAAACTATCACGGCCAACACTCATTTCCTTAGTCCAATGTAGTCAAGATTGGCTACGCACTTCTGAGACCAGCAGGTCAACTACTTTATAACTAGAGCTCCCAAGCTTGTATTCCTTAAATTAAGACGTATTTATATTTCAGGTAAGCTCCTTTGATTATTGCCATGGATACTACAAGAGATAACAGAGTGGAGGGTGAAGAACACTGTATTAACCAGCTAGACGGCATAGTGGATAAATAGCCAGATTTGGAGTCAAAATGAACTACATTTATAGTAAGACATTTTGGGTCTTGGCCCCAGGTTCTTATCTGTAAAATGGGGACAACAATAACATCTACCTCACAATATAGTGGTGAGTATCAAAGGAAATAGCATATTTTGAAAGCCTCAAAGTGCTATTTAAATGCAAATGATTATTAACTAATTCAGCTTGGAATCCTGGCTCTGCCACTAAACACTGTTGTGACATTGAGAAAGTGATGAGCTAAGTTTGATTTTTATTACCTTTTTAGTGGAGAGGGGAGAGGGAGATGAGACTGGGTGATCATTTTCACTTCTAACAATCCATGAATCTAAGATGACCCCTTGTTTGAATCCCAAGTTCCTTTTATCTGAAAAATTAGAGGAACAAAAGGTCTTTTTGCCTTTCCTCCAAATATTGTGGGAACAGGCACCCGTGAGACCATTTTAACTCTCTTCATTCAATTTGATTCAAGAAACGTGTTTAGGTATCTGTTGCCTGAAAGGCACTGTGTTACCTGTTGGGGATATAAAGATGAGCTAAAATATGGGCTCTTTCCTCAAGAAGTATCCAATATATTAGAGGCAATAAAAATATCTGCACAGGTAAGTGTAATGCAAAGCAAAAGGTGCTGAATGCAAATATCTTGAATTTAGTCTCTTTATTCCATATATCACATCTATGTATAGATGTGATATATGGATCTATACATATGTGTATATGGATATGTGTGTATGTGTGTATAAATTTTCCTTTTTGTCTTCTCCATTAGAACGTGAGTTCCTTGTGATCAGGGATTGTTTCATTCTTTGTTTATACCTCCAGAACTTAATACAATGCTTGCAACACAGCAAATGCTTAATAATTGCTTCTTGCTTAAAAGGACTATGAGTATTTTTGTGAAAGAAGGTATCATTTTCAGATGAGATATTTCTAGTCCATTGTTGCAATTTTTTCAGGACTTAGAGATTCTACACATGTTTTGTGTGTGAATATGGAAGAAGGAAACTGATCAAGAGACCCCTTCATCAATTAATTCTCCTCCTTCATTCCAATTAATGGAATCATAGAAAACAAGGGGCAAATAACAGATGACAAAATGTTAAGATCTTAAATGAAATATAAAGAAAAGTCCACATTTTGTTACCTCTTTACAAGGTCAGATATTGTTTAGTTAAGCATGATGCAATTAGAGGATAGCTAAGCATTAGTGGGAAAAGGGAAGAAGGGAATAAGCATTTATTAAGCACCTACTATGTGCCAGGCATTGTACTCACCACTTCACAAATATTATTTCATTTACTTTGAAAGATTTTTGCCACTTTCCTGGTGGCTCTCTTAAAAGCAGGACATGCATTCTAAGGAGTAAGTCCAGACTGAAGACATCTCTAAGAAGCATAAGCTTTATGAGTTGATAAGGCACTGAAGCTATGAAAGAAGAATTCATCCATTGAAAGGGAATCATTCTTTAACTGTCCAGGGAGGAAGGCACATCTCTATGTCCTCTGCCTTACTATTAAAGGTAAGCATGAGTGTGTGTGGTTGGAGAGGGGGCCCATGAGCTATTTTAAGAATGAGAACCCACAGAGTACCTTGAACCTAAGGTGATCAGTCATCAGTTCATTATTATGCTTGCACAGCCCTCCCTCACTCAGATCAAAGTCAATTGCAAGTCATGTCATCATCTCCTTGATGTCATGGTCCTCTTCGAAGACGAAGGACAAACACTACAATGAGCTCAGATGTGCTTAATTCATGTAATTATGAATTGGGCAAATATCATCTAAAGGGACAGTTTCAATACTACTATAAAACTGTTTAGGGAGTAGCTTGTTTGTATTCTCAGTATCACATTCAGTCCCCCAGTACAGGCATTGTAATGAGATGAAAATCATTTTTGCATTATTTAATTATGGAAATTGTCATAGAATAATATTTCTGATGAATTTACAATTTCACAGATATATATATATATATATATATACATACACTCATAACAAACACACATATACAAAACACACACACATATATATGTATATATAAATACGGATTTATAACACGTGTGTCTATGTATATATGTGCATATATATTCTTAGGGTTTTTTTGGGGAGGGCAATTGGGGTTAAGTAACTTGCCCAGGGTCACACAGCTAGTAAGTGTCAAGTGTTTGGTCTGAGGCTGGATTAGAATTCAGCTCTTCCTGACTTCAGGGCCGGTGCTCTATCCACTGTGCCACGTAGCTGCGTATGCATGTATATATATATTCTTACAGAATCCTTTTTTAATATTGCTAATTGCATATATATGTAGGAAGAAGGGAAGTGAATAAGTACGTATTCATATGGTACCTACTGTGTGCATGCATTGTGTTAAGTCCTTTACACATTTTAGCTCATTTAACCCTCACGAAGACCCTGGGAGGTAGGTGCTGTTATTATCCCAATTTTACATTTGAGGAAACTGAAGCATACAGAGGTTAAATGACTTCCCAGAGTCACATAGCTAGCAAGTGTCTGAGGCCACATTTTAATTCAGATCTTTCTAAGTCTAGGTCCAGCACTGTAACCATTAGACTACCTAGCTACTTATGTAACTACAATATAACTTAAGGGCATGTATGTGTGAATATGTATATGCTTGTATAACATATATATGTGTTAGATGTGTATATTTATACATACAACATATGTGTATATCTCAATAAATATATGTACATAGATAAATATACATATGTAATACATGCAAATACACATGTTAATATATGTACATGTAGGTATATTATAGATATACATCTATATCATATGAAAATAGCTATAATACCAAGTAGAATTTCATAAGAGAGTTGTAAAGAAACTGCTATATAAATTCAGAAGTAGGAATGATACTTCTAACTCATGGGACAATGAAGGCTTTTGGGGGAAGGTAGCATTTGAATAATAGTGAAGAAGTAGATGAATAGACCAATGGGTAGTTGTTTTAGGTGTTTAGCCAGGAAGGCCACAGGAATGGAAAAGTTTGCCTGGAATATCAATTCTCTTCTCCTCCCCGCTGGCTTAAAGAACATCACACTGACTTCCAGGGGCTGAGCCAGGGTGGCAGAGGACAGAAACATTCAGCCAAGTTCTCCCAACATTCCCCTCCAAACAATAAAATAAAGCCTGAAATCAAATTCCTGAGTTGGCCAGAGTAAGACATCCTTCCAGTCCCAGTCAATATAGGAGGCTAGAAAGAGAGACTTGTGATGTCGGGGAGGAGGCCAATCTGCAGCCCACGTGGATGAAACACCAGTTGTGGGAGTAGGTGGTGGTGATAGAAGCAGCAGCAACTTCAGGAGTTCTCAAGCCAGAGAGACCTGGCAACTGGTCAGAAAGAGTTTACAGGGTACCCTTGCGCTAGCACTGGACGTAGGACTAGGTGCTGTTTGGCAACTCCATTTCCTATACACACTTCTGGGTCAGAGTTCAAGGGCAGAGAGGAGCTCTTTTGTGCAAGAGGGAGGCTCTGTTTGGAAACTCCATTTTTATACCTACTTCCGGATCATGACTCAAGAATAAAAGGGAACACTTTAGGAAAAGAGGGAGTAGAAACAATTTTGGCCCCACGAGATCAGGGACCTTGAGGAACAGCATCACTTCGGGTCCCAAGGGTGAAGAGGTCCTGGAGAGTGCTATCAATTGCAGTGGCAAGAGATCAGGCACCTTTCCTAGATAAGGACCAGAGCATAGACCAACAGAGCAGTGATCGCACCTCTCCCCAGATCACATCATCTTGGAAGCACCAAAAACCTCCAAAGCCCCAGAAGTAGCTCTGAAAACAGAGTGCAAATAAATCTGAAGCTTGGGACAAAACCCCTGTCTCCCACACTGGAAACAGAGTATGACATTAACATAAACTGTGAAGAACTTAGCTACTCTGCTCAAGGCAATGCCCCAAGACAATTCCAAAGGACCTATGAAGAAAAATGCTATCTACCTCCAGAGAGAGAACTGATGGACTCTGAATGCAAATTGAAGCACACTTGTTTTAAACTTGTTTTTTCTTGCTTGATTATTTTGTCTGTGTTTTCTTTTGTGTCATAGCTAATATGGAAGTGTGTTTTTCATGATTTCACCTGTGTTGTTGGTGTTCAGTCATTTCAGTCGTGTCCAAGTCTTTGTCACACCATTTGGGGTTTTCTTGGCAAAGATACTGGAGTAGTTTGTCATTTCTTTCTCCAGCTCATGCCACATATGAGGAACTGAGGCAAACAGTGACTTGCCCAGGGTCATACAGCTAGAAAGTCTGAGGCTGACTTTGAACTCAGGTCTTCCTGATGCCTGATCTGGTACAGTGCTTTATCTACTGCACCACCTAGCTGTCCTTAATGTGTATGATAGGTATCAAATTGCTTGCCTTTTCAAGGAGGCGGGAGTGTCGACGGGGAGAAAGGGAGAGAATTTGGAATTCCAAAATATTAAAAATATTGTTAAAATTTTTACATGTGATCTGGAAATGTTTAATGAAATGAATAAAAATAATTTAAAAAGTAAAGAGCATCATACCAAAGGCCAAGTTTTGGTGTATTGCTTCACTTCTTTTTCCTTCCCAATCTTAACCCTATAATTAACTAACTTAATATCACACTGTCCTTTGCTCCCAAACCTCATAACCTTTTGTCTGATCCTTACTTGTACCTTAACTCAGCCTAACCTTAGATTATTTTACATCTCTGACTTCTCCATTCCTATTTAGGAACTGCTGAATAGATGACAAAACCAAGCTATTTACATTGGCTATATATTTTGTCCATATATTCACAGTTGTGCCCTCATTGTAGTAAGGCACTACATACACATACTCACATATGATATCTATATCTATCTATATCTATATCTGTATCTATATCTATATCTATATCTATATCTATATCTATATCTATATCTATGCACATATACATACATGCACACATACATATATACATGCATAATATATACAACATGTGTATGTATGTGTGTATATGTATACGTGTGTATATATGTATATATACACACATACATATATACACACATAATATATACACATGTGTGTATATATGCATGTGGGTATATGTGTGTGTGTGTGTGTGTATATATATATATATATATATATAGATATATTTATATATATATGTATATACTTCTCATTTGTTTTTTGTTTTTTTTATCAAAACCCCTCCAACATTTGGTTGGAAGGATTTTGATAGAAATCATACTTCCCACACTATTTTCTCCTCTAACTTTCTCAGAAAACCTTGTTCCATATTTTAATGAGAAAATAGAGGCTGTTTACCAGTGAACTTTTCCTTCTCCCTGATATGGATCTCAAAACCCTCAGACAACATCTTCCATTCTCCCTTCCTCTGTTCCAATAATAGATAAAGAGTGATAATGATAACTAGCAATTATATGGTGCCATAATATTTGCAAAGTGCCTCACAAATATTATCTCATTTTATCCTTACAACAAACCTAGGAGATGATTTCAACAAGTAGATTAACAATTTTATGTTTGTGTTATTTTCAGTTGTGTTAAATTTCTGTGACCCCATTTGGGGTTTTCTTGGCAAAGATACTGGAGTAGTTCGCTATTTCCTTCTCCAGCTCATTTTACAGATGAGCAAACTGAGGCAGACAGAGGTTAAGTGATTTGCCCAGGGCCACACCAAATAAATACGTAAGGTCAATTTTGAACTCAGATCCTCCTGACTGAAGTTCTAATGCTGTATCCACTACACCACCTCACTCAATGAGGCGACCCTTTTCTCCAAGATCAGTCCCTCCACTTGTATCTTTTATTTGCCAGATCTGATGGCTTTTTCTTAGTCTTCATTGTTTTTGACTTCTATGTAATATTTCACAGGCTGACTACTTTTTTTCCTCCTAAGTACTCTCTTTGTATTTTCATGATACTATTCTCTCTTGACTTTCCTCCTGTCTGACAACTCCTTTTCAGGTTCCTGAGAAGGGTCATCATCCATATTCCTTCTTCCCTTAACTGTGCATTAGGTTCTCTCTCTCTCTCTCTCTCTCTCTCTCTCTCTCTCTCTCTTCTCTCTCTGTGTATGTGTGTGTGTGTGTGTGTGTGTGTGTGTGTGTGTCTTTGTCTGTGTTTACTGTCTCTTTCTCTCTCTCTCTCACTCTTGCTTACTTATTCATCCTCGCTAGCTCCCATAGGTTTAATCTTCATGCAGATGACTCCTACGTCAATACATTAGCTCTAATCTCTTTAATCATCCTCACTATTAACTGCCTGTTAGACATTATAAAATGAATTTCTCATAAATATCTCAAAATCCACATGTGCCAAGTAGAATTCATTAATTATCTTTCCCCTCATCCTCACTCTCATTTCTAACTTCCCTCTTCTGTTGAGGACACTATCATCCTCCAAATCACCTAGTTTCACAACCTTGGTTTCATCCTTCATGCCTCACTTTCTCTTCCTGCACGTATACAATTGGTTGGTAAGTATTGTCGATTCTTTCTCCATGATTTCTCTTATATGTCATCTCCTTTTCTCTGCTCTGTCAGCCACCACCCTAATTAAGGATGTTATCACCATTTACCTGGACTATTGCAAAAGCCTTTTAAATGATATTCTTGACTGAATGCTTTCACCTCTCTAATGTATCCTCCACACAGAGACCAAGTGATCTTCCGAAAAGCACAGGTCTAGCTATGTCATTGCACAATCCAATAAACTGCAGTGGGTCCTTATTATAAAAGGGACCCACTTTAGTAGGGCCCTCAAGGCTAAAAGTCATATTCCTTTGTTTGGTATTTAAAATTCTTCACAAGTTGGCTCTATCCTACATTTCAAAGCTTATTATACATTTCTCCCCTTCATATATTTTATGATCCAGCAAAACTGGCATTCTTGCCTTTCCTTACAGATGACATTCTATTTCCTGTCTTGGTGCCTTTGAACAGGCCTGGAATTCATTCTGATCTTAGGGATTCTAGAATCTCTAAGTTTCTTCAAAGCTCAGATCAAGCTTTCCTTCCTACATGAGGCCTTTACTGATCCCCCTACTTCTGGTGCCTGATAACAAAATTATCTTATATTTATCATCTACTTATATTTGTGTATATGTTTTCCCCTCCCAAAGAATGTAAGTTTCTTGAGAGAAGTGACTATTTTATTTTTTGTCTTCACATTCCTACTTCCTACCTCAGTGTCCATCACTTAGTAGGCACTTAAATCTTTGTGATTAATTGATTCAGAAGTCAATTAGCTGAAAAGTCATGGATTTTTTTTTCAAGGAACAGAGAGTTTTCACATACTTCAAACACCAACTATAGATGTATTTCAATCAATAGATCTAGCCTTCTAATACTATGTGATACTTTGAAATAGAAAAACAAACTAAAAATAGGTTACGGTTCAATCAACTTCATTTACTGGTAGAAAATCTTATATTTTCAGTTTGGATAAGTTTATGAATATGGGCTCTGAATTTTGCTCATATGAAACAAGGTCTAGGTACTTTAACTTAGTGACTTCAATTCAAAAACCTTTGATAAATGTGTATGACAGAAAACATAGATCATAAATTAGGAATGAGATAGATCAAAGACTTGTTATACAGAAGATTTATGGCTATATAGTGTGCATATTTCAGGACAATAATCAATAGGCACTGAACATTGTGAGCATCAATTAACATCAGAAAAATGATATGGAATATGTTTTTACAAAAAGGAAATGACTCATTACTGATACAGAAGTCGTTCCTGAATCGGCTGTCTCTGTGTAAATTACTGGCTTGTTGGATAAAAGATCCTAACTGTATAAGATTAAAAAGAAAAAAAAAAAGAAAAATGGAAAAAAGATATGGCATTCAACTAAAGCAACTCTATCCTTGGCCATTCAAACAAGTTATTAATAACAAAAATGGGATCTGGAAGGAAGGACAGAGTTCATATGTTAAGTTCCTGTATAAGTTTAACCAATATTAATCAACTTTTCTGTTTCATTTTTTATCATTTTTGAAGCATATTTTTATTTATTTCATTAAATATTTCCCACTTACATGAAGAAAATTTTAACATTCGTTTTTTAAAATTTTGCATTCCAAATTCTTTCCCTTCCTCACGCCACTTTTCCCATCGAAAAGGCAAGCAATTTAGTATGAATCATACAAGTGAAGTCATGCAAAATATATTTCCGTATTAGTCATGCATGTTACAAAAGAAAACACAGACAAAAAAAAACCCCAAGAAAAATAAAGAAAGTTTAAAAAATGCTTCTGTTTACATTTGGAGTTCATCGGTTCTCTCTCTGGATGTAGATGGCATTTTTCATCATGAGTCTTTTGGGACTGTCTTGGATCATTGGCTTGATCAGAGTAACTAAGTCTTTCACAGTTGATCATCTTTACAATATTGCTATTTCTGTGTACAATGTTCTCCTGGTTCTGCTTACTTCACTTTGCCTCAGTTCATATAAGTCTTCCCAGGTTGTTCTGAAATCATCTTTCTTATCATTTCTTATAACACAATAGCATTCCATTACATTCATGTACCACAATTTGCTATTAGCCATTAGCCATTAGCCATTCCCTCATTGATGGATGCCCTCTCAATTTCCAGTTCTTTGCCATTACAAAAAGACCTGCTTTAAATATTTTTGTTCAAATTGGTCCTTTTCTCTTTGATCTTTTTGTGTTACACACTTAGTAGTGGTATTGATAGGCCAAAGGGTATGCACAGTTTTAGAATCCTTTGGTCATAGTTCAAATTGCTCTCCAGAATGGTTAGACTAATTCACAACTCCATCAACCATGCACTAGTTTTTCAATTTTTCTACATCCCTTCTAGCATTTGTTATTTTCCTTTTCTGTCATATTAGCCAATCTGATAGATGTGAGGTGGTATCTCAGAATAGTTTTAATTTTGCATTTCTCTAATCACTGATGATTTAGAGCACTTTCTCATGTGACTATTAATAGCTTTGATTTCTTCTTCTGAAAACTGACTGTTCATGTCCTTTGACCATTTACCAACTGAGAAATGGCTCTCATTTTTTTTTTATTAATTTGGCAGAGTTCTTTATATATTAGAGAAGGGAGGCCTTTGTCAGAGAAACTTAGTGTAAATTTTCCCCCAATTCCTGTTTTCTTCTAATTTTGGCTGTATCAGTTTTGCTTGTGCCAAGTTTTTTTTTTTTAACATTATGTAATCAAAATTATCCATGTTACTTCCTGTATTCCTCTTCATATCTTATTTGGTCACAAGCTCTTCCCTTATCTACAGATCTGACGGGTACATTTTCCATGCTCCCCTAATTTATTTCTCATATCACCCATTATATCTAAAATATTTATCTATTTTGACCATATTTTGGTATGCAGTGTTAAATGTTGGTCTATGCCTAGTTTCTGTCAAACTGCTTTTCAGTTTTCCCAGCAATTTTTGTCAAATGATTAGTTCTTACCCCAAAACTAGTGAGTTTATTAAACATTAGATTACTATGGTCATTTACTACTGCTTATTATGTACCTAATCTATTCCACTGATCCACCACTTTATTTCTTAGCCAGTACCAGATTATTTTGATGATTACCTCTCTGTAACATAATTTGATATCTGGCACTGTTAGGCCTTCTTTCTCCACATTTTTTTTTCCATTGATGTCCTTGACTTTTTGTTCTTCCAAATGAATTTTGTTACTATTTTTTGTAGCTCTATAAAATAATTCTTTGGTAGTTTGATTGGTATGGTACTGAGTAGATAAATTACCTTAGGTAGGATTGTCATTTTTATTATATTGTCTTGGCTGAGAAATTAATATTTCTCCAATTGATTAGATCTGCCTTTAATTTGTGTGAAAAGTACTTTGTAATTACATTCTTATGTCTCTGAGCTTGTCTTGACAGGTAGATTCCCAAGTATTTCATATTGTCTTTAGCTATTTTAAATGGAATTTCTCTTTCCATCCCTGCCTGCTGGGTTTTGTTGGTAGTATCTAAAATGTTGATGATTTATGTGGATGTATTTTACAACCTACAACTTTGGTAAAGTTTTTCATTGTTTCAACTATTTTTTGGTTGGTTCTCTAAGGTGCTGTAAGTATATCATTATATCATCTGAAAAGAGTGATAGTTTTGTCTTCTCATTGCTTATTTTTATTACTTTAACTATTTTTTTCTTGTCTTACTGCTATGGCTAGCATTTTTGTACAATATTGAATTATACTGGTGACAATGGACAGCTTTGCTTAATTTCTGATCTTGTTGGGAAGGCTTCAAGTTTATCCCTATTACAGATAATGCTTGCTTTGGTTTTAGGTAGATACTACTTATTATTTTAAGAAAGGCTCATTGATTCCTACATCTTCTGGTGTTTTTTAAGAGAAAGGGTTGTTGTATTTTTTCAAAGATTTTTTTCTGCATCTATTGATATAATTATGATTTTTATTGCTGATATGGTCAATTATGTTGATGGTTTGTCTAATATTGAACTAGTCCTGTATTCCTGATATATGAATACCACGTGGTCATAGTATATAATATATAATATAGTATGTAATAATATAGCATATGATAAATCTTTGTGATTTATTGCTGTAATCTTTTTGCTAGTATTTATTTAAAATAATATTAACAATTAATAATTTTTGAAAAATAAAAAAGCATCTTTATCAACAAATGTTTGAATTATTTGTAGAACAGAGAAAAGCAACATGGCAGCTAAGTTAAAGAGAGGCTTAGAATATAAACTGGTTTGGAAAATCTTATGGATAAAGATGATAGAAGATTATAAGCAGTATTACTCTAAAGTTAGAGAGAAAAAGTAGGAGTTAACAGGAGTTAATAAAAATCTTGATGAGAAGTCCAACGAGATGACAGATGGAAACAGGGCAACAAACAGAAAAAAATGAAAAAAAATCTGCAAAAAAAAATTTTATTACCCTCAAAGACTATATCCTCACTACACTTGGATCCTAATGTCACACTCCTAGACATCCTTGTGATTGAAGTAAAAATGCCACCAAAGAAAACAAAGATAAGAAAATCAGCTGGATTAGACAAAGTACACAAAGGGGTGATCGATGCTATAGGTAATGCAATTGTGAGAGTGTTGAAAGATCAATTCATAAAATTTTCTGAAGGCAGAGAAGATTCCAAAGTTATGGCGATAGGGGAAATCTCAACTCTTTTTACTATCTGGGGAAAAACAGTGATAGAATGTCAACAACCACCTACAAATATACACATACTTGCAATTATATAAAAATTTTATGAGAACCATCTACCAAAGAAACAAGGGCGTAGTCAGTAAGGATATAAAAGAGAGCACCTGGAATCTTTGAAAAAGCTATTCCACCATAGCACCTTTTTGCTGAGTCATACAAAGGCCCATCTTTTCAATATTAGTACAGCTGCAAATCATGGAATAAAATAGTCTTCATAGATTTAAAAATGAGAACCACATAGAGGGCTGTGAAAGTGTGAACAGGCAATACATAACAAATAAGGAACAAAAAAGAACTAGACTAAAAAAATGTCATCAAAATATACAGGATAGGAAAAGATGAGCTGGTCACATGATGAAAGTGAGGTGACAGTCTGCATGCTCCAGTGGCATTCCCTCAATATTGAAAGGAGAAAGCAAGAAAGGAGAAAGCATGTTGGGTGGACCCTCTCTGGCAGATTTATGGAAAGATATGGACAAGAGGTGCACAGGAGAGGCAGGTTTGGATTGTTTGCAATTTTCACTGCTGGATAGAATAGCCACATGAATGAGATCACAGAACCATGTGAAGATTTGAAAATTGAGGAATAATTTCACAGAGTTCAATGGCTTTAATGAACCTGAAATCTACAAATTTAGATAAATTGTCTTTTAAGTTATGTAGGAGAAAGAAATCAATGTAAATCAATTCATCAATTTTTACTTGACTACCTTTTTGCAGTTGCGCATAGATCTTAATGTTCTCTTTTAAGGTTCCTGCTTCTGATGTATGCTTCTCCATTGCCTTTTACTAGAAGTTTGGAATCTCTCTATGGGACAGCTCTGTTCTGTTATTTGTGTATATGAGATCATATAAGTTATAGGATTCTATTATATTTTTGCTTATAGCCACAAATGAATGTTCACAGTGTGGATGCCACTTGGCATATCTTCTCTTAAGACACAATAGTCCCCCAGAGATAATTGAAATAAGTAAGCAGAATTTGCCTTTTCACTAATTAATTGATATTATTGAATACCTTCTTTGTTACAATGATTGTACTAGATTCTCTAAGTTATAAGCTCAAGCAATCAACTGTCCAACAATCATTTATTAAGTGCCTACTATGTTTCAGACACTGTGCTATCTGCAGAGTATACAACAGTACATAAGATGCAAGCTTAGAATTTAGTTGTAAATATGACATTAGCAAATGAAACAGTATCATAGACTATGTAATATCGGTATATTCTGGTATCCTTATTGAAGTCAATCTCGTGCCTCATCAAGATTGGGTGGGAAGCAATGTGGGATCCCAAAAGCTGTGTCCTTGAGGGGCCTGCCAAGCTTGAAAGTTATCAACCTGGGCTCAGAGATGAATTAACTGCCTGTGAGTTAAGGACAAACCTATGTAAGCTAGGGCAGACCTGTTACCAGGTTGACTATAGAGTAAAAAAAAAAAAAGAAGAAATATTTATGACTAGCATTTATATATCACTTTAAGGTTTGTAAAACACTGTATGTATATTACCACATTTGACCCTCAAAACAACTCTTTGAGGTAGATGCTATTATTACCCTCATTTTACAAGTGAGGGAACCAAAACTGAGAGAGGTTAAGTGAGTTACCAACGAGTGTCTGAGGCAGAATTTGAAATTCCTGACTCCAAGTGCAGTGTTCTTAACAACTATGACACCTTAAACATTATATGTTAAAGTACTTTGGCAACGTTAAAGTATACTTTAAATGTAGGGTATAATGATGGTGATTAATAGTCCTTGAGGATAATGTTAGCAAGTATTAGATATAAAATTCAAACCTAGATTTTCTAAATCTAACTCTAGAATGCTGTATTATTTTCATTTCTCTGATATCTATTTCTTCATCTTCTTTACAGTCATCTCTGTTCTTGTCACTTCTTTTATTTTCAAATTAAATTATTTTTTTTCAATTAAATATCTATTTCATCTCTTTCCCACCTTCACCCTTCCCTCACTGGAAAGAAGAAAATGAAAACCAGTGTAACAAATAAGAACATTAAAGTGAAACACATTTTCTATGTTGGTCTTGTCCAAAAATTTTGTGTCTCATTCTGCATCCTGAATCTATCATCTCACTCTTTCAGGAGGTGGGTCCATCATAGGTCCTCTGGAATTGTAGTTGGTCATTGTATTGATTGGCATTCTCAAGTTTTTCAAAGTTGTTTTGTCTTTATAATGTTGTTATTGCATAAAATGTTCTCCTTGTTCTGCTCAATTCATTCTGCCCAGTTCATACAAGTCTTCTTAGGTTTCTCTTAAACTATCCCTTTCATCATTTCTTACAGCACCATAGCATTCCATTACATTCATATGCCCCAAACTGTACATACCTTCCCCAACTGATGGACACCCTCAGTTTCTAGTTCTTTGGTGCTATAAAAAGAACTGCTAAAATTTTCTATTGCTTTTTTCTTTTCCTTATACAGGACACTCTAGCTTCTATCTCCATGTTGTCTCATGCCTGGAATGCATTCCTTCCTTACTTCAGCCTATCATAATCTGTTGTTTCCTTCAGAACTGCTCAACACCTACATGCAGCGTTTCATGAAACTTCTACAAGGTAGTACCATCCCCATTAAAGTAAATGGTCCTGTACTAATTTTGTATACATTTATTGATGCATGTTTTTTTTCTTTTTTCCTTCCTGACCTTCTTGCTACACCCACTTATTTAGTCTCCTTGAGCAGGGATTGCTTTATTTTGTCATCCATCCTCAAGATCTATAGTTGGTATACAGTTGGTGCTTAATAACTGCTCGGTAATTGATCAGTTCCTCCTTGTTAGTAGGCCTGATTCTCACAACTGTCATCACTACTTCTAGTCTCTGACACCACCCATAATATCTCCTTCCTTTACCCATCCCTCTTTTTCCCCATTGCAGCAGTCATAAAAGGGTTTGGCACCATTGTTTCCCTCCTCCTTTGTGGCTCTTTCTGGAGGCTGTGCCAAATAACTGAGGTGTTACCATCATATGCTTTATCAGCACACTTCACCCAGGGCTGTGTCACAAGGGAAAATGAAATTCCCTGGGATCAAAAAGTTTGGCCAGTTAAACTTATCATAGTTCATCTCTACTTTAATGCCATGAGGCTATTGCATAAACATATCATTTATACATTCATATCATAAAGATGATGCCAGACAAAACATAATGACAGATTTTGAAATGAAGAGCAGGGTGTTACATCAGAAAGAACATTGACTCTGTAGTGAGAGAATCTGGTTCACATCCTGTTTCTGATGCATCTGACCTTGGACAAGCCATTTCATTTGATGTGCCTCAGTTTCCTCAGATGTCCTTTAAGCTCTAGATCTAGGATCCTATGATTTCATGTCCAGTTTTCCCATGACAAATGAAACCTGCCTTAATAATGGGACCTTATTAAGCCTTTAGCAATATATCATGTCGTAAGTCTAAAATATGTACCTATTATTTGAGTAGTACCTTAATCCATGGAGTTCCCATGCATTTTGCTTGTTTTTTTTTTAAAGGGGATAGGAGGGAGGTTTAGGCTTGTTATTTCATCAATGTAGGGAAAGCCTGGTGTGGAAATTCTCTCCACAAATGCAGAACAGCAACTTTTCTGTGACTTCTCATCTGAGGGTTGCTGAGAAGTTGAAGCTTACCCATACTCATATATCTAATACTCGTGAGGGATAGAGCTTGTACATAGGTAGATCTGCCTTTCTCCAAAGATGGCCATCACCCCACTCTGCCACATTGCCCCTCTTATTCTGGAATATCAGAGATGAAAAAGAATGAGCATTCAAAAAGCTTGTAACTTCACAAAGGACAAATGAATTACAGAGAGATGTGGCAATGCTGGTTTTAGTCATAAAGAATAGAACAATCCTAGCAACCTTGGCACCTGGCTTTTAGGTAGAAAGATTAGTTTATTTGTCCTTATTAGGAGTCTTGGAAGAGGCTAGCCCTAGACAAAAGTTTAAAGTCAGCAAACTTTGTCTTTGCCATCCCTTTCCTTGTATTTTTGTATCCCTGTCTCCCTGAGTACATCAGTCCTTCATTTCATTCTGTTGCAAGCCAGCCCTACAGGAGCAGAATATATGTATTTTCCCCTACCAAATATATATTTTCCTCTATGAAAATCACCTTTCCTATATCTCATTGCTTTAGGATTTTGGTAAATCTGAATGGATTATCCAAGCTACATTAAGATGTTGATAAATAATATGTTACATATTTCCTTCTAGGAGTATGTCCATTTATGTATTTTTAACTCAACTGAACAAATTTCTAATGGTGAAATTTTAGGCAGAATCATGGAGCCCAAAGATTCTGATTTCAGATCAGAACCTTTGAGTAAAATGGGTGTTGGTTTGGAAACTTTGACCTTTATCATTATAATTAAGACTGTCTTTGGGAAACTGATGTTGGTGTCTGAAACTCTTTGAGTTCGCCCTTTTCCCTTCTACTACTTGGATATGACACTACTTTTCTCTTAAATCAAATATATCTATATATACATGCATATATAATTTATCATATATAAATATTTCTATTACATGTTATATATAATTATATATAATTTATTATAGCAAACATAAAGTTTATATCTACATGTTCATATAAATGCATGAATATAAATTCAAAATAATAATTGATCACAAGACTCAGATCCTGGTAAATTTGTATTTATCCTATAATATTAATAATAATAACTAAGAGTTATATGGTACTGTAACATTTAAGGAGTGCTTTACATTTATCATCTCTTCTAATCTTCAAAACAATGCTATGAGGTAGGTACTATTACTTTTCCCATTTTATAGCTGGGGAAATTAGAGCTAAGAGAAGATATGTGACTATGGGCCAGATTCTGTGCTGGGCAATGGAGATACAAGTACCAAAAATGAGTATTCACAAAGAGCTTATAGTCCGCTTCAATATTTTGAGAGCCCACATTTCACTGACGTAGACATTTCTTCTTTTAGGCAAATGTATTTTTTGGCATTTGAACTATGTGGCCAGCCCCGCTCTGTATTTCCTAGTATCCAAAGCAGCATTTAAATAAAGGATTAAAAATGACATAACACTCTTCAGACGATCCTTTGTCTTGCAATCAGTAATTGACAATTAAAATGCCGCTTGGTTTGAGTTGTACAAATTCATGGTTTTGTACATGAAAATATTACTATTGATAGCCAAAAAAAAAAGCAAAAGGAATCTCATATGGATGTGTATGATATGGTGCTTACTGGTAGAGAAATTTTTTTTATAGTGTTGATTATTAGGCCAAAATCAGCCTAAGCAGCAGAAAATCAATCCATACCTTATTACATCTCAGTCCCAGAGGCTGCATTGAGTGCACAATCACCTGTGAACAAAAAGTCACATACCAACCCTCCCTCTACTTTGGTCTTGGCTTATAGCCTTTTCAAGTTATATAATTTACTGTTGATGTGGTAGCTGACCCTGATGCCATTTTTGTCCTTGTTGAAGGCATCCCACAGAACAGAAAACAACACACTGAAAAGCATGGGAACAAGCACACACTCCTACTTCATTCTGTTAATGACTGGGAAAGCTCGAGAGCATCATCTGTTATCTAGACACTATACAAAAACTTATTCCCTTCACATCTTCCCTCTTCTACGTGATATTCCTAACCATAGTCAAAAAGAGCTGTTGTGATCACTATAGCCTTCTCTTCTTCAGGTTAAACATTTGTAGTCCTTTTAAATGATGATGATTCTGAAGCACTTCCACCGCACTGGTCACTGTCCTCTGGACATCCTCTGGATATCATTGGTATCAAAATCCTCCTAGCATCCAAAACTGAGCATGACACTGCAGATGTAATCTGACCAAGATGGATGGCAGTGAGACCATCACCCCCTCCTTTGTCCTCAATGCTCTAGAGTCTCCCTTAGAGCATTTTAGATTCCTTTGGCTTTTTTGGGGGGGAGGGAGGGGCTGTCAATAATAATATTCTCATGAACAAAAACCGTGAACTCATACAACTCAAACCAAGCAGCATTTTAATTGTCAATTACTGATTGCAAGACAAGGGATCTCCTGAAAGTCGTTATGTCATTTTTAATCCTTTATTTAAATGCTGCTTTAGGTATTGGGGAATACAGAGTAGTGTGATCCAGTTCCCCCGCATTTGGTACAATTCCTGATTGAATTGTGGGACACTTTTAATAAACCGTTCGTATCTATGCTATTTAAATCTCTAGGAACCATCTATTTTTATTTCACACAGTAAATTCTCCAGAGTGGGACATAAAGCCAGACAAGTCGCATCCTTTGGAATGAATTCTACAGCAGAAGGATTTGCTATTGTCAGAGAATAAGCAACCTCTTTCAGGCCACCTAGGAGTCACAAACCAGTCTTCCCTCTGACATATGTGGGGCCCCATGAGGCATGATCAGGTAATGTTTCTCCTGAAACTTTCTTCCTTTGCCCATGATGATACTGTGGGACCAAAGAAAGAAATATTTACAATATCTAGGTCAAAATGGAACTAAGGCAGGGTCACTGAGAGCACTCTAAAGGTAGAACATGAGGCTTGCTAAAGTAATTATCTGGTTATTGTTTTAGAATTTCTAAGGTCTGAGGGGTGAAAAAATTTCCAGAGAAGAATTATCAGACCACATGAGTATGAAGAAAGGAGCTATGCACAAATATGTAATATCATATGTGAAATATGCAGTTCTCCAATGAAAAAACACAAATCTCATATGGTTAGATTCCTGGATGAATAGCAGATTTAAAAAAGTTAAGTACTTTGTAATATTTCATTAGAGAAAGATGGTCAGGTCATCATGATTTGTTTCATTTTATTTAGACATGCCAGAAAGTCAAGCAAGTTTGAACTGTGATGGAGTGGTTGTTTCTTCCCCTTTGGTAACATTTTTTTTTTTTAATCAAGAGGCACGGAGTCATCTATTATAGATGGGGTTGAAAGTATCACCTGGGCTTTTTACAATCTTTTATCATTTTTCCAATTTTCTGAATGTAAGGAGAAACCTCAGAGTTGTTTTAATCTGCATTTCTTTTATTGTTAGGGATTTTGAACAATCTTTTATATGGTTGTCAGTAGTTAAGAATGTTTAAAGCACTATTTGTTCATATCTTTGGACCACTTATCCATTGGGGAATGACTCAGCTATATATTTGTATTATAACACAAACATCTCTAACCCTTAGCAGGATTACTTTATACAAAGAATATTTTTCCCAATCAATAGCTTCTTTTCTTATTCTAGTTATGCTGATTTTGTTTATGTGAAAGCATTTTAATTGAGTGTGTCTCTCTCACCTTTTGTGATCGCTTCTTTCCCTTGTTTGGTTAAGAACTTTCCCCTAGCCATAGCTGTGAGAAAAGCACTCAATCTGTGTAATCTGACTATTATCTCTTTGCTTTTGTAAGTTGGCATCTTTTCTGAGTGCAAGTGATGCTAAACAGAAGAAGTCTGTATCTGACTTGACAATGTCATAATATTATGGGATTTTTAGGAGCTGAAAGTGCTGTTCTGGACAGTTACTGATTGTCTGCAATCCAGTTAGCAACCCATATAGAAGATGAGGTTGGTATCCCAGGAGATGAAGTTTTCTTTTTAGGTAGAGTATGAAAATAGTATTTCAAGGGGCAGCTAGTTGGTGCAGTGATAGAGCACCGGCCCTGAAGTCAGGAGGACCTGAGTTCAAATCTGGCCTCAGACCAAACACTTGACACTTACTAGCTGTGTGACCCTGGGCAAGTCACTTAACCCCAATTGCCTAAAAAAATAGTATTTCAAGAATCTGTGGGTTCATATGAATGAGTAATCCCTCCCCCAATCAAATTGTAATGCCTCCCCACCTTTGCAGATGGTCTTTGAGACTATCTCATTTATAAAGAGTTTCTGTAGGGGAAAAAATCATCACTCTGTGGATATCTTGATGATGATCCTCTACAAGCTGAACTTAGCTAGATGGACTTCCATTGTCTAGAAAGAAATGCACTTCACTAGTTGTTTGAAGACAATGGCTAGGTTTCAAGAAGACTCATGCTGTTTCCAGCATTGGAGAATTGTCTTGTTTTGGCTGAGTTAGTGAGGAAAACCTTTCAGAAGAGAAGGAAAACAAAAAAGAAAGAAGGTTCTTTCCCAGTGCCCCAGATAGGGTGCTACTAACACTTTATGAGTCAAAGTTATCTCAGGATCATTCTGATGCTCAGGAGTGAAGAGATGAGGAAGAGCTGTCAGAGCAGAGAGAAAGGGACTAACTTCTGAAAAGCCCTCATAGATCCATCAGATCTAGTGTTTTCCACATTCCTCCCAGAAAATCCCTGCCCTGATTCTTCATTGAGAGGGGGAAGCAACCCTGGGAATGGGAATCCCATGGCATGCCCTTGTCATCAAGGAGAGGTCCCAGCCAACGGGAGAGTTACAGAATACTCTGTGTCCATTGTACGCTGCATCATCTAATCAAGCCAATAAGAGGTTTCTCCTTATATTCAGAAAATTGGAAAAATGATAAAAGATCGTAAAAAGCCCAGGTGATACTTTCAACCCATCTATAATAGATGACTCCGTGCCTCTTGATTAAAAAAAAAAATGTTACCAAAGGGGAAGAAACAACCACTCCAATAAGAGGTAACAAATATGGGGAACAAAAAGTGAGAGATATTAATATATTAAGCCAATAAGATCTTCCATATACATAAATACATATATACATGTATATGTATGTGTATATATGTATATATAGAAATGTGTGTGTAATATGTTATTGAATCCAACACTTTTATCTTATAGATGAGAAACTGAAGCCTAGAGAGATTAAATGATGAGAGTCACCCAACTAATGATTTTCTGAGGCAAAATTGGAACATAAGTCTTCCTTATTACAAATCCCATGCTTTCTTATTATGCCATGCTACTTCTTGAGTGAGATGGTTCTCAAAGTATCAAAACAACCACCATCAGAAAAAAAAAACTGTTACTAATGTCTCAAGTATAAAAGTGTCTGAACTTTGGGCAAGTCCATACTTCCATGATTTTCCTTGCTTCTTTTTCTCCTTCACTTCCTTCCTTCCAAGATGTAGGTGAAATATATGAAAAAAAAAGCTTCTTCCTTTTCCAGCTCCAAGAGGATTTGGGGTAAGGGAGGACAGACTGTGCTACTCCTGCTAGAGCCATAGTTGAGGTGACCATGAAAAGTAGCTCCTGCCAACTCTGCAGAAGAGTAAGTGGTAAAGAGTCAGTGCCCTAACCACTAGTACTATTTTGGAGAAGAAGCTTCCACTTGTTGCTAGAGCCACATTAAAGAGTGGAATTGGAGTAATGAGTGGAAGTAAAAGGAAGTAAGGTATATTCCAGCCAGATGTATGGAATGCTTCCTAACAAAGCTATCAAGAAATGGATATGCTGGTTCGGGAGGTAGTGGGTCCCCCAACACCGTAGATTTTCAAGCAAATCAACCCTGAAAGATGATGATTTCTTTGTCTGCTTCTCCCTCCCCACTACCTCCTATTTGACTCAATTAGTCTCCATCTTCCTCCACTCAAATTCCCTTCCCCAACAAAAAATGACCAAAAAAGGGTAGAAAATTCTTATAAGTAGATGTAATAAACTGAGATGCAAGGTAGTATGGTAATTGCAGAGCCTGTCTTAGAGTTGGAGCAGATGTTGGTTCAAGTTCTGATTCTGGCACATGCTATGTGAATGATCTTGGAAAAATTATAACCTCCCAATGACCCAGTTAACTCCCTGATTCTATAATTGCATGGAAAATGTCATTTTGCATTGGTAGGAGTTTCCACAGCAATAATTTTCTATATCAATGAAATAATTGTCTGGAATGTATGTGTGTGTGTGTGTGTGTGTGTGTGTGTGTATACTGTGTGTATATATACATATATACATATATAATACATCTATATCTCCATATATATGTACATCTACATCTATATCTGTATCTGTATCCATATCTATCTATCTACCTATCTATCTATCTATCTATCTATCTATCTACCTATCTATCCATTCATCCATCCACACACACACATACATATAGAGAGAGACCCCAATAACAACAAACAAGAAGTGAGAGTGGATGCAATGGTCTAGGAATAATTCACTTACTTGTTTCTTCATAATTTGATTGTGGTCCATTTCAATCTTGAAGCTACTTTTGACTACTTGAATTTTGTTCAATGTTCTTTGCCTTCCCTTACCAATGATATTGAAAATTCTAGGAAAATATTTTTCTCATTCACCAGAGAGCCAAGGTTGAGAAGGATATATAGGAGAGAGTTGTGCAATTGTGTGGAATGAAACTTTTCCTCTTTCAGACAGTGGAAAAGACCATTTTCAAAAAAAAGTAGAATTCCTGGTGGTTATAGACCACAGAAATGTTCAGGCTTGAGTTATTGCCTTCCTATGTGATAATGAGGGATTTAGGTGAAAGGCAAGTGGTTAGCACATCAAAGCATACATTTCAAACATGTATTTTTTTCCCCTTAGTGTAATATGACTCACAATGAACTCACTGGATATTGAAGTTGGTAAGTATTCTCTACAGGATTGGTGAGTTTATTTGGTAGTTTAGTGGGCTGTTGAACTGTCGTTATTTTTCTCAGTCAATAGAATTTTTTTCCTTAAAGTGGGTAAGGGAAGTAGTCAGTTTTTTCTTTGCATATTTGTTCCTAAATTTGGTACAGATATTGCTCCAAAGAATAATTTTGTCATTAAATAAACATCCATGCTAGGAAAAGAAAAAAAAGAGCTTGTATATAAACTATACTTATTCAAATGAGATTTAGTAAAGGATATCTTAACATCCATTGGAGGACATGTAAGAGCTGAAAATAGTAAATATTGCAAATCTTTGAAGTTAAAATTTTTGATGTTAAAATTTATTCACAATCTGAATTTCTGATTTAAGTAAAATCTCTTTAGTAAGTACAGAAATACATGATAAAATACTAAAGCTACACTAATTAGGGGAGCAGTGAGGTGAATTCATTGTGAGCACCCTTTTCTCTTCCTCTATTCTCTCCTTTCCTATCACTTAAGTGCCTTCTGATGCTATCTTCTCCTTCACCCATCTCACATGATGAGGAAGCCTCACTCCTTGCCAAGGTGAAGCCCTCTACCTGATCACACGAGTCCATTCTATCTTGTCTCCTTCAACGGATTGCTGCCTCTGCCATCTCCACTCTTTCATTTACTTTTGATCTCTTCCTGTCTACTGTCTATTCTCCCTACTACCTACAAACATGCCCCATGTCTTCCTCATCCTGAAAAACAAACAAACCAAAACTTCACTTAATCCTTCCATCCCTAATATCATATATCTTTTCTGCCTTTTCTGGGTAAACTCTTTGAAAAGGTCACCTCTGGTAAATGTTTCCACTTTTTCTTCTCTCACTCCTTTCTAACTTCAGCTTCTTGTCTTTCAAATGAGTCTGCTTTCTCCGAAGTTCTCAATGATCTTGTAGTTGCCAAATGCAATGGCCTTTTTTCAATCCTCCTTCTCCTTGACCTCTCTGCAACCTTTGACACTTTTGATGCCCTTTCCCCCTTGATACTCTCATCTCTCTAGGTTGGGGAGACACCTGATTCTCCTCCTACCTCTCATATTGCTCCTTCTCAGTCTTCTTTCTTGGATTCTCATCTAGATGATGCCCTTTAATTGTCCCATGGGATTTTGTCCTAGGCCCTTTTTTCTTCTCCTTCTATACTGCTTCACTTGGTGATCTCATCAGTTCCCATTAATTTAGTTATCTCTGAGATGATCATTTTAAAATCTTATCCTGCCCCAACCTCTCTACTGACCTTCAATCTTGTGCCTCCAACTGCTTCTTACATATGTTGAACTGATTGTCCAGTAGATATATTAAACTCAATGTGTCCAAAACTGTACTTATTATCTTTCCCCCTAAACCCTCTCCCATACCTTTCTTATTATTGTAGAGGTTAACACCTTCCTCCTAATCTTATAGGCTTGCAACCTGGAAGTCATCCTGGACTCCTCACTATCTCTTACCCTCCCCACCACCACCTACCAATTTCACCTTTGCAGCACCTCTGGAATATGCCCCCTCCTCTCTCTTAACATTTTCACCAGTCTGGTACAGGCCCTCATCAACTCACACCTGAACCTACTGTGCAGTCTACTGGTGAGACTGCCTCCCTCGAGTCTCTTAGTAACTAAAGTGATTTTCCTAAAGTGTAGCTTTGACCATATCATTGTCTCACTCAGTAAACTCCAGTGGCTCCCTATTGCCTCTGACATCAAATACAACATCCTCTACTTGGTGCTCAAATCCTTTTATAACCTACTTCTCCAGGCTTTCTAGTCTTCTTATACCTTACACCCTGCCATGCGACACTGATCTCCTTGCTATTCCGTGAACAAAACCCTCTATTTCAGCTCTGGCTGTTTTCTCTAACTGTCCCCCGTACCTAGAATGCTCTCCCTCCTCATCTCTGCCTACTGGTCTTCCTGACTTTTTTAGGTCCCAACTAAAATCCCATTATCTACAGGAAACTTTTCCCAATTCCTCTTAATTCTGATGCCTTCCCCTTCCTAATTGTTTCATATTTATCATGTACATGGCTTGTCCTCTAGATCTGCTTGCCAGTTGTCTCCCTTGTTAAATTGTAAGTTCCTTGAGGGCAGGGACTATCTTTTCCTTCTTTTTTCCTGTTCCCAGCTCTTAGTACAGTGCCTGCACATAATAGGTGCTTAATAAATATTTGTTGATTGACTGACATGATAGAATACTAAACACAAATATATATATGTGTGTGTGAGTCTGTGTATATATATACATATACATATATGTATATATATGTATATATGTGTGTGTGTGTGTGCGTGTATCTTAGCATTCACAAAGGGATTTTTTCAGTTTTTTTTCTTTCCCAGAACTACTGAGGTGTCTTACAAGTATGAGACAGACCATCGGGCTATTACCAGGGACCAGAATAGATCCAAACACAATTCTGTGCTAAAATAATCTTCTGATACATTTCACAGTGTAATGTGCTGTGTATATGACCCACCTGTCTTATTCATTAATCTCCTTCTTACTTTTGTAACATGAAGCAACACATTATATAGGTTAGATTGCTGGTCTTGGAGACAAGAAGAATTGGTTTAAAATCTTGCTTAGACACTAGTTAGCCATGTGATCGTAAATTTAACCTCAATAAACCTCAATTTCCTCATCCTTAAAATGAGGTTAATAATAGTAGCTACCCTATAGGATTATTGCAAGACTAAAATGACATAATAGATGTAAAGATTTTATATATTATATATAACTATATATATATATGTAGTATGAGTATATGTCATATATACTATATACACACAAATACCTTCGTAAATACACATATACATATATACACACACAGAGACACAAATATATTTTTATTGTTGTCCAGTCGTTTTCAGTCATGTCTGACTCTTCATGACCCCATTTGGGGTTTTGTAAAAAAAGATACTGGAGTGGTTTACCATTTTCTTCTCCAGCTCATTTTACAGATGAGGAAACTGAGGCAAATAGGGTTAAGTAGTTTGCCTAGGATCACACAGCTAATAAGTGTCTGAGGCTGGATTTGAACTTAGTTCTTCTTGACCCCATGCTTAGCACTTTATTCACTGAGCCACCTAGCTGCCCACATATATGTATAAAATTATACACTATATGTGTGTGTGCATAAAATCTATCTATCTAGTCATATGACTGATATCTTCATTAATTCATTAGGTATATCCTCTAAATAAAATGCTTAATTCATCACCATGTAGCTAAATTCATTGAGCTGTGTAGATATAGTATTGTGTCTCCTATATCTGAATTTTAATAGTAAATTTATTTATTATATCTATTATTTCATGAATGCCTTTTATTTTTATATTACTTTCCTTTAATGTTAACTACCATCCCATTGAGCCCCACACTATAATTTCCAAAGAACAATGGAGCAAAACCAACCAATTTAACCCAACAATGTATGCAGCATTCTACAACCACAGCCCCATATCTTCTACTGAGCAGAGGGAAACATAGTTTACCATCTGTCCTTTGAGATCAAGATTGGTTAATCAAAGTTCAGCTACCTTTCATTGTTGTTTTCATTTGTATTATTGTAGTCATTAAGCATATTGTTCTCTTGATTCTACTTATTTCCTTGTATCAATTCACATAGGTATTCTCATGGGTCTTTTTTATTTTTTTAAAGAGATACATACTTGAGTATATCTTTCAAAACTTCCACTTTATGTTTTGAAATGAGCATTTGAGTCCTTAAAATGTAGTCTAACCACATTGTACTAATGAAATTGCCTTTGCATGCTCTTCAGAATAATTGCAGTGATTCAAACAAAATGACTGAGCAAAGGTTTTATTTTTCCCCTGGCAAGTGTTTCCCATCTGACATCTGGATGGGAAGAATATAATTTCTTTTTGACCAGGCATAATGTGTATCCTTATGTGATTTATATTTGAAAATAAAAATAGATTTGAGATCACATAGTGAGACCAGTTCTAAAAGATGTTGAACATATAGATGGGAAGTGAAATAAAGATCATTCTAATATCCAGATGTCTTTTGGAAAGCAGCTATCTAGAGTGATACCAGATGATTAATTAGTTGTTTCTGTGGGATGGGATGGGGTGTAAAGGGGTGGTCTGGTGAGGAGTCAGGAGAATTGGACCTTCATGAAATTCTATCATCAGCTAGTTGTGTATCCCTATCCAAATTACTCAAACTATTTGTACCTCAGTTTCCTCATCTATCAGATGGAGAGATTAATAATTGCCATTAATAATACATCAGGATTGTAGTGAGAAATAAACTGAAATGATGTGTGGAAACACTTTAACATTGCAGAAGTGTTACATAAACATGAGGTATTATATTTATAATCACATTTACATAGGCTGTAATTTCATGAACAAAGATGTTTATTAAATCATGCAATGAATTCTGTTTTATGACTTCCCATCTTACAGGATAAAAGTCAGAAAGTGAAGAAAAGGGCTGTTTTATGATATTCAAGATGTTTACTTTCTTTTTTGACAGTAAACAACATTATAGAATAAATATAAGGAAAAAACAATACGTATTAGAACAAGTACCATGCAGCCATGCTCACTGTGGATGTGCTCACTTTCTGATGGAGTAATAGAGTCACAGAATCAAAAAATCTTAGAGCTTAGCACACTTAGAAATAACTTTGACCAATATATCCATTTTACACAATGACAAATTGAGCCTAATAGACTGTGTCCAAAGTCACATAGTAAAGGAAGGATAGGGCTGAGATGAGAACCCTCGTGTTCTGTACACTACCCAATACAGTGATGTCCTCAGATTGACCATGCAGAGTCAAGGAGAACACTGGGTTGACCAGCCAACCCTCTACAGACATCTTGCTTTGAGGAACTTTCTTGACTTCAGCAATAAGTGCTCAGGGGGAAAATAATGATAATTATAATAGCAATATTAATAATTATTATTGTTTCCTTTCTGTCTTTAAAAACCATATTCCTTAGGAAGAACGTGGTTCCTTGTCCTTTGTTCCTAGAATCTCTTCCTTTTGGGGGAAAAAAGACATAAAAACCCAACAATTTTCACTCTGCAAAATGTAGTGAGAGCACTAGTATTGGGTCACAGTTACCAAAATACTTTAGGAATCATTTGATATGAGTTAGCATGAGATTTTAGTGAACCTGATATTCTGATTTGTATAAACAGGAAAAAGAAAAACACGTGAAAAATATTCCTTCCTATGTTCTTTATAGTAGATAACTGTGAAAGTCATTTCTACTTTCAAGCAAGAGAGGAGGAGGGGGAAGAGGAGGAGGAAGATGAAGAAGAAGGTGGGGGAGAGAGAATTTGTAAGCAAATTTGTCTTCACTTCATCCCCATCTATCCCCACCTATTTTTGTTACCTAGGCACTATGTTTCCCCAAACAGTTGCAAACTTAGTCTTGCACTTATGCCTCAGTTTACTCATCCTCTACCAGTATATCCAACCTCATAGTGAAACTTACATAATCTGTATCTCATACCTTTAGGGAAAGTTTATAGCATGATAGATGATAAGAACTCTGGACCTGGAGTCAAGGTTTATTTTTGAGCTTGGCAAGTCATTTAACTTCTTGAGGCCTCAGTTTACATATTTGTAAAATTTATTTGTAAAATTAAGTGATATACTAGATAGCACCCAAAGTACCTTCCTTCCAGTTCTCAAATTATATGGTTCTATCCACCTTCCAAGGATCAACTAGCCAAAAGAACAAGATAATTTGTGTTAATTTAAGAGGTATATGCATTTTTATCAATCAATTAACAATTGTTTTAAAATGCTTACTTTGTGCCAACCTTGTTAGGTTCTGGAGATAGAAATGAAACAGCCCCTGTTTTCAAGTATATACACGTGTGTGTGTGTGTGTGTGTGTGTGGTGTGTGTGTGTGTGTGTAGAAATGAAACAACCCCTCTTTGTATTTACATGAATATATGTGTGTGTGAACTTGAAATAATTAGGTATGAAAATATTCTATTATATTAACATCCTAATAGAAGACATTATGAAATAGTCTATTATAATACAGTTAATATAATGTAATATAATATAACTCAATAAAACATAATAACATTGTATTAATATTCTATATTAAACACATATATTAATAAATGCTTATTGACAAATTGCCATATTCTATAAGGGGAGACATCTACTCATATAAACGCATGTAAAACAAATGCAAGGTAGTTTAGGGAGTTAAAGACTAGCAGTTAGCTTCATGTAGAAGGTGGTGCTTAAGGTATTCTATGAGGCAGAGGTAAGGAAGAACACTATTCTAAGTATGGAGAAGAACTGAAATAGGAGATAGGGTAATGTATGTGAGAAGCATCAAGGAGGCCAATTTTAATAACAATCTTTGGAGATGAAATCCCCACTCCATTGATGGGAATCTGAGGGCAGGTAGAAGGGAACCACAATTTAGCTGATGCGGAAGAAGTAAATAGGCATGGGGCAGCTAGGTGGAGCAGTGGATAGAACACTGGACCTGGAATCAGGAGGAGTTGAGTTCAAATCCAGCCTTTGACACAATGCTTCCTAGCTTTGTGACTCTGGGCAAGTCACTTAGCCCCAGTTGCTTCACTAAATATCTATATGTCTATCTATATGTCTATCTATATCTATATCTATATCTATGTGTGTGTGTGTGTGTGTGTGTGTGTGTGTGTGTGTGTATAATTGGGCAGACTTGGTCTTACAACACCTTTCAAATCACACCTGTAGGTTGACTAGAGTAAGCTTTGATAATATATTCTGTATTTTCCATAACTGTTTTTAAGATGATTAGAAAGCTCGAAGTGTTGAGATATCTTCTTCAAAGAAAGAGCTTCCATTCACACATTTTACAATTAATTATCTTTGACCTATATCAATATAGAACTCTTTTCCATGCTTATGTACACTTGGATCCACTTTTACCTGGACCTTACTACATGGTTTGGGCCTTTTTAATGCTCATTTCTGGTCTGCATACCTAACCGTTCCTCTATCTTCATTCTCTTACTCACTTGGACCTCTGAACCTCAACCCAGAGCATGTCCTGAGACTTTAGATTGTCTGAGCATTCTCCTTTGGCCAAGTTAGCTCTATGGATCACCCAGTTTATCCTACTCACTTTGACAAAGGAGGAAACTGAGGCCCAAAAGGAGATGTGACTTTCCCAAGGTCACAGAGGTACTGAGTATCTGAGTTGAGATTCTAGGTTCTCTCATTCTAAACTCCAAAGCCCTTTCCATAATACCACTACCTCCTCCCAGTTATATAACCTACTTCCACAGTCCATGGTTTCAGACAAGTGTTTAGCCCAGCTGCTAACCTCTTGTAGGCTTATAAGCTCATACAACTAATTGCTAACAAGCACCTAGCATCTAGTTCTCTCTAGCACACAGTAAATATGTTTTAAGAGCAATGATTATGTACACTGTTGATGGAGCTGTGAACTGATCCAATCATTCTGGAGAACAATTTGAAACTATGCCCAAAGGGCTATAAAACTGTGTATACCCTTTGATCCAGAAATACCACTAGGAGGTCTATATCCTAAAGACACAAAAAAATAAAGTGTTAAAAAGTATTCTTCAATCTGCATTTAGAATCCATCAGTTCTTTCTCTGTAGGTGAATAGCATTTTTCATCATAAGTCCTTCAGAATTGTCTTAGATTTTTGCATTGCTGGAAATAGAGAAGTCATTCACAGTTCATCTTTGTACATTATTGCTGTTACCATGTACAATATTCTCTTGGTTCTGTTCATGTCATTTTGCATCAGTTCATGTAAGTCTTCTCAGGTTTTCCTGAGAGCATACTGCTCACTATTTCTTATAGCACAATAGTATTTCATCAAAATCTCATTCCACAACTTGTTCAGCTATCTCCCAATTGATAAGCATCCCCTCTATCTCCAATTCTTTGCCACCACACAAAAGAACTGCTATAAATATTTTTGTTAGTGTATGTCTTTTTTTCTTTTTCTTTGATATCTTTAGGGTACAGAGCTAATAGTGGTATTGCAGGGTCAAAAGGTACTCACATTTTAATATCCTTTTGGGCATGGTTCCACATTGATCTATAGAATGGTTGGATCAGTTCATAACTCCACCAATAGTGTATTAGTGACCCAATTTTTTTTCTACTTCCTTGACAACATAAGCTTGAATTCTTAAAGGCTAACCTGAGCTCAGGTCAGATTCTATTACACTAGAAATGCTTTAAGTACAAATCTAGTGGCTGATAGTATATTTGTCTTCTGAGGATCCTTGGGGCAGTAAAATGAATCCTGAATTCAGATACTCAGGTTCACATTCTAGCCCTGACATTTACCACCTATATGTCCTTAGACAAATCACTCTAACTATCTGGACCTCAATTTTCTCATCTTTAAAATTATGAAGTTGAACAAAATGAACTTTCACTTCTAATTCTCTGACTCTATTACCATACAAAAAGCCTGAAGAAGTTTGAGACTTCATCAGATTAGCTAAAGGAAGACAAATTTTTCAGCTGCAACAGCTCTCAATGATTCTCAGAGCTAAGATGTCAAGAGGTTGCAATCCAGGTAGGTAGAATGAATACTTGTGCTAATGAAATGAAAAATCTTCAAAGTATTTACAAGCAATGATTAAATCAAATTGATTTTTATCACTGGTTTCAATTTATTATTTGTTGATTGGTTTACATAAGTCATAAAATGACTTATTAAATGGCATTATATTAAGAGTAAACAATGCTTAGATCATAGGTTAAAATACGGGCTTGGACATGGGTTGACTAGGCTGCAATATCTGATATTCTAGGGATACGGATAATGGTGATGAAAAGGGTAGGGACAGAGGTGGATGTAATTAGCTTCTGTGGATTATCAGAAAGGCCTAAATCTTTTTTTTTTAAATAACCATAACAATCAGCCAACCAATATCATGAAAAGTTATTATTAATATTGAAAATGGTATCACTGTGATTAATAAAATCTATATACCATTTTTGTAGAAGGTGGGAACTCTGTAAGGAGGTCATGCCAGCTTGTGAAAGTAATAGTAAGTAGGCTATGCCACTCTTCTCACTAAGGCATTGAGCATCTGGTTTATGCTGATAACTGGGAATAACATTTGCCCAGACACCTGGCATGTGCAAATCGCTTTGACTTTTTGTACTTGCAAACTGGAAATCTAGGGCTCCCATGAGGTTATGAATAAATAACAGGGTTGAAAGCTCAGAGACCAAAGTTATATTTAAAATATATATTCTCTAACTCACTATTTGAAAACACTGCCATCTCCCAGGTGCTGCATACCCGTCATGTTCATTGTTGTCTTTATGATTTGCTGTCATTGATCTTTTTTTTTTTCTGAAAGCCTCTCATTCTAAAGAATTCTAATGGACAAAATCTGGTTTATGACGCTGGTGTGAAACTGGATACCAAGATGGGAGTGGGACTCCGTATTTTTGTTATCCGCATGCATTATTTTACTTTATTGCATTCCTTTTTTATTGATAAATGTCATTTTAACAAAACAAGCATAAGCAAATACACACACAAATAATGCTTCCCAGAAACAGTTTGGCAAAGTAACACAAAAGAAAATTGCCATTGATAACGATACATTTGTATACTTTTGAAATGTACCCTTTGGTTAAAAAAAAGAAAGAAATTTACTCTTTATTAAAAGAAAGGAAAACCATTGCCACTATTTTGCACATTTTCAAAGAATATAAAGTTTTTTAAAAGAATTGTAAATTATAAATGACCACATTAAAAATTGCTTTCAATCACTAATAGTAAGAGAAATAGAAATAATTAAAGTTTCACCTCACATCAATGCAAATTAACAAACACGACAAAAGATGAGAAATAGTGTTGGAGAGGCCATGGCAAGATGGGCACATTGATACACTATTGGTAGAAACACGAAGGTTTTAATCATTCTGGATTTCAAGTTTGAATTATGCAAGACAAAGAATTAAGTAATTTAGACTCCTTGATTGAAGGGTGGAGCCACAATGGTGGAGAAAAGGCAGGGACTCCTTTTAGCTCTCCCAAATTCCCCTCCAAACAACTTTAAAATAACACTTCAAAATGAATTCTGGAGTAACAGAACCCACAAAAGAACAGGGTGAACAATTTTCCAGTCCAAGATAACATAGAAGGTCAGCAGGAAAGGTCTGTGCCACCAGGCTGAGAATGAAGAAACAGACCTTGAGGGCAACTGAATCATCATCAGCAGTGTCTAGAGCTCTCTGCCCACAGAGGGAACGGGGGTCAGATAACTAGTCAGAAGGAGATTATTGGAGTCCCTTTGTGGCACTGGGTACAGGATTCTGTTTGTGGATCTAGCTCATAGACCATAGCATAGGCCAGGAGAGTAGTAAACATACCTCTCCTTATCATAACATTGTGGAAGACCTGATAACTTAAAGACACCTAGAACTAGCTCTTAAAACAGCTGCACAAAAACCTGAAACTTGAGATAATGACCTGTCCACTCAAGTAGCAAACATTAAATTTCACATAAAGTTAAAAGTCAAGAATAAACTGGAAAAACGAGCAAAACCACAAAAGTAGAACCTTACCATAAAAGTTAAAATGGTGATAGAGAAGATCAAAAGACAAATTCAGAAGAAAAAAACAAAATCAAAATTGTTACAGCCAAAGTCTCAAAGAAAAATGCAAATTGGTCTCAGGCCCAAAAAGAATTCTGGAAGATCTCAAAAAAGATTTTAAAAGTCAAATAAGAAAGATAGAGGAAATTGGGAAATGAAATGAGAGTGGTGAAAGAAAATAATGAAAAAAGGGTCAATAGTTTGGTAAAAGAGGCACAAAAATACTAAAGAAAATACCTTAAAAACAGAATTGAACAAATGGCAAAAGAGGCACAAAAATCCAATGAAGAGAAGAACTCTCAAATAGCAGAACTGTCCACATGAAAAAAAAGTGAGCAGGTTGAAACTCTACTTCCATCTCCACCCGACCCCACCAAAAAAAAAAATCTATGAAGATAAATAAGAAAGATTACAGGGGGAAAAATGGAAGAGAAAGGCTCTATGTAAGGGCACTTCATATTTTCCTCTTTTATTTGTTTTTCTATATTCAGTAAACTATGTGGCTATATGAGTACCAGTGAGTGAATGAGTGAGTGAGTGTGTGTGTGTGTGTGTGTGTGTGTGTGTGTGTGTGTAAAATGGACATTTTATATAGAAATAATTCTAGATATTAAGGGAAGAGCTACATATTTTATATTTTTAATATGTTTCAGCAGTAGCTCACCTTATCCAAAGCTAAATTTTGAACCTAGCCAGCATGTGTTTCACACAGTTTGGTACTCCTAACCTCACTGTGTGGTAATGTTTGCAGCTCTCCTACACACTTGCCAATGAAATTCTGTAAAGCCACCTTGCATGATGATTTTAGTAGAGAACAACCTGGAAGACGCATCAAATATTACACTCAGTCACTTGATAATGAATACCAGGACTGAAATTTAAGAATACCTTCAAGGACCAAAGCAACATCAATTGATTCAATATATTTGCACTTACTAGAGGTATTAGGATAAAAAAAAATTCAATGTAACATTATAATATCTGTTTGTAATTATATTGAAAATTCATTTGTACAGAAAGGAAAAATTCTTAAAAAATATAAAAGGCTTGCATCAGTTGACACTATTGCATACCTGGCCTTTATCACAGTCAATTTCTGTTGCTCACTGTGATTCCATCGTACTGATGGCTGAAGGAAGACTTCATAGAAGTAGATGTAGCACCCCTAACTGACAATGTACATGCAAGTATACTCACATCAGCACTAATTTTCTCACTATAAATGTAGCACGTGTGGGAACTTTTACTCCTCATTTCCCCATGCCTTTTGGCAGGAAGGTGAATGCATTGATTGGAGGAGGTGAAGTACTACATTTCCCCAAATAGTTTGGACTGGAAGTACATGAAAGAATACACAGAGTGTCAATGCTAGAGGCAGGCTTCTGATAGGGAGCCACGTGCCTGATGCTGAGTTAAGGGCAAGACCTGAGGAGGTCATAAGTAGCAAATTCCTCCAAGAAGTAGTAAGGGAACTGTTTCAGGGGAGAATCAGATCTGGTCCAATGAAATAGAATCTAGGCACACACATCAATGATTGCTTTACTAAGATGTAAAGACTATAATTCTCAAGCAGCAACAGAAGGAAGTGAGTGTAACTTCTCATAGAATTCCTGTTCCCTTATGAAGTCACTGGTAACTTCAGGGGGAGGTACGCAGAACTTGGGATTCTGTCTGACCTGAAAAGTCCATGAGTCACTCCTCATGATAGGGTGGCCCGCATATATTCCTTGAGAATAGATCCGAACCTGCTAACGCAATGATGTCCAGTCCAGGGATGAGAGGACTAGGCTGAGTTCAATAGTATGTCTATTTAGAGTCTCTCCTCCATGTGTCCCTGAAGACACTTCAGAGGTAGAGAGAGCCACCACCATCAGCAAAGGCCCTGATATTCATTATGAACATTGCTCAAGACAGGAAGTCTGTCCACTGAGAGAGGCAAAGTGTATGTAATTTATTTTCATATAAACTTTTTTATCCTCTCTTAGTCCATGTTCCAATACTAAATAATGTATTCTTCAATTATTTTTTTCTATCATATTTTCACAGCATTTTTTATTATCTGCATATTTCTTGGCAAGATCCTTCAAAACTAAAATAGCTTCTTTGTTTTCATTTTTACATGGAGGTTTCCAAAGTTGAATTTTTGCTTCCCTCTAAAATTGGGGCAATTTCATTGACATGGGTGTGTGTGTGATCCTGAACAGTGGTCTAGGAAATCTGGCTTTTGGGTTATCATGGCTGCACCAAGACTCTGCTTAGAGGAATAGGGCAGAATCCTCCTGTTAGGTCCCCATTAAGGCAATCAGATGAATTTCAAGTTGCGAAAAAAGGGCCAGCAATTAGTGCCTCCAGGTGCTCACATGTGGTCTTGGTCCTGTTAACCTGATTTGTCACATTGTCTCACAGATGCAAAAGCCAGTAAAAGCGCCTCTTCTGTCTGCCCTTGAGATATGGTCTGTAATTGACCTGATTCCTTGGCATCTTGATGATCCCCTTCTGATAGCTAGACTAGATGCTCTGCCCTACAAGCTATCTGGATGACAATAACTCTCGTTCTCCAGGAAAAAATGAAATTGGGTAGCACTGGATGGCCAGGTCTAATCTGCCCTATTCATAGTGCCCCTGACAAGATTCCAGGATGCCTTTTTTTCCCATAGTCTGACTGCCTATTCACCATGTACTAGTTAAAGGGCTCATCATCAAATTCTAATGCTTGCTTTATTTTGGACACTTACTAGCTATGTGATTTTGTTTCCTCTCTCAGGATGTTTCCTCATCTATAAATTGATATTAATGGAACGGGAAAATCCCTTTGAATCCTTGAGGGGAGCTGTTGAAGAAAGAATAAGATACTGACTACTGTTACCCAAATATTATGAAATGTTAACCCCAAGTTGTATTTTTAACATATTGTTATAATTGTTATTTTTCTTCTTCAGGATTCCTATAAATGTTACCTTAAATCGTATTGCAGTTTGTCAGAAAACATGGGGGAATTCATCTCTCTCTGTCTTTGAGAAAAAAGTCTTGGATATTATATTTGTTAAAATAAAATGTTTCTAACAGAAAATGCATACTTATATACATATTGGAAACAATAATAGCACTTGCCTATCAGGGTTGCTGTAAGGATCAAAGGAGATATTTGCAAAGTGCCTTTTAAACCTCAAAGCAGTATTAAACATTAATTTTTACTATAAAGATCATCATTTCCACAAACTCTAATATCACAAAGAATCAGGGACAGATCCTCCTGACCTGCTGGCAGACCAGGATATGCTACTCTCATCGTGTCTTCCTTAACTTCCTAGCAAAGTTGGGCATTTTCTTCCTTTGCTTCTTCATTACCATGAGGACTAGCCAAGAGATGGTGCCCCTTTGTCTCTTCCAACTCCTTTACAGTGTCCATTAGGCCTATGTCCCTAGGCACAATAGTATATCCCTTCTAGTGTCCCATAGTCCTTGAATAATAGGATACCAGCTCCCTGTATAGGGCTATTCTGGTCTTAAGGAGATGGTTTTGTTGGGACTACCACCCTCCCCAAATCACAAGGCCACTGTATCAATTCTTAATTGAACTATCATGAAAACTGACTGACTCTAACTACACAAGGTTTTCCACTTGGATCATTCGGCTGTGCTACAAATAACTACTTAACTATGTCTGGGACCCATTTTCACTCCTGGTTTACTACGATATGCCTATGTATACATGATATATATATATATATATATATATATATATATATTATATATATACTACATCTGCATATATCTAATATATGTTTATATACATTTTTCTCCAAATAGTTTCTTGACAATAATGTGGGACATTCCCAGTGAGACATAGACATCCAATCAGGAAGTTCATTCAGTTCTATAACATCTCCCAAGTTCTATAGACTTTAGGCTACCATTTTAAGCAGTTCCATCACATGGTGGGTAAACTGTTGAACTTGAGTTCAAATCATGCCTCAGATACTATGTAAATCTAGGTCTTTTAAATTCTCTCGGCCTCAGTATACTTATATGTAAAATGGGAATAATAATGTCTACTTACTAAGTTGTTATGATGATCAGATACCATAACATACTTAAAATAGCTTACAAACCTTAAAGAACTATATAAATATTAGCTTTTATCAGCTATTAACTGTAATGGATGATTTCGAAGCAGTAAGGGCAAATAAAGCCTTTCCTCGAGTTCTTTGGGTGGCATTCTTCAAAGGTTACATTCTGAGAATTTCACTTCAACTAACATGGTTCCTGCAAGTTGGGGGAGAGACCTCACACAAAGCCTACAGACAAGGAGGGGACATTGATCCATACACAGATTGCTTTAATACATCTGAAATCTGCAGTGTGCTTGAGCAGTACAATCCCAACTGGCTCCTAAGAACTGTCCTTGAATTTTCAATGTGAGCATTCACACCTCAGAAATCATTACTTCTAGAAATCAGGACTTGATTTATTGTTTTGTGGATTGTCTAGACTTAAGAAAATGTAATGATACAGATTAAATTTAAAAGTGTGTGAGAGGCACAAAGTATTATGTGAGGTTTAAGGAGGCAGAAATGGTTGTTATCCACTGGAGGCTGAAGGAATCTACATTTTGAGGTTTCTCATTTTTGTTCAAAGACTCCAAAAGCTCCTACACAATGCTCTTTTGAGTTAGTATCAGAATACTTATGCAGCTTCTTAAAATACTCAGTCAACAACATTTATTGGGTACACACTGCATGGAGCACTGTGCTAAGTGTTGTGGAAAAATTGAAAATAAATAAAAGACCTGATCCATGCCTAGTAGGTGGTAGGCACAGCCCCGTTGTACATGGTGCTAATTTGCATCATTTTGCCTTGCTATGAGTTATAGTGCAAGGGTAATGCCTAAGAATTCATTTTCACAAAATGAAATAATGGCTGTTCTTTATCATAGCAACACATTCCCCCGCTGCCTAAACATTATTGCCTTATTCATCATGTCATTAGCGTGATTTCTCTACTTCACTGGTCTTTTCTTTACATCCCCAAGTAAGAGAATCAAATTTTGCTGCTGCTCTCTTTTTGCGGGTACAGCTACATAATGATGTGTTTTTATGCTAGTCTCACCCACACCCTTTCTTGCTTCAGGGATGGCTCCCCTAAGCTCTGATCACTTCTAATGTAGGGTACTTCACAACTAGAAAGGCTTACGTAGGAAATAGGAATCTCTACCTACAAATACAGAACAGTTATCACCTGAAATGATTCTAGTTGTTACAAAGCTGCCTTTATTATATCAAATTCATGAACTTGTGTTCCAGATGAGACTTCTCTCTACTACATCCAGTGGGGGAAGGTAGAAATGGACGTTTACTGGATTAGAATCACTACCAGTATTTCTCCCTTGAAATTAACCATTAACAAAGTGTTTTGTGCTCTGTGTGTGTGTGTGCATGCCATTTTTGACTACTTTCACTGGAATTGTTCTTATTAAAACAATGGATATCATTCTTTCCCCTAGGCCTTCTTTACACCATTGCTTTATTGATGTTTTGTTTTGCGTTTTGGGGGAAGGTTCTCTTCAAAAATTGCTTTGGAGCCAAAAAAAAGAGAAAAAAACCCAAAACAGAAAATCAAAAAGGGGCAGCTAGGGGGTGCAGTGGACAGAGCACTGGCCCTGGATTCAGGAGGACCTGAGTTCAAATCCAGCCTCAGACACATAACACTTACTAGCTGTGTGATCCTGGGCAAGTCACTTAACCCCATTGCCTAGCCAAAAACAAGAAAAAAAAACCCAAAACAAAAAATTGCTTTGGTCTTCTATTAACAAGTGCATTAAAAATACGAACAAGAACATAAGAAAAGAAAATAAGAAAAATGAAATAATGGGAGCTGAAATAAATGGGAAACTGGAAATGATTGTACATGTCTACAGTTTCCTTTATGAATTTAATCACTAATTTCATATCAAGCACATGTGTGTTGACCTTAATGTAGTCTCACATATACTAGTTTCATTTTCTTGATCCACTTTAATTTCTCCATGCTATACAGAACATTAATATTTATTGTTATTCTTATCTTTATGTAGCTTTTACTCAGTGGAAACATAGTTCTTTTGGCCCCTCTTTTTCCCCCTGATATATCATTTCGGATGCCATGTCATGTTTCTTTGAATTCTTCATGGTCATTCTTCTTTTTTTTTTTTTTATAGTTTTTAGGCAATTGGGGTTAAGTGACTTGCCCAGGGTCACATAGCTAGTAAGTGTCAAGTGTTTGGTCCTCCTGACTTCAGGGCCGATGCTGTATCCACTGCGCCACCTAGCTGCCCCTATGGTCATTATTCTTATGGTGCAAAGATATTCCATTCCATTCTTATACTTAATTTATTCTGTCTTTATTCAATTCATGAATACCTAGTTGTTTTCGGGTTTTTACTCTTAGAAAATAATGCTAAGGAAAAAAATGTGCACAGATGTCTTTTTCCTTTCAACAATATCCTTGAGGTTTATGGTCCCTGTAGTGATACTATGTCAAAAATATGTGTATTTTTGTAACTGGCTGTATAACTCCACATTACTTTCAAAAGATAAAAAAAGGTGGATCAATTCAGAGCTCCACTACCTGTGCAATGTGGGCATTGTTGGGCGCTTACTGCTTTTGTTTTGCTAAAGTTTACATGTTAAAGTTTTTATTTGGTAAATTGTAAATACTTTATGGTTAATCAATGGATTTGTTATGATTTTTTTTTATTTTGTTGATTTGATTCCTTGGGTTTTTTAAAAAATTATTCTTAAATTTAAACTATTTTTAAAAGAATAAAGTTTAAGATATTTAACCAATGCCCTCACATCTGATAATCCGCTATGGCCCTAAGATAACACAGGACTAAATTTTGACAAGGAGAGAGAAAAAATCTATGTAATTCTAGCTTAAGATTAGAAAAGGGTTCTACTTTTCCAAATATTCACTAATTGCTTGTGCTTTGTGCTTATCTCATCAACTCAATATGACCTTTTAGCATTCTGTAAACATAAACTACAAAGAAAAATACAAATTTTTAAATTCACTCTGAGATACTAAGATCCCAATTAACTTTCAAAGTGCAGGTTGTGGGAAAAGGGGATTTGTACCTAGGACACCAAATATCTGCATTAATTAACCTTTATTTGCGTTGACTGAATAAAGACAACACAAGATCCCAGGGTTTAGAGTCGGGAGGGACTTTAAATATCATCTACTTTAACACCTCATAGTTTGCTGATCAAAGATTTGAGTCATCAAGAGGTGCTGAAGAGACTAACTCAAGGTGATAGGTAGCAGATTCAGGGTTTGAGTCGAGATCTTGTTAAAAGCAAACAAATTCAGCAGAAACAAACCTTAGAGATATTGTGGGTTCAGTAATAAATGCAATAAAAATGAATATCACAATAAAGCAGGTCACATGAAGTTTTTGGCTTCCCAGTGCAATAAAAGTAATGTTTATACTGTGCTCTAGTTTATTAAGTGTTCAATAGTATTTTGAAAAATGGTCACGCCTTAATTAAGAAATATTTTATTGCTAAAAAATGCTAATCATCATCTGAGCCTTCAGCGAGTTGAAATCTTCTGGGCTGGTTGAGGGGGGTTGCTCTTGATATTGATTGCTGTCATCTGATGGGGGGTGGTCGCTGAAGGTTGGGGCGGCTGTGGCAATTTCTTAAAATAAGACAGTAGTGAAGTTTGCCACATAAATTAACTCTTCCTTTCACTTTAATACTTAGAGGCCATTGTAGAGTTATTAATTGTCCTAATTTCAATATTCTTGTGTCTCAGGGAATAGGGAGGCTTGAGGAGAGGGATAGAGATGGGGAATAGCTGGTAGGTGGAGCAGTCAGAACACATACAACATTTATTAAGTTTACCATGGTATATGGGTGGCATTTGTGAAACCCCCAAAATAATAATAGTGACATCAAAGATCATTGATCACAGTTCACCATAACAAATATAACAATAACAACAAAGCTTGAGATATTGTGAGAATTATCAAAATGTGACACAACACACAATGTAAGTACACACTATTGGAAAATTAGCACCAATAGACTTGTTCAAGCAGAGTTGCCACAAGCCTTCAATTTGTAAAAACATATCAGCAAAGGGTAATAAAATGAAGCACATCTGTACTTAGAAGTGATTTATATTTAGGGATGTGCTGGAGGCAGCTCTAATCAGCTTGTGAGATCCTATTGTCAAATTTTCAGTGCGAGAATTTATACCTTGGAAATCTGCAAAGGCTACCAATCATGCTTGATTTATTGTTTTATTGAATTCCACACTTAAGAAAGTGACTAAGGAAATATTAATAATGCAGATGAAACTGAAAAGTGTGCCATACACTTTTTTCTTCAGTGGAGAAACATGAAGATAGCACACTTCATTTTTCTAAGAGTCAGGGTAGATTTAGGCATAAGTACTTTAGGCAGCCACCTACATGATATTATTTGTGAGGTATCTAAAGGCCTATCTGTCCTAAAATATCTTTCTGCTGTCCTCACTTTTCCCATAGAATGCTGGTTTTTAGAGAACAGTGTCATTTTGATGACAGCAGAGGAGGAATCCCTCCCCTAGAATAAAATACTATATCGGAATACCATTGTCCCTTAAGAAATGATGAAAGGGATGAGTTCAGAGAAACTTGGGAAGATTTGTATAAACTGATGCAGAGCTACATGAGCAGACGTAGAATAATTTATAGAATAACAACAATATTATAAAGACAAATAACTTCGGTAGATTTAAAAATTCTGACCAATGCAATGACTAACTATGATCATAGAGAATAAATGATTATGTACTCAAATCTTGATAGAAAGGTCATAGATTCAAAGTGTAGAATGACACATAGTTTGCACATTTACAATCTGGTAATTAGTTTTTCTTGACTGTATATATTTCTTACGAGAACTTTGATTTTCTTTTCTTCTTTTTTCTTTTAAATTTGGAGAGGACTGGGATGGAGAGAAATATATGCTTATTAATTAAAATGAAATAAAATAAAAGATTAAAAAAAGAGGCTATGCATTTATATCAAGATATTAACATTGCTTAAAATATTTTTTTGGATCTCCTCCTAAGTCATTGTCCGTGGAGTAAGTTTATAAGGTCTGAAAAAAAAGTCATTGTCTTCTAGCCAAACTTCAATTCTTTAAACCCTCAAGCAGTATTATCCAGCTTAAGCTGAACCTAAGATATTGCCCAGGGAGGATAATCTTAAATGAGATGTCACCAGGATGATGGGGGTGTAAAGCAGGATAAGCAGGAGTATGTCATGATTGTACCACTGGACAGTGGTAAGGGAGAAAAGGTAAGAGGGATACTGAAAAAAATATGCTGAGAGGAAACTGAAGACAAATTTCAACTACTCTATCATTTTTTTGCCCAAAGTTAGCTATGCTTTGTGAAATCACCCACGTTAAGGGATTTGTCTTGTGCTTCTTTAAGGTCAGCCTTGCATTTGGAGCCATGTCATACCCTCCTGCACGCTGTTAGTCACTCACTGCCCTTGAAGCAGTGACCCTCAAATTGATCCCCATTAGATCAGTTTTATCACCTCTCCCTAGCTGATCAATTTAATCATAACTGGTATTTACATAGTGCTCTAAACTTTGAAAAACACTTTGCATACATCATCTTGTGAGGTAGATGCTATGAGTATTATTGTTCCCATACTATAGGTGACAAAACTCAGGTTCTAAGAAATTGTATCTTACCCATGGTCATGGAGTTAGGAAATACCAGAGGCAGTATTCATATCCAAGTCTTTCTGTCTCTTAATCTAGCATTCTATCTGCTAATCCATGCTGCAAAGCCAGATAAATTTTACTCCGATTGGGAGTACAGAGAATCATGGAGTTTTATGCAAAAAGAGAGGAAGTCAGATAGCTTGTTCATTCTCCTTTTTCTTCAAATTTAGACATAGAAGAAAAGAGATACATGGAGCATGATAACAAGCAAAGGTGACAAGTTGGGAAGAATATAAAGCCAACTTCTTGTTCCTAAAAATGGGTAACATGAATCAACAAGAGTTTATTAAGTGTACACTGTGTGCCCGACACGATGTGGCAGGACCTAGGAATATGAAAACAAAATTGAAATAACCCCCTTCCTCAAGGAGTTTATATTCTAATGGGGGGGACATGCCATAAGTATGTAGAGAATATATACAGAATGATTGTAAGGTAGTTTCAGAAGAAGTTGCACTAGCATCTTTGGGGACAGGGGAAAGTTCCATGTTGGAAGTAGCATTTGAGTTGAGCACGGAAGGGAACAAATAATTTGTAGTTAGCATAAATGTGAACACCAAGACTGAAATTAATGTTTTCTTTCAGATTAGTTGAAGGCAAGGACTTCATCTTTAACTAACAAACCTGCTCGTGAAGATTGTAAACTTCTAGAGAACATTTTGTACAGGCAATGAGTATGGTTTATCTACTCTAAAAGCACCTTAAATGATGGAAAATCAAAGTTACCTTTTAACAGAGTAAGGAAGACCAAGCTGAGCTTAAATAATACTTAATAAAGATGAAAATTTAGTGTGAGACAAGAACCATATTTTTCTAGGTGGCTTTATCATAAGTTTTTGGAAATGGAAGGGTCCCTCCCTAGGACTATGTAACTCTAATTTGTACATCCTTTTGCTATTTAAAAAAATAAGTAAATATTTTAATTAAAGATTTTAGTCTTATAGAATAAGCATATATGACTGCTACATGTATTTTCAGTTATGTTCACCTGGAGAAATCATGACTCTCTTGACTATAATACCCCCAGACACCCACTGTTAACCAGTTTTGACCTCTCCTCTGACCTCTACATTTATTTTTTTGTACCTTAAGCTTCCTAAAGGCCAGTTCCTCTCTGGCATAATTTTAAACTCAGCCTGCTGAGACCAGAGCTTCTCATCTTTCCCTCTAAACCTCCTTCCCCTTCTGACTCCACCATTGCTGCCTGGGCTATCAGTTGGCCTTATTTCATATTTTTGTAGCCTTGACTCTTCTTTCTCACTCATATCCCATCCAATTAGTTGCAGGTCTGATTGATTCTACCTCCATTATATCACTCCAATTTATCCCATCTTCTCCATTCCCACAGCTACTACCCTAGTACAGATTCTTGGTTTATGAAAAGCTCCTTCCAGTTTTTCTCACTTTCATTTCTCTATACTTCAAGCCTCTCTTCATACCATTGCTAGAATAATATTGTAAATGCCTAGAACTCCTATCTTAAAAGTATTTAGTGTCACTCTATTGCCTACTGGACCTGGGTTTGAACTGCATATCAGATATTATTTATTAGCTATTTGTGGGCAAATCACAATCTTTTTAAGTCTCAGTTTACTGTGAGACTATAACATGAAGATAATAATAGCATCAACATCACAATTTTGTTCTAAGAATCAAATAATGTATATCAAGCACTTTGTAAAACCATAAAGTTCTACATAAATATTGGCTATTTATCATTGTTATTGCTGCTGTTGTTAAAGTTCAAACCCCTGTGCCTGGTGTTTAAGATTTCCCACAACCTTGTCATCCACCATTCTTTTACAGCCTTATCTCACCCTTTGTCCAACTCAAATTACCATATAATATATGGTTTATAGTTATTTGTATTCATGGTTTTCTACTTTACTAGACTGTAAGATCCTTGAGGGCAGGGATTGTGTTATATCTCAACTTTTTATTTTTCTATTAACATGGCAGAACGATCTCTTACACCTGTTTGTTGCATCTAGTAGCTATCCAAATAACACTTGGCACGGACTAGGGAGAAGTTTTATAAAACCGTAGATCTGGTGAGGACCATAGAGATCATTAAGTACAATTCCATCATCTTACAGATCAGGAAACTGAGATCATGAGAATGGAGATGATTTCCCCAATAATAAAATTAAATAGTGCTTCAAAGTTTGCAAAATATTTTGTAAGAGTTATCTGATTTGGAGAGATAGAAAGGAGGGCAAATCAAGGGAAGGGGTATTCAGAATGCATGCCATCTTGGGGTGGGGGGACAGACAAGATTGGGAGAAAATTTGGAACTCAAGATCTTGTGGAAGTGAATGTTGAAAGCTAAAAATAAATTCAAATAAAAAAAAGAGTTATCTGATTTGATCTTTTCAATCCTGAAAGTTAGGTGTTATTATTATTCCCACTTTTTTCAGCAGGGAGAGGTTAAATGATCTGTCTAGGGGCACATGGCTAATTAAGTTTTGGGGGAAGGATTCAGACTCTGGTCTTCCTGAATCCAAGTTCAGCAGCCTATACACTGTGTAACCTACCTGCCACAAGAGCAGGCAGTTGAAGATCTGAGACTAGAATCTAGATCTCCTGAGTCCTGCTTGATTGTCCTCTCCACTATACTCCATTGTCTGCATTACATGCAGATTCTGTTTGGCTGACCTTGCACATGCCAAACTGAAAAGTTACCAAAAGCTTCTCTCTTAGTTCCACCAGAAATCGCTTGGAGGTAGGTTACTTAACCTGTATGTGTACCAGGTTCGTCCCTAGGAAAAAGAGTGACAATAGAAATTTTTGTTGGCTGACTTCACTGTGAGTGAAAGGCATTATCCCAAATGAGAATGCGTAATGTGCTTTCTGGAGTGTGTCTACAACTATGGGAACTTGGATAGCTTCAGAACAATTTCCTCATCCATCAAGGGACAGACTTGAACTCCATGCCCTCTGTGTTGCCTTTGACTCCCAACCTATATATGTATAGCTATTCATTTACAGATCCAGGTAGTAAAAGTTTCCTTAAATATAGATTTTTCAGTCACAGCATCTGAATTGGTGTTGTGTGTCTAAAACCCCTTAGAGAAAGTCAATGAAGAATTCAATCACTATCCATCCTGTAGGAATGTCTGATAATTTGTGTCTTTAAGAAACCAAGGTGTATATTTCTTCTAATCCTACTATGATGCCATTAAGGGGTTGCATTCAAAATTGTTCCACAGAACTTTTAGTTTATAGAACTTTCATCTGACGTAATGTGCTATTTTTGAAGCAGAGGGAGAAAAAGGCTGGCAGGATCTGATGAGAAATGGTCTTAGATCTTGGAGGCAAGGGTTAGATTTTCGTTATTCCTAGTCCTAAAGTGATGCAAAGATACAATGAAACATAATGTGGGAGAGGGTGGCAGGCTGATGTTTGCCATCCTCATTAGCATTTTTTTACCCAAGGCCCAAGTGACATATGGAGGATATAACCAGGAAACAGTGGGAGGAAGGCTGTGTAAAGAGTGGGCTGACTTGAGAAAGAGACACAGACCGAGATACACATGAAGTTGTTTTCCACTGAAGCCAGTTCATGATGAACACTCTGGTACAATGAGTAGCCCTAGCTATTTCTCACTAGTGGAAAGTCTAAATTATAGATGCCTAGAACTGGACATTTGAAATCATAATGAGCATAATTGTCAAAATCATATCTATTTAATGTCCTTGATGGAAAGAATAGTTTCCCTTCCTGTGTCCATATCACCAGCACCTGTTAAAATGCTTGACATATAGTAGGTGTTTAGTTAACAAATTCTTGTTTAATTGAATTAAACTACTGCCTAAGCAGATACTTCAATGCTGGGGCTCTGATATCAAAAGGGACAGTGGAGTGCTCAGAATAGGAACATATCAAGAGTAAATTCAGGGTTATTATACAACAACTGAAGGCTTTATAGCTAATGGGTCATGGATACAGCCATGTGACAGAGCTTTCTTCCTTCTGTTACCAATTTTTAGAATCTAAACTCAGACTCTGGACCATTACTCTGTATATTTTAGACACGTGGGTTATCCACATTGCTTTCCACAGTTATGTCCCCATCCTGACTTTTATCCTTCTATAATCTCCCAATTAGACAAGCCAATACAATGAGACCATTGGGTGATGCATTAAGAAGATTCACCTTTTCTGTTTAACCAGAAAAAATTCTGATGCAACAAATGAGGAGGAAGAGCAGGGAAATGCCATGCATGTGGCTCTGAGAGAGGAAGTCTGGCATAGTGCATAAAGAGCTAGCTTAGAAGCAAGGCACTGAGTTCAGTTTCTCCCTCTGACAAATATAGGCTGTGCACTCCAGGGCAAGTCACTCCAGTTTTCACTGCTCTAGACAGTTCTCTACATCTCTAAGTTGTAGAAAACATACTGATCTTCTTCTTCTTCGAGAGAGAGTTCTCTCACCTGGGAATTTCTCATATCAATGAAATCACAAGTGGCTATCCCTATATCCTTAATAGTTGAACATAATATATAGAAGGACTCTAAAACTAGGAAGTTCCTTAAAATAATTTAATGTACAAAAGAAAATTCCTTTCCAGTGAAGGTTACTAAACAGCCTTCTGATGACTAATAGAAACTAGAATATATTACTTTGTTTAACCATTCAGTGACATTGCCAGCTACTAACCCGATTTTTTTTTTAATCAAAAGGATGAAGGCTTTGGAAGTTTTGCACTCATGCTGACAGTTATAGAATCCATCCTAGTGAGGACAACTATTAGGAAAGGACTGTATAGTTTTCAAAGTGTGCATAACCAAGATTCTCAGTGTCAAAACACTCTTCTCTTTATTATGAGTGTATCTGTGCCCAATCAGAACGATCTCAAGTCCTCGTCTTTTAGAAATTCCTTCTCCTTTCTGAACCTGTTTGAATTCAGTGAACACCAATTACATGCCTTTGAAATAATGGAATTTGGTCTCTCAAACAAATGGACTGACCTGCATGAGGTATTTTTCTACATACCGTACAGCATTTTACTTTTTAGCATGGAATCAAAAAAAGGAAGAAAGCAATAACTAACATAACACCTACCATATGCCAACAGCTCCTCCCAGTCATAGGCAGGGTTTAATCAGTTTATAGTCATAGCCCAGCCCCAAGAGTTTTAAGACTGTCAGTCACTCCTCTACCAGGAAGCAAGCAATGCTGAAATTAGTTTTTGTCCCTCTATGGCTGGTCTTCCTGTGAATGAACATTGTAGGCGTATAGGAAATATGCACACTGACTAACTTATGTTCAACTAATTGAGTAAAGTCATTAAATGAAGCACTTAGAAGCTCCACAGTCAAGCTATAAATGGGGTAGCTAGAATGGTGCAGTAGATAGAGTGTTGGGTCCAGAGGTAGGAAGCTATGAGTTCAAATGTGGCCTTAGACACTTATTTACCATATGATCCTGGACAAGTGACTTAACCTCTGTTTGCCTCAGTTTCCTATTCTGTAAAATCGGGATTAGTAATAGCACCAACTGCATAGGGTTGTTGTGAAGATCAAATAAGATAATAATTGTAAAGCACTTAGCACATTGCCTGATATATAGTAAAAACTCTATATAAATGTTAGCTATTACTATTATTAGTATTACTTAATCTCTGTTGCCTTAGTTTCTTCATGTGTAAAGTAAGGATAATAATTGTACCTACCTCACAGGGTTGTTGAGACAATCAAATAAGATAATAATATAAAGCACCTAGCACAATGACTGGCAAAAAGTAAGTGCTATATAAACGTTAACTATCACTCTTACATGGTTCCCCTTCACAACACAGACATACGAATTTTGGAGAATCTTCCAGCGCAGACAGAAGACATTACGAGTCCTTTTTTTCACTACTAGGTATTTGCTCAGTGTTCTCTCAAACTAGCTCTATCCCAATGAATCACCTTCATAAGACTAAAAGGAAACTAGTATCAGACCTTCTCTGAACCAACCATAATCTCACTTGTCTGTCTATTATATCCTTATTCTTCAGTCTCTCTAAGAAGATCAAGGTCTCAGTGACCAAGAACTGTGTCATTTCCATTATGGTTTCTTCCAATCAGAGCCTGAGCTTAGCTACTTCCTGTCAAGAGGAATGAATTTAGGAAGTTGAAGAGGGCTACTTCACTTAAAAACTGTTTCAGTTAAAATAGAGTCCTGAATGATTCAAGCATTGTCAGACCCTACTTCTAAGAAGTCAGTGGCCCATAATGTGTAATTGGATGTTTATCACAAGGCTCAGCTATCTATCCTCAAAGCACCTATCTAGCTTACAATTGGAGTCATTCCTAGTTAACAGACCTCACACCCATAGGTGAGTTAGCAGGGTATCTACCCCAAGGATGTGAAGACTTCCCCTGGTAGAATGGGCAGATGAGAACAATCTGTCCCAGTGGCCATGAAGGCAGTTGAAGAGGCACTGTGGAGTGCCTAAAGGTTGGCTGGTCAGAAATTAAAGATATCAAGGTCATCCAGTCAATCCTGGGCCATCACCAGGCATCCTGACTTTTGTCTTACCGCTGGACATCCATATCTGTGGAAGAGAAAGTGAGGCTGATGACTCTGCACAGCTCTGCCTCACTTAAATCCAATCCACACACAAGTCAATACATTACCCTGTGATGTCACTGGTCCTCTTTGAAAATGTAGGACAAATAACAACAATGAAATTCAATCCTTTGAATAAGAAAATAAATTCAGTGTCATGGCCTCTAAAAGGCTATAGTTAAGACATACCTTTGAGGAGGATTCTAAAGTCAGATGACTTTTAAAACAGAAACTACAAAGCAAAATTAGTTCATCTAAATGAGTGTGGCCACCTTCATAATGTTACCTTGGAAAACTTATTACAGTGATGCTTCCATCATTCAAAATATTCCTCGATGTTCTTTCATTCTATGGCACAGTCTCCTAGACAGCATTACTATTCATTCAACAAACATCCAAAAGCCATTTATTAAGCACTTACTTTATGTATATGGGACAAACAATGAAGAGATAAACTATTCGTATGAGAAATCATTCCTTAACTCATGAAGTTTATAGTCTAATAAGTTGGCAATAGGTCTTCTCTTTTTTGGGGGTGTATTTGGATTTTGGAAAAAGCCAAAAGTCGTCTGAGTTAAGCTTGGTAAATACTGTATATGAGCAAACTGGCTTATATGGATATGTTACATTTATTTAATATATTCTGCAACATGTATTTCAAATTTCGTTTATGGAGCGGGGTCAAAAGCAATGAAAGACTCTGAAGGAATGAGATTGCTTTCTTTCATTAATCTTAATCTGGTTATGAAGGTATTTACAAAGAGGAGCTATAGAAGCATAACTGGGGAGGACAAGACAGGGACTTTCCCAACAGCCACAGTATGCCCACGTCTCAACAGATTGTGGTGCCGTAAGCTTGTAGGCAGTCTACTTTCCTTCCTCCCTACTCCTACCACTCAGAGCTTTCTCAGGCTCATGGATGGTATGGTTGGCCTTGGTTCAGTCTCAGGCAAAGAAAACAGAACATTTTTGAAATGTTAAAGTTATGGGAATTTCCACTTGGCTCACTGTCATCTCACTTTGGAAGACTCCCTTCAAAGCAATGGACTCACCAAATTCTATGTAAGTCCACAAACATTCCATACTGTATCCACACATATTTTGTCTTTTTTCTTGTAAAAGTAAAATGAAGAAGACTCTTGTTAAGAGCCTTCTGTGATGAATCCATTTTGCTGAACTACACATATTTGTTACGAAGGTTTTTTATTTTTATAATTGTTCAGTTGGGAGCAGTGAGAGGGAAAATAATAAATGCTTATAAAAATAAATGAATGGATGAATTTTATTTGTTTTTTAAAAGAGGTCTATACATGACACCAGAGAATCTTGAAAGGGCTTTAATGAGTAGTTAAGTATAATATTAGGCAAGCTTATTGGGCTGGGAATTACAGAGTTTGTAGTTCTAGCTCTGCTGCTAACTAGCTGTGAAACTCACTTCACAAAGTTACAGAATTTTCAAATTGCAAGGGCTTTGGCAGACATCTACTCCAATTTGTAACTGATCTGTTGCCCACTCTTCCCCAGTGAAGGAAGGAACTAATAATATTTTAATAGATATTTCATGAAATAATGAACTCAATTTCTCTCCCTTTCTCCTTCCCTTTTCTTCTTCCCTTCTTGGGATTATTTTCTGAAAATGGAAGCTCCCTACTGTTCTTCTCCCTTTTGCAGTTGGAATTACCTGTCTGGGGCTTATTTTCAGTGATCAGGGACCTCAATCAACTGTGACAGAGAAATTTTGTATGGGGTGGGAGGGTGAAATTTGTCCTTCCTCTTGTCCTTCCTCCATCTCATCAGATGTTATGGTTCACAAAAGATGTTGGGCCCAGAACCCCAAATCACATTTTGGTTCTTGTGCTATCCTTGTCATAGCAGGCAAAGATACAGGCCATATTTTACACCTCAATATGTCAGTGTCTCAAGATAAATTAATTTATGTCTGGAGCCAGCAAGGCCAACAGGGCACATATCTGTGCTTCTTTCTTTCTCTCTCATGCCCTGGAGCTCGCAGCAGGAAGTCTTTTTAAGAGCAAAGGAAATGGAAATATAGGAACTTTCAGAGTTGCTTTGGCAGCATACAGCATCCCTTTCCTGACCCCTATCTCCTTCTCCATCCATACTTCCTAAAGGATATTAGAAGCACTCATGACATAGTCTTGAGGTGGGAGTGGAGAATAGGGATCATTAAATTTATCTGTATACTTAGCTAAAAATTAAATCAATCTCATTAGAGTTCTTGTTTCTTGAGTCAGTTGGGTAAAGAAGGACTTCTAGACTAACTCTCGTTAGTTTACCAAGACACTTTATCAAATTAGCTAGTTGACTCCTTAGAATAGGGGTTTGTAGTGTGTTTGTGTGTGTGTGTGTGTGTGTGTGTGTGTGTGTGTGTGTGTGCGCGCGCGTGTGTGCATGTGAGTGCGTGGTGCGCGATGGAAGTCTTTGGCCCACTGATGAAGTCTATGGTCCCCTTCTCAGAAAAAAATGTTTTAAAATAATTGAAGGAAATTCTAAATTATAATTAGAGACTAGTGAAAATAAAAATATATTTTGCCCATCCAAGTTTATGAACCCCCTGAAATCTATCTATAGACTCTTGTCTATTGATCATAGGTTAAGGACTCCTGCCTTAGAAGGCACATGGTTCCTGTCCTTGAGGGAAAATTTGATAGCCTAGGAAGCTACAAGTGCTAAATTGGTCCCAGAGCAACTGGGTACCTTAGGATTGTGTGGTTGTGTGGTTTGTCCTTCATTCTTGAAGAGGACCATGACATCAAGAAGATGATGACATGACTTGCAACTGACTTTGATTTGAGTGAGGGAAGGCTGTGTAAGGTCACCAGCCTTACTTTCTCCTTCAGAGCCATCTGGGCCTGGTGGGCAGATATAGATCAGGATGACTGGAGATGGCCCAGGATGCAATGGGAGGCCTTGGTCTTTTCAAGCTAAGGGCTTTGCAAGTCCTTACTTTGAGTGAGGCAACACCCACTGAGTGAATAGGCCTGTACCTTAGGTAAAGGGGCTGGGGAAAGGGGTTAGGTGCCAAGAGATTAGACTCTGAAAAGAGTGAGCCACAAAGACAAATTTTATCCACTTAAGGATTTTATCCAGGGCCAATCCTAGGTTCAGTCTGCCTGAAGGTAAAAGGACAGATTCCAGTAGATCGAGAGCTTGCTTTTAACCCAATGCTTGCTAATCTTCTTTTCAGGTAAAGAAAAAAGCATATGCCTGACTCCTCTCTGCTTCTGATTCCCTGGACTTTGCAACCACGTTTGAGCTGCCTTCTCTCCCTGGAAGAACCCTCAGCCCCTGCAGCCCCCTGCTTCCAAAGATGGGTTCTTCCTGAAACCTCTACTTTGAAGAAAGGACCAGACCTTCTGCTCCACCTCTGAGTCATAGGACTTCATTATTATAATCTGTGGTGCAGCTATTCCTGCCCCTCCCCCATCTTCTCCCTTTTAGCTCCCAATTATGTGTTGTTTTCCCCTACTGGGATGTTCATTCCCTGAGGGCAAGATCCTCTCTCTGGCTTATATTTGTGTCTTCCTAGCTTAGCACAGCACAGCCTGGCACATAATGTAGTAGACTTTTAATAAAGGATTGCTGACTCATTGTTGGCTTGACTTCCAAGTGGTCCAATGGTATAGCTGTGAATGGGAAAACAAGAATCTAGCTGTCCAGTCCCATGTCCTTACGGCGTAAAGCCTTCAACTCTAAAATTGTCCCCAAATGTTGGTTGAAAACAAATTGCAATGAAGTAGGGCTGTCATATGGCAGAGGTATTCAGTGTTTGACAGAGAAAGCTTGGATGAGGCTGGCATGTTATCTAGGGTTGGCTGTATTTTCCTGCTTAAAATAAGGTCTTGAAGTAAAAAATAAACATTTTAATTTTTAAAGAAAATGTTTAATGTTTTCTTGATGCCTTGAAAAAAGGTATCACTGCTATTTTCCCATAATTCTCTCTGTATCCACTCCCACTCCACAGAACCCTCCTTCACAGCAAAGAAGTACAACTGAGCAAAACTAATCAACATTTTGATTGTGTCTGATGATATATTCCGTATTTCATACCTTTGGTTTACCTCCACTCTACTGATAGATGGTGAGCATGCTTCACACTGGTCACTATTAGTCACCACAATCATCAAAGATGTTGTTTTCTTTTACATTATCATGTAAAAAGAAATCACTGCCAAGTCTTCCTGCTTCAAATTCGTCATTTCTTCTTGAAAAATAATACGCTATTACTTTCAAATACTACATTTTTTTCAAGTATTCCTCAATCTATGGGCACTGACTTTGCCTCCAATTCTTTGCTACTATGAAAGTGCTGGCATCAATATAAGTTTTAGTGCCGTCAATGCTTAAAAATGCATCAAAATTTTTGGGACACTCTGTATATGTGACCTTTCCCTCAACACGAAACAATTTTTTTTCCAGGTAGAAATTTTATTTTTGCATGATAAAAATTCCTGTTGGACTAGTTGCCTCTAAGCAATAATAGCTGTGTAAATAAAATGGTCGGGCCTGCTTAATAACCCCCACTAATAATTTAGGAACTTCCTGTTCATGTCATTTTCAAGAACACTCTTTAGATGTGTGGTTATGTTTACATGGTGATTCACTCACCCTTACTGTTTTGGGAGTACGGTTACAAGTTTGTTTCTAAATGAAATGGGATTTATTATTGGTTCCTGGCTAACCTCCAGATATATCTTCAGATATCTCAATATTGATTGTTGCTTTTCTTTTCTTTTTTTAAAATTTTTTTCCTACAAATTTGACAGTGATCAATATGAACATTTCACTATCCTAAGAAGAACAAAAAAAGTGAATCAAAAAAATATTTGACCTTTTCCTATGGATTACTTCTGTCAATATGTTATTTTTCTTTAGCTGAATGATAAAGAATGCTGTATGAGACAAACATATTGCCCAGGATTACTTTGAAATTTGGCCTCAATATTGTGTAGGAGGTGATTTCTCCTGGAAACAGGCTTAGTTAAATGCTACAAGTTGTACTGGCAATCTACATATCTATTAAATATGACTACATAATAAGACCAGTCTAGGAGTGCAGGTAGCCCACCTGCAATATTATTGGAACTGAAAGAGGCCTGGTGATTAAATAGCTCTATTCATTTGCATGATCAGGTACGTGATTGGTAGATGATATGGACTCTTTCACATTTCTTGGGAATCACAAATACGCTTATAACAAGTAAAGTGAAAATCTCTGAGGACTCGCTGCTATTGCTGCTAATTCCCTTGAGTGATATCATTATGGACATTACAAGAGAATTAGGTTAGCTGTGCAAATTAGCACCAGCCCGTCTGCTCAGGTCCCACATAAAATTAGACTATGTTTTGTTAGGATGCTTGTGTACACTTCCCAGTGGCAAAGACATAGGTAAAGGTGCGAAAGGTTACTAGTGGTTTAAGGGCACTGCTAAGTAATACTTGGTGGACCTGAATATTTTTGAAGTTGCATTAGTGAAAAGAAAGGCGTTCCATTCATTTCCACCTTTTAAATGTATGGGACAATGCTCTAATAAGACACCACGCAGGAATTTCTTTTTTGCTTCATTTCTGCTGAGAAAAAAACTCATTGTTGGGGAAATGGGAATAGTAGAAAATAGATTTCTGAAGGCTCAGAGGGCTTTAAATAGGTTTGTTTCTGTTATGGGGGAGGATGAGGATTGAACTGAAAGAAGATACTGCTCTGAGCTGTTTGGCTTAGATCCCTGGCTTCTTCTAACATTGTTCTCAGGCAATGCCCTAAGGGGTCCTGAGGCTCTCAAATTAGATATCCCACCAAAGCCTTTCTCCTCCTACCTCTTAAGAAAAGGTGGTAGCACCTAAAGCTGTTTTAAAATAGACAGTGATAGCCATGGATATCACAAGAGATAAAGCTTCCCCATTAGTGGGAAAGTATAAGTGGGGTAAAGTGACTAGCTCCCATTTGCACTGGCTGAGAACAGCTGTTATTGGTAAATGTTATTGATTAGGTTTGATTAGATTGAACAGGTTAGCAGAGGTAAAAGGAGTTTTATTAAGACCTGATGCTATTACTAGCACCAAACATGTTTTCACTCATCCATGCATCCATTCACTCAACAATCATTTGCATGTAAAATCCTATGTTAGGTGTTGTGGGAGCTATGAGGTTTAGGTAAGCCAGGACCTTGAAATCACAGAATTTCAGAGCTGGAAGGAGGCTCAGTGGACATTTAGCACGGATCCATGAAGAAAAAAATATATGGACTATGGACTATGATGAGTAATAGATAAAGTTCTGCCCCCAAAAGGTGCAGAATGATTAAAAGTACACCATTGCTGCAACATCACAGAATCATCAAATTTCTGAGTCTAAGAGACATCAGTGGCTAACTAATTTAGCCAGTACCTGAAGAAGAATTTCCACCAAACACAAAGTGTTTCCAGTTTTCTTTGTGTGAGGGGCTCAGAGCCCACTAGTTCTGGAGGTAGCCCATTCCCAATTTGTAGATTTCTGATTGTTCAGGTGCTTTTACTTTTATCAGGACTTTTGAAATCTGCCTCTTGGAACTTTCCATACATATCTCCTTCTATCCTCTGCGACCAAGCACAACAAATCTAATCCAATGTTTGGTTTTGCATGACTTGTTGGAAGAACTTTAGCTGCAAGATTACAACTTTCATGATCCTCTCCAGGCTAAACATGCTTAGTTCCTTCAACAAAACTTCCAACAACACAGAATCATAGACTTTCATGATCCTGATTGTCTCCTCTGGATACTCTCAAGCTTATCATTGTCCCTCTTAAATCATGGTTTCCAGAACTGAACACAGTAGACTTGGTCTGATGAAGACACTGTGGAGTTGGACCATCACTTCCTTATTACTTAATGCTATGTTCATATGGAACTTGCAGTTTAATAGGGGAAAAGACAAACACACACATAACTAAATGTACAGTATTCTGAGAAAAATTTACAAAAGAGGTATGAAAGAAAAGCTGTGTGGAGTCCCAGCAGCATCTCACTTCCTGCATCAGGCCTATGACAAAGTAGAAGGAGTATGAAGATGCTCCCTAATGTTCCTGTGCCCCACATGTAGATAGCTAGATGGGGCAATGGGCCAGGTCTAGAGTCAGGAAGACTATCTTCAAATCTGGCCTCAACACTTACTAGTTGTGTGACTCTGAGCAAATCAGTTGACCCTATTCATGTCCAGTAAGTATTACTTAGCAGTGCCCTTAAAACATTCATAGTCCCTCCCATCTATCAGTTCCTCACCTGTAAAATGAGCTGGAGAAGGAAATGTCAACCACAGCTTCAGGGACTGAAAACTCCTGCATAGCTGAAGACTAGCAGAGGATTACAAAGAAGAACTTAAAAGATATGCACAGAAACTGTGGGGGTGTCAAGTACCAGTGGAGGGGGGGCATCCAGCTGCAGAGCAGTGTGATAGAACAGAGCCCCATAGGGCCCCAGCTCATGTTTCCTACATGTCTGAGCTGCTATATATGTTCAGTGGTCATATTTGCTTCTTGTGTATGTCTCTTCCTCCACTGGTGGAATGTTACATTGTGGGAGAGAGTATTTTCTATGTGGGGGTGAGGAGAGGAAGAATCTTTCTTGTTTTGCTAGGTTTAATTTAATGTTTTCCACTTGGAACAAATGTGTCCTCTCGTTAACTAGTGAAAGGAACACATCTGTGGGAGCTTCATGCGAGGTGGTTCTGAGGGGATGCCAGCCCTAATTCACCATATGTCTAAAACAAGGATTGATGAAGTGTGTGTGTGTGTGTGTGTGTGTGTGTGTGTGTGGTGTGTGTATGTGCATGCGCCTGCAGAGGAAGCAGGTTCCACAGAGGGAAAGGGGACTCTGACAGGGAAAGATCAGAAGGCACCCAAAGGCAGACTTCGGCTTCCCAGTTTTACCAAGGACTGGCTGGCTTGTTCACAGATAATGATTCATACAGATGCAGTGTGTGTCCTATAAGGGCGTGAATTATACTGAGAGCATGAAAACCTGCATGGACTAGGGTAAAAACCCAAAAGATCTTGGGAATTATTTTTTCATTGAAGATGGATATTTCAAGGAGTAGATAAGGAGCCTACTGATCTTGACAGTGTTTTTTTTTAAATTTTAGCCTAAATGTCCATATTTCATTATGTGCATATATGCAACACAGGAATGCACCATCATAAACCTGAAAAAGTTAAATAATAGATTTAAAGGAAAATGGTGTTCTGTAGAGGGTGAAACTGTAGCTAGGAAAGCAATTAAGGACAATCAGGTCTCTGGAATCGGGTGCTTAACTAATCATCTACAGTGGTAATTAAGAAATTGGGTCCTCCTGGGTTTGAGAATTTTCTAGGATGACTTCAAAGATTTAGTGAGCTTTTTTTTTTCTTAAATGTTCTGACATTCATGAAACCGCATCTGATAAAACCACAGGCTACCAGATATGGCTGGCCCTATAAGGTTTACAGATTTAGATTATCTTGTAAGGCCACTTCTGGTGTTTCCAACATGATTTATCAGGGAAGAATTGGAGTACTGTCAGGAAATGAGATAACCCCGAGGATTTAGTACTCTTTTTTGTTCAGTTATTTCGGTTGTGTCTGACTCTTCATGACCCCATTTGGGGTTTTCTTGGCAAAGATACTGGAGTAGTTTGCCATTTCCTTCTCCAGCTCATTTTACAGATGAGAACTGATAGATGGGAAGGACTATGAGTGTTTTAAGGGCACTGCTAAGTAATACTTGGTGGATCTGAATAGGGTCAAGTGACTTGCCCAGGGTCACACAACTAGTAAGTGTCTGAGGACATATTCGAACTCAGGAAGTTGAGTCTTCCTGACCCTAGACCTGGTCCGTTGCCCCATCTAGCTGCCCTTAGCACTCTTTACCGATAAGAATAATACATTTGCTTACTCTAACTTTGAGTGCCATCATTTTAACCCTGCCAGCCTCAGTTTTCTCATCTCTACAAAGGGGGATAATAATAGTATCTGCCTCACAGGGTTGTTATGAGTGTCAAATGATATTCTGTACATAGTAGAGTGCTTTGAAAACATGAAAGTGCTACAAGGATGAGTTATTGTTGTCATTTTTTGTTTCTTACTTAACTCCACAATGAAATGATGAATAAGGCAGCTAAGTGGCACAGCAGGTAGAGTGCTAGATCTATAGTTGGGAAGACATGAGTTCAAATCCAACCTCAGACACTTACTAACTGAATGACCTTGGGCAAGTCATTTAACCTCCATTTGCCTCAGCTATAAAATGGGGATAATAATATCTACATCCCACGGTTATAAAATTAGATATTTGTAAAGCACTCATCACACAATGGATGCTATGTAAATGTTAGCTGTTATTATTTTTTTTAATTGAACACTTGAAATGCTGCTCCATTTATGTAATAATAATAGCTCACGTTGATATAGCATTTTACATGAATTATTTCATTTGACCTTTACAACATCCTTATGAAGGGAAGCAGTGTAGGGCAGTGGAAAGCACATTAGATCTGCTCTAAAATTCCCATTACATCTTGAGTCACAGGGTTTACGTCCAAATCCTAGTTCTGAAGCTTACTGTCTGTGTGACGAGGTTAGTTATTTTCGATCCCTGAGCCCCAGTAGTCTTCATGTGTAAAATAAATTCCACATAGCCTCTGAAGTCTCTTTCAGTTTTATAATCTATGGTTTTATGAAACATCTGCCTTAGATAGGCAGCATAATCTTCACTTTACAGATGAGGAAACTGAGGCACATATAATTTAAGTAATGTACCAAAGACCACACAGCTGGTGAATTATAGATATGGATTTCCTGACTCCAATATCACTGCTCTTTCTATTAAGCCAATAGCTGCTTCTTGTATATAGAAAATTGTGGAATTTACACTTCCCCTTCAAAGCAGTTGAATGTGGAGGATCACAGAAAATATCAAAATATACCAGATGTAGAATGAGAAGTGACTTTGTTGTTCAATAGTTTCAGTTGTGTCCAACTTTTCATGACCCCATTTGGGGTTTTCTTGGCAGAAATATTGGAGTGATTTTCCGTTTCCTTCTCTGGCTCATGTAAAATGTCTGAGGTCAGATTTGAGCTCAGGAAGAAGAGTCTTCCCAATTCCAGGTCTGGTACTCTACCCATTATGCCACCCAGCTGCCCCAGGAGGGATCTTAAAGGTCACTTAGTCCATCCCCTTCATCATACACATGAAGAAAATGAGCCCCCGAGGGACATGTCAGGGCTGAGATTCTAACTCTGGTCCTGTGATTCCAAATTTACTTCATTACTCTAGTACAATTTCAGAACTGAGGACCAGACTGATCATCTGCATTTTTTTTCTGGGCATTACAACAGTCTGCCCTCTGCAGCGCTGTTTCTTGGCCTCACCTACACAGGATTTTGTGCTTTGTTGCTGTTTCCAATTCCCGAGACAATGTTTACAAACCCAACAACACAATAGTTCTAGGACTACTTCATCTATAATGCTGGATTGAACCAATTCACAATTTTCCTTTTGTAATGCGCTATATCTGAAGTGAACTGGAGCCCTAGCCTGGTTCAACTTTCTGAAAAAAGAAGTTTCATTGCTCTAAGGGCAGTTTGGGGTACCAGGATACCAAAACAGCTTTATTTTCCTCAAAGCACAGAATGTTCTTTGGAAACACAAATGAAGCATTGGCAAAGAAGTAGGCAGCTATGATTGAAAAGATTATAAGTTTTCTAAAAAAATCTGAGAGGGAAGATGATGGAGCAAGAGAGGAAGAGGTTCAGCATTGCATGAAGCTGGAGTGAGCAATCCTGAAAAATGAATGGTGGTGGTCTTGAGAATACTTAGAAATGTACCTTCCTACTTAACTCTCTGGCCCCTTGAAAAAAGCCATCTCCATTAGCTTTAGTCCAGAGGCATTTTCCAAGTTAAGCACATAGCCTTATTCCATGTGCTAGGAAGAAGCTTGAGGAGCAGGGAGCAGCTGAAGTCTGACTCACTCCCACCACTTGGTTTCTTTGACCAATCATTGTGGGGGAGGAGGAGTTTGAAGACTATTTGGTGACTAATATAACTTTAATTATGTATTGAGCTGATTAATCTGGGCATTAAAAGGTACCTCCTCAAGTGGGAGATGAAAGGACAGAAAAAGACATATCTATAGATAGATATAGATAAATATATATGCACACATACAAAACCACATATACGTACATATATACACATAGATAAATAAGCATATATTCATAAATATATATGTAAACAGCAATATTTTATGTAGGTATAGGAAGGCATACACTACAGATAGACAGATAGATAGATAGATAGATAGATAGATAGATAGATAGATAGATAGATAGATATAGATAGACAGACAAACACAATAATCTTTGTTTTCTTGTGACAAAAGCTTTGGAAAACAAAGCAAAACAGTAAAACAAGTGACAGTGGCAAAAGGACATACTGCATATTAAAAGATTTTTAAAGATGTGTAAAGTTGTAAGGGCAGCTAGATGGCCCAGTGGATAGAGTGCTGGGCCTGGAGTTAGGAACACCTCAGTTCAAATCTGGCCTCAGTTTCTTAGTTACTTAGCCCTGTTTGCCTCATCTGTCAAATGAGCTGGAGAAGGAAATAGCAAACCACTCCAGTATCTTTGCCAACAACAAAAAAAGTTGTAAATTTTATTAAGTGTCAATAAATTTAATTACTTTTTAAAAGGCGAAACAAATTCTGACTACTCTTTCCATGTATTGATGCACCTGGAAAAAGACCTACGACCCTTTCCTGAGTGATAGACCCTTTGGTTGAGGAATTCTTACCTCATCTTTTTTTTTTAAATTTTCCCCACATTTACTTATATTATTTTTAATTTATAGAATAAAATAAGCACCTCCATAACAGTATAATAAAAATATGATTGCACATGAAACTACAAATTTACTATATACAACTCGCTATTCCTTTTAAATATATAGGAAAGTTATTGTGCAAATTTCTTTGTTTTTCTTTTTTTCCTTCTCTCCCCCCACCCATGACTACCATTATACACAAATAGGTATCTACATATATGTAATTATTCTATACAAACTTCTATTTATCAATTCCATTCATGAAGTGGCATAAAAGTTACCCTTAGGCATGGTGAATCTGCACTCATCTGTTCTCCTTGGTTCTAAATGCAAACACTACTATCGGCTGATATGAGGATGACCAATCCAGTGTCATCTGGGCCCTTTGAAAGTCACAAGGTATCCTTCCAGTCAAAGGGGACCCAGGGCTGAGGAAGGAAACCTGGAGAAAATGGAAGCTAGACCTCTTGGGGTAAAGCTAGTTTTCTTACCTATACAAACATGATTGTGGGGCACCATAATTATGGTTTGAAGGACTGAGATTTTTCTCACTGAGTCCAAAGCCTACGATTGATTGATTGAGCATCATAACACTTACTTTAAGTGGGATGGAGTGACTTGAGTAAATTTCAATCAACCTCATGCTTTCAGGTAACATTTGAGTTGGGATTTGAAGAAGGTTTATTTGTTAGCTGAGGAAATTGAGGGAACTTAGGGGTCCTGAGTTGTTGGACAATTTCCATGCATTGCTTGCTTAATAAATCTATATGCTCAGAAGATTAAACCTTTGTTTCTTCAGCCATTTCATCTTTGACCTGCTACATAGTACAATAACTATAGAAAGCAATGAGGTGGGGAATAGAGGAGTTCTATATGGCATCACCATTTTCAGAATGCAGAGGCACCATTAGCTAAAATATTTAGAGGGGCCACTGCTGCTGGCAGCTATAATTGGCCATAATCATGTTGTCTTTGTCCTTATTTGGCTGTCTGCACAATAAAGATCAGACCTCAATAAGATTCTAGGGTTTGAGAAGCACAAGTTTGCATTACTTGAGTGTCCTGGAGAGCATCTTTACATAGATCTTCATCCATATAGGAAAACTCTATGGAAATGGCATAGACATGAATAGGAGTCAAGGAATAATCCCATTTTAATGAATCATTAGTTTCAAGGAGCATCAGTTGTTCAAAGCCACACACACATACATACATATGTGTATGTGTGCATATATATGTGTGTGTGTGTGTGTGTGTATGTGTGTGTGTGTGTGTGTGTGTCTGTGTGTGTATGAAGTCATGCTGAAAAGGTTGTCTCTCTGCATCTTAGTGGTGATATTATCTTATTGTGTTTGAGATAGTCCATTCTCTCTAGCCTTTTTTCCTCTTAGCAGCTAAATGTTCCCAATAACTTTATAATCAATTTTAATCAGGATTTCTCATTTTCCTCATGATATCTTTTCCTGCAAAAACCTGATCTGAATGAGAGATCAGGGAGAAAATCGTTGTAAACAGACTGCTTTTTTTTTTTTTTTGGTAACAAGAGAGGACATAAATTGAGATACTTATGTAGTGAATTCATTTAATACCTGTTAAATTATATTAGTTTATGTGGTGGCCAGCAGAGCAGTCATTAACCATTTGTATAAATTACAGATGAATTGGATTGCTCTTTCATTAGAGTTTAGGAGATTTTCAGTGAATTGAGGAAGGCAAGCAGAATAAAGAATCAATGAAATGTTATCAGTAGAGAGTCTAACTTTCTGACAGCCAAATTTATGGTATTCCTTTCTCCAGATTCTGTCACCCACCATAGTTCTGGTCATGCTCCATTAAAAAATTCTTCAACAACTCTCCCTACCAAATAAAAGTCAAAACTTTTTAGCCTGGCATTCAAAGCCCTCCACAATTTGGAACTATCCTACCTTTTCAGATTTATTTCATAGTTTTCCTTTCTAATGATTCTAAGTTTCAAGACTATATTGGACTACTGGTCACTCCACCACTACCCCCACATAAGTTCTGTGAATTCCCGTCTCTATACCTCTGCTCACATTGCTACCTAATTCTGGAGGGATTCTTGTTCCATTGCCTCTTGAACTATATGGCTTCTGGTAGCCCTTCCAACTCCAAGACCCAACCCTCTACCTCATGTGCTAAAAAGTCCTAGACAGTATTTAAGGTTCAGCTCAATTACCACCTCCCTCATAAAGCCTTCCTTGATGTCGCCCCTGTCCCCTGCCATCAGTCAGTAGTCAGTCCAGTCAAGTCAGGGGTAGGAGAGGCCCCCTTCAAAAAGTGGGATTTGAGCTGAGTTTTGAAGGAAGCCAGAAGGCAGAGGTAAAGAGAAAAGGCATTCCAGCCATTGAGGGACAGCCAGTGCAAAGTCATAGGATTGAGATGTGGAGGATTGTGACTGGGGAACAGCAAGAAAGCCAATGTCACTAGATCATGGTGTTGAGTGGAGGACACTCAAATGTAAGAAAGATGAAAAAGTAGGAAATTTTTTCTCCCTTGGAACTCACAGAGAACTTTGTTTGTATATCATATACTTAATACGTATTGTTTCATATCATATTTGTTTAAAACATCCCTTTATTTTTTTATTTTTTAAAAAATTCTATTAACTTATTTTATCAAGAATCACTTCCATATGATTTTGAGTTGAAAATTTTTCTCCCCTTCCCCCCCCACCCTCTCCAAGACAGCACACAATCTGATATAGGCTTTACATTTACATACCCGTTAAGCATATTTTTGCATTAGTGAAGTTGTAAGTAAAAATTAAAACCCATAGGAGGAACCATCAGAAAGATGAAACAAAACTCAACAGAAGGTAAAAATAAGTGATAGTGATTCGACTTCCATAGTTCTTTCTTTGGATGTGGACAGCATTTTCCATCCCGAGGCTTCTGGAGATGCCTTAGATCCTTGTAATGCTGAGAAGGGTTCAGTTTAACAATCTCAGTCATTGCATAACGTGGCTGTTACTGTGTACAAAGTCCTCTTGGTTCTGCTCACTTCACTCAGCATCAGACCATATAAGTCTTTCCAGGTTTTTCTGAAGTCAGCCTGTTCATCATGTCTTATAGCACAACAGCATTCCATTACATTCATGTAACACAACTTACTCAGCCATTCCCCAATTGATGGGCATCCTCTCAACTTCCAATTCTTTGCCACCACAAAAAGAGCTGCTATGAATATTTTTGTACATGTGGGTCCTTTTCCCATTTGTTTGATCTCTTTGGGATATAGCCCTAGAAGTGCTATTGCTGGATCAAAGGGTATGCACATTTTTGTAGCCCTTTGGGCATACTTCCAAATTGTTCTCCAAAATGGTTGGATCATTTCATACCTCCACCAACAATGTATTAGTGTTCCAATTTTCCCACATCTTCTCCAACATTTATCATTTTCCTGTTTTGTCATGTTGGCCAATCTGATGGGTGTGATGTGGTACCTCAGAGTTGTTTTGATTTGCATTTCTCTAATCAATAATGATTTAGAGCATTTTTTCATATGACTATAGATGGCTTTAATTTCTTCATCTGTCTGTTCATATCCTTTGACCATTTATCAATTGGGGAATGGCTTGTGTTCTTATAAATTTGTCTTAATTCTCTACATATTTTAGAAATGAGGCCTTTATCAGAGAGACTGGTTGTAAAAATTCTTTCCCAATTTTCTACCTTCCTTCTAATCTTAGTTGCATTGGCTTTGTTTGTATAAAAACTTTTCAATTTAATGTAATCAAAATGATCCATTTTGCTTTCCATAATGTTCTCTATCTCCTGTTTGGTCATGAATTCTTCTGTTCTCCATAGATCTGACAGGTAAACTATTCGTTATTCTCCCAGTTTACTTATGGTATCAGCCTTTATGTCTAAGCCATGAACCCATTTTGACTTTATTTTGGTATGGTGTGAGATTTGGGTCTATGCCTAGTTTCTGCCATACTCTTTTCCAGTTTTCCCAGCAGTTTTTTTCAAAGAGTGGGTTCTTATCCCAGAAGCTGGAGTCTTTGGGTTTATCAAATAACAGATTATTATAGTCATTGACCACTGTGTCTTGAATATTTAACCTATTCCACTGATCCACCTCCCTATTTCTTAGCCAGTACCAAGCAGTTTTGATGATTGCTGCTTTATAATACAATTTAAGATCTGGAATTGCTAGGCCACCTTCCCCTGCATTTCTTTTCATTAGTTCCTTTGATATTCTGGACCTTCTGTTTTTCCAAATGAATCTTGTTATTACTTTTTCTAACTCTATAAAATAATTTCTTGGTAGTTTGATTGGTATGGCACTGAATAAGTAAATTAGCTTAGGTAGGATTGCTATTTTTATTATATTAGCTCAGCCTACCCATGAGCAACTGATGTTTTTCCAATTATTTAGATCTGATTTTATTTGTGTGAAAAGTGTTCATAAAAGTTCCTGGGTTTGTTTCGGGAGGTAGACTCCTAAATATTTTATAATGTCTACAGTAAGTTTAAATGTGATTTCTCTTTCTATCTCTTGCTGTTGGGCTTTGTTGGTAATATATAGAAATGCTGATGATTTATGTGCATTTATTTTATAGCCTGCAACTTTGCTAAAGTTGTTTATTATTTCAAGTAGTTTTTTACTTGATTCTCTAGGATTCTCTAAGTATATCATCACGTCATCTACAAAGAGTGATAGCTTTATTTCTTCTTTGCCTATTCTAATGCCTTCAATTTCTTTTTCTTCTCTTATTGCTAAAGCTAAGGTTTCCAGTACAATATTGAATAACAGTGGTGATAATGGACATCCTTGTTTCACCCCCGATCTTATTGGAAATGCTTCTAGCCTGTCCCCATTACATATAATGCTTGCTGAAGGTTTTAGATAAATGCTATTTAATATTTTAAGGAAGGCTCCATTTATACCTATGCTTTCTAGTGTCAAACATCCCTTTATAAGACAGTAAGCAATGTGAAAGTAGGAATCATGACTTCATATTTTCCCTAGTACATAGCAGACCTTTGTTATTACTGTAGTTTTTATTGTTATTGTTTGATGGATTGAATAGGATTTGTGGTAGGATTCCTATTTTGCTTGTGAAGAAACCAAGAGTCAAATGGCATGTCCAAAGAGAAATAAAATGTCCATCATGGAACCAAGTAACCTAGACCTTGACTGTGTTCAGTAGGGCTGTATTCAGAAATGTTGTTCCAATTGGGTACCATAAGTAATTATTGGGTGCAGTAAACATAAGTGGCTAAGAACAAAAAGACTTCTAACTGGAATCTGTGGATCCCTAGACTGGGTGATTGTGGGCAAACCACAGTGTGATTATTACTCTGCACTTGCAGCCCAAAGATCTCTATGTGAATATAACAACTTTAGGGAATGAGATATAAAGACACTAAAGCAGTATGGCTTGGCTCTGAAAAGTGAGCTTTGATGGACTGGGCCCCGGATTGGAAATCATAAGTTCAGTCATTCACTAACTATATAACTTGTCTCTAGATCATAGTTTCTTTCCCTCTAAAATAAAGGGATGAGATAAAATGAAGTCTTTAAAGCTTCCTTCTGTCTCTAACCATCTGGGGTTCTGTAGCTTTGATGTTGAGTTTCATCATAACTTTCACTCTGTTTAATTAATTTTCAGTAGGAGGAAGTAGAGAGGAGACCTAAAAGAAGGAATTCTTTCCCTCCTGATAACTCCTAATTATTGATCATTGCTTAGGTGGTTGTCCATCTTAATTGAAAAAAGACCAAAATGCCATCACCGTATATGTGGGATGATATCACTGTGTGTACATAGGGGTCAATGCACTGACTATGGCTGATCAGACCAATAATATTCTTTGCAATCATATTCCCTCTTTATATAAGCAACATTCTTAATACTTTTTTATCCTTAACCCTCCACCATTGATTTCAGTTGGTAGAGCTCAATCTCCTTGGAGGGAGGCAGCAGAGGCAGAGAGACTTGGAGAAAATATTGGCATTTTTAGAATGTCCAAAATTTCACCAGGTTAAAAAAATTGCTAAACCAAATTATTTCTTTCCTGCAAAAAACTGTTTTGAGAGAACGGAATTTTGGCAGTGAACTTAGTACTAATGGCAGTGATGGATGTGAAAAAACAGTGAAAAGTTCTCTTGCTCATCTATTCAGCCAACAAGAGCTTCACCTAGTTCCCTTTGCCCCACCCCAACCCCCACCTCCACCTGCACACATACAATCGTCTTTCTGCCTCTAGGAATGTGGGTTAGGTTAATGGCAGAGTTGGGCTCATTTCATTTGAGAGATTTTGGTAGCTAAAAGCAACAAACAAACAAATAAATATTTTAAAAGTATGAAGTGATCTAGAATCTGAAGGGCTTCTAGATCCAAGTCCACACCCTCTGTTTCCTTTAGAGAAATGAATATAAGCATCTCTGCACAAAGTTAGGCTTTTTAAAAAAAATTTTTTTTTTTACTTTTTTGGTGAGGCCATAGAGGTTAAGTGACTTGCCCAGGGTCACACACCTAGTAAGTATTAAGTGTCTGAAGCTGGATTTGAACTCAGGTCTTCCTGACTCCAAGGCCAGAGCTCTATTCACTGTGCCATCTAGCTGCCCCAAACACGATGGATTTTTTTTTTTAATTTTTAAGCAATTGGGGTTAAGTGACTTGCCTAGGGTCACACAGCTAGTAAGTGTCAAGTGTTTGGTCTGAGGCCAGATTTGAACTCAGGTCCCCCTGACTTCAAGGCCGGTGCTCTATGCACTGAACCACCTAACTGCCCCAAAGTTAGGCTTTTTCTAAGGGACCATGATGCTTCACTCTGGATCATGGAGTTCTGCAAGGCTATTGACTTTGCAAGTATTGTTAGTGTCCTACCACACATCGGCACCACAATGAACAAATCTTAGAGTAATTATTGGGTGAGATGAGTCAAAAAAAGATAGAGACCTTTACACAGTAGCAGGAGAGGAAAGAATGCTAAATGGAGGGTCTAGAGACTGTTTTAATACACTATCTGCCCTTAGTAGGTGGGGGCCTTTTAGCAAATCACTTCAATATTTAGCCTTTGGTTTCCATATCTATAAAATGAAGGGGTGTGACTAAATAGCCCCTGAGGTCCCTTCTAGCTCTTGATGTATGATATTATGACCCACAAAATGAGAGAGGTTTTATTAAATGATCCCCAACATCTCTTCTAGGTTTAGAATCCTATGCTTTTAAAATTGTACATGAAAGTATTGGGCATATCCTATAGAATACAAATAATATGACTGTTGGAAAACACTGGAAAATAATGTTGGTTAAATAAAGTAGGACCAAACTCAGAGTGCCCTGAAAGCCAGATAAAGGATCTTAGAGTTAATGAGGCCATTGAAGACTTTCCAGCAGGGTAGGGACAAGCTCCAAAGTATGTGTTAGGGGATTAATCCACAAAGTATCAATCAACTAACAAACATTTATGCAACAGCTGCTATGTAACAGGAAAAAAATGAGTGTAGAATAAACTAGAGATGGGAACACAGTGTAGAAAGAGACAACAATGAAAATAGTCTGAGTGTGAGGTGATAAGGGCAAAGACAAGGATGTACTTAGCCTTTTTACCATACCTAAGGCCTCAAGTCTGCTTAGCACACTTCTTGGTTGTCAGTGGAAATGTCTTGTAGGCAATTAGAAATGCTAATAAGAATCAGGAGCTAAGGAGAGAGTTCAAGGATTGAGACAAAGACCTGGGAATGTTCTCTATTATAATAATAATAGTTCATAATTCTATGGTAATTTAATTGTATTTGTTTTTCATGTTTAGTTATTTTTCAGTCATATCCAATTCTTTTTGACCCCTTTGTGAGGTTTTCTTGGCAGATATACTCAAGGGGTTTGCCATTTCCTTCTCCAGCTCATTTTACAGATGAGGACACTGAGGCCAACAGGGTTAAGTGACTTGGTCATACAGCTCATAAGTCTCTGAGGCTAGATTTGAACTCAGGAAGATGAGTCTTCTTGACTTCAGGCCCAACGTTCTATCTATTGTGCCACCTCGTTGCAACACTCCTAGGCTGGTGCCAACTAACCTCATTTTACAAATAGGGACACAGACTCAGAGACATTAATGACTGACAAGAATCATGAAGCTCAAAAGTGTTTAACACAGGATTTAAATTCAAATTTTCCAGACAATGAGCCCAGCACTCTATCTACTATGCCCCTCCGTTTCTCCTGCACGAGGCAATAGTTAAAGATTCGGCAGTGAGTAAACTCACTGAAATTAGATGATCTGGGTTTCCTATTACTGTGACCTCCATATTGGTAATTCAGTAAAAGAACATACACTCCATCATAAAAAAACAAAAACAAAAACAAAAACATCTATTTAGAGCTAGAAGGGAAATTAAAGGTCGTTTAGTCCTACTCTCTTATTTTACCAATGAGGAAATGGAGGCCCAGGCAAATCAAGCAGTTTGTCCCCAAGTCACATAGGCAGTAAGAAACAAAGTCATGAGTTGAACCCAGCTCCTCTGATTCCAAATACTTAACTACTTTCACTATACCACGGCTATCTGGGTTTTGGTACTGCTCAACAGTGATAAAGCCCAGATGTGGTTGGTGATTGAAATTCAAGGTGCTGTTGGATTAGAACCTATAATGTTAAAGCAAGGAGGAACTTTAGAGATTGCCAGTCTGACCCTTTCATAGTAGAAATAAAGACAGAGATTTACCCCATGGTCACTCAGCTAAGGTGTCATAAAGCCAAGACTAAGACAAGGTCATATGGTTGCAAATCCAGAACACCTTCTACTATCCAGGTTTGCCAAGAGACCTTCGTCCTTCTCTTTCTGTCTCTGTCTGTCTGTCTGTCTCTCTCTCTCTCTCTCTGTGTGTGTGTGTGTGTGTGTGTGTGTGTGTGTGTGTTTTATTTTTCCTAGGGTTCAGCGACTAAAAAGCCTGAGACCTGAGACTGAAAGCCTGGGGCTGAACCTTGCTTTAGTGTGCCCTTTGGGCAGAGTTTGGGGAGGGTAGAGGGAAGTTCCATTGGTTTCTTCTCTCTATGGGTTGTGAAAATGGGCTAAGGGATAAGAATCAAACACTGCTGCTTGTCAACTCTCTGTGGTAATAAAGACTAACTTCAGTTCAGTTATGCAGTCCATATCCGGTTTAGCTTTTACTGAGGCCTTTCACCTTTTTTTCTCTTTTTTTTTGTGGTAGTGTTTTATTTTACTTTTTTCACTTTTCAAAAACATTATTTTATTTTTTCTTATCATATAAAAAAACAATTTTAATATTCATTAAAAAATAAGTTCCTATGCCCAAAGGGCTATAAAAATGTGCATACCCTTTGACCCAGCAATAGCACTTTTAGAGCTATATCCCAAAGAGATCATAAAAATGGGAAAAGGACCCACATGTACAAAAATATTTCTAGCAGCTCTTTTAGTGGTGGCAAAGAATTGGAAATTGAGGGGATGCCCATCAATTGGGGAATGGCTGAAGAAGTTGTGGCATATGAATGTAATGGAATACTATTGTGCTACAAGAAATGATGAGCAGGCAGACTTCAGAAAAACCTGGAAAAAATTGTATGGATTGATGCTGAGTGAAGTGAGCAGAACCAGGAAAACGCTGCACCCAGTAACAGTCACGTTGTGTGATGACTAATTTTGATAGACTTAACCCTTCTCAGCAATCCAAAGGTCTAAGACAACTCCAAAAGTCTCATGATGGAAACTGCTATCTACATCCAGAGAAAGAACTATGGAGTTAGAATGCAGATTGAAACATACTATTTGCTCTTTTTTTCTCTTCTGTTTTGTTTTGTTTCCTCTTTCTTGTGGTTCTTCCCATTGGTTAGAATTCTTCTTTACAACATGACTAATGTAAAAATATGTTTAATAGGAATGTATATCTAGAGCCTACATCAGATTGCACATTGTCTTGTGGAGGGAGGTGGGAAGAGGGGGAATTTAAAATTCCAAAGCTTATGGAAGTGATTGTTGAAAGCTAATAAATTAATTTTAAAAAATGAGTTCCAAATTTTCTCCCTCCCTCCCTTCTCCCTTCACAAAAAGGGTAAGCAATCTGATATAGGTTATAAATGCATAATCATGTAAAACATATGTCCATATTAGTCATGTTGTGAAAGAAGAAACAGACCAAAAGGAAAAAAAAACATGAAAAAATGAGTGAAAATAGTATGCTTTGATATGCATTCAGATTCCATTAGCTCTTTCTCTGGATGTGCATATTATCGTCTCGGATCATTGTATTGCTGAGAAGAGCTAAGTCATTCATAGTTGGTCATCGCACCACAATGTTGCTGTTACTGTTTATAATTTTCTCCTGATTCTGCTCAATTCACTCAGCATCAGACCATACAAGTCTTTCCAGGTTTTTCTGAAGTCTGCCTGCTCGTTATTTCTTATAGTACAATATCATTCCATTAATTCATACACCGCAATTTGTTCAGCCATTCCCCAATGGATGGACATCCCCTCCATTATGTGTAGATGTGGTGACTAACTTGGCTTTGGGGATGCCTTATTCTCCTAGTTCTACTGCTATCTCTTGTCCCTCTTCTTTCTTTACACTTCTTCAGTGAGCTCATTCACTAGCAAAGCTTCAACTATCATCTCTGTACTGACATCTTCCAAATATTTATCTCCAACACTGAACAGTCTCTCTTACATTCCCAATTAGAATTTCCAACAGGCTATTGAATTTTTCTACTTAGATGTCCTGCTCCTCAACACCTCAACATTTTTCAAACTGAGTGTAGGACGTAGGATTTGCCTTCCTGAGTCCTGCTCCTCTTCCTGGCATTCCCTGATCTGTCAGGGTCGCCACTATTCTTTCATTCACTCCGATCTCTTTGACTCTTCCCTCTCCCTTGTCCTATGCATACATACAATTAACAGGACCTGTTGATTATAATTCTGTAATATCCTGACATCTGTCCAGTCCTTGTGTTTTTTTTCCATTACTACTTATTTTAATCTCTTTGTAAGATTCGAAAGGGACCTCAAGGACCCTTTATTCTAACCACTAACCAAAGCAAAAATCTTCTTTCCAACATCCCTAACAAGGAGTCATTTAGCTTCCATTGAAGCACTTAATTATCATCTGTTAGGACTATTGCCTGAACTATCTAAGAGCAACATGCTTCTCCCTCCACCATCCAACATAATGTTTCGTGTTCATCTTCTTGGTAGTATAGGTAATACTGCCTCATTGCACTGCTCAGAATTCCTCAGTGGTATTTTTGGCCTAGTAAATAAATTCCTTATCTTGGCCTTATCAAGGCCTTCTACAAGCTGGCTTCAACCTGCATTACTTTATACTATTTTCCTGACATACTAAATTAAAGCCAGATTCGATTATTTACAGAATCACACATACTCAGGATTGGAAGGATTCCTCCTGCCTCCTGAAGTCATCTAGTCTAATGTATACTTGAACAGGAATCCCCTGTACACTATCCCTGACAAGTGTTCATTTAGCCTTTATTGAAGGGCTTTATTGAGGGGAAAACTCATTATCTTCCAAGATACACCATTCTTCTTTCGTTGTTCAGTCGTGTCTGATTCTGCGTTGAGTCTAGAACCCATGGACTATATTCCAGGCCTTTCTATACTCCATCTCCCAAAGACTGTCCAAGCTCATGCTTGTTGCTTCTATGACACTCCCTTTCATTTTGCCTTTAATCTTTCCCAACATCAAGGTCTTTTCCAGTGAGTTCCATATTCTCATTATGTGGCCAAAGTATTGAAGCTTCAGCTTCAGGATTTGACCTTCCAATGAATAGCCTGAATGAGTTCGTTCTAAATGGCGAAAGGTTTATCTTTATAGCCCAATCACACTCTTCTGCTTTTCCTAGATAAGAACTCTGAGGTCATGTACAATAAGGGGAGAAGAGAAAAGGAAGTATTGATTAATTGCCCACCTAAGCACTGAACTAAGTGTTTTACAAATATTATCTCATTTGATTGTTGACAAGATTATTGATATTTCTATATAGCAGTCCTTCAAATACTTGATGATAGCTCATTTGTCTCTCTTAAGACATTTCTTCTCATGTTGATTAATCTCTAGTTTTTTTCAATCTTCGTATGTTATGATGTCCAGTCCCTTCACTATACTGATTTTTTTTCCATCTGAGACCCAGTTTGTCAATTTTTGTTGTTGTTCCATTGTTTTTAGTCACGGCTAACTCTTTGTGACCCCATTTGGGTATTTCTTGGCAAGGACAGTAGAGTGTTTGGCTATTTCCTTCTCCAGCTCATTTTACAGATGAAGTAACTAAGGCAAAAAGGGTTACTTGACTTGTCCAGGACTCACACAGGTAGTAAGTGTCTGAGGCAAGATTTGAACTCAGGAAGATGATTCGTTTTGACTCTAGTCCTGGTACTCTATGTATTGTGCCACCTAGTTGCCCATTTTGTCAATACCCTTCCTATATGAAAAATTATTATTTGATTTCCTCTAAATATGTTACACCCTTTTCTTATAGCTTTATTTTTGGTCACACTTTTCCCTATGTCTAAATTGGCATCCCTGTGCCTTTCTTCTCCCCACCTCCCATCTCTGACTGTTAACCTCCTACCCATCCTCCCAGGCCAAGGCCTAGCTGACATTCCATCTTCTCCATGAAGCCCATCTTAATTCCCCCCAGAAGTAAATGATTTCTCCCTCAAATGATCTTATAATAATTTACATTCCACATTCCACAGAATAGTCTAGTTTGTACTCTGTGCTTATATATATAATATATATATACACATATATATCATATGAATAATTATCTATCTACCTATCTATATCTTCTGTATATGTCCTTATTCTCTCCACATTAGATTTAAGTAGGGATTATTTCATTATTTATATGCCCAGTGCTTAGCACAGTGCCTGGTACATTAGATGTATTTACTTTGAAAATGTTTGTTGATTACCTGATTGATATGTCACCTTCCCTTCTAAACAATATTATTATGTTGTCTATCCTGGTGCCTCTTTTCTCTATTTCCCTATCATTCATGTAAACCCTCTCTCTCAGTTCTGTAACCACATTTAGGATGCTTAATTCAGGAGAATCCTTTAAACTTCTAATTGCCACTTCAACAAAACCAAGAAATTCAAGTGTCTAATCGAAGAGGCCACATAGTCTTCTAGCATAGGACAGAAAATGGGGCCACCCAGGGCTTGTACTGAAGTTCAGCAATTCTCAAACTATCATTGCAAAGGAAAGGGAAAGAACTGCCTTGTTTTAATTTCCATGTGTGTGTGTTTTCAGATCTGATAAGCTAGATGCCACATTAATATTCCTTTAGCGGGTTATTGTTCTGTATGATTTAATTAGAAAAGAAAAATGTGAATTGAAATATTTAACAGCAAAGGGAGAAATTGTAATTTGCCACAGAGCTAGATATTGCCTTTTTTGCCTGAAGGAATTCATTTAAATAAATTCCAGATCAGACAACACTTATATTAAGAGCTAAAAATGAATCTGAGATGATTTCTGCCCTTTTGCAATAATGGGTGGACTGATGGAAATCTCCTTTCAGATCCTTGGGATACTGTGGGAAACAGGTCAGTCCTAAAGGGGTGGAGCCAAGATGGTGGAGTGAAAGCAGTGACTTGCTTGAACTATCCCCCAAACTCCTCCAAATACTCATAAAAAATGGCTCTAAACAAATTCTGAAGCAGCAGAACCCACAAAAAGACAGAGTGAAACAAATTTCCAGCCCAAGACAACCTGGATGATCAATCACAAAGGTGTATTGAGCCGGGCTGGGAGCGCAGCACAGTGAAGCATGGGAGTGCAGGCCACAGTGAACCTGGAGCAGGCCTCAGAGGACTGAATGGGCAGCTGTGGCGGTTTCCAGACTCCTCAATTCATGAATGCCAAAGACAACTTAGAAGATCAATGGGAAAAGTCTGTTTCTGCAGTTCTCAGAGAGGAAGGCGGGGTTTCAGCTCCATTCCCCAAGAGCATGGCCCTGGGGGGGGGGGCAGCTGCTTCCCGAGGTTCCAGCTTCCATCCCACAGACTGAGGGGGAATCCAGTGGCTGATCAGAGAGGGATTGCAGGGATCTCTTTGCCAGTGCTGAGGCAGGAATCTCTTGCTTTGCCCATGTTTGGATCTGGGTCACAGTTCTGGGTGGCAGTGCTGAGGTGAGGAGGAGCACTGGGGTGGAGGAGCTTGTACTGGCTGTGAAGAGGAGCCCCTCCTCACAGTTACGGGACAGAAAGGAATACTTGTGGTCACAGGCCAGGAAAGGAGTAAACACCTCGCCCCTTATCATACCACCTTGGAAGAACTGAAAATTTACAGGTCCCTACAAGTATCTCTGAAAACAGCTACACAAACCTCCGAAGCTTGGGACAGTACATTCTCCACACTGGAAGCAGACTCTTACCTTAACAAGGAGTTTAAAACTCAAGTAATTGGCTGAGATCATGAGCAAGCAGCGCAAAAAGAGTCAGACTATATTATCTTACTTTGGTGACAAAGAAGATCAAAATATACAACCAGAAGAAGACAACAAAGTCAAAGCTCCTATATCCAGAGCCTCCAAGAAAAATATGAATCAGTCCCAGGCCTTGGAAGAGCTCAAAAGGGATTTTGAGAAGCAAGTAAGGGAAGTAGAGGAAAAACTGGGAAGAGAAATGAGAGTGATGCAAGAAAATCATGAAAAACAAGTCAACAGCTTGCTAAAGGAGACCCCAAAAAATACTAAAGAAAATAACACCTTAAAAAAAAGCCTAACCCAAACGGCAAAAGAGGTCCAAAAAGCCAATGAGGAGAAAAATGCCCTAAAAAAAATTGGCCAAATGGAAAAGGAAGTCCAAAAGATTACTGAAGAAAATACTTCCTTAAAAATTAGAATAGAGCAATTGGAAGCAGTGACTTTATGAGAAATCAAGACACTGTAAAACAAATCCAAAAGAATGAAAAATTAGAAAAATGTGAAATATCTCATTGGAAAAACAACTGACCTGGAAAATAGATCCAGGAGAGAGAATTTAAAAATTATTGGACTATCTGAAAGCCAGGATCAAAAAAAAAGCCTACACATCATCTTTCAAGAAATTATCAAGGAAAACTGCCCTGATATATTAGAACCAGAGGGCAAAATAGAAATTGAAAGAATCCACAGATCTCCTCCTGAAAGAGATCCCCAAAGGAAAACTCCTAGGAATATTGCCAAATTCCAGAGTTCCCAGGTCAAGGAGAAAATTACAAGCTGCCAGAAGGAAACAATTCAAGTACTGTGGAAACACAATCAGGATAACACAAGATTTAGCAGCTTCTACATTAAAGGACCGCAGGGCATGGAATATAATATTCCAGAGGGCAAAGGAGATAGGATTACAACCAAGAATCACCTACCCAGCAAAACTGAGTATAATACTTCAGGGGAAAAAATGGTCATTCAGTGAAATAGAGGACTTTCAAGCATTCCTGATGAAAAAACCAGAGCTGAATGGAAAATTTGACTTTCAAATAGGACTCCAGTGGAACATGAAGAGGTAAACAGGAAAGAGAAATCATAAGAGACTTATTAAGATTGAACTGTTTACATTCCTGCATGGAAAGATGATATTTGTAACTCATGAGACCTTTGTCAGTATTAGGGTAGTTGAAGGAAAAAAATTATATGTATGTATATATAGACAGATAGAGGGCACAGGGTGAGTTGAAGATGAAGGGGTAATATCTGGAGAATAAAATTAAGGGATGAGAGAAGATTATACTAGGAGAAGAAGAGAGGGAGAGGTAGAATGGGGTAAATTATCTCACAAAAAAAGAAAAGAAAAGAAAAAGTCTCTTACAGTGGAGAGGAAGCAGGGGAAGGTGAGAGGGAATGAGGAATCTTATTCTCATAGGATTTGGCTTAAGGAGAGAATAACATACACATTCAATTGGGTATGGAAATCTGTCTTACCCTACAGGAAAATAGGGGGAGAAGGGGACAAGAGAGCAAGGGGATGATAGAGAGGAGGGCAGATTGGGCAAGGGGGTAATCAGAAGGAAATGCTTCTGAGGAGGGACAGGGTCAAAAGAAAGAATAGAATAAATGGGAGGGCAGGATAGGATTAAGGGAAATATTAGTTTTTCACCACATGTCTACAATGGAAGTGTTTTGCATAACTGTACATGTATAACCTATATTGAGTTATTTGCCTTTTCAATGAGAGTGGATGGGGAGGGAGGAAGAGAGAAAATTTGAAACCTAAAGTTTTAAAAACATATGTTTAAAAAAATGTTTTCACATGCTGGGAAATAAGAAATACAGGATGGGGTATAGAAGTCTATCCTCCCCTACAGGAAAATAGAAGGGGAAGGGGATAAGAGAAGGGGGGAGAGATAGAAGAGAGGACAGACTAGGGGAAGGGATATTCAGAATGCATGCCATCTTGGGGTGGAGGGAGGGGTGAGGTGGGGCAAAAATTTGGAACTCAAAAACTTGTGGAAGTGAATGTTGAAAACTAAAAATAAATAAATTTATATTAAAAAAAAAAGAAAGAAAAGAAAAGAGGTTGGTCCTGAGTCAACCAAAAATGAAGACCAACATTTCCTAGATGATAATGAGGTAAATCAAGTGTCAGACAATAATGATTTCTGTGTTAAATTCATTTTAATCTTAATAATTTACCATGTACAGAAGATATTTTGCTTCTGCCTTCTAAATCCTTGCTATTGAACTTTGTACCAAAGATGTGGAATTGGAGTTAAGGTGGGGTCTAGGGAAGGGCATATTTGGAAAAATATCAAGGCCAACAAGAATTTTTGGCCTAGACACAGCACTACTGAGATTTCATGAAGAAAGAACAAAATTTAGACTTTTTGTTTGGGGGGGGCGTGTGTGTGCATGTGTGTGTGTGTGTGTGTGTGTGTGTGTGTGTGTGTGTGTCAGAACCTGTGATTTCATCTGCATAGTAAGTATTTGGAGTGGAAACTCCTTCCACTGAGACAGATGAACCTTTTTGTCACAAAAAGGTTGCCTTACACATCATGTAAGAAAATAACTTGGCCAGGGTCACATAGCTAATATGTGTCAGATTCAGGATTAAAACACATGTCTTTCTAACTCCAGAGTCAGCCCTCTCCATCTGCTCTGCCAGGCTGCCTCTCAGGTTTCAAGCAATAAACTAAAGAAGTATTTTGTCTTTAATTTTTTCTTACTAATTACTTAATTACAATAGCCAGCATTTATATAGCACTTTAAGGTCTGCAAAGCTCTTTACAAGTATAATGTCTGATATTTACAACAACACAGGGAGGTAAGTGCTATTATTATCCCCATTTTACAGTTGAGGAAACTGAGGCAGACAGAAGTTAAAGGACTTGCCCAGGGTCACATAGCTAATAAGTGTCTGAGACTGGAATTGAACTCAGGTCTTCCTGATTCCAGGCTTGGCATTCTCTTTACTGTACCACCTACTTGCCTTTTCAAAAAACTAGATCTTATCTTACCCTAGCTGGAAGTGCAGGGGCTACTCACTCACCTGATTCCACTCTGATCATCATGGGAGCATCGATGTGCTCCATTTCTGACCTGGGCTTTGCAGCTTCCTACTCCTGGGGGTTTATTATATTAAATCAATCTTAGTTTAGCCCACTGCTGCTTGGAACTCACCAGCTCAAGGGATCTGCCTCCCTCAGTCTCCATGGCCAAGAAGATGATAGATATATGCCACCATGCCTGGCTACACCAGCAAATTGATTTTGGCAACTGAACTCATTCTCTAATTAACTACGAGGTAGTAAGGCTACAAATAAGACAATAGAAGAAGTGGTTTGAACTTTTTGGGAAAAAATATTGTGATGCAAAATTAGGATCTTGTATAGTTTATGGAATTTTGGGCAAGTCTTTGAATTGAAGAATGCTTTATTATTTTTTATACATAGACATTTTGTTGATTGAGGTTTATTTCTGCTAAAATATTCCCTTGAGAATTAATATATATCTTTGAATCTACCAAAAACCATTGTAATTTAAAATGGATATAACTTGGCTGGCTACACACGACATTTGAGTTGAACTATGAGAATGCTAAGATTGCAGGGATTTGAGGAGGGGTCATGCTAAGTAAAGAGAATAATTGATGGCAACCAAGGCATGGAAGCAAGAATGACCAGGATATGGTAGCCAGTGGCAGGGATTCTAGTTTGGCTTAATTTATGGCCACATGAAACAGCTTGGGTTTTGAGTCTTCAGGGAAGTGTGATGCCAGTGACATATTTTAGACATTCTAATCTATATTAGTCAGTCAACTAGTAATTATTTAAATATATGTGCCAGGCACTATGCTAAGTACTGAGGATACAAAGAAAAGCCAAAGACAGTCTCTGCTCTCAAGGAGCTCTCAGGCTAATAGGAAGATGACATGCAAACAGCTCTGTACCAAGAAGATATGTTTATATTCATATATGCACATACATAGAAACACGTGTATATACATGCATGCATATGCACATATATACTATATACATATAAATACACATGTGTATACATATAAATTGATAGAAATATAAATTGAGGGTAGACTCAGAGGAAATATATTGAGATTAAGAAAGACTAATATGCCAGTATTCAATGTCCTTCACTGTCTTGGGTCACCTTGCTTGTCCCATTCTGTGGTCCAGATCAGGGGTGGAGAGCTTGTGGCTTCGAGGCCACATGTGGCCTTCTAGGTCCTTTGGTGTGACTTTTTGACTGAGTGTAAGTTTTACAGAACAAATCTTTTTATTAAGGGGATTTGTTCTGTGAAGTTTGGATTTAGTTGAAGGGCCGTACTTGAGGACTTTGAGGGCCATATATGGCCTTGAGGTCGCAGGTTCCCCCCCTTTGGTCCAGATAAACTGAAATGATCATTCTTATGCCCATATAGCCTTTATTTATCCCCCATACATTCCCCCATGCCTGCAGTACCCTGTAAGTATATTAAATTCTTATACATCTGAAGTCCAATTCAAGCTCTCCCTGATCCAGAAAGTCTTTCCAGATGATTCCCTTACTTACATTTTAATGATTCAAGATCATTCAATAGCCATTCACTGAGTTCCATTTTCTCCTCTACTCTACACTTCAAAACCCCTTTGACATCACTTTCCATTCTCTTCCTTCACTCCAGTATCTGTTGAATAAGTGTCTCCTCTCCTTTACAAGTCTGACCTCTCAACTTAGCCTCTCTTGTCTTCTTTAGCGGTTTGACCACACATTTATTCCCCTCTCTTTCTCTAATCTCCCATGTCTCCCCATCTACTAGCTTAATTCCTTACTATCTACAAATATGCCTAGGTTGTCCACAACCTTAAATAAACCACACTTGATCCTACCATCCTCTCAAAGTAACAATGAAATTTGACTGTGAAAATCTCTATACTCAAGGAATTTGCGTTCTAGTAGTGAGAGGAAACATGTATGTCAGAATGGTGACCAAAGAAACATCTTTGTCTTGCCCTGGAGAATCACTGGGCTGGTGAATCAATCCATAAGGCACTCAACTGACCTGCTATTTCTGGGAACAATAGTATTATTTATTTGGTTACTGATTCTAGAGCTGAGGTGGAAAGCAAGTATGGTGCAGACATGCAGATGGCCCATTGGCCATTGGCCAGGATGGACTTCTGAACAGGATTAAGTGTTTTATCATCTGGTAGCTTCGGGTCAGCTTGACATGGTAGGATGGTTGAGTTTGTGCTGGCTCACTCACCAATCAGAACAATTTGATTCAGGGTGGGAGTTCCAAAGCTGTATGGATTATTTCCAGAAGGACATAAGGGAATTCTTCTGGTGTTCCATTCTAGATGTGCTGTTTTAGGTAGGTAGATATAGATCAGCAGCAGTGCAGATGATAAGAGAGCTAGAGTAGAGGACTAGATGGGTAGCTAAATCTATGTGATATTCATTTCCATTTCCCATCCCCATCTCCACACAAAATCTTTGGGAGAAAGTTTGTCTAACTCTTCTATCCTTGCATTTTGAGGATAATGTGTTTCTCTCTTCCCTTCTTTTCATTAATCCACTGGCAAATGAAATATTTCAGGTGGAAGATCTGAGAACAGCAGCATACTGTAGTAGTAACCTATAATCAGGGGAGTGCTGGTAAATGTTTAACAAACCAGCTCTCCAAAAAGGTACACACGACAACATTTTTAAATTAAGCTGCACTGTTAATAATCTGCAATATTTTTCCATCAATTTCTTAAGTCTAGATGATAAAAAAGTAAAGCAAGCCCTGATGTTCACATTGACAATTTAACAATTGGCTATCAGGAGCTGGTTCAAGTTGGTTTCAGCATATCCCTCTCTGTTGTTGAAAAACCCTCTTTGGGGTTTTCTTGGCAAAGATACTAGAGTGGTTTGCCATTTCCTTCTCCAGCTCATTTTATGAAGGAAATGAGGCAAACCGATTAAGTGATTGGCCCAGGGTCACAGAGCTAGTAAGTGTCGGAGACTGGATTTGAACTTTGAAAAATGAATCTTTCTGACTCCAGGCCCAGAACTCTATCCACTGCCCTAGTTAGCTCTCTAAAGTCTTGGGTAAATCACCTTCTGTCTCTGCATCTCATGTATGAAAACATTAGGACAGACTAGATCATGTTGGCTGCTACTATATCAGTCTTGCTGGAATCCTGGCCATCATAGTGTTAGTGTATACATTCCATTAGAATAAGGCAACGTTTTTACAAAGATAATAGAATCATTTATCAGGGAACTCTATGCTAACAAAGCCATTATGTCCTTTCCCATTGTTCTTGTGAAATGGATGCCAAATGTCCAAAGCACACTTTCAAGTCTTCCAATAATAATTTCTGCAGTGAGGAAGTATTGTTTATTGGGAAAGCAAATAGATAATTTGAAGTGAGGGGAGTGATATGAAAGTTATATCCACAGTATGGAAAACTTCCTTGGGATATGAAAATAGAGCTGGAAAAGGGCCTTAGAGTCATCTAGCCTAGTGACCTCTAAAGATTTTTGATTGTGCACCTGTCAGTAAAATATTTTAAGCATGCACCACCAATATGTGTATACTTAATCATTTATAAATCACATGTATATACAATTATATTAATATTTACATACAATATAACATTCACAAAAATAAGAAATAAGAAGGATGAGCTAAATAAGAAATGTTATTTAATTCTAGGGAAAATAGGGAATCACGAGCTTGTTCATTTGTTTTTGAGTAGAAAAATGACACAGAGACTTGTGTGTTAGAAAATCACTCTAATAGCTGTGCGGAAGAAGGATTTGGGTGATGAGAATATCAAGGCAGGGAGGTCAATTAGGGTGCTATTATAATAGCCCAGGCAAGAGTTGTTGAGACTCTGAACTAAGGTGGTGGTTCTGTGAGTGGAAAGAGGGGAATAGATTCCACAAATGTTGTGGAAGTAGGAACAACGATATTTGGCAATGGATTAGAAATGTTGACCAAGTGAGAGTGAGAAGTCAAAGATAACACTGAGTTTGTGAAGCTGAGTAATGAGAAGGCTACAGTGGACCTGAGAGAAATAAAGAAGTTAGGAAGAAGAAGGGGTTTGAAGGGAAAGGTAAAGTAATGAGATCTGAGGAAAGAGAACAACCTATCCAGGCCTGCTTGCTCATCTTGTCAGGCTGATTCTCTCCCACTCAGAACGGGAAAGGAAGGAGACTTATTCATTATTCACTATCACAGAGTGCAGAGTCTGCCTTCCAAGGGGCATCTGCCACAGCCAGTAAGAGATTGGGGAGAGAGGACCAGGAAGGGATTTGCTAGCGTGAGGGGATGGGATTTTCCTTGTGGCACCTAAGTAGTGGTTAAATTATAATTGATCAAAAAGGCCAATACCTGTTTCAAAAGGCAAGAAACAGAGAGCTTGCCCAGAGGAAGGTTGAGACTGGTGGGGATAAGGGTAGCTTGTTTTTGTTGTACACAAGTCATTTGCTTGACTATCATGATGAGAGGGGGGATATAACCCATCTTCCTATCTTTGGATTGGCTAATTATACACTTGCTTCCCCTAGCGATCTTTAGACCCCACTGTAGAGACTACAGATCTAGTCCAATTACCTCATTTTACAGTTGAGGAAATGGAAGTACCTAGGATGGTTAACAGTGATGGAAATTGCCTGAAGAGGTTGCCTAACCATCTTTTTTCTATCAAGACTAGAGAAGGAAGGGTTGTTCAGTGGTGTTTATACACTGAATTATGACATAGTCTATATAGTAGCATAAGCTGTAGTTCTCAGGTGCCCTTTAAGGAGGGCTTCTGACTTCCAGCCATCTTTTCCAAGGGTCAGACTGAAAGGAACTCTGCATTAAGAGGAAACCAGTGAAATCAATTTTGGTTGTGTCTGACCTGGTTTGATGTGTGCTAACGATCCATATTGGGTTTGACTCATGGGTCAGGGAAGCTACAACAGATGATATCTAGGATAAGTTTCTAAGACAAACAGTCTATCTACACTCACCGATTAATTCCATTTCTTGATAAAAAGATCTTGCACCAAATACATGTGTTCACGTGAATGTTTATGACAAAGGTTAAGTTTATCTATTTCTCCAGAAAGAGCTTAAGGGAATTGGATTTGAGGACCCATCTCAGCACAGCATAGTAGATATATTAAAATGTAGTAGTAATAGTAGATTAATTAAATAGTTCCATTGTGACTGCTGTTTACCTTGCAATAATGAATTGGTAAACCCTGGCCTATGAGCTACGATAATAACAAAAGCTGTCAGGTGTATTAGGCTGTTAGATTTGCAAAGCACTTTATGTATAATGTCTCATTTGAATCCTACAACAACCCTATGAAGTAGATATATAAGTACAGACATTTGGAGGAAAAGAGCAGGCATCAGATGATCCTCACTTTTATATGAACATAAGAGACAATTGAGTACACACACACACACACGCACGCACATAAATGTACACAAAGAGTATGGTGTGGAAATACTTTAAATTCAATAAGTAACAGAGACCTTTTTTTTACTTGACTGTGCTTATTTGTCACAAAAATTTTTTTTATTCTGTTTTTTTAGTGAGGGGGAGGGCAAAGGATGATAGTGATGCCCCAAAAAAGGTAAAGTAAAAAGAGAACAAAGGAAATCTATTTTAAATAATATTTTCCCAATTACATGTAAAAACAATTTCTAACATTCATTTCTTAAAATTTTGAGTTCCAAAATCTCTCTCTTCTTTCCCTTCCCTTCCCTTTCCCTGAGATAGTGAGCAATTTGATATAGGTTATATGTGTGCAATCATGCAAAACGTATTTCCATATTAGTCATGCTGTGAAAGAAGACACAAACCAAAAAAAAAAAACAGGAAAAAAATAAAGTGAATAATAGTATGCTTCGATCTGCTTTCAGAGCCACCAGTTCTTTCTCTGGAGGTGGATGGTGTTTTTCATCATAATTGGAATTGTCTTGGATCTTTGTATTGAGAAGAATAGCTAAGTCATTCATAGTTGATCATTGCATAATGTTGCTGTTACTGTGTACAATGTTCTCCTGGTTCTGCTCACTTCACTCAGTTCATGTAAGTGTTTCAAGGGAATATTTTTAATAGGGCACAGAGGAATACAGAAGGAAGTTGAGAAGGAAGCAGAGATAAGCAGAACAGTTTTAAAAAAGTAACAGGTTGAATTTATATACTTCTTTAAAAAGATTTTAAAAATGGAATAGAAAAAATGTAAGCCAGAGATCCTCTACAACTTATAGTCATAAATAATTACTTAGAGCATTGAGAGGTTGTCACTTGTCCTGAGACATATTTCCATTTTGTGTCTGAGAAAGGCCTTGAACAGAACTCTTCTTGATTTTGAAGCCAACTCCTTACTAACTAAGCCCTTCACTTGATCCTGTTCTCTCAAACTATTGCCCTGAATTTCCCTTTGCTTTACTGTCAAACTCTTGTAAATAATGGTCTATACATACTGCATCCATTTTCCCTTCTATCTTCTTACTCCCTCACATAGATATCAAGAAATTGCTCAATAATTGGAATTTCACTGTGAGAAATTAATTCATTTGCATAAATATTGTTACCTTTTCCCTTTGCCTTTTTTTAAGAAGCAAATATCCCCATAAGTGAATCTTATTCTCACAGGATTTGGCTTAAGGAGGGAATAAAATACACAATGGGGTATGGAAATCTATCTTACCCTACAGGAAAATAAGAGGGGAAGGGGACAAGAGAGCAGGGGGTTGATAGAGGGGAGGGCAGATTGGGGGAGAGGATAATCAGAAGCAAACATTTCTGAGGAGGGCAGGGTCAAAAGAGAGAATAGAATAAATGGGGGGTAGGATAGGATGAAGGGAAATATACTTAGTTTTTTACAACATAACTACTATGGAAGTGTTTTGCACGACTACACATCTATAACCTGTATCAAGATGCTTGCCTCTTCAATGAGGGTGGGTGGGGAGGGAGGAAGGGAGAAAATTTGTAACCCAAAGTTTTATAAGCACATGTTAAAATAAAAAAAAGAAAAAAATCAAATATCCCTTAGAGGCATCACAGAGAACTTAGAGTGAATAAGCTTTTAAGATGGCTTTTTCCAAAAAGGACTTAGGACAGTGTAAAGATAGAGATCGCCTTGTCCTATGGAATCAATGAAAGGAAGAAATGGGGAGATAAGGGGATCCCATGTCTTCATCCGCTTCAAAGTATTACCTAGACCCAATATTGCATCTGGAGTTATCTTTTATTTTACTCTCCAAAAGTATATAATATGAGAAACAAGGTTCAGAAATCTCCTTGTTTCTGTCTCTGTCTCTGTCTGTTTCTGTCTGTCTGTCTCTCTAACATACACACACACACACACACACACACACACACACACACACACACACCCACAGACTCTGGTATGGCAGTAATAGAAATAGAATGTGTGCGTGGGCCTAACAATTTTGAACACAAATCCTGTGTGTCATTGAGAAATGAGATCACAGTAGCAAAAAAGCAGCAACCAGAGGAAGTCACAGTCACCTCCCTCTACACTGACAAAAAAAAAATCTTAGCACTGAAAAGAAACTATAGCTCTTCTAAATAAAGACCAAAAAAAAGGCAATTAAGGTTGAAAATTCTTATATTTTTAAAATAGGAAAAACAATAGCATTTCATTTCCCCCTTTAATTTTAATATTAAAAATATAACAATTTTCTGCCTTTCAGCTTCTGGTTTATAATGACATATGAGATTAAGAAGAATAAAGGAAAAAGAAGGAACAAGGGAATTGCTGCTGAAGAGTCAGTCATAGCTGAGAGCAAGGACATGGCTGGGGGAAGAACCTGTGAGATTATTTGAGGATCACTGTAGGAAAGAGTTATGGATAAACCTCTTCCAAATATATTCTAAGAACTATTTACATTGCCCAAGGTCCACAAGAATAGCAGTGAAATAAATATAATGTAACAGGCTCAGCTATTTCCTGCATAATGAAGTAGCATTCATCTAGCAAAAAAAGAAAGGGAGAGGTTATGGAAATTTTAAAATTCCAGTCCAGTCTCTATCAATTAAGCTGTACACTACTCAAGAGAAGGTCGCTTTCCTTGCCTTCTGAACTAAAAAGAATTTTCAGCCTAGTGTAATCCAGTGTTTTCCCTATCTCCCACTAAAAAAAAAAATGACAACTTCTATTCCATGGAAAACATGCAATTTCATAGATTATTGAGCAAAAAAGTCCCTCAAGACCAGTGCAGATAGGTTGAAATTGACAAATTCAGTATAGTAGGACATACTATGTGAGTTAAAAATGGATGTTTTAAAATTAAAAAAAAAAACATTTTTCTTTAGAATGCCTTGCATAAAGTCAGCCTTTAAAGCAGTCACTTAGTAAGCATCTGTCGATTGACTGATTCAATTAGTTAATGCGGAAACTAAAACTCTGAATCCAATTCTAAATCACATTTTCAATGGTAGGGATAACTTTGCTTTGAGTCATTCACACTGTTAAGTTGTTAAATGAATGGCATTAGATATTACAAAGAATTCTTAGTGCTTTTGTCCTCCTTGTCTGGTATGTGAGAATTCTCTTGCAAGTTGCAAAGGTGATACCTGACATGTATAGATCACTTTATGCTCATTAAAGCTTTAAACTGTGCTAAGACTTTTGGGATACAGCGCATTGTCATTTGAGCCTCATAGCATCAACCCAGGGAAGTAGGTGCTACAGCTATTATTACCTCCATTTTAATAGATGTGGAAACTGAGGCTGAGATGTGAAAAGCTTTGAAGTAGGATTCAAAGCCAGCTCTGTCTGCTCCTGAGCCATCCATATTGTCTCAGAGAATACTTTCTGGGCGTTTTCCTCAGTTTGCTGGGGAAGATTGAGTCAAAGACAGTGGTCTTGTAATACTAGAGAACAATATAAGGGAGCAATGGGGAACTGCAGAACTTACCACACAGCAGGTAGGCAATAGGCATTTAATGAGTGCCTACTGTGTACCAGGCATTGTGCTAAGTGTTGGGAATACAAAGAAGGCAAAAAACAGTCTCTTTTCTCAAGAAGCTCACAATTCAATGGAGGAGACCACCCGAAAACAACTTTGTGTCAACAAGGTACATACAGGACACATTGGCAGTGGTTGTCCTTTGTTCTCAAAGAGAACCAAAATGGCATCACTATGCTAGAGTCAAGCTTCAGTGTGTCCAACTATGACTTGTGTGTCCAACCAATATGAGCTTGGAATGCTCAAACACAGGTCAGTCCACGTGAATATTTGGGGTAAATTCTCTAAAATTGCACATCCTGCATTTCCTTTGTGCTGTTTCACTCCTCCTCTGCTCATAGAGCACAGCACCTTCCCTGAGGAGGGCATGCCATGCTGAGAGATCCTGTGTCAGTGTTTCCCATGTCTACAATCAATTCCAAAGTTCTTAAGAGAGACCTTGAGAGTATCTTTGTACCTCTTCTTCTGACCACCATGTGAACACTTGCCCTGTGTGAGTTCTCCATAAAATAGTCTTTTTGGCAAGCATAAGTTTGGCATTCAAACAATGTGGCCAGACCATCAGAGTTGTGCTCTCTGTAGTAGAGTTTGAACACTTGGCAGTTTAGCTTGAGAAAAGACCTCAGTGTCTGGTATCTTATTCTGCCAGATGATCTTTAGAATCTCCCTAAGATAATTCAAATAGAAACGATTCCATTTCTTGGCATGGTGCTGGTAGACTGTCCAGGTTTTACAGGCATATAGCAATGAGGTCAGCACAACGGCTCCATAGACCTTCAGTTTGGGAGTCAGTCTAATACCTCATCTCTCCCATACTTCCTTCTGGAACTTCCCAAACACTGAGCTAGCTCTGGCAAGATACAGGACAAATTGGTGGGTAGTCTTAGAAGAAAGGCATTAAAACTAAGGAAGACATGGAAAGCCTTTTTGCAGAAGTTGGGGCTTTAGCTGAGACTTGAAGGAAGCCAGGTTGTGAAGATGAGGAAGAAGAGTGTTTTGGGCATGGGGAGAGCCAATGAAAATACATGGAGTCAGGAGATCCATGTGAGGACCATTAAGGAGGCCAAAGAAGGTGGAAAGATAGGAATGAGTCAAGTTATGAAGGGTTTTTAAAGCCAAACAAGAAAATTTTATATTTGATCCTGGAGGTGATAGGGAGCCACTGTTTTTTTCTGAGTAGAAGTATGATATGGTCAGACTGGTGCTTTAGGAAGATCAATTTGACGGCTGAATGGAAGATGGATTCAAATGGGGAAAAAAGAGTCAGGGACGCCAACTAACAGGGTATTGAAATAGTCCAGTGCTACCCAAGACACATTCTTCCACAAGAGCATGCAGAGTCCAGGGAAAAGTGGGCTCAACTGTAGAGAACAAATGTGGCAAAGGGGTAACACAGATCCAGGAAGGAAAGAAGGAAGGAAGCAAAAAAGGAAGAAAGGAAGGAAGGAAGGAAAGAAGGTAGAAGCATTTATTAAATATCTATTATATGCAAGGCACTGTTAAGCACTTTATAAATATCTCATTTGATTCTCACAAAAATTTTAGGTAGCCATTATTATCCCCATTTTTACAATGAGGAAACTGAGGCAAACAGAAGTTGTGACTTGCCCATGTCACATAGCTACTAAGTGAGTCATCACACATCTAGTGAAGTATCTGAAGATTTGAACTAATGATTTCTAGGCTTTTAAATCCATCCCATTACTATACCTTAAGGATCCCTGGACCTTTAGCCTTTCTAGCTTCCCTTCAATCAAGCCTTTTCTCCTCTTATTACAATGTGTATTCCTTAACAGTAAGGACCTTCTCACTATTCTATTTATATTCTTGATACCTAGCATGAAACTTGACACATGGTAAGTACATACCAAATTTTCATTCTTTCATCCACTTATTCATTTTTCATTCCTAAACAATATTCTCCAACACATGTTTTCACTCCTCCTCTAAGTCCACTTTCTAATTGAAGTCATGCTATAGTTAAGCTACTGAATGATTTTTGTCAATCCTGAGAAGATCTTTATATAATTTCTCTACTTCATCCTTTGTAGTAGATGCTGGGACATATGCTGCTATTATCTTACCAATGATTCCCTTGCTTATTCTTATCATATATATGGTAAGGTTAGATGATGAAGTGTCCCATGAAATAACATTTATTTTCTTTGCATGAATACTAAAACCAACTGCTTCATTTGGGTCACTAAGAGACAGTGAGGTATTTAGTCGTTAATCAATGATTTCCTTACTTAAGTTTGCTTTCTTTCTTTTTTTTTTTGGTAGAAAATCAACATTGATGTGGTTCAAATCTTTAGTAGTATATCAGTTCTTGGTCACTGGTCAGTGATCTAACATTTAGAATACTAGTAATTAATCATTATAAACAGTACAAAATATATAGTTCTTGGCCCCCTTTCCTGCTGCTCTGCCACCATCACTGTGGAAATTAAATAATTCCACATGACTAAAAATTATTTTGGATTGACAGGCAGTATGACAAGGTAGATAATTGTTGGGGTCAAGAAGATCTGGTTTCAAATCTTATCCTCATACTTTGTGTCCCTGGGCACACAAACACAATCCTCCCAACCTCCATTTCCTCATGTGTAAAATGTGAATAATAATAGCACCTATTTCACAGAGTTATTGTGATAATCAAATGAGATAATTCATATAAGGTGACTTCCAAACATAAAGCACTATGGAAATGTGAACTATTATAGTTTTTCCTTAATTTTATAGCTTCTCATCAGCATATAATTGATTTTTTAGTGGCTAGGATATTATTTATAAAAAGCCTCTCTCTTATTGGCTAAGCTGTTCCTTTTAGCTTGCTAGAACCTGACAGACCTCAGGCTGGAATGGTAAAACCTTCAAGAATCTGGGGTCACCTTTATGCATGGTGGAGTTCAAGTATAGGACATTGATGTATGCCTCCCCATAAACACTAAAGCATGTACATTTACATTCTATCCTTGAACAGAGCTATTACACATATCCCTGAAAAATTCATTCATTTAATGGTTACATTCAACATAACTAATATAATAGGACAGTGACCCAAGCACAATGTGCATCAGTATGTTCTCCTGATCCAGCTTCCCCACATGGAAGAAGTTAGAGAACCTGCTTCTAAGAAAGTCGTGATGATATAATATAGACCCACATAATTCATCAGGATTTCGATATAATACTTACAAAGTCAAGCAGAAAGAGATAAAGAAATCCCATTGAAAATAACCGCAGACAATATAAAATACTTGAGAACCTACCTACCAAGACAAACCCCAGGAACTATATGAAAACAATTACAAAACACTTTTCACATGCATAAAGACAGAGCTAAAAAACTAGAAAAAATATTAATTGCTCATGGATAGGCTGAGCCAATATAATAAATATGACAATTATACCTAAATCAATTTACTTATTTAGGGCCATTCTGAACTACCAAAAACATTTTATAGAGTTAGGAAGAATAATAAAATTCACCTGAAGGAGCAAAAGATCAAGAACATCAGGGGAATAAGCAAAAAAAAAAAACCCATAAAAGGTGTCCTACCAGTACCAGATTTCAAACTATATTACAAAAAGATAACCATGAAAACAATATGGTACTATCTAAGAAGGAGAGTGGTGGATCAGTGGAATAGATTAGGTACACAATGCATAGTAGTAAATGACTATAGTAATCTAGCATTTGATAAACCCAAAGATCCAAGCTTTTAGGACAAAAACTCACTATTTGACAAAAATTGCTGGGAAAATGGGAAAAGTCTGGCAGAAACTAGGTATAGACCAACATCTCACATTATATATCAAGATAAGATCAAAATGAGTACAAGATTTAGACATAAAGAGTGATATCATAAGCAAATTAGAGGAGCATGGAAAATTTTGCCTGTCAAATCTCTGGATAAAGGAAGAATTTATGACCAAACAAGAGAGAAAGAGAGGATCACAAGAAGTAAAGTGTATAATTTTGATTACATGAAATTAAAAAGCTTTTGTGCAAGCAAAACTAAAGCAAGCAAGATTAGAAGCAAAGCATGAAATGGGGTGGGGGAAATTTACAGCAAATTGACTGACAGAAGCCTCATTTCTCAAATATATAAAGAACTTAATCAAATTTATAAGAATAGGAATCATTCCTCAATTGACAAATGGTCAAAGAATATGTACAGGCAGTTTGCAGAAGAAAAAAATCAAAGTTATTTATAGTCATGTGAAAAAAAAGTGCTCTAAATCACTGTTTCTTAGAGAAACAAATTAAAACGACTCTGAGGCAACACCTTATATCTACCAAATTGGCTAATATGACAAAAAGAATAATGATAAATGTCAGAGGGGACGTGGGAAAATCAGGACACTAATGTATTGTTGGTGAAGTTGTGAATTGATCCAACTATACTGGAGAACAATTTGGAACTATACCCAAAGGGCACATAAAACTGTGCATACCCATGGACCTAATAATACCACTACCAGGTTTGTATCCCAAAGAGATCAAGTAAAAAGGTAAGAGGATGCCCATCATTTGGAGAATAGCTGAACAAGTTGTGGTATATTATTGTGATGGAATATTAATGTATTCTATTGTATGATATTCTGGGTGTATACTATTGCTACAAGAAATGATGAGCAGAATCTTTTCAGAAAAACTTGGGAAGACTTAGATGAACTGATACAAAATGAAGTGAACAGAACCAGAACATTGTACAAAGTAATAGTAACATTGTATGATGATCTACTATGAATGATTTGGCTATCCTATTAATAGAATGATCTAAGATAATTCTGAAGGACTTGTGATAAAAAATATTATCCACCTCTAGAGAGAGACTGATGAAGTCTGAGTGCAGATTGAAGCATAATTTTTTAAACTTTGTTTTTCTTGCTTTTTTTGGTAACATGGTTGTATATATTTTTCATGATTTTACATGTATAATATTGCATTTCTTGCCTTCTTGATGGGTGGGGAAGAGACAGAAGGGAGGGGAAGAATTCAAAACAAAATTTTAAAGAATGAATGTTGTTTTAAATAAATAAATAATATTTTTAAGTCATGATGATGTAGAATGGAGGTGTCTTGGAGAGACTGTGGTGCATGCCTAGATAGTCTTTAACTGGTTAGGTTTGCTGACTACATGGATGCTCTTGGTTGTTGTGGGGTGTTTTTTGTTTGTTTTATTTTCCCGATTGGCTGCATAGCCTGAAGTGTGGGTGTCTGCAAAAGGACCTGAGTCAGACTTGGCTAGATCTCTTTGTTTCCTAGCTACCTGATTTGACCCTCCACCTGGGGTCCCTCCATTCCTCTAATTAGATAGGGTGGAAGGTAGACATCAGAGTGTCCCTCTCAGAAACTCTGTTTAAGGAGGAGTCTCAGGGCATCTATTGAATTATATCCCACCCAGCTGCAGGTTTCTTCATAACACCTCAACAGGCGTCTTCCCTAAAGAGGGTGCCCTAGCAATTCAGAGTCCCAGTTTTGTAGCCCTTGCAGAAGCATCAATTCCCAAGAAGCAAAGATTGATCCTCAGGACCCAGCCTAGCCCAGCAGTAGTCGAGATAAGCACTCATCTGACAGCAATGACACCTTTGAAGGTGAACTTAGTGGGACCAATGGTGTGTCCTACAATCTGGCTAAGTTTGAGTCCAAATTCTCCAGAGACTGAAGCACTATTGGAGAAAGTATGCCCCAAGGTATTGAGAAATGTCTGAACTTTCTGTCTTATATCTTTGACATAAATATCCCTTCGTAAGAGCTAATCATATAAAGTAGATAAACAGAATTGAGGCACTAGTTATTGGCCCCTAACAGTAGGAGGTGGGGGTGGGGGAGATAACCAGTTGATCCTCCAGCAGGTGATAGTAGAGAAGAGAAACTCCATATGCCCTTGGGTTCTCCTGGAACCCTGAAGGGAAGATTTTATTACTTCTGGCTCTAGAAGAGTGAACCCAAACTAACTTAATACATATGTCCCTCTTACACTGTTCCCTTTGAAATGAGAGAATTTTCCTTTTCCCCCATCAATCTTTTTTTTTTTGAGGCAGTTGGGGTTAAGTGACTTGCCCAGGGTCACACTGCTAGTAAGTATCTGAGGCTGTATTTGAACTCAGTTCCTCCTGACTCAAGTGCCAATACTGTATTCACTGTGCTACCTAGCTGCTCCCTCCTCCAATCAATCTCTTAATAAATAAACTAAAACATGAAAACAGTTTGATTTAGTTATTCTCTGTTAATTGTTACATAATCTCCATTGCACTACAGCCATGAATGCTTATTCATGTAAGTGGTAAAAAATGTAAAACATCTGAAATAAATGTATACATATTTTACATATATGCATACATACAACCAGGCATACACATATATCTACTTTGATCAATTAGGAGATTATTACAATAGTGTGGTCTAACAGTTTGTAAGGGCCTGGGCTGAGGACCAGAGGGTGGTGGTGGTGGTGGATATGTGGATACAAAGAAAGGTACAGAGATGTTATAGAAGTAGAATGAGCAAAATGTGGCGACTAATCTGATGGAGAAAGAGAGGTTCAGGGAGGGGCTGCAGATGGGCATCAATGTGAACTTGGGTGACTAGAAGGTTCATGGTACTCTAGATGAAAAAAATAGTGAAGGAGAGTGTTTAAGAAGAAAGACTATTTCTGTTTGGGGCATCTTTAGCTTGAGATGCCCATGTGGTTATGCTCACTAGGTAACTGGTGCTGTAGGAATGGAGCTCAGGAGATAGATGAAGGCTAAATATGCAGATTTGCACGTTATCTGCCAATAAAGAGCTTTATAGATGTGAGTTCTTCTCCACTGATAATATTACGACTCATCCACACATTCTCATCCCATATGATTCCTGTCTATATTCATATATATATATAATATATATATACATATATATATGTATGTATATAATATATGTGTATATATATATACACATATATAGATACATACACATATGTGTGTGTGTGTATATATATGTATGTATATAGCCTATGCATGGTCTTACTACATGCAGATCACTTAGTATTTTTCTTGAGCCAAAAAATTAGGTGCCTTAGTTATGCAGTGAAAGTGGAAGATGATTCCCTCTATGTGAATGACCTACCTACTCATTACATTTGCTCCACTCTTACATTTGCTCCCTGATGTCTTTTATCCCATTTTTTGCATGCAAATCATCACTGATAATATGCTACAGCTCACTTACACCCACCATGCATCTTCCCATTGCCCTTTGGGTCATTGGGAATTTTGATTCTTTGGAGACAGCAGTGTTTCTTGATTTTCAGCCAAATAGCATGGTGTGGAAAATGTCAGTGTTAAAAAGATGTTATTTTGTTTGTAAGGGAGAAGCTTAGAATCATTAAAAGTGCTGTACAACTTCTCAAATAGAGTCTATGGCCTCTGAGGTCCCTTCCAGCACTAAAATCTCTGAGCCTGTGATCTTAAATGCAATTAATCTGTTCTTTTTCTCCTATTCTATTCTGGGCCTAATTTATTGTCCATCAACATTATCTGTCCAAGACATCTTTTTAAATGGTTTTTGTTGTTGTTGTTGTTGTTGTTGATAAATTTTGTTTCATTACATCATACAAGGCTGTTTGTTCCCTACTGAATCCCACACATTGTGTATAATCCTAAAGATGATTAAATAAAACAACAGAGGAAGAAGTCTAGGTCAGGAGTGGGGAACTTGTGGCCTCAAGGCCCCATGTGGCCCTCTAGGTCCTCAAGTGCGGCCCATGGACTAAATCCTAATGTCACGGAACAAATACCCTTAAGGATTAGTTCTGTCAAACTTGGACAAATTCAAAAGGCTGCACCCAAGGACCTACAAAGCCATATGTAGCCTCAAGGATACAGGCTCCCTACCCCTGATGAGGTTCTTGAAAGGAAACAAGCATTTAAGAAGCACCTACTGTGTGCTGGGTACTGTGCTAAGCACTTTACAAATCTTATCTCATTTGATCCCCGCGACAATGCTGGGAGGTAGGTGCTATTATTGTCACCATTTTGCAGTTAAGGAAACCAAGGCAGATAGAGACTAACACAGCTAGTGTTGGATTTAAACTCGGGTCTTCACGACTGTAGGCACAGCACTCTGTCCACTGTGATGCCTCTTAGCTCAGTCATGTTGGTCTACAGGTAACTTTCCCTTCTTTTTCTAGTGACAGTGAAATCTGGACTAGGACTACTCCTGTGTGTAACTGAGGTGGAGTGAAGATGTAGGTGACAGGACCTAAGGAGGTCATTGAATTAGGAAGCTAAGTGTGTTCCAGAGGACACCAATATGCTAATTAAAATCCATATATGTATATATGTATATATATATATATATGTATATATATATATATATATATATGTATATATATATATATATATGTATATATATATATATATACATATGTATATATATATATATACACACACAAGAAATGGTTGGAGTAGAGAGGAAAACTGTGAGCCAGCTACTGAACTCTTTGAAAAGGAGAGACCAAAATTGCTGAGACAAAATCTGGGCAAGGTAGTAAAATGATGTATCATGTGAACCTCAAAGGAAATATTTATGAGTGATGATAGCAAAGGGATAATTGGAAGTAGTAGTGATAAACATGGAAAATTCCCACTCCTCCTCCTGGCTCTGTATGTCAGAGATGAGAGGAGAAGGACCTAGTTTTGGACGTAGCAGTCAGGATTGCAGTGTGTTCAAGGGGCTGGGGAAAGCTAGGTGGCACAATGGATGGAGTGCTACACCTAGGGTCAGGAAGACTCATCTTCTTGAGTTCAAATCCAGCCTCAAACATTTACTAGCTATATGACTCTGGGCACGTCACTTAATCTTCTTTGCTTCAGTTTCCTCATCTGTAAAATGACCTAGAGAAGGAAATGACAAACCACTCCAGTATCTTTGCCAAGAAGACCCCAAATGGGGTCATGAAAGTTGGACACAATTGAAAAATTACTAAACAACAACAAGGGGTTGGATATGGAGGGATTCAAGATTTCTGTGAGTGCCAGAAGTTGGGAAGAATATGATATAAAGAAATATAGGATGAAAGAGAAATGGAATATGAGAGGAAACAGTATAAAATGTCTTTCAAACTCTCTATAAAGGCTGTTCCAAACCTTATATTCTATCCTCAAATCACCCTCAACACTCCCTCCTACCACTCTTGCCTCATACTTTACTGAGAAAATTGAGGCCATTGGTTGTAAGTTACTTCTTTCTTCTTTATTTAAAAAATCATCTTCTGCTTCTCAAACAAGACTGCTTTTCTACTGGTTCAGTTAATGAGATCAATGGCAAAAATAAAATTTGATAGTGGATGAGAAAATACTTTTTTCACTTTTGAAATCATTCAATAAATTTGAACATGTTTTGTAGTCAGATAATTAGAATGGCTAGAAACCCTATACCATCCCTTTATTTATGTAATGTTTGTGCCTAAGTCTGATAGGAGTGATGATAGCGTCTTCCATGGCTTGTCACTTTAAACACTGAAGAGCTGATGTCCCTCACCCTAATGCTGTGACTAATCCATTTTCTCTTCCTATCATACAATTTTTTGATGATATATTTATCCACATTGTTTAAATTTCTGTATGCTACAGCCTCCTCGCACTGGTCATGTATTTTTCCATTCCTCTCTGGGTAATATCAATTTTAAATTCTTCAGAGATTGTTGTATTCCATACTGCTCTGCCATTTTCAAATATTTGCTGAATTTTAATGTTAAAAAGATGGACCTTTGCTTTCATGGAAGACTTGAGTTTCCTTAAAGGAAGCTATCTCTCCTCTTTCGGTTCAACTCTGGAACCAGCTCACTATATTCACCATCTACCCTATATGTGAATATTCTAGATAGATGCATTGATAGATTAGCTCTTTAGGTTATCCATCCAAATGCATATTTTAATCTTATTTAGGATCAATGCCTTAATATAGAAGTGCTAGACAGTATGCTAGGTGGTGATGTTCTGTGGTTCAAAGTCTCTTCTCATTTTTAGCAGTGTGGGGATATCACAGTGAGCTCATATTTCTGTGCATTCAGATCCTACTAATGATGCACAATCCCTTCCTCAGTCATAATATGCCCTATGACTTCAGGCTAACCCTGAGCAAAATTATGAAGTAAGCGCTGAAAGGGGGTAAGGGGTGGGAGGTCAGGGACCAAGTCTTATAATTTTATTTTATTCATTCATTCAACAAGCATCAATTAAGTGTTTGGGCACAGGAGATGAAAATGAAGCAATCTCTTCCCTTAAGAACCTTACATTCTATTGGGAGAATAACATATATGAATATAAAAAATATAAAATGAGTAAAAACTAAATACAGATTTATGGTGGGGAGCATTGATAATTAGGTGAATCAAGAAAGACTTCTTATAGGTGGCAGCTCTTGATCTGAGCTTTGGAAGAAGCTAAGGATTCTAAGAGGCAGAGGTGGGGAGGGAGAGCATTTCTAACACCAAAGACAGGAGGTGCAAGGGCATATGTATTGTTCATGAAAGGAACAACAAGAAGGCTAGTATTCTGGACATTAGATTGCGTAGAGGAGAATAATACATAATATTCCTGGAAAGGCAGACTGGAATCAGATTGTTCATGGATTAAATGCCTCCAAAGAGGAATTGATATTTAATCTTGTTAACAAGAAGAAGTCACTGGAGCTGATTTAGCAGATCATTTTAGCAGATCATTTTATGGTCAGAACCGTGCTTTAGCAATGCCAATTTGGCTGAAGGATGGGTTGGAGTGAAAGACTGGAGAGAGGTCAATTTGGATATTATTATAATAGTCCAGACAGAGGTGATAAAGGCTTGAACTAGGGTCATGATCCTGTGAGTAGTGAGAAGGGGCCAGATACAGGAGAAGTTGTGGATGTAGGTAGCTAGGTGATGGTGGCACAGTGCATAGAGCCTCAATCTTAGAGTCGGGAAGGTCTAAATTCAAATCCAGCCTCGGACACTTACTAGATGTGTGCCCTGGGCAAGTCACTCAACCATTGTTTGCCTCAATGTCTTCATCTGTAGAGTGGGGATATAATAGCACCTACCTCTCAGGATTTGTTGATAGTGTGAAATGAAATAATAATTATAAAGCACTTAGCCTGGCACACAGGAAATGCTGTATAAATGTTAGCTATTATTATTATTATTTCCAGTTCACAGCTCAAAAAACATGCTTTATTATGCCTATCTTTCCTTGCCATCTTTTGTCATCTTTGACAATTTGATGATGGGATAGGAAGGGTTGAAACCTCAGAGTTGTTTTGGTTTGAATCTTTCTTATTCTTAATAAATATTTTAAATATTTTATATAAATATATATCATATATTTTATATATTTATATATTTTAATAAATATTTTAAAATAAAAATTTAAGGAATGACATTTTGGTAAGAACACGCTGTTTATTTAGAATAGATTCTTATGTGCAATCCAATATGGGATAAATATGGGATTGACAATAAGCTTCCTTGTTCCAACAATACTGCTTTTTAGAGCTCATTAGGAAAAGAAATCTGCTTCAAAATAACCATAATGGTTAGATGGACAGTAATAGGGCTTTGGCTGAAGTAAAGCATTGTCTATTTAAGTGCTCATTAGATCCAAATTCTGCTTTCTGAGAAAGGTCTCCACCCGGTAATTACTTAGCATTTCCTAGAACATGCAGTGAATCACTTTAATCTGATATTAAACTTAAGTGAGAATCAGAGCTAGGATCCAAATAGTGAGGCAGAAAAAAAATGGGCTGAAAACAGACTGTTTTGGCAGATATATTATAGCTTCAGCATCCTCAATCGATAGTGCTCTTTATGAATGATCATTTCTGTGAAAGGAGGCGAAGCTTTTAGCCATTTTCTGCTCCCTTGAATAAAAATCAGTGTATGAGAAGCAGCTGGACAGTGAAATAAGTCCTGGACTTGAAGCCAGCAAGACCTTTCACTGACTCTTACCAGATGCGTGACCCTGGGCAAGTCAGTTCCTTGACCTCTCTGAAGTTCAATTTCTTCATCTATAAAACAGAAATAATAATACTTTCAGAACCTGACTCACAAAGTTTTAAGATAACATATAAAGGTCAGATGATTTAATATATGTAAAATGCTTTGCAAATTTTAAAATATTGTATACATGTCAGAATCATCTTATAACTTCCAGAATCCAAATTTATTTTTAAAAAAAAGACCAGAAAGGAACCACTATAAGGTATTTCAATAACAAATTCATAAATACTTCATTGGCATTCAATGGTTTTCAGATGAATAGAATAAAAGAAAAACATAATTTTATTCTGCTAATAATTTCTGCCACTATGACATTTTACTGTGATATGGTATTAAAATTCCAAAATTCTGTCCTCAGCCCTGCCCTGGCTACACTGGCCTCCATTTCCTAGCACCACCCTTTGGTAAACCAATTCAATACTATACTTCCTTCTCAAAGCCCTTTCTCTCTTGTCTTTTAGATGGTCATGACATGCCAAACCCCAACCCTGGCTCGTTCCTACCATCTTTTCCCTTCATTCCTATTCATGTGCTGATAAAATAGATCTGGAGGAAATCATGTACTTAATTTGATTGGGTCTACTACAAATTCATGCTATCAGTTTCATCTGGGCCCTTACTATAGCTAAGCAATCATTCTATTCCTTCTTAATTAATTCACTATCCCACTCTCTTCCATGGCTATTCCAACCTTCTTATCTCTTCCTCAAGCTTCCCACAGCACCCATTTACCCATCTATGTCTCCTGAGAACCTCACTTCACTTTTTACTGAGAAAACTGAACCCATTTTTCAAGGGCCACTTCTTCTCTTTCTCCTCATGTTATATTATCTTGACATCTTCCTTCACTGTTGTCTCAGCTGAAAAAATATTTTTTCCTTTGTCAATGACAACCGTGCTGCAAGTACTCTTGATTCCCTCCCCTTCTGTCTTTTCTAGAAGATCCTCCAACATTATCTCAACATTCTAAAATTCCATCTCTCCCTATTTAGCAACTCCTACCTTAATACCTATAAGCAAGTCTATGTCTTCCCCTTCCAAAATAAATAAATAAATAAAGCCCAACCCACACTTGAGCTTGACTTCCCTAATAGTGGATACATTTTCTCTCATTCTTGACTAAACTCCTTGAGGCACATGAGATGCCTCCACTTCTTCCTCTCTAACTCTCTTTTAAATCTTCTGCACCCAGGCTTCTCATCTTATTCAACTGAAGATTTTATCTTCAAAGAAATTAGTGATCTCTCATTTGCCAAATCTAGCAACTTTTTCTTAATTCTCATCCCTTGTTACCTCACTGCAGTATATGACACTGATGATCATCTCCTCAGTAGTCTGTTATCTCAAGGTTTTCATGACACTGATCTCTCCTGATTTATTCCTGTCTGTCTAATTACTCCTTATCAGTGTTCTTTGTTGGTTCTTCATCCATGCCAAACTCACAGATCCTCAAAACTACCTCTGAAAACAGTAGAACAAAAAAACCTGGAACTTAGGACAATGTTTCCCTAGGTAAGCAGATCACAAATTTTAACATAAAGTTCAAAGTGAAGAAATAGGTTGGAAAATGAGAAGAAGAAAAAAAAAGAACTTGACCATAAAAGGCTACTATGTTGGCTGGGAAGACCAAGACATAAACTTAGAAGAAGACAACAAGATGAAAACAAAGTGTCAAAGAAATATGCTAATTGACTAAAACCCTACAAGAATTCTGAAAGCATGAAAGAAAAAGATAAAAGTAGTAGAGGGAAAATTGGGGAAAGAAATATGAGTGCTATGTGAAAATTATGAAAATAAAATTAACAGCTTTGTTTTTTTTTAAAGAAACAAACAAAAAATACTGAAGAAAATAATATCTTGAAAAACAAAATTGGCCTAATGGTAAAAGATGCACACAAACTCACTAAAGAAAAAAAAAGTCATTAAAAAGCAGAATGGGCCAAATGGAAAAATAGGCACAAAAATCACATTGAAGACAATAATTTCTTTTTTTTTTTTAATTTTTAGGCAATTGGGGTTAAGCGACTTGCCCAGAGTCACACAACTAGTGAGTGTCAAGTGTTTGGTCTGAGGTCGGATTTGAACTCAGGTTTTTCTGACTCCAGGGCAGGTGCTCTATCTACTCTGCCATCTAGCTGCCCCAAGGAAACTTTCTTTTCTTTTTTATTTTTTTGGCATTTGGAGTTAAGTGACTTGCCCAGGGTCACACAGCTAGTAAGTGTCAAATATTTGATCTGAGGGCACATGAAAATAATTTCTTAAAAATGAGAATTGGTCAAGTGGAAGTAATGACTCCATGAGACATCAACAAACAATAAAGCAAAATCAAAAAAATGGAAAAAAATTGTGAAATATCTCATTGGAAAAACAACTGACTTAGAAAACAGATGAAGAAGAGCTCATTTAAGAATTATTGGACTACCTGAAAAGCCATGATCAAAGAAAGAGCTTAGATATCATACTTCAAAAAATTACCAAAGAAAACTGCCCCAATATCTTAGATCCAGAAAGTAAAAAAGATACTGAAAGAATCTACCAATTACCTCCGGAAAGAGATCCCAGAATGAAACCTCCTAGGAATATTATAGACAAATTTCAGAGAGATCAAAAAGAAAATACTTTAAGTCGACAAAAAGAAACAATTCCAATATTGTGGAGCTATGGTCGGGATAACAGAAGATTTAGCAGCTTTCACATTAATGAAGCAAAGGAATTGGAATATGATGTTGCAGAAGACAAAAGGAGCTAGGATTACAATAAAGAATGACCTACCCAGCAAAACTGAGTACAATCCTTCAGAGCAAAAAAAAAAATAATATTTGATGAAATACAGGATTTTCTTTTTTTTTTAGTGAACATTTTATGCTGTTTAAATTGCATGTGAAAACATTTTTTAAAGTTCTTTTTTTTTTTAATTTTAAGTTCTAAATTATCTTCTTTGCTCCTTCCCTTCCCCTCTCCTTGAGAAGGCAACAGGGGACTCAAGATGATGAGAAGAAAAGAGAGTGGCTAATGAGGGAGAGATGCCCTGGGAGAGAATTGAGAGGTCAAGGGATTGGAGTCACAGTGAAGATGAAAAATAGGGTTATGTGAGGAAAGGCCGAGGAAGAGGTGAAAAAACAATATATTATGGTCAGATAAGAGGATTTCAGAATTCTTGAACCTGGATGTGGTATACTTGTGGGTGATGGTGAGATTAAGGTTATGAATATCTTTGTGTGTGGCTGACATGCGGTGGAGGAGTAGCTCATGGGAGGAGAATAGATTGAGGAATTGAATGGTTAGGGTATCTGAGAGAGAATCAATATGTATGTTGAAGTCCCTTAGTAGGATCAGTTGGAGAGGAGAGAAAAATTATAAGCCAGGTATCAAACTTTTTGAAGAAGGAAGGGGAATGACTTGGCGGCCTGTAGACAACTTGCTATCAAGATGTGTTTGGGAAGTAGACATGAATACATGAACCTCAAAGGAAGAGAGCTACTGAGTGAAGAAAGAAAGAAGAGAACCTGGAAGTAACAATGGGCAACAAGAAGTGTTCCAACTCCCCTATCTCAACTAGTGAGCTGAAGAGAACGAGTGAAGATGCAGCCAGTGTTGGAAAGGGTGACCAGGGAGATTGTGCCATCAGGAGGAAGCCAGGTTTCAATAAGAGCTAGTAAATGGAAATAGTGGAAGAGGAATATATTTAAGATGAAGGGAAGTTTGTTGCCTATGGAACAGGAATTCCAGAGGGTGCAATGGAAGGACTGGGTAGAGTTAGGATGAAACTTTGCAGTGGGAGGATCGAGGGAGATGGAAATAAGGAATTGAGTGGTATGAGGTGTTGAGTGGAGTTTGGATGATGATTTCTAGGAATTCAGAGTCACTAGAATGTGAAGGGTATGACCACGGGTGAGAATGTTCATCATTGAGGGGAGGTGCCACTCCTCTACCCTCAAAGGATGGGTGCGGCAGGAGATGGGAGACCTGGAATTGAAGCTCTTTGCACTGGAGTTTCTCTACATCCAAGCTGAGAGACTGGGATGGCAGCCAAAGATGGAAGATGTCTTGTGTTGCTACATATGGAAGCAGTTGCTTTGGGGCAGACTGAAGATGCCCAGCCTGGCTCCTAGTAGGTTTTCCTCAGGGACTATGCCAACCAGGAAATAGAAAGGATCAGGGCACCACCTGAACATATTTTTGCTGCCATGGATGCTATACAGGGTCTGATTCCTATGACTCTTTCTGACTCAGCTATACCAGTAAGTCCTAGATTTTAGGAAGAAAATTTAAGGAGGTTCAGAAATATGGTAGATATAATCCCAATGAAAAAAGATACTAAATGGAAAATTGGTTGAAGAGGAATACAAAACTCTTAGAAATAAATTTCCAGACCTACTCACAATTGTTTTGAGGAAAAAAACAAAGGAGATATGTAAATGATTGGTGTGGCTGCATAGGGAGCTCTCTGATGAATTCCAATTTTAAAAGGACATGTACAGAAGATGAAATTAAAATATGTAATTGAGAACTGGAAGATGAAAATGAGAAATTAAGATTAGCAGAGAAGGTCAAGGATAACAAGAAAAAAAAGAGTTACATAAATTGATGAAAGAAGAAAAACAAAGAATGCTCACAACAGGGAGTAAGTACACAGATGAAAGATAATAGATGACAGAAATAAGGGAAGGATAGGACCAAAAAGAATTGGGAATTAAAACCCAGGATCATTGAGGTGATTGTAAAGAGCACTTAACTGCACTGAGTTTGAGTTACCTACCTCAGATGGATTACACGCTGAATAACTTATGAATATATGATTTCTGAACCATTCCCAGTGATCTTTAAGTACTTATGGAAAATAAGATAGGACTTTATAGTTCTGGAGAGGTAAAAATGCCCTGATTTTCATAAAATCAAAGAAGGTTGATTTTTCAAACTACAGACCAGTAGGCTTGATGTCAGTTGCTGGAGAAACTCAAATGAATTTTTAAATGGATGGTTAAGAAATACTTCAGGAGCATCAATCAGTACAGAGTAGTATAGGTTTCCTAAGAATGTCAAGCAAGGCTAGCCTCTTTTTCTTTTTAATATTGATAGATAGGAAGAATATTTTGCATACAGGTTACCTGTATTTCAGAAAGATATTTGACAAAATCTCTCATGATCTCCTTGGGGACAGTATAGCGAGATGTGTATTAGATAATAATTCTGATAATTAGAATAAGAATTGATTAAACAGCAAAAAGCAAAGAGATTATGAATCAATGTAAAATGGATGAGTTTGTACTGATCTAGTAGTGAGCAACAGGGCTATATTCTTTTTAACATTTTTATCAATGACATAAATAAAAACATAGATAATATGATTATCAGATTTTTCCAATGACATAAAATTATGAAGAATTAGTTAATGTACTAAACCAGTAAATGAAGGACATGACTAAATAGAATTTTTGTAAGAAGACCTGAGAATTTTAGTCACCATGTATCAACAGTGTGATGTGCCAGAAAAAACAAAATAAAATAAAAGCTAACCTAAGATTTGCCTGCAGTGATAGAAGCATAGTATCTAGAACTGGGAGGTAATAGCCCCCTGTGCTCTGCTCTGTTCAGGAGCATCTGGAATTAATGGGGGCTGCATTTTGGGAAGGACATTGAAAAGTGAGTGTTTTTTGACAGCCATAAGTTAGTAACCTGGATGAATAGGGCATAAGAAAAAGAGGTTGTATATTGATTAATCAAAGGATCTAAGGAAGATTAACCCAAAGGAGTGAAAGCTTAGAGGCAAAAAAGATTGTAGTGTTCAAAAATTTGAAGGGCCTTCAAATAACTGACTTATTTTCCTTGGCCACCAGGGGAAAAAAACAAAAAGAAAAATAAACTAGTACATGTTAAGAGTTAAAAAGCAACACACCTTGAATCAATTTCAAGACAAACATTTCTAACAATTAGAGCTTTCACAAAATGGAATCTGCTGCTTGGGGGATATAATAAATTTCCTGTCATTGGAGGTCTTCAAGCAAAGATAAGATGACTATTTGTTGGGAGATGACATTCATGCTTCAGGTACAGCTTGGAGCAGATAATAATAATAACAACAACAATAACAACTCACATTTCTATAGTGCTGCAGTTTTGCAAAGTACTTTATAAATATTATCTTATTTAATCCTCACAACAACCCCAGGAGATATGTACTGTTATTATCTTTATTTTACAAATGAAGAAACTGAGGCAACAGTTAAATGACTTGCCCAGGGTTAGACATGTAGTAAATATCTGAGACTGGATTTGGACTCGGTCTTCTTAACTCCAGAGCCAGGACTCTGCATTGTGTTACCTAGCTGACACCTAGGTAGCCTTGAAGCTATTGTTCTGATTGTAAGATTATAATCAGAGGTGTACATAGAGCAGTGACAACTGTCCTGTCACATCCTGAGGGCAAGCATTGTCACTGGCCTTTCCCACAAATGCACTACCTGGAGGGAAAGGGGAAGGGTCAATGGTAATGTTCACTTCAGGGTATGTAGGCATACCTGAGCAGGCTCTGTGCACACCTATCATTATATATCATGTTATTTTAGATGGGTAATTTTTATAGACCAGCACACTACATTTTAGTTTATATTTAAGTACATTCCTGAGACAATTTTCTTCCTCTTACAGGCTGTTTAAAGAAAAAATAGTCTTTTCAGTCTTGGGTCATGTTACCTCCTTTATGTTGGAAATTAAATCCTTTACCTCTGATATCTGGTGGAAATTGAGCCTCCAATAATTCAAGTTATTTTCCACAATTTTTTCATTAAAGCCAGAAGAGAAATCTCATCTGTTTGTACTCCAAGTAATTTTAACCTTGAAGGAGCAGCTAAGGTGTTGCACCGGAAGTATACATTAGGCTGTAGGTTCTTTGGGGGCAAGAACCATATCGAGTGCCAAGCCTTGAACTTGGGCCTCCAGTAAATATTTGTTGATCAAATAAATTATTCCTGGAAGGTCCTTACTACCTTGGACTAGGTGATTTTTTATGTCAAAAGGCTAATCTAGACTTTCGATTTCTCTTTCATCTCCCCATAACTCAGCATTGCTCAGCTCCTTCTCACTTATGATGAACATGAGTTTACCAAAGAGGAGATTAGCAAGAAAAACAAAGTACATTTAATTAGAGTCAAACCTACAGTACATCTGCTGTTCATGCCAGGGAAGGAAACAGGTGTTGGTGGTGACACATTTCAGCACAATTGCACAAATTCTGTGGCAGTACACCCACCAGCCAAACACGGCAGGGAGAGAGAGAAACTCCTACGCCACACCAGGACTCAGGAAATTGGGAGTGGTCAGGGCTGGGAGCTAGAATGGAAAATTGGGATTGGTTGGAGCTTCTGGGTTATTTTCCTGTGGGGGCATTTACAGAACTAATCCCTGTGCTGGACTCCTCCCAATCACCTTGTAGCTAGAAGAAACAGATCTGACTTTTCCAGGCATTTCTTATAGAAATTCCATGGGTTTGTGCAAGCCACAAAAAAATTCCGAAAGAAGTAAAAGCTCTCAGATGACCCAGGAGTATAACAAGCCATATATGTGTATGCATAGAGTTTGAATTTCTGGGAAATTTTAATAGCCAAGGTTTTTGTTCCTTAAGGTATGGGGTTTACATATGGGTAGGGGGAGAATAGTGTTTAATCTGATTGCTTTGAGTTCACCTATGGTATAGGAGCTTGGTCATACAAAAGCCAAGCCTTAGGGCTTGGCTTGCACATAGACAGTAAGTTTTGGATAGAGCACTTTGGTCAGCAGTATACACTTCAACTTTTAAAATTCAGCAGTTAAATGGTGTAGTGAATAAAACCCTGAACCTGGAATCGGGAAGACTTGAGAACAAATCTATCCTCAGACACTTTCTAGCTGTGTGATCCTGTGTGATCCTGTGTGATCCTGTGTGATCCTGTGCAGATCACTTGATCACTGTCTGACTCAGTTTGTTCATCTCTAAAATAGAGATAAAAATAGTGCCTACTTCTTAGGGTGTTGTAAGGAATTAAGTTAACTATTTGTATAGTGTTTTGGAAACTTTAAAATAATATATAAATCCTAATTGTTATCTTTACTGCTACTACTATTACTATTTTTTTGACCTGTTGTAGGTATCTCTACCAGCCCCCGTTCACCTACCAACTTTTAAATTTTTTTACTTAGGCTCATAAGAATTAAAAAAGGAAGGGACCTTAGATGCTATTTCATCAGGGATTCTTAACCTAGGGTACATGAGTTAAAAAAATATATTTTTCTAACTGTATTTCACTTTAATTGGTTTCCTTTGTATTTCTCTATATTTTTATTTTACACACTTAAAATATTATTTTGAGGAGTGAATAGTTTTCACTGGGTTGTTAAACACACACACACACACACACACAAACACACACACACACACACGATTAAGAATCTCTGATTTACTCCAACCCTTTCATTTTACAGATGAGGAAATTAAAGCTATGGGAGGTTAAGAATTATCCAGGGTCACACAGATAGGAAATGGTATAGCTGGAACTCAAAGTCAGTTCCTCTGACTCTAAATCAAGCCTTCTTTTCATCGTACCAGCTGCTTATAAACAGACCTAGAGATTTGCTAAGATAATTTGTAAATTAAAACCAATATACCTATAGCCTCTTAGCTTATTTTTTCATAACAGCATTCTGAATTTTGGATTGATTTTGTAGACTCATCAAGGATATATTGATTGAAATACTCTCCACCATGACTTCTTGAACTCCCATTACTGTAATCATCTGCGTTTTGGAGCATATAAAAAAACATAAATTTTAAAGACAAAAAAAGAAACATGGAAAAACAGGGGAAAGCATCAATGAGTGGCTCAGTGGTATTTTTCAGAAATCATGGAGTTAGAAAGGGACTTGAAAGGTCATGTAGGGGTAGGTAGGTGACGCAGTGGATGGAGCACTAGCCTGACATCAGGCCGATCTGAGTTCAAATCTGGCCTCAGACACTTACTAGCTGTGTTACCCTAAGCACGATTTCCTCCCCCACAAAAAAATAAATGTAAGTCATGTGGGCCGACTCTTTCACTTTATAGTTAACGAAACTAAAGTTCAGCTTGCCAGAGGCCAAAGAGGGAGTAAGTGACAGAGTTGGAATTTGAACCCAGGACCCTGAGATTTGAAACCAGCTCCTCTTTTCCTTGAGTCCCAGTAGCCTGGCAAATAAGACCTCAGGCTAGGAGTCAGTAGACCTAGATTTTACTCTTTGGTCTACCACTATCTGTATGACCTCAGGAAGGTCTCTTAACCTCTCTACTTCCCAGTTTTCTAATTTATTCAAGAAAAGAATTGGATCTGAAAATCTTGAAGATCTCTGTTTATTCTGTAATAATATAAACAGTTTCTGGAATGTGGATTTTACCTGTGTTTTTCCTGGAAGTCTTCATGCTCAATTTGAATTCATTACCAAAACTTGTATTCTATGTGATTAACAGCCTTACCTTCTTGAAATTGAAGGCCACTGAAGCTGAGTTTTGCTTTTCTGGGTTCCTCCCTGGGTTGGAGAATGTGAATCTCATCAGTACACACAAAACTCGCTGCTCCGAGTTTTAACGAGAAGACAGGAAGCAGAGTTGACCTAAACATGAAGACCTTGGCTTGTGCACACTTTTGGCAGATGCACCCTTCAGGATGGGTTGGGGAGTTTTTTCCTTCCCATTTCTTCTGGTGGTTGAGAAAGGAAGGCCAAGAGGGAAAATGGATTCTCTATCCCTTCCTGTCCAACTGACATTCTTGTCTATTTCCTTCCATATCCAGTTTGCAACCATCTCCTTCAGAACAGACACCCTCTGGCTGCTGAACTCTTAGAATGGTATATCATCACGCACAGATAGATGCCTAATAACAATGATTAAGAGACATATCTGCTTAATTATTGGCAAGTTTTATATCAAGTAAAAAAAAATCTTAGTTTTTTTTAAGCCCTTGCAAAGCCCTTCAAAGAATGAGTGAGTGAATCATGAAGAGTGATTCCTTTACTCTAGAAAAATGTCAGGTCAGGGAACCATGATTTGTAGCTGCTAATGCCTGAGCCTTCTTAAGCCTTTATGCCAGCCCATTATAACCCTGTATTCTTTCCTCCCAACAGCTGCCATTTATGTAGCTTTTAGGTGTCTGGTACACTTTGCATATATCTCATCTGATCTTCACAACACCCCTGGGACACAAATATAGCTATTATTTCCTCCATTTTACAGTGAGGAAACTGGGACTCTAAGAAGTCATAAGATCACAGACTTCTGAGCTGGAAGGTACCTTAAAAATAATTTAATCCAAACCCCTAATTTTGCAAAAGAGGGACATGAGACTTAGTGCCTTGTTCAAAGTCATAATAATAATAATTGGCCGACCCAGGATTTGAATCCAGTTCAACTGATTCCATATACAAGAGGCTTTCTGAATGACTTGCCCAGAGTCACATAGTTAATAAGTATCAGAACCAGGTTTTGAACTCATATCTGTCCTATTTGCTGGATCTGCACCCTTTTCACTATTCCATGAACTAGGACTTTCCTTAAACTTTCTTCCTTTGTCCTTATCCTTCTTCTTCAGTACCGGGTCAGTCTTAAGCTATTTTTCAGTTGGCTTTCAGATCCCTTCAATCCTCAGAGCTTCAGAATGGCCACAGACTTTGAATACTTAAATACTGACTTGTGTGGTTTGTCCTTCATCCTCAAAGAGGACCATGACATCAGGGAGATGGCCAAAACCTACCTAGTTAACTTGGGCTTTATGGACTAGATTTCTTTCTGAAATACTTACTTATTTAATACTTAAATACTTTTAATATGTAAGTATTAAATTCAGTTGGATAGTCCTACAACAGTGGTGAAGAGGAGTGGGTAAAAGATGTTCACATCACAGAGCTGTCAGGGGAAGGAACAGCTACAACAGCATACAACACAACACAACACAGCATAATATAATAATAATAGTTGAGCACTATTGGATTATATTAATTATTTATGTTTTTGTTGACCTCATAAGAAAGTAGAGTAATCTGCTACTCATCCACACACATGAATATTCAGTATGATGCATGTATTATATGTATACTTTTGCCTGTATGTGTGTACGTGACCTCCCTCAATCAAAAAGTGTTTCCTAAGGACCTAGTAGGTACCATACATTGTATTAGGTGCTGGTGATACAAATACAATGAATAAAAGGATCCCCTTAATAGACTATAAAGTATTTTTATTTTGTTTAGTTTTGTTTTCATTTTGGATCCCCAAGACCTACCACACTATTTGACATATTTTTTTCTATTGGTTTTAGGGGTTGTTGGGGGGTAGAGAGGAGAGGTACTCAGCACATTTTTTCTTGGTTTCTTTTAGTTTTTCTTTTTTAGGGGATTCGTGTTTAGGAGGGGAGGGTAGAGTGCCAAGCCCCTAAAATATGATTTCATTCATTTAGAAACTCCCAGTATGGTAACTCCCTGTACCAGTGCAGGTTCACACTTTCTCTTTAACCTATAGTCTATGGAGGGACCAATAAATAATTAACTACTACATGCTTTCCATAATGTCTGTTTTCTCTCTTTCCATGCCATTTCCTAATTTTTTTTAGACATTGGGGCAGCTAGGTAGTGCAGTGGATAGAGCACTGGCCCTGGAGTCAGAAGGACCTGAGTCCAAATCTGGTCTCAGACACATGATCTTTCCTAGCTGTGTGACTCTGGGCAAATCACTTAACTCCAATTGCCTCACCAAAATAAATAAATAAATAGAAATAAATTTTTTTAGATACCTCTTTCTTATTATGGGCATAAGAACATGGTTTTACTTTTTAGAATTTTCTAACTGCAAGAGCTATTCTTCATCACTTTGAAAAAATGTAAATGAATTAATACTGCTTGCTATGAAAAATGCATTCATGCATAGATATATTAATGAGTAAGGCCTTTATCTCCTTATAAGGGTCTTTGTGTATAAGAATTTTATTACCCCTCCCCTATGGATTCTAAAATAGCACTTCACATGTAGAATCCCAAGAATAGGGGAGGGTAGAACGTCACCACCTCTGTGGGGCCTTTGATCTTCTACATAAAAGAACTACTGAAGTCCATTCTCCTGGTACTTTTCAGATAATTGGCATGTATCTGGTAAATGTTAATTTTCTCTTGCCTTCTTTTTCTTTGCCTTAAAACCAGCTCAGAAATTCTTCCCCTTTGGCATATAATAACCCTATAAAATTATCCATCTGAGCCCAGGCAGCCCCACAACACAAGGCATCTTAGATAAGAGCCTTGTTGGCCTACTTTGAGTAAATCAAATAACTCTCTACATTCATATTCTCATTTCCCTCAAACAACCACTGCTCTCAAAAATTCTGATGTATGGGTAAAGGAGGAGAGGCAGCAGATAGCTTCTTCCCTACCAGTCACCACCTGGAACACCAAAAAAGGCAGTATCTTTAACTCACATTACAGATGGGACTTTATCACAACAAACAGAAAATCTGGGCAGCCATCTTTGGAGCTTACAACTCTACAGTGTGGAGTATTGCCATAGCATTGCCCCACCCTGAACACTGATTGGAGGCCCACAATATTCAACTATTCTTTCCAGGAATCTTGGAAGAATATCATTTAATAAACTCCTTTGAACACGTAAGACACAGCTACATTTCCTTTTTCCCTTTCCCAGAGTGCACTCAGGTGATGATACTCAATCATTTGGCAAAACATTTGCTACCAAATGAAGAAATTGAAATGAGCAGAAGAAATTGACCAAGCACCATTCTCATTTTTAAACTCAAGGAACTCTCATTCCAATTTCTACAGTGAGTGGCCTTAATAGATAGACTCAGAGAGCTGAGAGGGCACTGAGAATAGAATCATTTATCTTCGATCACACAGTTTTTCTGCATCAGAGACGTTGACTTCAACCCAGGTCTTCTTGATTCCCCAAAGGACTATCTTCCATCTGGCACATAATGTTCATTTAATAAATATTTGTGGAATTGGATGATGCCTTTTTTTGTTAGCTTCTTTTTTATTTTATTAATTTATTTTAATTTATCAATAATCACTTCCATATGCTTTCGAGCTTAACATTTTTCTTCCCCTTCTTCCCTACCACTCTCCCTAAGACAGCACACAATCTGATATAGGCTATACATTTACATTCCTATTAAGCATATTTTAACATTAGTGATGTTGTAAGTAAAACTTAACACCAATAGGAGGAACCATCAGAAAGAGGAAACAAAACTGAACAGAAGGGGAAAAAATAGCAATCCAACTTCTATAGTTCTTTCTTTGGATATGGATAGCATTTTCTATCATGAGGCCTCTGGAGATGTCTTAGATCCTTGTATTGCTGGGAAGGGTTAAGTTTATCAATATTAGTCATCGCACAACGTGGCTGTTATTGTGTACAAAGTCCTCTTGGTTCTGCTCACTTCACTCAGCATCAGACCATATAAGTCTTTCCAGGTTTTTCTGAAGTCAGCCTGTTCTTCATTTCTTATAACACAATAGTATTCCATTACATTCATATACCACAAACTTGCTCAGCCATTCTCCAATTGATGGGCATCCTCTCAATTTCCAATTATTTTTCACCACAAAAAGAGCTGCTATGAATATTTTTGTACATGTGGGTCCTTTTCCCATCTCTTTGGGATATAGCCCTAGAAGTGCTATTTCTGGGTCAAAGGGTATGCACATTTTTATAGCCCTTTGGGCATACTTCCAAATTGTTCTCCAAAATGGTTGGATCATTTCACAACTCCACCAACAATGTATTAGTGTTCCAATTTTCCCACATCTTCTCCAACCTTTATCATTTTCCTGTTTTGTCATGTTGGCCAATCTGATAGGTGTGATGTGGTACCTCAGAGTTGTTTTGATTTGCATTTCTCTAATCAATAATGATTTAGGGCATTTTTTCATATCACTATAGATGGCTTTAAATTCTTGGATGATGACTAACTTTTGAGGAATGAAAGTTGAAAGTGTGAAGGTTCTGACTTCTAATAGGCATATCTTGACATGAATCTGAATCAGTCATGGATTATGTGAGCATATATACAGTCCGGACTAGTCCCTTAGATCGGTATAGTTCATGCAGTTCTCCAAAGCCAGAAGGGACAAAGCTTAGGCTCTAAATTTGTCACCATTAAGGATGTAATTGTCCCAATTCTGCCCAAATACTAGGGATCTTGGGTATATTAATTGGGGCCATTCAGACAAACACTATGATTCCAAGTATATAGATAGCATCAAATTAAAAGTAAATATTTAATAGACAAGGACAGATTTATGAGTGTGATTGCAGTAGCTATTTCTAGTCACTAATAAGCATAAGTTTCTCAATATGTCCTTCCTTGAATTACAAAGATATTTTTCCTCTTGCATAACTAGGAGAGAAAAAAGAAATCAAGGTTCTTTCATACCTCCACAGTCCCTATTATAAAATTCATTTTCTAGCAGTAGATGACTCATCCAAACCAAATACCTTTTTTTAATACTCATGTAAGGAAATTTAATTCTACTTGAATGGATAAAAATATCCAGATATTCACATGTAAATCAAAACACCTTTGGCTTCCAACTCTGTCATATCTCATTTTGTTTTCAAGTGCTGTTCTCTCCCCCAACACATAACCCCAACACTTTGTACACATACATGCACAAAGTAACACAGGTTTTATCTTATAATATATAGTTAATATCTTTGAAGGGGAAAAAGCATCATCTTTTTGAATAAAGGTGCATCAACTGAGAGATAAATTGCTTTAGTGGCTGACCTGGATGTTAAGAAGAACTGGGATTTAATGTAATGATTCATCAATAAGAATTCTCACTTAGTCCCCAATCATTATACTAACTCTTATTTATATAGAATGTTAGGGTGTGCAAAACACTTCCCTCACAATAACCCCATGAGGTAAGTAGGAGATGTATTTGTATCCCTAATGAAACTGAGAAACTGAGACTCAGAGACTTCTTGACCAAGGATAAAAATTGAATAATTGTCAGAACCAGAGTTCAAACTTAGGTCTCCTGAATCTAATCCCCATTTTGTTCTTGTTCTTATTTTTATTATATCAATATAGTAACCAATTATATTTAAACAGTAGATTGATTTTGTATCTTCTACTACAGTCCTGTTCCAATGACTCATCATGGTATGCAGGGGACTCCAGATTCTCAAAGGCAATGCCACTGGAAGAAAAGCTTTAAATCTGAATCTAGCAAAGGAATCCATGTCCTTTGATTAAGAACCAACCAAGCTAAGAGCTGAGAGCCTCCTCTTTTCCTTTCTGTCTCTGTCTCTTTCTACACACATACACGCGCGCGCGTGCGCGCGTATGTGTACACACAGAAATGTGCATACATGTATGTATACACATATATGTAAGTAATGTACATATGTGCCTACATCCAGAGCAACTCATTACATGATCTCAGGAAGGAGCAGAGAGGTGATTCGATTTACATGAGGGGAAAGATCAGCTCCACTGCTAAAATCTTGCATCCCTGGAACATGAAGTAAAAATTTTTATCATATACTTCCAAAACCAATATCTGAAATTTTAGGAGAAAGAGATATATCACAGAAGAAAGGATTACATCAGAAATTTGTTTAAATAAAAAGAAACTCACTGTATATGTCCCAAGATAAGCATAATTTTTTTTTTTTGGCTAGGCAATGGGGTTAAGTGATTTGCCCAAGGTCACACAGCTAGTAAGTGTTATGTGTCTGTGGTCACATTTGAACTCAAGTCCTCCTGAATCCAGGGCTGGTGCTTTATCCACTGCGCCACCTAGCTGCCCCAAGCATAAAATTTTTAAAAATAGTGATCAAAATAACTTTATTTATATAGCACTTTAATTATAAGGTAATTTACATGCTAATGATAATAATAATAGTAGCTAGTATTTATATTATGCTTTAAGGTTTGCAAAAGACTTTACAAAAGTTAGTTTATTTGATCAATACAACCATCCTGGGAGGTAAATGAAACTATCATTTTCATTTTACAGATAAAAAGATTAAAACTAAGATGAACAATCACTTATATCTTCTGTGACTGTGTATTCCCCGGCTTCATTACCTTGGAAAAGTCATTTAATTTCTTTGGCCCTTAATTTCACTCCGAGAATCGGAGAAACTTAGAAGTGGGAGAGAATTTATAGGCCTCCTAGTCCAGTCCTCTAACAGACAACCCTATAGGTTGTCCCTCTAGGACAACCCCAACACACAATTGTTCAGCCTTTTGGCAAATGGTCCCATTACTTCCTGGAATTCAGAGAGAGAAAAAAAATGGAAATAGTGCCAGATTTTATATTCTTGGGCTCAACAATCATTGCAGATAGAGTCTGCAGCCATGAAATTAAAAGACATTTAGTCCCTGAAAGGAAAGCTATGGCAAATCTGGACAGCATACTAAAAAGCAGAGACATCACCTTGCTGACAAAGGTCCATATAGTCAAAGACATGGTTTTTCCATTAGCAATATATGGCTGTGAGAGTTGGACTATAAGGAAAGCTGAGTGCTGCAGAATCAACACTTTTGAGCTGTGGTGCTAGAGAAGATTTGAATGTCTCTTGGACAGCAAGGAGTTCAAATTAGTCAATACTTACAGAAATTAATTCAGGACATTCACTGGAAAGTCAAATACTGAAGCTAAATCTTAAATATTCTGGCCACATAATGAGAAGACAGGATTCATTGGAAAAAATCCCTTATGTTGGGAAAGATTGAAAGTAAAAGAAGGGGAAGGGGGTGGCAGAGAATGAGGTGGATAGATAGTTTCATGGAACCAAGAAACATGAACTTGGATAGACTTCAGGAGATAGTGGAGAACATAAGGGCCTGGCATGTTATGGTCCATGGGGTCACAAAATCACAAAAACACAGAAACACAGACTATTGAAAATGGATAATGCAATGATAAGGGTGGCACTTTAATGTATGACACCAGCAATGGAAGCCATTTAACTCCATTCGGTATTTACAAACCCAATCCATAACCTGGAACCTAAGTAGGGCAATATAAGCACACTGCTCATTATCACAGGTAGTTCAGTATCAAGGGACCCTGACTTTTGCTTCTAATGATTACTTTAGAACCTATTTTTGGCATCTAAGTCTTATCCACTCTGACCGAGTATTTCTCCCCTTGAAAACCCGTTCCATTAACTCGTGTGGCTTTGTTTCTTTGTTGGATACCCAGTCCCTAGGGAAGGACTCATAAATAATCAGTACCTAGGGGACAGCTACGTGGTGCAGTGGATGGAGCACCGGCCTTGGAGTCAAGAGGACCTGAGTTCCAATGTACCCTCAGACACTTGACACTTACTAGCTGTGTGACCCTGGGCAACTCATTTAACCTCATTGCCAGCCGAAACAAACAAACAAATAAATAAATAAAGAATCAGTACCTAACACCAAGTAGATACTTAGGTACCTAATAAACAATTATTGTAAAACTTGAATAATTGATTGAAAGCTGGGAAAGAACTGAGAAGCTGTCATGTCCATCCTTATCCATTTACAGATGAGAAACCTAAGGCCCACATAGTCTAAGTAACTCGTAAGTTCACACAGCTAGCTATTGGCAGAGCTGAATTTCACACTCATGTTACCTGACCACAAATCCATGGCTTTTTCAAGTGGACCATGTCACCACTGCCAATTTTAGGAGGCGGTTATCAGAAAGGACCTCAGGGAAACACCCTCTTGATTGCAAGCCACAGACTGAGAGAATATTCTATGATCTCAACCGGGTTAAATGAAAGATGTCCGTAGTACCAGTCCTAGGGCATCAAGGCTGTAGTTGGGAAATGAAGTTTTTAGCAGCAATTCTAAAACCTGGTAGGTCAGCATGGAGTATGTCAAGGAGAAAGAATTCCACGTGGGGACTGGTTGGTGAGATGATGGTTTGTTCTTAAGCAACCTCTTTACCAAAGAGAGAAAGGAAAGAAAGAAAGAAATATCTATTTAGCACCTATTATGTGCTGGGCACTGGGCTAAGCACTTTACAAAATTTACCTCATTTGATCATCACAACAACTGTAAGTGGTAGGTGCTAGTGTTATTCTTGTTGAGGAAACTGGGGTAGGCAGAGGTTAAGTGACTTACCCAGGGTAAAACAACCAGTAAGTATCTGATACTGGATTTGAACGCAGGTCTTCCTGACTCCACATCTAGCACTCAATCCACCATGCCATCTAGCATTCTTGGATTATGGCAGTGTGACATCTACAACACTTCTCCTCTATTACTCACCACCCTGATTTTTACATCATCAACACTGCCATGAGACAAAATATTATGCATCTAAGTCTACCTTGATATCTTGCCACATATATTATTTCTTCCAAGACTAGAGTCCTGCTTTGTCCTTAGAACAATACCTAGCATTTATATAGTATTTTAAGATTTGCAAAGCATTTTGCTAAGTTAACTTATTTGATTATGACAACAATTCTGTGAAGTAGGTTCTGTTATTTTGTCCCTATTTTTACAGACAGGGAAATCGAGGCAAAGAAGTTAAGTGACTTTTTTTTTATAGCATATAACTACTAAGGGCCTGAGGCAGGATTTGAACTCAGGTCTTCCTGACTCCAAGTTTTGCCCTCTAACCATCATGCCATCTGACTCCTCTAAGCTTGTCCTTTCCCATCTTTTCAGGGCCTAGAATCCTAACCCTGAGGCACAGCCCCTCTCTCTGGGTATTTGACGCCTACAGTTTTGCCTCATTGAAATTAACCACTGGTTTGCTTGCCTGTGATTCTAATGTCCTAATGCCACTTTCTGCACTACTACCAGAACAACCTCTAGCAGGCGCTCACAGCCTTTTTGTCTGGATCTCCACCTAGGCCTACAGCCATCTTCCCCAGACATTCTACCCACCTGTCTCAGTTTCCTCCCAAACCCCCTGCTGGGACTGTCCGCCTGATTCTCTAGATCCCAGATCAGCTGTCTACCAAGCTGTGCCAAGGACAGATAAATCCTTTAGTGAGAAGAGACTAAGAATACACCCTTATGTGTCAGGCAAACCACCAGCTTTTCCCTTTCCTAACAAGAGATGTATATCACTATCTAATTGATTTGGCTTTAGTTCCATCAAAAAGTCAGACACAATAAAGAGGTTGGATGTACCACAGTCCATTGCACTTGCTGAATTTAAACATAGCTTTGTGACGTGTCTGCACTTCATTTTTTTAAAAGCCAATGGGGTGGAGACTTCTGGTGCCAACACGGTGGAGTGAGAAAGGAACTCACTGGAACCCTCCCAAATTCTCCTCCAAACAACCTTGAAAAATTCCTCAGAACCAGTTTGGGAGCAAGGAAGCAACTTGCCAGGAAAATAGGAAAGATCTGTCTCACTGAGGTGGGAGGGCAGTCTGATAAATAAGCAGCAGCAGAAGACCACACCCCAGGGGACCTGCTGTGAGACTCCAAACCCTGTAGCAATCAACCAGCATGCAACACCCCTGTGCAAACCATCAGCCCCCAGGCAAGCTAACAGCAGCAGACCAGCAGCACAGTGAGGCCCACCCCTAGTGCAGGCCACCAGCAGAGCCTCACCACCTTTGCTGACTAGTAGTAGCAAAGTCCTGTCCCCTGGGCTGGCCAGCAGCAAGGCCCTGCATCCATAGCAAGCCAGCAGGGAACCCCGCCCCCCTCCTCAAGACAAGTCTACAGCTAAGCCCTAAAGCTCAATGAAAGCCAGCAGCAAGGTCCCAAACCCCAGCACAAGAAACATGGAACAGTGCAGGAGCAGAGCCCAACTCTCACATAAAAGCAAAAAATCACAAAATAAGAAAAAATGAACAAAAAAAATAAGAACTTGACTATAAAAAGTTACTACTAACTTAGAAGAAGGCAACAGTGTCAAAATGGCTACATTTGATACATCAAAGAAAAATATAAATTGATCTCAGGACCAAAAATAATTTCTGGAAGAGCTTAAAAAAGGGTTTTAAAAAGCAAATAAAAGAAGCAGAAGAAAAATCTGAAAAAGAAATGAGAGTATTGCAAGAGGATCATGAAAAAAACTCAACCACTTAGTAAAAGAAATGCGCTTGCGCTCACACACACACACACACACACACACACACACACACACACACACACCAGAAAAAGACGTAGAAAAATTCACCAAAGAAAATAACTTCTAGGGGGGGCGGAGCCAAGATGGCACAGCGAAAGCAGTGACTTGCTTGAGCTCTCCCCCAAACCCCTCCAAATACTCATAAAAAATGGCTCTAAACAAATTCTGAAGCAGCAGAACCCACAAAAAGACAGAGTGAAACAAATTTCCAGCCCAAGACAACCTGGATGATTGATCAGAAAGGTGTATCGCACCGGGCTGGGAGTGCAGCACAGCGTGGGTGCGCAGGCCACAGCAAACCTGGAGCAGGCCTCAGAGGACTGAATCGTGGGCAGCTGTGGAGGTTTCTAGACTCCTCAATCCATGAATGCAAAAGACAACTTAGAAGGTCAGTGGGAAAAGTCTGTTTCTGTCTGTGGTCAGAGAGGAAGGCGGGGTCTCAGCTCCATTCCCCAAGAGACTGGTGGGGGGGGGGCAGCTACTTCCCCAGCTTCCGGCCCATAGACTGAGGGGGAATCCAGTGGCTGATCAGAGAGCGACTGCAGGGATCTCTTTGCCAGTGCTCAGGCAGGAATCTCTTGCTTTGCCCATGTTTAGATCTGGGTCACAGTTCTGGGTGGCAGTGCTGGGGTGAGGAGGAGTGCTGGTGTGGTGGAGCTTGTAGTGGTTGTGGAGAGAAAATCCTCCTCACAGTTACGGGACAGAAAGGAATACTTGTGGTCACAGGCCAGGAAAGGAGTAAACACCTCGCCCCTTATCATACCACCTTAGAAGAACTGAAAATTTACAGGTCCCTACAAGTATCTCTGAAAACAGCTACACAAACCCCTGAAGCTTGGGACAGTACACTCTCCACATTGGAAGCAGACTCTTACCTTAACAAGGAGTTTAAAACTCAAGTAATTGGCTGGGATCATGAGCAAGCAGTGCAAAAAGAGTCAGACTATATTATCTTTGGTGACAAAGAAGATCAAAATATACAACCAGAAGAAGATAACAAAATCAAAGCTCCTACATCCAAAGCCTCCAAGAAAAATATGAATCAGCCCCAGGCCTTGGAAGAGCTCAAAAGGGATTTTGAGAAGCAAGTAAGGAAGTAGAGGAAAAACTGGGAAGAGAAATGAGAGTGATGCAAGAAAATCATGAAAAACAAGTCAACAGCTTGCTAAAGGAGACCCAAAAAAATACTGAAGAAAATAACACCTTAAAAAACAGCCTAACCCAAATGGCAAAAGAGGTCCAAAAAGCCAATGAGGAGAAAAATGCCCTAAAAAGAAAAATTGGCCAAATGGAAAAGGAAGTCCAAAAGATTACTGAAGAAAATACTTCCTTAAAAATTAGAATAGAGCAATTGGAAGACAGTGACTTTATGAGAAATCAAGACACTGTAAAACAAATCCAAAAGAATGAAAAATTAGAACAATGTGAAATATCTCATTGGAAAAACAACTGACCTGGAAAATAGATCCAGGAGAGAGAATTTAAAAATTATTGGACTATCTGAAAGCCATGATCAAAAAAAAGCCTAGACATCATCTTTCAAGAAATTATCAAGGAAAACTGCCCTGATATATTAGAACCAGAGGGCAAAATAGAAATTGAAAGAATCCACAGATCTCCTCCTGAAAGAGATCCCCAAAGGAAAACTCCTAGGAATATTAGCCAAATTCCAGAGTTCCCAGGTCAAGGAGAAAATATTACAAGCTGCCAGAAGGAAACAATTCAAGTACTGTGGAAACACAATCAGGATAACACAAGATTTAGCAGCTTCTACATTAAAGGACCGCAGGGCATGGAATATAATATTCTGGAGGGCAAAGGAGATAGGATTACAACCAAGAATCACCTACCCAGCAAAACTGAGTATAATCCTTCAGGGGAAAAAATGGTCATTCAGTGAAATAGAGGACTTTCAAGCATTCCTGATGAAAAGACCAGAGCTAAACAGAAAATTTGACTTTCAAATACAGGACTCAGTGGAACATGAAGAGGTAAACAGGAAAGAGAAATCATAAGAGACTTATTAAGATTGAACTGTTTACATTCCTGCATGGAAAGATGATATTTGTAACTCATGAGACTTTGTCAGTATTAGGGTAGTTGAAGGAAAAAAATTGTATGTATGTATGTATATAGATAGATAGAGGGCACAGGGTGAGTTGAAGATTAAGGGGTCATATCTGGAGAATAAAATTAAGGGATGAGAGAGGATGATACTTGGAGAAGAAGAAAGGGAGAGGTAGAATGGGGTAAATTATCTCACAAAAAAAAACAGAAAAGAAAAGTCTCTCACAGTGGAGGGGAAACAGGGGAAGGTGAGAGGGAATGAGGGAATCTTATTCTCATAGGATTTGGCTTAAGGAGAGAATAACATACACATTCAATTGGGTATGGAAATCTGTCTTACCCTACAGGAAAATAGGGGGAGAAGGGGACAAGAGAGCAGGGGGTGATAGAGAGGAGGGCAGATTGGGAAAGAGGGTAATCAGAAGCAAATACTTCTGAGGAGGGACAGGGTCAAAAGAAAGAATAGAATAAATGGGAGGGCAGGATAGGATTAAGGGAAATAGAGTTAGTTTTTCACAACATGTCTACTAAGGAAGTGTTTTGCATAACTGCACATGTACAACCTATATTGAGTTGCTTGCCTTTTCAATAAGGGTGGGTGGAGAGGGAGGAAGGGAGAAAATTTGGAACTCAAAGTTTTAAAAACACATGTTTTTAAAAAAATGTTTTCACAAGCAACTGGGAAATAAGAAATATAGGAAATGGGGTACAGAAGTCTATCCTGCTCTACAGGAAAATAGAAGGGGAAGGGGATAAAAGAAGGGAGAGGGAAAGATAGAAGAGAAGGCAGACCAGGGGAAGGGGTATTCAGAATGCATGCCATCTTGGGGTGGGGGGAGGGGTGAGAAATTTGGAACTCAAAAACTTGAGGAAATGAATATTGAAAACTAAAAATAAATAAATTTATTAAAAAAACTAAAAAAAAAAAGAAAAGAACTCCTTAAAAATAGAATTAGCTAAATGGAAAAGTAAGTATAAAAACTCACTGAAGAAAATAATTCCTTAAAAATTAAAATTGGGCAAGTGGAAACAAATAATTCCATGAGATATCAAGAAATGATAAAACAAAATCATAAGAAGGAAAAAAAAAGTGTGAAATTTGTCATTGGAAAAACAACTGATCTGGAAAACAGATCCAGGAAAGATGACTTAGGATTTATTGGACTACTTGAAAGTCATGATCAAAAAAAAGAGCCTAGACATCACCTTTCAAGAAGTTATCCAGAATAACTGCCCTGATATCCTAGAACCAGAGAGCAAAATAGAAATTGAAAAAAATCCACTGATTGCCACCTGAAAGAGATCCCACAATGGAAACTTCCAGGAACATCAGAGCCAAATTCCAGAGCTCTTAGGTGAAGAAGAAAATATTGCAAGCAGTCAGAAAGAAATGATTCAGATATGATGGAACCACAGTGAGGATTAGATAAGAATTAGCAGTTTCTACATTAAAGAACTAGAGGGCTTGGAATATGATATTCTGGAAGGATTATGACCAAGAAATACCTGCCCAACAAAATTCCATTGTATAATCCTTCACTGGGAAAAAAAAAGATATCTCTTCAAATACAAGACTCAAGAGAAACATAAAAAGAGAAAAAGAAACAAAAGAAAAAAGTTTCAACAAGGTTAAAATGTTTATATTCCTACATGGCAAGATACTAATTGTAGCTCTTAAGAACTTAGACAGGGGGTATGGGTATAAGAAGATTATGATGTGATATCAAAAAAAAAAGATGAAATTAAGGGGTGAAAAAGAAGATTGCACTGAGGGAAGAAGGAAAGGGGAGATAGAATGGGGTAAATTATCTCACATAAAAGAGGCATGAAAGAGCTATAATAGTGAAGGGGAAAGTGGGGAATGGCGGGCAACACTTGAACCTTACTCTCATCAGAACTGGCTCAGAGGGAATTAACATACATTCAGTTGGATATAGAAATCTATCTTACCCTATAGGGAAGTAAAAAGGGATGGGGGATGAGGATAAGGGGGACGGGAGAGGCAAACTGATACAAAGGAGGGTGGGTTGGGGGAAGTGGTAATCAGAAATAAAACACTTGTGAGGATGGATAGGGTGAAGGTGAGAGAGAGAGAGAGAGAGAGAGAGAGAGAGAGAGAGAGAGAGAGAGAGAGAAGATAAACAAGGGAAAATAGGATGGAGGGAAACATACAGTTAGTTTTCATAACTGTAAATGTGAATGGGATGAATTCACCCATAAAATAGAAGCAAATAGCATAATAGATTAAAAACCAGAGTCCTACAATATACTACAAAATCCTACAATATACAAAAAATGCATTTGGAAAACAGAAGCAGACACAGAGTAAAGGTGAGGGGCTGGAGGATAATCTATTATGCTTCAGCTGAAATTAAATTTAAAAAGCAGAGTAGATACCACAATCTCAGACAAAGCAAAATCAAAAATAGGTCTAATTAAAAGAGAGAAGGGAGGAAACTATATCTGGTTAAAAATGTACCATGAACAATGAAGTACCATCAATACTGAATATATATGCACCAAATGGTATAGCACCTAAATTTTTAAAGGAGAAGTTAAGTGAGTTGCAGGAGGAAATACATAATAAAAATATACTAGTGGGGGACTTCAAATTTCTCCTCTCAGAACTAGATAAATATAATCAAAAAGTAAGAACTGATGTTGTCCAATACAGGCTGAAGCATGGTATTTTTTAGTTTCTTTTTTCTTTCTTTTCTTTTCTATTTTTTTGTTCAAATCTTGCACAGAATGACTAATCTGGAAATATTTTACCTATTGCATATGTATAACCTATACCAGATTGTTTACTGTTTCAGGGTAGGTAAAGGGGAAGGAGGGACAGAATTTAGAACTCAAGACTTTAAAAAAAACTTTTTTTTACCTCTTGAATATTTTATTTTCAGTTTTCAACATTTACTTCCATCAGCTTTTGAGTTTTAAATTTTCTCCTCCACCCTCCCTTCCTCCCTCCCCAAGATGGTGTGCAATCTGATACAGGCTCTATGTATACAATCCTATTAAACATATTTTCACATAAGTCATGAAAAACAGCAAATGTTAAAAATTGTTTTTTACATGTAATTGGGGAAAAATAAAATATTATTATAGTTTTTAAAAAAGCCAATGAGGGTGGATTTTAAACTTTTGTATGACATTTGGGAATGACAGCAGTCTCCGAGAGTGAGAATCATTTCTAAATATCACCCAGCCCCAGTTCTATACAACACCAAGAAATTTTAAAATGTCTTTATTCTCTAATTGCCTACATGCCCAGATAAAGTCTTTGCAGACCAACTCACAACACAGGTCCCTGAAAGTTTCTATAGCACACTTGAATGCATACACTATTAGAAGATCAGAAAGTGATAGACAGTCCACGACAATCACAAATTGTGTAATAGTTCCTTTAAATTGGCTGTGCTTATTCGTATTTTTGTGTATTTAACAAGTATTTTGACAGTTCATTTAATGATGAGTGAGTATGCCTTTGATGCAGCCATGTTTTCACTGATGGAGGCACAGCCTCAATTAGTAGAGATCACACCCAATCCACAGCTTGTCATTCTAGGCAATTTTTACTCAAACCATTCTATAACTTCTCCATAGAAGATTCACCCAATTTGTCACCAAGAACCTTCCTCTGGTTCTACTAATATCTCAGTGTTACCAATGTAACGTTTGGGCAATCCATTTGTCATCTCTCATTCTCTCTTGGTGACCAATTCAATTTATTTTGGTCATACGTGCTCTTTTAAACTATTTTATATTTTCCAATTACATGCAAAAACAATTTTTAACATTTTTTTTAAATTTCGAGTTCCAAATTCTCTCCCACTTTCTCTTCCCTCCCCACTCATTAAGAAAGGGAAAAATTTGACATAGGGTATACATGTACAGTTATGCAAAAGATATTTTCATATTAGTCATGTTGTGAAAGAAAATACAGATACCCACCCTCCCCCAATAAAAACACTAAGAAAATTACAGTTTTTAAAAAAGTACTCTTTGATTTGCACTCAGACTCCATCAGTGCCTTCTCTGGAGGTGGATAGCATTTTTCATCATGAGTCCTTTGGAAGGTCACGTATGTTTTAGATCATCGCTTTTACATCATATTGCACGTGCCAGCCATAGTTGATATGGGGAAATGGGAATAACCAAGTAACTGGATCAGGACTTGATAAACCGAAGCAAGGTTTATTGAGTGTGCCTCAAGAGTGGCTCTCCTGCTCAAATAGAATCACACCATTCAAGGTGGGAGCAGTGTTTTTGTAAGGCTGGAGAAGAGCAAAGAATAAAGTAGAAGCTGATTGGTCAAGGTTCCTGTCGCTGTGGTTCAAGGTTGATCTGGTGTAATAACTCTTTCATTTGGTTTCAGTATTAGAGGTTTCTGCATAACAGGATGGGGAATGGGGAAGGTAGGCTGTTTCTCAGGACAGGTTGCACAATAGTATACTGCGGCATGTCCTATTTGGGGTTATTTGCATTGCAAGCATTAATGGGAGAGTACAGACACATACACACTTATACATACGTACATACACAGTTATCCCTTCCACACTGTGGAGGTTAGGGGCATGGAGCCCCCACGATCTGGAAAATCCATATAAAAATTTTGGCCTTCCCTTTGAATTTAAACAACATGAAATATGAGAAACTTGAGATGCAAAGATCATTGTGAGATCACTGCAAAATGTCATGTGAGAGATTGCCTTAAACACATTTGGCATCCCCAAACCAGTGTGTAGAACCGCAGCTCTTTTACCATAAATTTAATTGTAAGTAAAAAAAAAATTGGGTACCTGTTCATTTATGTTATTAAACAGTAAAATGCATACTGCACATTTGTATATTATAATATTATATACATATGATATATAATATCACAATATTATATATTATAATTACACATAATATCTTATATAATATTATACATAATAGTACATGTATTTTATGCATTTAAAAGTTTTAAGGTGTATCCACATTTCTAACCTTTGTGTGTCATCTGCTGCCTTTTGCATTCTTTTCACAAACTTTAACTTTTTACTTATTTTAACTTTAAAAAAGAAATTGTGTATATTTGTGGTATTAAAAGGTAAAATATGTTGATATCATACAATACTGTACATATATTTTATGCATTTCTGAGTTTCTAAACTTTTTCTGTGTCATCTGCTGGCTTTTGCATGTCTTCTGTGGCTTCCACAAAACTCCCCCAAAATTTCCATTCAATTTCTTATGCTGATCTACTGTAACACATGGAAACTGCAATGAAGAAAGTCATGATGTAGAAGGGATAATTGTACGTGTGCGTGTGTGTGTGTAGATAGATAGATAGATATAGATATGTATATAGACATATATGTGTGTATATATATATACGTATATATATATAATACACACACACACACACACACACACACAATTTTTAAATGGATTTTTGTGTTAGTAAGTTGCTTGTGGTCATCAAAAGCTCTGCCCAATTTCCCAAATGCAATCAAGTACATTTTCCTTCTCCTACTCCATTTTGAGCTCATCTCATCACCTGCAATACCTAACCAGGAAAGAGCTATTGATGGATTAACTTGCTAGGTCATCCATGCAGCCTGATATACATTGGCCAACATGCATTTTCACCCACTTTATTTTTAATAGTGTGGCTTTTACAAGGAGTTTTTGGAATGTTCATGAGATTGACTCAATGTGTGCAGTATCTTCAATCAATCAAAAATTATTTAATGACCATTTACATTATGCTAGTCACTATGCTAAGTAGTAGAGATACAAAGAAAAAGCAAAAATAGTCCCTCCCCTCAAGGAGTTTAAATTCTAATGGGGGAGGCCACATGTTCATAAATAGGTGTATGAAAGACATAAACAGAAGTAACCTTAAAGAAGAAGACACTAACAACTATTGGCAGATGGGGTGGGTACTAAGAACAACCTCCTGAAAAAGATTTGAGTTGAGTTTTGAAGGAATCCAGATATTCTGATTCCAGATATTCTAAACTTTGGAGGTAAAGAGAGAGAGAAATTCAGGCAGGGGGAGGGGAGAGGGTCCACTATGTGAGAGGAAGAGCAAATATGGTTGGAATATCTAGAGTGTTTGGAAGAGATTGATATATAAAGATTTAGAAAGGTACAAAGGGAGAAGGTGCCAAAGAGCATCAAATGACAAAAAAAAAGTTCATATTTGATCCTAGAGGTAATAAGAAGCTACTGGAGTTTATCGAGTAAAAGGAAGACATGGCCAGACTTACACTTTAGTAATATTCATTTGGAAGCTACAAATAGAAGCAATTAGAGAACACCACCATCAGTTGGGAATCTTTTTTTAGGGTCTTCACAGGACATCTTCAATGACACTGACAAGTACTATAGATGGACCTTGCTTAATAACAATACCCATATGATCACTGAATTGCATCTACAGTTGCATGTGTTCATAATGCAATGTGAGAGCCTTGTTAAAAGGCAGAATAACATAATAGGAAAAGCAAGGACATTTCAGTCAAAGGTCTCTAGCATATTGTTTGGATTTGCATTTCGTATGGACGATTTATGCAGAAACGTGAACAAGAATAAAAATGAATGAGAACTCCAGAGGTTTCAAATTGCATTCACCATGTTTATCAGGGTATCAAAACATCCAACCACTGCCATCCACTATTTACTCCTAAATGCTCAGATCACAATGCATAGTTGTATAACTATGAGGAGATCAACCAGAAGTTGGCCTGACCTCTTAGGAATTCTGCCAAGCACCCTATCTCCTTCTCCAATGTTATTTTTAATGCATTTGATAACAGCTAGCTTTACTTACTTTAAGGCAAATTTTACATATTGACATTGGCTTTCAATCCACTGTCCTTTCTTAAACACACACACAAACACACACACACACACACAAACACACACACACATAATTTACAGGTTGCTCACTCCTGTAAAACTTCAATTAATCAATGTGTATATCATTAATGAATTGCAGAACAAAAATAAAAGTTTCTTGAAATGAAAATTTAGTGCAGAATTCTAACCTTTGGAACACTAGGCTGTTACCTAGATGCTGCACTTAAAGTATCAACTAGTTTGGATTTTTGTGAGCTTGTGGCCAAGTAGCTGATCAGAGCACTTGAACATGAGACCTTGTTCGGTTGTTAAAATGGAAGGCCGGGGAGCAATGGGGTGGGAATCTAACATATTCTGTTTGAATCAGTTTACTTGAGGTGATACAATCAGAGAAGCAAATTGAAATATTAGGTGGAGAGGCACATAAAGCTTATCTTTGGAATCAGCTGCAGTTTTACAAATTCTGATAAATCCAGAGTCCAAGGGTATCAAGAGCCCATAAAAATAAATTAGCCTGATTATAAACAGCAATCCACTCAAAAGGATTTAACATCTAAAGGCTAAGTCTAAAACTAACCACTCTAACATCCTCAGAGCCAAGCTCTACAATTAAATCTGTATTGATTTATATTTTTTAGAACATGCAAATGAAACATTTAATGGTATCAGTCCTAATTTCCTTTAGATAAACACTGCAGTTTTTCTGTGTCAATGAAAATGAGGTTAGTGCTTTGAAATGCAGAGAAAAGAAAAACTATATTCATTCTGTTGCTAATCCTCATATTAGAATTATTATAGCAAACAACTTCAGTATTATGTCTGAGGAGGAAGAAGAGATGCCTAGATTAGACTGGTGAAGATAACAACCACACAACATCTCCATTGCTACCACCATAAAATAACTACTGTTAGGATTGCTTAAACCTTACCCTGCTACCCAGTGCCATGGGCCTACATCCTGGTCCTAGAGGAGAACACTCCATCTCCCACATTTATGCCTTTTCACTGGCAATTTCCCATATGTATAATGCTCTCCATTTTCCTCTGGCTTCCTTGTCCTACTTCAAGACTCAGCTCAAATTCCATCTTTTGTCAGAGCACTATCCTCATCTATGTTCCCCCCGCACACACCTCTATCCCCCACCACTGCTAATGCTTTTCCCTCTGGAATTAATTACCTTCCATCTTCATTATAGAATCATAAACATCCATCAGTTTCTATGTATGTAGATCTATGGGTAGCTAGGGGATGCCATACAATACAGAGCACTGGACTTGGAGTGAGGAAGACTCATCTTCCTAAATTCAAATCTGGCCCCAGACATTTCCTAGCTGTGTGACCCTGGGCAAATCACTTAACCTTGTTTGCCTCAGTTTCCTTACCTGTAAAATGAGCTGGAGAAGGGAATGGCAAACCACTCCAGTGTCTTTGTCAAGAAAACCCCAAAAGGGGTCACAAAGAGTCAGACATAACTGAAAGGTCTGAACAAAAGCGACAATCTAGATCTACATCTATTTATTCTCTTTCTCTCTTTCTCTCCATATGGAGAGAGAGAGAAAATTATACATATATACACACATATATACATATATACACACACATATATATGTATAAAGAGAGGGATAATTATACATATATATGTAGAGAGAGAATGATAGATCAATAGAAATCTTACATCTATGTAGTTATTTGCATATTGTCTTCCTCATTAGAATATGAGCTACTGGAGATCAGGGTATGTGTTTACCTTTCTTGGCATCTCCAGTGCTTAGCATAGAACCCAGCACATAGTAGTCACTTGATAAATGCTTGTGAACTGACTGGCTGTTGCCTTTGGCTCACAGTCAATTGAGAGCCATTTCTAGTCTCCTCTCCTTACCTCATGAAGGGAGCACCACTGTTTTGGAGTAAGGTCTGAAATGTGAAGTCTGGGAAACAGTAGTTTAGATCAAAAGCCTAATTTTGTGGTCTTTCCCCTCCTGATTTTAGCCATATTTGACTGGATATACTATTTGTGGAATTAAAGCACAGTTCCAGATGACAGCAAGTCCAGTTATTTGGGCAATGATCAACCATCCCAAAATCCAGTCCATTTATCAACACTCGAACATCATGATGCTAAGAAAAAGAAAAAGGAATTGACTTTATTATCATCAGCCAACACCATTTAAGAAAATGGAATAGCTAAGGATTAATTTTGATAATTTGAGGCAGGGAAGAAATGGTCAAAGGCACAGATAAAACAATGAGAAGGTGGTCTCAGAACAACCCCTATTCTTTTTAAGAAGCAATAGGTTTAATATCAGCAGAAGACTGAAAGTCTACCCATTTCTGAAAAAGCCTAATCCTTGAAAATGTTTCACCTTGCTTAATTTCATTGAGTTATATATGCACATGATTTCTCTGAAAGAGAGAGAGAATTGGTGCAAATCCCACTTTGGACACACATCACCTGTGCAACTAGGGATGACAAGCAAATCCCTTCACCTCTAAATACAGATAGCAATTTCCCCTAAATTGAAGAGCAGGTGTTGCTCTGCTTTGGCAGAGGGAATGTCCTCACTGTGGAGGTCACTGTGTGAATGTTATCACAGGTCCAGACAAGACCTTAAACCTCATTATGGTTTTTTTTTTCTAGCTTTAAGTGTATTCATTTGTTTAACAAATTTGTTGAATACTTACTATATGAAAGGCTCTGTAATAAAAGGGACATAACTATGAATGGAATACAGTCTCTGCCCTCAGGTAGCCTACAGTCTAATGGGGAGGGAAAAAAACCATGTGTCCAAAAACAAAACACAACAACAACAACAAAAACCACAAGGTCAGGAAGTATGAGATGAGTTTCGTGAGACGTATAAGCAAATATTATAGCAATTCAAGGGATGGAAAGATGCTTTCTAGCAGGGAAAGTCAAGGAGATCCTCGATGAAGAGTTGACACTTAAGCCAGACCTCGAAGAATATGAAGGATTTGAAAAGGGGACTAGCAAAGACACAGAGACAGGAAAGGAGAAAGAACGTGTGAAGAATAGCAAATACTTGTGGCTGGAGCATGGGGTAAATGTAGAAATAAGGTAAACACTGAGAGAAGTCTAGAAAGATAGATTAGAACTAGATTGTAATATGGATTGCCAAATCATACTTCTGACACTTAGCTATGTGACCTTGGGCATGTCACTTAATCTCACCCATCATCTGTTAATTAAGAGAACTGGACTCAAGATCCCAACTGTGCTGCCTTTACCTCCATCCCTAAATCTAAGATTCTTTCATCCAAACTAAGGAGTTTAGACTCTATACTATAGTCAGTGGAAAGTCACTGAAGGGTTTAAGCTAAATAGTACAGTGGATAGAGTGCATGGCCTGAAATCAGGAAGACTCATCTTCCTGTGTTCGAATCCAGCCTTACACACTTACTAGCTGTATGACCCTGGACAAGTCACTTAACCCTGTTTGCCCCAGTTTCCTCATCTACAAAATGACAGAAGAAAATGGTGAACCACTCCAGTATCTTTGACAAGAGAACCCCAAATGGGGTCACAAAGAGTCAGACACGACTGAAACAACTGAACAACCACAAGTAGGAAGATTAATCCAATTGCTATGTGCTGAATAGATTGGACAAGAAAAGATATTGGTAATCAATACTCCATTCTCTGACAGTATCACAGGGGTGAAGTAGGAAGAAAAATTGAGAGCCTATCTCATACCCAAGACAGACAGGTAAAAAATTTCCCAAGTGGTTCGGTAGAGTTTTCAGAGGTGACAGGTCACGAATGTTGTTTGCATCAGTGTTCCTTCATTTTCTATCCTCTGTCTACCCTTCCCCCTAAAATAGGCTGAAACTGCACAGCACCCCACTAGCCCCCTGGTCAATTCCCCTTTTGTGTCTAATGTCATCTAATCTAAAGGGAAGGTGAGAGCAATTATTTTGGCTACAGAGATTGTCACAGGTCCAAAGATCCCTAGATTTCTTCAAGGCTCAACTCAAGCACTACTCACTAGCTAGTCAGTCCACCAGCTCTTATTAAGTGTCAGGCACTGGGGATACAAAGGAAAGCAAAAAGAGTCCCTGCATTCAGGAAGCTTACAGTCTAATGGACGCTAGATGAGGCGTTTCCTCATTTTCTCCTCTCCAGTTGGGAGGGCTCCTCATAAGAAAATCATTAATGGAATCCCTGTTACTTCCAGGATGAAATATGTAATACTTAGTCATTTAAACCTCTTTATAATCTGTCCTTTCTTTCCCTTTCTAGCCTTCTTACATATTATTTACCTCCACAAACTCTACAATCCAACCTTACGGGCTACTAGCTCTTCCTCAAATATGATGCTGCAGCTCCTATCTCTATGCTTTCCAATGAATATCCCCCATGCCTGAAATTCCCTACTTTCTCTCCACCACCTAACAGAATTGCCTTCTTCTTCCAAGGTGCTGTTCAAATACTACTTTCTATAGGAGGCCTCTTCCCTTACCAGCAAAATTGCTAGACCCTTCCTCTCTAAGATTATAGCTACTCTGTATGAATCTTCTGTGTAACTATTTATTTATGCATTGCCTCCTCCATTCGAATTTAAGCTTCTTGTGGTCAGCTCTGTGGCATAGAGAATGAAATGCTGGACCTGGAGTTAGGAAGACATTGAAATCCTGTCACAGATACCCACTAATTGTGTAACTCTGGGCGAATCGCTTAACCTTTCTGTGCCTCAGTTTCCTCATCTGTAAAATAGAAAAGGAGTTGAACTCAATGGCACATATTAGATGTTTAATAAGAGCTTGTTGACTGATTGGCTGGTAGGTACCACTTGGTCTATACTTTGAAGAGCTCTAGGGAACTTACAGGAATTCCTTTCTCTCTTGTGTTCTTTAATTTTGGGAAGGGGGCAGGTTTCGAATTGGTGGCCACATGAGAAGGGATGGTTCCTGCTGGGTGGATGTTTTCTGTTCTCTAGACTTCCTGCTACCACCTTCTCTTCCCTTAACTTCCCTTTTATGATTCCCTGTCCTTACTCCTTCCACACAACATCTCATTTTCACACTTCACTCATTTCAGTATGCTCCTTTCTTCATCCCAACCACCCCAGCCTGTCATGGGTGCCATTGTTCCAGGGTCAAGAGATGAGATGACATTCACAGTTTTCAGTCACAAAATTTAGTTGAAGTAGGGAAAGTGCTCAATATGTACAAGCTAGAAGAGTAGAAAAAGATGCATTAACTGTGACAAGATAGAAAACCTGAAAAGTCACTGATTTAGGATGGGTTAAAAAATTAACTGCCATAGCCACCTATGACAATCTGATGAAGTCTATGGACATCCTTTCAGAATGTCTTTAAGTTCAAGAAAAACCAGAAGTTAGTAAAAATAAAGATATAATTTTCCCCATCCAAGTTTATGGATCCCTAGGTTAAAAACTCCTGAGTTAGAAAATGTTTTAGAATCTTAATTTTCATCAAAGAAAGGGGCCCCGACTCAAAAACTCCCCACTGTTAAGTCCTCAAAAAGATATTTCTATCTACCTCCAGAAAGCAACACTCTGCCACTTATTAGTTTTTAATCTCATCTACCAATACCCTGCCTGGTAGATTGTCTTCAGTGGTACTGTGGTCAAAACATCTTTCCCCTGGTGTTCTGTCTGGTGCTGAACTTCTCCAAACTTGGGGAGACTGCTCCTCAGATGGCAAATATATAGTCCATCTTATTTGGAGTCTTTCTAGTTTTATGGATCCTGCCAGAATTTTCATTCCCCTGAGCAAGCTTTTGAAAAATCAGGGACATCTTACTGCCATAATTAGGCACTGGAGGAGACAGTAGCATAATATGGTTAAAAAGAGCACCGGCTTTGGATTCTGAGGAGTTGGGCATATGGTAACATGCTACCCTCCAAATATAGCTTAACATTTAGCTCAAAATAAAATTGATTTGTATTTCCTAAGAACATATTGAATAGTAGAAGCATATATCTTAGGAATAATAATGATTATAATAATGGTAATACTAATTATAATAAAAGCTTGCATTTTTATAGTGCCTTAAAGTTTGCAAAGTACTTCACCCATGTTAATTCATTTGATCCAGCAAATAACAACAAAAGCTAGGTTTCAAAGCCAGAAGCATAGTAGGAGGTAGAGCAGGAAGATAGAGTGTCTGGCAATTAGAAATTTACTCCAAATAACAAAGCAATGGCTATATACCCAATGAGAACAAGCTACCTTGTTTTGTGGGGTTTAATTAAAACATTGACACGCAGCTTATAACTCAGGAGAAAGGTGACATCATCCTCTTCTTGACCTGTGATTTTATTGCTGTGAGAATTCCCTCCATCAAGTATGATTGCAATCTGTCTATAATTTATCCACTGAAAGAGTTGTCTGAGGTTCAAAGAGGTTAGGCCATTTGCAGACCAGTGAGTACCAAAGATTGAATTTGAACCCAAGTCTTCTGACTCCAAGACCTGCCACACTAACTCTCTATAACTAATTCTATGTGTTTATATACAAACGTATCTTTATAGATACGTTTATATAATACATACAAGATGTATTTATAATATATAATACATGTAATATAATGCATATAATACATGATACACATAAGATATATTTATATTGTATGTATATATTTATATTATATAAATATAACATGATTAGGGTTTTTTTAACTTCAACACACTTTTTTTTTTGGCTAGGCAATGGGGTTAAATGACTTGCCCAGGGTCACATAGCTAGTAAGTGTTATATGTCTGAGGCCAGATTTGAACTCAGGTCCTCCTGAATCCAGGGCCAATGCTCTATCCACTGCACCACCTAGCTGCCCCAAGTTTAACATACTTTTTAAAGTATGGTGTGTAAATTATATGTCTGTATAATAAACCATCCATATCACAATGCATGCTAAGGTCATAAAAATGCCATTTTATAGGGAAAGTTCTATTGATGTACAGTTCCATAAAAACCTTTGGTTTAGAGTAGGATACTTCTCTCTAACCCATTCAAGCATATTAGAGCTGAAACGGATTTTAGAAAGCATGTCATCAAAGTCCTCATTTTGTAGATGAGAAAAGTTAGGCTGAGGAAAAGGAATAGATTTTGCCCAAAGGTGTAAAGGGAGTAATCAGCAAAGCTAGGTTTTCAAAGCCACATCTTCTGACTCCGAATTCAAGTTCTTTCCACTGTAGTGACTACTTCCTGTATCATCCCACCAGAGTTAGGATAGCTATATCTTCTCCCCAGATTTCTGGGGTACTCAGGGTACTCAGAGGAACTTAAGAGTATCTTGCCTAATGCAATTGGCTGGAGCCCCTTTCTGGTTATGTTTCCCCCATTGTTAGGAGGCAATGCCTATCAAAGCTGTTCTATGTAACCACTTAACATCAATTAGCTTTTACAAAGGTATATTCACTTCAGAGGTGTACAGTAAGAACAAAAATACAAATATTTCTCCTCCACACTTCAGTGGTATGCTCTCCCCATCCCATCTTCGTCTCTAGGGAGAATGGGATCAAACTTAGCTATGTTCCTACATAATACTGGTCCCAACAAGTTCATTTCCAAATGTAACATTGCTTTCTGATTAATCCTGTCTTGGCTTCCACTGGGCTGGAGCCTGATGGTTACTCCTGAAGTCATTTCTTGCTCCTTGGCACATCAACGATGAGTTAGCTTCAAAGCCCAGACCCTGGAGTGCCTACAGATTCATTCTCCTAATCTTTTAAAACTCGAGCTTCTAATCCCTTCACTTAGAATGGGAAAGAACAAACACAGAGAGCAAGGACTGAATCCTATTTCAAAAGAATTCATGCTGGTTTCAGGCAGTGGGGAAGATAAAAGACCTTTCTGCTTCGAGCATTGCTTCTTATCAGACAAAACATCAGCAGATGCTCTGCCTTTAAGGAGCTTACATTCTACTTCCTAGGAGGAAAAAACCCAGACTTCCAACTTGATGAGACAAATGAGCCAGGACTTGGCCCTGAGCCACCGAACTCGTGCCTCCTGCAGTCTGCTTACAAACCAGCACACTGTTTCCCTGGCCTGGCCTCTTCCCCCTAACCAGAGCCTTCTTGGAGTGATCTGAGGAAACACTGCAGCAATTTCGATAGGATTGAGGCCTGTGACCCCTTTAGGAAGGAGATGTGTTTGCTGTATCTCATTTTCACCTGCGTGTGTGCCTTGCTTCTGATTTACATTTCTAAAACATTTCTGAAACTGTGGTGTCTCACTTGTGACTAAAAATATTCCTTATTAAATGAACTTGGGAAATTTTCCCTTTGGAAAATATTGCTCAGTCACATTTAAAGGTTTGTCTTTGAGCAGTTCCGCATTTTTCTTCAGTGGCAGCTGAGGGCACAATTTCAAATAGCAAAGAAAGACAATAAATCAAGTTTGAAAGGGCCTGAACTCTGACTATAAGCAAAAGAAAAACATTTTTTCCCTTGTCTTGCCTTTGGACTTTTCCTGGGAGGGTAATTATTTTGCCCATGTGTTTACTACCCATATTTCTATTACAAAGTGAAAATATGTATTGGCTCCCTGAACAACAGAGGAAAACAATTGTATCTGTGATGCAGTTTCTTATACGGTTTTTTTTAACTGAAAGTATACACTACAAACTGCAGAATATAGTGCAGTCTACAAGAATGTTTTTTTCTAGTGAGATAGGTAAGTGTATATATTTACATCTAAATCTACAGTCTACATGTATATATATGCCTACACGTACCTGTATAGCTACATATGTGTATATATTGATACCTATATCTATATCTATACATATCTATTTCCCCCTCTCTTACCAGTACATACCCATTTTCCACAGTTGCCAAAATGATATTCTTAAAACACGGGTCTATCCTTGTCACTTCCTTGTTCAATAAACTCCAGGGGCTCCCTGTCGCCTCTACAATCAAAACCAAATGGCTCTGTTTGGCATTCAAACCCTTCCACTACACAGCTCTGCCCTTCTTTTTCTTTCTTTCTTTCTTTCTTCCTTCCTTCCTTCTTTTCTTTCTTTCTTTCTCTTTCTTTCTTCCTTTCTTTCTTTCTTTCTTTCTTCCTTTCTTTCTTTCTTTCTTTCCTTCTTTCTTTCTTTCTTTCTTTCTTTCTTTCTTTCTTTCTTTCTTTCTTTCTTTCTTTCTTTCTTTCTTTCTTTCTTTCTTTCCTTCTTTCTTTCTTTCCTTCCTTTTTCTTTCTTATTTCTTTCTCCTTTTCTTTCTTTCTAAAAAATATTTGCTACATAGATTCTTGTTGTCCATTCAGACAGTATTTAAACATCCTGAGGATAGAGATCGTTTTATTTTGGTCTTTGCATCCCTAGTGTCTACAAATGTTTGCTGGTTAATTGATGGAGTAATTGAACAGTGAAGCTAGACAATGGGCTAAGTTCACCACTGAATAGACAAAGGGGGCAGCCTGGCTTCCATCTGGGAAATTCTGTGGCACTTTTCAGAGTTCTCAAGATCCCTAATGCCAACATCTGCTTTTTAAGCAGTTGTTTAATCTTGTGGTGTTACTCCATAGCTGTGAAACATGGAGGGCCGCGATCTTCAGAGAATTGTGGGTCAGGAAGGCAACAGAAAAACCTAGATACTAGTAGGAGCAGGTGGGCTGCAGCATATTCCCAAAATGACGTGTGTGTGTGTGTGTGTGTGCATGTGTGTGAGAGATAAGGAACAGAAAAGACATCCTCACAATGACCTGAAAGTCAATGGAACCAATGTGGACTAAGGGAGAGGCGACAGATAAAAAACCTCCAGTTGTCCTGGTGTCCAAGAAACATTGCAGGACCCAGAGAACAGCTTTCAGCATATCAGGGAGATCTTTTATGGGGACTGATAGAAGGACAATCAGTTGACAAGATTTATTACTAGTCTACATTGTTCCAGGCACTGTGCTAAGTGTTAGGTATACAAAGAAAGGCTAAAGATAGTCCCACCTCAGGAGGAGCTCACAGTCTAATGGGGGAAACAAAACACAAACAACTACATACAAAGCAGATTCGTAAAGGCTCCATTGGAGATAATCAATAGAGGTACTAGGATTAAGGCGGATCAGGAAAGGCTTCCTGTAGAAGATGGGCCTTTATCTGGGACTTGAAGGAAGCCAGGGAAGCCAGGAGGCAGAGGTGAGAAAGGAGAGAATGCCTGGCAAAAGAGACAGCCAGTGAAAAAGTCGGGAGTTGGGAGCCAAGTAGGCACTAGTGGGTACACATGCTTTGCACTGATACAGTACCTGCAGCAGGGAAATTGCAGGATCTTTAATGATGTGTTAGACATCAGCCAAAGCAACAATTTAAATAAGCAAGACCCAATGAAAGAAAAGCAGAAAGTTTTATGTGGCAAACTTCCCCGCCCCCCCCCATGCCACCTGCACTTGAAGTTTGAAGTACTACTTAAGACTTTATAGCCAGCTAAGTGGCTCAGTGGATGGAGGTCTAGGTCTGGAGTCAGAAAGACCTGAGTTTAAATCCAGCCTCAGACGTTTACTAACTGTGTGATCTTTGGCAAGTCACTTAATCTCAGTTTGCTCAACTAAAAAATGGAGGTAATAATAGCACTTATCTCCTAGAGTTGTTGTGGAAGTGAAGTGATATGTTTGTAAAGTACTTAGCACAGAGTAGGTATTATTTTAAAAGTTAGTTTTACTATTCTATTAAATTATTATTTTAAAATACATATTTATTCAAATTCTCTAAGGCAGAACTGACTAGCAGGCATTGGAAAGACAATATGGCATAGCAAAGAGAATGGTCAATGGGCCTGGAGTCAGTACACACAGTCTGGTATGAATTCTGCTTTCAAACTGGTTGTGTGACCTTGGGAGAAACACATAACCTTTCTGGGCCTCAGGTACCTAATCTGTAAAATGGGGATAATAATACAATAACAAAAACTAGGGCAGATAGAGTGCTGGGCCTGGAGCCAGGAAGTTCTGAGTTCAAATGTGGCCCCAGACACTTACTAGCCATGTGACTTACCCCTGTTTGCCTCAGTTTCCTCATCTGTAAAAATGATCTCGAGAAGAAAATAGCAAACCACTCCAGAATCTTTGCCAAAATAAACCGTAAATGAAGTCATGAAGAGCTGGACACAATTGAAATGATTGAACAACAAAATCAATAATAACTACCTATTTCTTGGTAGTTATTTGTTTTGCTTGGAAGCAAATGTTTGATAAACTTTGTTATGTGAGTGTGAGATTTTATTATCAATTGATACAATGCAAGATGTTTACTGTTTTAAAAGTGTATCCTAATAAAGAGAAGTTAAAAGGAAGACTTTTAGAGCTGGGGGTGGGAGAGCTCAGAAGAGCCTTCAGTCCAACATCATTGTACAGAGGAGGAAAGTGAGGTGCAGGGAAGTAAAGTTTTTTGTTCAATTTTATGCAGCTAATTGATGGCACAGCTGGACAGGAACCCAAGCTTCCTGATTCCCGATCCAAGGCTCTTTCCACTTACGGTTGCCAACTTCTTACTTCTCTACCACTTATGCTTCTCTCCCTCACCACACTGGTCTTTAACAAACATCATATTAAAGATTTAATGGCTCATATTTTTGTTACTTTAACTCGTACTCAGGTCTTGCTAATGAAGGGTACAGTTTGGTGTATCAAATAAATAGGTGAATGTATTTTATTTATATATTTTGTTTTTGTATTAAATACATTTTCCAATGTATCCCTCCCCTGTGTTATTTCCACAGATAAATTCTTTATTAACAGAGAATTTTTTAAAAGAATTGGGGAAAAGTTCAGCCAAATTATCTAACAAATTAAAAGAAAATCTGATATGTTATGTTGCCACAGTTCCTTACTCTGCAAAGGAGCAAAGTAAATCTTGGTCATTTCACTTGTTTACATTCATTTTTGATTGTTTTATTATTGCTGCTCTTTCAGTTTGCATTGTGGTAGTCATTATGCATATTGTTTTTTCTAGTTCTCCTTCCCTTTGCTTCAATTCCTACATCTTCCCATGTTTCTCTGTATTTTTCCTCTGCATTGTTCTCCCAGCACAGCAATATTAAACTACATTCATATACCACAACTTGTTTAGCCATTCCCCAATCAATGGGCATCGATTTTGTTTCCAGCTCTGACACCACAAAAAAGTATATCGGAGACTTTCTTTGACATTGCCCCACTTGGGTATATGGTTAGCATTTGGTAACTTCTAGGTCAAAGGGTAGGGACATTTTAGACACTTTCTTCACATAAATCCCAATTTCTTTCCAGCATCCTTGGAGCAATTCACAGCCCCACCATCAGTGTAATAGAGGTAAACACCTTGAAAGCAATCATCCCAGTGGCATAACTCCAGCTTCCTGCGAGCTTCCTTTAATCATATATCCTCTGGACTCATTAAATCTTATCTGTGACAAAAGATGCTGCCCAACATTTCCTTCCCAGCTGAGGTTTCAACCCCAGACCTTCCAAAGGGCTAACACTTTTGACTCCATGCCAATCTGCACACCAGACAGCAATCAAAGCCTGGCCAAAGCAGGAGGAGCTGCAGATGCCAAAGGTCACCAGGGCTTTTTTCAGCAGGAAACAGAAGTGGTAGAGATGCCAAGGCTACAGGATTTATAAGGCAGGGAAATTGAACTGCAGCCTTGCAAGGTTATGAAAGTGTTCCCTTGAAGGATGTCCATTATGTCAAATACAGAGGCTGTGCCTTCATCCTGGCTGGAAAGCGAGTGCATCTGGAAAGATTAAAGATTCCAGTCACTGTTCAGTGCATACTGATGGGTGGCACAGGGCTGCTCTCCCCTTCCCCCTTATCTATCACTCATTTCTCTTTAATTCACTTGGCTGCCACTCCCCTTGCAACTTGATTTTGACACATGTTTTTTAAAATTTCTAATTATTTATTTAGTATTTTATTTTTCCCCAATTACATGTAAAAACAATTTTTAACATTTTGGTTTTTTTTTTTTTAAAGTTTGAGCTCCAAATTCTCTCCCTCCCTGTATACCTCGTTGAGAAGGTAAACAATTTGATATAGGTTATACTGGTGTAGTCATGCAAAACACATTTCCATATTAGTCATGTTATGAAAGAAAATAGACCAAAAACAACAACAATAAAGAAAATTTTTAAAAATGTATGTATCGATCTGTATTCAGACTCCATCCATTACTTTCTTTGAAGGTGGATAGTATTTTTCATCATGAGTCCCTCAGAGTTGTCATGGGTCATTGTGTTGCTGAGAATAGCTAAGCCATTCACAGATAATCACCTTACAATATTGTTGTTACTGTGTACGATGTTTTTCTGGTTCTACTAATTTCACTTTGCATCAGCTCATATAAGTCTTTCCAGGTTTTTCTGAGAGCATCCTGCTCATCATTTCTTATAGCACAATAGTACTCCATCACAATCATATACCAGAACTTGTTCAGCCATTCCCCAGTTGATGGGCATCCCCTCACTTTCCAGTTCTTGGCCACCACAAAAAGAGCTGCTATAAATATTTTTGTGCATATAGGTCCTTTTCCATTTTTTTTTTATCTCTTTGGGATGTAGAACTAGTAGTGGTATTGCTGGTTGACACACATTTGAAGCAAGGGGGTGGGGTGGGGGTGAGAAGGACTTGAAGGCCTTGAGAACATGCCACAGCCATGAGGCTGCAGGGCCTTCCAGGAACTCTCTTCTTTAGTGCCTACCCTGCCTATCCACCCACCTCTATTCCTGGTGAAATGGGCTGGAGGGGTATGATTATTCTTGAACTGGAGATTGCTTTCTGTAATTCAGCCTCTGGTTCATCTTTCCAAGCCATGCATGCATACTGGGAACAAGGAAGTAAAGGACAGACAGAACTCCTTAGCTTTTCAGAAAGGCCCTCTAACATTAGATGTACACATCATCAGAAGGGGAATTTTTAAATTTAACCTATGGGTTGTAAGATGAGCTTTTTATTTTTGGGGGGGGGACAATATATTGTAATAGCTATATGAGTTGCTGTATTTGAGGAGAGAATCAGAGACAGAGAAACACCAAGAGTGAGAAAGACAGAGAGAGAGAGAGAGAGAGAGAGAGAGAGAGAGAGAGAGAGAGCGAGAGAGAGCGAACATGTTGGGGGGTATTTCTAGACTCACGCAGATCAAGCTCAGTCCTGAGGGACCCTAAAATTTAAAGAGACAGAATCAAGCTTTTTTTTTTCCATATTCTCTAGCTCATTATACTCTCATCTCAGAGTAGAACTTTGAGGAAAATTTCTAAAACAAAGCATAGGTTTCTCAAAAATTTACTCAACGTATAACAAGGTATAGGACAGCTATTTATTTGTTTCTTCTATGACAAAGCATATGCTTAAAAAATAAAAGACTCCTAAGAATGTATTGACAAATACTTAAAACATGAAATAATAACACAGGACACATAGGAATCCATTAACAGATACAGAAAACAAATGAAGCACTCAAAATACTCATGGATTTCAGGAAACATCTCCCTCAGCCTCTAAATACTGTGTGTATAGAAAGATATAAAATAGACCTGTGATTCTATTGGTATAGGGAGATCCCAGGTAAGGATATTTAATTGGTTAGGGCTTGTTGAATTGTTTCAGTCACGTCTGACTCTCTATCACCCCATTTGGGGATTTTTTATTTTTTGGCAGAGATGCTAGAGTGGTATGTCATTTCCTTTTTCAGCTCATTTTACAGAGGAGGCAAACAGGGTTAGATGACTTTCCCAGGATCACATAGCTAGAAAGCATCTGAGGTCAGATTTGAATTTATCCACTGTGCCACCTAGCTTCCCTGAGTTGCTTACGGCACTGAGAGGTTAATTGGCCTGTCTAGTATTACATAACCAGTGTATATCAGAGGCACGATTTGAATCAATATCTTCCCATTAGAGGATAACATGGCTTTTAAGGAGAAACAAATTTCATTCTCTTCTCCTCTGTTGAGTATATCAGAATGCTAACATCTCTTCCTTGGACTTCCAAGGAAAGGAAAAAGGGTATTTCTTCTTCCCCCACAGAAACAGCAACAATGTCAACTGAGTGTACATGGCATCAAGAGTATGTGCTTGTCTAGGCAACCCCATGACAAGTCTCCAGTACCTAGTTGGCTCTTAGTTTTTTGTTTTTTCTCCGAGCATAGATAACTGCACAGGGATCCTGAAAGATGGAGCTTTCCAGCTATGTTGTTGTAAGGTTGAAAAATCTAGAGACACCGAAAAATTTGGGCACTGCTTTCCTGGCAAAGGTTGTTACCTACAACAACATCCTTCTCAAATGTCAAGATGATCTGGCAGTTGGATAAGTCATGAATGTCTGACTGGCCAGAATATATGGACCTGGAGTGAGATCCTGTTCATGCTTTGCAGAATGAGGAGAAAGAAAAATTCCTGTTCTGTAGTCCCATGATTATCTTAGACTCTTTATTTCCCAGGAGAACATAATAAAGGTGATGGGCATCTATGAGTCCTTTGAGTGCCTCATATGCTTGCTATATCTGTCTATGGGTTCTTAGGAGCACTCCATTATGGGTTGCTGACTAATGTTATAGATTACTGACTCAAATATACGTATATGTGTGTATGTATATACACACACACACATATGTGTGGATACACATATATACATACACACACAAATGTAGATAAGTCATATATATATATATACACACATCTATCTATAACTGTAAATATATAAATATAGATGACAGAGATAGAGATAGATCCATGCATGTATGTTTAAGACTGGCTCTGTGATTTCATTGGCATAGGGAACTCCAAATTAAGAAACTCAGCTTAACTTAGAGTCTTACAGAGTTACCTAGGATACTGAGATGTTATGACTTAACGAGGTCTCACAACTAGTATCTGTCCAAGGTGAGATTTGGTGGCACAGTAAATAGAATTCTGAGCTTATAGGCAGGAAGACCCAAGTTCAAATCTAGACTCAGATACTTATTAGCTATAGGGTCCTAAGTAAGTCACTTAGCCTCTGATTGCCTCAAGTTCCTCAACTGTAAAATGAGGGATATAATCATATCTACCTTGAAGGATTGTTATGAGAATCAAAAGGTACAATATTTGTAAAAAAGTATAGTGCTTGGCCCATAGTTAATGCTATAAAAATACTTATTCCTTTCCCTTTCCTTAAACCCAATTCTTCCTGATTCTAAGGTCAACTGTCTGTCTCCTACACAATACTAGATTATATATGTGTGTGTGTGTGTATGTGTGTGTATGTGTATATATGTATACACACACATATATATACACGTACATATATAATATAGACACACAAACACACATATATACATACATATATATACACACACACAAACATATGCATATATAAATATATATAATATACATAATATTATATATATAATACACAAGTCAGTGTAATTTTAAGCCATTTCTTTTGGGACACTTAGTAGTGTGTATGTGAGTATGTATGTATAAACATATGTGAACCGAAACTTCATAAAGAGAATGCACCCATAAAGAGAAAGTTCTTTCTTCCTAGATTTCATGGAATTCTATTCTCAAGTAAATGTCACACATTTAATTAAAGTCTTCCAATGTGTACACAAATACAGTCACCGTTACTATTTCATTGAATAGACATATTCAGGGTCACAGCAACAATAAGACAATAACCTTTCCCCTCCCTCCTTAATGCTTGAAAAATAACCTGTAGAATTTAAATCATCTACACTGCTACTTTTTCATGGAATTTATTTGCCCACTAAATCTCTTTGACCAAAGCATTTTCTTCCAGACAACAAGAACAAGACTTGAATCCAATGAGATTTCAAATATTTCAGCATTACCTGCCTCATATTTTTTTGGTGGATAGAGGAAGATTTTTTTGGCAAATGGATATGTAAGGATACTGTAGACTCTGGCAAGACTAAACAAAAATCTGCCTCTCATCAACTCCCCCAACTGCTCCTAATTCTGTCTCTGAAGTCAAGCCTCAATCTCCCAACCTCCTCCAAAAAGTCTGATCCCTCTCACAAATGACAGGTCTCCAAATACTTGAAATACCTATCCCAATTAAGTCCTTCTCTCCCTCTTTTCTTCCCTTTTGTCCTCTAGTGAAAGCAATCTCCACATTGATCCTCCAGTTCCCAGCTGGGCTTGGATCCAGTTGATTTCCTAAGGTAGGTTTCAATTAAAGCTTACACATGGTGTTGCAGATGGTAGAGAGCGCTCCAGTCAGGAAAGTTTTCCTCTAGTCCTAGCTGTACCACTAAAAATCCCAGTGACTTTGAGCAAGTCATTTGTCTTCTTTGGGCCTCAGTTTTCTCCTCTGAAAAATTAATTTGGATTAGATGATCTTTAAGCCAACCTTTCCTGCCCCCTTCTAAAAGTCTTAGAACCAAGAAGATCTGTACATCTGGCCTCATAGGAAACACTACATAGAAACTAAAATATTGTAACACTTCTCTCATTTAGACTAAAGGATATGCTACTGCGTGCCTATGCTCTGGTTCAGAGGGATTAGCAACTCTGGCCAAAACAACAACAAAAAGGAAACATCTTTAATGACACTCCTCCTATTAATAGCACTATGTAGAATTATAAAGTAGAGAATATGACACTTAGGTTTCCTATATACTAATAAAGTTTAGTAAAGTAAATTAATTATCCTAATAAAGCTAGCCTCTCAACAATTGGGGCTTCCTTATATTGTCTGGAGACCAGTAGTCTCATCCCTGGAGTTAGAAAGACCTGAGTTCAAATCTGGCCTCAGAAACGTACTGTGTGACCCTGGGCAAATCACTTTACCCTATGTAACTCAGTCTCCTTCTCTGTAAAATGAGCTGGAGAGAAGAGGACAAGAGAACAGGAGGATGATAGAGGGGGAGGGAAGATTGGGAGGGGGATAATCTGAAGCAAACACTTCTGAGGAGGGACAGGGTCAAAACAAAGAATAGAATAAATGGGGGGCAGAATAGAATTAAGGGAAATAGAGTTAGTTTTTCACAGCATGACTACTATGGGCTTGCCTTTTCAATGAGAGTGGGTGGGGAGGGAGGAAGGGAGAAAATTTGGATTCCAAAGTTGTAAAAACACATGTTTAAAAAAAAATGTATTCACATGCAACTGGGAAATAAGAGATATAGGAAATGAGGTATAGAAATCTATCCTGCCCTACAAGAAAATAGAAGGAGAAGGGGATAAAGGGAGGGGGGAGAGACAGAAGGGAGGGCAGACTAGGGGAAGGGGTATTCAGAATGCATGCCATCTTGGGGTGGGGGAAGGGGCGAGATGGGGTGAAAATTTGGAACTCAAAATCTTGTGGAAGTGACTGTTAAAAACTAAAAATAAATGATTTTTTAAAAAAAAATGAGCTGGAGAAGGAAATGGCAAACCACTCCAGTATCCTTGCCAGGAAAACCTCAAATGGGATCAGGAAGAGTTCGACAAGGCTGAACAACAACAACATGTATATATTTTTGGAGGGCAAAATTGTTTATTCAGTGTGAATTATTCCAAGAATTAGCTCCACCTTCCTCTTGATTTAGTGAAAGTGGACAAAACAAAATTTACAAAAGAACTTGAAAGTCTTTAGTACCCTCTCTCCTTTTCAGTACCCATCACCTACTTCTTCATGGTATTTGCATTTTAAAGAGGGGCTCTTGAAGAAAAATTTATCTAGGATAATATTTATATAACAGTTGAAGTTTACAAAGCACTTTATATAACAACCATGGGAAGGAGGTAATATAAATATTTCTATCTCTATTTTACAGATGGTGAAACTGAGGTGAAGTGACTAGCTAAAATTTGCACAGCTAGTCAATGCCTGAGACTGGATTCCAGCCCAGGTCTCCTGACTCTAAGCCCAGACCACTTGCCATAAAAATGAAGTAAGACAAGTGCGCTGCTGTGGTGCACTGAGAGTGGTGGTTTTAGTGCTTGAGGTTAAGGAGATGCCTATGATCCCCAGCATAGGACCTTAGATTATCAGGCATCGACTGAGTGCCTACTATGGGATCCCCGAGAGTGTTGCACAATTTCTCAATAGAACTCATCTTGTTCTCTTTTTCTGATTCCATTCTGGGTCAGCTTCATTGACTATTGGCACTGTCCCCTCTGTCCAATCTATCAATCAAACAGCAAGCATTTTATTAAGCACCTACTAAGTACCAGATGCTGGTGATAAGGATGGGAAGACAAAGACAAAAACAAAACAGTCCCTGCCCTAAGGAAACATTTTTGGGAAAGACTGCATGTACATGTAAAGTATATGAGAATGACATACATTATAAGTATGGAGAAAGGTGCTCCTGGAAGGGACCTTTCAGCACCTTCCCTTCCCTTCACACTGTCTCCCAGGTGTGTTGTAGAGTCTGAGGCTCAGGTGGGCTTCTCCCAAGTGTCCCTTGGGTGGTGGAACATTAAGTCTTTGGTGGCATTAATAGTATTCTGTGCATTAGTGTATCAGCTTCATGGGGGTGGGGGGAGGAGGGAAGGGGGAATATGGTGCATGGGGAATTTGGAGTCAGAAGACCTGGGTTCAAATTCACTTCTGATGGTTTGATGGCTACTGCCTGTGTGAATTTGGAAAGGTTACTGAATTTTCGTGGGCCTTAGTTTTTCTCGAATGTAAAATGAGAATGTTGGATTAGTTTATCTCAAAAGCCTCTTCCCTCTCTAAATTTATGACTCCACTTTTTTCAGGACCAGTAACTGAAATCAGAGTCTGATAACAGGGAGGACAGACAGTGAGAGAATTTCAGGACAGGCACTGAAGAAGTGCAGGCCTGGGCAGGGAGCCCTGGAGACCTGAAGCGACTGAGGTGACACAGACCCATGCTTTTCCCCCCCTTCTCCCAGGGCTTGGCTCAGTGCCTTCCCTGCTGTTTTCTTGCTGCAGGCATCATCCTTCCTCCTAACCTGAGCACTGTGCTACTCATCTTTGATCACTAAAAGGCATGAAAGTTGTTCCTTTCTCTCCCGTCTTGTTCCCTAAAATCAGCATGTAACCTTTTGCCAGACATACTCATCACTATAAGGAAACATAAAGAACCCATGACCATTAGACTGCATTTCCCTGGCTTACTCTTGGCAATAGTCTCTACCTTCTTTCCCCATTCCAAACCTTGTGGCCCCTCTATTTTAACCCTCTTCCCCTCAAGTTTCTAGAGACTCTGATAATAAGCTTGGTAGAGTAGAGAGAACTCAATCGATAAATGATCAAAGGATATGAACAGGCAGTTTTCAGTTGGAGAAATCAAAGTTATCCATAGTCACATAAAAGTGCTCTAAATCACTAATGCTTAGAGAAATGCAAAGCAAAACTACTCTGGGGTACCACCTCACACCTATCAGCTTGGCTGATGTGACAGAAGAGGAAAATGATAGATGTTGAAGGGGGATTTGGGAAAACTGAGACACTAATGCGATGCCCAAAGGGCTGTAAAACTGTGAAGACCCTTTGCCCCAGCAATACCACTTCTAGGTCTATTTTCCAAAGAGATAGGAGGGAGAGAGAGAGAGAGAGAGAGAGAGAGAGACAGAGACAGAGAGAGAGAGAGACAGAGACAGAGAGACAGAGAGACAGAGAGACAGAGAGAGACAGAGACAGAGAGAGAAAGACAGAGAGAAAGAACTTCTGGTAGCTATAGGCCTCTGATACTATTTGCTATAATAGGACCACACCTGAGGGGTGGACTAGAGCCAAGCTGAAGCTGTGCAGCAGAGCCAGTTGTTAAATTTTTAGTATGAGCATTTACACCTCAGAATTGAGCAGATGCTATAAATCAGTGCTTAATTTTTTGTTTTGTTGATTGTATAGACTTAAGAAAGTGATGGAGAAAATATTAATAATGCAGATTAAATAGAGTTCATTATTAAACACTTACCAGTACATCCCTGCAGACTAGGATATTGGATTTAAAACTAGAAGAGACATTGAAGTTGACATCTAGTCAGCCTTCCTCATTTTAGTAGAGAAATTAAATCCTTGAACCATTAGGTGACTTTTCTAAGGTCACACAGACAACAAACTATAGAATCTCAGGTTTGGAAAGGACAGCAAAGGCCATTTGATCCAACCCGATCCAACCCCAACAAATAATCCCCCAACTTGCTTTAAGACCAGCAGTAAGGGGGAAACTGTCACATCCCAAGGCAGCCCATTCAGTTTTGGATAGTTTTAGTTACTAGGAAATTTTTCCCTATTTTCAACCAAAATCTTCCTCGTTGTAACATTTACCCACTGTTCCCTACTCTGTTTTCTGGGGCCTATATATCTAATCAGGCAGTTAGGTGGCACAGTGGATAGAGTGCTGGGCCTGGAGTCTGGAAGACTCATCTTCCTGAGTTGAAATCTGGCCTTAGACACTAGCTGTGTGACCCTGGGCGAGTTATTTAACCCTGTTTACCTCAGTTTCTTTATCTGTAAAATGAGCTGGAGACAGAAAAGGCAAACCATTCCAAAATCTTTGAAAAAAAAGGGGGGGTCATGAAGAACTAGACATGACTGAAAAATGACTGAACAACAACATATAACTAATCCCACTTACACATGAGAGCCCTTCAAAGTTTTTAAGAGACAGATATCATGTACCCACTATAGTTTTTTCATTTTATGACTAATCATCCTCTGGTCCTTCGACTACTCCATTTATGAAATGTCCTCAGGACCCCTCATCATCCTAGGCACTCTCTTCTGGATGCTCTCCAAATAAAATTTAAAAAAACAAACATTCTGATTCCAAGTCCAGTGTTCTTCCCTTTGTACTGTCTAATCAAGGATTTGTTCTCCCTACTGCTGACCCTGTTGTATAAGTATCATTATATGTTCCCTGGTTTAACTCCTTTTACCCTCTCCTCTTCTTATTCCATAAATCCATAACCATAGGAAAAAAGGAGTCCAAGCATTAGATGGTGAATGAGGACCAGAACATTGTGTCTGGCACCAAAATCTTGGGGTGAGGATAACTTCCTTCCTATAATGCTTTCTATAATGCTTTGTCTGTGGTGGTACTTGGTATGACCACCCCTGGGCCACCACCCTCAGAGACTCATCATCATAGTTCATCTGAATTTACCCCAGAAGTAAAAAATCCCCAGTGATGCTTCTAATTGGGTCCCATGGGTTAAATGTACAGATGTGATTTTACCATTGTTTAATACAAGTAGAAAGCTCTTTATTTAAACGTGCTACGATCCTGATTAGGATTAGTGAAAGTGTAGATATTTCTAATTAAACCCATTTTGTCTAAATAGCTATTGTGCAGAAGGATACTTCACACAGTCTGTGTATAAACATGCAAGGTTAATTGGACAAGCAAAGTAGTTATCCCAAAAGCTTTCCCCAAACCCAGCCATTATGAAGGTAATTTCAGGCTCGAATGCTTATTGTGGTGGGAATTATTCTGAGAATGGCCCCCATTCTCTACTTCATTTTGGGAATATAAGCACAGACTTAAAGTAAAATTCCTCCAAATTGCTTGAGTTGACCTAAGGTGAGCTTTCTTTGATGTTTTGCCAAACTTCTGAGAAATGCAGGCTGGCCTGGTTTGCAGCAACGCAGCATAGCTACAAAAACTTTTCTGCTGAAACATACACCATCACTGTCAATTAGCTAGGCTTTGTGTTGGGCCATGACTTCTAGTTAATAAGAGATTAACTGGTTTCTTTTTACTTGAAGGTATTTCCTTTACTCTCATTCTAGAGAAAAGTTACCATTTGACCCATACCCAGTGCTATACCTATGTTCAGTCATGTCAAATTTTGAAAGGAAGACTGTCATATTAGCCCACATCAGGGGAAATGACTTACTGTCAGAGACTTTCCATAGGAAATATGGAAGGAGGCTGAAAAATAAAAAGGTAGATGATCCTAAAGCCAGAGGTGGGGTCCAAAGGAGTATCATGATATAGGGAAAGGGCCCTGTACAATAATATAGAATATGGGATGTAGGACTTGCTCAGAGACTGACTAGCTGTGTGTGGCTCTGGACAAATCAGTTAATGTACTTGGACCTGACTTTCCTCATCCTTAAGAAGAGTTTACTGGCTAGATTCAACAACAATTATTAAGCCTTTGCCCATCCCCTCAGCTGCTAGTACTTCTCCCCAACCCCCAACCTTCCCCGCCTCAAATTATCTTCCACATATTCTGCATGCATCTTATTTGTGCCTAATTGTTTTTATACTGTCTCTATCATTAGAATGTAAGCTCCTTGAAGGCAAAAACTGGTTTTTTTTCTTTGTGTCTCCAGCCCTTAGCATATTGTCTTGCATGTATAATGCACTTAATAAATGCTTGTTGATTCAATGAGTGACTAGGTATGAGGGACACAAAGACAAAAGCAAATGGGCCTTGTTCCCAAGGAGATTTCTTCCTAAGTGGGGAATATGACAGATACAAAGGTAATAAATACATATTATACACAAATCAAAAGGAAGTAATTTTAAGAAGAAAAGAATGCCAATAACTGGGAATATCAGTAAAGGTCTTGTGATTGAGGTAGGGCCTAAGCTATATTTTGAAGAATGAAAGGGATTCTATAAGGCAGAAAGAAAAAGGGGGTGCGTTCAAATACGTGGGGAGAGGCTACTTGTTCAAAGCCAGAAGTGGAAGATGGAATATCATTTAGAAGAACAACTAGAACACCAATAAGAATGGAATGGAGAGTAAGTAGGCCTGGAAATGTAGGTGCAAGACATACTATGGAAGGCTTTAAGCATCATATTCTTTTATATCCTTTGATTTTATGATTCTAGGCTTCTTCACCAGGATTTTTGCCCATGATGAGTCAGAACTGGGTAATTTCCATGATACTGCCACCATTTGCTAGGGGCTCAGTGACTCTATGGTAGCCAGTCAGGAAAAGGTAAATCTACTTAATAACCTGTCTGTATCCTCCACTGGAACTGGCAATGGTGCTGTAGCATCCCTATCCTATCTTGGTCCGGGGCTTTAAACTTTTTTGACAGTGCACAACATAATGTTTCACAAACAAAACCTCATTAAATAAATAGGTGATTTTATGCAAGTTAGCTTGAACAAAAGAGATTTAATGGAAGCTGACATGCACATTGACTGGAGCAGGGGGCGAGGGAAGATTGAGAGATTCTGAATTCACTGCCAAGGTATAAATCCATCAAAGTTACTTTTATAGATAGATGAAATCCTCTGTAACCATAAAATTAATCTTAAAAGAGGCACAAACTTTCTTGAAAATAAGATGGAAATAGACTATGAAGAATTACCAGTTCTAGAATTGTGTACGTTTCCTGTGCAGCCATGTAACAGAATGAATGACTAGGGAAGAAAATCCCTTCTCACAGAGTCATTCATAATAAGGCAATCCAAATTGGAGATTCCATGCTTCTCTAATTTTTTTTCTTAAATTTGAGATTTGGAACAGTCTACTCACCTGCCTTTCTCAATGGATTTCTGTCCAGCTGCTGAAAATCTATCTGACCCCATCTTCAGTGGTTAGCATATTCCCATTCAGTCAGTGATTCTGAACCCTTGGCTGTCATCCTACAAACTCTATTCCTTCTACCTCACTGCCCATTCCTTTACTCTCATTTCTTCCAACCCTGTCTGTCCAATGTCTTAATCCCAATCTACCCACTACTTCCACTCCCCCACTAGAATACCTGCTCATAGTTGACAAATTTGCTTTCATCTTAAACCTTTTGTTTCTCACTCCTTATATTTTCTGTCTTCTGTCTTCCCCAGATGACACAGCCATCCCTTCTATTACCAATTATATTTTCATTCATACTCAATGACTCAATCACTGTCATGGTGAGTCAGAGTGTTTCTTATTTTAAACACTTTCACTCCATTTCAACTGCACACAGTGATAGTTATACCCTTGATCATACAATCCTCCAAGAAGGATTCCACTTTCATGTTCACGTCTTTTGAAATTCCTTTATCTAATCATCTTTTATCATTCTGTCTTTCCATCAGTTTTACAACTCCTAAGCTATGAATTGTCTTCCCTGCAGTCTCCAATGTTTGTACCTTTCAGGTCTTCCCCAGGCCATCATCTCTGCACAGATCACACACAGTCTCTTCTCTTCCCTGTCTTGATTTTCCCACCCCCATTAAACTGCAAACTCCCTGAGATCAGGGACTGTCTCACCTTTCTTTGTATAACCAGTGTTTAGCACAGTGCCTGACACATAATAGGTGCTTTGACTGTCTGACCTTGGTGAGATAGTTCAACTCTACATTATTCTCTGCAACATTCTGGTCCCTTACTCCTTCATTCTATCTCTAGTAATGCTCTGCCAAGACCCAGCCTTGTACTAGTCCACCACCTGCTGCCTTTTTTTCTCTTCACATGCTGTTGAATGAAGACAGATGAAAATCATCAAACCATGTTGATTGGGTCCACAACAAATTCATATGATGTAATATCAACTGGACCCTCACTGCAGCAAGGCAATCTTATTACACTTTCCCTAATTGATTCACTACCCTGTTTAGCACGGAAGCTATTCCAAACCTTTTTATTCTTCCTCAAATTTCCCATGGCACCCCTCCCTCAACCCCCTTAGCTGAGAACCTTGCCTTATATTTGGCTGAGCAAATTTGAGGCCATTTACTTCATCTCATGTGATGAGGTAGCTCTTTTCCTTTTCAAAGCAAACCTCCCTATATGCACAAGTGATCCCATTTCATCCATCTTCTCCAGAAGATTGTCCCTTCTATCATCCAATCTAATCCAACAAAAACTTATTAATTGCCTACTTTGTGCAAGTCAGTATATTAAGCACTGGGGATGTGATTAATAAAAAGAAGGACAGTATCTGCCCTCAAAGAGCTTATAAACAACATGCAAAAAGAAGTAGGAAAGTGGGGGAAATGGGGTACCAGACATGGGAGAATGCTGTTTCATAAAACTGAAGCCAGACAAAGTAGCAAATGCAGAGTAGAGTGGGCCAAAAAGTCCAGTTTCTGTCCTTTATAAAGGAGGAGAGGAGAGAAGGACAGGAGCTTGGTACTTCACCCTCCAGCCCTCTAAACAGAGAGAAGAGGTATCAGTCTAGACTTGATTTAGCAGAATGGTGGTGAGATTAGAGGTGATGAGCTTACATAGGAGGGGCATCTAGTGCACTAGAGTTGAAGCCAGGCAGAGCAGCAGATGCAAAATGGAGTCCCCAGTTCTCTCAGTCTTCAACCTCTCCCTGTCCACTGACTGCTTCCCTGCTACCTACAAACACGACCGTATTTCACTCCTTGAAAAACCTTCCCCTGACCCTCACTAGCTATTATCCCAAATCTCTCCTTCTCATAGCTAAACTCTTTGAAAAAGGCATCTACGATCAGGATCACTACTTCCTCTCCTTTCACATTCTTCTTCTAAGTACTGTGCAGTCTGGTTTCTAACATTATTCAACTGAAACTGCTTTCTACAAAGTTATCAATGATCTCCTAATTTATCAAATCCTATGGACCTTTACTCAGGACTTATCCTTCTTGACCTCTCTGTGGCTTTTACCACTGTCAATCTCTCTTCTTTCCAGGATACTCTCTCTTCTCTAGGTTTCCATAACACTATTATGTTGGAAGAGTATTGGAATTGGAAGAGTATGACTGGATGAGAATATGCTAACTATTAAAGAGTGAGTTCAGACAGATTTTCAAAAGCAGGAGAGAGTCCACTGAGAAAGGCAGATGATTAGATTGTTCCAGGAGAGGACACAAGTTCAGAGGAGCATAGAATCTCATGGGCTACTGTTAACTTATGTCAAGTTCTGCTATATCCCTTTCTCTACTCTGGCAGAGCTTCCACCAGGGTACAGGCCCTTATCCCCTCATGTCTAGACCTTTCTAATAGCCTTCTGATTGCCCTTCCTGCTTCAAATCTCATCCCACGTGAATCCATACTCTACTTAGCTGTCAAATTACTTTTCCTAATATTCAAGGTTGATTATGTCACCACCCCACTCAATAAACTTAAAATGGTTCCTTATCACTTCCAGGATCAAATATGGACCAAAACATCTAATCTTTTCTCTATTTGACTTTTAAAACACTTTGAAATCTGGCCCCTTTCTACTTTTCCAATCTTCTTATATTTTATTACCTTTCACACTCTCTGCTATTCAGTGCCACTAGCCCTCTTACTGTTTCTCCCACAAGCCACGCCATGTCCAGATTCTCTTATGCCAAGAATTCTTTCCCTCCTCAGTTCTGCCACCTAGTTTGCCAGGCTGCCTTCAAGACTCAGTTTAAATCCCACCTTCTTCAAGAAGTTTTTACCAGTTCCTCTTAATACTATTATCTTCCCTCTGAAATTATCACCAATTTATCCTGTATTTATCTTGTTTATACACAGTTATCTGAATGTTGAGCTGAATCTTAAAAAAAAAGTCTACTGAAGGGGGAAACATGTATTTATTTAGCAAATTAAAAGGACATACAGGATAATGTTTTGAGAGAGGACAGTGGATAAAGTATATAACAATTATTTTGCAATTAGTCACCTATTTATGCCAGGTACTATATTAAGTGCTGAGTATATGCAGAAAAGGAAAACAATCCATGCTCTAAGAAACTCATAGTATAATGAGGAAAACTTTGTATACACTTTGCATTTACTAAATATGTATACCTTGAGGACAGGCACTGCTTCATTTTGTATTTGTTTCCCTAGTATGTATTACGGTGTCTGACAAAGTAGAAGCTTGACTTGGCTTGAATTTCTAGAGTAGTCTGGACCTCTTCTTCCTGAATGGCCTTTTTTTATTGTTGTTGTTGGGAGTACTGCTAGATGGGTGTTGGCTGGGAGTTTAAGCCCAAGGCTGCACCTCTTGTTCCCAAATGTGGAAAAGCCCTCAGCGGCCAGGCCACGTAACCCACCCCGTACTGGAATGAGAAAGCCCCTTCTATAGGATCATAAACAGGTTGTCGGCCTGCCTCTGCTTGAAGATCTCTAAGGAGAGGGAGCCCATAATTGATTTTGAACAGCTCCAGTTGTTAGATGTTTCCTTATACCAAGCCTAAAATCTACCTTCCTTTGCAACATCTACCCATTAAACCGAATCCTGCTCCCAGGTGACAGCCATTACAAAACTCAAAGAAAATCATGATGTTCTGCCTATCTTTCCTTTTCCAGGCTAACTGTCCTTTGTTCCTTCAAATGATCTTGAAAGGTCATCTAGTTCTCTCTCCATCCTTCTAATTGTCATTAGGATGTACTCTAGCCTATCAATGCTCTTCTCCAAATGTGGCACCCAAAACTGAGCGTAGTATTTTAGATATGGTCTGATCAGGACGTAGTAATATAATGGAATCACTCTCATTCTCAGTGCTATGCTTCCTTAAATTTAACCTGGAATAGCATTAGCTTTGTTGATGGTGATGTAATACTCTTAATGAAATAATTAATAATTAATTTTATAGGAATTGTTGTTTGGCAATGTTCTATCCTAGTTCTGTGTTTGTAAAGTTGATTTTTGAACAAATGTATAATGTAATCCAAGATAAAAGTAAACATTTGTTCTTGTTGAATTTTGTCTTATCAGAAACACTCAAAAGGCTATGTTTTATCCTTTTGGGCTCCTAACTCTGCTCTTTAGTTTTTTAGCTATCCCTCCCAACCTTGTGTCATCTGCAAACTTTACAACCTTCCATGTCTTCAACCAAGCATTTGATAAAAATGAGGAATAACACAGAGGCAAGAACACCGCCCTCGAGTATTCCACTAGAGACTTTTCTTGAAGTTGACCCAACTATCAATGAGTATTTTGGGTGAGCATTCATTTAACTACTTTAGATTCACCTAATGGTACCATGATCTAGCATACTTTTCTACATCTTATCCACAAGGATAATGAGAAGGATTTTATCAAATGCTTTCCTGAAATTTAAATTGGTAATATCTACTGGTTTCCTCTTATCTACCAGTATAATTATCTTGTTGAAAAAGGAAATTGAGTTAGTGTAGCATGACCCTTGCATGATGAAATCATATTGACTTTTGGTAATCATTCTTTCCGTTTCTAAATGCTCATAAGCCATCACCTTAGCAAAGAGTTTTATTGCCAGGAATAGAAATCAAGCTTATTGATCCATACCGCTCAGAATCTGTCCTTTCCTCTTTATGAAAATCAAAATACTTTCCTTTCTCAAGTCTCCTGCAACTTCTCCATTTTCCATGATTATTCAAAGGTCACCATTCTTAGCAATCACATCCGCCAGTTGGTGGTTTGTGTGTGTATGTTTCTTTTCATCACTGTTTGATGACATTGTTCAACCTGACTTTGTGACTTGAACTCATTGATGGCAAAGAGCTATTCTCTTCCTATAGCCTCACATTTTCAGTTTCAACTCCTTGTTAAAGATTTTTTGTTCTCTTTTTTGTTTTGTTCTATCTTTCCCAATCATTAATTTTTTGGAAGCAAAAGCAGAAAACAATTAACGCTGAGTAACTTGATCTTCATACTATCATCAGTTATCATCATCCTATCTACTCCAGTGCTACCATCTTTTACCTTATCTTCTTGTCACCAAGATAGCTATCAATAACAAAACAAAACAAAAACCTCTCACCATTTCATTGCTCTTTGTCTTATTTTTTTTATGTCTTTTGATTCATGTGTAAATTGGATTTAAGTGGGCAGAGTTACACGAAGTTGTTTGACCTCACTCTCTCCTCCAGAGTCATCACAGTCCAGTGGCAGGACAGAATCAAGATGACTGGATGACCTCGGCATCTTCAATGTCTAACTAAGCAACTAAGTTGCCTGCTTCAACTGCCTTCAAGGCTGTGAAAAAAATTGTTCTCCTCCACCCCTTCCACCAGGGAAAATCTTCCCATGCTTGGGGTAGTCACCCCCCCAACTCAGGTTTCAGACCCTTTGGTTAACCTGAACTTAGTTTAGCCCATCTGCTGAAACGGTTTACCAAGATGTGGCCTCTGTGTATGCTACAGCTTCTTGGAGCCACAGGTGAGACTTAGGTGGATCAGGTGGACACTAAAGGTGGGAAGCAGCCCTGAAAAGGGCTCAGCAATCATCACACCAGAGGTACTAGTCTTCCCTGAATGTGGCTCATTCCAGCCCACATCAATATCCACACAATTTTGTGTTTCTTCATTCTTACTTACCTGTCCTTGCTTCCATCTTTCATCCATAAGTTCCCCATACATGAGTCTCTTGCAAAAACTCCTTATTGTCTTCTTCTTTAGAATTGTTTCTGTTTTTGTCTTCATAATTTCTTTCTTGACAGCTTCTCATCCCTTCTGGGTTAACTGCCCTTGCAGAATACTAGGCCATTAAATTCTACTAAACTCAACATGATGTCACCAAGTTACAGCTAAATGAACACACATTTGTTTTCATTCTAAGAGAAGTTGTCCCTTATCTACCTTCCTTTTCCAGCCACTGATATTGTTTTAGAATGTTTTAAATCAGTCACCTGGAAAGGAGACAGTAGACTCTGTGTTCAGTGAAACTTAGCTAGCTCAATACAAGGAAATCAAGCAATCATAAAGTAGCAACATCTCTGAAAGTGATCTTAGACTAAGCCTCTCCTTTCTACTTCTCGATAATTTTATATTTATCTCTAAATTTATTTCTAAATAAATATCATGGATATACGTACAGCATTAATTTATATAGTAATAACATCTAGCATTTGTATAGCACTTTTAAGATTTGCTAAGTACTTTGCAGAATTTATCTCATTTCATCCTCACAACAACTCTTGGAAGTAGGTGCTATTATTATCCCTGTTTTACAATTGAGGAAACTGAAGCAAACAAAGGTTAAATGATTTGCCCAAGGACACACAGCTAGTAAGTATCTGAGGCCCTATCTGAACTCAAGTCTCTCTGATTCTAGGCCAAGTACTCCATTGCACCACCTAGCTTTATAAAACACTGTATCTCTGTAAGAAGACAAATATCGTTATATACACACAAGCACATATACATATACATGTGTTTATTTACATAAACACATACACGCATGCATATATATGTATAAGTGTGTACATGTATGTGTAAATATTTACATACATATGTGTGTATTTATAAATAGACATACTATTTACCTTGGAGGGTCTAAATTCAGGGATCATGGGAAATACTACAACATTAGGAACCACAGAATTGTAGCAAAAATAATTTTTGAAGCAATAGAAAAAATAAGCGGGAGCTTACATGGCTAACCTCAGAGGGAAGGGCACTCTCATACCTCTACAGAGTGGGCTGGCTGTATGGAAAGCTTTAAGCATCATGCCCTGTGTTGGAGTAGGAACCTCATTGAGACAGAGCAGTCATTTCTGAATAAAATTGAGTCCTCTGTTTTGAAACCATCTCAGCAAATTGATCTTGTACAACAGGTGGCAGCCAATAGTTTAACACTTGGGAGTGATATAATAACATACACTTGGGTGGCTGAATTCAAGCATACATTGCTCCATGTCTGATTTGAGAGACGTTTTGTTCTACCTGTCTAGTATATAAATGAAGTCTTCAGCAAAATTCCCCTCTGGTGTACATACGTGCATGTTTTAGCCTTAATCTGTGATTTTATTAAGGTGAGATGATTCACAGCATGGAAACTCCTTTTGGTATAGAACATCTTGTCTTCATTTTAGCTTGATATTCCCATTCTTGGCAACTAACAGAGTATTCTGAACACAGAAGACTCTCAAAAAATGATTCTTGAATGAATGAATGAACATCAATCTCCTCTGGTGATACTCTACCCTGATCAAATCACATCTAGAATATTACCTTGAAAAGTGAGAGAATAGGGCAGCTAGGTGGTGCCATAGTGTGGGGCCTGAAGTCAGGAATACTCATCTTTGTGAGTTCAAATCTGGTCTCAGACACTTAGTAGCAGTGTGATCCAGGGCAAGTCAATCCCATTTGCCTCAGTTTCCTCAACTGTAAAATGAGCTGGAGAAGGAAGTGGCTAGCCACTCCAGTATCTTTGTCAAGAAAACCCTAAATGAAGTCACAAAGAGTAGGACACGACTGAAAACGACTCAACAGTAACAAGTTAAAGAATGTACGGAGACAGGCAAAGAGATTACTGTGAAAGGTCTCCTGGTCATTCCGCATAAAGACTGGTTGAAGGAACCAGACAGCACTTACTCTGAAGAATACAAGGCTTAGTAGGGATACAGTCACTGTCTTTGTCTAAGGAAGGAAAAAAGAAAAACACTGCTTACGTGCCTGCTGTGTGCCAGGAACTCTGCAACCCTGAGAGGTAGGTGCTATTATTATCCCTATTTTACAGTTGAGTAAACGAGACAAGCAGAGATCAAATTACTTTCCAGGGTCACAGGGCTAGTGACTGAGGCCAGATTTGGGCTCAGTCTTCCTAACTCCAGGACCCGTATTCTGTCCACTGTGCCATCTAACTGAAGAGCTTTCTTATGGAGGAGAGATTAGACTGATTGGTTTCAGAGGGCCAGATTAAGAGCAGTGGTAGGAAATGAAAGACAATAAAACAAACAAACAAACGAACAAAAAACATTAAAAAGGCAAGCATAGAGAGCTGGCTACATTTTCCCTTAGGGTCCAAAGTGTACCAGGAAAGTAGTGGGATGCCTTTTCTCTGATGCTATTTTTTTTGAGTTATATTTCTAGTGTGTTCTCCTCACTGTTAATGATAATTATTAACATGCTAATTTAATTATCATCAATCTACTTTTACAAAGGGATATTTATTGCAACTGTGTAGCGAAAAAAGAATTACAATTATTTCTTTTTAAAATTTGTATTTATTTTATTTTTAATTTACGGGATAAAACAAGCATTTCCATAACATAGTATAATAATAAAAAGATGACCTCACATGAAACTGCAAATTTGTTATGTACAACTTACTATTCATTTTTAAAATGTAATAGTTATCCTACAAATGTTTTTCTTCCCCCACCCACATCCTTGAGATGGCTACCATTAGATGCAAATATATATATGTGTGTGTATGTGTGTACGTATGTGAAATCATTCTATATATCCTGCTATTTATCAGTTCTTTCTTTGGAAACAGATTCAACACACACTGGAGACATACACTCTCCCCTTACACCACTTCAGTACCTGAGAAGGTCAAACTCAGATTGAAAGGGGTTTCTATGTAGCATCAGTCTTGTTAAGTTCATTCTTTATCTCAACTCTGCTAGACTGGGTCCCTCATGTAATTTATCAGAAGCTTGATGTTGAACTAGCTGGATGCAAAATCAGCTCTATCTCCCAGACCTCTGGTGGTTCAACATGCTGACCTTTCAAAGGTCACAGGATTATAGATGTCTCCAACATGACTTTTCCAAAAATGAGAAAGAATAGATGCAATAGAAACAGAAGCACCTGTAAGGGCATAAACTCTTGGGTCACATTTGATAGCCCCTTTAAGGAAGTAAAGGGCTATATGTATCGCTTTTCTCCCCATGAAGAGCTTTCATTGTTTTTTTTTTTCTTACTGAAACAAACCCAGGAAGGAATGAGGATGAGGCCTCACTCTGGCTGTTTAGTGGCTTTTGAATGCACTGCACTTCTATCTACAGAGCCAAAAAACCAGTCTCTCTCTCTACCACCTGGATAGAAAAGTGGAACCAGAATGTCTGCACATCTTCCAAATCAAGAAGCAGTGACCTTCTGTTGTGGTTCATCATGCATTTCCGGACACAAACTCTCTTTGTAGGGATGGTATCCCCCAAGAAAGTATAAATAGGGACCAAATTCTAATGAGGGGGGCAGCATTTAAATAAGCAGGTACTTACAAGACACATATAAACAGTGTCAATGGGAGGTAATTTCAGAGGAAAGGCACCAGGAACTGTGAGGCTGGGGGAGACAGGAAAGGCCTCCTATAGAAAGTGGGATTTAATATGAATCTTAAATGAGATCAAGGAAGCTAAAAGGTAAAGGAGAGAGAACATTACAGGAATGGAGATCCCCTTCCCACCCAGGATGGGGATTAACCAGTGAAAAGGCATGTAGGTGGGATATGAGGTGCTATGTGTGAAGAATAACTAGTAAGCCAGCAGAAGTGTATCACAGCAAACGCATAACACTTACTAGCTGTGTGACCCTGGGCAAGTCACTTAACCCCATTGCCTAACAAAAACCAAAAAAAAAAAAGGTGTGTCACAGAATGTCCAGAGGGGAATAAAGTAGAAGATTAGGAAGGTAGGAAGGGGCTAGGTTGTGAAAATATTTAAAAGTTGGAGCACATTATGTTTGATTATGGAGGTAATAAGGAGCCATTGGAGTTATTGATTAAGGAGATGACATGATCAGACCTATGCTTTAGATAAAATCACTTTATTAGGTGAACGGACTATTGCTTAGAATGGGGAGAAACTGGAGGCTGGGAGACCAGTCAGAAGGCTGCTGCAACAGTCCAGACTAGAAGAGGCTGGATGGCTTCCTTTTAGGTATGTCATAGAAAAAAATGTTTTTCGGTTATGGGTTGGACTAGAATCAAGGGCTGAGAACCTGCAGCCTTGAGGCTACATGTGGCTCTCTAGCTCCTCAAGTGTGGGCCTATGACTGAATCCAAATTTCACAGAACAAATCCCCTTAATAAAAGGATTTGTTCTGTAAAACTTGGACTCATTCAAAAGGCCATACCCAAAGGGCAGCTAGGTAGCACAATGGATAGAGCACTGGCCCTAGATTCAGGAGGACCTGAGTTCAAATCCAGCCTCAGACACATGACACTTACTTAGCTGTGTGACCCTGGGCAAGTCACTTAACCCCATTGCCTAGCCAAAAAAAAAAAAAAGGAGTCATTTTTGGGGGCAGCTAGGTGGCGCAGTGGATAGAGCACCGGCCCTGGATTCAGGAGGATCTGAGTTCAAATCCGGCCTCAGACACATAACACTTACTAGCTGTGTGACCTTGGGCAAGTCACTTGACCCCATTGCCTAGCAAAAACCAAAACAAAACAAAAAAACAAAAACAAAAACAAAAGGCCATACCCAAAGACCCAAAAGGCCTGGAGGCCACAAATTCCCCACCCCTGCACTAGATACTACTGAGATCCTTTCCACCTCTGAAATACTCTAATTTTATAAGTACACAGAAATATGATAGGGACCAAACAGCAGATACCCAACGGCCCGTGTCAGCAGTGTTACATGAGCAAAGTCTTCATGCAGCAAGGAGCCAGAGAGAGGCTGCAAAATGACCTCGATCCAAATGTGAAAAGGAACAGAGGCCATAAATTGGTTGGGGTTTTTTTTGTTTCTTTTGTGTTTTTTTGGTTCAAGCCATTCATGTGTGTGCAGGCAGCCAGACATGCCACTGCGACATCTTGGGATTTCACAGATAGGTAGAAAGTTCCCAGACTCTACTGGATGGTACGGTATGTGAACACAGATGCTAACCACAGAAGGAGTTCTATGCATACACTTAGAGATTTGCCATTTATAAAAAAAAAAATGTACTGTCAGATGTGAATAAAGATCTTAGTGCTGTTTTCCTTCCAAATAAGATTCAGGACTTGAGAAAATAATCTGTCATTTTCTTTTTGCTTTGATGCTGAAATCTGCAGATTGCACAAGCTGATGGCAGTGACCTTTCTTCTATTCCTTCTTTCTGTTCTTATGTAACAGTACTAGAGTTACCAGAAATAGATGGTAAAAATTCACATCTAAAACACAATGCAAATTTACTGCAGACTTGAATGGGTGGCATTCTCTGCAAAGGAACCAGGCTGTTGGTTGGCTATAGTTCAGTATGGAACTTTCTCCCCTGGGGTCTTGACTATGAAAAAGAGGATGGTGGGTAAAATAGAATGTGGGATTAGACTGAGAATAACTGTATTAAATGGAGATTAAGAATCTAAAGAAAAGTGTCACAGGGAGATTCATGGCTGATTTTTCTCTTTAAGCTAATAAAATCAACATACAGCTAATTTTAACTTTCCCTGCCAATCACAACCTAGTAGTGTGAGGTACTAGACAACCTGTCACATATTTAAAAGCGTTTGCCTCTAAATTCTAATTTCATTTGGAACTTCCTTTGTTGGGAAGGAATGTGGGGTAGAAGCTTTTCTAAGAGGGATTAAGAGCTTTGTTTACTAATAGACAAACTAAAATTTAAAAGCACTTTCTATATGTCACCAAAACCAGACAAAACTTTTAGTTGAAAGGTGAAAATATTCAGTCAAATGTATTGAGCTCTTTGGCCTACACAAGGCTAAATAACAGCTCTAACTCATTCATTTCATGAAACTATCAGGTTAATAGTTGGCAGTGTATCTAGTTGTTCAATGGTTAGTGCCCTTGATTGGAAGTAATGGGACCTAGACTCAAATCCCAGCTCTATTGCTTATAACTTACACGACGGTAAATCAGAGTGTCTGGCACATAGGAGGTACTTAATGCGTTAAAGTTTGTTAATTTAACTTTTTGAGAATGTTTCCTTATTTATAAAATGATGGCTTTTTTACTGCATGATAGTTGTTACTGCTGAGTCGTTTCAGTCTTGTCCCACTCTTCCTGGCTCTGTTTGGGCTTTTATTGGCAATTGTACAGATGAGGAAACTGAGGCAAAGAGGGTTAAGTGATTTGCCCAGAGTCATATAGCTAGTGTCTGAGGCCAGATTTCAATTCATAAGGATGTCTTCCTGATTCCAAGATCAGCACTCTATTTGTTCACTGTACTGTCTAGTTGCCTGTCCCATTTTAAATCTATAATCCCCTAACTCAAGGGTTTTGAACCTTTTTTGTGACACAGGTGACTTGAGTGGTCTGGAGAAGCCTATGGACTCATCAGAATCATGTTTTGTTTTGTTTTTTAAACAAAAATGAATCAATTTATATTAGGGCAGCTAGATGGCTCAGTGGATAGAACTCTAGGCCTAGAGTCAGGAAAACCTGAGTTCAAATCTGACCTCAGACACTCACCAGCTATTCAACCGTGGGCAAGTCACTTAATTCACTAGAGAAGGAAATGGCAAACCACTTCACTATCTTTGCCAAGAAACCCCATAGACAGGATGGTCTATGGGGTCACACAGTCAGACATGACCAAACAACAACATCAAACAATCTCATTTAATCCTCACAACAACCCTAGGATGTGGATACTATTATTATCCCCATTTTACAGATGAGGAAACTGAGGCAAATGGTGATTGAGTGATTTGCCCAGGAGGCTGGATTTGAATTCAGATCTTTCTGATTCCAGGCCCAGCCTTCTATCACTGAACCACCTAACTGCCCCTGCTTAAAAATAAAAATAAAATAAAATATGTGGGATTACAAAAGAAACCAATTATGTTGAAATGCATTTATTATATACACATACATATACATATACATATACATATACATATACATATACATATACATATACATATACATATACATATACATATACATATACATATACATATACATATACATATACATATACATATACATATACATATATATCATATACATATATTTTTTCTTTTTTTCTTTTTTTTTTTGGCTAGGCAATGGGGTTAAATGACTTGCCCAGTGTCACACAGCTAGTAAGTGTTTTGTATCTAGGTCAGATTTTAACTCATGTCCTCCTGCATCCAGGGCCAGTGCTTTATCTACCAGGCCACTTAGCTGCCCCATATTTTTTTTAATCAAGTGCACAGACCCCAGGTTTATGATCCACATTTCTAGCAGAAGCTTGTTGTCTTTTACAAACTCAGAAGTGTGGAAAGTTTCTTGTTCTTTCCTTGCATTTGGGCCTTGTTGTAAAGCCACTTTTCCTTTTCATATTTTCTATCACAAGAGGGCCTACACCAGGGTGGAGATCAGTAACTTCAGAACATTTTATTTTTGCAGACAAGTAATCATCATCTCATGCTTCCTACAGGCATCTGGGAAAGGAATTTTTAAAAACCAAGAACAACGACAAAAAAAACCAAACAAACAAAGCCTCTAATGTCAATCAATGAGCCTTGATGTTCTTAGGGAAAGAAAATGGTGCTATCTCTTGCTTGGGTCTTAAAACAACAATTGGAAAATCTGGAGCTAAATTTTAGTTTCATGCCAATGACAAACTAACAATCTGCAGTGCTCCATAATTCAACACATTTCAATTTCTCTATTTTGGAAGCTCACCTTTTAATTGCTGATCGAATTTGGGATTTCCTCTCTTAGCAGGTACTTTGGGTAAATGCAGAAGGGGACAGAGTGAAGGTATTCTAATGCAAGTGAATATCAAAGTCAGGCCATCAAAATATGAAAAGAAGCCATTTCCCATAACGAAAGGAGTTGTGTCCATTCCAAACTACATTATACATATAACAGATTATATGTAATAGATAGATAGATAGATAGGTAGATAGATAGATAGATAATTTGGTGAAGGATGACTTGGAGCACTGACTAGGTAAGACTAGGGCAGTTTTAGCATCTGGATAAATGCATGAAGTCATCAAATAGTTAAGTTTCATGTAGATCAAACATTTGAATAATTTAGTGAATTGTTCTTCCAAATCTTAGCTCAAGTGGAACTTTTTACAAGAGACCTTCCCTGATTGCCCCAATTGCTGTGCCCCCCCAAATTACTTTGCATTAATTTTGCATATATTTTATTCTTGTTTTTAATACTTGTTATCCACTCTCACCCCAAATAGAATATAAACTCTTTGAAAGCAGGGTCTATTCTGGTTTTGCCTTTGTATCTCAGTGTATTGCACAGTTCTAGTCACACAATGGGCCTTTAATAAATACTTATTGAATTGAATCAAATTAATCTCAATGTTGGATGCAGCAGATACTAGCCAAAGTGTCCAGATGATTGGATTGTTCCATGAAGTGAGAGAATGGAATTTAAGACATTCTTCATAAAAATGGCACCCAGCTGGCCCTAAGAAAAAACACCATGTGCCCAGGGCAGTCAGGCTGTCCTTAAAAGGAGAAAGGAATGTGTTGTCCCTTTAATTTACCAAGCATTGGGGAAAAAAAGCACAGCCCCGTTGGGTTACCAAGTGCATCTGAGAGGCTAGACTCACCTCAAAAGCCATTGCTTTCCTATGTTTACTGGCAGAATTACCAGGATCTCACATACACCTGAAATTATTTCATTATGTAAGCAGTTTAGGAAAAGGCTAGCCTATGGCTTAAGGGAGAAAAATAGTTCTAATAAAAATGTGCTGTCCACATAATGAAGATGAGGTGAGCAACCCCAAGTCAGTGCCTATATAACCCCTTTGATTTTTTCCCGTACTGGGGAGGGGTTAACATGTTTTCTGGCACCTGACTAAGAGAATCAAGGCAAATGCAAGAGTTGGCCAGAGTTTGAAGAGAGAGGGCAAAATGTCTCAATTTTAAAACCAGGTACATTATTTATGTGAAAAGTATGAAAACCTCAAAAGAAAGTATTGATTCTATATTACCTCATTAATGCATTGTTGTCTGCAATATACTTAAAAATAAATATAAAAAGTTTAAATTTTTTTGTAGGATACCATTAGAACTTATAAAAGGGACAGTTGGATGGTGCAGTGGATAGAGTGCCAGCCCTGGATTCAGGAGGACCTGAGTTCAAATCCTGACTCAGACACTTCTAGCTGTGTGACCTTGGGAAAGCCACTTAACCCTGTTTTCCTCAGTTTCCTTATCCATAAAAATGAGCTGGAGAAGAAAATGGAGAACAGTAAAAATCCTAGATGAAAATTCTTGGACAAGAAAATCCTAAATGAAGTCATGAAGAGTCAGATATGACTGAAACAACTGAACAACAACATTACAACAATATAACAACTTGAAATTTGTGAGAGTGAAACTAACATGGTAATTCATGGAAAGTTTCATATTTTTATGATCTTTTGTTCTTTCAAGCTCTCTTGGCATTTTGTCCGTTCCCTTCTTATGCATTCATAATGTTGATTTTCTTTTTTTTTTTGTAATTTTTTTTTATTTTTTCCAATTACATGTAAAGATAGTTTTCAACATTCATTTTTTATAAGATTTCGAGTTCCAATTTTTTTTTCTTCCCTACCTCCCTAGAATCCCACCTCCCCAAAATAGCAAGCAATCTGATATAGGTTTTCTATGTGCAATCACGTAGACATATTTCCACATTAGTCATGTTGTGGGAAAAAAAAGAAAAAGAACAAAGGGGAAAAGCCACACACACAAAAAAAAGAAGTGAAATAGTATGCTTTGGTCTGTATTCAGTCTCCATAATTCTTCTCTTGATGAGGATAGTCTTTTCCATCCTGAGTCTTTTGGAATTTTCTTAGACAAAGGGGACAGAAAGGGACCAATTTAAGATCTGTAAGGATCTAAGAGATCATTTTGTCTGATTTCTTATTTTATAGACAAGTAACTAAGTCCAAGAGAAATTAGTGACTTAGCCTAAAGTTACATTGTTATTGTTCAATCATTTCCAACTCTTTGTGATACCATTTGGGGTTTTCTTGGCAAAGACATTGGAGTAGTTTGCTATTTTCTTCTCCAGCTCATTTTACAAATGAGGAAACTAAGGCAAACAGAGTTAAGTGACTTGCCCAGGGTCACACAGCTAGTAAATGTCTGAGGTCAGGTTGGAATTCAGGTCTTCCCTGACTCCAGGATTAGTGCTCTATCCACTGTGCCACTTAACCATCCTCAAATACAAATCTGGAATTCAAACCAAACTCCTCCAACTATAAACCCAGCTCTCTTATTTCTACTGAACCAAAAGTCTCTTATCTACTCTACCAGACCAATCTCCTTAAGGAGAGGCTTGGCCAGTTTTTCTGTCTCCATGAGTGCTAAGCCCGGTACTTTACACAGTTTATTTGTTAATTTAGAAGCTGCACTGTTACTGAACACCAGCTACCTATGTGGCCTCTTGTAAGTCATTAAACCTCTCTGGGACTCAGTTTCCTCATCTGTAAAAAGAGGGAGTTAGACTAAATAAAGGGTTCCCAAACTTATTTGACCTACCACCACCTTTAAAAAAAAATTACTCAGCGCCCCTCCGGAAATCTACTTTCTTTACTTTCTTTAACCCGTTAATTTTTTTTTAAATTTATGTCATTTCAAAAAAATACGAAATATGTATTTTTAAATGACACATCTTAAATTTAATAATTTATTGTAAATTTGTGGGGTTTTTTCCTGCACTGAAATTTTGACCATGCAATATTGCATCAGGTAACCATATAGTATTGTATTGTAAACAAGTCATTACATGCACATATTCCTGTGGAAGCTTGCTCACCTGCCAACACTTGCTTGTTAAGGACTGTTGGTGGACTTGACCACTGATGGGTTATAACTTACATTTTGTGTGTTTATTTGGAAAATAATGTAATCACTATGACTCTAATTCTGTTATACAACAGATGAAATATATCCAAATGGTGTTTCAAAAATTTCTTATCTTCTTTTCTTTCCTTATGCTCCCACCACTCGTTATTTTTATTCAACACTCTCCAATTGCACCTGAGGCTGTTATCACCCTCCTATCATTCCAGTATCCCCCAGGGGGTGGTATTGCCCACTTTGGAAACCTATGGACTAAATGGTCTGTGAGACTCTTCTAGTGCTGTGTTTTTGATCCTGTGATCCCATGAATATTGAGCATGATTTTGAGCATGAATAACTTTCTTTTTACAAACAGACTGAATTTGAACCAGTTCTTGTTTTGCTGAAACCTTAGGATTTAAGGGGGGAAAAATTGAGGGGAGTTGGATCTTGGGGAAGCTCATCTCTGGGGCCATTCCTTTAAATTCTTTCATGTTTGATCACATTGCAGGTACAAGTTGTAGCTGCTTCTCCACTGCTTTGAATTTGCAAGATTTTTTTGAAGTTGCAACAAAATCAGCAGTTGGTAGTTCTGCATAATTAACAGTGCTAGGGCATGAATAACTTGGCATTACAAGATGGTGTTTATGGTTTGTTTTTGGTTTCTTTTTCCCTCGCTGAGTATTGTGAATATGCTCTTTATTTTAACTTTATTATTTAATTTATTATTTAATTTATTCTTTCAACTTTTATCCCATCCACTTGTCACAAAATAAAAAAATGAATGCAAATTATTACTTCTCTGTTTTGAGAGACATTCCAAAACTTCTAAAAATCCATATTAAGACCTTAGTTAGCCAAAATACTTGAGAATGGGAGGTCCTCGATAGCTAAATTCCTGGCTAAGTAAAGGTTAACTAGAAAATACTTTCTGGTTACAGTATTGGACTTTGAGTCAGGAGCAACTTGGATTCAAATCATGCCTTCTACACTTATTAGCTATGTGACCATGAACAAGTTACTTCATTATTCTAAGCCTCAGTTTTCTCAACTGTAAAATGAAAATAATGCTACTTGCAGTATATGCCTCACAGGATTGTTGTAAAGACAAAATGAGGTAACAGATTCAAAATATTGTGCAAATATTTATGCAATATATAGATATCAGCTATTATATTTTTTTTAGTATTTCCAGTTCCCAAAGGGATTGATTTTACTGCTTAATAAGCATGATATTGGGATAGGGAACATAATTTGTTTATTTGTTGATTATTGAAAACATGTAGCCCCAGGAGAATCATTGTAAATATCCATATTTGTTGTACTGTCATGCAGGTAAAGGTGAATAAGATTTGTATGTGCATATGTTTTAATAAATCCTTGGAAGTTGCACATTTTAAAATCAATACCACTAGCAATATATAGCATTACATTAATTTCTGTTTTTAGCGTGTTAGGGTTCTTAGTATCTTAGGTCATGGAAACAACTGTAATTGCTTTATGTCTTGTGCATAATTCCAATTTTGGAAAGGTTTGAGAGGTGGTAAGGATTGGGGAAAATGCATCTTATCAGTCACATGACTCATTTACTGATTTCCAATAACATATTTTCCCAGTATATGCATACATACGTGTTAAGACAAAAATAAGTGAGTTGCAATTAAAAGGGAAAATAATCCTTGTTCAGAGTGAGAAGACCTGGGTTTTAATCTTAGCTCTGAACTGGAACAAGTGTTCTCTCTTTTTTAGTTCCCTGTTCTCCAAAATGAGGCAATTGGACCAGGTCACAGAATCCAAGACTGAGACGGGGAAGATGTCTTTGTGAGCATCTGGTCCAAAACTTCATCATTTTGAAGATGAGAATATTAAGGCCCAGACAGAAGAAGTGATTTGCTCAGTATCACCCAGGGAATAAAAAGTGGATGCTAAGGAAATACTTCCTGATGGAGAGAGTGTTCAAGAAAGACACGAGAAAAGCCCGTTCTTGATGACCGCGAAACACAGGCTGCAGACAAAGGCGTTTTCCAGAGGCCATCATGATGCAACTATCTCAGTCAAGGGAGCTTTCCTTCTACGACAAGTTTAGGAATTTGTCTCTAGAAGAGAATGTCACTCCAGGGTTGGTTCTCCTCTCCCATAAGCAAAGGAAAAGGAATGTGGGACATTAGAAAGAGAACTGAATTTAGAGTCACCAAACATGGACTCAAACCCTGGTTCTGCTGTAGGACCTCAGGCAAGTCCCTATTTAATTAAGTTATACTAGATTTCTTAACTTCTGACTCTTGAGTATCTGTGAGAGAACCCCATTCTTTCCCAAACTAGAAGAGCATAGTCAGTTCCTAAAGAGGGGAGAGAAGTATTTCTCTGCCTTACTTTAGCATCTTCCTGGTGACTTTCATATGCATTGGTGCTCTCACCTGTAAAATGAGGGCATTGGTATCTCTAAGGTCTTTTCCAACACCTGAAATCTTTGTGCCAGGGGCCGAGTTTCAGCTTTCCTGAGTGTCTAGGAAATTAGCTGAGGAAGGTGTTGGGCGAGGCCATCTGGCATAACTGAAAGAATAAATTTCCACACTTCACTGGCCAGGAACCGAGACCTTCCTAAGGCAATGCTTTGAAGGTTACGTTCAAACACAGTGTCTTTTAGGCGAGGCACCACATCCCAGAAGAAAAGAGAAAATAATCTCAAATACTACCCCTCCAAAATTCATCAGATGATCTACAAAAAGAAACCCGTAATCATTTAATTTAGTCTAAACTTGAGAAAAAAATGGGCAGAGTAACTTTTACCTAGACTTCAGAATGAAAATAAAGGAAACCATGTCATTCAACATCTTCCACACAGCTGCCAAAGTGAGTGTACCCATTTGGGAGGCAGCTAGGTGGCACAGTGGATAGAGCAACAGGCCCTGAAGTCAGGAGGACCTGAGTTCAAATCCGACCTCGGATCAAACACTTGACACTTATCAGCTGTGTGACTCTGGGCAAGTCACTTAACCCCAATTGCCTTAAAAAAATAAAATAGAGTACCCATTTGTGCCCTTCTCTGCCCAGTAAGTAGTAGTTCCCTGGATAGAGTGCCAGGCCTGGAGTCAGAAAGACCTGAATTCAAATATGACTTGAGACCCTTATTAGCTGTGTGATTCTGGGCAAATCACCTAACCTCTATCTATCAATTTCTTCAATTATGAAGCAAGGATAAATAATAACCCTTCCTCACAGGGTTGCTGTAAGGATTGAGTGAGATAGTGTTTGTAAAGTGCTTAGCAAAGTGTCTAATAAAGACTTCTTCCCTTCCTTTAGACCCTCATTTCTTCAATTGTAAAATGACAATACCTGCTTCAAAGAGATATTTTGAGGTTCAAATAAGAAAAAGTATGTAAAGCATTTTGCAAACCTTAAAGAGATTATATAAGTATGAGCTGTTATTATATTTTACTCTGTGTATAGTATTTCAAAATACATGCTAGACTCTTGTATCGCTCAGTTTCAAATATATTTTAATTATTATTCTTCTTGCATCATCTTCCACCCAGCAGAGTGGAAGTTATCTACAGGCAAGGCATTCTTTCATTTTTTGGTCTTTGAATACCCAGTACTTGGCACATGGTAAGCACTTTAATGTTTCTTATCTAATTGAAGGTACATACAAATGAAATACTTTAGAAGATTGGTGAAAAATAAAATGCCAACATTTATTAACAAGAGTTCACATTTCTATTGTGCTTTAAAGTTTATGAAGTACTTTGCTCTCAATAAACTGATAAGACAAATGGTCTAACTGTTATTATATTCTATCTGGTGGCACAGTGGATAGAGTACTGAATCTAGAGTCAGAAAGACCTGAGTTCAAATCCAGCCCTCAGATGCTTACTAGTTATATAACCTTGGGCAAGTCACTTAATTTCTGTTTACTTCAGTTTCCTCAACTGTAAAATCAGGATAATAATAGCATCTACCTCTCAGGATTATTGTGAGGATTAAATGAGATAATATTTGTAAAAAAAAATACTCAACATGGTTATCTGGCATATAGTAGTCACTTTGTTAAATTCTTATTCCATCCTTCCCATTTTACAGATGAAGAAACTGAGGTTCAGAGAGATTTATTGATATTCCTAACTTCACACAACTAGTAAGTGTCACAGCCAGGATTTGAATTTAGGTATATTGATTTCCTCACCTAATGCTCTTTCCCCTGTGGCACATTGTTTCTGTCCCTCATGTTTCTATAACTACTCACTCTGTCCATGAACAATCCATTTGAACTTCCCTGTCTACGATAAGGAAAATAATTAAAAATGATTAGATGATTTTTTCTTTGTGACAAGAGAAGGTTCTGGGGTGGAGAGTGGGCTACAGAGATCAAGAAAGGCCTATTCTATAATGTAAAAAAAAAGCAGAAAACATCAATAATATGTTTTAAATAGATTTTTATTAATACCATTTTTTTTACATAGCCCATACTTCTCATTCTATCCATCACCTATCTCCTCCCAGGAGCTATCCCTTGCAGTGAAAAAATTAAAATAAAAACCAAGTCGAGGGTACACAGGTGAAACATTCTGTGCAGCAGCAGACTTTTAAAATGTTTATTACTTTTGCTGAATTTTTTTCTTATAGAGAAAACAATTCCTGAAAATAGGAGGAAATGGAGCTAAATGAAAGCTTAATTGCAAAACATCTTTATGGGACTTCTGAAGATTAAGAATGAAAAGGAAGGCTATTAAGAAAAATACTTTTGCTTTTCAAAAATAATAGAGCATGATATGTGATCTTTACTTTGAATATTTTCCTTACTCGTGCACGTTTTGGCACGGATCTCCACACGTGTTATTCTTTGGAATTATGGGTCAAAAGAGCGCAGCTGGCTCCTGGGCAACAGCAGTCTTAAAGAGAACCTTTTATTCCTGCAAAAAGATTAGTAGCCACAGATTTTTTCAAGTGGAAGTCAAGTAGCCTACACCCTTTGAAAGGGATTTCTTCATCTGTTTGTCATTAGATCCTAGAGCTGAAACACTGCATTTATGAGAATATTGTATTGATTTTCATTAAAAGACTGATTTACCAGAATTCCAAAATGTGACTGGCTATTTTGATGATTTCACTGGGAGAGAAGTCTAGTCAGTTGTATGTTTAATTTTCTGGGGAAGAAGAGGGAAGGATGATTGTGGTTACTGAAGAAGAGGACAGGGAAGGGGGCAAACAGCTAGGATATCCACCAAGTAGCTCCTCCAAAGCCATGATTCCTCAAGAAGGGAATTCCCAAGATTGTAGAGAGAAGTCCTTCCTCTCCACACCATCTTTGTAATAATGATGCTTCCACATTTTAGGAAGGATATTGATAAGCAGGAAAGCAGCTAAGAGGGGAATGTGGTGAAGGACCTCATGATCATGCCAGATTTCTTTTTTAAATCAAAGTAAGTGGGAGTATTTAGCCTGGAGTAGAGAAGACATTAAAAAAGGTATAACTCCCTTGATGCATTTGAAAGGGCATCTATGTGGAAAAGGGATTAGATTTGTTTTGCTTTGTCTCGTTGGGCAGAACTGGTTAAAATGGATATATGTCACAAGAGGGAAGATTTTAGCTTGATATAAGGGGGAAAAATCTTTCAAACAATTAGGAATAGGGATTGGACCTGAGATTTCATTGGTTTGGGAACTACTGGTGGGGAGGAAATTTCCTCTACCAATGTAGGGTAGGACCTTCTCTGCAACTTATACTGTGAGAGAATTACCTGGAGGGCTGAAAGGTTAAGAAACTTGACCAGGGTCACATAGTATTGTGCCAGAAGCTTAAGTCAGGCCATTATAGCTCCCTCTCATATCTAGGATTAATTATGAAATCCTCTGTTTGGCATTTAAAGTCCTTCATAATCTAGTGCCCTGCTAGCTTTCACTCTACAGTCTGGATGATCCAGTCATATTGTCCCCCTTGCTGTTCCTAGCTAAGCCACTCCAACTCTCAGTTCTAAGCATTTTCATGGGCCATCTCCCATGCTTGGAATTCTTTCCCTCCTCATCTCCACCACCTGGCTTCTCTGGCTTCCTTTAAGTCCCAGTTAAAATCTCATCACTGACAGGAAACCTTTCCCAACCTTGCTTACTGCTGGTGCCTTCCCTCTGTTGATTATCTCTAATTTATCCTGTATATCCTGCTCTCTTAGAATTCATGATCATCAGAAATTCATTGTTCTGCAAGATGAAATCAACCCCGAAACTCACACCTCCTCAGCACCCATTGCCCCTGGAACCCTGACTTCCTTCTGATTGGAGGAGAGTGGTGAGTGGACGTTGACAAGTTTGTCTCAGATCTCCCACTGTTTAAGGAAGGCACACAGGGAATTTACTTCATCATTTCCCATCCAGCCATTCTCCTGTGCTTCATGATCTCCAGAAACATATAACTCTGCCAGATCATATCAGCTCTGAGACTCCAACCTCCTCAGATTATCTCCCATCTCTGCTTTAGGACTCCATCATGCTTCTGCACAAGGTAGCCCCCCTTCACCCCTATTTTCAGCTTCTTTCATTTTAAAAAAAATATTTATTTTATTCTGAACTTAAGAAAACTTAAGAAATAAACTAAAGATGAGTCTTCCTGATTCCAAACCTATTGCTCTATCCACTGTGCCATCACCTGCCTCTACAGCTCTGGTCCCTATCCCTAGCCTATCTCTAACATACTTACTTAATGCTGTATAGTCTAGCTATCTGTGATGTTGTTGTTCAGTCATTTTCAGTAGTGTCTGACTCTTTGTGACCTCATTTGGGGTTTTCTTGGCAAATGTACTGAGTGGTTTGCCATTTCCTTCTCCAGCTCATTTTACAATTGATGAAACCGAGGCAAACAGGGTTGAATAAATGCCCAGGTCACACAGCTAGTAAGGGTCTGAGGCCAGATGTGAACTTACAAAGATGAGTCTTCCTGACTCCAGGCCTAGCACTCTATCCATTGTGCCACCTAGCTGCCCCATTGGCACATAATAGGTATTCAATAAATGTATTTGACTCTGACTATATATTGTTTACACATAGCTATTTGCATGTTTTCTCCCCCACTGGACTGTGATCTCCTTAAGGGCAGAGACTGTCTTATATCTTCCTTTGTATTTCCAGTTCTTGACACAACTCCTGGCACATAGTAAGAATTTAATGGACTCTTATTGATTTGATCATGGCTTCAAGGCCAGCTCTCTTTTCACTCTACCATGCTCTTCCTAAGCAATCAGGGCTGTCTCAAAACAGAATGAAATTCATTAGAATATCATGGGTTCTATCCCACTATAAATCTTATGGTGAAGAATGGATAACCACTTGTCGAGTATGGTGCAGAAGAAATTATTGTTTAAGTAGAGGTTGTAGTAGAGGATTTATGAGGTTTTCCATTCCATAGCCCTCTCCCTAGAAATCTTCAAGAAAGAAAAAAGATATTCTGTCCTAGAATGGTTTAAACCTTCTAGTTCTTGAAAGTAGGGGCTAAGCCAGAAAATCTTTCAATGTCCATATTTTCAGGATTCTGAGTTTTTGGGGCAATGAATTACTGAGATCATAGATTCATAAGGGGAGAGACCATGGAGGTAATCCAGTCCATCCCCTTCATTTTTGTAGTTAATAAAACAGAGACATAGAGAAGTTTGACTTCCCCAGGGTCCCATAGATAATATGCATCTGCTCGTTCTATCACTATCCCCTCCGAGCCCCAGAGAGCATTGATTCTTCCTAGATACCATGACAAAGCCTGTCTACTTTCAGAGCGATTGGGGAATAGCAGATGGAAATTTAATTCTACTGGTCAAACATAAGAAAACCCTGTAGGCTCCCCATACTGATGCAAGAATGGGATCTTTCTGTGCTGGTTAGGGAAGGTCAGGATTACTATGGTCTCTGGGAATAAGACAATAGTCTTTAAGCATAGAGTCTCAGTTTAACCTTCAACTTTGTGATTGAGACATCATCCTTTTTTCCTTTCCCCCTCTTCCATTACCCCAAATCCCTAAAAAAGGCTATGAACTTCCTCTCCACAACCACTGGAAGGCTATAATTTTTTCAAAGCTTCAAGGTTAAACTTTCAGTTTCTCTCTAATCAGGGGTGGGGAACCTAAAGTCTAATCTAAAATCCAAGAAAGTCTGGAAAAACATAATTCTAGTTTCAAATTCACTTTTACAAACAAAGAAAAATTCCTAGATATGTGCTCCAAAGGCATGAAAACCAACTATATTTATCTTTGCTGAGCTAAACGGCCTATTAATCCTATTCCTAAAGCAAAAGATAAAAGCTGCTTAGCATTCTTTATTTTTTAAAAAAAATCTTGAATATATATTATATACATATGTGACTATATTAAATAAAGTTATTTAAGCCTATGATTTTAATATGATTGTTAAAAATATGAGTTCTGTATTGGGGGAAAAAAAATTACCTTGACCAAGTAAGAAGGAAGGACTTGATGTTCGTGATCATTTCAAGAAGCAGTGTGTTTAGGGAAAAGGTGTTGTTGAAGGAAGAATAATGAATTTGAAATCAGACAATTTCAATATGGTTTGAATGGTAGCACTTACAATTAATAACTGTGGGACCATAGTCACGTTACTTTGTCTCTCAGCCTCAGTTTCCACATTTGTAATGGATTCTAGTCCTAAATCTGCTAATTGGTTGTGTGGCCTTGGATAAATCATTTTAACTCTCTCGCCCTAGATCTCTTCATCTACAAAATGAATTTAATCTAACACCTCAAAACAGTATATTCCAACTTTATAAGAGTTGTGGTAGTTCCTTTAATTAAATTATCATTAATTTTGTTTTGAGATGGAAACTGCAGTGACAGTCCTTGAGATAAAAGATGATTATCTGGGATCCCTAAAAGGTTTGAAAATTGTGAATCTGACTGAAAAAAAAAAGGAAAAACTGCTAACCTCACATAATTGAAAGCAGACTGGTGTCTTTCCAAGTGACTTCTGGTATTAGTCACTTAAAGTGAGCATTGATCAGCTAGATTGTGGGAAGAGATCAGGTTCCTAGGCTGCCAGTAGGTGCCGCTGTCTCTGCTGAAGACTTTGGCTTTGGTACCAGGAACCTACTTAGCCAAGGAAATGTCTTCAGTACAGGCATCGGCATTGTCTTTGCTCAATTTAAATAAGATCTAAACACTGGCATTTCCTATCAAGCCTCTCAAAGAGAAGCACGGAGACTGATCAGCCAAGCTAAGCACTTTTAAAATAGCCCTTCCAGATACAAGTCAATCAATGATATGTACTGACAGTGACTGCTAATCGCTATTTCAGATCCATGTGGATGACAATTAGGTGTTTCCAACATTGACAGAAGTTAGTGAATATTCACTCTGGATTCTCAGTCTTTCCTCATTAACTTCAAATTCATTCTAATATATTTTTCATTCATAAGATGGTAAAGAGAGCAATCCAAAAGGATAAAATATTGGTCAATTACAAGTCTCCATTTTTACTACTAATAAAAGAGAAGCATGAGGACAGCTTTTTTTCCTCAGACTTGAAATGAGATTATATCTGATAAGTGATATTTTTGGCACTCTCCATTGACATGAGGAAGAAATTCTGGTTGCACTGTACAAATCCTATCCCTTTCCATTTCTAAGTAAGATTCCTTCCAAAGATATACAAATCATTGAGCCAAAGCAAAAACATACGTATTCTGATACTCAGACTTTCTTTTCTTAAACCATAGCACTTCTCTCAAATGTCAGCCATCTTTTTAATCTTCTGAATTCCTAAATATTACAGCAAAGTCATTTTTTAGCTATAGGCACTTGTCAATTTGAAGGTAGAGATTTTAATCTCAAATACCCATAATTAAATTAGAAGACAAAGAAGATCTTATGAGAATAGAACTCTACTACAGCCTCCTTGTCGCTCTCTCCCATCTCCATGCCTGGCAAATACATTTTTTCACTTTTTTTTCCTTTGCCTCTTTCTCCTCACACTAGGATTCAAATGGAGCTACTAGACGATGCCTTTAAACCCAAATCACTCCGGCTCTCACTGATTGGCCAATAATAGATCCCAGCTCAAGTCTCACTTGTTTGTGGTTTCGGTTCTCATGTCTCAGAGTGAATATAGATAGTGATTTTTTTTCTGTTTGGGCAGGAAACTCTGAGGGTCCTCCCCTCCCAGACTGATTCTTTTGTGAAAGCAAACTAGGCCAACTTTTACCTCAACTCTTACCTAGCCTTTAATTGTTCAATGGATGGTGACTCAGACCTGGGAAAGACCTTAGCTTAAGAATGCCCAGGTCTCCCAGTGCATCCAGGGCCATCCCAGTCATCCTGATCTATGGCTCGCACAGGACCCCAATGTCTCTGGAGAACAGAGTGAGGTTGATGCACAGCCTTGCCTCACTTAAATCCAATTCACTTGCAAGTTAAGATATCACCCTCCTGATGTCACTGGTCCTCTTTGAGAATGAAGGATGAAAAACAACCACAATAATCTTTATTCTCACCATGATTTTACAATTATAGAATGTCAAATCTGGGAGGACTTTAGAGGTCTTTTAGTCCAATTGCCTCATTTTACAGATGAGAAAACTGAGGCCCAGAGATATGAATGACTTGTGGAAAGTTACCTACTTATTGAACTGGGACTGGGATCCAGGTCTTCTGACACATTTCTCTTTACGATGGTGGAGAGTTGCAGGGGAGGGAGTGAACGGGGAAGGGATCTAAGATTTCACTGATATGAGGAACTCCCAGGTGCGAAAACTCCCTCTATCAATGCAGTTTAACATCTTCTTTGCAATTTGTAGCCTTAGGAAGTTGCTTAGAGCCAAGTGCTTGCCCAGGGTCACATGGTCAGAGACAGGTGTGGAACCCAGATCTTCCTGGCTTAGAAGCTGTTGCTCCTAAGGTTATACTTCAGGCTAGATCCATCAAATGCTAGCTATCCTTCTAAAGGTTTCTTTTTGATGCTACTTTCTTCTCAAAGAGAACTTTTTAAAACCAGATCAGCATTTTTTGACTCTAAGCTTCCCCCTCCCAGGTCATATTTTCATCTAGAAGAGAATGTGCACAGAAATGAATCTCTAACTAGTAGAATGTGTGGGAAAACTATTCTTTAATGTGGCTTCTGGTTCTCTTGGCCTACCCCAGGCAGTGGCCCAAAAGTCTTCTAAGAAGCAAAACCCTTGGAGTCAGCATAATTCAACATTCTGGAGACATCACTCCCTCCCCTCTCCTCTTCTTTACAAGTGGTTCCTTGGGCCTCAGTAAAACAGAGAACCAATGCTTTGGCATAGTCCAGGGCAAATATTCAAAACTACAGATGAGTTTGCCAGGGTTTCCTGTACTTTAATAGAGCAAAAAATGAAGAAGGTGGCAAATGTTCCTTTCTACTCCTACTGCATATAATTACCACCACAAGGAAAGTAATTTTAAATTGTTATTACTCAATTCTTTTCTGCATGGCAATTATGGCAAAATGACTCTTTCCAAGCATGAAAGAGAAGAGGGAAAGAATATTGTTGCATTTGCAAGCATTTTTAATTATTTGCTGGAAATTGTGGTAATGTGTGAAGTAGGAAGGGACCTAAACATAGAAGCATAACTTAAAATGGGAAGGAACCTTCAAGGTCATTTACCCTTCCTCATTTTGTAGGAGAGGAAACTGAGGAAATCCGTCTGACTGAGGAATACACCAGGTGTTGGGTGAAAGAACAGTCAGACAGGACTCAGGGTACCTCGGCTCTAGTGCCTGATCTGAGATTTCCTTGCTCTTTGACACTGGGCAAGTAAGTTATTTCTCTCAGGATCTCAGCTTTTTGTTTGGAATGGGTTAGATGGAGGCTCTTGGCAGCTTGATGAACCTTACGGACTTCTCAGAACAATGTTTTTCAAGGTATAAAATAAAATATAGAATTATAAAGGAAATGAAATATATTAAAAAACATTGAAATAGGATTTCAAATAACAGAACTGGAAGATATTTCAGAGACCATCTGGTCCAAGCCTCTCATTTTATGGACTGGAGGGTTAGGGAGATTAAATGACTTGGCTGAAGTCATACAGGTATTCCTAGTGTTGGCATAGGAAAGATTTGAACTCATGTCTTTTGACTCCACAGTCAGGGCTCAGTCCGCTGCATCCTATCTGTGAGGTCCCTTCCAGCTTTAGTAAGTCTAAGATTGTTTACCAGAGATACCAGACGCACTGCCTGTGGTATCACGTGACCCATAACACTCAAAAGTATTGTGGACAAGATTAAAATGTAGTTCCTATCTGATTCTATTGTATTGATGTAGCAATTAAAAAAGGAAATCTCTAAACACGTTTTCTAAGTCAATATAGAGCCCACATGGATCCTTACATATGGTTTAGTGTGTCCTTTCCTTTCTATCTGAGTTTGACACTAGATGCTTCTTATAGATGTGATATTTTGGTTTTTAGAGGAAAAGTTGAAAACTTTACATAGAACCAGCAAAAAATAAGCAAGGCATTGCCCTATGTGAGTAAACAGAAACTCAGGGACACAGGCTAAAAGTTACTACTGTAAGGCTGCAGTTGAATGTAAGAAGTACCCCAACATACCATCTGGTAGCCCCCATACTAACTGATTTTATTTGCTACCTATGGTTAGGTCACTATTCAATATCAAGTGAATTCAACAGACATTTATTAAGCACCTACTATATGCCAGGCACTGTGCTAAACACTGGAGATACAAATAGAGGCAAAAGACAGTCCTATGTTAACCCTATCATGTGTGGGGAGCAGGAAGCAGAGTGGGGCACAGACAGCTGAAGACTGGTGAGAATCAAGAGTCAAGCAATGAGCAGAGAAAAAAAACTCATGTAGTGTGGGTATTTCTGAATGGACCCAAAACATGGATTAATGTGAGCTACATAACCTTTCCACCCTCACAGGCTTCCCTGTCAGATTTCAGAAAGTGTGAACTCACTCTTCACTATATGTGTGTATACATACATACATACATATATACACACACACACATATATATGTATGTGTATATATACACATGTATATACACATATGTATATGTTGTATATATACACACATACACATATTATATGTATACACATGCGTGTGTGTGTGTGTATATCACACTGTATATAGTACATTGTAAGAGAGTATGACTCAGGCTTACGTATGTGTTATGTATTTTATTATTTATATATTTGCTTTAATATATTACTATCTACAATATTATTTCTTCTGCCCTATTGAGAAGTAAATAAATAGTGATGTTTAAGATCTGTGTGTCATTATTATGAATGACATATAAATGTTGTTCAGTCCTTTCAGACTTTTTGTGATCCCATTTGAGGTTTTCCTAGCAAAGATACTGGAGTGCTTTGCTATTTCCTTCTCCACCTGTTTTTACAAATGGAGAAACTGAAGCAAGCAGGATTAAATGACTTGCCCAGGGTCACACAGAGAGTAAATGTCTGAGGTCACATTTGAACTCAGATCCCCTGACTCCTAGGGCTGGCACTCTAACTGCTTTGCCACCTAGCTGACCTGAGGTATAGATATCATGCACTATTTGGATACATTATTTTTTGTTAGATGATTGTATAGATAGGAAACGCATTAGATGAGGGCAAAAGGTTGTCTGATGATTAGGTAAAGAGTATTTCCCTTCAAAAGAGATACCCCTGGGACCCTAAGAGAGTTCGAATGCAACTGTGTGGTAGTAACATATCACTAGGAACTTAGACCTATTAATACAAGGGCAGGTTGCAGTGAACAAGCCAAACCCAGAGAGAAAAGAGATGCCTACTGTGCACCTGGAAAGGGGTGATGTACTAATATATTCTGTAACATTATGGAAGTGTTTCTACTCCCACTTTCTCTGTAACCGTATTCTAACGTGGCCTTTGGTATTTACATCTGCACACTTGTTTATTAATAAACTATATTTACTATATTAAAATATGTTCCAAACATTAGAAACATTTAAAATAATCTGTATATAGTTGTATTTTTACTATTATGAAAACCTATTTTTGCTCTCACTAAACTTTTTTTTTTACTAATGATATTAAGGGAAATGTAATTGGATACCTTTTTAATGTTTTAATCATTTTTAATCTTTTATCTTTTTTAAAATCTTGGTTTAACACTTTGAGATTCAATCATTTAAAGTCTACTTTTAATTTCAATTTTTGTTTTGTCCTTTTTTTGATGTTTGGTTTTAAAATTTGCCATAGCTATGTCTCAAAAAAAACCCGTAACCCTAAATGAAAGAAATATAAATCATCATACTCATTTTTCTATCCCATCTGTAAGTTATGCAAAGATTTTTGTTGAAATTCAGTTAGTAAATTTCCATCTTTTCCTGATGCTAATCAGTTATTCTTGTGAACTAATGGAGAAGTGTTACTTTTTTTAATATATTTAACAAATGAAGTCAAACTCCACTGAAACTATTCACTTGAAAGTTTTTTAAACAGTCTTGAAATTCTGTTTTTTAAGTGTTTGGATAAAGTTTTTATAGGGAACACACACAATTTTCAGTAACAAAAGTTTAATTTTTATATATCTTAGTAATCATGATGAATTTATACTATAATTAACTGGTATCTAAAGAAACAATATACAGTTAGGGTGAGGTTCAACATTAATAATAATACATTTAAATCCACATTTTAAAAAATTTTCTTGTTAATTTGCATTTGGGGAGACCGACTTCTTATGAGAACTAATTAGATCATTCTCACTGTTACCTTGTACTGTGACTGACAAAAAGCTTGTACTCTTATTATCAGTATTATCTTCAATCCACTTCTTTTTTTTTTTCAGAATTATTTTTAAATGACCTGTCCATTCTTTGAAGGTTAGTTCTTTTAAAACTAAATAATATAATTTGGAAATCCACTTAGAGAGGTGTAAATTGCAATATGAAGGCAAACAAAAGAGGGTGTCTTTGATGCTCTTTCACCTTGTTTCACTCTCACTTCCCTCACAACTTTGTTACTGTTGTTCAGTCGTTCAGTCATTTCAGACTCTCTGTGATCCCATTTGGGGTTTTCTGGCAAAGATACTGGAGTGGTTTGCCACTTCCTTCTCCAGCTCATTTTACAGATGAGGAAATTGAGGCAAATAGGGTTAAGTGACTTGCCCAGGGTCTCACAGCTAGTATCTGAGGCCAGATTTGATGGGTCTGTCTGACTTCAGGCCAGCCCTCTACCCACCTCGAGATACATTGTGTATTGTACTTAATACATGACCATCTGACACACAGAACATATGAGGGCACCAGTGTTCATCTATATATTAAATGTTATTAGAGCTCACTGTCTTATATTTTTTTAGGTTAAAAATGAGTTACAGTTTCCATTATTTTCTTTCTATATGCCAAAGGATCATCGCAAGCACACCACTTTGCAGGCCTTGATCTAGTTCTATCTGTAAGTAAACACAGATTTCCCTCTATACCATCCCCCACAAATGGCCACAAAACCCTTGCTTAGAGATCTCCAATTAGAGGGAATTCACTACTTCCTAGGCAGCTGTTCCACTTTTGAACAGTTATAATTATTAGGTTGTTTTTCCTTACATTAAGTTGAAATTCACCATTGTGCTTTGTACCTATCGCTCCTACTTCTGCCCCAGGAGGCCAAAAATAAATTTAAACATTTTATCCCCAACTGCCTTTGAAATATTAGATGACAAGTCTCATAAGCCCCCTCAATCTTCTCTTCCCTATGTACTTTAACTAATCCTCATGCCCCATTCCTATAGTCTGCCACCAGAATGTTTCCAGCTTTTTAATGGACTTCCTAAAATGTGCTTCCCTGAAATGAAGAGGGAAGCAGATTTCTAGAGGTTATCCACTTACCTCCTGTAGTGCTTATTGTCCATATCACTCATTTGGCACTTATTGTCTGTTATTATTAATTACCTTTCCATGTGTATTTGTTTCATTTCTCTAACTAAATTACAAGCCTCTCGAGGAAATGAAATGTGTCTTACATCTTTGTATTGTATTCATTACCTCACACATAGCAAGTACTTAATTAACATTTGTTAATAGGTCAGATAGGTCAAAAGTCCTCATGGACTGCTCCATTTTACTTATATCTTTTGAATAAACATGCATCCTTGAAGATGTGATTCATCTCAACTATTCTCCCCAGCCAAAAACAATAGTGTCTTCTCCATTACCTTTGGCTAAAGAGAGATCTTTCCGATGTAGGACTAGTGTATTGTTTGAGAATAACGAAGCCTTCCCAAGCCAATTGTTTGGAACATTTGAATGTAGCAAAAAAAATCCTGAATAGCTAGCTAAGCACACCTGAGATGGAGTGAAATTCTTTTTGCTAATTTTTATCTCAGATGAGCACTCCACTGCTACTTAGCGTAAGGATACAGATAAGTAGGGTGAAGCTCAAATTATAAAGCTGACCCTAAGAAAAGAGCTCATCCTGCATGCATGAAAGGAAAAAAAAAACTTTTGTATTCTTATTCCTTCCACACCATGGGGAATGGGGTAAGGACAGAGTTTCGGCTAATATGTTTGCAGGAAACTTAATCAGAGTATAAGAGTGAATAAAAGCCATCTGGCCATTGGAATGGCCAGCTGGCAATAGCGAAAAGAGAAATCAGCCACCTTCAAGAAGAAAGCAGGCACAGGTACTTCACAGATTAATGACAATAACTCACTTGCCATAATAATGCTTTAACATTTACAAATGACTGTCTTCAGAACATCACTATTCAATAAGTACTGCAAATATTATCAGTCCCATTAGAAGTAGACTAGATTTCACTGATTATTCTTATCTCCATTGATGGACTTCTGGTGATGATGTGAGGGTGTACTGGAAAACTGTACAGTACTGTGGAAACAGCTGTGCATCTAGAGTCAGAGGACTTAGTTTCAAATCCTAGCCTCTGTGACCAGCTCTGTGACTTGTAAGTCATTTTACCTTTCTGGGCTTTAATTTCCTTTCTTATAAAATGAGAGGTTTCGATTAGATGGCCTCTACAATCCCTTTCATCTCTAATTCTATAGTCCTGTGGTCTCCATATTCAAATTTGTTTATAGGAAGGAATTTCATAGTGTCCAGGATCTCTCCTGGAGCACCTGCCCCCTGTATGTTAGCTATATCTAGGCCCTGTTCCAGTGGTGAAGGAGGTGTGCTGGAGCCAGCCCATACTGGCCCGTGAGAGCAAATGGCTAAATTTTGTGAGTGAGAACATTTATATCTGAGAGATTGGTAAATGCTACAAATCAATGACTGATTAATTATTTTATTGATTGTCTATGTGTGATAACATGTTGGAGAAAATGTAAACAATATAGATTAAACTTAAAAGTGTGTCACTCATTTCTGGAGAGACATTTGTTAGGCATTCACCAGTACAATTCTGGTTATAGGAATAGACAACCCAAGACTGAAATGAAATTTCTGAACCTGATTCTGTGAGCAGTGTTTGAACTCCTGGAATTTCTTCTAGTCCACCCATGTTATTGCAACCAGAAGAGGCAACTCTATCTATACTTTTTCTTTTCTTTTCTTTTTTTTTGGTGAGGCAATCAGGGTTAAGTGACCCACCCAGGGTCACACAGCTAGTAAGTGTCTGAGGCTGGATTTGAACTCAGGTCCTCCTGACTCCAAGGCTGCAGCTCTATCCACTAGCTGCCGCTATCTACACTATTTCTATCTACACTATTCTCTAAACCAACCACGAGTTAACTGTACAAATCTACCTTCAGTTTTACTCAAAGCTGGGGGCTTTCTGAACTAATACTGATCCCTATCATATCATGATGCAGCAGGGGGTGGAAAAATGAATAAACCCCCAAATGGTGGTGGTGCAGTTTTTCTCCCAACTGTGAAGAGTGGGGGATGAGTGGGTGGAGTAGGAAGGTAGGCAGAGGAAAAGAGTTGTGATTGAATGAATGAATGAATGTGTATTGTGTATGGCTATTGATCTGATAACAACAAACTTCACACTTATGTTACCACTTGGATCACTTTTATAACATGATGACCTTGGTCATTCAATGAAGGTTTTAATGAGATACAGATCAAAGGGAGGTGAATGGGAGTGGCTAGGTGAAGAAGACCAAATAAGATAAAGGATTAGATCAGTGGAGACCCAAACAAGCTCCATACAGATTCTAAATCTAACACTAGCCACTGAGGGACAGAGAGAAAGAATGATTCGAAATCCACTTGCCTTGAGATCCTGATAGAGAGGGACCGGAAAAGAGTGATAGGCATAGTGGCCTCAAAAGATGATAAGTAGGTAGATAGATAGATAGATAGATAGATAGATAGATAGATAGATAGATAGATAGATAGATAGATGGATGGATGGATAAATAGCTTAGGACCCTGAGGCCCCAAGAGGTTATATAACCTTCTTATTAGTAGGTTTCTGGTAGGTTGGTAGTAAGTTCCAGCTAGTAGGTTTCAGAGCTAGCACTTGCAAACACAGTTCTGGATTTCAATGCTAAGACTCTTTCCACTGTACTATACTACTCAGTATTAGGACAATGAAGAATCAATTCAGGCTCAGATTGGTCATGTGTCATGGGAAACATCACATGTATATTCATGAGCAGAACTAGGAACAGAAAAAGGGGTGTGATCTTCTTTTCACTATAGCAATCTAACACATTTTATTTAGAACCCCTAATCTAAGCTACATGGGTCCTGAGTCTGTGGCTCTAGAGGCCAGGAATTCTTACTTTGTGAAAGCGTCACGGTCCCCTTTGGCAATCTAGTGAAGCCCATGGACCTCTTCTCAGAATTATGCTTTTAAATGCATAAAATAAAATACATGGTATTACAAAGGAAACTAATTATGTTGAGATAAAAAAATGTATTTTTCCAATCCAAGTTCACAGACCTCTTTGAAATCAATCCTCGAACACTGAGAGTTGAGTACTCCTTGGTTTAAACCAGGGCTTGGCAAACTAGCTTGGACAAATTGGCCAGCTACCTTTTATTTTTTAAATATGGCCTGTGAGTTGTGGATAGCTTCAAAATTTTTTAAAACAATAAAACGTAATTTTAAAATAAAAGAAAAACACGAATCTTAGCAAAAGAGCCTGGCAAAAGCAAACAAACAAAAACAAAAAACAAAAAACAACAACAACAACAACAAAAAACAGGCTACAGGCCAGATTTGGTTTTCCAGCAGCCATTTGTCCACCCCTAGTCTAAACAAATGCATTTCCAGTGAGACTGAGAGCGGATGATTTTGTACTGCATTGTTCAGTTTGAGTGTGTAAGTGATCAGAACAAGAGGGAATGAGGACAGCTCACCCAGAATAGAGGGCTTGCAGGAGAAGGGGTTATGGCCATTTCACTAAGATGCGAAAGTCTCTCTCTGGGCAAGTTTGCATAACCCAGCTTCAAATATAAAGGCAAGGCTGTTCACCCTGGAAATCCGCACTGTCTGTATGTCATTCTAGAAAAGGCCCACGTGTGCCAGAGGATTTCCCTGTGAATCTCCGCAGCTGTGTGTCTGGGGAAGTGGGTGTTGCCTCAAATTCAACGCCAAGTGCAAACAGGAAAAGCCAAGAGTTTGTTTGGATTCCAAGGTGCCTATTCATGAAGCCGCTGGATGTCAAAATGTGCCCCCTTGGCCTGGTTACCTGTATCTTTACCTGGAGGCCTATTCCTTAATATTAAATTTAAAATACACAGACATACATCCTCTGCTTTCATTGGACAAACATGGAAATCGAGGCCTAGGCCAAGGTACAGGATATGACTAGGAGAGCTTCCAGGCAAACTTACTGTAGATGAAGTAAGATGCAGTGATTAAGTTCATGATGTGGCACCCTGAGTCATGGGCTTCATGAGTGCCTTCAGCTCAAAGAAAGGGGGAAGAGCAATATGGGAGAGTGGAAAAAAGAATAGAGTCTGAGGAATCTATCTGGAGCTTTTTTGGGTCTCCACTGATGTTAATTGCTACTTCAATAACCTCCAACAAATTCTCTGTGCCTTATTTTCCTCATATATAAAATGGGAGGTAGAGGGTAGGCTGCATAAATGACCTCTGAGATCCCTTGCTGATCTAAAATCTATGCTACATAATGAAAGGTACCTTAACTCTGAAGGAGGCATCACTTGAGTCATGTCAAGGCAGCTGAGTAGCACAGTGGATAGAGTGCCAGACCTAGGAAGACCTGAGTTCAAATTTGACCTCAGATACTCACTGGGTGACCTGGGGAAAGTCACTTAATCTCTGTATGCCTCAGTTTCCTCAACTGTAAATTGGAGATACCAGTACCCACCTAACAGGGTTGTAGAAAAAATGAAATATTCATAAAGCACTTAGCACAGTGTCTGGCACATAGCAGGTGCTTATTCCCTCCTCCTTCTACTTCAATCCATCATTAGGTTCCTTGAACATCTGTCTAGAACTAAGTCTAGAACTATTACACAACAAAAATGCTGATCAGTTCAATGTACATACAGAGTCCACTAACTAGTAGCATTCCTACTGCAAAAATGCATAACACCATCCCTGCCCTACTCACACTTCTATAGTAATTTTAGGTTTCAAAAGGGCAACAGGTCTCTGAGGGAGGTAGTATGGGTATTTTTCCCACTTTACAGATAAAGAAATTGAGATTCAGAGAAAATCAATGACTTACGCAGTGCCACTTAGCTGGTAAGTGCTGGGGCCCAGAGGATCTCAGATCACAGGCTCATAGGATTTAGGGCTGGAAGGGACTTTCATCTAGTCCAACTCCTTAGTTTTACAGATGAAGAGACCAAAGAGGTGATTTCCAAGAAATGCTTTGCAAAATGTCATTTACACAATTAAGTAAGAGAGCAAGGATTTGAGCTCAAGTCAGTTGACTCAGAACAGCTAGGTGGCGCCATAGTGCACAGAACGCAAGGCCTGGAGTTAGGAAGACTCATCTTCATCAGTTCAAATCTGGCCTTAGATACTTAAGGGCTGTGTGAACCTGGGTAAGTCACTCAACCCTGTTTGCCTCAGTTTCTTCATCTGTAAAATGATCTGGAGAAGGAAAGGCAAACCACTCCGTTATCTTTGCCCAGAAAACCCCAAATGTGATTATGAAATGTTGGACGTGACTGAAATAACTCAACAACAACATCAAATGAATCTTTAAGAGATCCAAAGTGACTTGCCCATGGCAGCACAGTTGGCAAGTGCCTAAGGCAGGATTTGAAATCAGGACTTCCTGACTCCAGGCCTGGGGGTCTTTCCACGGTGCCACCTAGATGCTGGCATTAAAGTTAATGAAATTCATGAAATATTTAGATGTTGAGTGATGAATATTTTGGCCACAGAAACACACCAGGAAAATATACTAAGGAATGGAGGGGTTGCTCCCTGCCTTGGCAGAGTGAGGCCCACAGTATTAAAATCATGAGCCTTTAAAGTGTTGAAGTATAATAGAAAGCCTTGGTCTGAGGTTCACGTGGCCTTGGATTTAACCAAGATTAAGTTGTTGACTATTTCTCTGTTTATGGACAGGCTGCTTACCCCCTCTGCGCCCCAATTTATCTATTTTAATAAGGGGTTAATAATGTTGAAAGTACACATTGAAAACTGGCCTTGTGGCAGACTTACTTTGACTTCCCCAGAGTATCTACTTCTTGAGAATATACCAGGCATTTTTGACAGGTATATACAACTTCTCCCCATCTTTAAAAACAACAACAACAACAATAACAAAACTAATTCTACTTCCCCTTCTGGTGGCAAAGAAGATAGAGTGCTAGGCTGGGAGTCAGGAAGACTTGAGTTCAAATCCAACCGTAAAAACTTAGACACTAGCTGTGTCCCTGGGTAAGTCACTTAACTTTTGTTTGCCTTAGTTTTCTCAACTACAAACTGAGTATGATAACAGCACATTGTAAAGATCAAATGAAATAATATTAGTAAAAATCACTTAGCAGGGTGCCTGGCACACAGTGGGCAGCATATAAATGATTATACCCTTCCCCTTCCCTATAACTTGGCCAGCTGAGGTCCGTATTTTGATCACCTTTCATTTGAATCACTGAAACTGTCTGAGCTCTCTACTCAGCTCTCTGCTTCTAGTCATTTCCAATTGCTTCAACCCCACTACCCAAGTGGTCAACTCTGTCCCTTACCTGTGTATTACCTCCACTGCACTTCAATTCCCAACTGGGTAGGTTTGTAGGCTGAGTCTTTAGAGTAGCAACTGCTCCCAGGTTCAATAGTATCTTACAGAACTGCACTCCCGAAAATATAGTTCACAAATATAGCCCTTCAATGAGCTCACCTTTAAGTCAGCTAGTAGTTACAATTATCTCAAAGCAAAGACATGTACCACGTTCAGCTCTTTTCTCTGCTGCCAGCGGCCTCACAACTTAAAGCTGCTTTTTGCCTAGAATACTGCTTTTCTTTGTGTCTGGATCACTACTGAGTATGTTTTCCATCCCTACTGGATGACTCTCAACTATGCCTTGAACTCTTGAATTCTCAAATTTAATTAGCAAACTCCTTCACACTTTATAATGGGAAGAGGAGGCATAAACCCAGTCATTGCATTTTGATAGTGTATTAATAGTTTTGCTGTCTGGATATTTCTTTATATTGTTTTTCAGAACTTTTCCAGTTTTCTGCTCTTGGTTGTTTTCCTTGCTTTTTTTTTTTCTTTTGGAGGCAACGTGGGTTGTGACTTGCCCAGGGTCACACAGCTAGCTAGTAAGTATCTGAGGCTGGATTTGAAGTCAGGTCCTTCTGACTCCAGGGCCAGTGCTCTATCCACTGAGCCACCTAGCTGCCCTGATGTCTGCATCTTTCTTTCTGTGAGTATGTTAACTACTTAAGGAATGGGGTGGGGGGACCAAATCTTCCAACCCCTTTCCATTTGTGTGAGACCAGCTACCTCGTTAAAAATGATTTGCTTTTACGGTAAGAACTAGGTATCTCTCTACTTCAAACCACTTCACCAAGGCATTTTACATTGCAATTAGAGCTTGCTTTATATCAAAGATACATCCCTTGAAGTGGTTGTTGTTTGTCCTTCATTCTCAAAGAGGACTAATGACATCGGGAGTGTGATGCCTTAAATTGTGTGTGTGTGAATTGGATTTGGGTGTGGCAGAGCTGTGCCTCACTCTCTTTCAGTCATCAAAGTCCAGAGGTAAGACGCCTTAAAGTGGTGGCATAGAAACAAAGTGCTCATAAATTGAATTCCCGCTGATATGATCTCAGAAATTCAGAAAATTATTTGCCCTGACACATTAAAAAAATGAGCTTGATAATGTAGTAAACATTTAAAATTTCATATTTAAGTGGGGAAATAAAACTATTTTTGTTAAAAATGTGACTAAAAGTTCTCTAATTGCTCATTTAAGATGAGAAGGTTGAGTAAGATGATCTCTAAAGCTCCAATCAACACTAACATACTACAAATCTATGGTCATATGAATTTAAAATATAGCTCTGCTTTCACATTAAAACAGGAATAAAGAAACTGGAAAAACTTAATAACCTTGCACCAGGGAGAAGACAGAGGCTCTAAATACTGTCAAGACTGACTCACTTTTTCTGAGTAAAAAAAAAGTATTGCCCTAGGAATGGTAACAACACAATGCCAGTTAATCCAATAAACATTTATTAAATGCCTACTGTGTGAAAGTCAATGGGCTTGCTGTGCTAGGCAGGGATAGAAAGGCAAAAGCAGTGTCTACCCTCAAGGAGTTTATTGGAATGACACAACCTAAGAACACATAAGTAGATGCACCATAATTTGAGGGGGAAAAAAAAGGTGACCACTAAGCATTATGAGGATCCATAAAGATTTTCTCTGAGAGGTGATCCATGAACTTGAAGAAGAACTTGACAGCAGATAGGCCTATTTGACTAGAATAGATATCATAAAGGAAAGAAATATGCAAAAAGCTTAGAAAGGTAAGCTGCAAGTAGATTGTGAATGCCTTTAATAGCCAAATGGGGGAAATAGGGAGCCATTGAAGGTCCTTATGCAGAAGAGTAATACATGAAGACCTCTTCATTAGGAGTACCGATTTGGTAGCTGTGGGGAGGATAGACTGGTGAAAGAAGATAATGAAACCAGCAAAAGCAATTAGGAGACTGTTTCAATAACACAGGTGAAAAGTAATGAGTGTTTGAACTTAGATAATAACCATGTGAGTAGAGATTGGGCATACGTTCGACACCTATGATAAATGTTGAGGAGGTAGAATTGACGAGATTTAGCAACTGATTAGATATGAAGGTTGAAGAAGAGTAATGGTTGGTTATACCTCTAAGGATGCAAATCTGGGAAATGATAAGGATGGCTGCGTCTCAAGATGAAGAGTGAATTTGTAGAAGAGGAGTGAATTTAAGGAAGAAGGCAGCAGCCATGCTGTGTTGGAGATTTCTACAGGAGACTCAGGAAACTGTTGTAATATGTCAGCACATAGAGAGAGGAGATGTGATTGAGATCACTAAAAGAGAGGGTTGCAAAAGAGAGGAAAGAAGAGGGCCTCAGACAGAGTGTTTGAGGTATATACTCAAAGTTAGAGGGTGGGATGTGAATGATAATCCAGCAAATGAGTCTCAGGAAGAACAGTCAGGCAGGTAGGAGAAAAATCAAGAAACCGGTGTTACGAAAACTCAGGATGAGGGTATTGTCGATAGTGTAAAATGCTTCAGAGAGGCTGAGGAGAGCAAGGACTGAGGAAAGACTGCTGGATTTAACAAATAAGCAGTCAGCAGCCACCTTGGAGAGAACAGTTTCCCTTAAGCAGTGAGTTCAGAAGCCAGATTGCAAAGGAAGGAGAAGTAAGTAGCTAAGAGCCAGAAAAGGAGGCCATAAGTATAGATAGCTTATTCTAGGAATTTGACTAGAAAAGGAGGAGAGAGTACCATAGCTTAAGGCACTCAGCGTCAAGTGAAGGTTTTTAAGGACAGGGAAGGTGCAGACATGTTTTAGGTAGTAAAGAAACCAATAGATGGATCATAAGAATGCCTTGGATTTAGACTTCAAAGGGACCTTAGAGAACATTGAGTTTAACCCTTCCCTTTTCACAGATGTGGAAACTGAGGCATGTAGAAATTAAATGACTTTCTGAGGGTCACACAGCTAATTAGTTTCAGGTTAGATTCAAAGCCAGGTTTTCCTTACTCCGAGTACTACTATATCCACAATACTACCTAGCTACAGATAGAGAGAGACTGAAGGTTAAAGAGAGACAGAGAATGATGGGGATTTGGGGAGTTGGGGACTGCCAGATTTAAGAAGGAGATGGTACAATGGGCACAAACATAAATTTACATTATTTTTTACCATTTACCATGAGTTATTTAAACTCAGTACAGAGTAAGTTCTTTGAATTCAGAGACCGTTATTTTATCTTTATGACCCCAGAATCTAGCAAAGTGCCATGCATATAGTTATTGAGTTACTTTTCAGTCATGTTGTACTCTTTGTGACCCCATTTCGGGTTTTCGTGGCAAAGATACTGAAGTAGTTTGTCATTTCCTTCTCCAGCTTATTTTACAGATGAGACAAACAGGGTTTAGTGATTTGCCCAGGGTCACACAGTTATTAAGTGTCTGAGGCCAGATTTGAACTCAGGAAGATGAATCTTCCTGACTCCATGCCCGGCACTCTATCCATATAGTAGGCACTTAATATTTGTTGAATTGAATTGGATTGAATTGAATTTAGTTGAACTGAATCTACCAGAGGAGATGGAATGCCCTAGTACATTTAAGAAACTAAATTATTGTGATCAAGTTAGAGCAATGATGTGGAAAGTACTTCTGCTTTTGTTTATCCCAGTTACCCTCAGGAAAATGCTCTCTAACCTAGATGGAAATGAGGGAGGCATCTTTTGATATTTTTCCCCTTACCATTCAAACCCTTGAATCCATATTGCATTGACTAAAGCCTTAAGACTGTAGCTATGAGCCTCCTGTGAGGTCAGAGTTAATTACCTATGGAATATCATGAGTTCTCATTTCCCAAAAGTTGGCCCAGATATTTTCTCAACTTGCTTAACTTAATTTCAAAAGACTTACCACCAAGCAGCAAATTCCCAAAGTTCAGAGAAAATGCTCTTCATCAAGCAACAGACAATCGTGGGCTGGAGTACAAAACATCTTGAGGCCTTAAAGAACAAGGCTGGGAGTAGAGACTGCCAATTCTTAGAACCCACTTGAAGGTCTTGGGTTTTAGGCTTCCAACCAGATTTGAACCTTTAGAAATCTAAGTTGCTTTTCCTCTTGGCAAAATATCCCATCCCTGTTCAAAGAGAAAGGTCTTAATATGACCCATCAAACTGCCTTGAACATCTACTAGTTCACATTAAGCAGCCCAGCAAATGAAGTGTAAATGAATCAGAAACAGATGGATTTATATCATCCTTGAAATACTTGTAGATTCTGAAATTAGAGAAGTTGGGAGGCTGGGATGGGAAAGAAGTGGTATTGACTGTGTATTCCATTTTACTAAAACCAAAATTTGTTTCTCCATCTTAACATGAAAGATTCATATTTAATGACCGTTGAGTTCTGGGTTTGCTCAAGGACTCTTATAGTAATGTTAATTTATTTATGCAATAGTGGGCCTTTTAAAAATGTTCTCTGAGGAACTGTATGTAATGGAAATGGATTTTCAGGAAGTGTGATGCCACAAAAAGAATTGTGGATTTGGAATGAAATCAAAAGACCTGGGTTCAAATCCTGGATGACCTTAGAGCAAGTCACTTTAGCTTCAGTTTCCAGCTATGTAAAATGAAGACAATAATATCGATACTGTCTCATAGAGAGGTGGTGAAAAGTAAATGTTATCACCTCCTTTCCGGGACTGGCCCCCATGGCTGTAGTTCATTCGCCTCCTGGCTGTGCCTCTAACCACCAGGTCCCCACATGGGGTATCTTTCTCTCCCTTTCCCCCACCTCTTTCCAGCTCCCTTTTGTGTGTTCCCCCATTTCTGGAGGGCAGAAACTGTCTTTCTCTTTGCTAGTATGTGTGTCCCTAGCATTTAGCACAATGTCTGCCATACAGTGAGCACTTCATAAATTCTTAATAAATTCACTTATTACCTAACATATATAAAGCATTTTGTAAGCTAGACAATTAGATGCATATATCAGCAATTGTTATGTCATAATATATTACTTATATTCTTCTCCTTTGGTTTAAATGACTGTTAACAAACATATCTACACAGAGATGTGTACATACAGTCAGTCAGTCAACAATTAAGAATTTATTAACCATTTGCTACATGCCAAGCATTGTGCTAACCACCAGAATTGCAAAAATACAGCTCCTGCCCTCAGTGAGCATACATTTTCATGGAGGAGACAACATATAAATATCTAGGGACATCCAAGATATATACTAGATAGATAGATAGATATAGATATAAAGGTAATCTAAAAGGGAAATTTTCTACATCTGGAATATTTTTTTTTTGGTCCCATGAAGGAAAGGAGCTTGGAGAGGGAAGGGGAAAGGCTCCCAATGTGCAAAATTTCCTTCGCCCATGCAGATTTGAAATGCCTCGATGACTGGCAGTCCTCCAGAATTGCCTGGGAACATCACATGTCAAATGACTTACCTAGGTTCATACAGCCAGTAGACATGGGTGGTACCACTTGGACTCCTATCTTTATGACTTGTGGGCCAGCCCTCCGTCCTACACCCACAGCTGCCTCTCTCTGTGTAGCCTCCTTGGGAGGTACCACGGAATTCCATATAAAGTCAACACTTTCAGGTGTGTGAGGGCAGCTTCTCCCCTTTTGGACCTTGTTCAGCCTCTCCCCTGGTGTAATGGGAGGGCCTGATGCCAAAATGTAATCTCCATCTACTGTCCCAGAAGGTGTAACTGGGGGAATTTATTACTTTATCAGACTTCCTGGGCTCCTAAACCTCATGGAAAAAAAGAATGGGCCCTAAACAAAGAACTTTCCCCCATTTTTTAAAAATAGCAGGATGTTATCTATGCATTTATTACATCATTGCACTATAACAATCCAGCCCATTGTCATCAAACTACTTCCCACCTCACCTCTAAAACATGCCTTCCTTTACCCATGTCTTCTTAGCCTGGCCTTAATCCAACCTCTTGCTAATTGATACTAGAGGTCTTCCTAAGAGAATGGGATGATAGATTTAGATTTTAAAATGGAAAGGACTGTATCATCTGGCCTAATGCCCCCATTTTGCAGATGAAGAAACTGAGGCTTAGAGAAATGAAATTAATTTTTCAGGGTCCCACAGGTGCTCAAAAGCTTTTCAGCTGCAGCATTCTTTTTATTTATTTCTGAAGTACTACATGCAGTAGACACAGTCATAAGACCATGGGTTTACATCTGGTAGAGCTTGTCTAGTCCAACATTCTCCTTTATAGATGAGGAAAGGTCCAGAAATGTGAAGCAGCTAATCTAGGGTTATGCAGGAAGTAAGTGGAAGATACAGAATTTGAATCCACGTCCTCTCTCTCCAAATTCAGCAGTCTTTGTCCCACACCATATGGATATACTTCACAAAGATCACATGGCCAACCAAGTCTGTCTGTCACCCATGTCCTTCCTCTCCCTATGCTGTGTATGTCCCGAGGCAATGCTGGTTTTTCCCCTTGCCTAGTAAACTGAGGTACATTAGGGCATATAGCTGCAAAATATAGAACTGTCTAAGTAATACTACTTAGATTTTAAACCTCCATAGTGACTGGCTTAAAGAAAATGTGGTACCACTAAAACTTAGTGGTCCTTGCTTCATCTTATAAAAAAGGTAAATGTGTGTGTGTGTGTGTGTGCACATGCACACATATGAGTAAATCTGTGGTACAGTGGATAGAGCTCTCGACCCTGGAATAAAGAGGACCTAATTTCAAATCTAGTCTCATATACTTTCCATTTGTGTGACCCTAGGCAAGTTATTTGACCTCTGTTTGCCTCAGTTTCTATTCTGTAAAATGGGAATCATAATAGCACCTACTCCCTAGGGTTATTGTGAAGATCAAATATGATAATATTTGTAAATCACTTAGCACAGTGCCTGGTGAATAGTAGGCACTTAATAAATGTCCACTTCCTTACTAAAGCACTTTGTAAACCTTAAAGGTGTTATATAAAAGTTAGCTACTCTTTTTTGGCCAAGGGGCTGTCTATTAAACCTTCGAAATGAAAAGGTGTATGTGGTCCCAGTAAACTGGAATCTCAGTGATTTTTTTCCCCTTTCATCTTGGGAATATTGTGTGAGTTATATTCCTGTGACCCTTCTGTAACCCTTTGCCTTGGTCTTAATACTGAAAATGAGAAATGGAATCCCCATGACTTCATTTCAATGGCATTTGCATTTCTCTAACTCTTCTCCCATCCCTAAAATAAAATGTATCCCATCTAATAAGAATTTCCGGAAAAGAGACTAAGTAGTCCTGAGACAGAGCATCAGTCAGAGGCCATTGGGCTAGCAGGGATCTTAGCCATTCCCTGTGCAGTGCCTTCTTTTTACAGATGCAGGGGTGGAGGCCACACGAGGGGCTTCGATTTTGCTCATCGTTACACAGCTCATCAGTGGCCAGATCGAGGAGCTAAAAGCTGACTCATAGGCCACTGTTTCCACTCTTTCCTCCTGACCTGAACTCTTCTTGTGCCCTCCCTATTGTGGATTATTAAGTCAACCCTGGGACATTAGAAAGAGGCTTCACGTTAGGTCAAACAGTCAGCTTGGCACAGGGGGCCAGAATGTCAAGATTTCCTGTCCCTCAGCCAGAAGGGCAGCTGGTACGCTGCTCTCTGCTCAGCTTCTCATGGGCAAGCCGCTCCCATTCTTCAAGTTCTTAGGTTGCCTAGACAAAAGCTGCCTGGCCCCCTCCCCCAGTACACATCCTACACAATTTGCACAATGCTCACTCAAATTTCCTAGTGTTGCACCCCTTCCAAATATTCCAAATGCATGCTCCCCTCCCCCTGAGGGGCTAAATAATGATCACAGAACATTTCCTCACTGCAAACCCAAGGGTTTCTAGGTAAACCAAACAAACACGGGATGGAGAGGACAGGGAAGAGGGAATTCATTCACTCATTCATTTGTTTATCTGTATCCATTTATTATTTCATTTGTTTATTCCTTCCTTCCTTCCTTCCTTCCTTCCTTCCTTCCTTCCTTCCTTCCTTCCTTCCTTCCTTCATTCATTCATTTAGGTGAGTATTCTCAGTAAGCCTGCCCTATTTAAAAAAATTAATATCATTATGCTTATTTTAGACCAGTTGTTATTTTCACAGCTGAAGTTGCCAATGACTGTTTAGATTTCTGGTGAAGTTATGAGGGTGAAATTCACTTCTGCCAAGTGTGAACTGCATGCCAATCTCAGCTTGTCATCTCCAGGACTATTTACGAAATATGAGAGCATTTCTGCAGCAGGTGCAGCTGTGGCAGTAGCATGAATCCTGCACTAATAATGTAGGAGGTCTGTTGGAAGCTGAGAAAGTACCCAGTTAAAAAGGAATGTGGCTTCTTAACTTGTCACCCACGAAGCGGAGAAGTGCAGTGAGAAGAGCGCTATTTCTAAAGGGAGAAGACCTGCCTGAGCAATGTTAGGTAAGTTGCTTAAAAAAAAAAAAATCTCTGGGCCTCAGTTTCCTTCTCTGTAAAATGAAGGGTTTGATGGTTCCATCCTAGATCCTGTGTTGATGGTCCTGTGTTGATTATTTCATTAAAACAATTCAAGGCACAGATATGTATTGGGCACATAATATACCCATGACAATGCATGCCTGGAACTCTGCATACAAAAATGACAAATTATTTAGTCCCCTAGAAAGTACTTACAATTTATCAGGGGTGGATCTATCAAGCATCAGAACAAACATAAGGCAAGACAGAAAGGTATAGAAGAAAAGCTAGGAATCCCAAACAAAGTGCTCTAGGAAAATTTGAGAAGGGTAAATATTCCTTTAGTTTGAAAAACCAGAGAAGGTTTAGGAGGAGGGCCCCAAGGATGGCCATTGAAGGAAAAGAAAGATTTTAATAGGTAAAGATAAGGAAAAAGCACATTTCCAGGGAATCAAAATCACAGGCTAAGGGAAGGAGATCATAAACCTAGATTGGGGGATATACAGTCGTCTTTTATTGTTCAGTCATTTCAGTTGTGTCAACTCTTTGTGACCCCATTTAGGGTTTTCTTGGCAAAGGTACTGGAGGTTTGTCATCTCCTTCTCCTGCCCATTTTACAGATGAGGAAACTGAGGTTAAAAGCATCCGATGCCAGATTGGAGCTCAAAAGAACGAGTCTTCCTGATGCCAGGCACTCTATCCACTGTACTAGTTTTGGTTAGTGTTAAGTAGGGAGCTACTGAGAGTTTTTGACCACAGGTCAGGTTTGCACATTAGGAAGATTACTTTTGTGGCTATGTAATCAAAAGAATGGACTGAAGCCAGAAAAAGGCTAGAGTCAGGAAGACCAGTTAGGAGGCATAATCTAGGTGGCAAGTGTTACCAGTTACCTTCTGGGGCATTATTGTTTACCTGGATCATTGGGCTGGGACTGAGGGCTAAGTTCCCACAACTACTGGCAGTTTTCCTAAGTTGTTCACTAGACCTCAAGGAATTTACAATTATGGGAGTAGGAATGACAAGGGGAATTTTCTGAGCATCTCAGTTCTGTCATTCCCTTTAAGAAAGTGAGTTTATAACCTTGTTAAGTGAATTGGGTGAATATTAACTGCCTTGAATTAGTCGCTCAGGTCAAAATAATAGTAACTGATGGAGCTCTTTATGTGTGTATATATATATATATATATATATATATATATATATATATATATATATATACATACATATATATATACATATATACATATATATACACACACATATATAATGTATATATGTATAGACATGTTTATATGTTTATATATGTTATCTCAAGTGATTCTCAGAAGATGCCTGTGAAGTAGGTTGTGTTATTATTGTTGTTTGTTGTTGTTGTTGTTGTTGTTATCATTATTATTATTATTATTCCCACTTTATAGATGACAAAACTTATCTGAAAGATAAGGTGACTTTCCATAACCATATTCCAAGTAGGAATCAGAGCTTGGACTTCCATCCACAAATCATAATAAATCAAAAAAAATTCATTAAGTTTGTACCAGGCTCGGTGCTATGCGTTGGAGAAACAAAGGTAAAAATGAAATAACTCCTGCCTTCAACGAGATCACGTTCTAATGGGGAAGAATGAAGGAAAAGGGAAGGAGCACTTATTAAGCACCTATGATGCCTGACACTGTGTCAAGTACTTTATAGATATTATCTCATCAGATCATATATATGAAATTATACACATAAATATATTGTATATGTGTATATATGTGCATAACCATATATGTGTATAAATATACATATCTGTATATATACATATGTTTATACACATGCATATACACATATACCTATATCTGCATGTTCACACATATACATATGCATATGTATAATCATATAAATGCATATACATATATATACCTGTATATATTATATATATTATATGTGTCTGTGGGGGGTGGGGAGAGAGAGAGAGAGAGAGAGAGAGAGAGAGAGACAGACAGACAGATAGACAAATGCCCTAACCCTTCATTTTCCATCTGCTTCTTGGCTTCAGTTCTGAATGTCATGACCCTGCCTCGATTACCCTCTGATAGCCATGCCAGTTCCCTCCCCCTTTCAGCTTCTTTTTGTGTATTATCTTCTCCCATTAGATTATAAGCTCCTGGAAGGCAGAGTCTGTCTTACTTTTTTTCTTATTTGGATCCCTAGCACTTAGCAAAGTGACTGATAAGTAAGTGCTTAATAAATGTTTATTGACTATTGACTATATGAAAAATCTGTAGTCCTATAGCTTCCCTCTAACCCTGCTTTCTCTTGTCTTCTCATCACTGTTAAACATGTATTGCTATGTACCAACTATTAATCAATCATAATTTTAGGCCCTTTTGTGGCTTAGAAAATGTAGAAAAGGAATACTATTGTGCTATAAGAAATGAAGAGCAAGGGTATTTCAGAAAAACCTGAAAAGACTTAAATGAACTAATGCTGAGTGAAATGAGCAGAACCAGCAGAACCATTGTACACAGCAACAGCAACATTGTGAGATGACCAACTTTGTTAGACGCAGCACTTCTGAGCAATGAAAGGATCTAAGACATCTATCCACATCCAGAGAAAGAACTTTGGAGTCTGAATGCAGATCGAAGCGTATTATTTTCTCTCTTCTTTTTCCCTTTCTCTTGGTTTTTCCCTTTTCTTCTGATTCTTCTTTCATAACATGACTAATGTGGAATATGTTTAATATGATTGTATATGCATAGCCTATATCAGATTTCATGCCGTTTTAGGGAAGGTGAGGTGGAGGGAGGGAGGAAGAAAAAAAATTTGGAGCTCAAAATCTTATAAAAGTGAATGTTAAAAACTATCTTTACATGTAATTGGAAAAAAATTAAAAAGAATATTAATTGAAAAACTAAATAAAACAATAGTCTGTGTAAAAAACAAACAAACAAAAAAAAGAAAATATAGAGAAGACGTGCTTTTTCCTGGTTGGTTTGAAGGGAGCCGCCAATTTAAACAGTGTTTGCAGAGCTAGTCCAATCTCTGAGGCTTTCCTATTGGATCCTTGACAGGCAAGGGATTACATACCTAATGGTGACAAAATCTCTCTTGGTGCTCAAAGAGTGTTTCCCCGAGGTTGCCTGGCCCTTTTAGCCCTCGGTGTATAGCTAGGCGAGCCAGGTCTCTCACAGCAGATAACTGACCTTGCCACAGGATGACTCTTGGTACACACAGCAGATGACAAAGGAAAACGAAGATGGGTCAAGCAATTTGGTGATTTCAAAATTTTCCAGGCACACATTTAAGTCTTGAAAAGGTAAGAATGTTAATTAAAAAACAAAAAATACTCATTGTGTTTTACCTCACTTTTCACAATAAACATTACCATAACAGTTGTAACCATGGAAAACCTATTAGAGGTTTTACAGTAGCTAGCTGATTTGAAACTCTCTGTAAGGCTAGAATCAGTGACTTCCTAAACTAAGTTTACATGGCAAAACCCATAATATCTTTGGAGAAGGCTCAGGGAGGTCAAAGTATTTGCCCAATGGCGTATAGACAATAAGCAATGTAGGCAAGATGTGAACCCAGATCCTATAACTACAAATCAAGTGTATCTTCTATTACTGCACCAAAATTTTGATTCCTGATTAGCATTCTCGACATACATGCTTGTCTCTAACCTTGGCCTTTGGAAAGAAGTGAGTGAAGAATGAGAGAGTGAGTGAATATGAATGAGTGACAAAATGAGGTCGTGATTGAATTAGTGATTGAAAGAGTGAATGAATAAATGAATGAGTGTGCAAACGACTGAATGATTGAGTAAATGAATGAATGAATGAATGAGTGAGAGAGTGATTGAGTAAGAGGTAGATGGTGTGCCCTGACCTCATTGGGTTAAGAGCTTTACTCCCCTCTTCATCAAAACTGCTATTGAGGTTCCTCCCCTCCTTGTTTCAGCTCCTCACAGTTTGTTCAATAGGAGTACAATCCAGGTAACTAGACAGCCATTTGGGTCTATCTTCCACTACCACCAGCTTCAGAGACCCTGCCCTCCCCCTCTCCTTCTTCCACCACGAGAGGGGAAGCATCTGGACCCAAATGGGATGAGTGGGCATGCACATCCACTTTTGACTAAAGGGTGCAACCATGTTTCTCCCATCTGAAGTGCCCTTCTCCTAGCTTCACTTACTACCTTATATGGGGGAAACGACCAAACTGAGAAATGTCTAGAGAAAGGAGACTAGGATCAAGATGGTGAAGTGACTCTAAGACTTAATAGAGAAGATAGTGACAAGCTTTCGATTGGCTGATTGATAGGCTGCTCTTTGGAATAAGCTTCAGATGTGTTTTGTTCAACCTTTACTCTGAACTAGTGGGTATAAATTACAAAGAAGCTAGATTAAAGCTCAGTGGAAGGGGGGGAATTTCTTTAGTAATTAAAAATATACTATCAGAAAGATGATTGATTCAAAAAGCAGAATGGGATGTATATATTTGGATCTATGAGACATATACATACATGCATATGTATATATACATATATACATGTGTATATATATGTATATGTGTACACATACATATACATATATATTATTGGAACCTGTACAGTGTAGGAATTTGTTTTGCTTGATCAGGCATATTTGTTAGAAAAGTTTTGTCTTTCTTTTTTTTTCCATTGGAGACGGGAAGAGAAAATAAGAGCTTATTAATTTTTAAAAGTTTTTTTTAAAGTGGTAAGAAATATTCAGAAATGGTTTGGACTTTTTCTGGATAGAGATGGCATATTCTCTATAAGTAGAGATCTCCAATAGTTGGGGTTGGCCAAACATTTGCTAATGGTTGGCACATGGCAAGCACTTAATAAATGTTGATTGATTTGTTGGGGAAGACAGGATTTCTCCTAAAGAAAAGGATTAGACTATAAGACAAGTTCTTTCCAGCTCAGAGATTCTGTGATCCTATGAAAGCTATAAATTCTGAAGCAAAATTAAGTGCCATAAGGAATCACTACTCTCAATTTCTATGGCTCTTGAGAGCATCCAGCATTTCTTTTAAAATCTCCACCAAAATGTCCATCTACCTCTCATTCTCCTCTAATTACACCAATCTTTCCTTAAAAGGCTATATTTACGTAAAATAAAATCTTTTCTTTTTTTATTAATTTATTTTTAACTTAAATACTAAAACTTAAATATGCACTAAAAGAGAAAAAAAGCATTGCCATGTGCACAGCAGAACAGAGAGGATTCAAAATATACAGCAATGAATTTCCATTTCAAGAAAATCTACATAATAAATACTGTGCATTGTGTTCAGAGCTATCCATCTTTTCTTTGCTTCCTTGTAAGTTTTCTTTCATTTTCTGCTATGCTCTTTTTACTTTGTTCTTTTTCCACCTTCCTCCCCACTGCCCAGGAAAGCTACAGTTAAGCGCATATATATGCATATGTATATATATATATATATATATATACACACACACACATATATACACATACATACATACATGTATGTAGATATAAGCACAAACATATACATATATGTATAGTACATGCATACATTTACAAACACATACCTATACTTATATATTTACATTCATACTCATATATAGACATATACATTTATATACATCTGTGTAAGACCATACTATACTTGAAACAGAATCCTTCCTGATCCAACTTTATCACTTCTATTTTGTCTAATTATGATGTTGAGTGGCTGTTTTTAAAGATTTCTTTGATTTATTCCATATCTTTATTTTTTGATTCTTAAAAGTAAAAGTGACTTCAGAGTATGGTTTTCTTCTCTTTCTTTATATTATAATGTGTGTTATTCTTTATCATATTATCACATTATTCTTTTTCTCTTCATGTTATAATTTCAATAGGAAACTCCTTCTACCAATGCAGGTGAGTACCTTCTCTGAGACACTGGGTTTTCGGAGATACTGAGGTAAAGATCAAACAGCCAGTATGTGTTCAAGGTTTGGTGTGGTTTAGTGTATGGGTTGTTGCGCTGGAAGTGAGAAAGCTGGGTTCAGATCCTGCTCCTGACACATCCTAGCTGCAAGGCTGTGGGAAGTTCCCTTAACTTCTACCTTTGTTGCAATCTGCATTGATGAAATGAGTTCTCCCACTTTGGCTGGCTGGCCTAGAAATCTAACCACCATTTAGACTATTTCCTGCCCTGAGAGAAAACTGTTCTAAACAACTGAACACAATAGAACCATAGAGCATCAGATCTTTAGTTGGACCTTCAACCAGCCCTTGCATTTGACAGACAAGGAAATGAGCCCAGAGAGAACATCATAGGTCACAAACCTAATAAATGGCAGAGGTTAGGACCTGCACTTGGTTTTTTTCCGACTTGTAGTTTAGAACTCTTTATCCTGCATTGGGCTGCAGTTGGAGATTACTTCCTTTGTACAATTCGATGCTATTGTTCCATGCTAGTGTTGGAGAGAGTTCCCACACAATTAAAATCATAAGTCCTTGATCTGCTGATATGCAGGTTATACAAGAATTCTTAGTGTAGTTTTAACCTTTTAGTAACTGCAGGAAGAGCTAGGTGGTAGAATGTATAGAGAGCCAGGTCTGGAATCAGGAAGATTCTTCTTCCTGAGCTCAGATCTGGCCTCAGACACTTACTGGACAAGTCACTTAACCCTTTTTACCTCAGTTTCCTTATCTGTAAAATGAACTAGAGAAGGAAATGGCAAACCAGTCCTGTTTCTTTGCTTAGAAAACCCCCCCAAGAAAATGGGGTCACAAAGAGTTGGACCCGCCTGAAATGACTGAACAACAAAGCAGAAAACCATACCAAGATGGGGGGCGGGGTGGGCAACATGATGTACAGGAGAGAGACCTGGTCTCAGAAACAGGAAGGCATGGGCTCCACTCCCACCTCTGAAGTAGGAGTCATCTGTGGCTGTGTGACCTATATCTTCCACTACCTCAATCAACTAACTTTCTTGTAGAGATGGTGCTGATCCACAAGGGTAAGACAGTTTCCTCTCCCAGAAGCTCCTTACCCTAATGAAATCATAAGTCTGAGGCAAAAAGAAAAATTAAAATTATGTTTTTTCTACTTGTCCTTCTTTCTTTCCATTTCCTTTGATGCATGTGATTGTCCACCTTCCCCTGGACTGTCTTGTCTCCTTCCCGCAGGGGAATGAAAAGCAGGAATAGGACGGATTCCACCCACATAGAGAGTGGAGCTCTCAGGAACTTCACTTCTGGGACTTTTATTCTATTTGGGTTTCATGAGGATTTTCTGGCATCCCTGGGACAGTTAGTCTGCCTCTGTGACACCTATTTAAGGAAATGTCTGGATTACTTATAGTAAGTAATTCACATTTGGGAGTGATTCACTAGTCAATGATTAACCAGGAACCAGGTTTGCCGAGTTTGCATTAGAATCCCTGATCAGCAGTTGCTGAGAACTGAAGTTCTCCCTGTTCTGGGGTCTGTCACCCACTTACCTGATGACAAGTTTCAGGCGCCTGGTGCAAGTCAAGTGCTCTGAGGAACACTGACAAAAAGCTACAAACCCCAGAGTAAAAGTGCTTCTGCCTCAGGGCTAGAGGCTTCCATTCTTTATTATTATTGTTATTATTATTATAGGATCCTAGATTTTGACTGGATTGGGGCCATGCAGTTGAATCACTTCACTTTACAGATGGCCTGAACTACTTGCCTCTATCAATAGTGAGACTGATTGGATGCTGAAACAGTGCCCTAGGTTCACTTGCATTTCTTTCCCTTGACTAGTGCAAGATTCATGCCAGAACCTAAAAAAGAAATGGCTCAGCTGTCACATATGGGATAACTGAGCTAGAAAGGTAAAGGGAAATCAGGCAGACAATTACATTCAGGGTTACAGGACTCTGTCTCTAGAGCTGGAAGGGACTTCAGAGGTCAACTACTTCAACCTACTCATTTTACAGAAGAGGGAAACTGAGGCCCAAGCAGGTCAAATGATTTCCTAAGTTCACATAAATTGTAAGTGCTAAATGATAGAAGTCAGACTCAACTAGGAAGGAGAGGAATTTGCATTTGTAAAATTCAAAAGATAAAAAAAGTGAAATTTGCAGGCCAAAATGGAATTTTATGGCTTAATTTTTTTGTGTAAAAATTAATATACATAGTTCATTAAGTATTATTTTTTTTTCTGTATCAAACCTCGCTTATTGGGCCCAAGGTCTGGCACTCAACTTGTACAAGTTTAAACATTCAAATTAATTTATTTGTTTGTTTTGCTCTGTTTCCCTCAGAGTAATGCTTCTCTGTATAATAAGTCACCGACCAGGCTCCCCAAAGATTGATTTCTAAACCAGAATGTCCCTTTCTTCACATATGTTGAAAGTCCAACAAGAAGAAGAAGTACAAGTGGCTTGCATGAGTCACTCCTGTAAAGCTGAGGGCACCCCTAGAAATTTGAGGGAGGTACTAGGTTGGAAGACAACCAAGACAGACCCCAAACAGGCTTTATCCAGAACATCTTCCATGAGTAGACTTTGGTTGGTGTTTGGGGCAGCCTCTGTTTTTTTTTTTTAATCCTGATGTAGCAATAGTGACCTGGCTTTGGCTTGGTTGGTCCTCACCCAATCCTAACACCACTCCCAAACTTCTAGCTTCATCCCGGGGAGAATCTGGGACCTAGCACGGCTTTAGAAGCAGGGAAAGCTCATGAGTGGAGGCAAGGGCCATTCAAAAGCTTCCTTCTCTTCCTTGCCCTCTTTCCTACGTAACATTCATGGAGTATCACATAACGTACTTACAGCATTCTAGATATGAATTAAAAGGTACCTCAGAGACCATCAAGCCAAATGCTCATCTAATGCAAGAACCTAATTTTACAGTTGAGAAAATTGAGGCAAGGGAGGTCAGGCAGAGCTTGGGTTCAAACCGGATCATGTGACTCTAAACCCAACTCTCTTTCTGTACATACTATTTACCTCATGCTAAATTTGGTGATCCAACTGATCTGCTGTCTCTTCTCTTTAGCCTAAAGTCAGTGCTTACGCCTGCCATGTTGGAATGCACTGCCAGAATCTCCAGTGTGCATATATATGCATAAACATGCATATACTCCTATTTATTTACTTATAGAAAACAATAGAGCTGGATTTAGAGCTAGAGCAGACCTGAAGTGTCATATAGATCTTTCTTTTGCATTCTACAGACCATGTAGATACAGTTGTTTATACTTTCCCCCATTGGAATGTAAGCTCCTTGAAGGGGGGGACTGTGTTTTTGCATTTCTTTGTAACCCCAGTATTTAGCACAGTGTTTGTACGTGGTGAGCACTTAATCAGTGCTTGTTGATTAACTAATATAGGTTCTCATTTTTTAAGGGAGAGGAAACTGAGGCCCATAGAGCTTAATTGACTTGTCCAAGGTCTCACAGGTAATAAGTAGTAGAGTGCGAATTTGAACCCAGGTCCTATTCTCTGTTGCCCTCTCAAAGACCCATATGGACAAAGTTGGACCTTGATTTTTGATCATTTCAATTTGACTGACAATTTCAGTTTGATAAACTATGTTCTTAATCTGCCTCCAAGTCTTCTTCCAATAAGCAAAGGTCAAAGAACAAAGGCAAAAATCACCATGTTGATGAGTATGTGAGCATTCAAGCACAGGGTTTACATTTTAAATAGGAAATAGGAAAAAAAAGATTCTGAATGAAATAATGAAGATTCTGGAAAGTTCAGCTATTTTAAAGTTATGGATGGGAAGGAAGAAACCTATCTTTAAGACATCTGACATCTGGGGTTCATTTTATTCAGAACCAAGTGGCTATAGACTTTAGTCTTGGCAGGAAGGCGGCATCACTTCCCTCCCTAGGAAATGAAAATCAAGTATGCTTGAATTCAAGTCAAGACACTTAAAAAGATATGTTCAGTCATTTTGAAGACATTAGAGGTTTTTTAAATGATGTATAACCAGTTATTAGAAGAGCTTTTCATTTGAAATGTTTCAGAAATTAGGCAACCTACACCTTTTATTTCAAAAGTGTCAATTTATTTGGAGGACAATATTAAAGTTAGAACTCTTTTAAGTAAAAGTAACTTGTGAGGAAGAACCTGAAGTCATATTATTAAAATTTTTGTCATGAAGTTCAAGACAAGTACACCTAAGTTAAAAACACTCAATACATGAAATACTGTCAGCCTACAGAACCCCATGTGTGAGGCAGATCATAACACATGCATGATTTAGATAAACTGCAGAGAATTTCTAAAAGCACATAGATGTTAAGTGACTTGCTTAAGGTTTAATTAAAGATCCATGGTAGTATTTGAATTCAGATCTTTCTGACTACAAGCACAACATTCTATCCGTTATGTCCTCTCTGACCTTTACATTAGATCTGGATCTATAATGTCCCAAATACCTAAAATAAAGAAAAAAATAAATCTGCGACCTTTGCTAATCTCAGTAGCTTGCTCACATCTATCCATCAATCTGATAATCTTTCATAATTAGATGCTTTCTGAAACAATGGGGAAAATAAAAAATCAAATTTGTGGCCTAACCTAGAACACAAACAGATGCCATGCTTGGAGCAGATGTCATGGATGAGAGAGAGAGAGCTGATGAAATACACAGTCTACTTCCCAGGTACAGAGTCAGCCCCAGACATGGCTGCTACAGAAATGGGGGGAAATGATAGCATTTCTGAGTCTGGAATTCTAAGTATAAGGCTCATCTGAACACCATCAGAAAAAATGAGTTTAGTTGCTTACTACATACTTCTGCTTTTGAGAAGGTAGCCAACGTTTTGTGAAAACAACAGATAAGAAATTGTCCTTTTCCTGGAAAAGGGATAATTGACAGACAAATTAACTTTAGTCTAAAACTAGCTGCAAGGATGAATAAAAAAAAAAGGATGATAGACACTGATTAGATTTTCCCTGAAAACAGAAAGGAAAGGGCTTTTTAGCAACTTAATTAAAAGAAAAGAAAAAAAAACTTGCCTAAAAAGATTAGAGAAATCATTACCAAAATTATCTCATTCTCTCTTTGTCTCTGTCTCTATTTCTGTCTCTCAATCTGTCTATCTCTGTCTCTAACTGCCTCTGTCTCTGTCATTCTGTCTCTCTGGGTCAGACAGAGATCTCTCTATCTTTCTGTCTTTCTATTTCTGTCTTTGCCTTTCTGTTTCTTTCTGCTCCTCTGTCTCTGTCTCTATCTGTCTCTGTCTCTGTCTCTCTTTCTCTGACTCTGTCGTTCTGTCTGTCACTCTCACTCTTGCTCTCCTGTATGTGGGCACAGATACACACACACACACACACACACACACACACACACACACACACACACAGAGGCAGATACCACTAGTAAAATTTGAATTTTAAGTCAGACTCCCCAGTGCCATAGCAGTAATATGGTATGCTATATTACTTACATGGCCAACTCATTACCTCTCTACACCATCTACTTGAAGATGGAACAGCCATATGGGGTTCTGAATCAGACGATGAAAACCAGAAATAAGGGGACCCAAGGCTGTTTGGTGGAGTTCCCTTGTATAGGTGGATAATAGAGTCTTTTGTGAATGTATCTAGGTGAGACAGAGTGGAATAAAAAGAAAAAAAACCCTGAAGTCAGTGGCACTCAGTGCAGCATTATAGGTTGCTGCATAACGATCTTTGTCTCATTCTCTCGTTGTCCATGTAGAGATCTGGAAGAGCACGCAAGCTAAATTGAAGCCCACAGCTCTCTATGCTTGGGGGAGGGAGGCATTTTAGCAGAAGGCTTGTCTAGAGAGGAGGAGCTCTCTCAGAGGGGCCTTGACCATCATTCTAGACTGGAGGACGAACCTCCCAGGACATTGTCCTCCTGCATCAGGGGTTTGTAACTTTTTATGCATCACAGATCTTTTTGTTGGTAATATATAGAAATTCAGATGATTTATGTGGGTTTATTTTATAGCCTGCAACTTTCCTAAAGTTGTTTATTATTTCAAGAAGTTTTTTACTTGATTCTCTAGGGTTCTCTAAGTATATCATCATACCATCTGCAAAGAGTGATAGCTTTGTTTCTTCTTTGCCTATTCTAATACTTTCGATTTCTTTTCCTTCTCTTATTGCTAAAGCTACAATTTCCGGTACAATATTGAACAACAGTGGTTATAATGGACATCCTTGTCTCACCCCCAATCTTATTGGAAATGCTTCTAGCTTGTCCCCATTACATATGATGCTTGACGAAGGTTTTAGGTAGATGCTATTTATTATTTTAAGGAAGACTCCATCTATTCCTATGCTCTCTAGTGTTTTTAATAGGAATGGGTGTTGTAGTTTGTCAAAAGCTTTTCCTGTATCTATTGAGATGATCATGTGGTTTCTGTTAGTTTTGTTGCTGATATGATCAATTAGTTTTGCTAATATTAAACTAGTCTCATATTCCTGGTATAAATCCTACCTGGTCTCACAGATCATTTTGGCTGGCTGCTGAGGCCTATGGCCTATGGGTCCTTTCTCAGAATAATGCTTTTAATTCACAAAATAAAATACATAAGGTTATAAGGGAAACCAATTATATTGAAATATGCTAATCCAAATATATTTTTTAAAAATTCATACACCTAGGTTAAGTATAGGGAATTATAGATTTAGATCTGAAAAGAACCTTACAGACCATCTAGATTCATCAGTTCATTTACGGATCAGAAAACTAAAGAACAGAGAGGTTAAGCATTTGCCTAGCTTCTCATAGTTTAGTGAGGCAGGATTTGAAACCATACCTTTCTGACTCTGAGTCCAGTGCCTTATTGACTATGTCATGGTTGCTGAACCCAAACTGTTATTTTTGTATTATGGTCATCACATCATAGAGGGCTGTTATTAAAAATATATATATGTGTGCTGTAATTTTGAACTACGCCCCCAAAATTACTAAATTGTGGGTACTTTTAACACAGTAACACTACTCCTAGCCCTATACCTCAAAGAAATCCAAAAAGAGGGAAAGGATTTATGTATACAAAAATATTTATAGCAGTTTTTTTGTTGTAGTAGAGAACTGGAAAACCAAGGGGATACCCATCAACACAAAAATGGTTGAACAAATTACAGCATATGAATGTAATAGAATATCACTGTGCCATAAGAAATAAAGAAATAGGCAGTTTCAGGGGAAACCAGAAAGATCTCTATGAGGTGATGCAGAGTGAAGTAAACAGAGCTAGAAGAATAATTTATACAACAACATTATAAAGAAAAACAACTGTGTAAGACTTTAGAATGACAATTAGCACAATGATAAACCATGAGTCAAAAGGACCAATGATGAAGGACTCTTCCCACCTCCTGAAAGAAAGGTAATGGATTTAAAATGCAGAATGAGATATGTATTTTTTGGACATGGTCAATGTGGGAATAAGTTTTGCTAGACTATAAGTATTTGTTATAAGGGTTTTCTTTTTCTCCTTTTTCATAGTTCAATTGAAAGAAGAGGAAAGGGAGGCAAAGTGAATGAGAACTAATAAAATATTCTCCCATAAATAAATAGACAAATAAATAAGCAAATAGATTAATATGTAAATATATAAAAGAATAAGCAAACAAATAAACAAACAAGAACACATAGATAGATAAGCAAGTAAGTAAATGAATGAATGTATAAGTAATGATTTTGTTTTAATAGGGGCTATTTTCTTCAGCCAGACTCCTAGTCATTGCCTCATCATATCGTGAGATGACCCTGGAATCTTAAAAGATCACAAGAGTTTTGTGTTCTGACTGCAGAGTAAGTCTTTTGTCTGAGGTGGAGGTGAGGCCAGTCTAGCCAAAAAGCTCGCCACAGATAAGCAGGATTTTCAACTGCAGCAATTCAGAATACAGAGGATGTACAATGGTGGAAGCCGTGCCCATTCAGATGAAATTACACATCCTTAAAGTATTGAAGTAGTATATATTTCACTTCTTTTTTAAGCTTTTGAGGGTACCAAATTATATTAGTATCCAGTAAAGGTCCCAGAAAGCAGCAGTGAGGGGCCACTGATGTAGACTCCTTGTATTGAAACAGCCCTTTTTAAAATGTAGACTGATGCATTTTGCTTTGATATAACCTTAAATATGACAGCCCTCCCCACAGGCATCAAGTGAATAGAGTGCTGAATCTAGAATCAAGAAGAACAGACTTCAAATCCTGCCCCAACACTTCCTCACTGTGGAACCCTGGACAGATCACTTAATCTCTCTCAGCCTCGGTTTCTTCATCCTCAAAATAGGAATAATAATGGCATTTACCTCCCAGAGTTGTTATAAGGATCAAATGAGATAATGCTTGTAGAGCACTTTGCAAACCTTAAAATGCTATTTAAATGCTAGCTATTAATTATTATTATTATGTGGTCTAAGGACTGAGACTAGACCTGGGATATTACTGGGACAGAGAATTTCCAGATGAGGAAACCCTGCCTACCAATGTTGCTTAGTAACTCTGGCACAATTTACAGGCCTATAGAGTTGCCTGCAGCACTGATTGCTTAAGTAAGTGATTTGCTCTGGGTCTTATGTTAGGATGTGTCAGAAATGGGCCTTGAACCCAGGTCCATCCTGGTTTCAAAGCAACTCTTTACCCATTATGCCACACTGTCTCAGTATCAAAGAGTAAAAAAAAAAGAGAGATTAAAAAAAGATAACATGGTTCAGCAAAACTAACCAATGTATTACCCAAATCTAACAGCATATGCAATGTTCCATATTCATAGAACCCTACCTCCACAAAAGGTAGGAGGAGGTAAACATTTACATATCTCCTTGAAGAGCAAGTTTGCTCATTATAATTATTTTTGTTGTTGTTGAGTCATTTCACTCATATCCAATTCTTCATGACTCCATTTGGGGTTTTCTTGGCAAAGATACTGGAGTGGTTTGCCATTTCCTTCTCCAGTTCATTTTACAGAAGAGGAAACTAAGATCAACAGGGTTAAGTGACTTGCCCAGGGTCACACAGCTAGTAAGTGTTTGAGGCCAGATTTCAACTCAGGAAGATGAGTCTTCCTGACTCCAGGCCCAGCATGCTTCAGTTTCTTCTGATTCTTGTTCTTTCCATTTACAACGACAGTTCTACCTACTTCATTTAGCATTAGTAAGTCTTCCTATGTTTTTTTTTGTATTCTTCATAATTATTATTTCTTATAGTACAAGTACAGTAAGGGCAGATAGGTGCCACAGTGAAAATAGTGCTAGGTCTGGAGTCAGGAAGATTCATCTTACTGTGTTCAAATCTGGCTTCAGACACTAGCTGTGAGAGCACCAGCTACTACATTTAAGTATGAACATAAGCTCTGGACTTCTATTCAGTGCCCCCAAAGAAATGATTAATGACTCCATGGAAATCATGCAATGACCTAAATTTAACTTCATTTTTTTTTTACCTCTGCTTTTTAGTCTGTTGTTTTCTCTGGGTTTGGAAAGGCAACTGTACATATCTGCTTTATTTTGACTATTGACCTGTCAGTTCAATCCAACCAGAGATCATTGAAGTCAGTTATCAGTGGGTTTTCCCCACTGAACTATGTTGATGTTCTCAAGAAATAGCCTCTAAGCCATATTGGCACACATGTGCACACATATGTGCGTGTATGTGTCTGTGTTTCCTTATCCTAGGGTTAAGGGAAAAAGAAGAAAAAAGGATAATCAGACAGAAAAGGAAAAAGAGTCTTCCACTAATGTGAGTATGTCAAACAAAAATAGGATCATCTGGTATCCTCCAGAACAACAAACTCACCAAAGAATAAATCCAAGTTGAGTAACTTTAAGGTTTTTGTTTTGTTTTGTTTTTGGAAGCTGGCTTTGTTTTGATAGGGGGAAGGTAGGCTTAATAGCTCTGGTTCTTTATTTCATCCTAGTATTCATGAAGACATTTTATGTGGCAATAAACTGACAATAAATTTCATAATTAAATCAGAGTTCCACATACCTCTGATACTAACAAGACAAAAGCCTATATACAACCATGTCTCTGACTAGAATATGTGAAAGGATCTGCTTCTACTGGGCTTTGAATAAAAGGTAAATCAATAAAATTATAGATTGGATTTAACCCTGGCAGGGCACAATGGTACCACTTATTAAATTATTTTCCAGTACATTAAATCAATTTGTAAAGCACTGAAAGAGTTAAGACTATCCTTTAAAGTGAGTAATTTATTTATTCCTTGCCCACACATTGGAGCAGGCCAAGAACGTTCATCCTTTCTGGGACCAAACTGGAAATGATTGAGCTACCCTCAACAAGAATAATCGTAGAGGCATGAAGGAACCCTGGGGTGGGGTAAGGTAGGGTACGGCAAAGTATGAGACAGAATGTTATAGCAAGAAGATCCCCAAATCTGAAGAAAGAAAATGAAGAGTCAAGTCATCCTAGAGCTAAAGCTAGAATAGACCTTGGGGTGCACCTAGGCCAACATCCTCATTTTACAGATGAGGAAACTGAGTCCCAGAAAAGTTCAATGAATTGGTGAAGGTCACAGGTGGTAAACATTAAAGGTTGGATTTCAGATTGGGTTCACTGACTTCAAAGCCAATGTTCTTACCATTATACCCTGCTGCCTGGTTTTGTCAATTCACCTACTTGGTCTGTGACCTTCAGCAAGCTTCTGGATTTCCATAAGACTTATTGGTAAAATAAAGGTAATAATAGTTGTGTGATTTACCTCAAAAAGTTGCTAGAATAAAGTAAGATGGTGTATAACAATCAATCTTCAAAGCACACTATTTTCATTTTATTTTTTTCATTTTTTTCCCTTTTAGATGACTAATATGGAAATATGTTTTACATGATTGAACACATATAACCCATATCAAAGTTTTTACCGTTTTAAGGAGGGGTAAAGGGAGGGAGAGAGAGAGAACATTTTGAACTCGCAATTTTTAAAAAATGAATATCAAAAATTGTCTTTACATGTAGCTGGAAAAAGTTAAAATACTAATTTTTAAAAAGTAGAACAGAAAAAAATGGTGTTTTACTTGCAGTTTTACTATGTTATATATGACTTGGTTATTCTTTTAAGTACATAATAAATTCAACAAGCAACTTTCAAAAAAAACTCAATCTACAAACAATTATCAGTCACACACTATGTGTCGGGTGCTGTGCGAGGTGCAAGAGATAAAAATGAAGCAGTTCCTGCTCTCAAGGACCTTATCACAAAACACCATGGAAACAAACAAGTTTCTGTGCTTTTTCTAACTTTCATAGAAAGTAATGAAAATACCAGTCATGTTATTTTGGAGCAACTCTGTGCATATTACCTCTCAATTCTATCTAATATGAAATTTCATAGGTCATTTGGAATAATGGAAAATTTAATTGGATTTGTATTGACAGGGAAAGCTAGATTATCACAAATGTTGCTGTAAGATCTTACTTTATTAAATAGTACAAATGTCTGACAGGATGCATAAAAGAGATTTGCAAGCATCAAATAATTACCAAATCTCCAGTGGTGATCTTTGCTCTCAGCCCATTGTCTTATCAGTAGTCTATTTTTTAAAAAATAAACTTCATGTCCTTTTCCTTTTGTACAGTCATTTTTCAGTCATGTCCAACTCTTTTGTAATCCATTTAGGGGGTTTTCTTGGCAAAGATACTGCAGGGGGTTGCCATTTCTTTCTCCAGCTCATTTTCTAGATGAGGAAACTGAAACAAACAGAGGTAAGTGACTTGCCCAGGGTCAAACAGGTAGTAAGTGTCTGAGGTTGGATTTGAATTCAGGAAGATGAGTCTTCCTAACTCCAAACCCAGCATCACCTAGCTGCTCTGATTTTTTCTTCATAGCATTAAAACTCATTATTTTAAAAGGGTACTACTGATTAAGCATTTTAAAAGTTCTAATACTGCTGTCAATCTCACCATTCCATTCTCATCTAGAAATTGTAGAATCAGTGAATGAGAATGTTTACATTAGAAGCATCTTAGAGATCATCTAAGTAGCAGGCGATTAACCCTAGCCACACAGGACAACATGCTAACAACTGACTGAGCCCAAGAAGACAAGAATGGCTCACATTTGCATCATGTCTTCAGGATTACAAATGCTTTCACTCAATGAGGGAATTCATAAAGCATTTATTAAGCACCTCTACAAAGACAAAAATAAGACAGTTCCTTCCTTCAAAAGGCTTAAAATCTATGGAAGAAGACAGTATGTGTATATATATGAGGACATGCAGAAGATATGTCTGTGTGCATATGAATGTGTGATATAAGAATGGGGTTGGATATAGGAGGAAATTATTGAGGTATATACAAAGTCTGACAACTGATTGGATATGGGGGAGATTAGTGCCAATGAGGACTGGACAATGTTGCTAAGGTTGCAAATTTGGAAGACTGAAAGGGTGGTGGTGCTCTGATATAAATGGGGAAGTTCCAAAGATGGATGGATTTTTCTTTTTTGGGGGGGGTGGAGGGAGAAAACGAGTTCTGTTTTGGACATGTTGAATCTGAGATGTCTATGGAACAATTACCTTGAAAAGTACAGTGCATCATATGGGACTGGAGCTGAGGAGAGGATCTAGGGCTGGATATATAGCTCCTGAGAATCAACACAGACATAATGATTAAGCCCTGAGGAGCTGATGAGATCACTTTCCTCCCCAAAACCCAATAGGATTGATAGTACAAGTATTATTCCTTTAATTTTACAAATGAGAAAACTAAAGATCAGAGCTGAGCCTAAGTGATTAGCAGCAGTCACATATCCAGAGAAAGAGTAGTATTAGTAGAAAGAAAATCAAAGATTTAAAGTTTTGAGGTACCTTAGAGATCATCCAATTCAATTTTATTTTACAAATGAAGAAACTGAGGAAATGTCCAATGGCTTGCTTAAATTCACGCAAACAATAATAATAAAAAGAAGAACTATGATTTAAAACCAAGTTGTCTGACTCCAAATCCAGTACTTTTTTTTTTTTGGTGAGGTGATGGAGGTTAAGTGACTTGCCCAGGGTCACACAGCTAGTAAGTGTTAAGTGTCTGAGGCTGGATTTGAACTCAGGTCCTCCTGACTCCAAGGCTAGAGCTCTATTCACTGTGCCACCTAGCTGCCCCCAGTGGTTTTTCAACTGTACCATGTTGCCTATACCTCAGTTTCCTCATCTGTAAAATGAGGGGATTGAACTTGGTGATCCTTAAGATTCATTCCAGCTTTATGATCCTATAAGCCTAAGCCTTGGGGATAGACAGTTCCTGCTGTCAAGAAACTCACATTCTAATGGGGAAATCAAATACATATGGAAGATTTTAGCATCGAGTCAGGTGGAAGGTCCCATGGTCCTTGGAGTGCAGTGCAAGGACAAGTGGCAAGCCCTTCTTTAATATCATTTCCACTGATAAAATCAAATCAGTTTCTGATGTTGAACCATTGGATAGTGCCGCCAAGGATCCTGGTGGCAAGACCTTTCTTTTCTGGGTCTTCAGGAGCAGTGATTATAGCTCCTGCAGAGCAGTGGCCACGCTGCACCTATACAGGGGTTGCTTCCCAGGATGACGGCCAATGGCACTGGGCTGGAAGCATCACTATTCCCAAGGCTCTTGGGTTTGGAGTCTGAGGGAGATGATAGTCAAGATGATAATGATGGTTTGGCTTGGCTGGCACCTACTGTCTCCTTCAGGGTGCCTTGCTGCTGTGGCCAGGCTGGCTTGCCAGCCCTGTGGGTGGCAGTTGATGGGGTTGGCTGGCTCCTTCTTCGCAGGAGTTGTTTCCCCAGATGGTGGCTACGAGGGCTGGTCTGGAAGCAGAACCAGTGGTCTGGTGAGTGCTGCCACTTTGATGGTAGTTGGTCAGTAATTGTTGCTGGTGGTGATGAAGAAGGCAGGCCCCCCTCCATAATGATTTCTTCCCTCAAGGGTGGTTGTTGAGGCTGGAAGAGGGAGGACCTCCCATTCCCCAAGTCAGTAGGTGTCAAAAGTCCAGATTTAAACCCTGAGCATTCTGGTGCTGTAGCCAGTGGGCTTTGCAAAATCAGCTATGGGTGATAGGTGAGGGTGGTAATCTAGGCCGCAGTTTTCACCGTATTATAGTTGAGTATGACCAAATTCAAATTCAGCCTCAGTGTGTGTCATGTGACCCTGGGCAAGTCGCTTAGCCTCTGTTTTCCTTAATTGACTGGAGAAAGAGACTGCAAACCACTTCAGTATCTTTGCCACAGTACTGGCATGAGGGTCACAGAGAGTCAGATCAACTGAACAACAGCAATGACCAGGAGCAGGAAAATGGGAAGGGAGGCCGCATCATGTTTTGTATACCATTTTAACAGAGGATAATTTTCTCAGTATTGCATATTCAAACCAATTCACAGATATTTATTAAGCTGAGATCTTCTCTGCTAGAAACAGAGCTGCTCCTAATACTGATATCAAGTTGATTTATACGGGTCTCCTGAGAACAAGATGGTATCGCTTCAGAGGCCATTCCTCCTATTTTGGGAAAGAGGGAGACCCTCCCCTGCTGAAACCACAAGCGGGAAGGACAATTGCCAAGGTCAGCCTGGGGAGCCTCCCAGTCCCACCGCTTTTGTCCGGGAGACGAGATAGCCCTTGAATGCTGAGAAATCCAGCTTTCAGGAACTCCAAGACACAGCCCATCCATTCTGGTTCACGTAACAGCAGAGAGAACAATGGTGTGAAGCTCGGTGACCTCAGATGCTCAAAAGCTCATAGGCTGTTTATGAATGGAGCTGGGGGGGGGCGAGGGGGGTGCTCAGAAGGCCTGTGCGGGATGAGGAAACAAACCCCTATCTGTAGGCAAGAGCTCGATTTAGCTCCGGTGGGGGTTGGGGGAATGGGGCTGTGCCCAGAGCTCTCCTAAGAGAAAACAAATGCAGTAAGCTCTTCCAAGGTAAGAGAGCGATTACATTGTTTGGGCTCAGAGAGGCAGCTCAAGGATCTTTGGGGATTCTTTGCCACAGGAATAAAATTTAGAGGCACATCTGTTTTTAAGCTCCTTTCTGATGGACTCTTTTTATGGGCCTCTTTCTCCTGGAAGGTGAGAATCCCTCCAATTAATTCTAATTACAATAAAAAGATACGCTGGTGGAAACATAATAATCTTAGCATTATTTTATTTTCCTGGACAATGTGTCAAGGCCCACAGGCTCCTTTGCAGCAGCTCGACCATGGACCACTTCACCCAATAGATCTCATTGCATTTTACCCTTCTAGCTGGGTGATCCTTGGCAGATGACTTAATCTCTCTCAGACTTAGGTTCCTCAACTGTAAAACGGAGGTAATAATAATAGCCCCTACTGCCCAGGGTTGTTATGAAGGTCAAATAAAATAATATTAGTAAAGTGTCTCTATCTCATAGTAGGCACTTAGTAAATGTTTGTTTCCTTTCTTTCTGGAAGATAATGAATTTAGTCAAGTCAGAGGGCATACATATTTTCTACTAAAATTTTTCACTGAAAGATGATAGAAAAAAGGATATGGCATATATTTCAGGTTGGACCTCCATTACAAGAAGATATCAGAGTCAGTTCCAAAAGGTGTTCAGCATTGCCATAGAAGGCAGGGAGGTGACAAGGGTGTGTCAGGCACCTAGTTGTGCTTCTCACTTGAATGCCATCCACAGACAATACTCTTCGAGTAAGAGGTGATTCACCCCTACTTGCTAGAAGTGGTAAATGGTGTCTCATCAGTTAAAATACTCTGAGGCTGACTGATAGCAGCAGCCAGGATCTGGCTTTTGAAAATGTCCCACCTTGGGGAAAGAAATGGAAACTTCACTTTGTCTTTTGGGTGATGCTCTGCTCTCGTGTTATAGAGCAGTCTCACACATGTTGTGTAGGAATTCTCAGGACAAGAGACTGGTCCCAGAATAAGGACTCCTGAGAAGGTCATCTCTCCTTTCAAACTTCCCTTCATGACATGTGGCCTATCAAGTGAAAAATCGCTATCATTTAATAATAGCTCTAATTATGAAGTTCTTTAAGGTTTACAAACTTACATTAGTTCATTTTATTTTCACAGCCCTGTGAGATAGATCCTATTTTCACCCCTATTTTACAGGTGGGGAAACAGAGGCTCAGAGAGTTTAAATGACTTATCCAGGGTTACCAGAACAACACATGTTTGAGGCAGTATTTTAATTCAGGTCTTCTAGACTTTAAGTCCAGTACATCATATGCTATATGTGGATATACTTGAGAGTTTTCAGAGCACTTTCATATACATTATTTCATCTTATTGTCATTAAAGTAAAATGTCTTAGGGGCAGCTAGGTGGTGAAGTGAATAGGGACTGGCCCTGGAGTCAGGAGGACCTGAGTTCAAATCCGGTCTCAGATCAAACACCTGACACTTACTAGTTGTATGACCCTGGGCAAGTCACTTAACCCCAATTGCTTTGCAAAAATAAATAAATAAAATAAAGTAAAATGTCTTACACATATTATGAAAGGAGGTAGACGAGAAGTGAACTATAATTCCCATTTTGCAGATGAGACTAATGCTCACTGAGATTAAGTGACTTGTACTAAGTCACATACCAATAAGTGGCAAAGTCAAGACTAAAATCTAGGTCTGCAGACTCCCAAGCCAGAATACCTTCCATACTGGCAGCCATTGGTACAAGAAATGATGGTTGGATCATTTTAGTTAGGCCCTGGCCTTTGTTCGCTTTAGAGTAGTGATACTGGGCCTTTGAGAGTGGTAAGGTTTACCTGTGCATAGAGGCATTATTTATTAGTCAAACCTACTATTAGATGTATGTACATATATATTTGAGAACTTTGGTAGAGGCTACCTACCTCTGAGTACTGCCTCAATGTTATAAGGGAACCAATCCTTCCTCCAAACCTATAGATAAGACATATTGTCATATGGGGGAACTTTTGGTCCGGCATCTGGCTTAGCTGATTCAAACAAAAAGAATGCCTTTTGGCATGAAATACTTACTTATTTGTGTATTTTGTTTTGTCTAGATGTGTGATTTCTTCAGGGTGGGGAACTCCTGGTGTTGTGTGTGCTTCCGTGTATACAATTTGGTGACTGATCTGTAACTGTGGTCAAAATGTGTTGCCTAGGTTACTGAGGGGCTAAGGACTTGGCCAAGGGAAAATAAGTATGTGTCAGAGCCAAGAGTTGAACCCAAGTCTCCTAACTCTACAATTGGCTTTCTACCTATCATGTCATGGTGCGTCTCATATGCATATGCATATATGATGTAAAAATATGTATAGGTCTATATTATAGCATGTATATACACACATGTGTGTAACATACGCGTAACATATATATGTGTGTCATACTTGCGTGCATGTACAAAATTACCACTGCCCAAAGATATTTGCCAAGTTAGCATAAAGACTCCCTAGGTATCATGCATGATAACACTGGATTTGGATCTGGGTTCTTCTACCTTACTACCTGTGTGACTGAGCCTCAGTTTCTTAATCTGGAAAATCAAAGCACTGGAGCTCTAAAGCCCCTTCTTGCTCTAAATCTGCGATCAGGTTGTAATACCTTTTGTCTATTCATTCATTTTTCAAGCATTTATTAACTGTCTACTATGTGAAAAGCACTATGCTACTGTGGTTCCTGGGGATTCCCTATGTACACACCCACCCACATCCCCCCCTACACACACACAGAGAAGTACTGCCCTCAAAGAGTTTTTAGTTTACTGAGAAGTTAACAAAGACCTGCCATTGGAGATTATTTGTGTAAACTGAGCATAAATCAATACCTTTCAACTCTAGTAGCTGCCTCAATTTTACAAGAGAATCAACTCCACTCCATCTTTCTCTTCTTTCCCCTTTCCCCTTTCGTCTCTCTTCTTTCCCTTCTACTAATAGAGATCAAGTACATGCCCAGCAAATGGAACAATTCTGTGAAACAATCTAATTCATAACAGCACAATGACTCCTTAAAAATAGAGCTTTCCAAATAATGAGGGAGGAAATGACATCACTTTCAGTTTGGCCATATAGATAAACCTGTGTAAATAGAGAGGACTGCACTGCAGAACAAAGCAGACTCCAAAGCCACAGTAGGATGTGGTTTAAACCTGAGGGAGTGGTCAAGAAAGAGCTTTCTCTTACTCTTCTACTTACTCAGTACACTCAGAATATTTATTCTGATGGTTTCTAAGGTGATTAATGTCAACAGCTCCAGAATCTTGACCCACCTCTGATTACTGAGGTATTTCTGAGGCAAGGATTTTTCAAGAGTAAAGACAAGAACTGGCAACTGTCATATTCAAATTAGTAAAAAAAATAATAACAGTAATAATATTTAAACAAGCATTGTAGAGCAGGGGCTATAGAAAGCAGCCACCTATGATAAACCACTGTTTGTTGTTTTCATATGTGTCCAGCTTTCCATGATCCCATTTGGGGGTTTTATTGGCAATGATACTAACATGCTTTTCCAAGCTCATTCTATAGATGAGAAAACTGAGGCAAACAGGGTTAAGTGACTTGCCCAATGTCACACAGCTAGTAAGTGTCTGAGGCCAGATTTGAACTCAGGAAAAGGAGTCTTCCTGATTACAAACCCAGTGCTCTATCCACTGCACCACCTAGACGCCCATGTAACACTCAGAGAGGAGCAAAAAAAGATACTTCTTAACATTTCTTTAGTCATCAGTACTCTCCCCATCCTGAAATTACATTCTATTACTTAAAGTATTCTATGTCTATGTTGAATCCTCTCCCAGCAGAATGGGAGCAGAGAACAGTTCTTTTTTTTTTGTTTCTTCTTTTATGAGCTTTGCACCATAACACACACACACACACACACACACACACACACACACACACACACACACACATGCAATTAAATTGAATTAAATCAAATTAATGCTACTCACTATGGTAAATGGTTATTAGATTTTTACTAAGTCACCACAACTTGAAGTCCTAATGTTCCTTGTGATTAGGGACACACAAGCGATACAATTTTCAAATACAATGGGATAGAAGTAAGGGAGGGGGAAAAAATGCAACAAGCCTTTATGTAGTGCCTACTGTGAGCCAGGTACTGTGTGTGTGTGTTCTAACAAGTGTTATCTCATTTGATCCTCACAGCAACCCTGCAAGGTAGGTGCTATTATTATCCACATTTTTCAATTTAAAAAAAAAAACTGAGGCAAGATAGAAATTTTTAAACTTTATCCAAAATTCGTAAGTGCCTTCTCAGGAAATATTTTAGGATACCTAGTCAAATCAAATGAGTGAATCTTTTATAGAAATGATTGGGTTCCATTAAAGAAAATGGATTTAAGTGAATCGATTCATTTTCTTTCACAAAGGGAAATACTTTAAAGCTATATTAAAGCATATCAGAATGATGTGGGAGAGCTGTAGTTTCTTGGGAAACAGGAACAGACAGAGTATTCTAATGCACACCAAGCATAAATGTAAAGTATCCTCGGAAGAGATGGACATCTACAACTGCTACAGGCATAAATTGAATATCAGTCTTGATATGCAGACAGTATGGAGAAAAACAGTGGTCATTTACTGGTCTTCTCCTAATTGGATAACAATTTTGTCCTAAGAACCAATATCACTGGACCTATAGGGCAAAGCATTATCTTTAATATAGATGGATTGGCTAAAAAACCAGATATACAGCAAACATTTATTAAGTGATTATAATGTACCAATGTGCTAAGCACTAGATTACAATTACAAGCAGAAAGAAATAGAGCCCCTGCCCTCAGGGAGCATACATTCTAATAGGTGAAGACAACAACCAAAAGGGGACTGAAAAAGTGAGAAGAGAGAGAAGGAAGATACCTACACTCGCTGTATTGTCCATGTCTGGAAAGTCAGAAGCAGAGGTAGTCAGGGAATGAAGCTTGGCCGGCCTGGGTCTTTGCTCAAAACAAAGGTCCAAGGAGGAATCCACCGAATGGGAGAAGAGGCCAACATGGAGGAGGCATGTTTCAGGGTAAGGAGGCCACAGGTACTGAGGGAAGTTTGAGGGCAAGATGAAAGCTAAAGCATAGCTGACCACCTGGGGACCCTTTGCCAAATGAAGGCCCTGGGAACAGCTCATCAGTGGAAGAAGAGGACCAGCATGGCAGAGGGATATCTCAGCATCAGAAGGTCCCAGGGACAAATGACACATTCCAGGGTGAGGAAGCCCCAGGTGCTAAGGGAAGTTTTGGAGTGAGACAGCTGAGGCACAGTGGCAAAGCCCAAGAAATCAGTAGCAGAACCAGGAGGGGAATTGAACAAGGACTATTCTCTTCAAAGTGGGGAGGAATATTACTAAGCTCAGGAATCAGTTCTATTCATAGTTATATTACAAAGGGTAAACAAGACCCTGTGCCTTGATTACAAGCTTCAATATGTGAATTTGTGTGCCTCCTGCAAAATGCAAGAAAGGTAAAATTTGAACGTCAGCATGGAAATTCTAGCGTATCATCTTTAACTTAAAGGTACTAATATGTCTTTTAAAAAACCAAAAGAATAGTTGTAGAAAATGCACATGTAAACAGGGGCCTGTTAGTAAGTGTTCTATTTCAGAGTCCTTAATTGTCTTTAGGAGACACAGGCATCTAAAAAAAAGTGTTGAGCTGTATACATGCATACATAGAAACACAAATAGAGCAAAAATCCACCTAGGGAGTGCCCTCTAACAACTTCCTGAGAAAACCTCTGTGACTTAATAGGGAAATCCTAGGGAGCTGCATGAAGCTTATAGAGGTTTTAAGTGACTTGTCCAGGGTCAGATATATAGTTAATAAATATCAGAAGTGGGATCTGAAACCAGGTCCTGACTCTCACTTTATAACCTCCTGCCTCTAAACATATGTAGATACATATAAGCAAATCTGTCTTTGTAATTATTTTTCCCTTGCCTCATGCTCAGGAAGCAACTGGGAACAACTCCATATGTTAGGATGGATGTGTTTTGTTTTGTTTTATTCCTCCTCCCCTCCCCCACTCCCATTCCAATTCTCACTTCTCATACACCTTTGCCAATCTGAGCTGGTATACACAGTTTACTCATTTGGAAGTTCCACAGACTAGTGAAATCACAGGTCAAGTCCTTATCCACCACCATTATATGTTTAGGAAATCATGTCACCTCCTTTTCTATGTCCCTTGTACGATGGACTTAATATGGTTTTTCTCATGTTTCATTTTTTTTGTCACTTCCTAGCTATATCCATGAAAACTGTATTAGATAGATGCAAAATGTTACATAAGGTCTGAGGAGGAACTGAACATTGGCTCTTCATGGAGGAAGTGGGATTTGAGGTAGATTTCAAAGGGTTCAGGGTGGGAATAAAAGGAGTCCATCTTGGGTAGAAATTTAGGCACAGAGACTAGGGAATATTCATTTATTTAGCATTCCAAACATGCCAGACACTTTGCAATATTAACTCTTTTGATTCCTTTTGAAAACCTGGGAGGTAGGTGCCATTATTATCCTTTTTTTTTTTTAACAAATGAGGAGACTGAGGCAAATAGAGATTAGAATGTTATTTGTCCAGGGCCTCACAGTTATTAAGTGTCTGTGATCACATTTGAACTCCGGTCTTGACTCCAGGCCCAAAGCTCTATACACTTTGCCACCTAGCTGCCTTTCAGGCACTGAGGCAAAAGAGTTCAGGGCATATTTGGAGGATAAAGAATAGTCTAGCTCAGCTAGAATTTTGAGCCTATGGAAGAATACTGTGTGAGATAAGACTGGAAAGGTATGGTGGCATCAGATTTCACAGAGCCTCGAGTGCTAGGTAAATAAGTTTGAAATTCACTTTGGGAAGCCACAAAATATTTTTTGAGCAGAAGAGTGACATAGCCAAGTCTATGCATAAAGAACATGAGTCTAGGGAGATAGGTGAGTAAGAAGACCAAATAAATTGATAATGAGGGTGTGGACTTGGGTGGTGGCCAGAACTATTACTAGGGCAAGGCAAATACAGGTGTACAAAACTGTAAGGAACAGAGAAAAATATATTTTACATATAAACAAACAAACAAACAAACAAACAAATAAATAAATAAATAAATGAATGAATTAATAAAAATAAAAATAAATAGATAGATAGATAGATAAATAAATATATGTATGTGTGTATATATGTATGTATGTGTATATATATATATGTACACACACACACACACACACACACACACACACACACACACATATATATATATATATGCTATCCCAAACACTTAGTGCCCTTAGGAAAAAGAGGTTTAATTTCTTATTCTTATCGCAGGGACAAAATTAGGTAACTCTATGCTGATAGTGGTAATGAGAATAGAGAAGAAAGAATGAATGCAAGAGATATTACAGAGGTGGTATATGACAGGACTTTCGAGGTGATTGAATGTAAGAGGAAAAAGAAAATATTCAGTTCTAGAAAGCAGATTTTCTTCAAATTTGAAACTTTAATACTCTTTTTAAAATTTTAACTCATTGTTAACATCCATTTTTAAAAATTTTGAGTTCCAAATTCTGTCTCACTCTAGCCCCTCCCCCACTCATTAAGAAAATAAGACATATGATATCAATTATACTTGTGAAATTATGCAAAATATATTTCCAAGTTAGCCATGCTGCAAAAAAGCAAGAAAAATAGAAATGGAAAAAATATCTATTTCAATCTTCACTTAGAATCCATTAATTCTCTCTGAAGGTGGATAGCAGTTTTTATCATGATTCTTTTGGAATTGTCATGTATCATTATATTGATTGGAGTATGAAGCTTTAATTTATAAGATAAGCTTCTATTTCTCTAAAAAAAAAAGAAGAGATGCAGCTATTGTGGGCAAATAATGAAGCCTATTATTTTCTTTTTATTTTCTTTCTCCTTATAGGATGGCCAAGAGAACAGAATTACTCAAATGAAATACGTGCAGAGGCTCAGAACTCATATTTTACCTTAGACCACCCAAGGAGAAGTTCAAAAGTTTGCAATTGCATTCTAAATTTAGAACATGCAGTTTTCCAAGAGGTTCTAATTTTGGTGGAAGAAAGTTTTTTTATTTTTTTCCTTGTCTGGAAATACACCCTTTCCGTTACACGTTGCAGAGAAATAGATCAGAGAGAAAAGCCGTGTCAATAGTACCAACCCTTTGTTTTTATTTAAAGTTGGACTCATTGAGAATTATATTTTTTTCCTTTAAAACTGTTTTGTCACTTAAGATGAGTTCTAAGCCCTCAGAATGATTTGTGGATTAGAATGTGGGGAAAAATTGATTTTAACCCCTGGGGAACTTAGAACTTTTCACTTTAGACTGTATCTTTTTTCCATAGCTACTTGATTCAACATTCTCAAAGTCAGATTTTCCTTTCTGACAATCCCTTTTTCCCTAATGGATGAATTACCTTTTTGTATATTATGAAATAAAGAGGGACAGCTAAGCTGATAGCTACAGATCACTCTAACTTCCTTTGGAAATTACTTCATTGATTTCGAAGATGACGAAGTACCCATAATGTGCCTATAAATATACTCATTAGGTCATAAATTGTGCATGACAGCATCTGAAATCTCAATGTACTGTCCAGACATCTTCCACTCCAAAATACATTTGGTCCCTGGGGAGGGCAACTCTGATCCATTATCATAAGTACAAAGGCACATGCTGGAGTCATGAATCAAACAGTGCCTTTTCCAGTTCCTCTTCCTTCCAGTGTTTACTAGAATGGACATATTTTAAGCTGATGAGATAGCTTGGATCCAAGAGCCAGAGTGCTCATTTGTATAACATGAGAATCTTACATCACTGAATTTAACCCTTCTATAAAACACAGCAAGAGACTGGACTCAGACTTTGAACCAAGAAGGAGTCTATCTAGCAAGAATGCAACAGCCCCAGAATCAGGGAGAGAGATTCATTCATAAGATCCAGAGAATGAAGTTGTTTGGAGGTGTTTAGCTTAGGGCCTAATCCCAGTGATGTCAAGGTCAGGCCTTCAGTCCATCCCGACTTCAACACACCACTCCCCATGCGACTATTTCACTCTGACCTGTGAAAGCAGTTCTGCCATAGGCTACACCTTTAGCTACTGCTAAATTGGGGTTAAATTTGAGAGAATGTGAGTAGATCAATGCAGTTCAAGGGAACACAGATGGAGCAAGGCATAGAGGCCCCCAATGAATCTGGATACAACAGCTTAAAGCAATAGATACATTGGGCAAGAGCAGTCATATATTCTCTTCATGAGTAAAGAACGTCTTTATTAAATCACACATTGAGATACGAAAGGGCCCTTAATACTCACCTAGTTCAATGTTTTCATTTTACATAGGGGGAAACTGAGGTACAAGGAAATCAAGTTGTTGTTATTGTGTAGTTGTTTTTCAATTGTATCTGATTCTTCATTACCCCATTTGGGGTTTTCTTGGCAGAGGTGCTGGAATGGTTTGCTATTTCCTTCTCCAGATCATTTTATAGATGAGGAAACTGAGGCAAACAGGGTCAAGTGACTTGCCTAGGGTCAACCAGCTAGTAGGTGTATGAAGCCAGATTTGAACTCAAGAAAGATGAATCTTCCTGACTTCAGGCCAGGAACTCTATTCACCATGTCACCTTGCTACAGCAAAGTACTATATTGACCTCAAAATGTCGCCAGGCCCCAGCTCTTGTGAAAATTTATGAGGCAGCACATCTTGGTGAACCCCATCTGATTTGTGGGCCTCTTAATTGCTTAGCACATACTTTGTGGAATCACACTAGGATAGGAATGGTTAAACCAAATTTTAGTTTGAACTCATTAACATTTTTAGGAATCTTTAGCCAAATCTTTTTCCTTTTTTTCCCCTTTTGGTTGCTTTGTGGTTTGTTTGTTTGTTTGTTTGCTTTTGTTTTTGTTTTTGATTTGTTTACTTTGGCTAGTTCCAGCATCCCCTTCCCCAGTCCTCATGGGCATCCATGCTCACAAATTTTGAGATCCCCAAGTATATTTCTACTTTGTATGAAGAAAAAAAGATAGAGTCAATGTAAGAAGAGAAAGGAACACTTGTTTGGAAAAGCAATTGGTTTTGAGTCAGAGGACCTGGATTCAAATCCTAATGTTTTATATGGTCATCTTTGTGGCTTAACCTCTTTCAGTTTTCATCTCATCATCTGTAAAAATAAAGAGTTGGATTGAATGACCTTGAAAGTCCTTTGGAGCTATGATTCTATGAACTTCAAAACTCCTCAGTTCCATGTTCCTATGAATAAACATATTCCTTTCTGCGAGCAACCCCAACAAGGATCTAATTATGAGGTATTATCCTTATTCTGTTTATGTTCACATGAATGTTTTGTGTGAATCCAGTGAGTGTAACTAGGACCAATGGGTAAAATATAGGAGGAGGTAGATTTTGGTTTAATGTGAGGAATAACTTCCTAAAAATTAGGATTGTTCTGAGGTGGGATGGTGCCCTGGGAGGCAGTAAATTGGGCAAAGATCGGAGGGGCCTGCATCTTCTTAGAATGATGTTGAGAATATTCATGGTTTGGGCTCAGGTCAGATCGGGTTATTTGATCTCAGAGGTCCTTTCCAACTCTTCAATGCCAGGAGAAGGCGTCCACAGGCCAGTAGGTTTTTCCCTTTAGTCATAAAGAATCTCACATTTGAAAATAAAGAGATTACTAAAGTAATGTAACTTGATCCTGCAGGAAGGTTTCTCTCTGATACCTTATATTTATTTTCTACATGTGCACCATTTGAACTTTTAATCATCTAAAAGGAGAGGGGATAAGGATAACCACTCTCCAGATTGCTTTCAGAACAGCCTGCTTACTTACTCTGGGATTAAAGGGGTACATATTGAATTCCAGCTTTCACTGTCATAATGAGTCCCATTATCTCTGCATTGTCTCTGGGTTTTATGAGGAAGGAAAAGAAGCAGACTGAGTTGAATCCTGTTTAAAGCAAAAGTGGGTGTCAAGAGAGAACCAAGTCTCCTGTGTGTGGCTTGTTGAAATTACAGAAGGGAGGAGAACTCGTTCTGCATGACCCTGACGGCCACACTGATGGAAGTGTCTCTCTTCTTTAGAAAGCCTTATCAAGTGTTTTTGCTTGTGGTTTTTCCCTTTTTCCTTTGTGGAGGACACGCTGGTAGCCTAAACCTGCTTTTCACGTCACTGCCTTGGAACCTGCCCTGAGTATTTCCAGGGATCACTTATGAGTTTTACCAAGTGACTTATCAATGAAGATTGATCTGAATGCCAAGCTAAGAGGTAGCTTTTTTTTTTTTGGACTGCTATCGTTTCTTATGGTTCCATTTCCCCACCTACATGAATCTTGGAACAACCTCCTCTCACTAAAACTGTGACTCAGGCCTGTCACCACCTGCTCAAAAAGTTCCCAGATGGGATGCTAGGTAAATATGCAAAGAATTGTATAACTGGGTCTAGAGGTGTTCCTTTGCTTTGCCTTATTGTTCTGATCACTAGTTTCTGTCAATAAATCAGAAAAGACCATTGTAAACAATGAGCAACATTTTAATATAGAATTATGAGGTCTTAATAAAGGAATTTGGGAAATCAGCTAATATGTAATGCTATCAGACTGTTTCTTTCTTTCTGATTCCAGTGTGGCTGCATCTAGTAGCCTCTCAATGCCTCTCATAGAAGTAAGGCGCCTAAAAGGTAGTATGCAGAGATTGGGACACTTGGTTCGGCTACTCAGAGGCCTTTGTGGCTTCTTTCATATTTCAAGGCCACGTTCTAAATAATTTTGGTTGCCCTGTAACTGCATTCTGAATAGTTAGAGCTTTGGGAATATGGGATAAAATATTTAGAACAAGAAGAATGAAAGTTACCTAGTGGAATCCACTCATTTTACAGATATAGAAACTGAGGCTGAGAGTAAGAATTAAAGAGTATATGTGGATAGGACACTGGGCTAGGAGGCAGGAAGACCTGAGTTGAAATCTGACCTCACACACTGACCAGATACACAACCCTAAGCAGGTCATTAACATCTGTTTGTCTCTGCTTCTTCAACTGTAAAATAGGGATAATTATAGCACCTACCTCTCATAGCTGTTATGAGGATCACTTGAGTTCACTAGTACCTCTCTAAAATGCAGGTCAGTTCAAGAAAGGGGAACAGCTCCATTTTATCTCTCCTACATCAATTACTGTCCTGGTAACTGACAAGGTTATCTCCAGTAAGGTATTGGTTACCAACCAGGATTATCCTTCCTGGGGAAGAAGAGCATATGTCCTGGGCAGGACCAAAGATCATCATATTATTTGGTTCCCCCTACCAATTATTTTATTTTTATACAGGTGATATCTGGTTATCTGAATACAAGCTAATTTCGAAGAAGAAAAGAAGATGATATCACAAAATTATAATTGATTTGTATGCAGAGAAGGGCAGCAAGGGAATCAAGTTGATGTTATATATACATACATATATATGCATATGTGTATGTGTGTATACACATATGTATATACACACACACACACACACACACACAATATACCTACGGTCTTACTTTTTAAGCAACTGAATTGCATTCTACAAGTATTTTATTATGCTAGTCATTCATGGCATAAAGCCAAAAAACAAACAAAAAAAAATTAAAAAACACCTGCCTTCAAGGAACTTACATTCTACTGAAAGATGTGCATGGTTAAGTAAGTACAAAATAGAGTGTGTAAATTAACTGGGACAAAATAAAATAAATGTATTGACATGCAATAAATTTTCCATATTTTAGGTCATTTAAAAAGTTTAATATGCAACATGCGCTCTTTGCTTAGTAATCTATTTTACACAATTTAATTTATACAAAGCATTCAGTTCACACTATTCTGAGGGAAAGAGGAAGGGAGTAAGCATTTATTAAGTGCCTACTCTGTGCTAGGTATTATACTAAATGCATTAAAAGTACCATGTTTTGGATATAGTCTTGAAGGAAAAAATGAATTGCACCAGTTAAAAATATATTTTTCCCTCAATCTTCATTACTCTAGTCATTATAGTGTCTTACCCATGAGAACTGTTTTTTCTTCATTGCAATGATTTAAATTTTTGTTTCTGCGCTTCTTCCAAGTTCAAGCAACTAGACTACAGTGTAGAAGAATAAGTAACAACCCCTCCAAATTACAGGTCTCTCTGAAAGGCTTTCCCTGTTTCCTGATGATTAATTAAGTTATTTCACATGAATAGATTGTCAGCTCTTTTTTTTTTCTTTTTCTTTTCCTTTGTGCTTTGGCTTGCGAGATCCTTTTTTCATCATAGAGTTGAATAATCCTTGAAATTTTTTAATTCCCCATGCCAACAGCTATTGCAATATCTTTAACAGTCATTGAAGTATGTTCTTTTAAGAACTACAACTTTTGCAAGTTTCCTTAGAGTAATATATGTTCTTAAAAACCATAGAATTTAAAGCACAAAAAAAGAGAGCAATGAAACATTTTTCTTTATAACTCGAGTGATTGGAAATGAATTAAAAATAAGAAAACTATTTCACTTGGATTTCATCTAGTCAAGGTCAGACTTCTGAGTCAATCTATCGATAAAAGCACAGACAAGTGCTTCATTGCTGTCATAAAATGAAATAATCACCAAATTAATTCTTGTCCTAAGTAATTTACAAATCACTTCATAAATAAAATAAATGAAAAATAATTGAGGGGATACTAATAACTAGGGGAGCCACCACCAACCCTTTCTATTCTACCACTTGCATCCTTTGGTTACCATGTATACCGTTTTTCAAAGTACTCTATTAAAATAAAAATCTCATATTAGTAGGAACTTAGCATATAGTTGTTTATAAATATGTAGCATATAGTTGCACATAATGTACCATTTACATAACACATATGAAGTAGATGCCAGGTAACTTTGGAGGAGAAAGCACTAACAGCTGGGAGAAGGCCTGGGCTCATTCAATTTATCACTAAGGCTAGCAATTACCAACAAAATGGTTCTCTTGGCTCTTTGGCCAGCCAAGAGATCATGAGGCAGGGCTTACTAGGCTTTATATAGTTTTGGAAAGTACAAGAGAACAAAAGAGAGAAAGCACAAAACAATATGATTGGTTACAAAGTCTGAAGAATCATAGATGATGGAAACATTATGATTGGATGGAAGTCTGGAATGCAGGGCTAGCAGCAACCCCTCCTTCCATCTTGTTACTATCTAAAGCTCATCGGTGGTGTCCTCCTGCATGACTAGTTAGTGTCACAGCTATAAGAGACTTGAAAGTCATCATGGATTCCAAGAGGCAGTGGTAAGGGTGTTTCGCTGGCTGACACTGTGGTAAAATATTATGAAATATGATTCATTTGGGGCTTTTACTTTTAGTTACATATTCCTGGGAATAGCATCTTAAAACAAGTCATGGTCAAGAGTTTTATACATATACTATATTATGCTCACAAAAGCTGCTTCCTTCTTCTGTTGGGACATTAGAAGAAACTGTCTCATAAGCAGATAAGGGCAGCCAGAAGTGAAGCATACATCTTTATTCAGTATCCTGGAGTAGGTGGAGGGATGCAATTCAAGCAGCAAGTAGAAAGGATTAGAAGCTGGTACTGAACAGAATGTACTCTGTATTTGATGACTCAGAAGTCAGGGTCATTGTTAACACCATTGGCTACCATTGTTCTGCTAGCACATATGTTGGGAGCCTGCAGTAGGAAAAAAATATGAAAAATAAAGGGAATGAATCCCAGGACCAATAAAGGATTAAGCTTTCTTATTTTTTTCTACATTAAAATACCATTTTATAGTCATGTCAGTTAGTTTATTTCCAGTTGCCCCTCTATATAGGAAATGGTCATCTTAGGCTTAATTTGGGGCATGGCGGCAGGAAATGAGGGATAAGGAGCAACCTAATAACTTTGCTGAATATGTTTATATCAGAATGCAGACCAAAATACATTCAATGAACACTCCTGGTCCTGAAGGGAGGGGAAACAGTGTATAAACACAACTTCCAGTAAACACCAGTCATGAGGTTGATTTAATATTTTATTTAACAGTCCAAAAAATGTTGTGCCTGCACTCATTACCTGACTGCCCTTTCACTCTCATCAATTTTGAAGGACGTGGCTTATCTGCCACCCCCATTTAGTCTTCCCTGTCTTAATAGCATAATCACAAGCTAATAATAAATGCAGTCATTCTTGTTCCCATGATTCTTGCTCCTGCTTAAAAGATCACTGCATGGATGTTCTGAGCAAACTTCATTTCTCCAAGTGAGTCTTGATATCCTGAAAGGAACCTAGAGCCAACACATTTAACAGGTGCAGGGCAGTGAAACACGTGGCTGTCCTTTGGGTCATTTGGAACTTACCCTGTTGCGTGTATCTGCCAATTCAGGAAAGTTCCACTTACAATGAGTGAGAGCCGTCCTGCTTTCTGCCTGGTAACAGGAATGAACAGCTCTTGCCAACTGCAGTGTTTATTCATCCAACCCAGTCATATACTCATTTAAGAGACAAACCTTTCCGCTCGTTGAGTCATTATTATTATTTCTGGATAATTGCTTCTTTTATGATTTCTTTAAGATATACTCTAACAAGTGGATTTTTTAAAATGTTGCTTAGTAATAGCCTTTGTCCTCATTTGGGTGTTGAAATACCTTCCCCACTACCAACACAAAGGAAAAATGTTTTATGTTGTACTTACTTTGTACCAGGGACTGGGCCGACTGCTTTTTACAAATATTATCTCATTTGATCTTCACTATAACACTGTGAGGCAGGTGCTTTTATTATCCCTATTTTACAGATGAGGAAACTGAGGTAAACAGAAGTTAAGTTGACTTTTCCAGGGTCCTGTAACCACTAAGAATCTGAGGCTGGATTTGAACTCAACTTCCTGACTCCAGGACAAGTGCTCTAACCACTGTACTACTAGCTGAATCAAACAAAGCCCAGGGATGTGGAGAGAGGGCAGAGGTCATGAAGCAAGGCCTGGGAACTCAAATGGACAGGTATGGACAGATAGAGGGGCTGAGAAAGAAAGGGGCCAATTCTTCTTTGTTGTCATCTCTGTAAGACCTTTACTTACAGTACTTACATTACCATTACTTAGTTTTGGCAGTTGGTACATGTCACAGAGAAGGGCTACTGTGGATGAAGAAATTAAAAGTATCAGGGGATTGATCATGGGACACTAAGTAAGCAAGTGATCTCGGGTGGGGGTGGGGACGGCCATAGCTTTCTCTTCTCCATCGATACTGTTCCACTGCACAGTAGCATCACTGCTTAAGAACCTGCTCCAGGAAAGCAGATGGGATACGTCTGAAGCGTCACATTTCCAAAGGACACAGAGATCACAGCTACTACTTCCTACCTAAATAGAACAGATGATTATCATCTGACCAGTGGAATGTATAAGAGGCATATTAGCCAAGCCTGAGGAAATAAAAATTAAGATCCAGTGTCCCACAGTGGGACAATGTTTCCTTGCATAGCCAAGTGGGTACCTTCCACCTGGAGATCTATGATTCTATGATTTATGATAGCATCCTCTCTCTCTGTGTCTCTGTCTCTCTGTTTCTGTTTCTAGCTCTCTGTGTCTCTCTCTGTCTCTCTGTTTCTGTCTCTCTCTGTCAAATAAAAAAACTTGGAAGTGGCATTTAGGGGGAAAGTGCAGACAGTAGTTGAAGAAGCCTTAATACCTGCCAATACTAAAGGCACACAATTCAATATTCAAGGGTCAAATCTAGAAGAATGAGAGAACTAGGAAAGAAAGTGAGAAACTTTAAAGAGAGATCAGTCTAGATTTTCATAATAAACTTTCTTTCACACTTTGAAAAATCTATGATTTGATCCCTCCATTAAAGGAGATTATATCTATTAGGCTGAATTTGTGGTGATGAACATTTTTGTACTTACACTGGTCCTCTGAGGATAGACATGCAGCCTTGAAGAGCCCAGAGTCGCCTCCATGCCATGATTAGGCAGGAAGTTAGTGTTAAATAATATTAACTATTGTATATTTAACTTCACCCTCTTAGGAGGTTAATGCTTCTTTTCTTAGTTTTCTTCCTATGAAAATGGTCATTTTGAACTCCACTAGCTGTAAAGCTTGAGGAAAAACAGATAACATTCTAAAATACATGGCCATAAATTAAGAATATATGTGCCAAACATTTAACATACATTTCAAAGAGTTCAATTAAATAAACAATTATTAGACAGCCACAAGGCATACGGCATCACGTTCTGAACTTTTGCATTTCTGTGAAGAGTACCTCCATCCTTAGGGCCACCCAGGTTCACATTCTCACTCTCCCTTATTCCACTTGGCCTAAGCCGTAGCAAAGTCCTGTAATTTCTGCCTCTGTGTTGTCTCTCACATCCGGCCTCTTCCTCCTCCCCTAACACAGCCACTACTCTAGTTCAGACCCTCATCACCTCTCACATGGACTTTAGCGGTGGTCCCGCGATTGCTCTTTCTTCTTCCAGTCATTCTTGTCTCTGATATATCTTCCAAGCAAGAGCCTAATGGATATTCCTGAAGCCTAGACCTGATCATATTACCTCTCTGCCTAAATATCTCTAGTGGCTCTCTGATCAAATATCCGATCCTCTTTGGGGCATTTAAAGCCCTTTACAAACTGATGATAATGTACTTCTTCAGGTTTATTCTACACTACTTCCTTTCATGAACCCTGTGATCCAAACAAACTCATCTTCTTGCTATTACTCATATGATATCCCCCCTCCTCATCTCTGTGACTTTGCACAGGTAGTCCTCCTTCCCAACTACACCAAGAACGTGTTTCCTCCGTGCTTTCAGCTCTTAGAATCCCTGGCCTCCTTCAAAGCTAACTCAAGTGTTATCTCCCCCATGAATCATTTCCTGATGCCCTAGCTGTGGACTCTCTGGCCCCACACATTACCTTGTATTTATTTTTGTGCCTGTATGTTAGCACGCATGTATATGTGTGTATATGTGCATATGCATGTGTGCATGTATACATGCATATACACAAGTAAGCCTGAATTAGTTCATATAGAGTCAGTGCCTCTGAGCTAGGAAGAAGTGGGTTCATATCTCACGTTGGACACATACCAGCTACGTGACATTAGACAAATTGTTTTTAACTTTTCAGGGCTCTAGGCAACTCTCTAAGACTATAAGTTTCAGAGAAGGTTTTCACACTAGCAGAGGGAATTTCCTCACTGAAGGATTTCCTAAACAAACAAAATCACAGGTCCCGTCCCTCTCTTTAAATTTTATGTAGTTTTGGATACGCATTGTTCCCTCTGATCCTGGAGGGCAATGACAAAATTATTTATGTTTTTGTATTCTTGGCACAGTGTCTGACATCTAATATGTGCTTTAAAAAATGCTTATTGATTGAATCTGCTTTTATTACCCATGTGTAAAATGCAATAACTGTGTATAATAAGGAAGAAATCTAAACTATTTTGAAACACCTTGTTTATTGCATCTGGTGCACATGAAAGAAAATTACCATTTTTTTTTTCTTTCAGGACAGTCAACAAGTATTTATTAAGTACTTACCACATACACCATATGGTGTTAATCTCTAGGGATACAAAGGAGCCTGAAGAATATGAAGTTGTTCACTCTCTCCACCGAGTACAAGAGATTGTTATAGAATTCAATCCTAGAATGCCACATATCATGATCTATTTTTAGAACTTATAAAAAGGCATGAAGAAGAAAGTGCTATGATCATTCTATTAAAAAAAACATTATCTGGATTCTCAAACTAGCTTTAGACATATCCAATTTATTATCCAAGGTTCAACCTGGAGGCTTGTCAATCAAAGAAACAATTCACCAGTGATTAGTCTAGAAATGGGAATATCTAGCATTTCTCTTAGACAATAATAAACAATGATATTTATCCCCATCAAAATGTCCAACTCCTTAAGAAATAATAATTGCTGTATAAGTCCCAGAGATATGAATCCTTTTTGAAATTTTAAAAGTCATTTGAATAGGGACAGCAGTAAAAAGCAAAACAAAACCTCCGTGGGCTTACTCTCTTCCCCAAGAATGAAATGTTTATAAATAACTGATACAAAATAAACAATCATCATCTTTCTTCTGTTAATGTCTGTTTCCTTAGGCATTCATTGCCATACACACATGCATAGGTAATTAGTAATGTGTGTATATAGTATATATATGCATACATATGTGCTGAGAAGAGAGAAACATGTAATTTGTTTTATATATTATATTATATAAAGTAAACATCATAAATCTATATTCAAAACAAGTTACATAAATCTTTTTCTCCTCAGCTGCTGCTGTTGTTGTTTGTCCTTCATTTTCAAAGTGAACCAATGACATCACAGGGTAATGCCTTGACTTGTGCATGAACTGAATTTAAGTGAGGCAGAGCTGCACAAAGTCATCAGCCTAGCTCTTTCTTCCAGAGTCATAGAAGCCCACTGGCAAGACAAAAGTCAAGATAATTGGCAATGGTCTGGGATGCAGTGGATGACCTCGGCATCTTGGATGTCTGACCAACCTCTAAGCACTCCATAGTGCCTGCTTCAGCTGCTTTCATGGCTGTTGGAACGAACCGTTCTCCTCTGCCCATTCCATCCAAGGAAAGTCTTCACATGCTTGGGGCAGACATCCCCCCCCACCCAACTCACCGGTGGGTTTGAGAACTGTCAGTTACCTTCAACCTGGTTTAGCTCATCTGCTGAGAGTTTTACCAGCACGTAACTGCTGAGGATGCTACCGTTTCTTGGACCTGCGGGTAAGAGTTGGGTGAAGATGAACACCAAAAGTGCATAAGCAGTCCTGAAAAGGTCTAGGCAATCGCTAATACCCAAGTTACTAGTACTCCCCGAGCACTCCAGAGACCCCCTCAAAATCTCCTCGGTAATAACTCTGAAAATAGAATAGTCAAAACAAGCTAGGCATTCTGGGCTAAATAGAATGCTATGGCTGTGAGCATGTAAATAAATGACTGAAAGAGTGATTTTATCTTGCTCAGAATACTGGGGTTTGTTTTTAGCTCTGTATATACATATATGTGTGCATACATGTACATATGTGTACGAGTTTTAATTTCAAAAAAGCCACTGGCAAACAGTGATGCCTAATCCCAGGGACCAAGGAACCAATAAAAACTTTCTGTTTTATCCCAAAGCATAAAGTATAGGATAGAGCATTGCACTTACAGTTTAGAAGACATTGGTTTAAATTCTGCCTCTGCTGTGCCATGTGGTTGTGGCGGAATACTACTGTGCTATAAGAAGTGATGAGCTGAATAATCTTAGAAAGGCATGAAAGACTTGCGTGAAATGATGGAGAGAGAAGTGAGCAGAACCAAAAGAATATTGTATACAGCAATAGCAATATTGCTTTAAGAATGACTTTGAGTGACTAAGTCATTTTGACTATTACAAACACACAAATGAAAAATAAAGGATATATGAAGAAAAACACTATCTCCATCCATAGAAAGAACTGATAAATAGAAGTATATATGAAATAATTTTACATATATACACACATACATACATACATACGTACACACACATATTTGTGTCTAATGGTAGACATCTCTGGGGGTGGAGGACAAGGGAAGAAAAAAATACAAAAAAGAAATTTACATAACTGTTGTACCTTAGGAAGGAATAGCAAGTTGTCCATGGTAGATTTGTAGTTTCATGTGCCATCATCATTTTTATTGTACTGTATTATGGAAATGCTTGTTTTGTTCCCTGAATTGAAAATTGAAAAACAAATTAAAAATTAAAAAAAAAATCCTGCCTCAGACATTTACTAGCTATGTGATCTTGGGCAAGTTATTTAAATTCTGTAAAATAAAAGAATTTGACTCAATGCCCTTTAAGCTCCTATACATGTCCAAATTTGTTATCTTGTTATCTTAAGTCTTTGAATTGTGAGCCAAAGCACATCCCTCTCCATAAGTGGCCTAAGGTGCAGGACCTCTCCCTACAAATGACCCATAGGATGATCTCCAGAGGGCTCAATGTTATTTCCATTACATGTGCAAGAATAGGTGAATTGGGGGGGGGGGGAAGAAAGAAAAGGAGTAGCATAGCCTGTGAAAATGTGTAAGAGAATTGAATAATTGTCCTACCAAATTTCAGCCACCTATCTCTACTATAAGGGAAATTTTATTTGGAGAGACTCTCTAATTAAAAACAAGGCAACAACGTAGGGACTGATTGAAAAAAAAATGTGGGGTTGGGAGACCTACATGGACACATGTTAGTTATGTCATCTTGAAGAAATCACTGAATCACTTTGAGCCTCTGTTTCCTAATCTGTAAAAACTGAGCCTAACAATATTTGTGCTTGCTTGTTCATACTTACTTCTCAAATAACACTTTTCTCCTCGTTTTTTATTGTGATTCTGCCTCTTTCCTATTTATGCCCTCATCATTTTTCCCTTTTCTTTTCAGTATACCTGTTCCAAAATTCCTCCCTTCCTTCCCAAGTCCATAGAGCACATACTTATTCACACTTCTGATTTCCCGAAGCTTGACCACAGCCCACTTTACTGAAATTCCCCAAAGCCCAAAGCTGTGATATCAAAAACAATGGCCTCGGAGAGCTACGGTGTGCATGCATGCTGAACAGATCATACTTTTACTGCCTGAAAAGACCCATCCAGCAATCATTGTGATATCTGTCTAAGTGGATGGAACTGTGAGCCAAGTCCAGCCAGGGTCATCTCAAATAGTGTTCTGCCACATGATTTCTTAGCTGAGGATACTAAGCATGTGTTTCATTTTGCCCCATTGTTAAAGTCAGGGGAAATTATTTCCTCTGAATGTATTTTCATCTGTTCTAGCTAATCTCCCCTATTCCCTTTGGGGGTGGCTAGTGTTTAATTTTTAGTTTAAACATGGTGTGATAATCCAGGAGGAGAAACAACACCTCTCCTACCCTCCAAAAGGAATTTCTCTTATCTCTCCAGTGTCACCATTTCCCCCCATGTTTCTATAAATTCCAGGTTTCTGCCAGAGCAAACTTTCCTCATGGAAAACCCTTAACTTGGGCAGCCCTACTGGGCCCCACAGTAAAGTAAATAATCAAACTCAAAGCCTATTAAATTATAGCATGCCTTCAACATTAAAGCAACAAAATGGAAAGGCTCCATTAATGTTGTCCAACTGGCTTCAAGTTACACTGTGCACTCTGGAAACAAGTTGACTGAGATCCTGCTATTCTACCTGGAAGCTTAGATAGGTACTTGATAAGTAGTCATGGAAGGAGGTGGGGAAAGGGTTTCATTTTGTGGATGTCGTATACACAGCCCTATACAGACTCACACTAGTATTCTACAGAGCACCAAATCTTGGCATATTGTTTTTAGGGTGAGCTCTTGACTGGCTCACACAATCCCAGAGGGCATCCAGAGGTAAGAAGGAATGGAAAGGATTGTCAATAATTCTTCCATCTAACCAAAACCCTGAAGCTAAGGAAGTTAAATGACAGTTCCTGGCTTATAAGTAGAGAACCTAAGGAATTTTAAAATCAACAAACCATATCTTTCTTTCCACATCTGTTCGTATGCCTATCCTATTCTTTGCCGTGTGTCATCAAACACACAGAAGCAAACCACCTCCATGAGGGTCTCATCACATCTTAAGATATATCTAGGAACTGCTGAAAGCTATATACCTATAGTATATACTATAACCTATAGTAGCCTATAATCAAATTGGCTATAGCAATTCTCCATGTGCTCTTTAATCTTAGAACGCAGTATTTAATCACACTGATACCATCACTTTCAAAAGCTCATAGGACTTTCTATTATACTCTTGTATGTAATATCCAAGGGGAAGGTCCTTAGCCACAGGGGGTTGATATGGAAAGACTCCGTGGAGGAGGCGATATTTGTGTTGCGATTTGGAGTGTGGGAAGGAGTTTAAAAGGTGAAGAGAGGAGCTAGGACCTTGCTGGCATGAGGAACCATGTTAGGGAAGGTGTGGGGACAACAAAAATCACTCATCACGTTTGGGGAATAGAGAGTTACCTAGTTTGGCTGGAGCTTAGCGTGCAAAATTATCAAGGAGTCCTTGAATGCCAGGTAAGAAACTTATTCAGAATGCAACAGGAAGCTACTGAAGTGGAGAAGCAATATGACTAGATCAGTTCATAAGGAAGATTAGTTTGGGACCCATAAAAAGAATAGTTTGGAGTAGGGAGAAAAGGGAAAGGGGGAGACTGATCAGGGATCTATTGCAATAGTCCGCTTGGAATCAACAAACCATTCCTTTAAATCCAATTCCATCCCCATCCTCTTTACTACTCTACTACCTTCAAATAAACAAACAAACCAAACTCCACAAGGGTTTTAGATCTGCCCTAGTGTGACGGTGATGGAAGTAAAGTGAAGGAGATAGAAACAAATGTATGTTCTGGAAATAGCATTGACAGGACTTGATGTCATAGGCTGGGGTGGATATGTGCCTGCAACTCAGAAAAGATGTCACGTGTGAAGATGTAAGTTTGGTAATGATCTGTGCATGTGCACAGAGGAAATAGGGCCAAAGACAAAACTGATACACAAAAGCTTTGAGATAAACAATCTTCTGAATTCTTGTCATGTTCCGAAGTATTATTCATTGATCAAACAACACTATCTGGCACCAGGTTTTGACAAGTATTATAGTCATCTCATTTTCCATATTGCTAGGCACAGAAAGATGGGCTCCCCAGAAGAAAGTGAGTCTGATAATTGAGTTTAGTGAATGAGATCTATCAACTATGAAACTCTTTTCAAGATTACCTATGGAAGCAAATATTTTTTTTTAAAATAACTCCATCCGTGCTGAGAAATTAGTAGCTAAATGCAAATATGAGTTTTCATAGACCCTGATTGCATTTCACAGTATAAGCAAATGGCTTCAAGTCTCCATTTTGAAAGTCATTTTCAATGGTCACATCATCCATCCATTCATTTAATAGTATTTATCAAGCACCTCTTATTTATGAATCACTGAATAAGATACGAATAAGTCAGAATTGGACCCTGCTTTTAAGGGGCTTATTATCCTGCAGGAAACATAAGGCTCATGCACAGACAGCTTTGTATAGAAATGAGAATATGATAAACTCACAACAGAGATATGATCAATGTGAGAAGAGGGTTCACAAAAAGGAGAGATCATTTCCGGCTGGAGGGACAGGGAAGGCTTAGACAGAACTGATAAGGTGAAGCTGCAGGAGTAGCTGAAATCAGCAGAAGAGAGGGTGCAGAGGAGAAAGAGGAGTCTCAGATAAAGAACACTGGGGCACACCTACATTAAGGGTTCAAGAAGAGAAGACATTCATGGCTAACCCTAAATCAGGAGACGGTAGGTAGTGCGTTTGCTTCTTGTTACAGAGTCCAGCTTCATAATCTGCCATTATCTGAGTAAGTTGCTCATTATTAGTCCCAGGCTACCCAGAATCCTATGATTCCAGTGTGATGAGGAAATAGACTTCTATCTTATCCTCAACCTCCCTTTTTACTGGCAATCCCAACATATTGAAGGGATCAAGGCTTCTATTTTTTAAGTGGAATTCTTCTTTGGATGTGGTAGGAATGAGAGCAAGGGAGAGGGTTCTCATATTTATCTACAATTTGAGTGTGCCCTCTCTCCTTCTTTGATGTTAGGAACAAAAAGAATATCAAGAAGATCGTCTGCCTCCGCTCATAATAAGAATGAGAAAGGTTCAGAGGAAAAGGATCTTATGTTGTGTAGGTTGGTGCTCAGAGGTTTCCTTTACAGTTATCCAGAACTTGAAACATCTATGAGTAAAACATAAATCCAAATATTTTCTTCCTAAATATAATGGAGGCTGAAAGTTGCAGAAGAGGAAATCACCATTAACAAACAGTAGGAAAATAGGGAGATAGTTAAGCTACCTACTTACCCAAAATCTTTCAGAAGCAAAATAGACTCAGTATGTTTGCTGTTGTTCATATCTGCATGTGAGTGCCTGTGTGTATCTATAGATGTGCTTGGTTATATGTGTATGTGCCTATGTGTCTTGTCTGTATGTGTGTGTGTGTATACATGGGGATAGGATTTAAGATAATTGGAAGAAAAATGAATTTAAAGTCAAGTGGCCACTAATATTCAGGTAAGCTCTTTTAAAAATATGGATGCAATTGGCTAGCCTTCTGGCTTTCATCACAGAAGCCTTGTGATGAAATAGCAAATATGGGAACATAAAAAAAGACATGGACTTGTCATCCATTTGAATGGGTCCAAATGGCTGAATGCCTCAAATTTCTTGAAAACTCCCCAATATTAACATCCCAGAATTTTAGTGAAGTTTTCATCAGCACCCTTACTGATAAAATTAATTTGTATTGAAGAAATATAATTTGAACTGGTTTTCAGCTGATTCCTGACTAAGCCTAAATACAGAGAATAGGTGTGGCTATTTTCTACCTGCCAACCTGTTGCTAAATGGTCCATAACTGTCAAAAGGTTTGCATTGTTCATCTCTAGATGAGAACAATAGTGTCCTGGTTAATCACTGGATCCATGGAACAGGCATGAAATGTGTGGAGTCCTTCCAGCTATCAGTGAAAAATGTTTATTAAGGACCTACTGTATGCCAGGTGATGTAATAGGTGCTGAGGATATCCCCAAGCCCCATGCCATGCTATGGGGGATGTGCGGTTAAGCATCTTCTAGGTTTCTCTTTGGAGAAGAGTGAAGGAAAATCCACAAGCTCACGCCCTATTTGATCATTTGGCTGTAAATAGCTTTGGGACGTTTCAAGATGAAAGACCCATTGGAAGGTAAGATGTTATTATAAACACTGGCTGGTAATGATAGTAATTAGCATTCTAATAAAATATAAACAAAGGAAATGGGAGAATGCATGTTAATTATCTTGATTTTTAAAGCTTAATGCCAAACAAAATAAACAAGTGAAATGGTCCTGTTTGCTTTTGTCCTCTTTCAAATTGCCAATAAGTTGCTCACTGAATAGATTTCTGACTTCGGAAGGAAATAACTGGACCTATCAAAAGCCAACCACAAAAGAAGGCTAGGAATGAGATGAAAGAAGGGAAATATGACTATATCATATATTTATAGTTAGGGGAAAGAAAGAAAGATAGTGAGGCAGAAAGAGAGGAAGGAAGGAAAGAAGGAAGGAAAGAAGGAAGGAAGGAAGGAAGGAAAGAAGGAAGGAAGGAAGGAAGGAAGGAAGGAAGGAAGGAAGGAAGGAAGGAAGGAAGGAAGGAAGGAAGGAAGGAAGGAAGGAAAGAAGGAAGGAAGGAGGGAAGGAAGGAGGGAGGGAAGGAAGGAGGGAAGGAAGGAGGGAAGGAAGGAGGGAAGGAGGGAAGGAAGGAGGGAAGGAAGGAGGAAGGAAGGAGGGAAGGAGGGAAGGAGGGAAGGAAGGAAGGAGGGAAGGAAGGAAGGAAGGAAGGAAGGAAGGAAGGAAGGAAGGAAGGAAGAAAGGAAGGAAGGAAGGAGGAGGGAAAGAAGGAAGGAAGGAGGGAAGGAAGGAAGGAAGGAAGGAAGGAAAAGAAAGAGCAAGCTAAAAATGCTTCCACAAATTCTAACTTGTTCTCCGTTTCCCCACACCAAGAAGCATATTTCCCAGACCATTTTTCCCACTTTCATCTGAAAAGGGCACTGAGGAGAGGCAAAGTCAATGGGCCAACTAGGTCCAAGAATCTATCACCTCCTGTCTGACTCTGCACTGGTTTGGACCTCAAAGGGGAAACAGGTTTTCCTTCAAAATTTCCACAAACTTCTGTTCGGTGAAATTTCACCAACTGACCACTGCCAAGTAGTGTTCAATATCCCCTGTCTAAGTCATGTCCCCAAGGAAACTTAGAGGCTTTCAGTGTTGTCTGATCCTCTAAAAGGCAGAAAGAAATTGTACTACAGGAATGTTGCCGGGTCATTATGAAAATGCTTAAGAATAACACCCTGTGTTTGCTGTAAATTTAAGCCTGGTCCCTTCACGTCACAGAGGAAGGAGGTGCTCCCAGGTTTCCTTCCTCTGACACATGTGTGTATATGAGTGTATGTGTGTGGTGTACCTCTTCCATGTGACCAGCTGCACAGACATCCCCAACAGGAAATGCAAGGCCTTCATGTCCAGAGGAGAAGGCTGGGTTGGGACTTCACAGGGCAAAGCTGTGAGAAGCAGGGACCATTTTCAGGAAGATCTTGGGGGGAAATGCCCTGACCTCTTTATTATTCTGTTTATAAACTGCTATCTTGGAACATCCCTCTTTGGAAATTTTGTCCTGGGGGAGGAAAGAGGTAGATCTCTATTTAGAAAAGGGCTAATTCCATTACTTTGTTCCAAGGAGCCAGAGGAAAATCTTTGGTCTCAGAGATGAAGGGCCTGGCCCATGTCTCATTTGCCTCTATAAGCAAAGGTGGCTTTCTTCAATTTTGGGGGGGGATTGGTATATTTTCCTCTCCAAGAGGCTGATAGAATTTAACTACGAAAAACAACCTTAGAAACCATCTAGTCAAACCCTCTAGACTTCACACATGAAGATGCTTAGGTATAGAGGACCAACTGATTTGGCCAAGGTCACAAAGTTAGTATCTGGCAATAGATATAATGATGTCCTGTTTTGTAGAAAGTGAGAGTAAAACTACTTGTAGGAATAAAAAAGCTATGTTGCTTTATACACTAAAGAATTGTCATTTTGTGGTTTTGTTCAGTTGTCTTCAGTTGTGTCTGACTCTTCATGGCCCCATTTGGGGTTTTCTTGGCAAAGATACTGAAGTGGTTTGTTATTCCCTTCTTCAGGCATTATGCAGATGAGGAAACTGAGGCAAACAGGATAAAATGACTTGCTCAGGGTCGCACAGATCAGGATGAGTCTTTCTGACTCCTGGCCCAGTGCTCTATCCACTGTGCCACCTAATTACTCTACTCAAATGCTATACTCGATAAAAAATAAATACATACTTTCTCTGAAATATTTCCTGTACCTTGTCAAATTGATTGATGCCATATTGATGATGAATAAATTAATCAACAAACATTTATTAAATACCTACTATGTGCCAGGAACTATGCTAGGTGCTAGGGATACAAAGACAAAAAGAAAATCATCCTTTCCCTAAAGAAATATATTCTATCAATAGAGACAACATGTATACATAAAACTATACACCAACAATTTAAACATAAACACAAATGATGATGATGGTCTTAGTATTACAAAATGTAGCATCTCATTGTTCTAAGGATCCTTGGCACTTATCTCAATAAAGTCTACCTAAAGAAGTATGAGAATGCCTCCCACAACATTCTGACAAGTAATCATCCAGATTCTTCTTGTAGACCTCCAGGAATGAACAACTCACTGTCACTCAAGGCAGGCCATTTCAGTTTTGGACAACTCCAATGCTTTTGAGGATACTTGCACTTCTTATTAATAAATCCCAAAGCTGAAAGGATTAAGCAATTCTTGGTTTTGTAGCCAGGTCCGGTACACCTAGCTGATCCTCTGTCATGCTCTGAAGAAAGGTGTATGGATCAGTCTTGCCATAGGAAGCAAGACATAGAACTACAGTATCCTAGATGTAGAGCTGGAAGAGCAGGAATTTGTCCTGATGGTTATCTAGGCAATGGTAGCTGAGAAAGCTGGATTGGCTTTAGGAGATGGGGGACCTAGTATTGACTCTGCCTCTACCTAGCTGAATGACCTTACTTAGGTAAATTAGTAGTGTAAAATTAACAGTGGATAGAGGGCCAGGCCTGGAGTCAAGAAGCCTCATCTTCCTGAGTTGAAATCCAGCTTCAAACACTTTCTAGCTGTGTGACCCTGGACAAGTCTGCCTCAGTTTCCTCATCTATAAAAATCAGCTAGAGAAGGAAATGGAAAGGCACTCCAGTATCTTTGCCAAGAAAACCCCAACTGGGGTCACAAAGAGTCAAATACAAATAAAATGACTGAACAATGAGCCTGTTTCTTCATCCATAAAGTGAGTGAGGGAGAAAGAGATGTTTACTGGCTTCCGTTCTGACTCTAAAATTCTACGATTCCTAATGAAACTATTTAAAAATTAAATTGATGGCAAGTGTTTGAGGGTATTCTGAAGCTACTAAAACTTGACCAAGAAGTTTAAAAACAGAGTTAGGAGAGGAAAATGATATGAGCAATTCTTTAGGGTACCTATAGTACAGATAGTCCTGAAGCAGTAACTCCTAGTCCTTTGGGTGACATGGTGTGGTTTCTTTCTTCATGTTTCCCACATTATTGTTGTCTCCAGCTCAACTTCAGCATTCCACCCCCACTTAGTTCTTGCTTGTCTAATGTTCTTGAGGGCAGGGCATATTGACTCCAAGCTAGTATTTAATGGAGAAGAATTGGTTCCTCTTGTCTTTCATTCAACAACCATTTATAGGAATCTCTTCTGGGTGGGACAAGATGTAGACAGCATAGAGAGTAGAGAGATGGCCTTGGAGTGAGGAAGATCTGAAATTCACAGGTTGTGAAGCCATGGCAAATCATTTAACATCTAAACACTCTCTGGCATCTCTCTAAGGTTATATGTGTCAGTTCTGTTGTTGATTTGCATTGTTAGAGGGAATTTCCACACTAAGACACTGATGAAATCAAAGGTCAGGAGCAAAATTCTTTAAAAAAGAAAAAAATTAGCAAAATACTTTTTATAATATAAGATACAAAGATGAGATGTAGTCCTTGTCCTCACAGAATTTTCAGTCTAATAGGGGGAGATAAGACTCAGGTAAATATAAAACAAGTTTAAAAGTGATTAACTGCATAAATTTAATAGAAATGTCTGATTTATCTTTTTGAAATGAACTAATAATAAGGAGGATCTTTGCAATTGATTGAGATAGAAAGGCATAATGGGGGAAAAAACCATTATATTGGGGAGGCCTGGTTTCTAGCTCAAGTGGTGGCATTAACTGGCTATATAATCTAGTCTCACAAATTTGTTCACTATGTGACCTTAAGCATGTTACTTCACCTCCATTTACCAAGTAATTTACTAATTTATAATGGGGATAATAATAGCACCTACCTCCCAGGGTTGTTGTGAGGATCAAAGGACATAAAAATTTTAAAGTGCTTATCAGAGTACAGCGCCTGGCCCATGATAAGCACTATATAAATGTTAGTAAATGTAAGTATTCTATATTGGTCTTGAATGCAATCAGTACAGAATGCCAAAAGTGACAAAATGAGGGATTCTCTAGTAAGAAAATCTGGAAATGTGCTATGATTGGTAATGGTTTTGTTTAATATTTAAAATACATGATATTGTATATGTTAATATTGTGTTTCTAAATTTTTTCTTATATTGTGAAATTTGGGAGACTAATGTACCAAAAATGCTGTTAGAAAAGTAACTTCTCTTTCAATCTGGATGCTGTCAGATTATGAACTGGGTTATTAAAAGAATGTGGTCAAAATGTTTGAAAACTGTTAAATATCGAATGTGACATATTTTGTTGTAAAATAGATGAATTATTTGGCTGTCACTTATGAAAATTATGAAATTGTATCTGTTAGTCAATAGTATATATTGAAGTTACATCTTTGAACCAATTTAGCACTAATAGACTTAGATAATCTAGATTCAAAGATTTCCATTTTGCATTGGGGTTAATAGGTGATACAGATTGGAGGTTTACAGTGGCCAGAATTTTTCTGGGTTTTTGAGTGGACTATAATATATTTACTGTATGTAGGAAACTCCAGAATGTGGTTATTCTTAATTTATAAAGGAAGGATAAATGAAATGTCTTTATATGTGTTCATTGCTAACTGTTATTAAAATAGGAAAAAAGAATAATAACCTAGTCCTAAGCTGTGATTATTCACATTTCACTATTTGAAACAAAATCTCTTGGGACTGTAATTTGACATCATACCAAGTTTTTATTTCAGGTATGATTGTCTGAATTGTCATGAAGACAATAGTCCACCATTCAAGGAGAATGCCATGTTCTACCCAAAGGAAATGCAGTCTGAGAACTGCTACAATTGGATGTCTGCCCCTGGGAAAAGTTGAGGAGGTGACCTCACATAACCAAAGGTGAGATCCTCTTGACTTAATTTCTCATTGTGCTATTTCCTTTCTGAACAGGAAAAATTCTCATCTGATTAATTCTGAACTTGGCTTCTGGATACTTCTGGATACCTTCCAGATAATGTGGAACTTAACCATTAACTATTAACTATTGATTGGCTATTAACTATGACTCTTGCCTGGAATCAAGCAGAGGTAAGGAAGGTTCTTACCCCATTATGCCTTATGTCAGGTCAGTCTGTGCTCTTGAGGGGCTGGTCTTGATACTGTCATAACTATATCCCTCCTTTTGCCCTTCAAAGCAAACTTTTATAATCAGGGCAGATGAACAAAGGAAGCTTTGTCATTGCAATATTAAGTCTATTAATTAATAGATTAATACAAAAACATTTGAGTTACTATAATAAGACAAAAGTTTAAAAGATTTTAATATTTTTAGTATGTATTTGTGGTCAACTCTATATCCAGTGCAACTAGGTAAATGAGTTCTCAGGTTTACCATCCTCTTGCTAATAGTTATATTCATGTATGAGATTAGGTCCTTAAAGTACCTCATTTCTTCAAGATCATATTAGGAAATTGTGTGTGTATGTGTGTGTGTGCAAGTATCCTCAAAAAAGGGAAGCTAAGACAAAGATGTAAAAGCTGTGCGTTTTTTTTAAATTTAATGTAGTAAACTTTGGGAAAATAACAAGATTAGACTATTAGAAATCTAAGAACTAAGATGTGTTTGTGTGTGTGTGTGTGTGTGTGTGTGTGTGTGTGTGTGTGTGTGTGTGTGTAAAATTGGCTTCCAAATGTGTCTAATGGCAAATGCAGGCTTGAGTATGTTTTAGTAATGTTTTCAAAATTTGATTACTAAAGTATTTTAAATCATATCCTCCCCCATTTTGATGCATCTCTGTGATAATATTAGGGGATGGGAGGGCTCATTTTCCAAGTCAGACCCTCTTCCTTCAGCCATATCTGGTACAGAGTTCAGGTAAAGATAGAAAGAGCAAGTTATATGTAAAAATTGAAATTTTCTGAAGTTTTAGATGAATTGTGGGTTTATAATTTCTTGTTCTTATAACTGTTATTAATAGGATTATATCTATAAAGTTTGAATCAGTTTTCATCACATGAACTGGTTACACGAAAAGCAAATTTAGGAGATTGTACTAAATTGTATTATCTTGTTACTGATAGGAATCTCTGCAAGTGAATTGGAACCAGAGAAGCAGATCTATTAGGAGGAGCTTGCTTCAGAACTGCCCTGAGTATGAGGCCTATTCCAAGGGAAGATGTTTCTAAGGACCGCATGACTACATGAGAAACCTAGGGATCATAGTGAAATGTGCTGATTAAATGAGTGAGTTATCAGGTAGCAAGGAAATTTGTTGTTATTTACTATTAATGATACTTGTTGTATTTTTAAAAATGAAACATAGTAACTTTCTGGGACACAATTTAAGATCCTTGTGATTCCAACTAGTCACAAACCCATTATCATACCTCCTAAATTGAAGTGACTATGACTTCCAGGTGGAAGAGGGAGTAGTTTCAAATATCCTATTAATCAATCACTTGATGTTCAAGGATGATAATTTATATGACTTCATAAAGAAATATTAGTCAGCTTATCCACTTCATGGAACCTTTCTCCATGTTATCAAAATGGTATCTCCAAAGTTATCAAAAAGATATTTGAACTTAAATATACAACTCTTTGAAATCAGAGTCAAATTGAAACAGTGGGCAAAGATAAAATGTACAAATAGCCTGGTTTTCTCCAGGCCAGTCAAGGTGAAAGATTGAATGACTTTCACAAACCTGAAATTGAACCTCAATGGATATGTCATGTTTAAAGGAATTATAGTGCCTCCTTCGAGCAAACATCTACCCTTGTAGTTCTGAAACTGCCTTTCCTCAGTGTCTCTAGTTTGTCCTTGGTGGGTATCTGTACCCCCAAACTGCTTTCAGCTGCTGCTGCTGCTGCTCCAGGAACATCATCACAGTGATGAGAATTCTAGTTGAAATTCACAAAGTCATCATCTAGCTAATTGGAAGGAGAGAAGAAGAAGAAGAAGAAGAAGAAGAAGAAGAAGAAGAAGAAGAAGAAGAAGAAGAAGAAGAAGAAGAAGAAGAAGAAGAAGAAGAAGAAGAAGAAGAAGAAGCGAGAGAGAGAGAGAGAGAGAGAGAGAGAGAGAGAGAGAGAGAGAGAGAGAGAGATTGAGAACTTAATTTTATTTTTCACTCTTTTCTCTAAGGGAAATTTTTTCTCAGGAGTCCTTTGCCACTACTATTTGATATTTGATTCCAAACTAATTTGTTTTGCTATTATATATAAGACCAGAAGTACATCTGGTTCTTTCAGCCAATCACCATTTCTTGCTTAACGCTATCTGTTTTTTCATACGATGGCCAAAACCCCTATACTCCTTTCAAATTAATTAACAACTTATTCACCAGGAGTTTACTTTTCATTAATTGATTGAGTTGAATTATCTGGGTCTTCAGTGATTACATAAGATTCTCTCCCTCTTAATACTAGCCTTAAAATAGCTTTTGGAATTGTAGAACCGACTGTGATAGATTAAAAATGTGGTATCATCAAGGCACCAGGACTTGATTAGTGGAAATTATGCCAGGAAAGATAGAAATATTGCACCATATCACTGTAGTCTGACTAAAAATTCAGCACCTATCTAATCCCTGCTGAGACACTACTTGGGAAGTAGGATGATACATCAGAAACTTTCATCTATAAATTAGCAGATGATATATCCCCATTCTACATACAGTATTCAAAATGTCCTTAACATTTCAACTAATAAACTATTGGAAATAGACCATTATCACAGAGGGAACTATTATACATAATCTCCTGAACATAAAACTGATCTATAAAAAAAAAAATTTAAGAACAACTTTTAAATAGATACCACTGTGCCAATTACTTTTAATTTTTAAGTTATGCCCCGTGAAGAGTTTTCTAAATATATAGAATCCTAGCAGGAGAGATTAAAATCATATGAGAGAAAGATAAGGGACATATCCCCATCATCTTTTCTACTATTGGAGATGTCCCAAAGATGAGCCAACAGAAGGTAAATTTATATCCCAATACGCTTATTCAATCATAAAAGGAATAATTTTAACTGCCTGAGAAATAGTCCAAAGAACATTAAGCATACAAGAATAATAGTAGAGTATTGACCTGTCCCAGAACCATTTCAATCTGGAACCAAGATGAGAAGAATGAGATAAATACAACAACAATAACAACATTTGTATTTATAGAAAATTTTGTGTTTTGTAAAGTATTTTCTGACCAATTTAGGTCATGCAGGAATTGTTATCCTTATTTTGTAGGGGATGAAACTGAGATTCTTGATGCAATGATGTGAGCAGAAATAGGAGAACACTGTACATAGTAACAGGAACATTATACTATGAACAACTGTGAATTACTTAGCTATTCTCAGCAATACATTGATCCAAGACAATTCCAAAGGACTCATGATGAAAATATTCTCCACCTCCAGAGAAAGAACTGATGGATCTGAATGCAGAAAGCATACTATTTTTCACTTTATTTTTTCAGATTTTTTTTCCCCTTTGGGTCTGTGTCTTTTTTTACATATCTAATATGGAAATATGTTTTGCATGATTGCACATGTAAAAACTATATAAAATGGCTAACCGTCTTAAGGAGGGGGGAGTTGAGAGAGGGAGAAAATTTGGAAATCAAACTTTTAAAAAATATGTTAAAAATTGTCTTTATATGTAATTGGGGAAAATTTTGTTTTAAAAGAAATCGTGGTTCTGAAATTTCAGGGACTTGCTGATGATCACAATGCTCTTTCAGGGGACAGTGGTGGGATTTCAGAGTATGATAGATTTAGAGCTGGAAGAGACGTTCTTAGAGATCTTCTGTTACAAGCGCTCCAGGGTCCTCCTCATTTTCAATTGAGGAAATAAGTACAAGGAAGTTAAGTGATTACATGATTGTGTGGGACAGAGCCACTTACTCAAAAATAAAAACAAAGACTTAGATACCTTGAAAGTAGAAAGGAGTTTATTGCTTTCTCATGAGAAAGGGTACCCCCCTAGTCACCATTGTGGGCCAGGAGAGTACAAGTTCCTTACAGAAGTAAAGGCTTATTTATGCCCTAATGTGAGCTCCTCCTCCCTAACCCCCTTCCCCTCATCCCATTGGCTGGGCTTTTGGGGGGCACAGTCTTTTCACAGAAATCTAGAACAAAGATAGTTACACAAGTTTGCCCAGAGACAAGAAACTGCAGGAAATTTTTGCAAGGGAAAACAGTTCAGGTTGGGGGCAGGGCTTATTCTTTCTGCTAAGCATTTAAAAAAACAGGGTCTGAGCTGGGGAGGGTTTTGAAAGCATCAAGAAATATTAACAAGAACCATTGATTCCCTGAGGAGGCTTCATTTCTGAGAGATCGTCTCTCACAATTCCCCCTCCCTTTTCTTACAATTTGAAGCCTCCTCACAGGAACTAAACCTTAATAACCATCAGGGTGGTCTCAGACTGGCACCCAACCCTGACTCTTCAGCTTGATTTCTCCTTTCCCTTCTATCTTAACCAAGGGGGCCAAGGAGTCTTGCATACAGGGGAGACACACCGGGAGTAGGATAATAACAATTTCCCTCAAATTTTACAATATAAGAGTTTTAGAAGTACAATACAATTTAGAAACAGTAATAACATTTGTAACACAAACAATAAACTTCAGGTAACATCAACTGCATTTCCATATTATCACATACAGAAATTATCACTCTTATGGTACCTTTAACACTTGGCACTCTTGCTACCTTTAACAATTACATATTCCGCATTTTAACATATGCATCCTTCTCTAATTATACTTCAGAAACTGAATCTTTTACATATGATAAATTAAAACACTGATTTTACTCTTATTTATGCCATGAGATGACTACAAATTCAGATCAAAACAGGAAGATCTCACATCTTTTACTGACCACTTGCTCTAATCAGAGAAATCTACTATCAAAGAAAAAGGCAGGGACATGTGACATGCCAAATATGACAAGATAGAACATCCTTAGCTCTGTTTGAATTCAGATAAGAATCACAGTTCTCCAATCATGCAGTATCAATTCCATATCATAGCCAGACGAAGGAATAGTCAGGTGGGAAACATTCTTTCTCAAAGGAACACAATGGGGAAACTGATCCAGAAGGATCCCATCCTAGACTGAGGCTAAGATTGTCCTCATGGCTTTTTCCCAGATGCAGACCTCCACCTACAGGATCACATTCCCTCTGGGTGCTTGTGGCATCTCTCTCAGATACTGATTTTAATGCAGACAACTATATGCAAATTCAAACTCAAAACAAAATTAATTATAGTCCCAAGAGCCTTTTACCTTTAACAGCAAATTTCACTAATTACGGCTTAAAGCCAGATACAGTTAATTTATTCCCATGGAGTTGCAATAATCAATAAAAATTTACCAGGACTCACATCTCAAATTTAAGCTTGTCCCAGTGTAAAAGCCAATCATTAGAAACTTGCAACTTTTCAGCAAGCCAAGTTCATTGTTTAGGAACTGCAAGTTGTTTCCTCAGGGCACATGTGCTCTCCTTTGTCTGTTCCTTCTTACTTTCCTCTACCCTGGCCACATACACTTTTTGGGCTATTTCCAGCAACTCATCTAAAGCCTGTTCTGCCAATTCTCCAACTTTTGCAACTTTTTATTAATATCTGGCCAGGAGTTAGTTACAAAATATACTCTCAATAAACTTTGTTCAGTGGAATCCTCAAGTTCTAACCCCGAAAACTTCCTCATGTTCTCCTTCAACCTGTCAAAAAAGGCAGAGGGAGTTTCCTTTTTTTTTTTTCTGTTTGATCCCCATCACTTTATTCATGTTCTGGCTTTTAGGGATGGCATTTCTAATTCCCTATAATTTCTTCATGTTCTTTCTATGGGCCAGGTTGTTATGGTCCCAATTCGGGTCTACAAGGGGGAACTTCTCTTCTCCCCTTGGTTTCCCTTGTGCTATTGGGTGGCCAGCATCTCAGGCCTTCATCGCCACCCTCTGAATCTGATCTTATTCTTCCTCTGTGAATAAGATATCTAATGTCACTACCATTTTCTCCCCAAATATACAAATTAGGTCCTAAAAACTGATTGACCTGATCAGCAACCCCCAAGGGGTCCTCAATTAGCTTCTTCATATGCTTATCTCTGAACTATTGAGGGGAGCAGAGAGTTCTCTTGATCTTTGAGTAACTGCTTTAGTTCTAGGTGGACAGGGGCCTGCGGTGCTGCGGCTTCCCTCACATCAATCAGGTCCTCCCGGGGAGGAGACAATCTTGGTGCCTTTGCCTGCCGACCCCCCATATCCCAAGGAGGACTGTTTTGAATGGGCAGTTACTCCTTTTCACACAGTAAACAATTAACAATTCCAAGTTTTAATATCAAAACAGTAACTTCAAATAACTTAGTTCCAGATAATCCCAGCTAAAATTTCCCTTTAAACATAGACAAACCTTAGAAGTTCTTATTTCTTAAATTACAATACTTAAATGGAAATGTTACGAAACAGGACCATCTAGAATGCCCCAACAGCCCCAATTCATTCCTTTTTCTCTTTTCTCCAAAGGCACAATTAATTTAACAACATTCTGGATTATAAAAGATGACAGTCCTCAAAATAGGGCAGTCTTTGAAATGTACTCAGATCTTGCCCAACATACTTCATGCAATATCCATTAAATAATTTCAACTTAAACACTCCAACAAAACTAACCTTTTCATTGGGGAAGGAAGGGTGGGATGTTGGAAAAAGAGGGATGTATTTAATAATCCAAATTCCTATACTTGATAACTTTTCATTTTCTGAAATAGCAAAATCTGAAACCTTAATTTTTTTTTCAGCTTTTGCTTGAAATCCCGAAATTCAAGGCTGACATCAGAATTGTGGCTTTTCCTTTCTGTTCCCAAAATGTGAACAACCATTAATGTGCTTTACTGGAACAAAAGAAAAACATTTCTTTAAACTAACACATTAAAAGTAACCATTTGTTTTCTCATCAGTCATATGGCATGCTGTCCTAACTGAAACTAAACCTGATTAATTTTTCTGCTATTAAACTCAATTAAGATTAAGAAGACAATGATGCCATTTCAAAAGGTAGCATAGAAATCTACCTGTAAAATGTTAAATTTACAATAAGTAAATTGTAACTACTAAGGGTGCCATTTTTTTTAATTATTCTTTTCCTGCAAGCATGCTCATCAGCTTGCACTGCTCCCCACAAAGGTTTGAATATTCACCAACTCCAGTTAAACCCATGGAACCCAAGCAAATGTTTCAAGTTCCAATTAAAAACTTAAAACAGACCCAATAAAAATCTTTCTTTCTTTCTTTCTTTCTGAGCTCTTTCACCAGGTGCAGTCTCCTGGGGCCACTCCCATCCCTATCTATGCTAGCCTGGAGATCTGGATGGGAGGGGAAAAGACCTGGGGCCATAAGGAGGTAAGACAATGGAGGAGAGATTGGGTGTAGCCACAAGGAAAGGATTATAGCCTCAGGTGAAAGCCAGAGATTTAGCCATGTGGAAATATCCAGGGTTTTTCCTTTCAGGGGCTCAGATCCTAACCCTCTTCATTCAAACAAATGAGACCCAAATTCTTTTGGAGTAAGGGGCAAAGGTCTGGCAAACTGTTTCAGCTATAACCCTTCTTTAATTACAGGCAAAGGTGGAGACAACCTGATTCTCCAAATGGCAGTTATACATAAAAAAATTACAAGACAGGGTTAGCAGGGCCAACTGGCCTCATGCAATTTTCCTTTAGTTTCCCTCAGTTCACTTTAATAACATCCAAATTATGAAAAGCTACTTGACATAACATTACAAAGGTTTACCAATTTGAAACAATACTAGAGGTTTAAAACTTGAAACAGACACATTACCAGTCAGGTAGCTCCAATTCTGTTGACGGTATTTCCAACTTTCCTTACACAGAAAATCAGGCATCTCTTCACCATTTGCATTATATACTGGTCACGTATAATTAAGGAACTAATAATATTAGTTAACATTTTTAGTGTCTGCCCTCTGCTAGGCATTATGTTAGGCACCTTCCAATCATAGCAAATTTCAGATCCATATATTTTTCCCAATTCACCTTAGTGCCAAACAGTGTAACATCACATTTCATTTAAAGTATTACCAGGATGAATTAAATTACCTTTTGGTTGTGTTCTGGTACACAACACATATAAGACTCATTCATACCACAAACACAAAAACAGATATCCTACAGATTACTGTGAAATCCTCAAATAATCATTTTCTTTTTATCTTTCCCTTTATACTTTGCAAAATCCAATTAGCTATCCTCTGGAACATCTGGAAAGGAACTATGTTGCTGACTACCCGCTTTTGGATGTCCCCATGGCTCACCAGTTCTTGCCCATTAAGGCTCACCATATCTTGCCACGAGGTGGAGGCTTACTAGTTCTTGTCCTCTTTTGACAACTCACCAATCTTGCCCCCTTACGGGAGGAGAGACTGGCTAGATCTTGCCGAGGGCTCACTAGTTCTTGCTTTTTGTAGAAAGCTCACTGATCTTGCCTTCTCACCTCACTAAACTCAGACTTGTTTCCCCTACCCGCCTCCTCCCCCCCATTACCCAGAGACTCACTAGTTCTTGCCCTGTCATAGGGGCTCACTGATCTTGTCTTTCCTGGGCCTGTGCGCACAAACTTACAGACTGATTCAAATTCTTCAAATTCTTCAGTGGGTGGTGGTCGTTGTTCCCTTTGCAACGTTTCTGCTTTCAGGTATCTGTCTTTCTTCGGCTCCATTCCTTAGAAGTGAAAGGAAACTCCCAAACCAATCCTCAGACCACTGGCAAGTGCCTGGCAGGAGCCTGTCCTAGGACTGGCTGAGAGGCCCTTCTCAGATAAGGAAGGAAATCCCAGAGAGTCCTAACTGTGTAGAACAGAGCCACTTGCTCAAAAATAAAAACAAAGACTTAGATATCTTGATAGTAGAAAGGAATTTATTGCTTTTTCATGAGAAAGGGTACCCCCCTAGTCACCATTGTGGGCCAGGAGAGTACAAGTTCCTCACAGAAGTAAAGGTTTATTTATGCCCTAACAAGAGCTCCTCCTCCCAACACCCTTCCCTTTATCCCATTACCTGGGCTTCTGGGGGCACAATCTTTTCACGGAAATCTAGAACAAAGGTAGTTACACAAGTTTGCCCAGAGACAAGAAAATGTGGGAAGTTTTTGTAAGGGAAAACAGTTCAGGTTGGGGGCAGGGCTTATTCTTTCCGCTAAGCATTGTAAAAAAAACAGGGTCTGAGTTGGGGAGGGTTTTGAAAGCATCAAGAAATATTAATAAGAACCATTGATTCCCTGAGGAGGCTTCACTTCTGAGAGATCATCTCTCACACGATTATGAGCACACAGTTCTTCTTTCAGTTGGGATTTGCACCTAGTTCTCCAAGATTCCAAATCTCAGACAGGATCTATGTGAATCTGAAATTCTAATCAATTCTAAACATTCTGTTCATATCTCCAGGTAGTCCTTACTCAATCCAGGTATTACATTGAGTCCTAACCAGACAATGTACTTTGGCTCTGAAAGCTAGCTGTACTCTCCTGATCAGTTACCATTATAATGGAGAATAGAGAAATCCCTCTCGGTTGCTCTCTTTTTCTTCTAATTGGTAAAAGGTGAAGTTGCCCAGGGGAAAGTACCAGGTGACCCTTAAATAATAGTCTCCAAAGGCTCATCCAGGAAGCTAAATGGGTCTGCAAACATGCACACAATAGGAATATCAAACCTTTCACCTTGAAAGAGTTTAAATTTGAAAAGGACTTCCCCCCCAGAATAAATTCAAGGTTGGGTTCTCTCTTTTTCTACTCCCAAGCAAGACTGCAGTTATTTCCTTAACGGAGATTTGTTAGAAGATTGCTGCTTTTTCTACAATACATTCATCCTCCTACAAGACAAATTTAGCTTTAGAAGTTTTGTTTGTTTGTCTGTTTTTTAAGCTGTCCAGTGGAACTGAATATTTTTATATTAATAGGGAATATTTTGGGAATTATTATGGGTGTGTGATCCCAGCAGCCATTACTAAATGAGAGAAAAAGTGAAGTGTTTAGAGAATAGCAAGGTGATTATTTTGAGGGTCCACACTGGACACTAACTTCTCACTCTCAATGAGAATATTTGGGCCAAGAGGAAGGAATGCTAAATTCCCCTCAATAAAATCAAAGATTATTCTTCCAAAGAGTTTATTTATATATTCAAATATATTTATTTGTTAACAGAAATGAAAATAAATTAATTATAAAAGAAAACATTTTATTTCAATGTGGTTAAAAAAAAAAAGCATTAACCAAAGGCCGTAGAAAGTTAGGTGAAATCAAATGGATGGAGCCAGACTTGGAGACAGGAAGAACTAGGTTTAAATCCTAGTTCTGACACCAGCTCTGAAGCCATGAGCAATAAGTTAAAATTTCTGAGTCTCAGTTTTCTTTAAAAAAAAAGAAAAAGAGAGAGATAATGATAGCTGCAGTGCGTACCTTATGGAGTTGTTAGCAGAATCACAGCTTCACCATTGGAAGGAACTTTAGAGATTATCTAGTGTAACCCCTTTATTTCACAGATAAGGAAACTGAGGCCAGATTGGTAAATAACTTGTCCAAAGACATATAAATAGTATAAGGAAATCCTAGAATTTGAATCCAGTTCTAACTCCAAATTAGAGCTGTGTATACGTGTGTGTGTTTGTGGATAACTAATATATGGTTCAGTGTATAAATGTGCATATATACATATGTGTGTGCATATAATATGTGGCTCAGTGTATGCATGTACATATGTGTATTTTATATGTAACATGAAACTTACAGGAATATGAATATAATGTATTTATACACATATGTGTGAACACTTTGCAAACATTAAAATACCACATGATAGTCATTATTATTGTTATTGTTGTCATGATTATTAGCAACATCAAGGAGAAAGTGAATTTCATTTGATCTGCAAAATACAAAACAGGCAATAAATTGCATATTCTTGGAGCTGAATTCTTTCTACACATTCCTGCCTCTTGACTTTAATGGAATAATACATTCTTACGACTGATGTAGCTCATTTTCTCAGTAGTGAGCTATTTCACAGAGATGTTGTGGGAATTAATGAGATCCAATTTCTAAAGTTTTTTTTTAGTATTCCTCAGAATAAAGTTACTTTATAATTAATTAATATTAATTCCATGGGAATAGAGCTTAATGTGACCGCAGCTCCACTTACCTTCAGAGATTGAATTTTTAGTCTAGCTCCTTACTGCAGTGGTTACTCAGTGATATTTTCTGTCCTTATCATGGCAGCTTTGGCTGAAAGGGAGGTGAGGAATCATCATATTTCTTCTGTTGATTTATGCTGATTTCAGTAAGCTAACCCAGGTGTATTAAGGATGTGTACAGGATGTGTGCAGGTGTTCTTAATACTGTGTATTGTTTGTTGAGTGATGAAAGATCATCATTTTCCCAAAAGTTTATTATCCTCTCCTTACTCAGACTCTAAATCTTGAATGACTCAGGGACCTTCCAGGAAATCCAAGTGCTGAAATACCAGAGAAAGACAAAATGTCTGGAGCATCTTCTCTTGGGTACTTCATATCCCTCCCCCAAACACTCCTTACGGGGAGAGAAAAAAAATCCAAACATCCAGGAATCAGGTTGAAGATGGTAAACATTGCACAGACAGATAGCCCTATCAAAACTGAGCATACTCTGGAAAAATCATTCATTTGATCCCTGTTTGTCTCTTTCTTTACCCTGCTCCATCTGAAGCACTGTGTTTGGTTTTCCACTCTGCCCCCAGAATTCTCTGAGCCCACAGAATTCACTAACTTAGCATTTGAAAAGTCTGGTTTATTGCTTTCTAAACAGTCCTGGGGAATGTGTTAACTAGATAGCCTCTTCTACAAAATAATGTGGCACCATACAAAGAAACTGAATGTGAAACAAGGGGACTTGGGTTCAAATGCCGACCTTGATGCTTACTACATGTGTGAATTTGGTCAAGTCACTTAACCTTTATGTCCTGTTTCCTCACTTGTAAAATGGGAAGGGAATGGACTAGATGATCTCTAAGTCTCTAAATCTGATCCTCTGCAACTCCACCACTCTCTCCTGAAGGGGAATTGCATGGTGTTCCATTTCTCTTCCTGGATATCCAGAGAAAGAGTCAAAGAAACCATATTTCTTATTCTTCCATTAGCTCAGATCATAGACAAACATGAGCCTAAGGAGCTCAATTACTTCCACATATCTAGTCTTTTAGCTCTAGATGGCAAATGACAAAGATATTATAAATTACCTCTTTCTGTTGGGGTGCTTGGGTGCTTATGCTTAGGTGCTTATGTTTGGCTGCTTATACTTGGACCCCAATTTCTCCCTAGCCTCAGAAACACTGTCCCTTGATAATCATTTAAGATCAACTGAGCCCCAATAAGGGCCAAAAAACCTAAATTAATCTTTTTCTCTCTGAGTGAACTAAAAAACACCCCTTCCTGTGTCAAGCAAATTCCAGGACCAGATAGAGCTGATCAGTATTCTTCCTGTTTCTTATCACTGGGCCCAGGATGTCTGGGACCAGATACTGTCTTGAATAATGCGATTTTTCTTATCTTGAGTTTCAATTGAGAACTGACCACTCCTTAACTACTCCCTAATCCCACCCTGAATCACCTAGTTAGCATATTTGACACGTTTTGTTGCATTTTATCCTATATAAACTCTACCTGTACCTCTCCAAGGTTGCAGGTTCCTTTAAGAATCGTTGCCCGCTGAAAAGCGTAACAATAAACTTTGCCACCTTGGCTTAAGATTGCTTGAGTTTGTGAATTCATTCCAGACAACCCATTTTGTACTTTGGTTTTTTTTAGGGGTCCCAACCTCTCAACCCTCCTCATTTCCACAGTGTTTGGAGTAGGAAGGTATTTTGGAAACCATCAGTCCAACCAGTGATACCAGTAAAATGCCCACATCCAGAACTAGACTGGAGGAAAAGGGGAACCTGCCAGGAGTGTACTAGAGCATGCTTTTTTAGACTCTTGAGCTGATTGTTAAATTTTCAGTGTGTTAGAGTTAGAAGGGCTTACGTTTCCACAGGTAGAATAATGCAGAGATTTAAAGAACAGCTCCAAGAAGTAGTACACTGCAGGTGGGCTCGGGCCTAGCCAATAAAAAGTAAGTTGATGGTTCCATATAAAGACCCCAAAATCAAGATAAGCGTGGAGCCAGCTCAGACCAGTTAGGGTCAACCTGAGGACACCTGAAAAATGGTAATGCGCCTGCTTAACGAACTTCATTACTATTATCTGACACACCCCGAATAAAATTAGAGCCTCATTAATGAGTCATGGGACTATAACCAAGGGAGAGGAAACATACTTGAGCATATCAAGGGGAAACCTGTAAGGAAAGGTGTAACCTGGGAAGGGATGGACCAATCCTGGCCTGGGAGGTTTCACACCGAATTCAACTGCATAAAAGCACACTTTCCCTTGTATTCAGGGCCCACCCCTCCTGAAGAGGGGTGGAGCCCACTTCTGGCCAGAAATGTCTAAATCCTCCGGACTTTCTCTGTAATAAATTTTCTTGATACTAAATTTTTGGTGTCAAGCCTATTTCTGACAAGTGTGAGCATTTTTATCCCCAAAACTGGCAAAAATCAGGGCTTGATTTGTTATTTTGTTGATTGTCTAGACTTAACAAAGTAATGGAGAAAATGTTAATAAGGCAGTTTAAATTTTCAAGTGTGTTGTACGTACAGGGTTTTGGGAGGAACTGGTTGTTAAACATTTACCAGCATACCCCTGTATCCGATAAAATTGTGGCGAGAAGTTGCTCCCTACCCCAGCCCCAGCTTCACCATACAACATGCTTTTGATCTCTATTCCTCTGGATCTGTTGTTTCTTTGTCCAGTGGGCCAGTGGATCACCACTCTACCCTATCCCCAACAAGGACAGAGACATCCCTCTCCACCTCCATGTTCTCCCAGCTCCACCCCCAGGAATCCATTAGGCAAATATCCATAATCTTTTGGTCTACTCTTCAGATCCTGCTAAGTCTCTAAGGAAAAAAAAAAGGTGACAGTAAGAGGAACAGAGAATGTTTAAGAGCTATTTTAGATAATAATAATAGCATTTACATAGCATCTCATATTTGCCACATACTGTGCTAACACTTTTTAGAGATATTATCTCAATTGATCCTCAAAACAACCCTTGGAGGTAGGTACTATTATTATCCCCATTTTATGGTTGAGGAAATTAAAGCAAATGGAGGTTAAGTGATTTGCTCCAAGTTACTTATCTAAATGTCTAAGGCCAAATTCGAACTCTGGGCTTTCTGACTCCAGACTTTGTAGACTATCCACTGTGGCACATTGCTGCCCCAAAATAGGGTTTGCTCTTTTAAATGGGTTAATAAATCAATTATAATATCAATAATAAATCAAATACAATAAATCAATAAATGGATTTTCTCCCCTTTTAATTCTTCTCTACCCCTCCCTCTCATTCCATTTCCTTTCCCCCTTGTGGCCTCTCCCCACCTGCCCAGGACAAGAACAAAAAAGCTTGTAACAAATATGCATAGCAAAATTAATTCCTAATTCAGGTCCTCATCACTTCTTGACTAGACTATTGCAACAACCTCCTAGCTCATGTGGCCTTATCTGATTCCCTTAGCTGCTAGTGTGTGGCCTTGTATTTCTTTGGTTTATATTTTCTTGGTCCCAATGGAATATAAGCTCCTTAAGAGTAGGAGATAGTTTATTTTTGTCTTTAAAGCCTTATCACTTAGCCCAATGCCTGATATATAGTAGATACTTAATAAATGCATGCTTCTCCTATACAAAACTTCCCACACTGTTGTAATTAAGTTTCTTACTTCCTCCATGCTCTATTTCTCTCTTACACTCCCAATATTGAAACTAATAAGGTTCAGATCCAAGAATAGATGCTTTGGGAGCATCTGACTTTCATGTATCTTCCTCTTAAGTAATGTGTTTTTGTGTCACAGACCCTTTATTTCACCCCTGATGAAATCTATCTACATTTTCTAGGAATAATGCATGAGGAAAAAATAAGTAGGATTCTACAGGAAGTATTGAAATTACTATCAAAATATTTTTAAAATCAAATTCATGGATGCCAAATTAAGAACACATATAAAGTGATTTCTTCCTTGGCACCATCATTATGCCTGGATTTCACCTTAATATGAAACTTTTTAGCATAATGGTAGGCTGTTATTATAGAATGAGAAGTATTTTGATAATTAGTTTTCAAAATTATGTGCTATTTGCCAGATTTTTGTAAAGTGCTTTGAGTTCCACAGAAGAAAAGCTTTGCTATCAATATAAATGGTACTACTACTGCTCATAAAATGAAAGATGGTTTCATAATACTATTTTCTTGAGCCAGACTAAGCAGATTTTTTTAATGGGGGCTGCTGTTCACTCATGATTCTAGAAATCCATCTTGGTAAGTCACTAGCCCATAGGAAGTTATCATATCCTGAGATCCTTGAGGCTACCAGTTACTGGAGGGAGATTGGCTCAGGGTCAAAGGAATCCATAAGTCTCTTAAAGAGGTTTTTTCTTCTTTTTCATAGCTTTCTGAGCTCTTTCTTGCTCTCTGCTAGGGTTCCTCCCCCCACCTTTTTTTTTTGCTTCATTCTGTCCCCATCTGTTCCTCTGCCAATTTAGCTTTTCATCAACAAAACTTTGAATTGTCAGGTTAAGATGCTACCCCTGCTAGGAAGGTGTAATTTAATCATAGATTTGGAGCTAGAAGTTTAAAGATACAGTAATGAAGGGTAGAGTGACTAACTAATCAATCAATCAACAAATATTTATCAAATGTCTACTATCTACTAGGCACTGTGCTAGACCCTAGAAATGCAGGTACAAAGAATAAAGCAATCCCTACTAACTAGGAACTCCTATTCTACTGGAGGAGACAGCTGCATATACAAATCAATACAATATAAATATAAAGTGAATAAATCCAAAGTCATTAAATTATAAGGTAGTTTGAGAATGCAAGCCCTAGCATTTGGTGGGAAGTGGGGTGGGTAGAGGAGAAGCTAGTAAAAGCTACTTGAAGAAGATAATGTTTTTAATTGCATCTTAAAGGGAGACAGGGATTTTCTGAGGCAGAATAAAGGAGGAAATGCATTCTAGGCATGGAGGATGCTCAGTCCAAAGCACAGAGAAAAGAAATGGAGTGTTGGGTGAGAAAGGCCAGTTTGTCAGGATCACAGAGTGTGGGAGGAGGAATAATGTCCTATGAGGTTGGAAAGACAGGTTGGGGCCAGATTGTACAGGGCTTTAAAAGCTAAAAGTGAGTTCATACTTTATCCTAGAGACAACAGGAAGGCATTAGAGCTGGTTGAGTGGGAGAGTCACATGGTCAGATCTGTACTTAAAGAAAATTACTTTCATAGCACTGTGTAGCATAGACTGGAATGGTGAGAGACTTGAATCAGTGAGATCAATTATGAAGCAGTTCCAGTAACACAAGCAAAAGGTAACAAGAACCTGAACCAAGTTGGTAATTGTCTAAATGGAAAAAATGGATTGAATGCCATTGCTGTTTTGAAGATAGAAACAGTAAAATTTGGCAACTGATTAGATATGGGGAGTGATAGGAAGAAAGATGTCAAGGATAATGCCAAGGTCATGATCTCAGGAAACTGGGTGCAGTAGTACTATACTCAAAAAAAATACGAACATTTGGAAGAAGGGTAAGTTTTGGGGTGAAAGATAAGTTGAATTTTAGATGTGTTGAGTTTTAAGATATCTCTCAAACATCTATTTTGACATGTTCATTAGACAATTGGGGGTGTGGAACTAAAGCTCAGGAGGGTCAGGCTGGGTCTAGATAAATAGATCTGTGAATCATCTTCATAGAGATGAGCCTATGTAAGCTGATGAGGTTACCCAGAGATAAAGGACAGTGGGAGAAGAAATGATGACTTAGTGGAGAAATGAAGGGAACAGAAACAGTTAAAGGGTGGAATATGAATGATCACCCAGCAAAGAGTCTGAGAAGGGATGGTCAGACAGGGAGGAGAAGAACCAGGAGAAAGAACTGTTACAAAAACCTACAGAGAAGAGAGCATCCAGGAGGAGAGGTGGGTCAAGACTGCAAATTTAGCAGGTAAGTTGAGAAGGATGAGAGCTAAGGAAAGACCATCAGATTTAGGAATTAAGAGATCCTGGGTAATTTTGAAGAGTGTAGTTTCAATTGAATGAGGAGGTTAAAAGTCAGATTTCAGAGCCAAAGAGCAAGTAAGGGGATGGGAAGTGAAGGCTGTGAGTGTAGACAGCTTTTTTCAAGGAGTTTGGCTGAGAAAGGGAGCAGATGATAACTTAAGAGGATGGTAGCCTCTAGTGATTTTTTTTGGTTTTGTTATTTTTTTTAAGAATGGGGGAGGCCAGGGGGCAGAGCCAAGATGGCGGAGTGATAGCAGTGACTTGCTTGAGCTCTCCCCCAAACCCCTCCAAATACTCATAAAAAATGGCTGTAAACAAATTCTGAAGTAGCAGAACCCACAAAAAGACAGAGTGAGACAAATTTCCAGCCCAAGACAACCTGGATGATTGATCAGAAAGGTATATCGTGCCGGGCTGGGAGTGCAGCACAGTGCAGTGTGGGCGCGCAGGCCACAGCAAACTTGGAGCAGGCCTCAGAGGACTGAATCGCAGGCAGCTGTGGAGGTTTCCAGACTCCTCAATCCATGAATGCCAAAGACAACTTAGAAGGTCAGTGGGAAAAGTCTGTTTCTGTGGTGCTGAGACAGGAAGGTGGGGTCTCAGCTCCATTCCCCAAGAGCCTGGCCCTGGGGGGGGGAGGGCAGCTGCTTCCTGAGCTTCCGGCCCACAGACCGAGGGGGAATCCAGTGGCTGATCAGAGGGGGGATTGCAGGTATCTCTTTGCCAGTGCTGAGGCAGGAATCTCTTGCTTTGCCCATGCTTGGATCTGGGTCACAGTTCTGGGTGGCAGTGCTGGGGTGAGGAGGAGCACTGGAGTGGTGGAGTTTGTAGCAGCTGTGGAAAGGAAACCCTCCTCACAGTTACAGAACAGAAAGGAGTACTTGTGGTCACAGGCCAAGAAAGGAGTAAACACCTCACCCCTTATCATAACACCTTGCAAGAACTGAAAATTTACAGGTCCCTACAAGTATCTCTGAAAACAGCTACACAAACCCCTGAAGCTTGGGACAGTACACTCTCCACATTGGAAGCAGACTCTTACCTTAACAAAGAGTTTAAAACTCAAGTAATTGGCTGGGATCATGAGCAAGCAGCGCAAAAGGAGTCACACTATATTATCTTACTTTGGTGAAAAAGAAGATCAAAATATATAACTAGAAGAAGACAACACAGTCAAAGCTCCTATATCCAAAGCCTCCAAGAAAAATATGAATCAGTCCCAGGCCTTGGAAGAGCTCAAAAGGGATTTTGAGAAGCAAGTAAGGGAAGTAGAGGAAAAACTGGGAAGAGAAATGAGAGTGATGCAAGAAAATCATGAAAAACAAGTCAACAGCTTGCTAAAGGAGACCCAAAAAAATACTGAAGAAAATAACACCTTAAAAACAGCCTAACCCAAATGGCAAAAGAGGTCCAAAAAGCCAATGAGGAGAAAAATGCCCTAAAAAGAAAAATTGGCCAAATGGAAAAGGAAGTCCAAAAGATTACTGAAGAAAATACTTCCTTAAAAATTAGAATAGAGCAATTGGAAGACAGTGACTTTATGAGAAATCAAGACACTGTAAAACAAATCCAAAAGAATGAAAAATAGAAAACAATGTGAAATATCTCATTGGAAAAACAACTGACCTGGAAAATAGATCCAGGAGAGAGAATTTAAAAATTATTGGACTATCTGAAAGCCATGATCAAAAAAAAGAGCCTAGACATCATCTTTCAAGAAATTATCAAGGAAAACTGCCCTGATATAGTAGAACCAGAGGGCAAAATAGAAATTGAAAGAATCCACAGATCTCCTCCTGAAAGAGATCCCCAAAGGAAAACTCCTAGGAATATTGTAGCCAAATTCCAGAGTTCCCAGGTCAAGGAGAAAATATTACAAGCTGCAGAAGGAAACAATTCAAGTACTGTGGAAACACAATCAGGATAACACAAGATTTAGCAGCTTCTACATTAAAGGACCACAGGGCATGGAATATAATATTCCGGAGGGCAAAGGAGATAGGATTACAACCAAGAATCACCTACCCAGCAAAACTGAGTATAATCCTTCAGGGGAAAAAATGGTCATTCAGTGAAATAGAGGACTTTCAAGCATTCCTGATGAAAAGACCAGAGCTAAAGAAAATTTGACTTTCAAATACAGACTCAGTGGAACATGAAGAGGTAAACAGGAAAGAGAAATCATAAGAGACTTATTAAGATTGAACTGTTTACATTCCTGCATGGAAAGATGATATTTATAACTCATGAGACTCTTGTCAGTATTAGGGTAGTTGAAGGAAAAAATTATATGTATGTATGGATAGATAGATAGATAGATAGATAGATAGATAGATAGATAGAGGGCACAGGGTGAGTTGAAGATTAAGGGTCATATCTGGAGAATAAAATTAAGGGATGAGAGAGGATGATACTAGGAGAAGAAGAAAGTGAGAAGTAGAATGGGGTAAATTATCTCACAAAAAAAAACAGAAAAGAAAAGTCTCTTACAGTGGAGGGGAAACAGGGGAAGGTGAGAGGGAATGAGGGAATCTTATTCTCATAGGATTTGGCTTAAGGAGGAATAACATACACATTCAATTGGGTATGGAAATCTGTCTTACCCTACAGGAAAATAGGGGAGAAGGGGACAAGAGAGCAGGGGGATGATAGAGAGGAGGGCAGATTGGGAAAGGGGGTAATCAGAAGGAAATACTTCTGAGGAGGGACAGGGTCAAAAGAAAGAATAGAATAAATGGGAGGGCAGGATAGGATTAAGGGAAATAGAGTTAGTTTTTCACAACATGTCTACTATGGAAGTGTTTTGCATAACTGCACATGTATAACCTATATTGAGTTGCTTGCCTTTTCAATGAGGGTGGGTGGGGGGAGGAAGAGAGAAAATTTGAAACTAAAGTTTTAAAAACATATGTTTAAAAAAATGTTTTCACATGCTACTGGGAAATAAGAAATACGGGAGATGGGGTATAGAAGTCTATCCTGCCCTACAGGAAAATAGAAGGGGAAGGGGATAAGAGAAGGGGGGAGAGATAGAAGAGAGGACAGACTAGGGGAAGGGATATTCAGAATGCATGCCATCTTGGGGTGGAGGGAGGGGTGAGATGGGGCGAAAATTTGGAACTCAAAAACTTGTGGAAGTGAATGTTGAAAACTAAAAATAAATAAATTTATATTTAAAAAAAAAGGATGGGGGAGGCTTTGGAATGTTTGAAGACATTATGTAAGGAATAAGTAGAGATTTAAGGTTTGAGAGGAGGGGAAATGATTGAGGACACAATTTGCTGGAAAACATGGGAGGATATGGGATCAAGTACACAGACAGGAGAGTTGGCCTTGACAAGAAAGGGAGCAATCTCTATGTTAGAGACTGGGGAAAAGAGCGGTAAATGGAAGATGATATCAAGGGATGTTATGATGATATCAAGAGATATCAAGATGATATCAAGAGATAAAGAGAACAGGAGAAGAAAGAACTTGCATTTTAAATGATCCTGATTTTCTCAGTAAATTAAGAACAAGGTCCTCAGCTGAGGAGGTGGAGAAATAGAAATATGGGAGACTTGACAAGAGAAGAGGGATGAAATAGCTTCTGTGGAGCATGAGATAGAAAATCAAATCGGACAAGTAAAAAGATTGCCTTGTTGCAGTGTTACAGGCTTGTTGAGGTTAGATAACATGAATCTGTGATCTAGGATGATAGATTTAAAACTGGGAGGGACCCCAAAGGTCACTTAGTCCAACCTCCTCATTTTTACAGATGAGAACATTGAAATCCAAGAAGGTTAAATAACTAGCCCCAGGTCATATGGGAAGGCAGAATTAAAACCCAGAAGTCAATCAACTAGCACTTATTTAAACACCTACAGGGTCAGTCTTTATTCTACTGTTCTAGACAGCCCAAGGTCAATGAAGCAGTAAATGGCAAGGCTGACATTTGATTCCTCGAAGGATGTTCACCACAATACCTGCCATGTATTACCCATTCATATCTCTACTGAGAGAGACCCTGATCTGACCCAAGACCAAAGTCTCTAGGGAAGTGGGCTAAAAATCAGAGGGATGTTGAAGAGCTACCTTCCTCCCAGGTAAACAGCTTCTCAATTCTCTGTCTGTCTCTTTTCTCTGCCTCTCTCTGTCTCTGTGTGTGTGTGTGTGTGTCTCTATCTCTGTGTCAGTCTGCCTCTGTCACTCTCTGACTCTCCCTGTTCTGCCTCTCTTTGTCCCTCTGTCTCTGTCTGTCTGTCTGTCTCCACAAAGCAACTTTGGCTCCAACTGCCACGTGTATGGGTAATCACTATGAAATCATAGTTGATAATCTATGCACCAGTTACAAGTCACATCTTCTTCTGCATACAAAGCAGCATGCAAGATGCCCCAAATCCAACATCAGGCCAGGCTGGAAGCCAAGTTGAATTTAAAACCTCGTATCAAAGTGAAGTAGAGAAAGCTGGCCTCAGAACCAGTATAAACTATTTAATCAACAGAGCTCCTCCTTCCCTACACACATACGGGCCATGCAAACCTTAGCACATGATTTAACCTCTCGTCAGTTTAGGCTAGGCAACCATCTAAGACTAGAGGTGCCTCCCTACCACCCCTTGGAGGTGCCTTGGTTGAAGAAATTTCTTCTTCCAGGAATTCTCAATACCCATGAAACCTCAAGGCCACATGTGGCTCTCTAGGTCCTCAAGTGCTGCCCTTTGACTGACAAGGCCTTAGGTTCCCTACCCTGATATAAACAATTCTTTCCCACTATGTAAGCTGTCCTACTAAACTGATTCAGGTTCTTGTGGGGTGGGGTGGGATAGTTTTTACATCTCACAGCTAAGGGGGTTTAGAGCAGCGGTGTCAAGCTCAAATAGAAAGGAAGGACACTAAACCCCCTGTGTGTTACATATTGACTGAGAAAACCATATATTAAAGTTATCTATATTCTATTCTATTTTTAATTTAGCTTTAAAAATATTTCCCAATTACATTTTATTCTAGTTCTGGAGGCACTTAGGAATATTACAGCCTGTAATGTTTGAATACCTCTGGTTTAGAGGAGTGTAGAAATGCTTCTTTAATACTTCATACAAGCCTTGATTTAATTGGAAGTGAGTATGCCCTCACAGAGGCAGGTCGTATAGCCTCTATGTCATAGAGTACTTATATACTCCCGAGTTGCAGTCGTCACCACAGTCTAGCCACTGATATCCAGCCTTTCACTAACATGCCTCTCCCAAATGAGTCATCCTGGGCTTAGCATGAAAGGCACACTGTCTCCGTGGACCTATACGGATCAGTCTTTGGTTTGGATCTTTGATGCCATAGGCATAAGGTACTCCTGGTATGGAGCTCTCCCTCATTTTAAGAGTTGCCTGGGGCACTGAGAGATTAAACAATTTGCTTAAGGTTTTACAGCTGTATGTATCAGAAGGCGGAGCTGAAGTGCTGCACTTCCTAATACACCTTGATACTTCTCCTTGGCAACCTGGCAGGATTATAAAATAGACTCCACCGTCATTGTTGTCTTTGAGAGACAGAGTCATATGACGATGACATATTTGAAGTAAGATCTTAGAGAAATATACTGACACATAGCTGACAAACACAACTTGCCTCCTTGCTAGGCTAGTAACAGCTACTTTTGTGTTATAGCATTTTAGCCTCTACTAAACTGTAAGCTATTTGAGGGTAAACATTACCATATAGGAGGCAGACTGGTGGTACAATGATAGAGCTTTGGGCTTGGAATCAGGAAGACCCATCTTCATGGGTTCAAATCTGGCTTCAGATACTTTACTAGTTGTGTGACCCTGAGCAAGTCACTTGACCCTGTTTGCCTCAGTTTCCTCATCTGTAAATGAGCTGGAGAAGGAAATGGCAAACCGCTCCAGTATCTTTGCCAAGAAAACCCCAAATGGAGTCACAAAGAGTCAGATAGAACTAAACAACAATTACCATGAAGTAGTATCTCATTTTTGTAGTGGACCACTTAAGGTCCTTTTAAGGGGTAAGAATTATATGACAGCTAAGCGTCCCATTCCACAACTCCTCCTCTCCCCCAAACACCTAGCACAGAACTCTTCACACAATAGGTAACTTGAAAAGGTTTGTTGTTATTATTTCTCTGTTTTGTTGATGGGAAAATAAAAAAACAAAACAAAACAAAGAATCATCCAACTTTCAGAATGTGGGAAAGTCAATAAGGAAATCAAGAAAAGAAACTCTGCTTTTCTGCAATCTCACCTATAGTTTGCTAGATCAGCATTCCCAGTTATAGGATGGCAGACCCTGATCTCTAAGAAGTAGGGGGTACTTCTTAATGAAGATCTTGAAGTGGCTTGTCTTGACAAACAAATTCAATTCAACAAAGAAATAATCTTCCATTTTTCCCAGGTTCCAGGAGCTGTGTTAGGACTAGAGATACAAAAATGAAAATAATGGCAGTCGCTGACCTCAAGAAACTTAAAATCTAATTGGACAGGGAGTTCAATATACAATTGCCAATGCCCCGTTCAGACTAACCGTCCTCATCCTCTTCAAAATGGCCTGGCACCCAGAGTTTCTTAATGCAAAAACCAGTCATATTCTTTAGCACATTAAGATCAATGAATTACGGAAGACAAAACAAAGCTTAAAGCCCTTCTTTCTATGTACAATAAAGCTTCTCAAAGTATTGCTGCCCCAGGAAGGATTCAAAATTAATCAACTAATGCCAGGATTCTACCCTAGACCAGACTTATGGGAGCAGAGTCATATGAAGAACTTGGCCTCGGTGGAGAACTGACCATAACCCAAGTAGCCTGATTTCTGGACGTTGCTTTGGAATGTAATTAGAAGGATTTGGTTTAAGCCAGTGAATTTCTCTTGTTTTCTAACATGTAAAAGAGATTCAGTCAGTTTCTCCTTCAAGGCAACCCAATGCTATTGAGATCTTACTTATCTTCCTGAGTAGAAGGGAACAGGAAGTCAACAATATTATCTCTCAAGGTTTCTTCATTGTTTGCATGACACCAGCTTCTATTTTACTAGTCTTTAAATGGAATTTCCTTTTAAATCCACATTAGATATTTTAAAACACTTCTTTGAATGTCCTAAAGGAATACTTATTTTTTTTTCTATCCTTGCAGACGTTTTCCCTTTAATACAACTACAAGAGCTATAGATTCTTACCCAATTGTCACTGTTGTAAAAAGCTCAGGATCATTCTTCCCCACAATGGCATTGAAAAGTGTTAACACACCCAGCCTTAATTTACTAGTTTGTCTGCTACTCAGAAAAGAAAGGGAAGGGAAGGGGAAAGGGAAGGGGGGAGATGGAAGAGGAAAGGGAAGGGGGAAGAGAAGAGGATATTGATAGAGAAGGGAAAAGGGAAAGGGTGTGCTTCTTTCTTTCTCTATTTCTCTCTTTGTCTTTCTGTCTGTCTCCTCAGACTCTGTTTTTCTTTTTAGGTCTCTCCCTCTCTGTCTGTCTGTCTTTGCCTCTGTCTCTCCCCCTCTGACTCTTTCTCTCTCTGTCTCTCTCTGACTTCGTCTCTTTTCATCTCTGTCTGTCTCTGTCTTTCTCTTTCTCCTCCTTCCCTACTGCTCAGGTATCAGGTCTCATCTATGCCCTCCATTGGTCCTGCCATGCTCTCAAGTTAGTTTCCCTTCTTTTCTCTTTGCCACCATACTTATAGAAGGAATAATTTATAGAAAATGTCTCAATTACCTTACCACACATGGACTATAACCTCATCTTCCATCCCATCACTTCATATACATGATAAAAGCAACAATACTACCATATCCATTTTGTAAATGAGGAAACTGAGGCTCAAAGACAAATTCATGATCGCACATTGTGTACCATTATCCCATCCCAGTGCCAATATTCCATCTCAGAGATTGCTTCATTATGAATCTCAGACTCTTTCCACTGACCAGGCTTTCTCTAATGAAACTTTTTTAATATAATCTTACTCATTAATGACCGAGAAAGCACTTTTATTTCACCTCTGATTCTTAAAATCCCTTAAGTCCTGCAAAATTTGGTCCCATTCTGTCTCTCTATACCTTTCCCTGTACATTTCAGAAAGTTTATTCATTCCCTTGACTTTAACTCTTACCCCAAGGTCTATGACTAGAAAATCTTTATCTCCAACACTGAATTTCAGACATACATTTCCAGCTGACTGATAAATATCTCTACTTGGAAGTTATGCTATCATCCCCATCCCATCACCTTAAACTCAACATATTTAAAACTGGGTCCATTGTCTTCTCTTAACTCACCCATACCGTTTGTTGTTATTGTTCAGTCATTTCAGTCCAACTCTTCATGATTCCATTTGGGGTTTTCTTTGGCCATGATACTTCTCTGGTTTGCCATTCCCTTCTCCAGTTTATTTTACATGTGAGGAAATGAGGCAAACAAAGTTAAGTGACTTGCCCAGGGTCACATAGCCAGTAAGTGTCTGAGGCCAGATTTTAACCCAGGTCTTCCTGACTCCAGGCCTGGCACTGCACCACCTAGCTGCCCCACCTATACCATACCCCACTAAAAAAAAAATTCCCATTCTCTCTCATTTCTGTTTGTAGCACTGTGATTCTCCTGGTCACTCAGGTTTAAAATCTGGTCTTAGTCATGTGTCAGAAAATGTCACAGTCATATTACATGTCTAAGCAACCTTAAACATCATCTAATCCAAATTTCTCTTTTTACAAATGAGGAAACTGAAGACCATGAGGGTTGAATTATTTTCCCAAGATTACAAAGGCAGAAGTTAGTATAGGTAGGGTTTGAACCTAAGGCCTCTTACTCCAAATCCAGTGCTAGGGCCATTTCATCACCTTGCCATTCTCATTCCATCTCTCACCCATGCTGCCTATAAAAATCCATTTGCCCAGGAGAGGAAATGGTAAAATCCCTTCTTGTCCCAGAACAACCTTTATACAGGTTTAAAAAAAAAGGGGAGGGGGATTCTTCCTCTTTGAGTGAACTAAATAAATGTTGAATTCAACTGATGAAAGACTCTAAGTTATCTCAATGAGATTAGTTTGCAATACAGTTCTGAAGACTCCTGTACCTAGACAGAGCTAAGTATGGTACAGAGACCTTGTACAAGAAGCTGAGTTCTTGGTTAATCTCTAAAAGGAGTGGCTAGATGATTTAGTGGATAGAACACTGGGCTTGGTGTCAGGAAGGCTCCTTTTTCTGAGTTCAAATTTAGCCTCAGGCAGTAGGCCTGGGCAAGTCAGTTAACTCTATTGCCTCAGTTTCCTCATATGTAAAATAAGCTAGAGAAGAAAATGGCAAACCACTCCAGTATCTTTGCCAAGAAAATCTTAACATGGGGGTGGTGAAATAAGACTTTACTGGGAAAAAAAAGACGAGCAAATATTTAAAAACTGAAGAAGACAACTAGTTCCCTCCAAGCAGGGAAAAATTGAGCCAGGCTTTAGCAAGTCAAAATAACGTTTTCCCTTATACTTCTCAGATCCATGACTAATTTGGCCACTTTCAATCTAATCTGATCCAATGAACATTTATTTGTTGAGTATCAACTATGATCAAGGGATTGTGTTAGGCTTTGAGGTAGTGGGGACATAAAGGGAGGGCAAAGAGAAGCATGCACAGTAATAAGTGTCCACCCAGTTGTTTGTGGAATGAAAGAACATTAATGATGAGGGGGATTGGGAGAGATTTCCTGGAGGAGGGAAAACAGAGGCTGAGTCTTGAAGGAAATGATGGATCCTAAGATGCACAAGGGAGGCATGTGGGAGAGCCTATGCAAAGGTGAAGAAGGTGGCAGATGGAACACTGAGTTCAAGGAACAGCAAGTGGGCCAGTTTGACAGACATGGTACTACATAGATTAATGTTTCATCAGTCCTCTACAAAATGTGTGCATTCATCAGTGTGGGCACTTCTTGCTCTCCCCCAGCCCCTAAGCCTTCTAGTAAACAGTTTCATGAGCAGCTTTGAGCAAAGGCCCACTCATCTCTTAGTGGCCAGCCTTTTGGCATTGAGCTTCTCTGATGTTAATCAAAAGACCCATATTCTAGAGTTCACGATCTGCTAGAATAGCCTTTAAGAGCCCAAACAAAGGTCAGAGGCAGCATGGTAGAATGGACAGAGAGATAACCTCAGAATCCAAAATACCTGGGTTCAAGTCCCTCTGAAATATACTGGCTGCATCAGCCTTGGCAAGTTGCCCAACCTGCGAGAGCCCCAGAAAGACTATAAATACAAAGTAATTGCCAGCCTGCACCAGTAAAAGGATGACTTTTTCACTAGAGCTCCCTCTCTACTGAAAAAAAAAAAAACAACGCAGGGCTAGTTAGCAAAAAAAAAAGAGCTCAGTCATCCCCATACCACAATGATATGGTATCAGAGCTGGAATTTAGTGGAGAAGATATCTTTAATAAATTTCATGAATTATTGTGATAAAGGAGAAAAGAGAGCTTGATTAAAAACATAATCCGTTATTCTAAATGACCTCATCTGGTGATTTTAATAGATTAAAATAACTTCACAATTTGTGCTACAGCAACAGAAGAATTCATCTCTCTTTCCCTTGAATGTTCTAATAATGTGAACCCCCTTTCCTCCTTGAGTCTGATGAATTTTGAAAATATATTCACATTTAGTCATGTTAATGATATTTTTGTGTGTTTCCTTGGAAATATCACTACTCTGCTACTACACTGGGAATTGACCTGGCAGGTGGGCTGTCAAGATACCCTCAAGCTTGGGAACTGATATTAAGGTATTATGTAAACGATTAATTTTTTTTAACCTTTATGGTTAGGTGAAGGAAGGCTGTTACAGAATTCTGCCTAGACTACTCACATACATGCTGTGGAACAACATACTTAGAATTCTAGAATCTTTAGCTAGAATTGGCCCTAGACAACAAGCCTTAATTATATATCCTACCTCATACAGGAGTAACCTCCAAAGACATCCATGAAAAATGTCCATAAAGCCTCCACTCAAAAACCTAACATGAGGGAGAATTCTCTACTTCATAATTCAATCCAAACCAATCTAACACACATTTATTAAGTATCTGTTTTGTACAAGACATTTTGCACAAAGACAAAATAAAAGATATCCACTGCCTTAGAAAGCTTACATTCTATTTTTTATTTGTTCAGTCATGCCTGACTCCTCATGACCCCATTTGGGTTTTCTTGGCAGAGATTGTAGAGGGGTCCACTATTTCCTTCTCTACCTCATTTACAGATGAGGAAACTGAGGCAAACAGGGTGAAGTAACTTGCCCAGGGTCACATAGCTACTAAGTGTCTGAGGCCAGATTTGAACTCAGGAAAAGGAATCTTCCTGATTCTAAGCCCAGCACTCTATCCACTGTGCCACCTAATTGCCCAGTATTATTCTTGCCCTTTCATTAACCTTCACTCCTTTTCTATGTACTGCTTCTCTGCTGCCTACACCCCCCACAACTCTCTCCTTCTTAAAAACAAACAAAAAAACCCTCTAGATCCAACTATCCTTGGTAGCCATTGTCCTGTTATCTCTCCTTGAGAAATACAACTCTTCTTACTCTCCTTTTGATGGATAACAGAGAAGGAAAAACTTTCAGGGAGGTAAGAGTAAGTGACAAGAAGGCATTTATGGTAGTAGTGTCTAAATTAACCTTGGCTACCACTCTCACTGCTCAGACATATTTCCTTTGCTCAATGGATCTGTCACATCCTTCCTCTTCCACTGGTGCATGTGGTATTTTGCCATGCCTTCTCCCTCCATGTCATGCTTTCTTGTGTCTTTCTAGAAATTCTAGATGACATCCATCCAATACACCAGAGTTTTCCTTTAATTCCCTTGATATTTTCTGTACAATAGTGTAGCACTCCAAGTGTCCACCTGTTACTCCTCATTTTTGCCACAGTATTTGCCAACCTCTCTTGTGATCATACTTGTCTTTGATGGTATCTCCCACCATCAATATTAACATGCACATTGCAATGATTTTCGTGGTGACATTTTTACAAATTCTACTCTTGTGTACTATAATATGAGATGATGAAATATTCCATGAATTAATATATCTTGTTATTTTGGGATATTAATAACAATAGCTAACATTTATATGGTGCTTTAAGCTTTGCAAATATTATTTCATTTTATCTTAACAACCCTGAGAGATAAGTGCTACTATCTCCATTTTTACTATTGAGAGAAATGAGGCATAAAGTTCAATGACATAACTAAAAAGTGGTTTAGCCTGGATTTGAACTCGAATCTTCCTGAGCAAACACTCTCTCCACTATATCACCTCACCATACAAATTCCTTTATTTATCTCCTCAAGGGGCAACACCATTTGTATGCAATTTCCTCTTGTCTTCCAGTTTGACAATTTCATGAACCATTCCTCCACTTACCAGTCTACTCCATGCCAGGCTGACTCTGCTGATGTCATCACATCCACCTACTCCTCATTGGTAACCTGAATTTTATCTCCTGGTTCCCTCAGCTCTAATAGATCAACTTTTGCCTTGTCTTACAGAGTCCCAGGCCTCTATTCTATTTCCCCCACTGCTTCATGTCATACTAACCTCTTCCCTCTCCCACTTTTCAGTGTCTCTTTACAAGTTGTCTTCCCCCTTCAGAATATAATTGCCTTGAGAGTTAGAAGTATCTTCTTGTATTTTTGTCTTTTGTACTTAGCACAATGTCTGGCACATAGTGAGCTCTTTAAAATGATCTATTGATCTGTCTGTCTTTCTCTCTCTCTCTCTCTCTCTCTCTCTTTACATAACTGTATGAAACATCTATCTATATATCACATTCATTTATTGTGAGAATGTCCATATTGATATTATTCCATTTCTGTAGTAATATGCCAATTGATGAATCACTGGACAGGGATTTCACATGTGCAATACCGACAGATAAGCTAGAAAAAAGAGGAAATACTAAGACCATCAAGAATCTTCCTATGTAAATATTGATTACAATGCATTTGAAGTGGAACATACCAGAGGATGTCATCTTGTGAGAAATATTTATCATATTCTTTATGCTTCACCACTCCAAATAATGGGTCTCTATACCAGCTAAGGTTGTGCTTTCAGGAATTAGGAACAGGCTAATTAACCTCAGATGCTTTTAGGAATCCAATCAAGTGAGGCTTCAGGTTAAATGTAAGCACATTTTCCTACTCAATTCCCAAGATGCAGCTGACCCAGCAACTCATTAACAGAAGCCATTTCCAAACACGTCTATACATCCTAGCAACAATCTGATAATGATAAGCAATTGAGAGTTAAGAAATAAGTCCCCAGAAATATGTGTAAATAGAGTCTCCCCTTTTGATAATATTAGAATAGCCTGGGCAGGGGGTGGAGGAAGCCAAGGAAGATATTTTTTTCCTAGCTCCCCACACTGTACGCTCCAGAATCTCAAACCTTTATTCCCTAACATACTAACTAGCTATGAAGATTCAGATTACATTTCCAAAAAGTACATACTCCATGTGTTTATTTTTCTGATAGAAAATTAGGGTGTCTGTGGTATACCCCAAATCCTCATTAAGCATCCATATGTTCATTAAGCACATTAATTATCAAAGCAGGTTCCCAATCACTAAAATGTAAATTAACTCCGAGATTTCACCTCATACACAAATGGGCAAAGACGGCCAAAAAAAAAAATGAGAACAGTCAACATTGGAGGAACTATGGAAAGACAGGTACGATTAATACACCGTTGTTGGAGCTGTGAGTTCACCAGGTCACAGGTTTATAGATTTGGAGCTGGATAAGCTCTTAGAGACTATCAAGTACAGATCTTTTGTTTTACAGAAGAAAGAACTGAGGCAGAGACGGGTTAAGTGACTTACCCAAGGTCACACAGCTAGTAAAAATTAGGATTTGAATTCAGGTCTTCCTAAGCCAAAACCAATACTCTATCCACTACTCAGAGGTATCAAACAGAATCTGCCAGCTACATGCTGAAACAGTACTCCTTACTATGCACAACCAGATTAAAATGTAATTGGGAAACATTTAACAAAAGAAAGATACAATTGAACATGGATAATGTTAATATGTATAATATGTAATTCTAAGTCAATGTATGGCTGGTTTAGTGGCTTATTTCTATTGGAATTTAACACCACTTCACTGCACCATACTGCCTCATAACCACTCTGAATAGGAGATGGAGACTGGAAAACTATCCTAGACAGCAATTTGAAATTATTCAAGAAAAGTAATGAGTGTATTCATATTCTTTGATCAAGCAAACTCATTAATAATCCATTATGACCAAAGATAGATTTCCAAAGGACTCAATTACACAAAAGTTCAAGATATACCAAAATATTCCTAGCAGTTCTTTTTATAGTAGCAAAGAACTAGAAATAAAAGTGGTGTCCTCTGGGAAATGCCTGAAAAAAAAAAAGGGGCATAAGCATTTAGTGGAACATGATTGTACATTAAGAAATGATTAATGTGAGAAATTCAGACAAACCTGGGAAGATTTTCACAAACTGATATAGAGAGAAATAAGCAGAAACAAAAGAATGACTACATAATGACCTTGATAATGTGAATGGAAAGGTCACTAAATGGAAGCCAAGTTTTGAGCAATTAAAAGCAAGGCAAGATTATGAAATCCTACTCTCTTCCCAGCAAGAGGTTGGGTACTACTGAGGCAGAATATTGTATAAATTGCCAAATGTGTTCACTGTTTCATGGTGTTTTGTTTAACTGTATTTCTTTGTTATATTGAGGAGTTCAATACTGGAAAGAGGGGAAAAGAGCAGAAACTTCCAGAAATTGTTCTGAGGTAAAAAGAAAAAGTAGAGATAACAATTTAAAGCCCAGTAAGCAATATGGTTATTATTATACTCTCCTTAAATCCCCTTCTTTAGCCTCATTGAAAGTGGTGATATGTTTATCTTGGGGATGATAAAATATGAATAATCTACTCACTACCTAAGATTGGGAGAGAATTGTATCTAAATTTGGGGGAATGGAAGGAAAGAACATAAACAACACAGAATAGAGTTGGGGAGCTAAAGTTGAAATCTATATGGGGAGAGGGTGAAAGAAGGGAAAAGTAATATATGGAAAACATCAATTTTTATAAATAGGCAATTGTTGGAAAGAAACTGTGTCAAGTACATTAGGTAAGAGTTTAAAATGTATTAGTCACAGGAAAATGTAGGACCAGTTACCAAGGATTTGGTTGTAATTTCTCCCATTCCAGCATTTTCCTACATTTAACAGTGATCTCTCAACTCTGAGAAAGATCCTTAGAACATTATTACTTATCCACATAAAATAATTTCTTATTTGGAATATTTGAAATATTGCTATGCCATAGAAAAATTTGAATAGAATTCTCGCTAAAATGTTAGGACACGTGCAGGTGAAATTTCAGCCTGTGACCTAAGGCAGACATAAAAGTACATGGGAGCGGATTTTTTTTTCAGTAACCTCTCTTTAATATGACTCTATAGTTTAAATGGCATCGTCTACACGAATATCAAAGATAATACCATGTTATATAGATGATGGAATTATATGTTTATGTGTAAAATATATGTACATATGTATGTGTATATATAGCTACAGATACACATATGCATATATTTACCTATATCTGCATTACATATGTTGGAAAAATCAAGGCTAAGTGTAGCTAATCATATTTAAGTCTACATTAAAAGACATATATGTATATACATGTGTTTCTAATTATGAGTGTATGTCTCTCTCATGTCACCATGCTATCTATGGAAAGTGACAGGCTAGGTTGCCATGGAGACAAAAGGAAAGACACTAGCTACTGCATTTGAATGTCAATTAACAAACAGCCCGTCTCTCTGGGACTTTTAAATTGGTTGCCACAGAAACTCATCTGACTGGCTCAGGTTATCAAAATTATTTACAAATGGAATCCAAAAAAAAGTCAGAATCTATTAGATTTTAGCTATCTCATCCTATTCGTAAGAGACAATTTGAACAGATTGGATGAGGCTCCTTCACTCAGCTCGGTGGTAAACACACACAGTCACAGCCATGTCAGCGTCTGCTGCCTGTTTGCCTCCCTTGCTCACACTGTAATTTTCTCTGTGATTTATTTTTAAAACACCAGAGGCATTAGCAGGTAGATACCTCCTAGTGTTCCCATTTGCATTTCTGATTATGCTGAACTGAGTGGTGCAAAATGGCTTTCTAACAGGTTCTTTTGATTCCAGGAAATGTGGGGCTGTGTCTACACACTCAGACTGGCCCAGCAGCTTTGGCTTAACTCATCAGCTTAGACAAACAGTCATACAGTTGTCCTGTTATTGACCATCCAATTTAGTCAAAACACTAACCTTATTTATGGATCACTTTATTTATATAATTCCCACAATTAATGATTTCCTGCTCACGATGTTTTCCTTTCAGCTAAAATAATAATATGATGGCATTTGGAAAATGTTTACCCATAGAGCTATTTAATATATCTTGCTGGAGATGATAAAGAAAAAAAAATCTTTGCTGGCACGGCCAGGGGGAGGCCTTTCTAAACCTCTAAATGCCAAAATTCTCAAAACGATTGAGTGGCTGCTGAACTTGGCACTGGAGACAGAAAAGTGTGTGTGTATGTGTGTGTGTGTGTGTGTGTGTGTGTGTGTGTAGTGTGTGTTTGTATCAAACTCCAACTCCACATGTCTCCAAGGACAAGTCTATGTCTTTAATAAAATATGGAACTTTTAAGTCATTTTTCTCCCAATGACCAGCTCTGTCATTTAAAATACCCAAGGACATTCCTACTCCTTTATATGTCCTGCATCTCTCTCAGATCCTTTATAGGTCTTGGTTCTCATTCTATAAATGAAATAAACCAAAAGGGAACATGTCAAGTGTGAAATGAAAACTTCCAGAGGCTTGAGCCGACTACAAAGAGCTCCTGCGTCTTATCCTATGAACCCCAGACTTTCAGGGTATAGCTCCTAGAAACTGACCTCCCTGCTGGGCCCTTCCCTTGTGAAAGCATTAACATCAACAAACATTAGATAATCACCTTCTGTGTATAAGTCACTGTGCTGGGTGCTGGAAGGGGGGTGGGCAGAGAAATGCAAAATGGAACAGTCCCTGCTCAGGAAGAATTTACATGTTATTGTAGGATGTAGCATGAACCAAATAAATAAGTGCAAGTATGCACAGAGCAATCGTATAATGATATAAATGGCATAAATTCATTTCAAGAGGGAGTGAGATGATCTTAAAATAATGTATTTTGCTGGTAACATATGCCTCACAAATTGGGTACAAAAATTGTGAGATTAAGTATAATGCAGAACAGGTAGATAGCCAAGTTCTTTAACAACTGATCTGTGTGTTGTTTTAATCAACTTTAAGTGATTACACATTTATGTATGCTCGAGCTCAAAGCATTATCTTTGGTAAACTTACCTTTTTGAAGAGCAAATATAGTCTATATCTTAACCATCAAAGAGGGCCCTATATTCTTTTTCTGATGTAACATGTAGGAAATGATTTCATTTTGATAATTATTTATCTTTGTTGCTAGTGATTTAAGATGAAGTAATTCTAATCACTTTATCTCAGAAACCAAGGTGATTATTAAGTGCAACATATGTCCTGTGTGTGTGTGTGTGTGTGTGTGTGTGTGTGTGTGTATGCCCAAATATGAAAGGCTGAATGACATAAATGGATTCATAGTTGGCCTTGGAGTGTGAAAGATCTGGATTCGTGTTGGCAAGCACATAGCAGCCCTGTGACTCTGGGAAAGTTGTGTAACCTCTCAGTGGGCCCAGTAAATCTCTAAACCTCTAAACTGAAAGTGAGGTGCTTTTCTGTATAGGTAGAACTCTCTACATCAGTGATTCATAGCCTGTCTCTCTCTCTCTCTTTCTCTCCATGTGTATATACATATACATATACATTATACATATACATATACATATACAGATACAGATACAGATACAGATACAGATAGATATACACATACATACACGTACGTGTACGTGTATGTGTATGTGTATATGTATATGTATATACACGTACACATACATATATATGCATATATATGTATATATATACACATATGCATAGAGAGCACACCTCTACATGAATATATATGCAAATAAATGTCAATAAATACACATATATGCACACACAGTGTATGCATGTACATACATGTGTATATGCATATTATATTGTATATATAATTTATATAGTGTAACATATTGTATTACATATAACATATTATATATAATAGAATCTGTATTAATGGGGAAGCTAAGTGGTGCAGCGGATAGAGTGCTAGACCTGAAGTCAGGAAGATCTATCTTCCTGAGTTCAAATCTGGACTCAGACACTAGCCATGTGACCCTGGGCAAGTCACTTAACTTTGTTTGCCTCAGTTTCCTCATCTGTAAAATGAACTGAAGAAGGAAATGGCCAACAACACCAGTAATTTTGCCAAGAAAATCCCAAATGAGGTCACAAAGACTTGGACAGGACTGAAATGACTGAACAACAATTATGTATGTGTGCACACACATACATACACACACACACACACACACACACAGAGTACTTCTGACTAATGAATTCTGGTCTTGGAGAGTGCCTTATAAAGAATGAAGTCATAAAATATTAGCTCTAAAGGTAGGCGAGATCTTCCAGCAACCCCAGCTGAGGTTTAGATGAGGAATAATTGGCTATGTGTGGAAGCTGTTATCTTTGTTGTTACACAGTAATCTGGGGATTCCAAATAAAACTTGCCGGCTGAATATTGCTTTCAACCATACATGTCTGCTCTGAAGTTGGCCAAGACAAAAATGAAAAGCAGACTTAGGAGAGTCAGGACTTTCTGGAATTTATTACCATTTGGCCATTTTAGTCATTCAGATTGCTTGTACAACCCTCACCTGGAAATTGACCAATCTTCTGAACAAACTGTGGACAGGAAACACACATTACAGAAAAACTCCAGAAGTATGGAAATAATTAAACTAAATGGTTTCTGAGACAAATAGGCAAGTTAATGGAGTCCAAGGGTACTTAAATTATATACAATTTTTAAAAGATGAGAGGCACTTTAAAAAATTTTAAATTTGTTTTCCCCTTCCCCTCCCAAAACAATAGCTTATATCTCTTATCAAATGTGGTGAGGGAAATTGGGAATTCAAATTAATAAAATGACCTTAAAACTTTCAATAGAGAGTTGGCCTTGGAATGAGGGGGTTTGTTTGGCCTCTCACATATATTGATCATGAGGCCGTTGACAATTTACTTATTTTTTCCCCAGTGTTCTAGGTAGCTCTCTGAGACTAAAAGCTGTGGATGAGTTGCTGATCTGCATAGATAGATGCAGTTTCAATGAAATCACAATTTTTACATACCACACATACAAACATACAAACATGCAAGTAAATTGTTAATGGTCTGTTTGCACCTGGCTGGGAGAGGAATGCAGTTCAGCATGGGTGCACAAGCAAAGACTGGGCCTCAGAGAACCTGGAGCAGGCCACAGAGGATTGAATCAAGAGGAGCTATGGTGGTTTCTAGACTTCTAACCCACAAATGCCAAAGACAACCTAGAAGGTCAGTAGGAAAGGTCTGTTGGACTTCAGGGAGAGAGAGCTCAATCCAGCCCCAGTTCTGGCACAGCCCTGGAGTGGCTGCTGCTTCCAAAGCTCTCAGCCCACAGACAGAGGGGGAATCAAGCAGCTAATCAGAGGGGCATTTCAGGGATCTCTTTGCTGGTGCTGAGGCAGGATTCTCTTGCTTTGTCCATGCTTAGATCTGGGTCACAGTTTTGGGTGGCGGTTCTGGGGCAAGGATGAGCGTTGGTGTGTTGGAGTTTGTAGTAGCGGTAGCTCATAGACCAGAGCACAGGCCAGGAAAGGAGTAAATACCTCACCCTTGATCATACCACCTTGGGAGAACTGAAAATTTATAGGTCCCTAGAAGTATCTCTGAAAACAGCAGCACAAAACCCATGAAGCTTGGGACAGTATACTCTCTGCACTGGAAGCAGACCCCCTACCTTAACAAAGAGTTTAATAGTCAAGTAATTGGCTGGGAACATTAGCAAACTGCACACAAAAAAGAAGTCAGACCATAGAATCCTACTTTGGTGACAAAGAAGATCAAAACATTCAACCAGAAGAAGACAACAAAGTCAAAGCTTCTACATCCAAAGCCTCCAAGAAAAATATGAATTGGTCCCAGGCCATGGAAGAGCTCAAAAAGGATTTTAAGAAGCAAGTAAGAGAAGTAGAGGGAAAACTGGGAAGAGAAATGGGAGTGATGCAAGAAAATCATGAAAAACAAGTCAACAGCTTACTAAAGGAGACCCAAAAAAACACCTTAAAAATAGACTAACTCAAATGGCAAAAGAGGTCCAAAAAGCCAATGAGGAGAAGAATGCCTTAAGAGACAGAATTGGCCAAATGGAAAAAGAAGTCCAAAAACTCACTGACAAAAATAAGTCATTAAAAATCAGAATGGGGCAAATGGAAGTTAATAACTTTATGGGAAATCAAGACATTATAAAACAAAACCAAAAGATCTTTACAACTCTATGAGATAGGACTAAAAGTCTTACTATCTCCATTTTAGAGTTAAGGAAGCTAAAACCTAGAGAAATGGCTTCTCAGTTTCTCTCTGTGACATGCCCAAGGACACCCCAAATGGAATCTGGAAGAGTTGGACATGACTGAAACGAATGAATGACAACAACAACAAATACTTCTTTCCAGTTTTTTCTGAAGTCTGCCTGCTCATCATTTCTTTTTTTTTAAATTAATTTATTTTAATTGTCAACAATCACTTCTATAAGCTTTTGAATTTTAAATTTTTCTCTCCCTCCCTTCCCACCTCCCTCCCCAAGACAGCATGCAATCTGATATAGGCTATACATATACATTCTTATTAAACATATTTTCACATTACTAATATTGTAAGAAAGAATTATAAACAATAGGAGGAACCACCAGAAAGAGGAAACAAAACACAACAGAAGAAAAAAAATACCAAATAGAATGCTTCAATCTGCATTCAAACTCCATAGTTCTTTCTTGTTTGTGGATAGCATTTTCCATCATGAGGCCTTTGGAGATGTCTTAGATCCTTGTGTTGCTGAAAAGGGGTAAGTTTATCAATACTAATCATTGTGCAACGTGGTTGTTATTGTGTACAACATTCTCCTGGTTCTGCTCACTTCACTCATCACCAGACCATACAAGTCTTTCCAGGTTTTTCTGAAGTCAGCCTGTTCATCATTTCTTACAGTACAATAGTATTCCATTACATTCATATACCATTCTCCAACTGATGGGCACCCCCTCAATTTCCAATTCCTTGCCATCACAAAAAGAATTGCTATAAATATTTTTGTACATGTGGGTCCTTTCCCCCTTTTCTTTAATTTCTTTGGCCTATAGACCTAATAGTGATTGTTGGTTCAAAGAGTTTACACAGTTTTATAGCCCTTTGGGCATAGTTACAAATTGTTCTCCAGAATAGCTGAACTGGTTTGCAATGCCAACTACAACACATTAGTGTCCCAAACTTTCCACATCCTCTCAAGAATTTGCCATTTTCCTTTTCTGTCTAATTAGCCAATCTGGTAGGTGTGAGGAGATATCTCAGAGTTATCTTAATTTGCATTTCTCTAATATATGGCTATTCAGAAAAATTTTCCTCATGTGAATATTGATAGTTTTGATTTCTTTTTTGGAAAACTGCTGTTTATATCTTTTGACCATTTATGAATTGGGGAAAGTTTCTTATTTTTATGAATTTGCTTCAGTTCCCCGTATATTTCAGAAATGAAGTCTTTATCAGAGAAGATCAAGACACAAACTCAGAAAAGGACAATGTCAAAACACCTATGGGGAAAACCCCAAAGAAAAACAGGAAGTGGTCTCAAGCCCAGAAAGAACCCATGGCAGAGCTCAAAAAAAGAGCTTAAAATCATGGAAGCAAGGTAGAAGAAACATTAGGAAAAGAAATGAGAGTGATGCAAGAGAATTATGAAAAAAAGAGTCAATAGCTTGGAAAAAAGAAAACAATTGCATAAAAAGTAGAATTGGCCAGATGGAAAAGGAGATATAAAAATCCACTGAAGAAAACAACTCCTTAAAAAAAGTACAGTTGGCCAAATAGAAAAAAAAGTACAAAAGCTAACTGAGGAAAGCAACTCTTTAAAAGTTAGAATTCGGCAAGTGGAAGCTAATGACTCTACGAGAAATCAAGAATCAAACAAAAGAAATCAAAGGAATCAGAATAGGCAATGAGGAAACAAAACTATCATTCTTTGAAGATGATATGATTTTATACTCAGAGAACCCTAGAGAATCAATTAAAAACTCCTTGAAATAATTAACAACTTTAGCAAAGTTGCAGGATACAAGATAAATCCACAGAAGTCATCAGCATTTCTTTATTTGGCCAAGAAAGCCCAGCAGCAAGATATAGAAAGAAAAATATCAATTGTTCATGGGTAGGCCATGCCAACATAATGAAAATGACAATTCTGCCTCAACTAATTTACTTACTCAGTGCCATACCAATTAAACTATCAAAATTATTTGATAGGGCTAGAAAAAAATAACAAAATTCATCTGGAGGAACAAAATGTCAGGAATATGAAGGGAATTAATAAAAAAAAAAAGGTGGCCTAGCAATAACAGATCTGAAACTATATCATAAAGCATTGATCATCAACACTATGTGGTATTGGCTAAGAAATAGAGTGGTAGGTCAGTGGAATAGATTAGGTATACAAGACACAGTAGTCAATGACCATAGTAACCTAATATTCTATAAACGCAAAGACTCCAGCCTTTGGTATAAGCACTCATTTGACAAAAAATGCTGGGAAAACTGGAAAACAATAAGACACAAACTAGGAATAGATCAACATCTCACACTGTATGCCAAGATAAGGTCAAAATGGGTTCATGATTTAGACATAAAGGGCAACATTATAGCTAAATTAGAAGAGCAAGGAATAGTCTACCTGTCAGATCTACAGAGAAGGGAAGAATTTATGACCAAATATTATATTATATTATGTTATATTATGTCATATCATATTACATTATATTATATTATATTATATTATATTATATTATATTATATTATATTATATTATATTATATTATATATATTATATTATATTATATATTGTATTATATTATTATATTGTATTATATTGTATTATATTATATTTATTATATATATTATATTATATTATATTATATTATATTATATTATATTATATTATATTATATTATATTATATTACATTATATAGATTACATGATTATATTACATTAAAAGGCTTTTGTACAAACAATACCAATGCAACCAAGATTAGAAGGGAAGGAGAAAACTGGGAAATAATTTTTTTAGCAAGTGTCTCTGATAAACAAAGCTTAATGCAAATGAGGTTAATTCAAATTTATAAGAATACAAATCATTCCCCAATTGATAAATGGTCAAAGGATATAAACAGGTGGTTTTCAGATGAAGAAATCAAAGCTATCTATAGGCACATGAAAAAGTGCTCTAAATCACTGTTGATAAGAGAAATGCACATTAAAAAACTCTGAGGTACCATCTCACACCTGTCAGATTGGCTAATGTGACAAAAATGGAAGAAGATAAATGTTGGAGAGGATGTGGGAAAATTGGGATGCTAATGCATTGTAGGTGGAGTTGTGAACTGATCCAACCATCCTGGAGAGCAATTTGGAACTATGAGCAATGGGAAATCAAACTGTGTATAAACTTTGATCCAGTAATGTCACTATTAGATCTGTATCCCAAAGAGATCATAAAAAAGGGAGAAGATCTACATGTGCAAAAATATTTATAGCAGCCTTTTTCTTGGTGGCAAAATATTGGAAATTGAGGGTATGCTCATCAATTGGGGAATGACTGAACAAGTTGTGGTATATGACTGTAATGGAATACTATTGTACAATAAGAAATGATGAGCAGGTGGATTTCAGAAAAACCTGGAAAGACTTGTATGGACTGATGCTGGGTAGAGTGAGCAGAACAAGATATCGTTGTAGATAGTATCAGCAACATGACCAACTATGAATGACTCGGCTCTACTCAGCAACGCAATAATCCAAGACAAGTCCAAAGGACTTACAAAAGAAAATGCTATCCATATTTAGGTAAAGAACTGATAAATTCTGAATACAGACTGAAAGATATTTTTTTTCCTCTTACTCTATTCCTTTTCATGTATTTTTCCCCTTTTGATCTGTTTCTTCTTCCACAACTGTGACTAATGTGTAAGTATGTTTTAAATAATAGCATACGTATAACCTATATCAAATTGCCTACCGTTTTCAGAAGAGGGGAGAAGGAGAAAAATTTGGAACTCAAAATCCTGTAAAAATGACTGCTAAAATTGTCTTGACATGTAACTAGAGGAAAATAAATTTAATTTTTATTTATTTTTAAAGTATAGCATCCTTTATGTCTAAATTATTTATTCATTTTGGTCTTACTTTGGTATTTAGTGTGAGATGTTGGTCTATACTTCGTTTCTGCCAAACTGCTTTCCAGTTTTCCCAGCAGTTTTTTCTTAAATAGTGAGTTCTTATTCCAAAAACTTAGATCTTTTGGTTTAATTAAATACTAGATTACTACGGTCACTTACTACTGTGTATTCTGTACCTAATCTATTCCACTGACTCACTATTCTATTTTTTTTAGTCAGTAACAAAGTGTTTTGGTGACTACCACTTTGTAATATAGTTTGAAATCTAGAACTGTCAGGCTACCTTTCTTCACATTTTCCCCGCATTGATTCCCTTGATATTCTTGACCTTTTGTTCTTCTACATGTATTTTGTTACAATTTTTTTCTACCTCTATAAATAATTCTTTGGTAGTTTGATTGTATGTCACTGAATAAGTATATTAACTTAGATAGAATTGTCATTTTTATTATATTGACTTGGTGATGAGCAATTATTATTTCTCCAATTGTTTAGATCTGTCTTTTTATGTGTGAAAAGTGTTTTGTAAGTGTGTTCATATAGTTTCTGGGTTTGTCTTGTCAGGTAGACTCCCAAGCATTGCATATTGTCTGCAGTTATTTTAAATGGAATTTCTTTATCTCTTGTTGCTGGGTTTTGTTGGTAGTATATAAAAATGCTAGTGATTTATGTGAGTTTATTTTATATCCTGCAACTTTGCTAAAGTTGTTAATTGTTTCAGTTAGTTCTTAAGTTGATTCTCCAGGGTTCTCTAGGTATGCCACCATATTATTTGCAAAGAGTGATATTTTTTTTCTCATTGCCTATTTTTATTCTTTCAATTTCTTTTTCATGTCTTATTGCTATAACTAGCATTTCTAGTACCATATTGAATAATAGTGGTGATAATAGACATCTTTATTTCACACCTAATCTTATTGGAAAGACTTCAAGTTTTTCTCTTACAGATAATGCTTTCTCTTGGTTTTAGATAGATACTATTTATCATTTTAAGAAAAGCTCCTTTCCTATTATCCATTTGCTTCCTAGGGTTATTATGGAGGTAACATGAGAAAATAAAGTTCTTTTCAAATCTTAAAGATTAATGGTAGCTATTAATATTATTATCTGATTCATCCTTTTCATCCTTCTCAGGTTCATTTTCTGGTTCATTGTTCATATTATATCTTCTAATTCTAGGTATTCTACAAAGCTCTGGACTCTCTCTCTCTCTCTCTCTCTCTCTCTCTCTCTCTCTCTCTCTCTCTCTCTCTCTCTCTCTCTTTTTTCTCTCTCCTTTTTCTTCCTCCTACTCTCTTTCTTCTTTCCCTCCTTCCTTCCCTCCTTCCTCTCTCTCTCTCTTCCTCATATTCCTTTTCTCCCTCCCTCCCCACCTTTCTTCAGTTTGCCTGGGTTTAATGATCATATCTATGCAAATGACTTCCAGACTTCCAGCCCCAGTCTCTTCCCTGAGATTCGGTCTCACCTCATCAATTGCCTAGTTGACATTTCAAACTGGATTCCCAGAGCTTTCTCAACATGTTCAAAACATAATTTTGGAGCATCTCTCTTCCAACCCCATCCCTGTCCCAAATGTTTCCCTTTCTGGACAAAATACAAGGATTTTCCCAGTCTCCCAGGTTCATAACCTTAGTATTATCATCAGCTCTTCCCTCTCTCTCACCTCACACATCCAATCTGGTGCCAAATCTTGCCATTTCTATCTTCACTTCTCCCCCATCTGACCCCGTTTCCCTACTCACACAGCAGCCACCTTAACTCAGGTCCTCAACCCCTGTCACCTGGATTATTGAATTGGTCTCTTCCTCTTGTCTCTCCCCACTCCAGCCCATCCTCTTCACTACTACCAAAGTGATTTTAAGACTAGGTAACTCCTTCTTGACAATTTCAGTTGCTTCTCATTCTCTAGCATGAAATGTAAACTCTTTTGTTTGGCTTTTAAAGCCCTCCACAAACCCACGCAAACCTAGTATTATTCCTTCTCTCCCATGAAGCCAAATCAGGTTTCTCTCTGTTCCTCACATACAATGCTTCATCTCCAGTTTTCGAGCCTTTGTACCGGCTGTCCTCCATGCCTGGAATGCACCTGTTCCTCACCTCTGCCTCACAGAGTCTCTCCTTTCAATATGCAGCTTAAGCACCACCTGTTATATAAGGGGTTCTTAATGTTTTCTGTATCATAGACCCCTCAGTGAAGCCTATAGACCTCTGCTCAGAATCATGTCTTTAAATTCATAAAATAAAATATACATTGCAAATTACAAAGAAGACCTATCATATTGAAATACAGTTATCAAAATAAATTTAAAAAAGAGTTTATGGATCCCAGATTTATAATTTTCGCTTTATATGAAGTCTTTCTGGGTCACCCCATTGCTAACACCTGTTTTCCCAAATCACTTTGAGTTTAACAACTTTGTTTTATTTCCATTAATTCTTTCTATGTTTATTTTGTGTACACATACATGTGTATATGCATATAGGTGGGTACACATACATATTGTATATGTGTATATACATTGTTGTGCATACAGACAGTTTTCATTTTATATAAGTAGACCAGAGAACTTTATATAAAGGGATTTTGACTAAAAGAAAATGTACGTGGAGGAAGGAAGCAGGAAGTGGGCAGCATGCCTGTGGAAGGAGGGGGCCTGCAGATAATTCAGGTATATATGGGGCTCAGGGAAAAAGAACAGAGAGCAAGAGAAAGAACACACAGGGCTGGGACCAGTCATGTGAAGGCCTGACAAGAACAGAGAGGAAAAACATGCGGACTGAGGGGGCTGACACACAAGTGGGTGGGCTGAGTGAGGCAAAGTCTCATCTCTCAGTGATGGGGGTCTGGGGCCAAGACCCTAATCTGGCAGCAGCAGCACATTCATAATTTTGCTTTCACTTAGAGGTTTTTTTAATAGCTTTTTTTGTTGTTGTTGTTGTTTTGGGGTGGTGGTTTTGGGAGGCTGTGGAGCTCTGAGTGAAAGGGCAGGAGAAGAGAGAACAAAGGACTATACAGTAAAGTTAACATAGGGTTTTTTTGGAATGTGGATTTCTTTTAGACTTTTTCATGTCAAGTTGAATTTGTGTAATGTGAATTTACATAAAATGAGAACTGTTCACGTATATATATACATATATACATACAAATATTTGCATATATGCATACATACATATATACCTATACATTATATTATATATATTATATATATAAAAACACACATACACACACACACATACATACATACCCATACATACACATACACAATGAGGACTCTGTGTTCCCTATTAGAATGCTATCTCCCTCTGAGTAAGGATTGTTTCATTCTTTGTCCTTGTATCCCCCAGATCTTGTGGGGTGTCAGTGCCTAGCTCATAATAGGTACTGAATAACTCCTTCTGGATTCATTCATTTGTGTCCTCTATGTGAAATAAAACTGGCCTGATAACTGTTCCCTAAGCTTCAACAGACCATCTTCCATTTCTCTGCTTTTGCACAGGCTGCTCTCCATGTAGGATGCACCCCCTCCTCTCTTCTGTCTCTTAGAATTCTTAGCTTCATTCACAGCCTAGTTCAAATGCCCCCTCCTATAAGAAGCCTGTTCTACAAACCAAATGGAGATGTCGACGATCCCCCTAGGACTAGATTTATTAGAGGAAATCATTGGCACAGTGGATAAAAGTGCTAGGCCTAACTCAGATTTGAGTTAAAATCCTGCTTCAGACATGTGTGACCCTGGATTTCTACCTGCCTCAGTATTCTCAATTATAAAATAGAGGTAATAAAAGTCCCTGTCTTACGAGGTTGTTAAGGTACTCGAATAAGATAATATTTATAAGAAGCACTTAGCCCAGTGCCTGGCACATAGTAGATACTGTATAAATGTTTCTTCCTTTCCAAATATTTTTTCTCTTCCTAAAATCTGCGCTTGCATAAACCTAAGCAGTCATTTAATCTCATCCTCGCCTTGGCAGAACTCAAAATTGCAGTCAAAAGAATTTTGCCTAAGCGTGATTTGGACAGGATGGTCTCCAAAGGCTGCCTACTTCTGAGTTTCTATTACTCTTTGGAAATGGAAGGGTACTTGGATGGTGTCTAAATCACTCCCTTTGCAACCTCTTATCACCTGTTTCTAAAAAGAGCAAAGTAGGCAGGGCTCAAAACTTTCTGGAGTAAATATTGGCAAAGGCTAACCCTTCTGGAGGCTTTCATACAGATCTTTTGTGTAAATATAGCTCACATTGTCAATACAAAGCTTGGGGAAATGAGTTTATGGGAAGAAAACAGAACTGTTTGCTTGTTCCCAGAGATCCGGGAATTCTGTGCCCTCCGAGTAGACAGTCACAAGCGCCTACAGAACTGGCTACCAAGCTTTTCCCTTTCTTCATCTTCTTCAGAGCCGTCTTTTTGTTGCTCTTTTCTCTGGCATTAACGGAAGCCAAGTTCACGTAGGACTAATTTCAAGGGGAGACTCAAGGGCCTTCACGGAGGCTCTGAAAAAGTTAGCTTTGCTGAAGGGGATGGATCAAGGACAAATCTTGGTTTATTCAATCACTTAAACCTACAAGCTCTCCCCAACCTGTGCAAACGCTCTTAATTAAAACACGCACTTGCAGTCCAGAAGCCTTTAACAAAACAGCCTGAAAACAATGTACACTTTTACCATTTCCCTCAGGATAAACTTCCTGTGAGCGCTCTCAAGTTTCTCGATAGCAGAAGGAGGTTAAGTAAATGCTGAAAACAGACCATTAGCCCCGCAAGGCTGGATTTTTGAATGGCCTCCAAATTCCACGGCTGCCACTTCATTCTGATATTCCCTGTCTAATCCAAGTAGATTAAAGCTATTTGTAAACATTAACTCACAGATTTTTTTTTTTTGACCCTTATCCCCTGCATGGTAGATGACTGGAAGTCGAGAATAGGCTTTCAAGTTCTTTCATCTGGAGATCAGAAATTGGGAGCTTTAAAATATCAATTTGGGGGAATTTTCCAATATTATCTGATTTTGTCACACGTCACCCCAACTCACAGACAACTAGGTGGTGCAGTGGATAGAGTGCCAGGCCTGGAGTCAAGATTCCTCTTCTTGAGTTCAAATCTGGCTTCCGACTCTTATTACCTGTGTGTCCCAGAACAACTTACTTACTTAAACCCTGTTTGCCTCATTTTCCTCATCTGTAAAATGAGCTGGAGAAGGACATGGCAAGCCACTTCAATACCTTCACCAAGAAAACCCCAAAAGGGGTCACAAGAGTCGGGGAAGACTGAAATGACTCCACAACAATAACACACCACAACTCATGTTTCCGTTCTGCTTTAACCTTTGCAAAGCACCTTCTACCCAACCTTTCAACTAAATCTAGATACTGGAGTCCTTTCTAGAACTAAACCGCCAAGCATTCAAACTCGATTGCAGAGAGCACAACTTCAAGGGGGTGGCCACGTTGTTCAAATGTCAGATATATGCTTTCCTAAAAGATTATTTTATGGAGAGCTCACACTAGGCAAACATAGCAATACAAGGACACTCTCAAGGTCTCTCTTAAGAACTTTGGAACTGATTGTGTGACATGGGACAGGATTGCCCAGCATGGCGTGCCCACACTGTGCTCTCTGAGCAAAGCAGAATTGAAGTGGCTCGAAAGAAACCCAAAGTGCACACATTTAGAGAATCCCCCGCAAACATTCCCATGGACTATTTGTGCCCGACTTGTGGTAGAACGTTCCAAGTTCCCATCGATCGGTCTGATGAGCCACAGTCAGACACACTGTAACGTGCCTCTAACATCGGGGTGTCATTTTGGTCCTCTTTTGAGAACAAAGGGCACCAACCAAAGAACCCAACCCTTCAATTAAATAGTAAAGATGAGGAAACGGAGACATCTGAAAGGTAAATGGCTTCCTGATGTTGACCCCAACAGGCAGCCTTTGAAGTCAAGTCTCCTTACCCTCAGTAAAACGTTCTTAACCTGAGGTCATGACCTTGGATTTTTTGTTTTGTTTTTACTTTTGTTTGCTTATTGTTGTTGTTGTTATTTTGGGGGGAGCCATCTAAAATATCTCGGTAAGTTAGCATTTAAAGACATTACTCTGAGGAGGGGTTCATAGGCTTCACAAGCCTGCCAATGTGATCCATGCAGGGGTGTGCTGGCAAATGTTTAACAACCATCTGACTGGGGGTAAAATGACAGCAGAGCTTAACCTGCATTATTAACATTTTCTCCATCACTTTCTCTCCTCAAGGCAATCGACAAAACAATGAATGAAGACTTGATTTCTAGCCTCTGCTAGTTTCCAAAATGTAAGTGCTCCCACTGAAAATTTAACAAGATCTGTCTTCCCCATGACCCCCCAAATGCAAAAGAATCCCTGCTCTGAGTCCTCTGCCTCTGTCCCAGTCACTAAGACAGCTTGCAAGTCTCTGAAAACTCTGACCAGAGAAAGGCTGGCATTATGTCCATAGGACTGACCTAGCAGTCCAGAAACCCTGCATTCTTATTTTGCCTTTGGCATATACTGGTTGTTTAACTACCAACAAATCCTTGAACTTCTCAGTGCCCTGACACAATTCTCTAAGAACATAAATTACAAGTGTAATGGGAACCCTCATCCCCCAATCAATCTGATAAGATTACAGGGGTTATAAATTTGTGGGAAGGAAACCTCCCACAGAGGTGGATATGTGCCCTACCCGCTTGCTGAGAGGACAGAGGGTACTCCTCGCATTGCAAAAGTTCTACCGTAGGAAGGAGTCCTTTCCCAAATCCCTCAGCTGCTAATGCTTCCCCCTCTCACATTACCTGCCATCTACTCCTGTGTATATGGAGTTATTTGTATTTGTATGTTATCTGCCTCCACTGGAAAATAAGCTCCTCTAGAATAATAACAATTAGCGTTTATATGGCATTTCACATCTGTGGCTTCACTTGAATAACACCAGGTGTTATTATTATCCCCATTTTACAGTTTAGGAAAATGAGACAGAGTGGTTAAGCGAGAGGTCACATTGCTAGTAAGTGGCAGATGCCACCTAGCACCTGACTCTAAATGCATTTTATCCACCAAGCCACCTAACATGTGGAAATATTTCTTCCTGAAGGAGTGGGCTCCCTTTCACCCAAGTTCTTCAAGCAGAGTCTAGGTGTCCATTTGTCAGGGAAATTATAGAGGGCATTCCTGAATAGGTGACTTCAGAGTGCCCTCGAAAGCCTAAGATTCTAGAATTATGATTTCATGTTCGTAATAGTTTGGAGTTTTAAAAATATCTGGATATAGTTATCTTTAAAAAAAAAAGGAGAGGGAGAAACTTAAATAGTAATATGTTATGGTAGAAAGAAGAGAATTGGGCAGCTGGGAACATGTAGAGGTGAAAAAAGAAGACTGGATTTGGAAGGAGAAGGCATGGGTCCCAACTCTGGAAGTTAATAGCTTTATGGTCTTGATTAATTCACTGGTACTCCCTAACCTACAGTTTCCTCATTTATAACATGTGTGTGTATATATGTATAAAATTTGTGTGTATGTACATGTGTACGTATACATGTATATACAATAATACTTTCATATAATACACAATTGTAAAACTTATGTAATTATATGACAGAGATATTATTACATAATATATATAATACTTATACTTACATTACCTGTCTCATTAGGTTGCTATGAAGATCAAATGAGATATTGTATTTAAAATACTTTAGATAAATAAAATATTATATAAATGGGACCTTATTATTACTACTCACTTAATTTGGAAAACTCTTAACTTAGATCATAGAATGTTAGAGCAGGAATTGAATTTCACATTTCTCCTCATGTACTCACCATTCCAGACAAACTGACCCACTTGCTGTGGCCTGAACAGGAGATTCTAGCTCCCATCTCCGTGTCTTTGCATAGACTATACCTGCCAGCCCCAAACGTTCTCCCTCCCTCCTGAAATGCTTAGCTCCCTTCAAGGATAAACTCAAATGCCACCTCAAACAGGCATTTATCCTGTTTATTTGCCAGATACTGTGCTGAATGCTGGGATATCAGGACAAAGAGAACCAGTCTCCACCAGTCCCCTCATGGAGCCTAGATTTTAAATGAGTCAGCATACCCAAGGTTTTTCTCAATTCTCACAGCTCTTTGTGTTTTCCTGACTTCCAAATTACTTTCTACCTATATCTATTTTGTGTTCACTTATCTATCTACTTGTGGCCTTTTCCCAGTATGATATAAACTTCTTGAAGGTAGGGACCGTTTCTTTTCTTTTTTGCTTCTTTTTTGTGTCCCTGGTGCCTGGCACTCGGTAGATATCAAATAAATGCTTTTTGAATGGAATCCTCCCCCTCATTTTACAGATTATGGAATGATAGAATGTAGGGATAGAAAGGACACTAGACATCTCCTCATTTCATAAATAAAAAAGTGAATCTAGAAAAGCCAAGTCCCTTATATAAGGACACTCATCTCATTAGGGGTAGAGATAGCACTGCTAATAGCAGCCAAGGCTCATTTGTGCAGTAATTTGAGTAAGTTAATTGCTCCTAGCTCATTTTTCTGATATGAGTGCTGGATTTGGAAGATAGAAGTCATGGGCTCAGATCCCAGTTCTTGGATTTAAAGTTAACTCTTCCACATCGCAGGGGTTAGGGGCATGGGGCCCTGGAGATCTGGAAAATCTGCATAAAATTTTTTGATCCTCCCTTTGTACCAGGGAAGAAGTCTGAATGTTTTCTTTTTCTTTTATGGGGTGTTTACAGTATTAAAAGACAAGATAGGTTCATATTATATAATGCTATACATATATTTACGCATTTCTGAATTTTTAGACTTTTTTCTGTGTCATCTGCTGGCCTTCATGTGTCATCTGCAGTTTCTGCAAAATTCCTAAAAATTCCCATTTAATTTCTTACACCAACCCACCATATATCAAAATTATGATGGGGAAAGTCACAATGTGGAACGGATAACAATACTATCTGGTATGATCTTGGGCACATCCCTTAGACTCTCTGTGCCTTGGTTTCTTTGTCTGTAAAGTGAGAGTATTGAATAATGTAGTTTGCAGCTCTAAACCTGCATTTCTATAAACTGGAATTGGGAATCAGAACTGGAGAAATGCATCACAAGAACAGCATAAAGGGGAAAAAAATGATGTGATAAAGACAGTTTGCTTCCAAAGAATAAAGATCAAGGGAGATGCATATTAGTCTGGGTTTGCATTTCACCTTAATCCTTACTAGCCTTTGTGTCCTTGGGCAAGTCACATAGAGAAACTGAGAAGCTAATTTCTCTAGGTTTCAGCTTCCTTTGCCCTAATATGGGGATAGTAAGACCTATATTCCTCCCTCACAGAGTTGTTGTGAAGATCAAACAAGACTCTGTGGAACTCTAGGCAAATCATTTCACCTTTAAATCGATCAATCAATAAGCTTTTATTAAGTGTCTACTATGTTTCAGGCACTGGGCTCAGTTCTAAGGATAAAAAAAGAGGCAAAATATAGTCCCAGCCTTCAAGGAGCTTACAATCTAAAGGGGAGACAGCATGCCAACAAAAATGTACGAAGCAAGCTATGTACAGGACTTGTCGTTCAGATATTTCAGTTGTGTCTAATTCTTCGTGACCCCATGGGGGACTTTCTTGGCAAAGATACTGGAGGGATTTGCCATTTCCTTCTCCAGCTCATTTTACAGATAAGGAAACTGAGGCAAACAGGGTTGAGTGACTTGCCCAGGGTCACACAGCTAGTAAGTGTCTGAGGCCAGATTTGAATTCCAGAAGAAAAGTCTTCCTGACGCCAGGCCTGGCACTCTATCCAGTGTGCCACCTAGCTGCCCTTATATACAGGACGCATATGAAATAGTTGACAGAAGAAAGCACTAGAATTAAGGGGAGGTAAGAAAGACATCCTGTAAAAGCTGGTATTTTACTTAGGACTTAAAGGAAGACAACCTAAGCTTCCTCATATGTAATATGGGGATAATAATAGCTCTTATTTTACAGGGTTGCTGTGAAGATCAAATGATTTTATATATGTGTGTGTGTGTGTGTACATATATACATAGATATACTATATATGTGTGTGTACATATACATATATATGTATATATGTGTATATATATGTATCTATATATATGTGTGTGTGTGTGTGTATATATATAGCTTCACAAACCTTAAATTTCTACCTAAATGCTAATGATTATTATTATTGTATGCTGCTGGTCCTTTGCTCTCAAAGAGGACCATCATGAGGATGATGTCTTGATTTGTGCGTGGATTGAACTTGAGCAAGGCAGAGCTACGTACAGCACTGTGTAAACCTTATAGTGATTTACAAACATCAATTCAATTCAACATTCATCATGTTAGTTGCTATTCTCGTGCTATGAGTAATGACCAAAGGACTAAATACCGCTACATGATTTGGTGCTTCGGATCTTAGAAAAACTGAGTTTAGAAATGAGAACAGAGGACATCTGAGAGGTGGCTCTGATGACACGGTGAGTTGTCTTTTGGGTTTTGGGGTTTTTTTTGTTTTTTGGGGGTGGGGAGGCTATCTCTCAAATCCCTATCTATAAGTGACCTCCTTGCTTTGCTTATGTGACAGGAGCTTGGGTGAGTTGTAAGTCAGAAGGATCTAGAAACAAATCTTCAGATATTACTTTGAGTTGTTTGTTGAGTTGCTAGCAACTTCAGGATTATCGATTTAGACATGTAAGAGATCGTTGATGAGGGGTATACCCAGTATAATGCATCCAACCTGTGCTTCCCTTCTCCCCATGCTCATGGTCCACTACAAAAGAGACTGAATTAAAATAGTATTATTAGGTCATTGTTTTCTTCATGGGTACTTAAACTTTTGCTTTGGTTAAAGGTTTTGATATATTTCCACACTTGAAAATCTTTAAAATGGTTTTGAGATTTGTTTTCTGTTGTCAACACTAACAACACACCTGTTCCATGTGACCTCACTGAAGAGGTATAATAATGAGTTCTAGGACACAGCCTTGAAATTCATAACGCCTAAATGACCTAATTGGGTCAGTGGGTAGTGAGGTCAATCCCTTTCCAACCCCTGTTCTCTTACCATATGAGAATCCTGCTTTCAAAACAACAAGGCACATGTGGTTCATGGAAAGGTACAGGAGAGTGGACCTGAATGCAAGAAGAATAAGTTCATCACGTAACATTTGTGGAACATACTTTCAGAAGGAACTGTGCTGGCAATTTAGATGGGATGTCATGCATTGGAAATTGGGAAATGAAATAGTTAGTAGGTAGACAGTCCAAAGTTTCACTTAAATTCACTCTTCAGAAAGTCAAGTGAGAATCTATAATCAAGTTTTTACAGAGGACAGCAGAAGCTTTAATAAGTCTGGAAAGAGAATTTATTGGGATTTTGGTTGCTGAAGCCACTCCCAATGTGATCTGAACATGTGTCCCCTAAACATTTAATTTACCATTGGGAATAATTCATAGTCTAAAAGGAATCTGTTCTGATAACATGTTGAAGAATTCATTTAATCCTTTGCAAGGTCATAGTTGTCCAAGGCACTGTTGGGGGGAGCTAGATTACAGACAAATTAATAGATGCCGTAATGAAGACCTGAGCAGTATTTTCATAACTGACAACCTTAAACTCCTGGCTCTCTGCCTAGTGAACATTGTCATAAATGGCAGATTTCAGAAACAGCTCACCAGACTCTCCCAGTATTCACCAGTTGGGTGACATTTTTGTTTACTTACTGTGAGTTCCCAAGTAAGCAACTGTCCTCAAGGAGTATTTTAAGTCATTTTTGGAGTCTGATATCTCTGTGGCAACACTACCAGACCGCAGCTCAGTAGCTGAAAGGTTACATAATCTTTTGAGAAGATAAACATCAAGCTAGGATGATATAAATTGGGAAATTAATAAAATCTATAACAAAGTATGCTAACGCAGCTGAGCAGCCAATTGTAGGGGGTTTTTTTAATAACGTGAAAAAAGTTAGGTAAAGTAGGAATGGCTAGTTAGTTACAGCAAATTAAGCTAGCATTCCCATTGTTCCAAAGAAAATAGCAAGATTTCCCATGGGAAAGTATTGTCTGATAGTGCTTCATGATAGCAATATCTATTCAACACTGGCCTTTGGCAGAAATGTCAAGCCCTCTAGAAGTAAAACAAAATAGGAAGGTCTGGGATCCTGACACCACATTATGTTAATATCATGAATAAAGTGGAAGAGAAGGACTTCTTTCTGCAAGTCCACATCAAAGGGTTTATCTAGAAGTGAAGTTTAGCATTGTAAGAGCAGCTTAATAATGTTAAATGATTTTCTCCCAATTTTCTCTTCTTTCCCAGTTCTGTGAAACATCCCTCAAATTCCATTTTCCTTAATTTTAATATTGCATGGCATTGTGATTTCCCCACTGTGGATACTCCTTCTAATGATTCATATTGCAACACATCCATACCCACACATCTAAAATGGCTTTTGTTCATGCTTATGCATCAATTCTCCATCCAGCTTTGTGGGAATGGGGAAGGACTTCCTTTAATTGTCTAGATTTTCACCTTAAGGTAGCCAATGTGTCTACACCTGCCCACTACCCCACATTCAGTCCTTGAACTTGTTCTCTGGACTTATAGAAGAAGCCAGTCATTCTTTGAGAAGGAAGTTAGTTATAGAGGAAAGAACTAGAATCTTCATTCTGTGTATGTATAAGTATTATTCTTTTTCTTCCTATTTCAACATAATCCTATGGACAGTAGGTGGCTGGTTGTAGACGAAAGTATAAGAAGCTTAACCCTAGATCTGCATGAATGTCTGTGTGTGTGTGTGTGTGTGTGTGTGTGTGTGTGTGTGTGTAGAGGGGTGTATTTGATGTCTTCTCATGGTCCAAGACGGTGCTTCCAACAATAATAATGATTCATATGTGATAGAAAAGATATCTATACAAACTGCAACACTTCTACTCTGCAGGTATGAGGGATTTGGTTGAAGGAAGAAGAGGGTAATTTTTCCAGTGAAGGACAAAAGAGACTTTGGAAAGTAATTTCAGTGAGGCTTTGAGATCTAAGTTGAAACCATTGACAAAGATTGTTGTTGTTCAGTTGTTTCAATCATGTCTGACTCTGTGACCCCATTTGAGTTTTCTTGGCAAAGATACTGCAGTGGTTTGCCGTTTCCTTCTCCAGCCCATTTTACAGATGAAGAAACAGGTGACTTGCCCAGGGTCACACAGCTAGTTAGTGTTTGAAGCCAGATTTGAACTCAGTCTTCCTGACTTCAGGTCTTGCACTGTATCTACTATGCCACCTAGCTGCCCTTTGACCAAGATTAACTGGCATATAAAGAAGAAGTCAGATGTCCTGTATTCAAAATAACCTTGAATCAGTGCCAGAAAAGAGATTCCTTAAGTGTCAAGAGTTTATCATGTTTTGGATTATATTTCCCCTCACTATAAGCATTTTCTTAACAGCAACCCTTTCCAAAAGGTAATTTTTCTTAACATTTTCATATAGCCTTACATTTCACTGTTTTTTAAACTATATTCTATTTTTTTCCTTTTTGAATCTTTAAAAAAAAAAATTCTTCACCCCCCCCCCCCACCTCCCTGCTGCCTACAAAGGGCACCAGGCAGTTCTGAGGAATTACAGGCTTACTCATCAGTAAACATCTAAATGTGACAAGTACTATAAAGGAAAAGGCAAAGAGAATCCTATGATGCTTCAGCAACAATAAATGGCTTTTGAGACAGCACCATAAAGGAACATACTGTAGGTATTATCATGAAGCATTAGGGCCCAAATCTATCCAACAAAGATCTGTCTCCGAAGTTTCAAAGGAAGGTGGCTACAGCTTGAGATCTGATGTTAGTTTGGTCAGTTTTTGCTCTAGTTTGCGGCCACAGATGTTCAGCAGAATCTGAGAAGTGAAAGTCCAAATCCCAGGATAAAGATCTGCCCCTCTTTGTAATGCTGACACTTAAACTATTATTGAGAAGAACCTTTTTCTTTCTTTCTTTTTTTGGGGGGGAGGGAGGGGGAAGAATCTCCAAGTCATTTTCAAGCACTGGGGGTGTGTGTGTGTGTGTGTGTGTGTGTGTGTGTGTGTGTGTGTGTGGTGTGTGTGTATGTGTGTGTGTATCTGTAGGGGATGGTGCCTATTTTAAAAGTGCCTTTAGTATTTATAGCACAGATGCATGTTGTCTAACATTTTAGCAAATACTCCACTAAAAGGAGAGAGCTTCTATATGGGCAAAATGTTATGTTCCTTGGTAAATTCCAGGGGGTGGAAGTTGTTTAGACAGAGCTATTCAGAATTTGAAACAGTAGCCTGATGCAGTTCTCTTTTTTTTAAAAATCATTCCAAAGATACTGAGGCAGCTTGGAGCCCAATAATTATAAATGAGGGAATGGCAATGTATTGGGCATTCTTAGTACTCTGGGTAACTTGGAGAAAAAGTGAATGCTGAGAAGAGCTGTTAGTAGGAATTTCAATGGCCTGGGCAGGAGCCACAAAGTATAGCTAGGGCATGAGGCACAAAGTATTTCATCCACTCAGTAGAAGACAGAGGGCAATGGAAGCTACTGGGCAGGGAAGCTGGCATGGTGAGCCACTGATGTCATGGAATGAGAGAGAGTGAGCAGTATGGGATGACTCCAAGTTACAAACCTGAGTAACTGGAAGAATGGAGATGTCCTCAACAGAAATAGGAAAGTTAGGGGAGAGGGTAAGGTTAAGAGATAAGATGATGAATTCCATTTTGGTCACACTAAGTTTGTCTATGGGACATCCTGCTTGGATTGCCCAATAGGCAGTTGGTGATGTGAGAGTAGAACTCTGAGTGATTAAATAGATAGATAGATAGATGGATAGATAGATAGATAGATAGATAGATAGATAGATAGATAGATAGATAGATAGATCTGGGGATCTTCTGTAAAAGTTGTAACAATACCCATTAGAGCTTATGAGGTCACCAGTGAGAGAGTATTTAGAGGAGAGAGCATAGGTCAGAACCTTCAGAGACACCCACAGTTAGATGATGGGATATAGATAATGATCCAGCAAGCAGACACAGGAAGGCATGATAGGTAGGAGCAGAATTAAGAAGAAGCAGTGTCAAGGAGGAAAGAGTAGTCCACAGGTTTACATTCAAATAATTCACTATCTTCCTTTCTTGCCCTCCCTTCACCTACTCCTCTGTCTCCCTCTACCATGCCCCATAGAGTACCCAGAGAGGAAGAACAAGACTATATATGGCTTATACGAGTTGGGAGTCACCAAATCTAATCTTTCCTATGAGATGGAGGACCAGCAAGCCTTACTATTTTCCCTCCCACTGTATTCTAAAATCATCTGGGCCTTACTATTTACCTTGCTTCTATGTCCTTCAGACCCCTGGGCACAGTCATCTGGCTTGCTGATGTACCCAAAGGAACTTTGTAAGTACTGAATTGAATTACATTCAAAATGGCATCATTAATAAGTTGGTGATGGGTAAGTAGAACTGAATAGCATGATTTAATCAGAAGAGTGAAGGAAACAACAAATTACTTCATTAATGTAAGACAAGAGAAGCCTAGCTGTATGTAGAGAGCAAAACAAACAAGTTAAAAAACTAAAACCAACTGTGGATGTCATAGTGGACCACACTGAGCCATTAACATACTGCCATGATTGAAGAGTGACTATAGGTACATTGATGAAACAGCTGGTGCATGGCATGCATTCCAAGAACTATGAGGTCATTCTCACACTATATTCAAGACCTTAATAAAGTAATGTGTTCCACCTCAGGTCTCAGACAATTGAGCAATGGGGTTCTAGAAGAAGGCACAAAAGAAAGCAGACAAATTGATGGAACAGTTATGGCTTATGAAGCTGGCATGGTGCTCACTGCTCTCTGTCAGCTAGTGATCATGCCTTATTTATATTGGAGGCAAGATAAATGCCATGGAAGTTAAACCCTTATCACTAGTAGAGCTTCTCATGTTCAGTAGGGGCCATATTAGCTGTATAGTCCTTGAAGTAAAGGTGACAACCTGTTCGTAGTCTCTGTAGACAAAGCCCGGACATGAAAGAGAGTGTGGGTTGAATTTTCCTCTCTTAAAGAGTGAACTTGGAAGCATCCACTAGGGCTAAGGACATGTCACCTGCATGATTACAAATCCCCCGTATTTCAATCTTCAATCAATGTAGATATCACTGAAATAGGGAAGATTGAATCAAACTTCAGATATATTTTTGTCCACAAATCTTTAGATCAGTGAAGTAGAGATAACATTAAATTTTGGAAGAGCTTCTACCACTCAAATCTAAGTCTCCAGGCACTAATATCTGCCCCCAAGCTCTAGAGTCACATTTCCAAATATCTGCTTCAACAGCCACCCCTAAATGTCCTAAGTGCACCTCAGACTCACCATGTCTAAAACAGAACTTAATTATCTTTCCCACAAAACCTATTTCTCCTTTTAATTTCTTTATTTCTACCAGTGGCACCACAGTCATACTGGACTACAGGACTGAGAGTGAAAAGGTTCTTTAGATATCATCTGTGAGGAAGTTAAAGTCCAAAGAGATCAAGCCATTTACCTCTGGTCACATAGGAAAGAAGTTGTAGGGCTAGGATTCAAACATAGGTGCTCAATTTCAAGCCCAAAGCACTTTCCACTCTACCATACTCTTTTATTCATGTGCAACTTATTCATATAATCTTTGATTTTTCCTTCTCCCTTATCTCTCTGATCCAATCAGTTGGTAAATCTGGTTGGAACTACCTGGATCATAGATCTAAAGGTAGAAAGGTCCTCACACCATCACCATCATCAACATCATCATCATCACTATCACCATCACCATCATTATCAGTATTATTATATCTGGTCTAATCTCTTCTTCTTACAGATAAGGACACTGAGGCCCAGAAAAGTTAAAAATTGCCTAAAGTCACAAAGGTAGAAATTCCCTGAGTGAGAATTTGAACCTAGGGCTTCTGACTCTAATCAGTGCTCCTTTCACTATACCCCTCTTTGTTTCAACCATGTACAATGAATTTGAATGACCTTTGACTCTTCCTTCTACCTCACCTCCCTTATTCAATCATTCAACAAGCCTTGGTGATTCTCCCCCTGCAACTTCTCTCCCATCCATCACCTGCTGTCCATTGTGATCGCCACCACTCTATTAGCAGCAGGCACCACCATCTTCCTGAATCAGTGTAATGGTCTCCTAACTGGTTCCCTTGCTTCTAGGCTTTCCCTCCTCCAATTCATCCTTCCATCACACTGCTGCCACATTAATCTTTCCAGTGCAGTTTACTACTCAAAATCATGTCAGTGATCCCCATTTCTCCCCAAATTAAATTAAGACTCTTTAACCCAGCACTGGGGCCTTCTACAGTCTGATATCATTCTTCCCTTTCAGTATTTCCCAGCACGGAGCCCACTTTAGTCAGAACACACTACCTGTCATCCTTTGTATGGAGCCTCTACTTTCCCACCTCCTTGACTTTTTTCATAATATTCCTGACATCAAACATTCTCTTCTGTTCATTTCTACCTCGTGAAATGAGCAGCTAGGTGGTGTAGTGGAGAGAGCACTGTGCCTGGAGTCAGGAAAACTGGAGTTCAAATCCAACCTCAGACACTTACTGGCTACGGGAGCCTGGGCAAGCCATTTAGCCACTGTTTACCTTAGTTTCCCCAACTGTTGAGTGGAGATGATAACAGCACCTGCCTCTCAGGATTGCTGTGAATGTGACCCTGGGCAAGTTACTTAAACTCTGCTTGCCTCAGTTTCCTCAACTGTTAAGTGGGGATAATAACAGCACTTAACTCCCAGGGTTGTTGCGAGCATCAAACAAGATGTCAATTATAAAGTGTTTAACACAGTATCTAGCACATAGAAAGTACCATATGAATATTAATTATTGAGGGGCGGAGCCAAGGTGGCAGAGTGAAAGCAATGACTTGCTTGAGCTCTCCCCCAAACCCCTCTAAATACTCATAAAAAATGGCTCTAAACAAATTCTGAAGCAGCAGAACCCACAAAAAGACAGAGTGAAACAAATTTCCAGCCCAAGACAACCTGGATGATTGATCAGAAAGGTGTATCTCGCCGGGCCGGGAGAGCAGCGCAGCATGGGTACACAGGCCGCAGCAAACCTGGAGCAGGCCTCAGAGGACTGAATCGCGGGCAGCTGTGGAGGTTTCCAGACTCCTCAATCCATGAATGCCACAGACAACTTAGAAGGTCAGTGGGAAAAGTCTGTTTCTGTCGGTGCTCAGAGAGGAAGGCGGGGTTTCAGCTCCATTCCCCAAGAGACTGGTGGGGGGGGGGGCAGCTGCTTCCCGAGCTTCCAGCCCACAGACTGAGGGGGAATCCAGTGGCTGATCAGAGAGGGATTGCAGGGATCTCTTTGCCAGTGCTGAGGCAGGAATCTGTTGCTTTGCCTGTGTGTGGATCTGGGCCACAGTTCTGGGTGGCAGTGCTGGGGTGAGGAGGAGCGCTGGCGTGGTAGAGCTTGTAGTGGCTGTGGAGAGAAACCCTCCTCACAATTACAGGACAGAAAGGAGTACTTGTGGTCACAGGCCAGGAAAGGAGTAAACACCTCGCCCCTTATCATACCACCTTGCAAGAACTGAAAATTTACAGGTCCCTACAAGTATCTCTGAAAACAGCTACACAAACCCCTGAAGCTTGGGACAGTACACTCTCCACATTGGAAGCAGACTCTTACCTTAACAAGGAGTTTAAAACTCAAGGAATTGGCAGGGATCATGAGCAAGCAGTGCAAAAAGAGTCAGACTATATTATCTTACTTTGGTGAAAAAGAAGATCAAAATATACAACCAGAAGACAACAAAATCAAAGCTCCTACATCCAAAGCCTCCAAGAAAAATATGAATCAGTCCCAGGCCTTGGAAGAGCTCAAAAGGGATTTTGAGAAGCAAGTAAGGGAAGTAGAGGAAAAACTGGGGAGAGAAATGAGAGTGATGCAAGAAAATCATGAAAAACAAGTCAATAGCGTCCTAAAGGAGACCCAAAAAAATACTGAAGAAAATAACACCTTAAAAAACAGCCTAACCCAAATGGCAAAAGAGGTCCAAAAAGCCAATGAGGAGAAAAATGCCCTAAAAAGAAAAATTGGCCAAATGGAAAAGGAAGTCCAAAAGATTACTGAAGAAAATACTTCCTTAAAAATTAGAATAGAGCAATTGGAAGCTAGTGACTTTATGAGAAATCAAGACACTGTAAAACAAATTCAAAAGAATGAAAAATTAGAAAACAATGTGAAATATCTCATTGGAAAAACAACTGACCTGGAAAATAGATCCAGGAGAGAGAATCTGAATATTAATTATTATCATTGTTGTCACTTGTTCTCCAATACCCAGTCAATGCTACATCGTCTCTGAACTTTTCTGTGGTCTGTCTAATCAAATTTTTCTTTTTCGGGAAGCTTTCGTAGCACTGCATGCCTCCTTTATGTATTTATCTCATTCAATTCAACATTAAATACTCTTTTGTTATGTAGGGATAGAACATTTGTGCATGTTTTGCATTCCTCATACAAGACCCTAAGTTCCCTGAAGACAAAGACTACATTACTACTATGCTTCCAGACGTAAAGGCTTCAAAAAAATTCTTCTTCTTAATTTAATTTAACCCGTATTTAATAAATTTCTCTTTTGTGCTTCACAGCTAATGCTGAGGTACTGCAGAAAGTATATTGGCCTGGAATTTAAGAAGACTGGGTTTTGATCCTGGATCTGCCTTGAGATATTGAACAAAAAATTTAATTTTTGTGGATTCTCAGTTTCCTCACTTGCAAATGAGAAGAATGGTCCTTTCTACCTCTAAAATTTTATGCTTTATTATTCCATACTACCAACAAACATTACAATGCTCTGTATATATATATGAGATTCTTAACACCCCCTGACCCTCAGTTTCCCTTTCTCAAAAAAGAAAATAACAATATGCATACAAACTTTCTTCACAAGGTTGTTATGGGAAAGGTATTTTGTCAATCTTAAAACACTATATTTGTGTTATTATTGTTGTTGCTGTTGTTATAATTGTTACTATTATTTTGTCTGCACCTGTGATTTTATTAGTGTGGAAATTCCCCCCCTCAATATAGATGAGCAATTCATCTACAATGCCTTAGGAAACAAAAGGTTGAGTGGCTTTTCTATGGTTATATAACTACTATGTGTCAGACACAGGACTTGAACCCAGGTCTTCTTTACTCCAAGGCTGGCCCTCTATGTACTAAGCCAAATTACACTACTTCTCCGTACAAATAATAAAGGCAATATTCTTTTTCATTTAATTAATTCGGGTTAAGTAACTTGCCCAGGATCACACAGCTAGTAAGACTTTGAGACTGGATTTGAACTCAGGTCCTCTTGAACTTCATGGCAGGTGCTTGATCTCCTATGCCACCTAGCTGCCCCAATAGCAATACTCTAAATAGTAATGATCGGACATGGTTGCTAGATTGAATCAAAGCTGAAAGGATCCAAATATCTTTCTCCCCATTAAACTCTTTTATCATATGTCCCTTTCTTAAACACCAGAAACATTCATCCAAAGTATCTCGTTCTGGATATTTTCTCTCTACTGTTTGTCTTAAGCAGTAGATTTTGAGTTTTCATCTTCATCCTTCCCCTTTACAGCTTCTAACTCTAACAAGATTCCTGAAGTCCTTCTAGGGTCCTAATAATTTGTTTTAAATTAGAAAACTACTTCCCTTGCCTGTATCTCCCTTGAATAGTTCAGCCCCTCTGTTCCTATCAGATTGGGAAATGAACCACACACATTATCTGATTATGCTGTCCCTGGGGTTTCTCCTGTGCCATCTCCTAAACCTATGGCATCTGTCTCTTAATTTTAGACTCTTAACTTCGTTCAAAATGCTCCAGAAATCCCTTCCTCTTCCCTGAGACTTTCCAAACTAAGGACAAGTAAAATGATGATTTCCTCCAAACACCACCCTTCTTTGAAAAGGCAAGATCCATGATTCACTCCATGTTCTACTATAAACATAAGATGGGGGGGGGGTTCATAAGGTGAATTTTCCTAGATATTATTTGCCTTGAATGTACATATTACTGGACATTCTCATTACCATATTGATTAGGCCACGATCCTATTTCTTCAAATTTTTGGCAACATTATTCTTCAGGGACTTGAAATAAAATAATATTGACTAGAATTTGTATAGTCACTTTAGGTTTGCAAAGCACTTCACAGGTGCTTCCAATATGATCTTCATAATAACCCTATGAGTTAGGTGCTATTAGTTATACCCATTTTATAGATGAGAAAGCTAAGACTAAGAGAAGTTAAGTAACTTGCTCCATGGTCACGCAGCTAATAAGAGGCTGAATCGGGATTTAAATTCATGTCTTCCCAACTCTAAATCTAATACCTCACCACCTAGCAGTCTTCCTAAGTTCTCTCCTGATGTTTTTTTCATGGTGTAAAGGTAACACTAGATTCCACAAGACCAGAAGCTCTGGTAGGTCTGAATAGTGTAATAAAAATCTTCACTAAAATGTTGAATATTTTTTATCCTTGACATATAAAATCAATGATAGTAGGCTTATAAAATGTATAGATGACACAAAGATGTCAGGAGTAGATAAAACATTGTTGGCAAATGGAGACAGGATCCAAAAATATCTCCTAGCCTAGTGCATTGGGCCAACTTGAATGAGATGGAATATAATAAGAATAAGTGTTAAAGTCTTACACTTGGGTTCAGAAAAAAATGACTCCATGAGGACAAGATGGGGTAGGCATGTTAAGATAGTTTGTCTGAAGAAAATCTAGGGGATATAGCATACTACAAGCTCAAAAGGTAACTATTTGTTGGGTATGTTGTAAAGGACATTATTTTCCAGGTATGGGTTGGACTAGACGGTCTCCTGTCTGATTCTCTGATTTTTGAACTTCATTCTAACAATATTCTCGGGGACCAGGTGAGAAGACCTCAAAGACATCATGCTTTAGAGATGCAATATCTCATTCTAGGTATTTCTTGTATAGACACTGTTAATTACCTCTCTCAGTTTCCTTGATGTTTCTGAATTTATATTATGCTTTCTTCCATTTTGTGAATGAGCATTGCTAGGTATGGCAGGGAGAATAAAAGAAAAAGGGATTGGGTGCTGCTCTGGTATCCAGTGCACCTGGACAGGATGGCACCAGGAAGGTGAAAGGGGGCCCAGGAGATTAGAAATCCAGGTGCAGGCAACAGCTTGAGCTTGATATTGCACAGGGATTAGTTAGGACTGATGAGCTCAACATCCTAAACTAGGGGATCATTCATTTTATTTTCGTTTTATTTCATTCAGAGTAAACCAGGGTATGAGCCAGAGGCTTTCTAACAAGGTAAGCTCCAGATTCCATTTTAACCTTTCCGCCAAGAAATCAATGGGGCCCTAGAATTCCTTACAATCCTTTTCTTTTGCAGCTACTCTCCTATCTGCTGACTGTTTCTGCTCCTCAAGAACACTAGCTGTTTTCCTAGCAATCTCTTTTTCAAAAACCACAGTCTGAGATTGGAAGGGACCCAAGAAATCATCTAGTCTTACCTATGCCAGGATTCCCTCTACAGAATCCTTGAAAAATAGTCATGCAATGAGAGGCAAAAGAGGACTTACTACCTCCCAATGAGACCTTTCAGTGGCAGCTTTAATTATTAACACATTTTTGCTTCCTTTGGTCCACAACCCACCCTATCAGCCTCTTCTACCCTATTGTTCCTATCTTAGGTCCTCTGAGGCCAAGTAGAACAACTGCTACTTTTTTTGCCCCATGGCAGATCTTCAGATACTTGAAGTCAACTATTCTGCTGCCCCATCAAACATGGCCATTTCCTTCAACTGATCTTTGTATGACATCAGTTCTATTACCCCCCCATCACTTTGGTCCCCCTCTACTGGGCATGAATCACCTTTACAATCCCCTGTTATGGATCTACATATTTTGCCAGATGAATCTTTCCATGGGAACTTTCCAGTAATCTAGACTAAGCATTAACACAGATAGCCCCCAACCTCTAATGTCCTTTGTCTCCTCGGGCTGCTCTCTGATTATTACATTCATTTTTTTTTAGCTCTGGTACAAACATTTCATATCATTCTCTATTAAGTTGCTCACTCACCCTCCTAAGACACCTTATGTGGACTGAAAAAGCCTAGTTTCTCAAGGAGCCTATGGTACCAAAATTACACTGGGTCCTGCGAGATGAATCATCGGGGATCATGTTATCTGACCTGCTACTGTGTGGGCGTGTAATGTATGGGAATGATTTTTTGTAACTCACAAAGCCATTACTATGCTGACACTCACAAATATCTGTTCCCATTGCACTAGGGTAAAGGGGGCCAAGTGTATCTGGTGGTAGACTGACCGATCATTCAGAACTAATGAATATGAAGTGGGCTTGTAATTGTTGTTTAGTTATGTCTGACTGTAACTCCATTTGGGGCTTTCTTAGCAAAGATACTACAATGGTTTGCCATTTCCTTCTTCAGCTCATTTTACAGATGAGAAAACTGAGGCAAACAGGGTGAAGTGACTTGCCTAGGGGCACACAGCTACTAAGTGTCTGAAGCTGGGTTTGAACTCAGGTCTTACTGACTCCAGGTCTAATGCTCTACCTACTGAGTCACCTACCTGCCACAGGGTGGGTTAGGCACACCAGAGCTATGAAAAGGACATTTTTGAGAGAAAAATAATCTCCATAGTTATTTTGCCAACACTCATTTTTTAAAAATGTATTTTATTTTCAATTCATGGAATGAAATAAGTATTTCCATAACACAGTACTATTAAAAAGATGATTGTACATGAAACTGCAAATCTATCGTGTGCAACTTGCTATTCCCTCCAAATATACAACAAAGTTATCATGTAAATTTCTTTTTTTTCCCTTTTTTTTTCTTCTCTTCCCTCTCCCACTCCCAACCCCAGCTCTAGAGATGGCTACTATTAGACACCAATAGGTATTAACCGCTTTGTGTGATTTGATTTCCAAAGACTCTCTGGCTTGGGACCTTCATTCTGGCCCTAGCTCCTACTTCTGCCTTCCTCTCTGGTGTCTTGGTAATCCCAAGAAACTATAATTCTGGGTTTAATTCTCACTTGGAATACAATTTAGATCCCTGACCCTCTTCCCCCTGAAGGGATATTGCCTCAAGCCTGGTAATTGCTAACAATTTCAAACTTGTCTGTTCTCTCTTCTGTTACACCACTGAGGAACATATAAGGCAATAACTTGGTACCTCAAGAATGACAGGTTAATGAAGAATTCTCCCAGAGAATTTCAAAGAAGCTATTAGGAAGCTAATTCTTAAATATGATTATGACGGTAGCTAACCTTTGTATATTGCTTTAAGATTTACAAAGCCCTTTACATATGCATCAGCCTCATCTGATCTTTACAGCAACTCTGTGAGGTAGGTGCTATTATTATCTCCATTTTACAGATGAAGAAATTGAGGCAAACAGAGGTTAAATGACTTGCCCACTAAATCCTCACATCATAAGGAAGCATCAGAAGTAGGATTCAAAATCAGGTGTTCCTGACTCCCAAACCTAGTACCCTAGTCACTAAAGCACACATGAATGGCTTTCTTTTTTTCTTTTTCTTTTTTTTAAGTGAGCTTGGATTCTCGAAGGGTGTGCAGTGGAGCACATGGTCTGGCAGAGTCTACCTACTTGAAAAGATTGGTCTGAAAAAGGACTGCATCTCTTCAGACCAGTCTAGCTAAATTGGGAGAGGTTCAACACCAGAAGGCTGGCCACCAAATGGTGCCTCTGTGTGTGTGTGTGTGTGTGTGTGTGTGTGTGTGTGTGTGTGTGTGTGTGTGTGTGTGTGTGTAGGCTGGTGGGGAGGCAGCACAGTAACTCCTAAGGATTTTCTCCTAAGGTGTCCAGGATACATCAGTCTAAACTGGAAGACGGACATCCACTTGGATGAAACCAATTAGATTTGTTCTGTGCATTTTCTGTTGGTTGCCTTAGAATAGAGTTTCTTAACCTGATGGGCACAAAAATTTTTTTTTGGATTTCAATAACTATATTCCACTACAATTTTTTCTTTGTAATCCTACATATTTTATATTATTCTCAGAAGGTGCCCATAGGCTTCCTCACACTGCCAAGATCTTTTGATCCAAAATCCCAAAAAGGTTTCAGAACTCCTCCCTCAGAGTAAGAAATCTCTTCAGTTGAGTAGCGAGAGAAAATAGGCCTCCATACCACATTTAAGCACAGTGAGAGCTCCCTTCTCTTGCACAGCTTTCAGTTCAGTGCTCTTTATATATCTCAGGTCATTTTTCACCTTTATTTCCAGCCACAGCCTGCATTCCTCCCAATGCTGCCCTGCTCCTTTATCACGCTATTAAATTCCTTTCAGTTGCATTATTTGAAGGCATTGCCTCCTTTTGCACATTCATGCTCCTGACTACAGCTCTGGGAAGGAGTTGTCAAAAACAGCCCTCTCTTCCTCTCCTTACAGAAAGACTTCCAGCCCAGACAGTTGCTGTTTTCTCTCCACTGCACACGCTGCTTTGTAAAAACAAACAAACACAATTCTAAATGATCCTAGGAACACTGAAGAGAAATGGTGCGAAGGTGAAATAATACAGATATCAGGATGATAAGAAGATAGTTCATCCCATACAGCCTCCTTGCCCCAGCTGCTTAATTTTTGCCCAGAAAGCTTCATCTTTCTGTCTACCTATTTACTATATGAGGCATCAGGAGGAAACACAGATTCAGTAGGGATATTACTGTATTTATTCAGCTTCAACAACTTTTTTTTTCTCTGATGCTCAATGCATTTAGAACTTGATTGTAGAACTGAAGAATTGTAGAATTGCCAGGGATCTTGAGAGATCAGCTGACTTCTTTCCCTGAGAACCTCGGACTTAGAAGGGAAAATGTTGCCATCTCCCTCAGTCACCCTTTTCAGGATTTAACCACAAGGCTCATTGTCATTTTTTATTAAAGACCCAAAGACTCTTTCACACATTAACATGTAAATAACACCATGTTTCATTTTTTTTTAAACACTCAAAGCACCTGAATCCTCAAGTCTCTTGGTTAGTGAAAGTAGACCATGGAAAGTACACGGTAATTGTTTTTAAGCAGGGCTTTCCTATAATAGCCAGAGGGCCCACATAATTTTTAAAGGAAATATGACAAAATGATAGAAGGAGGAGAAACACATTTCCTTATTTATTAATATTATTGATTGAATCTAGATCTGGAAGGAAACTTATTGATTATATTTTTATTTATTTTTACATTTATTTTATTACTTACATTTATTATATCATGTATTATATTCATCATGTTATATAATTATTCACATAGATTGTGTTTATTATATTGATATTATTTATGATTATAGATCTAGACTTGGAAGAAAACTTAGAAGCCATCAAGTCCAATCTCTCATTTTAGACAGATTTAGTGACTTGTCCACGGACACATAACTAGTGTGTCTGAGCTAAGCTCTGAACTTAAGTCTTACTCCAACACTAGAGCTCTAACCAACTACACCAAGCTTAACTGCAAAATTTCTCCAATCACTTTCCTTTAAAAAAATAAACATTACCAAAGACAGCTAGGTGGCATGGTAGATAGAGCACAGGCCCAGTAGTCAGGAGGACCTGAGTTCAAATCTCACCTCCTTGGGCAAGTCACTTAACTCTTATTGCCTTCTCTCTCCTGCCCAAAAAAAGTAATGTTATTGGTATCTTTTGTCTTTATAAAGACTGAATTTCTCCTGTATCTCTCCCCCTCCCAGAGGAAGAACATCCCTAAAATTCGCTCACTAACCCCTCTTCCATCCTCCAGAGCAAAGAGGAATGTCTAATCCAGGGGTGGGGAACTTCTTCCGTGTATCAATTCTTCAAATATTTGAAGACAGTGTTCCTTTGAATTTCTCTCTTCACCAGGTTAAATAGATCTGGTTCCTTTAACCATCTGCTCCTAACAGATTAATTAAAGAAGTTTGGGTTGTCTCGGCCCTTGCTGAAAACCATTACAGGTAGGTGGCGCTGTTCCTTTGAAAGTCATAGGTATCACCTAGAGATTCTGGAAGATCCACCTATACTCCCATTGGAAAGAACATTTTGCAGAGTTAGGGGTTTGTCTGAAGTATAGCACTCAGCTTCAGACTAAGGAGGGAACATTACACCCTTACTATACCAAAGGGTAATTGAACCCTTTAGAGATAATCTTCCTTAGTTGCAAAGAGATGTGCTCCAGTATTTCTACAATCCCTTTATGTTTGAGCCTCTTAGGCTATAAAATGAGAGCTGGGCTAGAGCAATAAATTGGATTAGCAGTTGTCCAGGGCACAGTGAATAGAGTACCTGGCCTGGAGTGAAGCATTCAAATTCAGCCTTGGACACTTATTAGCTATTTGACTTTGGGCAAGTCACTTAACCTTGTTTACCTCAGTTTCCTCATCTGTAAAATGAACTGGAAACAGAAATGGCAAACCACTCCAGCATCTTTGCCAAAACAAACAAAAACAAATGGGGTCACAAAAAATTAGAAATGACTAAAACTACTCAACAACAACATGGAATAAAGTTAGGGATTCACAGTCTGACAAAGTGTTAAGTAGATACATAGATGCTTCCAGTCTGTCTCCAGCCAAGTAAATTGTTTTAGAAAAGCAGATTTTGCAAACATTTGAAAAACAATTAATTCCAATACTGTATAAACTATTTGGAAAAATACAGAAAAAAGGAATCCTACCAAATTCCTTTTATGACACAAATATGATGACAATACATAAACCAGGAGGAGCAAAAACATAGAAAGAAAACCATACACCAATTTCCATAATCAATATTGATGTAAAAATCTTAAATAAAATGCTACCAAAGAGATTATGGTAATGTATAACAAAGGTCACACACTATGACTAGGTGGGATTTATGCTTGGAAATGAAGAGTTGGTTCAGTATTAGAAAAAAAATATTGGCATAACTGACCATCTTAAAAATGAAACCAAAAAAAACCCCTTATGATTATCTCAATAGATGCTGAAAAAGCTTTTGACAAAATACAATATCCCTTCCTATTAAAAACACTAGAAAGCATTGGAATGAATTGTGATTTCCTTAAAATAATAAATATCTATCTAAAAGCATCAGCAAACATTATATGTAATGGGGATAAACCTTCCCAATAAGATCAGGGCTGAAACAAGGATGCCCATTATCACCACCATTATTCAATATTGTACTATAAATGTTAACTATACTAATAAGACAAGAAAAAGAAATTAAAGGAATTAGAATAGGCCGTGAAGAAACAAAACTGTCACTCCTTGAAGATGATATGATGGCATAGTTAGAGAGTCCTAGAGAATCAACTAAAAAACTAGTTGAAATAATTAAGAACTTTAGAAAAGTTGCAGGATATAAAATAAATCCTCATAAATCACCATCATTTCTGTGTATTACCAACAAAACTCAACAGCAAAAGATAGAAAGAGAAATTCCACATAAAATAACTGCAGACAATGCAAAAAACTTGGGAGTCTACCTGCCAAGACAAACCTAGGAACTATATGAACACAATTACAAAACACTTTTCCTACAAGTAAAGTCAGATCAAAAAGCCTGGAAAAATATTAATGGCTCATGGGTAGGCCAAGCCAAAATAATAAAAATAATTCTACTTGAATAAATTTACTTATTCAGTGCCATACCAATCAAACTATCAAAAACTTGTTTTACATAGCCAGGAAAAAAACTTAATAAAATTCATCTAGAAGAACAAAAGATCAAGAATATAAAGGGAATTAATGAAAATCATGTAAAAGAAGGAAGCTATACGAGATCTCAAACTCTATTACAAAGCTATAATCATCCAAACAATCTGGTCCTGGCTAAGCAATAGAGTGGTGGATCAGTGGAATAGATTAGGTATACAGTACACAGGAGTAAATAACCATAGTAATCCAGTGTTTGATAGATGAAAAGATCCCAGCTTTTGGGACAAGAATTCACTATTTGACAAAAACTTAGTTTGCAGAAACTAAGTATAGATCAACTACTAACACCGTATACCAAGATAAGGTCAAAATGGGTACATGATTTAGACATAAACAGCGATACCATGAACAAATTAAGGAAGCATGATATGGTTTGCCTGCCAGATTTATGGATGAGGGAAGAATTTATGACCAAATAAGAGACAGAGATCATTACAGGATATAAAATGGGCAATTTTGATTACATTAAACTAAAAGATTTCACACCAACAAAAGCAATGCAATCAAGATTATAAGGAAAGCAGAAAAATAGGGAAAATTTTTTTTCAGCAAGTTTTTCTGATAAAGGCCTCATTTCTCAAATATATAGGGAACTGAGTCAAATTTATAAAAATATAAGCTATTCCCCAATTGATAAATGGTCAAAAGTTATGAAGAGGCATTTTTCAGATGAAGAAATTAAAGCTATCTATAGTCATATGAAAAACGCTCTAAATTACTATTGGTTAAAGAAATGCAAATTAAAACAACTCTGAGGTACCATATCACGCCTATCAGATTGGCTAATATGACAGAAAAGGAAAATAACAAATGCTGAAGGGAATGTGGGAAAATTGGGACACTAAAACACTCCTGGTGAAGCTGTGAACTAATCCAACTGTTCTGGAGAACAATTTGGAACTATACCCAAAGGTCTATAAAACTGTGCGTACTCCTTGAGCCAGCAATACCACTACTAAGTCTGTATCTCAAAGAGATTTAAAAAAAAAAAAAGGAAAAGACCTATATGCACAAAAATATTTATAGTAACTCTTTTTGTGGTGGCAAGGAATTGGAAAGTAAGGAGTTCCCCATCAATTGGGGAATGGTTGAACAGTTGCAGTATATGATTGTGATGGAATATTATTGTGCTATAAGAGGTGACAAGTAGGATGCTTTCAGAAAAACCTGGAAAGACTTATATGAATTGATTGAAAGTGAAGTGAACAAAACCAGGAGAATATTGTATATGGCAACAACAATATTATAGAATGATCAATTGTGAATGACAACTATTCTCAGCAACACAATAATCTAAGACAATTCTGAAGTACTCATGATGAAAAATGTTATCCACTTCCAGAGAAAACTGATGGAGTTCGAATACAGATCAATGCATACTTTTTTTTTAAATTTTATTTTTCTTGGTGTTTTTAGTGTGAGAGGTCCTGGATTTTCTTTCACAACATTAATAATATGGAAATGTGTTTTACATGACTTCATACATATAACCTATATTAAATTGCTTGCCATCTCAATGAGGAGGGAAAAGGAAGAAGAGTCAGAGACAATTTGGAACTAAAAGTTAAAAAAAAAAACCAAATGTTAAAAATTGTTTTTACATGTAATTGGAAAAAATAAAAGCTAAAAAAAGAAAGTGGATTTTGGTGTAAAATGACAGTGAAAGTATATTTACTTCTCTTTCTGATATTAAATTTTTCTGGACTAGATTAAAAAAAATTTGCTTTACTTAGAATAATAGTTACAGGGGAAGCCAGCACAAAATTCTTTAATTAAAAGCCACTGTTAAGAGCAAAGCCTAAATGGTCAATAAAAATAGAAACAAAATATAAGATGAAAATGAAATAAATATGCATTTATTGTCTATTGATTCCATGGGAGCATGAAAAGAAAATTTCTAACATCTGGAGGAGAAAATTAGGAATATTTTTAATCATGATTTCCCCTAATGCTTAAGTCATTCCCTAGTGTTGTTACATGGAATAACTCAATGAGAATACATTTTTTTTAATCTCCCCTAGCTCTTAGCATAAACTCTGTACATAATATTTGCTTAATAAATATGTTCGGAATGAATGAATGAATGAATGAATGAATGAATGAATGGTTTCACTCCACCTTGCATTTGAAATGGAACCTCAAGGCTGAGATAATGGAGAAAAAAAAGAATCCGCTATTTTTAAAGGATTCAAATATTAGTGCACAAAGAGAAATATGAACTTTAAATGAAAATGTAATTTTAAGGTTTCTGTAATGCCTGATTTTGTTGTTGTGTTGTTGTTGATTTGTTTGGTTTTTGTATGTTCTCTCGACTCCTTCATCCTAGCACACTAGGGCAATCCTCTACACAGCCACCATATTCTTGTTGACAAGGGATGCTGGACCAAACATGATATTTGGAAACCTGAGAACTAAGTTTGCCAATGAAAGAATAGTATGTCTGTGGCTATAGCTAGATGGAGTTCTAAGGAGTTTTTGCCTCTAAGCCAATCAGTGTGAAGTATTGAATTCAATTCAGTTGAACAAATATTTATAAAGTGCCTACTAGATGCCAGGCAGCTTGACTTCAAGAAATTGGCATTCTACTGGAGGAGGGATCTCTTTGAAGTACGGACCTAGCAGAAGTATTGCTGGATCAAAAGGTATATACAGTTTTATAGCCCTTTGGGTATAGTTCGAAACTATTCTAAACTCCACCAAAAGTACATTAGTGTACCTATTTTTCCATATCCTCTCCAGTATTTGTCATTTTCTTTTTCTGCCATGTTAGCCAATGTGATGGGTGTGAGGTGGTATCTCAGACTTGTTCTAATTTGCATTTCTTTAATTATTAGTGATTTTGAGCTTTTTTCATGTTTTGCATGACTTCACATGAATAATTGATGCATTGCTGGTCTTCTCAATGGGTGAGGGGTTGGAAGGAGAAAGAGAACTGGGAACTTAATTTTTTAAAAATGAATGTAAAAATAAAGTATAATTATTCAGAACATTTTTTCACATGATAATCAATAGCTTTGAATTCTTCTTCAGAAAACTGCCTGTTAATACTCTGACCATTTATCAATTGGGGAATGGCTCTGAGATTTCCAAATGTCATATTTGGCCCAGCATCCCTGGTCAGCAAGAATTTGCTAACTGCGTAGAGCCTTGCCTTAGCATGTAGTAGGCTTAGTGTAACATGGCTAATGTGGAAATATGTTTCACATGACCTTCTTGTCTTCTCAGTGGGTGGGGGAGCAGGTAGAGGGAGGAAGAGAATTTGAAACTGAAAACAAACATTTAAAAAAAATTTTAAGGAAGAGATGACTGTGACCTTCTTATGTCATGCACTGATTCAGCACTTTTGATGTCCTTGAGAAGTGGAGCAACAGGGAAAATAGTTTTCAGGAGCGTGGTGTGGGAGGGTAAGGGAATCACATACCTGTGGAACGAGTTCACCTCCTGGCTGGAACAGGCATGGAGTGCTTAGCAGTCCTCACTGTCTGTGATAGGAAAGCAAGGAGGAGTCCTGTGAGAATCTCCTGGAGCCTTGGGATCAGTTTTAGACCAAATACTGAAATTGCTATTATAATTTTTTTTCAATAAAAACCTTTTCCTTCTTAAGTGAGCAAACTGGATGAGGTCCAGGTCCAGCTAATCCTACAGGATTGCTACACCCTATCCTGAAAGAAATCTCTTAGATCTCTGCCTAGCAGACACTCCTCCCTGAGTCATACACATCCTTGACCTGTCTCCATGAGGAAAAAATATTGAAAGGATGCTCTGTAAGGCAACAATCTCCTCCAAGAAACCTTTCCTGACACATAGTAGGCTCTTAACAAATGTTTGGGTTTTTTTAATTCCTAATTATTACCACTCTCACCCATCTGCCTCTTCCCTGAACTCCAATCCAGCTACACAAAAAGTATTTATTAATCTCCTATATCTATAACTACCCAAATTGGCAAGTAAGTATAGGATCATCAATCTGAGCTCACCTAGTCCAAAATGCTTATTTACTGCTGAGGAAACTGGTGCCCAGAGAGGCTAAGGGACATTCTTCCAGCTGCACAGGTAATTAACATGAGAGGCAGGATTTGAGTCCAGATTCTCTCTCTGCCTCTAGAGCCAGGGATTTTTTCCAGCTTGACACATTATCAACTGTTATTTTTAAAGAGGTGGTAGTTTCTTTCCTGGCCACTCTGAGGGCAAGAGTTATATTCTTCTATGGCATTCTCCTTCTTCTCCAAACCAGTATTTAGCACAGTGCTGGGTACTAAACATGTGAGAGTAGGTAACCAGCTCTAACTATAGAAATAGCTGCAAAGGGACATATTGTCATACAAGGCATTTATCCTAGATTTGTCCCCTGCTTGACTGGGACAAAGGTCTCAATGAGTTTTCAAACTGCCTGATTCTGTGGCTCTGAGGGATACCTGGTAAACTAGGGAAAGGTGTGGGAATCCCCTCCACTGGCTGTGGAAAGATGTATCTGACAGACTAGGTCAGGAGACACCCAGCAGAGACACCCAAGCCAAGGGCTCAGCAGTGCCTCTAACCTCAGGATTTGCATAGTTTCGACACCAACGAGTTGCCGCTGAAATAATTCCAAGGATATTTTCACAGGAGTGGTGTGGGGTTATTTCCAAACACTTGTGCGCATGCACTTCACCTTCAGCCAGCCCTCTGGGGAAACAGAAGTGGTAGAAGCCACAGCCCTGCCCCAGCATTAAATGCCAAAGCACTTACACTTGTCTTTACTACTCATAATTAAAGAATAAAAATGGCTCTTGGGTGCACACTGGTGATGCATTTTACAAGCATACAACTGTCTTGTATTTTCTGGATCTGGAAGTTTGCTTGTCTGTGTGTTCTGCCCAGAGGGGTACATACCTCCAAGACCCCTCTTCCTCTGGTGATCATAAGCTCAGGGCCCATGCGGTCATCATGTGACTGATAAAAATTCTCATGATTTTTGTAACACTAGAGAAGGAATGTCCTTTGCTGGGATTGACTTTGGGCATGGCTTTTTAGGTCAGGCTGACCTGACTGTGAATTCAGATTAGGACTGGGGAGATGAAAGATGCAGTGGAGAGAAGCTAAGAGAACCTGCTAAAAGAAAAGGGGGAGGGTCCCCGGTGTCTAGGTAAGGAAGACTGAAGAAAGGAAGCCCTTCAGTGGGGAATGCTTCCTGGCCCTAGCCTTCAGCCTCACCTTAGTCCTGACTCCAAGGGATTCTGAACAAGTAGAATTGGGGAGTCATTTTCCAAGAGTTTCCCTGGCCCAAACTGACAGAATTTTACAAAAATAGAATTAGAATTGTAAAGAGTTGGATCCCAGTCCGGGGAATATAATAAAGTAATCAAAGTTTGTTTGCCAGGTTCTTTACCATTCTATTTTCTTTTACTCCTTCCTCCTCAAGCTATCAATCCCTACCACCCATCTAACCCCCACGGTGGCTGCCACATTGACTCTTCCCCATCTGGACCTTTGGGAATATCCCCTCTTTCAATGTCCCTGCCCCTCCCCAACTATTCAGTTATCTTATCTCCCATTTTTTTCTATTAGCTTAGTTAATCTAATAAACTAATTGGTGATAATGTATTAGTAAGTGCTAGTAGTTTACCACATTAGCTTTCTCAGTTAATAGAATAAATTTCAATAGGGTCTTCTGGAGGGAATGCATTACTGTAATGGTGAGAGTTTCAGGCATTGTGCTAACATGATTGGGGAAAAGTGGAGGAGAGTTTTTGGGGAAAGATTGTACTTCAGGGACATTTAAATCATGTCACATGAGCAGCTGCCTACCATATCTCCTTGTGTTTATCTGGCATCTGGCTATTTGCACTAATTGGCATAAAAATAGAAAAGGTCCTTTGATATTTAGTGACTCTGGGGTCCTATCAGCCTGGGTACTAACTCCCCCAAGGGTACAAATCTCAACCCCTCCAACCTTTTTCATCCTGTATAACTCTTATCCATGTTCTGCCATAAATCTTTCATATCCTTCTAGTGCGCTAGGGACCTCCTTCAGGATGTTTTGATATTGAATGGGTATTGAAACGAGCTAGTGAGCTTTTCATCAGCTATTCTGATTATATGATAGGTACCTCCTTTTCCAGTTATACATCTCTCTGTTGATATCCTTTCTGCTGGTTCTCCTGCACAATATTTTATTGGTAATATGGCACAATCTCTTCTCATCCACCACGTACTTCCCATCCACCATCTCTCATTGGGTGACCTTCAACTTTGTTTCTTCAGAGGCTGTAGCATTTATTCTGTGATTCACAATTGTACAATATCACTAGAAATATACTAATGTTGAAAAATGGAGCCTTGTTTTTGTTCCCACTTTTTTCCTAGGGAGAAGTTTGGGGGTCACTAAAAACACCATACAATTCCCCAAAACAGTCCAACAGCTCACTTCCTCTTGATCCATTTTAAGATCAACTCACAGTTCACCTGCAAGGTCTATCCAAGTACATGTACTTATGGACCAGTGACTTCCCTGCTCCAAAACACTTTCAGTGGCTCCTTATTTATAGGATAAAATACAAACTCCTCAGAATGGTGTTTAGTGCTCTCTAAAAATCTGATTCTAACCCATCTCTTTTGCCTAATTATGCTAAACTTCACTATGAAGCTGTCCTTTGACCTCTACTTACCCCCCTCCCTCTGTGTATTTGTACATAACATCACCAATGTCTAGTATGTACTACCTATTGACTCTCCATATAATGGCATATCATAGTCTGGATAACAGATATTTTTGATCCATTTGGTTTTCACTGTGTGTGTAATTAGGTCAAACTTTTCTGAGTGAACATAGGAGGCTCTGCAATGATCCTGGGATGCAATCAGCCCAATTTTATGTGAAAGCAAGAGCACCCAGAAAAAATGGTGCCCGGTTATTAATAACCAGTTGGTGGCCAAAGTTATCTCTTTTACATCTTTCATAGAACCTCACATGATTATGATTTCTGCTTACGTGATACCACTGTTGGAAGACAGTCTTTAAGACCAGAATTTGTTCTAACAAAGCAATTGCTTTTCTATAGTCACTAAATTAGAAGCTCCATGAGATTCTACATGGAGATTCTGCTTCTCAACCTCCAGGGACCCTCTGCAGCAGGGCAAACCTTTTAATCCCACTATTGGCAAAGAAATGATCACTACACATACTAGATACTAGTATAAATGACCCATCTTTTGGAGGTCTATCCTATGGCGTTCTTCAAACCATGGTAATGAGATTATATTCAATACATCAATGTGCCTGAGATCACCAGAATGGGTATTCCCTCCCATGGTGTATATTTGCTCTCATTCTCTGGGACTCTTGTCCATGTCTTCTTTCCAATAAATTCTCCATGGGGATTGACTCAAAGTTCTAGGGTTCTTCCTTTACATATCCACGGGTACCAATGCTGCTTAAGAGTCACCCATTGGTTAACTCTTGCTCTCATGACATAACTACTTCACCTCTTCATTTATTTATTTTTGAATCTTACCATTGGTGTGATTTAATTCTTCCAAAAGTATGTCAACCCACTAGTTGTTGAATGAGAATCTTTGCACTACTACTCTATACCAACAGTTAAACTAATGTTCATTGACCATATAAAAATTATACAGTTCTTAGTGTCCTTTGACTCCTTTTCTGCTGCCTTTCAGAAGAGGAAGGGCACAGGATGGAAGACCATGATGTGTCTTACTTTGTCTTATGGATGGCCATGGCCAAGGATCTTCCTTTTGTTTCTCTTGCTTCTGTGACTTTGTTTCTAGTGTTTCCTATGACTAAAAGGAACCCTCCCAGCACATCTGCTTATCAATAACCTCTTCAAGGCTTAACTCAGGTGCTACTTTCTCCCTTGATTACCTCAGCTGGAAATATCTCCCCCTCCTCTACCTCCTCCCCCAAACTGAAGACCTCTCCAATTAAGTTCAATTCAATTCAATAGATACTTATAAAAGCACTTGAAATAAGGTTTTATACTAGGCATAGGAGGTGGAGGGGTTCAGTTCAGTCATTTCTTCAGTTGTGCCCAACTCTTTATGATCCCATTTTGGGGGATTTTCCTGGCAAAGATATTGGGGTGATTTGCCATTTCCTTCTCCAGCTCATTTTACAGATGAGGAAACTGCGGCAAACAGGGTTAAGTGACTTGCCCAGGATCACACAGCTAGTAAATGTCTGAGGTTGGATCTGAACCTGTGAAAATAAGTCTTCCTGACTTCAGGCCCAGCCTAAAGAGCTTAGGGGACTGGGTGTGATATGGCATATACACAGAGAATTATGATCTAAACAATCCACAAGCATGTATTAGTGCATCTATGTGCCAAGCACTATGGTAGGCACTGGAAACTCAAAGATAAAAATGAAACAACTCTTGCCCTCATAAAACTTATAGTCTATCTGGGAACACTCACTCACACACACACAGACACACACACACACATATGTATGTATATATGTGTATGTAGGGTGGAAGTAGTAGTAGCTGCAGGAAATCAGGAATGGACTCATGTAGGAAATAGAATTTGGGCAGAGTTTTGAAGAAAGCTAGGGATTCTAATAGGAAGAAGTATAGAAGGAGCACATTCCAAGCATAGGGGAAAGCCTGTGAAAAGCACGGAGATGAGAGATGGACAGGATGAACAGAAGGTCAGTTTGATGGGATCATAGAATATAACAAGGGAAGTAATGTACAATGTGTCTGGAAAAGTAGGTAGTCAAAGCCAAGTTGTGCAGGTTGAAATTCTGAACAAAGCTATGGAATAATGCAAGCAAAGAAGAGATTCAAAGAAAATGCTTTGGGAATATTTGGAGAGGGAGAGAACATTTTTATCTGGAGGAATCACAGAAAGCTACTTGAGGCAAGTAGCACCTAGGCATGCCCTTGAAGGAAAATTAAAAAACAAAACAAAACAAAACAAAAAAACAACCAAAGATGAAAAGGTGAGGAATTCTAGACTTCGGTGATGGTGTGATGGTCTGTGCAAATGCACAGAGGTGGGAGAAAACAGAGTTCAAGGAACAGCTTTGATTGTTTAGTTTGGCAGGAGCAAACACTGTGTGATGTAAGGAAGGAGACTCAAAAGGAATATAAAAGACATTGTCTATGGAGTAAGCATTTAATCTTAGAAGTAGGGAGCCACTGGTTGTTTTTGATCAGGAAAAGTCATATGGTCGCATCTTTTCTATAGATCATTTTGTCAGCTATGTGGAGGTTGATTTGGAGACTCAAGATGCTAGAGATGGGAAGATCATTTAGCAGATAAATCTACAAGTCCAGGCCAGAGCAGGTAAGGTCCTGAGCTTATTAGATGTGAAAGGTGGAGATAAGGAAAGAGTCAGAGATGACTCTTGGGGTTATATCAAGCCACCTGAGTGACTACAAGGATAACTGTCCCCTCATCAAAAATAGGGACATTTGACAGAGGGGAAGGTTTAGGGAGAAAGGAGATGATGAGTTCAGTTTGGGACATTCCATTCAATTAAACCCAATAAACATTTATAAGGCACCAAAAGTGTGGGATATAAAGTTTAGATATGGATTTGCCCCCATGGAGCTTAACATTTAGTAGAGCTATCTAATACCTATAATCCCCCCCAAAAATGCATAAGAGCGTAAAAGAAGTGCAAGTCATAAGTTATGTGATGACCAAGGAGGGAAGAATGAAGGGGATAAGAGGAGGATTTACAGAGGAGATCACTTTTGAATTGGGCTATGCTTTCAAATCTTGTCTGACTCCATCACCCCAAGAGTTAGGCTATAGAAGATGGTCATAAATTTGATATTCAGAAATTTGTTCTATAGCTATGTATGTACTTGTCTTATTTTTCCATATAAGAAGGCAGCAGCCACAAAAGCCTGAGTTCAAAATCCATGCTTGACACTCACTTAGCTGTATCATTATGGATTGAGTCATTGAACCACTCTGAACCTCAGTTTCCACAGCTGTAAAACAGATAATATCTGCATTTCTCACCTTCATTGTTGTCAGACTTGAATGAGATAATGAATGTGAAAGATTTTGCAAACTTTAAAGTGCTTCTACAATGTCAGTTATCATCATCTGAAGTGTTATCATAATCTCTTTGAGGGAACTACTGTGTCTTACCTTTTGTGTTCCCAGAATTTAGCACCCATAAATCCTTGTACATAGTGGAAGCTCAATAAATGTTCTTGAATGGAAAAAGTACTTGGTCTGGAATTGAAAGACCTAGGCTAGGCTCGAATCCTGGTTTTCCATGGTCTTGGGAAATTCACTTCATGTCTCTGGGCCTCAGTTTCCTCATGTGTAAAACCATAAGGTTGGAATAAATTATCCCCAAATCCCTTGCCAACTTTAAATCTCTAATCTTATGCACTTCATCTCAGGTAAGTGCCTCCTCCCTGGGACACAGCATATGCATATTTGCGTCATGAGCAACCTCTCCAGGCCTTCAAGGCAGTATTTGTCTATGAATAGCTTTCACAGCCTCCTTGGTCCTCCTCTCAGTGTTGAATTGACTCAGCAGATCTAAGACCAGAAAATAGTTTGATTGACAGACAGCTAAAGGTTCTAGAAGTGAAAGGATTTGGATGTAGGGGTAGAATTGCAAGACAGCACAGACTCTTGAGGAAAATCTCTCCTCGAGATTTTCCATGATAAAAGGAGGCAAATGAAAGTAAGGACCCAGAGAGTGGGTTTGGGTGGGAAGGGGAGAAAGAGATAGCTGCCTTAGATTAGGGAGAAAAGTTGCCTCTGCGGGTTTTTCTTTTGATGGAGAGATTATAAATAAATTGCTTCCCTGAGGAAGGGTATTTAAGAAGTCAATTTGCAAGGAGTGGAGCTGGGAAAGAAGAGGAACTCCCACCATGCAAACCATGGCCATTTGTTTACAAATGATTGGCACTCGGGCAGATTGGACAGAGGTGCTCCTAGCTAATGGCTTTAATTAGGAACAGGAGTCTCATCATTTCCCACTGCTCTCTTTCTCATCCTATCTGAGGGGAGGAGGAAGAGGAAGACGAGGAAGGTCTCTAGTTAGTGCAGCCACAGCTGCCTCAGTCCACATAATGAATGTGTGGGAACAAACCAACCCTGAGTCTCCTGGAGGACGAAACTAACCCGAGTGGTTTTTCCAGAAAGAGATAACCTCATGGCTGTTTATTAATAGGACAATGGATTCACCACAGATAAATGTTTGGTGGTGTCTGTATAATTGTTCTCAGGCAGTTATTAGTGCAATTAGCAACCCGTAAACTTGCAAAACCTCGTCTAGACTAGCATTAGAACCTGTTTGTTATTGCTTTTCATTTCAGAGGCCAGATAAACAGTTCAACAAACAGCCAAACTTGTGTTTATATGGAATCTTCCTCTGTCCCATTCAGAGCTCTGATTCTCTGTCTTTGTCTCTGTTTCTCTCTCCCTCTTTCTCCTCCTACATCTGGCACTCTATGGGTGACTTTAATGCTCGTGCAAAAAGTAACTTAGAGGATGATAGAGACACATCATGCAAGCAGGTTCCATGCATGCTTTCCCACACAACCCTCATGCTTACCTCCAGCCTGAAGTATTCACGTTAGAATGGGAAGCCTGAGTCTCCTAGGAACAGAGCTGACTACACTGTGGATTTGCAGGGTTTTTGTTGTTGTTGTTTTCATCAAAGTGGACACTTTCCATATTGGGCAAGCTGCAATGGGAGGGTCAGGCTGATCAGCAAGTAGAGTGAGCTCAAGAACATTAGTGAGGTCTCCTTATCTCTCTCCAAAAGCTACTCAACTGGAAAGTCCATAATTAGAAACAGAGGACACTTTGAGTCAGGACAGGGATTCCTAACCTGGTGTTTGTGAAGCACTTTTAAGGAGCTCATGAATTAAAAAAAAATATTTCAATAACCGTATTTCAACATAATTGGCTTCCTTTGATATCTTATGTACTTTATTTTATGCACTTTAAAACATTATTCTCTGAGGGCAGCTAAGTGGAGCACCAGCCCTGGAGTCAGGAGGACCTGAGTTCAAATCCAGCCTCAGACACTTACTAGCTATATGACCCTGAGAAAGTCACTTAACCTCCATTGCCTTCCCCCCCCAAAAAAGAAATGAAAACATTATTCAGAAGAGTCCACAGGCTTCACCAGACTGCCAGACCCCTGAGCTGGTGGGGATTGGGAAAAGATACAACAATGGAAGTTACTACAAGCCTCACTTGTAAGGAAGGCTCTGAAGGGATATGAATTGCGGAGATAAAAGGATGTATTTCAGGTACGGGGATGGCCTTTATGAGGACATGAAATCAGAAGGTTACATGTGAATTTAAGGAATCAGCTCACCATCCAGTTTGGCTAGAATATAGACAGTACATGAAGAAGTAATGGGAAATAAATCTGGAAAGGCAGACTGGAGACAGGTTGTGTGCCTATACCAGAATAAGAACTTTCTATATATTACCCTAGAAGCAATAGGGAGCCAGTGAAGGTGTTTAAGCAGGAAAATGTCATGGCTCATTCTGTGTCTCAGGAAGATTATGAATGGATTAGAGAGATTGGGAACAAAGCCATAAGTCACTTCCATTACAATAGGTGAAGGTGATGAGGTACCCTAGGGTAGTGGCCATGTGAATGGAGGGATGAGGATATCTATCTATCTGTCTATCTATCTATCTATCTATCTATCTATCTATCTATCTATCTATCTATCTGTATGTGTGTATGTATATATATGTATATATGTATTTGTACACACACACACACACACACACACACACACACACACATATATATATGTTAAGACTTGGTCAATTTCATATGATAGGGTGTGGGAGACAGAATACCAAATATTACTCCTCAGGATTTAGTGCATCATAGGTATTCAGGAAACATGAATGAATTTGTCAGTCGATGTAAATGACTTTCAGATCCTTTTCTGAGAGTAGGTTTTGATAAGGCAACGATAGAAAGAACTCTGTTTATGGGGAACAATTTTGTCCTATTCATCCCCTGAAAATAGGATTAAATGCATTTTCTTCTTAAAATGTGTAGATAGACATGGCCACTGATATCCTTTTTCCTATTCCCTTTGAGCCTATCATAAACTTAGAGAGGAGAATGGCTGAATAAATTATGGTACTTGAATATACTGTGTTATAAAAAACTGTGTTATACTGTGTTATAAAAAACAGTGAATATGAAGCATTCAGAGAAAATACAGGAAGACTTATACGAACAGGTGCAAAATGAAATTAGCAGAACCTGGAAAATGATATACAGAATGACTATAAGGATGTAAATGGAAAGAAAAAAAAAGAAATGGAATACTGTCTTATATTCTTATATTCCAATAACAAACCTTAATCCTGGAGAAGAGATAAGAAAATGCATTGTTGTAGAGATGGGGAATTACATATATATGGAACATTGTATATCCTGAGAGATTTGGTTGATGTATTGATTAATTTTGCTGAATTGCTTTTTCCCCCTCTTTCTTTTTTATAATTTGTCACAAGAGATGGTTCACTGGGAAAAGGAGGGCAATGAATAGATAAGGAGGGATATGAAAGTAATGTAAAAACCAAAAACATAAACATCTAAAAATTTTAAAGGTATTTTTTCTATTTATTTTTAATTTATGGAATAAAACAAGCATTTTCATAACTGTACAATAAAAAAGACGATTGTGCATGAAACTACAAATCTATTATGTACAACTTGCTATTCCTTTTAAATAGATAATAAAGTTATTGTGTGAATTTCTTTTTTCTTTCCCTTTTTTCCTTCCTGCTTCCTCACTCCTAGCCTAGAAATGGCTTAAACTGACCATAATTGGGATAATTGGAGAATAACTGGAGAAGCTAACAGTATCAGTATCTTTAGTGAGGAATGAATGGCTAAGCCCTAAACTAGATGGGCCAGGGAACAAGTAGTAGGCTTCAGATTTCTCTCCTTTTAGGGACCTCAAACTTCCCAGAATGAGTTTTTCCACTATAAATTATTTCCATCAATCCCTGTCCACCACCAAGTAGGTATCAGCTCATAGTGTATTAATGAGATACAAGGCCATGGCATATTTGAACTGTCCCCCTTGGGCATCTATCTCACAGGCAAGTCTCACTACTCTCAGAACCTTTGACCTGTAAAAGATGGCAAACAATACTTTGCAGACATGAGTTAATCAATTGTAGCCTTTAGGAAAGATTGAAAAAAACAAACCCAACATCAATCACTCTGAGGATGCAAGAGACAGCTAGGGTGAAGACAAGGAGGGAGAATAGTCTGATTTGTCTGTAATTTAGTGTACACAAAGGGGAGAAGTAGAAGATAAGATTCTGAAAGACAGGCTCAGAAATTCATATTTTATCTCATGGGTAATAGGGAGCCACTGAGGTTTTAAGTACAGGAGTGACATCATTAGAGCAATGTATTAGGAGGCTTGGGTTCAAATCTTTATACTTATTGCCTTCAGAACCTTGGGCAAGTCACTCCATCATTTTATAAATCAGTTTACTCATTTGTAAAATGATCATACTGGACTATATGACTTGTGAGCTAATAGTCTATGTAGATGAATGCATGGGGCTATGGATTTATAGATCTATCATAGATCCATGTAGATCAGAGGTTTGGGTTCAAATCCTGTCTTTGACATTTACAGCCTTGTAACCTTGGGTAGGTTACCTCACCTCTCTAGACCATCTGCAGAATTAGGGGGTTGGTTGGACAAGATGGCAGATGAAATGCCTTCCAGCTCTTAATCTATGATTCTTTGAAGTCGTTTAACTGCTCTAGGCCTAAGTTTCCTCATCTGAAAAATGAGAGATCAGATAGATGCTTTGTGTATAAGGTCCCTTCTTCCAACTCTAAGTCTGTGATTTGTGATATTAAGATTACTCAGGAAAGAACATAAGAAGTGGATTATAGACCAGACATAAGAAGACAAATTAGAGTCTACTACAATAGTCAAGGTGAGAGAAGAGAAAGGCCTGGACTCAGGTGACCGCAGTGCAAGCAGAAAGGAGGGGCTGGATATGGTTCTTGTTCTAATTTTTAAAACTTTGTTCTTGCCTGTAGCCTGGTTTCTTTTAGTCACAGTACAATTTCTCTGGTATCTTACTGTCTTACCTCACGCTAGCTTTCACATATGTTTTTTTTTTCATTAACAGTTATATGTGCAGCACAATTTTAACATGCTCAAGACTTCAGTCTCAGCAGCCTGGCTTTCAAACTTCTAGTCTATCTTTATCTGTTAAATTGATGCTACATTTTGGGGAGTGGGAAGATGTAAGAACAACTGTTTTATGTTTCTGGGTGGGTCTTTATTGGAGGACAGTAAGAAAAAGGAGAGGAAGCAATAAAAATCTGCTAGACCTGGGTTTGAGATAGGATATGGGATACTGCAGACATGGAAGAGAAGATTCCTGTCCTCTGTGTCCTTTAGTAATAATAAGTCACACTGATAGTCTTTCTAAAATGCTTTCGTTATAACAATGCTGTAAGGTACACAGGATTCTTCTTCTTTTCTTTCTTTCTTCTTTTTCTTCCTCCTCATCCTCCTCCTTATTCTTCTACTTCGTCTTCTTCATCCTCCTCCTTCTCTTCCTTGTTCCTGTTCTTCTTAATTTTCTTCTTGCTCTTCCTCCTTCCTTCTCTCTTTCTCCTCCTCCTCTCCTCCCTTTCTTCCTCTTCCTTTTCTTCTCCTCTTGTATCATCATCATTGATTTTTGGATAAGTACACAACTCAGAGAAATTAAGTAAATTTCCCATAGCCAAAAATGTAATTGTCAGTAATAAGTAATGGTAAATGTCAGAACTAAGACTTAAATCAATATCTTCCAATAATATCACGTTTATTCTTTTTTCATGGTACCATAGGTACCAGAATCCTTAGGTATAACAGGATCATGGTTATTGGGGGTTTAGGTGGCCTTGTTATATTTCTATGACCCAAATGTCCCACTGGCATCAAACCTAGCATTAGGATTCACGAGAGTCAGTAAGTAAAAGGACCCTCCTCATCTCCAAATCATGGAATTCCTAGCTTCCTTCAAAATAGCACAGACATACTATCTCCTCTGCAAGGACACTATGAGTTAATTAGCATTTTCTCCCTCATGAAGTTAGTTTGGATTGTTTTACTTATACTTTGTATTTATTTTTATACATGGTATTTCTCCCTGTAGAATTCAAGATCTTTGAAGGCAAAATCTTTCATTTTTTTTTTTGTCTTTGTATTCTCCATACCTACTGCCATGCCTAACATTTAGCAGGTTTTTAGCTAATTCTTGAACTGAATTAAGTGAATCACTTCCTGCTCATTCCTGGAAGTGTCTTTACTGGAAGGTAAAGTATTGAGTGAAGAGAGCTGTGTGGAGTTATCTCACTCATCTGTTCTGTACTGATCTAGAAGTGAACCAACAGAAAACCATACTAAACCAAGGCTCTATGGTAGACAGATGGTTTATTACTCCTCAGTAGGAGATTTTCTGATGAGCTGAGTCAAGGTAGCAAAACCTGAATTACATTATCATTTCCTTTCCCCAGAAAAGTACACCTTTGACAATGGGCCCTAATTGTGGTGATGAGAGTAAAAAATGTTACTCTAAAAAAAAAAGATATGTCTTTGTGCTTCTTAAATGAAACAGAACTGTGTAGTCACATACTTACATACACTTTTCCCATACTGGAAAAAAAACACACTGCAAACTCCACCAGGGTTGTTATTAAACTCTAATTTTTACTTATATATAGTATAAGTCAAGTCCCCACTTTGGGCCTTGGCTTCCTCTTCTGTAAAATGAAGTGGGTGAATGAGATGACCTCAGAAGTACTTTCCAGCTCTAACTTTCTTTGTCTTATGTTGGACACTGAACAAGGTTTAAAGACAAGTTACATGCTAAACTTCAGTTGTCAACTCTGATTGTCCTTCCTAAGAAATAATAGCTAGAATTTCCATAGCATTTTACATAGATTATCTCATTTGATCATCACAACAACTCATCTAAAGTAGGTGCTATTATCCCTATTTTTAAAAAAGGGCAACTGAGGCAAACAGGGTTAAGTGACTTGCCCAGGGTCACACAACTGGTAAGTGCCTAAAGTCCCATTTGAACTCCGATCTTCCTTACTCCAGTTCTAGCACTAGTTGCCTCTAGAAGAAAAGCAGCTTTCACAACAACAGAAACAAAAAAGATCCTGAAAGCTTTAACCCTTAACTAGTTTCCAGTTTATCAGCGAACAAGCATTAATTATTGCCCAATACTCTAATCTCTCTCTCTCTCTCTCTCTCTCTCTCTCTCTCTCTCTCTCTCTCTCTCTCTCTCTCTCTCTCTCTCTCTCTCCTTCTTTCCCTCCCTCCCTCCCACTTTTTGTTGGTCAAGGTGGATGGAATGGAGAAAAGAAAAGAGAGAAGGGGAGGAGAGAGCATTAGGGTAGAAATGTAACATGACTTCCCAAGATCATTGCCGTTGTTTAGTCATTTTCAGTTGTATCTCACTCTTTGTGAGTCTTTTTGGGGTTTTCTTGGCAAAGATACAGGAGTGATTTGCCATTTCCTTCTCTAGCTCATTTTACAGATGAGGAAACTGAGGCAAACAGGTTAAGTAACTTTTCCAGGGTCATGCAGTTACTAAGTGTCTGAGGTCAGATTTGAAGTCAGGAAGATGAGTCTTCCTGACTCCAGGCACAGTGCTCTATCCATTGTACCACCTAGTTGCCCTTCCCTCATGATCCCAAGTTTATAAATATAAAGCTGGAAAGGACCTAATGATCCCATTCTAGCCAGAGCAGTTACTATGTCAATCACGCCTCTGTAACTACCTGCTGGCTAAGTCACCTCTCAGTCTGCACTCAACCTTGATCAATGCCTAATTGCACCTGGCACAAGTTAGCTTCACTGAATCAGGAGCCATAGAAGTTGCTCTCAGACCGACTTTTTGACAGAGGTTTTTTAAGTGACCAAACTATTGCTTTCTGAATATTTTTTTTAAATGAAATATCCCAAGGCACCAAGTTCAGGCCAAATCTTAAAGGCCCACAGATTTAGAGCTGGGACCTTAGAGATCATCATGTCTAACCACCTTATTTTACAGAAGAGGAAACTGAGGAAGAGAAAGATTCAATGACTTACCTAGGATCACACAAGTATCGGAGGGAAAATTGGAATTTAGATCTTCTTGACTCCACATCTAGCACTATGCCACCCTGCTAGCTGCCTCTTGACCTAAGGTTTAGAGGCATGGGTCTTAATCTCACTTCTAACCTAACCTTGAACTTTTGGAAGATGGCAGAGTATAGGAGAAAAAGTATTCTGGCCTGAAAATCATGAAACCTGGGTGGACTCTGGCATAAGTTCTACCATTTTGTTACCTTCTGCCAGTCAGTCGGCTTTGGCAGGAATCAGTTTCTTCATCTATTAAGTGATATGTTTGGACTAATATCAAGCGATCTTAACCTGGGGTCCATACATTTATTATTTTTATAAAAGCATATCAATATAAATGGTTTCTTTTGTAATCTTATGCATTTAAAAACATGACTTTGAGGAGTCCATAGATTTCACCAGACTTCCAAAGAAATCCACAACACAAAAAAAGATTAAGAACCCCTGGTCTAGAGACTGCCTAAGACACCTTCCACCTGTAGTGAAATTTATGATACTGAAATAGAACAGCTTTTAAAAAAATTTATAGCAGTTTCTTCACAACCATATGTCCCCATTATTTACTCAAATAATTTCAAATCAAGAGGCAATTCAACTATAATTTCAATAGTCACTTATTAAGTTCCAACTGTGTAGAACAGTGGGTGAGACGCAGATAAGACATTGCTCCCTTACTGAGCTTACACAATAGTGGGGAGTATGATACATAAACGATGGTAAATAATAACAGACATCTACAGAGTACTTTATATTCATTTTCTTATTTGAGCCTCCCAATAACCCAATGTAGTCCGTATTTCACAGCATAATTGTTGCAGATTTCATGACAAATTTTTTGCAAAAAGGTGGAGTGTGACCATTATGTGAAGCTTTTAAAAATGTGCTGGTATTACTTAAAAATCATTTATTATAGAGCTGCCTGGTGCAAGATTAAGATGCACAGAATACTTGTGAATATATGTAACAATTGAATACTGATAATGCTTGTGGCCTGAGAATTCTAGGCTTGAGGCTTGCAGAGAGATAGATAAATGTGTATCCATATGCCACTGGTGAATACATTGTTGCTCTGTTTACCTTTTAAGCAGTGTGACAAACAGAATTATATCATGCAATGATTATGAGATGAAAGGTTATAAACCAATTTTGGGGCTGAAAAAACAGGGTCAACAATTATGTGGTGGTGAAGTACGGTATCATCTTCATTTTAAACTGATAAACCAAGACTAAGAGAGTTGATTTTCCTGGGATCACACAGATAGCAAAACTCAGAAGCATGATTTGAACCCAGATCCTCTTGACTTGAGGTCCAGAGCTCCCTCTACTATGCTATGGCTCCTTTTGTGATGGTTGAATCCCAGAGGTTTGAACAAGGTGCTATGTGAGGACTATGAAGGAAAAGTAATTACCACCCACAAGGACCAGGGCATACTTCCTGGAAAAGTTAGCATTGAGTTAAGCTGTAAAGGGTGAGTAGGAATTCAGCAGGAATTAAATGTTGTAGGCACACCTACTAAATAGTGACAACTCCTGAGGAAAAGATGCTCATTTTCCCTTTATGTATGTCAATATGCCCTCTTCCAACCAGTGCTTCCCAATCATCTTCTACCTGGGAGGAACTGCTTCCCAGCTTGGACAAAGAGGGGAAGCTAGGTGGTGCTAGATATGGCACAGTCCAGGAGTCGGGAGGACCTGAGTTCAAATCTAGCCTCAGAGACTTACTATGTGGCCCTGGGTAAGTCACTTAACCCCCGATTGCCTCAAAAATTGAACAAACAAAAAAAAACCAATCAAACCAACTTCGGCAAAGAAGTATCCCAATGCACCATAGGGTATGGAAAAGACACTCCCCTACTCCCCTTCAAACAAGGAGTCAAGACCTGGGTTCTTGTTCTGATTCTTCCACTAACTAGCTCTGTGGCCTTCAACAACTTATTCCATCTCTTTGGGTCCCAATTTCTTCATCTCTCAGATGAAGGGACCTGGCTATACAATCTTTCTATCTTTTCCAACTCCAAAGTTCTATAATCCTATGCTTTTTCAGCCAGCAGACAAGTTTCAAAGAAAATAATTGCAGCATACACATGACTCCAGCCCCACCCCTTCCCTTTTACCTCCTTTGGGGCTAAACAGAATTCAGAACCAGAATTCAAACCAAAAATCTTGGGTTACATTTGTAAGCAGTCATGGTGATGAGACCTTATACTTCTGAAGAGCAACATAGAGTTGCCTAAGAGTCCTGGAATCTTTTGGAGATTACACCGGCTCCCCTGGCCCTGGAAGTGGAGAGAAAAGGGTTTAGGTGTCTATCTACATCAAATAGCACTGTTATCAAACAAATCTTTACTATAGAAAACAAAGAAACATTCTAAGGGTTTATCTGCCTACCCTGGGTTACTTAAAAGGTGATCTACCTCCTTACAGGAGCAAAGAACACTTGTCACAAGACTGTCTCAGGCTTCTTTCTCCTCTGTTGAAATAGTGCCCTCTTAGGTCTGCTTACTAGGTTTTCATTACCTCAAAATTGCCATAGTGGTCTTGTCATGAGCATTTAGTTCAGAAGTTATGGTGAAAGATACACAATTAACACCTAAAGTAAAGAGGAATAAGGCTCAGGATGGGATGGAAGTCATGAAACAACATACCCTTTGCTTTGAACAGGCTACATCATGGGTGGAATTTTGGAAGTTAGTGGGGAGACCAGGAGTTCCCCTTTGTTCCCCACTGGGAAATTGCCTGAACTTCTCCTAGACTGTTATCTTATCTGAAAGATGAAGAGGATGTTGGAATTCCACCCCAGGGTGATTTCACAGCTCTTAGTGGGATACTATCTCTAAGAAGTACTTTGTCCTCTGCCAAAGAAAGCATGGGATTGTCTCTAAAGTCAGGTGCATTTCTCCCCCTCCTCTCCCTACCCCTTAAATTCTCAGAATACCAGACAGTGGCTGCTCCAAATCCTTTCCGATTTGTAAATGTAGCTACAAAAAAACCTCTCTCTCTCTCTCTCTCTCTCTCTCTCTCTCTCTCTCTCTCACTCACTCTCACACACACACACACACACACACACTCAACACTGGACTCTTTCGTGCTAAAGTTCCTAATGGGAACCCATCCTAAATGTGACCCTGGTGGTTCTCATCACTCAGTTTCCTTGTGTTTTAATAGCTCAAAATGTCATCCAAGACCCTCCTGTTCACCTTTGTTTAGGCCAATGATCACAACCTGTAAAATGCCTTATCCTTTGCTCTTTCTCTCCAATTTCACACTTTTAGTCACCCTGATTTGGAACAGTAACGAAGCGGAAAATAAGCAAGCTCCTTAAGGGGGAGGAACCTTGCATTTTTGTCCTTGTATATCCACACCCTAGCACACACACCCTGTCCAGTGCATTAATAAATTTTTTTTTTTATTGATTGGCAGAGATGCAATAGACGCTTAATAAATGCTTGGTGACTGTTTCATTTTCTTGATACTACAAGAGGATGCAATTTTAAAAACATAAACTAGTTTCTAGGACTTTTATGTACAGAGCTCCACTTTCCCTGGTCTATGAAGAAGGAAATTCTTTGTCTTTCCCAGCTCTCCTTGGCCCACAGTCAGCATAAATAAATGCTTGTTGACTGACTAAATGACAAGGCCCTTGCAATATCCTATTCCTTTTGCTGATTTCTTCTCTTAGTGCTTCTTTGCTGGGAAAACAAAAATTCAGCAAATTCTACTTCTGCATCCTCAGGTTTGTATGTTGAGTTGGAATGATAGTTACCAAAAATCTGTGACCATCAGACTTGCAGAGGGAGAAATGATACATTCTTTTCTTCTTCATTTACCTAGAGAAGGTTTCAGATGACCTGATCTACTTTAAATAACATAGCATAGATTTTATGGTGCCGCTGACCTGTAGAAAAACCAGGGGAAAAAAAGCCATATGATTATAGAACCTCTACTGCTGTTGGCTCTCTATTTTTAAGCCCATTCCTATAAGCAAATAAACAACAACATTCCTCTTTGCCCCCAAGAGCTAAGCTAAGTCACCTCCTAGGACTTTATTAAGAAGGTCCATTTCTATGCTTTTGTTTTTCTTCCTGCATTCATCAGAGGAGCTCTGGATTGGCTCACCAGAGATCACCCAAGGGATATGATGTATGGGACTCAGGAACTTTTGTTTTCAGCTTTCACTTCTGCTTCCCATCATAAACCTTAAGACAATCTGTCTTTATCTGATACTGTGACTGGGGAGATAATGTCTACTGAGAAAGCAAGCCTGTGGGTGAGGAGCATCTGAGATGAAGTCATGCTTTTCAGAATGGCTTTTAGTAAAAAAAAAATAATAATAATAATAATAATAATAAAGCTCTTTTTCAACACTGAGGCAATGGCTGAGGATGGCAGTTTCTAGGAAGGAAGTATCTGTTTTCCTGGGTATAAAACTAGGTTCTTTTGATATGGAAATAAAGAACAGAGGTTGATCATAGATGATACCAAATAGATAACTATCACCTGCCCTTCCTTTGTGACAGATACACACACACACACACACACACACACACACACACACACACACACACACACACTGACTTCTACCGCCCCTGATTGTGAAGACCTATTATCCTAGGAAGAAAGCAGGCACCCTCCCTCTATTAGCTCCTATTAGAATAGGTTTGGATATCATTAATCATCTTTATCATAGCAAAAGACTACTTCTCTTGTTTGAAAACAGCATTGCTGTCTCAGGTTAGATTTTAACCTAGAACCTAAGGGCAAAATTTTAAAAACACACACACAAAAAAACCCTACTCATTCTACAGAATGTTATTACTTTTCCTACTTCCATTTTTTAAGAATTTTTTGAAAGAAAAAAGAAAATGAATAAATCAATATACTTTATAGTTTATCAGGAGAAGCAGCATGGCATAGTGGATATAGACCTGGCTTTGGAATTAAGAAAACCAGCTGCCTATGTCTGTGACCCTGAGCAAGTCAGTTAACCTCCTGTGCCTTAGTTTCCTCATCTGTAAAATGAGAAGGTTGAAGCTGATGGTCTATATGGTCCTTTCCAGTTACACAACCTTGATCTTTTCATCTGCTCCCACAGAAATAGAGAAGTAGAGGGAGGTAAATTGCATTATTAGCTTTTATTGATTGTCTAGAGAGGCAAGGTGGCTTAGTGGATAGAGAGCTGGTTTCAGAACCTGGAAGACCAACACTGAAGTCTTGCTTCTGACACATGTTGGGCTTATGACGTTGGGCCTTAACTTCTCAATACTGTAGACAACTCTCTAAGAGCATACGTTACATAGAACATGCTGTCTTGTATCAGTGAAATCTCAAGCCCAGTCCTTTTCTCCCTGGTTTGCTGCAAGTTGCTGTTTACTAATGGTACATGACCAAGTGACTATTTTCAAGATGTCTCCCTTAGAATCCTGAAGTGAACTCTAGATTTTGTTTCTAGACCTTCCTCATCTGTCATTTGATATATTATTGATGAGAGCTTTACTGTATTTCTTTGTAACTGGATGTACTGAATGATATAAAGAAAATATGTACTTTAGGGAAGTGTGGAATTATTTTTTTTTATTTTTAAGGATCAGGTAGGCAGTTATCTCAATGCTTTTGTTGTTTAGTTGTTTCAGTCATATCCCAACTCTTCATGACTCCATTTGGGGTTTTCTTGGCAGAGATACTAGAGTGGTTTCCTATGTACTTCTCTAACTCATTTTATAGATGAGGAAACTGAGGCAAACAGGGTTAAATGACTTGCCCAGCATCACACAGCTAGTAAGTGTCTGAGGCCAGATTTGAACTCAGGAAGATGAATCTTCCTGACTTCAGGCCAGGCACTCTATCTGCTCGCTTTATCTTAATAGAGTGGTTTGAATATAATCCTGTCTGGAAGCAGGAGTGATAGACTGGCTCCAAATCATCTTTGTGGTCTTTTCCCATGTTTCTCCCTTCCATGCCTTCTAGAGTTCCAATGAACCTTGCCTCTACGTTCTTCTCTGTACAGGATATTCCTTCTCCATCTCCTGACTCCATATTTTGCCACAAATTGATTCCCATGTCTGAGAGTCTTGCTCTCCCCTCTGCCTTTTGGAATCCTGGTTTCTTTCAGTGCATGAAACTCAGGTACCACCTTCAACACAAGACATTTCCTGAAGCTTCCCCCTCCCAATTTCACTCCCCCTCACCCCCATGCTTTCTATTTATTTTTTTAATACACTTCGAAATTATTTGTAGGGCTCAGGTGCGGGAGGAAGGGAGATATTAAGGAGGGCAGGCCATCAGCTCTGCAGACATCTCAGAGAATAAGACCTAGCTGGTGCCAGAAATATACTATACTCACCTAATGGAGGAAGAAGTTTCCCAACTTCTTTCTTTCCCCAAGGGAAAGCACCCACCCATCTATTCAAAGACACTAAAATATGTTTTGTTGTACAAATGTTTCAAATAACCTGAATTTTGCTTCAACCACAAAGAGGCGAGAGGTGAACTGGAGATAGCTATAAGTGTAAATTTAAGCAAAAAGCCCAACCTGTGTCTAATGTTAGGAATTTTACTAACTGTGGGCTTAATAGTGATTGAACTTAAAAACTTTACGTCTAAAATAAACCCTCTAAAGTCACAGAGAAAATAACTATGTGGACCCTAGGGGCTATTTATATGGTCCCTAGGCTTAAAATGATATAGTTATTGTGACAGGGTATTACTCTGGTCTTCTCTAAATGTATAAAAACAAAACAAAACTTGTTGTATAACACAGAGGTAAGGAAAATGGCTTAAACTGATTTAAAATGGCTTTTAAAAAATGATTTCAAATGGCTTAAATGTGCTTGGTAGGATTATAGGTACCTTACTGCTGACAGAGCCTTTGCAATTACCAAGGTGTATAATTTATCTATTGAATCCTTATCCTTCAACCCACCCTCCTGAATAGTCTGTGCTGTGTGTTGAAGGTGTGAAAGATGGAGTGAGATGAATTCATCAGTTAATTAGACAGTGTCTTAAGGAACTAGTGCTTATCACATGATTCATTTTATTTTCATAATTAGTGAACATTTTATTTTCCTCACAAGAGACTATAAGCTCAGGCAAGAACTATGTAGATCTTTGCATGCCCTTTAAGGCCTAATACAGTTGAATTTTATATAGATCTTTAACGTTTGCAAAGCACTCTGCCTTGTTTCACTTCAGCCTCACAGTAACCCTGTGGGCTAGGCACTACGGGTATTGTGATTTCCCATTTTACAAATGAAGAATCTAAAGGTCAGAAAGTTGTGATTGGCCCATAAATCCCCAGGATTCAGAAGTGTCAGAGGTAAGATAGGAACTGAAGTCTTCCTATACCATATCCATTATTCTATACTGCCTCATGCTCAGCACAATGCTTTAGTTATAGTAGAAAACCAATAAATATTGTGATTTGTTGATAGTTCTGATACTAATTTTATAACCTTGGGGAAGTCACTTATTATCTATGGGCCTCAATTTCCCTGTCTGTAAAATGAGACTGTTGAAGTAGATGACCTCAAAGGTCCCTTCTACTTGAATTCCCTTGAGCAAGGTCACTTTCATTGTTCTCAGCCTTGTTTTTTATCTGTAAAATGAAGCAGTTTTATTAGATGACCCCTCAGGTCCCTTTCAACTCTGAGTGTAAGAACCTCCAACATTTCTAGCTGGAAATTTTATGATTTTATGAGGCTATAAATAAAAATATAAGTTGGCCTTGGAAGGAAGCAGAAAGAAAACCTTTCTATTAGCTCCTAATGGAACATCTTGCAATCATCCCCATTTATGCTACTCAGCTCCTAAGAGTTACTATTGCAGCCATTACCTTCACCATGCAATTTAGCACTTAACTATAAACTGCCTTGTTCTTTAATAGTTTAGTGAGTTAAGAATTGAGTCTCAAAATAGATAGAAACACTTTAAGAACAGCAACAGCCTCCTATTTCTCTTGTGTTCCACACATATGGGATTTCAGAGTGCAAAGTTAGTAGTCCTAAAATATGCCTTGTTTGATTGATTGACTAATGATGTGGGACAGCATTGTTATTCTCAATGACAACTAGAAATGAAAGGGAAAGTAGGAATACTGATTGAGTAAAGGAGGCATAGAGATTTTTCCAAAAAGTTTCTGCTAGAATGAGAAATAGAAACACAAATCTTCCTGCATCCTGGTTACTATAGGTTCTTATTCCCTCAGGATTCTTCATTTAGAAATGTATTCTAAACCCAGAAATTAACCAATCAAGAGATTAGAGATGATTTCCTGCTAGGCTTTGTTTGAAATATGTCAAACAATTAGGGTAGCATTTAACCCCTGAACTCTAGGTCATTTGCTTTATCCTCGAGATGAGCTGCAAGAATTGACTCTCTAGGTGAAAGGCTGAGGAATGTTTTAAAATGTAGGTCATTCTCAAATACCAGAATCCTCAAGACCAAAGCTACACAGTATAGAATTAGATGAATGAGCTGAAATTGGGAGGCAGCATGGATAAGAGGCTATTTTTCGAGTCAGAAAAAATGGGTTCAAATTTGGACTCCTACTTACTACTTGTATTATTTTGAGAAAATTACTTAACCTCTTTGGGCCCTCATTCTTCCTCTACAAAATTAAGGGGTTGAACTAAATGACTCCTAAATTCCCTTCTCCCATTAAAACTATGATCTATGATATTTAACAAGTTACTATCATATGATTAATAATCCTCCAGTAAAGGAATTCCCCTAGTGAAATCTGGGATGCCTAATTATGCTATATGTACACATATATAAATACATATACATATATACACATGTATAACAAATGTATATTAGATAAAACTAAAAAAAACAGCAAGGCAGAAATTCTTATGTGACAAAGAATCAGTCATAACTTTGTAGGATAGTGGGATATAGATAGTGGGATTTGTGGGAAAGAAGCATTGAACACAATGTTAGGAGATAGGGTTTTAAGCTACTTCTGCCACCAACTACCTAGGTGAACTTAAAAAGAGACAATTTCACAGAGCCTCAATTTATTTATCTGGAAAATGAAGGCATCAGATTAGCTGTAACTATAATGTATTTTCTCACTCCAGGACTCTATGATTCTAGTTCCTCCTACATTAACTATGCTGTTGTTCAGCCATACTTATATCTTTGTGACTTCATGGACCATGTGGTCTGTGGGGTTTTCTTGGTAAAGATACAAGAGTGGTCTGTCATTTCCTTTTCCATTGGATTAAGGCAAACAGGGTCACACAGCTAGTAAGTGTCTGAGGCCACATTTGAACTCAGGTCTTCCTGACTCCAGACCTAGCACTCTATCCACTGAACCACACAACTGCCTCCACATTAACTACAGTTAACTGTAAAAGAATTAATTGCAGGTGTCCTATAAGAAACACCTCTTCAGCTCCTCCAGAAAAGACAAAGAACAACAGTTAAAGAGAAACTCCAGCATTAAGGTGGGAGGAACTTATATGTTTAAGCAATGAATCCCAAAGAGAAAAATCACAGCCAGTATCAACTCCAACCATCACTTGCAATTGCTGATCTCCACAACTATGGAAACACAGTCCCACCATTCAGTTCTCTCAAGAGAATGCTCAGTCTCTCTAGAATTCTCTTGAGAAAAAGAATAAAAGAGGGCCATTAAAGTACCTTTAAAAAAATATACAGAGGCCAGAAAGAATTAGTGAAGTGGAATAGCTTTGAAAGTGACATGAGGAATTTATTATAGAAAAGCATGCTGCACATAATAGAAATCTGTAGTTTCATATGAAATCCCCCTTTTCTCTGTGTGTATAAATGTATATGCACACATACATTTGTGGATACATACATGCATGTATACACATACAACACACTTATATGAATACATATATACATATGCATACATATACACACATGTGCATGTATGTAAGCACGTACATATACACATATATCAATGTCCATTTTATTTGGTGTTTGTTAATTCAGAATTAAAAAACAGACTCTTTTCAGAATACCTTCTCTAAATTGGGGTCAACTCAGTTCTGTCAATGTCTTTTCACTCTTTCTCAAAGATAAATTATCTCCCTTAGTGTCTCAGGAAAGAAGTTCTCTTAGTTTATTTTCTCTGTACAACACACAGTCTTTCCAGTCATTACAGCTAATTGGAAGATTATTAATTAACTGCCACGAAATGAAAAAATGAGAAACAACACTTGTTCTCAAGGAGTCGAGAGTCTAATGAGAGAACAAGATTCCAATACAAATACCAACCTCACAAGGCTGGTGTTCTTGATATAAATATTTCAGTACATGATTGTATATTATTGTTTTTATTAATTAATAAGCATTATTCTATGTAATATAGGTAAAGTAGGTCTACTCAAGATCCTGAAAGAATTTTGGTAAGGGAGAGGTTTTCCAGTGGGAGAATCAAAGAAGTCTTCATGACAGAGGTGACACCTCAGCTGGCCTTTGAAGAAAGAGAGGGATTTTAATAGGTATCATTCCATGCATGGGGGACAATTTATAGAAATACACAGAAACAGAAGGGAATGAGAACAGATGGGGGAATATTTCAATTGTCACATAGGGTTTATAAAGCTAAGATATCTGATTCTTATTTTATAGGAAATAGGCAACCACTGAAGGTTTTTGGGTAGGAAAGTGTCAGGTCCTAGGTCAGACCCTCATTTCTCCTCCCTTAGATTCTCACAATTACCTTCTAATTGTTGCCCTGCTTTAAGTTTCTCTCCACTCCAATTCATTCTCAAGATATGACATGGTTTGCTAAATAAATTGATTGTATAAATGATATTTCAAGGGTCATCTTTAATCAGTTAAAACATTTGAGACAGCATGGCATAGTGAAAAATATACCTTATTAGGAATCAAGAAACATAGATTCCACTTTTGATTCTGCCAATAATAATCTATATCATCTTGGGCAAATTGTATTATCTTTCCAAATTTCAGTGTAAAACTGAGAGTTGTTTTAGTTTACGTCAGAAATTCTTGACCTGTGGCCCTAAATACCAAGGAGTAAGTGGACAGATTTCAGAGTATTTGTGAACTTATATGGAGGCAGACACACACACACACACACACACACACACACACACATATGCCCTTCCCTTCCTTTTCACTAACCTCCAACCGAAATTTAGCATTTCCTTTAATTATGAATTTTAAAAACTATAATTTTGAGAAGGGGTGAGTAGGTTTTACTAGACTGCCAAAGAGGTGCATGAAACAAAAAGAGATTAAAAATGTCATATTTCTTGAAAAGTAAATTGTACATGATTCCAATTTAATATAAAATTTTAAAGTAAATCTCGGCACAGCATGCTAAAATATAACAGTTTTATATTTTTTGCCTAAACATAGTATCATTTATTGATTTTCTAGACATGTGCATTATATGGGTTAAAGAATCTCAAAAAGCAAGATATCAACTTTAACTGTGAACATAGAGACAGCTTGATGATCACATCAGAGAACTCTGGGGTTAGGTGAGAACATCTGAGTTCAAATCCTTACTCGTCCAGACACCTACTAGGTATGTGACCATGAGTAAGTCACTTAATCATGTTGCGTTTCCTCACCAATAAAATAGAGATTCTTAATTCCTTTGGGATGGTGCAGTAGATAGAGTGCCAGGTGTGAAGTTAAGAAGACTCATCTTTGTGAGTTCAAATCTGGCCTCAGACCCTTACTACGTGTGTGACCATGAGTAAGTCACTTAACCCTGTTTGCCTCAGTTTCCTCATGTGTAAAATCAGCTGGAGAAGGAAATGACAAACTACTCTAGTGCCTTTGCCAAAAAAAAAATGGGGTAATGGAGACTTGGACATGACTGAAATGACTGATGCCTACCTGACCAGTAATTATGGAACAAGTACTTGGTAAACGTGACAATGCTTGAGGGATGTATATTGTTTTTAGTAAATTTAAACCATCCCAGGTGAGAACAAGACAGTTCTAGGGTTCTACTACTATACCATAAGCCAACAAGCTTCAAATCTGTATTTGGTTCTACTGTGCCAAATGTTTTTTTTTTTTTTTAACTAGATAAACAAACAAACAAAACACATTGTTATCCTCTATTCTTCTAGGTCTCAGGGCCAAGTACAGATCTCTGGAGTATTGTAATGTTCTAAAGATGTGGTTTGCTTTATAGCAACACTTGGCTTTAATGTTTACAAAGTGTTTTATATGTATATATAAATATATTATATATTGAGATATCTAACATATTATACTTGATATAAATTAAATATTATTTAATATAATTAAATGAGATAGATAGATAGATAGATAGATAGATAGATAGATAGATAGATATAATCTGATCCACACAATAACTTTAAGAGTTAGTGACTATGGTTACAAATGAAGAAACTAATACTGAAAGGATTTAAGTGACTTGCCCAAGGTCATATAGCTATTAAGTGTCTAAGGCAAGACTCAAACTAAGGTCTTCCTGACTCCACATATTAAATCCTATTTACTTAGCTTATATGAACTGATGTAAACTGAAGCAAGCAGTACTGGAAAACAATATTCACAATTACCCAAAAAATGTATATGAAAAGAACAACAAAATCAAAATTGAATGCTTCAGATTTATAATGATCAATGTTAGCCCTAAAGAAGACATATAATAATATGCCCCTCCCCCTTCTTTGCACAGGTTAGAACTATGACTGCGGAATACTGAGTATAATGTTGGACTCACAGAGCACTGAGCCTGAAGTCAGGAGGACTTGAGTTCAAAGATGGTCTCAGACCAAACACTTGACACTTACTAGCTGTGTGACCCTGGGCAAGTCACTTAACCCCAATTGCCTAAAAAAAAAGAAATATGCTATAATGTTGGACTCAGCTGATACGCTTAGTTTTATTTAATAGGAATGTTTCCCGTCCTTTTTACTTGTTGTTATAAGGGATGGTTCCTGGTAGAGGCATGGGAAATATCAGGACATGGAGATGTGAAAACAATAACAATTTAAATGAAAAAAAGAAACAGCACTTGAGTTGTTGTTCAGTTGTTTTGGTCACGTCCAACTCTTCATAACCCTTTTTGGGGTTTTCTTGGCAAAGGTACTAGAGTGGTTTGCCATTTCCTTCTTCAGCTCATTTGACAGATGAGGAAACTGAGGCAAACAGGATTAAGTGACCTGCCCAGGGTCACACAGCTAGTAAGTGTCTGAGGCCAGGTTTAAACTCAGGTCTTCTGGACTCCAGGCCTGGCACTCTATCTATTTCCCCACCAAGCTGTCCTACTCAAGAGCTGACCTCTTATCATCTAACATTTTCATTGAGTAGATCATTAATACATTCATAGACACTTTTTGTAAAATGTTGTGAAAAATGGAAAAAAAAACCCCAACATGTGGGTTGGTAGTTGCTGATGTCTTTACTATTGATTTTTTTGGTCACTTCTTTGAGGGAATAAAAAGATAAAGGACTGAATAACTGAGACCAAAGATATGTGAACATATTAAATAAAGTCCATAACAGAGTCCTCCAAGCATCTATATTGTTACTGTGCTGTTCAACATTTTCTTACGAATGCCTTGGCTAAGATGGTACGCTTAGCAAGTTGCAGATGACACAAAGCTAGAAAGAATGATGAAAAGTCAGTCGGTTAATCAGTCAGCCAGCATTTATTAAGTGCTTACCGTATGCCAGGCAGTGTTCTAAGTAGTAAGGACATGCAAAAAGCTCAAAACAGTCCCTGTGCTCAAAGGCGCTCACATCTGAATAAGGTGACAACCTGTTAAATAACTAAGCACCTACAAGATGCAGATAGAGTAGATCGCAGGTAATCGGAAAGGAAAAGGCGCCAGCTAAGAAGGATGGGGACCAGAAAGGCCGCTGCAGAAGGTCAGTCAGTCAGCAGGTGTTTGTTCTAAATGCTGGGGATACAAAGGAAGGCGAAAGACAGCTCCTGCTCTAATGAGGGAGATAACGTGAAAACTGCCACGGACAAACAAGGTTTACACAAGATAAATTGGAAATAATCCAAAGAGGGACGGTATTAGCATCAAGGAAGAATATGGAGAAGCTTCTTGCAGAAAGTGGGGTTTGTGGTGAGGTTTAAAGGATGCCGGCAAGTCAGAAGGTGGGGATGAGGTGGGGGAGCATTCTAACACGGTGTATGACAGAGTCAGGACCCCCAAAGCTCTTGAAGTTCTAGAATGATGGGGCAAATCCAATAAAATGAAACTCAATTGGAGATCAATGTAAGTCTTACATTTGATTAAAAAATAGCTTCATAATCAAATGAAGTGGGAGATGCGACTAGAAAGGAATTCTTGTAAAAATAAAGACTTAGGCCTTTTAGTAGGACCACAAGTGCAGTGTGAACCAACAGTAGAATATATCAATCAAAAAAGCCAATGTATTCAAAGACTGCACTCATAAAAGCATAGTATATTGTACAAGATAAGTATATTTTGCATTGGTTAGACATATCTGGAATACACTTTTCAATTATAAATGCTACATTTTGGGGAAAAAATTGACCAACTTATGGATGTTCAGAAAAGGTGAACATGATGGTGAGATGTTTGACGTGGAGTCCCTTATTGGGTTACAAGTTAGATGAGCTGGCTGAGGTCCCATCCAACTTTGAGATTCTTTTCATGAACTGATCCTGTCTCTAGTTGTCTACTTCAGGCAGGAATTAATCTCATTTCATTTGCATTTTTATTGACTTCAATGGATTGTTTATTTGAAACCTTCAGTGGCAAAAGGGAGCAGACACTGTTTAAAAAAAAAAAAGCAAACTTCACAGCATTCCTCACTCAAAGGAAAGATTTTCTTTATAAATCTCAAAGGGCTACAAAATTGTGAGGTGATGCCAAATGTGAATTGTTACATGAAATGACTGCACACGATTATTCAATTCAATCTAATCCAATATACATTTAATAAGGCACTATTTTAGGCTCTAATAGCACCGTTGTGATAATCAAATCAGAAGAAATAAGTTACAAATAAGTTTGTAAACCCTAGAGGACTATATAAATGCTAGCTGTAACTATTAATAAGAAACTCCTAATGCAAATTATAAGGTGTGTGACCTTATGTGTGTCAAATAACCTCTCTGAGCCTTAGTTTCCTCATCTGTAAAATGAAAGGTTAGATTAAATGACCTCTAAGGTTCTTTCCAGCTCTAAATTGATAATCTGATGATGACTCTATAATTAAACACATATAGGAGAGGTCAAAGTGAGGTGAATTTTGATGTAAGAGGGATCACCATTTTGCTCTAGCAATGGCAACTCAATGAACCATCATTTTTTTGTCCAGTTATTTCAGTCGCACCAGACTCTTCAGGACCTTATATGGGGTTTTCCTGGCAAAGATCCTGAAGTATTCTGCCATTTCCTTCTCCAGCTCATTTGACAGATGAGGAACTGAGGCAAACAGGGTTAAGTGACTTGTCCAGGGTCACACATCTAGTAAGTGCCTGAGGTCAGATTTGAACTCAAGAAGTCAGGAGTCAGGAAGACTCCAGGCCCAATGCTTTATACACTGGACTGCCTAGCTGCCCTGAACAATCAGTAAGACTTATATTGTTGGTTCAGTTTGTTTGCTAGAATGGTTAACCAGGCTCCAGTCCAATCAATCCAGTTATTTCAGACATCTCAAGGAGTGAATTAACTTTGCCTCTTTTTATTGAATGTACTGCATTCATTGATTTATAATAATTTTTTTAAAAGTATTCAATTTAATTGGGTCAGTTTCTACCAAGGTAGAAGGAGAAGACATCTTAAGAAAAAAGCTGAATATAGTCATTTGTATGCATTCAATGATATTTCCCTCAATTTTAGAGATCTAGATTCACCTCAGCCTCCCATCCTTACATGCTGAATCCTCACCTGAAGAAAGGCAGGATCCCTGCCCTCATACCCCATTCACATACCTTTCTCTAACTTCTTGATAAAGGTTTCCCCTATCCTATCTCCACTGGCATTAGACTTGATAAAGTTTAAAATTATCCAACCTATAATAAAAGAAACTGAAGCAGAGCTCTGAGCCAATGGTACTTTATTAAAGGCTCCACAGTCCCCTTTAATGAAGTGGGACCCCAGATCTTCTTCATGCTCTGAGATGTACCTGGTTGCTCAGAACCTTGTTTTTACAGTTTGATGCCCAAATAAGCAAAAGAGTCATGGTAAAATATAGAATCTCATTCATCTATGAACTTTGCTCTTGAAGGCCAAAAATTAAGATGGGCAAGACAAGAGTCTTCTCCAGCGACCACGTGGTAATAAAATGGTCACCTGCTCGTGGTGGGCAAGAAAAGGAGGTCTGGAGGTACAAAAATGAGTTGGGAGATTTTCCAAAGAATCAAGGCATCTCACCCATGCTAGGTTTGGACATGGAATTTGAACAAAACAGGTTGTTTTTGTGGTTGTGCAAGTGAGCTTCATAACTGGTAAAGAAGTAGTGAATATTACATTGAAGTTTGAGGCCTGCTATAAGAACCTATCTTATCTAATTATCCCTATATGGTTTATATAAAATATTAAACCAACTAATACTGATTAGAGTAGAGGAGTGGTCTAAATTCATCATTTTTCACCACTTGTACTTGATTTAATGCCCTATCTCATGCTTACAGGAAATACAACTGGTTCATCCCTACTCAGATTTAGCATTCAGTGAAGGGGCCTACCTGACCTCTGCTTTTTGAAGGAAGGCAAACAATGCTGGAGAAAATCGATGTGGAGCGGATCAAAGTGTTGGGGTAGGAGCTCTCAGTAAACTGAGTGCTAAAATGAAACCTTTCCAAAGGTATGTGGCTTTAAAGGAATAAAAGCCCCTTAAGTCTCATTTTAAGAAGGCCTAGCTGAGGCACCATAGAGTCTTACAACATCAAGTAGCTCAGTTGTTGCTAAACATGGGGAGGATAAAGAAAAAATAATAAGCTGCCAAGGCAGAGATTTCCTTTTGTCTTTGCAGTGACAGCTGTTGTTTTTGGCAAAATGGTAATGAGTTTCTAGCAAGAGGCTTACCTATGAAATGTCTGAATCCCAGGTAGACTTAAATTTCCAGATGAAATTTCATTTCAGTATTGTAGAAATGGGACTCTTCCCATTTTCTCTCAATAATCTCTGTACAACCTTTCTTCAAAGGTAAGTGGCCTTTGAGGTTATGCCCAATTGAGAATTTTTTTCCTTTTTGTAGCAAGAGAGATAACAGAGAAAAGATGAGGAAAATAATAAAAAACAAAAGATAGGGACAGGATCCCATACCCAGCCACCTCCACCCAGGTACAACATGTAACCAGTTAATTATTTCATGTGATCAGCTGTGTTTATGTATTACTTTTTTAAAAAAAAGTATTCTTCTTTAGAAGTACAGTACCCCAGGGCATTCACAGAAAACACAAAGTCGGGATGATCATTTCCATGATTTCCAAGAAAATAATTAGCTAAATCTCTGGTGCATGTTATGCTTTTCATAAATCTTTAAAACATACAGGAAAAAAATGCAATGCAAGATTATTTCCACTTTCCTAGCATCCAGAAAGTAAGCTCTCTATAATTAACTCAGTAAGATGGATCAAATCATACACTTGCTACATTCTTCATCTGGAAAATGCTCAAGACCCTATTTAGGAATTGATCAAACTCAATGGAGACCAAATGTCTGCAGTACTTGGGGAAGAGAGAATTTTTTTAGCAGCAACACAGTTTAATCCATCTCTATACCACATTGAGACAGGCCAAAGATCAATTAATTCTTACTATGATAGAACATCTCTATCAACTCAGCCCCTGATCCCAGCATCACCTGAATGCTGTCTTCTTCATGAACTCCCATTCTGTGTACTGTGAATAACATCCGGAAGACTGGTCTCTGTGCCCCCTTGAGCTTCTATGCCAAAGACTGAGTATGCATTTTTGACTGTGTGTTTATTTTGGATCTGGGCCTTTTTTCCCCTCTAAAATCCCCATTGATTCGCCAGCATGCCCATTTGTGTGAACTCTTTCTTCAATCAACTATAGCAGGTCTACTGAGATTTAGGGTCATAGGAATGAAAAGGAGATTTCTGGTAAAGAAACGAAAGGGTAGGAGCCAAGATGGCAGACAGAAGCCAGGAAGCTGCCTGAGCTCTCCCCAGTTTCCCTTGGAAACAACATTAAATCAAGCCTCTAAAAGAATTCTAGAGTGACAGAATCCACAAAAACATGAAGTGAAACAACTTTTTAGCCCAAGATAACTTAGAAGGCCTCCAGCAAAGGTCTATCTCACTTGGGTAAAAGGGGAGCACAGCTCAGCACAGGTAATGTCCAGGCAAGCTCAGGGGAAATTCTTAGAGACAGCACAGATCAGCAACCAATGCCCTGTGGTCTGGGCTCAGCAGGCCAGTGGCACAGCAGGCCAGCTGTGAGGCCTCCAGTCCTGGGATAGCAGGCCACCCTAGTGCAGTGGGCAAACTGACAGCCCCAGAGGCCCTAGCATAGACACTACCCCCCCACCCCTCACAAGAAGCTTAAGACAGTGCCCCCTGGACATTAGGAACAGAACTCAACTTTTAAAAATGAGGGAAAAAAGCTACTATGGAGGTAGGGAAGATCAAAACACAAACTCAGAAGAGGACAATAGTATCAAAATGCCTATATTGAAGCCTCAAAGGGAAATATAAATTGATATGAAGCCCAAAAAGTGCTCTTGGGAGAGCTCAAAAGGGATTTTTAAAATCTCTAAAAAATTGGAAAAGAAATGAAAGTTATGCAAGAGAATTATGAAAAAAAGAGTAAACAGCTTGGAAAAGGAAGCACAAAAATTAACTGAAGAAAAAGGCTCCTTAAAAAAATGGAATTGGCCAAATGGAAAATAAAAGTCCACTGAAGAAAACAACTCCTTTAAAAATAGAATTGGTCAAATGGAAAATGAAGTACAAAAGCTTACTGAGACATCAAGAATCAGTCAAACACAATCAAAAGAATGAAAAAAATAGAAGAAAATGTAAAATGCCTCATTGGAAAAACAACTGTCCTAGAAAATACATCCAGGAGAGATAATTTAAGAATTATTGGATTACCCGAGAGCCATGATTAAAAAAAAAAAGATACTGGACAGCATCTTTCATGAAATTATCAAGTAAAACTGCTCTGATATCCTAGAACTAGAAGGTAAAATAGTCATTGAAAGAATCCACTGATCACCTCCTGAAAGAGATTCCAAAATGAAAACTCCAAGGAATATTGTAGCCAAATTCCAGAATTATCAGTTCAAGGAGAAAATACTGCAAGCAACCTGAAAGAAGCAATTCAAATATCAAGGAGCCACAGTCAGGATTACACAGAACTTATCACCTTCTACATTAAAGGATCAGAGGGGTTGGAATATGATATTCCAGAAGGAAAAAGAGCTTGGATTACAAGCAAAAATCAACTATTCAGCAAAATTAAGCATACTCTTTCAGGGGGAAAGATAGACATGCAATGAAATAGGGGACTTTCAAATTTTCCTGATGAAAAGACTAGAGCTGAACAGAAAATTTGATATTCAAATACATGACAAGAGAAGCAGAAAAGGTAACCAGGAAACAGAACATGGTATTCAATAAGGGATCCCTACATGGGAAAATTATATTTGTAACTCTTAAAAACTATATCTCTATTAGGACAGTTAGAAGGAGTATATTAAGCAGAGGGTATGGGTATAAATTTACTTTGCTGTGATGATAAAAAAAACATTAATTAGGGAGTGAAAAAAGGATTGTATTGGGAGAAGAGGAAAGGGTAAGGCAGAATAGGATAAATTATATCACATAAAAAGGCATGAAAGACCTATTGCAGTAGAGGGAAAGAAGGGGAAGGGTGAGCATTGTTTGAACCTTACTCTCAATAGATTTGGCTCAAAGAGGGAGTAACATACTCAATCACTGGAGTAAAGAAATCTATCTTACCCTGTAGAGAAGTAGGAGGGGAAAGGGAAAAGAAAAGGGGGAAGGACTGATAGAAGGGAGGATAGCTTGAAGGAAGTGGTGGTCAAAAGCAAAGCACTGGTGAGGAGGGACAGGGTGAAAGGAAAGAGAGAGAAAAGTATAGTATAGGGAAAAATAGGATGGAAGGAAATAGATAGTAATCATAACTGTGAATGTGAATAGGATGAACTCTCCCATAAAACAGAAGTGGATAGTAGAGTGAATCAAAAACCATAATCCTACAATATATTGTTTGCAAGAAACACATGAAGTAGAGATACACAGAGAGTAAATGCAAAAGGCTAGAGCAAAATATATTATGCTTCAGCTGAAATGAAAAAAAAAAGGAAAAAAAAGGAAAGACAATATTGTTAAAAGAGACAAGGAAGGAAACTACGTCTTGCTAAAAGGTACCACACTGTGTGATGACCAGCTTTAATAGCTTTAACTCTTCTCATCAATACAAAGATGTAAGATAATTCCAAAAGACTCACGATGGAAAATGCTATCCACATCCAGAGAAAGAACTGTGGAGTCTGAATGCAGATTGAAGCATACCAATATTTTTTGTTTCTTCTTTCTTGTGGTTTTTCCTTTGGATTCTAATTCTTCTTTACAACATGACTAATGTGAAAATATATTTAATATGATTGTACATGTATATCCTGTATCAGATTGTGCACCATCTTGGAAAGTGGGGAATGGAGGGAGACGGAGAAAATTTAGAACTCAAAATCTTATAGAAGTGAATGTTGGAAACTAAAAACAAGCAAATAAATAAAATTTTAAAAAGATGCCATAGATAATGAAGTAATATCAATACTAAATATATATGCGCCAAGTGGTACAGCATCCAGATTCTTAGAGGAGCATTTAAGTGAGTTACAGGAAGAAGTAAACAACAAAACTGTACTCAATCAGAACTAGGTAAATCTAACCACAAAATAAACAAGAAATAAGTTAAGAAGATGAATAGAATTTTACAAGAGCTCGATATGGGAGACTTTTGGAGAAAATTGAATGGGAACAAAAGGAATATCTTTTTTTCTCAGCAGTATATTGCACCTACACAAAAACTGACCATGTTACAGGGCATAAAAACCTCACAATCAAATGAAGAAAGGCAGAAATAGTATATGCATCCTTTTCAGATCATGATGCAATGAAAATTACACATGATAAAGAGCCATGGAAAGATAGATCAAAATTAATTGGGAACTAAATAATCTAATCCTAAAGAATATGTGGGTTAAAGAAATCATAGAAACAACTGATAATTTCATCAAAGAGAATGACAATAATGAGACAATATATCAAAATTTGTGGGATGATGTCAAAGCAGTAGTTAGGGGATATTTGATATCTCTACATGCTTACGTGAATAAAATAGAGAAAGGGCAGATCAATGAATCAGGCATGCAATTTAAAAAGCTAGAAAAATAACAAACTAAAAATCCCCAATTAAGCACCAAATTAGAAATTCTGAAACTCAAAGGAGAGATTAATAAAACTGAAAGTTAGAAAACCACTGAATGATTAAGTAAAACTGAGAGCGGGTTTTGTGAAAGAACCAAAAAAATAGAAAAATCTTTGGTTAATTTGATTAAAAAATAAAGAAGAAAATCAAATTACCAGTATCAAAAATAAAAATGGTGAATTCACCACCAATGAAGAGGAAATTAAAGCAATAATTAGGAGCTATTTTGCCCAACTGTGTGCCAATAAATCTGACAATCCAAGTGAAATGGATGAATATTTACAAAAATATAAATTACCTAGATTAACAGAAGAAAGAAAATACTTAACCCCATTTTAGAAAAAGAAATTGAACAAGCCATCAATGACCTTTCCAAGAAGAAAAACTCCAGAACCAGATAGATAAACAAATGAATTCTATCAAACATTTAAAGAATAATTAATTCCAATACTATAATAGGCAAAAAAAGAGTCCTACTAAATCCCTTTTATGACACAAATATGGTGCTGATACCTGAAGCAGGAAGAGCCAAAACAGAGGGAAAAAATGTAGATCAATTTCCCTAGTGAATATTGATGTAACACATTAAATAAAATATTATCAAAGAGATTACAGCAATTTATCAGCAGGATAATACACTATAGGTGTGATTTATATCAGGAATGTAGGGCTGGTTCAATATTAGGAAAACTATCAGCATAATTGACCATATCAATAACAAAATTCACAGAAATCATATGATTATCTCAATAGATGCAGAAAAAGCTTTTGACAAAATACAGCAGTCATTCTTATTAAAAACACTAGAGAGAATAGGAATAATTGAGCTTCCTTAAAATGATAAGCAGTATCTATCTAAAACCATCAGCAAGCATTAACTACAATAGGGATAAGCTAGAAGCCTTCCCTATAAGATCAGGAGTGAAACAAGGATGCCCACTGCCACCACTATTATTCAGTATTGTACTAGACATTTAAGCTTTATCAATAAGAGAAGAACAATAAATTGAAGGAATTAGAATACGCAATGAAGAAACAAAACTATCACTCTTTGCAGTTGATATGATGTTATACTTAGAGAATCCTGGACAATCAGCCAAAAAAATTCTTGAATAATTAACAATTTTACCAAAGTCACAAGACATAAAATAAACCCATATAAATCATTAGCATTCCTATATATTACCAATAAGGCTCAGCAGGAAGAGATGGCAAGAGAAATTCCATTTAAAATAACTGTACACAATATAAAATATTTGGGAGTCTACTTGCCAAGACAAAACCAGGAACTTCATCAACACAATCACAAAACACTTTTCACACAATAAACTCAGATCTAAACAACTGGAAAAATATCAATTGCTCATAAGTAGGCTAAGCTAATATAATAAAAATGACATTTCATCTAAATTTATTTATTTATTTATTCAATACTGTTCCAATAAACTACTAAAAATTATTTGATAGAGCTAGAAAAATAATAACAAAATTCATCTGGAAGAACAAAAGATCAAGAATATCAAGTCAATTAATAAAAAAAATGCAAAGGAAGTTTGCTTAGATTAGATCTAAAACTATAAGCAGCAATGTAAAGCAGCAATCATCAAAACTATTTGGTACTGGCTAAGAAATAGAGTGATGGATCACTGGAATAGATTAAGTGCACAAGACACAGTAATAAATGACTATAATAATCTACTGTCTGATAAACCCAAAGACTCCAGCTTTTGGGATAAGAACTCACTACTTGACAAAAACTGCTAGGAAAACTGGAAAATAGTATAGCAGAAAGTAGGCATAGATCACCATCTCACACCATATACCTAAATAAGGTCAAAATAGGTACATGGTTTAGACATAAAGGATAATACCATAAGCAAATTAGGAGAGCAAAGAATAGTTTACCTGTCAGATCTATGGAGAAGGGAAGAATTTATGACCAAACAAGAGATAGGCAACATTATGAGATACAAAATGGATAATTATGATTTCATTAAATTAAAAAGGTTTTACACAAACAAAACCAATGCAACCAAAATTGTAAGGAAAGCAGAAAGATGAGAAGCAACTTTTACAGTGTTTCTGATAAAAGCCTCATTTCTCAAATATGTAGAGCACTGAGTTAAGTTTATAAGAATGTAAGTCAGTCCCCAATTGATAAATGGTCAAAGAATATGAACAGGTAGTTTTCAGATGAAGAAATCAAAGCTATCTATGGTCAAATGAAAAAATGCTCTAAATCAGTATTGATTAAAGAAATCCAAATTAAAACAACTCTGAGGTACCACCTTATATTTATCAGATCAGCTAATATGACAGAAAAGGAAAATGATAAATATTGGAGAAGATGTGGGAAAATGGGGATACAAATGCATTGTTGGTGGAGTTGTGAACTGATCCAACCATTCTAGAGAACAATTTGGAACTATGCCCGAAGGGCTACGAAACTATGTATATTCTTTGATCCAGCAACACTACTACTAGGTCTGTATCCCAAAGAGATCATAAAAAAAGGGGAAAGGACCCACATGTACAAAAATTTTTATAGCAGCTCTTTTTATAGTGACAAGGAATTGAAAATTGAGGGACTACCCATCAATGGGGGAATGGCTGAACAAGCTGTGTGTGAATGTATTGGAATACTATTGTTCCATAAGGAATAATGAACAGGTGGATTTCAAAAAAATGTGGAAAGACTCACATGAATTGATGTTGGGTGAAGTAGAAACAAGAGAACATTGTGAGATGATCAAATTTGATAGACTTAACTCTCCTCAGCAATGCAATGATCCAGGACAATTCCAAAAGACTCATGATGGAAACTGCTAACTGCATGGGGCGGGGGGGGGGGGGGGAGAGGGAACTATGAAGCCTGAATACAAATTGAAGCATATCATTTTCATTTTTGTGTTTTTTCTTTCTCATGGTTTTCCCTTTTTTCTGTTTCTTCTTTCACAACATGACTAATGTGGGAATATGTTTCCATGATTGCATATGTATAGCTTATATCAGATTGTTTGCTGTCTTGGGAGAGAAAGGAAGGGAGGGAGAAAAATGTGGAACTCAAAATCTTACAAAAATAAATGTTGAAAACTGTCTTTACATGTAATTGGATAAAATAAAATACCATTTACCAAAAATGAAAACAAAAGGGTAGACTGTCTCATTAAGTGCCTATTAGGATGCTAACTTCAAAGTCAGGCTATGGACCTTTTAAATGATGACACAATTAAGCCAGCAGTTAAACCTAAAAAGTTTGGACTGAGTCACTGAAGCACACCTCCTTATTTTGGTTGCTAGAATTTAGAGCTGGAAGAGCTCTTCGAGGTCACCTTGTCCAGCCCCTTTGTTTAACAGTCGAGAAAAGTGAGGCCCTGAAAGGGGGAGTGACTTAGCCACAAGCCACACAAGCAGTACATAGGGGAGTGTGGAGTCCAGCACTCATCCCATTATACCCATCTACTTCCCTGAAAGAATGTCCTATGGATAAAGGAACTGGTTTATTCTCTGTAGCTCCAAAGGGCAGAACTAGCAGCAAAAAAGAATAGAAGAAATGGGGAAGTAGATTTGGGCTCTACCTAGAGAACTTTCTAACAATTAAAGCTGTCAAAAGAGTATGAGTAGTGAGCTTCCCATCAATGGACCTATTCAAGGACAGGCTGGATGATCATCTGTCAAGAATGTCTTAAAGGGAATTCAGGCACTGGGGCAATGGCCTCTAAGTCAGTTTGGAGGTTCCTCTTTACATTGCAAATGGATAACTTGAAGTCACTGAAAGCTAGTCCTTCCTCATCACAATGACTATGACTTTTGGGGGAGGAGGAGAAGTGACTTTTTTTTAATGTTTATGTGGCTGTTACTTAGCACCATAGAATGCCAGCCCTCAAGTCAGGAAGCCTCGTTTTCCTGAGTTCACTGGCCTCAGATACTTAGTAGCTGTGTGACCCTGGGCAAGTCACTAAACCCTGTTTGCCTCAGTTTCTCATCTGTAAAATGAGCTGGAGAAGGAAATGGAAAACCACTCCAGTATCTCTGCCAACACAGTTGAGGCACTTGGGATCATTTATTAATTTATTTATTTCCTCATTTTGGTGATGTGTATCTCTCTCTCTCTCTCTCTCTCTCTCTCTCTCTCAATCTATCTTTTTTTCTTTCCATATAAAAAGATTCCCACCAATATTCCCTCCAAGTATATGTTTAAAGCAATTCAGGGGACTCATTTATTTTTAACTGTTTTAGAAAGGTTTGAACCATTCAAAATGAGCAGAAGCAGGATGAAGCAAGAAATGACTAAAATAGGCCAATTGGATTCCAAAACAAGGTTTATTTATGCAGAAAACCAATATAGCTTATCACTATAGGCATTCTGTAGCCTAGCCAGAAACCTGGTTAAAGGTACAGGGGCATGCTATTAAGTGTTTTAACAACCGACTCTCTGAAAATATCGAACACCTTTGTAAGTTAATCTGTATTATTAACATTTTCTCCATCATTTTCAAAAGTCTTGACAATTAACAAGAGCATTTGATGACTTCCCATATATAAATGCTCACAATGAAATTTTAACAGGTGACCCTCCAGAGTGGGTTAGAGCTGGCTCCTGCACAGCCCTTCCCTAAAGGGCCTTGAGATCATTCAGTGTAATTCAATTTCATAAGTAGGTGTTAAACACCTTAGACTATTTCATGGTATATGAGCATTAGCTGAAAGAAATGGTAATGTTTATCCAGAAGTAGAAAAAAAATTAGTGGGAAGTGATGGCTGTCTTCAAATATTTGCTATATTGAGGAGGAAAAAGACTTGTTCTGCTTGGACCTAGAGGGCAGGTCTCAAATAATAGGTGGAAATCAAAGAAAAAACATATTTAACTCCATATAGTGGGAAAAAACTGACTAAAAATTAGAGCTATAGAAAAATGGAATCGGTAACCTTGGAAGGTCACAGGTTTGTCCTCATTAAGAATGAATATTATATAGTGGAATCTTAGCCAGACATAGGTTGGACTAGATGGACCTGGAAATCTCTTCCATTTCTGATACTGAATGAGTCTGTGGTTTTGAATATACCACAGGGTCTCAGAAGAAAATGCCCACTATATTGGAAAAAACATTGGCTTTAAAATCATAGGCAGTGGAGTCAGATAGTGTCTCTTGTTGTTGTCTATGTGTCTTTGAGCAAGTCATTTCACCTCTTCAACTTTAAATGAGGAAGATGAAATAGAAAACTTCTTTATTCCCTTTTAGTTCTAAAGATGTATAATCTTCTCATCTCTGAACTCCAATAGTCTACCCCAGATTGCCTCTTAGCATAGCCTAGGAAAGCTAGACTCTTTCTATAACCCTTTGGGTATCCATATAGTACTCTGTCATTGTCCCAGTGATCAGGGAAATTCAATCCCAGCATTCTGATTGGACAGGATCACTGGTGATTTTGGTAGCCACTCACAAGGGACAGGATGGATGCTAAAATAATAATGTCATTAATTATCTGGAAGCAACATATTTAGAGAAAAAAAGAGACTAGTTTTGAAAATCATGTTGAGCTCAGCCTTAACTCTCCAGATTATTAGAATACTCCAGAATTGTGTAGATAATTCTCCACTAAGCCCATATCTACATAATGCAAACAAATGTTTCCATTAAAATTCTATGAATTTTTTAAAAAGTACATATGTTTGATATTTCTGAATGGTAGTACTAGATCTTTAAAATCTTTCATCAAAATGTATATTCAAAACAGTTCTCTAGTGGGCTTTCATTGATTGGCGAATAATAGGTCCCAGCCCAAGCCTCACTTGCTCATTACTTGGGTTTTGATGGGTCAGAGTGAGTGTAAAGAGCAATGGTTTCTGCTATGGCCAGAAACTCTGAGGGTATTTCCCTCCTAGATTGATCTTTGCTTCAATTCTTACCTAGCCTTTAATTACTGAATGGGTGTTGTCTCAGACAAACTGAGACCTGGGAAAGACCTTAGCTTAAAAATCTCATCTTGGCCTATGTCTAGCCACTGAACTCTGATGACTCTGGAGGAGAGAGTGAAACTGATGACTTTGCACAGTTCTGCCTTACTTAAATCCAATTCACTTGCAAGTCAAGACATCACCCTCCTGATGTCATTGGTCCTCTTCAAGAATGAAGGATGAACAATAATCTAGTGAGCTTTTAACAAGGTGATGATAAACTTCTTCTAGATTAAGAAATTATTTTGTTCCTGGCAGAAATGAATGATCAAATGTATTTATCTTCTTCCCCCAGTCTTAGTAACTAAGTTCCAATCATGGTGACCCAAAACTTTGATTGGCATAATGGGATTACAAAGGAATAGAAAGGACTTTTTCATTGTCAACTAAGAGCCTGAGCTTTCAGAGTGACAACTCAGATAGAATAAAAAAAGGTGGACTAAATACATAATAACTGGCTGGGTGCAGTTGCTTGAGGTCTATATCACAAGAGTTAGCTATAGCACTGTGATCAAAGGCTAAATAACTGGCAGACCTTTAGCCATGAGAGACAGGACTAGCTGAAGAGCAGTATCCCAACATGGAATAAAGACATACAGGAAAGTAAGATCACCAGAAGACTTTGGTGCCTCTACAGAGTTAGAATCATAAATTTCTTAGGTCATACATGTTTCCTGGCTACATATATTCCCTCTGTTTTCCACAACCATATCTATTTGCCAAACATGTACCCTTCTATTAGTGGTTCCTGTCTACTTATATTAACTAAGTATATGCCTCTCCATGTATTTTTCATGATCCCAAGTGTTCTCAGTTATGTTCTTTTCCTCTCATTGGTACTAGCATAAACTATGGAAGAGATTGGAGTCCTGTATTATGGGAGGAATCTTTCTTGGAACTTATTTTTTGTCACTGTGCTATTTAATGAAATGTCTTTTGCCTTGAACTAATGTGTCCTATGGTTGGCCTAGTAAAGGAAACACATTGATGGGGGCTCAGCAGTCCTTTCTATTCCTTTGTAATCCCATTATGCCAACCAAAGTCTAAGATGACTTCCACAATGCTTGGAACTTAGTTACTAAGACTGGAGGAAGAAGATAAATATATTTGATCCTTCATTTCTGCCAGGAACAAAATAATTCTTTTTTTTTTAATTTTTAGTTTGTTTTTAAGCATGTACTCACCCACAAAGTATCTCAAACCTGGGGGAGCTTTCTGGAGGCTTATATGTGAGGGATGCACCAGGTACTATAGAAAGAGTCCTAGAAATCTGTTCTATGTCTGCACTAAATACTTAAGGATAAGGAAAAAGATGTACTTGCCCTAGTTTTTTGTTTATTTGTTTTATCCCACTCATTCTGCAATTTCATCAGTGCAGTTTGCTCTCAGTCAGGAACTTGGTTAACTAAAGCAGATCTCCACCCTCCACCCTTAAAATCTTAGAGAGTTGTGTAGGGAAGTTAAGTGACTAAGAAGTTATATGACTTACCTAGGGTCCCATAGTCCACATATGTCAGAGTCTTCTTGACTCCAAGGCCAACTGTCTAGGCACTGTATCATCCATCTCTTTTCCATGACAATAGCAACATGAAAGGTGCCGGGTACATGAAATGTTTCATTCCAAGGTTGAAGGAATCAGATTTTGCCATACTTTCTCCAAAAGTAGAAAGGAAGAAGTAGATAAGACTATTTCCTACTGATTTCATGACAGCAGAAGCAATAAGATGAACAAGGGGAACAGATTCGAAATGCTTCAAATCCTTCCAATTAAAGTATTTCATGCTCCAAGGGCATCATCTTTTTAAAATTTTCCAAAAACTGAGTATATTTATAAGGCAAAGGGAATTATTGTGAATACTTCAGCTTACAACAAGTGAAAAAGGAGGTCCTACTCAGGTTATTTAAGAAACTGAACCATCCTAGTCATCTTGTAAAAGTCTTCCTATATTCTCAAAAGGCAATATGGTGACATTGTACCTTTATGTGCTATACCATATGTAAACTCTATAGTACATTGAGTCCTCTTCAATTATCAGTGAGTTTGGTACATTGATGGCTCTTTTATTAGACTTGGATCATAATTTTATTATTTTAAATATAATAGTTTTATATGGTCTATAGTAGTTTTATATATATACATGTAGTTTTAAATGTGTAATTTTAGACCTTTATTTTTATAACATATTCTTGCTTTTGTCCATCATTCCTTTGATGTCAAGTCCTTTGAAGTAAGCACAGTCCCCAATTATAACAGTGTTCCTATGGGAAAATGTGATCCACTTTATTATGACTTGCTTTATAAGGCAATTTACAAAACCATATTACTGTGAAGAATGAAGACCGACAATGGGTGGTCAATCAACAAATATTCATCAAGGCCCTGTTTTGTGTGAAGCAGTTGAATTGCATGGTAATAGTACAGTCTAATTTAAAATACACACACACAACACTGTGATTGCTTCATTTTACATATTCTATAACTCTAGCCAACCCCTGTTCAGAAATGGAGATGCAGACATCTTGAACTCTGGCTCCATTTGTTTCCCCAAAGACTGATGGGCCATTACATAAATCCAAGAGATGAAACAAAGCAGCTCTTCCACTGGTATCCATCATCTGGATTCATGCGTGTACATATTTATAGAAGCATTTCAATATGCATTGAGGATTCATTTGGGTAGCTCTGCATGGAAACTCCTTTATGGGGAAGAAAACATGCCAACTATTCCAGGGACCTTTTAGAAGGGGAATAAATGCTTTCTTTTCCCCAGAAGTATGCATATCTCCATTCTCTTTCAGAGCCTGGAATGGTGCTGATACTCTATCATATTAGTGGATAAGAGAAAATCTTTTACTTAAACCAACTAGCACTTACTTTATGCTGGGGAAGTGGCCAATGACGTCAGCCAGGTTGCTAACTCATGTTTGCCCCTTATGTGAGAAAGTAATTTTACCACATATATGAATGAATGAAGCATTTATTGAGGAGATACTGTACAAAGCATTGTGCTAAATGTTGGTAAACCAAACAGAAAAGTAAGGCAGTCCTTACTCTTAAGGAGCTCACATTCTAATGGAGGAGACAATAGGTTGTTGTATGATACAAGTCAGATAAGAAGGCCTCTTGATCCTAAGGGTGCAGGGGCAAAGGTTATGGCAATGCCTCTTAGTGTCATTTCCACTGATAGAATCATCATTTGAACCATTTGACTGTGCCCCAGACTTACGTAGGGTACTATAGCACCCTGGATTTTCTTGAATTTAAAAAAAAAATATTTCTCCAAGTAGAGACAAGAGACAAAGGGGAATTTCTTTAATAGGCCCCTGCCAGGTTACCTCTTCTCAAAATCTAAGTTAGAAGGAAGCTTGGAGCTGGCATGTCTGGAATGAAGCAGGAATGTGCAAATTATCAGACAGGCAAAGCTAGAGCTGTGCCTGAGGCTACCGTCAGCACATTTCTTTCTTACCATGCAGGTGGTATTGAAATCAGTGGTAAAAGCCGCAGAAAGCCTTAATCTCAACAGCTGCTGTTTGCTTTCTAGTGGCCATAGCAAGGAGGGTTGTAAGAAAAAGTGAAGGAAAAACAAAGCTTATGGTTTCAGTGATACTCCCTGAACTATTGCTGCTGCGTGCATCCGTATCAAGCTCCTCTCTCCCCTTTCTCTCACCATACATATTCATCCTGTGACACACTCAGTCTGGTGTATGAAACATTGCTGCGTTCTATTTGTAATAGAACCAATGGCACTGCTTTGACAATTGATTGTACAGACTGGTGGCCAGGATGCTTGTGTTCAAATGAGTGTTGCCTTTCAAACCATTCACCTAGAGAGCCTGCACAATTCTTCCAGAGATGATGTCATTGTTCACAAAGGTTTTGGCATCCCTCCTTTGGAAGCTCCTTCAGCTTTTAAACTACTCAAGGAAACAAAGTGCATTTCTTTATGCTCACATTTCATTTATTAAGAACAGCCATAGCACTCGGCTTGTTCAGCCATCTCATTCACCAGATTTGACATATGTCGTAGACTGTCACAACATTCTTTTAAAACATGGCCACAATCTTAGCAGTCTTAGCAGTGGAATCCCTGGCATCTTTATAACTTCATATCTACAAGGGAACTTAGAGATCATTTAGTCCAGTGATCTCATTATGCAATGGAAATTCAGGTGCACCAAGCCTATGGTTGCACAGGTAGTAAGTAAATGGCATAGCTAGGATCCCTTCCCTCATAAGATCATAGGCTCAGTAGCATCATAGGTATGAAAACAACTTTAGAGGTCATCTAAACCAGTCTTCTCATTTTTATAGATGAAATAACTCAAATACAGAGACATTAAGTGATTTATTCAAGGTAGGGAATACTTGGCAAAACTAGGATTTGAATCCAGTTCTTCTTGACTCTAAAACCAGCATTCAATATGCCTGTCTGTGTACAGCCATACAATTAGTTATCTTCTTCTTAAAGACAGTAAATACACATGATAAGAGATCTTTCTATTAACACAATTTTTAAGCAGAAATTCACAATATAATTTTTCAATTGAAGTAAGTAGTTTCCTTGAAGCTTCTGATAGTGACAAACCTCAGGTAGGGTGGAACAATTTAGAAGGTGCCTTCATGATGCATTAGTCCATGACCTTGTGATATAAACTAATTGCCACTAAACCATCTTGTTTCAAAGGTCTTAGGAACTTGACAGCACAACCTGGAACCAAGACTTCTCCAGAGAAATCAAAAATGTAAAGGAACATAAAACTTTGGCTTTCATGGAAGATCTCTACATTCTCTCTTGGCAATTACAAGAGCTCTATGAGTTTAATTATCATCTCTTTGAAAACGACTCTCAGATCTATTTATCCAGGCCTGATCTCTCTCCTACATGCCAATCCTAGGCCACTAACCATGAGCTGTTTCAAATTGGATGTCTAGTAGACATCTCAAAATCAACAGGTCCAAAAGAAAACTTATTATTCCCACTCCTCCACACCTGCCCCCAACCTTTTCCTCTCTTGAATTCCCTCTTTCTATCAGGGACACCACCAGCCACATAGAGGTCTGCAAACTCTATCTCATCCTAGGCTCCTCGTCCTCCCTCACTGCAAATGTCCAATCAGTTGCCAAACTCGGTGGTTTCTACTTCTACCACATCTGTTACATGTCTCCTGCTGCCTTATTGTCATTGTTGCTGTTGTTTTTCATCCTTCCTTTTAGAAAAGGACCAGCTCACAAAGTCAATATATCTTACTTTAAGCCCTCATCACCTCTCACCTAGAATAATACAATAGCTTCCTAATTGTCTTCCTTGCTTCAAATCTTTCCCCTCTTCCATCCTCCACGTAGCACAAATTATTTTTCTAAAGCACAAATCTGACCATTTATCTTCCCTACTCAAACTCTGGTGGCTTTGTATTGCCTCTAGGATCAAATATAGACTTTTCTATTTGGCATTTAGAGCTTTTCACAACCTGGCCCCAACCCACTTTTCCAGGTTTATTATACATTATTCCTTTTGTTGGTTAGTTGCTTGTTTGATCCACAGTGGCATGAGTACCCCTTCTCATCCTTACTGGGGAAAAAAGTACCAGCAAAGAAATCTTGAGTCTTCCTGCTTTTATATACGAGGTGCACTGAGGTCCAACTTGGGAGAAAGGCACTTAATGCAATGTTCTGACATGTATATAATGGTAACACATGAAAACAATGAAATGTTTGAGAATACTGTCTTTTGGAAGACATTTCTCCATGGTGAAAAATGATAACATAAATATTGAAATTAGTATACTTAATTCATGTTTTGAGAGGAAACCTTAGGGAACTATGAGGTTCTGATTATTCATCTACCATAGGGTAATGTTTAAGTCTAAGGCCCATGAGGCCTCAGAGTTGGAAGCAAAGAGTGAGCAATATACTTCTATTGACAAACACTACAATCCCTTTCTAAAAAATTTACTATTTGTCATTTGTGGGCAGAAGCATGTGTCATTGTTAGATGAGCAGATTGGTTACTTTAAACACAATCTATGACTCATTATCTCTTTCTTTCTATTCTCACCCTTTTGCTTTTTAATTAAGTCTTCTATTACACAAATCTGAATATCTCAAAAATATAAGGAAAGGAATTGGGTTTAATTAACTGATTTCACTGTTATTTAACTGGGGGAGGGAAGGAAAGGATTACTCATAATTTTGCTATATAAATGTGACAGTTTAGTATATTAGCATCCTCCACTAGATATAATAAAGCAGGTGTTTAGAACTAATTGAATTTCAATTAATCATGAAAGTCATTATAGTGATACTTAACATTGTGCCATTGAAAGGCATACAAATATACTATGGGTAGAGCTGTTATTGCTCCAGCTACTCTAGAAAGCTTGAAATTATTCTAAAAAATCTCCATACCATTTGATTCCAAGATCCCATTGCGAGGCATATACTCTAAGGAGATCAAAGAGAGAGAGAAAGGTCTCATACACAACAAAATATTCATAACAGCACTTTTGCGGTCACAAGGAAAATAAAGTAGGTGCCCATTGATTGGGGGATGGCTAACAAATTATAGTACATGAATATAATGATATATTATTGCCCCTAAGGAAATGATAAATGAATATGACTAATTTAGATAAGTATGTGAAGACATTTAACTAGATGCAGGGAGAAGTAAATAGAATCTGAAAAACAAAACAAAATATGCAATGACCAGAGAGAGTAATAAAAGCAAATGGAATGTTTGTGTAATCATAATGACCAACGTTGGATCTGGAAAAGAATTGAGAAAATGTACCAACCTCCCTTCACTTAAGAGGTGAGAGACTCTGTATATTAAATAATGTATATATTGAAAAATACAGTTGAGGTTTTGGTTGCTTTTGCAGATTTTGATTCCTTCTTCCTCTTATTTTTTAAATCTTTGTCAAAAGAAACAGCCTGATTGGTTGGGGGCAGACGGGAATGAGCAGCATTCAGAAATTAACGTGATACAAAACCAAAAGGTATCAATTAATTTGTTTTAGCTGAACTACTGTTAATAATTTTTAGGGAATTAGGTAGCATAGTGATCAGGGCAACAGACTTGGAGTCAGAAAGACCTGAGTTCAAAACATGCTTCAGGCATTTACTAACTTGATGACCTTGAGCAAGTCACTTAATCTTTCTCAAGCTTCATTTCCCTTATCTATGAAAATGGAGACGATAAAGGCACCTATCTCACAGGGTTGTTGTGAGGCTCAATTGAAATGACATACAGAATACTTTGCAAACCTTGAGTTGTTTTTTTTTTTTTCAGTCTTGTTCAACTCTGCATGGCCCCTTTTGGGGTTTTCTTGACAGAGATACTAGGGTGGTTTGCCATTTTCTTCTCCAGCTCATTTGACAGATGAGGAAACTAAGGCAAACAGGGTTAAGTTACTTGCCCAGGGTCACACATTTAGTAAATGTCTGAGGCCAGATTTGAACTTAGGTCCTCCTGACTCTAGGCCCAGTGCTCTATCCACTGCGCCACCTAGCTTCCTTACAAACCTTAAAGTCCTTCTTAAATGCTAGCTATTATCATTATTGTTAATAATATGCAAGAAATCCAAAACAAAACAAAACATAAAAGCCCAAGTAAAATGTAAGTCTTTTGAATGAGCTGTGGTTTATTTTTTTTTATAGGTCTCTACTTTTACAACAGTCTCATTTCCCACTGATCTCTTGGAAACTAAAAATGTGAAACAGTGTCTGAACTATGGTCAAGTATTTAATTTCCTTTTTATAAAAAAAAAACAACAACTTTTTGTTTATTTTTAACATTCATTTTCTTAAAAAAATTGAATTCCAAATTATCTCCTACTTCCAGCCTCTCCCCCACCCATTGAGAAGGCAAGCAATATGATACCCATTATACATGTGAAGTCATGCAAATCATATTTCTATGTTAACCGTCTTGGCAAAAAAAGCAAGAAAAATAAAATGAAAACATACTCACAGTTCCCTTCATCTGATCATCCCACTCTCAACTCCAAATCTTTTCCCATACTCCATCCTTTTCTCGGGGCCTCTGAGGTAAGAAGAATTCCTAAGTAAGAACAAGCCATTCTTTGTATGACAATGTAGATGATGGGGCAGTTTGGGTAGACCAAGAAGAATAATGGATCCAGATCTGAGGATCAGAGGTCAAGTCATGGAAGGGAACATCCAAGACCATCTGGCCCAACCTTCATATTACGTGGGTGCAAAAAATGTGGTCAAAGCATGTGGAGTGTCTGGCCAATGCCGCTGGTAGCATTGGAATCAGGACTTAAACCTCGGAGCTCTTGCTCCAGAATCCGTTATATTCACTGCCTCTGCTACTTTTTCTTTGTATGATCTCAGGCAACTCAGTCAACCTTTTGGGCCTCCATTTCTTTGTCTCTAAAATGAGGACTACTGAACTAAATGACTTTTGAAATTTTTTTAACTTTAACTCTATGAATTTCTCATGTAGTAGGTAACCCATTCTTACCTACCTGTTGATCAAATGAGGTAATATTTGTAAAAGTGTTTTGCAGAGTGCCTAGCACATAGTAGGTGCTGTATAAATGCTGATTCCCATCCATTCCCTTCCCCAGATGCCTATCAAACAGTAAGCAAATTAATGAAGAGTGCCTGGATAAACTTCACTTCTCAACCTAATGGCTTGTGTATTTAATTGTTGGCTGCTCTCCACAGTGGGTGTTAGTATATCAAAGCGGTGTTTGTCGCCTAGTACGGTAATGAATTATGCTTTTATTTATGGTTTTGTCTTCATAGCTAATTACTGAGTTAGAGGAGGGGGAAGAAGTTTTTAAAAAATACTTTCATTGTGTTAAGAACTCCTACTCAGCATAATTGAAGAAGTACAGCATTATGGATAGCCCGTAGTAGTGACAGACATGTCAGCACAGACACAATTTACTTGTTCAAACTATTGATGGATTAGTTTACTATGTCATTTTTTGTCACATGCTTTGAGGGGTAAAATTTATGTTTCTTATATATTTTATGACACTCACTGTGCCCTTGTGTAAACTTTGTACGCAACTGTTCAACATGTGCTGCTGACTCCTTGACTTGTACAGATAAGATCCCATTGCAATACATATCTTTTCAAAAAAAATGTTATGTATAACCAAGCTATTCCCTTGTCACACAGTAATAGTGCATCACCTGTCTACTGACTATAAATTCTTTCTATTGAAAAATCCAGTAAGATGAATTATTTTTCCTTTCCTTATCTAAGTAAAAGTCACTGGCTATTAAGATATACCTGTCAGTGTGATATTTTCATTGTCTGCAGGGAAAGGGGAAAGAAGAGAACTGAGCCAAGCTACAACGGAACTGTTCATACATCTATTACTTAGCCATCAAGGCACAATAGCCTTAGAAGAATGTACTCTACCTCAAACACCAGAAAAAACCTCCAGAAACTCTCCAACTAGAGTCAATAAGCAAAGAAGCCTGATCTAGCCTGTCAAGTTGCATAAAGCCCCAAATCAGGTTGGGTGCATTCTAATGAAAATGAAGCATTATTCTCACCAGGGATAAGGGAAGGGCTGGGTATTCTGGCATAGTTCACCATGCTATCTCAACGTGCCTTGCAGTCGTTTTCATTTCATGCCATCCTGCTAGTGACATTGCTCTGACTTCTTAGTCCAGGCTGGGGAACCTATGACCTCAAGGTCACATGTGGCCCTCTAAAGCCCAAGTACAGTCCAAAGGATTCAAAGGGCCCCCCTTGAGGACATAGAGGGCCACATGTGGCCTTGAGGCTGCAGGTTCCCCACCCCTGCCCTAGTCCTACTCTGGAGCTGTATTGTCCCTAGCCACCAGACACTTCACCACCATTCTTCTGCCATGCTGACATATAGGTACCCTCTCCAACCAATCTTCTGCTTCTTATTCTGAACAGTAATTAAATCAATATAGAGCCATTGCTTTTAGAAATGCAATCTCAGCAGATCTCACCATGACTTCACTCACCATCCCTGTACCTTTCCAGACCAAAATGTCCTTACCTGGCTGCCATCTTTTGTGTGTTCTCTTTTCCTGTGAGAATGCAAGTTCCTTGTGTGCATAGATTCTCCCTCTCTCCCTTTTTAAATACGTTTGTATTCCCAGAAGTTAGCACAGCATCTGGCATAAGTAATTAGCCCAATCATTCATTCCCTTGGTTCTGGACTAGAGAAGCGCAAAAGCCCAATGAATTGTAGTTGAAGATTGCATTTTGTTGTTGTTCAGTCATTTCAGTAGTGTCTGACTCTTTGTCACTCCATTTGGGGTTTTCTTGGCAAAGATGCTGGAATGGTTTCCCATTTCTTTCTCCAGCTCATTTTACAGATGAGGAAACTGAAGCAAACAGGGTTAAGTGACTTGCCCAGGGTCACACAGCTAGTGTCTGAGACTGGATTTGAACTCAGGTCTTCCTGACTTCAGCCCATCACTTTAAACACTTCACCACATAGCTGCCCCAAAGATTGCATTATGAAGCTATTATGCATCTCAATGTGATATGGGGTAGATATCTTCTATGCACATTTGTATTTAATTCTAAATTTGTCTGTTCTCTTTTCCATGGTAAATTGTCAAGGTAAATAAAATAAGGAAGAGAATAAACATTTATTAATCACCTTCTATATGCCAGGCACTGTGCTTTACAAATATTATCTCATTTGATCATCACAATAACCCTGAGGATAAGTACTATTTTTACAACTGAGGAAACTGAGGGAGGAGAGGTTAAATGATTTTCATGAGGCCCACAGCTAGTGAGTATCTGAGTCTGGGTTTGAATTCAGGTCTTTCTGACTTCAAATCCAGTACTCTGTCCACTTTATTACCTCACTGCCTCAAATAACCCCTCAAAAAAGAAAAACAAAAAATAAAAAACAGGCTTCCTGAAGTCTGTAGCATGTGGAAAAATAGGGTGGAAGTGAAATATGGAGGGGATACCAAATCAAGGTGTGTAGTTGTGATGGTTCAAAAAGTGAAGTAAATTATTAGGGTTCAGGTGCAATGAGCTCTGAATCCAAGACGCCAAATGGATCAGGGCCACTGCCCCTCAGGCACTCAATGATCCTCTCAAATCGGCCTCCTGTCTCCATACATTGTATATGCTTTTCCCAATGCTTGAAATGCTCCTCCTCATACACTCTTTAGCTCCCCTCCAGGCCCAGCTCAGTGAGTGCCATCTCCCCTAGAAGACTTTTCCTAACCTCTCTGTCCATCCAGCTTTTAGTCCCATCCCAATAAAAAGTATCTTGGAGTTACTTTGAATATACTTTGTGTATGTTTATCTGAACACATGGTACTTCCTAGAAAGGACAAGGATGAGCAGCAATCACCACAAGGATCCTGCATGAGGTCTCCACCAAGAGAGAAGGACTTCCTGAGCAGGGGATGTGAGAATGGCCAATAATAGCCCTAGCCCAAGCCTCCCTGGCTCAATTGTTTAGGTTTTGCTGGCTTAGAATGAATGAAAATATCCACTGTTTTCTGTTCTAGGCAGAATTTCTTGAGGGTTTTCCCCTCCCAGATTGATATCTTTATGACAGTAAATTGGGCTACATTTTTGCCTCAAGTCTAACCTACTCTTTAGTCACTTACAGGGTGTAGCCTCAGACAAACAGACCTGCGAAAGACCTTAATTTAGAAAAGCCAAGGTCACCGACTCCTTCCTGGTCACTGCCGGTCATCTTGACCTTTGTCTTGCTCCTGGACTTTGGTGACTGGAGAAGAGAGTGAGGCTGATGACTTTGCAGGGCTCTGCCTCACTTAAATCCAATCCAAAGACAACAATATCCCTAGAATGCAAACTCCTTGAAGGTAGGTATTCATTTTCATTGTCTGTCTCTCTCATACCTTGAACAGCGAGTGGCACATAGTAGACACTTAATTAATGCTTATTGAATGAATTAACGAATGAAAATCTAGAAGATTTAGGAGGTTCCATACCTTCAGTTGGAATTTAGTGATTTTAAAAGGTAGTAAAAGATGAAAGCCTCAGTGTACTATTTCTCTTTGCTAGACACAGGGGAAGTGCCTTGGGCTTAGGTAGGGCACGTTCCAGGAGCAAATTAAAGCCTATTCAGTTAATGCCCCAAGGAAGGCTGTGGTCAAAGAAATCCCCACAAAGCACCAGGTAATAATCTAGGAGTTAGATGTTATTTGGATCAGAAGCAAGGTTCAGTACCAGGATCAGGGGTGAGTGAAGGGATTTTATCTAGGGTCAGGCTGCAGGGATTTGGTATCCAGGTAAATAACTGGTATATGAGTTTGACAAGAGGGCTTTTTCAGTGTGTTGTGTTCAAATTTCTTCAGATACCTGAATGTTTTTACACCTAGCCATGTGATGCTGGGCCTATTATCCAGCTCCCTGGTGTATGTGGCAATGGCCATCTCCATGCCACCGCATACACCTGGGTTCTGAAAGGTGTCTTAGAACACTGACTGGGGCCTACACCCAGGGTTGCATCCCTCCAAACCTGCTTCTCAGACTCTTCAAACATCTCTGAAAAAAGGTGCTTATAGCACTTCAAAGCCTCATCTTACAGGTCTTCCTGAAAACTCCAGGTTCGAACAATGAGTCAGAGAAAGAAAATGATCCCGTGTGAGTGCAGAGACCTTGAGAGGGCCCTAAGCCAAAGTTAGCACCATCTATCTTATTGTGTATCACTCACCATCATGCATTCTGTATTCCAGTCACACTGACCTGTTTGCTGCTCCCCCACCTCCTTTCACTCCTTTCTTTTTGTACAGCTTGTCCCACATGCCTGGAATACACTTCTTCCACCTCTGCTTCCTACCTACCTGTTCCCTTTAAAGCATAATCTCATAAGTGCCTCTTTTTGAAGGTTTTACCGTCCCCCTCAGCTACCAGCAATTCTCAAAAATACTTTGTATTTACTCATATTTTTGTTATTGTTCAGTCATTTCAGGCATGTCTGACTCTTCATGACCTCATTTGGTGGTTTCTTGGCAAAGATACTGCAGTGATTTATCATTTCCTTTTCCAACTCATTTTACAGATGAAAAACTGAGGCAAAAAGCTAGTAAATGTCTGAGGCCAGATTTGAACTCACAAAGGTGACTGTTCCTGGCTCAAGGACTAGCACTCTATCCTCTGCATCACCTGGCTGTTCCATTTTCTTATATAGGTGTGTGTTATTTCTCCCACTACAGAATATAATGTCTTTGAAGGCTTGGGCCATTTTTGTTTTTATCTTTGCATTCCTAGGACATAGGACAGTGTCTAGCACATTGTAGACATTTAATAAATGCTTATTGGTTGTTTGAATACTAAGATTAGGAAACAAGGTGGAACTATCTCAAATGATATCTTTCAGCACATTAACTCATCTGTTAATAATCTAAAAGAGTATTCAAATTGAGCCCTTCCTCCAATTCAATTCAAAAAACATTTCTTGTGTGTCTTCCATGGGGAAAAGTACTTTCTACACTCAGAGTAGCTTCAAGACTTTTATTTTGGGAGAAAGTGTCTTCTAAAAATTCCTTTCCTTGATAAACAAAGGTTCAGTTAAAGAGGAAAGAAGTTGGAACCTAAGTCATTTTCTGGTTCTTTGATCTTCACAAAGAAGAGTAGAATTTCCTTTTAGTGGATATCTAAGATGTGAATGGACACTCAGGGGAATCTTCTTCCCATTGAAACAATGGTATTCTTGGAGGTCACATTGACCCAGGTTACTTTGTATTTCAAGATTTTTCTAGGGTAAGTGCAAGACATGTTTGTTGTCCCTCAGGCAAAGCATGAACTTCTTAGCTAATAAATGATATACTGTGTTAGCTTGAGGTTTTATGTGGAATAGGAGGATGAAAAAAATAAGGTTCTTAGATCATCTTCTTTCCTAGAGTCAACAAATAGGGTTTGAGGAGAGGACCACTGAACATTCTGTTAATTTAAATTGCACCTTTCTGGGACTTGGTTTCTTTTTCTATAAAAAGAACAAATTGGCGTATATGGTCTTTTAATGCATTCCCAAACATATGATCCTATTATCTGAAGGAAAAGAAAAAGCACTAAAATAATATTTGGCTTTAAACAGAATAAGTGTCATGAAGTATGTCACTCGAGCAGTACAGAAAGGGACAAGTTTCCAAATGCCAAGATGCTATGTGACCACATTACCTAATGCAAACTGCTTATTCCCTTTACACTTATAATAGCACAGATTCAGGGAGGATGTGAAGATAATGCAGTTTCAACCTTTTAGATATTATGACACCTTAAGTATCCAAAGTAATGCACGTGGAAGGATTGATAACAAAGGATACTGAGAGGATGGAGCTTGGCCAGTGGAGGGCAACAAAGATAGAAAAAGGACTGAAAAATATACCATATGGGACTGGGGTGAGGGAATTGTGGGTGTTCAGCCTAAAGCAGAGATGTTTCATGAGGGCATATGAGAACTGCCTTTAAATATCTGAAGGGCTGTCAGATAGAAGAGAGAGAAGATTCGTTCTACCTGACTCCAAAGACCAGAACTAAGGGCACTCGGTAGAAATTGCAAAGAAGATTTAGGCTTGATTTAAGAAAAAGTTCCAAAGTAATTAGAGTGGTCCAGTGGTCTATGTGGTATGGGCACCAGAAGGTAGCAAGCTCCACTTGACTGGCGGTCCGTCTTCAAGCAGGGTCTGGATGTTCACTTGGGGTGGAAAAGGGATATTGTAAAGGAAATTCTAGCTCAGGTATGAGCTGGACCAGGTAGCCTCTGGGGTCCTTCCCATAGCTGACATTCTGTGATTCTGTTACATCACATTTGGAGACAAATGAATTTTTCATTAGTCAGTTATGTTTCATAACTACTCTACAACCACATATAGTTTTTGTAGATTTCATTAAAATTTGTGCAAGGCAAAGGCCTTGGTAGAGTCCTAAAGCTGTGAAAGTCGCTGAAATTTAAAGTCTCCCTAGTTGGAAAAAGAAACAAACAAACAAAAATAATTGACTTGGCTGTGTTGAACCTTCGGATTTAGTCCACCCAGGGCTATTTTAAGATTAACAGGAAGGAGGCTTTTGCCAGATGTATATAATGATATTCAGCCTTTCCAGCTTGGCAAAGGATTTGCCATAGCCAATGAAGTACTGGCATAACCTGTAAGAACTCAAGGCCACTTCTAAGCTGTGAGTAGGCTCCAGTAGGACTTTGGAGATGGAATTAATCATTCAAAATTTGTGTCCCTTTCTTTACAATTGTATTGGGTGTTGTTATGGAGTGTTCAGGGAAGAATAACACCTCTGATATGAAAGCTTGGTCAGACATGAAAGATGCTAAAGTCATCCCCTGCAGTCATCTTGACTTTTGTCTTGCCACTGGATTTCAATGACTCTGGAAGAGAGAGAGAGAGGCTGATAACTTTGCACTACTCTGCCTCACTTAAATCCAATTCATGATTGAGTCAAGACACGATTGAGTCAAGATGTCACTGGTCCTCTTTTAAAACAAAGGACAAAAAAGAAATATGTTATTATATTTCAAATTGTAAGACTCCTTGCCTTCATCCTTTCCTCTAATTACTTTTCTGGTCAGTAACTCAATTTTCTGGCTCAATAACTACTTGCCAATTAGTACTTGTCCACTGATTATCCATTGTACATTGATGCGAGAGAGGAAGAGAGAGAGAGAGAAAACCATTTAGCAGTCTGGTGAAGCCTATGGACCCCCTCTCAGAATCACGTTTTTAAATAATTGATGGAAATGCTAAATTTTATTTAGAGGTAAAAATAAATATGTATTTTTTCCTGTCCAAGGTGATGGTTCCCCACTCTGCTGAAATCTATCCACAGACCTCTTTGGGGTCCATAGAACTCAGATTTTTAATACCTACAGTAGATACAGAATATGTAACTACTGGTAGCCACTATTTTAATACACAGTGGTACCTAAAGAACCATTAAAGCAACCTGAAGCATAAATAAGCCAGAAGAATGAAATTAAGTAGTCTGAGACCTTCAAGTACTATAACATACAATATAAATTTATTGACTTGCTATGAATTTTGAATGATTAATGGCAGAATGCCTCCACCAAAGTTCTACTCTGATGCATAATCATGACTTAGAAAGGGTGCTTGGTTGCTTAAGGCTATGCCAGTAGAATGTTAGCTGTAATAATATCTAATATTTATATAGTACTTTAAGGCTTACAAAGAATTTTACAAATACAATGTCATTTAGTCTTCACAACAACTCTGTGAGATAGGTGCTATTATTATCCCCTTTTTACAGATGAGGAAACTAAGGCAGACAGTATGTGATCTGAAGCCAGATTTGAACCTAAGGCTTCCTGATCCCAGGTCTAGTACTTTAGCTACTGTGCTACTAGGTTGCCTTCAAATTGAACTTATGGCAGGTCCCATGCCAATCTGGAAGACTAAATATCAGCATAATGACTCTATGGCTTTTGCCTATGTATCAACCTTACTGAATTTGGAGACCCTCACCACCAGAAAACCAGGTGTTTTTGTCTATAGCAACTAATGCTGGGAGTCTATTCAATCAAGGATGACTTGTAATGTGTCAACAGGGGTAACACTGAGAAAATATTATCTCAAAATGTTAAAGGAGGAAAAAAAAAAGGAGAGTGGCATCAGTGCCTTCCCCAGTTTCACTCCCATCTATTTTTCTAGACTTTTTTTTTCATTTCAATCCATTCCATACAATCTCCATTCTGCTCAGCTAGTCTGTGAGTTGTTCCTTGTAAATGACATTCTAACTCCTTCCTCCATGGTTTTGCACAAGTGGTACCATATGCCTTCCTAACCTCCACCTCTTGGAAACCCTGGCTTCCTACATGACACATCTCAAGTGCCACTTATCAAGCAAGGCCCATCATGTTTCCCTCTCCTGCCTCCTAATTCCTAACACTCGAGCTTTCTTGAAATTAATTCAGATACAGTTTTTAGGTTACTTATTTATGTATACCCTTCTGCTTCCCTCAGTAGAATGTAATCCTTGAGAGCAGATAATTTTTTTTCTGTCTATATCTATGCCTAACACAGTACTTTGCATAATGTTTAGTAGATAGTTATTGAATGAGGGAAGGAAGAAAGGGAGGGAAGGAAGAAGGGAGGAGAAAATGAATAAAAGGGATAAAGGAAAGGAGGAAGTAAAGGAAGAGGAGAAGGGTGGCAGAATAACAAAGTAAACATATCTGATATGAGTGGCACTGAGTATGTTGCCTCAGATAACAAAACCCATGACAGTGGCACAGAATCTTTGAACATAGATTAAATTTTGCAAGTCTGTACTTTGTAACACTGTAGTAAATTTTCATAAATGTAATATTTCAACTATAATGCACAAATCTATAACAACTAATGTGTTAAAACTATTTTTCAGACTGGAAAAATGTTCACTGAACTGTCGCTAAGAAATGATGGTCCAAATTTACGCATATTATTGCTGCTGTTGTTTCATAAAAGGAATCGACTGAGAAGGCATAGAAAGAATTGCAGCTATAAAACTATCTTCAAAAAAGTGGGGGGCCCCCTTTCTGCAAACAGAAGGTCCTTGGGAAGAAAGGGCAGTTCTATCTCCCAGGTGAGAAAAGAAGCAAAAAGGGCAGAAAGAGAGTCAGATTACGCTCTTTTGTGTGCACACCCAAGTCCAGCTCAGCCAATCATGAGACATCAATCCTTCTGGCTTTCAAACAAAAGAAGATTCTTTAACACCACAGAGTAACAGTTCTTCAATCAGTGAGAGCTAGCAAATGGCTCCCCCAAATTCCACATGCCAAATTTGTTTTGTTTTTGCTTTGGCAATCGGGGTTAAGTGACTTGCCCAGGGTCACACAGCTAGTAAGTCTCAAGTTTCTGAGGCCGGATTTGAACTCAGGTCCTCCTGACTTCAAGGCAGGAGCTCTATCTACTGCACCACCTAGCTGCCCCTCCACATGTCCAGTTTGAACCAGTCTAGGAATGTCTGCACATGCTCACCCATCTCCCATTACGTTTGCATTGGTAACTTCTCCAGTTTCATACAGCTTGTCAGGAATGGATTTGGGAAGAAAAATGCATGTGTCCTAGTCCAATGCTCCTTCCATCATAGCAGGTTGCTTCCAAGAACAATAAACCAACTCTGGGCTTACAATGTGGTCTTGAAAAAGAACTCACTTCACCTCTCTGTCTTTTAAAATGGTATTGCCCTTTAATTGAGATTTCATAATTAAGTTCTTCCTTTCTGTCCCTCAAGGCTGTTGTAAAGATAGATGATATGATCTGGGCAAAATGTGCTGAATTCCTTGGAAAGAACGCTATGACTTGGAGAAAATATTGTTATTCTGCCTGTCATTCAGTAAGCATGGCACAAATGAGAGGCTAGGGAGCAATACACCTAGATGAGCTATTCTAGCATATGGCAATCAGTGCTTGGGCACATCTTCCTCTTTGAGTGAAGTAGACCATTAGGAGACAAAGACCTGAAAGGTAGGGACTCTAGCCATAACAGCATGCTGTCTCCCTTCTCCCCCCCATTCTCCTCATTCTCCTCCCCTTGTCTCCTTGAGGACGTACAATCCTTTCTTCTCACCTCTCCAAGTAATGGACTTGTCCTTGAATGAGTAAAAATAACCTTGGGAAAAGGTAATATATTAATGGATTATCACATAAGTATGATGGGTAGGAAGTGTCTTAAAAGCATCAGGCCTCTCTAAACCTCAGTTTCTTCATCTATAAAATGAAGGGGCATGCTCAATGACCCCTAAGTTTCCTTAAATCTATAGATCTATGATCCTAACTTCTATTCATCCTACTTATTCATTCAACAAGCTCCTCTACGTGCCAGGCATTGTGCTAGGCAGTGAAAGTCACAAAGGCAAAGATAAAATAATCCATGCTCTCAATGAGCTTTCACTTTATTCTTTTTTAGGCAATTGGAGTTAAGTGACTGGCCCAGGGTCACCCAGCTAGTGTCAAGTGTCAGATTTGAACTCAGATCCTCCTGACTCCGGGGCCAGTGCTCTATTCATTGCACCACCTAGCTGCCCCTTAAGCTTTTACTCTATTAATGGGAACAATATGGATATAGAAAAGGCAAACACAAATACATAAAAATTAGATAAAAAAGTAATTTCAGTGGAGGGAGACAGGACAGTAGGAATAGGAATATCAAGATAGGCTTTTGCAGATGTCACTTGAAGGAAGGAAGCCTGGGATAATTAAAGGTAAAGGGTCAATATGGTCCATGCCCCTGTGCCGAGGTACAGGAGTGCCACCAGGAGTGGGGACATTTTGTATGGGCAAGAGTAAGTTGTTCAGTATAGCTGAAATGCACAATGTGTGAAGGCGAGTAGTAGGCACTAAGTCTAGAAAGGAAGGTTGGATCCATATAATGAACTCCTTTGAAAGACAAATAGAGGAGTTTGTATTTTATCCTAGAGGGTAAAAGAGATGGCCAGGAGGGTCACGAGCTGGTGAGTGACATAGTTAGATCTGTCTCTTGGGAATGTCACTTGAGCAGCTATGTAGATAATGGTCTGGAGAAGGAAGAGACTGGATGGGAGGACAATTAGGGCACTTTTGCAATATCCAGGCAAGGGGGGATGATGGCCTGGGTGGAGGTGGTCCGGATGTGATTAAAGGGAAGAGAAGAGAAGAAAGAGAATCCACAAGATTTGGCAACTGATGGGATATGGGGAGGTGAGTGAAGGTGAAGGGTTGAGAATGGCCACAAGGATACAGAGATAGATGACTAGAAGGAGAATGATGCCTACAATGGAAATAGGGAAGGTAGGAAGGCAAAGGGGAAAGTTCAGGGAGAAAAATAATAAGATTTGTTTTGAACATGTAGAATTGGAGATGTCTGTGGGACATCCAGTAGGAGACGTCCCATCGGCAGTTGAAAATGCAGGACCTATGATCTCTGATCATTTAGAACATCTGTGACCAAAAAGAGGTAGTTGTGGTATACTGGAGAGAGAGCTTCCCCTGAAGCCAGGAAGAGCTAGGTTCAAGCCCTGTCTCTGACACTGGCTGTAGACCCTGAAGCATATCACTTAACCTTTTAGTGACCTAGACCAGAGGGGCCAGCTACATTCAGTCTGCAAACTCCCATGTGGGAACCCGATCAAAACGTAATTGAAATTCACAACACAAATAGTATGGAAATATGCTTTGCATGATTGCGCATATAATGTATAATCTATGTATAACCTATATCAAGTTGCTTGCTATCTTAGGGAGGTAGGAGAGGAGGGACAGAGGGAAAGAATTTGAAACTCAATTTAAACAAAAAATGTAAAATTGTATTTGCATATAATTGGAAAAAATAAAATATTCAAAAGAAAAATGTAATTGAAAAATGTTTAACAAAACAAATAAAAATACAGTACAACACAGATAATGCCAATCTGTAGTTTTAAGTCATTATGCTGCCCTTTCTATTTGAGTTTGACACCACTTCCCTAGACAACTGTATAGGACTCTAAATTTTAGAGAAGGTACAAACCTGCACTGGTGGAAAAAATTTACTCAACTGGGAGTTCTCTATACAATTTTTCAACACAGGGCCAGTCCCTATCCTTGTAACAAAGAAAGCTCAAATATTAGAAGAAAGGCTTCAACACTGAACATATTGTTTATGGAAGATCAGTAGAAAGACATGGACATGAATTCTACAAGATGAGAAGACCTAGAGGAGCTGGGATCTATACTAGTTGAGGAAGCTCCCCAGCACCGTGCTGGGAAATGTTTTTTAAGAAGTACAATTGACACACGTTTCAGTTTAACCTGCATTATAAACATTTTCTCTATAACTTTCTTAAGCCTCTAGAGTCTAGATGTTCAACAACACAATCAACCAAGCTGCTGATTTCCCATGTGTAAATGATCACACTGAACATTTAACATTTAGTTCTCACATCATTTGAGCTACTTTCAGTATACTCCCAAAGCACTCAAGCCAATAAAATCAGGATCCATTGAAGTAAGGATGTATTAGAATAGGTCCTTTCATAAGATGAACTGGAAAGTGGACACAAGACAAATGATTCTTTTACTGGGGTGGAGGGAGTAAAAGACATGGAGACTTAGCAGCTTGGGAAGAAAGTACTAGATGGCCTGGCACATAGTAGGGGCTTAATAAATGCTGATTCACCAACTGACAAATGGGACATCCAGATTGAAGGTCCTGGGCAGCTAAAGCAATTGTGATGATAACGGACAGACATGTACCTGGAGACAGGCAGAAACACCAAAGACACACTTTGTCACTCTTCACTTAACTTTTCCTGAGGAGCATCTTTTCATCTTGGTCATTGGGGTACCCAGTCATTGGCGTAGCACTTACCAGTAATGAAGCTGTTTAGTGGTTTTGAAGTACTGGAAGGTAATGAAAAAGAAATAATTTAAAATTCAGAGAATTTGAACCCCTGATTTCACTAGGGCACATTTGTATGTCTTTAGGCTACAGACAAATTCTTTTTTTTTTAAATTAATTTTGTTAATGCTTTTGCATCACAGTCATTTGCAAATATACTTCCCATAATCACCTAATGAGCCATCCCTCCCTCAAAAAAAAAAGGAAGGAAGGAAGAAAGAAGAAAGGAAGGAAGGAAGGAAGGAAGGAAGGAAGGAAGGAAGGAAGGAAGGAAGGAAGGAAGGAAAAGAAAAAAAAACACCCAATGTAGTAGAATTATCTGCATGCACATGCAACAGTTTCTACCCATAGTCCTCCACTGCTCTTTGGAAAGGAGAGAGGTGTATTCTCTCTCTCCTCAAGGCCAAAATTGTTCAGTACAATTACTCAATGTTCTGCTTTGTTCAAGTGTATTAAAAAAAAAAACACCTAAAAACTAAATTTTACAAGGCTACCAGGATTTCAGGAATTGGAGGTCTCTCCATAAAATTCAATCCAACCAACATTTATTAAATGTCTACCATGTGCTAAACACTGCAGCATTGATTCCACAAGGGAAGTCAGTCAACAAACGTTTGTTAAGTCAGTCAGTTAAGGTTAGGAATCTTTTCTTTAGAGCTATGAGCTTTCTTCTCAGTTTTGGGACTTCATATTAACTCATTTCCAATGCCAGTTTATCCAGGACTGGTATTTTCAATCCTCCAGAATTTGATTCACAGAGACATGGGGCCTAGGCAGGGACCTTTGTACTTCAACCATCCAGTTCTCTACCTTTAACCAATGTCAAGGTCTATTCTGGACCCCACTTCTCTTTGGGGGTACCTGAGCTAGCAGTTGGTTACCCTTACTCTTTTTTGAAGATTTCCATATCTAGGCTCTTTCAGAAATTGCTCCCCTCACTTTTATTCTCACTGTTTCCCTGAAGAAAATTCTACAAGGTAGGTTTTTCATCCAATTCAACTCTTCAAGAAGTTGCCTTTTTGAACTGGAAAGAAAGAAACTGACCTAGTAGTCTGCACCACATCCTTATTCCCAGATAGTTATCCCCAGCCACTAGAGACTTTGGGGAGCTTCCCTTGGGATAAAATCAACTACTCCCTGTCCTGGTTAGCTGAGGCACCTCACTCTCGGGAGAGCTCCTTCACTCTGTCTTGTCTGGCATGTGTTCTTCTATGTACACTTTCTCTGGTTTCTGTTTTTCTTCAGCTTGGATAAATGGGTTTCTTTGCTACTCCCTATGTGTGTTCATTGTGGAACTGGTATTTGGTGGGAAGGGAGTCCAGCTCTGGATATACAGCTTCTTCTCCCCCCTCTAACTAATGAATAGAAATCTAGACCCCATTAGTCTAGTCCAGTAGACTAACAATATGTAAGGGAGCAGAAAGATATAATTTTAGGCCAGTACCCCTTCCCTCTCGGAGGAGTGCAGAGTGCCCAAAGTGCCTGGCTCCAATTTCCTACTTCTGCTCCTGGAAGAAAACAAAGTCTCCCTCGGAGAAGGGGAGGAAGAGAAGAGGCTAGAGATCATGTTTTCCTCCCTTTAAACCACACAACAACACTCCCAGAGTACGTGTGGGGGACAGCTTTGCTGTACGCTTAGAGGCAGCTAGCACTAGCCCTGGAGTCAGGAAAATCTGAGTTAAAATCCATCCTCAGACACTTACTATCTCTGTGATCCTGGACAAGTCACTTACATTCTATCTGCCCCAGTTTTCTCAACTACAAAATAGGGATCATAGCACCTACCACACATGGCTGTTGTGAGGATCAAATGAGATAATATATGTAAGGTATCTGGCACATAGGAGGTACTTGATAAGTGTTTGATATTTTCCCTGTGTGAACTTCAGCAATTTCCAACTTCTCTGGCCCTCAGTTTCCTCATATGTAAAATAAGAGGCAAGTTAAGGAAATCTTTATTATACTATGTTATGGAAATGCCTGTTTTATTCCATAAATTAAAAATAAAATAAATTTAATAATGATAACAATAATAATAATAATAAAGGCTGTGACCAAATAATGCCCAAATGGAAAGGTCTGTCCTTACACTCAAAAGAGCATTTAGTTCAATGAATTAAAAAAAAAAAGGAATGGATTCACTTTCATGACATTGTACATACAAAACAAGGAGGAAGATGAAAAACTACTTTGTGTTTTCACCAGCTTTACTTAATGTGATACATTAAGTTTCCAAGCCCTTGTGGCAGTGAGACTCAAGAAGAGATAATAGTTGAGATAAACCCAAAGACGTATTAGTATGGTATAAAGATCATTGTCAATGGAGTCCTAGGACTTGGTTCAAATCCTGGTACTGACAGTTCATATATACTTTGTGGGTAAGTTGTTTAATCTCTCTGGGTCTCAGTTTCCTCAGCTATAAAATGACAGGGTTGGACTACATGGCCTCAAAAGTTCCTCCCTGCTTTAAAACTTTAATTTTATAATTCATGATTTTAGTGCAATAGGTTTTAATACTTTCAAAGGCCAAGTCAGTTCTCTTTCTTCCTCAAACTATCATTCTTATACTTTTTTGTTGTATAGCCCTAGTTAAATACAAATTCCTTGGGGACAAGGACTCTATAATTGATTATTTCTTGTGTTGAAGGGTCAGAGTTTTTCCTTGAGGTTTTGGTACTCTGCTCTTCCTTCAGATGTGGTTGAACTCACAATGAATAAATTATTGCTAAGAATAAAAAGTCAATAACTGGAGTAGTGACTCATATTTAAATATTCCTCGTTCTTTTTCCTTGGGTGGGGGGAGGGGAATGTCATGATTTAAGAAATTACATAATAAGCACTAAAAACCTACAGCATCTCTCTCTCTCTCTCTCTCTCTCTCTCTCTCTCTCTCTCTCTCTCTCTCTGTTTCTCTCTCTCATTATCTGTCACTTTCTCTCTTTTCTCTCTCTGTCTCTGTCTCTGTCTCTCTCTGTGTCTTTCTCTTTCTCTTTTCTCTCTCTCTCTGTCTCTGTCTGTTTCTGTCTCTGTTTCTCTCTCTCTCATTATCTCTCTCTCTTTTCTCTCTCTGTTTTTGTCTCTCTGTCTCTGTCTGTCTCTCTCTCTCTCATTGATTTTCATTTCTTATCACATTGCAGGCTGGAAGGTAATGTCCTGAAGGCATTCCATGCCATCCAACTTGCTCTCTCTGTGTGAATCTCTATTACTCTTTGCAAAGTCCCATTAACTTTGTGAAAGTCATCAAAAAGTGCCTTCCCTGGTCTCTGTTTTCAGCTGGCTTTCCTATTCCTCCAACATGCCTCCATATTTCTCCACTCCCATCTGGGTTACTCATTCCTGCTTGCCTTAGCTAAACACTAAAGGAACTCACCCTCTTGCTGGCTTGCTCCTCCTCCCAAATACCTTCCCTCCCTGGGAACTACTCTCTTGTATGTAGTTCTCTCAACCATGAGAGGTAGAGAGAAGGTGATGAGAATTTATTAAGCAGGGCTTCAGGAAAAACAGTCAGTCCATGAGAATATTCCCTCACCTCAACATCAGCAAATCAAGGATGACGTGATGGAAAAACCAGCACCCTGGGCAATAGTTGATGCAGATTCTAGTTCCTTCCAGCCTCTAGCTGTGTTATTTTACTCAAGAAAATTAACCTTTGTCTACCTCTTATTTCCCTTCCATTCAGGATAACATGAGCTCCTTGAAGGCAGGAATAGTCATCTTTTTATTTGTTTCTCTAATATGAGGAACATAATCAGCACTTTACTAATGCTTGTTAATTGAATGACTCTTCTGTACAATGAGAAGGTTGATGAGGGCCTATGGTAATAATGTAGAAAGAGCACCATATCTGTAGTTGGAAGACTTAGTTTCAAATTAGGTCTCTGATTCTTATCAGCTGTGTGACTTTGGCACATAGGCATTTATTAAGCACCTACTGTCAGCTAGGCACTATGCTAAGCATTGAAGGTGCAACAAAAGGTAAAAGGCAGTCCCTGACCTCAAGTTGCTTACAATCTAATGGGGGAGACATCAAAGAAATAAATATATACAAACAAGTTTTATATAGAATAAATAGGAAATAATTAAGAGAGAAAAGGAACCAGAATTAAAGATGGGTTGGGAAAGGCTTTCTGTAGAAAATGGGATTTTAGTTAGAACTTGAAGGCAACCAGGGAAGCCAAAAGGCAGAGATGAGGAAAGAGAGTAGTATTCCAGGCATGATATAAGAAGACTGGAAAGGTGTGTTGGGGTGGGGAGAAGGGAGTATATTATGAAGAGTTTTGAATGCCATGCTTTGATCCTTTTTTTGGGGGGGTGAGGCAATCAGGGTTAAGTGACTTGCCCAGGGTCACACAGCTAGTAAGTGTCATGTGTCTGAGGCTGGATTTGAACTCAGGCCCTCCTGATTCCAGGGCTGGTGCTCTACCCACTGTGCCACCTAGCTGCCCCACCATGTTTTCTCAGACAGAGGATGTTGTATTGGATTCTGGAGGTGATAGGGAGCCCCTTGATTTTATTGAGTGGGTGAAGGGTGGTGAAGGGTTGACATGGTAGGACCTGTGCTTTAGGAAAATCACTTTGGTGGCTGAATGGAGGATGGTGGACTGCAGTGGGGAGAGACTTGAGGCAGGCAGACCCACCAGCAGACGACTATAATAGCCACGGAGCGGGGCAGTGAAGGCCTGAGTCAGGGTTGTGGCAGTATCACAGCAGAGAAGGGTGTGTGTTTGAGAGATTTTGCAAAGGTGAAATTGAGAGGCCTTCACAACAAATTGGATATGAGGGGTAAGAGATCACAAGGCATCAAAGATGACCCCTCTACAGTAATAGGAAAGTTTGAAAGGGGGAAGGCTTAGGAGGAAAGATAATGAGTTCAGTTTTGGACACGTTGAGTTTAAGATGTCTACAGGACATCCAGTTTGATGGGAATCCATCTTGGGCATGAGCTGAACTATATGACTTCTGAGGTTGCTTTTGAGTCTAAGCCACATTTTTAGTTTTGAACCCTCTAGAGCCAATCAAATTGGTCCCTCCTTGATGTCTTCTGGTGAATTTTGATGTGACTGGTGAATGTGTCAGATTGGTTTGAAATCAATCTCTAGGCCAGACCCTCTAGTCTCGCTTATCTAGTCCATCATCCACACCCCCTATAGCCCCAACTTTTGGTCCTGATGAGATATTGAATTTGCCTTAAGGCAGGGAGCCCTTGATGCTAAAATACCTCAAAGGCATGAAGATAGAGCTCAGCAGTGCTCATGAGAGTCCCTTCAGAAGCAATTTAGCCAGCAGCTGGTTAACAGCATGTTTTACACAATTAAGCACACTGTCAGTCAGCATGACAGATCTCTGTCTCTTTTTTTTTCTCTCTCCTGGTGTGTTATTTACATTGTAACACAAGGAGCAGGAAAGATGCCTCTTATTTCCATGCAGGAAACTTGAAAGGCCTTCCCATGTGACTCTTGATGCTCAGAGAAATCAACAATTGGCCATTTGGTTCTGAGGCTGAGAAGGAGCTGGTCCTTCAGGGGCTTTCATCTATCAGTTCCTCTGATCCCCAGGCTTCTGCACTCCAGGGATGCTGAGACATGAGCTGAGCCACTGGGATTGAGAGGCTCATTAGGAAATAGCTCAGCAAGGTCAGCCATGGGACAATAGTTTCAAATTTCTATAAATTAACGAAGGGATCCAAGGGAGGATCCCCAGGGGCCGGGGCGGGGGGGTTTGGAGGGGAGCCGAGGGATGGATGGGGGGAGGAAGGGGAGGAAGAACATCAGTATAAGTGGCCTTGATCATTAATCCCGAGAGACAGCAATGCACTCATTCCTACAAGTTCCTGCAGCTTACCGTGCTCTCATTTCTGTTTCTTTCCTTCAACAATTCTTTTTCAGATCTCATTCTTCACTGAAGTGGTCAAAACTGGAGCTTAGATAATGTTTGATGAAGGCCAAGCTTCTGGGGTACTAACTTTAAATCAATATCTTTAAATTGAGTCTATTCATGGGTGCCTTTCCTAATGAACAAATGATCACTATTTTTGCAGGAATTAATTCTTTTTCCCAACAAGAAAATCCCAAAGAGTCTAAGCTTCTTATATTTTGCCATTCTTTCAGCATATTACCTTGGGCAAACTGCTTCATCCGCCTGGGGGACAGAATACTCACTCGGCTGTCAAATTTGGGCTTAGAGATGGCCTCTGAACTCCTTTCCGACTTTAACATTACAGGATTCCGTGATCTCCATCGACAAAAACTGAAAAGTACAACAAAGACAAATTTACACAGTTGCTAATAGAGTACTAAATTCCAGGCACACACTTCAACATTGATCTCAACAAGGAATGAAACCTAGTATTTAACCTCTATTTCACACATACATTACCTGTGAAACAAGGATAATGGTAGAACCCCAATTACTTTGTAACTATAGTAAGAAGATCGATGAGATAAAGTCTATAGCAACTTGGAGTTCCTTGGGAAAAGATCTATAGAATGGCAAGGCGTTATTATCTTTGGACTATGGATCATATAATTTAATTTGCTTTTATGCAACACCTATTTTCTAAGAAATTCTCAGCCTTTCATTTTGAGGCTGGACATAAACTGCCTTGGTATAATCTTCCCTGACTATTGTTGTAAATAGCTGTATATACAGTTTGGCTTTGCTATAGATTTAGATATACGCTAACACTGGGGAAGCTATGATTCTTACTTTAGTTGGCTTAGAATCCAATTTCTCTGAAGAAAATATTGAGTACTGACATATGTGAGAGGACAAAGGAAAAGTGGAGTAGAGAAAGACCAATGTCATTTTGATGGCTCTGTTTCTTTTTATGTTTTGGGTTAATCAGGAGTGATGCTGAAATTTAGGGAATTCTAGTTCTTTAGGATTGGGCCTCCAGAGATTATTACTGATCTAAGCAATCTTAGCATTCTGAAAGATGAAACAAATTCAGGTGAAACAAATTCAAGTCAAAGGAACTGATTTGGTGCCAGGGGAAAATGGCACTGAAAAACCAGTTGACTTACTATGGGCAATTATAAAACATATTAATGTATATTTTGCTATCCTTGCTGTAATGGTCATAGAAGGGAAAGTTTTAGGGCAATGTCATTCAGGCAGCTCTGATCTTCAGGATTCCAAAATAAGTAGTCAGCCTATTTACAATAGTGGGGAAAAAAATGCTTAGTGTGCTACAGATGGTCCAAGTCACTTTCCCTATTTCAGTGAGTGTGCTAGAAAAAGTCAAGAGTTAAACTTCATACGCACAGCTTTTGCACCTAATACCACCTAACCCCTGATTTCTAATCTAACTGAGGGAAATGAGAGGCAGTGTGGTCAAGACAAGTAGCACCATCACCACAACCTTGAGCTTCATTACCCCTCAGACACTGATGGATATAGTCCAGGACCCTGAACCCTAGAACCTTGTCAATAATAGTGGCCCCAAAACTGTAAGACCTACTTCTAATACTGTCCCTGTAGTTAAGAGAGAAATCAAAATGGTGAAGGAGATGCCTTCATCATCACCACTAGCAATGATCACTAACCAACCTCCAACAGGCCCACAGACACAGGAGTCTTGGGAGCAGCAGCAAATACCAGCCTACTAGTCCTGCTTCCAGCCTGGCCCTCTCAGTCATCGTTAGGGAAATTGCTCCTGTGGAGAAAGGGTCAGCTGTGTCAACCAACTGCCACTCACAGGGCAGGCAAGCCAGCCTAGCTGTAGCAGCAAAGCCCTCTGAGGGAGATATGGCAGGCAGCATGTGCCAGGCAGGTCAAATCACCACCACCACCTTGACCACCATCTGTTCCGCCTCTCTAGAGACTACCAAGGACCCTGAACCCAAGAGTCATGACAATAGTAATCAATCCTTCCAGCCTAATCTCTGTAGCCACTCCTGGGAGGCAAAGCTTATGGAGAGGCAGCCTGGAAACTGCTCCTGCAGCCATAGCCACTGAAAACACAGAAAAGAAAGAAAGTTCTTGCCACCAAAGTCCTTGGCAAAGTCAAAGAGTCCAACATCAGAAAATCGGAAACTGATATGATTAGCAATATATATATATATATATATATATACACACACACCCACACACACACACACATACATACATACATATACATATATACACACACACATGCACACACACATATGTATACGCACACATACACACACCTATATATACATATGTATACATCAAATCTTAAAACGGCACTAAGACTCTAAGACTTTTGGGACAACCTCTATATATAAACTGTAATAGTTTAATGTAATAGTTTATTTTTCCCGTATAAGCTGAAACAATTTTTAACATTTACATTTGTTTAAGTTTTGAGTTTTAAATTCTATCCTTCCATCCCTCCCTATCCTCCTCCCTCTTTGAAAGAATAAGCAATCAAATATTGGTGATACATGATACATACTGTATTCTTAAAATGCTTGAGATAATCATGACACAAACACTCTGGGTAATCCATTCTAATTAAACAAATTCTCATGTCTAAATATCCTCTGTGCCTCAAAACAATATCACATAAGAAATGGTAAGGGGACTAAGAATATTCTGCCTGGTGAAAAGAATTCTTAGAGCAAACATGATTGATGACTTCAAGTATCTGAAGGATTGTCAAGTGGAAGAGGGTTTGGGCTCATTATTCTTGTTTCCCCAGGGCAGAACAAGGGCTAATAGGAAGAAGTTACAGGGAAGCAGATTTTTAACATCACAATTTAAATTTAACAACAAGGAAAGATTTTCTATCAATTATTTCTATCCAATCATAATACTGACTGACATTATATCCTGCTTTAAAGTTTTCAAAGTGATTTAGGACCATTATCTCATTTGGGAACCCCTATGATGCATTTATTATTATGCCCATTCTATAGATGAAGAAACTGAGACTCAGAGAACCTCTTACCCAAGGTCACAAACTGGTGTCAGAGACAGGATTCCTGACTTGAAGTCCAGCATTCTAACCACCCCACTACCACTTAGTTCCCAGTTGTTAAAGATCTTTGTGTGAAAGCTGATGGCTACTCCTTGGGCATACTTCAAGAACACTGCGGGCACCATTCATTATGGGTTCAATTCAGGCTTCCTCATTCTGTATAGAAATGCACTGTTAAGTGATTACAATAACAGACAGATACAGAGTTTGCAGGATTTCAGTCAGTCAATTATGAGATTCATGGTTTAGATGGAGCTGGATTAAATGACCTCTGAAGTCCCTTGTGACTCAGATTCTCTGATTACTGTTGCTGCTTAAGCCCATTTCCTTTTTGTTTTCTATTCATTGTATAGCTCCTCCCTTCTCAAAGAACTGCCCCTTCACAGAGCAGGAGTAATAGACAGCATGCTCCAGCCTGTCAAAGAAAGGAATGCAGTTACTCTGGCACACTTCTGTGAGCACATCAAGCCTTTCTGTTTCTCTACCACTATTAATCCCAGGGCTTAGTCCTCAACTTTGAAAGTTTAGAAATGAAATATTATCAATCCACCTAGTCCCAGGGAGATCGATTATCATACTCACTACATATGAAGTGATATATAAAGACACCATCCCTTGGAATGGGAGACCTATATGCCATAAGTACTGGAATGGGTATCATGAGCGTGGAATTCCACATTTTGCTTGGAGATTTCATATCTTTCTGCAGATGACTCTCAGATCTACTTGTGTAGCCCTAACCTCCTCCCCTACCTCCAGCCACACACATCTCCAACTGCCTTTTACATGTCTTAAATTGGTGGTCACATCCGTATCTTGTTGTAGACATATCACAACAACAAAACTTAACTCATTATCTTTCCTCCCAAACCCTTCCCCCCTTTTGAACTTTCTTATTGCTATGGAGAGTACCACTATCCTCCCAATGGTCAAGGCTCCAAGCTTAGGTATCATCCTCCACTCCTCACTCTCTCTCTCCTGCCCACCCCACCCTGCCTGTCTGCCCACCATATCCAATTAGTGGTTAAGCCCTGTTGCCTTTGTAATATCTCTCATACAGGCTCCCTTTTCTCTTCTGTAACTGCCATCACCCTCATAACCTCACACGTGGACTATTGCAATAGCCTACCTGTTGGTCTCTCTGCCTCAATCTCTCCACCCCAAACCATTCTCCACTCAGTTGTCAAAATGATCTTCCTAAAACACAAATCTGAATATGTCCCCTCCCCCCACTGTAAACTCCAGTGGTTTCCTATTACCCCTAGGATCAAATATAAAATCTGTTTGGCTTTCAAACCCCTGCATAAGATGGCCCTTCCCTACCTCTCCAGTCTTCTTATACTTTCCTCCACTTCATGTATTCTGTAGCCCAGTGACTCTGTCTTCCATGTTGTTATTCGCCCTGTCTCTGAGCTTTTTCACTGGCTGTCCCCCATGCCTGGACTTCTCTCCCTCTTCATATCCACCCCTCAGTTTCCCTGACTTCCTTCAGATCTCAGTTCAAATGTCATCAAATGCATAAAGCTATTCCCAGTCCTCCTTAATCTTGGTCCCTTCCCTCTGAGACTACCCCCAGTTTATCATGTATATATCTTGTTCACATGTTGCCCCATTAGACTGTGAGCTCCTGGAGAGCAAAGAATGTGTTTTTGTCTGTTTGTTTTTTTGCCTTTCTTTGTATCCCCAGAACTCAGCAAATTGCCTGGCACATAGCAGGCACTTAATAAATGCTTGTTGTCTGACTAAAGTAAAAGAGAATAGCTGCCCTTGAGAAATATTTTCATTGGCTAATGGGACAAAGACCTAGAAAGAGCCTCAGAGTTCATCTTTTTATAGATGAAGAGACTGAAGCCCAGCAAGTTTATACAACCTTTCCAAGCTCATACACAGGTGGTTAGTGGCAAACTGAGAATTTGAACTTGGGTCTTCTGACTCTACTAAAGTATCATGCACATAAGCCATGAATGATTATGAAAGGGAACCTCTGAAGTTGGGACTTCAGTAACATAGACCGTCTCTGGTCTGACTTAGTTGCTAGGTCCTATGCAGTTGGCTGAAACACAAAGAGGTTTACAGACTTGCCTTGGGTCTCATAATTTGCCGGGGTCTTGTAGCTAGTAGCTGTCAAAGGTGGAACTTGAACCATATCTTCAACTGTGTCATGCTGCTTCTACTTTGTACCCCATAGATTCAAAATAAATACTTAGTGAATTGAAATGAATTTAAACTACGTTGACTTGTGCTATTCATTAATACCTGCCACTCAGATCAGAATATTCATGACCACTGATGCCGCTTGAATACACATGACCTCTCTTAAATAAGGTTAAACACTCATAAGTTTTTCCTCTTCAGCTCTGCTTGCTAGACTCCATGAGGATGGCCACTTCCATTTTATTTTGTCATTTTATTACTCATCTTCATTTCAAAATGCTCTCTGTTTGGCATTGAATGCTTCCATTTGGCATTTAGAGCTCTTTAGAACCTGGACCCATCCTCTATTTCTAATCTTCTTGATCCATTCTTCCCTTTGTTTTTTTCACTCTGTGATGCAGGCATACTGGCTTACTTGTTTCTCACACACAATGCTCCATCTCTTGTCTCCATCTCTGTTCACTGGCTATCTCCTCTGGAAAGTTCTCCCTCCTAGCTTCCACCATTGGGAATCTCAAATGCCACCTTCCACAGGAGGTTGTGCCTAGCGCCTCCAGCTACAACTCCCTTCTTCTCTGAGATTACCTTATTTCTCATTTGTATATATTTTCTATTCTGTGTGTGTGTGTGTGTATTATATACATATACTATATAAGTATACTTAAGTATATATATATAAATATATATACATACATACATACAAATGTGTGCACACACATATTATATATCTATACATATATGTTGTCTACCCCATTAGAACATAGACTCCATAAGGAGAGCACTATTTCCTTTTTTATGTATTTTCAGCACTTAGAGCTGTTTGACACATAGTAGGATCAAAATAAAACTATGATTGAATGCCTCTGTCTTGATATCATCCATCTTCATTTCAACCCACTTTCATAGCACATTACATTCCATAAGTTAACAAATTGTTTTACACTGATTAAATTTTTGGTTGGCTGCTTTCTGATGCCAAATATAGAAGCCTATTAATCTTATTAATAATCTGTCTCCAAGTCGCATGGTAATAGGGACTGCTTTTGAGAAATATTCCTAATAACAAGTAATATACTCTCATTGTGGCCATTACAAGAGGTAACATACATAATTTTAATTACTGGACATCAAAAAGCTTTTTGTATGACAAAATTAATGCAACTGGAGTAAGGAAAAAATCTTCATATCAAAGATCTTTAGTAAATGTTTGATTTACAAGATATATAGACAACTAACCAAAATATATTAGACCAAAAGTCATTCCCCTGTAGTGAAATAGTCAAAGATAATGGACTTCTCAAAAGAAGAAATGTAAACCACTAACAGCCCTATTAAATATTGTTCCAAATCACTTACAATAAAAGAAATGCAAATCAAAACAACTCAGAAGTTTCACCTCACATCTGAAAAATTGGGAGAGATAATAATAGGACTTAGTTAATGCTTTGAGATTTGCAAAACATGAAAATATGTTATCTTATTGTCACAGTTGAACACTGTGTGAAGTAGATACAATTATTGATCTCATTTTATAGGTGAGCAAACTGAATCTGAAAGAGGTTAAGTGTTTGTCCAGAGTCACACAACTAGTAAGTTTATGAGGTGGGATTTGACCCCACATTTTCCTCATTCCCTTTCTTCCACTCTATTACCTCACTGCCTTTTGTCAAAGATTAAAAAAAAAAGATGGAAATAGTCCATATCAGAGAAGATGTGAAAAGATGTGCATACACATGTGCTATTGGTGGAGCTGTGAATTGGTCCAAACATTACAGAAATTAATTAGGAATTATGTGAAAAAAGGTCATATTCCTGAACTAGAGATTCCACTGCTAGAAATACATACTGTGGAGCCAATGACAAAAACAGAAGGCCCCCATATACACCAAACCCTTTATAGTAATACTTCCTTGCTATAAACATTTCTAAGGTGGCGTCACACAAGCAGATATTGCAGAGATACATCTGCTTTGCTACATTAATTGGTATATGTTGTTGAACTGATGGGATATAGGAGGAAATGAATGGATATAAACAATCTACCTACTGGTAACCAAAAGATATAATAATAATTGCATTTCTATAGTGCTGCTTCAAAGAACTGGCAGGCAAAGAATTGATATGACTTACTTATTTACTTACTTACTTGATATTACTTACCAGAGATGGTAAATGCCTGAGGCAGAATTTGAATCCAGGTCTCTTGACTCAATGTCTGGATTGAATGGATTCTGCCACCTTGTCTTTAGTTTCAATAGTCTCTTCCCTCAGACTTTTCTGCAATGGGCTGAGTTTTTACATCCTTTCATTTTCTTTACTTACTTTTTTGTTTTTTAGTGAGGAGCTGAGTAATGAAATGGACAAGAAATAGATATCTAAAGGAAAAGATGAGGAATGAATAACTTGCAAGTTGAATAATCAGTCTTTGAAAAGTCTAGAGTTGGCTGAAATAACAGTCACCCATCTGAGAGTAGTTTGGAGAAGATTAATGACTTAACAATATTTTCAGACATAAAAGTGGATATAAATTCTTATTACTTCTGCATATATAATCTTTTGACCCCACTTCTTACCTCAATTATAGAATCATATGAAATCCTATACCTGTCCTGACTATGAACTTAGAAGGAAGATGGAAATGAAAAATGATCAATAAGATATTGAAAAGGAAAACTTAATTGCTAGTTTTTGTTAAAGAAATTCAACAGACTTATTGCTTTATCAAGAGAGAACCAAAAAAAGTAAATTAAAATAAATTCCATGAAGTTTTAAGTGTCTACCAGGCAAAAGGTACTGTGCTAGGCCCTAGGCATATAGAGACAGAAAGAAAGAATGCCTGCCCTCAAGGAGTTCACCTACTACTGATTTATAACAGGTAGCTAAGTAAATACAGAGTAATATAGTTTAATTTCAAGAAGGAGAGAGTACACAAGAGCCCAAGAGGGAGACAAGATAGGTTCTCATGCAGGAAGCAGCTCTGAAGCCACGATATGTTTGTTAATATGATGAAAGTAAAGAGAACTATAAAAACAACTGAACCAATACAGTAAACCCTAAACATGGAGCCTAATTGTCTCAAGACTGGTAAATGTCTACCAGATTTCCTGTGACCTGAGCTACAACCCCTGCTGTAGATAAGCCAAGGATTCTGCCATTGAGAAGAGGTATACCACTGTTGATAAATTCAGGGACCATATGGAACAATGGAATTCCATCTCTTCCACCTCTACGCTTTTGGACAAGGGAAGGAAGGGAATAAGCATTTATTAAGTGCCTACTATGTGCCAGATAGTATATTAAGCGTTTTACAAATATCTTCTCATTTGAGATAATCCACTTACTCTCTGAACTTCAGTTTCATTGTCTCTGAAATAAGGAAGCAGAATAAGATTCCTTTTAACTTGAACTTTAAATGTAAGATTCTAAGATGATGAAGTCCTGCTTGGATGCCTGACCCATCATGAACAACAGAGCTCCAGCAGAGCTGCAAGACTAGTCATTGTATGTGATGATAGAAACACCAATGGCACCTGATTGATTGAGAAGGATTCTCCCCCATTAGAGGAATATATCTTTAAGACCCAGAAGGTTCTACCCAGATCAAGGCCAATAGAGTTACTTTGATTTTCCTAAAACAATAGGATTCAATCTGAAGAGGTTTCATATTTGAGTATCTCTTTTCTTAGAGGTCTTCTTACGCTATGACTGCCATTGATAAAGTGTTTCCTGGCTATCTGCCTGCCAAGTTGCTGATCCTGGATCCTTAATCAAAGGCCCAGCCTAGCCCTTCCACATACAAAAATCAGACTGAACCTGTCTGCCCTGAATCTAGTTTGCAAGACTTTGTATTAGGTTTATTCTTTCTGGGTTATTGTGACCTAGACAATCCTTTGCTCCAAGTGGTATTGTTTACCCAAAACAGGGAACGCCCTTTACATCAAAGCACCAGCTGAAACCACTGGGTACTCTTTCACCTCACCAGGTGATGATGCTGATCATTCATGCATTTGTCCATTCATTCATTCAAAATTCATTCAACAAACATCCATTAAACACCTACTATGGAAAAAACACTGTACTAGGCACCATAAAAAATGAAACTGAATAAGGCATATTCCTTGTCCTCAATGAGATTATGATCTAGTAAGGCTGATAAGAGACAATATACATATTATATTAAATATTTAATGTATCTCTCATAACTCCTATAGATTGTTTGCAGCTGTATACACATATGCATATGTTCATATATGCACATACACATATATAAATGAATGTTTATCTATATACTTATACACTTGTATGAAATAGATATACATCATGTCTCTTTTTTATTGTGGTTCAAGATTTTATTGTAGGTTTTTATTTTTTTATTATAGGTTCAAGGAAAGTAAAACTGATAGTCACAGCAACGTTCATTTTTTACAAAGGTTCATTTGTGTTTTGTGTTTTGTTTTTCATATTAAAAAATGTTTACAGATTACCCCTACTCCATGAGAAATCTCTTGTAACAAAGTAACACAGTTAAGTAAAACTAACAATACAGTGACCTCATCTAAAACAGCAGGCAGCATACCACATCTGTTGTATACCCTCACTTCTTCACTTCTGTATTTTCTGTATGCATTAAAAAATAAATAGCAGATATCTCTCCCTCCTAAATATAATCTCCTTAATGAGAAGAAAAGAAAAGAAAAACAAATTCCTTATAAAAAAGATACATAGTCCAGCAAAACAAATTCCTCTCATGGGCAGTATGAACACACACCCCATTCTTTACTGTAAATCTGTCATCTCTCTTTTCAGCTTTATTATATGATTAGTTTCTTGAGGACAGGGAATATGTCTTAGGCAGCTTTGCCTAAATATATCATTCTTTTCATAGATGGCATTTAATAAATGTTTATTGAATGAATCTTAAATGTATGAATGCATGCATGATCAGCAATAATATCATTAACCTGGTGAGGTGAAGGGGTCCAGAGTGGTTTCAGGTGGCACTTTGATATAAAGAGTGTTCTTTGTCATGGGTTAAGCAATGATCCTCTACTGGACGGGGGCAAAGGATTGTGTAGGTCACAGTGACCTGAGAGGGCTAGATGTACTGGTAAACTCAACATACATATCTACATTTGTGTATGCATTTATGTGTATAAATATCTATGCATGTATATATCCATCCATAGACACAGGAGTACTGAGTGCTTTGAGGTTAGATGAAGAAATAACTCAATTAGAGCTGGAGGGAATCAAGGGATTACATGGAAGAGGTGGCATCTCAACTCAGCCTTGAAGCCACACCGTCCAGGCCCTTAAGGCCCTCAAGGTCAGGTTCCCCACCCCTGGTAGACCCTTGCATGACAGAATAAGGAGTGTGCCCCCTTGGTTTGGTAGAAACTGGGAAATCATTGAATAGTTTTACAGTATACTGAGAATTATGTATGAGGACATTTACTCTGGCTGTGCTGGGCGGCATGGATTGAACTGGGAGGGAGATCCATTAGGAGTTCATTGCAATAGTCCAGGTAAGAATTGATGAGAACCAAACAACGGAAATGAACACTGGAAGACTCATTTAACAGACCCAGCAGGGGCAGAATCAATAAGACTTAACAATTGATTAGATGGTAAGGGCAAGATAAAAAGAAAGGTCCAAGTTTAATCTGAGGTTCAAAGCTTGAGTAACTGGGATAATGGTGATGTCATTTACACATTCTTGTTGAATCTATTTGCTGAAATCAGATAGTTAGACTACCTTTGAGTCTCTGGTATTTGTTTATTTTCTAGTCTCATGGCAGCTCCAATGCATATGACTGTGAGGTGCACCTATGAAACTACCACCTGTTTGATGACACCTTGGAGATATTTATAGGAAGGAGGATCTTGCTGGAGCAACAGCAAGCTGGGTTAGGTTAAAGGAAAAGATGATGGGCTTGATTTTATACATATAGATTTTGAGGTGCTAGCTTGACATCTATGTGCAGTTAAAAAGCAGCTGTGAAGCTTGGGAGGAGAGACTGAAGGTGGGGTCGGAAATTTTAGAGTTGTCTGTATAAAGACAATATTTGAAGTAATAATTTAATCCCCAAGAGGAAGTGTTTAAAGTGAGGAGGGAAGGGAAAGAGAAAGAAGAGAGAGAAGAGGGGGAGGAAAAGAGAGATGAGAGAGGAGAGGAGGGAAGAGGGAGAGGAAAGGAGGAAGGGAGGAGAAAGAGAGAGAAGATGGGTGGGAGAAGGATGAGGGTAGGGAAAGGGGAAGGGAGAAGAGAGGGAAAAGTGAAGGAAGAGGAAGGAAAAGTAGAATAGTGGAGAGGAAAGAAGGATGGGGAGAGGAGAGATGAGTTGAAGTCAAGGGCATAAACTTGAAATACCTATATTTAGGGGGTGACTGAAAGGAAAAGAGCCAATAGACTGGAAAAATAATTATCAAAGATGTAGAAGAAAAACCAAGAGAATACGGGTTCATGGAAGCCTAAGGAGGATACAGTCTTCAGAAAGGAAGTAAGAAGAGGTCAGCAGTCAAACAATTGAGAGGAATCAAGAAGAATGAGATCTAAAAAGGGGGCTATTGGATGTTTAGATTAGGAAGTCACTCACTGCTTTCAGGAGAGCAGCTTCAATAGAAAGAGATATGCTTCCACGGGTGGAAATAAGATGGCAGAGTAGAGAAAGTCCTCAGCTGAGCTCTCCCAACATTCCCTTTCAAACAACTTTAAAATAATGCCTCAAATCAAATTCTGGAATGACAGAGCTAGCAAAAAGTTAGCGTGAGAGATTCTTCCAGACCAAAAAGACTTAAGAGGTCAGAAAGAGAGATCTATAACATGGGGGTGGAGGCTGATCTGAATGAAGTCTACATGGGTGAAACATGAGTGGTGGGACTAGGAGGTGGTGACAGAAGCAGCAGTAGCCTCAGGAGCTCTCAAGCCAGAAATAATAAGGGGACTTGGCAGCCAGTCAGAAAGAAATTACAGGAGATCCCTGTTCTAGCACTGGACACAGGACCAGACACTGTTTGGCAAGTCCATTGCCTATACCCAATTTTGGGTCATAGTTTAAGGGTGGAGAGGAGCACTTTTAGTCAAGAGGAAGCTGAAGCCCTGAGAGGCAGTATCATTTTTGGTCACAAGGGATCAGGGACCCTGGAGAACAGCATCTCTTATAGTCCCAAAGGAGCAGGAGACCTAAGGAGCAGTGTCAATTGAAATCCCAAGGGTCTGGGGTCATTCCTGGGTAAGGACCAGAGTGCAGACCAGGAGAGCAGTGACCACACCTTTCCCCAGATAACACCACCTTGGAAGCACTAAAAACTTCCAATCTCCAAGAACTATCTCTGAAATTAACAGTTTAAAAAAAGCTAAAGCTTGAGACAGTACCTCTACACCCCCCTCCACACACACACGCTGGAGACAGAGCCCAACTTTAATATAAAGTTCAAAATCAAGAAATAGAGTAGAAAATGAGCAAAAACTAAACTAAACTAAACTAAACCCTGACCATAAAAATCTGCTGTGGTGACAGAGAAGATCAAGATGTAAACTCAGAAAAAGAAAATCAAAACAGGAATAAGCAAAGCCTCAAAGGGCGGGGGCAGGGGGGGGAGTGAAATGGAAAAAGCCCAACAGGAATTCCTGGAAAAGCTAAAAAATGATTTTTAAAATTAAATACGACTGATAGAGGAAAAATTAGGTAAAGAAATGAAAGCAAAGGAAGAAAATTTTTTAAAAGGTTGGTAAAAGAAGTACCAAAAAAATGCTGAAGAAAATAATACCTTAAAAAAAAGAATTGGCCAAATGGAAAAAAAAATACACAAAAATTCACTGATGAAAACAACTTTTTAAAAAGCAGAATTAGCCAAATGGAAAAGTAAGTGCAAAAAGCTCACTGAAGAAAATAATTCTTTTTTTTGTTTGTTTTTTGATTTTTGGTTTTTTTAGGCAATTGGGGTTAAGTGACTTGCCTAGGGTCACACAGCTAGTGAAGTGTCAAGTGTTTTGTCTGAGGCCGGATTTGAACTCAGGTTCTCCTAACATCAGGGCCAGTGCTCTATCCACTGTGCTACCTAGCTACCCCAGAAGAAAACAATTCTTTAAAAATTAGAATTGGGCAAGTGGTAGCTAATGATTACATAAGACGTCAAGAAACAATAAAATGAAGTTAAAAGAATGAAAAATATAGAAAGAAATGTGAAATATCACATCCGAAAAACAACTGACCTGGAAAATATATTGAGAAGAGATAATTTAAGAATTATTGTACTACCTTAAAAACCATGATCAAAAAAAAAAGAGGCTAGACATATATTCTAAGAAATTGTGTTGTAAAGCCAGATAGTGAAATAGAAATTGAAAGAATCTACTGATCACCACCTGAAAAAAAATCTTAAAATGAAAACTCCCAGAAATATTATATCCAAATTCCAGAGCTGCCAGGTCAAAGAAAAAATATGTCAAGTAGCAGAAAGAAATCATTGAAATATCATGGACTTACAGGCAGGATCGCACAAGATTTAGCAGCTACCGTATTATAAAACAGCAGAGGACTTGGAATGAAACATTCCTGAAAGCAAGAGAGCTGGAATTACAACCAACAACCTACCCAGCAGAATTGAGTATAATCCTTCAAAGGAAAGATTGGATATGCAATGAAATGGAGGACTTCCAAGCATTCCTGATGAAAAGACCAGAACAGAATAGAAAAATCTGATTTTTAAATGCAGGATTCAAGAGAAGAATAGATAGGTAAACATCAAAGAGAAAATCATAAGGGACACAATAAGGTTTAATTGTTTACCTTTCAATATGAGAAAATGATACATGTACCTACTACAAACTTTATCATTATTAAAGCAGTTAAAGGATTCTAAATAGAAAGAGGGTACAGGAGTGAATCTATTATATTAGGATGATGTAAAAAATAGGCAATAAAGATGGATGATCAGAGAAGAGAGAGGAAGAATGGGGGAAATTATCTCATATAAAAAAGGCATGCAAGGAAGAGCTTTCATATCAGAGGGGCAAATGTTTGGGGGACAGGGACTGCAATGCTTAAACCTCACTGACATCTAAATTGGTTCAAAGAGGGAAGAATACACACACACACACACACACACACACACACACACAGACATACTCAACTGTGTATAGAAATCCATCTTACCACATAGGGAAGTAGGAGGGGAAGAGGATAATGGAAAAGTGGAGGAGTGATAAAAGGGAGGGCAGATAAAAGAAGGTAGTAGTCAAAAACAAAACTTTAGACTTTAAGAAGGGGCAGGATAAAAAGAGAGAGAGAGAGAGGATAAACAGAAGAAAATAAGATGGAAAGAAATGCACAATTAGTAATGATAACTGTGAATGTGAAGGGGATGAACTCACCCATAAAATACAAGGGAATAGTAGAATGTATTAGAAATCAGAATCCAACAATATGTTTACAAGACACACTTCAAATAGAGAGACACACAGAGTAAAAATAGGGGCTGGAGTAGAATCTATTATACTCAAGCTAAAGCAAAATAGGCAGGGGTAATGATCATATTCTCAGACAAAACAAAAGCAAAAAAGGGATAAGCAGGGAAACTACATCTTACTAAAAAGAAACCATAGACAAGGAATTTATAATAATCATACACATACTATCAAAACTCTTATAGAAAAAATTAAATTAATCATAGCAATAAAAAATATATTGATGGGGGATCTTAACTTTCTCCTATCAGAGCTAGATAACTCTAACCATAAAATAAATAATGAAGAAGACAAGGAGATAAATAGAATCTTAGAAAAGTCAGATATAATAACTCTCTGGAGAAAACTGAAGGGGAACAGAAAGGGAACAAAAATTGACTATACATTAGGGCAAAAAAAAACTCAAACAAAGGCAGAAAAGCAGAAATATCAAATGAAACTTTTCAGACCATAATGCAATAAAAATTACATTTAGTAAATGCTGTGATAATATAGATTAAAATTAACTGGAAACTGGGATAGCTAGATGGCCACAGTGGATTGAGCACAATCCCTGGATTCAGGAGGACCTCAGTTCAAATGCAGATGCAGACACATAACACTTACTAGCTGTGGGACCCTGGGCGAGTCACTTGACCCCATCACCTAGTCCAAAATAAATTTAATTGGAAACTAAATCATCTAATCCTAAAGAATGAATGGATCAAAAACACAAAGAAAAGAAAACATTCCAAAGTTTGTGGGGTATAGTCAAAGCAGTACTTAGGGGAAAATTTGTATCTCTAAAATACACATCAGTAAAAGGAATCAATGCATTGGGTATGTAACTAAAAAAAATCTAGAAAAGAACAATTAAAAATCCTCAACTAGTCCTCAATTGATAAATGATCAAAGGATATGAACAGGCAGTTTTCAGATGAAGAAATTAAAGCTATCTATCATCATGTGAAAAAATGCTCTAAATCACTATTGATTAGAGAAATGCAAATCAAAACAATTCTGAGGTACCACATCACACCTATCAGATTGGCTAACATGACAAAACAGGAAAATGATAAATGCTGGAGAAGATGTGGGAAAATTGGAACACTAATGCATTGTTGGTGAAGTTGTGAACTGATCCAACCATTTTGGAGAGCAATTTGGAACTATGTTTGAAGGGCTATGAAAATTTGCATACCTTTTGACCCAGCAATACTAATTCTAGGTCTGTATCCCAAAGAGATTATACAAATCAGGAAAGGACCCACATGTACAAAAATATTTATAGCAGCTTTTTTGTGGTGGCGAAGAATTGGAAATTGAAGGGATGCCCTTCAGTTGGGAAATGGCTGAACAAGTTGTGGTATATGAATATCACAGAATATTCATGCTATAAGAAATGATGAGCAGGCAGACCTCAGAAAAACCTGGAAATACTTATATAAACTGATGCTGAGTGAAGTGAGAAAGATCAGGAGAAAATTGTACACAATAACAGCTATAATGTACAATGACTAACTTTGATGGACTTACCTCTTCTTAGCAATGCAAGGATCTAAGACAGCTCCAAAAGAGTCATGATGGAAAATGCTATCCACATTCAGAAAAAAGAAATATTGAGTCTGAATGCAGATCAAAGCATATTATTTCCCTCTTTTTTTTTCTTTGTTTTTTCTTTGTTTCTTCTTTCTCATGGTTTCTCCCATTGGTTCTAATTTTTCTTTACAACATGACTAATGTGAAAATAGGTTCAATATGAAAGTATGTGTAGATCCTATATCAAATTGCACTCAATCTTGGGGTGGGGGAAGAGAGAGATGGGAAGAAAATTTGGAACTCAAAATCTTATGGAAGTGAAAGTTGAAAACTAAAAATAAATAAATAAATTTACATACTTTTTTTTTAAATCCCCAACTAAACACAAAATGGAAATCTTGAAAATCAAATAAGAGGTTAATAAAATTAAAAGTAAAAAAAAATTGGACTAATAAATAAAACTATGAGTAAGTTTTATGAGAAAAATAGAATAGATAAACTGTCAGTTAAGTTGATTTAAAAAAAGAAAGAAGAAAACCAAATTACCAGTATCAAAAATAAAAAGGGTGAATGCACCACCAATGAAGATGAAATTAAAACATTTAAGGAGTTATTTTGCCCAATTATATGCCAGTAAAACTTACAATCCAAGTGAAATGGATGACTATTTACAAATATATATATATATATATATGCATATATGTATACACACACACACACACACACACACACATATATATATATATATATATATATATATATATATATATATATATATATATATATGTATGTATCAATTGCCCAGATTATCAGAAAAGGAAATAGAATACTTAAATAAACCTATCTTAGAAAAAGGAATTTAATAAGCCATCAATGAATTAAGAAAAAAATCCTCAGGACCAGATGGATTTACAAGTGAAAACAAACATAAGGAACAATTATTTCCAATACAAAATAAGGTATTTGAAAAAAAAATGTAAAGGAGTTCTACCAAATTCCTTTTATGACACAAACATGGTTTTAATACCTAAGGGAGAACAAAAACAGAGGAAAAAAAATTTAGACCAATTTTCTTAATGAATTTGGATGGAAAATTTTTAAATAAAACACTAGCAAGGAGAATACGGCAATATATCTAAAAAGATCATACTTCTAACTAGGTGGGATTTATGCCAGGAATGTAGAGCTCCTTCAATATTAGGAAAAATGTCAGCATAATTGACCATATCAATAACAAAACCAACAAAAAATCATATGATTATCTCAGTAGATGCAAAAAAAGCTTTTGACAAAATACAAGATATATTCCTATTTAAAAAAATAGAAAGCACAAAAATCAATGGAGCCTTTCTTAAAACAATAAGTAATATCTATCTAAAACCAAAAATAAGCATTATGTATAAGAGATAAACTTGAAGCCTTCCCAATAAGATCGGAGGAGAAGTAAAGTTAGCTATTATCACCTGTTATTCAATGTTGTACTAGAAATGCTGGCTATAGTGATAAGACAAGAAAAAGATTGAAAGAATAAAAATAGGCAATGAAGAAATAAAACTATCACTCTCTGCAGATGATATAATGGTATACTTAGAGAACCTAGGGAATCAATTAAAAAACTAGGTGAAACAATTAACTTCAGTAAAGTTGCAGGATATAAAATAAACCCACATAAATCATCAGCGTGTTTTTATACTACTAACAAAATGCAGCAACAAGAGATAGAAAGAGAAATTCCATTAAAATAACACTAGATAATATAAAATACTTGGGAGTGTACATGCCAAAATAAATCCAGGGATTATATGAACACAATAATAAAACACTTTTCACACAAATAAAGACAGATCTAAACAATTGGAGAAATAAAAATTGTTCATGGGAAGGCCAAGTCAATATAATAAAAATCACAATTCTACCTGAGTTAATTTACTTATCAGTGCCATATCATTCAAACTCCCAAAGAATCATTTGATAGAGTATATAATAATAAAATTAATCTAGAAGAACAAAAGGTCAAGAATATCAAAAGAATCAATTTCTTTTTAATGTGAAGGAAGGAGGCCCAGCAGTTCCAGATTTCACACCATATTAAAAAGTGAATAGCATCACAATAATCTGATACTGACTAAGATATAGAGTATTGGATGAGTGTACTAGATTAGGTATACAACACATTGTAGCAAATGACCATAGCAATCCAGTGTTTGATAAACCAAAAGATCTAAGTCTTTGGGGCATCATTTGACAAAAATTGCTGAGAAAACTGGCAAGCAGTATGGGAGAAACTCGGCATAGACCAACTTCTTGCACTGTATAGCAAGATACAGTCAAAATAGATAAATGATTTAAATATAAAGGGTGATATTATAAATAAAGTAAGACAGCATAGAAAAACGGACCTCAAAGATCTATGGAGAAGGGAAGAATTTATGACCAAACGAGATAGAGAGGATCATGGGAAGGAAAATAGATGATTTTGATGACATGAAATTAAAAAACGGTTTGTACAAACAACACCAGTACAGCCAAAAGTATAAGGAAAACAGGAAACTGGGAAAAAATTATAGCAGTTTCTCTGATAAAGGCTTTATTTCTCAAATGTATAGAAAATAAGCCTACCTTATAAAAATAAGAGGCATTCTCCAGTTGATAGTCAGTTTTCCAAAGAAGAAATCAAAGCTATCAATAGTCACATGAAAAAATTCTCTAAATCACTATTGATTAAAGAAATGCAAATGAAAACAGCTCTCAGGTACCACCTTATACCTATCATACCTATGATAGAAAAGGAAAATGACAAATGCTGGAGGAGATGTGGAAAAATTGGGACACTAATGCATTATGGGTGGAGTTGTGAATTAGTTCAGCCATTCTGGAGAACAATTTGGAGCAATACCCCAAAAGCCATAAAACTGCATATACCCTTTGACCCAGCAATACCACTAATAGATCTCTATCCAAAAGAGAATAAAGAAAAGGACCTATAAGTACAAAAATATTTATATCAGTTCTTTTGGTGGTGGCAAAGAATTGGAAATTGAGGGGCTACCCATCAATTGGGGAATGGCTGAACAAGTTGTAGGATGTGATTGTAATGGAATGCTATTGTGCTATTAGAAATGATGAGCAAGATGGTTTCAGAAAAACCTGGGAAAACTTATACAAACTGATGCAAAGTGAAATGAACAGAACTAGGAGAATAAGGTACACAGTAACATCAATGTTGTAAGAATGTCAACTGTGAAAGCCTTAGCTACTCTGATCAATACAATGACCCAAGACAACTTCAAAGGACCAATGATGAAAAATGTTATTCACCACCAGAGAGAGAATTGATGAACTCTGAATGAAGTTTGGAACATACATTCCAAAACTTTTTTTTAATTCCCTTGTTTTATTTTTTGATCTGTTTACTTTTGCAACATTGCTAATATGGAAATATATTTTGCATAACTTCACAAGTATAATTGACATTAAATTACTTGCTTTCTCAAGGAAGGAGAAAGGGCAGGAGGGAAAGAAAGAATTTGGAACTCAAAATCTTTAAAATTGTCAAAATTTTTACATGTATTTGGGAAATATTTAATGAAATAAATAAAAACATATTTAAAAATAGAAGGAAACAAACCATTTTCTAAAGAGTTAAGAAATAATGTGGTAAAGTAGTATAGATGGAGTGGATGGAAATAGTTGCCAGTGAGTCACGAAAGCAATCCTCAGTGCACTCTACTTCAAAGATAATAAAGGGCTATAGCTATGTATGAAAAGATAGTCTCTCTTCTCTCCTCTCTGATACTAAAGGGAAGGAGAGGTCAGAAATCTTGTGAGAGGAGAGAACTAAACAAACACGGAAAAGTGAGGACATGAGGATCTTGAACAACACTAAGAAGCAGTGGATCTCAATGAAAAAAGTCAAGAAAGATGGCATGTGTTGACTTTCACACAAGTGACAATTTTATAACTTCCCAAAGCAGAGGAAGACGCAGTGACAGTGGAACCATAAGCAGACCTACTGAGCCAAAGGCAGGCTATGCTGGTTCAGGGAAGGGTTCGAGATCTGGAGTCAGCTTCCTCTGAGCTATCTACCTGAGGTCCCTAAGGAAGGGCTGTTCTCTGTGATTCACAATTCTTTCATTTTCCACCACACATACTGCTGTTATACTTTAGAGTAGAAGAGTATTGAATTGGAGTCAGGAGATCTGTGTTCAAATCCTAGCTCTGCTATTTAATAGACGAATGGCCATGGGCAAGTTACATAGTCTCTCTTGGTCTCGGTTTCCTCACTTATAAAATGAGGGTATTGGCTATGTGACTTATGAAGTGCCTTCTCATACTAAATCCCATGATATTGTGATTCTGAGTATAGGATTTGGACTAAAAGGATCTGGGAAAACTCCAAACTCCTCTGCTTGCTGCTTGTATGACCTTAAGGTAAAGCTGTTTAATGCTTCCACGTATCAACTTTCTCATTGATAAAATAAGGAAGATGGAATAGATAATCGCTAACGTCTCTTCTAGTTCTAACCCCTATAGTATTGAGGGAATGGAGACACTGAGTATAGACTACTCTTTTTTCAAAAGTTCAGCCATGAAAGGTAGGAATAGAAATGGAATCAGGAGGTAGTAGGATTAAAGGAAGGTCCTGTGTGGTTAGAGGAGACTTGAATATTCTTGTAGACAGAGGGTGCCAGAGCCCGCAGCTATGTTCATAGGATATAGGATTTAGAAGGCGGGTTGATTTTCAGTCTGTTAAATGATTCTTAATCCTCTAGTGCATTCCAAGCCCTCAAGTCTAGTGGAGATATAACAAAGGGAAACAAACCAGTAGAGGGAGAACGAATGAAAACACAAGGCAAAGGATGAGCAACATCTAGGAGGAGGTAGTACAGGAGAGGTTAACGTTGGCCAGAAAAGCTGAAAAGAAGAAATAATAGGGAAAGAAGAGAAAAATGGGTTAAAGTACGGTCAAATTTGGAATATGTCCAGCAAATTGCATGCATCTATGTGTATTAACAAAACATTTTGAACACGTTGATGATGGAATGCATATACTTTCAAATCCTTATACTTAAATAGAAGACTCACTTCTGGAAATGACACAAGGCTGCATGTACATATTCAATTTAATACCTACAAGGTACTCTTCCTTGAGTAAAGCGGGCACCTAACTGGAGTATTTCAGCTTGATGAAAATGAGGTACACTAATGATTGTTATTGCAGTTATAAACTGGTCCAACCATTCTGGAGAACAATTTGACCCAGCAACATCACTACTGAGTCTATATCTGAAAGAGATCAAAGAAAAGGGAAAAGGACCTATATATACAAAAATATTTATAGCAGCTCTTTTTGTGGTGACAAAGAATTGGAAACTGAGGGGATCCCAATCAATTGAGGAATGGCAGAACAAGC